>NC_138075.1:1717198-4117198 GCF_964212035.1 Myotis nattereri
GCCTTCCCTCTAGGGAGAGAAACGCACGTGAAAATGATCCTTGAGCCCTGGCTGGTGCGGCGCAGTGGATAGAGCACCGGTCTGTGGACCGAAGGGTCCCAGGTTCGATTCTGATTAAGGGCACATGCCTGGGTTGTGGGCTCGATCCCCTGTAGGGGGCGTGCAGGAGGCAGCCAATTCATGATTCTCTCTCATCGATGTTTCCATCTCTCCCTTCCTCGCTGAAATCAATAGAAATATATATTTTTTAAAAAGATACTTGAGGCCGGAACCGGTTTGGCTCAGTGGATGGAGCGTCGGCCTGCAGACTGAAGGGTCCCAGGTTCGATTCCGGTCAAGGGCATGTACCTGGGTTGCGGGCACGTCCCCAGTGGGAGATGTGCAGGAGGCAGCTGATCGATGTTTCTCTCTCATTGATGTTTCTGACTCTCTGTCTCTCTCCCTTCCTCTCTGTAAAAAATCCAAAAAAAAAAAAAAGATACTTGAGAAGTACTTTTCCCTAAAGAATCCTTGCAAGTCCGTGTACTTGGGAGCGACCATAAACGGCTTAAAACAAAAATGACATCGGGGCCGTGCGTGTACCTGTCGTGTTTCTGTTCCTCCCACTGTGTGCGGCCACACTGCAGTGGGCAGGTTGTAGGCATGTGCGGGGGGTGGCGGCGGGGCAGCTGCCAGGGAGGCACTTGGCACCGGGATGCCGTACCCAGCTCTCCCGGGAGTCTGTCTCGTCCCTCCCTGTGCCAAAGGGCTCAGGATCAAGGTCAGCTGCTGCCGAGTTGCTTACAGCAGCAGAAGCTGCAGACCACGCAGCGTCCATCCCGCGGAGACAGGCGACGCTCGCCGCCGCGGTGCCGCAGCTGCCTCGGGATAGGGGAAGGGGTGCTTGTGGGCTGTGGGACGGTCCCTGTGACCTCCTTTCACGTGAAAGAAAGCAGCGAACGGAACAGCAACGTGGATGCCACCTCTTCTTGTTGTTAATCCGCCCGAGGATCTCTGTCCAGTGATTTTTTTTTTTTAGAGAGAATAGAAGGGAGGGGTAGAGTGAGAGAGAGAGAAACATCCATGTGAGAGAGACACACTGATTAGTTGCTTCCTGCATGTGCCCCCCCCCACCCACCAGGGCAGGGGGTCCAGCCTACAGCCAAGGTACTGCCCTTGACCGGAATCAACCCGGGACCCTTTGGTCCACAGGCGACGCGCCATCCACTGAGCCAAACCGGCCAGGGTGGTCTGCCGCCTTTCAGGGCGGTGACGGGGGGGGGGGGGGTGCATTTGCTTGCATTTACGCATTTACAGCAGGAAACATGGGGAAATGCCCACGCAAGGAACAGCGGGGTGGCCCGAAGGCAGGCAGCGGTCAACGTGCATCTTTTCCCAGCAAAGGATGAGGAGGAAAGCAGTGCTCAGGGCAGGGCAGGGCGGCACACGATCAGCTGGGCCGAGCAGCAGCGCCGGGAAGGCGGGGGGAGCACGCCGGAGGCAAAGGGAGGGTCCCATTTACTCTGACTCGTTCGGATGGTCCCCCCACTGGTGACGGGACTCGGAACAAAACAGGTCTCCCCGCCCCGAAGGCACCGTTTCCCAGCTCTCTATTATTTCTTACTGTTAAGCCTCACCTGAGGATGTTTTCCCCTTGATTTTAGAGAGAGTGGGAGAGAGAGAGAGAGACATCGATGTGCAAGGAACACATCGACTGGCTGCCTCCTGGATGCACCCCGACCAGGGACCAGCAGGCCGACGCGCTATCCACTGAGCAAACCGGCGAGGGCACCTCCTTCCACACCGAACCTGTGGTCTGGCAGGTAACGCTTCCCGCGTCCTGTGAGCTGCTCCGGGAAATCCGTCAACCAAGGAGGCGTCACAGAACCTCCACCTGCGGCCGGGCACCTGGTCAGAGGTCAGAGGCCGGGTGACAGCCTGGCTGTGTGGGTGGCCTGGGGTCAGGAGTGGGCAGTCCCGGCGGGCGGAGCCCTGGCCTGTGGGATGGGGTGCCGTCCTGGGCGAGTGTCAGAGTGGAGCTGAGCTGGAGGCCACCCGGCTGGTGAAGAATGCTTCTTGGGTGTGTGGACGCCCCCTCCACACACGCGCGCGCAGACACACACACACACACGCACGCATGCACACAGGTGTGCACACACATGCACGCACACGGGTGCACACACACATGCACGCGCACACGCGCACGTGCGCGCACACACACGTGCACACGCACACAGTGGAGCTGGGCCCACAGCCTGATCACAAGCCGGGGTGCCTGCCGGAGGCCTGGGAGCGGGTTCTCCTCACCCAACTTCTGTTCACGTTGGAGAAAAGAAAAGGTGTCTCAGCTCCCTCCCAGCCCTGCCCGCGCCCCGCCCCCCGCCCGCCCCCTCTGCGGGACCACAGTGTGGGGGGGCGGTTCCCACGCTCAGCCCGACTGGCCTCTGCGCTGCCTTCTGTCCGCAGCCAGCCCGGCCCAGCCGGCGCCTGGGGGCAGCGTGTCTGCCTCTCTGCACCCCCTCTCCCCCACCAGCTGCCCTGCCCTCCAGCCAGCCGCCCGGCTCCTGCAGCCACGGCTCACTCTGCCGGCCTGGCCCCTCTGCAGTGGCTGCCACCTCTGCCCACCTGGACCCTCCTACCCGACCCTGCACTCCTGTGGGCTCTTTCTGGCTGCCCTGCAGGGCCCGGCCCCGGGAGGGCAGGTGTGAGGGCCAGCGCCCGCCCGTGCTGCTCAGCCCCTTCCCTCCTCAGTTACCGGGCAACCAAGGGGTTGTCCAGGGAGGGCACTCAGAGGGTCACCTGCCCGGGAGCGGGGCTCCAGCCCTGAGCTGAGCGAGCAGCTTGGCAGAGCCGGGCAGGTGGGATCGGGCCCCGGAAGCCCCTCTCCGGGTCAGCCCTCCCCTCAAGGGGCCTCTTCCCAGCCCTCCTCCCCTCCCAGGTTGGCATGACGACAGCCTCCTCCCTGCCAAGTTGGGAGAAGGCCGGGCGGAGCCATGGGACCAACTGGGAACTTGCTGGGCCTTCCTGCGGGACAGGGGCTCCGAGGGAGGCAGGCGAGGGAGGGAGGGGCCGGCACCACCCCCAGAGGACGGACCCCTTTGGGGTCAGGACAGGGAGAGGCCGTGAAGGCTGGTCCAAGAATCAGGGGCCCCTCCAGCGCCCATGCAGCCCAGCCTGGCAAACTCTGAGGACCCCTGCCCTTGGGTCCAGGCCTGGGCTCAGGACATACATGAGGGGGTCTGCCCTCCTGCCCCTCTAGGGGTCCCGGCAGGTCCGTCCGGCCCACGGGACGAGGGTAGGGGCAGGAGGAACCCCCTTCCCATCCTTGGCCACCCCTGGCCCAAACCCAGGCCTCTGAGGGCCCATCCCACCGAGGAGCCAGGGGACAAATGAGGAGTGGAGCGGGGGAGGGAGGCAGAGGCGGGGGGCGGGCAGAGGGCAGGAGTGTGGTGCTTCTGGAAGGGAAGCACAGGACCCAGGGCCCCAGCTCAGGTCCAGGTCCCAGGTCCCAGGGCCTATGGCCCCTCAGCAAGGCCCCCTCCCCCGCCAGGGCAAGAAGCCGCCAGGCCTCCAGGCGGGCCCCAGCGGCCTCCTGCCCCCAACACAGCCTGCCTCCCTGGGCACCCCTCCTCCAAGCTCAGGGCGGGTGGGGCAGCCTGGGTGAGGGGCCAGCAGTCTGCAGCCCTGCCCGAGCCCACAGCCCCACGGGGTACACCCCCCTGCCCCCCAGCCCAGCCCCGCGTGCCCACGCTCCCCACACACTTGGAGACGCACACACCCCCTTCCCAGGGGTCATGGAAGGTCTCCACGGGGTGGCTTTATTAACACGGTCACCACACAGACGAGGACGGGCACGGAGACAGGCGTGTGCAGCCAACAAACCTCCCGCCAGCGGGCGCCCGGCCCCTCCAGGGGCAGCACAGCAGCGAGGCAGGAGGCCGGCCGGGGGTGACCCCACAGCACGTGCACACGCCTCTGCCGCACGCCCCCACACGGCAGCATCTTAAATAGAAATATAAATACGTTCCATCTGAACTGTCGGCCACCGCGTTCGGCCGGCCACTCCTCTCCGCAGTGACTTCACAGTGACGGCTGCAGAGGACCCGGGATCCAGTGCTGAGCGCTCCGGCCACTTCCCGCCCAGAGAGTACACTTCTCCCCCAGAAACCTGGGGGAACCAGACCCTGCCCCTCCCCGGGGCTCCCCACTGCTGGCAGGGTTCGCATGACCACACACACGTACACACACATGTACACCCCCCCCATGTGCGTACCTCCCCCCACACACAGGGGAACCGGGTCAGGGAGCGCTTCACGCCCAGTGGGCAGTCACACTGGCGTTTCCGCAGGTGAGGGGCCGAGGGCAGGGCAGTCAGAAGGAGGGATCCCCTCACCCAGCTCCCTGGTCCCCACGGGGTCCAGGGTCTGCAGCGCTAGGCTCAGCAGAGGCAGCCACAGGGGGAGCCACACGGGGAGCCGAGGGCCGGCAGGGGGCCGGGCTCTGTCCACCTGCGGGAAAGGGCCTTCCACTCGAGACCAGAAGACGAATCAATAGGACAAGTGTTGCCAGGAGGAGGGCAAATAACTTAAAGCTGCTGGACGCTGCGCCGTGTCCAGTCACTGCCTGCAGAACCCCAGCCCGGGGCTGCCGCGGGCCACAGCCGGGGGTTCCAGCAGCGGGATTTGCTCAGCGCGCAGGCGGGCAGGGAGGGTGGCCTCAGCCGCCGCGGACACAGCAACGTCCACAGGCGGGGGCTGTGCATGCGTTGGGGGCTGGTGCCCTGCCCTGAGCCAGCACATGCAATGGCCGCCCCCCCCCGCAGCCTGGCACCCCCCAGCCGCTCAGCTTCCCCAGGCTTCATGGCCCCCCAGTGCGCGGGCCTCCCCCGCAGGGGCCTCACTGACAACTTCTGTGATGTGCACCCTTCGCCAAGTGGGGCCAGATGCACAAGGGTCCCCTAAGGGGGCCAGGGGAGTCCCCAAGGCAGGACGCGGGGTGCCCCAGGCGAGGTGCCTGGGCCAAGTTCAGGGGCCCTTGCGACACCCCCAGAACTGGGAGGAGAGGAAGACAGTGTCACAGACAGGGCACAAGGTGGGAGCAGCGGGCAGCCCCGGGGCTCTCGCCGACCAGCTCCGGGCCCCTCGCACGGCACCCAGCGCCGCCCCAGCCTCCCCGGCGGCGGAGGGTCACACCAGGCCGCAGTGGAACTTGCGGACGTGGCGGTAGAGGTCCCCGGACTGCGTGAAGCGGCGCGCGCACCAGCGGCAGGCGTGGGGCTTCTCGCGCGTGTGCACCACGGCGTGGCGGCTCAGGTTGTGCGAGTACTGGAAGCTCTTGCCGCACTGCCCGCACGCGTAGGGCTTCTCGCCCGAGTGGGTGCGCTCGTGGCGCTTGAGCGTGTAGGCGCAGGAGAAGGTCTTCCCGCACAGCGGGCAGGTGGGCACGGCGCCGTCGGGCGAGAGCCGGGCGCGGGCACCGTCGCGCTCGCGGAAGTGGGCGCTGAGGTGCCGCTGCAGCGCGTGGGCGCTGGGGAAAGGCTGGCCGCACAGCGGACACGTGCAGAAGCGGCCGCCGGGCGCCAGCGGGTCCTCCTCCGCGGCCTCCCGCTCGGCATCCAGCTCCAGCTCCCGGCCACCCAGCCCTCCGGGCAGCAGCTCCAGGCCTCCCACCAGGCGCCGGGCGGCAGGAACGCGGGGAGGCTGCAGGGGGCTGGGGGGGCTCAGGGGGCCCACGCGGTCCGGCCCCGACGGCGAGTCCTGCTGGTCCCTCACCGGTGGCCCGGCCCCTCGCGGCCGCTGACCGCAGGGCGGGGCCTGGAGGACAGCAGACGGGCGGCCTGGCTCCCGCCTCCGGCCGGGCTTCAGCGACAGGTCCAGGGCCCGGTCCGACTCCACCGGGGCCTGCCAGGGAGGGGGCCCCCGCGCCCCTGGAGGGATGGTGGCCTTGAGCCCGGTCCCGGGCAGCCTGGTCTTCTGGGCCGCTGCGCGGAGCTCGGGGGACCCGGCGGGCAGGGGGCGTGGCGGCGGGCGCGCGGGCTCTGCGCCGGAGGCCGGGGTCACGGGCGGCGCGCGGCCCTGAGCCCGGAGGCGGCCCTTGCAGACGCTGACGACGTCGTCCATGTGCAGGTAGCTGGCGGCGGCCAGCACGTCCTCGACGGGGAGGCCGCGCAGGTCCAGGCGGCCCTCGTACATGAAGTCCAGCAGCCGGGCGAACGCGGGCGCCGTGACCACGCCGCCGCTGAGCCGCACCGTGTGGCGCCCGCCCGCCGGCCGCTCCCGGTAGAAGAGATGGAAGTAGACGCTGCAGGCGGCCAGCACGGCGCGGTGCGCGGGGAAGCGCGCGGCGCCCACCAGGACGGTGCAGTCGCACAGGAAGCCGAGCTCGCGCTGCTGCCTCAGGCGGCCCAGCAGCCGCCCGCCGTGGCCCGGGAACTCCATGCCGCCGCCCGCATCACCTGGACAAACGGACGCCGTGAGCGCGCCGGGCCGCCGCCCCGGCCCCGACGCGCCCTCCCTCCCTCCCCGGGCGGCCGCGGGCAGAGGGGCGCGCACCCGCCCTCCGCAGCCGCCCTGGCACCTGCCCCGCGCCCGGCAGGAAAAACTCGACCGAAAGTCAACAGAAGCCGCTCCGCGGCGGGGGCGGGTCCGGGCGCGGGCGGAGGGGGCACAGCCGCGCGGACCGCACGCGTCCCCGCCCGGGGCGCCCCTGAACTTCACTCCGGGGCGGCCGCCCGCCGCTCCCCCGACGCCGAGTCTGCGCACCGTCGCCGCCCCGGTCCGCGCCTCCAGCTGCCGCCAGATGCCGCCGCCGCCGCCGCCGCGGGCCCCATTTATGGCAGCGCGGCCGGGGGAGCGGGCCGGCGGGCGGGGCGGGCAGAGCCGGCGCCCGCCCCCCGCCCCCCGCGCTCACCTCACGGTCCGGAGCTCCCCTCCGGCTTCGCCGCGCCGCGCCGCGCGCCCTCCCCGGTGTGGCCCGGAGCGCGGAGCTGGGGCAGCGCGCCCCGGCCGGGAGGGCGCCGGGCGGCGGGCGGGGCGCCCTCCAACTTGGCCGGCCCGGCACCGCCTGCCGCTCGCCCCGCCCCGGAGAGAGCGAAACTCGGGCGGGGGCTGGAGGGGGCGGGCCCGGCGACTTCCCGGAGCGCGGAACCGCTGAGGTCACCCTCGCCGCCCCTTCCCTGTCCGCCCCACCCGACTGGGCCCCGCGTGCCGCCAGCTGGGGCGCTGGGTGGGAGGCGATGCGGGGTGCGGCGGGGGAGGGGGTCTCTCGCGATACTTGCCGGCTCCCTCTCGGTGTCCCCCCCTCCCGCCCGATGGGGTCCCCACTGCGCCCGTCTGCTAAGAGACCCCTCCGGAGGATCAGCGCCGCTCCTGGTCCCCGCTGGGGCAGGTGCCCGAGGGCGAGGGCGCAGTGGGCCCCTGGCCTCCTGCTGTGCGATGGAGGACGGGGCGCGGAGGGGGTCGGACATTTGGAAAAGATGACACCCCTGTCGTTGGAAGCCGCTGTTTGAATTCATGTAGCTGGGACCCTCTTGCAAAACCCAATGGGATTGGACCTTGGAGTCCAGAGCGGGGGCCTCCCTCTCTCTCAGGGACCCAGCTCAACGCTGGCCGGGGGAGCTGTGTGTCTGAGGCCGGGGACAGGGCACGTCCCAGCAGACGTGGTGGTGAGGGTGTGGGTGGGTGGCCGTGGAGCCAGCGCAGGTGGGGAGTGTTCAGGGAGGGAGAGGCGCGGAGGCGCCTGGCTGGGGTCCTGAGGACCTGTGTTTCAGGTGCCAGAGCTGAAGGTGTGAGCGGACACCTAGTCCTGCTGCCAGAAGGAACCCCCTGCCCCCCCCCCCAGAGAAACAGAGATGGTGTGGGGGTGCCTCACCCTGCTGTGGAGGGTTTCCCCAGTTCTGACCTAAGGGCTGGGATTTGGACCCCCACCGGCACCTCCCAGATAGGGGGGGGGGCGGGGCGTGGAGCCTGGGGAGGAGTCGGGTAGGAAAGGGGCCTTGACTAGGGTGGGGTGGTGCTGGGGGAGGCACTGGTACAAAGCATGGGGCCCCGGCCAGGTGTCCTGGGCCGAGCAGTGGGAGCCCTGCAGCCTCTGCCGGCCGAGCTGGAGTGGGAGCAGGAGGAGCCGCCTCGAGCGGGGCAGGGGTCCGGGAGCCCCGGTCAGAGGCCCGGGGCCACTGCATAGGATCACGGCCCGTGGGGAGGAAAAGCACTTCTTACACTAAAAACAGGAGCCCTTGTTTGTCTGAAATTCACACTTGCCTGGCCATCCTTCATTCTCCTTCCCTAAACCCAGCCACTACGGCTCGGCCTCGGAGACCTCGTGGCTCCCGTGGCCCCATCCATGGTGGGGGGGACCCCCCGAGGAGGGCCAACCCCGCTGCCACCCTGGCCCCAGCGCCCAGCCGGGCAGCGGATTCACGTCTGGTCCGAGTGACCCAGGTGGGCCGCCCCAGGTCTGGCCTCCCAGCCGCCCGTGGCCTTTAATCTCCCTGAACCCTGATGTCCCTCTCCCCCCCACCCGCCCCCCGCCAAGCCGCAGGACCCCGGGCCTCTCCCTGGCCCTGTGGGCTCCTCCCCACAGCCCTCCCCTGGCGCCCCCAATCCTGCCTGTAGCAGTGGGCACCTGAGCTCAGTGCCTGCCCACGCCCAGGTTCCCGCCCTTCAGAGCCAGCGTGCGGGGTGGCCATGCGGGGACAGGGCTCCTGGCACCAAGTGGGGCCGCAGTAACGCCTCGAGAATGAGTGCACACTGGCGCCCCATCCTCATCTCCCATGCTCTGCGCTGCCCGCCTGCCCACCCGGCCTCCCCTGGCTTGGGCCTGAGCCCCTGGAGGCAGGGAGGGGAGGCCAGCCCCTCGGGGCACTGGGTGGGGCCAGGCCCAGGGCGGGCAGAGTGCCTTGCCTGGCTGGTGGGACAGAGAGCTCCTGGGGCACCCGACAGAGGCCGTGGGTGCGGAGGGGCATGCAGGCCAGGACACTGCCAGCAAGAGCTGGGTGGGAGGGTGGGGCTGGAGACCAGCCCAGGGGGCATGGGCTAGGGGAGGGCCGGCCCTGAGAGGGGCCTGGGGCCCTGCAGTCACCAGGTCTGAGCGAAGCCCTCTGGTCTCCAGGAGGCGCTGTCCCAGGCGGCCCCCAGGTGGCACCCCGACTGCCAGTCCCACAGCCCTCGGTGCCCTGCCTGCCCAGCAAGGTCTCGGGCACTGGGATGACAGGAGGCATCACAGTGGTGTGGGCAGTGCCTCCCCGGTGCCGCGGGCCAGGCGGCCATCTGGCCAGGAGCGGCCCTGGGGCCCCGCCCCGCAGCTGCTGCAGAGACCAGGCGGCCGGGTGCCCGGCGAGGAGCACCACGGATGGCGACGGCGGCAGCTGCGGGGTGACAGGGCTGGCGTCGCCCGCGCTCCCCGAGCGAGCAGGCAGCACTTTTTGTTGGAAACATCTGGCCAAGGGACCCCAAAGCGGCTGCATCAGTGACCGGCAGCGACAGGCTGGGCCCTCCCCCACCATTCTGCCTGGGGGCGGAAGGGGGTCCTTGGGGCGGGGCTGGCCCAGTCCGCAGGGTGTCCCGTCACAGGGCCGGCTCACAGGGGTGCGGACAGGACTGGGCGCGGCCCTGAGTCGGGTGTGGGCTCATAGTGGGTCCCGGTGAGTGAGCCAGGGGACCTGGGCCGCCTCGGTGCAGCCTCCGAGATGCTGCTGTTCCTCAAATGGGCCGCAGGCCCACGAGCAGCCCACAGGCCCACGAGCAGCCCACAGAGTCCCCCATCTTCCACGAGAGGGCGCCCTCCGGGCCCCTGCGGCCCGGGCTGCCACCCCAACCATCTCTCGCCCTCTGCCTCCCCCTCCCCTCCCCCTCCCCTCCCCACAGCGTCTGGGGTCCAGGATGGGGAGCGGGATGAAACCCCTCCAGGGAGAGCGGTGGGTGGGACAGTTGCGGAGGGTCCCCGGGAAGGTCTGTGGGGTGAGTGATGGACAGAGTCGGACTGTTGTGGGGTGACCCTCAGGTCAGGCGTCTGCCAGGCCTCTCGCTGGGCCCTGGGGGCAGGGCGCTGCCTGGGGGTGCCCGGCCACGCTGGGACGCCGCACTGGGTGTGTGTGTGTGTGTGGGGGGGTGCGGCCAGAGGGTCCGCGGGGAGAGGCCGCGAGGGACCTGGGAGCCCCTTGCCCAGGAGTGCGTGTCCCCCAGCGGGAGGCAGTCCTCCCTGGGGAGCGACCGGCTGTCCTGTCCGCCCAGAGGCTGGGACTGAGCCTCAGCTTCCCCGGTGGGAGGCGGTGGGGGCTGCCCCTGCGCCTGATGGCTGTCTATACGGCCCGCTGAACTCTGACCCGTGAAGAACAAAAGTGCGCCCTTCCCCGCCATGGACCCCCTCGGGGAAGGGAACTGGTCTTCCTTCTTCGCGGGGGTGGCCATCAGCCCCGCCGCGGGGGGGGGGGTCAGAGAGGGCGTGTCTGCGGGGTTAGGGCCCCTCTGCCCCCGGCCCTCGGCTGCCCCCAGCGGACTGTGGGGGCCCAGGGCCCGTGGGCACCGCGGGGAGCGTCCTGGCGGCCTCCGCGGTCACAGCCCGACCCCGGGGGCACCGGGCCCAGTGCGTGCCCTGGCGCAGCCCCGCGCCCTCTCCTCCCTGTCGGAGCCGCCACGTGTCCGCGTCTTCCTGGGGGCGGGGAGTTCCTGGAAGCCCCCCGGGGCCGGGCCGCCCCGCAGCCGGGCTGCACCCACGGACGGTCCCTCCAGGTCCGCAGTGCGGCAGCCTCCCCGCCCCCGGCCTCCGGCCCCCGCCGTCCGCCCCGCCTCGGCGCCGGGCAGGGTCCCGGCTGGTCCTCCCGGGCCATCGCAGCGGCGCCCCCCTTACCCCCGCGGGGGGCGGCCCACGAGGGGCGCGTTCTGGTGTCACACTGACCCGCACCCCACCCCCACCCCCGGGAGGCAGCAGCTGGATGCGTCCCGGCTGCGGCGGCTCACGGAACAAACCGGGAAACTGAGGCCGGAGGGCGTGGCCGGGGCTGGCCGGCGGCGCGCGCTGGGTCGTGGGCCCACCCCGGCCCCGGCCCCGGCCCCCGCCCTCCCTCCCGGCCCGGGTGGGGGCGCCGGCGGCGGAGGCGGATGTGGGCGGGCGGCCGGGCGGGGTGCGCGGGGCGGGGACGGGGCGGGCCGGCGGCGGGACGGAGCGGCGGCGGCCGGCCCAGCGCGCGCGCAGCAGGCACCGGGGACGCGAGCCGCGGCCGCGCACGATCCCCGGCCCGGCGCGAGGCCCGCCCGACAGCGCCCGCCCGGCCCGGCCCGCGGGGATGCGGAGCGGCGGGCGCCGGAGGCCGCGGCCCGGCTAGGCCCGCGCTCGCCCGGACGCAGCGCCCGGTGAGTCCCGCCCGCCGCCCGCCGGGGCCCGGATTTCCTCCCCGCGCCGCCGCTTTGTTCCCGGCCGCCGGGCCGCGCAGCCGGAATGGAGGCGCGGGAGCAGGAAGTGGCCGCGGCCGCCTGGGCGGGGAGGCGCGGGCCGGCGGCCGGGGGTGCGGGCCGGCCCGGCTCCCTCTTGACCTTGGGAGGCGGCCGCCGGCCCGCGAGGCCCGGGCTGGGGCGCAGGGGCGCGGCCGGGGCTGGGGGCGCCCCGAGGCCGGGCTCCCCAGGCGCGCTGCGGGCGCCGGGCCAGTGCCGCCCGGGGTCCCGGAGACGCAGGGGCCTTAGGGAGAGGCCGGCCCGGCCACGGTTCAAGTTGGAGGGGGGCCGGGAAGGAGACCCCGTCCTCCCGCAGACAGAGTGGTTCGAGGCGCCCACAAAGGACGGCTCCCCCACTGGCTCGACTCTGCTTCCTGGTGTGCCCCCCTCCCCCCCCCAGCCTGGGCCTGGAGGACGCTGGGTCTCGGTCCGAGGTGGGGGAGGGTGGGTAGACGGGGGCATGGCCTGTGCCCTGCGGCCAGAGGGCCTCTTCCTCCCCCGGCCCGCGGCTCCAGGCCCCCCTCAGCCCCCAGCTGGTCCCAGCATCTGGGTTCCCTGCCCACCGGCGGAGGGTACGCCCGCAGCCCAGTGTTTGGGGCAGAGGAAGGGCCCTCAGAGACAGGCCGCTGTGAAAGTTGTGATTTTATAATAATCACAGGCGTGTGCGGCGACGGCCAAGGCACCGGGCGCGGGGCAGGTGGGGGCGGGCGCGGCGTGCGTGTCTGCGGACGCACACCCCGTGTGCGCACAGATATATTTTTACACATGGGCTCCGGACAGCTGTCCGGCTCTGTCAGCGCGGGCCCTGGTGGGGGTAGGGGGACAACCGGAGGCCAGCCCTCTGCCTCCAGGCCACGCCCACCCAAGTGTCACCAGAGCCCCCGAGCCCAACGAGCTGGGGCTCAGAGCTCCGTGCCCAGGGCCCAGCTGAGCACGTGGGCACTTCCTCCGGCAAAGGGTGTCTTCCCTGTCGTGGCGTCAGGCGGGTCTAACTGCCCATCAAAATTCAGCCTCGGTCAGTGCAAAGCCACCTCCTCTGGGTGCCCAGCCCCCGCCTCGGGCCAGGGAAGCCGGGCGGCTAGAGAAAGACCCACATTGGGATCCATTCCAGGGGTCCTGGGGGGCTGCCCGGCTTGGGGGGGTGGGGTCCCGGAGAGGAGTCTGTGCAGGGCCTGCCGTCTGGAGTCCCTGTCTGGGGGGTTACAGAGGCCTGGGATGCCCGGAATGGGTGATGTGGGCACTGGGTTTTGAGGGATGCCTAGGAGTTTACCCAGCAGGGGCCAGTGGGGAGGGCCATGCCAGATGAATGGCCAGCGTGTCTGCTTAAGAGAGGGCTGCTGGTGGGCCCTGCGGGGCGGGCGTCCGGCCTGCGTGCGTACAGCCCCCCTTTGTCGCCGCCCGGACCCTGTAATTAGGGGTCTGCAACCACCCTGGACGGGGGTTCCCTACAGACGGGACCTGTCTGAGCTTCTTTGTCGCCAGTGCCCAGGCCGACCCGGCTAAACCAGAGGGGCTGGCCCACAGGGGCCGGATGAATGATGGAGATTCAGGCTGGTGGGGCCTGTGGTTTAGGAGGCGCCTGGGGTTTGGGGAGGGTTCACACCACCCTAGAGGGCGCCCGGTGCCCGCGCCAGCCACCCACACGCTGGCCCCGCCGTGGCAGTTTGAGCGGCTTGGCTTCCATTCCCAGCCTGGCGCAGGGAGGGGCTCTGTGCCCGGTCCCGGGGGACCCGAACACCACGGAGAGGGGCAGCAGGCATCCTCAGCAGGGGGTCGGAGGTCAAGTGCTTGGGGCTGACGCAGCCGCGGGCTGCCTGAAGGAGGTGGCGTTCGCTGGGTTGGCAGGTTAGGGAGGGCCTTGGGGAATGTGAGTGGTTAGTACAAAGGCCAGGGGAGTGGGTATGGGCACGGAGGTGCCCCGGAAGCTTCGAGGGCCTGGGGTCCGGGAGGGTGGGGGGACCTCGGCCCAGGGAGCAGGTGGCGGGGACGAGGGTGAGGGGCAGAGACTGCGGGCGGCCGCACAGGAAGGTGGGCCCGGGCTTCGGCCCCGGGTGGGACGGGCCTCCTGCGCTCGCCGCTGGGTCAGCGAGTGGCCCCAGCTGGACACGGCCTCACACTGCCCTTCGCTTCCCCCAGAGGCCGTGGGCACCGCTGGGCTCGGGGAGACCGCGGAGAGCGGAGCGTGAGCGACCCCCGGCACCATGACCGACGTGGCCATCGTGAAGGAGGGCTGGTTGCACAAGCGAGGTGAGCGCCCGGGGCGGGGCCTGGGGGCTTCCCTCGGGGGCAGGGGCCTGGCAGCTGGGTGGCTGGGAGCCCGAGGCTGCTGGGCGGCCCAGGTGAGCGTCCCGGGCACAGCGTCTCCATGGTGTTCAGGGCCCGGCCTGGCGGACCCCTGGGTCGGGGGAGGTAAGACGGGGCTGGAGGGCAGCTGGTGATGAATGGCCGCCCGGTGGGGCCCTGCTGGCGGGACAGCCACGCCACCTCCCGCCGGCTTTCCTGGAAGGCGGTGAGGGCTTGGGGCTGGTCCAGGGCCTGGCTCACAGTGGCCCGGGGCACTGCCCAAGGGCTCCTGAGGGCAGGGCGGGGCGGCTGGGCCTGGCCTGGTGCCTACCTCGGGCCTGGGCTGGGCCTGGGCTGTGGGAGAGCTCGCTGCACACTGGGCCCCGGGCGCGGGCATGTTTGGGCTGCAGCCCGGTGCCCGCCCAGCCTCCCTTCCTCACTCCCTTGGCCCTGTGCCCCAGGCGGTGCTCGGACAGGAGCTGCTGAGATGGGAGCTGAGGCCTTTGCCCCTCACCTTCCAGCCCCGCCGCCCCCGCTGCTCAGGGCCAGGCAGGGGGGGTGACAGGCCTTCCACCCTGGTGCCCTGTGCAGCCACTCCCTCCTCCTTCCTCCGGAAGTACTGGTGGCCCCACGCCCCCAGCCCCCGGCCCCCAGCCACCTCTCGCTAGCGAGGGGTCCCTCTCCCCACCTCAGGGTCCCACCGGCTGTTGTGGGGGGAACCTCAGACTCTGATGGGCAGACAGGGAGAACTCACACGCTCAGGGCCAGGGCGGGGGCAAGAGCGTGTGTTGTGGGAGGGGTTTTGTGGGATGCATAGGAGCTCCCCACTATGCAGGGAGGCTGCAGCAGCGGGGTGCAGGCAGAGAGGGATGGCAGCGACTTGGGGCTGCAGAGCTTGGCGTGGGGGGCGGAGGATGTGGTCAGCGTTAGCGCTCCCTGGGCAGCTGGGGCGGGGGGCAGTCCTCGCTGGGCCTGGAGAAGGAGGCGAGGAGGCGGAGGGGCCTGTGGTCCGTAGGGAGACCTCTGCCTGGTCCCCGCGAGGCCCCGGCACCCGCCTGCCTCCTTGGTCCCCTCCCCACGGCTCACCACTCCTGCTTCCCGGAGTCCTGCTCCCTGTGCGGAGCCCCCATCCGGCCCTGCTGTCGGCCTCCCCTCAGCCCGCTTGGGCCGGAATCGGGGACCCCCACACCCCCCCCCTCGGTGCCCGGCAGCAGCACAGAAACTGCCACCTGGGACCAGTGCCTCTTGCCCTCGGCAAACGTTTGTCGACTGAATGTTAGACCAGGGGGTGGCCCAGGAGCTGGCCCAGGAGGTGGTCCAGGAGCTGGCCCAGGAGGTGGCCCAGGAGGTGGCCCAGGAGGTGGGGCAGGGGGTGGCCCAGGAGGTGGCCCAGGAGGTGGCCCAGGAGCTGGCCCAGGGGGTGGCCCAGGGGGTGGGGCCTTCTGAAGGCCGGGGGCCTGAGTCAGCCCCGAGGGGCGTCTGAGCCCAGTGCCGTCCTGTGTCCCTCTCCACGGGCCGGGCCGGTCCGTTGGGCTCCCCGGGCCTTGGCTTTCCCATCTGTGTAATGGGAGGGGTGGTCGGGGAGGCCTGGAGTAGGGCATGTGGCTGTGGGGCCTGACCCGGGGCAGGAGAGGGTCTGTGTCCCCCAACATGCTCTTCCTCTTCCGGGTGGGGGCGGTGGGGCCGGACGGGCGGTGGGGGTGGGAGGGCCCTGCTCTGGGCAGTGGGTCCGCTCCTCCCAGGCCCCAGTCCCGCCTGCCCTGCTCGCGGAGGAAGGTCTGTAACATGGGTGCCCTCATGCCCCCTGCTCCCTGTTCCTGGGGACCCCAGGACCTCTGATGTTCTCTGGCTCCCCACAAATGTTTGGGTGCTTCCTTGGTACTGGGCTTTGGGGCGACCCGGTGAGAGGGCGGAGTCCTGGGGCGGGATGCTGGGAAAGGGGTGGCTTTCGGTGGGTTGTTGGGGGACTCGGGACCCCAGTGTGGGGCTGAGGTCCGTGGAGCCAGTGGACAGGAAGCACCACTCTCTGGGGTTGGAGAGGGTCAGGATCGCGTCCTGGCCGTGGACGGAGGCAGGAGGCCGGCCTGTGCAGATCTGATGGCGGGAGGGGGGGGGGGGCCTGCTGAGCGGGGCACCGGCCTCGTTTCCTCGTCTCACCCGGCCGTTCAGGAAGGGCCGCTGCCCTGCTACCCCCTGCGAGAAGCCTCCCAGGCTTCCTCCTCCCGCTCCTGGCTGACCCTCTGGGCTGCCTGCTGCCTCTCAGCGAGGAGGGGGGAGCTCTGGGCTGGGAGGGGTCCCAGATCTGCCCCGGGGTAGGCAGAGGGCCCCACCTTCAGGCCTGGCCCGGGGTGGGATTCAGAGTATGGGAGGGGGTGGGAGCTGTCCGTTCTCCATGGCCCGCCCCCTGAGGCCCGCCCCCTGAGGCCCGCCCCGGCCCCGCCCCCTCCCTGGCCGGTAGGTTAGGAAGTGGCTGTCCTGCATCCCGCCAGGGCTGGGCACAGGGCAGACGGCCATCCCCAGGCCCAGGGGCTGTGTGGCATCGCAGGGGCAGGTGGCTGGCTGTGCGGGGCAGACCCTGGGCCCGGGCTCCTCCACCCCGTGGGGAGGTGGGCGGTGGGCGCCCATCTGTGGGGAGGGACCCTGGGCTGAGTTCTGGGTGTCCTGACGCTGCTTTAGCCAGAGCAGCCGGGGGCAGAGTCCCCGTTCTGGGCCTGCACTGACCGTGGGGTCCAAGCGCACCCTCAGGCCTCATGTCCGTGTGCCCTGTGGGGGGCTGGTCCCCGGAAAGTGCTCCAGCTGCTGGAGGCTCGGGTGCTGGGGGGCAGTGGGGCAGGTGTCCCTGTGGGGGGGCACCTCCTGAGCCCCGAGCGGGTGTCCCCAGCGATGGGCCGGCTTTGGAGCATGAGCTGGACATCCTGGGTGACCGCGACCCCCGCGTGGGGGAGACACGCCGGCCGGCCGTGGGGGGCTGGTGGGCTGGTGTGGCCCCAGCTGCGTTTTCGAGGCCGTGGTCTGTGCTGTGAGCCCCCCTGGCGCTCAGCTCTGTGTCCGGAGTGGGTCTGGCTGAGCTTGGCGGTGGCCTCGGCCTTGTCTAGGCTGCGCTAAGGCCGCGGCCGGTCCACGCGGCTGGTTTGGGGCAAACCCCGAGGCTGCCCTCCTGCCCGCTGTCCCTGACGCCCACCGGGTCCCACCCTCCGAGCCCATGGTGTGTCCCCAACCCAGGTGGGCCGCCTGGACCAGGTGGGCCAGGAAAGGGCTGGGGCCCTGAGAGCGGAGGCCCAGGGTGAAGGGAGGGGCCGGCTGGAGGGGGCGGCCGGGAGGGAGGGGCACCTGGGCCGGTGCAGGCGGCAGCTGGCCCTGTGAGCCAGGAGGGGCGGGCCTGGGTGACCTCACGGGGCCACGGTCCCGCCAGCCGGGGTGCGGGGGCCAGCCGGGGTGCGGGGCGGCGCGAGGGGAGCCCCTGTGGGCGCGAGGCTCCCTGCCTGGACGTGGTCGCCGGTGTGGTCTGCCCGGCGTCTGGGCGGTGTGTTCCCGTGCCTCAGTTTACCTTCCCCCAGGAGCTGCGCCAGGAGGGTCCTGTGGGCACGAGCTCCGCGGGCCCAATCCCCGGTGGGTCTCAGGCCTGGCCTGACCCCCCCCAGCTCCGGGCCAGAGAAGGGCGCCCTCTCCTCCTGCCCAGGGGGTCCCGGCATCCGGGGAAGTGCGTCCGGGGGCCCTCCCTCTCCCTCCCTCAGGCGTGGCCGGCCCACCTCTCGCCGTGGAGCGGGCATCATTGTGCCCGCACGTGGCCCTGAGATGGGAGATAGATGTCTGTGTTGCTGACACAGCCCTGCTCCGTCCCGGGCCTGGGCCCTGCGGGGCGAGGGGTGGAGGGGCAGCCGGCCCTGTGGAGGGGCAGCCATCACGCAGGGACAGGCCTGTGGGCCCTGTAACCCACCGCTGAGCGCCAGCTGCCGTGGAGGCCCGGAGGGGCCGCGTCCACGGTGCCGCCTGTGCCTGCCGCGGGGAGCCTGCTGTTGCCCTGGCTGCAGGGTCGGGCGCCCAGGTCCCGTCCGGGTCTCCCCACCCCCCGGCCCCCCGCAGTGCCCGCGGTCCACAGGGCGGCTTGTGCAATGCCCACGTCCGAGGGTCCGGCACTGGCCCCGGGGCAGGTCCGAGCAGGCGGTCAGGCCCGCGGTAGAGCAGGGGCCGGGCCTCAGTGCTAAGGACGGGGCCTGGGAGGCGGCCCTGTCCCTGAGGCGGCTCCTGGGCCAGCTGGCCGTGGCCGTGGCCGTGGCCGTGGCCGTGGCCGGGCCGGCCTATGTGGGGCTGAGTTTCCTGTTTTGTGAGTGTGTTGAGCTCTCCCTTCAAAACAAACAACAAAAGAGGAAGCTTGGCCCTGGCCGGTGTGGCTCAGTAGTCGGCCTGTGGACTGCAGGTTCCCAGGTTCGATTCCGGTCAAGGGCACAGGCCTGGGTTGCGGGCTTGATCCCCAGTGGGGGGCGTGCGGGAGGCAGCCGATCCATGATTCTCTCTCATCACTGATGTTTCTCTCCTTTTCGGAAATAAAACAACAACAGCAGCAGCAGCACATGTAGATATAAAAAAAGAGGAAGCGCGGGCCTCGAGGGAGGGGGGCGGGGTGGGGAGCACTGCCTCCCTCCCGCCGGGTCCCAGGTGGCCCCTTGTGGCCTGAGCCCTGTCTCCTTCCTGGGTGCCGGGTGCTGTGAGCACAGCTGCCCTGCGCGGGGCCAGACTCGATGGGGCCCCGGAGGGCGGGCCCAGGCCCCCGGACAGCCTCTGCCACCACCGCCACCTCGGGCAGCAGAGCGCGGGGTGTGCAGACGGGAAACTGAGGCCTCGGCCGAGAAGGGGTGGCCGCGGCGAGCGGTCCTGGCCGCGAGCGCTCAGGGGCCCGGGTTGCATCAGGCTGGTTCCTGGAAGTGCCGCGAGGCGAGGGCCGGGCACACCCAGCGGAGCCGGCCAGCACCTCCCGGGAGCCTGCCTGTAACCGGAGCCGCTGCTGTCGACCTGCCCACTCCCGGGTCACCCCACAGCGGGCACACGCTGCCCCCTCCGCGCCCGTGCCCTGCCCGCCTGGGCCCTACTCAGCAGCCCCACCAGAAGGGCCCAGCCCCGGCCTGGCCCCGGGCAGGCTGGCAGAGGGGCTGGGGCTGCAGGCTGGCATGCGTGCTCCCTCAAGACCAGGAAATAACCGGCCTGCAGCTCAGGACGAGGAGCGGGTGTGGGGCTTTGGGTGGGAGCCCAGGTGGTCCCCTCAGCCCACTGCCGCTGGCCCCGCCTGCCCAGGAAACAGGCCTCGGCTGAGAAGCCGTGGGCGCGGTGTGAGGTCCTGGTAGCGCCATCAGCGGTGGGGGCTCCGGGCACCGAAGATGCCTTTGGTGGGAGCCAGGGCAGAGACCCCACATGGGGAGCCCTCAGCTGGGGAGGGGCTGGGGACGGCATGTGGCCGGCCTGGGTTTGGGGGCCTGAGGGATGGCAAGGGTGGGTGTGGCCAGGGACTTGGGGCGATGCTGCCGGGGATGGGGGCGCACGGCCAGCCACCATGTCCCCGAGGGCGAGGTGGTGGGGGGGCGTCCCGCCGTGGGTGTGGGTGGGTTAGAGCAGAAATAACTAAGACGCGGACCCTGCGAGATGGGGGCCTGTCTGGAGGACAGGGTCCCCCCTGGCCTGGCCCCCACACTCCCCCATGCGGGGGGCTTTTCCTGGGGGTGTTGGGGATGAAGGTTCCCGCCTGAGACAGGCTGGGCCCACTAGAGGCAGGGGTGTGGTTCCACCTCTGAGGGTTCTCGGGGAGGGTGTGGGTGTGGCCGGCCCCCATGGGCTCAGGACAGCCAGGGCCCTGGGCGGGGAGTGGGGGGGGGCTGCTGGGCACCCGCTGTCCTTCCCCCGAGGCAGGTGCACAGGAGGCCCGGTCCTTCCTGTGCCCTTGGCGGGACTGAGCCGTGCGGGGAGCATCTGCCCTCTCTGGCCGAGAAGATGCCGCTCCTGCCCTCTCTCCTCTCCTCGCCCGCCTGGCCGTTGGTGCCCTGCCCCGCGAGGCCCATGAGCGGTGCCCTCGGAAGCTCAGTCCTGAGCGAGCACCCGGCCGACAGGGTGGGTGCCCTCCCTCGCCACCCGCTCCAGGGCCGTGGTCCAGCCGCCTGGGCCCGGGCAGGGGGGGCCCTCGAGGTGACCCCTGTGGCGGGCGGCGATGGATGGGCCGCTGTCAGCGAGGCCATTTGCTCGCTGCGCCGGGGAAGGTAAATGGGCGCCCGGCAGCTGTCGGGATGGATGTGTGGTCGGCGGGGGACCGCGCAGTCGCCGCTGTCAGCTGGCGGCGCTCCCCGGGCCTGCTGGGGTGCACTTGGCTGTGGAGAAGCAGCCCGGCCCCGCCTGGCGCCCCGCCAGCACTGCGGCAGAGTGTGCACCCGGCTCCCAGGCTCCGGCTCGCAGGGGACGGGCGCGGCTGCGTGGCCGGGCCCAGTGCCCTCCGCCGTGTGCAGGAGCCCCCGACCCATGGCGCCCACGGTGCCTGGCCCCCCCCCCAAGCCTGGCCGAGTGGCCGTAGGGACGTTGGCTGTGGCAGGTCAGGGCTGCTGGCCAGGAGTCCTTCCCTCAGGAGTCCTGCAGGCTTCCCAGAGAGTGGGAGGGGCCCCTGGTGGGGACCCCGAGAGCTGAGGGCCTTGGGGCAGAAAGAGGTGGGCAGCCCTGGTCCGGACGTGGGCTGACCGCGTGGGGGAAGGTCGGGCACAGTCCCCTCCCTGGTGGCTGGGCAGGACCGGTCTCGGAGGAGCCGTGCTGCCCTCCTGCCTGCCCAGGGCTGGCTTCCGAGAGAGCCCGGGGGAGCGTGCAGCGCCCCATCCTGCTCGCCTGGCACCAGCGGGCGCCAGAGCCCCAGCCCCTGTCCCAGCTCAGTCCCAGGGCAGCCCTGGCTCCCGTTGGTCTCTTGGCTGGGAGCCGAGCTGGGGGACCTGGGCCCCGTGGTGGTCCCAGGGCTGTGCTCAGGCCCGTGTGGGCCGCAGCGCGTCCAAGTGTTTGCCCGGCTGGGAGTGGGGCCTCCTGTGTCCCGGCTGCCTGCTGGGTGTGAGCGGCGGCGCTGCAGGGCCAGGTCCCACTGCCCCCCGAGTGCCCGGAGGTCACCCTGCCGTGGGCGGGCGTGTGGCCCCAGGGAGGGGGGAGCAGGGGACCCGCTCAGGGAGCCGCGTCCTGAGGGCAGACTCGAGCTTTCCGTCTGTTCCCTGCCCGCGTCTGTGCCCGAGTGAGGGCTCTGCGCCTCCCGTTGCCGGCACCCCGATGTGTCCTCCCCGCCCCCCCCCCCCCCGCCCACGGGCCTCAGGACAGCGGCCAGCCCACAGGTATCCAGTGGCCGAGAGGACAGCAGCGGCCGTGGAGTGGCCGCCTCCTGCACTGCCCGCTCCGTGTCCGCTCTACCCGTCTGTGCGGGCGGCCGCCGGCCTGCTGTCCGGTCTGAGCTGAGCTCATTCAGGCTCGGCCCCGGCCCAGCCCCTGGGTGGCCGCCGCCTGACCTCTAGGCGGGCACCTGAGACACTGAGAAAGGCTCTGTGTCCGGGCGCCTCAGCCCGCCCTCCGAGGCCCCGGGTTCCGCCTCCTGGAGGGGTGTCTGGGCTGCACGGAGCTCCCACTGGCTGCCGCCTGGCTTTGGGCTCAGCCGGGTAGGGTGTCGCTCCCATGGGTCCCCCCTAGCTCTGGGTTCCAGAACCTTCCTGGCCCTGGGGGTGGCTTGAGGGCAGGTGCAGGGTCATGTGGTTGGGGTGGGCCCTGGGAACTCTGCCCCCCCTTCCAGGGAATCCCACTGGGGAAACAGGCCGGCTGCTGTGTGGGCTGTGGAGCCCGCGACACGTGCCCCTGCGTGTGTGTGCGGCGCGGGGCGCGGGGCGCGGGGCGCGGGGCGCGGTGGGGGCCAGCACAGTTGGTGCCTCAAGATGGATTTTCGGCTGCACGGCGAGGGCGCATCACGCTCCCCGCTCAGCTGGCGTCCCGGGGAGCGGCAGCTGGCGGGGTGCGAGGCCCTCCATCAGGGCCGACAGCTCCAGCAGGCGCGCAGGGGGTGGGAGCGGCAGCGGGTGGCCGCACCGCGTGGGCCTGGGCGTGGGCGACCACAGCGCCTGTCCCCGGGCTCAGGGGGAGCTGGCGGGAGACCCGGTAAATGCCGTGGGTGGGGCAGGGGGCCTGGTGGGGACCCCACGGGAGCCAGGGACACAGCCTGCAGGCGGGCGCCCTGGGAAAGGCCCTGGGGTGGCTGGAGCCCTGTCTCCCCAGCAGCCCCGGGTCCTGGAGGGCGAGGGGCCTTGGAGGCCACACCCGAAGCCACAGCTGTGGCGCCCGGGTGATGGCTGCCGGGACCTCTGCACGGGATTGGAAGGGCGGGTGGGGGCGGGGAGGGTTGGGCCCATTGGCGGTGGTTTCGGGCCTTTGCTCTTGTCCTGGGCTCCGCTGGCCCTGAGCTTAGGGACCGGCCCCCCGCCCGCTGGCTCCTCCGCGGGAGCGGCCGCCTAATTAGTAAGCCCTTCGCTGCGGCGCAAACGCCTTGCTCTGCAAAATGGAAATGAGGCGTTTTTTCTGGGTGTCAGTTTGAAAAATGACGGTCGCCGGCACAGCGCAGAGGACATCTGCTCGCTTCTGCACGGAGGCCTGTGTGCGGCTGATGTCGCGAATCGGGGGAACCGCCGCCTGCTCCCGGGTGACCGCGGTGGGTGTGGGGTTGGGGGCGCAGGTCCGGCCTCTGGGCCCGATGAGCGTGGTCCCGGGGCGGTGGGCTCTGTCCCAGGTGCCCGGCCAGAGGGTGTGCTGTCTCCTCCGCGGATGCCAGGCTCCGGCCCCCCCCCCCGCCCCCCCCGCCCGGGTCGGCCGTGGGAGCTGCCCGCTGGCCCCGTCACTGCAGTAACCCTTTCGGCTGACAAATGGCCGCCCCGAGTGGGGGGAGAGTTCCCGGCCCTGCGGCCCCAGCAGGTGGCTGTAGCTAGTGCTTCAACTGTTGCTGCAGAGTCACACTGGCTTGGTGCCACCTCCTCCAGGAAGGCCCTCTAGATTGGGCCTCCCCACAGCCGTGCCTTCCCCCATGTCCAGGTGCCCACCTGGCCCCTTCCCACACGCTCCTGTGGGAATTGGGGTCAGCGCTCACGCATTTGGGTGTCCTGGGTGCCTCTGGCCCGGCACCGGCAGTTGCCTGATCGCTGCGGGCTGGGGTCCGAGGGTGGGGAGCGGTGGGCGCAGCCTCACAGCCCTGTGTCCCAGGGGAGTACATCAAGACCTGGCGGCCCCGCTACTTCCTGCTCAAGAATGACGGCACCTTCATCGGCTACAAGGAGCGGCCGCAGGACGTGGAGCAGCGCGAGTCGCCCCTCAACAACTTCTCCGTGGCGCGTGAGTGAGCCCGGGGACCCTGTCTGGGACCCGCAGCTCCCGGGGCCGGCTTGGGCAGCGCTGGCTCCGTGTCACCTCGGGACCTGCCATCTCTGGCCGGTGGGCGTCTCTGTGCCAAGTTCAAGGCCGTGCCCCGGAGCTGTCCCCGGCACCCTTGCTCTGCAGGCGAAGGCCGGCTGAGTCGGGGGCAGATTCTGGTTTGGAGCGGCCAGCGGGGGCCAGAGGGAGCCCAACAGTGTGGGGGCAGGACGAGAGTGCATGAGGGGCACCCAGCTCTGGGAGCCTCTGTCACCCCCAGGGAGAGCCTGTGGCTGCCCCCCACCTCCCCCCCGCAAGGCTGCCAGAGGCCCTGGACCCCCGCCGGCTGCGTGTGCCTCTGCCCCCAGCTTTGGTGGGGAGGGGGGCACGGCTGGCCCGGGAGAGCTCGCAAAGCCGGGCAAACCGGCCTCGTTCCGTCATTCCACCCGGGAAGGGGGGGGCGGCAGGTGTGACCCTGCCCGTGGGGCTGAGGACGCGGAGGCAGGGGGTGGAGGAGGCTGAGCCAGGGGGGGGGGTGGGGGGGGTGCTTCTCGCCTGGCCGCCCTTCCCTGTGCTCTGCCCAGAGGCTGGCCCCTAACAGCCAGGTGGGTGGGGGCATGATGGGCTCGTTAACTGAGCCCCAAGCCCGTCTTGGGCTGCTGACTGGGATTCGGGGTGCAGTGCCTACTGTGGGTGTCCCGGATTCACCCCAGGTTTCTCTATACACGCTCCCACCCTCCGGCCAGCTCTGCCTTCCAGCCACCAGCCTCACTGACCCCAGGTTCTGGCCCAGGGTCTCGGGGGGATGTGGCTCAGTGGGCTCCCTGCCTGCAGGTGTGCAGAGGTGGGGCGCCCAGCCACCTTCCTGCCCTGCGCCCGCTGCAGGGGCCGGGGCATGGCCAGCGCTCCCTGCCCCCCGAGGGCATCAGGGGTGGGGTGGCAGAGCTGCCGCCTAGTGAGTCTCCCCAGGGGGCGGAGGGGGGGGCCCAAGTGAGGGGAGACCCAGGAGGCAGACATCCCCACCTTGGCATCCCCATGGCTGTGGGGGCGGCCTGGCTGGGGAGGAGACCCCTCGGGAGTGCCCCCCAGGCTGAGGCACGAAGGTGGGGCGACCTCAGAGGCAGATGGAGGTGGGCACTGGCCAGGGGGCTGCCTGAGTGGGTGGGGCTGGGGCTCCTGGCCTCTGGGGGTGGAGTCAGTAGTGGGGACGAGAAGCCAGGCCCTGGTTTGGGCCCAGGGGCTCGGGACATGAGTGGGAGGGGGGTGTGCACAGGCCCAGGAGGCCTGCCTGTCCCCAGCCTGTGGTGATGGCGGCCCCTCCGTACCAGCCAGCCCAGAGCCCTGCTCTCGCCCCAGCCTGGCAGACCGCTCCCTATCTGGGCCCGGCTGAGCCCTCTGTTGCCAGGGCTCAGGCGCTGGGATGGTAGAAGCCCTCCCCCCCAAACCCCCCCCCCCCCGCCTCACAGGCTGGGTCAGGATCTGTCCTAGGAGCCCTCAGAGACCCCCACACGCAGTCACACCCCTCTTAGCCTGACCATCCCCGCAGCTCTGCACAGCAGGTGTGCCTGGCGCAGGGGTGCGTGAGCCTGGCTGCAGGGGTGCGTGGCCCTGGGTGAGCCTGGCTGCAGGGGTGCGTGGCCCTGGGTGAGCCTGCTGCAGGGGTGCGTGGCCCTGGGTGAGCCTGCTGCAGGGGTGCGTGACCCTGGGGTGAGCCTGGCTGCAGGGGTGCGTGACCCTGGGACAGTGATGGCGAACCTATGACACACGTGTCGGAGGTGACACGTGAACTCATTTTTTTGGTTGATTTTTTTTTGTTAAATGGCATTTAAATATGTAAAATAAATATCAAAAATGTAAGTTTTTGTTTTACTATGGTTGCAAAGATAAAAAAATTTCTATATGTGACACGGCACCAGAGTTAAGTTAGGGTTTTTCAAAATGCTGACTCGCTGAGCTCAGAAGGTTCACCATCACTGCCCAGGGGTGAGCTTGCTGCAGGGGTGTGTGACCCTGGGGTGAGCCTGGCTGCAGGGGTGCGTGACCCTGGGGTGAGCCTGGCTGCAGGGGTGCGTGACCCTGGGTGAGCCTGGCTGCAGGGGTGCGTGACCCTGGGTGAGCCTGGTTGCAGGGGTGCGTGACCCTGGGTGAGCCTGGCTGCAGGGGTGCGTGACCCTGCGGTGAGTATGGCCCCGGTGCCTGCCTCTCCCGCTGTGCGTGTGGTGCTGGCGTGTGCTGCTGGCGTGTGCGGCCCAGCATGCGTGTGCTCGGGTGGCTGTGCTCCCGGCCTGTCAGCCTGTCTGCACCCCTGTGTGAGTCCCGCCCCCCAGCCCCCGGGCGTGGGGTGGCATCGTGGTGGGGGTGGTGTCCCCCAGCCGCCTCAGGACAGGCAGCCTCCCCCTGGGGCTGGCCGTGGGGAGGGGGGAGATGGGGCCGGCAGTGGGCAGGCAGCTCTCACCAGTTCCCACCCTGCGGCCCCTCCCTGGGACCCCAGACCCCTCTCCCTGCGCCAGTCAGGGCCCCGAGGGCATGGATAGAGCTTCCCAGGACTGGGGGGGTCTGGGCTCACCTGCGCCCCCGCCCCCAGAATGCCAGCTGATGAAGACCGAGCGGCCCCGGCCCAACACCTTCATCATCCGGTGCCTGCAGTGGACCACGGTCATCGAGCGCACGTTCCACGTGGAGACCCCCGAGGAGCGGTAGGGCGAGCGGGTGCGGGCGGGCGCGGGCGGAGGGGGGGGACGGGGCGGGGGGAGGGGGCGGGGGGAGGGGGCGGGCGAGGTGGGTGCTGGCCCCTCGCTCCCTGTGCTCCCAGGCTGGGGGGAGGGGACGCAGATCCCAGGGCAGCCGCCTCCTGGGGCCTCGGATGGGCGGGGGCGAAGCCCAGCCTGGGTAGGGCTCGGCTAGACCTTCGCTGACCGCCCGCAGGGAGGAGTGGACGACTGCCATCCAGACGGTGGCCGATGGGCTCAAGAGGCAGGAGGAGGAGATGATGGACTTCCGGTCGGGCTCGCCCAGCGACAACTCGGGGGCTGAGGAGATGGAGGTGTCCCTGGCCAAACCCAAGCACCGGGTGGTGAGGCCCGCTCCCCTCTGCAGCCCGACGCCCGGGACCCCCCTTCTCCTGTGCACAGTCTGACCCCCAGAGCCCTGGGTAGAGCGGGAGGGCGCTGGGGTTCCAGGAGGCCTGGGCGCTGTCACTCCCACCATCCCCCGAACCCCAGGGCTCGGAGTTGGGGTGCAGAGCCCCGGGCCAGCCCCTGTGCCCTGACTCCGCCCGCCGCCCCCAGACCATGAACGAGTTTGAGTACCTGAAGCTGCTGGGCAAGGGCACGTTCGGGAAGGTGATCCTGGTGAAGGAGAAGGCCACCGGCCGCTACTACGCCATGAAGATCCTCAAGAAGGAGGTCATCGTGGCGAAGGTCGGTGCTGCCCCGGGGGCGGGGGGGGGGAGCCCCGAGGCGGGCGGCACTCACAGCCCGTCTTCCAGGACGAGGTGGCGCACACGCTCACGGAGAACCGCGTCCTGCAGAACTCGCGGCACCCCTTCCTGACGGTGAGTGGCCCCCGCCCGAGGCCACCTGGGCGCCAGGGCAGAGCGCGGCCCTCTGTGCCCTGGGCTGGGGACTGGCCGGGGAGCTGGGGGCCTCCTGGCTGCAGCCTGGCAGCAGTGGGCCGGCCTCGGGGGTCGCGGGGCGCTCCCTGACGCTGTGCTCGCTGCCCCGAGTGCAGAAGGGGCAGGTGACCTGGGGCCCCCTTTGCTCCGCCGGGTGGGGTCCCATCCAGGGGCCCCTGTGCTGGGGTACTGGCCCAGGAGGAGTTTGGGGGAAATCCTTAGCCTGTGGGACAAGGAATCAGCTGGAAGTTGGTTTCCCAGCTCAGCCAGCTCCTGGGGGCACGGGCGGCCCCTCTCCTCCAGGGTCTTGGGGGCCCAGCGCCCCACGCGGGCCCTGGCCCTCCGCTCAGCCCTATGCTGGCCTCCTCTGCACTGACTGGGTCCCGGGCGGCGCCTGAGGGTGAGAGGTGGGCACGTCTGCCCTTTAGAGCGAGGCTGCCCCAGTGGGTGGAGCCAGAGGCAGCGGTGCCTGGAGGGCGCACCCTCCCGTGTCTGGCCGAGGCCGGCCCCATGGGGGAGCCTCCGTGTTTAGGGAACTTGCCAGCCTCTGAGACCCCCCGAAACCTGGCCCAGCCTCACATCGCCCATCCCCCGAGCGGGCCTGTGGGGGAGCGGGCGTGGATCCACCTGTGCCCCTTGCAGGCCCTGAAGTACTCCTTCCAGACGCACGACCGGCTCTGCTTCGTCATGGAGTACGCCAACGGCGGCGAGGTGGGCTGCCGCGGGCCCCCCTTAGGGCCCCGCCCTCCACCTAGGGCCCCGCCCCCTTGGGGCTCACCTCTCCCCCTTAGGGCCCCGCCCTCCACCTAGGGCCCCGCCCCCTTGGGGCTCACCTCTCCCCCTTAGGGTCCGCCCCTCCCCCCCTAGGGCCCCGCCTGTGCGGGGTGGCGGGCGGCGGGCGGAGGGGCGGGGGGCGGCGGGCGTGGTGCGAGGCTCGGCTCCCCGCAGCTCTTCTTCCACCTGTCTCGCGAGCGGGTGTTCCCCGAGGACCGGGCCCGCTTCTACGGCGCCGAGATCGTGTCGGCCCTGGACTACCTGCACTCGGAGAAGAACGTGGTCTACCGGGACCTCAAGGTGGGCGGGGCGGGGCGGGAGGGATGGGCGTGGCCGGGGCGTGAGGGGCGGGGCTGGGGCGTGAGGGGCGGGGCTGGAGTGGGAGGGGAGGGGCTGGAGTGGGAGGGGCGGGGCTGGGGCGGGAGGGGAGGGGCGGGAGGGACTGGGGCGCGGGCGGCAGGTGCTGACCGGAGACACCCCCCCACCCGCAGCTGGAGAACCTGATGCTGGACAAGGACGGGCACATCAAGATCACGGACTTCGGGCTGTGCAAGGAGGGCATCAAGGACGGGGCTACCATGAAGACCTTCTGCGGGACCCCCGAGTACCTGGCCCCCGAGGTGCGCGCCGAGCCCCGCCCTTTCCCGCCCGGGCCCCGCCCAACCCCTCCCGCCCGAGCCCCGCCCCTTCCCCCGAGCCCCGCCCCTTCCCGCCCGGGCCCCGCCGGTGCCGTCTGGGCGTCCGTGACCGTGGGCCGTCGTGTCCGGCAGGTGCTGGAGGACAACGACTACGGCCGCGCCGTGGACTGGTGGGGGCTGGGCGTGGTCATGTACGAGATGCTGTGCGGCCGCCTGCCCTTCTACAACCAGGACCACGAGAAGCTGTTCGAGCTCATCCTCATGGAGGAGATCCGCTTCCCGCGCACGCTCAGCCCCGAGGCCAAGGCCCTGCTGTCGGGGCTGCTCAGGAAGGACCCCAAGCAGAGGTGGGCGCGGGAGGACGGCGGGGCAGCGGCGGGCAGGCGGAGGCGGTGGGTCCCGGGCCCGCTGTGGCCCCCACACCTGCTCAGGAAGCCCCACCCACTCCACCCACGGCAGCTCTTGCCCCCAGCATTGTCCCCGCGGGGGCTCAGCCAGAGAACTGCGTCCCCCGCCCCGGGCGTGTCCCCCGCACTGACCGCACTGTCCGGCCCGCACTGTGCGGCGCTGTCCGGCGGCCCAGCCTCACTCCGGGAGGGGGCTGGTGGGTGTGCCGACGGGGGGGGGGGGCGGTGAGTGACTGGGCCCCGCAGGCTCGGTGGGGGCTGGTGGGTGTGCCGACGGGGGGGGGGGGGTGGGGGGGCCGGGCGTGCGTGACCGGGCCTGGCCCCGCAGGCTCGGCGGCGGCTCTGAGGACGCCAAGGAGATCATGCAGCACCGCTTCTTCGCCAGCATCGTGTGGCAGGACGTGTACGAGAAGAAGGTGACGCCCACCCGCTCAGTCACCCCACGCCCCCCGCGTCCACCGCTCACACGCCCACAGCCCCCGCTCGCCTGTGCACCCACTCTCCTGCTCACGCCCGTGCCTCCCCGGGCGGGTGGCTGCACTGGTCCCCCGATCGCTGTGCGGGGCCCGTGTTCCCCGGAGGAGCCGGTGGCTGTGCGCCTGCGAGGGGTGCCCGTCCCTGGGGCCGCGCTGAAGGTGCCGTGGTGACTGGGAGACCCGCTGCTCCCTGGGCCTGGGGGAGGCAAGGCCCCCACACGGGAACCCCGCTCCACAGCCCAAGTGGGTCAAGGACCACGGGGATGTCTGTCCCTCCATCCTGATTATCAAGGGGGGCCCCCGGCAGCTGGGCCAAGCAGGCCCGTCCCCTGCACACCTTTTCCAGGGGCCCTTGTCCCCTTCCCGGTTTATAAGAAGACCAGGAAGGGAAGGAAGAAAGTTAGGGGGAAAGAAAAGTGGGCGCTCTTCTCTTGCCTGAGAGCCTGGGGGGGGGGGGGGGGGGTGTGGGGGGGTGGGCTGCAGAGCTTGGCTGCACTACCTCCCGTCGCCTGCAGAGGCGCTGTGCGCAGCCTCACCCTACCCTTGCAGGAGGGGTTCCTGGGCGGGGACAGCCACCCTCCCCGCAGTCCCGCTCCCAGGCCTGCTGTGGGCGGGCGGCAGTTTCCGCCCTGGAGACAGTGCGTGGGCTCAGCTCCCTGGGGTGGCGGTGGGGGTGCAGGGCCAGTCTGTGACCTGCCCGCCCCCCACCCCACCTGCCCCCGCAGCTCAGCCCGCCCTTCAAGCCCCAGGTCACCTCGGAGACGGACACCAGGTATTTTGACGAGGAGTTCACAGCCCAGATGATCACCATCACGCCCCCGGACCAAGGTGAGGGCCGCTCTCCCCGACTCCCCCCAAAACAACGGAACCAGGGTCCCCTGCCCGGGCCTGGGCCTCGGCTTTGACGGGAAGGGTCCCCTCTGGAGGGTGCTGATCGGGGCGGGATGGAGGGCCACTCCCCTGTGCCCGGCGTGGGCGGGTCGGGGTCAGCGAGTCTGGAGCCTTCGGGGGCCTGCCTCAGCGTCCCTGTCCTCCCTGCCCGCAGACGACAACATGGAGTGCGTGGACAGCGAGCGGAGGCCCCACTTCCCGCAGTTCTCCTACTCGGCCAGCGGCACGGCCTGAGGAGGCCAGCCGGGTGCTGGTGACCCGGGGCGCCGCAGGCTGGACGCCGCCTCCGTGGGTCGGGAGGGGCCCGCAGCGCCGATCTGGAGCGAATGTTTCTCTCTGGAGGCGATGGAGGGACCACGCTCCTCCAGCGCGAGGACCTGGGTGCCGTGGGCAGGGCTGTCCGCACGCGCAGGGGAGGTCCTGCGGTTTTTCTTAATTTATTTCATCCAGTTCTCCAGACGTGGCCTCGCCTCCGGACGGATTCCCGTAGGAAACGCTGAGGACTGCAGCAGCCACGTGCACTTTGGGGTCCGGGGGCCCCTGCCCGCGCCCCGGCCCCTCCCGCCACCTGTCCCTGGCTGTCAGCGGTCCCCGCCCGCCGCCCGGAGGCACCAGGAGCCCCTCCCCTCGCGTGGGCCAGGGGCAGCCCAGGGCGACGGAGGACCGTGCGGAGCAGGCGGCTGCGCCCGTCACTGTGTGCGCTGTCCATGTGCGTTCGGGGCTCATCTTAGAGAAGAGCCCCCCGTCCCCCCATCCCCCGTCCCCTCCCCGCCCCCCGCCCGTGCTTCCCCGGTAGCGCCCGTCCTGTCCTCCTAGCTTCTCCCCCGCCGCCCGGCCAGACACTGCGCTGCACCATGGCGTTTTTTTACATCAACTTTAGTATTTTTACTATTATGAGACTTCCCTCCGAATTCCTCAATAAAAACGGCTTTTCAACGTCGTGGCTTGTTTTGCTTGTGGGGAGCACCCCGTCCGGGCCCTGACACCCAGAGAGCTTCTGAGGGAGGTGACTCCCCAGCTCACATAGACTTGCTGGAGGGGGTGTCCTGACGGTCCCTGTCCCACCTGGCCCCGTGCCCAGGGGTCATCTGACGGCCAGGAGGGACCCTGCAGGACCCAGAGCTGGCTGGGCCCCCCCCCCCCAACTACCCCCAGCAGAGCAGCCCAGGAGGGCGGGCTTCGGGCGCCACCTGGTGGCGAGGAGAGGAACGCCACCCAGCCCTAACCATGTCAGCGCTTGGCAGGCAGGGCCCAGAGGACCTGGCTCCTCACCCTAAGTGGGTGGGTGCCCCCTGCAGGGGTGCCCCGGGTGGGGGCGTCCCAGTCCTCGGTGGCCCTCTTCCCTCGGCTTTGACCGGCCGTGGGTCACCGCACAGCAGTGACGCCACCACAAGCAGCAGGTCACAGCTGTGAGGGAGGCCAGGGTCCAGGGAAGAAACGCCTGTCAGCCGGGCCTGTGCCCACCGAGAGCAGCGAGGACCCTCAGGCAGTTACCTCAACGACCATCCACCCAGCCATCCCACCTCTGCCGCCCCCGCCCCCCCAAAGAACTGAAGGGGCCCCCAGAGACACTGCACCCACGTCCACAGCGGCAGCAGCCTCAGCGCGGAGATGTGGATGCAGCTCGGTGTCTGGGACGAGGACTGGGTAACGGTCTGGCCCATCCGCACCCCGGGAAGTGCTCAGCCTCAGGACGGACACACGCCACCTGCTCCCAGAGGGACCGTGTCGTGCTCAGTGAACTAAGACACAGAAGGACGGGCCCTGTGCTGGGGGACCCACTCATGTGAGGTCCCTGGAGGTCAGAGCCACTGGGACACAGCAGGTGGTGCCGCCGGGCTGGGGGGAGTGGGGGGTAACGGGGACAGGCCAGCTGTGCAGGACGGGCGCGGGGATGGGAGCATGACTGTGCCCTTACAAATGGGAAGATGGTGCTCTGTATGTTCACACCATTGGAAAGGGAGATACATTGCAGACACAGGACACACCACCACACCCTTCCATTAGCTTCAGGCTCCGAGCAGGTGGCAGGTGTGGTATGAAAATGGGAGGAGCCTTCAGAGCTGGAGCCGGGGGTCAGGTGGGGGCCACTGGCCGGGCCAAGGGTGCGATTGGCTCCCTCCCACAGGACCCGCTTTGTGCTGGGGTGGGGAGATGCCTTCGGGATATTCCTCCGGCCTGGGGAGGCTTCCAGGTCACAGGCATGGACAATAGCACCTTATTTCGTGTCCCCTCCCAGGCAGGACCCCCTGCAGCACTGTCTGGGGAGACAGGCACCTGGGAGAGAGAACTCCTGGGCACTGTGCTGCCAGGGCCAGGCCTGCTGACTTGTGGCCAGGGGCTGTCGGGCAGTGAGGGCCAGCAGGGGGAGTCCCTCCTGTGTCCCCCACCCAAACCTGCCCTCCCCAAGGCCGGCCTCAAGGGGCAGGAAATGGAAACAGATGGTCTTGCGCACCGGACTGCCCACGTTGGGGGCCACCCAGGGGTGTCACGGTGACATTTCAGGAGAAGTCTGGATGTTACCCACCCTCTCCCCGGGCTGCGCTGGCACAATGTCACCCGCTCTGGAGTCAGACGACCTGGGCTCAAAGCTTTCCTCACCAGGACCGGCGGGTGGCTGGTAGGTGGTGCACTTGGACCTCCATTTCCCGTCTGTAAAGTGGGGTGACCAGGCACGCGGCTTGCGCGAAGCTCAGCGGGCGCTGAGTGAGCTGCCAGAGTGGCACGGAGGCCCTGCCTCCTCCATGGGCCCCTCCAGCACCTGCTGGTCACAGGACCAGGAGGCCGCACCCCCAGGACTGTTAACATAAGCAAGTCCTCCCGTCCAAATATATAGCATTTATTCAGTCATCAGTACAAAACATCCAACAGAAAGCTGCCCGCCCCCCCAGTCCCTCTGCGTCCGCACCGGGAGGCCGTCCTGCCTGGAAGGCCACGTCCGCTGGGCCCTCAGGCCTCGAACATGGCACAGCTGGCGCAGAGCACTTTCTCGTGGACGTCACTGCAGCTGCAACATCGCAGGGAGGAGACGAGAGAAGAGCGGGCGTTAGGTTAGGGGCTAAGCTGTGTCCCCCCGTTTACATATGGAGGTGCTACCCCAGGCCAGAGAACTGACTGGGAGATGGGGCCGTTCGCTGCAGAGGTAGTGAGCTAGGACGGGGCCCCCTGCAGGCGGGTGTCCTGAGTAAACACACGGAAGAGGGGGATGACGCCAGGATGCGGGAGCCCCCAGCGTGCGGCAGCCCCGGGAGGTGGGACAGGTGGGGAGCAGGCCCTTCCCACAGCCTCTGGAGGAACCACCCGCCACCCATCCCAGACTTCCCGCCCAGAGCGTGAGGGCAAAGACCAGCAAGTACGTGGACCGAGACAGCCAATGAGCTGCCTAGGGTCCAACCTGTGTGTCTAACGGGATGGGGACCCCACAGAACCTCCCAGGAGTCGTGAGGGGTTACTGGACCAGGTGGCTCACATCAAGTAAGGTAACGGCGGGGAAACTCATCAGAGGGGTCCCGAAAGGCCAGAGACTGGCAACGCGCTACAGCAGTGGTTCTCAGCCTTCGGGCCCTTTAAATACCGTTCCTCATGCTGTGACCCAACCGTAAAATTATTTTCGTTGCTACTTCATCACTGTCATGTGGCTACTGTGATGAATCGTCATGTACATATCTGATATGCAGGATGGTCTTAGGCGACCCCTGGGAAAGGGTCGGTCCACCGCCAAAGGGGTCGCGACCTACAGGTTGAGAACCACTGGGCTACAGGAAACCAAGGAGAGCTGCGGAGTCCAAGCCGTCACCGAGAACTCAGAGCCGCGGGCTGGCTGGGGAGCCACAAACCAGCCCCAGCCCAGCCCCAGCCCAGCCCCAGCCCAGCCCCAGCCAGCCCCACCGAGCTGGGAGCCCCAGGACTAGGAGGTGTGGGCGGGACACGCCTGAGCAGCTGGCGAGGGGCAGAGGCTGTGGCAGAGGCCACGGTCTGGGTCCCAAGCCTGGGGACGGGAGTCGGCCTCATGGCCTGGAGCAGACAGCCCAGCCCTGGTTGTGGCCACGAGGCCCGCTGACCGGGCAGCGTGAATTCTGTGGGCAGCGGGAAGGGGAAGGAGAGGCTGGCAGGACATGCGCAGGGGTCCGGCGAGGACACTGCGGCAGGAGGAAGGTTCCAGCCCAGGGGTCGCCCTCTACCTGCCCTTCTGCTGGGCTGCTGTCCTCAAGCCAGGAGGCCACTGGCCAGGAGGCCTGCCCTTTGGTTCCCACACAAACAGAACTAAGTGGTGCCACTCAGTGACGGCCATACTCGCCAGCCAGAACCAGCCCAGCCTCCAGGCTGGACGGCGCAAGTGCCCCCGTCTCTCTCTTTTTAAAAAAACATATTTTTATTTTTTTCAGAGAGAAAGGGAGGAGAGAAACATCAATGATGAGAGAATCATGGATCGGCTGCCTCCTGCACGCCCCACACTGGGGATCGAGCCTGCAACCCAGGCATGTGCCCTTGGCCAGAATCGATCCCGGGACCCTTCAGTCCGCAGGCCGACGCTCTATCCACTGAGCCACACCAGCGAGGGCCCCAGTCTCTGGTCCTGTCCCTGGGAGCTGCCCTGGGGCCACCCCGGCTTTCTGAGCCGTCAGACAGCCTGACTCCCCGAGGCTGGCTTCAAGGCTGTCGGCCGAAGCTACTCATAGGCCTACAGACCTGCTCCGAGACGGGGACGTGTCTTCTCACCGCACAGCCGCGGGGGGGGGGGGGGGGGGGGGGGACGGGGACAACGACGGGACACTCCCGCATTCACACACTCCACGTCCTGCTCCGCAGCCCACGCCCTAGAGGCGGCGGCAAGCACCGCGCACCTGCTGCCCAGGGTCGGGGCGCTCAGCGGGGAGAGCCCGCGTGGGAGCCGCGCAGTCCTCATGCCGGGCTGGAGGACCAACCCCGCGGCCTCAGACCCAGGCTGCACTGGGACAAGCCGGCCACCGTGATGTCGGTTTCCCGGTGACGGACCAGGACCACGGTCTTCACACGCCCAACCCCGCTGTGCCCCCCTGCCCCCCCCAACACCCAACACTTACTCCACGAGCGCGCACAGGGCGCAGGCCACGGCCCCGCAGCTGCCGCAGGTGCGCACGCAGAGCCCGCACAGGGCGCGCTCACACTGGCCGCAGGCCGCGCCGTCCGCCGCGCGCACACACGAGGAGCAGGCTCGGCGCGTGGCCCCAGGCGTGTCTGTGGGAAGAAGTGCCAGCGGTCAGCGGGCGGGGCTGCAGCGCTGGGGGCCGGGCACTGCCTCCCCGAGGGCAGGCCGACCTCCTCACGCCCTGACCGCCCTGGACCCTCCCGGCCACCTGAGCAGATCCCCACACAGCCCCGCTCCGCGAGGGAGGCCCGGGGGTTTGGGCTCCTGCTACCGAACCCCAGCTCTGGGTGCCTGTGCTGGGGGGCCAGCTGGCCCTGCTTGCACTGCGGGTCTCGGCCTTCGTCCGGCGTCTCACTGTGTGGCCCACGGCACAGATGAACAGAGCTCCTGGGTCCCGCCCGGCCCGGGGTGTCAGCCCGAGACGCACAGACAGGCGGCCAGGCTGTGCCCACGCAGACAGGCCTCGGAGCCGCAGGGGAGCAGGGGGGCTCGCGGGCCCCCGGGGTCTGCTCCTGCCCCTGCAGGGAGGCTGTTCAGTCCCTGGCCGCGGCCGGCCTCACTCACCAGCTTCGAAGGCCGGGGCTCCCCTCCGGGTCAGGCGGCCGTCCGGTCCGATCAGCATCTGCCCGCGCGTGGCCCGGGGGGCCTCCATGGGGCCCGGCTTCGGGGACTCTGGCAGGTCCACCACGGCGCAGCCTTCCTCCCACGCGTGGTCCGTGCAGGCCTTGGCCCCGCGGAACAGGAGCTGCCTGGTCCGCTCTGGGGAGACAGAGCCCTCCGATGACCCGTCCAGCCCGGGGCCTTGCACCGCCCCCCGCAGGCCAGGCAGAGGCGCCGCTGTGCTGCTCCCCTCCTCCCAGCGCCCCAGCCCCCTGCAGCACTGGCCCAGCTCCTGCTATGGAGCCCACCCCCATAGCCTGGCCGTGTGCACCCCCTGCACCCCCTGCAGAGCGGCAGGCCAAGTCCTGGCAGCAGCGACTCCTGACAGAGGCCTCTGGGGGCCCTGGACCCCCATCCCCAGCTGAAGTGGCTGCTCAGCGCGGGAGCAGGGCTGTCCATCAGGCCACGCGCCAGGCCCCAGGGGCTTTCACACGACCAGGCGCCAGGTGCCAGCCCCCCAGGCCTGCCCTTCCTCCCGTGGCCCTAGAGCCGGCCGACTGCGGGAAGCGGGGGCTCTCATGGAATTGACCACCGTTACCGGGGACTCAGATGCAGGGGCTGCCACCGGCTCTCCTGTGGCCCCTGCACCGCATGGGCGGCCTCGGCCTGGAAAGCAGCGGTGTTCACAGCCCGAGCCCCGGGCGGAGGGCGGAGCAGCTGGGGCCGGGGAACCGGCGGCCTCTCCCGCTCGGCCACACAGGCCCCTCCCGGGCGGCCCCTCCCGGCTGCTCAGCGGGTACACGGTGCCCGGCCCGACCTCTCGGCAAGGCAAGCGCCACGCTGTCGCCGCCCCGCACCGTCACCCCCCAAACAGACGGTCCACAGCCTCGGCACCGGCGCCGGGACAGGGCCTCCGACGGCTCGCGGCCCCGGAGACCCCCCTGAACTGGACCCTCTGGCCGCGCCAAGTCCTGCTGACCCCCCTCCGCTGCCCCCGCCCGCCCCCCTCCCCTGCGGGACCAGCGCCGCCCGGTCACCTGCGCTCCCCGAGCCCGAGCCCCGGAGGCGGCGCCCCGCGCAGCGCAGGGCCTGGCGGGGCCCCCGGGTGCGCTCCTCAGACACCTCCCGGTTAGAACGGGCGGTTCTGTGCGCTCAGGGCCCCGGGGCGTCCACTCCCTGACCGCTCGCTGGGCCCGAGGGGCCCCCAGGCCCGGCAGACCTGCTGGTGCGCGAGCCCCGCCTCCCGCAGGGCCGAGCAGGGGCGCACCTCGCAGAAGCCGTTCGTCTGGGGAGGCAGGGACTCGGCGTACGGGCTGTGGCCACCGCCGGTGGACGGGGGCGCATTGCCGTCCCGCTCGATGCTCCAACCTCCGGCCCCCCGGCCCCCCCGCCCCCCCGCGGCCGGTGGAACCGCCGGCCCCAGCCCCGCGTCGTAGGGAGGAAGCCCCACTCCGCACTCACCGTAGATCTCCCGCGAGTAACGCTCGGAGCACACGCCGCGGCCCAGCTCCTTCCAGCCCACGCGGACTTTGAGCTGCAGCGGGGCCGCGACCCCGAAGGGGCAGCCCCGCTTGGGCATCGCCACGGGCCAGCGAGTTCGCGTCCGCGCCTGGCCGCCCTCCTCACGTCACAGACGCGCGCCAACCCTCGCGCGCGGCGGGGGCGGGGTTCTCTTGCGGCGCTGCGCAGGATAGGCCCAGAGTGAGGGAAGGGGCGGGGCTCTGGTGCAGCACGGCGCGGGATAGGCCGGTGAAGTACAGGGGGCGGGGCTGGTGCGCGGCGCGGGAAAAAGCTGGGCGAGTGGGCGCGCCGGGGCTGGGAGAGGGCGGTGTCGTGAGCACGCGGCGCGGGATAGGCCGAAGGAGACTTGGGGGCGGGACTCGCGAGAGGCGCGGCGCGTGATAGGGCAGAGGCGACCTCAGGGGCAGGATGTCAGCTCTTCATTTTGTTGGTAAACAATATTTCCTTGTTTACGTCACCAGAGTTAGAGGGTGACTCCCTTTCTCCTAATTTTCACTTCGTCGGAGTCACGGAAGTGGAGAGTGACGTGTACACGCCCGGGACGTCCGGCCCTGCGACGCCGGCGCGGCTGTCCCGACGGAGCCACGAGGCGCGCGCGCGGCCTCACGGGGCTCTGATCCGGAAGTGCCTCCCCACAGCCGCTCCGTCGGGCTCCTCCGTCATGCACTTCCGGTGACGAGCTGCCGCTTTGGTCTGAGTGCACGTCACGCGTGACGTCACGTCCGCCGGGTCTCCACCCGGGCGCGCAGTGTGTAACATGGGTGATGTGTTGTAATAAGTGATACCGCAGTAGACTCGGAACTCATGTGACCCCATTAGCCAATGTCACCCCAATACACTTGATTAAAGAGGGAGTTCCGCTCCTACATGTCAGTCTAACTTTAAGACGTATTTGTCCACTGGGTGCGTTGCCAGCTCTCGCCTGGCCTGCAGGGAGGGCTCACAGGGCCCTGTCCCCGGTGCTGGGGCCGGAGTCCCGAGCAGGTGTGGGCCCCAGAGCAGGTCTCGCAGGCGGGCTCCCGAGGCCTCTCTCCTGGGCGTTGGACGGCCACCTTCTCCTGGGTCCTCACAAGGCCGCCCCTCTGCCTGTCTGTGTCCCATCTCCTCGTCTTATAAGGTCACCCATCAGCCTGCTTAGGACCCACCCGTATGGCCTTTCTAAAACTTAACCACTTACAAGTGGCGTCTGAAGTCATGGAACCCAGAAGCAGAGTAGAAGGTGGGACCCAGGGCTTAGGGCAGGAGCTAGGGGCGGGGCCAGTAGGGGCGGGGCCAGTAGGGGCGGGGCCAGTAGGGGCGGGGCCAGTAGGGGCGGGGCCAGTAGGGGCGGGGCCAGTAGGGGCGGGGCCAGTAGGGGCGGGGCCAGTAGGGGCGGGGCCAGTGGGGGCGGGGCCAGTGGGGGCGGGGCCAGTGGGGGCGGGGCCAGTGGGGGCGGGGCCAGTGGGGGAGCTGGCCGGAGGCTCGGACCCGCCCAGAGGACCCAGCTCACCCTGGCTGACTCCGGCTGCTCCACCGAAACCCTTTCCTCTCTGCCTGACGCGAGAGGGCAGGTGTGGCTCTCAATGTCCCCCAAACCCTGCAGAGCTGTGACGGAGGCTGCGCAGCCAGGCGAGGGGGGCACAGTGGAGACAGGCCCATGACCAGCTCCGGCCATCTGCCCAGACCCAGGGGCCAGGCAGGACCCGCTGACACCGACGGCCGGGCGGGGCGGGCTCTAGAGCGAAGCCCTTTAAATGTTTGGGAAACACATTCACTGCCGTGGCCTCTCTTACACGGGCTGGTTCTGAGCACATAAACCGCCTGGCTTGGTGTCACCCAGAAACCACTGTCACGGCAAAGCATGGCTGGTGACTTCGAGTGTTTAAAAGTCAACACAAAACGACTGAGTCAGCCGGACCTGCGTGGCTCGGGGGTTGAGGGTCGACCTATGACCCAGGAGGTCAAGGTTCAATTCCCCACCAGAGCACATGGTGGGGTTGTGGGCTCCATCCCCAGTGTGGGTTGTGCAGGGGCAGCCGATCCATGATTCTCTCCCATCACTGATGTTTCTATCTCTCCCTTCCTCTCTGAAATCAATAAAAATGTATTTTTAAAAAAACATAAAAGACACAGCGAGGCCCTAGCAGCCTAGCTGGTTTGGCTCAGTGGACAGAGGGTCGGCCTGGGGACTGAAGGGTCCCAGGTTCGATTCCGGTCAAGGGCATGTACCTTGGTTGTGGGCACATCCCCAGTGGGGCATGTGCAGGAGGCAGCTGATCGATGTTTCTCTCTCATCGATGTTTCTGACTCTCTGTCCCTCTCCCTCCCTCTCTGTAAAAAATCAATAAAATATATATTTTTTAAAAAAATGACACAGTGAGAGCAGAGCTCGCGTGACCACTCCCGCTCAGCGGCTTCGGATGTTTATTGCTGACCGGCTCCGACCGGACACAAGGCGGGACAGAGAGGAACCACCACGGTCCGTCCGCCCGCCCCGGGCTCGTTCCAAACAGCAGGGGCGCGCGGCTGCGCGAGGCTGGCTCCCGGCGTTGCAGTGAGCAGTGGTCGCGCCCACAGCCTCGGGGAAACAGGAGAGTCCACCAAACCGCCTCAGGTCTCTTCTTCTCGGGCATCGGCATTGCCTCCGAGGGCCCAGGACCCGCTGCCTGCGCCGCTGCCGCCTAAAACAGCTGGATGATCGAGTCCCGGGACTTGCCGACACCAACCCATTTCACTGCAAGGGAAAGGCCGGTCAGGCTGGGCGCAGGGCGGGGAGGGGGCCCACTGGGAGGGGAGGGCGCGGGGTGCGGGGCACCCACCTGCCACGCCCACGTGATTCTCCACGAACCGCACGTAGCTCTGGGCCTGCGGGGGCAGGTCCTCCCACTTCCTGGCGCCCGTGGTGTCCGCCTTCCAGCCGGGCAGCGTCTCGTACTCCACCTCCACCTTCTGCAGGATCTCCTGGTTCGCTGGGGACACGGGTGGTCGTGCCCCTCAGGATTCGATCCAGCGCGGGCAGAGGCCGGGGGGCTGGGACCCCTGCCCGGGGCCTGCCTCCCTGGGGGCTCAGCGGCCCGTTGCCCCACTTGGTTTTCAGGGCCCGAGAGGGGCTCTGGGACACTGGCTGGACCCCCTCCACACGGGGCCACATCCACCCACGCGGATTCCCGTGGGCTCTGCTGGGCAACCCCGGGACTCAGCGAGGAGGCCGGGACGCTGCTCGGAAATTCGAACGGGCGCCCGGCCGGTGCGGCTCGGTGGCTCTGAGATTTTGTTTATTTTTTTTTTTTTAAGACATGTTCTTATTGATCTCAGAGAGGAAGGGAGAGGGAGAGAGCAATAGAGGCACGGAGAGGATCAGTGATGGCTGCCTCCTGCAGGCCCCCTACTGGGGATCGAGCCTGCAACCGGGGCCTGTGCACTGACCGGGAATCAAACCGTGACCTCCTGGCTCACAGGTCGACGCTCAGCTGAGCTGGCTCTGAGATTTAACGTGTTAAGACATCCTGAAGGAGCTATGCCCGCCCCTCCCCTGGCAGGGGCCCCACTGGACGGGACCCTGGGGCTCACAGATGCCAGCCATCCGCTACTGATGGAAGATGCTGGGACAAGCGGCCACCCCGACCCTGACCCTGGGGTCACGCCACACTTGTGCTGCGCCCTCTCAAAGGTCAGGGCCAGCAGGGCGAGTCGGGGACCCTGGAGTCGCTGGTGGGTCTACACAGACGGGGGAGGGGGCAGCGCCCTCGGCCGGCGAGGGCGGAAGCCGCTGGTGCGCTGGGCCTGGGTGTGAAGTCAGGAACCCCAGCTTCCCAGGGGAGGGGTGTGGCGGTGGGAGCCCAGCGAGCCTCGCACGGCCACCTGAAGGGTTTTCTTAGGTCGCACTTTCATCTTGCCATTTGCAGAGTTTTAGGTTCACCTCTGCTAACAGGAGCGGGGCTTTGGTGCCCGCGGATCCCCAGGGCCCGGGGTTGGTGCCCAGTTGCCTCCCACCTGCCGCCAGGCCAGTCCCTCTGAGCCCTGCCCAACGCGTGGGACGCCCCTGCAGCCACCCGAGACCCGGCCGCGCCCTCAGCCGCGGACCTGGGTGGCCAGAGGTCAGACAAGCGCTGCTTCTACGCTCGCCGGGCCCCGGGCACGTCTGATAGGTGCCAGTGCAGCTGCCAGGGCGGGAAGCCACCTCCCCTCGTACCTGGGAAATAGGGGATCCTTTTCCCGTTCAGCTTGTAGGCGATGCCGACCTTGATCTCATCCAGGGCATCCAGGATGTCCAGCTTTGTCAGGGCCAGCCTGTCGGAGCCAGAGGACACAGTGGAGAGGCTGTGGGCCAAGTGCTCGCGCTGTCGGCCTCCTCCACGCCCACCCCCGCCTCGGGGGGCAGCAAGCCAAGGGCAGCGCAGCGGGCAGGCGGGCACACTCAGCGCCCGGCAGCACTGCCCTCCTGCCCTCAGCTGCCTTATCTGGGGTCTCAGCCCGGAGCCCGTGCCCAGGCTCATTCGCCTGCTCTGCCCCCTGCCGGGCTGCCCATGCAGACCCAGCCCTGCACCCCCAATGCCAAGTGGCACCCGACTTCATGGATCTTCCTCCCACCAGGCCTCACCCTGACCTCACACCAGCTGCTCCCTTTCCTTCCCCCCATCAGCCCCGGGCAGGACTCGGCCTCGCCGCCCACTGTGGCCCCGCCGTGAGGGAGGGTCTGGGTGCAGTGACACCCGCTGGGGAGACTGGCCCTGAGCCCCACGCCCAGCTGTGGTTGCCCCAGTGGGGTCTGGGATCCTGGGGACCCAGCGGGGTCTGGGAGCCCGGGGGCCCCGGCGTAGATGGCACCCGCGTGGCCACGCGGTAACGGATGCTCACGCGGTAAAGCCGTTGACCATGTGGGCGAATCGCAGGATCATCAGGTCCAGCCAGCCGCAGCGCCTCTTGCGGCCGGTGGTCACCCCCCACTCGTGGCCACGGTTCTGCAGCAGGTCGCCGATCTCCTGCGTGAGGACGGGAGCCTGGCCGCCTCTGGGGGCCCTTCCCTCAGCCCGCCCCCCCACCGGCCCGGGGCCACGGGAGAAGCTGCACCCCCTACAGACGCCCTCCTCCCAGGCCACGTGCCCCAGCGGAGGCTCGGCCTGCTGGCAGCGGGTCGGAGGCCTCTGGAGAGGCAGCGGCCAGCGCACCTCCCCCCTTAGTGCCCAGGCGCAGGGCGTGAGGGGCCTGGCCTGTCGCTCAGCTGGGGCCTGCGGTGTGAGGTGACTTCTCCCTGGGTCCCCTGCCCCGTCAAAGCTGCGAGATTCTTCCGGACGCGGCACCTTCCCGCCCCCCCCCTCCCCCCGCGTCCTCACACACCAGCTCAGGACAGAGGCCTCCTGTCCTCGCGGCCACCAGACACAAGGCCAGGCTGACAAAGGCAGGCTGGGGCACCCTGAGGACCCCTTTCTGGGCCAAGGGGGGCCCTGACCCCACTCGCCTGCCTGCAGCACCCCGTGGACACGCGTGTGCACCGCCCGCCCTCAGCACCAGGCCACCAGGCGCCTCGCTGCAGGGCCCACAGCCTCACAGGCTGGCGCACACCCAGGGCACGGCCTCCCTCCGCGTCCCGTCGGCGCAGGCACTCACGTTGATCTGCTCGGTGGGGAAGGCGCCGATGCCCACGCGTGTGGTGTAGGCCTTCACCACGCCGTACACGTCGCCCACGTTCTGGGGCGGGATGCCCAGCCCCGTGCACACGCCGCCCACCGTGCAGTTGGATGACGTCACAAAGGGGTAGGTCCCTGCAAAACGGCTGGTCAGGGCCCCACAGGTCACCCCCCAGGGCCCTCTGGGTGGAGGGCGGTGGTGGTGAGCCCCCCACAGCCCCTCAGTGGGGCCTCAGGGGCCGTCCTGGGGGAGTGGCCCCCGCAGGGTCTGGGGGTCGGGAGGGGGAGGTCGCTCTGCAGCAGGTGCCTCCGCGCTGGGAGCCCGGGGGGCGGGGAGGGAGGTTGTCGGGCGAGGCTCTAACCACCCCCACCCCGTCCTGGTCTCTGGGCCCTCGGCCTCTCATCTCCAGCCGCCTCCCCCTCTCGGCTAAGTTAGGGGGAGGGCACGGGGGTCAGTCCGAGGCAGGATGAAGGCCATGCCCCGTCCCCCCAGACACGACAGCGCGGTGCGTTGGGGCGCGGGGGCCGCACCGAAGTCGATGTCCAGCAGGGCGGCGTTGGCGCCTTCCACCAGGATCTTCTTGGGGGGGCCGTGCAGCGCCTCGTACATGAAGTACACGCCGTCGCGGACCATGGGCCGGATCCTCTCGGCAAAGCCCTGCACGGGGTGGGGGGGGGATGCGGCTGTGGGGCCCGGGCCGCCCCCCAGCTCCCAGCTCTCCCACCTGGCTCACCCCAACAGCCCCCCACCCTGGCCGGGGGTCTTGGTGACTATGGGGGGAGGTGCGTCCCCCAGTTCATCCGCTGGAGCCTGACTCCCAGGACCTCAGGATGGGGCTGTGCTGGGGGTGATTAAAGCTCAAGTGAGGTCGGGGGGGGGGGCCCTAATCCAGCAGAACCGCGTCCCTACGCTCTCCGCTCGGTCCTCATTTGGCCCAGACGCAGTGGGAGGAGCGGGATCCCAGCTGGAAACTTCCAGAAGGGCTTTGTGCTGACGCCTTCCTGCCCCCACCCCCGCCCTCTCAGAGTGAGCAGGGGGCCACTGCCCCTCCCGCCTCGGCTGGGACAGCGCCACCTCCCACCCAGCGTGTCCTGGGCGGGTCCCCAGAGAGGCCGTGGGCCCAGCCCGGCCGGGGGCTCCCACCGGCGGCTGTGGGCCCAGAAGGCCCGCCGCCCCAGTATGACCCCGAAACGGTGCACCCCGCGAGGTGAGTCCGAGCCGCGAGCCGCCCGGCCCCCGCTCTACCTTGAGCTTCTTGAGCTGCCCGTCGACGTCGATCTCCAAGGTGGGGAACATGGACTGGTGCTGGTGGGCCAGGTTCTTGAACCTGCAGAGGCCACAGCGACGGGTCCCCTGGGCCCTGCTGGGTCCCCGAGCCCCCACTCGCCGGCCCCCCACCCCGGGGCGGGGGCGGCCGCGTACCTGGCGGAAAACTCGTCAAAGTCGGCCAGCAGGTCGCAGATGCGCAGGCCCGTGCGGGCTGCCTTGGATGCGTAGGCCGGTCCGATCCCTTTCCGGGTGGTGCCGATGCTGGGGGGAGGGGGCAGCATGAGCAGGGGGCGGGGGGGCGGCCCGCCTGGAACGCGGGGTCCCTGCCCGCACCCCGACCCATTTCCACCCGATGCCATGGAAGGGCCTCAGGCTGGGAGGCAGGGCGGGGCTGGGCAGGCAGCTGAGCCCCAGCGACGCCCTCACCCCCGGCTTCGCCCTGGGGCCCGGCGCCACCCCCCCCCTCAGCCCGCCTGCACCCTCCCGGGCCCAGCCCCGCCCTGCCACCTGCGTCCGCCAGGCTGTGTGTGTCCTTGTGTGTGCACGTATGTCAGCGTGTGTGTTCTCACATGTGTGTTCACATGTGTTCATGTGTGTGCGAACCTGAGAACCAGTCCCGCCTCCTCCTAACAGTGTCTGTGGAGGACGCCTCCACAGCCCAGGCGCGGGCGGGGCGGGGCCTGTGTGTGGGGTCCAGGCCGCGGGGCCCAGTGACATGGGGACAGCAGGTGCCCGCCTCGGGGTGGCAGCCAGTGCGGGACCCAGACAGAGGCCGGGGGGAGCCAAGGGGGCTGCTCCCCAGGGGCTCTGGGTCCAGGTTCCCCACCTGTCGCGCTGCCCAGGACGCGCCCAGCACCCAGCCCGTGGCCGCGCCCGGGAGCCGCCCGCACTCACTTCTTCCCCTCCTGCGCCTGGCGCTGCACCTCCTGCAGCCCGTCCACGGCCTGGTGGAAGTCGAACACTGCGGGGGCACCGGGCAGGCAACAGGCCCGGAGTCAGAGCCGCACCCGCTGCCCCCACAGACCCCACTGCCCCCCACAGACCCCACTGCCCCCCACAGACCCCGCTGCCCCCCACAGACCCCACTGCCCCCCACAGACCCCGCTGCCCCCCACAGACCCCGCTGTCCCCACAGACCCCACTGCCCCCCACAGACCCTACTGCCCCCCACAGACCCCACTGCCCCCCACAGACCCTACTGCCCCCCACAGACCCCGCTGTCCCCCACAGACCCCGCTGCCCCCCACAGACCCCGCTGCCCCCCACAGGCCCCGCTGCCCCCCACAGGCCCCGCTGTCCCCCCCAGGACCCGCTCTCCCCCACAGGCCCTACTGCCCCCCAACAGCGCCTGCCTCCATGGGAAGGTGGCGTCCAGTATGAAAGGGGCACCTGGGACCCTGGCTAGTGTGGCTCAGGTGGTTGGAGCATCGCCCAGGGCACCCAAGGGTCTTGGGTTCGACTCCCGGACCGGCACACACCCAGGTTGCAGGTTCAATCCCTGATTGGGGCGTGTACAGGAGGCACCCCATCGACACTTCACTCTCTCAAATCAATAAAAACAGACCCTCGGGTGAGGATTAGAAAAAAGACAGGGGTCAACTTGGAACCGGCCTCCACTCCTGACTGTGGGACCGTGGGCCCCCGGGTTTGGTCTCCCCACCTGCCCAGGGCCATGAGCCCGGCCGCCCTGAGCTCTGGGAGGCTGCGTGGGGGGCGTCACTCACCGAGGTGGGCCCGGTCGGAGATGATGAGCCTCTTCTCCCAGTCCCTGAGGCCTGCGGGCGAGCGGGGCTGAGGGCTGGCTCTCCCGCACCCCCGCGCCCCTCCACGCACCCCCCGCCCCGCCAGAGCCACCAGCAGCGTCTCCGGTGCTCGGCCAGTGACGGGCCCTCCCTCATGGTCTCTCCGCCTGCTGGGTCCCAGGCCGCACCCCCAGGGGACGCCCACCCACCGCCGCCGGCACCTGCCTCCCCACAGGCCTTCCTCTGGCACCTCCTGTCGCCGGAGGCCTGGGGTCAGGTTCCCGCGAGCCGTGTTGCACCTGCCCTGACCTTGAGGCCTGACCTTGAGCCCGAGGCCCAGGCTCTGCTTCCTTCCTGACCCTCTCGGGCCTCAGGGCGGCTGCGCCCTGGTCAGGCTGCCCCTAGACGCCCTCACCGGGCTCCCTCGCCAGACGCCCTGGCTGTGGCCCCGGCACTGCCCACCGGCCGCGGTCCCCAAGGGGCCCCCAGGAGCCACAGCTCTCCCTGAAGGCGTGGCCGCCACCAGGGAAAACCCACGGGAGGCGCCAGCCAGCACGGCCGCTAGGGACCCGCGGGCGCCGGGACCGGGTGGTCTGCGGGGTCGACCTACCTTTCTTCTCATTCTTTTCTGCTTCTTCAAACAGGCCCGGCAAGTGGACAACCACCCCGTTGCCTGCAACACACGGACACGGGCTGAGACGGGCGCCGGGACTCGGGCTGCCATGGCCTGAAATCGCCCCCGCCCCCGGGGCGCAGCGGCTGAGCGTCGACCTCTGACCCAGGCGGCCGATTCCCGGTCGGGGCACAGGCCCGGTTGTGGGCTTGATCCCCGGGGGGGGGGGGGGGGGGGGCCGGCAGGAGGCAGCCGATCCACGAGTCTCCCATCAGGGAAGTTTCTCTCTCTCCCCAGCTCTCTGAAATCAACACAAATATATTTAAAAAAGAGAAAGAGATGGGCACGGCCCCGTTCACAGGGCAACGGCACGGCCGCTGGGACGTGGACACAGCCCAGTGTCCGCACGCGGAGCCGTCCCCTGACGTGGCCCCTCCACGCCGTGGAACGTCACTCAGCCTCGAAGAGGACAGACGTCGGACACCTGCTACAACGCGATGGACGTGAGGACGGGTGTACGTGAGGACGGGTGTACGTGAGGACGGATGGACGGGAGGACGGATGGACGTGAAGACGGGTGTACGTGAGGACGGATGGACGTGAGGACGGATGGATGTGAGGACGGATGGACGTGAGGACGGGTGGACGTGAAGACGGGTGGACGTGAGGACGGATGGACGGGAGGACGGATGGACGTGAAGACGGGTGTACGTGAGGACGGATGGACGTGAGGACGGATGGATGTGAGGACGGATGGACGTGAGGACGGGTGGACGTGAAGACGGGTGGACGTGAGGACGGATGGACGGGAGGACGGGTGGATGTGAGGATGGATGGACGTGAGGACGGGTGGACGTGTGAACGGATGGACGTGAGGACGTCGTGTGAGTGACGATACAGACACTGCGCTGTGGGACCCCTCGCACAGGCCCGGAGGAGCCGGACCTGCGGGGACAGACAGCGATGGTGGGGCCGGGGCTGGGGAGGGGGGTTAATGGGACAGAGGCTCCGGGGAAGATGGGAAAGCCCTGGGGACGACGGCGGGAGGGCTGCACGCGCTGCGGACGCACGCCCCCCCCCTGACCCGCACGCACAGGGGCTGAGACGGCACGTTAATCTGTCTGCATTTTATGTACAAACACAGCAGGCCCAGCCCGGCCGGCCCGGGGGTGAGCGTCAGCCTATGAACCAGGAGGTCACGGTTGGATTCCCGTCAGGGCACGTGTCCGGGATGCAGGCCAGGAGGGGGCGTGCAGGAGGCAGCCGATCAGATTCCTCTCATCGTGGATGTTTCTCTCTCCCTCTCCTTCCTCTCTGACATCAACACGAACACATTTTAAAAACCACACACAAATACACACAAGCCCAGCCCGAAGCATTTGCAGCGACAGCAGAGTGGCAGGGGCGGGGGGGGGGGGCAGCAGGCAGCAGGGGAACTTCTGGGGTGACAAGTGTTCTTGATTGGGGTGTCGCCGGGGCACGCACGGCGCACACATGAGACCTCGGACGCCGCGGGTTATTTAATAATCCGGAAACGGGGCCTTGGGCCCGAACCCTCCAGGGTCGGCCGGCGCGCGGAGCCCAGCTTCCCAGCAGAGCAGGCGGCCCCGGTCACACGGGCCCGTGGGGTCCAGGTGAAGCCGGACGCTGCCCCTTCCTCCGGGACCCCAGGCCCTGGGCCAGGACACCGTCTCCGGTGCGCGGCCCCCCCCCCCCCCCCGGGGTGGGCAGTGGCCGGGGCTCAGCGAGGGAGACAGGGCGTGGGTGCAGGTGGGAGTGACTCAGACGCAGGCCGCACGGAGCACGAAGGTCACCTAAATGCCAGGTGGCAGGGCCTGGGGTGTCGCAAGCTGCGGGACAGTGTGACCCCGCGCCCTGGGCCCTGGCTGAGTGTGAGTCTGGGCGCACGCTGACGCTGACGCTGACGCTGACGGACAGCTGGCCCTGTTGGCGCCGCCCTGCCCCCTCCCCGGACCGTGTCGCCCTGACCGAGCGCCTCCACCCATCCAGGGCGCCTCCTTGGCCTTGCTTCCTGCCGAGGGGGCGTGGGGCGGGGGGCGGGCTGGTGCTGAGAGGGCTTCCGGCAGGGGCCCCATCAGGAAAGGCTGGGGCGCAGGCTGGGCCTGAGCCTGCACCCGCGTGCGGGGCCTGGCGACCTCCTGCTCCGCCCCCTGCTCACAGCCACCCCTTCCCTTCCAGGGGCCACCCCGTGCCATGCTGGGACGTGCCTGCTGCAGCTCCCCCACTTCCTGACGGGGAGGGTGGGAGCAGTGAGTCACCAGAGTGGCTCAGTCACAGAAGGAGCCGGAAGGAAAAGTACTGGGAGCTCAGGGTGAGGGAGGGGTGAGCGAGAGGGACAGAGAGCGGGAGACACCAGGGGAGGAGGGGAGAGCCACAGGGTCCTGGAGGCGGCTCTGTCTCTCGGGGGCACTGAAAGGGCAGGGCGGCTGCAGGGAGGGCAAGGGGCTGGGGGGGGGGGCAGGAAACTGCAGGGGGAGCGAGGAGTGCGCTGGGCAGCACAGACCTCCCGCAGGGCCAGGCGGAGCTCAGCCTCCCTGCACGGCTCAGCTCCACCACAGCAGGAAGCCAGGCCTGTACGCGCACACGCGCACACACACACACACACTCACACACACACGCGCACACACACACACACCTGAGCAGGCATGCTCCATCACCGGCGTGCACATGCACACTCACACACACACACACACACACGCACACCTGAGCAGGCATGCTCCATCACGGGCGTGCACACGCACACACACACCCATGCACACTCACACACGCACACCTGAGCAGGTATGCTCCATCACGGGCGTGCACACACGCACACTCACACACACGCACACCTGAGCAGGCATGCTCCATCACGGGCGTGCACACGCACACACACACACACACACACACGCACACCTGAGCAGGCATGCTCCATCACGGGCGCGCGCACACACACACGTGCGCACTCACACACACCTGAGCAGGCATGCTCCATCACGGGTGTGCACACGCACACACACACCCATGCACACTCACACACGCACACCTGAGCAGGTATGCTCCATCGCGGGTGTGCACACACGCACACTCACACACACGCACACCTGAGCAGGCATGCTCCATCGCGGGCGTGCACACGCACACACACATGCCCAGGCATGCACATGGGCTTGCTCAGCACCTGGGGAGTCGGGGAGCTCAGGGAGCCGGCACCCTCGCGCCCTCTGGCCAGGCTGGCCGCGTCCTGGCCGCCCCCCGCCCCTGAGGCTGAAGGCAGGCTCCTGGGTCAGACACTCGGCGGGGCCCCTGGGGGTGACCGGGACCTGGGCCGCGGCCTGGCTGAGCAGGTGGTGCAGGCACAGCCGAGGCCCAGCCCCCTGGTCAGCCCGGGGCTGACGGCGCCCCTGGGCGGCGGGCACTCACCGATGAAGGACACGGCCTTGGTGTTGATGATGCCGCTGGGCAGCAGGTGGAAGTCGTACTCTTTGCCGTCCACCACCACGGTGTGGCCAGCGTTGTTGCCCCCCTGGGGACGGAAACCCGCTGAGTGCACAGGGCCTCGGGGCTTGGGCCACCCGGAGAGCCCGTCTCACACCAGCCCTGCCCGGGGCACCCGGCTGTGCCCAGCCCTGCTGCCCCAGGAGGCGTCTCAGTGCAGCCCTGGCGCTGGGGCCCCCTCGTGAGAAAGGAGCGCCCAGCCTTCCCACTCCAGGCTCAGCCCCCGCCGCCCAGACGGCCGTGCACGGGGGAGGGGACGGTGACACCCGGGCCAGTGCCTTCCCTCAGCAGGGACCCTGGAGCGTCCACACCCTCCATCCACTGCAGAATAAAAGAAAAAGGCCGTTCACGGCCAGCCCTGTTCTGGGACGCAGGCCGCAGCCCCCTGTCCTGCCACTGGAGGGCTCCTCGGTCCCCAGGGCCTGGGTGGGGGGCCCCTCCCGGCTGCCCCTGCCTCCTGGGTCCCCACAGGGATGAGCAGAGCCCAGGGAGGGACACAGGCCCGCTGGTGCCCAGCCCGTGACGTGTCCCTGTGTCCACTCCGTCCCCAGGACCCTGAGCCCAGCGGGCCCCACCTCCTGCCTCCATCTCCCCAAAACGGGTTTATCGGGTTTATCGTGGGCCCGCTCCACACGCTCTCTGGCGGAGGGGGCCATGGGCTGAGACTACGAGGCCCCCGCATCAGCCCCCCCGCCCGCCCCGTGCAGGGCCCAGCAGGGGGGGGAGCTCACTGGCTTTCCTGGCCCGTCTCAAAGTTCCTCCAACATGGGGGGGGGGGCAACTGGGGGCCGTGAGGGGCAGACGGGAGACAGTCCCCGAACCACTGAATGAAGTGGCTGGAGCCCTAGCCCTCCACTGGCCAGAAGCCCATCCCGCAGGGACCCCGGGCGTGGGGGCTGGGCTTCCCCCCGTGACGTGACCTTCCCAGGTCAGCAAAAATGTCCAGGTGTGCGCCCCGGGCCCTGCCCGTCCCACAGCTCAGCCCCGGGCCCTGAGTGTCCCTGGGACTCCCAGGTGCTGGCTGCGGGGACCGTGCATGTGCAGGGGAGGGGAGGGGAGGGGAAGGGAGAGGGGGTGCTGGTGGCCTGGGGCCGAGGAGGGTCTGAGTGAGAGCGGACAGGATGCCAGGCCTTGGGGGCTCAGGGTGGAGCCCGTGTTGGGAGGGGAACTGGATGAGCCTCTTAGGGGACTGGGGGGGGGGGAGATGCAGATGCCAGGAGGGGGGCCAGGGGGTGAGATGGGCTCCGACCATCAGAACCCCCCCGGGGGATGGGCCTTCCAGCGGCGGGGGTCCTGGCCTGGGGTGCTGGTTCCGTCCCCCGGAGTGGGGGGGCTGGCAGTTCAGACCAGCCCCCCGTGACTGACAGACCCCGGTCGTGGGGTCCCTATACCTTCCAGGGGTGCGTCCTTGCTCGGCCCTGTCTCCCCACAGGGGCAGTCACCCCCTCAGTGGGCATCTCTGCGCACGAGGCCACACCCACAGTCAGCTCTGCTACCCAAGGAGGGGCAGCTGGGGGGGGCGTGGTCCCCAGGGACAGATGGGGAAACAGGTCCCCAGGGAAGGGAGCTGGCAGAGGCCCAGGGCACGCCCCTCCCTCCCTGCCCAGTGCCCACGTGACCGCCTGCCCGCCTCTGAGCACCCACCCCTTTGTTTGGGGTAAACACAGGCCCAGGCACAGGCCCTGCTGAGGACCAGGGCATCGGGCGACCCTGCCAGCTGCAGGCAGCATCACTCGCAGCCCCGCCCGAGGGCAGGAGCCAGGGCCGCTCGGCTGAGAAAGCCACGGGGAGAGGGTGGCCTGCCCAGGGCCCGCAGGAGGGCAGGTGATGCCGGCCCGGGCCCAGCCTGGCCTCCAGGGCCGCTCTCCTGTCCCAGCCGGTGAGCCGGACCACCCGGGACCTGGGGCTTCCCTCACCTGACCTCACCCGGCTCAGCGGCGCCCTGGTCCTGCCTCCCCACCTTCCCTCTGGGGACTGGCACTCAGCCTGGCCCCTCAGGCCCCGCCTCCTCCAGGCTCCCGGGGGCGGAGCCGGGCCAGGCTCAGCTCTCAGCCACGCCCCCTGCCCCTGCCGCTCACAGTCCCCACGGACACAGCTGCCTCCCTGGCGTCAGGGATCTAGGAAAGGGGCCGCTCACTCTCAGACCTGGGACCAGGCCAGGGCCAGGGCCAAGGAACCTGACCAGCCTGACCTTTCCCGGGCCTGCAGGCATCCGGCCGGCACAGCCTGTCCCCAGGGAGCAGCCTGGTGACTCTGGGCCAGGCCCCAGGCGCCCCCCTCCCCTGCATCTACCCGCCCTGTGTGGCCTCTGCCACCCTCCTTGGCACCCCAAGGCTCATGCAGCCCTGACACCCAGCCCTGATGTCCCTGCTGGGGGCACCGCGCCACACCCCTCCTCACCCCATGTTCCACATGGGGGGGTCCCTGGACGGAGCCGCACTGCGAGTCTTGTCCCCCACCCGTGCCCCCAGCCTTGCTCCCTCGTGTCTGTCTTGGCCCTGCGTACCCCACAATCGGCTGGAGGCCTCCTCTGACCTACCAGGCTCCCCCCGCCCTCAGCGGCCCGTCCCCACCATCCTCCTCTGACCAGCACACAGGTCTCCGCGATGTCTGGACGGTGACTTAGCCCACAAAGTGCCCACTTGGCCCAGGTTCCCGGGAGGCGCCAGCCTGGCCTGTCTCCCTGGGATGCAGCCCCTGCCCCACCCCGATGTCAGCACCACTCACTCGGACAGGAGCCACTCTCCAGCCTGTGTGCACCCCCAGCCCTGGCCCGTGTGCAGGACGAGTGGACAGAGGGAGGCGAGAGGTGAGCAGGGGGCGGGGGCGGGGCGCCCGCCGACAGCTCCCCAGTCTGAGCAGCCGCCAGCCCGGCGTGGCCGCGGCCGTGGCCCTGGTCGGGGAGACTGCTGGGTTGGGGCGGCAGCGGGTTTACCAGACGGCAAACACCACCCAGCAGGGCGGGCGCTCAGGTGGGGACAGGTGACCTGGGTCTGGGGGAAGCGGGGAGCCCCCACCTATGCAAGGCTTCTCTCGTGTGGGGCCCGCTGGCAGGTTCCATTCATTCATTCATTCGACCCCAACCAAGAGCCGCTCTCCTCCCGCCAGGCCCTGGAGCAAGGCCTGGGACGAAGGAGGCCACAGGGACGCAGGCCATCAGGCCTTCGGGCCAGGGAGAGGGGAGGCCACCCGGAACAAGTCCCGGAGGCGAAGAAAGCCCGGGAGGAGCCCAGGCTGAGGCAGGACCACAGGCCCCAGACAACTGAGATGAGAGCGAAACGCGCAGCCGTGGGACCCAGATGTGGGGATACAGCTGTGGGGATGCAGATGTGGGGGACCCAGATGTGGGGGTGCAGCTATGGGGAATCCAGATGTGGGGATGCAGCTGTGGGGATGCAGATGTGGGGGACCCAGATATGGGGGTGCAGCTATGGGGAATCCAGATGTGGGGATGCAGCTGTGGGGGCCAAGATGTGGGGGTGCAGCTGTGGGGGACACAGCTGTGGGGATGCAGATTGGGGACCCAGATGTGGGGGTGCAGCTGTGGGGAATCCAGATGTGGGGGCCCAGCTGTGGGGGACCCAGATGTGGAGGATGCAGCTGTGGGGGATGCAGCTGTGGGGATGCAGCTGTGGGGGTACAGCTGTGGGGATGCAGTTGCCGCAAGGGAAGGCCCAACCCAGGGACAGGCCAGGTGACCTGGTCACAGTCCCTGGGGCCTGCCTGCTGTCGCCCTTTCAGGAGCCGCCCAGACAGACTCTGGCTCCAGCCCGCGTGGCCGGTGGTTGGTCTGTCCAGGGGGCACTTGGAAGTGAGGGGCGTGGGCGGGCTCGGCCTGCAGACCCAGCTCCGTTCCAGAGCCATCTCTGCAGCTGGTGGGAGAGCCCCACGGCGCCAAGAGGAGGGTGTCGACAGGAGGGACAGACCCCGCCCCCGTGTCACTGGAGCAGGAGGAGGGGTGCCCTGGAGGGGTGCCCTGTGCTGGAGCCGGAGGGAGGAGCAGCCCACAGGCCACACCCCTGCTAGGCTACAGAGGGACCTGGCTCCTGGCTCACACAGCAGGGACTGGGGGGAGGGGCCTGGGAATGGGGGGGAGGGGGGCTTGCTCCCCATGGCTTAGGACAGAGAGGGAGGGGACCTCCCAGGGCCCGGGAGCTCCAGGCGTCCACTGTCGGCCTCACAGAGGTGGTCCAGCTGGTGGGGTGCCCTGACTCCGGAGCACCAGGCCGCCCCTCTCAGCGCGGAGCCCAGCCTCCAGGCGGGCGCTCAGGAAAGGCGGGCGCCCCTTGCAGCGGCTCAGGCCCAGCCCAGCCCAGCTGTCCCGGGAGCGGTGGTGACGGGCGGGCGCTGGTGCCTCTGGGGGCTCAGGAGAGGCACAGGCCGGGAGGAGCGGGCGCCCCTTCCCCTTTGCGACAGCCTCCTGGCCGGTGGCTCCAAACCCGGCAGCGCCAGTGTGGCCCCCCTGCGCCCTGACCTGCCAGCCCCAGCAGGAGGCAGGCACGCGGCCGGCGGCAGTGCCCTAGGGCGTGCCCCGCGTCCGTCACCCAGTAGCACACAGGCCCCGCCCGGGCGCTCAGGGGACGAAGCCTGCTCTGGCCTCCCGGTGGCACTGCCAGCCGCTGGCCACCCAGGCCAGCCGTCCGTGGCTCCTCCCACTCCCTCTGTCCGGCCAGACCCTCCCCTCCATGCCCTGCCTTCCTCAGGGCCTCCCCCAGGCCTGCCCCCCCCTCCTGGCCCAGGTCACCCCCTCCTTGCTGGCTTCTCCCCTGGGCTTCCCAGCACCCAGCCCCCTCCGTGTCATGACCCCTGTGTGGGGTCAGCCAGCCCAATCCCAGACCCAGACGGAATGAGGAATGGGGTGTCTCCAGTTGTCCTCAAACCACCCAGGAGCTGGGGTCCCGCCTCCGTCCCCCGCCCCCCCCAGGGCTAGCGGCATGCCCAGGGCACACCCCACCCCCTGAGGATCCGGTGTCCCCAACTCAGCAGGGCTTGTATTTATAGCTCTGCCCCGTCCGCCGGGTGGGGGTGGGGCTGGTGGGAAGGCGGGGTCCCTGGGGAAGGGGTGTCCGCGCAGGAAGGGGAGCGTGAGCGCCTGCGAGGGTGCCGAGTGCGCGTGTGGGCGGGTGGGGGTGGCGCTGGGGGGAAGGGCTCCGTCCCCCGGCCCGGAGTCTGGGTCGTGGGGGGCCCGCGGGGGCGGAGGGGGAGCCCGCGCACCTGGCAGCGGCTGATGATGTCGGCGTCCGTGGCCAGCAGGTCCACCACCTTGCCTTTGCCCTCGTCCCCCCACTGCGCGCCCAGCACCACCGTCACGCGGGAGCCGCTCGCCGCCGCCTCCTGCTGCAGCCGCCCCCGCTTCACGCCGCCGGCGCCCGGGGGCCGGTCGTTGGAGGCGCGGGTCGCAGCCATGCCGCTGGCGGGGCGCGTCCGGCGCTGGCGCTGGGCTGCCCGAGAGCCCGCCCGCCCGAGGGCCGCCCGCCCGCCGTTAAAAGGCGCCGCCCCGGGCGGGGGGCGGGCCCCGTGACGCTCGTGACCTCCGGCCCCGGTCCCGCCCCCGCCGCCGCCAGGAGTCGGGTTGGCCCGCGGGCACCTCGGGGCGCACGGACGGACGGCGCGCACGGACAGGCGGCGCGCGGCGGGGTCCCTCCCGCGGGCCTGGCCCGGCGCCCCGGGAATGTCATCAGGGCGTCCGCTCCCCCGGCCCCGGGCAGGCCTGGGCGCTGCGAGCCCCCCCCACGGAGCGGGACCGGGGGGACCCAGAAGCGGCGGGCGGTGTCCCCTCCAGCGCGGGGTGGGTGCGGCTGCAGACGGAGAGCCTGGTCCCTGCGCCCCACCTGGCGGGTCCGCCTCCCGGGCTGGGGGCGCGCACCTGCCCGCCCGCGGCGAGCCCGGCCCCTGGACTGGCGCGCGCCCTCTGGTGGCCGCGGAGAGGACAGCGTCCCCTCCACGCGCGGGCCAGGCGTCCAGCGCAGGACACACTGTGGGTATCACTCGTGGGCTCCATCCGGGAGAGAGCGGGCTGCCCTTGGTCCTCCGACCGGTGCTCGCAGGGCAGCCTGGCGGGGCAGGGGGGCTGGGGGGCAGCCGGGATGCGCAGGGCCAGGGAGTCTGGTGCCCCAGGCCAGATCTCCTTCCCGCTCCGGCCTGTGGAGGGACTGGGTGCCCGCACAGGCTGTGGACCGTCGGAGGAGTTCCGAGCTGGGTGCCCTGCCTGGGCCACCCCCGACCCCCACCCCCACTCCCCAAGGGACTCTTTAAAAAACATGTTTTTACTGATTTCAGAGAGGAAGGGAGGGAGAGAGAGAGAAACATCAACGATGAGAGAATCATGGATCGGCCGCCTCCTGCACGCCCCCCACTGGGGATCGAGCCCGCAACCCCCGCCTGTGTCCTGACCGGGAATCGAACGTGACCTCCTGGTTCATAGGTCGTCGCTCAACCACGGAGCCACGACGGCCGGGCTCCAAATGGACTCTTTAAAATATATATATATTTTATTGATTTTTTTACAGAGAGGAAGGGAGAGGGATAGAGAGTCAGAAACATCGATGAGAGAGAAACATCGATCAGCTGCCTCCTGCACACTCCCTACTGGGGATGTGCCCGCAACCAAGGTACATGCCCTTGACTGGAATCGAACCCGGGACCCTTCAGTCCCCAGGCCGACGCTCTATCCACTGAGCCAAACCGATCAGGGCCCCAAATGGACTCTTGCTTGGGTCTGGAGAAGGGGCCAGCGATGGGTCCCGGGGGACACCCTGGGCCCCTCTCCCCTCCCTGGGGTCTGCGCTGCAGAGGGGCCCAGAGCCCGTGCACTGACCCTGGCCAGGGCTCGGAGAGCCGAGGGGGGGGGCTCCTGGTGCTCCCAGGCTGGACGGGGGACGGCACTCCCAGGAAGAAGGGAGTGGACCGGGCTTGCCACCCCGGCCATCACGGAGCGTAAGGGCCAGCCCCAGGGCTGTGCTGCCCTGCGCCTCTCCTCCCCTCCCTCCTCCTCCAGGTGGGAGCGGGCTCTGACCCTGGGCTGGTCACTCGGCCCCTGGCCCCTCGGGGCCCAGCCCTCTGAGGGCATGGGGACACCAACAGTTCCCGTCCCTCAGCACCGTGGGGGATAAACACCACACTGTGTGGGTGCGGGCATCATGTCCACAACTTCCTGGTGACGGGCAGGGTGGGGTCCCGGGACCAGCCCTGGGGCAGGAGCAGGGCCGGAGGGGGCGCGTGAGGCTCTGAACGCCACCAGAGGCCGAGCGGGTGAGGAGGAGGCCCAGGGGGCTGTGCCAGGGCCGGGGCTCAGGGGGGAGGGAGTTTGGGCGCAATAGCTGGCTGTGTGGACGAGGAAGGGGCTGGGTTTAGCAGGGGGGACCCCGAGTTCCGGAGGGTTCTGTTTGCTTGTTTCCGGAGGAAAGAAGCTGGGCTTTGCATCCTGCCCAGGGCCGCAAAAAGGGATCTGCTGGGGTCGTGGCAGCTGAGGGGCGCTTCCCTCCGCCCACCCACGGGGGGTGGGGGGGGGGGGCGCTGGCGCTGAGCCGTCCCTGAGGGAGACCCAGGCGGGGACCAGGGAACAGAGGGTTTGACTGCTCAGCAGGGCCCCAGGCTGTGTCTATAAATAGCAGCGGGAGCCTGGCCTGTAAACAGCCCTGGCGCCAGCAGCTGGTCGTCACACGCTCAGCCTGAATTAGACCCTCCCTGCCCCCCCCACGGCCCTGCGGCGGCTGGGGTTGGGGGGGGGGGGCGAGGCACTACAGGCCCCGGAGCTTGGGGCCCGCTGTGTGACCCCCCCTCCCCATGGCTGTGTGACCCCTGGCCTGGCTTTGTGATCCCCAGCTGCTGTCAGGGAGCAAGTGGGCGCGGCCACTAGGGGGCCACAGCTCACGTGGGGCATCGCCTCTGGCGACCAGGACACAGAGCCCGCACCCGCCTGCACCTGGAACCTGGAACATGTGCGGGAATGAAGGGTGTGGCCGCTTTGGCAGCCCTGGCCAGTGTGGCTCAGTGGATAGAGCGTTGGACTGCGGACGGAAGGGTCCCAGGTTCGACTCCCTGTCAGGGCACAGGCCCGGGTTGTGGGCTCAATCCCCAGTGGGGGGCGTGCAAGAGGCAGCCCATCCATGATTCTCTCTCTTCATTGATGTTTTGATCTCTCTCCCTCTCCCTTCTTCTCTGAAATCAATAAAAATAGTTAAACATAAACGTAGCCTCTGACCCCCTGCCTGAATCCCCAAGAACCGACCACAGGAGCCGCGAAGGCCAGCGAGCAGGGCCACAGCCTCTCCCAGAGCCTCACTGAGCGGCCGGCCCCTCCCGCCCCCCCCCCCCCAACCTCGCAGGAGGCTCGAGGGACCCTCCAGCAGGGCACAGAGCTTGGAAAACACGCAGAATGAAGGGTGGTGAAGGCCACGGAAGCGTCCAGAAAGCAGATGGACAGACAGGGCGGGGGGGAGGGTGCGGGGGGGGAGGAGGGCCGCGGTGCGGGGAATGGCTGCTTGCAGAGGGTGGAAGTACCTTTTCATTGTTTTGGTCACTCCTCACCTGAGGGTATGTTCCCCTTGGCTTTTAGGGAGAGAGGGAGGGAGGGAGGGAGAGACAGAAACATCGATCGGTTGCCCCCCACGCGCCCCCCCCCTAGGGCCGGGCATCGAGCCCACAATCGAGGCACATGCTCTGCCAGAGTCGCACCCGGGAGCCTTCAGGCTGCGGGCTGATGCTCTATCATCGGCGGAGCCAACCCGCTAGGGCTGATGGGAATATCTTAAGCCTGGACCACGGCTAGAATTTCACGACCTTGTACACCTGCAGAGGTCACGATGGGGAGCTTATGGGTGTGAATTGTGCCCCAGAGGGCTGATGTGGGCCATGTGCCATCTGCTCTGCCCTGTCCACGGCACTGAGCGGCTCCGGCCCAACCCTCAGTCCCTCCTCCCCACCCACCTGCTGACCCAGCCCTCCCTCCCTCCGCCTGTCTGTCCGCCAGCCCATCACCCACCCACCGGGGCCAGGCCCCACCACGTTCACCCGCAGCTTCTGAGCACCGCACGCCCCGCCCCCGCCCCCGCCCCCGCCCCGCCCCGCCGGCTCTGGGATGGCCTGGTCCACATCCCTGCGCTTCCAGCCACAACGGGCAGAGCCGTCAGCACAGGCAGCGGCCCCCAACCCCCAGCCGCATCCTCCCGGTCCCCCGGCCTCCTCTGTCCAGAGGGGAAGCGGCCCCAGGAGCAGGGGGTGGGTGGTTCTGTGGACAAGATGCCAGGTCCGGGCTCCGGGGTGGGCAGGCACCTCCCACCCTCAGGCCTAGACACACTGGGGGGGGGGACACTCCATGGGGCCCCCCACCCCTCTGCTGAGCAAGGGGCCCTGTCCTGCCCCAAGCAGTGCCCGCCAGCCTGCTCCTCCGGGGCCCCAGAGCCCTTTCACCCCCCACCCCACCGAGGCACCACACAATGAAAAATGCACAGTTCCATTTGTGTTAAAATCCCTGTTCCAGCCCAGCCGAGCACGCAGGGGCCGAGCTGGGGAGCAAGAACGGGCATCGGGGCTCCAGCCTGCCTGGCTCCCGTGGTTTGGGGGTCTGTAACGGGCCGTCCCCAGAGGAATCCGGGTGCCAGGTCACTGGAAAGTAGGTGCAAGCTGAGGTGCCTGAGGACGCGCCAGGACCCTCCTCGGGTGGGTGCCAGGTGCATGCGGGGCGGCACCAGCGTGAGAGCCGGACCACAAAGACCAGGCGTGCGGGCAATCCAGGGTGCCAGGCGGACAGTCCAAGGTGCCAGGTGGGCAGTCCGGGGGTGTCAGGCAGTCAGTCCAGGTTGCCAGGCGGACAGTCCAAGGTGCCAGGCGGGCAGTCCAGGGGTGTCAGGCAGGCAGTCCAGGGTGCCAGGTGGACAGTCCAGGGATACCAGGCAGGCAGTCCAGGGTGCCAGGCGGAAAGTCTAGGGTGCCAGGCAGGCAGTCCAGGGGTCCAGAGGGGCAGTCCAGGGTGCCAGGAGGGCAGTCCAGGGTGTCAGGCAGGCAATCCAAGGTGCCAGGCGGGCAGTCCAGGGGTGCCAGGCGGCCACCGTGCCCCCGAGACCCCTGGCTGGGTAAGGCACGAGCTCTGTTGTCCCAGGGCCCAGTCCCAGCCCGGCCCTGGGTGCTCCCGGCTCCCGGCTCCTGGCTCAGCAGCACACCCAGGCCCTGCTGCGTGGAGGCCGGCCCTCGGGGCGTCACTTGGCTCTGGGCTTGGGCCTGAGGCCTGTGGGAGGGACAGGAACCGTGAGGAGCTGCCTTGCTGGGCAGCGCCAGGGCGCCCGCGGCTGGATCCCAGGTCCCAGCTTTCTGTCGCCACTGCCCCAGGGGCTGAGCTGTGTCCCGGGGCCCGGCCCTTCCTCTGGCAGCGCCCGCCCCCGTCTAGGCTGCGTCTCCCCTGAGGGCGTGGGGTCCTGTGTCCTACCCTCCCTGCCTAGACCCAGGCTGCCCGTCCACGCCCATCGGTCCATGGCCACCTCCCCCCGGGCTCCCTCAGGCACCTGGCCCCGGCCAATGCCTCCTTCCCCTCTTCCTCAGCTGGGGCCTGAGGGCCCCTGGCACCTGCCCCCCACCCACCTGCCCACCTGGCCCCTGCCCCTCACTGCCCGTCACTACCCGTGGCTCTCTCTGGTCCAGGGACATGGCCTTGTGCTTGGGAGACACACTGGGGCAGCTCCGTGATGCCTACAAGTAGCTGTGAGGTCGTTCAATAAAGTGTGTGTGTGTGGGGGGGGGGGGGGGGGGCGGGCACCAAAAGGAACAGTTTGCTGTATTTTGCAGGTTTGGGCCGTTCCAGGTGAAAGGCAGGGGCTGCTCATTTTCATCTCCTTGCTAATTTCCTGTCGGGTTGAAGTTTTTCCAAATAAAAAGGGATTCTGGCCGCGGGGGCTCAGTGGTTGAGCGTTGACCTATGAGCCAGGAGGTCATGGTTTGAAGGCTCGACCCCCTGGGGGGCGTGCAGGAGCAGCCAATCAATGCGTCTCTCTCACCATGGATGTTTCTCTCTCTCTCCCTCTCCCTTCTTCTCTGACATCAATAAAAAGCGGGGTTCCTTCCTCCTCCCTCGGCCACGGGGTGGTAGGCGGGGAGGTGGTAGGGGAGGCTCCCCTAACCCTCGCACCCGCAGCCTGGGGGCACGCCTGGCCAGCAGTGCTGGGGGGCACAGGCCCGCCGGGGCGCACTGACCTTTCGCTGGGCAGTGGCCACCCGTGGCTGCCAGCCCAGACCCCCCGTCCCCACACCCAGAGCCCGCAGCCGGGGGCCACAAGGCTGCCCCTGGCCCCTAAGGGGCAGGCCAGGCGCTGCTGCGAGGCACGAGGTGTGTGGCCCCAGAGCCAAGTCGGGCAGAGGTGCACTCGCCTCGCCCCTGCTCCCACTCCCTGGCACCCGCGGGGCCTCACCTCTGTGCCCGGGCCCCTCAGCTGGAGGCGCGTGGGGAACAGACGGCCCTGAGCTCAGGTGGGGCAGGGGCGGGGTCCCCTGCATTGGGTGTCCCCACCTGGCAAGGCCAGGACGTGGCAGGGACCTGCCCGTCGGTGTGGCTGCACCTGGGAGCCTCTGGGGCCACGGCAAAGCCCCTGCCTGTCCGGAGGGGGAGGGGTGGGGGGTCTAGGGAGGCCCCAGCTCTCAGCCGACAACCGGCCTCCAGGAGGGGTGCTGCAGACCCCCCCCAGGTGCCTGGCAGCCTGTCCCCGGGGCTGTCCTGTCCCTCACGGCCTCCCCGCAGACAGGGGTGGCCAGCACCAGGGCCGAGGGGGCTGGGTGTGCCCTGCGGATGACCCAGAGTGAAGGTGGCACCCGGGGGACACGGGGGGCAGTAAAGCCCAGGATTAGGTAGGTTAGGCCCGGGGCAACCTCAGCCTGTGCGCCAGGCCCAGGAGGCCCCGCACCCCCCCACACCAGGCCCAGGAGCCTTGCTCCCGGAGGCACCCAGGTAGCCCCGTCCACCCGCCTCTCAGGCTGTTTGCCCAGCAGGCAGCTCCGAGGCCGCACCAGCCACAGCAGAGGGACACCAGCCTCGCGCATGGCTCCTGCCCTCCCGGGGATGGTGGGGTGACGCCCACTCAAGCGGCCCAGGCGGGGGGAGGGGGGGCGGGGGGGGCTGCTGCCGAGGGCTGAAGCGGGTTCGTTAGTGTCTGGGGGGCCGGGCAGGGCCGTCCCCGCTGCCACCAGCGCCACCACCACTGCCACCAGCGTTAGTGCGAGGCCAGGCGCGGACCTACCTTACTGGATCACACAGAACCTTTTGGGTTTACTATCGTCAGAGTCGGGGGCAACCTCTGCTTTTAAATAAAAGAAACACACTCAACCGCTGGTCCCCCCGAGGCCCTGAGCGGAGCCGGGGCTGTGTGGATACAGCGCTGTGGCGTGGACGCTGAGCTGTGGCGTGGCTGCGCCCCGCCCCCCGCCGGGCAGCCTCCCTGGACTGAGTGGGTTAGGGTGCAGCGAGCAGGCGGTGCCCCACACCTGCCCCTCCCAGGGCGGAGGCGCCACTGACCCCTCACCTGCACAGCTCGGGGACCTGGGAGCCCCCCATCTCAGAGGCAGGGGGACCTCCGGCTGCAGGGAGAGGCCAGGTCCTGGCATGAATGGATCAGCGGACCCCACCCCGGAGCCCGGAGCCCCGTGGACCCGCTCTCCCGGTCCTGCTGGGGACGAGGTGGAGGCCCCCCTTACCTTCTTGAACCCGAGTCCGGTGCTTCTTCCTCCGCCTGCCCGTCCCCTTCGAGGCCCGGCCCTGGGCCCTGGGGAGGGTGCCGGACCCCGAGGAGTCGGCCACCGAGTCCTCGGAGAAGGACCTGTCCAGGGACGTGTCCAGCGCGGAATCGGGGGCGGCGTCCTCCGGGTCCTCGTCCCCGCCGGGCGCTGCGGCGGGAGGGCCGGCTCCTCGGCCGAGGGCAGCCGTGGCCGCCGGCCCCTCTCCTGTGCTGTCAGCTTCGGCCCAGACGACGCCCCCGGGGGCTGTGGGGTCCTCAGCGTCCCGGCTCGAGCCCAGGGCCCCGGGGGGCTGCTCACTGGAGAACGGGAGGGGCTCCAGGGCCCGCGCGTCCCCCAGCACCACGGGCCAGGCCGCTGCCGGCGGCTGGGAGCTCAGGGGGTCCTCCGTGGGCAGGACATCGCTGGCGTCCACGTACCAGGAGGACCGCCTCTCCTGGGGCCGGGGGCCGGCCTCCTCCGATGGGTCCGCAGGGGGCTTCGGGCTGGGGGCCGTGGCGTCCGCGAGGTCCCAGTCCTGGGGCGGCCTGGCTGCCTCGGCGTCGACCACGTCGAGACCAGACCCAGAGACCGGGCTGCTGGTGCCAACCCTGGAGCCTCCTGGGGGGCCGCTGGAGGCCACTGTGGATGGAGCACGTGTAGGCGGAGGGCAGGGCGCTCCCAGCCATCCTGGTGGCACCCTCCTTGGGAACAGTCTGAGCGGGGGTCCCCCTCCAGCTCAGCTCCCCCCCCCCGAATGGACCCCCCCCCGGGGGCCTTCCCTGGTGGCCTCCAAGCCTCGGCTCCCATAGGGCAGCTGTCATGGGCCCAGCCCGGGGCTGGGTAGGTGGCTGTCACAGCAGCAGAGACACGGGGGACCGCTGTCAGGCAAGCGGCCTCCAGCCCCACCTCACGGCCGTCCCCTCTCAGGGCAGCCAGGGGAGAGGAGGGCTCCCCCGGGAGGCCAGGGAGGGCTTCCCGGAGGAAGGGGGTGCGGCCCGAAGGATCGCACAGGCAGGGAAGGCGGGAGGGACGCGGAGGAGGGAGGAGGGTCTCACCGGGCGCAGCATCCCGCGGGGGGCCTGCGGCTGCTCCCCGGCTGCCCCCGTCCCCGTCGCCGCGGCCGCGCGCCGTCTTGCGCAGCTGGAAGCCCTTTCTGATGTCGGCCAGCAGCGCGTCGATGACACACACCTCCTCCTGCTGCTTCTTGCCTCCCTTCCTGACTGAGAGGCCAGGACCCTCAGGCACGGCTCGCAGGGCCAGAGCCCACCCGGCCGGCCCAGCCCCGCAGCCGCCGCCCGGCCTCACCAGGCTGCCCGTCCTCGCCCCGCGGCCTCCGCGCCTCCTCCTCCGCCAGCTGCCGCTTCCTCCTCTCGGCCTTGGCCGCCTGCTCCTGCCGGTCCTTGTTCTCCTGCGGGGCAGACACGGAGCCGGTGATCCCCCCCACCACCCCACAGGCCCTCCCGCCCCCCCCCCCGACGCCCCCAGGCTGCAGGGGCGGGGCCCACCTTCAGGGCGCGGAGGAAGAGGTCCCGGAAGGTCTTCATGGTGCTGAACGTGTCCTCCAGGCTCAGCTGCTGGGCGTCCTCGCACAGGTAGTTGGCCAACGCCAACTTCTTCTGCTCCACGGCCTCGAACACCTGCTCCAGTGCCTGGGAGGCCTCGATGCTGGCCTGGGGGTGTGGGCACCGCACGGTCAGGGCCCGGGAGGCCCACGGCAGGTGACCCACGGGCATAGGGCGACGGCCCAGATAGGACCCCTGAGTCAGGCCCGTGGTTGTGGGAGGATGAGGGCCAGGCCTGCAGACAGTGGTCCCTGTGCAGGACTGGGGATCTGGATGCTGGGCCTGGGGCTCAGGAGGGGTCCTGACCTGCTGTGGGGATCCCACCCGGGCTCTCCCCACCCTCACCTGCCCTGCCCGGGCTCTCCTCTCCCTAACGCACCCCAGGCAGGCAGACAGCAGACCGGAGGACTGCCGTCCAGAGGCCACACTCAGCGCCAAGCCCCTCCCTGGCCGCAGCACTTGCCTGCAGGCGCTGGGCGTACTGCTCCCGCACTTCAGGCTCCTGGGAGGCCGCCACCTTCCGCTCCATCTCCAGCAGCCTCTTCAGGTTGCCGCTGGACTCGGAGCGGATGATCTCAAGGTTGATCCTGAAAGGCCGGGCGGGGTCAGGTGACAGCTGATGTCCAGCCTCGCCGGACAGAGGGGCCCTGGCCCTGCACCCGAGGCTGCCAGAAGCAGTCGGAGCTCCGGGCTGGGCGGGCGGGCTGGGGGAAGGTGGGGGGCGGGTGCCTGCCTCAGCAGGTGCTGGGCCTGCAGTGCTAGGACCACAGGACCTGCCGCAGCAGCGGACGCACAGCTGGACAGCCCGCTGCTCCCAGAGCTGCCCCTGTGGGCGGTGGGACCCCCGAAGTGCCCCTCTCCCTGGCCCCCGTCTGGACAGGGTGGTGGCAGGGATGCAGGTTGCTCAGGGGTTAGCCTAGCCTCCAGTGTGACCATGGCCGGCCATTCCCTGCTTCTTCAGGCCTCAGTTTCCCTCTAAGTCACGGTGGACAGGCATGGGGGGCAGCCGTTCCTGGGGGCCCCGGGGATGCCGCAGCCTGAGACCCGCCTGGTCCGGCCCTCACTGGTGGGGACGGAGCCGGGCTGGGCTCACGCTGTGCGGGCAGGAGACACCTACCCTGCCGCCTGGGCGGGCTGCTCCAGCTCTCGGGGCAGCTGCAGGAGGTCCGGGTGGCTCCTCTCCACCTCCTGCAACAGCCGGGTCCAGGGAGGTGGCCGTGGCCGCCCCGCCCTGGGGATGCCCGAGCCCACGCCTCCACCCTTCCCCTGGAAGGTCCTGGCCTGGACCTCAGGACCGGAGGAGGGGGCGGGGAGGCAGGGGCCTGAGTGGGAGGCTCCCGAGCGGGGCTGGGGCAGTGAGGGGTGCGGACCCCCCGAGGCCGGGACGCGTGGCCGGCCGTGCCCACCTCCAGCACGTGGTGCAGCAGCGTCACGCGGCTCTGCTGGGACTTGGTCTCCGTGAGCTTCAGCAGCGTGCTGATCTTGAAGCCGTCGGCGTTCCCCGTGTGGCTGCCCTGCGAGGGGGGAGGACGGAGTGAGTCTCCCTGCCTCCCGGTGGGGCAGGGTGAGGTGGGGTGGGGTGGGGGTGGGGGCAGGGGCGGCTGCTCACGTAGTTGAGGAAGTTTCCGATCTTCAGGATCAGCTGGCAGAAGACGGGCAGCTGGCGGCTGGAGAGCAGGCCTGGGGGGTGGGGGGCGGCTCAGGGAGGTGAGGGCTCGGGAGGTGGGTCCCCTGGTGCTTGCCCATCTCAGCCCACAGCCGAGGGGGAGGACGCGGAGCAGAACCTTCCAGAACCTGTGGCTGCCCTGGTTCTCAGCAAACCATCCCGGGGGCTCCCAGAGGGTGTCCCTTCTGACCCTGTCTCCAAGATGGGCGTGGGCATCCACTGCTGCGTCCCCAGCAGGAGTGAGCGGCATCCCAGGGGGCCAGGGCTGCGGCAGGTCCCCGCGACTCCTCACTCAGAGGGGTGGTGTGTGCCCGTGTGTGTGTGTGTGTCTGTGTATGCAAGTCTGCGTGCACACACCTGTCTGCACGTGTGTCTGTGCACAGGCATGTGTCTGTGCGTGCCCGCAAGTACATGCAGTTTGCCTCAGAGCCAGGGAGGGGGCGGTCTGTGACACGAGGAAGCTCAGCACCCACAGGCGCTCGGGGAGTCTGGGTGCTGGGGTGCAGGGGCTGGACGGGCCCCACCTGTGTGGCCCCCAGGGCTCCGGGCCACTCACTCTCGCAGGCGCTGAGCATCAGCTGGGCCTTGGGCCGCACCATGTCCAGCACCACGGCCGTGCCCTCACACAGCAGCATGCACTCCACCCGCAGCTGGTAGCTAGGGGCAGAGCGGCGGTCAGGGCCCTGCCTGACACACCCCTGCCCTGGCCCGCAGTGTGGGGGTGAGGCCCGCAGTCCGCTGGGCACAGCTGGGGGTCCCGCGCCCGCCCCAGCTCCAGGTCACACTCGGCCAGGCCTCAGCAGGTCCGGGCGGGGCCCAGGAAGGGGCGGGTCGGACCAGCACCCAGTGCCGAGGCGCGATGGCCTCCCTGGGGGCATCCCTCCCTCTTAGAATGGCTGGGGTCTCTCAGGGAGGCCGCAGGGGCCCTGCCCACCGCCTGTCCCCCGCGTTGCTGACCCCTCAGGTGTCCTGGGAGGTCCCACGGCAGGGGGTGCATGAGTGAGGTGGGCAGGGAGCCGGGGATGGTCCGCACGCCCCCCTACCCCTGCACCCCCGCAGGCTGGGCCCAGCTCACCAGGGGATCCCCAGCAGCAGGAGGTAGAACTGGTCGGCGCTGGCCAGCTTGGCGCGGTCCTCCGCGAAGGAGCGCAGGTTTTCAATCTGCGAAGGAGGCCCACGCGTGGGTGCGGCTGCCAGTGGGGCCGGCCCGCCCCTCCCGGCAGCCCCCGCCCCCAGCAGCTCCAGCAGCCCCGCCCACCACAGAAGCCCGCCCCTCCCGGCAGCCCCGCCCCCGGCAGCCCCGCCCACCACAGAAGCCCGCCCCTCCCGGCAGCCCCCGCCCCCAGCAGCTCCGGCAGCCCCGCCCTCCACAGAAGCCCGCCCCTCCCGGCAGCCTCCGCCCCCGGCAGCCCCGCCCACCACAGAAGCCCGCCCCTCCCGGCAGTCCCCGCCCCCAGCAGCTCCGGCAGCCCCGCCCACCACAGAAGCCCGCCCCTCCCAGCAGCCCCCGCCCCCGGCAGCTCCGGAAGCCCCGCCCATTCCAGAAGCCCCGCCCCCTATCGGCAGCCCCGCCCCCTGACCTCGTGCTTCTCGGGCAGGAGTTTGAGCAGCTGCTTGAGCACCTCCACGTCAAACCTGGCCGTGTCCCCCGCTCGGATCATGGCGGTGACCTCCTCGTTGGAGCTGGGGGCCGAGAGGACGGGGTTGGAGGTGGAAGAGAGACCCTGCCAGGCAGGCGGGGCGGCCCTCGGCCCAGACACCTCTGCTGGTCACACCGGGCTCCTCCCCCACCGTGAGGTCTGGGCACCGAGAAGGTGACCACCCGCCGGGTCACACAGCAGAGGCGGAGCTGAGAAACCCACGCCGGGCAGGGCGCCCTCCTTCCCCCCTGGGCGGCCGCTCGGGACCAGGCGCAGGGCCCGTGGGCTCCTGCGGGGGGACAGGGGGCGGGGCGGGCTTCCGGGTCTCCTCCCCCCGGAGCCTGGACGGGGTGGGGGTCTCGGGACCCAGCGGGACAGTCTGGCTATCACCCCACTGTCGGCGGAGCCGGGCTGTGCACCGCCCAGGGCGGCCTGCAGAGGGCGCTGCCGAGCCCCAGGCGAACAGCGGGCGGCGGCCGCCAGGAGGGCTGACCCGGCTCACCACTTGAACTGCTTCAGGAAGATGTTGAGGTTCAGGCTCTTCTTGGAGTCCAGGAAGGTGATCTGGGAAACACCCCCGTCAGCGTCCCCGAGGGTGGGGGTGGGGGGCAGAAGCGGGCACTCCCGATCCCAGGCCCCGGCCCACCTCCTTGGGCTCCTTCCTGGCCGGGGCGGCCGCCGGCTCCTTGGGCTTGGCCACGGGGAAGGAGAAGAGCTGCTCGATGCTGGAGAAGTCGGGCTCCACCGCCTCGGCGCCCAGGCTGCCCAGCGCGGCCCACATGGAGCTGTGCTCTGCGGGGGAGGCCCGTCAGCTCCGCCCTGGCCTCGCCCTGTCCAGGCAGCAGGCAGCCCGACCTCTGGCTGACCTTGGCTGTCACCTCTGAGCACACAGCACCCTGGCCCCCAGGATGACGCGCACCCGGGGCCTGAGCAGGGCAGGGCTGTGACATCAGACCAGCTTCAAAGGTGCCTGGGAGGGCGGCTCCTGCTCCCACCCGCCCTGGACCACCCGGGGCTGAGCGGAGAGCAGGGACAGACTGCCCTGCCCAGGGGCCAGGGCAGTACACGTGCCACAAGTACCACTGCCACGCTGCCAGTGGCCCCAGCCCGCCCGGAAGGAGCCGGTCCTCACCTTGTGCCACGTGGGACGGCAGCTTCTGCCAGTTCAGCTTCTTCATGCGCAGCGTCGGGGGGTTGACCCGCCGGTGGCTGGGGACCTGGGCGGAGCCCAGGCTGTGGTCCACGTGGGCCACAATGATCTCCTCCACGCCGCCCACGGCAGGGGGGGCAGCGAAGCCCGGCAGGGGCGGGGGCGGGGGCGGGCACCCCATGCCCGGGGGTGGTGGAGGGGCGGGGGGTAGGGTCCCGCTCAGGCCAGGCAGGGGTGGGGGTGGAGGGGGTGGGGGGAACGAGGTCCCCAGGCCTGGCAGGGGTGGGGGTAGGGGCGGCGGGGGTGGAGGGGGGAATGAGGTCGCTGGACCTGGCAGGGGTGGGGGTGGGGGAGGTGGGGGGAATGAGGTTGCTGGACCGGGGAGAGGTGGGGGTGGGGGTGGAGGTGGTGGGGGAGGGGGAGGGGGCTGGGCTGTGGAGCTGGGGGAGCTGGGTGCTGGCAGGGGCGGGGTGGGCATCTGCTGTTCCAGGGCTGCTGGCTGCTCGCCGCTGGAACTCTGGACGATGACGGCCCGCAGGCCAGCGGGGGTCACGGCGGGCAGCTGGTCCTCCACCCCTGCCTTCGGGGCGCCCGTGTTCTGGGGGGAGCTGCCCTTCCGGCTCTGGCCTAGGTCGGCCTGGACGCCCTTGTGGGCCTTGTCCAGGGAGCTCGGGCGGGGCCGCCTCTTGACGGACACGAGCCGCTCGACCATCTCGTCCAGGGTGCATTCCTGGGCTGCGGTGGGGACCGCTGGGGTCAGCGGGGGCAGGTGGAGGCCGACGAAAAGGCGTGGCCCCTCCCTCCGGCAGGTCGCAGGTTAGGGGTCAAGGAGGGGCACCCCCACGATCTCAGACCCCCGTGCGTGCCCCGAGGCGGGCAGGAAGGCAGCCGCTCACCGTCGCTGGCCAGGAGCACGGCCCGGTCCACCAGGCGCTCCAGCGCCTCCCAGAGCAGCTGGCTGGAGCGCAGCCCGGGGTCCAGGTGCAGGAGGCCCTGCAGCACGGCCAGCAGCTGGGCGGACGCCGGGGAGCGGCTCACCTGGCGGGCAGAGGCGTGCGGTCAGCGGCCACGGCCTCCCGGGGGCGGGCTCACACCCCCGGCCTCAAGTTTGCCTGAGTGTCCACCCCACGACCGTCTGTGCCTCCAGGGGCCTGGGTTCCCGCGTGGCATGAGGGCCGGCCAGCTCTCTGGGTGGGGCTGCGCTGTGCACTGTGGGACGTGGAGCCGCATCCCTGCCCACTTGGGACAACCCAAAGTCTCCAGACGTTTCCGGCGGCCGCTGGGGACACGGGCCCGGGTCGGAGAACCACCGGCTGCCGTGGAGGACGGTGACCCGCCAGAGAGGCCTGGGCTGGACCAGAACTCTGCCTCCTGGTGCACAGGTGTCCCCCGCCCCTCCTGGCGGCAGCCTGCTGGGCCCGGGACCGCCCAGCCTCCTCGGGCAGCCCTGGCCTCGGCCCCCTGGCCTCCTGGTCCTGTCATCCTGGAGCCCTGGCTGCTCCCCGGGTTGGCTCCAGGCCTGGCCCCGCTGCGTCACGGAGGGCCCACCTTGTGGAACAGGGAGTTGAAGACCTCCTGGTGGCTGCTCATGTCCACGCCCCCGCACGCCTGCAGCAGCTCCTCCTCGTCCTCCGCCTTGGCCTCCTCGAAGGCCTCGAGCTGGATCAGCACGTCTGCGTCCTCCAGGTCCCTGCGATGGGGGGCCGGGCGGCTGAGCCGGAGCCCCACCAGCCTCCCCCACGCCCGAGCAGGGCAAGGGCCACAGCAGCCAGGGGCCCGCTGGTCTGTGGGGCTGGGCTGCACGGTCGGGGCTGAGGCTCATGGATGGGGGCTGGGAGGTCAGCAACCAGACCTCACCTGAGGGATGTGGGGGGGTTACCGTGGGGGGTGGCACTTGGGGCAGAGCAGGGCGGGGGGGGGGGCTTGATTGTTCATTGGGCCCAGGACCTGCCAGTCATCTTAGTCTGGCCAATGAGCTGTGCATTCAGCGGCAGGGCAGGCCCTCTCAGCACCCCAGTTCAGCATCAGTCACACCAGCGTCGCCCCTTCCTCCTGGGGTCCCCCCAGCCAAAGCGGACACCCCGGAAAGTGGTCCTGTGAGGCCACGGATGGAGGTTCTCAGCTATGTGGGTTCCCAGGTACCCAATTAAAACTGAATTTCAGGCCCAGCCAGCCGGGCTCAATGGTTGAGCGTTGACCTATGAACCAGGAGGTCACGGTTCAATTCCCAGTCAGGGCACAGGCCTGGGTTGCAGGCTTGATCCCCAGTAGGGGGTGTGCAGGAGGCAGCCAATCCACGATTCTCTCTCATCATTGATGTTTCTCTCTCCCTCTCCCTCCCTCTCTGAGATCAATTATATAAAAGAGAGAAACAATGAATGGTTTTGAGCGTAAGTACGTCCCATGCACCTCTGGGATGTGCTTATACGACAGCAACGCTGTCTGTTTAAAGTCAGTTCAACTCGTGTCCTGTCTGCATGTGGCAGCCCTAGCTCTAGGGCAGCTGCCCAGCCCCCAGGGCAGGGAAGCAACGGCTGGGCTCTCGCTGGGCCCTGGGCCCCCTACCCCCCTAGAGGCGCTGCGTGGGAGCTGGGGCGGGGGGCAGAGCAGGAGCAGCAGGGGGGACTCACCGAAGCCGTGTCAGGACGTCCAGCAGCTGCAGCCCTGGGGAGGGACGGACGGTCAGCGGCCCCATCCTCCAGTCACTGTACCTTCTGATCCTTCCCCTGGGCCCCTCCCGACACCCCGAGACCAGCGTGCAGTGGGAGGGACCCTGCCATTCCCACAGGGCACCCGGACAGGAAGCTCAGAGGGAGACATCTCGGGGGACACTCGTGGTGACCGTCCAGGGGTCCCTGTCACCAATGGACTGGGGGCAGGACCCTGCCTCCCACCGAGAGCCTCCAGGGCTCAGGCCCGGGGTCCCGAGGCCCCTGTCCACGCAGGGAGCAGCTGGGGTGGGGGGTCAGGCTGCTTCCAGGGCCCGGAACGGAGCCTTCCTCGGGGGCCCGGGGGGTGGGTGGTCGGGGCGCTGGGCATCCACCGGGGGGGGGACGCAGGCAGGCAGGCGGCTGACCGATGAACTCGCCGCGCAGCTGGGTGCGGGTGCGCAGGTCCTCGGGGCCCAGGATGATGGCGTTGACCACGCTGAGCAGGGTGGCCACGTAGGGCAGGTTGTCGCTGCCGGACAGCTCCGTCATGACGACGCTGAAGCGGTACTGCTGGCTGCACACCGTCTGCGGGGGGGCGGGGTCAGCCTGCGCCCAGGCCCTGCCCCCGCCCCGCCCGCCCGCCCGCCCGCCCGCCGCTCACCTTGTAGTGGTCCAGGGCGTCCAGGGCCAGGGCGTGGCCCTCGGGCGAGTAGATGCACAGGGCGGCCAGCAGCTCAAACACCTGCTTCTTGACCATCACGTTGGATGTGTCCAGAGCTGCCGAGGGCCGGGGGAAGGGGTGGGGAAGGGGTGTCTCAGGGGGAGGCCCGGGCATCCAGGCCAGGCCTCCCCCTCTGCCCAGGACTGCCACACTTCAGCCAGGAACGCGGGGCAGCAGGCAAACACCAGGGGGCGCTCTGCACCCACCCACCGCCCACAGAGTCTTCTCTGAACCCTACCGCCTGCCTTCCACCTCATCCCCTGAGCCAGAAAGTTTGGGGGTGCCCCTCGCCTGGCCCGGCTGAGAGCACATCACAGAGGACTCTACAGCTGGGCACGGCCAGGCCTGGACGGGGTCAGACAGGAATGAGGTGACCGCTCTCTCGCTCACCCACACAGGCACCCGCCCCTCACGGCCGCCCCCGGAGCCCCAAGCAGGACTCGGTCACCCCGTGGGGCAGCAGGCCTGCTGGGCCAGGGACACAATGACCTGGGGGTGTCCCGAGGGCTGAGGACTACCCCTGAGACTCACTGGAGGAGGTGGCAGTGAGCTGGAACTTACAGGGGGAGCAGGACTGTGCAGACACAAAGCGGAGAGCAGCCTGGTATGGAGGTGGAGCCTGGGGCCCGCATTCCAGAAGCCCCCAGGGGCAGGGGCAGGGCCAGGGGGAGTGGACGATGCCGCCAGCAGTGCCGGCCAGACCTGAAGGGCTCCGGCAGGCTAGGGCCGGGGGCTCGGAGCCAGGTGGAGTGTAGGATCACTTGGGTGCACTTTTGTTTTTGACCCAGTGACTCCAGCTGCCACAGTGTGGATGGGGGAGGTGGGGGGAGGCAGAGTGGAGCCTGAACCAGCAACAGGCTGGGTGGAGAATTGGGGCAAAGCCATAAACAGAGGGGGCAACTCGGTGCAGCTGGTGGAGGGACCAGGGCTCCAAGGTGACCTGGCTGGGGGGAGGGGTGTCTCAGACTTGGAGCAAATGGGAAACTGGCACCTCCTCCAGGAAGCCCTCCCTGCCTGCCCAGCCCCGCTGTCTCCTCCTGTGCGCCTAGCCCTCCCGCCGCCTGGCATGGCCGCGAGCCTCACACGGAGTTGCTGAGGCCGGCCTTCCTGTCCGCGGCCCGCCGCCCCGGCGCCCAGTGGCTCACCCTGGGAGAGCTGGCGCACGTAGGCCTGGTTGCTGAGGATGTATTCCATGCCCTGCTGCGAGTTCATGACGGCGCGCACGCAGCTGATGCAGGTGAGCTGCAGCAGGGCGTCCGAGATGCGGGCGACGCCGCGGCCCGACAGGCGCGCCAGGGCCTCCAGCAGCAGGTCCAGGCCGCTCTGCTCCAGGAACTGCACCATCCAGCCCCCATCGCTGCCCTCCAGCCGCTTGCGCAGGCCCGAGTAGTTGACCACCGAGGGCATCTGCAGCAGCCGGATGCAGAGCTCGGGGTCCGCGTTCTCCAGGTTGGCCTCGGTGGGGTCGGCGTCCTGCGGCCCCAGCCTCTCCTTCAGCGCCGCCCACTTGCGCTGCGCGCCCTCCTTCACCGACATCTTGCCGAACTGCGGGGCCAGAGGGTAGCGGGGGTCAGCCAGGGCCCAGCCAGGGCTCGGTCCTCCGCCTGGTACCCCCACCCACCAAACGTGTTCCCAGCGCTTCCAGGGCACCCTGCAGCACGTGGTGCAGGCTCCCCGAGCCCGGCGCTCCCGCACCCACCCCTAACCAGAGGCGGCAGCACTGCCCTGCTATGTGCACCTCGACCCCACAGCCACCCGGGCAGCAACGCCCCGGACCAGTAGTGACAATGCAACAAGCGTGTTGTGTCTGGGACGCCCTTATCTCCCCAGGGCACAGCCCCTGCCCACTGGATGGGCCAGATGGGCACGATGATTCCGGGCCCTGGCACTCCAGGCTGCCCGATGTGCGTGAGTGGGCCGGGAGGGTCATGCCCAATGCCCATCCGGTTCTGGGCAAGACCAGGGCCCTGCGGGGAGCAGCCCTGCCAGGCCTGGTTCTGTGGGTCTGTGTGTCACCTGCGGCGGGTGGAGGGCCGGGTGCCCCTCGGCTCTCGGAGGTCCACCCGGATCTGCTGCAACAGGTGTGACCCTGCCCAGCACGTGCCTCTGTGCCATCACCACCACCCCGCCCCCTCCCCGGCAGTGACGCTCCTCAACCACAGCCCCTGGGAACTGGCCCCAAAGGGCAGGGCGGCCCACGCTCTGCTGCAGCCATGTATGGCTCGGGTCTTATATTTAGCGGCTGAGAAGGGCCGTGTGGAGCCGCTGGGGTTGAGCCCAAGGGCCGGCATGGCGACGCCACTGGGCCACACGCCCAGCCCTCAGCCTCCACCACCCGGAGGCAGGAGCGTACACCCCACTCTACAGGAGGGGGTTCGAGGGGGCACCAGAGAAGCCAGGCCATGTGCCCACCGCCCCAGAGTTGGACATGGCAGAGCCAAGTGAGCCTGGACCCCAGGGGGCCCTGGAGCGGCCAGGCCCCCCTGGCTCTATAGCTGCTGCACCAGGGAGCTCAGAGGGGAGAGCAGGGGCCGTCCGAGGTCAGGCAGGCACTGGGGCTGAGCCGGGACAAGAGCCCAGGTGCCTGCCCCTCCAGGAGGCCCCGCTGCCCCCTTCCTGGGTGAGGGTGGTGGGTGTCCTCCCTTGGGCTCCTGGAGCCCGCCCCGGGGCCTGCTGGGAACACAGACCACAGCCTGGGGGCCCGGCACCTCGGCTCCTTCCTGTTTGCTGTGGGTCCTCCCAGGAGGCACCCCGCCTCCTCGCCCCCCCCACCCCTGTCACCTCCTCTTTGGGACCCCCGGGGTCCTCCCAGGAGGCGGCCTGGCTGACCTGGGTGGGCGCCCAGCCCTGGCCCTTGCCAACAGACTTTGGCCACGTCACTGCCCCGTCTGAGCCTCATTTCCTCCCCTGCACCTCTGGCACCAGCCGGCTGGAAGCATCCGACAGGCAGCAAAGGGGGTGTTGGGGTGCTCATAACACCCCCTCCCAGGCCCAGCCCTCTTGGCCCCGCACCATCCACTCACCCAGATGCGCAAGACCTTCCGGCTGCCTCTGCCCACCCATCCCGGGCCCGGCCGCGGGCTGCCCCGCACGCTCTCCTGGCTCCTCATGGCTGCAGTCCCGGGCCCTCCCGGCGGCCTCTCGGTGGCAGGGAAGGGCCGCTCCCAGCACCATGAGAGCACGGCAGACGGGCCCAGCGTGCACACGGCCACCCCCTGGGGTGCTGCTGCTTAAAGAGGCGCCCAGAACTGGCCCTCCCCTCCCGGCTCCCATTGGCCCAAGTCCCTGCTTCCTTGGCACAGGCTGAGTGGACACAGAACTCTCCCAGGCCAGACTGCTGGCCTCCTGAGTGACCTGCCCAGCTGAGAGCCCCAGGGGTCCCTGGGTGCAGAAAAGCTGGCCAGTGTCGCCTCGACCCGCCCACCGGCCCTGCCCAGTGACCCTGTCCCCGGACACGGCTCCCTCCGTGGAAAGACCCCACTTAGGGGGTCCCTTTGGTCTGGCGGGGAGGTGACCGATCCCATCTGCCCATAAAGACCCTGTGCTCTGCGTCCTGGAGCTGATTGCACCGCTGGCCAAGCCCATCGGACACCGAGGGGGAGTGCTGGCCGGGTCTGGTGTGGACGGGTGTCCAGGCAGGTCAGTGAGCTCATGGGGACCCGGGCTGGGTGGGGGCAGCCTTTCTCCCGCTGGGGTGCCCACCGGCAGGTCCCGGGCAGAGCACGCCCCGCTAGAAGCGTTCCGCCGGTTTCCAGGATGAGACTGAGCTGGAAATGGAGTGGGGCCAGGCCACATGTCCAGATAGCGCTCGGACCCGCGGCCGCCAGGAAGCGGGCCCCCATCGGCAGGAACCAGACCCGGAAGCGGCGCTCCAGGGGACCTGCAGGAAGTCAGGCCTCCGTCTCCAGGGGCAACGCCCTGGCTGATGGGTCACTGGCGGGGCTTCCGGAGTTCTGTCCCCTCCTCCAGCTCAGGACCCGCCAGGGACAGCCAAATGTGCTCCCCGAACTGCCACACAGGACACCCCAGCCCCCTCAGGGCACCCCTTCTGTTTCTGTATTTTAACCTATCCACCTGTATAATGTAACGTGTACATATATTACATGCATGTGATTGTGTGTACATAGTAACAATTAACATACATACAGGCAATAATACTACAGAGCGCCCTCCCTCTCCTGCCTGCCCTGGAGGCGACTCCTGGCCGCAGCAGCTGGGGATCTGGGTGGCAGGGGGTAGGGCTGAGTGGGCAGAGCTGAACCAGCCCAGGCCAGGCCTCCGGGTGGGGGGTGGGGGGCCGGGAGCTGAGCCGGCCCAGGCCAGGCCTCGCACCCTAAGGCACTGCTTGCGCTGCTCAGGGGGCAGGGCTGGGCAACGCCCTTCCTGACCACGCCCGGCGCTGGAGGCAGCTCCTGGGAGAAGGGCTCAATCCCGGGCTCCCGGGCAGGCCCCTGGAAGGGACCACTCGGCTCTCCCTCTGCAGACTGACAGCGAGCGTCCCCCAGGGTGACAGCAGGGTGTCGGGGGAGCAACTGGACGGGTGGGCGAGGTGCTCAGGGCTGCGCTGGGTCTGTGGACGCTGGGCCTCCACCCGCTTCCCCGGCCGGCCCGGCCCTGCCTGCGGGCTGTGTCCGCTCCCAGCTGGGCCTGGCGCCCAGACGGCGGCCTCAGGGACTTTCCCGGCTCCCTCTCACGAGGCGGGGCGTGGCCTCCCCCGAGGGCGTGGCCTCCAGCGGGCGGGGCGGGGCCCAGCTCAGGAATGCGGCTGTTCTCGGCGCTCCCCCAGCGGCGGGGCGTGGCCTCCAGGGGGCGTGGCAGCCTGCTAGGGGCGGGGCCCAGGGGCGTGGCCTCCCGCGGGCGGGGCGGGGCCCAGCTCAGGAATGCGGCTGTTCTCAGCGCTCCCCGGCTGCGGGCGGGGCCTGCACAGGAATTCACGTTCACGAGCTTTGGGCGCCAGCACCCCTGGGTGAAGCAGGCGGAGCAGGGCCATCCGGGCCCTCGGGGCTCCCAGCACCCCGCGGCGCTGCAGTGCCCCCACTTGCCCGCTAGGCAGGCACCCCGCCCCTGCACCCTGGAACCTCGGGGGGACTATGTGGATGCTGTGAGGCTGACCCGAGTGGGATGGTTCACCTTTTTCTACCGATAACGTGGGGTCGTGCCTCCCCTTCAGCGGGGGATCCTGAAGGCAGGGCCTTCCTCCGGGCTGTGCTGGGTCACCCGCTGGCCTGGCTGTCCTGAGGCGGGGCCCAGTGCCCAGGAGCCAGACAGAGGCTGGGCTTGGAGGAGCCGGGACAGGACACTGGCCCCAGGGCCTCTTAGCCGCCTCCTGGGACACGGGGCCCTCGCGGCGATGCGGGCACCTCCATATGTCACTCACATACCTGGGAGCCCACATGCCTGGGCAGCGGCGGGGCTCCTGGGAAGCCAGAGGGCGCCGCCCTGCCTGGCGGTTGTCTGTCAAGCTGAGTGTATGTGTATGTGTGGCCGAGGGGGGGAGAGACAGGGCCCCCAGACTTCAGAGACCAGCTACCCGGGCCCTGCTGTGCAGATGGAGAAACTGAGTCATGCGGTGAGCCTCTGAGGCTGGCACCAGGCACGGAGCTGTGTCCTGGGCACAGACCTACCTCGCTGTGGGCAGCCTGGTGGGATGGGGAAGCCGCCTCCCGGCCAGAGGATGGCCCCTTGAGAAGGGGGTGTTGCCTCCTGTCTCTGGATCCCTGCCAGTGTTGGCAGAGGGGCTCAGGGGACGGGGGTGGGGGTGGGGGGCTGCTGGGGTGGGAGGCAGCTTCGGATGGCCCTGCCAGCGTGCTCACAGCACTGGGTGCCTCTAGGCCCCGGGCCAGCGGGGTGGGTGCAGAGCAAGCCTGTCTTCCCCGGGTGGGCGGGCAGATGGCAGGCCGGGATTCCGGATCGGGGAGCAGGGGCTGCCACTCTATTCTTAGCTCCTCCAGGAACCCAAATTTTTCCACTGCCTGGCAACCCTTGGATTTCGTTCCTGGAAGCTCTTGGCGCTCAGGGGCAGCCCAGGCCCTGCGGCGGAGACAGCCTCGCCACGACCCCGTTCCTCCCCTCCCACCATCCCTGCTCCTGAGCTCTGGCACCCGTGTCATCTCCCCGACCAGGCCTGAGCGAGCCCTCACTGCCCCGTGGGTCACCCGAGAGGCTCATCCCAGGTGGGGGGTCGTGGGCGCAGTGCTGTTACCACGGAGACGAGGAGCAGGGCACGAGCTGGGCAGCACGCTGCGGGGACTATGACGTCACACACACACACACACACACACACACACACACGAATACTGACCGAGGTTGCATCGGGTGAATATGGCCGCTCTCATAATTAGAACGAGAGAGAAGACAGAGCGAAGAGGACCCACACATCTCCCGCGTGGCTGCCCCAGCTCAGCGAGCAAGGGAAGAGCCCGGAGCTGGGTCTCCACGGCACAGACAGGGAGACGGGCCGGGGTAGGGGCTGGCGGGGCCAAGAGCTGGGGCATGGGGTGGGTCAGGGAGCCAGGCCAGGGCTTGGACCACTGTGTCCCCAGGATGTGGGAGCAGGCAGACACGCTGTGCCCAGGCCTGGCCCGGCCACGTCCTCCAAGCACCCACCCTCCTGGGTTAGGGGTAGAGCAGGTGGAAGGCACAGAGAGGTGGGCAAAGGACTTGGGCAAACAGGAAACACCTACGGGAGGGGTGGGCAGCGCCACCACGGGCCTGCCCCGTGCAGGGGGTCCTCCCAGCGCAGTCCGAGGCCGGCACTGTCTCCTGGGAATGGGCTGGGAGCGCCCCCCCTCCCCCCGCGGCTGGCCAAGCCCGGCAGTGGGAGGACAGGAAGGGTGGAGGCGCCTCGCCAGGAAGCCCGGCTTTCGCTTCCACCTGCACCCAGGGCTGGCAGCGACCTCTGCCCTCGCCTCCCCAGCTGCACAGGAGCAGGGCAGGAGCGAGTTCCTGAGGGCCTGGCACCTCCAACACCCTTGGGGCAGAGCCTGGCCGCCCAGCCTGGGGAGCAGCACGGGGCCAAGGGTGGCGGTGGCCGCCGGCTCGGCTGTGGCTGAGTCAGTTCCCACATGGACACTGGAGGGATGATGTGTGCAGACCATGGTGGGGGGTGGGCAGGGCGGACCGGGCGGCCACAGGGGCAGCGTTTGACCGTCCACAGCTTCCACCACAGGCTCCGAGGGCACAGGAAGGACGCGCGCGCTGCTGGGTCCCTCTCCCCGACCACAAGCAGCTCTGCAGCGCCTCGCCCAGCGCCGCGTGCCTCCTGGTCCCGCAGGACTCTCAGTGCCGGGGAGAGGGACTGGCCGAGGGGGGCTCTGCGGTGTGCGGTCTAGGCCTCCGGGCCGGGTGGGACCTGGCAGCCCCTGCCCCCAGCCGGGTCCTGTGCCCCAGCCCCAGGCTGCCCGCCCCGAGCAGAGAAAACAAAGCAGCAGATTGAGGGTGGAGGAGGGGCCGGGCCGCACAACCTGGCACTGCCAGGGGCTGTGGCCAGGGCCGGGCTGGGCCGGGCAGGGGGCAGCTCAGGTTCTGGGTCAGACCAGGCTCTGCGGGCCCTGATCCCATCCTCCAAGGGGCATGAGCATGTGGGTGCCGACCCCACCCCCCGCCCACGTGGGCAGCGCCAGGAGCCTGACCCAACCGGGCCAGCAAGGTCCTTGGCATCTGGCTCAGGATGCTGGTGGCATTCCTTGCTGGGTGGCCGGCGGGGGGGTGGGGGGGGGCCAGCAGGCCCATTTCAGACTCGCTTTCCTCATCTGTAAAATGGTCACGGTGTTCTACTCCAGGGAGCCTGAGTGGGTTGAGCCTGTATCACCAGCACGGCCCCTCCCTGGCTGCTCCCCCACTTCCTCTCAGAGGGGACAGCCTGGCAGTGCCCGGTGGGCAGGGTGCCTTCAAAGTGGGCGGGTCCGATCTGAGCTCGGGGCTCCCTTCTCAGGCTGCTCAGGGCTGCGCACCGGGAGCAGCCAGCCCACACGGGGGGAGGAGCAGATGTCTGCCTCTGCTGCTGTGCGCGGGCGGGCGGCCGGGCCGAGCTGTACTTGGAGCAAAAGCAGGACGGGATGCGGATGGCGGGGGAGGCAGGCTGCACACCGAGGCCACATCGGGGAGCGGGGAGCGGGGAGCGGGGAGCGGGGAGCGGGGGCCGGGCACAGGCGGGGAGACTGAGGCCCTCACACGCTGGCCGGGGCCCACCAGCACTTGGCAAGGGCCAAGATCAAGCCCAGGACGGGAGGACCCTGCCCCACGGGCCAGGTCTGCGGGGACTCCCTGTGCGTGTGGGGCACTGGCTGGGCACAGGGAGGGGCTGGGCTCAGCCCAGGGCAGCCGAGGGCAGGCCCAGGGCCGCGCAGGGACACCCGGCCGCCTGGCCCTCCCCTCGGACCCCGTGCCCTTGGTGAGCCTCCGCACTGGGCTTCGATGTGAGGCGCTCAGCGGCACCCACTGGAGAAAGGGAACAGTCTGCCCCCCCCCCCAGGGCGGGTTCCCCGAGGCCCTCCTTCCACCCAGGGCCCTGGGCACTACAGTGGTGACAAGGGAGGGGTAGCCGGCCAGCCAGTTCTCACCTGGTCCCGGGCAAGCGCCTTCTGTCTGCCAGCGTGGTGTCCTCCACCCTCCACCCTCTAGCCCAGTTGCAAAGGCCTATGCACACAGTAGGGGCTTTATAAATGCCTCTTGCAAGACAGTGGCGCCGATTCTGTAACCCGGCCCCCCAGGTTACAGGTCACCCGTGAGACGTGACAATCGCCATACCCGACCCTTGGCGGCGGCAGGCGTGAGGGCGGGCGCGGGGCCGACTGCAGGCAGGTTCACTCATTCCTTCACGCACGCTCTCATTCAGTTCGGGGCCTGCTCAGGGGGCAGGGTGGGAATGCCGATGGGGACAGACCAGGCTCCAGGCTGTCACACCTCAGGAGGCGCTGAGAGGACAGCTGTGGCCCCTCAGGGCGGGGGAGGCAGCTGCGGTCACCAGGGAGCTCCCCTCACCACGTGGCCTCTGGGCCGGGCAGCGGGGACAGCTGTGCCCACAGACCTGGCGGCCTCAGGGCAGCCGAGTGGCGTGCAGAGGCGGCCTGGGCAGGACCCTCCTTACAGGTGAGGCTGGCGGGAGCGGGGCCCCCCTAACGGGAAACCGAGGGTTGGATGCTGAGCTCACCTCCGGGGACCGGGAGCTCACCCCCTACCATGCACTCCCTCCTTCTAAAGCAGCGGTTCTCAACCTGGGGGTCGCGACCCCTTTGGGGGTCAAACGGCCCTTTCACAGGGGTCGCGTAAGACCATCGGAAAACATACTGTTTTTGTGATTCATCACTATGCTTTAATTATGTTCAATGTGTAACAATGAAAATACATCCCGAGTATCAGATATTTACACGACGATTCATAACAGTAGCAACATGACAGTTATGAAGTAGCAACGAAAGTAATTTTATGGTCGGGGGTCACCACAGCATGAGGAGCTGTGTTAAAGGGTCGCGGCGTTAGGAAGGTTGAGAATCACTGAATCTAAAGGGATGAAGCCGCCTGCTCAGCCTGGACCTCGGGGTCCCCAGGCCTGGCTCCACCCTCTGGGGACAGCCCTGCAGACTGGCTCCTGCTTGGCCTGAACCGCCCCCCGTCCCCTGGCCTGTCCCCCCAGACACACTCCTGACCACCGTCCTGAAACAGGTAAGTGTGGCCTCCACACGCACTGTGTCCATGGGCCTTGAGCCATGCAACCATTAGACGCCTGCTGTGTGCCACACTGCAGTGGGGGAGGGGCCGGGCAGAGGAGTCAGGCCTCACCCCTCAGTCTCTCCGATCCTCCTCTGGATCCCCTCAAAAGTCAGGGACTGAGCCCACCTCCAGGTCCGGACTCAGGCCACTGGCCAGGAGAGGGACTCCCCCGGGCTGGCTGCATGGCGCCCTGCACCCACAGGCGGCACCCACGCCCACAGGCGGCACCCACAGGCGCGCCCCAGTCATCTGCACCCCTCCCGAGCCTTTCCCAGCGCGAACTTCCACCTGGAACAGACTGCTCTCTGATGAGAGGCGCGCAGTCTATTTAAGGCGGGAGCTCCCAGGTCCCGGAATGGAATGCGGGGTGAGGCGTGTGCAATTAGGTGCGGGGTGAGGCGTGTGCAATTAGGTCGACAGCCCATCAGCACCTCCACAAAGCGCCCCGCTGCTGTGAGGGGGCGGGGCTGGGGGCAGACAGGCGGCCTGGGTGGTTGCAGTTGCAGGAAGGCAGCCACCTGCCCACCTCAGTCCACTACCCAGCACTCCGCCTCCCGCCTGCGCCCTCATGACCGGTCTGGCCGGCAGCCCCGAGCAGGGGGCTGGCAGGGAGCGGGTGGGAGGGCAGGGCCTGGTCAGCGGTCGGTCGGGGACACCTACTGCACCGACTGCTGACCTGTGAGGGGTGGGGACAGGGAGACGCCTCAGACCCAGACCCCGAATCGTCAGCCCCAGGCCTGCAGCCCCCGATCGCTGAAGGCGCCCCATGGCCCTGCCCTGCTCAGGTCTCAGGGAGGAGGGCCCGCCGGAGCCCCTGCGGGGAAACTGAGGCAAGCGTCCTGGCCAGGCCCTCGGGGCCTGCTGGAGGACTCAGGCTCCACGTGGGGGTGCCAGACGGCGGGGGTCCTCGTCTCCCTGGCGGGTTGGTTCGGGGCCATAGGCTGGGGTCCCAACTGCGGGGGCCACCACGCCGCCCGGGGCCTGGGCCACAGCCTCCCCCGGCGGCCACCCCAGCCTCGCTCCTGAGGGCCAGTCCCTCCTGGGTCCTCAGAGAGGGGGGCGGGGGGCTGGGAGCACAGGCCAGCCGGTCACCCCGCCCGCCAGCCCCACCCCGGAGCCTGCTCCGCGGGCACCTGTGGGGGCGCCGGGCTGCGCGTGCGCCCACCTGCTCCGAGGCGCCCGGACCCAGCACAGGCCAGGGGGACCCCAGGCTGCGCGCCTCGCGGGCCCAGAGGCGGCGAACCCCGAGTGCAAGTTTATTTTCCCAACTGCGGCTGATTCACCGCCAGGATGTGGCGGCCGCGAGGCGGGGAAGTTTGCGGCACCGGCACCGGGCGGAGTCCCAGCCCAGCCCGGCGGCCCGACCCGCCACCCACAGGCGGCGCGCATTGGGGGGCGCATGGGGGGCGCGCATGGGGCGCACGCGTCGCTGGTCCTACCCCGTCCCACAGCCCAGGCCCCCTCCCCTCCCCTCCCCTCCCTTTCTCGGACTCAGTTTCCCCCCGGCCCCTGGGGGCCCAGAGGGCGCGAACTTACTGGGCGGGGGCGGCGCCAGGGGTCCGGGGTGCGGCCGCGCTCAGTCCGAGGGGGCGGGGGCGGCGGACAGCGGCCCCCCGCGGGCTCCGCGCGGTTCGGCTCGGCCGGTTCGGGTTCGGCGCGGGCTCGGGTTCCGGCGGCTCGGGCTGGGCTCGGGAGGAAGGGGAGGCGCCGCCCGGCGCCGCCCTGCCCCGCCCCGCCCGCCGCCACGTGGGGAGCAGGCGCGGGCCGGGGGCGGAGCCGGGAGGGGGTCGCGGCGGGCCTCGGGGTGCGCGGGGATCCCCGCGCCTGTAAACGCCCGCCCGCTTCCCGCTGGCTCCGCGCCTGCCCAGCCGCGGGCCGGATCCTGGGGGACGCGGGGGGCGGACGCACCTGGTTATCCGCCCGCCCTTCCTGGTCCCCTGCGCCGCCCCGCTTCCCCCCGGCGCGCACCGCCCTCTGTCCCCACGCGGGACCTGCTCAGGCCGCTGATCGCGAGCTCCCACGGCTTCCTCCTGGCAGATGGCTCTTCGTGGGCTTCTGGGCTGGGGAGCATCCAGGTCACCCAGGCCTGCCCCGCAGCCTCCTCCGCGCAGCCCTCCCTGACTGCCCGGCGGCTCTGGTCTCTGGGCCGGATGGACTGGGGGGAGGGGGTGTAGGCAGAAGGTCTGGGGGAGCTGCCCGCCCCCCCTCCCCCAGCCCTGAGCCCTGAGCCTTGTTCCCTGTCACTCTTCCTGTCCTGCCAAACCTGGTGGGCGCCCTGTCCGTGCCCCCACCTTGCCCAGCCTGGGCTCCCCTCCGGAGGGGCTGGAGAGAGCCCCGAGCCCCGAGCCCCGAGCCCTGCCGGCACCGCACCCGCAGGCACTGGCTCCCTGAGCAGCTGCGCCCGGCCCGGCCGCTCGCCAGGGCCCCTGCCCGGTGCCGTCTGGGGGAGGTTCAGGCCTGCCCTGAGGGCTGCGCTCGGCTCTCAGCTCCGGCGGGCCTCAGTTTCCCCATCTGTAAACAAGGCCAGCGTCTCTGCCAGCGCAGGAGCCGTGCCTGGCAACAGGCCAGGCTGATGGAGGGCGAGGGCTGTGCCCAGGAAAGCGGCGGAGGAGGTGCTGCTGCCTCGGGGACGCCCTCCAGCCGGGATGTGCGAGCGTGGCTCCGGTCTGGACGGGACTCAGGTTCTTAGAATGTGCGGGCTGCCCCTGCCAGGAGAGCCGCCAGCCCTCCCCCAGCTCCGGCCTTTCTGAGCTCCCCTCCCCGCCCTCCCCGCTGGCTCCGGCCTCTGCCTGGCCCCAGCCTCTGCCTGGCCCCAGGGCCCCTGTTCTGGCAGCACCAGGAAGTGGGATGGGAGGCTCGGCCAGCTGACTCCTCCCGGCCGCTGGCGCCCGGCTGCCGGCTGTGGTGGGTCGGTAGGTGGGTCGGTAGGTGGGTCGGTAGGTGGGTCGGTAGGTGGGTCGGTAGGTGGCTTGCTGACCCGGGGAGGACGGGGTGACCTTCCGGCCTGGTCTGGGCGCGAGGACGGTCCTGCTGGGGGTGGGCCTCTGCCCTGAGCCCAGCCTCCTGGGCCTGGGAGCAAACAGACCTCGAGCTTCAGCCTGAGACCGTCCGGCCACTGCCTGGGAACCTGCCCCAGAGGAGGCACAGCTGCCTGGACCCTGAGGGGGCAGGTCACCACCCACACCCACCCACAGGGCACGGCCCGGCCTCAGTGAGCCGGGGGAGCTTCTCACTGCCTCCTGCCTCCTGCCGGGGGCGGCACTGCCAGCCTGAGCCCTGCCGGGGGCGGCACTGCCAGCCTGAGCCCTGCCGGGGGCGGCACTGCCAGCCTGAGCCCTGCCGGCGGCGGCGGCGTGGGCACTTCTCAGAGAGAAAGGCCTTCCCAGCGCGGCCTTCGAGGCGAGGAGATGAGGTGATGCCAGGGCGACCGGGTGGGGGCAGGCACTTCCCATGAGAGGGTTTCATTTCATTTATCGGTTTGATCAGTTCCTCACCCGACACCTTTTTCCTCTAAAACATTTTCCCTTTTGTGTCCCACACGGATGCCCTGGGACAACCTCCAGTGCTGCTACAGAATGAAGTCAGCGAGAGCGTGGCCGCCCCCCTCACCTACCCGCCCACCCTTCACCCACCCATCCACCCATCCACCCACCCACCCCTCACCCCTCACTCACCCACCCACCCACCCCTCACCCACCCATCCACCCACCCACCCACCCACCCACCTACTCATCAACTCACCCCCCCAACCCCCCCACGGACCCCCCCACACCCTCCCTCGCACTCCAGGGTCAGCTGCACCTGGGGAGTGAGAGCTGGGGCAGCAGCCCTGCCTGAGCAGCTCTGGAACCTGGGGCAGCCATTCCCCTCCATCAGCTGTGATCCTGGCCTGGCCTGGCCCGCCCGCCCACACCCCGGCCTCTCCTCAGCCCTTTGCTCTGGGTCCCGGCAGCTTGGCCGCGGGGCCTGGTCGACCCTCATGGTGGCTTTTGGCTTCCCAGACTCTCCCTGCTGCCCCTGGGGGCCGGCCTCTGCCTGCCGGTGCCCGGAAGGAGGGTCAGCCGGCTCCTCGCTGCTCTGGGAGGGGCGGGGGGGGGGGGCAGGCAGGGGGCGGGCGGTAGCCTCTCCATCTGACTATCATCTTACGGGAGGTTCTCTCACTTGCAGATTTTGTTTTTAACAAACTCGATAAAATGTATTTAAAACCCTGAAATCAATACTCGCTCTGCTGCCACTTGTGGACATGTGCAGAGCAGCAGTCAGAGACGCCAGCTGACACCCAACAACCCTCACCCAACCCTAACCCAATCCGAACCCTAACCTTAACCCTCACCCTCACCCTCACCCTAACCGTCGCCCTGGCCCTTGCCCTCCCCTCGCCCTCGCCCAGGTCCTCCCCTGACCTGCTTGGTGCTGTGTTTGCACTTGGGGTACAGGCGGCAGTGCCGGGGTCTGGGGGTGGAGCTCCCCAGGTCAGCTTCCCCCGGAGCCGGGCAGGCCCTGAGCTCAGTGTTAAGGACTCAGCGGAGAGGGGTTTCTACCCAGAAACACAGCAGCCACACTTGGGCTCTGGCCGCAGGGAGACCCCTCCTCCCACTGCCCCCCCCCCCCCCCCCGAAGGATCTCATCTGCCCTGGGTCCCCCTGAACTCTGACCCGGCTCTCCTGGCCCGGGCTGTGTGTTGCGACATCTCTTTCCCAGGTCACACTGCGACTTCTAGGCCCAGGCTGGCAAAGGTCAGTCCTGGGAGGAGCCATGGGGGTGGGGGTGGGGGTGGGGGTGGGGGTGAGGGGTGAGGGGTAGGGGTGGGGGTGAGGGTGGGGGTGGGGGATGGGGGTGGGAGTGAGGGTGAGGTGAGGGGTGGGGTGGGGGTGAGGTGAGGGGTGGGGGTGGGGGTGAGGGGTGGGGGTGAGGAGTGAGGGTGAGGGGTGGGGGTGGGGGGTGAGGGTTGGGGGTGGGGGGTGAGGGGTGGGGGATGAGGTGTGGGCGTGGGTGAGAGGGGTGGGGATGAGCTCTACCCAGAGTGCCAGCATGAACCCCACTGTCCCCACGGGTGCCCAGCACTAGGCCCTCAGGACGCCTTCCCCGGGAGGCCCTCTGGCGACCGCCCTCTCCCCTCCCCTCCTGTCACTGGGCCGCGTGTGGAATTCTCTGGAAACCCAGCTCTGATTGGAGAGCAGAGCAGCATAAGGTGCAGCTGGGCTCTGTGGGTCCGTGAGGCCTGGGGGGGGGGGGCACCGTGCAGGCCTGGCTGGGGGTTGGGGGGGGCACAGGCCTGGCTGGGGGTCGGGGGGGGGCACAGGCCTGGCTGGGGGTCGGGTTGCACAGGCCTGGCTGGGGGGGGGGGGGGGGAGGGCGGGGCCTGGCTGAGGCGCAGTGGGCGTGGGTGCGGAGTTGGCAGGTAGCTCCGTGCCTGCTGGGGGCACGCGGGGTGCAGCCCGGGGACCCCACCTCACTGTGGGTCTCTCCCACCAGCTGGGCTGCCCCCCCCCCCCCCGGCTCCCTGAGGTGGGTTTTGTGTGCGTTTCCCCGAGAGGAGACGTCCCGCCCCAGTGCCCCAGCGCCCCAGCGGGGGGTGTGGGCTCAGTCCTGGCCAGGGGTCCCTGCTGACCCGGCTGGCGGAGCCTGGGCCCTTCTGCACCCCTCCCCCCGCCCCCCCCCCCCCCCCGTATTGGCACAGGGATGGTGGCATCCTCCCTAAGCTGCTGACGGGAGGCCTGAGTCATCGCCACCATCCTGGGGTGTGACAGAGGGTGTGGCCAGGACGGGGTGGGGGGGTGGGGGGGGCAGGAGTCCCAAGGTGCAGCCTGGCCCCACCCAGCAGGGCCCTGTGCGGGCAGGGAGCGCCACCCACGGGCCACAACCCAGAGCCATGGGCCCGGCCGCCGGGGAGGCCCCAGGAGAGGCTGGTGCGCCCTATGGGCCGTGGGCAGCGTGGCCGGGAGCAGCCGGGCCCTGGAGCTGCCGCCGGCCCTGCTCTGCGCTGAGCGGCCGCCCGCAGGCCCTTGGCTGCAAGGAGCTGGCCCCTGGGGAGTGGGGTGGACAGGACGTCCGCCCAGGGCCGCTGGGGGGCCGGGGGGTGTGTGGGAAGCCGCCTGGTCGGGTCTGTGCCTGTGAAAGTGACCACCAGGTCCTCCAGAGACGAGGCCAGGCCGCCAACCGACCCTCAATGACCAGCTGAAGTGCAGGGCGGGGGGGGTGCTGTACCCTGGGGGGCAGGGCAGCTCCCTGGACACGCCGAGGGAGGGAGGGGAGACCCCTGACCCGGGGGGGGGTGGGGGGGAGGGGGAAAGGCGGGGGGCAGTGAGGCTGCGATGGTGGTTGGACTCGAGTATGCGTGTGTTAGTGTGTGAGTGCATGTGTGAGTGTGAGCGAGGCGGTGCTGAGGGTTAAGAGTGTGAGGATGTGCATACGTGTGTGTGTGTGTGTGTGTGCACGCGTGCACATGTCGAAAGTCAGCCTTTGGTCTCTGCAAGGGGAGCGCAGGCCACCACCTGCTGTGGGGACGACCGTGGGAGGCACGTGCCCGGCCGTGAGGGCAGCCAGGCCCCTGGGGCATTAGCTCAGGAGGAGGGCAACTTAGGCTTATGGGGCAGCTGGCAATTTAAAAGGTGGGGACACTCAGGAGCCTGTCTCTCCCATCGTGCCTGTGTGCACACACATATGTGCACGTGTGCACACACATGTCTATCTGTGCATGCACATGTGTGCACATGTGTGTCTGTCCATGTGTGTGTGTCTGTGTCCTGGGGGGCTGCCGGGAGCTGGTCCATCCTTGCTGTTTCAAGGGACCTGGCATATATGGCATACTGTTCTTAATATGTTTGCTCACCTTCTTGGCACTATGTGTTTTAACCAAGGTCACCTCTCTGAGAAAGGTTGTTTCCCCAGGTAGGGATTTTCCCCTGAAGTTAGGGAGGGAATAAAAACCCTTAACTAAGTGCCAGGCGGGTAGTTAATCACTTTAACTACGAACAATCACGCTTAAGCTACATAATCTTTACTCCCTGGAATGGAGATAAGAAACGCCCTAACCTTTGGAATAGAGATTGATAGGATTGGAATCAACTGGTATAAATACAGATGTAACAAGACAACAGGACACACAGAACCTGGAGAACAGAACCTACATAGAACCTAGACACAGAACATAGACACAGAACCTACACAGAACCTAGCAACAGAAGAACTTCGCTGGAGAGAACATGGCAAAAGATCCTGGACAGAACCTGGCTACAGAACTTGGTTGGAGAACCTGGACAGAACCTGGCTGGAGAACCTAGTGAGGAAACATGGCTACAGAACCTGGCTGGAGATCCTAACCAGAACTTTGCTGGAGATCCTGACCAGAACTTGGCTAGAGATCCTGGCTAGGCTGCTGATCAACTGAACGCTGTTTCCGTGTCATTCCTTCTTCACCGACTCTGTCCACACCTTTGGGGACCCCTGGACCTGCTGGGGTTGGACCCCAGCAGGGGGCAGCTCAGTGCCCATGGCCCAGCAGGAGGGGGAGAGGGAGGGGGGTGGCCAGGGTGCTGGCCAAGTGGAGAGTGTCTTTGGGGGCTGCCAGGGGGTGGGTGTGAGGGGAGAGGGGCTCAGAGCAAGGCCCCGAGTTGGTGGGTCCGGCGTTGGTGCCCCGGGGACCCCTGGGGTGCGCCCTGCTGGGCCTCTGGCCACACTGTCCTTGGGGAGGCTGGTCTCCTGGCTCCTGCAGCAGGACCTTCTGCTTCTGGAAACTTCTCTTCCCTTGGGGCTCCCTCCCAGGTCCTCCCTCCCTGGGCTACAGGAGCAGCAGGCCCACTGGGGCCAGAGGGGCTGGGTCTGGGAGCAGGAGGCCCATTGGGGACAGAGGGGCTGGGGTCTGGGAGCAGCAGGCCCACTGGGGACAGAGGGGCTGGGGCACAGGAGCAGGAGGCCCACTGGGGACAGAGGGGCTGGGGTCTGGGAGCAGGAGGCCCACTGGGGACAGAGGGGCTGGGGTGCAGGAGCAGGAGGCCCACTGGGGACAGAGGGGCTGGGGTACAGGAGCAGGAGGCCCACTGGGGACAGAGGGGCTGGGGTCTGGGAGCAGGAGGCCCACTGGGGACAGAGGGGCTGGGGTGCAGGAGCAGGAGGCCCACTGGGGACAGAGGGGCTGGGTCTGGGAGCAGGAGGCCCACTGGGGCCAGAGGGGCTGGGGCACAGGAGCAGCAGGCCCACTGGGGACAGAGGGGCTGGGGTACAGGAGCAGGAGGCCCACTGGGGACAGAGGGGCTGGGGCACAGGAGCAGCAGGCCCACTGGGGCCAGAGGGGCTGGAGTCTGGGAGCAGGAGGCCCACTGGGGACAGAGGGGCTGGGTCTGGGAGCAGGAGGCCCACTGGGGACAGAGGGGCTGGGGCACAGGAGCAGCAGGCCCACTGGGGACAGAGGGGCTGGGTCTGGGAGCAGCAGGCCCACTGGGGACAGAGGGGCTGGGTCTGGGAGCAGCAGGCCCACTGGGGACAGAGGGGCTGGGGCACAGGAGCAGCAGGCCCACTGGGGACAGAGGGGCTGGGTCTGGGAGCAGGAGGCCCACTGGGGACAGAGGGGCTGGGGTCTGGGAGCAGGAGGCCCACTGGGGACAGAGGGGCTGGGGTCTGGGAGCAGGAGGCCCACTGGGGACAGAGGGGCTGGGTCTGGGAGCAGGAGGCCCACTGGGGACAGAGGGGCTGGGGCACAGGAGCAGCAGGCCCACTGGGGCCAGAGGGGCTGGGTCTGGGAGCAGCAGGCCCACTGGGGACAGAGGGGCTGGGTCTGGGAGCAGCAGGCCCACTGGGGACAGAGGGGCTGGGGCACAGGAGCAGCAGGCCCACTGGGGACAGAGGGGCTGGGTCTGGGAGCAGGAGGCCCACTGGGGACAGAGGGGCTGGGGTCTGGGAGCAGGAGGCCCACTGGGGACAGAGGGGCTGGGGTCTGGGAGCAGGAGGCCCACTGGGGACAGAGGGGCTGGGTCTGGGAGCAGGAGGCCCACTGGGGACAGAGGGGCTGGGTCTGGGAGCAGCAGGCCCACTGGGGCCAGAGGGGCTGGGGCACAGGAGCAGCAGGCCCACTGGGGACAGAGGGGCTGGGTCTGGGAGCAGGAGGCCCACTGGGGACAGAGGGGCTGGGGTCTGGGAGCAGGAGGCCCACTGGGGACAGAGGGGCTGGGTCTGGGAGCAGGAGGCCCACTGGGGACAGAGGGGCTGGGGCACAGGAGCAGCAGGCCCACTGGGGACAGAGGGGCTGGGTCTGGGAGCAGCAGGCCCACTGGGGACAGAGGGGCTGGGTCTGGGAGCAGCAGGCCCACTGGGGACAGAGGGGCTGGGGCACAGGAGCAGCAGGCCCACTGGGGACAGAGGGGCTGGGGCACAGGAGCAGGAGGCCCACTGGGGACAGAGGGGCTGGGGTCTGGGAGCAGGAGGCCCACTGGGGACAGAGGGGCTGGGGTCTGGGAGCAGCAGGCCCACTGGGGACAGAGGGGCTGGGGTGCAGGAGCAGAAGCATTTTCCCTCCGTGTGTGTTAATATGAAGCTGGGGTTCTGGGTCTGGGGACATAGAACACCCAGCTATTCCCTGGTTTGTAACCTCTCTGCCGACAGTACATTTTCCCATGGTGTTGATTTTGTTTAGCTTACCCTGCTTAAGCTCCCTTTCTAACCCCAAACATATCACGGCCTTAAAGGAATGCCAGGGATTTAAGAGAACCCTCCTCTGGGCCGGGCCGGGTCCCAGGGTCTCTGAGGCTGCTGGGAAGGGAGCATGGGCCTGGGCAGGTGCCATCTCCAGCTGCTGCCCACCTGAGCCAGCGCAGTGTCGGTCCCGGTTCCAGGAAGAAGTGGGGGACAGTGAAGGTCTGCCTGTGGGTGCTGATGGCAGGAGGCAGGGGCACCGGCCACCCCGCGGAGTTGGTGAGGCTCTGGCTTAGGAGAGGCCTTGGGAGATGTCACAGAGAATGGTGGTTTCGGAGGTCACCCCCAGGGTCACAGCCTGGGGCCGCCACACCTGCGTGAGGAGAAAGACGAATCGTTAGAAATGCGTCTACCTGGTCCAGAGGAGGTGGCTCAGGACGCAGGACTTCAGCTCTGTGTCTGTGTGATCACAGTCAGTGAGAATAAAGACTTTTACACTCAACGAGGAAAACCCCTAGAAACATGAATTAATGGGAACATAGGAAAGGAAAAGGTCAATCGATTTGATTATATAAAAATGTTAAACTTTGAATATAAAAATAATATTTACAAAAGCAATCAGAGAAAAAGGGGAAACCATTTGCAAAATATATGGCAGGGTTAATATTTAAAATCAGTAGAAAATTTTCCAAGTCTCCAACGGAAAACCGAGCGATTGATCACTGGAAACAAAAGGAAGTGACTGCATTTCAAACAAGTACCATGGAACGAAGATGCGTCTCAGTGACCTTGGTCTGCAGCATTTGAGGCTCTAGTCCAAGCCTGTCAAACCCGGAGGCTAACAGGGGCCGAATGAACGCGCTGTGCCGCCCGCGGGCTGTGAGCTTGACATGCTTGCTCTCGTCTGAGGGCAACGGGGACTTTTCCAGGCAAATCTGAATGCTCGCTAAGGAGTGTTATTTCTGGTGCTGTTACCCTGGAAGCACGTCACACGCCTTATTAGACAGAGGCTGGCCAGGACTTGCAGAGCTGCAGGGCCTTCGGGGCGACTGAAGCTTTCAGAGACCAGGGCTGGGCAGAGCCCCCGCCCCCCAGCCCCACGCCCAGGGGCGCCTGGAGCACTGAGAGACGATGTCCACAGCCCATGGAACAACCGAACAAAATACTCCCGAGGACTGTCCTTCAGGTGCAGGGCCAGTGCAGATCCTGCCCAGGGGACCGAACGCCCACGCTGGCCACAGGGGCAGGGCGCCCCCCGGAGGGCGTGTAGGGAAGCTCTCCCGTGGAAACTGCAGAGAGCCCGGCCTGGAGCTGGGAGTAGGACTTTAAACAACGCCTTGGTATTTGTTGCAAACACCTTTACCTTCGGCTTTCTGTAAGTGGCTCTGGTCATTACCGAAATGACTTTACAGTTGTGCTTGCTGTGTCCGTCCTGGATATGAGCGATCCCAGCACTGTCACTTCACAGCCCAGGTTTGTGGGCACCTGACACTGAGACGCTGATTCTTACCCCAGTGATCGTAACAGACAACACGAGGCAATGCCTGGGGCGGGAGTCGGCTCTGAGAGGCTGGCATGGGGGCCAGGCTTCTCCAGGCCCAGGGAGCTGCGAGGTCCTGGGGCTCAGGACCCGGAGGGAGAATCCCACGGGAAGGCCACGGGCCCTGGCCTGGCCCTGGGCGCGTCTGTGCTCCCTCATCTCCGCGGCCACATCGGGGCGGGAGGTGCCCGACCTGAGACGCAGGCCCAGCGACCAGCCTCTGCTAGGAGCCACGGAGAGCTCCTGGACCAGGACTCAGCCTGGCACCAGGCCAGGGCCCTTCACTGCCCCCCCACCCAGGACCCCGTGGGGAGCCCCTGGACACTCTGTCCCCCTGCTGTTCACTGTGGGTGCTGATGCCAGGAGGCAGGAAGTGGGGGGCCTCCTCAGGGTGGGCCAGGCTTCAGGGCAGACGGGGTGCGGGGTCCTGGCAGAGCTGCCCGCCCCTCCGCCCTGCCATGCGGGAGGAGGCTCAGAGGCCTGGGGGCGGGGGTGCGGTCAGGCTGCAGCCTATGGGCTGAGGAGGTAGCTGAGGGCTGAGTCACGCTCCGGAGAATGAAGAAGGCTGTTTCCACCACCATCTGTGTCCTGGGAAGAGGAGGAGGGGAAGCCGGGAGGGCAGAGGGCGACTGCAGGGCCGTGCCTCCTGCTGGCTGAGTGGGGTGGGGGTGGGGTCTCCTTCCTGTGGGGCCCACAGGCACGGGGAGCGGTCCCCAGGCTCCGCATAGCGGCTCCTGGGGGCGCCTCTAGGGACCCCCTCGCCCCGGTCAGGGACCCCAGCACAGCACTGCCCGTCACGTCACGTGTCCTAGTGGCTCAGATATCCTCTGCGTGTGCACGTGTGTGTGCACGTGTGTGAGCGGGAAGTCCCCGGCCCTGGCACAGTGTCCTTGGAGCTGTTGCCCCACCCCCATTCCCAGCCCCTGAGAACCTGCCCCTGGGGGGCCATGGGGCCACTGCGGGCTCTGGTCAGGGCTCCAGCCCCGCCCCCTCCACGGCTGGGTGGGTGCAGGGGTGCCCTCTGGCTGGGGCAACCCCAGGCTGTGCTGCCTCCCAGCCTCTGACTAAGATCCCCCTCTGTGAGCTGTTCGATGGGGCAGCTGAGGCCCCTCCCAGCTGGGCCTGTGCCTCCCAGTGCCTCCCAGCGCCTCCCAGCGCCTCCCAGCACCTCCCAGGGCCTCCCAGCGCCTCCCATTGCCTCCCAGCGCCTCCCATTGCCTCCCATCGCCTCCCAGCACCTCCCAGCGCCCCAGTGAGGGGAGCACTGGGCATGTCTCCACTAAAGGAGCTTCCATCCAGGGCAGCGGATCTCAACCTGTGGGTCGCGACCCCTTCACAGGGGTCGCCTAAGACCATCCTGCATATCAGATATTTACATGATGATTCATAACAGCAGCAACATGACAGTGATGAAGTAGCAACGAAAATAATTTTATGGTTGGGTCACAGCATGAGGAACTGTATTAAAGGGCCAGAAGGTTGAGAACCACTGACCAGGGTGAAGGTGTGTCCAGACGCTAGCGAATCGCGGAGCCTGGCCTGGCCTCGCGCACGCCCCTTGAGCACCTTCCTAGGTGTGGGTTCCTGGTCTACAATGGGGCTGCGGGTGACCCTGGCCGCGCCTGACCCGTGTCAAGGTCAAGGCCAGGAAGTCAGCGGTGGAGGCGCTGTAGGCCGGCCCGTCCTGGTGAGGGCAGCCCCGGGTCCTGCCCAGCGAGGAGGAAGTCCAGAGCCTTTGGTGCAGGAGCCAGAAGCCCAGCCTGGGGGTGGGGGTGGGGCGAGGAGGAGGAATTGATGGCCGGAGGAGGTGGCAGGGGCCGGTCAGCACAGCCTCTCCCCTCGGTCTCAGCCTCGTCCTGCCCACACCTGCCGGCTCACTGCTCCCGGGGGTCTGGGGGAAGGTGGCATGATGCTGAGACGCCCCGGCCCCAGGAGGAGTGGCGGGGGGCACTCCCATGGACACTCAGGGTCCCACCCCCGCCTCTGCACCGTCTCTGTGGCGGAGGGCCAGGGGAGTGAGGTGCTAGGGAGGGAAGACCTTCGTTCCACCAGGCGGGCAGGTGTCCAGGGGAGGGGCTGGGAGCTGCGGGCTTGTGTCTGAGGTGCTCTCGGCCCCAGCCCTTCCCTGCAGGGGGGTGGGCACGCTGGTCAGGCCTGGGCTTCCCATGGCTCCGGACCCCCGGCGGGAGCGGGGCACCCGACAGGCTGCCAGGGCTGCGCGGCCTCTGAAGGGCAGCCCGAGGCTTGAGCTTGGCCATGGGGTGGTCAGCTGTCAGGGCAGCTCCTTGGTGCTGGGGTGGAGAGGTCACCCTTTCTCCTGGCCATCACCCTCCGTCTTCCTTCCTGTGAAGTCAGGGATCCCACAGGGCCTGGCCTGCGGCAAGCCCTGCCCCCCGGCCCAGGTCAGGGGCCCAGAGCCCGTGCCCAGTGCACTGAGCTGCCTCTTATCTGGGGCACAACAGAGCCTTCCTGTTTACAGACACAGACCGAGCGAGACAGTGAGATGGGTCAGAGCTGGGGGTGGTGGCTGTCTTCCCAGCAGTCGGCACTTCCTTTGCTCCCACCAGGCTCTGTCAACATCCATCCATCCATCCATCCATCCATCCATCCATCATCTATCATCTATCATCCATCCACAATCCATCATCATTCCTTCATCCAACATCCATCCATCCATCCATCCATCCATCATCTATCATCTATCATCTATCATCCATCCATAATCCATCATCATTCCTTCATCCAACATCCATCCATCCATCCATCCATCCATCCATCATCTATCATCCGTCCATAATCCTTCATCCGTCCATCATCCATCATCATTCATTCATCCATCAGCTATCCATCCATCCATCATCCATCCATCATCCATCCATCCATCCATCCATCATCCATCCATCCATCCATCCATCCATTCATCCATCATTCATCCATCCATCCATCCATCATCTGTCCATCATCCATCATCATTCATTCATCCATCAGCTATCCATCCATCCATCATCCATCATTCATCCATCCATCCACCCATCCATCATCCATCCACCCAATATCCATTCATCCATCCATTCATCCATCATTCATTCATCCATCCATCCATCCATCCATCCATCATCTATCATCTGTCCATCATCCACCATCATTCATTCATCCATCAGCTATCCATCCATCCATCATCCATCCACCATCCATCCATCATCCATCTATCCACCACTCATGCACCCATTCATCCATCCATCCACCCAACATTCATCATCTATCCATCCATCAACATCCACCCACCCATCCATCACTCATTCATCCATTCATCATCCATCCACCCATCACCCATCATCCATCCATCATTCATCCATCCATCCACCATCCATCCATCCATCAACATCCACCCACCCATCCATCACTCATTCATCCATCTACCATCCATACAATCATCCATTCACTCACTCACTCACATCCCGAACAATATGGAGGACATTTCTACCACATCAGAAGGTCCCCTTGTGCCCCTTTTTGGTCGAGACTAATGGTCAGAGAGATGAATGTTGAAGCTAGAGGAGAGGCGTCCCAGCTTGGCTGTGCCCGGTCATTCTCATCAGCGGGCCCTGCAGCCAGGGGCCGCCCTGTCCCCTCCACAGGTGCCTCTGGCTGGGTGCAGGGGGAGTGGGGGCCCTGGGAGCTGCTGTGACCGCCCACCCGCCGAGGCTGCCAATTCTCAGCTCCCATGTCACCCGGTCACCTGGCCAGAGGGACAGAAGGCCTTTGTCCTGGGAGTCATCTGCTCTGTGCGGGGTGGGAGGGGGCGGGCTGCATTCCTGGGCGGAGCCCCAGGACACAAGGCTTTTCTTTCCCAGCTGCCGGCTGAGTGTCCCAGATCTGGGCACCGGCCGGGGCCTCAGCGGCCATGTGGTGGCACCGCCCACCAGCGTCCTGGGCAGCCCGGGTGGGCACAGCCGGCACCTGGGGACGCCGCGGGGCTGGGGGCCTCCAGTGTGGGGTTTCCGTCAGCGCAGGCTGCACACCAAGGCATCGCAGCCCTGGCCGGTGTGGCTCAGTGGATAGAGCGTCGGCCTGCGGACTGCAGGGTCCCGGGTTTGATTCCCGGTCAGGGCATGTGCGGGGCTGCGGGGCTCCATCCCCAGTGGGGGGCGTGCAGGAGGCAGCCGATCCATGATTCTCGCTCATCACTGATGTTTCTCTCTCTCTCCCTCTCCCTTCCTCTCAGAAGTCAATAAAAATATATTTTAAAAAACATAGCAGTGGGTGTCTGGCCCAGCCCCCACTCGGCAGCCGGGAAGGGGGGAAGGAGTGTCCCCCACAGGAGCCCCCCGAGAAGCTGTGACCTCGCCTGTGCTCAGGGTCCGGGGTGTGGACAGTCACTCTTTTTTTTCTTGGTTAATCCTCACTGAGGATATTTTTCCGTTGGTTTTTAGGGAGCGTGGAAGAGAGAGGGAGCGACAGAGAGAAACATCGACGTGAGAGAGACACATCGATGGGTTGCCTCCTGCACGCGCCTGACCAGGGCCAGGGCCGGGGCGGAGCCTGCAACCGAGGTCCGTGCCCTTGACCGGAATCGAACCCGGGACCTTTCGGTCCGCAGGCTGGCGCTCTGTCCACGGGGCCACACCGGCCGGGGCGAACAGTCACTCTTTATCCTCACGGCTCCCGTCCTAAGCTCCCCGGTGAAGCCGCCAGGCCCGGGGCGGGGGACCCTGCGGTGTTGCCACGGGCACTCGCCCGCGCTGGGCCTCAACGCGTTAGTCGGGCGCTTCTCACGGCACAGCCAACACGATGTGCCTTTCTGGGAAGCGGCCTCCACCTGAGCGTGTGCCTGCCGCTCTCTGCCTTTGTTTTATGTGAGAGAAACCGCGGGGGCCGCTGGGGCCAGAGCTCCAGGACCGAGTGGCCAAGGACCCCCCCCTCCCCCCCCTCCGTCCACATCCTGGTGGGAGGGGTGTGGGTTAGCTTTTATCACCTTCACACGGACAGTGTGCGACGCCTGCACCAAGATGGCAAAGCCAAACCCCGGCCAGCGCGCACAGAGCAGCGAGGTGCCCCCAGACCCGCCAGGTGCCCCCCCATCTGCCACGTGCCTCCCAGACCCGCCAGGTGCCCCAGACCCGCCAGGTGCCCCCCATCTACCACGTGCCTCCCAGACCCGCCAGGTGCCCCCCATCTGCCACGTGCCTCCCAGACCCGCCAGGTGTCCAGGGCAGGAAGGCCCCCCGCTAGCAGAGCTGTGACCTCGGAGCAGGGGAAGCGGGAAGCAGCTGGGGCATCTGGGCCTGAGGACAGAACAGGCGGCAGGATCTCCAGCGAAGGCAGGGTCAGCGCCCGAGGGACCTGGAGCTCCGAGGGGTCAGGTGCGGGTTAGACCCAAACGGGAAACACAGATCCCCCACCCCCACCCCGGCCCCGACTGCGGACCCCCCGGCGGCGGGAAACGGGGCGCGGCCCTCGGCCCATTCCGGAGCGGGACGATTTCATAGGAAGCGCAGTGGGAGCTGCAGGCGGACCCGGGGTGGGAGGCTCCGGGAGGGGAGTGGCCAGGGCAGCAGGCCGCCCGCCCGCACTCCCCCTGCCTGGGGCGCCCAGCACCCGCTGAGGGTGAGAACAGCTGGTCACTCGGTCACTCGGTGGCGGGTTGCAGGGCTGGGCTGGGGGTGGAGCTCCCGCCTCTGAACCCGGAGGTCACGGCTCGAGGGCCAAACCGCCAGCAGCAGGACCAGGCGGGGCAGACACCCCCCCCTGGAGCTCATGGGCTCTTTTTAGCAAACGTTTTGGGGAGAAAGATGTCAGCTTCTTTGCGTGTTTGCTAATCCTCCCTCGAGGATTTTTTCCCATTGATTTTTAGAGAGAGCGGAAGGGAGGGGTGAGGGGGAGACAGAGAGAGACACATGGGTGTGAGAGAGGCACGCCGATTGGTGGCCTCCCACATGTGGCCCGAGCGACTGGGCCGGGGATTGAACTTGCAACCCAGGTGCCTGTCCTTGACCAGGAATGGAACCCGGGACCCTTCCGTGTGCAGGCGGCGCTCTAACCACTGAGCTCACCAGCCAGGGCAGACAGATGTGAGTTGTTTGAGAGCATGGACACTGGCTGTAGGGGAGGAGCAGACGAGGTGAGGCGGGTACGTGCGGCCCGAGGAGGAGCGTCTGCCCGGGGAGTGTGGGCCAGTCAGAGGTCACGCAGGCAGGATGCGGCCGGCTGGCGGTCATTCTTATCTCGCTCGTTGCGAAAACCCAGTTCCAACCCACATTCGGGAACGTATCGGTCCGGCTGCCTTCTGCTCACGGCGATTCACCGAGGAGCCTGCCCTGTCTCCCGCCGCCTCCCGGCTGGGATGTAATCGGGACATCGCAGAGTCTCCCCAGAGCTGTCAAGGTGAGCCAGAACGATAAAGCAGAAAGGCGACCTGGGTTCGCCGTGGGCGGGGGGCGGGGGGCAGGGGGAGGGCCCTCTGCACGGAGCTCCGCAGTGTGACAGACAAGCCGTGAGCTCTCACCGCGGGTATTTTCTCGCTGATTTTCAGAGAGTGGAAGGAAGGAGCTGGGGGAGGGAGGAGGGACCCCGACGTGAGAGAGACAGTGAGTGGGCGTCTCCCGCACAGGCCCCGAGCACGGCTGGGATCGGACCTGCAACCCAGGCACGTGCCCCTGACCGGTATCGAACCTGAGACCCGGGGGTGTGTGGGCCGACACCCTGACCAGGAGCCGCCGGCTGGGGCTGACGGGTTATCTTGGTTGTTCTCTGTGGTCTGCAGGCTGAGCAACAGGAAGCCGCGAGCATCCCCGCTGACAGCGGAGAAATGGCCGATTCCGGACCTGACAGCTCCCACAGCTCTGGACAGTCAGGAAGCCACAGGCACCACGCCGAGGGGGCCCAGGCCACACCCCGTGGGTGAGCGCTGGGGGGACTGGGCCTCAGCTGTCCTCTGAGCACCCTCCCCGGCCGACCCTCGCCTCCGCAGGTAGAAGGAGGTGGCTGCCTCCCTCCCGGGGTCTGGCTTCCCAGGAGGCTGGTAAGACCCTCCCCACCTGGCGCCAACTCCTAAGTCTTGCTCTCCCCTCGCCAGAACCTTCCATCCCGGCCAGCCTTCCTGTTGGGGCGGAAACAGGATACTGGGGACCAGCTACCGTTATCCTATATGATAAAAGGCTAATATGCAAATAGACCCAACGGCAGAGCAACCCAACAACCGAACAACTGGTCGCTATGACGTGCGCTGACCACCAGGGGGCGTGCAGAACATGGCGGGCGTGGGCCTGGCGGGATGGTGGAGCAGGTGGGGGGTGGGGGCCCGCTGGTCGCTGTCATCAGGGCGAGCCTCTGGTGGTTACTGAAAATTCTTTGCTCCCGTGCGCCGCGGTCCTGCCTGGCGCTCTCACCTGCTGCTGTGCCCGGCTGCCGGCCCTGATCGCCCCTGAGGGCTTCTCCACCTCCCCCTGCTCCTGAGGGGCGATGGGGCAGGACCTGCCACAGCTGTGCCCAGCCCCAGGTCCAGGCTGGGGCCGGCGTGGGGTCCCGCGGGGTCAGGTGGAGGTGGGGGCTCGGGCTTCGCAGAGCATCCGAGGGGGGACAGGTGGGCACGACCCCTCCACCCTGGGGGTCCTCTGCCAGGCCCGGCTTCCCTTTCCTGCCTCTCAACCAGGAGGGGGGCGGGGGCGGCTGGGCGGTCCTGTGGCCCTGAGACGCCACCGGCTCGGGATCCCACCCGCTCGGGCGCCCCACACCCAGGCGGGCAGGTGCAGGGAGCTCCCTGGCCGCTGGGCCGGTCCGTTTGGGGGCGAGGCGCGCCCTCTGGTGGCGAGAGCCGGCATCACCTCCTTTGTCTCCGCGGACCTGTGGTCCCTAATCAGGGCGCGGGTGTGTGAGTGTCTCCAAACTCGGGGCGCCCAGGGCTGGGCGGGCGTTCGCGGTTTTGGGGGGAATGAAGCCCAGCACCCGGCCATCCGTGATGGAGGGCACCCCACTGCCTCGCACCTGGAGCATCGCCCCGGCTCCGCGGCGGGTGGCTGCGCGGAGGTCCGGTTGGTACCGCATCTGAGCGAGCCCTGCAGTCGCCGTAACAAACTCCCTGTCCCGCGCCCTGACTTGGGCAGCGCAGTCGCTTCCCGCGAACAGCGTCAAACCCCCAAGTGGGAGTCAGCCTGGGGCTGGACGCTGCGTTTTAAAAAACAGATATTTTTATTGATGTCAGAGAGGAAGGGAGAGGGAGAGAGAGACAGAAACATCCCCGATGGGAGAGCATCATTGGCTGCCTCCTGCCCGCCCCCCACCGGGGACGGAGCCAGCAACCTGACCTCCGGTTCATAGGCCGACCTCAGCCACCGAGCCAGCCGGCCCCGCGGACACTGCGAGCTTTTAGCGAGTGAAACTCACCCCGGACAGGGGCCGGACGGGACAAGCCATGCGTTCCGTGGAGAGATGCGCTTCCCGCGGAGATGCGCTTTCCCGACGGCTTTTTATTTTATTTATTTTATTTATTTATTTATTTATTTTTTAAAAATATATTTTATTGATTTTTCACAGAGAGGAAGGGAGAGAGACAGAGAGTTAGAAACATCGATGAGAGAGAAACATCGATCAGCTGCCTCCCGCACATCTTCCACTGGGGATGTGCCTGCAACCAAGGTACACGCCCTTGACCGGAATCGAACCTGGGACCCTTGAGTCCGCAGGCCGACGCTCTATCCACTGAGCCAAACCGGTCTCGGCTCCCGACGGCTTTTTAATCAAAATGTTTAAGTTACTGACATCCAGCTCTGTGGCTTGGATGAATCGTGAGCTAATAATGGTAAAAAGACGGGATCCGAGAAGCGTTTGAGGATAAGGGAGAGCCCCCAAAGCGAAGAGTAAATTAGCTCCTGGCCGCGTTTCACGCAGGAAAGTGTGGTGGGTGGTCGACGGAAGTCTCTTAAGCACGGAATGTACTAGACCCTGTGGGCAGAGCGGGCGGAGAGACAGGTAAAGGGGACGTTCGCCTGCGAGAGAATTCTCTTTTTTAAAGATGATGGTGCTGAGTATTAAGCCACCATGATATCTGGGTTTTGTTGGATGTATTTAAAAGACCAACCCAAGAGGTATTACCAAACTTAACTGCTGCCCTATGCGTACAAATAATATGAATGGAGCCACGTGAAAATGAAGCTGGCCGGGCCGGTGTGCTCGATGGTTGAGCATCGGCCTAGGAGCCAGGAGGTCGGGGCACAGGCCTGGGTTGTGGGCTCGATCCCCAGGGGTGTGTGTGCGCGCGCGCGCGTGTGTGTGTGTGTGTGTGTGTGCAGGAGGCAGCTGGCCCATGATTCTCTCTCATCACTGATGTTTCTCTCTCCCTTCCTCGCTGGAATCAATACAAATAGATATCAAACAAGCGAATCTGGAGCTGCCCCCAGGGGAGCGGCCTTGCCCACCTGAGGCTCCGGCCTTTGGGATGTTAAGCGGCCAGTAGCCTGCGGCCGGGGCCCGGGGCAGCCCCGTCTCTCCAGCAGCTGCTCGCACACGTTGCAAAGGCGACCAGTGAGCAGACACGGTGATTCCAGGCCTGGACCGAGACGGCACAGCTTCCCAGGTGAGGGGCCCTGTGTCCCCTGCCTGCACCGCAGCAGCCGCCCTCGGTGGGCGTCACTGTCCGCTCCCTCTCGCATCATCACCCCTGGGTTTTCGCCTCCCAATTGGACACTCTTTGGGCTTCTGCTGAATCAGTGCTTCCGGAATGTTCTGACTGGTCTCAAATAAACACTTGTTGCCTCTCACTTTATCTTTTTTAAAAAATATATATTTTGTTGATTTTTCACAGAGAGGAAGGGAGAGAGATAGATAGTTAGAAACATCGATGAGAGAGAAACATCGATCAGCTGCCTCCTGCACACCCCTCACTGGGGATGTGCCTGCAACCAAGGTACATGCCCTTGACCGGAATCGAACCCGGGACCCCCCAGTCCGCAGGCCGACGCTCTATCCACTGAGCCACACCGGTCAGGGCTCACTCTATCTTTCATCCTCAGTTTAACCAGCAGGAGTGGGTGCACTGGGAAGCCCTACACACAAGCCTGAGTTCTGCAGGAGGCCTGTGTGTGGCGCCCTGAGCAGGTGCAAGCGGCCTGTGCGGCCGAAGCCTGTCCCGGGCCGGGGTGAGGGGGACAGGGACCCACTGGGCGCCGTGAGGGGATGGCCTGTGATGACGGTGGTGGCTCACCTAGAGGGGCACCCCACCCCCTCCCGCCTCATACCTGGAGCCTCACCCGGGCACCTTCCCCTTTGGCGGCGTGACCCCTGGGGGCACTGGGACAGCCTGCGTCCGGCCCTGGCTGGGTGTCCCGTGCACGGGCCCCACACGGCGCTCCCCGGCGCCCGGCGCCTTTCCCTCCGGCCTCAGGCTCCGCCCCGGGGTCAGTGCTGGACGCCCCCTCAGGGCGCAGGACACACACTGGGTGCACATTTTCTCTCGAAGACACAGCGGACTCAAAGCCAACGTCGGACCCTAAGTAATGACCCGGCTGAAGGGCTGGGGGGGCCCATGTCGCAACTTGAAATGTGGTAAACGACAGGCCAGCCCCGGCCGGGGCGGCTCAGGTGGCTGGAGCGTCGTCCTGGACACCAAAGGGTCATGGGTTCATTCCTGGTCAGGGCACATACCCAGGCTGCGGGTTCGATCCCTGGTCGGGGCATGCGTGGGAGGCAACGGACTGCTGTTCCTCTCTCACATCGGTGTTTCTCTCCCTCTCCCTCTCCCTTTCTCTCTCTCTCAAATCAATGAAAAGCGTGTCCCCGGAAGAGGACTGAAAATATAAAACAGGAGCTGAGAGACGGGGAGGTGGGGGGGACAGCCCGGCACCGTGGGCGGGGGCTCGGGGCAGCGGTGGGGCCCTAGCAGCTCCGTCAGCGTTGCTGTGTGCTTGGAACTCTCCCTCATAAATGGACGAGGACGCTGTCTGAAGAGCCTGGTGGAGGGAGCCCTGGGCTGCAGACGCTGGAGTGGTTCCGCCGCCTGGTCCCTTTCTGCTCTTTTATAGTTTAGTACAGCGGTTCTCAACCTGTGGGTCACGACCCCTTTGCCGGTCGAACGACCCTTTCACAGGGGTCGCCTAAGACCATCCTGCATATCGGATATTTGCATGACGATTCATAACAGTAGCAACATGACAGTGATGAAGTAGCAACGAAAATGATTTTATGGTTGGGTCACCACATGGGGAACTGTATTTAAAGGGCCAGAAGGTTGAGAACCGCTGGTTTAGAAGTAACACAGGTTCCTTATAAAAACCCTAACAACAGGGTAACAAGTGTGTCACTCAAATGCCACTCAAAAGGGTCGGGGAGAGAGAGGGCGGGACCTTGTTTTCCTTTTACATCTACTTCAAGGAAAGCATAGCTTCACTCCTTCCCAACTTGTATCAAAATCACTCCAGGCTATCCATTGTCCTCAGAGAGCCACTTTGGCTGCACTGAAATGCAGCACCCTCATCATCAAATTCGTCAAGAGCGTCTTTAAGTGGATGCTTCCTTTCCTCTTTAACCAGAAGAATGTGTGTGGCTCCGGCTGCCCCGGTGATGGGCACCGACACGCACTGCGCGAGGTCTGTGTGCTGCGTGTTCTTGGTGCTGGATCCCGTTTCATCGTCAGAACACAGGATGTGCAGGTGACAGCGTGGACCCTCCCAGGTGAGGAAGCAGACCAGCCAGCCCGTAGGTGGCCGCACGGGTCTGAGGAGCACTGCTCTGCCCAGGCGATAAGAGGCTGGCACTTTAGAAGGCTCTCTGGGGTGAGTGAGTGTTGAACGTGCCGGGATGCTGCCTGCCGCTTCCGCCTGTCGGGAACCGAAGGAGATTTTCTGGGGGCTCCCCATGCGCTCTGTTTGTGGGTTGGCATCGGAGAGGACTGCACTTCCTCCTTCCTGCCTGTTCGTTCCCGCGCCGAGCTGTCCTGCCTGTGGTTGCCCTCCCTCTACTCTCGGACCTGGCGGTTGTGCGGGAGGCGTGTGGGGCTCCCGCTGTGCCTGTCGTGGGGCAGCTGTCGGGCCTCCAGCAGCTTCTCGCCATGGGCCTCCAGCAGCTTCTCGCCATCTGCTCCGAGCGAGAGGTCAAAGCTGCGAGGCGGTCTCACGGCCGCGTCAGTCCGGCCTGTGGGGCTCCGCGCGTCTCTGCCAGCCCAGCATCTATTTTCTAAACCGCATTTCCTACGAGACTGTGCGGGACTTTCTCCTTCAGATGTCAGAGAACAGACCCATCACCCCGTGGGAAGACTCGAGACCGGGAAGCAGTAGGGCCAATGCCGGCGGGTGGGGCTGTCCTCGGGCCGGCCCCAGGGGCGCTGGTCCCAGATAATCCGCAGGGACCTCTTGTCCCCAACCCCGTGGGGCCGGGACTCGGACCCGATGCCTCCGGTGCTCGCAGCTGCCGAGTCCAGGCGCCTGCGTCCCCGCCGGGGCTGTGGCCGTGGGGGTCCCCTGGGCGGGGCTGCCGCGGGCTGTGTCTTGTGAGCCTCGGATTGGGCAGCATCCCCGGCGGAGGGAGGGCATGCCGTGCCCGCAGCCCTGGCACCTCGGGGACAGGGCCACCTCGGCCACAGGCGGCTGTGAGCAGCTTCGTCTCTGTCGTCCCGAGAGGCACAGGCACCGGGTGAGCTACCCAGACCCCGAGCCCGGCGCTGAGCCCGTTACGTGTGGGATGGACGGCAGGCTGGGTCCTTGTGATGCTTAACTTTCTGTGTGAACTTAAAAAGTATGTATGTCGCCCTGACCGGTGTGGCTCAGTGGATAGAGCGTCGGCCTGCGGACTGAAAGGTCCCAGGTTCGATTCCGGTCAAGGGCATGTACCTTGGTTGCGGGCATATCCCCAGTGGGGGATGTGCAGGAGGCAGCTGATTGATGTTTCTAACTCTCTATCTCTCTCCCTTCCTCTCTGTAAAAAATCAATAAAATATATTTAAAAAAAAAAAAAAAAGTATGTATGTCGCCCTGACTGGTGTGGCTCAGTGGATAGAGCACTGGCCTGTGGACTCAAAGGTCCTGGGTTCGATTCCAGTCAGGGGCATGTACCTTGGTTGTGGGCACATCCCCAGTAGGGAGTGTGCAGGAGGCAGCTGATCGATGCTTCTCTCTCATCGATGTTTCTAACTCTCTATCCCTCTCCCTTCCTCTCTGTAAAAAATCAACAAAATATATTTAAAAAATATGTATTTCTATTGATGTCAGAGAGGAAGGGAGAGGGAGAGAGAGATGGAAACATCCATGATGAGAGGGAATCATGGATCGGCTGCCTCCTGCACACCCCACACTGGGGATGGAGCCCGCAGCCCGGGCCTGTGCCCTGACCAGGAATCGAACCCTGGCCTCCTGGCTCATAGGTCGAGGCTCAGCCCCTGACCTTCGTGAATTTACTTGCTGGTGTGTGAGTGCCCGTTCCTCCAGGAAGGGGGGCGAGGAGTGCGGTTTGTTAGTCTCGGCATATTTGTTAGTTGAGCGTATGGGGGTGACACCGAGTCTGCCCACTGCACGGAGCCCTCACCACCCACAGCCGAGGCCCCGCCCATCTCCCCCTCCCTCTGGCGACCCCCGCACTGCTGTCCGTGTGTTTTTTATCTTTTTATTGATACTTTTAGAGCAGTGGTTCTCAACCTTCCTAATGCCGCGACCCTTTAATACAGCTCCTCATGTTGTGGTGACCCCCAGTTTCATGGTTACAAATTGAACATAATGAAAGCATAGTGATTACTCACAGAAACAATATGTAATTATAGATGTGTTTTCCGATGGTCTTAGGCGACCCCTGTGAAAGGGTCGTTCGACGCCCAAAGGGGTCGCGACCCACAGGTTGAGAACCGCCGTTTTAGAGGGAGCGATGGAGGTGGCGATAGTGGCTGGAGAGAGAGAAACACTGACTTGTTGTCCACTCACGCTTCGGCGGTGAGTCTGTCTGTGCCCGGACCGGGAGGGGACCCGCAACCATGGCATGGGGACGATGCTCTAACCACCGCGCTGCCTGGCCAGGGCTGGTGACTGATTTCTGCTGCGTCCCCGCGCCCAGCCCCACCCTCGGGGAGGCAGTGCCGGGCCAGCACTGGCCACGCGGGGGCGCGCGAGCTCCGCCACAGCGTCCGGGCCGGCGAGGCGTGCAGGCGGCAGGGCTGGGGGTCCCGGGACTCCTCCCATCAGAGAACGGGGTCCTCTAAGGCCCCGGGCCTTGCTGGGCGGGGGTAGCGGCCGGCGCGGTCCCCTCGCTGGCGGATGGAGAGGAGCCCAGCCGGCCAGAGGGAGGAGGCCTGGAGGGCTTCCTGGGGGAGGCGGCATCGCAGGCAGCGGCCCGCAGGGGCTGGGGCGCGGCGGCTGCGAGGCGGGTGTCTGTGGGTGGTGGGTGGTGGGTGGTGCGGTGCTTGGAGGGACCGGCCGTGGGTGGGCAGAGCGCAGCCCCGCGCGCGGAGAGGTGGCCAGCGGCGGAGCAGACCCAAGCCCCTCTCCCCCCCAGGAACCCCAGGGAAGCCCCCCCACAGCCCCCGGGAACCCCAGGGAAGCCCCCCCACAGCCCCCGGAACCCCAGGGCAGCCCCCCCACAGCCCCCGGAACCCCGGGGCAGCCCCCCCACAGCCCCCGGGAACCCCAGGGCAGCCCCCCACAGCCCCCAGGAACCCCAGGGCAGCCCCTCCACAGCCCCCGGAACCCCAGGGCAGCCCACCCACAGCCCCCGGGAACCCCAGGGCAGCCCACCCACAGCCCCCGGGAACCCCAGGGCAGCCCCCCCACAGCCCCCGGGAACCCCAGGGCAGCCCCCCACAGCCCCCGGGAACCCCAGGGCAGCCCCTCCACAGCCCCCGGGAACCCCAGGGCAGCCCCTCCACAGCCCCCGGGAACCCCAGGGCAGCCCCTCCACAGCCCCCGGGAACCCCGGGGCAGCCCCTCCACAGCCCCCGGAACCCCGGGGCAGCCCCCCCACAGCCCCCGGGAACCCCGGGGCAGCCCCCCCCACAGCCCCCAGGGACCCCAGGGCAGCCCCCCACAGCCCCCGGAACCCCAGGGCAGCCCCCCACAGCCCCCGGAACCCCAGGGCAGCCCCCCACAGCCCCCGGGAACCCCAGGGCAGCCCCCCCACAGCCCCCGGGAACCCCAGGGCAGCCCCCCACAGCCCCCGGGGACCCCAGGGCAGCCCCCCCACAGCCCCCGGGAACCCCAGGGCAGCCCCCACACAGCCCCCGGGAACCCCAGGGCAGCCCCCCCACAGCCCCCGGGAACCCCAGGGCAGCCCCCTCCCCGGCTGGGCTGAATAATGGATGCTGCACAAACAGAGGCATTAACGCGGATGGGGAGCCGCGTCCTCGTGAATATTTATTAGCCGCAGCCCGGCCTCCGGGAGCCTCATGAATATTAATCTCAATTAAACATTGATGGGGCGCAGATCGCCTCTCCCCACGAAGACCTGTTTGGAGCGGGAGGTGGTGGTGGGGGCGGAGCGGGTCCCCAGGGAGGCCCGGGCTGGAGCAGCACCTCCGTCCGGGGCCCAGCCAGCCCCGCAGAGCGGCCCCTGCAACGTCCCGGGCTGTGCAGCTGCCCTGCGTCCTGCGTCCTGCGTCCTGTGTCCTGTGTCCTGTGTCCTGCGTCCTGCGTCCTGTGTCCTGTGTCCTGCGTCCTGCGTCCTGCGTCCTGTGTCCTGTGTCCTGTGTCCTGCGTCCGGCTGCAAAGCCCATGTCTGTGACTCTGTCACCAGCCTCAGATTTAGCGGGCGAGCGGGGGCGGGGTGCGGGGTTGGGGAGGTGGGAGTGGGGGGGTGGGGGGTGGGAGGGGGGCGGGGGTGGGGGTGGGGGGTGGGAGTGGGGGGTGGGGGTGGGGAGGTGGGAGGGGGGGCGGGGGTGGGAGGGGGGGCAGGGGTGGGGGTGGGGAGGTGGGAGTGGTGGGTGGGGGTGGGGAGGTGGGAGGGGGGGCGGGGGTGGGAGGGGGCGGGGGTGGGGGTGGGGAGGTGGGAGGTGGGGGTGGGGGTGAGGCGGTGGGGAGCGGACTGTGTCTGAAGGGCTCCAGGGGCACTTCCGAGGGGGGTCCCGAGCCCCTGCCTCCGCTGCCCGGGGATGGGTGGCAAGGGGTGGGGCTGGCCCTGCTGCTCTTGAGAGTGCGATGCCCCGGCCCCCAGCCCTGCACACAGCCCCTCCCCCAGACCCCGCCTGCATCTGGGGGCACCCGTCGGGAGAGGGGGGAGAGGGGATGCGGGGCCCCCGTGTTTCTCCCATGACCACCAGCGGACAGTGGGCTCTGTGTGAGCTGACGGTCAGAGTCGGTCCCAGGCAGGCCGCTCGCTCTCTCCTCCCACAGGTTCTTCCGTTTTGTTATTCCTCCCCCAGGGATGCCTCCCCCAGGGATGCTTAGAGAGGGAGGGAGGGAGGGAGGAGAGAGAGGTTGATTAACTGCTTCCTGCACAGGCCCCGACTGGGCTGGGGGATCGAACCTGCAGCCCATGTATGTGTCCTGGATTCTTTGGTGCATGGGCCAGAGGTCTAACCACTGAGCACACTGCCCAGGGCTCCCATCTTCCTGCCGGTTTCCGCCTTCACTCCTTCTGGGTCCAGCCCTCTCTCCCCAGGTCACAGCGCCCAGCGGTGCCCCCTGCCCCGAGTCCTGCGAGGCCCCCGGGCTCCGCCATCGGCCCGCACTGGCCCGCCTCCCCTTTCACTGGTCGTGGCCATGGCCGTCTGGCTGGTCTTCCTCGGGGCTTTGGGCCCTTCCTCTGCCTTTTATTTTTTTATTTTATTTTTTAAAATAATATTTTATTGATTTTTCACAGAGAGGAAGGGAGAGAGACAGAGAGTTAGAAACATTGACCAGCTGCCTCCTGCACACTCCCCACTGGGGATGTGCCCGCAACCAAGGTACATGCCCTTGACCAGAATCGAACCCGGGACCCTTCAGTCCGCAGGCCGACGGTCTATCCACTGAGCCACACCGGTCAGGGCCCTCCCTCTCTCTGCCTTTTAGAAAAGCAGGTCCTCCCTCCGGGACCACGTGTTGGGATGGGGTCGGCGAGTTTCCTGACACGCCTGCGGGGACCTGGGCTGGCGAAGAGAATCCAGACCAACCTGAGGACACTGGGCGGTGCTGGCCGGGTCCCGCACACCGGCCCAGGAGCCGCCATCCCGGCAGCAGCGTTCTGGGCTCTGCGGGCCCCGCCTGGCTCCGGCCGTGCTGCCCGGGGTCGGGGCGCGTTCCCGGGCGCTGTCGCTGGCACAGGGCCAGGCGGTGATTCCTGTGGTTCAGCGTGTGACTCGCACCCGTTCCAGCCGCGGGTCGATCGGTCACGCTTTCCTCGTCGTCGGGGTCAGACCAGGCGGCGGGTGAGGAGGCAGCACCCCCAGGGCCGCCACTCCCGGGGGTCGGGCCGCTCTCCCGGCCGGGCTACCCCCTCACATCCAGGGGTCAGCTGAGAACTGGGAGGGGGGGCAGCCTGGTTAATTATTCAGTGATTTAAATGAGATAGCGAAGGCTTTTCACTGATTTGCATATAAAAGTTATGAAGCCTGTCTCTGCTGAACTTGCAAATTGCTGGGCTGTGTGTGGGGCGGGAATAAAGGTCGGGGAGACGGGGGCCCAGCAGGGAATTTACACTCCTGCCCGGCCATCACTCCCGCTCCCGGGGGCGCCCTCCCTCCCCTCCGTGGGCTCCGTGTGTATAATAGTCATTTAGCCGTAAAGCAAAAGGCGCAGCTCCGAGAGAGCCGCGTGAGCCGTGACACTCAGAGTCCCGGGCGGGCGGGCTCCGTCCTGGCTGTCGGGTGGGCGGGAGGGGCAGCGGGCGGGCCCCTTGCCAGGCTGTGACCCCGACTCGGCCGCAGTTCCCTTCCCTGTGGTGCAGGTGGACCGAGCAGCCGCCCTGGGAGCCCCGTGCACCCCAGAAGGAGGCAGCCACGGCTGGGTGGATGGGGCCCCAGGAGGGCCACCTGGTGGAGGTGTGCGGCCAGGGCCACGGGCTCCAGGGTCGTGCGTGGCAGCTGTGGGAGCGGCTGGAGGTCCCAGTGGGGTGTCCCTGGTGGGGTGTCTGGGGAACCCCCAGCATTGGGCTGCCCTCCTGTGTGGTCCGCTTGCCCGTGGCCTGTGTGGGGGTCCGTCCTGCTGGGTGCTGGGTGCCAGGTGCCGGGTGGGTGTGCCCGGGGCACGCGGGCTCCCACCTGCTTCCCTGCCCGCGGTGCCGGGCGGCTGGCCACCTGGGGCCATGCTGTGCCACAGAGGCACTGGGCGGGAGGGCGAGGGTGGAACTCCTCCAGGCTCCTAGGTGGACGCCTGGGGAGAGCGGCTACAGCGTCTGGACAGGTTCAAGCCTGGGACTAATGAGAGGGCACGTGCAAGTCCCAGCACAGTTACAGCCAAAGGCTATGGCTGTGAGCTTGACCTCCTGGTCCGCACCTGTGGTCCCACGTGGCTGAGTGGCGTGGGCGGCGGGAGGTGCAGCAAGGAAACAGAGCTGGACCCGGTGCCTGTAATTGAGTGGATTCAAAACCCGCGAGAACGTTGTGACCACGCCCTTACTGTGCCTCGTGGAATCTGCTGTGAAATAAAGACTCGGCTCGCAGGCCGTGGCGCTGTCTCCATCAGAGAGGGCAGAGCCCGCCTGGGCCCAGCTTTCTTCTCTCGTCTGTCTTTCCTAACCCTTCACCGCCCCCTCTCAGGGGTCTGTCTTTTCTAACCCTTCACCGCCCCCTCTCAGGGTCGCCCCTGGCCGTGCTGAGCGCGGCACAGACGCCCACCCCTCCCCCCAAGGCCGTCCTTGGAGATGGGAAGCCATGGGGTCCACTGAGGGTATCAGGGTGCTGGCCTCAGCCACCCACAGCGGCCCCATCAGCCCCGCCTCTGCCGAGGTCGTCTGGATGCGTGAGTGGGACGTGGGGACGGGGAGAGGGTCCCTGCCTGCCGCGGGGCCCAGCTGCCCCCCCCCATGGGCGTCCCCGTGTGGACACATCCCTGGGCCTCCGTGGCCTCCGTGGCTGGGCTGAGTGGGCCCTGCTCTTGGTCTCAGCGAAAACGCTATTTGCAGATTAGGTCCTATTCCGGGCTCCGGGTTGGGACCTCAACAAATCTCTCTCTCCCTCCCCTCTTCCTCTCCCCTCCCTCCTCCCCCGTCCCCTCCCTCCCCCTTTCACAGGGAGCACATGTAACCACAGCATCGAGGCTTCACATCTCATTGGCACCAGCCCGTGACCTCGGCGTCCCTTCTGCCCAGCGGTTTTCCTCTCTCCTTTCCTTCGCTGTGTGTGTGAGCGTTCTCCGTTCATAATGAGGTCGCCTAGCGGTTTGCCTGTTTTGTTAATTAAGAAGTTCAGGGTTTGAGTTATCAGTGAGGCCGGGTTTCTGCTCGCCGCCCTCTCCCCTCCTGCGTTTGTCTCTATCGTGTCCGTGTCCGGCCTGTGCGCCTGCGGCCTGGCCTGTGCTTCCCTCTCTGGCTGGGGGGGGGGGGGGGGGGGGCCCTGCTCCTCTCACTCGGACGTTGTGGACGGAAGCGTCAGAGGAAGGGTTCTCCCTGTCACCGCCTCTATCCCAGGGCCCGATAGGCAGTGGCTTCACTATCATTTAAAAATATATATATTTATTGATCTCAGAGAGGAAGGGAGAAGGAGAGAAACATCAGCGATGAGAGTCATGGACCGGCTGCCTCCTGCACGCCCCACACTGGGGATGGAGCCCGCAACCAGGCCTGTGCCCTGACGGGAATCGAACCCTGACCTCCTGGTTCCTGGGCAGGTCTAGCGTCTTAATGATCGACTTGGTGGGGGTGGTGGGTGTGGGGGGCCGTGTGTCCTGCTAGTTTCGGGTCCTTTTCCCAACAGGTCCCGAGCCCCCTCACGCCTTTCGCCTTTGCTGCCTGGTTCCCGGAGGGCGGGCTGCTTCCTTCCTTTTCTGCTTTTTGCTTCTGAAGTTTTGCTTTTCGAAGGCTCCACCGTGAATGCGCGTGCTTTTGGGCCCTGTGGTCAGCGATGGCCCATCGGCTCCCGTGGGCCGTGCTCGCACTCAGGGCTGCTGTCCGGTTCCGGGACAGTTCCCTGGCTCGCCACCCTCCCTCTCCTTGCCGCCCGCCCAGTGACTCCTGGGTGCCTCCCTCCCTCTCTGTCTGTCTCTGTCCCTCTCTCTCCCCCCCTCTCTAAAGAGGGTGGGGCCCCCTGCTGGGATTACTGTCCACTTCCTCGTCCTTTGTCAGGGCAGCTCTCTGGGGTGGGGCTCCAGTCTCCTGCTTGTGGGGTTTGATCCTTCGCTCTGCATCTCGGGCCCCGTGGTCACTCGGGCCCTGTGGTCACTCGGGCCAGTGCTGGTGTGGGCACCCGCTCAGGCGGTTACAGTGAGAGCACCCTCACCACGGACAGGCCTTCACTGATCCAGAGAGAGAGGGACACCGATGTGAGAGCCAAGCATCGATGCGCTGCCTCCCACACAGGCCGACTGGGGCTCGAACCACCACCTGGGGATGCGCAGGACCTGGAATCCACCCCTCGCCCACAGGACGCACTCACCCAGGATGCTCCCCCCCCCCCGTGCCACGCGGAGGGTGGCATTAGTGCCCGTTTCCTTGCCGAGCGGTTGACCCCCTGCTCACTGTGCCAAGGCTGCATTGGACTGATTTTCCATAATCTCTCCTCTTGCTCCACCGGGTTCTTCGACGTGTGGCCCTTCTGTGTTGGAGTCTTTCTGTCCGGATTGCGGCGGCCGGGCCACAGGTCCCGTCCGGGGCGGGCGGTGGGTCTCTACCACCCTGTGGGGCCGGAGGGGACCCGAGGACGGGACGCCCGTGTGGAAGGCGGGACGCAGGGGCCAGCTGTCTCCTGGGGAGCGTGGGGCAGAGGGGGGCCGAGGGGACGGGAGGCTGGGGGGGGTGGGGGGGCTCCCGCTCCTCTCAGAGATGAAAGGAAGGAGTGACCCCTGGGAGCTGAGGGCCTCATCTGTGCAGCCCCAGGGTGGGGCCATTTGCATGAATACTGTTTGGGAAGAGCAATTAGCAGCTCATTTACATGCAGGCAAGTCGCCATTTGCACTTTCCCAGCAACGATGTCTTTGATTTCTTCGTCTGGTACACACTTCAGCTGCCCGGCCTCTGCCCTGTGCCGGCTGCCTGGACGCTGCCCTGTGCCGGCTGCCCTGTGCCGGCTGCCCGGCCGCTGCCCTGTGCCGGCTGCCCGGCCGCTGCCCTGTGCCGGCTGCCCCGACGCTGGCCTGTGCCGGCTGCCCGGACGCTGCCCTGTGCCGGCTGCCCAGATGCTGCCCTGTGCCGGCTGCCCGGACGCTGGCCTGTGCCGGCTGCCCGGACGCTGCCCTGTGCCGGCTGCCCGGACGCTGGCCTGTGCCGGCTGCCCGGACGCTGCCCTGTGCCGGCTGCCTGGACGCTGCCCTGTGCCGGCTGCCCTGTGCCGGCTGCCCGGCCGCTGCCCTGTGCCGGCTGCCCCGACGCTGGCCTGTGCCGGCTGCCCGGCCGCTGCCCTGTGCCGGCTGCCCGGACGCTGGCCTGTGCCGGCTGCCCGGCCGCTGCCCTGTGCCGGCTGCCCAGATGCTGCCCTGTGCCGGCTGCCCGGACGCTGGCCTGTGCCGGCTGCCCGGACGCTGCCCTGTGCCGGCTGCCCCGACGCTGCCCTGTGCCGGCTGCCCGGACGCTGCCCTGTGCCGGCTGCCTGGACGCTGCCCTGTGCCGGCTGCCCTGTGCCGGCTGCCCGGACGCTGCCCTGTGCCGGCTGCCCGGCCGCTGCCCTGTGCCGGCTGCCCGGACGCTGCCCTGTGCCGGCTGCCCCGACGCTGCCCTGTGCCGGCTGCCTGGACGCTGGCCTGGCTCTGCTCCTCGTTTCCTGGGACAGGTTTCTCCTCATGAAGGGGAGGGGCCCGCGGGGAGGAGCTCTGCAGGCGCGTGTCCCCCTGTGGCCTCTGCCCTGAGAACAGCGAGTGGGCGCCGAGGGGCCCCCCTGGGGAGCGGGTGCAGGTAGCTAACCAGGCGAGCTCAGGGTGCAGGAGGCACAGCGGCTCAGTGCAGGGCGTGGGGGCTGCGTTCCCCCCGCTCAGCCTTACACCCCTTCCTGGGACACCTGCCCCTCTGGGTGCAGCCCCCCTCCCACTCCCTCTCCCCCAGGCTCCCCTCCTCACCTGGACAGCTGTTCCCTTCACCTTTTAAAATATCAGTGCACAGCCCGACAGCGGCTCAGTGGATAGAGCGTCAGCCTGCGGACTGAAGGGTCCCGGGTTCGATTCTGGTCAAGGGCAGGTACCTTGGTTGCGGGCTCTTCCCCGGCCTGGGCCCTGGTGTGGGTGCACGCAGGAGGCAGCCAATCGACATGTCTCTCTCACATCGATGTTTCTCTCTGTCTCTCCACCTCCCACTCTCTCTAAAAATCAACGGAAAAATATCCTCAGTTGAGGATTTAAAAAAAACACCTTAAAAAAAATCAATGCCCACAGGTGAGTGACGCCTGCTCACTGGGCAGGTCTGCCTACACCTGGACCAATGACGCGGGACCTTCATTCCCAGGGCAGGGCAGGTCCAGGCAGGAGCGCAGCCCGCCACCCGCACCCCAGGGCCCACCCGCAGCCCAGGGCCCACCTCCCCGCGACAAAGAGAGAAGACGTGTACTAGTCCACACGGCCTTGCTGGGTTCTTTCTCTTTAATCCTGAGGATATTTTTCCATTGCTTTTTAGGGAGAGTGGGAGAGAGGGAAAGACAGAGAGAAACACATCGATGTGAGAGAAACACACCAACCGGCCGACCAGGGCCCGGGGCGGGGGGGCGGAGGGGAGAGGGGGAGGACCCTGCTACCAAGGTACGTGCCCTTGACTGGAATCGAACCTGGGACCCTTCAGTCCGCAGGCCGACGCTCTATCCACCGAGCCACACAGGCCAGGGCTGTTTTGGTGAGGCTTAGGCATTCATGTAATGCTGACTTTTAAAAAAGGAATTTTGGAGTTTTACATCTCTTCTCATAGACTGGAATTATTTCAAGGTCAGGGCCTTCCCTGACGTTTGAGGGTGAAGGCGAGTCTCGGGGTGGCCTGGACGTTCACGGATCTCCCCGTCTTATTCTGTGGTCTCCCCACAGGGCACTTCCTTCTCAGTGGTCGAGGCGTCTTTTTGTGTTGGCCAAACCCTCAGGTAACGCCCTCAAAATGCTCAGACCCGTCAACCTCTGCATGACGGTCGGACAGACGTCCATTCCTGCCCGAGGTGGGTCCCCGTCTCCCAGGTGGCTCCCCTTTGGTCGGGTGGGGCACCCAGCAGTGGTGTCCGCGTGTTTTCCCAAGCGCGGGGCTGCGTCCGTGTCCTCTCTGAAGCGACCGCAGACAGAATGTGCCATCCACGGGGACGAGCATCAGAGGGGACACGCGGCGCCACGAGGAGGGAAACCCACGTGCACACACCGCGGGGAACTTTGCTCCGCGTGAGATGATAGACTTTTAAAGCCACGGAGAGTCTCCGTTTTGCAGTGAAGCTGTTACGGCCCAAGGTGACCCTGAGTCGGGGGGTGAAGGATTAAGAAAAGATAGACAAGAGAATGGAAGCTGAGTCTCGGTGGGACGCTGCTCCCTGATGAGGAGCCAGCGCCCACAAGCCGTGTCTTTATTTTATAGCAGATGCCACGAGGCAAAGTAGGGGCGTGATCACGTTGTTTACAGCATTCTCGTGAGTTCCAACCCCACTCAACTACATGCACCTGAACTCTAGCACAAGGCACGTGGGGCCACGTGTTCGGACCACAGGTTCAAGCTCACAACCACAGCTGTTGGCTATGATGGTGCTGGGAGGGCCCTGCCCTCCAGCTGGGACTTGCATGTGGCCACGAGAGGACCCTGTCCTCTCATTAGTCCGAGGCTTGAACCTGGCCAAACACTGCAGTTGCGCCCCATATGAAGCTAAACTGGTACAACATCTTTATTTCTTCTTCTTTAAAAAAATATATTTTTATTGATCTCAGAGAGCAAGGAGAGGGAGAGAGAGATAGAAGCATCAATGATGAGAGAGAATCATGGATCGGCTGCCTCCTGCACGCCCCCCACTGGGGATGGAGCCCACAACCTGGGCCTGTGCCCTGACTGGGGATTGAGCCGTGGCCTCCTGGTTCGTAGGTCCACGCTCCACCACGGAGCCACGCCGCCCGCTGGGCTTGCACAACATCTTTGGATACCAGCTGGGCGGCTGCTTCTCTGTTAACCTTCAGTGGTGCTACCCCGGGACCCAGCGATTCTCTTCTAAGAAACACCGGCCCCAGTGCCCGAGCGCAGCTGTTGGGAGGTTCACACCGGAGCATCGAGCATAGCAAATGCCGAGACACCGGGCACCCCCTCAGGGAGGACCAGGGCGGCCGATGGGGAGTCACCGCCGTTGGGTGCGCCAGGCAGTCACTAAGGACAACAACATCAAGTTGGGTGCAGGCAGGGATGACCAGGTCCGCGACGTGCTGTGGATAAAAGGCCCCACCTGTGCGGCGGGAGGCATGCGTGTAAGTGGTGGGTGTGCACGTGTGGCTGGAGAGGTCGATGCCAGGCTGTCCAAAGTGGCCCCCAGGAAGGGGCGGGGGGGGGGCGGGGCGGGTGTGGGACGAGAAAGACTTTGCTTTTGATCCCACACATCTGCGTGTGGCTTGATTTAAAAAAGGAGCATGTGTTGCGGGGCAGTAACAGGGAAACCTGGCTTCGCCGCTTGCCGCAGGAACGCTGATGCGGTTTTAAACCGCTCGGCCGTTTCTTTCAGACGGAGCCACGCCGCGGCCTCCGCGCCCTGGGAATTGGGCTCAGTGCGCCTTCGCCTTCAAGGGAATTAGGAAAGGCACTAATCCCATTAACGAATGCGCCAGCAGGCCCGCCGCAGGCTGTGTGATGAGGTGCGGGCAGCCACTGTTTATCTTACAGATGCCGGCTCCGGCCAGGCGGGTGTCAGGCGGTGGAACAGATGTCCCTGCCGAGGGCTCGTGCTGCAGAAGCACAAAGAGCTCGGACCCGCTCCCCCTCCTCCCCTGTGCTCACCCAGGCCTCACCGCCCGGCCTCCCCGCGGACGGCCTCTGAGCCATCCCCCCAGCCCCAGCTCCCCTGCTGTTCTCCCTCCTCCCTCCTCCTCTCTCTCTCTTGTGAATCCTCACCCGAGGGTATTTCCCACTGATTTTTAAGAGAGAGGGAGAGACAGAGAGAAACACGATGTGAGAGAGACACATCGATGGGTTGCCTCCTGCACATGCCCTGACTTGGGCCCGGGCCGGGGTGGAGCCTGCAACCGAGGTACATGCCCTTGACCAGAATCGAACGGGGACCCTTCCGTCCACAGGTCGATGCTCTATCCACTGAGCAACACTGTCCAGGGCGTGCCCCATCCTTCTCATTCCCGGACTCCCGCAGAGAATCATGCCCGCGGGACTGCAAACCCCACTCCCACAGGCACTGTGGCACCTTGCACAGCCCCCCACCCCGGGATCTCTCTCTCCCAGCCTCCTTTCCTTCCTTCCTTCCTTCCTTCCTTCCTTCCTTCCTTCCTTCCTTCCTTCCTTCTCTCCCTCTCTCTCTCTCTCTCTCTCTCTCTCTCTCTTTCAAAAATTTTTATTGATTTCAGAGAGAAAGGGAGAGGGAGAGAGAGATAGAAACATCAATGATGAGAGGATCATTGATCGGCTGCCTTCTGCACACCCCACACTGAAGATGGAGCCTGCAACTCAGGCCTGTGCCCTGACCGGGAATCGAACCCTGACCTCCTGGTTCATAAGCGGATGCTCAACCCCGGAGCCACGCGGGGGGGCCCAGCCTCCTTTCCTTGAGCGGATGGGGAGCTGGGGACACAGCACCAGCGGAGGCGAGGCCACACAGGCTCCCGGGGCCTCTGACGGTGCTGGGTGGCCGACCTACCAATATCCCCCTCTGGCCCCTTTCTCAGGGGCCTGGGGCACCCTGGTCCCCTGTGCGGCCGCCCGCCCCGGGAGCTGTCCGTGGTGCTGACCGCAGGCGCGGCCCTTGCTCGGCCGCTGCGCACGCGTCCCGGGCGGGGCGCGCAGGACCCGGCGCCGCCACTGCGCAGCCTCCCGCGCGCCCCGCTCCCGGCTCCCGACTCCTGGCTCCCGGCTCCCGGCTCCCACCGGCCGCGCCGCGCCTCGCCATGGCGCTCAACCAGTTCCTGCTCGCGCAGTGCGCCTGCTACCTCTTGGCCTTCCTGTTCAGCTTCGTGGCGGTGGTGCCGCTGGCGGAGAACGGCCACGACTTCCGCGGCCGCTGCCTGCTCTTCGCCGAGGGCCTGTGGCTCAGCGCCAACCTGACGGTGCAGGCGCGCGAGCGCTTCACGGTGCAGGAGTGGGGCCCGCCGGCCGCCTGCCGCTTCGGCCTGCTCGCCGGCCTCCTCTCGCTGCTGCTCGCCGCCGCGCTCGCCTGGCGCGCGCTCTTCTTCCTCTGCAAGGGCCACGAGGGGTGAGTGGGGGACGCGGCCCTCGCCCCGCGGCGCCCCTCCCGAGCCCACAGCGCTCCCCTCCCCGGGCGCTCGGAGGCCCGACCACGTCCGCGCTGGACCCTCAGCGCTTCCACGCGCACGGCCCTTTGTCTACACGCAGAGCCAGGGCCGCGGGCTCACGCATCCTCCTCGGGAGCCAGTGCGCCCCTCCGCAGAGGTGCCTCACCTGCCGCTTCCGGGCCTTTACTCCCCCACCCCCTCCCCGCTGTAGGTGTAGCACCGTCATCCCTGGGCCTCCCGCGCTGGGGCAGCCAGGGCGCACCCGTCAGCACCGCGGGCAGCGCCACGCCCTGGTCTGGGGCCTGCGCTCTGGGACCAGGCCAGGCGCTGTGACACTGGCCACTTGGGAGCCCTCCCCTCATCCCCTTTGTCCTGGGAAGGCGGCTGGCGGAGGGGGTCTGGAGGGAACCCCTGGAGGCCTTGGTGGGGGTGCGAGGGCGCGGACAGGTGTGCGAGGGTCCTGCTTTGTCTCCACAAGCCTCCCTGTCTCCCCACCTCCAGCCTCCCTGCCTCCCCACCTCCAGCCTCCCTCCCTCCTTCTCCCCACCTCCAGCCTCCCTGTCTCCCCACCTCCTGCCTCCCTGCCTCCCCACCTCCAGCCTCCCTCCCTCCTTCTCCCCACCTCCAGCCTCCCTGTCTCCCCACCTCCTGCCTCCCTGCCTCCCCACCTCCAGACTCCCTCCCTCCTTCTCCCCACCTCCTGCGTCCTCCTTCCCACCTCCAGCCTCCTCCTCCCCACCTCCAGCCCCCATTCCTCCCCACCTCCTGCCTCCTCCTCCCTGCCTCCAGCCTCCCTGCCTCCTCCTCCCCAATTCCAGCCTCCCTTACTCCCCACCTCCTGCCTCCTCCTCCCCAACTCCAGCCTCCCTGCCTCCTCCTTGCCGCCTCCTGCTGGGCACTATGCTGGAATCAGGTGGGATGCAGTTCCCCTGGGGTGGGGGAGACAGCTGGAGGAGGGGTGAAAGCCTAGCAGCCCCCATCTGGTTCCCGGGGCTGCCGGGACAAAGGCCACCCGCTCTTACAGTCCTGAGGCCGGGAGTCCACAGTCGAGGGGTCAAGGCCGGCTCCCTCGGATGGAGACCCCGCCCCTGCCCCACGCGTTCTAGCTCTGGCGGCCGGTCCTCACCTAGGGCTGCTCACTCCAGGCCCCGGGTCTGTCTGCACATGGCCTCCCTCTCCGTCGTTCATAGTCTCATAGCGACACCCCTCCCTGGGCTCAGAGCCCCCCTAAACCCAGGAGGCCACCGTTAGGGGATGTTTGGCTTAATGACAGCCACAGGGCCCTATTTCCAAATAAGGTCGCATTCACAGGTGCCGGGGTGAGGACTGGACACATGTTGCTGGGGACACGATTCAGCCCTCGACATGAAGGTTCTGGATTTGGGGTGTGCAGGGAGTCACACGTCAGCCTGGGGAGGCCTCCAGGGGCTGTGAGGCTGGGGCTCGGCCCAAGGTGAGCCCAGGCCAGTCCCTGGGGGGTGTCCTGCCCTGAGGACACGTTTGAGACGTCACCTGCACCTTCACCGCCAGGCTCAGGTGTCACCCAGGTGGCGTCCTCCTGGGTGGGGCAGGGATGCGTCTCTGAGTACGAGCTGGGGTCTGAGGAGGCTGGGGCGGTCAGCAGGGTGGGCGGGTTGAGGCCCCTTCAGTGTGAAGCTGAGGGCGGTGGGCACAGGCCGTGTGGGGGCCACAGTTTGGCCCTCAGCTCATGCCCATCATGCCAGCTTGTCCCCACAGGACGCGTGGCCTCAGGCATTCAGGGTCCAGTTGATGAGGACGCAGCAGCTGTCCAGGGCGCCTGGCCATGCGGCTCAGGGTGAGGGGATTCAGAGCTGGCACCGGCCTCCAGGGCCTGGGGCAGGCGGGGAGCGAGGAGCAGACAGGAGTCCGGGTCACGGAGTCCGGGGGGGGGGGGGGGGGAGAGACTGCCCTCCTCACGCAAACTGGCAGCAAACCCGGGGGATTCAGAACGTCAGCTCCGTCCTTTGCCATCTTTTTTTTTTTAAATATTTTTCTTCTTTTTAAAAATATTTTTATTGATCTCAGAGAGGAAGGGAGACGGAGAGAGAGAAGCAGCACTGATGAGAGAGACTCATGGATCGGCTGCCCCTGCACGCCCCACACTGGCGATCAAGCCCACAACCCGGGCCTGTGTCCTGACTGGGAATGAACCGTGACCTCCTGGTTCATAGGCCGACGCTCAACCCCTGAGCCACGCCGGCCGGGCCGTCCTTGTCACCTTATACAAAGGGGCGGTTGGCTCTGTGCAGCCGTCATCCCCACCCCCGTGATAAAGGCGGAAAGCTGGGGCCTGTGCCCCCCGCGCTCGTCGCTGCGCTCATCGGCCCAGGCCCCGGGCGCTGGTCCTCCGGGATGTGGCCTGGGCGGAGGATCATTCTGGGTCTTGCGCCCCTTTGTGTCAGTCCTGGGGGCCCTCCTGTCCCACCAGCGACCTCCGTCCAGGCCTCGAGTGTGGCAGCGAAGTCTGGGCTGCTCTCTTCTCCAGAGACGTCTGTGCGGAGTCCTCCTCGGCCGCAGGAGTTGCTGCCCAAGGCCCCGTGCCCGTGCGGCCGCCTGCCCGCCGTCGCCCACGCGGCCCTGTCGGCAGGCAGTGAGTCGCGTGGCGTCGGCGCCACGTGCCAGCTGCCCCTCTTAGTTCCGGGTGTGGGCCCGGTCGGGGCTCTCCTGGCGTCCAGGTGCGGCCGTCCCTCGGAGGGGCCTGGGCTGGGCCGACCCCCGGGGGCGTGCACCTTGCTCATCTCCGTGTGCTCCGGGCACCGGGAGTCACCGAGTCAGTGTCTGTCGAGTGAAGGACAGAGCTGCCTGCGCCTGAGACCTGCTGCTTCCCGCCATGCACTGGCCCCATGTCGCCCCAGACTCACAGGCCGGCTCGGGCCAAGCCTCCAGGCTTGCTGTGTGCGCGAGCCCTGGGCCCCCGGGAAGGGGGTCGGCTTCGTCCAGCCACAGGCAAGACGGTCAACCAGAGAAGCCAGCTCCTGCCCCGCGGCTGGTTAGTCTATGCCAGTGGTCGGCAAACTGCGGCTCGCGAGCCACATGCGGCTCTTTGGCCCCTTGAGTGTGGCCACAAAGTTTCAATCGCACTGTATGTGCGCGCCCACACGTGGTATTTTGTGGAAGAGCCACACTCAAGGGACTGCAGTTTGCCGACCACTGGTCTACGATTGACCAGGCGGGCAAAGCTGGGCCAGCCGGGAGCGCGGGAGAGCCAGGCGGCCAGAGGGGCCATCAGAGTGAGCTCTCTGGGATGGACGCGGCTCTCGGGGCCATCGGCAGCCTTCATGTCTGGCCCCAAAGCACCACTGCCCACCACACTCGGGTCTGAGAGGCCCACGTGCTCAGGGTCAGTGCACACACGATTCTCCGGAGGCCAACCTCACAGACAACCCGGGGTCCCCACCGAGACCAAGGCAGAGCCCACCCTCTGGGCCGAGTGCTGGGCTCCTGGCCAGGCCCTGAGCTTGTGGGGCAGGCGGTGTCCATGGTGCCAGCCACCACCTCGTGTGGGGTGTGTCCGTGCAGAGCCGGGGCCTGGCAGCTCGTGCCCAGGACTGAAGGGGCAGCTTTCTGCACGGGGCACCCTGGCTGTGACTGGAGGAATCGGCGTGTGGATCTGGCACCTGTGGCTTCCGGGGCTCTTGTGCTGTTCAGGGCAGATGGACGGGCCGGGGGGGGGGGGGGGGGGGAGGCGGCCAGGGGGCCTGGGCAGCTTTGTTGAGCGGAGCCCCGAGAGCGTCCAGGTGGCAGTGGCTTGTGATTGACGGCTGGGGAGCACCGGGTTAAAACGACCCATCTGCCTGCCAGGGCCTCCCAGGGCTTCCCGGGATGCTGTCACCATGGAGACGGCACATCCAGGCAGGGCACCCGGAGAGGCTTCGGGAGAAAGACGGTGTTAACCCTGTGTGTGCAGCGTCCGTCCCAACCGCTGCCCTGGCCATCGGTGCCGTGACAGCATCCTGGGGAGGGGGCCGTGTCTGGGGGGACCCTGGGAGGCCCTTGCCCATCGGGTAGTGCCACTGGCCCTGAGCGAGAGCCGCCCTCAGGGCCCTGCCTCCTGGGTCTCCCGCCCACCTGGGCACAGCTCAGCCTTTAGGTTTCAGTGGAGAGGGCAGAGCAGGGCCCTGGGCACGCCCCCGACATGGGCCCCGACTGCCTGCACTGGGGGCCACGCGGGTCACGGACTGGAAGGGTGTCCTGTCTTCCCGGCGCCTGTGCTGCTGGTCCACGTGGCCTGGGGCTGAGGTCTGGCCTGCCCTTCTGGGAGACGGGGTGACCAAGGTTCCCAGGTCTGGGTCGCTGGGCGGACAGCGTGGGCCGCCCGGGGCCAGCACCAGAGCCTGTTGGTGAGGGAGGTGGCCCCTGGCAACCCCCACTCGGCCCAGCTGGAAACCTGAGGGTGGGGGTGCCCTCCCACTGGCCGCCCCGATGGCGGTGGGCGGAACCTGGGGGGTGCAGTGACGCCCCTCCCATCCCTCCTGCAGCTCCTTCCTCTACGCCTTCCTGAACCTGCTGGTCAGCGCCTTCATCGTCTTCCTCGTCTTCATCGCCAGCACCATCGTGAGCGTGGGCTTCACCATGTGGTGCGACGCCGTCACCGAGAAGGGCTCGGTGCCCCACAGGTGCGCCCGCCACCCGCGCCCACGGCTGTGCTCATCCCCACGCCGCACCTGCACGCACCTGCCCCCCTTCTCAGGACCGACCGGCCCCTGGAGGTCCCTGCCCCTCCCGAAGGGAGCCTGCAGCTTCACTCGGAGCAGGACCCCCACCTGGGGCGGCTCTGAGCTTCCCGCGGCCTCAGCCCGCTGGCGTGTGGGTGGGTGACTGACCGGACGGGTGGGCTCCAGGTCCGGCAGCTGGGTGTGTCCACGCAGCCGAGGGGCGGGCCCGGCGGGTGTGGTCATCGGGGCTCTCTCTTCCCTCACAAACACCAATTCCAGCCCTTCTCCCCCAGCCCCTCCAGGGCGCGCCCAGGCCTCTGGCCTCCCTCTCTTGGGGCTTCACGCTCCGGTTCACTGTCCTGACATCTCAGGAGGCCCCGGGCCCTGGAGGCCCCGCCTGGCTCACCCCGTTCCCTGAGGCCAAGCCCGGCCGGCTGCCCATCATGGGGTGTGTGGCCGTCACAGGCCTGTGGTGGATCCCGCTGGTCCCGCGTTGGCGGGCAGTGGGGCAGGGACAGTCTCCCTGACCACAGAGGCTGGCGTGGTGTCCCCCACCGTCCAGGGCCAGGCGGGGCGGCCTGCAGGTCTCGGCTGCAGAGGAGGCATTAGGTCCCTGTGGGCCCCCCTCCCCCGCCCTGAGGACAGCCCCTGCCCCTCGGCTGCTGCAGCTGCTTTCTGGGCTCCGTGGCCTGGAGTCACGCCCCCCGTGTGCTGCCATTTCAGCTGTGAGGAGCTCCAGGACATCGACTTGGAGCTGAACCTGGACAACTCTGCCTTCTATGACCAGTTTGCCATTGCCCAGGTGGGCGGGGCTTCCAGGCGGGCGGGGCTCCCCACAGACAGAGCCTCCGGTGGGCGGAGCTTCCAGATGGGCGGGCGGGGCTTCGAGGCAGGCAGGGCCTCTGGTGGGCGGGGCTTCCAGGCGAGCGGGGCTTCCAGGCGAGCGGGGCTCCCCACAGACAGGGCCTCCAGGTGGGCGGGGCTTCTGGATAGGCAGGGCTCCCAAGTGGGTGGGGCTTCTGGGTAGGCGGGGCTTCTAGGCAGAATGGGGGGCCAGCCCTGCCCACCTGGAGGCCGTGGTGGATTCTGGGGGATTTGCTGGAACCCAGGCATCTGGGGACAGGGTGGTGGTCAGTGATGGCCTGTCCCTCACTATGTGCATCCCTCCCAGCGGAGGACACTGAGGACCCTGACGAGGGCCGCCAGGTGGGGGCGGCTCCTTCTAGCCCCGAGCAGGGCTCCCCAGCATCCGGGTCCCCTTCGGACCCAGGCTGGCCGCGCAGGCCGGGCAACCTGAGGACTCTCTCGGGGGAGGCCTGGGGGTCTGGGCATCGGAGGGTGAAGGTTCTTTGCCGAGAGGAGCGGACCCCGCGGGGATGCTTTCCAAGGCACCTAGAGGGAGGGCTTCAGCCCCAGTTCCCGGCGAGTAGATTGGGGGGTCCTGATGGCAGACCCCTCGAGTGGGGTCCCGGGACACGCCCAGGCCCGGCCGAGTCCGCGGCTCCTCTTTCAACGGCCTGGGGACAGCAGAGGAAGGTGTTTGTTGTGGCAACTGCAGAGGCTTCGTGAGGGACCGGCTGTCCTGGGCGCTGGGCGGCCACCCGGCCACTGCCCGCCTGAGGGACCGGGGCGCCAGCCTGGGGTGAGGGCGGTTCCCTAAGCGCCCGCCCCGCGTGGGCTGGAGAGTGATGGTCGTGGGGAAGGAAGCAAAAGGCCGCACCCCAGCTTGTCCCTGTCCTCACCCCAAAGTGTCCCTGCGCCCTCCCAGCAGGTCCGTCCTTCTCCCAGGGGCTGGGGGCGGGGTGCCAGCGCGGTGGGGGCCGGCCCCTGACGCTGGCCTCCGGCTCTGCAGTTCGGCCTCTGGGCCTCGTGGCTGGCCTGGCTGGCCATCACCGTCCTGGCCTTCGTCAAAGTCTACCACAACTACCGCCAGCAGGACCTGCTGGACAGCCTGGTCCACGAGAAGGAGCTGCTGCTGGCCCGGCCGGGCGCGCGCACCCCGGCGCAGGAGGAGAAGAGCGCAGTCATCTAGGCTGGAGGGGGGCGCGGGGGGAGCGGCGCCCCCACTGCCTGGGGCGCTCTCCCGGTCCCGGAGCGGCTGGCGGGTCTGCCTGGGCCCCCCCGGGCCAGTCCTGCAGCCTTGCATGTCTCCCCTCGGCACGTGCATCTGAGAGACCCTGCTCACCCAGCGCCCCGACTCCCACCGACTGTGACTGGGGGGGGGGCGGGCAGCACAGAGGGCCGGGGCTCCGAGGACCTGCCCAGTGAGACCTGGCTGGCGAGGCCGGGGGAGCGCCCACCTTCTCAGACCCCTGACCCTCAGGTCCAGGTCCTGTCCCCACCCCCGCGGAGGTGTGACTGCTTGCTTCGTGGCAGCCCCAGAGCGACCCCACCAGCCCTGATGCCCACAGGACACCCTTGCCAATGGCTCCTGAGAGGTGTGGGGGACAAGCACCCCATGACCTGGAGCCGGGCGAGTGCAGGAAGGAGCTCACATGTGGCCCCACCTTGTGACCCCCCGGCGGCCGCCCAGGGCTGTGTCCTCTGTTCCTGCTCCAGGGCCCCTGGGTGTCCAGGCCTGGTCTCGGCTTTGAAAGTGCAGGGACAGGCATGTTGGCCTGGACTCAGGTGATGGCCTGGGGGTGGCCGCAGTGCCGGGTTGGGGGTGGGGAGCCCCTGTGGCTGGGCCCCAGCATTTGCCTCACTGTGTGTGGGCTGGGCCTGTGCTGGAGGGAGGGGCCAGGTGCCGCTGCACATGTCTGCGTGTGCATGTGAGGCTGTGCATGTATGTGATATTAGTGTACATATGACATGAGTGTGTGCACATAAGAGTGTGCGTGTATGAGCGTGCCATACACTGCTGTGTGTGTGCAGTGTGCACACGTGTGAGTCAGTGAGCATTGAACATGTACAAGTGTGTGTGCCCGTGAGTGTGCATGTGCACTGTGTGTGCAGTGTGCGCGCCTGTGAGCATGCACGGGACGAGGGGGCAAGACCAGAGCAGGTGTGGACGTGCGGTGCGCTGGGCAGCTCCCTGCATCTCCATCCACCCGGGAGCCCCATGCCCCTGGGGCGGGGGGGGGGGTAGGGGGGGCGGGGGGCTGCCTTCCTATCCGAGGCGCCGCCCCCGAGGACACAGCACCGCCCACACAGCGCATGTGGAGCAACTGCTCCAGGGGCTTCCCGCCTTCCACCCTCCTCCGTGTCCGGCCCAGGAGGGCACCCGGGGTAAGAGCACCCACTCCGGGCTCCAAGCACCGCCAGCTTCCTCAGCTGCCCCGAGCTGCTAAGCTTGCTTCGCTGCTGCTCCCTCCCCGGCAGCAAGACCCGCTCCCCACTCCTGCCCTCGATGCGGTGACGGTCTGTTTCCCATTCGAGGGGCCCGGGGCCTGCAGAGCCGTGGGCCTGGGCCTGGGTCAGGGGCCGGAGAGGGTGCGGTGCAGACTGGGCTGGGGAAGTGCCGGCCGGCCACCTGCCGTGATGCTGCTGCGCTGGCTGGTGTCCCGGGAGGGCGGGGCCAGGTGAGGGAGGGTCCCGGGGAGGCGGGGCCAGGTGAGGGAGGGTCCCGGGGAGGCGGGGCCAGGAGGTGAGGGTCTCGGGGAGGCGGGGCCAGGTGAGGAGGGTCTCGGGGAGGCGGGGCCAGGTGAGGAGGGTCCCGGGGAGGCGGGGCCAGGTGAGGGAGGGTCCCGGGGAGGCGGGGCCAGGTGAGGGAGGGTCCCGGGGAGGCGGGGCCAGGTGAGGGAGGGTCCCGGGGAGGTGGGGCCAGGTGAGGAGGGTCCCGGGGAGGCGGGGCCAGGTGAGGAGGGACCCGGGGAGGCGGGGCCAGGTGAGGGAGGGTCCCGGGAAGCGGGGCCAGGTGAGGAGGGTCCCGGGGAAGCGGGGCCAGGTGAGGAGGGACCCGGGGAGGCGGGGCCAGGTGAGGAGGGTCCCGGGGAGGCGGGGCCAGGTGAGGAGGGACCCGGGGGCAGAGCCGGCTTGGGTTCCAGGCGGAGCAGCGGGACTGGGAGAGGGGTTTGGGCAGAACCTGAGAACCCCGAGCGGATCTCTGGCCCCGGCCCAGCCTGGCAGCCTTAGTGCGCCGGCCATGGGGACCCTTCCCCGCCCCTGCGGCCCCGCGTCTGTCCCCGGCAGAGGGCGGGGGGCTCTGCCCGCACCCCATCCAGGCAGCGGCCAGCTGGGCGGGAAGGGGGAACCCACGGGTCCGCCCAAGCTTCGGGGAGCCCTGTGGGTCCTGGAGCGGGTCTGGGCGGCCCCTCGATCGGCCCGCAGAGCCCCGGGTCCACTCCCTGCAGGTCCCGCCTCCGCCGGCTGCACCCGGCGCCTCCCGGAAGGGGCGCTGGCCCGGAGCGGGGCCTGTACAGGAGCGGTGCCCCCGCCTCGGGCAGGGAAGGGCCCCCCCCACTCCGCACACGGGAAGGGGAGGTGGGTCCCGGGGCTCCGACGGGGGGCGGGGGGGCACCCATCGCTTCTCCCTGCTGTTTGATAACGGATTCCGTGCTTTAATTCTACTTCTGGCTAAACTCGAAAGTAAAGGCTCTTCAACTTAAATGTGTTTATTTCTCAAAGTCACAATAAAAACAAATCCCGCCCCTCCGGTGTGGGCGGGTTTCGGCCGTGTGAGTGTTTCATCCCCTCGCCCCGCCCGGCTGCACCCTCCGGGCGGCTCCCTCCCTGCGCCCAGCGGGCTTCCCCGGGTGAGCTGGACGGGTGTCCGTGTCTCCGGCTGACCGTGTCCACTGTGGGCAGTTTTGTCCTAGACCGGGTCAGCGTCCGTGGCCGGCAGAGCCAGCCGGTCCGTCTGCGGCGCCGCGGTGACCAGGCCTCGGCGAGAGGACCGGCCTGCTCCCTCCCTGCAGTGCGGCCCCAGCGGGCAGGCTGCAGGGCTGAGCTGGGCTGGCCACGGGCCTCAGTTCCTCATCTGGAAAATGGGCGACAATCTGTCCCTCCTCTTCCGGGGGGCAGTGAGGCGAGTGACTTCCTGGGGGCTGGGTGGGTGCACGGTCAGGGGCCTATGATGCTGAGGGTCCCCAAGGACCAGGCCGGGGTCCCCGCTGGGCCAAGGCTCCTCTCTGCTGGCCTCCCAGTGTCCCCACCTCGGCCTGAGCCCTGACGGGGGTTCTATGGCCGGTGGGTCCCCGTGTCCCCTCTGAGTGAGCTGCAGGGGACAGGGCCATGGAGCGTTCTAATAGTCAGTGTCCCCACGTACGAGGTGGGGACAGATGCTTTCAGGGTGACCCCCATCCGTCTGCAGGCTTTCCCGGCGGCTCCGCCTGTCCCTCCTGGTGTCTGACCGCAGGCCGCCCTGCTGTGCTCCGGCCTCCCCACTCCAGGCCGGTCCGACGGTCCAGGAGCTTGTCACCGAGTGGCTCCCCTCGGTCTGCCGTCCACAAACGTCCTGGGCCCCATGGGCCCCGCGCTGGTGTGGGACGTGTCTGAGGCTGTGGGGGTCCTGGCCTGTGGCGCCCCCAGCCCCACCCACCCCAGGCGGCGATGGCCGGGCGGGAGCGGAGGACACGCTCCCCTGGGGCATGGAGGAGCCCAGGCTGGGCCCAGGGCAGGGTCTGACCTGGGCGCCCCCACCCCATGCGGCTTCAGTGGGGGCCTGTGAGGGGCTTGGGGAGGGGCTGCCGCGCTCCCACCATGGACCCAGCTGTGAGGGTTTCCAGGTCCCGGCCCCGAGGCCCTAAGAGGCTACAGGCCGCTCCCCTTCTCCAGGGACCCCAGGTACAGGGCAGGGTCCCTGCCTCCAGGAGCCACACCCAGCCCATCCAGGGACGAGGGAGGGGCGAGGGGGTCAGCCCGGGCCGGGCGTGTGGTCCCGATTTTAGTGGTGGGTCCTTTCCTAACAGCTCCCAGTGGACCCCGGGCTGTGACCCAGGAGGGGCTGTGCTGACTCCAGCCCTGGGGGCCCCGCCTGCCGCCCCCTTCGTCCCAGGTTCACCTTCGCTGCTCCACCCCCTCCGGGGGCCTCTGCGGGCTGCGCGGGCGTCAGAGCTGCAGGAGGCAGTGCCAGCCGGTGAGGAGCAGCTGCCGCAGGCGCAGGGCGAGGGCGAGCAGCCGGGCCCGCAGGTCCTGCAGGGCCAGCGCCAGGGGCTTGGTCCGGCCGCAGTACAGGCCCAGCAGCAGCACCAGCAGCGCGCACAGGCCCAGCCGCAGGAGCAGGGAGCCGCCGCGGGGCCGGGGCCGGGGCCGGCGGGGCGCTGGGGGCGAGGGAGGTGCTGTGAGCCCCTTCGCCATCCCCCAACCCCCAGGATCCGGGACTCCATCCTCCCTGGGGGCTGGCGGGAGGCGCAGAGGGGGCGGGGCTGGCACCCTGGCTGCCCATGGGGTGGGGTCCTGTGGGTGTGGAGGCCCCATCCCTGCCCGGCCTCTGGGGGGATGTCCCATGGTGTCCTGGGGCTGGGGCTGCACTGGGCACTGGGGGGGGGGGTTCTGGGGACCCCTGGGAAGGGGAGGGGGTCACAACTCACCCTTGGTGGCGGGCACGTGCTCCCTGCCGGCGATGTCTGGGGAGGAGAGCTGAGGGTGGGCTGGGGCAGGAGGCACCCAGGGCTTCCCGTCTCACTCTGCCCACCCAGAGGACCCCCACCGGCCAGTCTGCTCGGCACCACCGGCTCTGCCCTGCCTCCCCGCTCCCAGTTCGGGCCAGAATGTGGGGCCCCAGGATGCTGGGTGCTGCTCTCAGGGCCTGTGGAGTTGGGGTGTGGTGACCCGCAGGCAGCCTGGGCCCGGGGCAGCGGAGGTGGGCACCTGGGGAGGGACCCCCACCCGGTCCCACCCACTCGGGCCCAGAACTCGGCCTGTCTGGGCCTGGTTCCCTATCTGGGGTCTCTGCTTCCGCTTTTTATGCACAACTTGATGGAACCCAGGAAGCCCTTCCTGGGGGGCTGTGGTGGGCAGGAGCTAAGGTGTCCCCATGATTCTCACCTCCGGGGCCCTTGCCTTCGTGGGGTCCCCTCCGCTCAGGGGAGGGGCTGCCACTCAGCCCTCACCCACAGAGTGAGTCAGAGGGGAAGGGGTCCTGCAGGTGCCGGGCGGCCAGGCCCATTGGGGGAGAGCGTTAGAGAAGGTCGGGCGGTCGGAGCTCGGCCGCCAGCCTCGAGGGCGGGCAGCTGTAAGTTCCGTAGCTGCACACAACCCCGTGGGCCTGGGACAGACCCCGAGCTCAGAGGAGACCAGCCCGACACGGCCGTGAGGCCCTGAGTAGAGGCCCCCCAGGAGCCCCGGCCACTCGCCTCACGCCCCGCGCCCCCTTACAGTGGACGGCCACCTCCAAGGGCTCCTGGAACCGCACGCGCCTCGAGGCCCTCTGTGGCTCCGCCCGGCGGCCTCGGCCCTCCAGCGAGCTTCGTCTCAGGATGGAGGGGGGGCACTTCCTGTCACCCTCCTGGGAGAGGCGGGAAGCAGAGGGAAGAGGCGGTAATGGGGTCCCGCCCCCCACCCCAGCCTTGGCAGGCTGGAGACGGGCTGTTCTGCCAGGCGCCCTGCAGCTCCTCTGGGTTTATGCAGCCAGACCCGCCGTGGGGACCAGATGGGGGCAGGGTCCCTGGGCCTGTGTCCCCCTCACCCCCCGCACGCCCTGCTCAGGATCAGATGGTGTTGGCCTGCCATAGGTGTGGTCCGTGACCGCGAAGGGCCGCCTCTCCTGCCCAGGCTCTCTCCCCACCAACCCCCACGAATCCTCGCCATTCCTACGAGTCAATAATAATGGCAACAATGACGGTGAGGACGGCAGCCACTGGCACCCACGGGGGCCGTCTTCCTGCCCCATCTGTCCCCACCGACCCGCTGATCCTGGAGCCCTCTGCCCCGGGGTGGGGGTGGGGGTGTCTCTGCCCCGGGCGGGGGGCGGGGGGGGGCGGTCCTCTGCCCCAGCACCAGGGAGGAGGCTGGGCCCAAGCCCGCCCTGTCCCAGCTCAGTGCCCTGGGTCACATGCTGGGCCCGTGTCGCTGCCCCCAGGACCAGGTGAGGGGTGTGAGCACAGGCCTCCGGCCAGGGCCTGCCGCCCGCACGCTTGGTGTGGCTTTGGAAGGTGGAGTGGCAGTGACCAGGCCTCCCGAGCCTGTGTTCTCGTCGGTAAAATGGTGACAACGGGCTGTGTGGAGTGTGAACACCCTGTGAGCTGGGGCCACAGCTGAGACGGTGCCCGGCGGGGGCCTCCGGCCGCACGGAGCCTGCTGCTGGCCTTCGGGGGGTGGTCATCTCACGTGGGCGCAAGACCCACCGTCCTGGGTGTGGCCCAGCTCACGGCTGTGCCCTCCCTCGCCTGGGACTTCCGTGCCTACAGCCGGCCCGGCCTGGCCGTGAGCTGGGCGGCTGGACCAGGACTCGTCCCCACTGTCTGTCCAAGTGCCCCCTGTCCTGACTCCTTGTCCCAGGCCGAGACCTGTCCCAGCTGCCTCCTGACGGCCTCTCTGGTCCTCCTGTCCCCGCCGTCTGTCCCCCTGCCAGGGTGAGCTCGCCAGAGAGGTACCTGACCGGTCGCTGCCCGGCCCCAGAGCCTCCACGGCCCCTGCTTCCTCTCACCGCACCCCTGCCTCTCCATCCCTCTGGCTTCCTCTGTCCGCCCTCACCCGCTCCCTGGCATGCTGCAGCCTTGCCCGTGGCCCAGGATGGGCACGTGCAGCTTGGTCCCGCTGTGCCCCGCCCTGGGGCCTGCCACCCTCTCTGCCAGATCTAACCTCCAACGTGTCCTCCCTGGGCCTGCCCGTCGCCCCTCAATGTCCCTTCCCCGGCGGCCCTGGGCGGGGACCACGGCCCTCAGACTGCCTTACCTTCCCCGCCCTGGGCACTGAGGAGCCCGGAGCGGCCGCCACATTCTTTCTGGTCTGATGTCGTGCCTCTGGCCGGGAGTCGGGGCTCAAGGCTTGTGCTGCCGTCCTCATCTACTGTGACATGGTCCTAAGAGAGGCAAAGACACCGCGTACTGCAGCAGCAGCACGAGCGGGAATAAAGCAAAAGGAAGAGAAATACCCCAGGAAGCCACCTCGCTTCCCGATGCCCAGGTTTTGATGATCAGGTTCAGTGGCTGCCGCTACTCCAGGGCTGTGCTACTCTAAGACTGTGCTACTCCAGGGCTGTGCTACTCCAGGGCTGGGTGCTACTCCAGGGCCGTGCTACTCCAGGGCTGGGTGCTACTCCAGGGTTGTAGCTACTCCAGGGCCGTGCTACTCCAGGGATGTGCTACTCCAGGGCTGGGTGCTACTCCAGGGCTGGGTGCTACTCCAGGGTTGTAGCTACTCCAGGGCTGTGCTACTCCAGGGATGTGCTACTCCAGGGCTGGGTGCTACTCCAGGGTTGTGGATACTCCCGGGCTGCTACCCACTCACAGCCCCACTCCATCATCCGTACTCAGGAAGTTCGCGTTTTTTGTCAGTTTTTCGAGGTCACAGATAAGTTGCAGTAAACACCTGCTGCCTCCTTTCATGGGGAGGCTCAGGACGTGAACGATGGGGTGGGGTGAGTGAGGCTCCGGCTCTGGCTCTCTCTGTCCTCCCCTTCCCTGCTCATGCACTCGGTGTGACCTGGCACCCGCCGTCATCTGTGACCCCTGGTTGTGCGAGGCTCCTGTGCACCCCTTTCTCTCCCCTGGCCCCTCTGGGGTGAGTTTCCTTCCACATCCTTTGAAGGGTCCTTGATGTTGGGACCTCGCCAGTCCTGCTCGGTGCAGACCCCACTGGGCCTCCGCAGGGGTAGGAAGCCAGGCGCTGACCGTCAGTCCTTTGGGTGCCTGGCCGGGGGTGGGGGGCATACACCCATTTCACAGGTGGGTCAATCAAGGCCAGAGGAAGCTGGGGCCGCCCCACAGGGAACGGGCTGCCTCTGGGGGTGAGCGGGAGATGCAGGGAGGGGCTGGGGTTGGGGGAGAGCGTGTGACTCGGGCCTCCAGCGATCTTCCCGGGGAGACAGCAGCGGCCGCAGCGTGGAGCCCCCGGCAGGAGCCCCACAGTGCAGAGGGCCCATGAATGATGTCTGTGCGGACCCGCGGACGGACGCAATTATTTCAAAAGGAAACAATTTTCTCCTGTCGCAGCCTCAGGGGTTTTATTGCAAATGGGGTCGTGGCGGGAGCCACCAGCGGGGAGGAGGTTGAGGGAGGCCTGCGGGCCGAGCGGCTCAGCAGCGGGGCTCCCCCCGGGGGACCTTCCAGGTGAGGCCACAGGCCTGAGACGCGCGGGACCCCCAGCCTCGGGGGCCGGACCCTCGGGGGCACTGCCGGCAGCGCCCAGACGTGGAGTCCTACTGGGCGCACAGCCTCGTGGGCTCCCGGGTCCGCCCCAGGGATGGTGGGCCAGCCACGTGAGCGTGTGCACAGGTGTGAGCACGTGCATGTTTGTGCACGTGTGTGATGTGCACAGGTGTGAGCACGTGCGTGTTTGTGCACGTGTGTGATGTGCACGTGTGTTTGTGCACGTGTGTGATGTGCACAGGTGTGAGCACGTGTGTAATGTGCACGTGTGTGATGTGCACGTGTGTTTGTGCACGTGTGTGATGTGCACAGGTGTGAGCACGTGTGTGATGTGCACGTGTGTGATGTGCACAGGGGATGAGTCAATGGGGCGCCTGCTCTGGGCCTCGGTTTCCCCACTGGTGCTCTCAGCACTGCCTCCCGCCTGCCCCCCGCCCCCCCCCGCAGGCCTCTGCTTGGCTGGGCCCCTGGCAGGGACCGTGTAACAGGAGTGCCCTCTGCTCGGGGCCAGCTCGTGACCGATGGGTGATAACGGGTGGAAAATAGCTCCAGGGCCGGAGGCCTGCGGAGTGTCACCCCTGCACCCGCCCGGCCTGGCCTGGGGAGGCCTCTCCCCTCCTAGGCACCCTCACCTCTGGGTGGACAGGGAGCTCCGGCTCCTGACCCCCCCCAGGAGCAGAGGTCTGGCCGAGCCAAGCGTCCGCATCCCCTGGGGTGTGGCCTAGTGCCCGCCATGGGCTCGAAGCCTCGGGTGACCACGGTGCGGCCGCAGGCACAGCAGCCCACTGGCTCTTCCCAGCCCAGCTCTGCACCAGCCGGCGCTCCCACCAGCCCCCGGGCGGCGCGAGGAGGTGGGGCCTCTCACCTGGTGCAGCTGCCATCTCTCCTGCCTCCACCCCAGCCCATCGCTCTGTGACGCCACCCACTGGGCTTCCTCCTCCTCTCGGGCAGGCGGTCATCTTTGTGCCCCCAGCCCACGTGCTCCGTCTGACCCGCTGCCCATCACCCACCACGGCCTGTTGGCGCTCTCCGTTCCCACCCACCGTCCCCCGGGACCCGAGCGCAGGGCCCACTCTGCACTGGGAGGGGGGTGTCCTCCTCAGCTCTGGCCCTGCGGCTGGCCGCTGGCTCAGCACCCACACTCCGCCCAGTCACCCCCCAAAGCTGCACTGTGCCATCCCCCCAGGAGGCCTTGCGGCAGAGGGGACAGCGGCCCAGCCACTGCAATGGGTCTCACCTGCTCACCAGGGCCCAGAGCCTGGCCTGGCCCCCCCCCCGCCCCCCCCATCACCAGCGACACCTACTCCAGGGCCCTGGGCCCGTGAAGCGGGGAGAGCCGAAAAGGGGTCTCGATGGGGAGAGGCTGGAGCTCTAGGACCCCCGCTCACCCCCATGTGCACACACTCACCCCCACGTGCACACACTCACCCCCACGTGTGCACACTTACCCCATGTATACACACACACTCACCCCCATGTATACACACACACTCACCCCCATGTATACACACCCCCCCCACGTGCACACACTCACCCCCATGTGCACACACTCACCCCCATGTGCACACACTCACCCCCACGTGTGCACACTCACCCCCATGTATACACACCCACTCACCCCCATGTGTGCACACTCACCCCCACGTGCACACTCACCCCCATGTGTACACACACACTCACCCCCATGTGTGCACACTCACCCCCACGTGCACACTCACCCCCATGTGTACACACACACTCACCCCAAGTGCACACATTCATCCCCCAAGCATTCACACAATTCACCCCCCTACATATGCACGCACACCAGACTCACATGCCTACACACACATGCATACATACACACACAGACACACACACCCCCCCTCACACATCGCGCCCCGGCCCACCTGGGCTCCTGCAGGTGCCGTGCCTCCGCCTGAGCTGCCCCCTGCGGCCGCGATCATGGGGCTCGGAGCCCGGAGCAGAGGGGACACCAGAGCTGCCGCGGCTCCAGCCAGCCGAGAAGATCCCGTTACCGCCCAGGGGCCCGGTGAGCGGCCCGTGGCCCTGCCAGCCCGGGGAGGCCGTCGTGTGGGGCCTGCCGCTCCGGCGGCATCTGACCTCTAGGCTCAGGCGTGTGTCCGGGCAGCCCGGCTGGAGTACAGGGTCGGGGCTGCCCCTGCTTCCAGCCGGAAAGGAGGGGCGTGGACACCCCCAGGGGCCATGGGGAGGAGGGGCGCGCGAGAGGGAGCGGAGGAGGCTGGCCCTGACGACACCCGTTCAGAAGGAGGAGAGGGGGTCCTGGGAGCCGGCGGCTGACCGTTCGCCCACCGCTGCCCTGGCCGGACCCACAGCGGGAGCCCGCCTGGTGCCCGAGGCCTTCTGGGCCAAGCTGTGCGCCCACACGGCTCTGGGGTGCAGTTAGGACGTGGGGTGACGGGGCTGAGGGGTGGCTGTGTGGCCGCTGGGGTGGGGGCGCCCTGCTTGGGGCAGGCTGACCGTGGCCTCGAGCCCCAGGCAGCGGGGCAGGTGCACGGCAGGTCGGTCACGGGTCCCATCCTGTAGACGCAGGGGCCGGCCACACAGGGGGCCCGGGTGGCGATGACAGGCTAACACCCAAGGTGCCTGCACATACGTGTGGGTGACCCCACGCACGTGGCCAGGACGGGGGCTCCGGCTGACGGCTCAGCTCACTCAGGGGCCAGTTCTGGGGGTTTCCAGCCGCCGTGGCCTGGGCTCCAGGCCCGAGTCACCGGCGAGGCCTCTCGGCTGCGCCTGCATGGACCGGCCTCCGCGGGCCCCGAGCCTTCCGGGGGGTGGAGGGGGGCTGGCTGGTGTCTGAGCCTGACCGGGCCCTTTCCCACGCCCCCTGCACGTCTCCGCCCGCCGCCCTGGCCTCACGCTGGTTCCCAGCGGCTCCGAAGGGACCAGGCTGGCTTGGCGCCCGAGGAGTTTGGGGAGACCCTGCTCCAGCTCCGGGTGGGACCCCCTGCTGCCCCCTCACCCACAGCCGGTCAGGCGGCCTCGGGTGGGAGTGAGGCTGGCGGGACCCGGGTCAGGCTGGCCGCCTGGGAAGGGCTCGGGCACCAGGTCATGGGCGCACTGAAGGCCCACGTCTTAGGCGAAAGGAGAGGCTGCCCCTCCACCTCCACCCGCCCCGCCCCCAGGACCGAAGTGTGCCCGCTGCCAGCCTCCGTGCCCCCTGCCCCCCACCCGCTGTGGGCTCTTTGCCGTGTCCTCCCGGGAACCCCGTTGCTCTGCAGGGTCCTGCCCCAGGGGGAAGGGCGTGCCCTGCTCTGAGCTGGGTCTCACCTGGCTCCTTGTTGGGTCTGTGAGGGGCAGTGGTGCCCGGCTCAGGGGCACCCCCGGGGGCAGGGTCCAGTGTGGTCCCTCCTGCCGCCTGGAGAGGGGGTGCGGGGCGCCCAGTGTCCGGGCTGCACTGGCCCGGCCCCGGCCCGGCTCCGGCCTGGAAGCGCTGCCGCCGCCGCAGGCTGGTCCTCCCGGCCTCGCCCGCCGGCCCCTCCAGGGCGGGAGCCGGGCCAGCTGGGCGCTGAGCTATAATTACTCTCCTCTCGGCAGAAATAGCAGCGACCCCAAGGGCAGGCCGCGGCCTGGGATCCGGAGGGGAGGCGGCCGCTTCCCAGGCCCGAGAGCACAGGCCGCCTCGGACACGGCGAGGGGTCAGGGCCCCCCCGCCCTCCGGCCGCCTGGCCGCTTCCCAGCCCTGCAGCTCCTGGAAAACCCCATGGGCTGGGGCCAGAGGCAGGGGGTGTGCAGGGAGTGGGGTGATGTGGGGCCGGGCGGGGGGTGTGCAGGGAGTGGGGTGATGTGGGGCCAGAGGCAGGGAGTGTGCAGGGAGTGGGGTGATGTGGGGCCGGGCGGGGGGTGTGCAGGGAGTGGGGTGATGTGGGGCCAGAGGCAGGGAGTGTGCAGGGAGTGGGGTGATGTGGGGCCAGAGGCAGGGGTGTGCAGGGAGTGGGGTGATGTGGGGCCAGAGGCAGGGAGTGTGCAGGGAGTGGGGTGATGTGGGGCCAGAGGCAGGGGGTGTGCAGAGAGTGGGGTGATGTGGGGCCAGAGGCAGGGGGTGTGCAGAGAGTGGGGTGATGTGGGGCCAGAGGCAGGGGGTGTGCAGAGAGTGGGGTGATGTGGGGCCAGAGGCAGGGGGTGTGCAGAGAGTGGGGTGATGTGGGGCCAGAGGCAGGGAGTGTGCAGGGAGTGGGGTGATGTGGGGCCAGAGGCAGGGGGTGTGCAGGGAGTGGGGTGATGTGGGGTTAGAGGCAGAGAGTGGGGTGATGTGGGGCCAGAGGCAGGGGGTGTGCAGAGAGTGGGGTGATGTGGGGCCAGAGGCAGGGGGTGTGCAGAGAGTGGGGTGATGTGGGGCCAGAGGCAGGGGGTGTGCAGAGAGTGGGGTGATGTGGGGCCAGAGGCAGGGGGTGTGCAGAGAGTGGGGTGATGTGGGGCCAGAGGCAGGGGTATGCAGAGAGTGGGGTGATGTGGGGCCAGAGGCAGGGGTATGCAGAGAGTGGGGTGATGTGGGGCCAGAGGCAGGGGTATGCAGGGAGTGGGGTGATGTGGGGCCGGGCGGGGGGTGTGCAGAGAGTGGGGTGATGTGGGGCCAGAGGCAGGGGTATGCAGAGAGTGGGGTGATGTGGGGCCAGAGGCAGGGGGTGTGCAGAGAGTGGGGTGATGTGGGGCCAGAGGCAGGGGTATGCAGAGAGTGGGGTGATGTGGGGCCAGAGGCAGGGGTATGCAGAGAGTGGGGTGATGTGGGGCCAGAGGCAGGGGTATGCAGGGAGTGGGGTGATGTGGGGCCGGGCGGGGGGTGTGCAGAGAGTGGGGTGATGTGGGGCTGGGCGGGGGGTGGGCAGTAGGAGGGGGGTGACCACCCCAAAGTGGAGCCCCGGGTGGGAGGGGCCTGCCTGCCCAGCCCCACACCTGCAGCCTGGTCCCAGGGGTCGGGGAGGCCCCGGGGACCAGCAACGTGGCTGCTCCAGGAGGCAGCAGGCTGGGGGTCGTGGCCACCTCCACGTGTCACCCCGACCCCCCCAGCGCTGGCCCTGGGACCAGGCCACTGTCCCGTCTTCTGACCCAGGACCTGTTGGGCTGCAGGGCCTGGCAGGGGACAGGCGGGCACAGGGCCAGGAACTGTGGGGCGCGTCACCGTAAGGGGGTTCGGGTGTGGGCACCTTTGAGGGTGTTATTCTCTCCCCCAAGCTGCAGGGCAGCAGGTTTAGGGGTGCCCCGGGGGGTGGGGAGCTGGTGTGCGCGTCTGGTTCACGGCGGCCCCAGGTGGGGATATAACTTGGGGTCACCCTCTGTGGTGGTTGGAATGGTTCTCAGAGATGTCGCGGCCAAACCCGGGAAGCGGTGCCAGTTCACCTGGGAAAAGGGGCTTTGTCCCTGGCTGGTGTGGCTCAGTGGCTAGAGCATCGGCCGAAGAGACCGGGGTTTGATTCCGGTCACAGCACAGGCCCAGGTTGCGGGCTCCGTCCCCAGTGGGGGGCGTGCAGGAGGCAGCCGACCCATGATTCTCTCTCACCATTGATGTCTCTCTCTCTCCCTTCCTCTGAAATCTATAAAAACAGAAAGAAAAGAAACACAGAAAAGGGATTTTTTGTTGTGACTGAGGTGCGGCCCCTGGACGACCAGGGCGCCTGTGCCGCCGGGAGCGGGAGGCCTGCCCGGGAGAGGAGCGGCGAGGTGAGCGCAGGCGCAGAGCGGGAGCCGTGGGCACAGGACCCCGAAGCCAGGCGGGCACCTGCCCCGAGCGCGGGGGCTGCCCACGCGGCCGACGTCTCGGATCTGGACTCTTCAGAACCACGAGGGAACAGACTTCCGCTGTTTCGTTTTTCTTTTTAAAAATAAGTTTATTTTGAGCTTTTAGAGAGCGAGGAAGGGAGGACACACAGAGAGAGAAACTTCGATGAGAGAAACGTCACCGATCGGCTGCCGCCTGCACGCCCCCCGCAGGGGATGGGGCCACCGCCCAGGCTGTGCCCTGACCTCTGGGCTCTGGGCGGACGCTTCGCGGAGCCTCGCCAGGCGCTGTCTCCTGTGGCGCAGGACCCTGGTCGGCGGCACCTTCTGTGGCGCCTCCAGCAAGTGCACCAACCAGCCGTGGCCCGAGACGACGCTGAAACCGTGGGCTGCAGGAGTGACCCCTGGTGCCCAGGGGCCGAGCATGAGAGGCCCGAGGGAGTCCTGGGCCCTCCGGGGGGCGAGGGGGGGGAGGGGCAGAGCGGACTGCACAGGCCTGTGGGGTCCGGGGCCTGGGCGGGGTGCGGGGAGAAGGGAGAGAACTGGGGGGGGGGCGCGGGGGCTGCTAGCCAAGAGGGAGCCGAGTGGAAGTCCCCAGGGGGGTGGCCAGAGCGGCTCTGGGCTGCTGAGAGTAAAGCCAGAGGGTGGGGCTTGGGGAGAGGGGGGGAGTAAGGTGCTGGTTGGAGGGCTGAGGGTGGCCTGGGTAAGACCTGGGGAGCGGGCAGGGGCAGGGTTTCTATGAGGCGGGAACGGCCACAGTGAGGTGGTGAGTCCCCCATCACTGGAGGCGAGCAAGGGAGGGCTCCTGCTTTCGGGGACTCTCCAGGGCCCCACACACCTGGGGCCGAGGGGGTGGGGCGGGCAGCGGGAGGGACGCTGCCGGGTGAGGTGTCGGTGTCGGCTTCTGCGTCCCGGGTGCTCCTGGCGGGCAGCCACCGGGCAGGCGCTTCTGTTCTGGTTTTCAGATGCAGGCGGGTGCTGCCGCGGTCACAGCCGGGCGTGCAGGGCCCACGCGGATCTTACACGGACACACACTCACACAGACCCACAGGCACAAGGCACACACACATGGGCACACAGACACGCAGGCACACAAACATAGGCACACATGCACACGGGCACAAACATGCACACACATACACACAGGCACATGGACACACACATGTACACAGGCACACATGCACACACACATGCACACATACACATGGGGACACATGGGCACACACATACACACGTGCACATGGGCACGCACACACACAGATCCGCAGGCACACATGAAAACAGACACACAGGCACAAGGCACACATACATGGGCACACAGACACGCAGGCACACAAACATGGGCACACATGCACATGGGCACACACACACACAGACCCACAGGCACACATGAACACAGACACACAGGCACAAGGTACACACATGGGCACACAGACACACAGGCACACAAACATGGGCACACATGCACACACACATACGGACACACATGCACACATGCACATGGGCACACACATGTACACAGGCACACAGACACACATGCACATGGGGACACAGGGCACACACACATACACACATGCACACGGGCACACGGCCATGTTCTCAGGCATGGTTGGAACAAAGGCCTCTGGGAGGGAGGTGGCCGTGGTCCCCTCTGGGATCCCCAGTCCTGAGCTCCGCCCCCGCCCCCTCCCCCGCCCCCCTCAGGCCAGCAGACACCCGGTGCCCGTCTGGGGAGGAGGCGCCTGCCGCGCTGTCTGCAGCCCACGGACCCGCCCACGTGGCCGGAGGAGCTGGTGGCGGCTAATGAAGCGCTAGCCTTGGTGTGAGGCGGCGCTGGGCTGGCCTCTAAGGTCTCACCAGTGAGCGGAGCCGCCAGGCGGTCAGGGCGGCGGAGGGGGAGGCGGCGCTCTGTGCAGAGTGAAGAGGGGGGGCACCAGACCGAGCGCCTCCCAGAGCGTTAACATCGGGCGAACGATTCAGGGCCAAACCCGAGCTGTCCTCGCAGAGCGTATTTAGGTTCCGAGGCACCCCCCGCCCCCTCCTGTGCCCTCAGCGCTCCCGTCTGGCTCCAGTGGGGGCCGACCGGCTGGTGGGGGTGGGGTGCCCCCCGAGACCTGCAGGACCTCCTGCTGAGGCGTTGGGGGCTGAGGGCTGGAGGGTGCGAAGCTGGCCTTGGTGGGGACACCCGGCCCCCCCATCGCACAGCCCCGTCGGCTCACTGTCCGGGCGCTGACCCTCGACAAGGGGAGTGGGGTCCAGGCGGCCGGCAGCTGCGGGCGGCCGGAGACCGTCGTCGAGGGACCTGGGGCTCTGGGGGCCGAGGGCGGTCACCGGGGCTGTGACTGTCAGGGACCCCGGCGGCTCCTGGGGCCGGAGCCGGGGCCGAGGCCCACAGGGAGGCCGGCCGTGGCCTCCAGCGCGGACGGTGGCAGCCGCGCTCAGCCCACTAACGAGGCCGGCTCGAGCGTCCGGCAGTGATGACCGCCTCCAGGTGGCCTCCGGACAGTGCGCCTGTTTCACGAGCGGGAAACCGGGCGAAGGCAGGGGACGCTCCACGGCCACAGACGCTCCCGCGGCCTCAGGCTCGTGGCATGCGGCTGGGATCTTGGGAAAACAGGACTCTGATTCCCAGGCCTGGGTGCTCCCAGGGTCTGATTTCTGGAACATTCCTGGTGCTGCTGGTGCTGCTGGTGCTGCTGGACCACGGAGGGGCCTGGAGCTCCCCAGCCCAGCCAGCCGAGGGCTGGCCCCTAGGGGTCCCGGCAGAGACCTGGTGCCCCCAGCACCTCCCCCCAGGCCTGTCGGCCGCAGCCCAGCCATGGCCCCGTGTGCTGGCCAGCAGGGCCTGCCCATCCCTGGGTGGGGTGAAGAGGGGTGAGCCCTGACCCTGGCCGACCCCCCCCCCCGCTCCTGCAGATAAGGGAAGGCCCCCCCCCCCAGGTTTGACGAAGGCCCTGGAACTCACTGTGGCCTCCTGGCCACTGCCCTGTGGTCCCCAAGCCTCGGCCAGGGCTGCTGGAGGCCTCCTCCCGGCGGGACCCCAATGTGTGTCTGGGGGTGGGGGGATGGGGCCGTGGGGCTGCTGCAGGGCCAGGAGCGCCTGCAACCACAGCGCCCAGTGGCTCTCGGCTTTATGGGGACATGGCCGCTGAGTTACGGCCCCTGCAGCCCAGCGGCCGCCCGCTCTGCTCGGCGGTGAAAGGACCGTGTGTTCAACCTCGGCCTCGCCTGAGCCGGGGAGAGAGCAGCCAGTGTGGCGGGCTCCCCACCCCTCTCCCCTCAGGGTGCTGCCCCGCCCCGCGCAGTCCCCAGCGCTTGAAGTGGGATATTTGGATTCCAGGCCACTTGGGGAGAGTCGGCGATGGCACCGGGGGTGGGGGGGTGGGGGTGGGCTGTGTTGCCTGGCCTGGTGCCCCTCCCGCCCAGCCCCCAGCCCCTGCCTGCAGCTGCCTCCACCGGAGCCTTGGCCCGCCTTTGGGTGGACCCTCTTGCCGGGTCCCGCTTGGCAGGGGCTCGGGTGGGCGAGGCCCTGTGCCCGGCTGCACCCACCCAGCAGCTCAGCTCCGAGGAGCCCGGGGCTGCGGGCAGAGGCTGTGCGAACCGACGCTTCGTGTGCCGCTGGAGCAGGACGGGCAGCGTGGGGGTACGCCGCAGGCCGTCCATCCCCCGCGTCTCCACGAACAATCGGGGGTCCCCCTGCCTCCCCACTCCACGGGGCTCCCACCCAGCGGGCACCGCAGAGCTGAGACCGCCCCCAAGTAGAGGCAGCCCGGTTCCCTGTGGCCCTCACCCCTCGGACTGGCGGCCACCTCACCCAGGCCGCCCCGCCCGCCCGGAACCGCCTGGAACCGCCCCGCTGGTCCGCGATCAGCAGCCGCCTGGGCCTCCAGGGGACGGCTCTCGGGATGGAGGTCCTTCCGCTGTGGCCTGGGGTGCAGGTCATGTGACTGACAGGCGGGTCGAGGGGCGGGGAGCCTGTTCCCTGTGCCCGGCCAGGGCCGTGCCCACCGCAGACGCCTGGCAGGACGTGCATGGGTCAGGGGTGTCCTGGGGGGTCAGGAAGCTCTTTGGGGACCGTCTCCGGCCAGACGCAGGAGGCAGCTTCCCGCAGCCGGCACACAGCCTGCCAGCGCCGTCACCCGGAGCCTGTCCCCGCGCCTGGGCGTCCACGGAGCAGCCCCCCTCGCTCTGAGGGGACCCCGAGCACAGAGGCGCCCCCCCCGCCCCCCAGCGCCGCAGACCCCCGCTGGCTAGTGTGTCTTCCAGCTTTCTGTGCGGCTCGTCCAGCGCTCCCGACAGTAACGCGGGGGGGGGGGGGGGGAGGGGGTTAGAGACCATCAGGAGGGAGTTGATGAGCCGCCAGGACGCCCCGGAGGGCGCTCTCACTTCCTGCATTTTGTTCTTTTCGTTCCCTCCCCTCGGGGACCAGCTCCTCCAGGAGGGCACCAAGGAGCCGCTCCAGCCGCCGGCCCAGACCGCGCCCCCCCCCCCCCCGCCATGACAGGGTGTGGGTGGGGGCTGGGGACCTCCCCGCAGGACACCCCTGGGGGTCCCTCAAGGTGAAGGCCTCCAGTCACAGCCAAAGAGGAGCCGTGGGACCGTGTCCCAGGCTGGCAGATGGTCATGGAATGCGCAACGGCCACCAGGTGGCGCTGGAGGACTGGCCAGGAGCCCAGGCGCTGCCCAGCTGGGCTGGGGTGCGGGTGGGGCTGGGGGTGCAGGTGGGGTGGGGTGGGTGAGTCTGCAGGACTGACTGACCAGCCGACCTACCTCCACAGCGGGCGGTGGTGTCCCAGGGGCGGCCCGCAGGGTGTGGTCCAGGCCGGGCGAGGACACACCGTCCAATCAGGCTGGCAGTGCCCCGGCCTCGGGTCCCTGGGCGACCTCCTCGCGGGGCACCCTGCTGTGCACACCTGAATAGCCTCACTGGCTGGGGCAGGGGGGAAATGGGGTGCAGGCAGGGGCCCCACAGGAAGCCTCACGGGCACGGGGAGGGGCTGGCAGCCTGGCAGGCCTGGCCATTGGCGGGCAGTGCCCAGAAGAACTGGCTGGCCCAGGTGGCCGAGCCCTGGCCTCAGGGGTCACACTCATTTCTTTGCTGAGCCGAGACCTAGGACCCTGGGGAAGGGCCTGGGGCCTCCTCTCCTCATGGGGGGTGCTGGGTCCCCGGCCGCCAGGAGCTGTGGGGGCGTCACTAGGTGTCGGGGTGCCCAGGGAGCTGCCTGGAGCCGCGCTGAGACCGACTTCCTAAGAGACCCCCCGCTCCCTGTGGCAGCCTGGCCTGAGCATGGAGAGAGCTCTCCTATGGGGAGTGGGGTCCTGCCGGCAGGGGTGAGGGTTTTGGGGGGCCGCTGCAGCCTCTGGGGTCCATCTAGAACCCTCTTATTCGGTGCTGTCCAGGCCCCAGTGAGCTCCGGCCATCCCTGCCGTTGGCCAGTGTCCAGGGGGCTTCTCGGGACCCATGGCCGGACCTGGGCTGCCGGTGGGTGGGGCTTTTGCCTTCTTCGTGTCTGTCGTCTTAGAAAGACGTGGATGGGCCCGGCCGGCGTGGCCCGTGGTGGGGCGCGGACCTGTGAACCAGAAGGTCACGGCTCAGTTCCCAGGCAGGGCAGGTGCCGGCTGGCAGGCTCGATGGCCAGTGCGGGCTTGCGGGAGGCAGCCGATCGATGATGTTCCTCTCTCATCGCTGTTCCCCTCTCTCTCCCTCTAAAAATCAATAAACACATAAAAAAGAAAGAAAGAGCTGAGTGGGGGATGGGATGACCTGGGTTCAGATGGCCAGGCAGCTGGACCCAGATCCCCTGCCCGGGAGGTAGGAGACCAGCAATGGGATGCGAGTCCTCTAGACGGGGCTGCCCAGCATTTCCACCACCAGCTGTGTGACCACAAGCAGTCAAGCCACACCTCTGAGCCTGGATCCACCACATGGAACCTCAGTCCCATCTCACACTGAGCCTGGATCCACCACATGGAACCTCAGTCCCATCTCACACTGAGCCTGGCTCCCATCTCACACTGAGCCTGGCTCCCATCTCACACTGAGCCTGGCTCCCAGCCCACACTGAGCCTGGCTCCCATCTCACACTGAGCCTGGCTCCCATCTCACACTGAGCCTGGCTCCCAGCCCACACTGAGCCTGGCTCCCATCTCACACTGAGCCTGGCTCCCAGCCCACACTGAGCCTGGCTCCCATCTCACACTGAGCCTGGCTCCCATCTCACACTGAGCCTGGCTCCCAGCTCACACTGAGCCTGGCTCCCATCTCACACTGAGCCTGGCTCCCAGCCCACACTGAGCCTGGCTCCCAGCTCACACTGAGCCTGGCTCCCATCTCACACTGAGCCTGGCTCCCAGCTCACACTGAGCCTGGCTCCCAGCCCACACTGAGCCTGGCTCCCAGCTCACACTGAGCCTGGCTCCCAGCTCACACTGAGCCTGGATCCCATCTCACACTGAGCCTGGATCCCACCACATGGAACCTCAGTCCCATCTCACACTGAGCCTGGCTCCCAGCCCACACTGAGCCTGGCTCCCAGCCCACACTGAGCCTGGCTCCCATCTCACACTGAGCCTGGCTCCCAGCCCACACTGAGCCTGGCTCCCAGCCCACACTGAGCCTGGCTCCCATCTCACACTGAGCCTGGATCCACCACATGGAACCTCAGTCCCATCTCACACTGAGCCTGGCTCCCAGCCCACACTGAGCCTGGCTCCCAGCCCACACTGAGCCTGGCTCCCATCTCACACTGAGCCTGGCTCCCATCTCACACTGATCCTAGCTTCCAGCCCACACTGAGCCTGGCTCCCATCTCACACTGAGCCTGGATCCCACCACATAGAACCTCGATCCCATCTCACACTGAGCCTGGCTCCCAGCCCACACTGATCCTGGCTCCCATCTCACACTGATCCTGGCTCCCATCTCACACTGAGCCTGGCTCCCAGCCCACCAGAGTCTAGGCCAGCCATGGGCAAACTATGGCCCGAGGGCCAGATCTGGCCCGTTTGAAATGAATAAAACTAAAAAAAAAAAGACCATACCCTTTTATGTAATGATGTTTACTTTGAATTTATATTAGTTCACACAAACACTCCATCCATGCTTTTGTTCCAGCCCTCCGGTCCAGTTTAAGAACCCATTGTGGCCCTCGAGTCAAAAAGTTTGCCCACCCCTGGTCTAGGCTCTGACCCGGGCAGGGCTGAGGCTGCAGACGGTGGGCATAGAGGGGTGCAGGCATGGGGGACGCACCTGCTATGGGGGAGGCTGGTGCTGGGAAAGGCCCTGAGGAGGCACTGACCTCCCTCGCTCCCCCTGGCCCCGCTTGTGGGACCGACGTCATGTGACGTGTGTGGGGCCAAAGGGGGGCCGGGAGGCTTGGGCACAGGTTGCTGGCGGCCGTATCTCCGCTCAGGGCCTGGCCCCTCAGCACGTCCTCCCCTCGGGCCGGCTTTCCTGCCGCCAACAAGACGTCCCCAAGGGAGGAGCCTGGGCACCACTAGCCCAGACCTGGCACGGGCTCTAGTGGGTGGGCTGCCAGCTGTGGTGTCTGGGCTGTGGGGTGGGCACCAGTGGGTGGGCCCTGGGGGGGAGAGGAGGCGGGTGGGGGGGCCCAGCCTGGGGCCCAGTGGCCGTCACGCACAGGCACCTGCCCAGCTTCCCCCGTGACAGGCTGCGCCACGCTCCGGGCATCTCATCTCATTTCATTTTCTCTCCACCCCCCCAGGATCCACACCACCTCTCGGCTGCGCAAGTGGCGGGGGGCGGGGGGGGGGGTCCTGAAAACCTGCTGCCACCAGCGCTTATTTAAATCCGGGGCTGATTTATGGCTGTGGACAGTTTTAAGGCCGCAGTGAGCGCGTGGCGGCCAGACTGCTGAACCGACAGTTTCCAAAGTGGGCGCAAAGGCGCGGGCTCAGCACCGAACACATGCTGCCCGGCCTGTCCGGCCCCGCGCCGGCCCCACGCCGGCCCCGCCCCTCGGGACAATCCTGTGTCCGCGTGGAGAAAGCTGAGGGTGCCCGGACTCAGAGTCTCAGGGCCCCCAGGGCTGCCTGGGACGGTGGCTGCGGGCCTTGGGGCACAGGGGGCACAGGGGTGGGCATGGGGGGGCGCAGGGGTGGGTACGGGGGTCATGGGGGTCCCGGGGGGTACAGGGGGCATGGAGGGTGGGCCCAGAGGGCACGGGGGTGGGCACGGGTCACACGGCCTGCACAGAGCTGGCTGCAGGTGCCTGGGGATGGTGGGAGGAGGGAGCAGAGGACGGGAGTGACCCTGAGGCTCCGGCCCTGCAGGTGCCGCCCGGGCTCCGTCAGGCTGCGCTGGCCTCGGGCGGGAGGGGACCGGCCTGGGGAGGACGCAGGCGGCACTGCCCTCCGCGGCTGCGGGGCCTCCGTGTGTGCGTCTGCCTGTGCGTGTATATGGATGTGTGTGCACACACACAGGTGCATGGTGCGTGCAGACCTCGTGTGCGGGGCACTGGGGAGCAGGCCCCCCCGCCCCCCGCATGCTTGAGGCCTGTCCCCTGGTCCGGCAGGAAGCGAGGGGCCGGGCTGACAGAGCACCAGTCCTTCCTGGCCCCTGGGCTCAGGGAGGCGGGACATTGGACAGACACTGGGAGTCAGTCTCCAGTCCCCTGAATTGGGAGCCCAGGGCGGGCAGTGAAGGCACAGCAGGGCCGGCCTGGGTGTGGCTGGGTCCCTGGTCTGGTCCCTGGCGGGTCCCTCTGGCCAGGTCTCTGCCTCCCGGTCCGTCAGGGGTGGCTGGGCGGGTGGCAGCTGGGGGCACCCCTGGCGCTGCAGGTCCGTGATTCTGATTCTCTGGAGCCGGGGACCCCTCCCTGCAGAGGAGGGCACTCCTCCTAAGACATCGGATGCCCGGTCTGGCCTCGTGCCCCCCAATGCCTGGCACCGTGGGAGGGGGCTGAGGGGTGAGGCGACCCCTGTGTGGGGCCCGGAGTGGCTGTGCCCACTGTGGGTGAAGGAAGGAGTCTGGTGCCAGAAGGGAAGGGGGTGGCCTGGGGCAGCGCGGGGTGGGGGGTGGGGGGGGCGGACTCTCGCTGTCAGAGCAACACCGAGCCCCCTAGGGAGCCTGGGAGAGGAGGGGGTGGCCCCCTCACTGGGTCCCACTATGTCCTCCCCGGGCACAAATGGGGGTACTTGGAGGGCTCCCCGCTCTTGCACAGGGAGGGGTGCCAGTGTGGCCCAGGGGACGTGCTGGGCCCTGAGGGTGGTGCCGGCCAGGGAGGGGGGCCGTGGCCTCTGGGCAGCCGGCACGGCCCTCACCAAGGAGGTGGCGCTCGATGGCTGGGCCCCTCCGCGGCCCCCTCTGAACCCCAGGATGAGCACGGGCTGGAGGCAGGGAGCCTGCGCTTCTGGGGAGACAGAGCCTGACTGGGGGTTAGAGGACCAGGGGCCGTGGTCACGGACGTGGGCACCCAGATCCAGGCTCTGGCCTCGGGCCATGGAGAGGCCAGGGGGCTCCTGGGCAGCTGCCGGCGGCTCCGCACGGGGTGGGGCCCTGGTGGCTGAGGTGGGCACGTTGGGTCCCGTCCTCAGCGCTGGGCCCGGTGCTGGGTGAGCCCCTCTCGGGCCGATGGTGGCTGAGCCCCTCTTGGCTGACGCCCTGAGTGCCCCCTGCAGCTGGCACTGCCCTCAGTCTTGCTCTGAACTTGACTGACCATGTGGTTTCGGGACCAGACAGGAGGCTCGAGCCAAGTCACGGCGGGGACGTCAGGGAGGACGTGGGTGGCGGGTGAACGCTTGCGCCTCAGGAAGGAGCAGAGGGGATTGTGGGTCACGGTCCCAGCTCGTCCCTCCCGGGGCTCCGACCGGCTCCTGCTCACCAGTCCTCACGGCGCAGGCGGGAGACCGAGGCGAGAGCCTGCCTGGCTGCCCAGCTCCCCGGCTCCCTCTCCGGCCACTCGCGTCACTGGTTTTCGGCTGAAGGTCTCCGCCTGGTGACTCCCTCCCGCGCCCTGACCAGCCCAGGGGGGTCCCCCCACCCCAGGACCCCCCACTCCAGGGGTCTACCCCCCAGGACCCCCCACTCCAGGGGTCTACCCCCCAGGACCCCCCACTCCAGGGGCCTCCCCACCCCAGGACCCCCCACTCCAGGGGCCTCCCCACCCCAGGGCTCCTCGGAGGGGCCTCGCTCCAGCCGCCTCTTTGTCCCTCAGCGAGGCCCCCAGCAGCGCTCGCCACGGCTGGGCGAGTCCTGAAATTCTCTCCATTAAAAATAAATGCCCCATTTTATCCGCTGAAATGGCTTCGCTCCGACTGTCTTCGCCGTGCGGCTGTGTACGGAGAGCTATAAAACCATAATACAGCCATTAATCCCCTGGATCTGCTTAGACCTAATTCTTATTAAAATACCCTGCGCTCCGGCCGCCGTGTGAGTTACAGCGAGGCGAGGGGCTCCCGGAGGGTCAGACGGACCGGGCGGGGGATGGAGAGGGTGGGCGGGCGGGCGTGGGTGCGGCCAGGTGACCGGCTGCAGCGGGGAGGGACCGTCGCCCCACCGGACAGTCCTCTGTGGGCCCGAGCTCCCGGTCCGGGGTGCCCTCAGGAGGGCAGGTGCAGACGAGGGACCCCCTCACCGGCCCCAGGTGCCTGCTGGGCCGGCTGCTCCCTCCCCGTTCCCTGTGGGCCCGGGCCCACCCTGCCCAGCACCGGCCTGCGTGCAGCCCCTGCCGGCCAGGCTGGCTCCCCTGAACGGCGGTGGCAGCCGCTCCTCCCGCCCTGAGGCTCAGCAGCCCCCCTGCTGCGGAGGCAGCTGCCACCACCCTGGCCCCGGGGCTGGAGCGGAGGTGGCCGTGTGCACCCCAGGCCCTGGGCAGGTGCTGCCGGGCCTGTCCTGTGGGGACAGGAGGTGCCGTGGTGGCTGGGGGACCAGGGTGTGCCCCCCACAGCTCAGCAGTGCAGGAACAGGACCCTGGTGTGGGTGTGGGTGGGCGGTGGGGCCACGGGGGCTGGTGAGGAGGTGTGACCCTGGCCCTGACCCTGACCCTGGCCCTGACCCTGACCCTGACCCTGACCCTGGCCCTGACCCTGACCCTGGCCCTGACCCTGGCCCTGACCCTGACTCTGGCCCTGACCCTGGCCCTGACCCTGGCCCTGGCCCTGGTCCTGGCCCTGACCCTGACCCTGACCCTGACCCTGGCCCTGACCCTGGCCCTGACCCTGACCCTGACCCTGGCCCTGGCCCTGGTCCTGGCCCTGACCCTGACCCTGACCCTGGCCCTGACCCTGGCCCTGACCCTGGCCCTGACCCTGGCCCTGACCCTGGTCCTGGCCCTGACGGGGAACCAGCTGCAGTGAGTGCTGCCTCAGAGTCCTGCCCTCTGCGCTCCACGTGCTCTTGGGAGCCAGCTGGAGGCAGGCGAGGACCCAGGGCTGGATGGCAGCGTGTTCTGGTGATCGGGAGGCGGGGCCCGGGAGATGGGCTGAAACGGGGCAACCTGGGGCTCAGGAGGGCACCGGGGACCCCGGGGCGGACAGGGCCCAGGGTGTGGACAGAGGTCGCACCCCTCACGCTGTGCGGAGGGGTGCAGCCGGCCTGCCTCCCTGTCCCCCCTCATCCACCCCCCTGAATTGTGAGGCTGGGGACTGTGGGTAAGACGCAGTGTCACTGCCCTCGGACGAGGCAGCATCTGCCCCCCACACGGCAGCTGAGGGGTCCCCCACGGAAAACCACCGGGAAGACCCGTGTGAGGCGGGAGGGGGACAGGTCCGAGGGGGGTGTGGCACGCACGTGCTGAGAGGCCCGAGGCTGGCGGAGGCAGCACCGGTGGGCGTGCCCTGCATGAAGTTTTCCCAGGAAAAGTAGTAACGGGACAGCGGTGTATTCCCTACCCTCCCAGGGGCCAGGGCACAGTTGCAATTAAAACCCAAACCTCTATTCAGGCACCTTTGTTCCTGTCCGTCCCTCTGTCCCACCCGAGGATATTTTCCCACTGATTTTAGAGAGCGTGGAAGGGAGGGGAGAGACAGAGAGAAACATGATGTGAGGGAGTCCACCAGTTGGTTGCCTCCCACATGCACTCCAACCAGGGCCAGGGTTCGAGCCTGCAACCAGGTACATGGCTCAAACCTGGGATCCTTCGGTTTGCAGGCCAAGCCTCTATCCCGTGAGCCAAACCGGCCAGGGCCACTCAAGCACTTTTTAAGATACTGACCCACGTAAGTCTTTCCCCACTATTTTCTCTGCCTGTAATAGTCAGAGAGACTGGGCTGTGCCCAGTAACAAACAGCCCTCAGCCTCACAATTCAGGGAACTGACTTCTCACCCCACAGCCTGCGAGGGGCTGGGCCTGCAGCGAGGGCGGAGGGTGGACGTCCGCCAGCACACGATCCCGCGTTTGTGGAGACAGGAATGGAGAGGCCGAGGGTCGAGCACTGGCATTTGCTTGTGCCTCTCGGAAGTGTGTCACTCCGCTCACATTGCCCTGTGGGAACCACGTCAGGGCCATGCCTGGCTTCTGGGGGTGTGTGGGGGGGGCAGGACCCCGTATCGGGAGCTGCGCAGTTCCTAACGAGTCCACTTAAATCTCCCCCTCGCCCCCACCCCCGTGGCCCTATTTTGATCTTGTTGTTGTAACAACTATTTTTGCGTGCGTTGGTTAGGGATGCGTCGTGTTATGTGAAAACCGACATGATGGTCTCACCAAATGGGCTTTCTGCTTCTGATGTAACAGAAAGCCCGGAGCAGTGGTTCTCAACCTTCCTAACGCCGCGACCCTTTAATACAGTTCCTCATGTTGTGGTGACCCCCAATTTCATTGCTACAAATTGAACATAATTAAAGCATAGTGATTACTCACGAAAACAATATGTAATTATAGATGTGTTTTCCAATGGTCTTAGGCGACCCCTGTGAAAGGGTTGTTCGACCCCCAAAGGGGTCGCGACCCACAGGTTGAGAACCGCTGGCCTGGAGTGAAGCAGGGAGCCCCGAAGTCGGCCGATTCCAGGCGGAGTCGGGGCCTCGGTGATGCTGGCAAGGACGTGGGCCCTTTCTGTCCAGCCGCCCCGACTGCTGCTTTTGTCCTGCGTGTGGCCTCCCGGTCACAGGGTGGCTGCCGCGCCTCCGGCATCACGTCTGCGTCCCAGGCAGGAGGCGGCCGGACAGAAGACAAGAGAGCGACAGAGGGCAGGAAGCCTGACGGGGTCTCCCCCTTCTCCGGAACTTTCTGGGAAGCTCCACGCAGCCCGTCACCCACACAGTCCTGTCCAGGCGGCGCCGCACGGCCCTGGGCAGCTGCACGGGACCGGGAAGCGGGCCTGAGGAGGGCGTGCAGCTGCGTGGACAGGAGAGCGGCTGCGGGTCAGGGCTCAGGCCACGTGGATAATGGGGAGGCGACTGGGCTGGCCCTGGGGTCCGGCAGACACCCCGTCACATCCCCTTTATGTTGAAGGCGAGGAAACTCGGCTGCTTGAAAATCCTGCTTTTAACGTGAACGCGGCCCTGCCCCCGCCCCCGGCCCCGACGGTCCACGCCTGGCTCCCCCTCCCCGCGGCCTGGCTCCCCCTCCCCGCGGCCTGGCTCCCCCTCCCCGCGGCCTGGCTCCCCCTCCTGGCCCCCTCCCTGTAATTAACGCAGAGTCGCTGGAGCTGGCTGATTAGTTTTTTATTAAAATAACGACGCCTTCCAGGCAATCAGGGGGACTGCGTGGAACTCAGCAGTTTTCGCTTTATTTATGGGAACGCGGAGCAGTGGACAGCTCATTCCCGCCGCAAACACCAGGGTCGCGTCCTTGGGGTGAAATACGGCGGGGCTGGCGGGAGGCGTGGCCGCCGGCTCTTCGGGCCATAAAACCCCGAAGTAATCACCCTGCGCTTTAACGAGCTTCCGATCACCCTGTTTGGCGCCTCGGAGCCCTGGGGTCCCGCAGGCTGGGGATGTGCGGGCGCAGATGGCAGGCAGAGGCGACCCCCGGAGGCCGTGGGCAGTGCTGTGTCCTGATCGGGGAGCCCCCCCCCCCGTCAGGACGCCAGTGCCGGTGCCCCACGCGCCCCATGACCAGGAGCATGGGGGGTGCTGGAGGGATGAGGCGGGGAGGCTTGTGCGTGCGGTCAGTGACGGCTGGCGACGGGCCTTGTGCTCATGCGGTCTCCGTCTGAGCTGTCCTGTCCAGCGTGGGACAGTGATCACAGCTGCTCCTCAGAGTGCCACCCGCACCTCGGCCTGTCCCTGCGAAGGCTGAGCAGCTCAGAGCAGGAAACTGCCGTGCAGTGTGCAGTGGGCAGCTGTGGAGTGTGCGGCCGTGCAGTAGGCAGTGTGCATCCATGCAGTAGGCAATGGGCAGCCGTGCAGTGGGCAGTGTGCAGCCGTGCAGTAGGCAGTGGGCAGCCGTGAAGTAGGCAGTGGGGCAGTGGGCAGCCGTGCAGTGGACAGTGTGCAGTGTGCAGCCATGCAGTAGGCAGTGGGGCAGTGGGCAGCCGTGCAGTGTGCAGTGGGCAGCTGTGGAGTGTGCGGCCGTGCAGTAGGCAGTGTGCATCCATGCAGTAGGCAATGGGCAGCCGTGCAGTGGGCAGTGGGCAGCCGTGCAGTGGGCAGTGTGCAGCCGTGCAGTAGGCAGTGGGGCAGTGGGCAGCCGTGCAGTGGACAGTGTGCAGTGTGCAGCCATGCAGTAGGCAGTGGGGCAGTGGGCAGCCGTGCAGTGTGCAGTGGGCAGCTGTGGAGTATGCGGCCATGCAGTAGGCAATGGGCAGCCGTGCAGTGGGCAGTGTGCAGCCGTGCAGTGTGCAGTGTGCAGCCGTGCAGTAGGCAGTGGGGCAGTGTGCAGTGTGCAGCCGTGCAGTAGGCTGTGTGCAGCCGTGCAGTGGGCAGTGGGCAGTGTGCAGTTTGCAGCCGTGCAGTAGGCAGTGGGGCAGTGGACAGTGGGCAGCCGTGCAGTGGGCAGTGTGCAGTGTGCAGCCATGCAGTAGGCATTGTGCAGTGTGCAGCCGTGCAGTAGGCAGTGGGGCAGTGGACAGTGGGCAGCCGTGCAGTGGGCAGTGGGCAGTGTGCAGCCGTGCAGCAGGCAGTGGGGCAGTGTGCAGCCGTGCAGTGGGCATTGTGCAGTGTGCAGCCGTGCAGTAGGCAGTGGGGCAGTGTGCAGTGTGCAGCCGTGCAGTTGGCAGTGGGGCAGTGTGCAGTGTGCAGCCGTGCAGTAGGCAGTGGGGCAGTGGGCAGTGGGCAGCCGCGCAGTGGGCAGTGGGCAGCGTGGTGTGCTGTGCATGGAGCAGGAACCGGTTTCGCAGTTCATTTCCTGCTTTCACTGCCCGGCTGTAGTGGACCAGTGGCCGTAGGGGACCAGTGGCCGTGGGGGACCAGTGGCTGTGGGGGACCAGTGGCCGTAGGGGACCAGTGGCCGTGGGGGACCAGTGGCCGTAGGGGACCAGTGGCCGTGGGGGACCAGTGGCCGTGGGGGACCAGTGGCCGTAGGGGACCAGTGGCCGTGGGGGACCAGTGGCTGTAGGGGACCAGTGGCCGTGGGGGACCAGTGGCCGTGGGGGACCAGTGGCCGTGGGGGACCAGTGGCCGTGGGGGACCAGTGGCCGTGGGGGACCAGTGGCCTTGGGCCAGAGGACAAAGGTGACACTGGGGCTGAGTGATGACCAGGCGGGGCCAGGCCACACCCACCCGGACCGACTGGGACAGAAACGCCGGCTGTTTGGGGCACGTCCCTCGTCCCGAGTCTGACTTGCTCTGCCATCGCCCGCTGTCACGGCCGCCGGGGACATTGCCCCCTGCTCCCGCCACTGCGGAACTCGCCTCCGCCAATGTCTCCTTCCCAGCGAGGTGCCAGCCGGGGGGTCGCCGGGCCCTGGCTGGGCTGCCTGGCAGAGGGGCTGCAGGCTCCAGGGATGAGTCAGAATACATTAGCATGCTAACCAGGCTGGAACCATCTGGAAGGAGGCACGCGTCATCCAAGAGCCATGCTGGTTCCAAAGCCCCATTAACACTTCAGGCTCACGCCTCCCGCCTCCCTGCCAGCCTGCAGGGGGGGTGGGAGGGGGGCGGAGGGGAGGCTCCTACAGCCCTGGAGCAGGCACGGCTCTGAGGCTGCCGGCCACTGTGGGGGGCGGGAGGGGAGGCCATAGGGCGTGGGCTGGAGGGCATGTGTCGGGACTTGTCTCCCCCTTAAAGGGGGGGGTGCTGGCCACAGGGGAGGACAGGGACCTCAGTCCCCAGACCAGGAACTCACAGACAGACAGACACATGCAGACTCTCTCTCTCTCTCTCTCTCTCTCTCTCTCACACACACACACACACACACTCTCTCTCTCTCACACATACACCCTCCTCCCCAATCCCCCTCCCCCTGACTCAAGCTGGCTTGTTGTGCTTGAACCGAGAGCGGCTCAGAACAGACAGGGCGGCTGCGGCAGGGCCTGGGTCGCTGCGGAAACACTCAGGAACCCACATCTTAAACGCCCGCCCTCACCCGGTGTTGGTGCAAGACTCCTGCGCGGACCCAGCTCCACCCGCTGTGACCTCGTCAGCTCCCCAGCCCCCCGGCCTCGGTTTCTCCCTGGAATCGGGGTGATGACAGCTCAGGTTCCTGTAGCGCTGTGACGGGGCCCGAGGCCAGGACCCGGGGTGCACGCAGTGGCGGGACCCCGTCCGAGTGGAGGGCGGGGCCTGCTGAGCTGCCGGCTCCTCCCCTCCAGGCCCCTGGGCACCGGCTGACACGCGTGGGCTCTGGGGAGCGGGTGGGGAAAATAAGACGAGTCTTGGTGGCCCCGGCCGGTGTGGCTCAGAGGACAGAGCGCTGGCCTGCAGACCGAAGGGTCCCGGGTTCGATTCCGGTCAAGGGCACGGACCTCGGTTGCGGGCTCCTTCTGGCCGGGCCCTGGTCGGGGCTGTGCAGGAGGCACCCAGTCCATGTTTCTCTCACATCGATTTTCTCTGTCTCTCCCTCTCTCTCCGAAACTCACTGGGAAACATCCTCGGGGGAGAGTTAACAACAGAAAAGTCGTGGTTCCGCTGCTGGTCTGTGTAGACGCGGGAGGGGCCTGGGACCAGGAGCCACAGGACGATCGGCCTCCCGGGTGGGGCCTCGGTCAGAGCATCGCCAGGACGTGGTCCCCGGGGACGCGCAGAACCCGCAGGATCCCCGAGTTCTTAGGGGCACCACTCGGGGTGCTCTGCAGAGGCGGTGAGCTTCCTCACCCACGTCCGGCTTCCTCCTCACCCACGTCCCCCCTGGTGCCGCCCGGCCCCGCGGGCCTGGCTGTTACTCTCAGCCGCTGTGCTGCGGGCACCCAGGGGTGAGGCAGGTCTGGGCTGCGGGCACCCACGGGTGAGGCGGGTCTGGGCTGCGGGCACCCACGGGTGAGGCGGTCTGGGCTGCAGGCACCCACGGGTGAGGCGGTCTGGGCTGCGGGCGGGGCTCTCAGGCGGAGCTGCGGAGGCCCCGGTCCCGGCGGGACCCACACCGCGAGATCACATGAGCCGCGGGCCCAGGGTTACACGTTAGCCGCCGGTTCCCGCGGGTTCCTACCCATTTTCCTCCAGAGGGTGCAGGAGTCGGTTACTTGCTGCCGAGTCGGTGCTGAATGAGGGATCGGATCTTGAACTGGTCCTCGGACCAAATAGCTCGGTGTCCCTTTCACTTATTATTTATTTCACTATTGTTATTTTTAAATCCTCACCCAGGGATATTTTTCCATTGATTTTTAGAGAGACAGGGAGAGACAGAGAGAAGCATCGATTGGTTGCCTCCTGCACACGCCCCGACCAGGGCCCTGGCTCAGGAGGAGCCTGCAACAGAGGTACGTGCCCTTGACGGGAATCAAACCCGGGACCCTTCAGTCTGCAGGCCGACGCTCTATCCACTGAGCACACCGGCCAGGGCACCTCTGTGCCCCCCACTTTGCCTGGTATGAGCCTCTACCAACACCTCTCACCGTCTGTGTTTGCCGAGCGCCCAGCCCGCCGCCTCACCACCCAGGTGCGTAGCGGAGCCCACCTTGGGGGAGCCTGGCCTTCGGTGGTTGTCCCCAAACGGCGTGTGTATCGCCCGCAGGCGCACGGGCATCTGTTGTTTACGCCGCTCCAGCTTCGCGAGCTGCTGGCGCCCGACTCCCGCCAGTGTTTGGGGGCCTCGCGCTTGTTTGTATTCTTCTGGTGGCGAAGCCGACGCTGACAATGTAGCTTTCAAACAGCTTTGTCGCGACGGGAGCCACACACAGAGAGGCCACGCGTTTAACGTGGTGATCGGGTGCGTGGTGACAGGACGCATTTGTGAAACCGTCGCCCTGACCCGGAGCGTGAACCAGCCCACCGCCCAGGCGTCTCCCTGGCCCCAGCCCCCTCTGTCCCTGGTCACCTCTGTCCCTGGCCATCTCTGTCCCTGGTCACCTCTGTCCCTGGCCATCTCTGTCCCTGGTCACCTCTGTCCCTGGCCATCTCTGTCCCTGGTCACCTCTGTCCCTGATCATCTGTGTCCTGCCTGTCCCCTGCTCCCGCCCCCGGAAACACCGTCTCCTGTCCGTCACCACAGGTAAGTTTGCGGCTCTGGAATCTGATACAAATAGAGTCGCAGCACGTGTCTGTCCCCTCTGGTGTGTGACTCCTTCACTCAATAACTACGCTGAGACCCGCCCCGTCGAAGCTTCCCCCAGGGGCCCTTGTCCTCGTCGCCGCGGCCCCGGTGCGGGCAGGGAGGGACTCAGCCCTTTACCTGCGTGGGGGGGGGGTGGTCCTCACTGTCCCCGGCTCAGACAGACAGCCGCTGGCCACATGGACGGGCTGGCCGGTGGCGTCCGCTTCTCTTCTGCCGGCAAATGCGCAGGAGCGAGTGGCTGGGGCGCGGGGCTTAACTAACGATGTGTTTTATATATAAACACACACACACACACACACATTACTTCAGAGAGGAAGGGGGAGGGAGAGAGAGATACAAACATCAGGACGAGAGAGAATCATGGACCGGCTGCCTCCTGCACGCCCCCCACTGGGGATCGAGCCTGCAACCCGGGCCTGTGTCCTGACCGGGGATCGAACCGTGACCTCCTGGTTCGTAGGTCGACGCTCACCCTCTGAGCCACGCTGGGCTGTTTAACGTTTAAGAAACTGCTCTGACGTTCGGCCGGATTCCAGAGCTCACCCGGTGGGGGCGCCCTCCCCGGCGTCCGGCCCCCGCCCGCCCGGCCTTCCTCCCAGGCTGCAGCGGCACCTCCTCGCATCTCCACGGTGGAAGGGACGCTGTAGACCTTTCCCGGTGCTGCTTCAGCCCTCGAACATCGTCTGAGCTTGAACGTCTGTCCAAACCTCTCTCCTTGCCCGCTCACTGGGCTGGGCAAATGCAAGCACACGGCAGGCGACAAGCGGGCAGCCCGCGAACCTGCGGCCACACCAGCTGGAGGCGGCAAAGCCCGGTGGGTGCTGCGGCAGGAAGGGAAGTCAGTGCAGGGACACGGGACCTCCACATGGAAGCGACGCAGCCGGTGAGACACTGAGATCGACTGCGAGGCCAGACTGACCGCAGGGCGGGTTCCAGAACAAAGGCCGGAGCCGGCAGAGAGGGCGTTTCACGCTGACCAGGTGCCGTCAATCAGGAGGACACAACCATGCCCCTTGGCGGGCATGCCCAGTGGTCAGAGCGGCAGCCCGCACACCGAGGGGTCTCAGGTTCCATTCCTGGTCGAGGGCACGTCCTGGGTCGCAGGCTGGACCCCGGCCCTGGTCGGGGCGCCTGGGGGAGGCAACCCATCCATGTGTCTCTCTCTCCCTCCCCCTCCCTTCCGCTCTCTCTAGAAAGCAATGGGAATGAACAATAAAAAAATGTGTGTTTTTTTCTGGTTTCTTAAGGTGAAAAATAAGGTAGTTGACTTGAGACTGTTTTCCTTTCACGACACACAACACACGTTTTGCTGTTGTTCATCCTCACCCCAGGATATTTTTCCCATCGACTGATTTTGAGAAAGTGGAGGGAGGGAGAAGGGGAAGGGCGGGGAGAGAGAGAGAAACATCGATGACAGAGACATTGATGGATTGGTTTCCTTCCACAAACGCTCCAATCAGGGGAGCGAACCTGCAACCGAGGGCCGTGCCCTTGACTGGAATCGAACTGCAATCCTTCAGCGGAGGCTCTAACGGCAGAGCCACCAGCCAAGGCTCTAACCACATTTTAACACAATGGACCTATTTCCAACAGCACACGAGCAGCAGGAAGTAGTCGGGGTGCGGGGTGGCTAAACACTAGAAGCAAGGCGACTGTCACAGCAGACGCAGGAGAGACCCCGCACCCTTCCCCAGAGCGTCAGTGAACCAGGACCCGGAGGGAGAGTTCATCGACAAAGGCACGGACAAGGCCACGCCGCTGACATCACGCCGAGAGCTGCGTGCTGGGCGCTGCGGCCAGGAGCAGACGGCGCCGCGCTCCCACGCCCACCCGCACTGGGCTGGGGTCCTCGGCCGCCCAGCCAGGCAAGTAAAAGAAGTAAATGCCCTGGCTGGTGTTGCTCAGTGGATAGAGCATCGGCCTGTAGACTGAAGGGTCCCGGGTTCGATTCCAGTCAAGGGCACATGCCCGGGTTGTGGGTTCGATCCCCAGTGGGGGGTGTGCAGGAGGCAGCTGATTAATGGTTCTCTCTCATCACTGATGTTTCTCCCTCTCCCTTCCTCTCTGACATCAATAAAAATATATTTAAAAAAAGAAAGAAAAAGCGTCCAGATGGGAAAGGGAGCAATAACCTTGTATTTGCAGGCGCGATCATCGCTCCATGGGACCCAAGAAACACTGACCAGCACGTGCGCCGCGAGGGGAAGGGAGACACAGAAACACAAATCAATTGTCCTCGTGCGCGAACGCAATCAGAAGAGACATCACGACGCCATTTGGGATGTAGAAACAGAGTAAGTGCTTAGAGAGAAATACGGCTTCGCACCAACTGCCACGCTCGGCTCAGATGCACGGACCTGAACGGACGGATGACGGCGCGGCGTTCACGGGGCAAATGCGCAAGGTCTTAGGCTGCTCCTTCCCCTAAGTTGGTCTGCAGATTCCACACAATCTCTTCCCAAATCCTGGCCCAAATCCCGGCCCAAATCCCCGCTCAAATCCTAGCCCAAATCCCGGCCCAAATCCCGGCCCAAATCCCGGCCCAAATCCCAGCCCAAATCCCGGCCCAAATCCCCGCCCAAATCCCAGCCCAAATCCCGGGCCAAATCCCTGCTCCAATCCCAGGTAGACTCTCCCAGCCCCACGCAGCCTGCGCGCTGCTGCCAGGAGCTCCGGGGCGGCTCAGTGGGCAGCTCCGTGATGCTCCTTCTCCTCTGACTTCCTCCTGGTCGGCACCCACCGCTCTGTGGGTGACGTCCCTGCGCGGCCGCAGAGCCGAGCCACCCACCCACCCGCCTGCGGGGTGTTGGGCCGGTTCCGTCCGGCCTTGAGTGTCAGCGTCATGCAGGGATCTGCGTGCAGTCGCTGCATTTCTCTTGGGAAGGCACCCGGAGAGTAAGCCGGTCGGGGGAGGGGTGGGGTGGGGGTGCCACCCGGATGGGACCGCCCTGCCCACCCGCCCGCCGCCCACCGTGGCCGCCCACGTGGGTCAGTCTGGGGTCTCAGGTCCGCCTGACCCCCCGCCACCTGGGACGGTGCTGTCTTTCTCACAGGCCCCCCGCCTGCGGCTCCCCACAAGCGCTCGGCCGGGAGGCTCTGCCCTCCATGCGGCCTCTCTGCCCGTCGCCACGGCCACTCCTGACCAAGAGCCAGAGTCACCCCGAGTCCCAGGATGAGGCCGAGGCAGGCTTGGAGGCCAGGGCAGGGGAGAGGTGGTGTGGGGGGTCCATGGGGGGGACTGTCCATTTGGGGGCTGGGGCCCCCCTGCCACAGCCATTCACCACCCCCCTCTCAGGCGCCGCTGCCTCCCCGCCATGACCTCAGGGTTTGAGGGCACCTGGTCCTCCCAGCTCCCGGCTCCCACATTTGAGAGGAGACCCCTGGATCACCCGGGGGAGCCCCGCACCCCGGGACGAGCGTCCCTATGAGAAACAGCTGGAGGAGAAACCGGCGGCTCAGGGAGTGACGAGCCCAGGACGCCTGAGCAGAGGCTGGAGGCCAAGGGGTCTCCCGGGCACCTTCTGAGGGAGGGTCCTGCCGACACCTTCGGGGGTTCGGCCCGGAACTGAGAGGCACCTGTGTGTTCGAAGCTCATTAGTTTCGACTGCCCCAGGGGCTGGCACCGAGCGGCACTGGGTCCCAGCGCCTGTGGGCCCGGCCCGGCGGCCAGAGCTTCTCCCCCAGGTCACGGTCAGGGGACTTCGCTGCCCTGGGGGCCAAGGAAGGTCCCAGACTGCCTTCTGGGTCCCGAGGTCCAGTGAGCCGCCTGGGATCGTCCTGGATCCGGGGAGGTTGTGGCTGTGTGCACAGCACCCCAGGAAGGCCCATGGCCCAGTCCCCCCACGTGGCCCTGCTCACTGTGGCTGCCACCTGAGATGCCACTCTGCCCCCCACACTGCCCTCCACGCTGCCCTCCACGCTGCCCTCCACGCTGCCCCCCACGCTGCCCCCCACGCTGCCCTCCACGCTGCCCCCCACGCTGCCCCCCACTCTGCCCCCCACGCTGCCCCCCACGCTGCCCTCCACGCTGCCCCCCACGCTGCCCTCCACGCTGCCCTCCACGCTGCCCCCCACGCTGCCCTCCACGCTGCCCCCCACGCTGTCCTCCACGCTGCCCCCCACGCTGCCTCCCACGCTGCCTCCCACGCTGCCCTCCACGCTGCCCCCCACGCTGCCCCCCACGCTGGCTGCCACGCTGGCTGCCACGCTGCCCCCCACGCTGCCCTCCACGCTGCCTCCCACGCTGGCTGCCACGCTGCCCGCCACACTGCCCCCCACGCTGCCCCCCACGCTGCCCTCCACGCTGCCTCCCACGCTGCCCCCCACGCTGGCTGCCACGCTGGCTTTCGAGCCTGTTTGTTTGCTTTCCGAGGGACTCAGCGCCTGAACCAACAGCTTGGAGCAGTTTGGGCGTCTTGTTGTGGTGCTTGGTACCCAGCCACCTGCCAAGGAAAGGCTGCCACAGCGGAGCTGCGCCAGGAGGGGTCACGGGGAGGAGGGCGCCCAGCCCTGCAGCCCGCCGGCCCCACGGGGCACATCCTGAACCTCTGGCCCCCAGCCGCCTGGGGACTGCGGCCCCTGAGCAGCAGGCGGAGACCCAGGCCTGGCCGGTGCCTGTCCACTGGGCTCAGGGTGGTCTGTCCTCGGGCAGGAGGGCTGAGGCAGAGCCGGCCTTTGAGAAAGTGGCCTGGTCACTGGTCGGTGTGGCTCAGTGGATAGAGCGTCGGCCTGCGGACTGGGGGTCCCAGGTTCGATTCTGGTCAAGGGCATGTACCTGGGTTGCGGGCACATGCCCAGTGCGGGGTGTGCAGGAGGCAGCTGATCGATGTTTCTCATCGATGTTTCTAGCTCTGTGTCCCTCTCCCTTCCTCTCTGTAAAAAATCAATAATATATATTTTTTTTTAAAAAAAAAAGAGAGAAAGTGGCCTTGTCACTGGGCTGAGAGGAGCTGGTTGGTGGTCCTGGGGGGCGGGGCCACTAAGACAGCCAATCAGAGGGCCCCGCAGACCATGGGTCCGTGACCACCAGAACCGGGAATAGGCGGGGTCTCTTTCCAGCCAATCGGACAGGCCCATGCAAATGAGGGCTTGTGAGGTCAGCAGTTTGAGGTGGGCGCTGACACGTCTCCCCCGGGTGGGGCCACGCCCTCGCCATGCGGCTCCGGAAGCAGCTCTGCCCACAGCCTCGGGGACAGCCCCCCCCCCCCCCCCAGCCAGTGGCATCGCCCAGGGCAGCTCCAGCGCGGCCCCTGCACCCGCCTCCCCCCTTGGGGTCCAGGACTCGCACCTCCCACGTGTCCGCTTCTCGGTGTGTCTCCCTTCCGCCCCCACATCCTCTGTGTCCATCCTGCTGCTCTCCTTACAATTGCCCCCCCCCCCGCCCCTCCCTGGACCCCAGGGTCATCGATTCAACCCCACGACTTCCTCCCTTGCCCTCCCCTCCCCTCCCGGCCCCAGGGGCACTTGGTGCATCCACAGTGCTGTGCAACCACCACCTTTATCGAGCTCCAAAGCAGCACCCTGGCCTGTAAAGAGCCCCCCACTGAGCCCCCCAGCCCCCGCACCCTGACTCGCTCCATGCCTGGGGCCGCCTGCACAGGCACACCCGTGGCCTCACCGGTGTCATCAGCGTCACCTTCTCGGGTTCGGGGTGTCGCAGGCGTCAGGGCTTCCTTCCTTCTTGTGGCCGATCCCGCTCCCGTGGGAGGGGCCCTGCCTGGGGGCTCATTGTCTGCCAGCGGCCATTCAGCCCGGGGGGAGCCGTTTTCTTTAAAAAAAATATCTTTATTGATGTCAGAGAGGAAGGGAGAGGGAGAGAGGTAGAAACATCAAGGATGAGAGAGAATCATGGATCGGCTGCCTCCTGCACGCCCCCCACTGGGGATCGAGCCCGCAAACTGGGCCTGTGCCCCAACCGGGAATGGAACCGTGACCTCCTGGTTCATAGGTCGGTGCTCACCCCCTGAGCCACGCCGGCCGGGCCAGCGGGAGCTTCTGAAGCCACGTTGGTTGAAGTCTCCGCCGCTTGGAACCTTCCAGGGCTTAGCAAGAACCACGAGGTCTTATGTGGGCAGCCCGGGGACCCAGGGCCCCCCCACAGCCCCGCACCCCGGCTCCCGGGCTCCCCGCGCCGCTGGCCGGCTCCCTAGTCCTGTGGTCACCGGCTCAGCGCCGCCCCAGCTGCCCACACGCCCGCTCACAGCCCCGTGCCCCTCGCCCATCCCTCTGCCAGGCTTGGCTCAGCCGCTGGGTCCCCATCAGAAAGTCACCTCCAGGACGGCCTGCCCTCCTTCCTCTCGGCCGTGCCGCCCCCGCCACCAGGCCGACCGGGGGCCCATAAACCCAGCGCCACGCCCGCCCTGCAGCCTGGAGCTCACGGAGGGCACCGCCTCTCCTGGTGCCTCTCCCTGCGGGGCCTGGCACTGCGCTGGCTCCCACCTGCCCCGTGAGTCCTGGAGTGAGCGCGGGAGCGCAGGGGGCGCGTGGCAGCGCTGCGCTCGCCTGGCAGCGGGTCCAGGCTGGCATCTGGTGTAAACTCGCAAGCATGCCTCCAGCTGGCCCCTGCACGGCGCTGGCCTACACCCGCTCCAAAAATATGACATATTTTTATTTTTAAAAAAATCGATCCATCATTTGTGGGGCTGTTGCCAGCAATTCACAGCAGAATTAACCCTTCTCCGCCCAGAGGGCCATGGGCCCGGCCCCCGTCTCCAGTCCCGCCTCCCCGTCCTGCGGCAGGTGGTGGGGGGCAGGCTGGCCTCGGGGCAGGAGGCGATGGGCTGGGTTTCAGGGTGACCATGGCCGAGGTCCTGCCCACGGAGGTACTGTCGGTCCCCCGTCTTTTCAACCTGTAAGACTGCACCCGCTCGCCCCCTCCCACCCCCGGAGGCCTTCCAGAACATTCCTCCTGGGCCTGAGCGACCTTGGGCTCTGCGTACCTGGCACATCCAAGATGTTTGCCCTGCGTGCGAGGCCACGAGGACTTGCAGGGTTTCCTTTGGCTGCACCGCCCCCCCCCCCCGGGTCTGGTGGGGTGTCAAGGCCCCGTGCCAACCGGAGACGGAGCAGGTGCCCACCACGCCGGCTCCAGTGAGCCGCCGGGAGGGGCAGCGTTCCCGTGGAAGTGGCCTGGCCCCAACCACCGGTTTTGGCTTTGAAACCGGCCGATGTTTTGGCAGCAGACCCGACCCCGATGCTGTCTCTCGGCTGTTTCCATCCGCGTCGCCCGTGCATATGCTGCCTCCAGGACGCCTCCACCTCGGAGGCCCGTCCTGTCCTGGGTTCAGGTTCAGCCCTCGTCACCGGGCGAGGACGGACAAGCCTCCCAGCCGGCGCCCTGTCCCAGTGCCCCCAACGCCGTGGCCCTGCCCTGACTTGGCGTCCAAGGACCCACCTGCTCCTGGCCCACAGGGGCCGCCTCCCCCACTGCCACGCCTTCACCCCGTCCAGCCTGGGCCGTGATTTCTTTCCTTTTATTTTATTTTATATTTTTTATTGGTTTCAGAGAGAAGGGAGAGAGAGGGAGGGAGAGGGAGGGAGAGAGAGAGAGAGAGAGAGAGAGAGAGAGAGAGAGAGAGGGGTCAATGATGAGAGAATCATTGATTGGCTGCCTCCTGCTTGTTTCACACTGGGGATCGAGCCTGCAACCCAGGCATGTGCCCTGACCGGGAATCGAACCTTGACCTCTTGGTTCATAGATCGATGCTTAACCATTGAGCCACGTTGGCCAGGGTAGAGGAGTGCAGCCAAGAGAGTCGAAGGGAGGGGGAGAGATAGAGAGAGAAACATCGGTGTGAGAGAGACACATCAAGGTCGCGGCCAGGGATGGAGCCTGCAACCGAGGTACATGCCCTTGACCTGGAATCAAACCTGGGACCCTTCAGTCCGCTGGCTGAGGCTCTACCCACGGAGCCGAACCAGCGAGGGTGTTAAAACAAACATGATCATTAAACAGCAACACCTTCAGCTGCACCGAGTCCCTTGGGGGCGGCCACAGCTGCCTTCGCTCTGTGATGTGCACGCGGCAGAGCAAAGGGTCTGACGGCGGCCGGCCGGCCTCTGGGACCCAGCCCAGCCGCACGTGCATGTATCCACCGCAAGCAGCAGACACGCCCTTGTGCCAGGCCGTGGGCTGCACTTGGGGTGCTCCCAGCCCCGGCGGGGTGCTGGGGAGCCGGGAGCCCCCCGTGATGACCGCACGGGGCCGGAGTGGGTGGGGGTTGAGGGGCGGGTGGGGACTGGCAAGGCCGCCTCGTTGGCGGGCCGCGCCTTCCCTCCACACAGCCTGTTGGCAGCACGGCACCCGCTGGCGTCTTGGCCGGGCCCGAGGCCGGCGGTGCCAGGCGCCAGTTCAGAGCCAGGCGCCCCTGGCAAGCCCCACAGGACACATTGCGCAGGGAACAGGCAGGCGGCAGCCTTCCCAGGCGCCTCTGCTGCCAGCGGACGGTGCTGGAATGCGGGCGTCTCCCGCTGGTCACGGCCCCGGGCCGGCTGTGAAGCAGCCTCGGGGACCCCCCCCCCGAGATGTCCCCTCCGAGGGGCGGCCCTCTGCCTGCTCTCCACCCCGGAGCCCCTGCCATCTGTCCGTGACCGGAGGGAGAAGCCCTGCGTCGGAGCCATAATGCGATCGCTCCTGCGATTTGTCACATTCGGAGGAGCCGGCAGACAGGAAAGGAAGTCGTTTGATTCTATTATGTGGGAATTAGCTCGCAGCCCAGGCTGTTCCTTGTTAGAGCAATTTCTCTCCATTTGTTTCGGGAGAAAATTGCCTGTGCGTCTTCATCTGGCCCCGCGGCTGCCGGCAGCCGGGAGGAGGGGGGCCTGCGCCCGACCTGGCGGCTGGGGGCTCACAGGCCCGCCCACCCGCCCGCCCACCCTCGGGCTCTCACCATGGCTCCCCGAGGGCCAGGGCGGTCCCCGGCAGGACGGGCCCAGCCAGGCTCCCAGTGCAGACAGCGCAGTGGGGGGGCTGGGGTGGGAACTGTGCCTGAGCCAAACCTGGGCTGGTCAGGGGCGCTGGAGGTGACGCCGGAGGGGCAGGGACTCCAGGAGGAGGGACCGGCTGGAGAAGGTCAGAGGTGGGGTGAGACCTAGAAGTGGGGGCCCCTCTGCATCTGAGGTCCTTTGGGGGACCCGCAGCGGGCACGGCAGGGGGCGTGCCATCTAGGGAGTGGGCTGCTGCAGGTCACTGCCCTCGCCCAGCCCTCCTGTGGCCACCCAGCGGGGGGGCGCTCTGCCGTGGCCCCAGCTGTGGGGAGGCGGCCTCCTCCGGGTTCTGGCTCAGAGCAGAGGCCACCGAGGCCCTGAGTTCACACTCAGATCCCGCCGACTCCGGGCTGCCACCCAGGTGCCGCCGGCAAAGGCATGCGGTGCAGCTGAGCTGTGGGGGCGGGTGGGCGTGTGGGGGTCCGAGTCCCCCACGTGCCTGCCCTGCCCCTGCCCCTGGGAGGGCACCCTTCCATGCGGCTGCCACACCCTCTGTTGGGTGGCCTTGTTTTTACGAAACAAAAGGTACGGAAGGTGCAGCGCGCAGATCATCAGGGTGCGATTCCCAAATACAGGCCGGGGACCAGCTCCCTCCGCGGGGGGAGGCGGCCGCCCAGGAAGCGGGTCACACGGACGGAACCACACGGCACTGTCCTCCCGCCCGGCTCCACCCTCAGCCCGATTTCTGCGATTTACCTGCGGACTTGGCCCTTCTTTCCTGTGGAGAGGTGCTCCGCCACGGGCCCCCGCGGAAGGCACCCACGGCTGTTCACGTGCCCGGATGGTTCCGGGTGCTCAGGCCTCGGGGATGGTTCCGGGTGCTCAGGCCCCGGATGGTTCCGGGTGCTCAGGCCCCGGGGATGGTTCCAGGAGCTCAGGCCCCGGATGGTTCCAGGTGCTCAGGCCCCGGATGGTTCCGGGTGCTCAGGCCCCGGAGAGGGTTCCAGGTGCTCAGGCCCCGGGGATGGCGTCCAGGTGCTCAGGCCCCGGGGATGGCGTCCAGGTGTTTGCTGGTGCGAACGGAGCTGCAGCAAACATTCCGGTGCAGGTGTTTGGAGGGAACCGTGTCCTCATTTCTTTTGGGGAAACACCCGGGTGAAGGGCTGGGTCCCCCTGGCAGGTGTCATGTGATGTCGCAGCTTTCCCAGGGGCCTCGCGGGCAGTGTGGGCCGCGGTCAGCCCTGTTGACCGGTGATGGCCAAGAGCGAGTCCCCGTGCTCAGCGGCCACGTGTGCACCTTCCCTCCTGAGGCGTCCGCTTGTTTGCATGGGGGGTGGGGCTGGAATGGGATCCCCCACGACCCCACCCCCGTCCGGCAGCTTTGTTGAGAGGAGGACACGCCGCGCTCTGCCAGTTTACGGTCGGTGTCGCCCAGAGGCCCGACTGACTTTATTGTGAAATGATCACCCCAACGTTCCGTTGACAGCCCACACCAACGGGCTTTCGGGGCCGCTCTCTCAGCCTCTCCCGTGAGCGCAGCAAGGCAGCCCCAGCCTCCGCACAGGCAGCCAGGCTCTCGGCGCTCAGGGGCGCATCTTCACGGCCGCACCTCCTCCATCCTGTGCCCAAGCCCCTCTAGAACATTCCCACCCACTTTTAGCTGGGGCCCGAAAGGGATCCCACAGGACCCCACACCCTGGCACCCCTGAGCGGCCGCACCCAGCCCCCGCCTGGCTTCTGCCCGGGGATTTGGTTCCACGCGGACAAAGACCCTCAGAACTCGGCAGACCCGTTCCCATCTGTTGCTATGGTTACGAGGAGGGAGCAATTTCCTGTGAGGTATCTTGCGATCGGGCCTGCCGGATGCGGGGTCAGATCAGGAGAGATGCGTGTGCCGGCGACGGGCCACCCCCGGTCAGAGACGGCCGGGCCTCCCAAGCAGGTCAGGCGTCACTTTGCGGGCTCTGTTCGGGGCCAAGGAGGTCAAGCAGCCTGGGGCCGGGTGCAGAGGCGGGAGTGAGCCCGTCAGCAAACCCGCCAGGACAGGCGTCCCCTCCGCATGGACCTGGGGGGCCGTTCTCCCCATGGGCGGCCGATAGCAGGGACCCGGTGTCTGGGGGAGGCAGGGGGCGCCCCAGGACTCCAGGGCACACAGGCCACAGGATCATCCTGCTCTCAGCCCTCGGCCTCCTACCGGGAGAGGGTCCTGCCTCGCTCCCGGGCACAGCCCTGCAGGCGGCGGGCCTGGCGGTGCCTGCAGTGGTCAGCGGGTCTCTGCGCTTCCTCTCTGGACCCAGGACCCCTGGGACCCGAGGCCAGGCCGTCCTCCTCCATTGGGGGTGGGGCGTGAGCGCCAGGCACCTCGAGGGTTGGGGTCTGAGAGCCCGAAGGATGGGGTGCCCCCACGGAGGGGTCCTGGTGGCGGGCGGTGCGGAGGGCACGCTTGGAGCCTGTCCTGGATGTGGAACCTGAGGGGCCCTCGGCACGGGGGGTGTTGAGCGGCAGCCGGCCCCCCTCCTGCGTTTGGACGAGGCTTGTCGGCCCGGCCCACCCTGATGGACGGGTGCAGAGAGCAGGCCGGGCGCGGAAGGACCCCTGGGAGGGGCGGCGTCGCGTCCCAGCACCTGGGCTTGGGGGGAACCTCGCCTTCCTTCTCCACGGCGGGGTCCCCCACCCCCTCCCGCACCCTCCCCTTTCTCACTGTAGTGACATCTGGAATCCGGAAGGCGATAAAGATGAGTGTAGATGCGTGCTGGAGCCGGCAGCCTGAGGACACGCACAGCGCTCTCCCGGCTCTCAGCAGGTCTTAAAGCGGCTTTCGTCCCGCAGCTCACCCGCGAGCTGATTCGTTGACCAAATCGGCCGCTGAAAATCCTGAAGCCCGTGTCCTCCGCGCCCTCCTGATTGATGGGCCGCAGGGAGGCCCGCGTCTCTGGCTTGTTTTTTTAAGGGAGATCTACAGGGAGGAGGCGCCACCGCGCTCACCCAGCCCCGTGGCAGGAAGGGGGGCGGGGGGCAGAGGGGCAGGCTCTAGCCGGGGCCCTATCTTCGGGGCTGGCCACCCTCCCCGGGTTCAGGGTTCGGTCCCCCAGCAGGAGGAGGCCCGGAGGTGTGTCCCCAGGGGGGGGCAGGGGAGAGGGGCCTGGCATCCGTTCTGGGGAGCAGTTGGCGGGGCCAGGCTGCCTGCAGGGCCTCTGGGAGACCGAGGGCGCCCCCCCCCCCGCCCCCACCCCCCCTCGGGGCTCACTGGCTGTCCCGAGCGGGCTCAGATGGCACGTTATTCCTCAGTTCTGGTGAGGCCAACAGACCAGGCGCTGACACCCCAGAAAGACAGTTTGTGCTCAGAGACCCAGGAGCAGGGGACACGCAGGGCCCCACGGGAGGCAGCAGGGTGGGTCCCAGGCAGAGCGAGGGGTGAGCCGTGGTCCAGAGCCAGGACCCCCGGGACACTCCGCTGGGGCTGCTGAGTGGCCGCAGCCTCGCCCATGCCCAGTGCACGCCCCCGCCCAGCCCCTGCCCAGACCCCGCCCAGCCCCCTCCAACCTGAGGGCGGGCGAGTGTGGTTCCTCTGAATCCTGGGCTCAGGTCACCTGCGGGCCCTGCGTCCAGCAAGCCAGGGACACGGGCGGCTCGGGACACGAGGTCAGTCCCCGGCGCCCCGAGCACGCCTGGCCCCCAGGGCCCTGGGTCAGGGGTGGGGTTCCCTCCGGACGGGCAGGGAGCCTGTGGGCCGAAGCTGAAGTCCGGTGTCGGAGTGGCCACCCAAGGGGCCGGGAGCGGGGCAGTGCCCCGTCCAGTGCCCGAGCTCCTGGGGGGTCACTTCCGGGCACTCTGGCCCATGGCAGGGGCAGCAGGAGGCCTGGCATCTGGCAAAGGATGGTGGGTGCTGGCAGTCGAAGCTCGGGGTGTGCTGGGGGAGACCGGTGGCCTGTGGGGGTTCCTCCCCGTACGGCAGGGGCAGCCCGGACCAGCCACCCCTGACCGAGGACCCCTCCCCCCGCCCCCCACCAGGGAGCCCGGACCCTGTGCCAGCCTCATCTCCATGTTAATTACTATCTCATTTCAAACCTTAATTATATAACAAGTGTCACACTAAAAACCATTATTAATTTTAAGCCTTTGCAATAATAGCATTTCATTACATTTTGATGACTTTATAACTATGATTTTTTACTATTTGTCCCATGTTATTTTATGACGGCGCAGTGAGAGTTTTAATGTCTAATTACAGCGCCGGGTGATCATTAAACGCGCCTGATGCGCGCTTGTGCGGCCGGGCCCCGGGAGCGCCGACAGGCCTGGGGGGGCGTCCCTCTGCGCGGCCGACGGAGGTGTCCTTGCCCAGCTGGACACACTGCATCTCCAGGGCACTGTGAGCTGGACCTGGACACGGCCTGGGCTCCAGGTGCTGGTCCTGGGGTGGTGCACCCTCTGGGGTCCTTGGCTCCAAGCAGCTCCCTCTTCCCTTGACCATTCCCTACAGGGGTGACAGGCCTCCCGCCTCCCGACAGGGCTCCAACCCCACAGGGAAGGCTGCTGGGCCTCAGGCCTGGACGCCAGGACTGAGAGAACACCTGGCCTGGGGGACACCTGGACGGGGGGACACCTGGACGGGAGACACCTGGTCTGAGAGAACACCTGGCCTGGGGGACACCTGGACGGGGGGACACCTGGACGGGGGACACCTGGTCTGAGAGAACACATGGACGGGGGGACACCTGGACGGGGGACACCTGGTCTGAGAGAACACATGGACGGGGGGACACCTGGACGGGGGGACACCTGGATGGGGGACACCTGGACTGGGACCCCGCGGCTTCTCCTGCTTCCCGGACCGTGTGCAGGACCTCGGGGTGGGGGTTCTGTCCCGCTGGTCTTTCCAGGGCCCCAGGAAGAGGCTAAAACAACATTCACCGTACATCTCTGAGCCCTAGTTTCCTCATCTGTAAAATGGGATCCCGCTATTTCATGTTGCCTAGGAGTGTTTTTTATAAAACTGTGGAATTCCATGGTTTTTAGTGTTATCTGCAGAGGCGTGCAATCGAACCATCACCATAATCTAATTTTGGAACGTTCTCCTCGCCCAAAGAGAAACCCCGTATCCACCATCATCGCCCCCCCCCCCCGGGCCCCTGCCCCCCGCCCCGCGCCTGGCAGCCTCTGCCTGCGCTCTGTCCCTTGCCGTTGCCTCTGCGACACGCTCCCGGCAGCAGGAGCCATGCACCGCGCGGCCTTTAGTGACTGGCGTCTTCCACACACACGTCTTCGACCCACGTCCTGGGGCACCCGCTCCCGTCCTCTGGGTGGGAATGATGTCCCCTGCTGTCTCGTTCTTGTTGACGGCCTGCCCCCTTTGGCTGCTGTGCCTAGTGCTCCGCGGACTTCGTGCTCCCTTTTCCGCAGGAACACGGCGTCCGTCTCGGGCCGAGTGCTGGCACGTGGAGCGGCAGCTGCGCCTGGCTTTCAGGAGCTGCTTGTCTGCTTTTTCGTTTGATTTTGTTTTTTGTTAGTCCTCGCCCGAACATGCTTCTATTGATTTTTAGGGAGAGTGGGAGAGAGAGGGAACGACAGACAGAAACATCGTTGGGAGAGACACGTATCGACTGGTTGCCTCCTGCACGCGCCCCAACCAGGGCCCAGGCTGGGGAGGAGCCTGCAATCGAGGGACATGCCCTTGACCGGAATCAAACCCGGACCCTTTGGTCTGCAGGCTGCCGCTCTGTCCACTGAGCCACACTGGCCAGGGCGAGAGCTCGCTTGCTTCCACGTGTCTCCTTCCCTGGGTTCCTTTCAGCCTGTTTGTGTTCTTGAGCCTGAAGCGTGTCTCCTGTAGACGGCACGTGGCTGGATCTTGATTCATTTTTCGGGAATGACAGTCTCCTTTGGATGTGATGACTTGTTTTCCTCCTGCTGCTTTCAGGATTTTGTTGGTCTCTGTCTCCAGTGTTCTGACGGTGACGCATTTGGGCGTGCATCTCTTGGTGTTTATTTTATTGGAACACTGGCTTTCTTGGATGTGAATTTAATATTTTTTTCGTCAGATTTGGGAAGTTTCCATTATTTTTTCAATTGCGTTTTCTGTCCCTTTCTCTCCCCCGTTGCCGCCTCTTCCTGTTGTCCCAGGGCCGCCTTGGGGCCAGCTTCCATGTCGGAGGAGGGGGGGAGGGATGTGAGCTGGAGGGCCTCCCTCTCACCATCTGACCTGGGAAGTCCTGTCAAACCCTCTCAGACCCCCCAGGCCTATGCCCTTGCCTTGAGTAGAGAGACCAGTGCCTCCAGGGGACCGAGGCTGAGGCCGCCTGTTTCTAGAACGCTGCAGAGGAGGTGGGGCGGGCTCTGCCGCGGACGCCCTGTTCTGCACGGACGCCCTGTTCTGCACGGACGCCCTGCTCTCCACGGACGCCCTGCTCTCCACGGACGCCCTGTTCTGCCTGGACGCCCTGCTCTCCACGGACGCCCTGCTCTCCACGGACGCCCTGTTCTGCACGGACGCCCTGCTCTCCACGGACGCCCTGTTCTGCACGGACGCCCTGCTCTCCACGGACGCCCTGTTCTGCACGGACGCCCTGTTCTCCACGGACGCCCTGTTCTGCACGGACGCCCTGCTCTCCACGGACGCCCTGTTCTCCACGGACGCCCTGTTCTGCACGGATGCCCTGCTCTCCACGGACGCCCTGTTCTGCACGGACGCCCTGCTCTCCACGGACGCCCTGCTCTCCACGGACGCCCTGTTCTGCACGGACGCCCTGCTCTCCACGGACGCCCTGCTCTCCACGGATGCCCTGTTCTGCACGGACGCCCTGCTCTCCACGGACGCCCTGTTCTCCACGGACGCCCTGCTCTCCACGGACGCCCTGTTCTGCACGGACGCCCTGTTCTCCACGGACGCCCTGCTCTCCACGGACGCCCTGTTCTCCACGGACGCCCTGCTCTCCACGGACGCCCTGTTCTGCACGGACGCCCTGCTCTCCACGGACGCCCTGCTCTCCACGGACGCCCTGCTCTCCACGGACGCCCTGTTCTCCACGGACGCCCTGTTCTGCACGGACGCCCTGTTCTCCACGGACGCCCTGTTCTGCACGGACGCCCTGCTCTCCACGGACGCCCTGCTCTCCACAGACGCCCTGTTCTGCACGGACGCCCTGCTCTCCACGGACGCCCTGCTCTCCACGGACGCCCTGTTCTGCACGGACGCCCTGCTCTCCACGGACGCCCTGTTCTCCACGGACGCCCTGTTCTGCACGGACGCCCTGCTCTCCACGGACGCCCTGCTCTCCACGGACGCCCTGTTCTCCACGGACGCCCTGTTCTCCACGGACGCCCTGTTCTGCACGGACGCCCTGTTCTGCACGGACGCCCTGCTCTCCACGGACGCCCTGTTCTCCACGGACGCCCTGTTCTGCACGGATGCCCTGCTCTCCACGGACGCCCTGCTCTCCACGGACGCCCTGTTCTGCACGGACGCCCTGCTATCCACGGACGCCCTGCTCTCCACGGACGCCCTGCTCTGCACGGACGCCCTGCTCTCCACGGACGCCCTGTTCTGCACGGACGCCCTGCTCTCCACGGACGCCCTGCTCTCCACGGACGCCCTGTTCTGCACGGACGCCCTGCTCTCCACGGACGCCCTGCTCTCCACGGACGCCCTGTTCTGCACGGACGCCCTGCTCTCCACGGACGCCCTGTTCTCCACGGACGCCCTGCTCTACACGGACGCCCTGTTCTGCACGGACGCCCTGCTCTCCACGGACGCCCTGCTCTCCACGGACGCCCTGTTCTCCACGGACGCCCTGTTCTGCACGGACGCCCTGTTCTCCACGGACGCCCTGTTCTGCACGGACGCCCTGCTCTCCACGGACGCCCTGTTCTCCACGGACGCCCTGTTCTGCACGGACGCCCTGCTCTCCACGGACGCCCTGTTCTGCACGGACGCCCTGCTCTCCACGGACGCCCTGCTCTCCACGGACGCCCTGTTCTGCACGGACGCCCTGCTCTCCACGGACGCCCTGCTCTCCACGGACGCCCTGTTCTCCACGGACGCCCTGTTCTCCACGGACGCCCTGTTCTCCACGGACGCCCTGTTCTGCACGGACGCCCTGCTCTCCACGGACGCCCTGTTCTCCACGGACGCCCTGCTCTGCACGGACGCCCTGCTCTCCACGGACGCCCTGCTCTCCACGGACGCCCTGTTCTCCACGGACGCTCTGTTCTCCACGGACGCCCTGTTCTGCACGGACGCCCTGCTCTCCACGGACGCCCTGCTCTCCACGGACGCCCTGTTCTGCACGGATGCCCTGCTCTCCACGGACGCCCTGTTCTGCACGGATGCCCTGCTCTCCACGGACGCCCTGCTCTCCACGGACGCCCTGCTCTCCACGGACGCCCTGTTCTGCACGGATGCCCTGCTCTCCACGGACGCCCTGCTCTCCACGGACGCCCTGTTCTGCACGGATGCCCTGCTCTCCACGGACGCCCTGTTCTGCACGGATGCCCTGCTCTCCACGGACGCCCTGTTCTGCACGGATGCCCTGCTCTCCACGGACGCCCTGTTCTGCACGGATGCCCTGCTCTCCACGGACGCCCTGTTCTGCACGGATGCCCTGCTCTCCACGGACGCCCTGCTCTGCACGGATGCCCTGCTCTCCACGGACGCCCTGCTCTCCACGGACGCCCTGTTCTGCACGGACGCCCTGCTCTCCACGGACGCCCTGCTCTGCGTGCCCCCCGATGTCCTGCGAGTCACAGACTCTGCAACAAAGCGACGAAGAGGAGGAGCTTTTCGGTCCGGGCACCGGCCTGTCAGGGCCCCTGGCGCCGGTGATGGGAGTGGCCGAGGGAGAAGCCTGGGCTGCCGCCGGAACCCGGGCCCACGCCTGCCCCCGCGGAGCCCGCAGGGCGAGGAGGAGCCGGCGGGGTCAGGGAATAGCCAGTCCGTCTCAGCAGTGTGTGTTTTTTTAAAGAAATAGCGGGTGGATTTGCTGGCTCCTTCCCTCCTTCATCAGCTCACCCTTGGCCCGTGGTCGGTACCGCAGTGAGGCAGACGTCCTCGCTTCACCCCACGCTCACGACCCCCAGGAGCGCGCCTGACGTGCCTCCCTCACACCCGGCACCCACGTTAAACGTGTGAACTCCATGTACATCGCGGCCGTGCTGCGCCTCTCCCTGGGGTGGGGGTGGCGCTGAGCAGAGGAGAGGGAGTGTGAGTGGCAGAAGCTCCCACAGCCCCACCCGTTGCTAGGCTACGCCCATTGTGTCCCGTTGCCTGGGAAACCTGAGCCCGTTGAGGGGCAGCGGTGGGGGCAGGGGCCTACCCGCTGGCTGTGCTGTGGCCTCACGTCCCGGAGAGGGTGGGTGATGGCCGCTCGCAGGAGCTGAGCCCCGAGGCCCTGGGGTCGGGAAGGAGCGCAGGGTCCCTGGGCTCTGGGCCCAGATGTGACAGGGCTGCCCAGTGGGTGGAACAGATGCATTTCCATCTGCCCTTCGCTCTGGACAGAAACGAGCCCCCTGCTCCCTGGACCAGTCACTCCCGGGTCTCAGTGCGGGCGGGTCATTGGCTTGGATAACGACTCCACGCTCCTCCCGAGTTCGTCCAGGGAGCTACCTGGACGGGGCGGGGCAGGGACCCAGGCCCAGGGCTCAGGAGGGGGGCCGGCGGGCAGCAGAGGGCGGGCGCACGGCCGTCCGCTGGTCACTCGGCAGCAGAGCAGTCGGAGAACCGCCATCACCCGGCAGGGTCTGTTCCAGGAGCACAGGCGCAGGGTGTTGTCAGGAAACCTCTTGCACCGCCGCCTCCCGCAGACCTCACAGGCGCCCGTCCCCCAGGGGCGAGACGGGATTAGCGCCAGCCCCGTCCTGGCAGCTCCTGGATGGTCGCAGGCGCCAGGCCGACCCTTGCGGCAGCGGCGGCCCAGCCCCACGGACCTCGGGCTCCTGGAGGAGCTTCAGGCGCAGGCCCACCCGAGCCAGCCCCATGGCCACGGCTCCCACGGCCACGGCTCCCACGGCCACGGCCGCCACGGCCACAGCTCGCCACGGCTCCCACATCCACCGCTCAGCCCTGATGGTCTGGGCCGTGTCACAGGACAGGAGGGGTGAGGACTGGGAGGGGACGCGACTGCCCTCTATGTAAGCACGCTGACTTGGCCGCACACACCTCCCGGTCCTACATGAGGCTGTGAGGTGGGAGAAGGAGGCACTAGGGGCACTGCTGCCAGTAGCCACACTCCCGGGGAAAGCAGCGGGAACACACCCATCGCCATGGCGACAGGGCCTCCGGGCGCTGGGCAGGAAGCAGCCCGGCCTCTCACAGGCGAAAAGATGGCCCTTCCATTGGGGCCGGGGAGCTCCAGTGGCCGGACAGGCGAGTAGGAAGACTCGGTGTTAAAGGTCCCGTTTCCTGTAAAACAACCTGGAAATCACATGCAATTTCACGTCGAATCCTCACAGCTTTCCTCGTGGCACCGGCCGGGCGGTTGCTGCTTCCCGCGGACCAAGAAGGCCCAGGAAGAGGCAGCCACGTGTGAAGGAGCAGCAAGTACAGGACCTGCCCCACCAAGTGTGAGGGCGCCGACAGCCGGGCCCGCAAGCGGCCAGCGGGAGCCAGGTCTGTGCGCGCGGAGAGGCGGCCCGCGGAGCGCACGGAGGGAGACAGCCGGCCCGTCCACGCGGGGGGGTGGGGGGGGAGACAGCCGGCCCGGCCACGCGGGGGGGGGGTGGGGGGGGGAGACAGCGCGGCCCGCGCACGCCGGGAAGGGGGGGGGGGGAGACAGCCCGGCCCGCACACACTGAGGCACCTGCTCGGTGTCTCCACATCAGCAGGGTCAGGTGACTACCCAGTGGATGGCCACCCACCAAGAAGCGGAGGATTGTAATCGCCGCCGCTCTGCTGCGGGGCAGAGAACGCGCTTCCGACGGGCGGACGTCCTGCACAGGAAACAGAACTTTCAAACACGTGGAAGAAACTCCAGCACTGGCTTCGGGATGTCAGAGGCCACAGAGCTCTCTTACAGCACATGCCAACACAGGCATGACACAGCACACACCAACACATGCATGACATAGCACATGAGCATGACATGCAGCACACGCCACCACGGGCATGACACATAGCACACGCCACCACGGGCATGACACAGCACACGCCAACACGGGCATGACACAGCACACGCCAACACGGGCATGACACAGCACACGCCACCACGGGCATGACACACAGCACACGCCAGCACGGACATGACACACAGCACACGCCAGCACGGACATGAGACGGAAGCCTGGTGAGCTGACTGTCCTACAAGCAATAGGTTCTGTGCGACACAAGGCGCCGTAAAGAAAGCTACCAGGCCCAGAGCGGGAGGAGGTGCTGGCCGCAGCCCACCGGACAAATGGCTCCCCCGCGTGTGTCACAGCGCTCGTTCCGGCCGATGAGAACACGGGAGGGGACCGACGGAGGAGCAGGCCAGGCCGACGACCCAGTTAACAGACGAGGCAACTGAGCCGGTGACCGGGGAGAGGTGCCCTTTCCGGGGGAAGAGGGTTTGAATGCAAGCGGAGCAATGGTCTTACCCTCATCGCCTTGAGCAAGACCAGGGGCCAGCAGGAGCCGCGCCGCGTGGGCCTGGGCGCCCCCTGGGAAGGCGGGCCCTGCACCGGCCGGTGCATCTGCCCTTCACGCTCCGGAGCCGCGTGGCTTCTGCGCAGGACGGGGAGGCCCTCCGTTCCCTCCGATGCGTCTTTAGTTCCCTCTCACTCAGCTGCCCTTTAGAGTCGATTCCAAGTTCAGTTTCTCTGTCGCTGAGTGTGCGGCCGGGAGCTGCCACTGTGCTCCGTCCTGTGCTGGGCGCCTCCGGGCCTGGGCGTGTGGAGACGGTGTCGCCGGGATGTGGCCCGGAGCAGCGGGGAGGGGGGCCAGGGGCCCGGAGCAGCGGGGAGGGGGGCCAGGGGCCCGGAGCAGCGGGGAGGGGGGCCAGGAGGCCCGGAGCAGCGGGGAGGGGGGCCAGGGGCCCCGAGCAGCGGGGAGGGGGGCCAGGGGATCGGAGCAGCGGGGAGGGGGGCCGGGGGCCCGGAGCAGCGGGGAGGGGGGCCAGGGGACCCGGAACAGCGGAGAGGGGGGCCTCCCAGGGAGGCTGTGTCTGGGCGGATGCTTGCTGGTTCCCATGGCACCGACATCGGGAGGGGCAGTGCCCGGCGTGCCCAGAGACACCCGGAACTCACCGACCACTGTCTTTGCAGTCTGCGCCCCGTGATCCGCTGAGAGCCCAGGTGTAGAAAAGGTTCTGGAAAATTCCACGAGTTCGGGGACACGCCGGCCGGGTGTCCTGGGCGGGAGGCCAGCCCCTCCCGTCCGGTCCCGGCTCCCAGGCGACCGGGGCCCATGTACAGAGTCTTTCGAGCCGGTGGACCCTGAACAGTCATGGCTGCTTCATGCGGCCCAGTGGCCACGCTGCATCGGAAACGCGCCCCGGCTGCGGCGGGAGGAGCTGGCGCCAGGCTCGCAGGCCCCGCGTCTCCACCCATCTCCCGCAACCCGGTGCAGGCGAGGCCGATGCCGCGTCGCGTCGCGACTTAAATTTCCACGGAGGTTTGTAAACAAGCCCTTCTTTTGTCCCAGCTCCGTGGGCGGCCGCGGCCTCTCGGGTGGGGGCCGAGCCTCGCGTCACCTGGGGGGTGGGTGGGGGGCGGGCAGTGGTCGGGGCGCCCTCACCTGGCTGCGGGGGGGGGGGGTGTGTGTGAAGGCAACACACTGCCCCGCTGCGTGGCCGTGGCCACCAGCGCGGCCACAGGACACTCCCTGGTCACACGCCTTGGCCGGACACGTGGGGAAGGGCCAGGGGCTGCCGCTCCAGCAACCAAACCGCTTCTCTCCTGCCCGCCCCCGGCGGCTCCGAGGTTGAGCGTGGACCTAGGAACCAGGAGGTCACGGTTGGATTCCCGGTCAGGGCACAGGCCCGGGTTGCAGGCTCCATCCCCAGTGTGGGGCGCGCAGGAGGCAGCCGATCCATGGTTCTGTCTCATCATGGATGTTTCTCTCCCTCTCCCTCTCCCTCTCTCTTCCTCTCTTTAAATATCAATTAAAACATCTTTAAAGAATAAAAGTAATGAATTGTGTGGGCCCCCAGGTGCTGCAATGCTACTCCTTGTGCCAGGGTAACTTCGAACCCAAACGCAGCCGATGTGCGCAGGACGAATTTCCAGGGATGGGGCCGGGGTGCTGGGACGTCCTTCACCGGGGATTCTCGGAGCCCCTACCTGAGCGGGCGGATCCACCCACCCCTGCACAGCCACTGTCCCACCCTGAGGTCGGTACAGTCCCGGAGTGCTGCCTGGAGGAGGCAGCCTTGAAGTCCCAGCTCAGGAACCGCCAGCTCCCACCTGGGCTGGCACCCTGGTCTCCACTGTGGCAGACGGGACGGGCAAACCCACCAGCCCCGGCGTCTCCGACAGGCCCAGAGGCACCTTTTTGTCTGTTTGATGGATTCCTGGGATGTTCAAGAAAGAAATTAATTTCACTGATTCCTCCAAGCGGTCATTAGAGAAGCTTTTAATGAACACGGGAAAACCCAACCACTTACTGCAACGGCGTTTCTCTCTAAATAAATCTGACAGGGACCACAGACACCGCGTGCAATTCTCACCGTTTATTAAAACCCATTTGTCACATTTCATCCGGAGGAAGCTGGTCAGTCAGCCGCGAGGATGTACCGAGTATTTCCTACCGCATCGCACGGTCAGGGAGTTTGCTGATGTGAAAGTCCTAACGCATCGCATGGGGGGGTGGGGTGCCCTCTAAGGGCTTTCCTCGGGGGTGCCAGCGGATTAGTGGGGGCCCTGGCTAGGAAGACCCCCTCCGTTTCAGGGGGGCCACCTCAGCTGCAGCACCCTGGCTCTGTCATGCTTCCTCCTGGCAGGGGCTGGGGCCTGGGGGGGCGCCCCCAGGGGCCCCTCCATTCCCTTCTGTTCCCGGAAGGACCTCACTGAGCCCCAGATTCTCATCGCCGAGCGGGAGGCGGGGCGGACCCTCCTGAGTGTGGGGACGTGTTTCTTCCCGGCACCGTCCCTCCCGGAGCCACGCCTGCCCAGAACCAGGTCGCTGTTCCCGACCACGAAGCGCAGCGATGGCGCAGAGGGGCCCTGCTGACAGCCCGCGGCTCCAGCTTCCCCGTGGGCAGCCCCCACGTCCGCGTCCGCGTGATCATGGGGACCCGCGGACGCCCGGGCCTCGCGCTGCGGGCAGCGGGGACTCACGGAGGTGGCTCAGGCTGCGTGGGCCACGGGGACGCCACCCACATGTGCACAGGGCGCGTTCTCCCGAGGAGCAGGTCTCCGTGGCGGGACCCCTCCCGCTCTGCCCGGAGTCCGTCCTCTCCTCGTAGCTGCGTCCCGGGAGTGACCTGACGCTTCCCGCTGCGTGGCCGTGGCCGTGGCGGCATTTGAAGTCGTGCGCTCGGGAAGGCGCGGGTGTGCGGGTTGGCGGCCGCCCACTGTCTCTCCGAACTCCCCGTTTTCCACGTTGTATTTCTCTCGGCTTTTCCCTCCTGAGCGCATTGTCAGCGACTCACAGTGTTTGCCCCTCGTGGCTCCTGAAGGTCACGGTGCCGGACGCGGCGGCGTCGGGGACGGGTGAGCGGGGAGGGCCGGTCTGGTGCCAGGTGTGACCAGCGCCTTCGACTCCCAGGGAGAGGGGTGTTCACCCCCCGAGCCACACCGGCCGCTGCACATCGGGTTCTGAGATGTAGGCGATTTGACTGATGCCAACACGGACTGTCTCTTTGAAGCGCGATGGGACATTCCAGGGTCGGACAGGGCGTGCGGGGCGGATGGTTCCGGCGGAGGAACCGCCACGCCCTCCCACCTCCCGGCCAGCATCCTCCGCGGGCTCATGGTACCCCTCCGCCCCCCACCTCCCCTCCCCCTCGCTGTGTGTGGAGGTCCCTGCAGGCCAGGCGGGTCTCCCATTTCCGGTGAATCGGACGCGCGGTGCCCTGACCGCCCGCGTCCCGAGCGCTCAGTGAGCGGCACCGAGAACTGACACATCCCCGCGTCCGCCCGCCCGCCCGTCCGCATGGCGTCCGTCCGCGGCCTGGGCTCGCCTCCCGCCGGTCCCGCCGCGCGGCCGTCGCATGAACCCCCCGCCACCGAACGCGATGGCAGCTCGTTGTCCTAATTTGTGGCGCCGCTGCGGGCGGTGAGGCTGAGCTGCTCCCCGGATTTACTGCGCCGGCGCCGCCTCGCGCCCCACTGGGCGTCCGATGGCGCGCGGGTTATTTACGGGCGGGAGCGGCGCTCACTGCTCAGAAGGTTGCAGGTGCAGCCTCAGACCCAGCCTGGTGTTTCTCACTGCGCGGACCGTGTCGTCTGCTGCGCGGAGCTGTACATGTCACCGTGTCGGACGCGCGGGCCCTGCGCGCCTGTTGTGCGACGCTGGTGTGAAGCCCAGCTCCGGGACACGGGCCTGGTCCCCGCTCTCTCTCCAGCTCCATCATCCTGCCTGCTTGTCCCCAAAGCGTATCGGTTGCAGGCTCACACACCGGGTCTTGTTGCCTGTGAGGTTGTCCTTCCCCTTTGCCTTCAGGGGGGTGGCGGCCTGCCCTGGGGAGCCCCCTCGGCAGCTCCCCGCTTCCCACGCACTCTGTCCGCTGGGACCCTCTGCTCCGCGAATCCTTCAAGTGCGTCCCCTGAGTTCTCAGTTCTGGCTCCTCCAGTCGGAACCAGGGCTCCTGGGTGAGGCCGCCCCGCTGGGTCCAGGCAGCCGGGCCCCTGGGTGCCCTCCCTGGCTCCCTCTCTCGGAAGCGGCTCCCCTGCGCCCGTCTCGGTGCGCAGGGCGCGGTTACACACGCCCCCCGTTTTTAGTCCTCAGGGTGGGAGTTCTGTCGGAGCGGGAAGGAGTCTGCCGGCACCTTACATCGCATCAGAAGGGCAATCGCGCCATCGCCATTGCACTCGGCACCCTGTCACCTTCCCATCCTGTCGAATGCTACTTATCGGTCTTCTATTTAAAACCAGCAAAGAGGCAAAGCAGGAGAGTTCAGTTCCACTTACAAACCAGAACTAACCAACCTCCCCCCCAGGACAGCGGGGCGCAGCCCCAGGTCTGCGGGAGGGGGTCCCGGTTCGGGTGAGTTGCGTTAGGGCACCGGGCGTTTCTTCCTTCATAACAGGGAGCAGCCCTTTCTGGCCCCAGGAGCGAACCAGGAAGTAGAGGCCGGGCTGTGAGTCAGCGTTTCCTGGGACAACGGACAGAGAGGAATGAGGGGGGGGGGGGCTTCCCGGCAGGTCCAGGGCTCGGCACCTGCAATGTGAGGCAAGGAACAGGTGCCCGGATGATGGAGGGGGCTCGGGGAGCACAGAGGAAGGGACCCCATATCGCCCAGGGCCCCTGCAGGCCCTGCTCCCCGAGGCCATCCCGCAGGGTCCCGGCTCCCTTCCTGAAGTGCCAGGCACCCTCCGTGCCGCCTGCTCCTGCCACGGCGGCTCCTGGCTAGCTGGCCCTGCGGGCCCGGGGGCAGCTCGCTGGGTCCCCTCCGGTTCCCGATCCGGGAAGAGTGGAACCCAGAGCGCGAGGCTGGGCCAAGGTGACACCTGGATAGGCCGAGCCCCCGGGCCCGTGCGAGGCTCCTCCAAAGCTCTGCTCCCCGAAGGCAGCGAAGTGGTGACCCAGCCAGAGCGGAGGGGGGTGTGTGCCCCTGCACGCCTGCTCCCGGGTGTCTGTGCACATGTGTGTATGTGTGTGCATGCACATGCGTGTGCCCCTGTGTGCATGTGTGCCCCAGGGCTGTGCAGTCTGCATGTGTGCAGAGTGTGCACGTGGACACTGTCCTGTTTTGTTCTGCTCAGAACCAGGTCCCAGCCTCGCCTTGGGAGCCGCCGGGTGAGGCCGTGCCCAGCAGGTGGCCAGCACATGAGGGGTGGACACGGGCGTGCGGTGGAGACAGGGCGGTGGAGAGAGTTTGCGCAGACCTGGGAGGACAAAGGTGTCTGTCTGTCGGGACAGCAGGAGCGGCAGGGTTTATGACTGAACAGGCGGCAGGCGGGTCTGATGTCATTTTGTCCTGGAATGTGACTGTGCCCTGACAGCCCCCCCTTCCCCGGGCTCATGCATGGAGTAACCCGGAGTCCGTGCTGGGGAAGCAGTAATTCCAGCTCCTCACTGTCCAGACCCCCCAGGGACCCTCCCAGGGACCCCAAAGTCAGTGAACTCAGAGCTACTGGGACTGGGACATGCTGTCAGGTAGGTGGATGGATAGATGAAGAGATGGTGGCTGGGTGGATAAATGGAGGGTAGATGGGGGGTGGGTGGATGGGGGTGGCGGGGCGGATGGATGGGGCATGGCTGGGCAAATCGATGGGGGTGGCTGGATGGCGGGTGGATGGATGGGGGGGGTGGGCGGATGGATGGGAGGACACTGGCAAGTCCCCCGCGGTGACGCCCGGGGCCCCGCGCCCGCAGTGTGGCAGCTGGGAGGGGATGGCCTCTGAAAGCCGGGCGCTCCGCTTCCAGGGCACGGCCAGCTTCGCTCTGCCCCGCTTGTGGGCGCCGAGCCCCGGCTGCTGGAACCAGACCTGCGGGTGCCACCTTGGGCCCGGGCGATAGCAAGGCGAGAGTGTGACATTTCAGCCAGGAGCCGAGCCGGGCTGCTTTCCAGATGACGGGACCGGGGCCTGGCTGGCCGGGGCGGTGCTGGCAGCCGGGTCTCTGCACCTGGAGGAGAGTGGCCGGGTGGCCTGGTGGGGAGAGGTGACCTCACGGCTGCCTGCGAGGAGGCGCTGGGCTCTGCCCGCTCCGTGCCCGGGGCTGCCCGCGCCCCCCTGTCTCCTGCCGCCTCCTGGGGAGCCCGCCAGGTGCCCGAGGCTCCGGGCAGGAAAAGGTTAAGGAGGCGCCGAGCAAACCTAATTACATGCACGCTCCAGCCCTTCCTCCTGACAACACGGCTGTGCGACCATCAATGTTTCATGAGCTGCTCCTGCGTGTGGGGGAGGGGCCGGTCCAAGGGCCTGGCCCGCTCCTGGGGCCCCCCGCCCACCGCCCCCCAGGAGGCCTGCCCCTCTGCATTTGGGGGTGCGGCCTGTGACAGGCGCCTGGGGAGCCCCGGGCCAGGAGGGGTGTCGAGGGGGCTGGGCTGCAGCTGCCCCGGACTTGGGGTCAGGGCACAGGTGCTGGGCCTCCCCTCTAAGGTGCTGTGCAATGGGCTGGGGGCCGCCTCAGTTTCCCAGCTCGAGCACAGGCCCCCCCGAGAGAGGCTCTGGTTCTGGGGTGGCCAGTTGACCCTCGGGCCCCGCCCCCCTCCTGCCCCACAGGCCGCTGAAGTCCCTGTGACCGCTTCCTGTCGCGACCCGGCAGCTGCAGCTCATCCTCAGACCCCGGCTCAGACCCCAGCGAGGGGCTCCCCAGCGGCCTCACGACCCCGCCCCACAGACAATGCAGTTCCCCAACAGCCCGCCCCAGCCTCTCCCAGCCCGGCTGCCGGACCCCTGCCTGGCCGTGCTCCCTGGAGGGGCAGGAGGAAGCCGGTGGACGGGAGGCAGGCCCTCCCCACCTCCTGTCCCTGCCTCATTCATTCATTCATTCATTCATCCCACAGCTGGTCTGCGTGGGGCTTTGGGAATCCAGGGCCTGCACCCCACAGCCCTGTGGGTCCCTGCAGAGCCGCCAGGGCAGGTCCGTGTTCACACCCTTTCCCAGGAGGCCTGGCCTGACCTTGTGGGTGGGGGACCCGGGAGCACTGGCTCAGCCCAGGCCCCCGTCTCTCTGGTGGGTGCCCCCCCTGCCCGCTGCCATGAGGGTCACCCTAAAATTTGGTGTGAACTGTGCACGGAGGTGCCAGCTCTGAGCCCCGGCCACCTCCCCACAAGCCTGGGGAGGGGAGAGGTACAGGGGCCGCCGGCCTGGTCACCCCCAGTCTGGGGGACACTGTGTGGCCTCATGGGGCCGGCCGAGGCAGGTCCCCCCCCCCCAATTTCCACCCAATGGGCTTGGGCGGCTGAGGCGGAGGCTGGGGGCAGGAGGAGCCGGGGCCGGGCGCTGAGAGGAGCCCGTGTCCACTGCATGTCACAAGCCGGCGTTTCTCTCCGGCAGCATCCGCGCTGGGCTCGCTCTGAGAGGGCAGGGACCGTGCCCCCTCCTGCGGCCTCATCTCTGTGGGGTGCAGAGAACCTGTGGTGGCCGCAGGAGAGGGGTGGACGCGGGATCGCTGCGCCCGGCCTCGGCCACGGGCGGCGTTTTCCCACGTGCAGCGGGTTGTGGGAGATGCACTTTGCATCTGTAATTACACACACAAGGCAACGTGGTGTCCACATGGTGCGGAGCCGTGGGCTGCACCCCAGGCCCAGGCCATGTCCCCAGGCCCAGGCTGCCCCGGTCCCGTCCATGCTCCAAAAACGCTGCCCACCCGCCATCCTGCCGCCAGTCACAGCCCCCTCCTCTGGGAAGCCCTCCTGGCCGCTCCATCCAGGGCCTCTCCCATGCTGCCCTCTGCACAGGCTCGCCGGCGAGTCCGTGCGTCCACCCCCTGCAGGGTCCGGCTGCCTCTCCCCCGTGACTGGGACTCAGTCCCTCTCTGTAAAGTGGGAGGAGCCCTCGGGGTGCAGCTGGAAGGAAAGGCGGGGTGTCGGGCCGGGAGTCAGGGGGCCGGGGTTCAGCCCAAGCCCACCCAGACCTGTGGGGGTTCCTGAGGTGCGAAGGGAGCTGGCCGTCTGTGTGTCTGTGTGTCTGTCTGTCCGTGTGGCTTTGTCAAACATAAAAACTTCTGGTCTACACGCGACATAATTAAGAAACAAGAAAAGGCGAGGGTCGGCTGGGAGGAAGTGTTTGCTGTCCACGTATCGCCGAGCGACTTGCATTCAGACGTGAAGACGCCCGACATCACCACTAACGAGACATAGCGGGCCCGGCCGGCGTGGCTCAGTGGTTGAGCATCTACCTCTGAACCAGGAGGTCACTGGTTCGATTCCCCGTCAGGGCACAGGCCTGGGGTTGCAGGCTCCATCCCCAGTGGGGGGCGTGCAGGAGGCAGCCGATCAATGATGTTTCTCTCTCATTGGTGTTTCTCTCTCTCTATTCCCCTCCCTTCTTCCTCTCTCTCTAAAAGTTGAGTAATTTGTCCACTTTTGTAACAGTGGGGAGTTATAACCCACCTCCATTCTTTTGACACGGTTTCTGTGAATGTCTAGCTTCGGTAAATAAACAGCATGTTTGTGTAAGAATCCTGGGAACTGACTTCAGAAGACACAGACCCCAACCTCCAGTCACCCCAGCTCTGGGAGACTCGCTGACCTTCAACCATAGAACCAGGATGACATAAAACCAGGACGATGGAACCCCAACTTAGCCCTAACCCTAACCCTAACCCTAACCCTAACCCTAACCCTAACCCTAGCAAAACAACAACAACAAAAAACACACAAAAAACCCCAGGATGACACACACCAGACCATCACTCAGCTAGTTTTGAGACCCTTATCAGCATAGACTCTACTGGTCTTCAATAGAGAAGCTTTCAACACCCCCGCCCCTTTATCTCCTCGTTCTGCTGTCCCTCTCCCTCCTTATAAAAACCTCTGCCAGCCCTGAGATGTGGAGACGGGCTTTGGATGAGAGTTCTCCGTCTCCTCAGGTGGCCAGCACTTGAATAAACCACTTCCCTTCCCACCAGCACCTGCCTCGTGCGTTTGGCTTTTGTTGTGCCAAGCAGCCAAACCTGGGTTTTGGTTACCTGTCTACACCAAACACACTGTCGCTTAATTACGGTAGCTTCAGGCTAAGTTCTGAAATCAGAGATAATTTTTCCTTGTTTCTATTCTTTCAGGCTGCACAACTGTGCAAGTAATTTGCGGTAATTTTTTTTTTAATGGTCTGCACGTTTATCTTTTATGTGATTTAAAATTTTGTTGACGCTCCTCCCCCTTTGTGGTAACCAGATGGGCCAGAGTTTGTTCTGCTGGAGTTTTCAAACACTCAACTCTTTCACTGACATTAATTTTCATTGTTTTCGTCTCTAATTTAATCATTTCTGATGTTACCGCCACCATTTTAATCTTCCTTGGAACTGCTTCCAAAGAAACTCTGAAAGTTTTCATCTTTTCTCGCTTGTTAGATAATGAAAGCTTTTAATGATGTGGCTTCTCCTCTGAGGACAGCTTCGTAGAAATCCCTTTGTTGTTAGCAATGTCTTAGTTCCCTGATATTCTAAAATTTAAATATTTCTCTTTTCATTTCTCCTCAAATGTCATGTTTATAGGAATGCCTTTTAAGAACCGGTTGCTAAGGATTTTTTTTCTTTAGATGTTTGTTAATAGTTTCTAGTTTTATTCCTTTAACTTGAAATATTTTCATTTGTATAACTGTAACTTTTTAAATATATTGAAGTATTTATTTATTCATTTACTTGCCTAGAAAAAAAAATCTCTTGTTTGGAAATCTTCCATTGATCATTTGAAGTACTGTTTTTAATTGCCCAAGCAGTCATGATTATATTCTCATTGTAATAAAAATGCAATAACATACAATGTGGTTATATATAATACATAATAAATATAAACCTAAAATACCTCTCACCTCCAGCCCTAATTTAGTTGCTTCCTCGGGGGAAAAAGCCAAAACACTATTACAGTTGGTGTGTTTCCTTTAGGACACGTTTCCACCTATTTGCATATAAATATCTAACCTATAAAAGCAAGCCCGTCCGATTTGCGCGTGTTTAAGCAATTGCATTTTTCCCGGCCAGCTGTGCTGTGTCCCCGCTCCCACTCACAGTGTAGCTCCCGCATATGCCTACGCCAGTTCATCGGAGCTGCTTTATTGGTTCTAACTTCTGCCCAGGGTCCCGCAATATTAACAGACAACAGTCAACTCAGTCACGTCCCAGTTAGAGTAATGACTCACGCCCACTGTTCCACCTTCCGTCTGTAGCCTCCTAGCTCCCCATCCTCTCGCTGCTTCAGGTGGTTACCCAGAGGCATCAACCTTCACTCTTTATTTTAAAATATATTTTTATTGATGTCAGAGAGGAAGGGAGAGGGAGGGAGAGAGAGAAACATCAGTGATGAGAGAGAATCACGGGTCGGCTGCCTCCTGCACGGCCCCCACTGGGGATCGAGCCGGCACCCTGGGGATGGGTCGGTGACCTCCCGGTTCATAGGTTGACGCTCAACGGCTGAGCCAGGCGGCGGCGCGACCTTCACTCTTGACTGACAGGCAGCAGTTTGATGGGCTGAGACCTGCCAACTGCCCGTCCTGCTGGGTTGGTGCCCTTCACGCCACAGCCTCGTGGAAATGGCCGCTCCGACGGCCCCGGGGACCTCCTCTCCCTCCTCCTCCCCCTCCTCCTCCCCCTCCTCCTCCTCCTCCCCCCTCCTCCTCCTCCCCCCTCCTCCTCCTCCCCCTCCTCCTCCCCCTCCTCCTCCCCCTCCTCCTCCCCCTCCTCCTCCCCCTTCCTCCCCCTCCTCCTCCCCCCTCTTCTTCCTCTTCCCCTTCCTCCTCTTCCTCTCCCCCTCTTCCTCCCCCCCTCCTCCTCCTCCCCCCTCTTCTTCCTCTTCCCCCTCCTCCTCTCCCTCCTTCCCTACCCCTACCCCTCCTCCTCCTCCTCGTGCTTCTCACTCGCTCCCCGCCCCACCCTCCCGCTGCCCCGGCTTCTGTGGGTGTGACCTCCCCACACGGTGTGACCTCCCCACGTGGTGTGACCTCCCCACACGGTGTGACCTCCCCACGCGGTGTGACCTCCCCACGCGGTGTGACCTCCCCACATGGTGTGACCTCCCCACGCCAGTGTGACCTCCCCACACAGGTGTGACCTCCCCACATGGGTGTGACCTCCCCACGCGGTGTGACCTCCCCACGCGGTGTGACCTCCCCACGCGGTGTGACTTCCCCACGTGGGTGTGACCTCTCCACACTGTGTGACCTCTCCACACTGTGTGACCTCCCCACACGGGTGTGATCTACCCACACGGTGTTACCTCCCCACGCGGTGTGACCTCCCCACACGGGTGTGGCCTCCCCACGCGGGTGTGACCTCCCCACGCCGGTGTGGTCTCCCCACGCCGGTGTGACCTCCACACACTGTGTGACCTCCCCACACGGTGTGACCTCCCCACACGGTGTGACCTCGCCACACGGTGACCTCCCCACACGGGTGTGACCTCCCCACACGGTGTGACCTCCCCACATGGTGTGACCTCCCCACACGGTGTGACCTCCCCACACGGGTGTGACCTCCCCACACGGTGACCTCACCACACGGGTGTGACCTCCCCATGCGGTGTGACCTCCCCACACGGGTGTGACCTCCCCACATGGTGTGACCTCCACACATGGGTGTGACCTCCCCACGCGGGTGTGACTGCCCCACGCGGGTGGGATTTGCCTCTCCTGCCGTCTCACTGTCCCCACCTCAGCCGGTCCTGGCTTTGTTTTTCTAGAAAACACGCCTTCATTTAGCACTTCCAGTTCCTGATGGAAACCCCCATGTCTCTGACTGTTTACTTTTCTTACCAGTTCCTTTCCCATCTGACAACGTTCCCCAGGACCCGCCGGGCGCCTGGGCTGGTGTGTGTCTGCGTGAACCTGGCCGTGAGCAGAGGCTGGGGGCCCCACGGCGGAGCCGGCACTGCTGCCCTCGCCCACGCTCGCGGGTGGAGCTGAGGCTGCTGTCCCGGGAGGACGGCCCCTTTCTGTTCCTCGCCTTGGGGAGCAAAGGGAGGGCGGCTTTATTCCGGGGTCCCTTGCTCCACGCACAGGTCCTTTCGTTTGGCTGGTTTCTGGTTTAGAACAAAACAAATAACAAAGGAGCAGAACAAACAGCAGAGGCCACGCACACCTCACGTCCACGGCCCCGGGCGTTACCTGTTCGCGCCAGACGTGTGGCCGCTGGGAGGCCGCGCCCGCAGTCCCCTCGGCGTTGCTGTGAGCGTGTGTCCCTGCCACGCCCGGCTGTGGAGGTCGGGTAACGGGAGGCGCGATGGGGTCGGTGCCCCTGTAGAAGGGAGACCAGGCTCCTCTTCCCTCCGGGCGAGGACACGGGAGAAGACGGGGCGACAGCAAGCCAGGAGGCCGGCCCCCCACGAGCCCTGATCGTGGACTCCAGCCTCCAGGACCGTGAGACCCAAGTGTCGCCCACGCCCCCGCCTGTGGTTTTGCTGCAGCAGCCGGAGCTGACAGACCCTCCCTCCATCATTCATTCATTCAGAACGAGCAGAACGCTCAGCCTGGGTGAGGCGGCCCCGGCCAGGCGGCCTGTCCTCTGAGTCAGCGGAGTTTCGGGATCTTTTCCATCTTCTGGCCGATCGCCCGCATCCCCTCCCAGCCCAGCCCAGCCCCAGCCCCCTTCCCGCCCACACTCGCCCAAGCCACTCGCTCCTGCCTGCAGATCAGACTCGAGTCCTGAGATAATTCTCAGGCTGCTGATTCCGCAGTCACTCGACGGCTGTTTCCAGTTAATTTTCAAATGTTTTGGACACTAATCCCATTTTTCCACGGCATAAGCAAGCTTTCAGATGAGCTTTGTCTCCTGAGGCAGCGCCGCTGTTAATCACTTTAGCCCACGAACCTTAGCCTGGAGGCGGCGGGAGGAACCGGGAGGAAGAATGTGCTGGAAGATTTCCAATGGCATCATGGCCGGGACCTCGGGGCCAAGGCCAGCCCTGCTCCAGAGAGAGCCCTCCTCACTGGGCCAGGCGGGAGGGCTGGCAGCGGGCGCCCCCCGGCCGGAGAGGACGCGGGGTGGCCGGGGCTGCTCTCCTCGCCCAGAAAGGGGGGCGCGGGCCCTGCTCAGGCTCCTGCACCATCCCCCGCGGCTCCCGGCTGCGGCTCCCCGGTGGTGGCTTCCTGCGTGCCGTGGCCCCGGCGCCATGCGGTGCTGCCTGGGCGGCCGTGTTGTGTGTTGTCCGAGCAGACGGCCCGCGAGCGGCTCCCCGGGGCGAGTCCGGCTGCCGGCTGGGCCGGGGCGCGGGGACCTGGCCGGGGCCCGGAGCCGCCTGCGCTCGCGCTGCCCGCGACCCGGCGGTGCCAGGAGGCCTGGGCGGGCGCACCCCGGGGATCACAGCCACGGCCTCGCGTCCGGTGCCCCTCCGCGTTAACCGCACGCGGCTTTCTCTGGACGGGGCACCCAACGGCCTGCGGGCGCCGAATGGGCTTCCGTGGCTGGTTGGCGCCTCCGTCCCTGGGAGAGCGATGCGGGCACCTAGAGGAGCTTCGTGAGACCCCGGGTCGCGGGGTCTGTGCACGTCCGCCCCCAGCTCCGGCGGGAAGACGGGGGCGCCCTGGGCAGGGGAGTCAGGGGTCTCCGGGAGCCCCAAGGCCTTCCGGGCATCAGGGGAGGGGCAGAGAGAGGCACCCCTGAGGGGGCCCCAGCCCAGAGGATCACACAGTCCGCCTCCCACCAGCTGGGAGAGTCCCTGGTTCTATTTCCAGTGATACAGCCACTCACTCACTCACTCACTCACTCATTCATTCATCATTCACTCACTCAATCATTCACTCACTCATTCATTCATTCACTCACTCACTCATTCATTCACTCACTCACTCATTCATTCATCATTCACTCAATCATTCATGCACTCATTCATTCATTCATGCACTCATTCATTCATTCATGCACTCATTCATTCACTTGTTCTCTCTCCCTCATTCACACTTTCATTCATTCACTCACTCACTCATTCATTCACTTACTCATTCACTCATTCATTCATTCATGCACTCACTCACTCATTCATTTACTTACTCATTCACTCACTCATTCAATCATTTACTTATTCACTCACTCACTCATTCATGCACTCATTCATTCATTCACTCACTCATTCATTCATGCATGCACTCATTCATTCACTCGTTCACTCTCCCTCATTCACACATTCATTTACTCACACTCACTCATTCGTTCATTTGCTTGCTCACACAGTCACTCTTGCATCAAGTATCTATGGAGTGACCATTGGGGGCCAGGCCGGCCGTACACTGACCCTGTGTACACAGACGGCCAGCTGAGGGGTGGTGCCTGGGGGCGGGTGGTGACAGGCCTGGAGCTGGAGAGCTCGCCAGGGCCAGGGCCAGGGCCAGGCCCCGGAGCCTGAGTTGCACCCCCGGGGCGTGGGGATTCGTGGAGGTGAGCTGGCCAGATGAGGGATCAATACCGCCAGCGCTCAATGCCGCGAAGGCTGCGCGGGCGCCTGTCTGCAAAGCCAGTTTTTGTCCGGAAAAGGCATAAATCTGGCGCGGGGGATGGGCGGGAGGGAGAATAACAATGCTGGTGATTTGTTAGCCGGACGCTCGCGGCCAGGACGGGCGCCGCACAGGTTGTGAGCCAGGAGGCGGGAATCAATCTTGTCTCTAATCTCAGCTCCTCTGCTCAGAGGAGCAGCGGGCCCTGCTTGTTCACTCCTGGCGAGTTCAAAGGGCCCTTTAAGGTTAGAATTTCCCTTTTAAGGAATCACTCAGGGGGGCGAGTGCCCTGGAGGAGCCGCCCAGCCGGCCGACCCCCCTCATTAGCCGTCTGCGTGGCTGCGGGAGCCCCAGCTGCTGCGGATGGAGTGGAAGAAGATGGGGACCAGCGGGGGGGGGGTGCTGAGCACGCCCAGGGCCGGTGGCCGGTGCCAAGTGGAGCCTGGGACCAGGTGGGGGACTTGGGGGGGGGGCACTGCTCCCGAGGTCCCCACAAAGCCAGCCTCACTCCGCTTCTGGCTGCTGGGAGCTGATCTTGGGGACGGGTGTGCACGTACAACTGTGGAAACTGAGTCAGGAGAGGGCCAGGGTCAGAGCCCCGCCCCAGGCCCCCAGTCCCGCGCCTGCGCGCATTGCCCAGCGTTCCTGCAGCACCGGCATGGGCTTTGCTGGGCGGCCCTGGACAGGTGAGTGGTGGACACCAGCACCCAGTTGTTAAATGGAAGTGCGAGAAGCCAGGCTCGGGCCTCAGGGAGCTCCCAGTCTAGCCGGGTACACACTCACATATGTGCATGTGCACCCAGAGACACGCACATGGCCACACAATGCACATGTGATGTGTGTGCACACAGACACGCACATGGTCACACACATATGATGCATGTGCACATGGCCACACACACATAATGCATGTGCACACAGACACGCACATGGTCACACACATATGATGCATGTGCACATGGTCACACTCACATATGTGCATGTGCACCCAGACACACGCACATGGCCACACAATGCACGTGTGATGTATGTGCACACAGAGATATGCACATGGCTTTACACACATAGGCACACAACCACACGTGCATATACATATGTATATGCACACAGAGACACAAACATGCATGCACACGCACACACAGACACACAAACATGCACACGTGGACAGGTGCACACACATACACCCTTGCACACTACATATGCATGCAGTACATGCACACACATACACATGCATATGGACACACCATCACACGTGCATACTGACACAGCTGTGCAAGCACACGGCACGCTACCTGCACACCCTTACCCATGTGCGTGCTCTCACACATGCACAGGCTGTGAGCAGCGTCCCAGCAGGCGGCCCAGCACGTGAAGGCTGTGAGTGCGGCCTGAGGCCCAGGTCTCAGGGGAGGCCCTCACCTCCCTGGTTACCTGCCTGGGGGCACCTGCCTGGGGGGCACCTGCCCGGGGGTGTGAGTGCCAGGAAAGGAAACTGCTTGGCCAAGGGCTCCGGGGTGGGCAGGAGGCCAGGCTGGCGGGACGAGCAGCCAGGGGGGCCCTGGCAGAGATGCGCCAGCCCAGCCCCAGCCCCGCGCGGCCCTGAGCACTAACAGGGAATGAGAGGGAGGCACGGCCATGGGGGGATGGGCTCAGCTGCAGATGGAAGGCTTTGGAGGGGGGTGCGGGGGGGAGGGGCTGGCTAATGCTCAGCAAAGGAAATATTGAAATTAAATCATTTCCCAGGGTTGGGGGGACTTTCCGTCCTAATTAAATAGCCAAGACTCTGTGGCCGCCTTCAGAGCCGCGCTGGGGGGAGGGGAGCGGGCAGTGCTGGCCTTGGAAGAGGGATTAGCGGGGTCCCCTTTGATGCGCCCCAGCTCTCAGGGCCGGGGAGGCAGTCGGTAGCACTAATTAGGCCCAGTCTGCCACCCCCTGTCCGAGGGCACAAATCCATATTCACACGCGGGGGTGGGGAGGCAAGGGGGCTGGGGAGTGGGGGAGGGGGAGGGGACTGAGAGGGGAGGAGCCCCATGTACAACCTCCCAATCCTGCCACTGTCCTCCCTCACACCCTCTGCAGGGGGAGGCCCGGCTCCTGGCAGCCCAGGGCCAGAACCCAGTGGAGGCTCAGGGGCGGGGGACCTGGGCCCAGGAGGGGGTTTGGTGCTGGGCTCTGCTCTGGGGGAGGGCAGGGGGCAGGGAGCTCATGCTCTCCCTGTGGGGGAGGGGCCTGGCCTCGGGGTGCCTGGGTGATCACCTGGGCCCTGCAGGTGGGCGGGCACCTGAGTGGGTCAGCCCTGGAGTTGGGCCTGAGTGGCCAGGAGTCACAGAGGCAGAGGAAGGACTGTCAGACCCAGGCTGAGCGTGGAGAAGGGCAGGTGTTGACAGGCATGTTCTAGAGGAAGAGTCTGTGGTCACAGTGGCCCCCGGCTACAAATGAAGCGGGTGTGCTGGGAGCCCCGGATGCCAGCGCCCAGACCCCCGACACAGGGCAGAGCTCAGGTGCCCAGGACCCCACAAACACACCCTGAGAAAAGGGACCAGAGCAGGATGGGGTAGGGAGGGCAGAGAGCAACTCTTGCAACCCCATGGAAGTCACAGGGGCACAGACATGGGCGCCATAGCTGCCCGGAACCTGCCCCCCACCGCTCATCTCCCAGGGGCTTCAGGCACCAGGGAGGCCATTCCCGGGGCCCCAAGGCCAGAGCTGCTTCTGGGCTGGGAGCTCATCTGGCCCAAGTTCACCCCCAAAGGCCCCGAGGGGGGCACTGGCCCGGGGGGCCCAGCGGGGCCCTGCACCTCTCCCTCAGGGCTCTGGCAGGACCAGCTCCAGAAGGAGCCACCGGAACAGGCCTGTGCTGCGAGGGCCAGGGCCCGGCTCCTCCTTGTACCCCCATGTGGGAGGCTGCGGGAAGAAAACACAGCCTCTGTGCCTGCCGGCAGGACGGTCACCATTCGCAGCAATGGGGTCTCTGCCTTCGCTCCGAGTGGCATCGATAACGAACACAAGATCCAAGTTGAATGTGGATCAAATCACCCACTTTCTCCCTTACCCACAGTGCTTTGTGTTGCCTTTAATGTTCATCATTGAACCCTAATCTTCTCCCCATTGAGATAACACACAACGAGGAAGCCTCCTGCAACAGGCGGTCCAACCTGTTCCTAACCCTAACCCTAACCCTAACCCTGACCCTAACCCTAACCCTAACCCTGTTCCTAATGCTAACCTAGCCCTAACCCTAACCCTAAACCCTAACCTAACCCTAACCCTGACCCTAACCCTAACCCTAACCCTAACCCTAACCTAACCCTAACCCTAACCCTAACCCTAACCCTGTTCCTAATGCTAACCTAACCATAACCCTAACCCTGACCCTAACCCTAACCCTAACCCTGTTCCTAACCCTAACCTAACCCTAACCCTAACCCTAACCCTAACCCTGTTCCTAATGCTAACCTAACCCTAACCCTAACCCTGTTCCTAATGCTAACCTAACCCTAACCCTAACCCTAACAATAACCCTGTTCCTAACCCTAACCCTGACCCTAACCCTAACCCTAACGCTGTTCCTAATGCTAACCTAACCCTAACCCTAACCCTAACCCCTAACCCTAACCCTAACCCTAACCCTGACCCTAACCCTAACCCTAACCCTGTTCCTAATGCTAACCTAACCCTAACCCTAACCCTAACCCTAACCCTAACCCCTAACCCTAACCCTAACCCTAACACTGTTCCTAATGCTAACCTAACCCTAACCCTAACCCTAACCCTAACCCTAACACTGTTCCTAATGCTAACCTAACCCTAACCCTAACCCTAACCCTGTTCCTAATGCTAACCTAACCCTAACCCTAACCCTAACCCCTAACCCTAACCCTAACCCTAACCCTGACCCTAACCCTAACCCTAACCCTGTTCCTAATGCTAACCTAACCCTAACCCTAACCCTAACCCCTAACCTAACCCTAACCCAAACCTAACCCTAACCTAACCTAACCCTAACCCTAACCCAAACTCTAACCCTAACCCTAACCTTAACCCTAACCCTAACCCTAACCCTGTTCCTAATGCTAACCTAACCCTAACCGCTAACCTAACCCTAACCCTAACACTAACCCTAACCCTAACACTAACCCTAACCCTAACCTTAACTCTGCAACAGGCTGACCAACCTGTTCCTAATGCTAACCTAACCCTAACCCTAAACCTAACCCCTAACCTAACCCTAATCTTAACCCTAACCCCAACCTAACCTAACCGTAACCCTAGCCCAAACTCTAACCCTAACCCTAACCCTAACCCTAACCTTAACTCTGCAACAGGCTGACCAACCTGTTCCTAATGCTAACCTAACCCTAACCCTAACCCCTAACCCTAACCTCTAACCTAACCCTAACCCTAACCCTAACCCTCACCCTAAACCTAACCCTAACCCTCACCCTCACCCTCACCCTAACCCTAACCCTAACCCAGCTGGTGAAGGACAAACAACCCCATGGAACCGAGAGGGTGATGAGCACCCCAGCTCCCTGGAACCGCCCTGAGGGCTCCTGTTGTCCCTGCACAGTGGTCAGTGGCCCCTCGGTCACTCCCAAGGGCCATGGGTGAGGCAGTTTCAGCGCCAAGAGCGGCCGAGCACGTCCTGGGCCACACGGGACAGAGGGAGCCATGTTGAGAGGGGGCCCCACTGCTGCAGGGAGAAGGAGTGGCCCAGGGAGGCACAGCAGGGGCCGGGTGGTGGCTGGGTGGTGGTTGGGTGGTGGCTGGTGTGGTGGCTGAGTGGTGGTTGGGTGGTGGTTGTGTGGTGGCTGAGTGGTGGTTGGGTGGTTGTTGGGTGGTGTCTGGGTGGTGGTTGGGTGGTTGTTGGGTGGTTGTTGGGTGGTTGCTGAGTGGTGGTTGGGTGGTGGCTGAGTGGTGGTTGGGTGGTGGTTGGGTGGTTGTTGGGTGGTTGTTGGGTGGTTGTTGGGTGGTTGTTGGGTGGTGGCTGGGTGGTTGTTGGGTGGTTGTTGGGTGGTGTCTGGGTGGTGGTTGGGTGGTTGTTGGGTGGTTGTTGGGTGGTGGCTGGGTGGTGGTTGGGTGGTGGTTGGGTGGTGGCTGAGTGGTGGCTGAGTGGTGGTTGGGTGGTGGCTGGGTGGTGGCCAGGTGGTGGTTGGGCGGTGGCTGGGTGGTGGCTGGGTGGTGGTTGGGTGGTGGCCGGGTGGTGGTTGGGTGGTGGCTGGGTGGTGGTTGGGTGGTGGCCACTGCAGTGGACGGCGAGAAGGGGGCCCACAGAAGACTGATTCCCACAGGGCTGGCCCCAGAGCCTCATCCAGTGGGATGGGGACCGAACGGCAGATGGAAGAGGCAGGACCCCACCTCACAGCGCAGCTCACCAGCCTGGCGAGTGACCCAGGACAGCTGGGCATGTGCCGACTGGGAGGCGAAGGCGGGCCCTGCACATGCGGGAAGGGGCCAGTTCTAGGATCCGAAAGCCTTTTCCACCTGCTCCTCCCCAGGCCCATCCAGCTCTGGCCCCCAAGTCCCGTCCCTCTGGCTCCGACCCCACGCCCACTGCACCCTGTCCCCTGTCCGGTAAGGGGGCCCGGACTCCTGTGCGCCCCCCCCCCCCCACTGGAAGGGCCTCCTTCCCGGCCTCCGGCCTCGCCCCGGGAGCTGCTCAGGGTCCCAGCGCTGCTCCGTGCAGACAGCGGGCCCGGCCGCACGCAGCTCCTGAGCCGCCGCCCAGCCCTGAGCAGCTCCCAGGGCCCACCTGGTGCCCGGCTCCGATGGGTTCCCAGCCCCCGCCTTCCGGGCGGCGAGCACAGACGGGGAACCGGGGCTCCACTCCCTACACCCGGCGTCCAGCCCGCCCGGCGCCCCTCGGGCCCAGCTGGACCCTGTCTGTCGTTGTTCTCCTGTCCCCTCCCCCCTGCCCCGTCCAGACCCACCTCCTCGGGAGCAGCCTGTGGCCCCCTCACGGCCAGGGGAGTCAGCACTCGCCCCCCCCTCCAGTCCCGCCCCCCACGGGCTCCCTCCCACCCTCTCAGCACCCCTTCCTGCGCCCCAGCGGGGTGCGGCCCTCAGGACGGTGCAGGGCTTCCTGCCAGGCCTGCTGTTCCTTAATTGACGACACAAAACAAACATTTGCTGTGGAGATCCACGGGGGAGGCGCTCAGCGCTCCTTTAATTAAGGCCGGTGATGGATGGGGCTCAGGGAGCAGCTGTTCTGAGAACTCAGGTGGGTAAAGAAGAACATCAGGAGGCGATGTGGGGCTGCCGGGGTGGGGCCGAGGGAGGCAGGCGGCGGGTGGCCAGGGCAGCGGGAGGTCGGGGCTGGGTCTGAGGGCCCCGGATGGAGAAGGAGCATACACCTTGCCTGCCCTGGGACCAGCTCCGCGTCGCCTCCTGTGACCGTGGTGCCCTGGGCCGGCCGGGGTCGGGTCCCCGAGCTGGGATGATAGGGGGGCTGTCGCAGGTGCTGGGGCCCCCCTGGCTGCCGATGCCCGACCCACCCAGCAGGGCCGGGGGCGGGCCTGGCACCGGGACCTGTTGCCTCAGAGCCCCCCTCCCTCAGCCACAGTCACAGTCACAGATGCAGACAGTCTGCTCGCTGCGGCCACTCCGCCTCCGCCCCCTCTGCCGGCGGGCGGTTCAATAACCCGGAGCCACTGGAAACACGGGCAGTATTTCAGCTCAGCTCCGCCGCGTCCCGGTTCATCTGACACTCGGTGGGCGGCAGTGACCATGAATTTCCCGGCACCGCGTGTCACGGGCCGCCCAGCCCGCACGCTCATTCCCCGAGCTCCCGGCGGGCCCTGGACGGTAGGGCCCCCTGAGCCGTGGTGGGGACATAGCTCCCCCCCCAGCTGACCTGCTGACTCGGCCAGCACTGCCCGGGGGACGGACAGCGGGCTGCGGGGTGCGGGGAGGGGCGGGGAGGGGACCCGCAAAGCCCACACCTGCTCCCTGGACACGGGGGCAGCTGGAGGCCAGCGCCCGCAGCCATGGCCCTCACCACAGCCGCTCCTGGCTGCATCCACCCAAACCCGAACCCACGGCCCAGTCCAATGCCAGGGTCCCAGCAGAAAAGGACAGGCAGCAGACAGAAATCTCCATCTGGAGAGACGCTGGCCCCGGAGGCCTCAGGTGTGACGCAGAGGCTGGGGTCGGGGTGGGGCTTGGCCATGCACCGTGCAGGGTGTCTGTGGGCCCTTCCTCCAGGGAAGGGAGCAGGAAGCCCCGTGATGTGCTCACTGTCAGACTTTGTCCCGAGCGCATCGCTGCTGCTTATCCACAGCAGGCCGTGACAGGGAGAGAGGTGCCGCCTGGCCAACGCCTTTTAAATACCAGCTTTTGTCACATAAAAACCATTTCCAGCCCAGCCAGTGTGGCTCAGTGGGTGAGCATCGACCTATGAGCCAGGAGGTCAGGGTTCGATTCCCGGTCAGGGCACAGGCCCGGGTGAGGGCTCCATCCCCAGTGCGGGGCGTGCAGGAGGCAGCCGATCCATGGTCCTCTCATCACTGATGTGTCTATCTCTCTCTCTCTCCCTCCCCCTTCCTCTCTGAAATCAGTAAAAATATTTTTTTAAAACAGTTCCAGGTTGGCCTCCTCTGGCTCCCCACCCTGGGCCCTTGAAGGCAGGGCTGTGGGCAGGTTCAAGGTGACGTGAAGTGTGTGTAGGTGGAGAGAGAGGGAGCTGGCCTGACTCACGCCGGGGTCCTGAGGGACTGCCCCGCACGCAGCCTGGAGGAGGAGGCGTGGGGGTGGCACGCAGCCTGGAGGAGGAGGCGTGGGGGGAGGCGGTGGCGGGAGGCATCAGCCTTGCCCTGCAGGCATAGCCCGAGGTCGGGGGGGGGGGGGAGCTGGGCAGGCCCGGTGGTCCCAGCCCCACCAGATGGTTAGTCACGTGACCACTTGCCTCCGCCTGGCCGGGAGCCTGGCGAGCTCCCCATGGGTCTCAGGCCCCCGTCGCAGCACCTGGCACGGAGCTCGGGCGCCAGAGATGGGTGTGCAGCGAGGGGTGCGCGTCCTCCCGTGGCCAGGCCCCTGGATCCCCTCAACGGGCTCAGCGTGGCTGGGGGACTCCCCAGGAAAAGGGGGCGTGGCAGAGGCTGGAGAAGACAGAACTTCACATGGGGACGCAGATTCACCCCTTTGCAGGCCTCCTGCCACCCTCGTGCCCCTAAACTCCCAGACCACCCAGATGCCAAGCCCCTGACGGGCAGAGGGGAGACCCAGGCCATGCCACCAGAGGACACGGCCCAGAGAGGGAGGGCTCTCGCCTGAGGTCGCCCAGTGCCCAGCAAGGGAGCCTGTCTGGACACCAGCTCCCATCTGCCGCTGCGAGGCTGGGGGCTGAGGCCGAGCGGCCCCTCCTTAGCCTCTGCTGAGTCACCGGGGAAGGGCAGGTGGCGAGGCCTGACGAGAGGCTCGGGGAAGGGCTGCAGCGCCTGCTCCATCCAGCAACCGGCCTCCATCACCTCCCCTCGAAGGAGCCAGTGGGAGCAGCAGACTCAGAGGTGGGGGGCCCGGCAGGGCGGGCAGTGAGCACCCCCCTGGGCGGCACAGCGCCTCCCGCTGGGACGGGTGCCTGGCTGGTCTGGGTGAGAGGCCACCATGGCCGCCTGCCCTGGGCTCCCCCGGCCTCCACTCCCCTGCCCCGGGCCCTGCAGACAGGAGCGCGAAGGGGCTGCCACGGCCCATTGGTGAGCCCATGGGCCTCACCGGGGCCGCTCACCCCAACTTCCCGCCTCGTTAGGCAGCCGCCGAGCAGCGTTCTGCCCCCGCCTCCCTGCTCCCCGGCTATTGACACAAACAGCCTTCCCAGTGGCTAATGAGGCGCCCACCCCTCTGTCTGGGTGCAATGGCTCCAGTGGGGGCTCTGCAGGGAGCACCCACCATGTCCGCCTGGCGACTATCTAACCAGCTTCTGTCCTCCCGGGGGCGAGGCCTGGAGCCTGCCCTGCCCCCCTCCTTCCCCTCCTCCTGCCTCTCCTGCCCTCCTCCTGCTCTCCTCCTGCTCCTCCTGCCCCTCCTGCTCCTCCTGCCCCTCCTCCTGCCCCTCCTGCCTTCCTGCCCTCCTCCTCCTGCTCCTCCTGCCCCTCCTCCTGCCCCTCCTGCCCTCCTGCCCCTCCTGCCCTCCTGCCCCTCCTGCCCTCCTGCCCCTCCTCTGGGGCCTATGGAAGGACCAAGCCACAGCCCCCTTGTCCCCGTGAGTCACAGCTTCAGCACCGCCGGGGGGACAGCTCCCGCCGCAGGTGTCCCGGGACTGGGCGAGGCGAGGCGGGAGCAGGCCTTGCCAACACCTGGCACCGGGTACAGGTGCGAGGGCAGGTGCACGACAGCCCACTTAGGGTGGAGCAGGGGACGTGGGAGAGGCCGGCACCCGAGCCTCGGTTTCTCACGGGGGGCGGGGCGGGGGAGGGGGAGAGCGCAGACGGCTTCCCCCTTCCTGCTGCCAAGGGACTCGGGGCATCGCCCGGACCTGGCCGGGCCGGGGACTCGGGGGGCCTTTGTGAAACTTGACACCCCCCGACCTCATGCTGAACCCCGCAGCTCTGACAGCGCCCAACGAATAACTCCGAGCGGTGAGTGCCAGGCCCCGTCGGCTTTAAATTCCACGCGGGTCTGCCCCGCGCGCGACTGAGCTCCTTTCACAGCGTCGCATGTCGCTTGAGACGGGAGGCTGCACCTCTCGGATTCCTTGGCAGAGTCCTCCGCAAGCCGGCAGCACCCAGCCTGGGCCCTGGGTGCCGGGGGTGGCACTGAACCCAGCCTGGGCCCTGGGTGCCGGGGGTGGCACTGAACCCAGCCTGGGCCCTGGGTGCTGGGGGTGGCACTGAACCCAGCCTGGGCCCTGGGTGCCGGGGGTGGCACTGAACCCAGCCTGGGCCCTGGGTGCCGGGGGTGGCACTGAACCCAGCCTGGGCCCTGGGTGCCGGGGGTGGCACTGAACCCAGCCTGGGCCCTGGGTGCCGGGGGTGGCACTGAACCCAGCCTGGGCCCTGGGTGCCGGGGGTGGCACTGAACCCAGCCTGGGCCCTGGGTGCCGGGGGTGGCACTGAACCCAGCCTGGGCCCTGGGTGCTGGGGGTGGCACTGAACCCAGCCTGGGCCCCGGGTGCTGGGGGTGGCACTGAACCCAGCCTGGGCCCTGGGTGCCGGGGGTGGCACTGAACCCAGCCTGGGCCCTGGGTGCCGGGGGTGGCACCACCTCTAAGGGGTCCCCAGAGCTGGCCCCCCAGGGATCCAAGGCGCTGAGCTAGGGTGGGTGGTGGGCTGCCATGTGCTCCTCCAGCCTACAGGTGGCGCTGCAGGCACTCACCTGTGTGTGTGTGTGGGGGGGGGGGGGTCACAGGCTCCTCCCCTAATTTCTCCATCCTCATTCCTATTGGTACTTTTCCTCTGTTCTTTTTTCTTCTCTTTTTGGGCTTCATGAGAATTCAGCTTTTCCCCCTTATTTTCCCTCCCTGCCGGTTGGATGTTACACACACTATCTGCTCTCTTTTAGGTGTTAGTCACATTTCATACACAGTCAACAGTTACTCAACGGACAGGTTGGGGGACCCCTCACAGGGGTCCCCCAGGAGTCAGCTTCATGGGTACAGACAGCGATGGTGGTGCTGGGGGGAGGGGAGCTGGGGGGCGGGGAGAGGATGTGAAATGGGCCAGAGGTTCCACTGGGAAGGAGAGAAAGGTCTGGAGAGAATGGTGGCGATGGCTGCACAGAGTGGATGTGTTTACTGCCACTGAGCCGTGCCCTGGAAAGCGAGGCCACTTGTGTGTTCTGTGTGTTTTACCACAATTCTTAGAGTTAACCGAAGTTTCTACCCCGTTTAGTAATGGACGACGACAAATAAATGCATAAGAAATGGAGAAAAGATCATCGATGTGTGTGTCTGTATACACATACATAAGAAACTTTATCTAAAATAAGAAATTTAGCAAATTTGCTGGATACAAAATCAATATCTGAAACCCAGTTGCATTCCCATACATCAACGTCAACCACAGTCGGTCAGGAAATATAAAAATGTGAATTGCCATTTATAATATCAACAAAAAATGCACAGACTACTGAGGAATCAAACCAAGAAGAAGTATGTGGACACTTTACGGGGAAAATTATGAAAGCTCGATTTAACGACCTTACAGAACCTATACAGGAGGGTTATCGTGTGTATTTCATGGGGACGTCAGTTTCTCCAAAACTCCTGTGAAGATCGGACACAATTAGAACAAAACTCCCACGAGGCCTTCCCATGCAACTCAACAAACTGATTTTAAATGTCGTGTGTGAGCAAGTGACGGAGATCACCGAGACGGTGCTGGGGACGGAGAGCGGGGGCTGCCCCCCGCACATCAGGGATGCTGGTAAAAGAGAGGCTGCAGGACCACTGGGTGTAGATGCCGATGGCAACAGCACAGCAGGAAGGACGGAGGCCCAGCCACAGGTGTATCCGTGGAGCTCGAAGCTCGCTTATGATAAACTGTGCAGGTTAGTGTGAAAAAAATAAAGGTTTTTTAAATATATATAAGATGCTGGGAAACTGGCCTTCCATAGTTAAAAACACCTGGAAATGAATCCCTACCTCACACCGTGCTTAGAAATAAATCTCAAGTGACCAAAGACAAGAAATGAGAAGCGTGATTGAAATGAGAGCGGCAAACCCACGCTGGTTTGGCTCCGTGGATCGAGCGTCAGCCTGGTGTGGACTGAGGGGTCCTGGGCTTGGTTCCCTGTTCAGGGCACGTGCCCGGGTTGTGGGCTCGATCCCCAGTAGGAAGTGTGAGGAGGCAGCCGGTTAATGAGTCTCTCTCATCATTAATGTTTCTCTCTCTCTCTCCCTCTCCCTTCTGCTCTGAAATCAATCCTATATAATACAGAGGTAATATGCAAATTGACTCCCACACTCAAGCATCACAAGATAGCCACCCCCCACATCGTCACAAGATGGCCAGCAGGGGAGGGCAGTTGGGGGCAACCAGGCCTGCAGGGGAGGGCACTTGGAGGCAACCAGGCCTGCAGGGAAGGGCAGCTGGGGGTGATCAGGCCGGCAGGGGAGCGGTTAGGGGGTGATCAGGCCAGCAGGGGAGCAGTTAGGGGGTGATCAGGCTGGCAGGCAAAGTGGTTGGGAGCCAGCAGTCGGACATCCCCCGAGGGGTCCCAGATTGGAGAGGGTGCAGGCTGGGCTGAGGGACACCCCCCCCCCGTGCACAAATTTCATGCACCAGGCCTCTAGTAAAAATATAATTAAATAAAAATAAAGAAACGACGGTGGAAGAGAAAAGAATTCCTCAGGAAGCCCCACAAGAACAGGCCGTGAAGGAGCATTTGACACATTTCACCACATCCTGATGGAGAAGTTCCGTCACCCAACGGAAAACGTAAGGTGAAAAGAGAAGTCAGAGACGGGCCACACGCCTGCAGCGCATCTGGCTGACGAGAGACGACGCACAAAACACGGAAGGACGCCGATCGGTCGGCAAGAGGAGGCGGCCGCCCCCCACGGGCAGGGCCTGGGGACGAGCGTTTCCCGGGAGAGGCAGCAGCATGGGCCTGTGAGTGCTCTCCGGCAGCCCAGTCGCTCGGCAGCCCGGGAGGCGCGCGCTGCACCCCACGGGGCCCCGTTCAGATCACAGGCTGCGTGTCCGCTCCTCATTGTTTTCTCTCCGCGCTCCCCTGAGACGGCAGCCATGAGGATCCCTGTGACATGAGCCGTTAAGGATGAGAGGAGCAGAGCAGGAGACAAAACACAAGACCCAGAAGCTCAAACGCATAACCCGTCCTAACGGCCTGAGCGACACGGAGGATCAATCCCGGGCTAACGAGGGAACTTCGGCCTGACTGCTCCTCAAGAAGATTCACTCGGGCCCTGACCGGTGTGGCTCAGTGGATAGAGTGTCGGTCTGCAGACTGAAAGGTCCCAGGTTCGATTCCGGTCAGGGGCGTGTACCTTGGTTGCGGGCACATCCCCAGTAGGAGATGTGCAGGAGGCAGCTGATCGATGTTTCTCTCTCATCGATGTTTCTAACTCTCTATCCTTTCCCTTCCTCTCTGTAAAAAATCAATAAAATTTATATTTTTAAAAAATTAAGAAGAAGAAGAAGAAGAGGAAGAAGATTCACTTGGGCAGGGCAGAGCCACGCCTCTAGGCCGGGGGGGGGGGGGGTCGGTGTGGGGGCGGGGAGGGCTGGGGGAGGCAGGAATAGCCAGCGCCTCTGGGACGGGGTGGGGGAGGCAGGGCAGCACCTGGTGAGGCAGGGGTGCCAGGATGCCCGGGGGTGGGGGGCGGGGAGGGCTGGGGGAGGCAGGGCAGCACCCGGTGAGGCAGGGGTGCCAGGATGCCCGGGGGGGGGGAGCGGGGAGGGCTGGGGGAGGCAGGAATAGCCAGCGCCTCTGGGACGGGGTGGGGGAGGCAGGGCAGCACCTGGTGAGGCAGGGGTGCCAGGATGCCCGGGGGTGGGGGGCGGGGAGGGCTGGGGGAGGCAGGGCAGCACCCGGTGAGGCAGGGGTGCCAGGATGCCCGGGGGAGGGGGGGGGCGGAGAGGGCTGGGGGAGGCAGGGCAGCACCCGGTGAGGCAGGGGTGCCAGGATGCCCGGGGGGGGGCGGGGAGGGCTGGGGGAGGCAGGGCAGCACCCGGTGAGGCAGGGGTGCCAGGATGCCCGGGGGTGGGGGGTGGGGCGGGCTGGGGGAGGCAGGGCAGCACCCGGTGAGGCAGGGGTGCCAGGATGCCCGGGGGTGGGGGGCGGGGAGGGCTGGGGGAGGCAGGGCAGCACCCGGTGAGGCAGGGGTGCCAGGGCGCAAAACCCCAGGAGCTGACGTCGGAGCCGGGAGAGAAACGCAGCTTAAACCACAAAGAGGCGTCACCACTGGGCGAGACATTTAAACAGGAAACGGGCAGCGCCGTGCTGGCCGGATGCAGACACGCTCTCCTGCCGGCAGCGGGAACGCGGAGCAGCAGCGCCAGCCGGGAGCGCAGCCCGCGTCTCAGCATCAGCAGCACCTGCCCTGTGAGCAGCGAGCGCCCCGCGGGCACCGGCCTCGGTGCGGGAAACTCATGTCCGTCCCCGACACCTGCACATGCTGCTCAGAGCAGCCTCCTCTGTGGCAGCCAAACCCCGAGGGAAGCAGCCGTCCGCCAGCGGGGAGTGGCTGACCACACGGCACCCCCACCCGTGGGTCCCCCCGCAAACCAGAGCAACACCCAGCCCTGCCCGCAGCTCACTGTGACTTGCCAAGGCTGCGGGTTCGAGCCCCAGGCAGGGCACATACAAGAGTCAACCGATGAAAGGACCAAGCAGTGGAACAACAAGCCAATGTCCCTCTCTCTCTTTCTCTCTCTCTCTCTCTCTCTCTCTCTCTCTCTCTCTCTCATCCATACATTTCTTTTAAAGAAGCACATCGTTGACACACCAACAACGTGCATGGCTGTCAGCTATGCCGAGTGCAAGGCCAACCTCAAAGCCACCTGCGTTGGAGCGCTCACGGCACATTCTAGAAGCGACACTGGGTAGGTACAAGGCGGGCTGTGGCTGTCAGGAGGAGGGTGGTGGGCGGCGACCCGGGTTTGACTTTCACGCGGCGGCTGGAGGGACATCTTCGTGGGGGAGAGCTCTGTGTCTTGATGGACGGGCGGGGCCCATGGAGGAGCCCCGGGAAGTCCCAGCACCAAGGGCGGGGGGGGGGGGGTCCCTGGAAGTGCCAACGAGGAAGCGCCCGCTCACAGGGTGAGGTCACAGAGGGCAGAGGGCGCGGAGCCCGGGGCGGGGGTGGGCGAGACGGGGGTGAATGCAGAGGAGGGGTGGAGCTGGGGAAACTGAGTCACCGGGCCCGGCCCCGTGAGCGCCGGCAGCTTCGTTCCAGGTTTCATTTCCCGTCAGGCTGATGTCAGAGCCCCTTCCCCTGCAGCTCCCGTCAGCAAAACAAAGATGCGAACAGACCTGACCCTCCGGGGCCCGCCGCCCGCGCTCCGCGGCTTTGAATTTTAAATTCCGTTTTCCCGTTGCTTTTCGCTTTGCTTTTCGGTAAGGGTTCCCCGCCTCTGAGCCTGAGCTTGTGGTGCCCCAGCTGAAGGGCGCGGCCTCGTTTCCCGCTGCAGGTCGTTTCCTCCCGAGCCGTCCAATCACCCGGCTGCCGCGGCGCTGCCTCCTGGGGGATCTGTGTCATGGCGACGTCTCTGCTGCCTGACCCGCCTGTCCCCGGGCGGCCGCCGCGGGCGGGACAGACAATATCCGAGCAGCCCTGGCGCAGCGCCCGCCCGAGCATCCTCACCCAGCGAGCCCTGCCCTCGAGGGAGGTGGCCTCATGGGCACCTCTACTCCCTGGTCCCAGGTGAGGCCGCGGGTGAGGCCGTGGACAGCACACTCACACACAGCCACACACAATCCCACACACACTCACACACAGCCACACACAATCCCACACACACTCACACACAGCCACACACAATCCCACACACACTCACACACAGTCACACACAATCCCACGCACACTCACACACAATACCGCACGCTCTCACACACACACACAATCCCACATGCTCACACACACACATATGCTCATGCACCATCCCGCACGCTCACACACACACACAAACCTGCACGCTCACACACACTCATACACACACACACAATCCCACATGCTCACACACACACATGCTCACACACAATCCCACATGCTCATATACACACATATGCTCATGCACCATCCCTCACGCTCACACACACACACAAACCCGCAGGCTCACACATGCTCACACACATGCTCACACACAATCCCGCATGATCACACGCACACACCCGCACGCTCATGCACCCTCCGCGCATTCATGCGAGCGGCCCGTCCTTGGGAATAGGTGTCTGCGTGTTTTTCTGGGACGAATGAGAAGGATTTCGGTCACGATCTCTCCCTGGGAGGTGCAGGGAGGCAGCCCCGGCCCTGGGGGGCTCTGGCTCCCGAGCGACTCTGGGGACCGGGCAGTGACCGGCTGGCGGGCCCACCGTCGCGTGGACGCCTCAGCCTCAGCTCTGGGACGCGTGCCCGTTGCTCACGCGAACGCCCTCGCCGGCCCTGCCCCTCTCGCCGGCCCAGCCCTGGCGCCGTGTGGAGGGTTTCCCGGCTGGTGGCGGAGCTGAGCCCAGGGGTCCCACCCGGGAAGACCCCACGGCAGGGCCTGGGGGGAGGGCAGGGGTGAAGCCGGCAGGGTGAGCGGCACCGGGCCTTCTGCGCAGAACCCTCTGGAGCCACAGGGAGGGGGGCCTGGCACTGCCCCCTCCAGTCCCGGGACCGCCCTGGCCCAGACGAGGGCGCCCGGGCAGCAGTGGGCGCTGGGATGCGCGGTGGGCGGGCCGAGCAGTGGGTTGGGGCCTCCCCACGCGGCCGCGCTGACGGGGCTGTGACAGCGAAACGCACGGCGGTTGCTATGTAATTAACTGGAGATGGAACGAGCAATAAAAACACAATTACACTCCTGTCGGCATTAAACTCCTGCTGCCTCGTGCACCGCAGGGCCACGCGTGTTCCCGCGGTGAGAGCACAAAGGCACACGAGGGGACGCGTGGCCCCAGGCGTGGCTTTTCCGTGGGGCCCACCCTGCCAGCCATTGGGGGCCACACGGTGTCTGGTCCCATCCATGCAGAGGGGCCCTGAGCCCCACCCTGACCCCCACCCTGAGCCCCCACCCTGACCCTCACCCTGAGCCCCCCACCCTGAGCCCCCACCCTGAGTCCCCCACCCTGAGCCCCCACCCTGACCCCCCCACCCTGAGCCCCCACCCTGAGCCCCCACCCTGAGCCCCCCACCCTGAGCCCCCACCCTGAACCCCCACCCTGAGCCCCCCACCCTGAGCCCCCACCCTGAGCCCCCATCCTGACCCCCCACCCTGACCCCCCACCCTGACCCCCCCACCCTGAGCCCCACCCTGACCCCCCACCCTGAGCCCCCATCCTGACCCCCCACCCTGACCCCCCCACCCTGACCCCCACCCTGAGCCCCCACCCTGAACCACCACCCTGAGCCCCCATCCTGACCCCCACCCTGAGCCCCCATCCTGACCCCCACCCTGAGCCTCCCACCCTGACCCCCCACCCTGAGCCCCCATCCTGACCCCCCACCCTGACCCCCACCCTGACCCCCACCCTGACCCCCACCCTGACCCGGCCAGAGCTGAGGCCCTGAGGGGTGACCACCGGGCCCTGTGCTCCTGGAGCTGCTCTTGGGGGGTGGGGGGGGGGTCGCGCTGTGAAGAGGCTGGGAGGTGCGGACAGTCCCCCTGCCCCCCTCTCCGGAGTCTGTGTGGCGAGATCGCCTCTTCTTGGGACGTGGGGGCCGGCTGGGCTCTGAGCCGCCAGAACTGACCCTGAATGTCCCAGGAGCAGCCGCGTGTGAAGGAGGCTGAGGGGCCAAGGACGGGCGGCCGGGCTGGCGGCAACCCCCCAGACACGCGCCCTCCCAGGCGCCCCCACCTCCACCTGTCAGCTCTCATTACCTGGGCCGTCACCCAGCGCTGGCTCCTCGCACCCCCTTCGACCTTGAAGTCTGCCTGGTGACGCCACAGGGCTGCCTGCATCCCAGTTGGTGGGGAGCGGGGGCGGGGTGCGGGGCAGGTGACGGGCGCCTGCCAAGGCAGCCACGAGCAGGGAGCAGGGAGCAGGGAGCAGGGAGCAGGCGGGAGTCGTCGGGCATCCTGGTGAGGCCGAGGCCGGGCAGGGCCTCCTGGCCACGCAGCCAGGCCGGATGCCCTGTTCTGGCCTCTCGGGGCCGGGCACCGCCTGCCGTGATGATTGGCCGCTGCGGGTGTCAGCTCACCAGGCTCAGGTCGGGGGCCAGCCAGGCGGGGAGGAGAGGGGAGCCCCTGGGGATGTATCCACGGCCCTTCCCTCGGCACTGCGTGTGGACTGTTCAAACGACAGGAACCGGTCTGCATGGGAGGCCCCAGCCAGCGCCCTCCTGGCACCGTGTAGCCAGAGCGGCTGCCACCAGCCGTCTCCGCTGCCCGCTGTCCCCAGAAAGCACCGCCCTGTGAGGGACAAGCCTTTCGGAGCCTCTGGTGCCCGTGGCATCATCGGTGTCGACATCTCGGGTGCGGGAGGCCATCCCACAGCCCCAAGCACCAGGGCAGTGGCACAGGCTCCTATGGCACCGGCTCTGAGTGGCACAGACTGCCACGTGGCTGGGATGTGTCCTTTGTGACCACGTGTGGCTCTACCCCCACGCCCGGCAGCTGGAAGAACAGCAAGCAGGGTCACGGGCCAGCCGGCCAGGCGGAAGGACGTGCTGAGGGCAGTGACCGCGGGGCTGAGGCTGGCGGGGGTGTCCCTGAGGCCCCAGGATGTGAATAGAGGGACCCCAGCTCTCCACCAGAAGGGACCAGCCCCCGGCGTGTCCCCGTCAGCCGGGCCTGCTGTAGGGCTGGCAAACTCCTGCCCACCCTCCAAGACCCCCCGCAAATGTCCACCCTCAATGATGCCCGAGTGGGCCCAGGTCCTGCCCACCTCTCCTCCCTCAGGGGTCTGGTGTCCCCCTGCCCGGTGTCCCCCCGCCCACATCCCCCTGCCCCGCGTCTCCCTGCCCCCCCGCCCCACCAGAGCCCGAGTGGCCCCAGGGCTGCAGGGGGGCAGCTGGCAGCTCCGGGAGGTCGACGGGGGGTGGGTAAGAGGCAGCACCAGTGACCGCACTCGTGGGCCCCGTGCCAGGCGTGCCCGCACCACCGGAAGCTCTGGTCCATCGCCAGCCTCCACGCCTGCTCCTCCCCACGGTCCCAGCAGCAGGTCATTTCCAGCCTCCGCCGTGATGGACGGCCGCCCTGTCTGTCTTCCTGGACCTGTTTCCGGGCCCAGCTGGTTGCACAGCCCACCCTGATCGGCCTGAGGAAGGGCGGGGGGGTGGGGGGCAGGAAGCCAGGGAGGGTGATGGGAAAGGCAGGTGCCGCCCGGGGCAGCCGCAGGGGGTGTGCAGGTGCTCCAGGTGGAGAGGGCAGACGGGTTGGGGGGTCCAGTCTCCTCAGACCTGCTCATCCTCAGGCTGCAGGACAGAAGGACAGGAGGACGGAAGGACAGGAGGACGGAAGGACAGGAGGACAGACAGCGCTCCGGGGTACCGCAGGGCCCGGACCCAGCTCGGCACCCTCATCCGCACACCTGCCGGCGGGGTCCGCGCCTCTGGCGCTGTGGGACGTCCCGGCTCTGGGAGGACTATTGGCCGCTTGGTGAACGGCGGTCACTTAACTCCCAGCCCATCCGATGGTGCGAACGCTTGCCGTGGCCGTCCCGCCGGTTCCCCACCCGCAGCCCTCACCCCGGCCTCGGGGGGAGGGGTGCTGCCATCTCCCCGCTCACAGAGGAGCAGCCGCAGCCCAGAGAGGGCGAGCCACGTGCCTGTGGCCACTCGGCTGGCGAAGGCGCTGGGACTGGAACCGGCGTCTGGGTCCAGTCTGTGCTGTTGTCCCTCAGCTGGACCTGGCCGGCCGGGCTCAGCGGCGCCGCTCGCAGTGTGGTTGAGTCTGGGTCCGCCTCCCCGCACCCTGGCCCGAGACAAGGACACCGGGCCGCACCCCTGAGGGACGGGCCACCGGGTGTCTGCTCTCGTCTCCTGTCCATTGGCCCCAAGAAAGGCAGAAACAGCTGCAGAAATTAGGTGAGGCTCCACCAGGGCTCCTGCGAGCGTTTGGGGGGCAGCCTGGAGGCAGGGGAGCCCGTGGGGTGCCCCCGGGGCTGGACAGTCCGTGATCAGGCATGCACAGCACAGGTGAGCTCCTGGGTGCACCAGGCATGTCACATGCACACCCTGCAGAGGTGTGTCACCTGCACAGGCGTGTCACCTGCACAGGCATGTCATCTGCACAGGCATGTCACCTCCACTGGCGTGTCACCTGCACAGGCATGTTACCTGCCCAGGTGTGTCGCCTGCACAGGCGTGTCACCTGCACAGGCATGTCACCTGCACAGGTGTGTCGCCTGCACAGGCGTGTCCCTGCACAGGCACGTGTGTCACCTGCAGACAGATGAGAGCACCAGCAGCTAGCCGACCCCGCCTGTGCCAGGCCGAGCCCCGGCGCCACTTTCCACGGGGTCAGGATGAGCACTCTGAGGCTCAGGGCCGTGCCTGCTGTCACGGGAGGCGTGGGGATGCCAGAGGTGCCCGGGGCCGGCCATGTGATCCCCCCACAGCGGCAGAGCACCCACTCCCACGGAGACCCAGCGGGCAGCAGACCCGGCCAACCCCAGGGGGTCCTCATCCCACGAAAGCGATGTGCCTAGAGGGGACCCCACCTGGTCTCTGGGCACCGGCGGGAGGAGCACTAGCCTGGAAAACCCCACTCCCCACCCACCCTGAGGCCCAGGACTCTCCCCGGTGCCCCTGGGGCAGCTGCGACCCCAGCTCCCAGTGGGCAGCGAGGGAGTGAGGTCAGGAGACGGCCGGGTGCTTAGAAAGCCGCGAGGATTGGCTGCGTTCGGATCGTTGCCCAGCAGCCCAGACGGAGCAGGAGTTTGCAGTGACGGCGGCGGCAGTGGCCATGGCGACGCTGATGGTCATGGCAGTGGGAGTGGTGGGAGCAGTGAGGGCAGCAGCAGCCCCGGGAGAGCAGTGGGCGGCCCCCTCCCCCACCGCAGGGCGCGTGGGACCCGCCTCCGTGGTTCTGCCTGGCAGGGGCTCAGGGCCTGCCCTCTGACGCTGCCCCCTCCACCCACGTCTCCCCGCCGGCCCTTCCCCCTGAGAGCCCCACCACCTCCCCGGCCCCAGCCTCTCCTCCTGTTGGCAGGGCAGCTGTTGGCACCCGGCCCTCCACCGGGTGTGGGGCGGGCACCTCCCAGGCCAGGAGACAAGCCTCTGTGTGGGGGTGGGGCGAGCTCTTCAGGTTCCGTGGGGCCTGAAGGGGGACACGAATGGTCACTGTTTCGGGCAATCGCTGTAACCCAGGCGCTGCCCAGCTTCGCACCGGCCCTGGCCTTGGTCCCTCTTTAAAGCGAAAGGTCGGTGTTTCCCCGGGTGGCGCTTTAATCGAAGTCTCCGGCCCCGCCGCCCTGCCAGGCGGGCCTCATTAATGCGACGGAGGAGGCAGGCAGGCGACATCACTTACAGGTCATTGTCTTGTTTGCCGCTGGCTCCTGGCTGTTTTAATAAAAGGGCAGATAGAGGCGACAGAGCGAGGGGGTGGGGGTGGGGGGCTGTCTGACATGGTCTCCTGCTGTGGACGTTTATTGTTTGCAAATGAGATCATCCAATAACAGGGGAGCCCCCCCGCCTCCGGCCCTGCCCCCCTCCCAGGCCTTGGTGTCCAGTCCAGCCAGGACTGAGGGGACACCTGAGAGGTGACCCCAGCAGAGGGCGCATGAGGCAGGGCCTTTGCAGCCACCACAGACAGGCACCTGCTGGGCCGGCCACCTGAGAAGATGGGCCAAGGAGAAAGCTGAGGCTCAGAGAGGGCAAGCCGCCTGCCCAGCGTCACACAGCTGAGGGCAGGGCTTGGGCACAGCCGGCTCGCTCTCAACGTCACACTTTGCTGCTCGGATCACAGACCTCCGTGGCCATGCGCCCGTGCTCATCTGTGGAGAGATGGGCAATCGCCCCCTGGCTGGCCCCAGTCTCAGGCCGGGTACTGTTCTTATTAAATTACTAGAGGCCCAGGGCACGAAATTCGTGCACAGGGAGGGTCCCTAGTGGCTGCCTGCTGGGGCCTTCCTGCGTTCCGCGCCGCCCCCTGGTGGTCAGCACACGCCATAGCGAGTGATCGGACTCAGGGTCAGTCGAACTCCTGAGGGGACAGCTTGCATGTTAGGCTTTTATGTAGAGAGATTGTTAGTGTGGTGCTCCCATCTGCCCGAGGACCTGGCTCTGGCTGTCAGATCGTCCAAGGAACCCGGGTCCAGGAAAACAGCAGGATCCCAATAAATGTTGGGTGATGGGTGGATGGATGGGTGGGTGGGTGGGTGGGTGGGTGGATGGGTGGATGGATGGGTGGGTGGGTAGGTGGGTGGGTGGATGGGTGGATGGATGGGTGGGTGGGTAGATGGGTGGGTGGGTGGGCGGATGGGTGGGTGGGTGGATGGATGGGTAGGTGGGTGGGTAGATGGGTGGGTAGGTGGATGGGTAGGTGGATGGGTGGATGGATGGGTGGGTGGGTGGGTGGGTGGATGGGTGGATGGATGGGTGGGTGGGTAGATGGGTGGGTGGGTGGATGGACGGGTAGGTGGGTGGGTGGATGGATGGGTGGATGGATGGGTGGGTGGGTGGAACAGGCCCTGCAGTCCTGCAGGGGCCTCACTCTGCCCCCTGCCCCCAAGTGTGGACCTGCCCCCATCACACCCTGAAGCTCAGCTAAGTGCAGGGCCCAGCGAGCATGTGACCAGCAGAAGGTTCTGGAAAGTGTGGTGTTACCAGCAGGAAGGAAACCATGTGTGGGGGAGGGGACAATGCAGAGGACATTTCTCTCCTCCCTGGGCCTGGGCCTGGGCCTGGGGCTGTGACTGCCCTCTGCTCCCAGGCCGGGGTGCAACACCTGATGGAGGGGTGCGTGGGACCCCGGGGAGGTGCGGTGGCCCCAGCTCAGGCCAGTCGGGGCCGTCCCGAGAGGGTCTTACTCCCCTCCCACCGGCCCAGGCCTCAGACCCCACAGAGCCACGCGGCTGACACGGACGCGCTGCCACAGGACCCGGAGCCGCAGGGCGCGTCCTGGGCCTTTGTCCCTCCGAGGAGCGGGCGTCCCAGCCGCTGCTGTGAGGGGTGGAGGAGGGGCAGGCGCAGGCTTCCGGAAAGTTCCAAGCCCAGGTCCTGGGCGCCGCCCACCCGGACGCCACCGGGAGGCCAGGAGGGCGATGATGCCACGTCTGTTGGAGCCCTGCTTCCCCGGGGAGGCGGCGCTCATCATCCCGGCCGGGATCAGCCGTCCGCAAACGAGATTAAACGCTCCTGAAATGGAATTATTAAAATGACGTCAAACAGCAGAACCTCATTTTCTTAACTCCCCCCGGGGCCGCTCCCTGCTTTAACCCCTTGCTGGCCGCCTCCCACCCGAGGGAGCTCCCAGGAGCAGGGCCGCCGAGACCCTCTGGCTCCTGCTCCAGCCCAGGTGGCCCCACAGAAACCCCCCCCCCGCCCCCCCAGCCTCTGAGCCCTGAAACGCCAGGTGCCTCTGGGTCTCCAGCCGCAGCGGGCAGAGCCCGCAGCCCAGGCCTTCCCCGGCCGGGAACACGGACGGAGGGAGGAGGGCAGCGGCCGGGTTTGGGGGTCTCCTGGCTCCTTCCTGCACCCCGTCAGCCAGTCAGGCCTCTCCTCCCTGGGGCACAGCCACATGGCCTCCCGGGCCCGCCCACCTCGGCCGCCTGCAGTGGGGCTGCGACCCATCCCCGCCCGGGAAGAGAGGAGAGGCCACGCCGAGCCGGGGCCAGGAATGACCCCTCCCGTGTGGGATCCCCACACAGGCGCCCCCCTTCTCCAAGGCCCCCTGGGTGTCTGGAGCTTCCTCAGAAGCCGGAAGCAGCGAGCCCCCCCTGCCACGAGCCCGCGTCTCCAGGCGCCCCGGTGGGTAGAAGCCGACCCTGAGTGACCAGGAGGCTGCTCGCCCTCCGCTCTGGCCTGACGGCTATTTCTCATTTCGCTGACACCATCGGGGGGGCAGCGTGGCTGGGACCTGCCCGGCAGCGGGCGGCTGATGGAGGAGACCGGCCGGGAGCCTCCGGGGCCAGGGCCGCCAGCGCGGGCAGAGGGCGCGTCCTGGGTCGGAGGAGGCGGGAAGGCGCCGTCCCTGAGCGCCTGGCCACCCAGAGCTCGTTCCCGCTCCCTCGGCCTCAGGCCTCTGCTCTGCCCGGTTCTAGGCTCCAGAAATGGTCGGGGACCCCAGGGGCCTGGAAGGACCCCTCGGTGCCCCTCAATCCCCTCCCCTGAAAGGGCCCCCCCCCCCAGAGCCTGTGCCAGCCCCAGGCACCCAGCCCAGCCCTCCTCCCTCATCGCCGCTGGGCTCGGGCTGCCTCTCCCAGGACGTCTGCTGGGATGGCCCCCAGCCCCTCTCCCAGCCCTTCCCACCAGCCCTGCCCGCGAACCCGTGGCCTCCTCCCTCGTGGTCCAGCTCCGGAGCCATCTCCACGGGGCAGGTCGCGTGGGAAGTACAGGTTGGCCACCTCCTCCACCCAGACCCTCGGCTGCCATGAGTGCAGCCCTCAGCTCCGGAAGGCGCGGCTGTGGCCCCACGGACACCTGGGTAGTCAGGGCTCTGCAGAGGGACAGAGCCATAGGATGTGCGCGCGCACATGTGTGCATCTGCATGTGTGTGTATCTGCATGTGTGTGCACGTGTGCATCTGCGTGTGTGCATGTTTGTGCACGTGTGTGCATCTGCAGCCTCCCCATCTGGGGCAGCCGGGACTGCTCCTCCCCAACCCCCCGCCCCCCAGGCCTGCGTGCGGTGGACACAGACTTCCCAGCGGGCTCTCCCTCATCTCTTTCCTCCCGAACACCCACTGTGTGGGGGCCGTTTGAGCAAATGCGGACAGAGAATCAATCCACGCCTGACAGGCAGGGGACAAAGCCGGGCCTGACGACACCGTCCTCCCCCGCAGGACGCCGGCCGCCAGCCGGAGAAATCAGACCAGATGACAGCAAATTGCAGCTCTCGGTCCGCACGCGATGACCCGTCCTGCGCTCCTGTCCCCATTATCCCGACAGCGCCCGCTCCCCTCGCAGCCCTGCGTGCCTGGGAGCTGAGAGCCGCCTCGCCGGCCCTGCCTGGGGGCACTGCTGGCTCGCCTGCCCCCGGCAGGCATGTCCCCCGGCCCTGCCCGGACACAGGCCGAGCTTACAGCTGATGCGGCTGAGGCAGGAGCCGGCCGCCTGCCCAGCGAGGGCAGGGCCTCTGAGGGCGGCCAGGCGCACACAGCCAGGAGGTGCAGCCTCCGTCTCCAGCCTCTCCTCCTTCCTCGCTCGGGGTCCGGTGCACCCTCAGAGTCTGCCTTGATGGGCGGGGGGTGGGGGCGGGGGCGGGGCCAGGCTGGGCTTCCTGCGATCTCCATGGGCCTCTGGGCCCGGTCTGTCCCGGGAGCAGAGACCCACGCCCTGTGGCTCCAGGAGGAAGGACCGTGCCCACCTCTGTCCCGTCCTCACACTGGGCTGAGGTGCTGGCCCGTTTGGGGCTGGGGACCCGTCTTCCTGGGCCCCCGGGAGCCGCTGCTCAGCACCAGGCACGCAACACACGCCCCACCTCCTCCCAGGCCCAGCGGAGCCGCCGCCATCGGAACCCCGATCTGCAGATGGGGGAACTGAGGCACAGGCAGGCGAAGGCTCCCCCCAGCGGAGGGAGGAGCCGGGCGAGAGCCTGTGTCTGAGGCCAGAGGCCGGCTCACGGCTGGATGCGAACGTGATTGTCCAAAGGCGCTGCCTGAACCCCCAGCTGCCTCTGCTCAGACCGGGCAGGAAGCCGGCTGCCGCCGCCTGGGGCCGGGGGGCTCGCTGGGGGACCCCCAGGTGCCGGCACACCAGAGCTAAGCCAGGGCCAACATGCGCAAACGCAGGCTTTCCCGTCTCAGACCCCCACCCCAGGGTGTTCCCGGGCCTGGAGGGGGCCCTGTCACGGCTGCACACAGTAGGGGCACAGCAAACCCAGCAGCCTCCAGCCCCCTTAGTCCCCGCTCGGCCCGTGGGGAGCAGTCCGTCCCTCACCTGTAAGCCCCACCCACCGGGGCCCGCTCCCTGTGCTGGGCCCTGCCTGCCAGGCTCTGCTCACCTTCCCAGACGGACAGGAGCCCCAGGCGACAGGGCCACTGCCTGCACCCCATCAGCTCCCCCGTCCTGTCCTGAGCGAGGCGCCTGCCCAGTGCACCCAGCCCAGCCTGTCCCGCCCTGGGACCCACACAGCCCCCCGCCCCTCTCACTGGGACCCACACTGCCCCCCGCCCCTCTCACTGGGACCCACACAGCCCCCCCCCGCCCCTCTCACTGGGACCCACACAGCCCCCCCCCGCCCCTCTCACTGGGACCCACACAGCCGCCCCCCCCGCCCCTCTCACTGGGACCCACACAGCACCCACCCCGCCCCTCTCACTGGGACCCACACAGCCCCCCGCCCCTCTCACTGGGACCCACACAGCCCCCCGCCCCTCTCACTGGGACCCACACAGCCCCCCGCCCCTCTCACTGGGACCCATACAGCCCCCCCCCCGCCCCTCTCACTGGGACCCACACAGCCCCCCGCCCCTCTCACTGGGACCCACACAGCCCCCCGCCCCTCTCACTGGGACCCACACAGCCCCCCCCGCCCCTCTCACTGGGACCCACACAGCCCCCCGCCCCTCTCACTGGGACCCACACAGCCGCCCCCCCCGCCCCTCTCACTGGGACCCACACAGCCCCCCCCCCGCCCCTCTCACTGGGACCCACACAGCCCCCCGCCCCTCTCACTGGGACCCACACAGCCCCCCGCCCCTCTCACTGGGACCCACACAGCCCCCCCCGCCCCTCTCACTGGGACCCACACAGCCCCCCGCCCCTCTCACTGGGACCCACACAGCCGCCCCCCCCCCGCCCCTCTCACTGGGACCCACACAGCCCCCCGCCCCTCTCACTGGGACCCACACAGCCCCCCGCCCCTCTCACTGGGACCCACACAGCCCCCCGCCCCTCTCACTGGGACCCACACAGCCCCCCCCGCCCCTCTCACTGGGACCCACACAGCCGCCCCCCCCGCCCCTCTCACTGGGACCCACACAGCCCCCCCCCCGCCCCTCTCACTGGGACCCACACAGCCCCCCGCCCCTCTCACTGGGACCCACACAGCCCCCCGCCCCTCTCACTGGGACCCACACAGCCCCCCGCCCCTCTCACTGGGACCCACACAGCCCCCCGCCCCTCTCACTGGGACCCACACAGCCCCCCGCCCCGCCCCTCTCACTGGGACCCACACAGCCCCCCGCCCCTCTCACTGGGACCCACACAGCCCCCCGCCCCTCTCACTGGGACCCACACAGCCCCCCCGCCCCTCTCACTGGGACCCACACAGCCCCCCGCCCCTCTCACTGGGACCCACACAGCCCCCCGCCCCTCTCACTGGGACCCACACAGCCCCCCCCCCGCCCCTCTCACTAGGACCCACACAGCCCCCCCCCCCGCCCCTCTCACTGGGACCCACACAGCCCCCCGCCCCTCTCACTGGGACCCACACAGCCCCCCGCCCCTCTCACTGGGACCCACACAGCCCCCCCCCCGCCCCTCTCACTGGGACCCACACAGCCCCCCCCCCGCCCCTCTCACTGGGACCCACACAGCCCCCCCCCCGCCCCTCTCACTGGGACCCACACAGCCCCCCGCCCCTCTCACTGGGACCCACACAGCCCCCCCCCCCCGCCCCTCTCACTGGGACCCACACAGCCCCCCCACTGCCCCTCTCACTGGGACCCACACAGCCCCCCGCCCCTCTCACTGGGACCCACACAGCCCCCCCCCCGCCCCTCTCACTAGGACCCACACAGCCCCCCCCCGCCCCTCTCACTGGGACCCACACAGCCCCCCCCCCGCCCCTCTCACTGGGACCCACACAGCCCCCCCCCCGCCCCTCTCACTGGGACCCACACAGCCCCCCCCCTGCCCCTCTCACTGGGACCCACACAGCCCCCCCCCCGCCCCTCTCACTGGGACCCACACAGCCCCCCCCCTGCCCCTCTCACTGGGACCCACACAGCCCCCCCGCCCCTCTCACTGGGACCCACACAGCCCCCCCCCTGCCCCTCTCACTGGGACCCACACAGCCCCCCCCCCGCCCCTCTCACTGGGACCCACACAGCCCCCCCCCGCCCCTCTCACTGGGACCCACACAGCCCCCCCCCCACTCCTCTCACTGGGACCCACACAGCCCCCCCCCCCGCCCCTCTCACTGGGACCCACACAGCCCCCGCCCCTCTCACTGGGACCCACACAGCCCCCCCCCCGCCCCTCTCACTGGGACCCACACAGCCCCCCCCCCACTCCTCTCACTGGGACCCACACAGCCCCCCCCCCGCCCCTCTCACTGGGACCCACACAGCCCCCCCCCCACTCCTCTCACTGGGACCCACACAGCCCCCCCCCCGCCCCTCTCACTGGGACCCACACAGCCCCCCCCCCACTCCTCTCACTGGGACCCACACAGCCCCCCCCCCGCCCCTCTCACTGGGACCCACACAGCCCCCCCCCCACTCCTCTCACTGGGACCCACACAGCCCCCCCCCCGCCCCTCTCACTGGGACCCACACAGCCCCCCCCCCACTCCTCTCACTGGGACCCACACAGCCCCCCCCCCGCCCCTCTCACTGGGACCCACACAGCCCCCCCCGCCCCTCTCACTGGGACCCACACAGCCCCCCGCCCCTCTCACTGGGACCCACACAGCCCCCCCCTGCCCCTCTCACTGGGACCCACACAGCCCCCCGCCCCTCTCACTGGGACCCACACAGCCCCCCCTCCGCCCCTCTCACTGGGACCCACACAGCCCCCCCCCCCGCCCCTCTCACTGGGACCCACACAGCCCCCCCTCCGCCCCTCTCACTGGGACCCACACAGCCCCCCCTCCGCCCCTCTCACTGGGACCCACACAGCCCCCCGCCCCTCTCACTGGGACCCACACAGCCCCCCGCCCCTCTCACTGGGACCCACACAGCCCCCCCCCCCGCCCCTCTCACTGGGACCCACACAGCCCCCCCCCGCCCCTCTCACTGGGACCCACACAGCCCCCCCGCCCCTCTCACTGGGACCCACACAGCCCCCCCCACTCCTCTCACTGGGACCCACACAGCCCCCCCCGCCCCTCTCACTGGGACCCACACAGCCCCCCCCCCGCCCCTCTCACTGGGACCCACACAGCCCCCCCGCCCCTCTCACTGGGACCCACACAGCCCCCCCCACTCCTCTCACTGGGACCCACACAGCCCCCCCCGCCCCTCTCACTGGGACCCACACAGCCCCCCGCCCCTCTCACTGGGACCCACACAGCCCCCCGCCCCTCTCACTGGGACCCACACAGCCCCCCCTCCGCCCCTCTCACTGGGACCCACACAGCCCCCCGCCCCTCTCACTGGGACCCACACAGCCCCCCCCGCCCCTCTCACTGGGACCCACACAGCCCCCCCCCTGCCCCTCTCACTGGGACCCACACAGCCCCCCCTCCGCCCCTCTCACTGGGACCCACACAGCCCCCCCCCTGCCCCTCTCACTGGGACCCACACAAACCCCCCCCTGCCCCTCTCACTGGGACCCACACAGCCCCCCCCCCCGCCCCTCTCACTGGGACCCACACAGCCCCCCCCCTTCCCCTCTCACTGGGACCCACACAGCCCCCCCCCTGCCCCTCTCACTGGGACCCACACAGCCCCCCCCCCGCCCCTCTCACTGGGACCCACACAGCCCCCCCCCTGCCCCTCTCACTGGGACCCACACAGCCCCCCCCCTGCCCCTCTCACTGGGACCCACACAGCCCCCCCCCCCCGCCCCTCTCACTGGGACCCACACAGCCCCCCCCCTGCCCCTCTCACTGGGACCCACACAGCCCCCCCCCTGCCCCTCTCACTGGGACCCACACAGCCCCCCCCCCGCCCCTCTCACTGGGACCCACACAGCCCCCCCCCCCGCCCCTCTCACTGGGACCCACACAGCCCCCCCCCTTCCCCTCTCACTGGGACCCACACAGCCCCCCCCCTGCCCCTCTCACTGGGACCCACACAGCCCCCCCCCCGCCCCTCTCACTGGGACCCACACAGCCCCCCCCCTGCCCCTCTCACTGGGACCCACACAGCCCCCCCTGCCCCTCTCACTGGGACCCACACAGCCCCCCCCCCGCCCCTCTCACTGGGACCCACACAGCCCCCCCCCTGCCCCTCTCACTGGGACCCACACAGCCCCCCCCCCGCCCCTCTCACTGGGACCCACACAGCCCCCCCCCTGCCCCTCTCACTGGGACCCACACAGCCCCCCCCCCGCCCCTCTCACTGGGACCCACACAGCCCCCCCCCTGCCCCTCTCACTGGGACCCACACAGCCCCCCCCCTGCCCCTCTCACTGGGACCCACACAGCCCCCCCCCCCCGCCCCTCTCACTGGGACCCACACAGCCCCCCCCCTGCCCCTCTCACTGGGACCCACACAGCCCCCCCCCTGCCCCTCTCACTGGGACCCACACAGCCCCCCCCCGCCCCTCTCACTGGGACCCACACAGCCCCCCCCCTGCCCCTCTCACTGGGACCCAAACATCCCCCCGCCCCTCTCACTGGGACCCACACAGCCCCCCGCCCGTCTCACTGGGACCCACACAGCCCCCCGCCCCTCTCACTGGGACCCACACAGCCCCCCACCCACCCCTCTCAATGGGACCCACACAGCCCCCCCCCGCCCCTCTCACTGGGACCCACACAGCCCTCCCCCCACTCCTCTCACTGGGACCCACACAGCCCCCCCCCTGCCCCTCTCACTGGGACCCACACAGCCCCCCGCCCCTCTCACTGGGACCCACACAGCCCCCCCCCTGCCCCTCTCACTGGGACCCACACAGCCCCCCCCCTTCCCCTCTCACTGGGACCCACACAGCCCCCCCCCTGCCCCTCTCACTGGGACCCACACAGCCCCCCCCCGCCCCTCTCACTGGGACCCACACAGCCCCCCCCCTGCCCCTCTCACTGGGACCCACACAGCCCCCCCCCTGCCCCTCTCACTGGGACCCACACAGCCCCCCCCCCGCCCCTCTCACTGGGACCCACACAGCCCCCCCCCTGCCCCTCTCACTGGGACCCACACAGCCCCCCCCCTGCCCCTCTCACTGGGACCCACACAGCCCCCCCCCCCCGCCCCTCTCACTGGGACCCACACAGCCCCCCCCCTGCCCCTCTCACTGGGACCCACACAGCCCCCCCCCTGCCCCTCTCACTGGGACCCACACAGCCCCCCCCCGCCCCTCTCACTGGGACCCACACAGCCCCCCCCCTGCCCCTCTCACTGGGACCCAAACATCCCCCCGCCCCTCTCACTGGGACCCACACAGCCCCCCGCCCGTCTCACTGGGACCCACACAGCCCCCCGCCCCTCTCACTGGGACCCACACAGCCCCCCACCCACCCCTCTCAATGGGACCCACACAGCCCCCCCCCGCCCCTCTCACTGGGACCCACACAGCCCTCCCCCCACTCCTCTCACTGGGACCCACACAGCCCCCCCCCTGCCCCTCTCACTGGGACCCACACAGCCCCCGCCCCTCTCACTGGGACCCACACAGCCCCCCCCCTGCCCCTCTCACTGGGACCCACACAGCCCCCCACCCGCCCCTCTCACTGGGACCCACACAGCCCCCCCCCCGCCCCACTCACTGGGACCCACACAGCCCCCCGCCCCTCTCACTGGGACCCACACAGCCCCCCGCCCCTCTCACTGGGACCCACACAGCCCCCCGCCCCTCTCACTGGGACCCACACAGCCCCCCCCCCCGCCCCTCTCACTGGGACCCACACAGCCCCCCGCCCCTCTCACTGGGACCCACACAGCCCCCCCCCCCGCCCCTCTCACTGGGACCCACACAGCCCCCCCGCCCCTCTCACTGGGACCCACACAGCCCCCCGCCCCTCTCACTGGGACCCACACAGCCCCCCGCCCCTCTCACTGGGACCCACACAGCCCCCCCCCTGCCCCTCTCACTGGGACCCACACAGCCCCCCCCCTGCCCCTCTCACTGGGACCCACACAGCCCCCCCCTGCCCCTCTCACTGGGACCCACACAGCCCCCCCCCCTGCCCCTCTCACTGGGACCCACACAGCCCCCCCCCTGCCCCTCTCACTGGGACCCACACAGCCCCCCCCCTGCCCCTCTCACTGGGACCCACACAGCCCCCCCACCCCTCTCACTGGGACCCACACAGCCCCCCCCCTGCCCCTCTCACTGGGACCCACACAGCCCCCCCCCCAGCCCCTCTCACTGGGACCCACACAGCCCCCCCCCTGCCCCTCTCACTGGGACCCACACAGCCCCCGCCCCTCTCACTGGGACCCACACAGCCCCCCCCCCCCGCCCCTCTCACTGGGACCCACACAGCCCCCCACCCGCCCCTCTCACTGGGACCCACACAGCCCCCCGCCCCTCTCACTGGGACCCACACAGCCCCCCGCCCCTCTCACTGGGACCCACACCCCCCCCCTGCCCCTCTCACTGGGACCCACACAGCCCCCCGCCCCTCTCACTGGGACCCACACAGCCCCCCCGCCCCTCTCACTGGGACCCACACAGCCCCCCCCCTGCCCCTCTCACTGGGACCCACACAGCCCCCGCCCCTCTCACTGGGACCCACACAGCCCCCCCCCCCGCCCCTCTCACTGGGACCCACACAGCCCCCCACCCGCCCCTCTCACTGGGACCCACACAGCCCCCCGCCCCTCTCACTGGGACCCACACAGCCCCCCGCCCCTCTCACTGGGACCCACACCCCCCCCCTGCCCCTCTCACTGGGACCCACACAGCCCCCCGCCCCTCTCACTGGGACCCACACAGTCGCCCCCCCTCCGGCCGCCCTGAGACACCAGGAGCTGCCCTCGCCCTCACCGGCCCCCGCGTGTGTCTGGCCGCAGCACAGACAGTGACACCGTTTCTGGGGCGCCTGCACCGAGGAAGCGTCTGGAACAAACGAGATGGGATTTTATGGTTCTCTCACCGTGGGGACCACCTTTTAATGAGCTTCTACCGCAGCATCTTTGGCGACGAAACAATTCACGCTCCCGAGCCCTGGCTCCAGCCAGGTGTGCCCAGCGGCCGCCTCTGCCCCAGCCGGCTTGCCCCAGTCGGAGCAGAGGCCCCGGGACAGGTGCCCAGTGACCCGTCCTCGCGGCAGACGGCCCTGCGGTCCCCGCGGTGCTGCTGCCCGGGGTGCTGGGGGGGGGGGGGGACAGGAGGGGATGGCCGCGGGTGTGCCTGGGGGCATCACTCACGTCTCCGGGCCAAGGGAGAGCACCCCACCCTCCAGGTCACCTCCTCTGGGCAGGCACGGACGCCGGCCCCCATCCTGTGACCCAGCCCCCCAGAGGCCCCCCAGGACAGCACACCCTCCGGCCCCCACCCAGGGCTCAGCTCTGACCGGCACCATCAGGGCGTCAGGGAGGCCGTGTCCCAGCGACCCCTCCTCCCTCCCTCACTAACCCGGGCGTCAGAGGTGAGCACAGGGTCCGCATCACAGGACACCCCCCACGCCAGCCCAGAGCACCCCCACACCAACCCAGGGCACCCCTATGCCAGCCCAGGGCACCCCCACACCAGCCCAGGGCACCCCCACGCCAGCCCAGGGCACCCCCACACCAGCCCAGGGCACCCCGACGCCAGCCCAGGGCACCCCCACGCCAGCCCAGGGCAGGCCCCAGACCACGGAGCTCGCACAGCCCAGGGACCGCCTGCCTGCCAAGTGCGCCCGCTTCGAGGGGCTCGGGCTGTGGCTCTCAGCCAGTCCCCACCTGGAAGGGGGCACTGTGTCCACCCACCTGCCCCCCCACAACCCAACCCCACCCGGAGCTCAGCCCTGCCCCTCAGCCCTGCGGGGGACAGAGCCCTGAACCCAAACCATCCCATGTTTACCCCCCTGCGCCCCCTCCAGGCCTCCTGCCCAGACTCAATCACCTCCCCGCAGTGCTCAGCACGCAGTTTCCTGTCCCACTGACTCCCACACCCCCCGCTCCCCGGCCACCCCCGCCCCCCGCCCAGCCCCCCGCGGGAGAGCGCTCCCTCCACCTGCTCTCTGGAAGGAAACATCTGGGGGTGACGGAGCGAGCGCCCTGCGCCCAGACGTGCTGACCTCATTACAGAGACAGCATCTGGTTAAATCACCCCGCAGCCAGTGGAACCCTCCGGAACCCTCCCCGCTTTCCACATGGGAAACTGGGGCTCAGAGAGGTCAAGTAACTGGTCCAAAGTCACACAGCAGTGACGCGAGCAGGTGTCTGCCTCCGACTCCGCGCCTGCACCGCCCGTGTCCGCGGCATTTCCTCCTCAGCGAGGCCGCAGGTGCACGCACGCCACGGCCTGCATCGGGGACTCAGAGCCACCCCCCCAACCCCGCTTCCAACCCTTCCCGGGCGGGGTGGGAGGGACCGCCTCGCTGTGAAGTTTCTCCTGAAGGCAGACCGCCATGCCCCCCGCCCCCACGCGACTTTTAAGAAATATCACCTAATTAAAGGATGGCTGGCTCTAGGCACTGCCAACCCCCTCCCGCGGCGTCTGGCCCCAGCCCGGGCGCTCCCATATGCCGGCAGCCCTGCCAGGGAGAGCTGGCGCCCGCTCCGGCTTGGCGAGGCTGCGGCTCCCATGCCTGAGCGAGTCCCCGGCCCCCCTGACGCACGATTGGGGGTGCCACCCGCGGTCTCCCAATCCCAGCCGTCCCCAGATGGCACCCCCAGAAGCACCCCAGGTCTCCCAGCGGGAAAAGCAAACATTTCTCATCTCTCTCTCTCTCTCTCTCTCTCTCTCTCTCTCTCTCTCTCTCTCTCTCTCTCCTTCTCTCTCTCTCTCCAACAAGCCAAACATCCTCACTTTCACTCTCCTAATTATTGGAGAACAGATTTCCCCCAAAATAATTAGGCGACTTAAATCGAGCCCGCTCCCCGAGCGCTATATTTAACCCTGATTTGAATGCGATTTACACGCCGCGGCTCCCAGAGCAGCCCTGGAAGCCAGAACACGGATCAAATATTTCTCAAATGTCACGTGCGGCCTCGTTGGGGCTCCCGGAACCTATTTGTTCGGATAAGCGTTTGATCTCGGCTTCCTCCTCCCCCAGAGCAATTCCTCCTTAATCTCCACGCGACCCCCACTGCGCCCGTCGCCGGTCGGAGCACCAGGGGAGCGGCCCTCAGATCTGTCAGGCATCGCTGACGCACAAACGGCAGCAGAACGCCCCTAAGTGAAGACTCGAGGCCGTGGGTGCCGAGAACCCTGGGCCCCGGGGTCCTGGGAGGGGCCCGAGTCACCCCTGCCGCCTGGGCCAAGCCTCTGACCCCCAGGCAGCGTCCACCCAGCGAGGGCCTCCCTGGCTCCTGCTGCCCTCCCCTCTCTCCCCTTGAATAAAGTATGGCAAATGGGGCGTTAAGAGCATCTGAGAGGGCGGCATAGAGGGGTGCACACGTGCAGGACCCCCCAAGGGGTCGCAGGGCAGAGGACAGAGCAGGCCCCTAGTCCCGCCAGCCCGGGGCCACCACTGACCTCCCACGGAAAGGTGGGGAGTCTGTATCAGTCAGCTTCCGCCGGCCGATGCTGCAGTAACAAGCATCCCAGAATCAGCGTCCAGCACAGATCTGGAGTCCTTGCTCCGGTTACGTGCCGGCGACAGGCCACTGTGGTCTGCCCCGAGTGCCCTCTTTCCCATGGGGTCCAGGCTTGCATTCAGGCCTTCTCTGCGTCAGGTCGTTCTCGGGAAAGAGAGGGCAGCGGCCGACCCACCACACTGCGAAGTTTCTGCTCTGGTGTGGTACACCCCTCCCCTGCCATTGCTTGCGTGTGTGCGGACCACGGCTGGAGAGCTGGAGGGTGTGATCCCCTCATGAGAGGGCAGTGGTGTTGGGGTGCACTGCTACACCCCCCCAGTCACAAACACTCGCCTTGCTGCCCAGCCGGCGTGGCTCAGTGGTTGAGTGTGGACCCAGGAACCAGGCGGTCACGGTTCGATTCCCGATCAGGCCACATGCCCAGGTGGCAGGCTCGATCCCTAGTGTGGAGGGTGCGGGAGGCAGCCAGTCCATGATCCTCTCTTGTCATTGATGTGTCTATCTCTCTCCATCTCCCTTCCTCTCTCTCTAACAATCGATAAAACACAAAAAACAAATTAAAAACAAACAAAACAAAAGCAAATCCATATATATAAAAGCCACACAACCAGAACAGCGGAACGACTGGAACGACCAGAATGACCGGTCGCTATGACGCCTACTGTGGTGGCCAACTGCTTTGATGGGGGCCCCAACCAGCCCCCTCTCCCCCAGCCTCCTGCGTCCGTTCCCCCATGCCAGCCCAGCCCTGATTGACCCCCATCAGGGAGGGCCGGCCAGACCCCACCTGTGCACGAATTCGTGCACCAGGCAGGCCTCTAGTAAGTATATCAGAAGATACTCAGGGTCATTGATCATCTGGAAATGCAGATTAAAGCAGCTAAAGCCCAAAGATCGACAATGCTACCAGCTGGCGAGGAGACGGGACGAGGGCACCCTCGCTCACTGCGGGTGGGAACGCCCCCGATGCAGCCGCCTGGGAAGACGGCCTGGCAGTGGCTTGCGAAGCTAAACACAGTCTCACCATATGACCCAGCAGCTGAATCCCCAGGTATTTACCCAACTGATCGGAGAACATATGTGCACACAAAGCCACGTGCAAATGTCTATGGCAGCTTTAGTCATAATTACCCAGAGTGGGGCGCGACGAGGTCCTCCCTCACGGGGAGCGGTAAACAAGCAGCCGTCCGTCCACTGTTCACCCACGTGGAAGACTAGTCGGCGATAAGAATTGACGCGCTAGCAAGCCGCCCACCGACGCCGTGAGCCTGAAATGCACTTCGCTGAGTGAGAGAAGCCCAGGGGAGAGGCTGGGCATGGAGGGTCCAGAGGTGGGACATTCTGGAAAAGGCGACACTGTAGAGACGTGGGCAGATCCGTGGTCGCCGGGTCCCGGGGCAGACGGGAGGTTGAATGGGTGAGGCTGGGGATTTTAGGTGAAACCATTCTCTATGACATGACGATGGCGGAGGGTCGCATGATGCATCTGTGATCACCCCAAAGCTTGACAGCAAAAACGGGACCGTAATCGAGGCAAATGGTTTTATTATTTTTTTATATTTGTATTGGTGACAGAGAGGAAGGGAGAGGGAGAGAGAGGAACATCCATGATGAGAGAGAATCATGGATCAGCTGCCTCCTACACGCTACACACAGGGAATCGAGCCTGCAACCTGGGCATGTGCCCTGACCGGGAATCGAACCGTGACCTCCTGGTTCATAGGACGATGCTCAACCACTGAGCCACGCCGGCTGGGCTATGCAAATGGTTCTAAATGGGTCAGGAGGTCGGGGTTCCCTGGAGGAAGTGGGGACTGTGACACAGATGAATGAGCCGGCCAGGCTGAAGCAGGAGAGGGGAGGGTGGTGACCTGGTCCCTCCAGACACAAGGGGTCTGTGAGGCAGAAGGACAGCGGGGGAGTCGCCGTGCTTGGCGCTCGGCAATGAGCCTCTCCTCAGGGGTGCGGCGAGGGGTGCTGACCAGCCGCCACATACACTGGGCCCCAATGAGTGAGTTGCTGGGGTCCAACCCCAGCAGGTCCAGGGGTCCCCAAAGGTGTGGACGGAGTCAGCGAAGAAGGAATGACACGGAGACAGCGTTCAGTTGATCAGCAGCCTAGCCAGGATCTCTAGCCGAGTTCTGGTCAGGATCTCCAGTGAAGTTCTGGTTAGGATCTCCAGCCAGGTTCTGTGTCCATGTTCTCTTGCTAGGTTCTCCAGCCAGGTTCTCCAGGGTCTCCAGCCAGGTTCTGTAGCCATGTTCCCTCGCCAGGTTCTCCAGTCAGGTTCTGTCCAGGTTCTCCAGCCAGGTTCTGTAGCCATGTTCCCTCGCCAGGTTCTCCAGTCAGGTTCAGTCACCAGGTTCTAGTCAGGTTCTCTTGCCATGTTCTATCCAGGTTCTGTAGCCAGGTTCTGTCTCTAGGTTCTGTGGCCAGTTTCTGTCCAGGATCTTTTGCCATGTTCTCTCCAGCGAAGTTCTTCTGTCTCTAGGTTCTGTGTAGGTTCTGTGTCTAGGTTCTGTCTAGGTTCTGTTGTCTTGTTACATCTGTATTTATACCAGTTGATTCCAATCCTATCAATCTCTATTCCAAAGGTTAGGGCGTTTCTTATCTCCATTCCAGGGAGTAAAGATTATGTAGCTTAAGTGTGATTGTTCGTAGTTAAAGTGATTAATTACCCGCCTGGCACTTAGTTAAGGGTTTTTATTCCCTCCATAACTTCAGGGGGAAATCCCTACCTGGGGAAACAACCTTTCTCAGAGTGGTGACCTTGGTTAAAACACATAGTGCCAAGAAGGTGAGCAAACATATTAAGAACAGTATGCCATATACACCAGGTCCCTTGAAACAGCAAGGATGGACCAGCTCCCGGCAGTGAGTAACAGGCCAGTAAGTGGGAGCAGGTTCCCTGTGGGGAGCGGGGGTTACAGATCAGCTGGGGACAGGCTGAGTGGCCCGGGAGGTGGTGGTGAGAGGCGGGGACTCAGTGTGAGCCCAGCGTGGGTCCAGGGGCTGTGCTGGCTCTCTGTGTGTTCCCTGACCGGCCCCGGGCCCACAGTGAGCGCTACGCCGGCGTGTCTGTGTGTGAGGGTGGCTCCAGGGGGTTCGGCCCTGAATCGCGGCTCAGGAGAGCAGATGGCCCTCCCCAGTGCGGTGGGCCTTGTCCAATCAGGTGGAGGCCTGAACCAAACAAAAGGTGGAGGGATTTGACCCTTTATTTCGTCTCATCTTCTGCCCTCAGCCCGGGACTTGGGCCCTGGGCCCCCCCGGGTCTCAGACCTTCAGACGCGACAGAATCACACCGCCAGCTTCCTGGGCTCCAGCTCGAGGAAGGCAGGTGGTGGGGCTTCCCAGCCTCCACAGCCACGTGAGGAATTTCCCACAACAACCGTCCTCCACGCACGGCCTGCGGGTGTCTCTCTGGGGAACCCTGGCGACTGCTCCCGGGCCCTGGGGAAGTGCCAGCTCTGGGCGGGAGCACACAGGGTTCCCGGGAGCACCTGTGGGTCCAAGAGGTGAGGAGGCCCTCAACGCGGGGGCAGGCGTGTGGCCGGGCCGGGAGCCTCAGGGAGCCGCAGGGAGCCACTCGGAGGCCCCAGGCCAAGGCCGGGGGACTGAAGCACAGAATACAGCAGCCCCGGTTCTAACCCAGAGCGCAGCACAGGTGTCCCCGAGTCCCATGGAGATGGGAGTGGTGGACAGACAGCGGGACGGGGAAGGGACAGCTCTCCCTGCAGAGCAATCACGCCATTTCTGGGGGTGCTCTGCCCTTGGGGGGTCCCCAGTCCCCCAGCGCGGGTGGCCCCTGCCCGGGTCCGGGGGGTCGGAGCCCAGGGGGCGGCCCCTGCCCGGGTCCGGGGTGTCGGAGCCCAGGGGGCGGCCCCTGCCCGGGTCCGGGGGTCGGAGCCCAGGGAGGCGGCCCCTGCCCGGTCCGGGGGGTCGGAGCCCAGGGGCCCCGAGGACACAGCCCAGCGGGCGGGCGGGGCCACTGCTGGGCGCACACGCTCCGCTCGCAGCCACGCGGGAGGCGGTGGGTCTCAGGGAATTTATTTTGCCAATTTTAGAGCCGCCATAAAGAAGAAATACGGGAGGGTTTACGAGGTGCGCTGTATATCTCTAATACGCGTGTTTTCTCTCGAAACGCTCAGAATATCAATTACGTTTATGGCTTTAGGCGGGCACGCGCCAGCCCCACGGTTGGCAAAGCGAGTTTCAGCAGAAAACAAACACGAGTGGCCGCGGGGGCGCCGAGGTCCGACCGGCTCCAGGGCCTGGCCGACTTCAGACCAACCAGCGGCTCACCTGGGACTGCCCCTGTGGGCGCGTGGGTGCGCCGTGCAATTGTGCGTGTGCGTGTGCGTGTGCGTGGGAGCCCGCCCCACCTATGTTTGTGCAGAGGATGGGCCTGGGCTGGAGACGGGGTGGGAGGGGCCTGGAAGGTGCAGAAGCTGCCGGCCCCACCCCCAGCTGGAGTCTAGCCAAGGGGCTCCCCAGTCTCCAGTCCGGCCTCCACCCCAGCCCCCAGCCCTCGTGGACCCCCTGCTTCCTCCCATCCAGCCTGGGCGGGTCTCCCCAGGGGGGCCTGAGTGGGAAGGACCTTGGTGGGGGGGGGGGGAGTCAGGGGTTCCGGCTAAGAGCAGCAGCCCAGGGGTGTGGCCAGGGGTACGGGGTGGGGAGCAGCACAGGCTGGGCCAGCCCCGCCCCCTTCAGCCAGGCAATAGGGTCCTGGGATGGCTGAGCGCTGTGAGTGGGGCTCTGTGCCACCTTCACCCCACAGTGGGGAGCAGCAACCCCTGGGAGTAGCAACACCCCAGAGCGGGGACACCCCAGAGCGGGGACACCCCAGAGCGGGGACACCCCGGGAACAGCGACGCCCGGAGCAGCGGCCTCTCTGGTCTGCGCCTCTCAGATGCGCTGGGAGCCTGCAGACTCCTACTGTGCACCTGTGCTCACCCCCACACACACATGCACAGGCCCTACCGTGCACCTGTGCTCACCCCCCACACACACATGCACAGGCCCTACTGTGCACCTGTGCTCACCCCCCACACACATGCACAGGCCCTACTGTGCACCTGTGCTCACCCCCCCACACACATGCACAGGCCCTACTGTGCACCTGTGCTCACCCCACATACATGCACAGGCCCTACTGTGCACCTGTGCTCACCCCCCACACACACATGCACAGGCCCTACCGTGCACCTGTGCTCACCCCCCACACACACATGCACAGGCCCTACTGTGCACCTGTGCTCACCCCCCACACACATGCACAGGCCCTACTGTGCACCTGTGCTCACCCCCCCACATACATGCACAGGCCCTACCGTGCACCTGTGCTCACCCCCCACACACATGCACAGGCCCTACCGTGCACCTGTGCTCACCCCCCACACACATGCACAGGCCCTACCGTGCACCTGTGCTCACCCCCCACACACACATGCACAGGCCCTACCGTGCACCTGTGCTCACCCCCACACACACATGCACAGGCCCTACTGTGCACCTGTGCTCACCCCCCACACACATGCACAGGCCCTACCGTGCACCTGTGCTCACCTCCCACATACATGCACAGGCCCTACTGTGCACCTGTGCTCACGCCACACACACATGCACAGGCCCTACTGTGCACCTGTGCTCACCCCCCACACACATGCACAGGCCCTACCGTGCACCTGTGCTCACCCCCCACACACATGCACAGGCCCTACCGTGCACCTGTGCTCACCCCACACGCGTGCACAGGCCCCTCATAGAAGGCACACACGCACACGCGTGCATGCTAGCCCTGGGGTCTATGTCCTTGTGCCAATGTCTCCTAGGAACAGGCTGTCCCCGACCCTGAGCCCTGCCCACCCCGGGAGGGGAGCCCAGCACCCCCTGGCCGGCCCCTCCCGGGGGGAGCGGTGGCTCTCGGGGTGACCTGTGCGGGTGCCTCTCGGCTCCGCTGACAGTTATTTACGGCCGACGAGTGCGCTTGTGTAAAACCGGCCGCAGAATTCACCGTCTCCACCACTTACTCGGCCATTACTGGCCGCCGCCAAAGGGCCCAAGAGTCGTAACCGGCGCTGAGTTATGAGCCTCGGAACGGGGACGCGAGAGGAAATTAAACCCTTTCCCCGCGCGGTGATTTACGGGCTCGGCCGACGCGCTCCCCACGCGGGTGACGGTGGCCGGGCGTGTGGTGTCTTCCTGCCCGGGACCCAGCCTCGGCCGTGGGACTCCCCACTCCCCCCTCCCCCGTCCCCCCTCCCCCGTCCCCCCTCCCCCCTCCCTCCTCCCTGCAGGGTCAGCCCCCTCCCCCCAGCCGGTGGCAGGACCTGCTCAGGACCTGCTCGGGCCACCTCCCTCCTCCCAGTGACCTTGGGCACATCCCTGCCTCAGATAACCCCTCTGTGACAAGGGGAATAGACAGATGGGATGGGGTGAGTGAGGGCCTGACCCCCCACGGTGCCCTTCCCCGCCCCCCCTGCCCCAGCAGCGCCTGCCCCGTGACCCCCGTACTCGGGACACCCCACTGCAGGCACCCCCTCGGCGACTGGGGCAGGGCCGGCCCCAGTGCCCAGCCAGAGGTCAGGCCCGTCCTGCCCTTTGTAGAGGACCCTTTTGTCCCCGCTGTCCCCCGCCCTGTCCCAGGCAGTGCCACCAGCCTCTGTGCCCTGCAGAGCCCGCTGGTTGGGGGGCCCAAGGGCTGACTGACACCCCCTGAGAGGAAGAGGGGGGCTGGGCTGGGCTCACCCTGGGGTCCCTGGTGCTGCCCCAGGGCAGGTGGGGCCCTGTTGTCACCGAGGAAGTGCCTGGCCCTGCTCACCAGGTGGGCAGGGTGGGTCACAGCCCCGGAGGGTGAGGTGTCCCTGGGCCCCGCCCCTCCCTCCGTGGGGGTGGACATCAGAGCCCCCTCTGCAGTGGCCCCCCCCCCAGAGTCCAGACCCCCCATGCTCACTGCTGCTCCCCTGGGCCCCGTGGCTGGAGCTGAACCCCCAACAGAAAAGAGGAACAGGGTGCCCAGAAGTGGGGGCCTGGCCAGGAAACGGGGGCCCGGCCTGCGGGTCTCCCCATGAGCCCTCGCTGCAGACGGGATGAAGGCTGGGCTCTGCCTCTGAGGGTCCACCCGGGGGGCGGGGCAGGCGGGACAGAGGGTCCCGGGAGGACCCGGAGGAGGGGGCGCCCGCCCAGACTCCAGCTTTAAATGGGGAGACACGAGCCCATGAGGATGGTCTCTGTGGCGGAACCTCGGGGCAGTGACGCTGGGAATGGGGTGCAGGGGGTGCCCACCCTGTGTCCGCATGGGGGTGCCGTGTCCCGGGGCTGCCCCTCAGAAGGTGCCGGCTGTGCTGCCTCGAGCAGGGCCCAGGCTGACCCTCCGGGAGAGGTACCGGATGCTGGGGCAGCGGCGGTGCCCCTTCAGGGGACGGGGTCCACACCGAAGGCAGGGCACCCCGTCCCACCACCCCTGCCTCCGGCCCACAGGCCGGCCTCCTCCCCGCCCGCCGTCCGGCTGCACAGACAGCCTGGGGCACCTGTGGCTCCAGGCCTGAGACCGGCCTCTACGGTCCCTGCCCATCGGCCCCGGGGCCCCGCTCAGCGGCTTTCTCAGCCTCACCTCGCGTCCTCCGGGCGTGATTGAAAAATCAATGTGCTGCAGAACCTCTGCGCGAACCACAAATACAATCGTGTCCCGACACGTGAGGAATGAGCCGGCGTCCCACAGCGGCTCCCGCAGACCGGCGGCCACGCGGGCCACGCACAGGGCCGCCCCCACCCGGCTCCCGCCGCGTCCTCGCTCCCGTGACTTCGCCCGACGTGCCGCGTCCGCCCCATAAATAATGGAGCTTAACAAGCGGGCAGTTCATCCATCGTGAGCGGCCACCCGCCTCGCGCGCCTGCGTCACCTGCGCTGGCGGGACTCACCGCCTTTATCCACTCGCCTCGCGCTCCTGGGCCGCGGACCGTCCCGGCCATCACAGCCATTTGCTTTTATGGGTTCGCCAATCTCGCCCGAGGGACCGATGGGACACGCAGAGCGAGGCGCCGGGCCTGCTGAGTGAGGGCGGGCGGAGCCGGGCCGCCAGCCCCCGTGGACGCTGCCGCTCTGCCTGCCCCCACCAGCAGTCAAGCTGGAGGCTCAGCCCCCCACCCCGCTGGGCCTGCCCCCCTGCACCCCACCCCGGCCTGTGGGACAGGCTCCCACGATGCAGCCGCCCTCCCTCTGCGAGGCCGGGACACCTCCTGCCGCTGCCTTCTCTCCTCCATCCCCTGTGAGGCCCCAGGGCTACGCTGTGACCACGGCTGGCCCAGCCCCAGCCCCGGCACCTGACCCCAAAGCTGGTCCCCGCCCCACGGGACAGTGTGGGGGTGCAGAAAGCCAGGCACCCCGAGTCCCAGCCAGGCTCAGCCTCTCCTCCTGGGTGACAGGGCCCCCGAGACAGAGGGAGGAGGCAGCACCTCAGAGCCGAGGGCTCCCCAATGCCTTCCTCCACCCTGGGCCCCCTGTCTGCCCCCAGGGCAGCTCCCCTGGGCCAGGGTCAGGGACACCCCAAGACCTGCTGTCACTGCTCGTAACCCCAGATGTCACACTTTCGGGGGTGGGCCCACCTTCCCAGAGACCCCTCCCTGTGTCCTGTCCCCAAGGGTGGGCATCGAGGGACGAAGGCAACATCCCAGTGGACGGAGGTGTCACTGCCCCCCGCCCGAGCGGACTGGCTGGCCCTCTGCTCCCCCAGCCCCAGCAGCACCACCTGCCCCCTGACCTGGGTCCATGGCAGCCCCCAGAGTGGACCCACAGCTCCACGGAGGCTTGGCATTGCCCGCACCTGCTTGGGGCCAGCACACCTCTGCCCTGTCCCCAGTGAGGGTCCCCCAGGGCCTGGGGAGCCCCCAGCATCTGCCAACATCCCTCTCAGGTGGCCCACAGATGGGACAGAGCAAGGAGAGGCCGCCGGGCCTGGTGAGTGGAGGACGCCCCGTCCACCGCATGAGCCTCCTCCTGTCTGAGGGCGTCCAGCGTGCGTCTGCACTGACCACGACACATGGCTACTGCAGCTGCGGGCTGGGCTCTGTCATTTATTTCTCTAATAGCTTTATTGAAGAACCAGTGGCCCGGTGCACAGGTTCGTGCACATTGAAAGGAAATTAATTAGGAGAAATATTTTAATATCGCTATTCGCCCTTTCTCTATAATAGAAGTGTCGACCCAATTCACGTTAGACAATGACAGATCGAAACACACGTTTGCGATTCGCGCCAGCGAGAGCTTCATATGTATTGTGCATGCGCGAGCCAACTTAGCCTTTTATCCTATCTAATAATAGACAAACATTGTAATTGACCGTACCTTCGCTACGCCTCCCATTGGCTAATCAGCACGATATGCAAATTAAGCCAACCAAGATGGCGGCCAGCAGCCACGCAGCTGAAGCAAGCAGGAGGCTTGCTTGCTCCAGTGATGGAGGAAGCCAAGGTTCCCTACCTTCCGTGGCCCGGCTCTGAGCTCCGAAAACAACAAAGTTTCAATTATAGAAGCTAAACAAACCCCAGATACCTGCTTTCAGCCAGCTGTGGCCACAGAGCTGGAGTGAGCAGGAGCCTGGCTCTCAGCTCCAGTGATGGCAACAAAGTTTCAATTATAGAAGGTAAATAAATCCCAGAATTAAAAAAAAAAAAAGAAAAGAAAAAAGGAGAGGCTGGGAGCTTCAGTTGCTGGCCAGCCTGAAAACGGCCCTCAGCCCCTCACCCAGACTGGCCAGGCACCCCAGTGGGGACCCCCCACCCTGAAGGGGGTGTGACCAGCTGCAAACAGCCATCAGCCCCTCACCCAGGCTGGCCAGGCACCCAAGCGGGACCCTTATCCTGATCCAGGACACACTTCAGGGCAAACCAGCCAGCCCCCACCCGTGCACCAGGCCTCTATCCTATATAGTAAAAGGGTAATATGCAAACTGACCCTAACAGCAGGAAGACTGGGAATGACTGGTCGCTATGACACACACTGACCACCAGGGGGCAGACACTGAATGCAGGAGCTGCCCTCTGGTGGTCAGGGCGCTCTCACATGGGAGGAGCTCTGCTCAGCCACAAGCCAGGCTGATGGCTGCCAGTACAGCGGTGGTGGTGGTAGCCTCTCCTGCCTCCTCAACAGCGCAAAGGATGTCCAACTGCAGCTTAGGCCTGCTCCCCGCTGGCAACTGGACATCCCCCGAGGGCTGCCGGGCTGCCAGAGGGATGTCTGATTGCCAGCTTAGGCCCAATCCCCTGGGGAGTAGGCCTAAGCCAGCAGGTGGTCATCCCCCGAGGGGTCCCAGACTGCGAGAGGGCACAGGCCGGGCTGAGGGCCCCCCCCACCCCCCGTCCCGAGTGCACAAATTTTTGTGCACCAGGCCTCTAGTATATATATAATAAACTTGCTTAATTAGACCTGCTTTCTGATTTAGCTAAACTTTTTCCAGCCCAGTGAAGCACCCCAACTTCTCTTTCAGGTAATTGTCAGCAACAGAGCAGTAAATATCAACAGGAAGCAGATTATTATTGTAGATCATGGAGGGAGAACAAAGGGTGAAATATTTAACTGTAGCAGTGTTTGACTCTATTCTGCGCAGTGAGAAAACCTGAAGTCATTGTCAAGGTCCACCACTTCTTACTTCTTTTCAGTCGGGTCAAGTTTCTAAGCTTTCTAAATCTCCATTTTCCAGCTAATGAAAAGAAAATAGGATTCCACCGACTCTCCTATCTACCTACTCCAGGACTTCTGTGAGGATCAGATGAGACGAGGCACGGGAAAACACTTCACGGACATTTGGTTAAAGTGTACAATGCTTGCACCTGGCTATGAAGCAAGTCGTGTTCCTGGGCTGAAGAAACTCCAAGGAGGCTAGTCGCTAGGGAGAGGAAGCGGGGTGTTGCTATGTGACATCATTACCCGGTGCCCACAGCCGCCATTTCCAGGCTGGGCTGGGCTGTGGGCCACATTTTGTGCCATGCAGTCTCGGCAGCGTCGGCTGCGATTTGGTGGGCTGTCACTCCAGGGTGGTGGGGTCTGTGCCCCACTTGGGGGAAGGTGAGTGTTGGTTTGTCACAGCCAGGTCAGTGGTGCTGGCCAGTGCACGTCATGGCAGCTCCTGTGTTGAGCGTCTGCCTCCTGGTGGTCAGTGCATGTCATAGCAACCGGTCGGATGGTGGGAGGGACACTTAGCATATTAGCCTTTTATATAGATAGACTAGAGGCCCAGTGCGTGAAATCGTGCGGCCCCACTCACCCACATGAGCCCTGCCCACTCGCCTGCCGCCCGCCTGGACACCCTAACCTCTCCACCCAGAGCTCGAGTGTGCTTGGCCCCGCCCCTGACAGCTCTGGCCTTCTCTGGCTGCTTCGAGCCCCGCCCTCAGTCCCACGAGTCGCCTCAGGCTGGTCCCGCCTCCTCCAGGCGCCTCCCCACTTGGGCCCCGTCTCGGGAGCAATGTGCTGAGGCGAGCGGGGAAGCCTCGTGCCTGCTGCAGAGCTTCAAGGCTGCTTCCTGGCGGCAGGCAGGAGGCGGGCGCCCTGAATGCGAGTGGTGGGTGGCGAAGGACTGGTGAGGGGGCTCTACGGGTTCTCACCCTCGCCCTCCCTGCCACAGGATGGCCCCACCGTCTCCGGAGCAACATGGCGGCTCCGCCCCTCCGCGCACGCAGCCTCCTGCTGAACGGTCCGTCGTTACAGCGTGAGGGCGTCACGGCCATTAGCATATTAGCTCCTTGTTATGTGGGAGAGCTGGCATGGAACAAGCTGTACATGTGTAAAGTGCACAGTTTACTGGGGTTTTAAATGTCTTTGTTGATTTTTTTAGAGAGAGAGGAAGGGAGATGGAGAGAGATAGACACATCAATGATGAGAGAGAATCATGGATCGGCTGCCTCCTGCACGCCCCACACTGGGGATGGAGCCAAAACCCGGGCCTGTGCCCTGACCGGGAATCAAACCCTGACCTCCTGGTTCCTGGGTCCGTGCTCAACCACTGAGCCACACGAGCCACGCCAGCCTCGCCGGTGGGCAGTTTGCTGGGCTTTAACACCCCCAGGTCCAGGGAAGATGATGAATGTGCCACTCACCTGCCGCCACCCACCTGCCGCCACCCACCTGCCGCCAGCCGGGCAGCCCAATGGAGCCGCTCTCCTCGGTGGCGGGCAATGAGCCCAGAGGCGGGTCCCACGCCGCCCGCCATCATCTCACTCCCCAAGGGGAAGCCGGCGGCCGGACAAAGGGCCGGACAAAGGGCCGGACAAAGGCTGCCTGCAAATTGCGGGCAGATTGGGGCGGCCCCGCTGCGGGCTGGGGGCTGCGGCTGCGGTAATTGGGCTCCACTCTGAGGTGTCTGTGGGGGCGGGGCACTGACGGAGGAGAGACACAGCTAAGACCGAAACGGGGGGGGGGGGGGGGAGTCGGGGGGGGGCCGGGGGGAGTTGTGCTGGGGAGCGGCTGGAAGGCCTGCTAACAAAGGGCCAGGCGCACGCGTCCCCGTGAACAGTCCCCGCGGGCAGTGGCTCGTCCACTTCACTTCTGAACCCTTAAGTCGTTTCATTCCTTCCACAAACTCAGGTCGCGGTTCAGTCCGCCTGGCACTTGGCCGAGCTGAGGGCAGTGTGGCTCACTCACCGCGTCTCTTCGGTGTGTGTCTCCCCTCCCTTCGCCCCCCCCCCCATGGCGAGGTTGGGGTGGGCAGTGAGCCTGCAGACGGCACCCCTCCTCTTGGGGGGCTGGGAGGCAGGTCACGACAGCCCCCACCCCCACCCCACAGCCCCGCCTTCGTGCAGCTGCGAGGGCCCAGCTGCGAGGGACTGCGGGGGGCCCCGTCCCCGTGGCGGGCTCGGGGCCCAGCTGGGGTGTCCCTGGCTCTGGCTGGGCCATCGTGGGCACAATTCCACTCTAATTGCCAGTGTCCTGGGGCGGGGGGGGGGGGCAGCGATCTCCCCTCCCAGGCTGCGGGGCTGGTATGAGAAGGAAGGTGAGGCCCTGGCAGCAGGGGGCATGGCCAGCGGCGGGTCAGGACGGGCCGAGGCCATGGCGAGATGAGTAAGAGGGGGAGCCCCCCCAGGCCCGCTTTCTGAACAAGAGACTTAAAATGCGTCTCTGGCCCGGTCGGCCCGGCTCAGTGGGTGAGCGTCGACCTATGAACCAGGAGGTCACGGTTCAATTCCCGGTCAGGGCACAGGCCCGGGCTGCGGGCTCCATCCCCAGTGTGGGGCACGCAGCAGGCAGCCGATCCACGATTCTCTCTCCTCATGGATGTTTCTCTCCCCCTCCCTCTCCCTTCTTCTCTGAAATCAGTAAAACATATTAAAAGTGGGGGGCTGTGTCTCTGGGAAGTCGCCTGGATGGTTTGCTCCCGACAGAACTCCCTGGGCCCGGAGGCAGAGGTGGGGGTGCAGGGGACACCGCACGGCCAGGCCCCGGCCCCACAGACACCCGCCTCCGTCTACAGGAGGAATATCCAACCTCCCACCCCTCATGGGCTGCCTGTGTCCCCCAGACCCTTCTGGGGAAGCCCTCGCCCCAGCACCCAGAGTGGCCGCATTGGAGAGAAGGTCTTTAAAGGGTTAACTGAGCGAAAACAGGGTTAGGTGGGTCCTAAGCCGGCTGATTGGGGAACCTCTAAGAAGAGGAGGTGGGACACAGACACACAGGGGGCGGCCATGTGAGGACCCGGGGAAGGTGGCCGTCCGCACGCCCAGGAGAGAAGCCTCGGGGAGCCACCCTGGGCCGCCGGCTCTGGGCCCCACACCTGCTCAGGACTCCGGCCTCAGGCGGGGAGAGAAGCGTGTCCAGCTGCCCCCACCCCCCACCCCCACCCCGCCGTGGTGGTTGGTCCCAGAGGCCCTCGGACCTGGCACACCAGCCTCCTTCCCCGACTCCCTGATCCCCTTGCGCTGGACAGGCTCCCGGAGGCTCTGCCACCACCTGTCCCCGAGGGGCTCAGGGCCCCAGGTGCAGACCCCACCCATGGAGAGGCCAAGGCAGGGCTGGCCTGCCCCCCACTCCAGCCTGGGGGCCACAGGAGACCACCTTCCATCACTCTGTCCCGCCACACCCCAGCCGGGCTCTGCCCTCCAGGACCCCCTCCGCCTTGGCCCTGGGGAGCCCTGGCCCCTCCATTCAGCCCTGGGAGCCCCGGCCGCTCTCCACTCGGCACTGGGAGCCCTGGCCCCTCCACTCGGCACTGGGAGCCCCGGCCGCCCTCCACTCGGCACTGGGAGCCCTGGCCCCTCCACTCGGCACTGGGAGCCCCAGCCCCCTCCGCAGGCTGCGCCGCCCCAGCCCCCCTGCCTTCCCTGGGGCTGAGCTGGGTCTGCACCAAGCAGGTTTGATGACATCCAAATTGCCGCGCAGCGGGGTCCCCTAGTGCAGACCCGAGAAAGGAGCCAGCTATCGATTTTCCCGTCCGTCCAGCCTGTCACCCGCCCTCACAGCCTCGCCCGGGCTCTCAAGGCGCAGCTCCCAGGAATGAACAAGTTACATGCAAATCAGGCGGCGGAGACAAAGTCTCCCTTCAAGCCCTTGTCAGGCGGGGAGGGCTGTGCCGCAGCCTGAGGGTCCTGGTGCTGAGCTGGGAGCCCCGGAACCGGGAACCGGGCCCTGCAGGTCCCAGGGCTCAGCCTGCAGCCCCCACCCCCTGCCCTGCACCCCCACCCCCTGCTCCCCTGCCTACACGCCCACCTGGCCAGGAGGCCCTTGGGGAGGAAGGAGTAGGCTGCCCATGATAAACTGCCCGTCCTGCAGCCCCGGATTCACCTCAGCCAATCCAGGCCCCTGTCCCCTCTCACCCAGCACCCAGGACGCCCCCCCCCCCGTACTCTCTGCCCACAGCACTGGGTCCTGGTGACTTTGGGGGTCAGTGTGCCCCACACACGCACCCTATATTGTCCCTGAACCCCAGCCGGGAGCAGGCAGCAGGGCAGCCTCCACTCGGGCCTTCTCCCATGCTCGCCACTCCGTCCGCTTCCTGCGCAGCCCATGGCCTCCGAGCCCACGCGGCCTGTGGTCATCTCTGCGTTAGGCCCTGGTCCCGGCACCAGTCGAGGTCCCAGCTGCAGGCCAGGCCAGCGGCCACCTGGAGTGGGACACGCTCGCAGACAAGCAGACAAGCCCCCGCCGGCATCTCCCCCGGCATCTCCGCGGCACAGCCGTCCGCTGCAAGTGTCGACGCTTCATGTCGGCGCATTAAGCGATCTTACCTCTCATCCGTCCGCCGGGTCCCCGGGGCGCTCAGAGGCTGCAGGTGCAGGAGCTCCAAGCTCCGTACCCACAGCGCACGGGCTCCCGGCCGCGCCACTGCAGCCTGACCGTGTGACCTGCTCATCGCAGCCCCGACCCGCAGAAGGGCCCCTGCCCAGCGAGAGAGGCTGAGGCTGGGGCCGCGGGGCCTCGCTGGGGCCCGTGCTACGTGTGACCACAGGGTCTCTGGGCTGAGGGCCCAGCCAGGTGCCCAAAGACCTGAGCCCCTGACTCTCCTGAGCCTCAGTTTCCCCCTGAAATAGGGCTCTCCCCAACCCTGCCATTCTCCCAGCACCAACACCCCACGGGGCTGGCCCGGTGCTGGGAGCCCAGCAGACGTACGCGCCCCCCTACATCCCCCCCAAACACACACACACACACACACACACACACACACACGACACATAAACGCTCCAGGGCCCAGGGAGAGGGCTCGGCCAGCAGTGAGGGCAGCTCAGCGCACGCCCCCACCAGGTAGGCGTGGCGTGCCTGCCCCCCGAGACGAGTGCGGGGCTCAGTGGGACTGGGTGCCCCTGATCTGTGTGGAAGCCCCTGGCCGTGGACAGCCCCTCCGTCTCCCAGCCTCCTGGCCGCCTCCTGGGAACCGAGGCCACAGTGACAGCCGCTCCGTGGACAGAGCCCCACCTTGGGGAGGGTGCTGCTGGGCGGCTCTGCTGCTGCCGCTGTCCTGCACCCACGTCCCCACTGGGGGGTGGGGGGGGAGCACTGCCTCCTCCCGGCAGCCGCTGCCCAGCGAGGAGTGAGGACGGGAGCAGGCAGGCAGGAGGCGACGCTGGCGGCCCCCACATGTCCCTGGAATCCCAGCCTCCCAATCGGCCTCAGGGACAAGGAGGACGACCCCCAGGCCATGTGGGTGGAAGTGCTGACTCCAAGCTACGGCGGTGACCCCGTGAGCGCCAGGGCCTGGCCTGAGCTCTGTCCTGGGGGGCCCAGGGTACCCCCTTCCTGCCCCCCCCACCTGGCCCCTGGTGGTCTGTTCACCTCCCACACCCCCTCGGGGAGGGTGACAGGCCCATCTCAGCCCAGAGAGGACTTTCACCTCCCACAGCCTGCAGCCCGGGCCCCACGGTGTCAGCCGCTGCAGGGCCCCCAACACTCCCTGTGCCTGTCCCGCCTGCCCAGGCCCAGGGAGCGCAGAGGGGACACGGTGCCACGGGAGCCACGGGAGCCACGGTACTGGTGGCCACGCGTATTTTTGGCTTCGGCCGGAATTCGGGGTCAGGGACGAGGACTAATTATGGCTGGAGGATAAACGCGCACAGCAGCTGTGCCCGCGGCAGGCAGCTGCCCTCAGAGGCGCACCCCCAGTTCCTGGGCCCGAGTGCGCATTCTTGGGCGTCTGTGAGGCACGGGCTCCCCCTAAACCGGGATTCCAAAGAGGCCGGCAGCTGGCTGGGCCCCCGGGATCCGGCCCGCAGGCTGGTCGCCGTGGCCTCTTACGACCGTCACTGTCAAATCCGCTCTGTCATGGGAAGCCTGCCTCCCGGCCCCCAACGTCCCCTGAGCAGCCACCGTGGACACAGCAGCACCCGGGGATGTGGGACGGTCCCGTCAGGGAGGGGCGGGGGCTCAGAGCGCTGGGAGGCGACCCGCCCAGAGCCGTGGGCAGTGCCAACCCTGCTCGCTCGCTCGCTCTGTGGTTCTGTGCAAGGCTGCCCGGCCCGCACAGCCCAGGCCGGACGGGCCCTGCTTTGCACAAGCAGCAACCACCAGGCTGGAGACAGACCCCAGGCGTGCGTGTGGCCGGTGGACGGCGGCATGCTCGCGGCTTTCTCCTTCCTCCGTCATCTCCACTTTGCCCACAATGACCCGTTCTGTGCTGAGAACAGGAAATAGAGGGCGCCCAGTGCGAGGGCTCGGTGGTGAGGCCCAGCCCCCCCAGGAGCGCCTGGAGACAAGCAGCTTCCATCGTCTTCAAGGCGAGAGAGATCCGACCAGCTAGCGAGGGATGAAGCACCAGGCCCAGCCGCAGAGGCGGCCGGCGGCCAGCAGGTGAGCCCCGAAGTCACAGGGGCTTCTGCCTCACAGGACCGGGCAGCCTGGCTGAAGCCAGCCATGCTGATTGGCCCCGGGAGGCAGCGGGCGAGGGGTGGCCAGGGGGCCTGCAGCCGGCTCCTCCAGCTCCGAGAGCTGGTTGTGCGTGGCCACAGTCAATGTGATGCCGTGGCTCCAAACCAGCCACGGAGGGAGTATTTACACCAGGGCAATGGGCAGGCGCTGCCCATCGGGGCTTGTGCTTCAGGAAGGCGGGTTGTTAAATCTGTCCCAGCAGATCTGAAACGGAAGCGAAGAAAAATGTCTACATCTGGAAAACAACCAAAAATCAGAACCCGATGGACAGGTTCGACGGCAGGGTAAGCTGGAGGACCGTCCGGAAGGTTCCGGTGAGAATGTAGCACAGAGACTTGGGGGGGGCGGGGGGGGGGGGGCGGTACACATTCACATTGCATTTCCACACCAACAAACAAGCAGACACGTAACTTAAAAGCGTCAGAGAACATTGGCTATCCAGGGGTACAGCCAACAGCGTTATACCAGACTCCCACAAAGACTGGGGTTCGGCAAGAAGTAAAGGAACCCCAAGTAAGAAGAGATAACCCATGTTCGTGGGTTGGAAGAGTCAACGTTGTCAAAGAGGCCAGTTCCTGCCTGGCCGGCGTGGCTCGGTGGCTGAGCGCCGACCTATGAACCAGGAGGTCACAGTTCGATCCCCGGTCAGGGCACAGGCCCGGGCTGCGGGCTCGATCCCCAGTGTGGGCGTGCAGGAGGCAGCCGATCCATGATTCTCTCTCGGCACTGATGTGTCTACCTCTCTCCCTCTCCCTTCCTCTCTGAAATCAACATAAAGAGATTTTAAAAATAAAGTTTACTAATTGAAGAAACAGATCGTCACTCTCCGGCAGGGTTGACGATAGGCCGGCCCGGAACCCGGCATCCAGTCCCGAGAAGGCAGACCCGGGGGAGCATGGGCACCGTGCCCCTCAGCCGCCAAACGGTCCATCGCGGGGACAGAAGGACGGACGGGGCGTGTCCTGCGGGGCCGCCAGGGCCACCACGCCGAGGACTCCCGCTGGAAGTCACAGACCAGCGACCAGCGAAGAGGGCCCGTCCCCGTGTCAGAGACGCAGCGTTAGGAGGACGGGCGGACGTCACCACCGAGTCCCCGGTGAAAGAACCAAACACCAAGCGGTGACCCCCAGGGCTGGGGCCGAGCCCACCAAGCTCTGGCGCAGGGGCCAGAGGGAGGGAGCGGCCGGAGGGGCAGGGGCGGGGGCGCCGGAGCGGGCAGCACGCGGCTCGGACGACGGTCCCTCGGACGCGGGCCGAGCAGTCAGTTCTCGCCTTGCACGTTCGCGGCGTGACTGCTCTGCCTGCTACACGGACAGTGACGTGAGTGTGGAGTAAGAATGGGCCTTGTTTTGTGATTTGGCTTGTTCTTGACTCGAGGCACACGTCACAGCCGCTGCCCCGCTCCGGTCCCAGCTGGGGCGAGGCCGTGTGGGCGGCGGCCCCCTGCCCTGTCGGCGCGCCCTCGCCACGAGCCGAGCTCCCCTCCCACATGCGCAGAGAGAGGGTGACAGATGGGGTGTCGCCGCGACCACAGGAGCCCACTGCTCCGCCAGCACCGGCGGCGGGAGCCCGTGTCAGCCGACAGGAAGCAGCCATCGGCACGCGCTGAGCTGATCAATAATTAATCTGAACATTAAAAAGCATTTTCTTTGCCTGACAAGGAGCTGATTGCTGAAGTTGCCCCGGAGCCCCCGAGCCATTTTTCTCCCTCATCCTCTGGGCGGGAGGGGGCATCGGCCGGCAGGGCAGGGGGGCCTGGCTGCAGTGGGGCCGCCAGCATCGGGGTCACTGCCAGCCTCTCTCCATCCTCACCCCCCACCTCCGTCCTCGCAGCTCTGCCCCCCAGTGCCCAGCGGACTTCACCCTGTCCCCCGGACTTCATGGATCCGCTCAGAGGGCACCCCCTGTGCATGTCCCCTCTTGGACTCCATGCAGTGCCCCTGGCCTCCTATGGCCCCCCACGGCCCCTTCAGCCCCCGACCCCCCACCTGGGCCCTGCCTGGCCTCCTGGGGAGCATTTCCCTGTGAGGGGGGTGGTGTCATCACCTTGCAGACAGGGGCAAAGGGGCGGGGACCCTGCCTGCCTGGCCCCGAGTCAGGCTCTTTGGGGGGCACCTGCCTGGTCCTCACAGTCGCTGGCCCTGTCGGACCTCGGGGTCTGGAGGGCCTGTGTGGGCATCCTTTGCCCACTGGGCGGGCCCCACAACACCCCCTTTTTAAATACCAAGAGGTGACCTGAGTGTGCCCCAGGGAGGTAACTGTAGACCTCCACCCGCAGCCCCGAGCAAGGGGGACCTGGGGGGGAGCACCCACAGCCCTGAGCAAGGGGAACCTGGGGGAGGGGAGCACCCACAGCCCCGAGCAAGGGGGACCTGGGGGGGAGCAGCACCCACAGCCCTGAGCAAGGGGGACCTGGGGGGGGAGAGCAGCACCCACAGCCCCGAGCAAGGGGGACCTGGGGGGGGAGAGCAGCACCCACAGCCCTGAGCAAGGGGGACCTGGGGGGGGAGCAGCACCCACAGCCCCGAGCAAGGGGGACCTGGGGGGGAGCAGCACCCACAGCCCTGAGCAAGGGGGACCTGGGGGGGAGCAGCACCCACAGCCCTGAGCAAGGGGGACCTGGGGGGGAGCAGCACCCACAGCCCTGAGCAAGGGGGACCTGGAGGGGGAGAGCAGCACCCACAGCCCTGAGCAAGGGGGGATCAAGGGGGGAGCAGCACCCACAGCCCTGAGCAAGGGGGACCTGGGGGGGAGCAGCACCCACAGCCCTGAGCAAGGGGGGCAGGGAGCAGCACTCTGAATGGGGCTCCTCCTTCCGGCCCCTCCACTTAAGCCACGAGCTGCCAGGAGGCACACAGGTGTGGGTGGGGGAGCCGAGAGTAGGCACTGGGACCCGCAGGCCCATACGAAATAACTCGGGCAGAGGAGGCCACCTTGTGAGCACCCGCTCAAGTGAGCATTGAACACAGTGTCACTGCGCTGCCCAAACCCAGCCAACTTGAAGTAGACCCCTCCCTGGGGCTTTCACCCGGCCCTCCAGCAGGAACCATGGTGATGGTGGTGGTGATGGTGGTGATGGTGGTGATGGTGATGATGGTGGTGATGGTGGTGATGATGGTGGTGGTGGTGATGGTGGTGTTGATGGTGGTGGTGGTGATGGTGGTGGTGGTGATGGTGGTGACAATGATGATGATGGTGGTGGTGGTGGTGGTGGTGGAGATGATAGCGGTGATGGTGGTGACAATGGTGGTGATGGTGGTGGAGATGATAGCGGTGATGGTGGTGACAATGGTGGTGATGGTGGTGGAGATGATAGCGGTGATGGTGGTGACAATGGTGGTGATGGTGGTGGAGATGATAGCGGTGATGGTGGTGATGGTGGTGATGGTGGTGGAGATGATAGCGGTGATGGTGGTGACAATGATGATGATGGTGGTGGAGATGATAGCGGTGATGGTGGTGACAATGGTGGTGATGGTGGTGGAGATGATAGCGGTGATGGTGGTGATGGTGGTGGAGATGATAGCGGTGATGGTGGTGATGGTGGTGATGGTGGTGGAGATGATAGCGGTGATGGTGGTGACAATGATGATGATGGTGGTGGAGATGATAGCGGTGATGGTGGTGACAATGGTGGTGATGGTGGTGGAGATGATAGCGGTGATGGTGGTGATGGTGGTGGAGATGATAGCGGTGATGGTGGTGATGGTGGTGATGGTGGTGGAGATGATAGCGGTGATGGTGGTGACAATGGTGGTGATGGTGGTGGAGATGATAGCGGTGATGGTGGTGACAATGGTGGTGATGGTGGTGGAGATGATAGCGGTGATGGTGGTGACAATGATGATGATGGTGGTGGAGATGATAGCGGTGATGGTGGTGACAATGATGATGATGGTGGTGGAGATGATAGCGGTGATGGTGGTGGTGATGGTGGTGATGGTGGTGGAGATGATAGCGGTGATGGTGGTGATGGTGGTGATGGTGGTGGAGATGATAGCGGTGATGGTGGTGGTGATGGTGGTGATGGTGGTGGAGATGATAGCGGTGATGGTGGTGACAATGGTGGTGATGGTGGTGGAGATGATAGCGGTGATGGTGGTGATGGTGGTGATGGTGGTGGAGATGATAGCGGTGATGGTGGTGGTGATGGTGGTGATGGTGGTGGAGATGATAGCGGTGATGGTGGTGACAATGGTGGTGATGGTGGTGGAGATGATAGCGGTGATGGTGGTGATGGTGGTGATGGTGGTGATGGTGGTGGAGATGATAGCGGTGATGGTGGTGATGGTGGTGATGGTGGTGGAGATGATAGCGGTGATGGTGGTGATGGTGGTGATGGTGGTGGAGATGATAGCGGTGATGGTGGTGACAATGATGATGATGGTGGTGGAGATGATAGCGGTGATGGTGGTGACAATGGTGGTGATGGTGGTGGAGATGATAGCGGTGATGGTGGTGATGGTGGTGATGGTGGTGATGGTGGTGGAGATGATAGCGGTGATGGTGGTGGTGATGGTGGTGATGGTGGTGGAGATGATAGCGGTGATGGTGGTGACAATGATGATGATGGTGGTGGTGGTGATGATGACCATTCTAATGATGGGAATAATGACAGTCATCCTTTATTAGGCACCAGCTGCACACTGGTACTGCCATGCCTTCTCCATTTGATTCTCACAACCATTCAGAAAGGTGAATGGCACCTCCTTCCCCCAGAGGCACAGACTCCATACATGACATGTCTGCCAGAGTGGACAGACCCAGGGCTGGAGCTGAGCAGGGGGTCAGGCCCAGGGTCAGCGTCTGTCCGTGACCGGCAGGTGTGAGCAGCAGCATCCGGTTGGTGAAGAGGCAGGAGGAGGCCAACCACGCGCAGCTGGCAGCTTCGGAATAACAGCCACCGTCGTCCTCACCGGCCTGCAGGCAGCCGGAGGCCACAGGCAGCCCCGTGGCTCCCAGCCCAGTGCCCCTGCCCTTTCTGCCAGGCTCCAGGCCCATCAATGGGCTCAGGCCACACCCAGCCCAGGCCAGGGCATTAGCAGGGTGACAGGTACCTGAGGCCAGGCCGCCCTCAGCACCTCCTGGGACAGCCCAGCACCCACCTGGACAGCCCAGCACCCACCTGACAGCCCATCACCCACCAGGACAGCCCATCACCCACCTGGACAGCCCAGCACCCACCTAGACAGCCCAGCATCCACCTGGACACCTACCACCCACCTGGACAGCCCAGCAAGCAGTGAAATGGTTAAGGTCTTCTGCCCAACCCCCCAATGGGCTCATTATCATTTCTAATACAAATCGATACCCACCAGGCACCTGACAGCGTCTAGCACATGCCCCCCCACCCCACCCCCGCCTCCCAACATGAAAGGCCCCCTAAGCCCCTGCTCCTGCCCCCCCCCCCGCACCTCATCTCCATCTTGCTTGGGACCAAATCGATGGACCCCATTGATCACCCCCCTTCCTCTCACTGACATTCCGCCCCTCCCCCAGGCAGCGGGCTCATGGGCCCCGCCTCCCGGGTAAGTGGGGGCCTCGTCAAAGCCCCTGATTGCTCTGGGCCGGGCAGCTCACAGCGAGGGGCCGCCCGCGACATATGCTGCCACCCGCCGCCGGCTTTGTCTGCGGCGTTAGCAACAGCGCCTCTTCCTCTCCAGCCCCCGTCCATGGATCAAGCCTGGCGCTGACCAGCCGCCTCTCCCATTGGCGGCCGGGCGTGGGGGCTCAATAGGGACGCGCACGTGGAATTGCGTGATCAGGCCGCTCTGGGCCGGAACAAAGGACACATGAGGCTCCGGGAGGCGGCTCCCTCGTCAGACACACAAAGGGGCAGAAAGGAGGGGCGGCCGGTGCAATGCCACCTCCTTTCACCGTCAGAGCCAGGGGAGGGGCGCGGGGTCCCGGCGGGTTCCCCGGGGCGGGGCGCCTGCCACCCTGCACCTTGGCTCCCCCTCGGCACCGCCTCACGGTGCTGGGGCCCGAGGGGAGATGAAGGCGAAGGCTCTTAACTGACCTGCTCACTGGACAGCAGCTCGGGGGGCCGCCTCCCCCAGGGCCACGGGAGACACTGCCGTCGGCACGTGTCCTGTTGTGAATGTCACTTGCTCAAGCCCCCGGGACCCCGGCTGGCCGGCCTCCCACCTGCGCAGAGGTGCTCCCACAAGCCAGGGGCCGGGGGCCTGCGCGCGGCCGTGGGACTCCGGGCAGGGCGGTGCCCGCCGTGTTGGCAGCCCTGGGACTCCACGGAACCTCTCAGCAAACGCTCCGGGCCACGCGGGCCAGGCGGGCCAGGCGGCAGCTGGAAGTCGAGCAGAGGCCATAAACACCGCGCAGCCGGAACCGCGACCGTGTCACTGCCTGTGAGCGAATGACACCCCGAGGAGCCCAGCCAGGGACTCACGCCGCCCGCCCCCGGAACTCGGTGCGATCCACCGAGGGAGGCCGGGGAGAGGACGCGGCCGGGACACGACGGCAGCCACGGTCGGCTTCACGCGGACGTGGCCCCTCCTGAGGGGCGCGAGAAGGCCCCTCCAGGCTGCTCCCAGGACGCCCTCTGTGTCCCATTGCTCTCCTCGGGGACAGGAGGGCGGGCCTCCTGCCCGTTTCAATCTCAATGTAGACACAGGCCCTGGCCGGTTAGCTCAGTGAATAGAGCGTCGGCCGGGTTCGATTCCGGTCAAGGGCACCTGCCTCCACTGAAGGCTCCCCCCCGCCGGCCTGGGCCCTGGCTGGGGTGCGTGCAGGAGGCAGCCCATCGATGTGTCTCTCTCACATCCATCGATGTGTCTCTCTGTCTGTCCCTCTCTCTTCCACTCTCTCTAAAAATCAATGGGAAGATATCCCCGGGTGAGGATTAACCAAAATAAATCAAAAATGAGTTACTGTTGGCACGATTGGGCCGGAGCCCTAAGCACCATGCCAGCCCCAGTGGCTCACAGGTCCGCTCTGTGGGCGACAGGAGCAGAGAGCAGGTCCTACCCAGCTTTAGGGGCAGGTCCCTCCCTAGCCCAGGCCGCACGTGCCCCCAGGAGCCCCGCCCCAGGAGGGGAACCCCAGGCCGGGTCTGGCAGCACCACCTGGCGCGGGGGCCTGACCACTGTCCCTCCCAACCCTGCCTGACCCCAGGCCCTGCCCTGGAGGCTGCCTGGCCAGGGGCCTGTGGGCTCATGAAGGGGCCCCAGCTGCCCTCTGGCCGAGGTCTGCACGCACCACTGGCCACAGCTGCCCGGTTCCCGCTGGGCACGGGGCTGAGGCCACGGACATGCCCCCCTGAGGCCGCGGCCTGAGCCGATTAGCTGGAAACGGGCTTCGTGTCCTCCGCCCCGGGCACTTCCTCCTGGTCCCCAGGCCCTCGAAGGTGACAGCTGCCTGTCTGCCAGGGAACGCGCCCACCGGGCTCCCCGAGCCACACCCCCAGGGGCAGCCCAGGCCACTTCCGTCCACCTCGCCCGAACCAGCACCGCGTGGGGCCACGTCCACGGGCCACCCACCTTCCTGGAGGCCGCCAGCCCCGTGAGATGATCCGGGGCCTCAGCACCAGGGGCAGCTGTCACCCCCGCCCTGACCCCGACACAGCGAGAAGGGCGTGTCCGTGTCACAGCCGGCGGCCAGGGGCTGAGACATTTATTTATGAGCCCAGAGCCCAGGCCGCCCCACACGCCCTCCTGGCCGCTGGCCACGGCTCCCGGGCACCCAGGGCCGGCAGGAGCTGGCGCCCAGCCCTGAGCTGCGCCTGGGGAGGGGCACTGCCTCATGCACGGCCGCCCTGGGTCTCCGCCGCCAGCCCGGCTCAGGCGTGTGGATGCGACCGGGAGGGCGGCCATGTGCGGTGGGGGTGGTGACACCTGCAAAGGGGCCTGTGCGGGGCCCTGGTGTGCGTCTCAGAGGGCGGGGGCTGCCAAAGCAAAGAAAAGCTCCTTCCAGCTGAGTCCCTGGGGGAGACACAGCAGGGGGGGCCCTGGGAGGAGCCTCCCTCCAGTCCCACTGGCCCCCCAAACCCCACTGGCCCTCCAGCCCTGCCTGGTCCCCCAGCCCCGCCAGTCCCCCAGCCCCCCAGCCCCCCAAGCCCCACATGGTCCTCCAGCCCCCAGCCCCGCTCGGCCCCCCAGCGCAGCCCACCCAGACGCCGCCACAGGCCGCTAATTGCTGGAAGCTAGTCGAGCGCATTAACATTCATCGCCACGCTCCCCGCTCCCTGCTCCCCAGGCCGTCGCCTGCCTGGCCAATCGCTGAGGGGTGGCCTGTGAGCTCCCTGTGGAACCTCTGTCCCTCTGTCCTCTGTCCCTCTGTCCTCTGTCCCTGTCCTCTGTCCCTGTCCTCTGTCCCTCTGTCCCTCTGTCCCTCTGTCCTCTGTCCCTGTCCTCTGTCCCTGTCCTCTGTCCCTCTGTCCCTCTGTCCCTCTGTCCTCTGTCCCTCTGTCCCTCTGTCCTCTGTCCCTCTGTCCTCTGTCCCTCTGTCCTCTGTTCCTCTGTCCCTCTGTCCTCTGTCCCTCTGTCCCTCTGTCGCTGTCACATCAGGAGGGGCCGCCGCAGGACGTCCACCCCCAGCATCACCGCTCGTCGTTAAACATCAGTGAGAGGCTCAGGGAGGCGCCTTGCAAACTAAGCATCGACCTCGGGCAGGGCTGAGAGGAGGGGGGCAGGGGCGCGGGGCCCACCCTCCAGCCTCTGCCCCCGCTGTCCCGCCCCGGGCAGACCCCTGGGCCCACTCCACTCGCTGCCTGCGCGTTTTTATTCTGTTCGTTAATGGGAGCGTTTGACTTCTTTTCACCTAATAGACGTGCAAATGTCTCAGACCTGCGGCCGCACGCGTGTTCTCCCCTTAAAGCGCATCTTCCCTGTCGCAGGCGTGACCGTTACAGACGGCCCCTCGGAGGCTGCCCCGCCCCCGCCCGCCCTCCCAGGCCCTCGTCTGCTCGTCCCCATCGTCCCCCCCATCCCCCTCCCCGAGGGCCCCCGTCTGCTCGTCCCCATCTCGGGATCTTCTGTTCGCCGTCCACCTCGTTCATGCGACGCCGTGGGAGTGGCCACGTGGTCTCGTCTTTCTCTGAAAGCCCCTTTGCCACACGCCCTCAAAGAAGGAAGGACTCGGCCGCTGTGAAGAGGGGACGCCTCCGGGTCACCGAGGCCTGGACACGGCCCTGACCGCGGGTGGGAAGGCCCAGCAGCCTTCGAGGGGAGGCGGGAAGGTAGGGGCTGCGACGGCGGCACCTGGTCGTGAGCCCCACCCTCACATGCACCTGCATTCAGCCACACACTGACCCTCCGCCTGAGGGCGCCCTCGGCCACGCCCCTAGGGGAGGCCCCGCACCCCGCCCCATGCAGGCGGAGCCGTGGGCACCTCTCCCCGCTTCATTGGCCGTGGCCCAGGGGGGGCTCTCAGTCCACCAGTCCCCGGGGGCACCCGCCAAACCCTGAGAGTGTGAGTCCAGAGGGTGTGGCCCCTTCACACATGGAGAAACTGAGGCAGAGAAGCAAAACCACCCGCCCAAAAACCCAAACTGGTCCTTTGCAAGAAGGGGGGCAACGCTGGGCCGGGCTCCAGGGCCGCCTTCTGTATCCACGGCCGGCTCTCCCGCCCCCCGGCCCCGGCCCGTCCTCGGCCCCGGCCTGCGCCCTCCCTGCCCGTCAGGGACCCACGAACGTCCTTCCCTCGGAAACAGGGCGGCCGCTCCGCCTCCCGGGACACAGGAGGCGGTTCATTGCCCCCCACACACCCCAGCGCCCACGCAGCCCACGCAGCCCACGCAGCCACCGCCACGCGGCTGCCACCGGGCACCCCCCCCCCAGCTGGGCCTGGTGTGTGCACGCGAGGAGCGCGGATGCAGGACTGAAGGCCTGTTTCTGAGTGGACGTCGGTTCTGAGCAATTTCTCTGCAATAAACTCTGCCCCGGCCGGCGCTTCCCGTACCTGTGCGCTGGCCTCTCCAGCCCGGGGCCTGGGGCTGGGACCCGCCCCCCAGCAGGGACCCTGGGCGGGAGCGGGGCATGGGGTGCAGTCGGCTCTCCAGGGAGGCCCTGAGCCCCAGGTAGGAAGGACCCAGCTGAGGAGGGCAGGACCCTCAGGGCTCCAGGCTGTGCCAGTCCCAGGGCAGGGGCAGCGCCTTGCCAAGCGCCTGGCTTTGACCGGGTGGCCCAGGGACCCCGGCTCCTTCGCCCTGGCACACCCTGGTGTGCCCCGCCCAGCCCCCCCAAAACCCTGCTTCCAGGCATCGACTCCACTCTGCACGCCCCAGGCCCTGTCACTGCGCCCGGAGCCCCAGGGCCACTGCCCCTCTGGGGGGTGGGGACCCTCCCTTACAAGCTTTCGGGACCTGCAGGCGCAGGCCGGGGCAGAAAACAGGCAGGGGTGAGGCCGCAGGGAGGGGGGCGCCCTTTCAGCTCCTGCAGCCTCGAGCCCTCCCCCCCTCTGACGCAGGAGGAGGTGCTGGGAGGCACTCACTCGCGTCTAATTAGACCCCGTCGGGTTTCTATGGAGATCGCTGGAGCGGAGCGGGAGGACCAAGGTCCCCCCTCGCTGCCGGCTGTGGATGGAGGGGCAGGAGGACAGGGGGGGGACAGGCAGCTCCGTCCTCGGGCCAGGGGTCAGCTAGCGAACCCCCGGGCAGAGACCCCACTGAGCCCCGGGTCAGCTCTCCTGGGGACCCGCCTCCCTGCGCCCAGGGCCCCACCCAGACCTCCAGAGGGGCCGGCGCCCGAGGAGCTGTGGGTGGTGTGGACCCAGAGGACCCAGCCAGCTGTGCCCCTGCAGGTGCCCTGCCCAGCACCCCTCCAAGCCCTGGCTGCCCCCTGGGGTGGGCAGGGCACACGGCCACGGAGCAGAGACAGCCTAGCGAGGGAGCCCAGAGTGGGGGGACCGAGGCTCGCCCTGCCGCCTCCTGCGCCTTCCCTGATTCTCCTCCCTCTTTCCAGAACGTTCTCTGACCCGCCCTGCCACGCACGACTCCCTCCCTCCCCCCTGCAGCAGCATCTGTGCCAAGGCCCAGGCGCCCCGCCCGGGCCCAGGCCTCGGGGCACAGCCCAGCCCTGTGAGGTCACCACGTGCACGTGCCCCTCAGGCCCCAACAGGCTGGGGACGGACACAGGAGCCGCCGCCAGGACGTGGCAACCTGCCTCCACATGGGGGGGGGACGGGGCGGCTCCAGCGTTCGGACAGGTTCAAGCCTCGGACTGAGGAGAGGACACAGTCCTCTCATGGCAAAGCCACGTGCAAGTCCCCGCTGGAGGGCAGGGCCCTCCCAGCACCATTACAGCCACAGCTGTGGCTGTGAGCTTGAGCCTGCGGTCCGAACACGTGGCCCCACGTGCCTGAGTGACGTGGGCTCGGTGTCGTTCAGGTGCCTGTAGCTGAGTGGGATTGAAACCCACGGAACGTTGTAACCACGCCCTTACTTGGCCTCGTGGGATCTGCTATCAAATAAAGACACGCTGGCAGGCTCTGGCGCTGTCTCTCCATCAGCCAGCTTTCTCCTCTTGTCTGTCTTTTCTCCATCCTTCACAGCCCCCCCCCCCCCCAGGCTCACCCTTGGCCGTGCTGGTGCGGCACAGGGCGGGGTGGGGGGGGGAGGCACCAGCACCCCCAGAACAGCCACGGGCAGGGCCACACTGGCCTGGCCAGGTGGATGCAAGCCGGGCCCCGATGGCTGGTGGGTGCTCACCGAGCGGCCGTGGGACTGAGCAGCCCGCTCCCCGAGGCGTCAGCACGGCAGGGCGAGGGCGGAGCCCCCTGCACCCCCCGCCGGGAGGGCAGCTTCCCCCCAGGCCTCCCGGCGCCCACCCTGCCTCCTCCGCACTGTGGTGGCCATGCGGCTGCCGGGGCAGAGCCCAGGCTCAGGCTCCAGCCAGGGGTGCGGCCGGGGACCCTGGGGGGCTCTTCCCAGGCAAAGACCCAGGACCCCCCCCTCCCCACCGCCCCTTCCCACGGGGGCTGTCATTGGAGGCCCCAGGGACAGGCACACCTCGCTGCCAGGACACAAGCCGCCCCCTCCCCCCCGGTCTCCAGCAAAGATCAGGCTGGCCTGGGCCCTAACCCTCACCCTCCCGGGAGGGGGCCCAGGTGCCGCGGCCAGACCTGCACTGAGACTCTAATTGGCACCAGGATGGGGCGTCCCCAGGGCTGCTCTCGGGCGCAGGGGGAGGGGGGTCGAGCCAGGGCTGGGGGCCCCTGTGTCTGGAGGGGGTGGGTCTGCGTGGGCCCAGGACCAGAGCCGCTCAGGACCGTAGGGTGTGCCTGTGCGTGCGGCCCCGCACCTCGGCGGCTGTTCCAGAGAGGCGGGCGGCACCCACGGGCCTGACAGAAGGGGTGGGAGGGGGGTGGGGAGGAGGCGGGGTCACGCTGAGCTGTTCTCCGGGGCAGGAGGGGCTATCGGCGGCTCTCTCTGTTTTCTTTTTCTTAAATAACTTTCTTGTTGAGTCTTGCAGATGCCCCCTTTCACCCCGCATTCAGCCCTCCAGCCGCCCCGCCCGCCCCAGCCCTGGCCACCTGCAGCCTGTGTCCATGGGCCACACCCATGTGCACACAAGGTCCCTGGTCGGTCACCTCCCACCCACCCGCCCCCCGCTTCCCCCCAAGGCTCCTCAGCAGCTCCTTCCATGCCCTGGGCACCCGCCCCCCTCCGTCTCCCAGTCTGTGTCCTGGGCACACACCCCCGCCCCGTCTCTGTCTGAGGGGAGACCGGCCGCATGTCTGCCTGGTGCCCACCGAGGGGAGCTGCCCGCAGGCAGGCGAGACTGTCCCAGACTCCACGGCTCCTGCCCCGGTTCCCCTGCTCCAGGCCCCCAAGGACACCCCGCCCTGGGTCCCCGTCAGAACCTCAGGACGCCCCTATTCCAGCAGAGCAAGCCACCTCCCAAGGGTCCCCAACCTGCCACACTCCCCGTCCCCAAGCCCTCCTCCCGGGGCCCAGGTCCACCCCGAGCCCTGTCCTCACCTTCCGCTGTCACCCACCACTCCTCCCTGAGGGTCCGCTGCCCGCCCAGGGGAGCCCCCCGGGGACACCCGGCCTCCACGGTACCCGAGAGGACACGCTCCCCGTCACAGGGACCGCACCCGGCCGAGCTGCAGACCCAGGAAGCCCACCCACCAGGTCAACAGAGAGCAGAGCGCTTCCCGGGCACATACACGCACACACGCACACACACGCGCGCACGCGCGCACACGTGAACACACGCACACATGGGTACACACACGTGCATGCATGCAACTAGGCATACATATGCACACACGTGTGCACGCTGCATTGGACGTCTGTGCCCACCGCTACACATGCACACACCTGTACACACACACATGCATTTGCACACGCACACATGGCAGGCATTCCCCATCATGCACCCTGCTTGCTGGATGGATGCCCGAGGCCGCCCCCCCGCCCCCACCCCCGTGTTCCCTGCACAAGTCCCACCCCCAGGTGATGACTGAACACCCCCGCGTGGCCCCCTGCCTCGCCCCGAGGTCCCGTGGCCGCATCACCGACGCTCCCGGAAGAAGGCGGCCCTGAGGTAGCCGGGGACCCGGTGCAGGCGGAGGCCGGGGGCAGAGCGTGACACATCCGACTATTAATTGTGCCCATTGCGAACCGACAGCCCCATGCGGCGAGATAAAGGCCCCCCCTCGGTTCACACGCATAATTTACCCTCCATTAGCGCGGACACGCTGACAAATTAGGGGCCGTGCACCGGCTCCGTCTGTGGCCGTCGGCGGGAGGGGCCCTGCCTGCTTCCAACGCTTAAGCCTCCGCATAAAACCGGCCCGGAGCGTGTGCAGCGGGAGCGTGTGCGGCGGGAGCCTCACGCTATCTTCAGGGGCGAGGCCTGCCCGTCCCCCTCACTCCCCCGATGCAAATGTCCCGCCTTTATCTGCGGCTCACAGGCGTGTCAAATAGGATTAGAAAACCATTTCGTGAAATGGAAACGAACAAGATTTAATGGAAAAACCAAAAGACGGTCCGAGACCCATTTTTCTTTAATGGTGTTTCTGGCCAGGAGGTCCCCTGGAATCACCTCCTGGGCTGCTCCTCCCCCAGTACACCTCCCCCAAAGTGGGCCAAACGCCAGACAGAGCTGGGGGACCCTGGAGGGGCCCGGGGAGCAGGCCCGGCCACCCGCCGGCCGGAAGCCATCACGCCATTGATCTGCCGGGAAAATTCACTTAACGGCTTTGCTGGGCTCGGTGGCAGGAACGACTTAATCTCTGGCCCCTAACTCCCCCTGGGTCCCCGGGGGCCCGCCCTCCACACCTCAGCCCAGGAGGCCCCGGCGGAGGGCACACCGCAGCTGCCGGCCGGAGGTGGAGGCTGGCACGCCGACCTGCAGGCTGGCCACACACCCAGCGGGGGTCTGAGACATGGACCAGCCCTGTCTGCCCTCTGCCCATCCCCCCGGTGCCCCAGGCCGATACCCGCCCTCGTCACTCCCGACAGGTGGCTGCAGTCTGGCCCCAGCACTCGCCCTGCCGCTCAGTGCAAAGGCCGTAGACAGAGATTCTCGAGTCTTGTGGCTTCGGGGGACCCCTCACCCTTGCTCTGCCCTCAGCGGGGCTCTCCACACCCACCCCCTGCCAGCCTCAGACCCGACTCCTAGAACCCCATCCACAAGCCCCGGCCCCCAGGCCCCAGGCCCCGTCTCCACAGGTGTCCACAGCCCCCAGCCCAGCACCCCCTAGCCCAGACCCTGTCTGACGCCCGTCTCCCCAGAACTCGATGCTGGGGAGCCCCGCCTGCCACCCAGGCCCACCCAGAGCCAGGAGTGTCGCTTGCTCCCTCCTCCCCACATCGCCAGGACGGGACTGGCTGGGCGAACCCCATCCCAGGAGTCAGGCAGCTTCCAACCCAGGCGGCCTTTTTACACCGAAAATAAACCCGTCCTCACAGCGTGTGTCTCCCACAGACGCCCAGAGGAAGGCAGAGAGGGGGGTGGCTGGAGCATCACCCCAACCCTGGTGGGCCAGACCTGAGCAGCCAGAGCCTCGTTCCTGCCCCCCACCTCCCCTCCCCTCCCCTCCCCTCCCCGGCCCCGGCCCTGGCCCCACATCGGGACACGGACGAGCCCGGCCTGTGCTGAGCCCTTCTGCGTGGGCTGCCTCCGCCCGTGGCCTGAGGAGCTGCTGAAGGAGGGAGCGTGTGTCAGAGGCACTCACGCTCCACCCCTCCCCACGGCATCGGCCTGAGCCTCTCCAGCGGGTGCCGGAGCTCAGCGTGGGGTGGGGGAGGGGGGTCAGTGTCCTGGCGAGAAGTAAGAACTCATGGCCCCACCGCGTGGCTCCGTGGGTGAGCGTCAACCTATGAACCAGGAAGTCAGGGTTCGAGTCCCCATCCGGGCACCTGCCTGGGTTGCGGGCTCCATCCCCAGTGGGGGGTGTGCAGGAGGCAGCCCATCAGTGATTCTCATCATTGATGTTTCTCTCTCTCTCCCTCTCCCTTCCTCTCTGAGATCCATAAAGATATGTTTTTTAAAAAGACTCATACGTGGGCCCCACGTCCTGCTTGCACAGAGCCCGGACACGCCTCTCTGCATGGGGTCCCCGAGTTGACCTCCAGGGTTGGGGGTGAGGTGCAGAGGGGTTCCCGCTGCCAAGCAGAGGTGCGGCCATCTCAGCCTCTGACAGCTGTCCCCCCGGCCGTGTCACCCCTGCCCTGCGCCCTCCTCCGTGCGCCCGCCCACCTGCTGCCGCCGGTCAGGGGCCGGTCTGCACGGGGCCTGCGTGCCGCTGGGGGCTGGCCGGCCAGGCACACCCCCCCACCCCCCCGCCAGGGCCCTGGAGGCGTGGCAGGGTTATTGGGCTCTAGGAACGAAACTGTATTTTAAAATCCAGTATTTAGGTGCGATTCCTTACACTTAAGTTTGTTGTTTTTTTCGTGTTTCAAAACAGCTCAAGGTCCTTGAGAAAATCCAACCGATACAGAAAAGGCGGCGACTGCCCGTGTCCCGGCCCCCAGTCCCCCGTGATCCTTGTGCCCCAGGCCCCAGGGCTGGGGGTGGGGGCTCCCGTCCTGTGCCCCCCACAGTGAGGCATCAGGGCCATTGTCCTGCACGGCCAGGCGCCGGGCACAGAGGACGGGGTGCTGGCTCGTCCCCACGACCCAGCGGCAGAGGCAGGCCCGGGAGCTGCAGCGACAGCGGGTCCACGGCCGCCCGGAGCCGAGCCGCCGAGCGGGACCTCGGTCCCAGCAGCCGGCGGACGGCACAGGACAGCGTGGGGCCCCTCTGTGTCCGCCCTGCACCGGCCACCAGGCCGGGGCCCCCGGGGAGCTGAGGGGGAGGAAGGCCAACGCACCCCGGTCCCACCGGCACGGGCCTGTGGCCAGCGCGTCCCCCGGCTCCGCCCCGGCCCGAGGAGGGACAGCAGGTCAGAAGGAAGGTCACGGAGTCCGCCTGGAGAGGCCGCTTTGCTCTGTCACTCTCCCTCCCCCCTCCCCCCGACCCCCGACCCCCTCCCCCTCCTCCTCCTCCTACCCCCTCCTTCCTCTTGTCCCCCCCTCTCCCCCGCCCCCCCCCCGCCCCGTCCCCCATCTGCTGCTTGTGGGCCGTGTTTACATCATTAGCGTTTCACAAACATTCGTCAGCCAGAGCGGCTTATGGTGTGCGAGGCGCTGCACACACGTGCACACGGCAGCCGCCAACTCCCCCCCTCAGCTGCATGAGCCGCGCCCCCCAGATCGAGGGCTGGAGGCTGCCCCATGCAGGCCCCCTGCAGATGGGCCCTGTCTGCCCCGCCCACCCCCTGCAGGGGGCGCCCCTCCTCACCACCAGCAGGTGGGAGCAGAAGGATGCCCTGGGCTGCACAGCGGGTTCCGGCCCAGGGTCCTCGTGCCCAGGGCCCTGTGGGAGCTCCCTCGCCCCTGGGGCCGCGCTAGGGTCCCCTGAGGACACTCCCCACTTCAGGGCCGGGGACAGGACTTGCCCCCGGTCCCGAGTGTCCCCTGAGGACCTGCCCATCTCACCCTCAGAGGTCACCCTGTGCGCCCCATCCTGTGGGGCCTCAGCCTGTGGGGAGGCACCAGCCAGGCCACCACTCCACCCAACTTCCCGCCTCCAGAGCATGAGAAAGCGCCTGCTGTCGGCGGTGGCCCATCGGGCACAGGTAGGGCAGCGAGCAAACCCGTGCCGACACCTGTCCCAGGAAGCGAGGCGCAGGACGAGATGGGGGCGGGGGCACCTCTGAACTCCTCGCCCGGCTGACCCGCCCCAGGCCCTGGGCCTGAGCTTCCCCTCCCTCCCCCTCCCCCTCCCCCTGAAACCCACCAGGTGCAGCCTCCCCCTCCACGCCTCCTCCCGCTCAGCCCCCGCCCCCACTGGGACCCCCTCGGGGAGGCGGAGGGGACGCAGCCCCCTGGTTCCCCAGCCCGACTGACCGGCCTCCGGGAGCGAGGGCAAACCCCCTCCCCCACCACCCCAATCAGCCTTTTGCCGAACACAGTCAATAAATTATTCAGTTTGCAAAATGCCATTATGTGTGAGTTTACTTAATTGAATAGAATAATTTATGGTAAAACCTGGGGAAAGAAAGATCGATGGGGCCGCGAGCGGAAGAATGATTGAGTTTCGCGGAGGCAATTTGATTTTTATCCCTCATTATAATAACGTTAAGGGGGGCATCAACGCGGGTCAGAATCAATATTTGCCGCGTGGCCGGGCCATGAATTCTCGCTGGAGGTGGCGCGGGGGCTGGTGGCCGTCGGTCACGAACGCCGCGTCCGCCCCGGACAACAGCGGCCCCCACCCCGCCCGCCGCGTCGCCGGCGGCCATAAAAGGTGATTTAGGAACAAGTCTGCTCAAGACACGCGGGCGACACCCGGACATGATTCAGGACCAGTTACACGGCCGCTCCCCGCAAATCACCGGGAGACACGCGGCGCGAGGCCCGCCGCTCCCTCCGGCCGAGGGGCGTCCAGACGCCAGTACCTGACCAGCTCAGCCCGCAGCCGGCCACGGCCACGGCCACGGCCACGGCCGCCTGACCCTGCGCCCGACGCCAGGCCTGGCCGCCCCTCCCGCCCGCCGAGGGCACCTCAGGGGACAGGGGGGCTCGGCCACCCGCCAGCGTGGGCCCCGGCACGGCGCCTGCCTGCCTCCGGGAGCCTGGGCCACGCAGGAGGCCGCGGCTGCAGGAAGGGCTGCTCCTGGCTGGCTCCCTCCTGCTGAGAGGGCTGAGCTGGTGCGTTGAGCCCGACTCCGGCCGGCCGGGTCCACAAGCTCACGGCCAGACGCCCACGGCCACGCCTGCAGAGAAAACGTCTGGCGTCAGGCCTGCGGGTCTGCGGGCAGCAGGCGGCCCCCGGGGCCCGGGCAGCTCTCCAGCCTCAGTCCCCGAGCTCCCTGCCCCTGGACTCTGGAGCCTCCCCAGCCCCCCCCCCCCCGGCCCCTCGGTGCCCCCGGCACACACAGAGTCAGCTCAGGGGGCCCGGCGTGTGCACACGCACTCAGGACCGCCACCCCATTGATAGATGAGGAACGGGCTCAGGGCTTGAGGGACCTGCCCAGGGTCACCCCCCCAGGCGGCAGAACCAGGTTCAGGGCTGCCCACGCTGCCCCCTCCCCTTCGGACGACCCAGCCACTTGGTGCGCCCGGCGTCCGTGCGGAGGGAGGCAGCACAGTGCCAGGGCCCGAGGGCCTGGCAGGCAGCCCAGGCACAGCCACCACTTCAGGCCTCTGTGGGGACCGGGACATCTGTTCTGAACAGAAAGTGGCCGCCAGCCATTGGCCTTGTGGGCAGAGGGTGGCACCAGGGCCCTGGCTCACGGAGTGGCCTTGGGTGTGGTCCTCCCCTCTCTGGCTCTCCTCCCAGTTTCTAAGCGCCTCTCCAAGCCCTGTGTCCCCTGGGCTGGGGGCAGGGGTGGGCGGTGGGCCAGGATCCCTCCTCTCATTCAGCCTCAACTCACAGCACAGAAAGCCCAGATGACGGCCCGCGGAGAGCCGTGCCCACCGCAGCGTCTCCCCTGCACTGTGGGGGCCAGAGCCCAGCCCGGCTCATGACGGCACAAATGGCCTGAACACTTTCCCGTATTTCACAGATGCTTCACCTGCCTACAGGCCGAGGGGTCCCCAAGCACAGGGGCTGTGTCTACCTCATGTCTGTGCCCCCCCCCCCCCCAGCCCTGAGTCCAACACCAAGTAGCTCTAAGTGCGATAGGATAGGATGGTGAGTGGGTTGGTGGATGGGTGGGTGGATGGGTGGATATTACAGATGGATAAATGGGTGGTAGGTGGATGGGTAGATGAATGGGTGGATGGATGGATGGATGGATGAGTGGATGGTGAAAGATGAATGGATGGGTGGGTGAATAGATGGATGGATAAATGGATGGATGGGTAGGTGGATGGTTGTGTATTACAGATGGATGAATGGGTGGGTAGATGAATGGGTGGGTGGGTGGATGGATGGATGGATGGATGAGTGGGTGGATGGGTGAAAGATGAATGGATGGGTGGGTGAATAGATGGATAGACAAATGGATGGATGGGTGAATGGATGGGTAGGTGGATGGTTGGGTATTACAGATGGATGAGTGGGTGGGTAGATGGATGGGTGAGTGGATGGATGGGTGAGTGGATGGATGGGTGAGTGGATGGATGGGTGAGTGGATGGACAGGTGGGTAGATGGATGGGTGAGTGGATGGATAGGTGAATGGATAGATGGATGGATAAATGGATGGATGGGTGAATGGATGGGTAGGTGGATGGTTGGGTATTACGGATGGATGAATGAGTGAATGAATGAATGAATGGATGGATGAGTGAATGCATGGATGAATGAATGAATGAATGAGTGAAATGAATGAATGAGTAAGTGGGGGTGGGAGTGGGTAAGGGGGTGAGGGAGTGGGGGAGGGAGGAAGGGAGGAGGGAGGGAGGGGTCCCTGGAACAGCAAGCCCACCCTCGCACTGTATTGGCAGGACCAGAGGCTCTGACCGCTGTGTGTCCCAGCATCGCGGAGACGAAGCCGTCTCTCCTCTATTTCTATACATTTGCAGTCAAAGGAAGGGACGTGGGTGGGTGACATGGAATCCATTGGTGACAGACTAGAGAGGCGGGAGGAAGCAAAGCAGGGAAACCCCTGGGATTGGATAAGAAGTGAAGTGATGGACACGTGCTTAGGTGGGTGCAGGGACAATTAACACGATGATGAAGGAACCTGTGGTGTCTGTCCTGGCGCCCAGCACAGTAGGTGGGGCCCCGAGGGTGGGGGGGAAGGGAAGTTACCAAGTACCCAGACATTTCCAGGCTGTGTTATCATAGATGCAAAAGGACAGACTGCAAATGCATAGAAATAGAGGAGAGACGGCCGTTCTCCGGGGCATCATCTCAGTACGTTGACGCCCTGCTTCCCGGCAACTGGCCACGGTTTGGCTCAAATAAACTCACAAACGTTCTCTGCAGGTGTGAGTGTTTTCACGTGAACACTGCCCACCGGCTCGCACACACCTGCAGGCTCGGTGCTGGTCTCCCCTCCGCACCCGGTCTCAGCCCAGAGCCCCGCCACGGCTGTCGGAGTCGGGGCGCAGCTGTGCACCTCAGGCCAAGCGGGTCCCAGCAGCTGGCAGCCGCAGTCCACTCCCGCTGAGCCGTGTCCTCGCCGGGCTGTCCACTGCGGGGGACCCACGGAGAGACCGGAGCCATGAGATTCTCTCGGACCACGCGGGTCCCTCGGGAAGCAGCTCGGCAGACGGACAGCCGTGACGCAAAACGCACCAGAGAGAGGCGCCGGGACCATGTTCTTGGAGCAAGGGGACCGCCGGCCTGTGCCGCTGAGCTCCCATTCCTGCTCCCTCCCCAGGGCGGGCTGGGAGCCCGGTGTGGGGACCCAGTGTGGCTGTGGGCCTGGAGGGGGGCGGGGGGGGCAGCCCAGGCTCCGGGAAGGGGAGGAGAATACAGTGAGAGAAGGTTCCGGGGCACAGGGGGCTCTGGTTTCCACCCTGCAAATCTGGGGAGTCCACGCGAGATGGGGGGGCCGATGGAGTCGCAAACGTGGAATCTGGGGGCCCCAGCGTCGAGGAGTCATGACGTCACTCGTGGGAGGGAGGTGGTCCCGGGGAGAGCGTGCAGGGAGCGGGCCACCCAAGGGGCAGAGCAAGGACCCCCGGGGCCAAGGACCTCCAGAGAGAGGAGGGGGGAGGGCCCCTGATTCCAGGAGCGGCCTGTGGCTCTCACCTGTACCCTCGGGGGCAGCCCCGCCACCTTGTGGGGGAGGGGAGACTGGGTGCCGCCCTGCCAGGCTGTGGGCCCTCCGCAAGGCCAGCGCCCTCCAGCCCCGGCTTCACACCCCACACACCAGCGCCCGCAGCCCTGCCTGCCGCCGCCTGGGGAGCTGCCGCCTCTGGGCTCAGAGCATGGGGCCCGCTCCTCACCGGCCCTCCAGCCCTGGCTCTGGGGGAGACCCTGGGGTTAGGCAGGAGGGGGCGCGCAGGCCTAGGCCAGACTGGGGCCCAGGGTTTCCTGGAGGGGAGGGGGCAGGGGCAGAGCTCTCCCCCTCCCACCCCACGCAGGTCCGGAGAAACCACAGGCCAGTTGGAGTGCCCAGGGCATCACAGATCCCAGCCCTCTGCACCTGACCCTCCAGCTCCTTCTCTCAGCCGCCCTGGCCCACCCCCCTCCTCATCTCAAGCCCCTGGCCCAGCCCCTCCCTCACCCCAGCCCCTCCCTGACCTCAGGACCCAGCATCCTGGTGGGTGTCAGTGGCCCAGCGTCAGACGCTAAGCAGCTCTGGGGACAAAGGGCCCAGGAATCATGTGTGTGTGAGTGCATGTGTGTGCATGTGAGTAAATATGTGCATGTGTGAGTGCATGTGAATGCCTTATGGTATGGGCATGTGTGAATGTGTGTGTACATGTATGTGTGTATTTGTGAGTGCATGTGTGGTGCATGCATAGGATGGCGTGGGGACACGTGTGAGTGGTGATGGGCAGGCGGGTGGCATGGGGACACGTGTGAGTGGTGATGGGCAGGCGGGTGGCGTGGGGACACGTGTGAGTGGTGATGGGCAGGCGGGTGGCATGGGGACACGTGTGAGTGGTGATGGGCAGGCGGGTGGCGTGGGGACACGTGTGGGAGGCGGGCAGCGGGCTGTAGATCACCCTCCTGTCCCAGGTCCTCGCCGCGGCCCGTCCTGCCTCGTAAAGATGCCAGCGCTGCCGCACGGGCGGCCACAAATCAGGGCAGCTCTGGTTCAGAGCGGCCCCTCAGCCGGAGATGGGCTCCCGGACGCGGAGGCTGAAGAAATACGGCGCCATCTGCACAGCTGGGGAAGCAGGAGCGATTTTCCAGCCCGAGGCCTTGGCCCACGTCTGGGCGGCGCAGACACCGGAGGCGCCCCCTCGACGGGAGGGAGGTCCAGGCACAGGCGGGGCCTGCAGAACAGCGGCCGGTCCCCCCCACACCCCAGTCGCGTGTGGCTCAGAGCGGGGGAGGGGAGGGGGCTGGCACTGGAGGCGGCGTGTCCCAACTGACCAGAGTGCGAGGGGTGACCGCAGGAGGGCGGGCGTGGTGACCTCAGCGCGGAGGGAGCCGCCCTGTGCTCGGCCGTCCCGGCCCCCCCGCCCCCCACGCAGCCCCGGCTGGGCCGCCCGCCAGGCACCCTGGCATCACTGTGCCCTCAGCACTAGGCCACAGCCCTGCCCACGGGCCAGCGGTCAGCGGCTGCACCAGCCCTCACCCTCCATGGAGCTCTGCGACCACGGAGGGGACCGCTCAGCCTCGGCAGCCCCGTGACCACCTGGCTTCCTGGTCTCCCGGCTGCTCACGGGCCTGGGCTGCCTCCGGCTCCAGCTTAGGGAGGCCCGGGGCCCGGCCCCTGCTCCCGCCGCCTGCACCGAGACCGGCTCCCGGGCGCTCAGGTGCCCGTGGGGGTGGGGAGGCCGGGGAGGCCAGGCCCATGGGCAGCACGTGCCCTGACGATGATGGGTGCCCACTCCGGACGGGGCCACCCTGGGAGGCCCAGGGCTCCACGCCCGACAAGGACCCTAAAATGGCTCTGACCGCCTGGCTGGTGGGCCACAGGGTCCTGGGTTCGATTCCAGTCAAGGGCACGACCTCGGTTGCAGATTTGATCCCGGCCCTGGTCAGGCGTGTGCCGGGGCAACCAATCACGTGTCTCTCTCACATCGCTGTCTCTCCCCCATTCCCTTCCACTCTCTAAAAATCCATGGGACAATAGCCTCTGGTGAGGATTAACAAAAAATAAAAAAATAAAAGATAAAATAAAAGAGGGCTCTGAAAAGGGTGGGGGTGGGTGGTGGGTGCCAATGACATTCTGCTTATCTCTGTGGGGGCATTTCAGAAGGGGAAGAAGGGTGGGAGGAGGGGAGGGAGGAGGGGGAGGGGGCTGAGGGGGAGGGGAGGGAAGAGGGGGAGGGGAGGGAGGGGGAGGGGAGGGAGGAGGGGAGGGAGGAGAGGGGAGGATGGGGAAGAGGGGGAGGGGATGGGGAAGAGGAGGAGGGGAGGGGGCAGGGGGGGAGGGAGGAAGACATTCCGAGCTCCCTGGGACGGGCTCAGAGCCGCCTGTTGGGGCTGAGGAGGGCATTTGTGGATCTCACCTGGAAGGGGTGCTGGGGCCTCCGCTCCTCCCCTGCCCAGAGGACCTTCCCTGGACCTCAGATGACCCTGGATGCAGGCGGGACACCCACAGCCTGTCCTGTGTGCTGGGAAGTCGTCCCCGGCCTGGGCCTCAGCGTCCAGGGGAAGGGGTACGAGGACGTGCCCGGCCGCCCCGTCCTGGGCTCTGGGTGGGCAGGGCCCTCCGGGCTCCGGGCTGCCCCCTCCCCGCCCCCCGCTGCCCCCTCGCAGGCCTGACCCACGGGAAGCGGCTCCTTGGCAGCCGGGGACCCCTCCCGCCTCCGCCTCCCGGCTTCCTGTGTGGAAACGGCCAGGATCCGCCTGGTGAACAGTGTCGGGAGGGGGTCGCCCGTCCAGCTTCCTGTTTGCTGGGAGCAGACGCGGGCCCAGCCCGGCCCAGGGCCCAGGCACCCAGGGGGGCGGGGCCGGCGGCTGCTGTCCCCCGAGGTGGAGCCGGGCCCTGAGCCGGCAGTGAGCACGGCCGTGCACCCCCAGGTGGCAGGGGGGGCAGACCCAGCCCTCAGCCCTGGACCCACAGCACAGGCCGGAGGACGAGGCCCTGCCCTCCGGCCCTGCCTCCAGCCTCAGGGCGGCCGGGTGTCCGAGGGGAGGGCAGGCAGGTGGGCGCTGGCGCTGACCCCTCACCTCCTCCCAGGCCCCGCCCACACCTGCAGGGCCCAGCCAGTGGGAGCCCACGGAGGTGCTGCTGAGACCTCACCCCGTTTCCCAGGGGGGCGCCGTCAGGAGAGGGCAAGGCCCCATCTGGCTTCCCCGGGGCCAGCGCCGGGGACAGTGCCCGGGACAGGTGCCCAGAGGAGCAGGGACTGGGGCCTTGGTAGTGTGCCCGGGCTCCGGGGGCAGCAGGCCGTCTCCCAGGCTCACCCGTCTCTGCGTCCCGTCCCCACTCTCACTGCTGCCACCCCCCCCCCCCCCGACGGACCACACCACACGGATGCCACCCTCTCCGCAGCCATCGCTGTGGTCACTTTCGCCGCCTGATGGCAGTGACCACAGAGGCGGCTCGGGCCAAGCCCGCTCTCAGGAGGCTGCGGCTGCTCCCCTGGGCCCCCCGCCTGGATGAGGCCCAGGGAGGAGGCGCCAGGATGCGGGGACAGGTGGGCCCCGGGGCCCAGGCCGTGGGTCAGCTCAGCCTGCAGAACAGGGCTCCGGCCCTGCCTCCACGGGCCCCAGCCCAGCTGACCCCACCTGGCCTGCCTCCCCACGGCCTCCGGGTGCCAGCCTGGTGGGCGGGTGCCGAGCAGGCCTGGACTCGCGGAGTGAGTCAGGCAGGCACGGAGCCCAGGGAGCCGGCCGGCTGAGAGACGGCGTCTGCGCCAGTTCATGCCCTGGTCCCGCACGGCCCAGGCAGGGCCCAGCCGCCTCCCACCGGCTCCCAGGCCGCCGCCCCCGCCCACCCCACCCCCGCCCCAGGCCCCGTCCCTGGCCGCCTCCCTGTGAGCTCGGACTCCGTCCCTCCAGGGAGAAGGGACTCCAGTGCCCGCTGGGGCTGCTTCCCCAGATGGTCCCCAGCAGGAGGCCTGCGGACGCAGCAGGCTGCACGGGCGGCCTGGCCTTGGCAGCCGCCGGGCCTCACCGCTCCCATCCATAAAATGGGCGTCCTGGTTCCCAGCCCGTAATGACAGGGCCGACCGACCGAGGGCTTTGATGTCCCAGATGAAAGCAGCCTGGGCTCGGGGCCCAGGACAGGGGTTCCCTCCAGAAGCAGGCACTGCCCTCCCGGCTCCCCAGTCTGTGGGAAGTGGGCCCCACCAGCCGGTCCCAAAGCTCAGCCAGGTCCGCTCCAGCGAGGCCCCAGCCAGGACCCCAGGGTGGTGCTGGGAGGGGGATCCACCCGAGGGCCCCTCCGTGTGCATGTGCGTGGGAGAAGCAGGCCCTGGGCTCATCCAATGATTGACAGAGGGGAGGGGAGGGGAGGGGAGGGGAGGGGAGGGGAGGGGAGGGGAGGGGAGGGGCAGGGTTGCTCTCTGCAAAGGAAGGGACCGCCCAGCAAGCCCCACACGCGTCCCCACCCCTCACAGCCCAGGGTCACGGCTCCTGCGCGCCTCCCTTAGACATCAGGTCCCCAAAGGATCCATCTCCCATCACACCCACCGGCCCCCCAACCCCCTAAATCCAGTGACAGGGGAGCCGGGTGGGCGGCATGTGGCTGGGAACCCCCATGTGGCCTTGGAACAGAGAGGGAGGGAGACGGGGGGCGGGGCGGGAGAGGGGAGTCCGGCCGGGTGCCTCCAGGCTGATGTACCCAGTCCCACAGGCTGGGCCCGGGCCAGCGGCAGCCCAGTGAGGAGGCGGCCTGGGCAGGGGCTGGGCACAGCCGGCTCCGGGGCTGACCCACAGGGGCCAGTGGCCACGTGAGGACCAGGCCGGCTTTAGGCCGAAAGGAGGGTCCGGGCAGGCACCCGGCAAACTCAAGTGCTGTGGGTCTTGGGCCACTTCCGGCCCAGCTGGACCCTCTGTGATGAGAGGCCTCCCTCCCCCACTTCCCCCTCCCCCCTCCCTCTTTTCTCCCCTCAGCAGCCACGGAGCCGCCCAGGGGCCCGCCCTGCACCCACGTGGGGGAGCAGCAATGACTCAGACCCCGCCCCACCCTGGGTGCCCCCTGGGGTGGGAGACAGGCTAGACCACACAGGGGGGACGCCCCAGTGGAGGGGCCGGGGCAGGGGGGGGGCAGCGGGGCCACCAAGGAGGGCCCCCCACTCACTGCCTGGAGGGTGATGCCCAGATACAGGGCTGCACAGAGCCCAGGGCTGGGGGGGGAGGGGGGGCTGGGGTGCCTGGAGCCCGAGGCCAGGACCCAGCGGGTGGGCAGTACCAAGGTGGCCCAGGACTCAGAGCAGCCTGAGGCTGAGGTGTGGGGGGGGCGGGGGGGGCGGGGGGGCTCGCGTAGCTGGGACAGCTGAGCTCCAGGCCCCCAGACCCCAGGAGGCCCCAATACCAGGGGAGGGGCGCCGGGGACCGTGACCCCAAAGGGTCCAGGGGCCCTGTGTCTACACAGAGCAGGGGCCCAGTCCTCCAGGACGCGCCCCAACCCCAGGCCCCAGCGGGGGCGGCTGAGCGGGCTGGGTTCCTGCGGCTCCTGGGCCTGGGCCCTGGCATGTCCTCAGGGTGCCTGCTGCCTCTCCTGGAGGGGCCAGGGGCGAAGCGGGGAGACCAGGGGCCTCCAGGGGCACACCCCCACCCCTGCCTCGGTTTACCCAGCTAACAGACCCCCGGGGGCCAGGAGCCAGGAGCCAGGAGCCAGCAGGAAACAGCTTCCCCACAGCCCAGCCCGTCCCCTGCCTCAGCCTCGCGGCACCAGCGTGGCTGGGGAAGGAGACGGGGAGCGGGGGCAGCTGCAGGCTGGTCCAGCGTGGGCGCCGCAGGGCTCGAGGGCCGAGTCCCCCGCTTCCCAAAGCCCTTGGACCCCCGGACGCCTGCCTCCCCGACCCCAGGCCCCTCGGAGGGCTGAGCACTCAGTGACTCAGGAGCCGCGGGAACAATCGATGCGTCTTTTATTCACAAATAGAAGCCACGGAAAGTGAAATCTACACATTTGTACAAAGGGGTGGGCGCCCCCCCAAAAAGCGCACTGCGGTCAGAAAACAGCCCGCCGTGGCGGGGACGCCCTCGCGCCCCCCCCCCCGTGCTGCCCGGGGGCCCCAGAGAGCCCCCCGAGGGCACCTTCCATAGAAAACCGTAAAAACATAGACCCTTTGTCTGCAAACCCCACGGCAAATACCGCGTTTATCACAAAATGATACAAAACACGGCCTGACAGAACTGCTGCAAACCCCACCCCGTCCCCTGTGTGCGGGTTGTCTTTGCTGTGGTTTTGGTAAGAATTCCTGCCGTGGAAGAAGGTGCCGCGTGCTGTGGGCTCGGCCTTGGGCACTGCCTCCGGGTCCTGGGACAGAGCAGGTCCCGGGCGGGAGGAGCCTGTGGGCGGAGGCAGCAGGAAGGAGACGGGCTGACTCCTGATGGGACCGGGGGGCCCAGCCTGCAGCCACGTGAACCTGCTGCAAAGGAGACAAGACCCCCCCAAACACAGCCGACCCCACGCCCGCCCCACGGCCAGGGGCCCGGCACAGCGGCTGCTGGTGTCTGGAGTCCTTAGCACCAAACGTCAAGGAAGAGAAGTCCAATTCCAGTTAAGGCACTTGCGTTGCTGTCTGGGTGGCGACAGTCCCCTTGTCACGTGCACTCAGCCCTCCGTCCACGCCTCGCCCTCGTGTTACATCAACTCCCAGCCCCCGTCCTGCACGGGGCCCCACATCCACGTCCCCCCAGCCCCCCCACATCCTCCGTCCACCCCACATCCCGCCTCAGCCCTGCACGTCCCGCCCCGAGTCACGGTCTCCAGCCTCAGACGTCCACCTCCTGCGGCCCCGGGGTGGCGGCCGGGGTGGCGACGCTGATGTCGAAGCAGGTGACCATCATAACGTGGGCCTTGCACAGGTTCACGTACTGCTCCAGCGCGGCCGTGGCGCGCTCCAGGGCCGCCAGGTACTCGACCGACTCGGGCTCCAGCGCCGGGTCCACCTCAACTGGGAGGGGCAGCAGGCAGCTGGTCAGGCCGGGCGGCTGGCGCTCCCAGAGGGGGGCCGGGGACGCATGGCGGGCAAGGGAACCGGGGCGGGGGGGTGGGGTCAGAGGCCTGCAACCTCTGCCTCGGGGGGGGGGGGGGGTAGGGTCTCACTGCGCCAGCCAGCGGGGGGTGGGGGGGGGGGGTGCAGGGGGGTGGAGAACAGGACTCACACTGCGCCAGCCAGCGGCCGGGCTCCACCATCAGCCGGCCCTGAGTCTCTGCCAGCTCCATGCAAAGGCGCCGGTGCTTGGCCTGTACGTCCTGCAGCCTCTGCTGCCTGCGCTCGGCCAGCCGCAGCTGCGCACTGGCGCACACCAGGCCCTGGGCGGGGGCGGGTCTCAGGCAGGAAGGACTCCCAGGGCCCCCGGCACCCCAGCCCCGCCCATGAGCCTCCCTCCCCCTCCAGGCCTGGGTGGGCACAGTGGGTTTCGAAGGTGGGCAGGGGCGGGCCCGGGCCCTCAGGTGGGGCTGGCACCAGGTGGTGCTCCCAAGCAGCCCGCCAGGGCCCATCTGGAACTGGCCCAGGATGGGTGGGCACAGGGGGGGAACCCCCACCCGGCGCGACTCCAGGGAACAGCAGGGGAGGCCGAAGGACCCCTCCAGCACCCCCCTGCCCACAGCGGGCATCGGGCCACCAGGGGCTCAGGGCGGCTTCCTACCTTCCCCGTGTCCTGGGAGGGCTGTGGACAAGAGGGGAAGGTGAGGTCAGAGGTCTGCCGGCCACGCCCCCCGCCCCCCTGCCAGGCCCCCACCCGACCTCCACGGCCTCGCGAGGGGGCGGCCGGTGCCGCTGCAGGCGCTCCACGTCGTCGATCTCGTACACCTTGATCTCGAAGGGCTCCTTCAGCGAGGTGCCCAGGGGCGGGGGCAGGTCCACCCACTGCCCGGGGAGGCTGGGCTTGCGGCCCAGGGCCACGGCGTCGGGCAGTGGGGCGGGGATCAGCCGTCTGCGCTGCAGGCCTGGAACAGAGAGGGCGTGGGTGAGCCCCTGGCCGGGTCCCATCGGGGCGAGCGCAGGCCCAGACCAGGCCTGCCCGCCACGGCTGCCCGTGGGGCAGATGCGGCCTCAGCCCCGGCTGCTAACGAGCACCCTGATTGGCCGCACCGCGTCCGAGCTTGCTGCCTCACAGACCCCCAAGCCAGGCCCCCATCTCCCCACCGCTGTCCCACCCATCTCGGCCTCAGAGCGTGTGGCCCCTCCCGCACATCAGCCAATGGCTAGGCCCCCCCCACCACAGTGTGAGGAACGAGCCCCCCCCCTCCAGGTCCCCAGAGACAGAGGGTCCAATGGATGGAGGCAGGGCTTCAGGCAGCTGGGCCCCGGCCCCAAACCCAGGTCCTCTCCCATCAGGGTGACCCGTGCAGCCACCCTCTGGGGCAGAGGCGGGCACACCGGGCGTGTCTGTAAACTGCAGAGGCTGTGCCAGGCGGGCAGGCAGCACCCACCTGTGGCCCTCTTCTTGGGGGACTTGAGGCTGCGGGCGCGGGAGCCCGGGGAGGCGGCCCCGCTGTCGCTCATGGAGTCGGGCGCGGAGGAGGCACTGCCCGTGGCCTCGCTGTCGCGCATCATGCTCTCGTAGCCGCTGCTGCCCCCGCTGTGGTAGAACAGCGCCGTGCGGCCCATGGCGGGCGGCAGCTCCCCGCTCAGCACGCTGCTGTTGTCGCTGCCGTGGCCGCTGCTGTAGCGCTGGGGCCGCCGCGGGGCCGTCACCTTGCTGTAGGGCGAGGGCAGCGTGGGGCCCGCGGGCGGCCGCTCCTCGCCCACGTTCACGCCGCTGTCGTTGCCGCTGTCCGAGTCGGCCGAGCCCCAGGAGGGGCCGCCTCGGCCGGGGCCGCCGCTGGCCGCCAGCTCGTTCACGCGGCTGTGGGCGGCCCGGAGCGCCTGCTTGGTGCCCATGATGGTGCCCCGGCTGGGCTTGGCCCCAGTGCCCGGGGGGGCCCGGGGAGCCGCCCTAGGTCCTGCCACGGGGCTGCCGGGACTCCTGCCCGCCACGGGGGCCAGCAGCTTCGCCGACGCTCCCAGAGCCCTTGACCCGCCGGCAGCCAGGCTGCGGCCCTTGCTGCCTCCAGCTGGGGACTTGGGGAGCCCCACGCCCTTGACCGGGCTGCCCCTACAGGCAGGAGCGGGCCCGGGCGGGGCGCCGGTGGGGGGCACACCCAACCTGGGCACGGCCCGAGCAGGCCTCCCGGCGGCCTCCCGGGCCTTGCTGCCGCCGTGGGCCAGCCCCTCGCTCCGCTCCAGGGACCCGTGGGTGGGGGAGCGGCATGCGGCCTCCGCCTTGCCCGCCCGGACCTTCAGGCTGGACGCGGCCCTGGAGACGGAGTGGTCGGCCCGGCCGCTGGGCCTGGCCTCTTCCTCCCCCCGGCAGAAGGCGGCAGCCCCGGGCCTGGTCAGGGCCCCGGCCGGGGGAGGGGCGGGCGCCAGGCCGGCCTTGTGCTCCAGGCTGGACTTGCGCACGGGCGGGGCCGGGGGGGCGGAGCCGCCGGGCCTGGGGACCAGGGTCCCCTTGGGAGCCACACTCTTCTTGCTGCTGGGGGCGGCCTTTGCGCTGCCCAGACCAGCCGCTGCCTCGGCCGGGACCTCCCCACAGGGCGTGGCGGGTGTGCTCACGCCCAGGGTGGTGGCCCCCCTCCGCAGCGGCGGGATCTGAGCCACGGCCTGGGGCCTGGGGGCCCCCCTGGCTGCCACCTCACAGCCATCCACCACCCTCCGGGAGCAAGACATCACAGCGGCCGGGCTGGGCATCCTGCCGGCGGCCCCCTGAAGCGGGCCACACTCATGCCCCCGGAGCAGCCAGGGGTCCTCGAACAGGCCTCCGGGGCCCGGCGGGCTCAGCGCCAGGCGCGGGCAGCCCGCGTGGCTGGCGGCGGAGGTAGCTCTGGGTGTCCGGGGAAGGCTGGAGTGGATGGTCTGCGCCGGGGCTGCCCCGTGTGGGGACCCGGCCCAGGGTTCCCTGCCCGGCCGGACCGAGTCTGCGGCAGCCACGGGGCCAGGACCATCCGGGCTGCCACACTCTGAGGACCCCAAGTTGCCGTCCTCCGGGGGGCTGTCCGGGATCGGGGGGCCCAGAGGGCCGGGCCCTGCTGAGTCGGGGCTGAAAGGGTCCGGGCTGGCCCGCGAGGGCGGCTGCGGGGTGGGGCCGCGGCTGGGGGTGCAGGCGCTGAGCTCGCTGAGCCGGGAGCTGCTGGAGGAGCCAGCGGCCTGCGCGGTGTAGGCGTCAAACTCGTCGTTGATGCTGCTGATGATGCTCACGGGCCTCGAACCCGAGGCCAGGGCCTGGAGGGAGCAGTCGCTGCTGAGGCTGGCGAGGCTGGCGGGGCGCCCGCCCAGGGCCAGCTCCTCCACCACCGTGAACACCAGCTCGTCCTCGCCGTTCAGCTCCAGGGGCTGCTGCAGCGTCACCGTGGTGGTCAGCAGGCCCCGCGTGCACGGGCGCGGGTGGCCCCCCTGTCCGCTCATGCCCACCGGGGGTGTCCGGACCACGTCGTCCACGGGCTGGTCGGGGGCTCGGCCAGCGTCCAGCTTCCCAGGTGGCGGAGGAGCTGGGCTGGGCAGTGGCCTCCTGCCTCCGCCACCTGTGACCTTGCCTGGCCCCAGCAGCTCAGGCCTGGAGCTGCCGCCCTCCCGCAGGTCCCTGGTGGCCTGGGAGGGCTCCGGGGCGCCCCGGTGGGGGTCTGGGCCAGGGCTGCTGTGAGGCGTGCTGGCGGCCAGCGGGGTGCCCACGGCCATCCTGGGGGCCGCGGCCTCGGGCAGCGACGGCTTCCTGCCCCCCTGGGCTGGGCCGGGGGGCCCCTCACTGCCGTCGATGCACTCCAGCCGCTCCTGCAGCTCCGCGAAGGTGCTGCAGCGGAAGTGGTCGGCATCCCGTGGGCCCCCGGACGGCCAGCGGCGGCTCAGCGCCGGAATGATGGGCACGAAGTCGGGCGGGCCCTCGTTGTCCGTGAGCTCGCGGTCCGACAACGCCGCCCCGCCGGGTCCCACGTAGATGACCGTGTCGCAAGACTGCTCACTGCTGGACGAGTAGTCGGGGTCGCCGGGCGAGCTGGGGGCCAGGCGGCCGGGATCCTGGGCCCCGGAGCGGGGGTGGAAGGGAGGCAGGGGCGGGGGGCGGCGGGCACGGCCTTCCTCACAGGAGCTGTCCCCCCCAGAGGAGCTGGACGCATACTGGGGGCAGAGCAGGCTGGTGTGAGCCGGTCCCCACACGGCTCCTCCTGCCCCCATGCACCCCAGCTGCACACACCCTCTCATGAAAGGCGTCAGCAGCCACCCGCCGGGTCCCACCGAGCATGGGGGACCGACACCTCAGACACAAGCCCAGCCCAACCCTCAGCAGCATCCAAGGAACGGCCAGAACCGAACCAGGGAGGCCCACAGCCCCTGCCCAACACTTCGGAGCCGGGACCCAGACCCAGGTCCCTCTGGCCCATCTCTGCCCTTTCACCAGGGAGCGCTCCAGCCACCCACCCACCCTGGCCAGGCAGCTGGAAGGCCTGCCTCCTCCGGCCCTGGCAGGTGGGCGCAGCCCCGAGCCCCCAGGACCCACGGGGAGTCTCAGGTCCCCAGGGTGTGGGACAGAGGCCCTGGCAGGACAGGGACCCAGGTGCTCGGGTGGGAGGGGCAGGCAGAGAGGGAACCGACCTTGACCTTCTTCCTGCGCAGGCGGTGAATGCGGGCGGCCAGCTGCGCGGTGCTGAGAGTCTCAGCGTGGCGGGCTGGGGCGGCGGAGACGTGGGCGATCATGGTGGCGTGGCAGCCGGGGGCCAGGGCCTCCCGCAGCAGCATGGTGAGCCGGTGCTCCCTGGGCCGAGGGTCCGGGTGAGAGGCCAGCCAGGCGCAGGGCGCGGGGCTGCAGCGGGGGAGGCGGGCCCCTCACCCGACCAGGGCCCTGCCTGCATCGCCAGGGGTGGGTCTGCCACCCGCCTCTGTCCCCGGGGTGCTGGGGACCCCTCCAGGCCTGGGCTAGCGAGGCCCCTCAGGTGGCGGAGCCACAGAGCTAAAGCGCTCAGGCCGGACGCAGGGACCTGCCCGGCCCGCACCTGCTCCCCCAGCACCAGCGCCCGAGGCCTCCGCTCACCTGTAGGGCACATGCTTGGCTCCGCTGACCAGGGCCAGGATGACGCTGCCCAAGGCCGACAGGGACAGACTCGGGGGACCACCGGGAGCCTCCCCGCTCCGGCTGGGCGCCCCCTCGCAGCTGCCCAGGTCAATGAGGTGCAGGCGGCTGCGGCCCCCGGACACTGAAACCACAGGGCGGGTGGGTGAGGCGCGGCCACGACAGTGACCCTGCGCCCGACCCCAGCCTGCGGCGGGCGCAGTGGGCACCTACTTCCGCCCTTGCCGCACTTCTCCACGCGGTACTGGTAGACGTGCAGCGTGAAGAGCATGTGGGAGCCCCGGGCGTCCTGGGGGCAGCTGGCGCTGCGGGCCGCCAGGGCCGCGTCCAGGTAGAAGGCCGCCTTCTCGGCCGTGGGCGCCCGCAGCTCGCTCTGGTTCTGCAGCTGCGCCGGGGAGGACACGCTGCCTCAGTGGCTCAGGGCCAGGACGCAGCCCCCGCCCGCCGCCCGCCCCTGCTCCCCGCACGACGCCGGCGGAGGTGGGGGCCTACCTGCGCCCCACAGACGGGGTCCTCCCGCAGGTACACGCCCGGGGACTGCGCGTCCTGGAGGCTGCCCGAGGCCACCTCGGCCAGCAGGTCCCGCAGGCCCTGGTCGCGGCCGCACACCTCCACGGCCGAGACGCGGACGGAGAAGCGGGTGCCCGTCCGCTCCTTGCGCTCGTCGATGAGCCGGAAGAGCCAGGAGATGGCGCAGGGCGCGACGCCCAGGCTCTGGGGCGAGCTGTCCCTCCCGATCATGGTGTAGGACTTGCCTGGGGGCCACGCCGACGAGTCAGGGCCCCTCACGCTCAGCTGGACGGGCCCTCGGAGCCCCGCTGACCCGGCGGCTGCCTCGCTGGCCCTGCCCGGGCCTCTCAGGGGCTCTCACTGAGACCCAGGGGCCGCCCTACCTGCTCCCAGGCCCCGTCTTCCATGCCTGGCCCGCCATCCCGTGTGCCCACCCCCTGCCCTCTCCCCTCCAGAAACAGGGCCCAGGGACCGCAGGGTGGGAGACGGGGGCACTCACCAAGGCCCGTGTGGCCGAAGGAAAAAATGCAGCCGTCAGCCCCACTGACCACCGACTGGAGCACGTCGGCCACGGCGCCCGCGCAGACCTCGGCCTGGGGGAGGAACAGTCAGGCGGGCCCCGGAGTCACGGGACCCGTCACCCGCCTCCCTCCACGTCCGCGTGTCACAGGGCGGCCAGGCCGGCGCACACAGACCCAGGACAGAGCTCTATGCACAGAGAACACACAGACAGGACACGGATGCACACGCAGCCTGAACCGGCCCGACACACGGCTGCCAGGCACGCAGGGGTCGCAGCGCCATGGGGAACCCAGCCGGGACCCAGACCACGGCACATCCAGGGCCAGACACGTGGGTCCAAGAGCCCCCGGGGCAGGGGGTGCTTCCCTGGGAAACGGCCCGGAGCCGGGCCGGCAGCCGGTGGAGACCCGAGAGGCCGGGCGGCAGGAGGCAGGGAACCGCCTGGGCCCGCCCTGCGCCCACCAGCCCCGGCCCGGCCCCCAGGCTCACCTGCTCCGCGTCCTGGGGGAAGACGGCGTCGAAGGCGAACATCTTCGGGACCGTGGTGGTGGCCGCGCGCCGGGGGCTGGTGCTGCCTGGGGGCCCGGCGGGCGGGTCGTAGAGGGTCACCTGCTTCCTCCGCGGGTCCACCTTCAGGAAGGCCGTGGACTCGGCCGCGCGCTGGGCCCCCTGGGCGGGCCAGACCCTCAGCATGACCTTCACCTGGGGAGGCAGGTGGGCCGGCCTCTGAGCACCACCCTCCGTCCCGGTGCCGTTCATTACGAGGCGGGTGGGCGTGGGGGGCAGAGCCGGGGAGGTCAGGACAGCAGGCCCAGCCGCGGCTGGGACCCCCCGCAGGAACGCAGGCCCGTGCCCCTGCTCCAGGCCAGAACCCGGGAGGTCAGCGGGCAGGCAGAGCGTGGGGCGGAGCACGTGGGCCCTGGACAGGACGGGGCCACGAGACAGCGGGGGGGACAGCGGGAGGACAGGGGGGCCGGGGCGGCGAGGCCAGGACAGGGGGCAGGCTCTGGACACCCCGTGGGCAGAGGGACAGAGTGTAGGGACTGAACCCAGTGACTGTGCCTGCCCTCGATGGGGGTTCAGTGCAGAACAGGGGACCCCAGAGGCTCAGAACGTTTGCGAGCAAGTCAACCCCACACACATGCGCAGCTCGGCCAGCTTCCTGCGTGGGGCTGCCACATGGCGACCCCCCGACCCAGCCCCCTAGGCTAGAGCTCAGAGAGGTCAGCTGGGGTCACAGTCTGAGCGTGGTCTCCTAAAACCCCAACCGTATCTGAGGGCAGGAGGAGGAAGAGGCCAACAGAGGGGGCGGCAACCCCCCAAAAGAAAGATGTTGGCCCACAGCCCTCCCAGCAGGGCCCATCTCCGTGCTTCCCCCCCACACAGGAGGAGGCGGCAGCCAGGCCCCCCTGGGCCCCTCCAACTCCTGATGTGGGGACCAGCTCGGGAACTAAGCGCAGTGGGTGGAGGGACCCCCTGGACTGGGGCCGGGACCCAAGGCAGAGGCGCTCAGCCCGAGGCACAGCTCACTCCCGGCTAAGAAGGGAGCGCACCCCCCCCCCCCGCGCCCCCAGATGTCTCAGTGCAGCCTTTCTCCCCTGGGGCCCCTCCTCCCTCCCGGCCAAGCGCAGAGGCCACGCAGCCGGAGGAGGCGGAGGAGGCGGTGGAGTGGTGGCAAGATGCCCGGGCGGCTCTGGACACCCCGGGCGCAGGCGGGTCCTGGCTGCCGTGAGCCAGAGGACAGGCGGGAGGGAGAGAACTCGGTGGCCCCGCCCGAGAAGAGAACCCTGAGGCCTGGGAGGGGGGCGGCCAGGACGGCCGGGCAGGGAGGGAGGGGCACAGCAGGGTGGTCCAGCACAGCCAGCAGCCGGCCAGGCGGCCTCTGCCAGTTTCCGAAAAACACAAAACGCAGATGCAGAACCGTGTGCCCGGCAGGAGACAGCGTCCTGGAGGCTGCCCAGCCCGCAGGCACGGAGGCTGGGGCGGAGGCCCGGGAACCGAGATGCCCACCTGCCGAAGCCACCCCCACAGGGCGCCCGTGTTCAGCCTGCGCCCCCCAAGGTCCCGCGGGGGGGGGCCCCTCTGAACAGGCCCTGCTTTCTGGGGAGGCCCCTCGGTCCCGCCCCGCGGGCTCCACCACAGCGAAAACCGAATCACCAGACTCATCCCAGAGCCGCTATTTTTCAGGGACTTCATTGTAAGTGATACATCACGCCCGCAAAGTACGTTTCCCGTGGGCAGTGCATGCGGGCACCACGGCCCCCCCACCCCCCAGCGTGGGGCACGGCGTGCACAGCCGCCCAGGAAGGAGCGTGCCCGTCCTCGGGGACACGCGGGGCACTTTTCTGCGGCTCTTCCACCGGCTCCTCCACCGGCTCCATTAGCCCAAATCGATTCTTTACTCCCCGGCCACCGAACACAACTATTTCATTTCCGAACGCCGCGGCCGAGCGGCCGCCCTGTGCCCTGCCCAGTCGTTTGGGGCCGTTTTGTTCAGCGTGAGCTCCGGCCACTGCAGGCACTCCTGGCGGGGAGAGCCCCCACGCAGCCGCGGTCCAGCTAACGGCCCGGCCATTGTCCGCGAGGACCCTGCTGGCCTGCGAGCCCAGGCTGCGAGCAGAAGGCTCAGACAGTACAAAGCCGCGATCGCTGTGGCTAGAAACACGTATTCTGCATAAGAAAGGGGCTTCCTCTCCTAAGGGGTGGCCCAGCGCGAGGGGGAGGGGCGCGCCCACGTGACGGCGAGGCGATGAATTACCGTCAGTGACACATTCACGTCAGGATCCAGCCTAACCCAACTTCTTCCTGAGACAATATCAAATGCCTTCAGGAGGCACTTTCTGAAGGTGACGCTGGTGCAGATGACAGGCAGTGACAGGCAGGGAGGGGCCCTGGGTGGGCGGTGACAGGACTGACTGCAGGGGCGGGGGGGCGGGGGGGGAGTCACCCACAGAGAAGGGAGGACCCTGCCCAGGAGGAGGGGTGCCTGCCGGTGAGAACCCTCAGCCGCCCACCTGAGACCCAGCCCGTCCCTACCCACCCGCCTGCACACAGGGCTCAGATGCTACAGAGAGGCCAAGCGACCAGGCCAAGGTCAAAGCCTGGCCCGGGGTGTTGTAGCTTCTCCCCAGAGCCAGCTTGCTCTGTCCAGCTGCAGCCTCCCCCGGCCCAGGGGGGCTCAGGGCCCCGTCCACAGCTCCCGGCGGCACCGATGCCACGCCTCCACGGGCACAAGGGGCCCAGCTCACTAAATGGGCATGAGCCCGAGTGTGCGCACGGATCCGCACACACAGGGTCCTGACTGGGGCAGCGCCGTGACCCGCAACCCCGGGGGCCCAGGGCTCAGAGCCAGGGGGGCCGCCCTTCTCCCCTGTGGGCCTCGGTTCTCCCGTCTGAACGGAAGCACGTTCCCCCTTTACCCGACGGGAGAGCCCCCAGCCCCAACAGAGGCGAGGCCAAGGGGCTCCTGGGGCCAGACCCCAGCCTGTTTCCCGGACCCCTCCCCGTCTCCCAGGCCCAGGCCACCACCTGGAGCCCACAAGGCTGGCCTGGGCCTGTCTTCCTGTTTGTACCCCAACCTGGGGAAGGAGGCAGAGCCCTGCCGGGGTCACCCCAGGTCCAGGCCAGGCCTACCTTTCCGGCACTGCTGGGGTGGTCCTTGGCCTTGGAGGCGGCCCTGAGCAGGCAGGGGGGCACGGGGGGCGGCCACAGCTGCAGGACCCCGCTGAAGTCCGTCGGGTAGGTGGAGGCGCCTCGGGCGGCGGGGGCCGGCGGCGGGTGGGGCTTCTTGCGCTTGGCCAGGCTGAGCTTCTGGGCGGCCCTGGGAGGGGGACAGGCGGCGGGCGGGGTGCTCAGAGCCGTCCCAGCACCGGGCCCTAAATGCCGCTGCCCGCCCCAACCTCATTTCTCCCAGTGAAGCAGGGGCCCAGGGCTGGGCTGCTGTCGGGGGCCTGGCTAGGCCCCTCCCCGACCCCCCCGGCAGCCTCAGACCTGCCCCGCGGCTGCTGGGGGAGCAGGACCCGCCAGACACTCGCAGGCCCAGGACCTGGCATGCTGACTTGGTCTCTCCCTGCCTCAGTTTCCCCACCTCTAGGGTGTGGGGCCCTGATGAGCCAGTGCACCCTCACACAGGGGGAGCCCCCACGCAGGGCTGGAGGGAGGAGAGCCGCTCTCAGGGCAGAGACCCACCGCCCCAGCCCCGGGCACTCCCTCTGCTGCCAGGCGCCCGGCCGCCTCCCACGTGGAGACCTGCACGGCGCTGGCGCGGCTCCTCTCGTCGGCACAGGGCTTGTCTTCTAAGAGGCCCCAGGGACACGTTCCTCCTCGTGAGGTGTCATCGCGGGAAATAAAAGTGAGCTATGGTGCTGGGGCCTCAACCGCAGGGGCGGTGCCACTGGGGCCGGGGCGGGGGTCCCGATGCACCCCACGGGCTCAGCAGGGGCCCAGACCATGCAGGGCGCCCTTGGCCACGGCAGATATCAACCGACTCCCGCCCAAGCCTCCTGCACGGAAGAGCCCCCTCGAGCCCCCCGCCCCCCTCAAGCCTCCCTGTCCCCCTTGAGCCTCCCCGCCCCCCTCGAGCCTCCCCACCCTCAAGCCTCCCCGTCCCCCTCGAACCCCCCCATCCCCCCCGCTGGACGACCACACGCAGATCAAGGACAGAAGGGAGGCCACGAGCCTGACCTGAGCACAGGTGAGGTGGGCATGGGGACAGGCGCTCTGAGAACGCTGGGCAGGTGACGGGGGGGGGGGGGAGGGGGGGCAGGTAGCCAGCAGGGTGGGACCAAGAAGACCTGGGCTGGGCCGGGGGAGTCTGATCATCATCCCAGAACCTCCGCTCAGGGGCTCCTATGCCCCACCCAGTGCCCAGCCCGGCTTCCTGTCCAGAACCCCAACCACCATGGGTTTCACTGCAGCTTCCCGCCAACCCACCTGGGGGGTACGGGGGAGGGGGGGAGGAAGGACATCGCCCCCAGCAGGCAGCCCCCCACCCCGCCTGGCACTGCCCTGGGGGCACAGGGAGGACGGGGCAGCTATGGGAGGGAGGCGGGGCCTGGCCTGACTGTAAAGCTCACGGAGCCTGTGGACTCCTCTCCCATCTGTGCCCGGCAGTGGCGCCCACCCTGGGACCTGGGGGAGGCAGCACCAGGGCCGCCCACACCAGCCTGAGCTGAAAGGCGTCGGCTCGGCTCCCAGGTTGGCGTGACAGGTCAGCAATCAGCCAGGGGGTGTGCCCCCAACCCTAAGCTGGCTCCCTGCACCCCCAGGAGCAACAGGGACCCCGAGGCTGCGGGGGCAGAGCATCCTGACCCACACCCCCAAGCCTCTGGGGACGAGGAGGCCGGGGGGACGCCTGGCCGATAGGGGAGGTGCCTGGGAGGCCAGGGGACTGGAGCCTCCAGTCCACAGAGGCCAGGACCAAGGGCAGGGCTGGCCGTGCGGGGCCCTAGGGCTCCGACCCTCTGTGACCCCCTGGGAGCCAGGAGCTGAGCACAGGTCTCCGCCCGGCCCCCCCTGCCCAGCCATGCAGCGCAGGGAGGTTCCTTTCCCCCGGACACGCCCAGGCCCCACCTGTGCAGACACAGGGCCGGTCCTCTGAGGTCCTGCCAGCCTGGAATGTTACTGGCCGGCGTCTCCGCCCACGGGGTGACCTAACTCAGGGTGCCTCTCCCCTGCTGGGCCTGCAGGGCTGAGGGCGGGGAGCTGCACCCGGCCGGCCCGCCCAATCCGCTCCCCCAGCTCTGTGGCCACAGGAGTCAGCGGTGCATCACTGCGCTCACAAGGCCGGGGGCACTCTCTCCTTCGCTGAAAGCCAGGCCCCGGTGAACTGGGACGGGGGCGAGTGCACCCGGCGGGCCCCGCCTGCTGGGCTCTGAGGGCCTCTGCGGGGCCAGGCCTGCTCTGCCCTCGAGGGCCCCAGTGTGTTTTGGGGACACAGACCTGGTTTCTGAGCAGTGGGGTGGGGGGTGGGGGGTGGAGACGGGACCATGAACGCCCACTGCCCAGGTAGGGGGCGGGGCCCAAAGTGGGACCCGCAGGCGTGAGGAATGCTGGGAGGAGAGATGTGCGGGGGGCGGACGGCAGTCTGAGGGGCCAGCCCGTAGGGAAGATAAAAGAGCAGGACCTGCCCTAACTGGTGTGGCTCAGTGGATAGAGCGTCGGCCTGCAGACTCAAGGGTCCCAGGTTCGATTCCGGTCAAGGACATGTACCTTGGTTGTGGGCACATCCCCAGTAGGGAGTGTGCAGGAGGCAGCTGATCGATGTCTCTCTCTCATCGATGTTTCTAACTCTCTGTCCCTCTCCCTTCCTCTCTGTAAAAAATCAATAAAATATATTTTTAATAAAATAAAAGAGCAGAACCTTCACCTACAACAGAGCCTGCTCATGCCTAGGACGCCGCCTCCAGGAAGCCCGCCCTGAAGCCCAGGCGACGGCTGGAACCTCCTGCCCTGAACTCCAGTTACATGGCTGCGCCCACCCCAACCCCAGGCAGCGGCTCTGAGGAAGCCAGGCCCAGGACACAGGGGCAGCGCGGGACGCGGCCGTGTGTGATGAGGGCTCCTGGCCATCCGCCGGCCCCTCGCTGCCAGCCCTGGTCATCGACGCAGGGAAACAGAGACACATTTTGCCTTTTTACAGAGAAAAATTGTCTCTTCCCCACAGGAAGGTAACAACAACAGGCAGGCAGCTGGATGGGGAGGCCCTGGACTGCCCAGGAGACACGCGGGCCTGCCCAGACAGGTGTGGGTCAGCTACGGGCAAGCCGCGGCTTCCTAACGGGCGGTTACCAGGCTGCTGGACCGGCCACGCCCCACACACCCATCTGCGTCCACCCGGGGAGCTGCCACCCGCAGGCCCTGAGGACCCAGGATCTGCCAAGGGGTTCCGGAGCCCTGACGCCGGGACCGGGTCCAGCATCCTGACCCTGGCCCTGGCCAGGCCGGCATTCCCCAGGTCCCCAGAGGCTGCGAGGCGTCCTCAGCCCCGCCTCCTGCTCTGCGTGCCCACCAGCAGGCAGACACCGGAGGCGCTGCACTGAGGCTGCCCTGGGCACCCTCCCCCACCCCTGCTGAGCCTCTAGCTTCAGGGAGCTGACCCCCCAGAAAGGCCCCGAAGGGCGGACAGGTGGAGAGGCCGCTAATGGAGGCCTCTGGGAGGAGGGAGGCGAGGCCGGAAGAACACGACGTCACAGGCTGCGTGGGGGATGCAGGAAAGGGAGTCAAGGTCACCAGCGCCTCTGGAGAAGATGTGATTGTGCTGCCGGCCCGAGGCCCAGCCTGCGCAGACGCCGGTGGGGGCTGGTGCTGAGCTCTGGCCCAGCTGTGGCCGCTGAGCCCCGTGGCCAACCTGGACCCAGCTCAGGGGTGCACGGTGGCAGGCCTCACTCCCAGGCTCCGAGGCACCCACAAAACATCCCCACCTCGGCCTCCCAGCACGAAGGTGAGCAGCACAGAGGGTCCTGAGGGGGCCCTGGGGGGTGCTCGGGGGCCAGCGAGAACCCCAGCTCCTGACCCGCACACCACCTGCCTCCCCTTGGCAAACACCAGGCTCCTACTCAACCCTCAAAGCCCCCCTCGTGGTGCCCAGCCCTGTGGACAGCACTTGCTTCAGTTCCATGCTGCCCTAAGGCCGCCTCCACAGGCACCCACACTGGCCAGAAACTTACAGGGGCCGGGGCCAGCTCTGCCCCCCAGTCCCCGGGAGCACAGAGCATAGCTCAGCGGGCACCTCAGGGCCCGGGTGGGGTCCGGCAGCTCCACGTCTCCTGGGACTCTACATAAGCCCCTTCCCTCTCTGAGCGGCAGCCCCACAAGACAAAGGAGGGCGTTCACCTGCGGGGCACCCCATTTCTCCCAACAGCAAAGGCCGCTGCCGCCCCAAAGAGCAGCAGGTCTCGGGCCCCAGTCAGGCAGGAGCTGGGGGCCCTGTCCCCGGCCGGGACACCACCCCCTTCCGGACCGTAACCCTTCAGACGCCGCTGGGACTCGGGCGTGCAACAGGCTGGAAGTAATGGCAGCGGGCAGCGCCCTCCCCGCGGACCCCGGAAACCTGCCTTCCGTCCCTGACGATGCGCCTGTTTCTATGGTAACTCCCAAGGTCGGCGGCAGCCTCTTGAGGCTCCAGACAAAGGCGCGTGTGGCTCCGCGGGGCCAGAGGCCTCTAATGAGCCAGGGAAGCCCCAGGACTCTGGACCTCAGCCACTCCACCGCTCACCAGAGGGTCTCACGGCGGCTCCCGGCCACCTCGCCCGATGGAGCGGCTCCCCCGCCAGGGCAGGCACGCTGGGAGGGGCATTCTCAGCTGCGGGCCTGTCCCCGCAGCCCCGGGTCCCGGACCCAATCTCAGCCTTTATTTGGGGCAGCAGGCCCTGCGCCCCAAAACACCCTCATCACACACCCCACCCACCACCCCCAATCAGGCCATGCAGCCCCCTGAACCCCCAGTAAGGCACCTGGTCCCACCACCAGGCGTGACTCATGGCCAAGCTCAGCGCGCAGGGCTGCTCCTGGGACAGGGGCCCCCACTGGGCTCCTCACCACCACCCACCCCGCGATCCGCAGGACGACAGCTGGCCCCACTGCCTCCCACCCCCAAACCTGGGCTCACGCAGCGCCCCCTGCCAGGCAGGCCTCCGCAGCTGGCCTCCCAGGACACATCCAGGCATCCTGGGCTCCAGGGACGCCCACACACCAGGGCCCGCGCCTCAGACGGGGACCCCCTGGCTCCTGGCTGTGGGCCTGGAACGCACCCCGTGGCAGCCCCCTCCGGGACCCTCCCTGTTCACCCCAACCTCTTGCCCATCACCCATAAAGGCTCCGTCGGGCCCTGTTCCACCCCCACCCCGACCCCCGCTCCTATCCAAGCCGCCCTGAGCCAGGCCGGGCCCCACGCGACGTACCCCACGCGACGTACCCCACGCGACGTACCTGACAAAGAAGGAGGCTGCCGCCGATGGGCCTGCAGAGCCCGCAGCCGGGGTGCCCGGGGCCGGGGAGACCAGGGCTGTGGTGCAGGCCCCCCCGCGGCCCCACATCCTTGACACGCCATCGGGGCCCCCGGAGGGAGGGCCATCTCGGACCGTGTCTGCCACCGCCACTGCGGCCACCGCCGCCTCCGCCTGCAGGAGAGAGAACCTCGTGAGGGACGGACGCCGAGGCGCGGGCACCCCACCCCAGCCCGCAGCCCCCAGGCCCCGCACAGGCCCCGCCGGCTCAGGGCGCCGGGCACTCCGCCCCAGGGAGGGAAGACGCCCGCCTGGGGCCTGACTGCAGCCCCTCCTCCATCGAGTCCCGGAAAAGCCTGGCCGCAGCGGTCAGGGCAGAGGGACAGGGCCCCGCGCCCTCACCCCCGGGCTGTCCATCTGGGGGCACCCGGACGCATCGTTAGAGAAGAAACTGCGATAAATATTTGTCACGAGCGCTAATTGCCTCGCGGAGGGTAATGTATGAGGTTCCGCGCCTGAAACACTACCCTGGCATTTCCCGCTAATTAGCTAAAATAAATCCCAGGGAGGAGGACAGTCTCGTAATGAGGCACAAATGTGATTACGTGCTCGGGGGACGGCGCCAGCCACCTGGAGGCCCCGCCGCGCTGCGTCCCCGTGCACATGGCGGCCCTGGCCCCCAGGCCCCGCGGCCGCGCCCAGCCAGCCGGTGCGGGCGGCAGCCACAGCCGGAGGCCCCTGTGAGGACCTGGCAGGGGCGTTCGGGGGAGAACCCAGGGGCACCAGGCTCTGGAGGGTCTGCCAAGTGACACAGCCAGAGGCCGGGGGTCGGGGGGCACTTCAGCAGAATAAGACACAGGGGCCAGGAGGAATGTTCCGGAAGGAGGTCCTGTCCCCTCGGGTCTCACCCCACCCAGCCCGGGGTACGCATGGCTTCCATGCCCTCTTGGGACACAGAGAAAACACGCTGCTGGGAAGCTCACAGGAGCCCCAGCCCCAGGCGGACGGAAGCCAGGCACCCGCTCTGGCCCGGGTGCCGCTCCTCCGGGCGCTCTGAAGGTTGGCGGCAGAGACGGGCACACTGGCACAGCCCAGGCCCTCACCGGGCGCTGCACCAGCATGCGGGCCCTGCCACCGACCTCGCCTCCGCCTAGCGGGCAGGGGCTCCCTGCCTCCCCCAGAACCCAGCCCTCCCCCTCCAGGCCATTCCCTGCGCCCGCCTCCCTGAGCCCTGGGACCTCTCCTCAGCTCCCCACCGCCTGTCTACCCAGCTCGTCAGCCCCTCCCGCTCCCCTTCTCCCCCTTTCACGGGCACCTAGAGCAAGCTGGGCAGGAGGCCCTAGAGGTGCTGGCACGCTGCCTGACACATAGGTGTTCCATAAGCCTGTCCTCCCAGAGCACGCAGCCTGGTGGGGACACAGAACCAAGACGGACCCAGCCCACGGCTGGGAGGTGGGCCCCACACCAGAGGGCAATGGGGCTGCAGGGGCAGAGCGGGCACAGCTAACCGGAACATTCCGGAAGGAGGGTCAGCCAGGCCCCGGCCTGGGCAATGAGAACCGGGAGCCGAGTTCCTTCATCACTCAGCACGTGCTCCCACGAAAGCTCCCGGCCCCGCCCAGCGGGGGCACAGGAAAGGCTTAGGGCTACTCACGCTGGTGTCACCACCAGGGCCTGCGCTGCTCAGGACAGAGCCGGCTGAACTGAGCCCCACAGCCGGCCGGGGCCCTGGGACCCACACGGGCTGGCGGGGCCCACTCCCAGCAGCCCAGGCCCCGCGGCCCACGTTCACTGGGGTGTCCTGAGGGCAGGGTGGAGGGCCGCACCCCGCCCTCCAGTCCCCACGCCCCCACCGGCCCAGCCATGCCACCGGCTCCCGCGGGCACCGGCCTCCCGCCAGCGAAGCGCAGGCCACCCAGCGAGCCTGCAGCGGCTGAGCCCCTCACTGACCTGTCTCGGGCGTCCCGCATGCCTCGGCTCCGCTGCCCCGCGAGCTGCCGGGACACGGCTCCGGCCACTGGGACAGCCGCCGCCGCCTCCTGCCGGAGCAGACCCGGGCGCACCAAAAGAAGCCGGGGGGTTGGGGGGCGGCGAGAGGGAAGACCACAACACAGGGACAGGAGACAGAGGGGTGAGTGGTGGGCAGGTGGCCAAACAGAAAACGTGATGGAGGTGCCAGGGCAGCAACGAAAGAAAAGTGAGAGGAGAGCGGAGAGCGTGAGGCCACTGTCCAGAGGGGCCTGCCCAGCAGAGGGTCCTGCCGGCAGCCACGCCAGGTCTCCAGGGGTGCCCACAGGGGATGCTGAGGTTCCACGGAACACGGTTTGGGAAACACCACACTAAGCCATTTCCTAGGGACCCTCGAGGCCTGAAGTCCACGTGGGTCTGATTCTGTCATGAGAAGGGCAGCGGGCACCAGTCCGTACCTCCCGGGGTTACTGGGGCCGGGAGCGGGGAGGGGGGAGCGGAGGGGCAGGGGCTAAGGGGTGGCCAGGTGAACCTCGCAAGCACAGCATCAGCCTGCACAGAGCAGGGGTGGCATCGCTCAGTGGGCGTCTGCCAGGCCCCGGGCCCTAGTGAGGCAGCCCCGGCCGCTCCCTCAAAGCTCGGCCTGGTCACCCAGAGGCCCCAGCTGGCCCGGTCCTGCAGGCGGTGCCTCCTCCCACCGTCACGGAGCAGCTCTGCTGCGGCCTCACGGGGAGAGGGGACCTCCCGTCCAACCTCACCCACGGCGGGTAAACTGAGGCACCAGCAACAGGTCACATTAGAGAGGCAGGCCAGAACCCACAAAGCTCCAGCCACACCCCACCGTCCCAGCCACGGCCCTGAGGACCCCACCAGGGACCCCAGGGCTCACAGAGAGGCAGGGACACAAGCAGGCTGACATGGGGTGCAGCGGGAGGAACGCCCCAAGCCTGTGCCCCCCAACCTCTGAGGATAGAGGAAAACCCTGGCTCCCCTCCCACCCTGCAGTCAAAGCCGCATGCGGCACCTCCTCCAGGGAGCCCTCCACCCTCCCCATCCAGGCCCACCGCCCCCGGCCCAGGCCGCGACTGGCCAGAAACCCTCTGCTCCAGTTCCTCCCTGAACTGTGAGCCCTGGGACCCCAGGCAGGGCCTGACCTGCACCCATGGGACTCAGAACATCTGCCTGGCCCGCTGGCCCGGCCCGGCAGCAGCCAGCACGTGTTCCTCGGCCCCACCCTGCCTGCGCAGCCTCTGGGGGGCCTGAGGCCAGAGCTCATCGTGGCATCTGGCTGTCAACGAGCGCAGGTCCTGGCAGCGTCTGCCCGGCACGCTGTTGGCACGGGGGACACACAGCGCCATCCACAGCTGTGCGGGCCACGGGCACCGGGCGGTCTGGGAGACAGCCAGGAGCCTCAGCACACACTCGGGGGGCGGAACGCCCCGGAAAGGGCCGAGCTCTGCGCCACCAACACGGGAAGTGGCTGCGGTTTGACTAAGGCCATGGCTGGCCGAGGGCTGCCTCACCGGGACGTGGGGCTCCCCAGATGGCCACGCCCACAGCAGGACCCCCAGCGGCCACAGGGCAGGCTCCCCCGGGCCCTCGGAGCTCTGGGTCCCACCTCCAAAGACCATCCCTCTGCCCAGGGCCGGCGCCTCCTCCAGCACCCCCTGCCCTGCCCCTGCTCTCCCTACCCCTGCCGGCCCAGACCCCCGTGTGCCCTGTGTGACAGGCCCTGTCGGGAACTCACAGCACATCCCCCCCGAAGTGTTCACTGCTACTGCCCAGTCCCAGGGCCATCGCTAATGACCGATGCCCTGGTTCAGGGGAAATTACCTCATCTGAGTCCTGAAGTCCCATTTACGGTTCTAATAATCTCCCCATCGACCGCCAGGGCTGTCGCCTAATTATAAATCCATTCCCCCCACCGGAGGCGATCGATGCACCCATAAAACAAGGGCCTTAAATGCCCACACTTCATGGGGCACAGACCACGGGCAGGGCCACCCGGGCTCCAGCAACACCAACCCCGCCCCCCGCCCCCAACACCCGCACTACTGCTCACAACCCCCCTCTCCTCCGGGCACCCTGAGAGGCCCCGGCAAGACGTGCACTGGCTCCCTCCCCAGGTTAGGAGCCCCGTGCCTATTTCCAGGGGCCTCCACCGTCCCCACCACACCTTGCACTGGGCCACCATCTCCGACACCTCCCTCTGGGCCCCGATCAACGCCACCTCCTCCAGGAAGCTCTCCTGAGCTGCTTCCCCACCTTGGCGCTGCCGCCGGCACATCCCTCCCGAGCGACCCAGCTCCCAGGCGGAAGCACCGGGTGCGGAGGGCTGGCCTCCCCCAGCAGAAGAAGGGAGGACAGGAAGCTGCGGTGCCGGGCCCTGGGCGCATCGTCCCAACTGAGACTGGTTCAGGTCCCGTTCTCCCCAAGAGCTGTCCGTGCCCCCTCCCCACGCCACCAGGAGCCGGGGCCCAGGACAGCAGCGGCCATGGGGCCGAGGCCTAGCAAGGGCAAGACCTCCCCAAGGCCACGCCAAAGCGGCAACGTCCATCCCCATCCCGCTGACCTCAGAGGGGCCAGAGCCCGGGCGGTGGGGGGTGGCAGGGCACTGAGACTGGCAGGGCTTTGCCCAGTCACTGGACCCGCCCTGTGTGCCTAGCAGCCCCACTGGGCACCGAGGCTGCGGCAGATGCCTGCCCGTCCGTCGCTCTGCCTCAGAGACACTTGCTGGGCGAGCCTGTGGGGCGGCTTGTAGTGTCTGAGCTGTGGGCCGGGCGGCACGCGGGGGGCTCCCCCATGTACCTGCACACAGCTGTGCCGCCCATCACCTGGCCCACCTGGCCTGGCCATGCCCCGCACCCACCTCCCCTCCCCAGCCCTGTCCCCTGGGACGGCCCCAGGCCGCACCCTCCAGGAGGGACTCCAGGCCTCCCCTGGCCGTTCCCTCTGCAGGGACAGCCCCTCCTCCTCCTGTGTCCGGAGAAGTCCTACCCTGGACACGGCATGTTCTCCCCCTCGGCCCCCCTCTCCTGACCCCCCCCATGGCACCCCTTCTCCTGGAAACGGGACACAGAGGACACCCAGGAGAGACCCCGCCAGCAAAGCTCCACGGCCAGTAGGAAAGCACGGGCGCCTGCTCACCCCCACCCCCACAACTCGCCCAGTGGTTTCATCTCGGACTGTGCGGCCGACCCTGGTCAGGGCCCTCCCTGGAACACCCGGCCCAGGTCCGTGGCCCACAGCCCCACGGGTGCAGGGCTGGTTCCGGAGGCCATGCCCCTGCTGCGGGACGACCTGGTGGCCAGCGGGGGGCTGGGGGGACAGGCATTCTGCAACCGATTGAAATAAGGCGGCTCCTGAGAACAGGCCCTGTGAGCAGCGGCACAGACCTCCTCCCTGCACCCCAGCTCCGGGCCCCTGTCCGTGGGGCAGGTCCGGGTCACCCTGGCCACGCCCCCGGGGCAGCCTGGCCTGGCAGGCGAGCTCAGAGGGGGAGGGACCACTGGGGACCCTCCTCAGGCGGAAATGTTCGCCCCGCCCCCACCCCCCAAGGATGAAGAGCTGACCTCGTCCCAGGAGTCCACGGGACCCTCCGCCAGCCCACAGTGCCACCCCCCACCCCCAGGCTGGCGCTGTGAGGACGCAACGCCCCAGGGGGCATGAGAGGGGGTTGCCCACCGTGACCTGGCGGGCAGACTTGTGGCCTCGGGACTGGCCTGGGCCGCCTCCATGCCCACAGCCCAGCACTGCCGGCTCGGACCCCCTGCCTGGCGGTGGTGCCAGGGCCGCAGCCACCCCGAGGGCACTCACCAGGCAGGATGGGGGCAGGAAGCTGTTGACCCTGGAGACGCTCCACATGCCCTCCAGGCACTGCTGAGCCTGGATGGTGACGGTGCTCAGTGCCCCGCCCAGGCCGGCAGGCGCCACCGACACCTGGACGCTGGGCCCCGCGGGCCAGGCCAGCCCCTTCCTCCTGTCAGGCCCCGCTCGGCCCGGCGGCCTCCCGGCTGGGCCCGCCACCGCTGGTCCATCCCGCGGGCCGGTCATGGGGCCGGGGCCGGGCGGCACGAGGCCGGGGCCTCCGTGCGGGGCGTCGAGGTCCTCCCGGCCGGCGGGGGCCTGCAGCAGCCGCAGGGCCTCCCGCGTGAGCTGGCTCAGGTGGGTGGCGCAGACGGCGCAGCGGCGCTCGGCCTCCGGGTGGCACGATGGCAGGGCCCCGGGCACCGGGAGCTTGTCGAGCAGCAGAGCAGAGAAGCAAGGGTCCTGGGGAAGAAGGGACAGTGGTCAGAGCCCAGGCGCCAGGGCCGCCCGCCCCTCCCTCCCTCCCCGGCGGGGCCCGCCCGCCACAGCCGCGCATCATCCATAACTAACAAGCCCCGAACGGTTTCACCTGCGCTCACCCTGCAGGGAAGTAATTGCAGGAGCTGCACGGCGAGGCCCACCTTCCCGCCGTCCTCACCGGGCGCGCTCATGATAACGGGGCATCTGCGTGTCCCCGACCACTAGGCCACATGGCTGAGGAGCAGCCAGGAGGCTGCAGCACGGGGCAGACCCCACCCGGCCCTGGGCCGTCCCGGGTCAGCGCCTGGGCCCCGGTGCGTAGCCACGTGTATTCCAGAGCCACAGCGGGTTCCCTGGACCCACCGGGCGCGGCGGGCCTGGTGCCTGCACACCCTCTCCCTGCCTCTGCGAAGGCCCAGCCCGTCGGGGTCCGGAGGAAAATGAAATGGGGCCGGCGTCCATGTCCGTGTGGTCACTCAGAGGGGAGCCGGGCAGCCGGGCCGCCAGGCTGGAGGCAAGGCTCATGCCCACCCAGAGCCGTGCTGATTGGTGGGAGGGCGGGGGACACGACACACAGGTCCCCCTAACCCTGAGCCTGGTGTCAGAGAGGGCTAAGAACAGGAGCAGGCCAGCCGAGCAGAGGCCCCCCGCTCGCACGGAGATCACAGAGGGCTTCCAGGAGGAAGTGCCACCTCTGATAGGAGGATCCCCACCAGAGGGCCCATCCTGTTCCTCCACCCCCCACCCGACGCTACTCACCACCTCCCAGGACAGCCCGCAGGGGTCGGGGTCGGGGTCAGGGTCTGAGCCCCTTCCCCGAGGGCTGAGTTCCAACCACAGGGGCCTGGCCGGGGCAGACCCTCGGCCCAGCCGGACAGGGCCACGCGCACCCAGGCTCTCCCAGTGCGGACCCAGCAGGGCAGATCCCGAATGCGGGCCTGTCTCCACCTCAGCCAGCTGGCCGCCTCGCTGGCCCGCACCCCTGCCCCTCGCCCCCACCCGCAGACCAGGGCCTCCCTGCCTCGCTGGCCACAGGCACCCTGCTCACCACTGGCCACACACCCAAGCGGTGGCCTGTCCGCCCAGCTGCCCTGCTGGCCACAGGAGGGACCAGGCCCCCTAAACACAGCCTCCTCTGAGCCTGACACGTGGCGGCCCTGCCGTGTCCACGGCGCCTGGGAAGCTCACAGGCGTGGCAGTGGGAGCAGTGGCCTTGCTGTGAGGCGGCAGGTCCCCCGGATCACCCACGCCCCAGGCAGCCGAAGCCACGGGGCTGTCCCCGCACCCCGGCAGGCAGGTCGCACGAAAGGGCGACCCGGCCACGCCTGGACCCGCTGCCTGAGTGGGCCACGCGGAGGCCTGGACGTGCTCCGCCGGGCGGCAGGAGGGCCCGGAGCCGCTGGGAGCTGAGCGGGAGCCTGGCTGGGATTAGTGACCCCTCCCTGCTGCCGCCTGGGGGGAGGCGGGAGGTGGACAAGAGCCCTGCGGGGAGCGGAGGGCATGGAAACGCAGGCAGCTCGGGCCACAGATGGAATCCAGACGCCGGCACGCCCCCCATTTCCCAGGTCCTGGCTCTGATTACTCTGGTTTTTCCACTCAGCAGGAGGCCATGGAGGGTGGTGGGTGAGGGGAAGGAAGTGCCTGCTGGAGCCATTAACCCGACTTGAAAGGCGGCCCAGCCCCTGCCGGCCGGCCCAGCAGCCATTGTTCTTAATCGAGGGCCTCTGCCTGTCTTAGGGACCTCAGACCCCTAGGGGAGCCCCTAGCCCCCCTCCAGGGGCTACCCAGGAGGAGGCAGGAAGGGGGCGGCTGACCCGGCACCAACCACAACCAGCCAGGCACAGGTGAGGCAGGCGACAGGAAGCCAAAGCAGCCCCCACGCCTGCCCAGCCCCCTTCTGCCCAGCCCCCATCCCTGCCCAGCCCCCTTCTGCCCAGCTGTGTGTGAGGAATTCAGACAGCAGCTGTCAGGAGGCCCCGCCCACTCAGGCCTGGGCACTAGTCAAAGACCCTGGAGAGTGTGGGGCACCCGGGGCAGCCTGGTCACCTGCTCAGCCAGCACCAGCCCCCCAGGCCCTGCTCCCACCAGCCCTTCCCTGACAGCCTCAGGCGGCAGGAGGCCCACCCCCATGATCAAAGCCCAGCCAAGCCCCCTCTCAGGCCCCCACCTCCTGGCTGCAGAGCCTGGCCTGGAGCAGGGGCCAGCTCTCCCTCCTTTGTCTCAGGACACATGCCGGACACCCAGAGGCCGCACGGGAGAGGCCTGCCTGGGCTCGGTGTGAGCCCCGCCCTGAGCCTCCAGGCGGGCCAGGCAGCGGGCTCCAGGGCGGCGGTGGGCCCAGGACACACTGCCGCCCCCTCTCTGAGCCACACGCCCGCACCAGAGGCCCCGGGACCTCGCCAGTCTGCCTGGCCAGCTGGGGACCAGCAAGCTGTGGGCTGGGCAGACCCAGAGCCGGCTCTCCCCCCCAGCACTCGGGCCCAGGGTTCAGGACTGGGAGGGAGGGAGGGCGTTCTCCCAGCGGCTGGCACCGGCCACACCCAGGACGGGCGAGGGCAGGCAGCATCTCCACACCACCCGATGCCCTGCGGCCTCTCTGGCTTCCATAGCACAGCCAGCACCTCAGCACCAAAGGCTGGGGCCCAAGGGCCAGCTGACTGCACCCCAACCCTTCCCAGAGGCCTCTCCCAGCCACGGGGTTCACAGGCCCCAGCCCCCCACCCAGGGGTCACAGCCAGGCCCTGAGAGCCCTGCCCCTGCACCGCCCATCACCGCCCCCCGCTCCCGCCCCCCCCCCCCTCAGCCCGGCACCTCCAGGAGACAGTAATCACCCCGCTGCAAAATATTACTTTGAATCTCCTCTTTATGGCCTAATTAAACAGATATTTTACTTGCACTTGAAAATGTTTTTCTTAATTTGATTCAATTTAGCATCGCACACCCCTACCAGGCAGGCCACCGGGGTGTTAGGGAGCCTCCCCCCTTGAAAATGACTGGGTCTCTAAGCCGCTCTAAGTCATCCCTCCATCTTCCCCAGCTGGGCCGCCAGCTTCCTCCAGCCTGGCCCCAGGCCCACCTGGGGAGCTGGGCCGGAGCTGACCACACCCCCACAGAGGCCACCAAGGGGGGTGGGAGGGGTCTGCTTCCCAACTCAGAGAAGCCCCAAGACCTCAGGGCTGTGGGACAACCCTCTCCAAGTCCTCATCACCCCGTCCTTAGAAAGGGGGCCACAGAACCCAGGGGGAGGGCCACTGGGAGGGCAAACTGACCAGATGCCCAGCCTGGAGGAGTGCCCGAGCCCAGGGTTCCCTCCCCAGATGGAAGTGAGCCTGCAGGTGGGGGTGAGCTTGGGTCCAAGCTAGGGTCCTCCCCAGGAGCCCCTCTGTCCTCCCCCAGCACAGCCCCTGCCTCCCCTCCCCCCCAGCACAGGCCCCACCTCCCCCCTCCCCCAACACAGCCCCCGCCTCCCCCATCCCCCAACACAGCCCCTGCCTCCCCCCTCCCCCAACACAGTCCCGGCCTCCCCTCCCCCCAGCATAGCCCCCGCCTCCCCCCTCCCCCAGCACAGCCCCCGCCTCCCCCTCCAGCATAGCCCCCGCCTCCCCTCCCCCCCAGCACAGCCCCCGCCTCCCCCCTCCCCCAACACAGTTCCGGCCTCCCCTCCCCCCAGCATAGCCCCCGCCTCCCCCCTCCCCCAGCACAGCCCCCGCCTCCCCCCCCCAGCACAGCCCCCGCCTCCCCCCCCCAGCATAGCCCCCGCCTCCCCTCCCCCCCAGCACAGCCCCCGCCTCCCCTCCCCCCCAGCAGGGCGAGCAGAACCAGCAGTGACCCCGCAGCCACTGCTTCCGGAGTTGACAACAGGTCCAGGAAGGGACCCCTGCCCCGGGCCGGGCGCCGCCCCGACTCTGCTGTCCAGGCTGAGGACATTCCGATGTCGCGTGCAGCCTGGTGGGACTGGGGCAGGTCAGGGGTCAGGGCTCAGTTTTCCAGCCTGGAAACCGCCAGGCTGTGGCCGGCCTCTGGGCGGCCCAGGCCCCTCCCTCCCACCCGGCAGCTCACCAAGGGCCCACCTCCCAGCCCGAGGCTGGTTCCACGGGACCTAGAGACCCAGAGACCCGCCAGCCAGGCTCCTTGTCCCACATCCCAGCCCCCTCGGCCTGAAGTCCTGAGGCCGGGGCTGACCCAGGCTCCCTCTCTGCCAGGAGGCGGGGGCAGGGGGCACAGCCCAGCGCACCCAGCACTGACCAGCACCGTCCCAAGGCCCGGTGCCAGGAGCCAGCCAGCCGGGCAGCCGGGCAGCCCAGGGCACAGGAGTGCATTGAGGCCGTCTCTCCTCAATGGGGTCCCCTGTCCTCCGCCCGGTGCCACTGAAGGGCCCGGGGGGGGGGGCGGGGGGGGAGGCGGGCTAAAGGCGCCTGAGCGGGTGGGGGAGGGTGGCAGGGAGGTGGCCTCCTCAGGACCCCGCTGCTCAGAGGAGGGACTCGGCATGTTTCGGGGGCCTGGACTCACCCAGACTCCCTTCAGCCCAGCACGTGGGTGCGGGGTGTGGGCCTGTCCCTCATCTGAACCTGGCAACAGCAGACTCCCTCCGCCAGGGTCGGGGCACCACCCTGCAGGCAGTCCTCACCCATCACCCACCGCCAGGCGCCCCCAAGGCTCCCACGGCCCCCTGCGTTGGCTGGACCAGGCCCCTCAGAGTGCCGGGCACCCGCCTCCACAGACCCCACCCCACGGGGAACTGCCCTGCTTGCTGGCTGCCACGAGCACGCCCCCTGACAGATCGGGGTTCAGAGAAGCTAAGACACTTGGCTCAGGCCACACAGCAGAATTGGATCTCAAAGTGTGGGAGGCACAGAAAGGGATGGGGCCAAGGAGCGGGGCCCCAGGGACCAGCCCAGGAGGGGCTGTGGCTGGGCAAAGGGCAGCCATCGGCGGGCCAAGCTGAGACGGTGGGCCGACACCCCCTGGTTTTGGACAGGCCCAGTGTACAGGGCTGGCGGGGGTTCCAGGAGCCAGTGCTGGGCTGTGGTCTGGCACCAAGGGGGCGGGGAGGACCGGGCATTTAGGGAGGGGCCGTCCTGCAGCCACACCCCTGAGCTGGGCACGAGGCAGGGCCAGGGCCTGGCACGCTCCACCTGGAAACGCGGGTCAGGGGTGAAGGCACGCAGCGGTGTAAGGCCATCATCTGAGACCGGACACAGCGGGCGTGGGGCGGCCTGGCGCTGGGCGTGCAGGACCACGAATCCGCCAGCCCCGGCGCCTGGCTGAGCTGCTCCCCCGCCCCACAGCCTGGGGTGCTGCCAGGGGGCAGGGCCAGAGAGCTTCCCACAGAGCACCAGACACCTGGCAGACAGCCCTCGAGCCACCCAGCCACGGGGTCCCCCAGCCACAACACATGACACAGAAGCCAGAGTCCCCTAACCCGGGGAGCAGTCAGGCCAAGGCCCTGCTCACAATGGGGGGAGCTTGGGTCGGACAAGGAGGACCGGCCTGGGGAGCCGGCCACCGCCACAGGGACCCTGACTAGGGACAACGCAGCATCGGCTCCCACTCCCCTCCCCGACGTGGAGCAGCGAGGGGACACTCACTGCACCCCCAGCTTCCTGCCCAGAACCTGCGGCGGCTCCCGGGAGCACTCAGCACAAAGACAGAGCCCACGACCACAGTCACGTCCACACCAGGAGGGGCCGGCTCCCACGGACACGTGAGAAAGGCCCGTGTGGCTGGTGGAGGCTGGAGAGCTGTGAGCTCCCTGGCGGGCAAAGGGAAATGGAAACTACACTCTCCTTGCTCTTTAAGGAAAGACCCAGCTCGCCCTGGCTGGCTGCTCAGTGGTTAGAGCGTCGGCGGGTCTCGGGTCCCATTCCTGGTCAAGGGCACGTACCTCGCTGCAGGCTCAGTCCCTGGCCCCAGTCGGGATGCGTGTGGGAGACAACCCATCGATGTGTCTCTCTCGCATCGATGTTTCTCTCTTTCTCTCTGTTTCTCTCTCTCTCTCCCTCTCTCTCTCCTCTCCTTCCTCCCCTACACTCTCCCCCAAAAATCAATGGAAAAAACATCCTCAAACCCCCAGGCCAGGCTCTGAGCAGCCTGAGGTTCAGGGGTGACCTCCCCCCCACCCCCCCTCCTCTCTGCAGAGGGGCAGCCAGGCCAGTCACAGCCCACCCAGGTCCCTGCTCAGCCCCACCTCTGACGGCAGCTGGACTCCTTGGCCAAGAACCCAGCTCCTGGCAGCGCCCGCCTGGCGCTCCCAAGGCCCCACCTCCGCCCTGGCTGAGGCCCAGAGGGCACCGTCCGCCCAGCCCCACCCCCACTGGCCTCACCCTGAGACCCCGAACCAGCAACAAGATGGGATGAGCATGGGAGCCGGGAGCCAGGAGCCGGGAGCCAGGAGCCGGGAGCCGGGAGCCCATCGCTCCATCACTGGACAAGGTGGGCCCCAGGGACGGGGAGGCCCAGCTGGAGAGGGGCCGGCTGAGGTCAGAGACGGTCGAGGAAGCCAGGCCTGGCCAGCCTCCCCTGTCCCCTGCCAGGTCTGTCCCCCGAGTGGCCTGGGAGCCTGGAGTCCCGCAGACGGATTCCTCGGCTGAGTCACCCGGTCCCCTGCCAGCTGGGAGCCTGCCCGGCAGCCCAGGGAGGGCCGCCCCTTCACACCTCGGCTACCCTGGAGCCTGCCAACACCTGGCTCAGCTGGGTGCGCCCTGGAGCCCGAAGGCAGACACTGTGGCCCTGGTTCCGGGTGGTCCCAGGAGCTGGTGCAGCTCAAGTCAGACTCCAACCAGCTGGGGAGTGGAGGGGGGACGCTGCCCCCCCCCCCCAGCAGCACACAGCCAACACCAGCTGGGCCCCGCCCGCCGCCCCTGCCCACCCAGGGCCACAGCCATCAGACGACAGACCCCGGACCACCCCCCTCACACCGGCGGAATCGCAGTGGGCGCATGGACACGGGGCCAGGGAAGCCTCCCAGGGGAATGGACAGCTGGCAGGACCGCCATCCGCAGACCAGGCCCAGAGCCGGGAGCGGGGCTCTGGCTTCCAGCCCCAGGGCCAGGTCAGGCCACCGAGCAGCAGGATGAGACCCCTGCCGGGGGAGGGGGGAGGGAGATCGGCAAGAGCTGAATGAGAATTGATCACTTTGCCCAGGGGGCCGCTAATCAATTCAGCACCTGTATTGACACTTCGAGTGTCGAGTGTTGAGTGTCGGATGTCACTTCACCGCACCTCTGCCACCGCTGTCACACGCATCTGGGTGGCAGCTGGACCAGATCCCCGCCAGGACCCCGCCCCCACGGCTGCCAGGAGCAGGGCTGCAGCCTCGGTGGGGGTGGGGGTGGGGGTGGGGGTGGGGGTGGGGAGAGTGCTGGACCCTGGACCGGCCCAGCTGGCCTGGGGTGAACTCAGCAGGTGCAGAAGGGACAGTGGTCACTGAGTCGTTCAGCGAACGTGGCGGGGTGACCGGCCCTGCACCCGCCCTGCACACTGGACACCGCCCACGCCGTGGCCGAGGGGGTGGAGGGGCTGAGGAGGGCCGAGGCCGGGCGGCCTCCTGAGGAGGCTGGGTTGGGCTGGAGCGGGGAGCCTGGATGCATGTGGGGGGCCCAGACCTCTGTGCTGTGAAGTCAGAGAGGCGGTCAGCGGGGCCTGAGCCCCCGCCACGGTCAGTGCCACGGGACAGATGGGGAAGCCGAGGCCGGCATCCGGCGGAGAGCATAGGGCAGCACCGGAGAGGAGGCGTCACACCCAGGCCCACGCTAACCGCCACCCCCCGCCCAGCCCGGGCCCCGCCCCCAAACACCAGTCACAGTCCCTCCAGCTGCCTCAACAGGGCTACGTGTGCAGTCGCCTGTGCTGGGCACTGCCCGGTGGATGCCCCTGTGTATCCCGGGTACAGAGAGGGAAACAGGCCCAGGTCTCGGCGCACCTGCCCAACGTCCCACAGCAGGACCTGTGTGCTGGCAGGAGGGCGGGCAAGGGGCCCTGGAGTCTACCTGAGACCAGCCAGGGCCTCACGGGCCCCCCAGCAGCAGCGGGAGCCCAGCAAGCCCGCACCCAGCGAGCTAACAGGCACCCCGCGGGCTGAGCGCTGTCCTCATGAAGTCATCTCCTGAGGAGCCCGCGCAAACCCCGAGGGAAACTCCCAGAAGCAGGCCTGTGCGCTCGCCTGGCCGCGCCGCCCGCTGCCCCAGAGCCTCCCTCCCCCCACAACCAGCAGCAGCAGCTGCCTGTGGGCCTGTCCATCCGGACACCGCCTCCCCCTTCCCTGAGCAAAGTCCCGGGCAGGCTGGCCGGGCTGCAGGCTGCAAGTCAGCCAGGACGTGGGGAGTCGGGGTCGCACAGGACAGTGACACGCCCTGTGGCCCAGGTGCCTAAGCCCCCCATGGCCCTGTCTCACCCTCTCTACAGCGGACAAGGGCCTTCCCTCCCCCGCACAGCACCCTACAGGGTGGACAGCACTCCCAGCCCAGGCCCTGGAACTGCCCATCCGACACAGGAAACAGCGGGGAGGGGCTGCAGAGCAGGAGCAAAGCCTGGGGCCCTGGTCTGCCTGGTGAGCGGGCCACTGGGCACCAGGGAATGCAGGGGACGGGGTGAACCCACCTGGCACGGGGGCGAGCCAGTGTCGAAGGCCAAGCTCAGGAGAGGCCAGGGGAGGTGGAGAGGGGAGGTGGGGGGGCTTCCCTGATGAGCTGTCTGCAGAAAGAGACCACTAGGCCCCTCCCCCCAGGAATTCACCAGTGACTGGTGTGACCTGCAGCCTCTCCATCGGAAGCCCCGCCCACCTTGGACCAGCGGCCCCTTGACCTGGGCCACCAGGCAAAGCCCAGCTCAGTCAGAAAGTCCCTCCTCTCTCTGGCCTCAGACTCCCCTGACGGCTCCCTAGCAGACAGGCCCCGGGGAGTCTGTCTTGGACACACCCTCCTGAGGGCCTGAGTTCGCGCCAGTGTCTTTTCAACCCGGCTCAGGCCATCTGGGCACAGAGCTTGGCACGGCTTCCCCCTCATCACAGCGGAGGGGGAGTCCAGCCCCACCCCAGGGACGGCCACAGGTCAGGAACCAGACTCACGCCACCCCGCCTGCCCTAGACGGGGGACACATGGGAACGCGGGGGGGGGGACCCCAGGAGCCTGGGGCCACACCCTACCCCCGGGCCATGGCCTCCGGGGAGAACTATATTTAGATTCAATGGGGTCTGGGCGACTTCCCAGGAACCAAACGCTTTCAAAGGCTGAAGGTTGCGGGAAGGGCTTCCTCTGCAGACCCCCACCTTCCCGTTTCGCCAACTTCCAGATGCATTGTTCCTCGAACAATGGTCCAGCTTCTTCCCAGGCCAGGGCAAGCCCACTGGCTGCAGGATGCCCCCCCACACACACACACACCTTGGCAGCTGGGACTGAAGCCTGGGGAACCCAGGGGCCCAGCCACTCAACTCCCAGATGGGTGGCCACTGCCCAGGGGGCAGAGCCCAGAGGCAACCCACACACAGTTCTTGGCTACGAGGGGCAGGCAGAGCCACCGGCTCCTTCCAAGCCCTCCTGCCCCAGATGGCGGCCCTGGTGGCCCAAGGGCAACGGCACACCAAGTAACCCCGCCGGAGCAGGTGCTGTCCTGCCTGGGGGGAGTCCCTGCCCTCGCCCTCCCTCTCCCCTCCCCCTCCCTAACTGACCGCGGCTCCAGCTGCAGCAACGCCCACCCCCCCTCCCACCCCACCCCCAACTCCTACACATGGTTGCAGACGGGGAAACTGAGACCCAGAGGGAAGGGACTGGCCAAACCCACGGGAAAGGTCACATACCCGGAGGGGCGTCCCGGGCCCGCTGACCAGCTTCCAGGCCTGTCGCTTGAGCTCGGCGAGCTTCGTGTGGCAGTGGCGGCACCAGCCCCCTCCGCCGGCCGAGTGGCCGTGTTCGGCGCCTGCCCCCGCGCCCTCGGGCGCAGGGCGGCTGCCACATGGGTCCTGCTGGGGCCCGGCGGGCAGCCTCTTGCAGGGGGGCAGGTCCACGGGCTGCAGCGGCTCCCGGGCCGGGCCAGCCTCGACCACCTGCGGGGAGTGGGTGCGGAAGGGGACGGTGAGCCCAGGCCGCTGCGGCGGGATCCCGCCGCCCAGCACCGGGGACCCCAGACCTCAGCGCGTTCCGGCCCCCGCCTCCCCCGACAGTGAAACACTCGACAAAGTTAGGAGCACGGGGCGCGGACCTGCGCCCCCACCAGGAGGCCCCGCAGCCCCTGGCCCCTCCAGGCCCAGCCCTACCGGGCGCCCCGCACCCCGCGACCATCTCCAGCGTCTAGAACTCTGTCCCCGGTGCCCTCCGGCCCCTGCCGCCCGCCTCCCGCTCGGGCCCGGCCGCGCGTACCGCGGGGTGCGCCGCGCACAGGGGGACGCCGCGGCCGCCCATGGCCCCGGCGCAGGAAGGGCCGCGCGGGCTGTCCGGGGCGGCGCGGCTACGTGACCCGGCCCGGGGGCGCCCCCATCGTCCCGCCGGCCGCTCCGAAGTTGGCGGCGCTGGCGGTCGAGTGGCGGAGGGCGCGCGCCGGCGGCGGGAGCGCGGGGGGGAGGCGGGCCGGGGGCGGGGCCCGGGCCGGGGGCGGGGCGCGGGGAGGACTGCCCCGCCCGCCCCTGCCCTCCGCTCGGTGGTGGGGAGGGGAGGGGAGAGGAGGGGAGGGGACCCTGCCCCGCCGCGCGCCCCTCCCACTCCAAGGACCCCAACTAGTTGGGTGAGTCCCAGGCCTAGGGAGGGGCGCCCTAGGGAGGGCCGCGCTCGCACACGCGCCTTCCTGCTCTGTCGCCGGGACACGGGGGTCTGCGAGTCTCCGCGGAGGCCAACGCACTCCTCACTCACCCGCGCGGAACTGCGGCCGGGCCGGGAAGGTCTTGCCCAAAGTCACTCCAGGAGGCGGGACGAGGAAGGGGCCGAACCCAGGCCCGATTCCCGGTCACTTCCTCCTGCAAAGCCGGCGCACGCCGGTGTCGCTGGCCACCCTTTGGGTCTAAGTGCCGCGCGCGGGTGAGTGACTCCGCGGTGTGCGCCTGGAACGTGCCATGCCCCCGGCAGTGTACCGCGTCTAGGCGTGTCGGCGAGCGGCACGCGTGTCTCCGCAGCCGCGCGTGCGCCGGAAGGTCGGTCGGTGTGCGAGCTGTGTGCCGGGGAGCGGGGGGAGGTGGCGCGGCTGGCCCTGGGCTGCGCGCGGGACCTGTTGTCAGCCGGCCCGGCAGATGGGAACTGCGCTCCGGAATTAATTGCCTGTTTGTCTCCGGCTGGGAGGTCTCCCTTCCCCTCCCCCGTCTCCGGCGACCAGTTGCTCGCGCTCCAGTTCAGCCCTCGGAGTCGCTGCTCTCCGAGGCGGCGGGAGGTCCTGGGTCCCCGGTCCGGGTCAGCCCGAAACCAGGGTCAGGCTGGGCGGGCGGGGATGCCCGCCTTCCCGTGACGCGGGCGACCCCTGCCGGCCACCGCGCCCCGCCGCCGGAGCCTGGAGAGGGACCTGGCACCGCTGCTCCAGGGCGCGAGGCTCTCCCCGGGGCCCAGGGGCTGGGGTCCAGGCGGAGACCGCGGCCCGCGGCTCCCCGCGCGCAGAGACCCACGCACACGTTAGAGGCGCTCCCGCCTCTCCTGCGCCCCTCAGAGCTGCCTTCTCCATTGCGTTTTACCCACCACCCTTTTACTTGGAAAGCGCTCCCCACCCGCACACGCACTGTCCCCAAAAGAGGTGGATCGTCTCCTCCTGGCATCCGAGTTGTTTCCGACCTGTAGGTGGCGGGAGCGGGGGGGGGGGGGATAAAGTGGGGAGGGGCTCCCCACTCTCACACTGCGCGAGGTCCCACAGCCTCCAGTCCCTCAACACCCGGCCCGCTGAGGACAACAGGCGTCAGCCCGCATCCGGATCCGGGTACCGGGACCCCACCACCGATGGGCTTCCCCCCCCCCCCGCCCCCCGCCTGCAGACAGCACCGCCCCCGCCCCTCAGCTGCTCTGGGCCACACACACACACACACACACACACACACACGCCCCGGGCCGGAAAGAGCGGCTGTCTCCCCCGTCCCCCCCCCCCCACACACACACACACACACACTCACTTGCCCACATGCGCTCCTGGAAACACCGACGCGGAGCCCTGGTCCTAACACCAGGGCCGGCCACACCCGAAACTTCGGTTGTCCGCATGCACCGCTGCGGCGCTTCGGGAAGCACACGCTCCCACCCCACACCCGGGTCCCCCGAGGGGACGGGACACAGCCCCGCAGATTCTGGAGGTGCACGCGGGACGTGGAGTCACCTAGGGACTCGGGCTCAGCCGCCAGCCGCCGACTCCATGCCTCGCCCACCCAGCCGGGCGCGCGGTGGGACCCCGAGTCCCAGCGCTGCGCTCTCCGCCCCGGCCGACCGCCTCCGGCTCAGGACGCAGCCGGGAGAGGAGAGGGAGATGGGGCGGCACCAATGGGCGAGGGGGGGGGTGAGCCCGCGAGTCCCGCCGCTCAGGACCGGTGCCTCCTTCCCCGCGCCGCACCCTCAGCCGCGGGAGCCGCGCCGCAAAGTCGCGGGACAGCGCCTCCGCCGCCAGCGGTCCCGCCGCCCTCCCTCACCTTGGCTCGCCGCCGCAGGAGGTGGTTGGTGAAGCCCAGGATGATCTCCGAGTCCAGGCAGAGCGCCCCCATCTCCAGCAGGCTGGGCGCCTTGCGGGGCGCGCCGCGGGGCTGCTCGGGCGGCCCGGGCAGCGCCATGGAGGAGCAGAGCGCGGGGAGCGGCTCCCAGCTCCTCCCGCCGCCGCCGCCGCCACGTCCCCGCCCGCGCGCTCACTGGCCGCGCGCCCGCCGCCGCCGCCGCGCCCCGCACGGCGCACAGCCGCCTGCCAGGCCCCCCGATCCTCGGCGGCCCGCGCCCGCGGCACCTGCGCTCGCTTCGCGCCGCGCGCCCCCGCGCTCCGGCCCCGCCTGCCAGCGCCGACAGCGCCCCCTCCGCCCCGGCGGCGAGCCCGAAACCCCGACACGCGCCCCCGAGGACGAGAGTCGGGAGGGGACGAGGGCCCCACTCGCTGTGGGTCCTCATCCCCCTGCCTCGCACCCCCCCTTCCTGGTGCCACAGCCCGGCGGCTCAGGGAGGGAGGTGGCCGCGCTGCTGAGCTGGGCTCCGAGAAACCTCTGCCGACAGGGGGCGTGTCGCAGGCCCTTCCCCCTCCCCGCAGCCCCCACCGCCCTCCCCGCAGCCCCCACCCCCCTCCTCCAGTCACCCCGGGATCTCCGCGCCTTGGGGTCCCAGTCCCCGGAGACGTGTCCGGAGCACAGTGACCTTGAGCTCCCCACTCTGTCTCGGTCAGCCCCCCACGCCGCAGCCTCGGTCTGTGGACCGCAAGGCCCACCCCCAGGACCCCAGAGCAGCGCAGTGGGACTTGTGCCCCTCTGTGCTCCACTCCAAACCCCAGTTCCGCCGCCACCCGCCGCCTCTCCGCCCTGGACCCGGAACCCTCGGGCCGCTCCAGTGACTCCCTGCGGCTCGGGGATTCGGTGTCGGCCCCTGGCGCGGCCACATCAGGTCGGAATGAGGGGCGGGCGCGCTGCCTGCCCGGCTGCAAACTCAGGCCCGGATCCCGCGCCCCTGCTGCGCGCGCTGAGCCCGGCCGCTCTCGCGTGCTCGCAGGCGCCCCCTGCGGGCGCAGGCGGAGCGGGCCAGCCGCCTGCTTGGGGAGAGGAGCAGAGAGGCAGGGTCTCCTAAATCAGTTGGCCCGGGGAAAGGTTTGGGGAGTGAAGGGGTCAGGGAACACTGCCCGGGGGAGATGGGCCGTGATGGGGCCTGTAGGTAAACGGCAAGGCGCGGAGAAGATTGAAAAAGGGGGCCCGGAGGTCAGGACGCTGGCGCCTCTCAGATGGCAGGACAGGACAGGACAGCTTGGCTGGGGTGCTAAGGCTGCGCCCTTTCTGGCCCCTAGGGAGGACCATGGAACCTCCCTACCCCACCCCCACTCACGGGTTCCTCCCCTGACTCCCTGAAGTGGCAGCTGAGGCTGTGTCTCCACCCGCTACCCCTCCCCACACCCCACCTCCCTCCTACCCCCTCACACACACACCAGCTCATCATAAACACATCTGTGGGTCACAGAATCCCCCCCCCCCCAGGCCTCGGGTCAGGAGTGAGGGCCACCCATGGCCTGGGGCAGAGATCAGGACAAGCCATGGGGGGATCCCCTCATTCTGGCTCCTCCCTGTCCCTTTTCTGCCGCCTCCTGCCGGCCCCTGTGGTCTGGATTGGGAGGAGCTAGGATCCTGGAGGCCGGCCTGGGCCCCGCCTTCCTCCCTCCTCCACCCGCTGCTGGCACCCAGGAGCCTGTCCTGACCCCTCCTCTCCTCCAGGCGCCTGAGCCCCGGGAGGGGCCTCCCTCCTGGGGACCCGGCTTCCTGGGAGGAGCTGCCACCATCTCAGCGGGTTGATTAAAGTCGTCACAGGGTTGTTTTGAACATTTAATTTACCAGGCACTCGGCGCGGTGAGAGCTGCCCCTGGGGAAATCTAGGCCCAGCGAGCAGAGGCAAACCCTCACCAAGCACAGCTCAGGCCCATTCATTGCTGGACTCACCTCCCATCAGCCCCAGTGGCGACACCTCGGGAAGGCAGGGCGACACTGGGCTGGAGGGCCAGGTTCCTGCACAGGCCTGGGGAGACGAGTCCTCATACCCCTCACCCCCACCTGCGGGGGTCATGAGGGACCCCCCCCCATGCACATGCACATGCATTCTACACACAGACAGCCCCTCCTGGGCCCACCCAGCCAGCTTTCCAAGAAGGGACCAGGCCCGTCAGCCAGCGGTTGGAGAGCTGGGGTGCCCGCACGCTCGCACAGGCCTGTGGGGCGGAGACTGCAGCAGTCACACTGCGACGGGGGAAACCTGGGCCCGAGGGGAATGGACAACGTGGACGCAGGTCAAAAACCAGGGCTTGTCTTCGGCCTGCGCACTGAAGGGTCCCGGTCAAGGGCACGGACCTCGTTTGCAGGCTCCTCCCCGGCCCGGTCCCTGGTCGGGGCGCATGCAGGAGGCAACCCATCAATGTGTTTCTCTCACTCACATCAATATTTCTCTCTGTCTCTCCCTCTCTCTCCACTCTCTCTACAAATCAGTGGGAACATATCCTGGGGTGAGGAATCTAAAAGAACACCAGGGCTCGTGCAAAGCCGCCCCAACACAATGTGCACATGACCCGGCTTGTGTGTGTAGAGACCATCTGTGCCCAGAAGGGCCGGGACCCTCCCTGGCAGCCATGAGAGTCCTCACCTCCAGGGAGAGGGGAGGCTGGCCCCCGAAGGGACCTTCCTTCCCATTGCGTCCTCCTGGCCGACTCGAGCTGTGTGGGATGTGTAACCATGGCAGGCCGGGTTCCATAGGAGGCAGGAAGGCTGGGAGTGCCCGGGCTGCCAGGCAATGCCGAGGCCCGTGCCAGGACCACATGGGGCATGGACCCATCCTCGTCCCCTCGAGGGTGGGAGGGTGAGACCTTCTTTCTCATCTCAAGGGGCTTCCCCAGGGCTGGTCAGCACAGCAGGGCCCCTGTCACACCACTCCTGGAGGCTGGGCCCGTGCCCGGAGAGGGGGGAGGATGCCTAGGGGAGCAGCCGGTGACCACAGCCCAGCGAGCCCAGCCCAGTGAGCCTCGGAGGGAAGCCATCCTGCTCAGGCTGTGCCCCCCGCAGCCTGAGGGCAGGTGTCAGGTGCAAGGGGGTTGCTGTCACTGCGCCAATCCTCCTTCAAGGGCATCTGCTGCTGGGGAGGCCCATCGGCCAGGGGTATTTTCCTGACCCCCATCTTGCAGATGAGGAAACTGAGGCAGAGGACTCATCCCAGGCACTGCACCGAGGCTGCCACCCCTGCGTTCTGCTGCGGCCTCCCTCCCGGGCGCCAGCGCCAGGCCGCAGGAGTGCAGCCAGGGAGGGCAGGGAAGGTTGTGAGCTGGGAGCTCCCCGAAGGAGGCGGGGCAGGAGCAGAGGATGGTCAGCCCGGCAGCCAACTGAGGGTGAGGGTTTGTCCGGTGGAGAGAGAGAGGCCAGCGGGGTCAGGCCGGCCTCTGGAGATGGGTCACTCAGCCAGCCCACGGCCCTCCTGCCTTCCTGCCCTCCTGCCCTCTGCCCACCCCGACCAGCTCCTCACATCCGGAGGCCCAGGCCCAGACTCTCAGCGCCGCGGGCGCCGCGGTTTCAGCACCTCGGCCAGCGCCCCGGCCCTGCCTCCTCCCGCGGGTGGGCTGGGCGTCTGGACCTGGAGGTGTTGGGTGGTCCCCGCTTCATTTACTCCCGCACTCGCCCCGAGTCCGCCTGGACCCCCATTGCTGTCATCGCCCCGCTCTCTGTCTCCAGGACCGCCTGTCCCTTGCGGGTGTGTCCGCAGTCAGACCTCCCCTCGGCCTGCGCCTCAGGCCCAGGCCGGCCACCCACCTCTTCACTGCGAGGCCCCGCCTGGGGGCTCTGCGCCCACCGCCGCCCCCTGGGGGCTGGTCTCCGCACTGCAGCCGGGGGGAGGGGGGATTTAAGAAGGTGACGGTGTGCTCTGGCCCTCAGCCTGCCCGCCAGGGCGCCCAGGCGGGGTCTCCAGCTCTCTGGGCCCGTCGCCCCCACCCCCTCCATGCCCAACCCCCAAGTCCTACACATCGCCTGTCCGCTTGGCCTGGGCTTCTTCCTCACAGCTGGCCAGCTCCAACTCCAGGTCAAAGTCAGGTGCCACCTCTTCCAGGAAGGCCCCCAGCCCCAGGCAGAACGAGTCCCCCAGTCCTCGCTCTCCTGCCAGAGCTGGGCTAGACTCACCTCGGGCGCCCAGAGCCCAGCTCCGGCTCCGCCGAGCACTCCCGGGTGTCAGTGGACATTTAAGGAAAGCAGGCAGCCGGGCAGGTGGCAGGAGCAGACCCCTCCTCCCGACCCCCTGGGGTCAGACACCGGGAGCCAGGACCCTGGGAGCCAAGCTGTGCACCCGCAGCCACATCTGGAATGGGGGCACTTCCCAGCGCAGCCAGCAGGTGGCGCACCTGGGCCGCAGTCGCTGCTCAAAGGAAAGTACTAGTATGTGAGACCACCTGGTGCAGTTTCCCCCTTATGCAGATGGGGAAGCTGAGGCCCTGGGAGGGGCGGGGCGGGCCTTCCACCCCTGAGAGGGAGCCCCGCCAGCCCCGTGGCCTCCCCAGCATCCCTTCCACACCACCCACAGGCCTGGGCCACCCACCCCACACCCCTGCCTTCCTACTCCGTTCTGGTACCTGTGCCGCTGCCTCTACCCACCCAAGTCCTGGGCTCGGCCTCCAGCTTGAGAACAGGCACCGAGCGGGGCAGAGGGACACGTGGGGGCCGAGTCCCACGGAGCTCCCCGGGCCCCTTTGCCTGAAGCTGTGGTCCGGAAAGCTCCGGAAAAGCCCCCGGGGCAGCTGCAGCGCCACCTTGTCACTACCCCAGACACGGCACGGCCTCGCCACGTCCCTCCCGACCTCCTAGTTCAGTGGTCGGCAAATTGCATCTTGCGAGCCACATGCGGCTCTTTGGCCCCTTGAGTGTGGCTCTTCCACAAAATACCAATTTCTGCGCATGGGCCACGAAGTTTCAACCACACTGAACATGTGTGCCCGCACGCAGAGGAGACCCCATCAGACTCCTGCGGGTGGACAAGGCCGTGTCCCGGATGAAAATGACACGGTGGGACCGAAGCGAAGTGGACACTTCAGAAAACACACGTCGATGGAATTCTCCGAAACTATTCTCGATGACGCAGAACGCGAGGCTACGGCCATGAGGGGAGCCGCGGGACGGCGAGTCCACCCCAGGCAGCTGCTGAGGGAACAGGAAAGGGAAGAAAATGAAATGGAAGCAGGAACAGGAAGGAGCAGAGGTCAGAGTGGAAAGCAGCGAAACAGAAGACTCAGAGAGAGTCAACGCAACCAGAAGCCGGTTCTTGCAGAAGATCAATAAAAATGATAAACCGCTGGCCAGGCCGAGAAAACACCAATCATCAATATTCAGAATGAGAGAGGGGCCTGGCCGGGAGCTCGGTTGGTGAGAGCGTCGTCCCGGGGCGCCAAGGGTGCAGGTTCGACCTCCGGTCAGGGCACATACAAGGGGCAGCCAGTGAGTGCACAGGTAAGTAGAACAATGTCAATCTTTCTCTCTTTCTCTCGCTCTCGCTCTAAAATCAATTTTTTAAAAAAGAATGAGATGGAACATTGCCACAGAGCCTACAGATATTAAAAAGAGTACAATGGAGCTTTTTATTGATCTCAGAGAGGAAGGGAGAGGGAGAGAAAGATAGAAACGTCAATGATGAGAAAGAATCATGGATCTTCTGCCTCCTGCACACCACACCCCACACTGGGCATCGAGCCCGCAACCCAGACATGTGCCCTGACCAGGAATCGAACCGTGACCTCCTGGCTCAGAGGTCGACGCTCACCCACTGAGCCAGGCTGGTGGGCAGTAATGGAGTTTTATGCCAGTAACGCTGACAACTTAGATGGACAGATTCCTGGAAAGCTAGGAACTGCTACAACTCAACTGAGAAGAAGCAGGCTGAACAGCTGCCTCTGTTACAGATGCTGAATGCGCTGCTGAAAATCTCCCAACAGAAAAGCAACATCAGGGCAGGGCCTCAGGGGCAGGGCCCTGGGACAAGGACCGAAGGGCCACAAAGACCCAGGGTGGCCCTCTGGGTGGTGGGTCTGCTGGCTTGACTGCACGAGGCTTCACGGTGCACACATCACATGTCATCAGGGGACGCCGTAACACGGGCAGCTCACCATGTGCCCTCACACCTGTGAACTGGACAGTGAGGAGCAGGGTTTTCCCCAAAGACTGAGGGAGGCTCAAGGAGACTTCACTTGAACATGTCCCCCTATCCATGTCCCCATCTGTGTCCCCCATCCATGTACCCCATCCATGTATCCCAACCATGTACCCTATCTGTGTCCCCCATCCGTGTCCCCATCCATGTATCCCAACCATGTACCCCCATCTGTGTCCCCATCCATGTCCCCCATCCGTGTCCCCCATCTGTGTCCCCATCTGTGTCCCCCATCCATGTCCCCCACCTGTGTCCCCCATCTGTGTCCCCCATCCGTGTCCCCCATCTGTGTCCCCATCTGTGTCCCCCATCCGTGTCCCCCATCTGTGTCCCCCATCCATGTCCCCCTATCTGTGTCCCCCATCTGTGTCCCCATCCGTGTCCCCATCCATGTCCCCCATCTGTGTCCCCCATCTGTGTCCCCATCCATGTCCCCCATCTGTGTCCCCCATCTGTGTCCCCCATCCATGTCCCCCATCTGTGTCCCCATCTGTGTCCCCATCCATGTCCCCCATCTGTGTCCCCACCCATGTCCCCCATCTGTGTCCCCCATCTGTGTCCCCCATCCATGTCCCCCATCTGTGTCCCCCATCTGTGTCCCCCATCCATGTCCCCCATCTGTGTCCCCATCCATGTCCCCCATCTGTGTCCCCCATCCGTGTCCCCCATCTGTGTCCCCCACCCATGTCCCCCTATCTGTGTCCCCCCACCCGTGTCCCCCTCCATGTCCCCTGAAGCCTCTCAGACCAGAGCAGAAGCTCAGCCAGGTCCCCGCTGGCCCGGAGCCCTCCCAGGTGGACAGGTCTGTTTTTCGGGGTTCACCTGTCACTGAGGGTGTGGAGAAAGTGAGGAGCCGTCCCCTGCTCTCCTCCCACAGCAGTGGCGGCAGTGGGCGGAAGCCCTCAGGGCAGCCAGGGCATACGGAAGGGCAGGGAGGCTGTGCCCGCTGGGGGCTCCTCGGCTGAGGACCGGAGGGCCGGCAGGACCAGGGCATCCCCCGAAGGCCCAGGCCGGGGCTGTGTCCCCTCCGTCCACCCTGTTCTCCGGCTGAGGTCTAGCACCTCAGCCTCAGGCCTGTCACCCTGGACTTGGGCAGCGCCCCGGCTCCTTGCCAGCCCCCGGGGACGCGCACGCAGCGGCTTGGGCAGCGCGGGCTCCGGAGGCTGCCTGGTGGAGCTCCGTGAACAGAGAGCAGCGGCTTGGGAAGGACAGGGGTTTATTTCTCTGGCGGAAAAGACGAGCGGTCCCAGGAGCGAGGGCCGCGTGTCCCCCGGCCGGGGCTCCAGGACCGACTCGGAGCTGCAGCCGGGAAGTCCCGCGGTGAGCGGGCCCTCGGGGGCCTGGCTGGGCCGGGAGGGGGAGGACGGGGCAGGTGCACTGGGCAGAGCCCCACGCCAGCAGCCCGTGTGCTAAGAAGGGAGGCGGACTCCGTCCGCAGGGTGAAGGCAGAGGAGAGGGTGGGATGCAGGGGCCAAGACCCGGGAGGACTGGGCTTGTGTCTGCCAAGCAGGAGCTGCCAGAGACCCGGGAATGGAGGGGACACTTTTGAGACGCCACCCCGTTGCCACCCGGCTTCCCCCACCAGCCCTCCCACAGGAGCTCGGGCCCAGGCCAGCGCCTGGGGATTGGGCTGCATCACCTCCGAGGAGCCTCCAGTAGCCCCACGAGGTGGGCAGGTGGGCGCCGCTCCCTTTAACCAGAGAGGGGGGTGCTCTGCGGGAGGAGGGACTGGCCAGGTCACCTGCTCATAGGCAGCGGGGCTGGGATGTGAACCCCATGGACTCCCCGCCTGTGTCATGCCGGCCCTGGGGGAGGGGGGGGTCCTTGGTCCTCCAGCCTCGCCCCTGCAGAGGACCAGGGCCCCAGCCAGACATGAGGGGAGCAGCCAGGGGGCCTGGGAGAGGCTGGGAGCAGGGTGGAGTGGGCTGGGGGATCCCCTCCCCTCCCCTCTCTCCCCTCCCCTCCCTAAGGCAGCTGCTCCAAGCGGAAGGGAGCCGGGAGGCAAGGACCTGTCTCCGGAAGGCGGGAGCAGGTCTGCTGAGTCCTGGAGCCCTTCCCTGCGGAGGGGCGCTGTGGCAGGGGTGGGGGTCTCCTGAGACCAGAGCCAGAGGCAGGGCTGGGCCAGGCCCGCCTGGTCCTCGGGGATGAGAAGGGAGGGGGAGACCCCACATGAGGATGCCTCCCGAGGGAGGAAGGACTGCGGCCCGGGAGCGGTTCAGTGTTGGATCAGGTGTTTATTTCCGTGGGTCACAACGTGCACATCCACCGCGGACACAGTGCCCAGCCCCAAACAGCACCGGAGGCTCCCAGGCCCGCAGCGGGCCCAGGCTCTGGCCACCAGGTGTCACACCAGGTGTCCCGCCCTCCTCCGCACCCTGTCCCTGTCCCAGGGACCCCTCATTCATTCGCGCTCACCGGACGCCTGCGCGCCCCCAGGGCCTCGGGAAGTGCGGGCTCCGACGGCACAATCCCAGCTGCTCCCAGCGCCCGGGGGTGACCAGCTCCCGGCCAGGAGGGCACCGGCTGCACCTCGCCAGCTCCAGGCGGGCAGAGCGCACCTCGCCAGCTCAGGAAGCCGAAGCCGGGGCGTGCCCTCCCTCCGCGGGGCCCACCGCCAGGTCCCGGCTGGGAATTCTGCGGAGTTTCGAGAAGGGTGGGGCGCTCCGGGCGCTGGAGGGCGGCGGTGGCGTCTCCCGGCCGGCAGCGCGCCAGGAGCATGGGGGCGGGGGCGGCCGCAGCACCGGGCGGCTCCCCGCGGTCCGGTGGCCACCAGCGCCGGGCATCCCCACGTCCGCCCACCTCCCAGCAGCACGCGCCCCTCGGCCAGGGCCGGGCTGCCGGCCGCCCCACCGAACTCGGAGGAGACGGGCGGATCCGGCGCGCCCCTGCCCCTGACTCTGCGCGGAGCGGGGCCGCACGGGACGCGCCGTCGGTGTCGCTCGCGCCGTCAGTGTCGCTTTCGCTGCCGCCGCCGGGCGCGCCGGGGCTAGTGGTCCTAAACATTTCACAATTGCGCTACAGACTGTTGAACTGTTGAGAACCACTGGCCCCTGCGCGCTGTCCGCCGCCGCCGCGCTGCGGAGAGAAGCCCGCCACCCGCCCGGGCCGGCCCGGCGCTCCGTGCGCCCCGACAGCCGGACGGCGCGGACGCCCGGCCCGGCGCAGGGGAGCACAGCCCGGGGCCGGCACGCCCGCCGCGCCGCGTCCGTCCGCGGAGCCCCGAACCCCCGACGTCCCTGCGCGTGGCCGGCGGTGCGTCGTTGCCGCGGAGGCCAGCGCGGCGGCGCCTTTTAAGCCACGGCCGAGGCGCCCTCCCCCGCCCGGAATGCGCCCGCGCGGCGCTGGCCCGACCGGTTCTTCCGGGCGGGGCGGCTCCCGCCGGCCCGTGGGTCGCGCGGCGGGTCGTCCGCAGCCGGTACCTGCGGGTGCGCCCCTGCGGGGGTGGCCCTGACTCACCGGCCGTGGCCCCGCCCGGCGCACCTGGCGTCCCCCGGGTCTCGCTCCCGGTGGGGGGGCCACGCCCGCACCGTCTGGCGTGGGGCGGGGGCGGGTGACACAGGCCGCCGGGCCCGGGAGGCCGGCGGGAGGACGCAGCCTGTGGGCGGGGGGCCGGGCCTGGGCCGCGCGCCCATCCCTGTCCCTCTCACTTCAAAGGAGCTCGGTGGGAGGGGAGGAGGGGAACAAAGAGAAAGTGAAACCAGAGGTGGGAGCGCGCGCAGGTTTCTAGGTCTCAGGCCCAGTGCCTTCCCAGAGGGAGGGCGGCGCCGAATCCAGCCCGGCACCCACACTGGGCGCCCGCCCTGCCCCCTCCCTCCCACAGGGGCCCAGCCTGCCCCCCCCCCCACACATACAGTGCTCCATGCCCCATGCCCTGCGGTCTGGCCTCCTGGTCACCTGGAGATGCGGGGGGGGGGGGGGGCGGCCAGGGTGACGGTCAGTGAGCTGCCCATGGCAGGCACACGGGCGGGGGGTTGAGGGGGGACGGGGTTCGAGCTTTAGAAAGAGAAAGCTTGGGGGGAGGTGGCCCCAAAAGCCCTTGGCCACCTGGAGCCAGGGGTGTGGCTGCATGGGATGGGGCTGGGCCCGAGTCCAGGGACTGCACATTAGGGAAACTGAGGCTCAGAGAGGGGCAGCGACCTCCCGGAGGTTTCACAGGGCCCGGTGGTGGGGTCAGGGGCTGGGGCCAGGGTGGGGGAGTGATCGTCACCGAAGTGTGTGACCAAGAGGAGCCTAGGCGTTCCTGCCCCCAGACCTCCACCTCGGGGGCCAGAGGACTCCCCTCTCCATCCCCAGCTGAAGCCCAGCCCCAGTCAGACCCCCCTCCACACCCTCTCCTGCCTGCACTGTCTCTGCACCAGAGGGTTAGAAGGAAGAGGGGATGGGAGGGACTGAGGTGTGAGCAGAGGGGAGGCGGGGCGGCCCGGGGCGGGGCTGCCGAAAAGCCTGACTTTATGATGGAAAGCGCTGGGTGATGGCACTGGCAGCCGGAGATCCAGAGATAGGCCGGGACGGGATCCACCAGGAGCCAAGCCCCACCCAGAGGGAATTGCTAGGTGTGAGCTTGCGGGGGAGGCTGGTCCCTCGGGCACCCTGAGGGGCCCTGGCTGCCTCCCACGCTCACCCCGCCCTCGCCATGCCAGGCCTTGCTCCCTGTCTCAGGCCAGCCCCACTCCACGTCCAGGAGCTGAGGAGGCTGCCCCGGTCAGTGCCAGGCGGGCGCATCGCCAGCCGCCACGGGCAGCGTGGGACCCTGCTCGCACACTGGGCCTCGCGTCTTCAGCTGTAAAGGGGGTGGGCCAGGGCCCCTCGGGCATTCGGACAAAAGAAGCTGCACGCGGCATTGTCCTGGGTGGGGCTGCCCCATGCCACGGTGTCCTGCGTGCCAGCCTGGACCCCGGGGCCATTCTCGGAGGAGCTGGCCTGGCTCCGGACACAAAACAGCCTGAGGAACTTTCCCACTTGTGCCTGCGACTCCCCCAGCTTCCTGAGGTGCGGGCTGGTCCCGGGCCGCTCACCGCGGGGCTCTGTGTCCCCGAGTGTGGGGGCCCGAGAACGGGGCCAGCCGGCCGGCCCTGGGGGCGAGGGGGAGCGCCTGCATCTGCTGGCCGAGCCGCCCCTGCCATCCGTGACCCACTTGGAGAAGGCCCGGCTGGCAGCGTCTCCTCCGTGGGCATGCAGGACAGTGGGCGTCTCAGCTGGCAGGACCCATCCCAGGACAGGGTTCCGCACCAGCAGGCCGGCACCTGCTCTGGGCGGGCGGTGCGCTGTGGGGTGACAGGAGCGGCTTTCACAATCCCTCGTCCCCAGTCCCCTCAGAGCAGGGCCAGAGGCGGGGGGGGGGGGGCGCCCGAGAGGACGGGTGCCCAGCTTGAGCCCCCACCTGGCTTTTGTCTGGCTGCCCGCCCCCAGCCTTCTGAGGGTCCCAGCCCCCCAGCAGCAGTGGGGCTCCTCCAGCCCCTCCTCCCCAACTACGGCCCCCACACCCCACCATCAAGTGTGGGGCAGAGGCCCAGGGCCCACCGTGCCCACGTGGCGTCACTGGTTGTGCAAGGCCCTGGCACACCCGAGGCTGGGTGAGAATCTGGGCGGCGGCCAGCCGGGCCTGGGAACCAGGCTGAGGAGCCTGGGGCGCAGGTGGCGCCGCCCCCGGCCTGGCCCACCTGGGAGAGGCCCCAGCTGCACGGTGGGTGCCAAGGTTGAGTTCTGAGTTCATGCTTTTGCCCCAAACCTACAGGGCACAGGCTCTCCGCCCGGGGGCACAGACAGACGGACAGACAGCCGAGAACCCTCCTATGGGTAGTTGAAGAGGTGCCAGGGGCTGGGGGACCTGGAAGGAGGCAGCCCCCGGCTCCTCAGGCCCATCAGGGAGGGGTTGGGGGTGTGTGGGGGGGAGGGGAAGGGATCCCCCGGGCAACCCAGGCAGAGTCACAGGTGGGGCCGAGCCTGGGGTGTGCCCACCCCACTGGACCATGTAGACGGACAGAGGACCAGCTTGGGGACCAGACGCCTGGTCTCAGTCCCACCTGGGCCTCTGAGGACGGAGCTGCCCAACGGCCTGGGCCTGCCCGCCCACCTCACACCTGCGGGGGCGCGGGGGAGGGCAGCCATCCGCCCACCCGGAACCAGGGCTGCACAGGCCACCCCCTCTGGCTCCCCAGGCAGGTGGCCTGGCCGGCGGGGCTCACAGTGAGTAGTGAGTCAGGGCCCCGGGCAGATCGGGACTGGCATGAACCCCGTGGAAGGGCTGGCCCACTGCAGGGGCCCCCAGGTAGCAGCAGGCAGGCGAGGACCTGAGAGACGACCCCTCAGGAGAGTTAGAGGGGAGCGCACATGGGTGGGGGGCTGCCTGGAGGAGGTGACTCCAAGCTCTAAGAATGAGGATTCCCACGGAGGGGATGGGGCAGAGGTTGTCTGGAGGAGGGAACAGCCCGCAGGCGGGGAGACAGGGCAGTGGGGAAAGGGGACCACTGGCCCTCCCGGCAGGGCCTGGCGCGCACTCCCGTTGCCTGGGACAGGCTGGCTCAGTGTCTCACCCGGCGTGCTGGTCACCACCCTGTGAGCCAGCATCTGGGCCTCACCCCTCCCCACCCAACACACACACACACACATGCACACACATACATACATGTACACACACACATACACACACACACAGCGCGGGGCCCCAGACAGACCCACGCACAGGCTCTGGGGACCCAAGCGGGAGTGTCCCTGAGACTTTATTGTCACGCCGCCCAGCACAGACACGAGGTCGGTCTCGGGAACAGGACAGACAGAGTCCTGGCAGCGGGAGCACCAGTCAGAGCCACAGGGAGGGGTGCCCGCGACACCCCCTGCAGGTCACATGAGGGATGGCTGATGCCGCAGCAGCCGGTTCGGTCAGACACCAGGCAGCACTTCCTGAAAAGAGAGGTCTGCTGAGGCCCATGGCGGACGGACAAGCCCGGGCTTTCACCGGGAGGGGCCCCCTGAGGCCCAGACACATCCACCAGCCTCGCGCATCTTCCCGAGGCCGCGGGGGGAGTGCGGGTGGGCTGGCGGCGGGGGCCTGGCCAGCACAGCCGGGGAGGAAGGGGGGCACCCGGTCAGGGGGGCCCTGGGGTAAGTGGGTCAGGGCGGGCAGGACACGCAGCAGAGGCATCCGAGCACCGTTGGGCCTTGAGGACCTGCTTGGCCATGGCCGGACTCTCCAGGGCTGTGGTAGGTGTGTCAAGGGGCGGTTGACAGGACAGAGTCCAGGAGGTCTGAGGTGGCCCCTCCTCCAGGCAGCCCTCCCTGACTCCCATCTCCCACCAGCACATTCACCTCCCCCTACACAGTGGGTGCCCGCCCACAGGAGAGGCTCTGGCCCACGCTGGGGTCCGGCCACACAGCTGGGAGTGGTCGGCCCTGCCTGGGGGGACTTACCGGCCCCGGAGCCGGGGCCCCAGCCCCACCCTGGAGGCTCTGTAGGAGAGTCACCACCTCCACGTTTCCAGCGGCTTCTGCCTGCAGGAGGGGGCCCGAGGGAGGAGCTGCTGAAGGGTTACTGACCAGCCACCTGGCTTCCGCCCAACCTTCCCCAGCCCAGGAGCCCCCCGTCCCGCCTTCTCCTGCCCAGGCACACGGGGCCCATGTGTCACTCTCGCCCCCACAGCTCCGGCACTGGAAGGGGGTCATCCCCCCCCCAGCCCGGGCCCCCAAGTGTGAAGCGTGTTCACCAGGAGAGTGTGGGCATTTGTGGGAGGGGCAGGGGGGCTTGCGGAGCTTCAGGGAGGCCTTCCTGGAGGAGGCGGTGGTCCTGGAGCCCAGGGGGCACTCACCACAAGCAGGGCGCTGCGCCCATCGTAGCCCGGCTGCCCCAGGTCAGCCCCTGCCTGCCACCACGCCCACAGGCCTTCGCTGTCCGCCCTGGAGGCCAGCCTGGGAGGGGAGCCAAGGGGGGCCATCAGGGCCTGCTGGGCGCCGGCCGGCCATCAGCCCACCTGCCTGCCCAGGTGCCGGCAGCGTTGGTACAGAGCCAACGCCAAACAGCTGACCCAGCAGCGCCGGGCCGGCCCAGGGGGCGGGAGGCGGGAGTGGCAGCCTGGGTCTGGTTTCACCCAGCGCGGGTGCCTGTGACTCAGGTCAGGGGTGCACACACACGCACACACACACACGCACGCACACGCAGGAGCACGCACACACGGGCATGCAGGCCCGGGCACACGTACACACCCCGTGCTGAGAGCTGCATGCCAGTTTCACATTTCACAACACGCTCTCCCTGGGCGGGGCCCGCGGGGCCAGGAGAGTCTGAGGCAGACCCGGGGGAGGGGGGGCAGGATGGAGTGAGCCCGGCAGCTCACGGAGGGGCCTGCCTGCCCTGGAGGAGGGGGTGGCGGGTGGCAACCCCCAAACCCCTGCCCTCTTGGAGGAGCCCACCCCCAGCTCTGGGACCTGGGGGTGCGGGCAGCCCCCCAAAGCGGCCCTAGTGACCCCCTCCTAGTCAGGAACCCACAGCAGTCCTCATGGCGGTACTGGGTAACTTCTGGGTGCACCCACCATCCCCTCTGGGACCTGGCTGACCCGACCGCTCCCTGCCTTGGTTTCCCCTTCTGTCAGTGAAGCCAAAAAGGCCCACCTGCGGGTGCAGCCTGCACCAGAAGTCCCTCTCAATCCAGACCAGAGGCTGTGGGCGGCCGCACAGGTTCAGCCCGAGCTCCTCCCTCCTGGCCCACCCCCATCTGCTGGCCCAGCACACCCTCCTCCCTGACAGAGTGGTGGGGGCAGGGCCCGTTAGCCCTCAGGCGTGACCCCCACGACCCTGAAGCCAGGGCTGGAGGGGAGCTGGGGCTTTGGGGTGGGTGAGGGGGCAGAGCTGGGGGTCTTCTCCCTGTGAGCAGGCAGCTCGCCCCTCCTCACTCCCCGCCCATCGTCCCGAGATACCAACGTCATCTCAGCCTCTGGGACCGGGCTCTGAGCTTCAGGGGAGCACACCCCAGCCCCGGCCAGCGCGCCAACCCAGCCACACGGGACAGGCCTCGCCCTGCTGTCCTCCCCGCTGCCCCCGTGCCGTCCTCCCGCCTCCACCGCCCGCAGGCCAGCCTGTGGGCAGCCCGGCCGGACGCGGGAGCTGCTGGTGGCTCAGGGGGCAGCGGCGGGGCCTGGTCACCCTGGGGAGGGTCCCAGGGACGGAGGAAGCCTTGGCCTGCCCTCCGCAGCCACCCACACCCTCAGCGGGGACCTCCAGGCCCGCCCTCCCTGTGCCTGTCCCCTAGGCTGGCTGTGGTGGTCGCTCAGGGCAGCTGGGAGGTCAGTCATGCTGGCAACGGGCATGGTGCTCCGAAGCCCCCACCAGCCGCCCTCCCACAGGCCTCCCTCCCTGCCCGGCCCCAGGCCTCACCTGCACAGCTCTGTCCCCACATCCTCCAGCTCCCGGGCCGAAAGGCAGGCCCCGGCCGCCCGCAGGAGCCCGATGGCACCCCGGTGCCTGCACGGGAAGGGGCGCTGAGACACCGCGGGGCTCCGGGCCTGCGCTCAGGACAAGAGCCCCCTGCCCCAGACCAGACCCCACACCCCCGCGAGTCCAGGGCACCCTGGCTCCCCAGGGCGGGCCAGCCAGCCCCCTGGGAAGCTCCTGCCTCGCCCCCTGAGGTCTCCCCGCCCCCCATTCTGGGGCTGCGGCACCCCTGTGAGCACCTGGGACAGCCCGCCTGGGGGACAGTCCCCAGGCCCAGCTGCCCGCCCCCTGGCACACCCACCCCGGCCGTGCTGGGTGGGGAGGGGATGAACGTGGGCTGGGCTGGGGGAGCAGACCTGGTGTGGACAGGTGTCAGAGGCCGAGTCCCCGGGCCAGCCGGGCTGAGCCGGCCACGGGAAGGTGGGTGGGTGTAGCTCGGGAAGCCAGGGCAGCCCAGCCGCTGCAGTGGAGGGCGGAGACCCCCCCCCCCCCCCACAGTGTCCAGGTCGACCAGAACCCCACGGCCACCTCCCCTCAAGGAGGCTGGAAGGAGGGTGACCCCAGCCCTCCCTCCCCCTCCCCACGATGCCAAGAGCCTGCGGAACCACCCCAGGGCACAGTAGGGTGGGCAGGGGGAGGAGGCAGGGAGACCGGTTTGGGGGGTGTTGTGACAGCCGTGGCGCGGGTGGGGAGGAGGGTGGGACCCAGGTGGGGTGACCTCATGTGCTACCCATCCCCGCCCCTGTGAGCTCCAGCCAGATCGCTGGGCACTGGGGTCCACCCTGAAGGCCCCTCCGCCCTCCGCCCTCCGCCCTCCGCCCTCTGCCCACCGCCTACCACCAGGCCTGTGCTGAGGGCTCCGTGCTCACAGGAGCCTGGGAAGGAGGTGGAGCCCTTCACCCCTTCACCAGGGGATGCACCCCGCCCAGGGTGCACAGTGGAGGAGGGCACCAGGGCTGGGCCCTGACAGTCTGGAGGCCCAGGCCCCATACCCTCACCATCTGCCCTGAGACTCCGGAGCCTCTCCCTGAGATAACTCAGGACCCACAAGCACGCCCCATGCCCCCCCACCCCGCCCAGAGAATGCTGAGGGGCCCAGGCCAGGGTGGGGCCGGGGTGGAGGCTGGGAGGGGGGCTGGGAGGGGGGCCGGGGTGGGGCCGGGGTGGGGGCTGGGAGGGGGGCCGGGGTGGGGGCTGGAAGGGGGACTTGGGGGGGTTGGGAGTGGGGCTGGGAGGGGGGCCAGGAGGGGGGCTGGGAGGGGGGCCGGGGTGGGGCCAGGGTGGGGGCTGGGAGGGGGGCTGGGAGGGGGGCCGGGGTGGGGCCGGGGTGGGGGCTGGGAGGGGGGCCGGGGTGGGGGCTGGAAGGGGGACTTGGGGGGGTTGGGAGTGGGGCTGGGAGGGGGGCCGGGAGGGGGGCTGGGAGGGGGGCTGGGAGGGGGGCCGGTGCTATGGACACGGCAAGCCTGGCTCTGCCCTGGGAGGAGGAAGACTTCCCAGGGGTGAAGAGCAACGCTGAGGTCACTGCCCAACACACGTGTTCATGCGTGCTCACAGAGACGCACACACAGCTGCGTCTGGGGCTGCTCTGGGCACACGCGGGCAATGGGGCCGGACACCAGCGGCCCCACCCCACCTCCTGGGCAGCCACAGCACCTGCCCAGCCCCTCCGGCCCTGTCACCTCAGGGCCACCACCCCCGGGTGTGGACTGTCCGTCAGGGCAGGTGAGGGCGGCCCCGGAGAGAGGCCGGCCTGGGGAGGGCGAGGTGACGCCGGAGAAGGCAGGCGGCACCCTCAGGCCCACGGCCCGCCCGCCTGACCACGGGAGGGAGTCACCGGGCAGCCCAACAGGTGCAGCCCCTCACGGCAGCGCGTCCGGAGGCCCCCGGTTCCGGCCCGGCCCCCGGGCAGGACACCCCACTGCCTCTCCGCCCGGTGTCCTCTGCCCCCTCCCTCAAGGAGACCCCACTGGCACCCCAAACACGCCCCGGCTGGGCCCCTGCCTCTGAGAAACAGGGTGTGGGCCCCCCTTGGAGGCACTCCTCCCGCCGCCGGGCAGGCTGAGCCTGTCTGAGGGCACCTGTGCCCACCCAGCCTGGCGCCTGGCACCGTCAGCCAGCCCATAGCTTGCCCCGCCCGGAGGTAGCTGGGTCCAGCCCCTGCCCACATGTGCGCGGGCCGGTACCTGCCCCTGACGGCCAGCAGCAGGGGGCTGAGGCCCTCCTGGTCCCGGGCGTCCACGGCCGCCCCGCAACGCAGCAGCAGGCTCACCGCCGCCGTGTGGCCCCTCCGCGCGGCCGCGTGCAGCGGGGTTTGACCCTGAAAGTCCTCCAGGCTCAGGTCGCTGCCCTGGGGTGACGTAAGGACAGGTCCCCACTGCGGAAGGGCTGGCAGGGTGAGGTGGGCCACCGGGAAGGGACCGGCGGGGCGGGGTGCCCCGGGTGGGGCCCGGCACGGGGCCCTGCCCCCGCCCCCGGCCCAGGGTCGCACCCCCGGGGGCTCACCCGCTCTGCCAGGGCCTGCAAGGCCTCCAGGTCGCCGGCGTGGGCCGCGGCGCAGGCCAGGCTGGGGGTCAGGGCGTCTCGAACAGCATCCGCCTCCTGGGTGGGGGGGACGCAGCATCTGGGACCTTGCCTCACCCGGGGTTCGCAGCATCCCCCAGAGCAAGTCCAGGGCGGGACGCTGCCACCCGCACTGTCCTCAACAGCTGTGCCCAGGGCCCCTGCCCCTGAGACCCGCCTCCTGCACCACCTTCCGGAACATGTGACCACGGGACTCGGGGCTCTTGGGAGGGAGCCAGCCCCCCCCCCCCAGAAAGAGCCCCGCTCCACACATCCCAGAGCCCCAGCACCAGGAATGTGGGCTATCTAGCAGCTCACCCGATGCCAGAGGCCGGGGGTCCCAGCAGAGGCCGGGCCAGGCAGCCCCGCACCGGGCTCAGCCCACGCCCAGCCCACGCCCAGCCCACCTCAGCCCGCACCTGTGGCCGGGCCTGACCACAAGGCCACCCTAATAACAGGCCACACGCATCCGGCCTCATCTGACCACCACCCAGGGGAACCGCAGTTAAAGCTCCAAAGCTCCCATGACAGGTCCGCCCACCCCTGCGTGCGGAGGGGAAACTGAGGCACCGGGCATGACCCAGAGCCACCCTGGGTGCGTGTTCTGTTCCTGCCAGGCTCCCACGCCAGGTTTCACGTCACCCGAGGTCGGGTGTGTGAGGGGCACAGGGAGGCCCCAGCCTCCCCTGCAGACCTGGCCCCCAGCCCCCCTCCTCTGCCCTTCCTGGTCCCGGCAGCCCGGCCGAGAAGGGGGAGGAGAGAGAGAGCTTGAGGCCGGCGAGGCCGTGGGGCCTAGAGCCTCACCTGGTGGAGCCCGTGCTCAGAGCCTGAGAGACCCCTGAGCTGGAGCCCTCCATTCCAGCCCCCAGGACCCCACCTCACGAGGCAGCCTGCACCAGGGCCACAGCGGCACCGACAGCAGCCTGGCACCGTCCCTCCAGCGACAGTCCCACCAGCGACAGTCCCTCCAGCGACAGTCCCTCCAGCGACAGTCCCACCAGCGACAGTCCCACCAGCGACAGTCCCTCCAGCGACAGTCCCACCAGCGACAGTCCCTCCAGCGACAGTCCCTCCAGCGACAGTCCCACCAGCGACAGTCCCACCAGCGACAGTCCCACCAGCGGCAGTCCCACCAGCGACAGTCCCACCAGCGACAGTCCCACCAGCGACAGTCCCTCCAGCCACAGTCCCACCAGCGACAGTCCCTCCAGCGACAGTCCCTCCAGCGACAGTCCCACCAGCGACAGTCCCACCAGCGACAGTCCCACCAGCGACAGTCCCTCCAGCGACAGTCCCACCAGCGACAGTCCCACCAGCGACAGTCCCTCCAGCGACAGTCCCTCCAGCCACAGTCCCTCCAGCCACAGTCCCACCAGCGACAGTCCCTCCAGCGACAGTCCCTCCAGCCACAGTCCCTCCAGCCACAGTCCCTCCAGCCACAGTCCCTCCAGCGACACCGTCCCACCTGCGACAGTCCCTCCAGCGACAGTCCCACCAGCGACAGTCCCTCCAGCGACAGTCCCACCAGCGACAGTCCCTCCAGCGACAGTCCCACCAGCGACAGTCCCTCCAGCGACAGTCCCACCAGCGACAGTCCCTCCAGCGACAGTCCCACCAGCGACACCGTCCCACCTGCGACAGTCCCTCCAGCGACAGTCCCACCAGCGACAGTCCCACCAGCGACACCGTCCCACCTGCGACAGTCCCTCCAGCGACAGTCCCACCAGCGACAGTCCCACCAGCGACAGTCCCACCTGCGACAGTCCCTCCAGCGACAGTCCCACCAGCGACACCGTCCCACCTGCGACAGTCCCTCCAGCGACAGTCCCACCTGCGACAGTCCCTCCAGCGACAGTCCCACCAGCGACAGTCCCACCAGCGACAGTCCCTCCAGCGACAGTCCCTCCAGCGACAGTCCCACCAGCGACAGTCCCTCCAGCGACAGTCCCACCAGCGACAGTCCCTCCAGCGACAGTCCCACCAGCGACAGTCCCACCAGCCACAGTCCCTCCAGCGACAGTCCCTCCAGCGACAGTCCCACCAGCGACAGTCCCTCCAGCGACAGTCCCTCCAGCGACAGTCCCACCAGCGACAGTCCCACCAGCGACAGTCCCTCCAGCGACAGTCCCACCAGCGACAGTCCCACCAGCGACAGTCCCTCCAGCCACAGTCCCACCAGCGACAGTCCCTCCAGCGACAGTCCCTCCAGCCACAGTCCCACCAGTGACAGTCCCTCCAGCGACAGTCCCACCAGCGACAGTCCCTCCAGCCACAGTCCCACCAGCGACAGTCCCTCCAGCCACAGTCCCACCAGTGACAGGCTGCAGAGGCTCCCCCGCTCCCCGGCCTCCTCCCTCGCTGCTCCATCAACTCGCAAACCCTCCCGCTGTGGATCTGACCTCGGAAACAGGGGACCTGGGTCCGTGCCTGGTGGCCGGCGCCGGGCACATCCCGCGGACCCGCCCCCACGGGCGTACCTGGCTGAGGCTGAGGAGCTGGGCCACCCCGAGTCCCAGGCTGCTCTGAGGGGAGGGCCGGCACGTGTCCGCCTCGGGCAGCGTCATCTCGCCCCGGAGGTCCCTGGCCAGCAGCTGGGGGATCACAGAAGGGCGGGCCTCGACGCAGCCCCGCGGCCAGCGCCCCGTGGACTTGCAGTGCGGGGCGCCCTGGGCCTGCGGCTCCTCCATTCGGGCTCCATCCGTCAGCCTGAGCACCAGGCCCTGCAGGCCAGCCCGCCCTCCACCCCTCCTTGCTCAGGGTCCCCAAGGCCCAAGGCCCAGGCCTCCGCCCAACCAGGTGGCTGTGCCTGGGGCTGCCTGGGGGGTGTGAGGGACTCTCTGGGGCAGTTTGGGGAGCCTCTGGGAGTGCCCGACCTCAGGCTCCCCAAGAAGGTGAAAGGACACGTGGGGGTCGGCAAAGGGTGGGGAGCGGGGGCCCCAGAGCGGTCCCTTTGCAGCATGGGAGGCCCATATCCTGCCCCCTTTCCAAACACAGGCACAGCCCTGGACCCCGCCCCCCGCCCCCCTCCCCCGTCTGCCCTGTCACACCCCAGCCCACCCTCAGGATCCCACTGACATGCCCATAGCCCATGGGGCTCACACCTCCTTCCTGTCGTCCAGGCTCAGCCCGGGCTGGCCCAGCACATACGACAGCTTGGCCAGGGCAGCCTCGGACGTCATGTCGAAGCCCGAGATGATGCCAGCTCCCGCCGAGGCCTGTGGGGGAGGGGCGGCAGTAAACTGGTGTGGGTCCCAGCCCAGCTCGCCCTGTGCCCTCACCAGCCCCTCTGCCCTCTCCCCCCACCCCCACTATGCCCACCGCAGTCTTCAGAGGGGCGCGGTGGGGGGGGAGGGGCGGTGGTGCCCTCGCCCACCCGCTCCAGGCCCAGCCCTGCCCACCATGCTCGCTGCGCCATGCCCTCGCCAGCCCCCTCTGGGCCCTGCCCACCATGCCCGCCGCGTAGTCTGAGGTCACGGTGCCCTGCAGGCAGTGGGTGCAGTTGAGGATGAGCAGGCCGCGCGCAGCCGCCCCCCGCAGCTCCCGCAGCAGGTCCGGCTTGGTGGGCCCGTTCCCGGAGCCAAAGGTCTCCATGACCACACCCTTCAGGGGCGGCTGCAGGAAGGCCCGGACCTGCGGGCCAGGAGGGTGTGAGGCCTGGGCATCCTGGGGGACCGGCCAGAGGCAGCCGCTGCCACTGTGCTCCAGCGTGGCGGGCACTCCACCCATCCTCCCAGCGGGCCCCTGGCCCCTGCTATGTGTGCGCGGCTGTGGCCGGTGTGGGGATGCCCCGGCCACGGGAAAGGGGTCAGAGGGGGCTCCCACCTCCCTCCTGGCCTAGCCCACCCACCCAGCCGCCCGCACACGGGGAGGCTCCCAGCAGCCGGGGTTTGGGGAAGGCCTTGCAGCTAAGCCCACATCCCCAAAAGGTGAGATTGGACCCCAAGGCCCCGAGGAGGGGGGAGGGTGCAGGTCCCCCACCCGAGCCCGGGACACAACCCCTCCAGGCACGAGGGTAGCCCTGCCTGAGGCCGGCTTCCGGTGCTGAGCAGCATGTGCAGCGGGGGCAGGACGGCAGGGCAGGCGGGCAGGGCCAGCTGGTGCCGCACTGGGGAGCCCCGGGGGCAGGGGAGCGAGGGCACTCGGGTGGGGGGGGTTCGGCGGGACCTACCAGGCTGGCAGGGATCCCGGGGTAGAGGCGCAGCAGGCCCACATCACGCTCCATGCAGCTGTGCACCGCCAGCCGGGCCTGCCCACGCGCCTTCCTCACCAGCTCCCGGTTGACTGTGGGGGCAGAGGGGCCGCGTGGGGCCAGGGAGCCACCTTCGGGCCAAGACCCCAGCCCAGCTCCTCAGCCCTCTGTGCTGCTGGCTCCCCGCCTGCCCCCGGCCCTCCGCCAGTCCCCGCCATTTCCAGAGCCCTGAGCGTCCCCCGGCCACTGGGCCCTCCTGACGCCCAGCCCTGGGCTCACCAATACCTGGCGTGTGCCAGGTCCCTGGGGCACAGTGCCCAGGGGGGAGGAGGACCCCGGGGTGGGGCCTGCCTGAGCTGCGGCTGCATAGGTGGTGGTGGGGAGAAAGGCATTTGAGATGGAGAAACAGCAGGTGGGAAGGCCAGGAGGCACAACAGATGGGGCCAGCCGCAGGATCCCCAGCAAAGTCTGCTGTCCGGGACCCCGGGGGAAGTCGGGGTGGCCTTCTCAGAACAGACAGCCTCACCTGCCCCTACTGGGCACCTACCTGCCACAGCTGAGAGAGTGAAGGAATGAGTGAGTGAATGAATGAGTCTTCTGGACCCCTCCCCGTTGGGGAAAACAGCCTCCATCGGATTCACCCCAAAGCCTCAGAGGCCTAATGTGTGCCCACCACTCCCCATGGCAGGGTGGGTGACGGGGGTCCCAGCCCTGTGGGTGGAGGGGCAGATGCTTGGGGTTGGTACCCCTCAAGCCGCCATGCAGAGGCTCGGGGTCTCCAGTCTGAAGGCCACTGCACCGCCAGGACCGACCATGGGGGTCCCCGGGGACGAGGGGCTGGGCAGCAGGTCCGGCCTGTGAGCCCCAGGAGCCCGGTGCCCAGCGGGAGCCCCTCTCGGCCCGGCAGCCTGGCTGGGGTTAGAGCCCATCCCGGGCACAGGCACCGAGAGGCCCGCCCATCCCAGGACACGGAGGCCCGGGGGGGAGCCCAGCCGCGGCTGCCCGAGTCAGGGCAGGGGCTGGAGGGGACGGGGCTCTCGGATCTCCGCCCCCACGGGGTGGGTGTCAGCCTCTGTGCCCGCTGTACCCGCCAGAGCAATGCACACGTGATAACGACCTGGGAGACATTCCAGACACGCTGCCCTCTCACGGGGAGCTGGGAGGCAGGGGGCAGGGGGCACTGGAGGGTAGGCAGCCGGGAGGGGCCAGGAGGGCAGAGGCTAGGAGACCCCGGAGCCAGGGCAGCAACCAAAGGGCCTTTAATTCAGGGCCCCTGGCCCCAGGTGGGGAGCAGATAAGACAGTGGCGGGCGGGGGCTGAATCCACGAGGGGGTTATGGCTGCAGAGGGTTTAGAGACAAAGGTGGCCACGTCCCCACAGACGCCACCCCCTGAGCCCACAGGGCCAAGTCCCCGCCCTGCCAGGCGCGCTGCCCACCACCAGAGAGGACGAGGCCTCCTGGGGGCCCGGTGTGGACCACGTCCTCGGCCGTTGGACAGCTGCGGTCCACAGCTGGGGGGTCAGGGGCTGGCTGCCCCCTCGGACCCGGCGGGGCAGGCCCGCAGCACCCCCGCGCCCACCCGCACGGCTGTCTCCTGAGTCCCCTGCCCGCCGCCTGCGGGACCTCTGGGAGGGCAGTGAAAACACAAGAATCGGGGAGGGGCCCTCCGGCTGCCGTGCCCACACCCCAACCACCCAGGGCCCCGCCAGCCACACCCTGGGCCTGGGCAGAGCTCCCTGTTTCTCAACAGCAGCTGCCAAACCGGACAGGCCTGGGCGGGCGAGGCCGGGTTCTCACACCCGCACGCAGCCCAGCCGGTGGGAAGCCAGCAGGGATCTGGGCCTGGGGGCTCCGGGGCCTCTTCCCTGGGGCCAGCCTCAGCCCTGCACCCGCCGAGCCTCTGGGCCTGGCAGAGCAGGTGGTCCTGTGCCCGTGGCCTGCCTGGGCTTGGCGAGACCCCGCCAGGGGCCCAGGACCCAGCACCCTCCTCCATGCCCGCCAGCAGGCTTCACCCCCCAGGCTCCACTCCTAAGCTCCAGATAAGGGGTGACTCAGCCCCCACGGGGGAGGGTCCCTGCTCCTTCCTTCTTCAGCTGGGCTGGGTCTCCCCACAGGGGCAGGAGAGGCTGAGTGCCACCACCCAGCATGGGCAGGGAAGCCAGGCCTTCTGTCAGCGCCAGCATAGGTGCCAGCCCCTCCAGGAAGCCCCCTGGATTGCTCCAGCTCTCAGCGAGCAGGAAGACCCTTCCCCAGCCCCCAGAGTCCTGGGAGTGCTGCACAGGCGTGAGGTGCACTGACATGTCCTGGGCCTCACTCCCCCGGGAGGCCCCCCAGAGGGAATGAGGGAATGGGTGGGGTGGGCCCGGTGGGGTGCAGGTCAGAACTCGGGAATGGGAGTCAGGGCTCGGGGCCAAGTCAATGCCCCCCGTGTGGCCCTGCCCCTTTCCACCTCAGTCCCACCATGGGGCCCTCCTGCCCTGACGCCCTGAGCCCCTGGCAGAGGGACCCGCCCGTCACTGTGCCTGACCCCACAGCTGTGTCCTGACCTGAGATCCGAAGGCTCTGGGGGCGTTCAGGGTCACACGACCAGCCCGCCTGCTGGGAAAGAGCCCGTCCCTGCAGGACTGCACCCTAGGCCTCCAGGGCTCCCCCCTGCAGACCCCGCGGGCGCCACCTCGCAGGGGCAGAGGCCGTGTGGGCGAGGCCACCTCCTTGTTCCGAGGGCCGGACGCTCAGGCAGGCGGACCAACCAGAAGAGCTGGTCCTGTGTGTCCCACAGAAGCGGCCCCACCCGCAGCGAGGCCCCAGGGCCCAGCGCCCCCAGGAAGGGGCCACAGCGGGGCAGGGTGGGTGCTCCAGAGCCCCTGCTCCACCAGGAAGCACAGGCACAGCGGGCTGGGGTGTCCCTTACACGACGGGGCCGGGGTGGCCAGGCCCCTGGGGAGGACCCACATGCCACAGGGCCGTGGGGACGCTCCGGCCTGTCCCAGGAGGGCTGCCTGGGTGTGGGGGGGCGGGGAGGCACTGGCCAGCCCACTCGGACCCGGACAGTGGGGGACACCACGGGCCTGCAGGTCTAGGGGACCCTTCGGGGCCATTCGGTGGCCCTGAGCTCGGCCCAGCAGCCTGGTTGAGCAGCTCCCACACCCAAAGCAAGTGGGGCGTCCTCCCCAGAGGTCAGGACACATGACCTGCTGGAGACAAGGGGTGCGGGCTGCCTGCCAGGCCCAGGGGACAGAGAGAAGGGCCCTGGGACCAAGGTGCATGGTGGAGCCGTGGCCTCTGAGAGGGCCTCCTGGGCTGGGGCCACCTGGCGGGGGGTGGGGGGGCACACGAGAGGCAAGTCCCCCAAACCTGCTCCTCCTCCGGCCGACTCCTGGCCCGGGATCCTCCCGCCCCCCCCCCCAAGTCCCCCCCCTTATCCCCCCAGCCCCGGGGCAGAGCCGAGCTGCGCTGTCCCAGCTCAGGGGTGGTGGGTGCTCCCGGCCCAGTCTCTCCACCCAGCTCCCTGCAGGGTCCGCAGGCGCCTCCCACCGCCCACGGCCCCTTCCCGCACCCCGCTTACTGGTGACGTCGGCGCCCACCACAGCCAGCGGCGGCAGGTTCGGGGAGCAGAAGGCGGCGAACTTGCGGGCATCCACCTTGGTCACCCGCGTGCCCCGAAACAGCTGGTTCTGGAAGAACAGGCAGACCTACGGGCGGGGGGGAGAGGGGGGGCAGCGGGTGACAGGGGCCCGACCGCCCCTCCGTGAAGGCCCCCCGCCATGGGGGGGGGGGCGGGAACCTCATGAATGACTCCTGGGCCCACGCGCCGGGGCCAGATGCTGAGGATGGAACGGCCGGCTCAGAACCACGGGTTCCGTCTGCCTCGTGGGGGCTCACCCACGGGCACCAGAAAGGCGCCAGCTCTGGAGGGAAACGCATAGACTACGGCGCGCCCGGAGGCCACGTGGGCAACCTCCCTCCCTCCCTCCCTCTCCCACAGCGCACGTGCGTGTCAATCACAGGTGCGGGCAGCCCTCAGACCCGAGCCCCTGCCTCCTGGGGTGGGGGGTGGGGTACCTCGGGGATCACGTACTGGCCGGCCATGAGCAGGGCCCCCAGCAGGTTCTCGCGGCCGTCGCTCCACAGCGCGTGGATGGGCACCTGGGGAGGCGCACGGAGCTAAGGCCGCGGCTCAGGCTGGGGAAGCGGGGTCTGCGGGCCCTGCCCCCCCCCCCCGAGAACCGCTCCTGCTGATGCTACTGGCCCAGCCCGCCCTTCCCCTCGCTGCCCCCGCTGGTCCCCACACTGGGAGGCTCCCGCCGGCCTTCCTGCCACCCACAGGGACCTCACCACTGCCCAGCCCAGCCCCTGGTCCCGAGGGCACCGCGCTCCTCGCTGCCCCGGGCAGGACGGGCCCCGGGTCACCTGGGCGCCCGTGAGGACCACGGTCTTCTGCAGGTTCTCCAGCGCGAAGGCGAGCGCGGCGGCGGCGAAGGCCATGGTGTCGGTGCCGTGGATCACCACGAAGCCGTCGAACTGCTCGTAGCGTGTCTGCGGAGGGCGGCTCGCTCAGCCCGGCGGCCGCGGCCTCCTCCTGGGAGCGGGGGCCTTCCCCTCCACCGCCGGCCACGGGAAGGGCCCGATGCAGAGCGGGGCGGGGTGGGCGCCGGGGACCTGGCCTTGAGGCCGGCTGGGCAGGCTGGAGTCCCGGCCCCGCTCCCCCCGCCCCGGGACGGCTCCTTCCCTGGCTCCAGCTGTGAGCCCATGGTGTCGGGGTCAGTGGACGTCCCCCGAGGACAAGCAGGGCCCCCTCTCGGCTTCCCGGTAGTGTCCCCCCGAGGGGAGGCCCAGGCAGGACTCCCGAGAACACTGGTCAGTGGGGGACCGGCCAGAACCCAGCTCAGAGAGCCCTGTGCTGAGTGACATCCGCCCCAGGGCAGCAGGAGGGTGGGGGGAGCAAGCCCTGGGCCTGGCTGTCCAGCGGGTGGGCCAGGCATGGGCACAGCGATGGGCGGAGGCACAGGCAGCACTGGGAGCGGCAGGGGATGCGGGCAGGCGGGCAGGTGCCAGCGGGCAGGGGGGAAAGGTCCTTCCAGGCATAGCCCTCCTGGCCAGCTTGGCAGGAGTGAGCGTGGCTGCGGGGACAGCCTCCGGTCACCACCTCCTGGAGGGCCGCCAAGACTGAGCTTCTGAGTGGTTGCGAGGGGCCTAGTTTTGGGACAAGGGGACCGTGGTGGAAAGACCAGCAGCTGGCGGGGATGGCAGAGCTGAGCCACCGGGCGGGCTGGGGCGCCATCTGCTGGCCACACAGGGCTCGGTCACAGGCAGGTGACCGGCTCCAAAGGCCCTGCCTGGGCTGGCTGGACCCTGCAGCCAGGACAGTGGGCATGTGCTCAGCAGCGCGCAGGCCCCTCGGAAGGGAGACTGCCCCAGACAAGGGCCCCGACACGCCCACTGGTAGCCGGTGGCCCCATTCAGGGACATAGGGGCCAGGCCCAGCCACACGCCCTGTCCCAGACGCTCACAGTGAAGGGGGAGGCAGGAGGCAAGCCGTGACTGTGGGCCAGGCCCTGGGCTGCCAGGGAAGGGGAGCCTGTGTGATGAACCTCTGGGGGCCAGTGAGAAGTGGGCCTGGAGGATGGGAGGGCCCCCACCCCTGGAGCCAGGACCAGGATCGTCCAGGATGGGGTGGGGGGCGGGGGACAGAGAGGACAGCTGGTGGAGGGCGCCCGGGCCTCCGGAAAGGCGTGCTGTGAGCCAAGACACCCCTCGGGGCCCTGCACCCTTTCCTGGCCCTGCCTCGCGGGTGGGCGCGGGGCGGGCAGCGGCGAAAGGGCCAGGTGTGGGGCTTGTCAGTCTTCGGGCAGGTGCCACACACCCGGACTCAGGTTCCTACTGGACAAACCAAGCGCATGAACCAACCAGAACCGCTGTCTGCCACCGGAAAGAGCTACCCTCCCCTTGCACGGGGGAGGGGAGGGCGGAATGAGGGTGGGCAAGGGCCTCAGAGGCTCTGCAGCTGGGAGGTGACCCGAGGGCCAGGCACTTTCCTGAAACCGCAGACCCACCACATACCCAGAGCGCGCTGCCCAATAGCCCTGCCTGACTGCAGCCCCGCCCACAGTCCCAGCCCCACCCACATCCTGCAGCCCCGCCCACAATTCCAGCTCCACTCATACCTCAGCCCCTCCCACTGCCACAGCCCCTCCCACTGCCACAGCCCCGCCCACAATCCCAGCTCCACCCATACCTCAGCCCCTCCCACATGCTAAAGCCCCTCCCACTGCCACAGCCCTGCTCAGCACGCACAGCCCCGCCCACAATCCCAGCTCCACCCATACCTCAGCCCCGCCCACTGCCACAGCCCCGCCCACACTCCCTGCTACCTCAATGGTCTGGGCAATCTGAACCCACTCAGTGATGGTCATGTCACTGGAGTCGAAGAGGGGCTGGCACTCCAGCACCGTGTAGAGGATCCTCTGGTCGGGACTGGCGGGCCTGCGGGGGCAGAAGGGCGGTGCCCACTGACTCCACCTTGGCCACCTGTTCCCCTCCAGCCGGGGCCTCTGCACCAGGCTGTGTCTGCGCTTCCACACTCGCATCCTGAGTACAGGGCCCGCCTCCCTCCCTCCACCCGGCCTTCCCAGGAGCAGGGACGTGGGGCTGGGAGGGCCGAGCACAGCCCTGAGGCATGGGCCAGGCCGGCCTGGGAGGCGGTGGCGGCCGAGGAAGGTCAGTGACCAGGAGGGCGACTCCCCACGCGCCTGCCAGCCGTGAAGGGCACCAGGCAGCTGGGCCGAGAGCCGGGAAGCAGGGCCTTCACGTGGGGGGAGGGGCCAGCGGGCCACCCCAGCGGGTGGGGTCTGAGGCGCTCTCCAAGGGGGACTGGGTCAGGTTAAAGCCGTGGGAGTGGACATGAGTGACGGCCCTCCCCCGGACAGCCAGCCGCCGCCCTGGCCACCCCGAGGGAGCCCACACTCACGGCAGCACCAGGGTGTCCTCGGGGAGGCCGCGGGCCCGGGCGTGCTCCTCGTCGTGGAACATGGGCAGTGTCCTCAGGACGGCGGCCAGGCCGCTCCCCGGGACCAGCACTGCGGGGGGGAGGGGGTCAGGGGCTGGTGGCCACCACCAGCTCCCACAGCCGCGGGCCCCTCCATTCTGTGCTGGGCATTTACTGCCCCACGCTGGGGGCCAGGCCTGGGCAGGGGTGTGGGCAGGGAGCAGGGCTGGCCCAGGTGAGCTCGGGCCTCAGGGAAGTCGGAGGCCAGGTGGACAGGCCTGCAGCTGCCAGGGCCCCATGTCCAGGTGAGCCCACCCGGGCTCCTGGGGCCTTCGCCCTCTGTGGCCTCTTTCTCAGATGCCCACTCTCCTGCCCCCACTCCACAGAGCACCCACAGACACGCTCCTGGCTCTGCCAGGAAGTTCTCAGCCCCAGCTCTCTTCCAGCCTGTCAGGTGCTTCACCCCAGCTCAGGACACTGCCTCCAGGAAGCCCTCCATGATGCCCAGGCCCTGGTGCCTTTCCCACATGCCCTCCACGGCCTCTGCTCCCTTGCTGGGCTGTGTGCCACCCCTCCAGGGTCCAGCCCAGGCCTCCACCTGCAGCCTCCGTGCCCCAGAAACATGCTTCTGCCGAAGGCCCTGGCAGAAAGGGCGCCGGGTTCTAGGCAAACCCTAAAATAGGGGTGGGGACGTCCAGCCCCGCCATGGCATCAGGGGTGAATTAGTTCAATGTCTGACCTCATAGAGCAGGCTCCTTTTTAAGTGGATCATTTTGTGTGGCCCGAGGGTGACGTTACAAATGTCCAACGACCCTGGCAGGGAAAAGGGTGCCCACCCCTTCCCTAGGCAGTCACAGTGTGCCTCCTGGAGACACGACTCCTCAGCACAGGCCTCCGCCCCACACTGCTCCCTCCAGGCACCGCACCCTCGGGCACAGTCACTCCTCGCTGAGGCTCTGCTGGGCGTCTCCCATGTGCTCGGCTGCACTGGGCACCGGGACTCAGCAGCAAGGACAACAAGGTCCCCACCCACCCCCACCGAGAAGTATCCTCGGCTGGAACATGTAAGGCCTTCAGGACCACGGTCAGCGGTCACTCCCGGGTGACAGGCTTGCCCCAGCCTTCGAATCTGCCGGGTGTATCAGTCCCCGCTGCTGTGTAACAAACTGCCCCAGGCTGGGCTGCGTAAAACAGCATCACTGCTGCCTCGCGGCTCGGGGAGTGTTGGGGGCTGTGTCCCAGCTCCCTCGGCTGTTGTCAGAATCCGGTCCCATGTGCGGACCACTGTCCCGGCTGACCCGTCACCCTTGGCTTCTCCAGCTCCCAGCTCTCAGGCCCGGGCCCCTGGCTCTGCCTTCAACGCCAGGTCGAGTCCTCACGCTTCGAACCTCTCTGACCTCCTCTGCTCATCTTTTCCCTTAAGGAGCCCAGAAACCCGCTAGCCTGATCCCCGAGGGTCCGTCTCTGGGGCTCGGGGCCAGTCCGCTCCCTCCCTCGGGGTCAGCAGCTGAGCTCAGACCCCCACTCCTCACCCTTGGGCGAGGGGGCACCAGTTTCCATCCTGTTATGTGTCCCGACAGCTTGGCCTTAGGACCAGGGCAGTGTCTTCTCTGGTGTCCGCCACCTGGAAGGCGCACTGACCGGGTGCATAGGCCGCGGGTCCAGCCCCGCTTGGTCCGGCCCCGCCAGCTCCCAGGCCACTGTGTCAGGGGGCCCAGCCCACAGGGGCTCTGGTCCTCTCAACCTGTGTTGCTTGTCAGCGCTGGAAACAAAGGGCTTCGCTTCCTCCACTTTCTTGTTTCCCATAAACGGCTCATCGTTTGCGTCGCGCTCAACCCCAGGCCCGACCATAAACCCTTTTTCTTAGAAAAATTTCTACATGGAAAACAAAGCAGCTGTTTTCCGGGAAAGCTCTCCTATCGGTGGAATACCTGGTCATTAGGTTCCCTCAATGAGCCCGGCCGCTGGCTCCGCGCTGAGCGACGCCCTATGAACCAGGCAGTCACCTGTGGGAAGCCGCCTATTGTCTTCTCCAGCAGAGAGGTGTGGACGAGGAGCCGGGAGGCTGGTGACCCTGAAGCCCTGGCAAAGGTCAGGGCTGTGCACCCACTGTCAGTCCAGACAATGGCAGCTGAAGCCACTTCCCCATTTACTATTATGTAAATCCTTGCAGATGGGCTAGTCAGCCTGTTCCTGGAAACTGCCTGCCTAAGGGCCATGGGTGGATCCCAAACCAATAAAAGGTTGGTGAGGCCTGAGCACCAGGGGGAGTCCTTCCCCTTGAGTTGGACTTGCCCGCCTGGCCCCCCAATATTTCCAAATTATTACTTGTCTCATCTCTTTCATTTGCGTGCGTGCTCCTCTTCCAGATCCTGAACCCTGAACCACGTGGGACATGGGGGAACAAACATACAACTCTACACATCTGGCGCCTCAACGGGACCTCTGGAAGAGAAGACTTCACTAGAGCGAAGACGCGAAGGTTCACCGTAAAGGTGGGGAAGAATTCACCGTAAAGGTGGGGGGATATTTCACCGCACACAAAGCCCACAATCAGCCGCAGAATCACGACCTGTAAGTAGGCTGGGAACGTTTCCTTAGCCAGGCGAATGGGGCAGAATTCGGCTTAAAAAGTAAGAAACTTTATTGAAGGTTTTTGGTTTGCATGCTTAAGGAGTTTAAGCTTCAGAAGGTAATCTCTTACAGCTTTTGCATGTTATTATAGAACGTAACCCTTGGTTTCTTGAAGAAGGTACATTAGATCTTGAATGTTTTGCCAAAAGTTGGTCAGAACTTGAAAAAAAGGTCAGCAGCAGGGAAAAACGTGCCTCCAAACTGTCTCCCCTTGTGGAACATGATATTTCATTTGCTAGAGCCTTTAGGAGAGGCCGGGAGGATAGATCTCCTCCCCTTGCACCCTCTGCTCCTATGTTGGGCCGGAATGAAACTTACTACAGACTGATTCATCTGCCTCTCAGTATAACCACTATCGCTTGTCTCATTTTTGTTCTCATGTTTATTTCTAGTCTGCGAATGGGGAATGAAGAGTCTTAAAAGGACTCGAACCCTTTTAGGTGGCATTCACTTTTCAAGATTTTTTTAAGGAAAAGAGAAGGGGGAGATGTGGGAAGCCGCCTATTGTCTTCTCCAGCAGAGAGGTGTGGACGAGGAGCCGGGAGGCTGGTGACCCTGAAGCCCTGGCAAGGTCAGGACTGTGCACCCACTGTTAGTCCAGACAATGGCAGCTGAAGCCACTTCCCCATTTACTATTATGTAAATCCTTGCAGATGGGCTAGTCAGCCTGTTCCTGGAAACTGCCTGCCTAAGGGCCATGGGTGGATCCCAAACCAATAAAAGGTTGGTGAGGCCTGAGCACCAGGGGGAGTCCTTCCCCTTGAGTTGGACTTGCCCACCTGGCCCCCCAATATTTCCAAATTATTACTTGTCTCATCTCTTTCATTTGCTTGCGGCTCCTCTTCCGGATCCTGAACCCTGAACCACGCGGGACGTGGGGGAACAAACACATCTACTCAGTCACAGCTCGATTCGTGGTCAGGGCACAGCCCGGGTTGCGGGTTCGATCCCCAGTGTGGGCGTGCGGGAGGCAGCCCATCAGTGATGTTTCTCTCTCCTCCTTTCCTCTCCCTAAAACGCAATAAAAGCAGATACACACATTAAAGATCCCTCAATAAGATCCAAGGGCAGCGGTCACATGACCAGCCCACCTGCTGGGAGAGAGCCCATCCCTGCAGGGGCTCCACCTAAGCCCTCCTCTGCCCCTCACCCCCCTCGCTGCCCTGACCTTGGCACGGTTTGGCCGAGCCGTGTGCCCTGGCGGCTGCTGTTTACCTGCAGGCGCAGAAGTGCCCTCGACAGTGACGATCCAGACAGCTTTGCTGAGGCCGGGCCACCTCCCTCCCGACCTCCCGGGGGCAGAGCCCACGTCAGCAGCCCGGCCAGTTAATCATTGACACCGACACCATCCGAGGGAACGCCTGGGCGGGGGGCCTGCAGTCCCAAGTTCACCCCCCTCCACCCCCCACCCCTGCCGGGCCAACTCTGCCCTGGACATGGAAAGGTCCACGCCACCCGTGTCTGAGGACAGCCAGACACCTCAGTGCGGGCCAGGGGCACCGGGGCCCTCGCTGCTCCTCTCCTAGGGGGTCAGCAGGGACAGGCTCAGGTCTCCCCTCCTTCACCCCATGGCCTTTCGTCTGGGCCACCACTGCCTCCTGCGGGGGAGGGTCTGGCAGCGGCGGGAGGCACGGGGGCAGGTGCCCAGTGGCTGGTTCCTTCTGGGGCAGAGCCCTCAGTTCAGAGCAAAGACGCTGCCACCGCCGCCGCGATCCCAGTGGGCCAGGCTGGGGTGCCTGCTCTGAGACTGCAGGGCTCAGAAGGCCAGTGTCCCAGCTGGCTGGGGCAGGCTGGCTGCTCTGAGCCTGAAGGGGACGCCAGGGGGCCAGCCCCAGACGAGTGGGCAGGACAGCCCTCGAGGGAGCAGCGGCCTCTCTCCCCAGCCCTCCCAGACACAGGCTGGTCCGGCAGTCAGGTGCCCGCGGCCCCGCGGCAGGCTCCTCTGGGACCACCCCAGTCCCGGGGGCTGCTGGTTTAAGGTCCAAGCTGAAGGACTGGCAGCCCTGTGGTGGGAGTGTGGCATGGCCCTCCTGGCGTCCACCAGCGGCAAACTGTCCAGATCGGGGATGCGGGAGGCACAGCAGCGGACAGCAGGCTCCTGGCAGCCCGGGGAGCCTCGGCCACGATGCAGAGCACCCTGTCCCAGAGCCCGAGCCCCTCCGACAGGGCCCGGCCACTGGGCGCCCTGAGGATGTCTGTGAAGTGACCGTCGCGTGTGGTGGATGGACTAATGGGGGCTGAGGCCCGGGAAGCACTGTCGGAGGGCAGAGGGCAGAGGGCTGAGGGGCTGCTTCGGTGGGCAGCGTGGGGAAGGAGGGAGGAAGGGACAGGAAGTGCCCAAGGACGGGCCAGGGCAAAGGAGAACGTTAGATCTGGGGGGGTGGCGGGGTGGAGGGGTGCTGAGTTAGCGCTGAGGCAGGGAGGCAGGGAGGCAGGGAGGCAGGGAGGCAGGCCTCAGAGGGCTCCTGGGAGCGGGTGGGGAGGACGCCCAGGGCCGGGTGTGGGGCCGCCCCAGGTGTGGCCGGCACGTGGGGGAGCGGCTGGGAGGTGGCAGGACAGGGCCTGGGAAGTGGGGCTCCCGAGGGACAGTTCACCTGTGGACGGCCCGGAGGGGGAAGGGGCTGGAGGATGAGGCTGAGGCTGTCCTGCCGCCCGGGGAGGCGCCACACAGGCCGGTCACGGCGCCCGGAGTAGCCCCTGCGGCGGGACCCGCAGCGCCGCCGGGAACCGGACAGCGATGCTCTTCCCTCCCCGAAGGCAGCCCGGCCGGCAGCCTTGGGACTGGGAGCCCTGGCGGTCCTCGCCGCACACAGAGCGGCCACCCGTGCTGACTCCGGTCAGGCCTGGGCCACAGGCAGACAAGACACAGCCCCACGCCCCCGGCACGCTGACCTCCCCCAAAGGGTCAGAGCGCCCAGGCGGCCAGGAGCTCAGAGCAACAGGGTGGCTGGGCCGCATCACCGCGCTCAGGTCCTGGAGAGGCGCCCGCGGCGGTCGGCGGGGGAAGGGGCGACCGGTGCCCGGCCCCGCCTCCCACCCCAGGCCGGGCAGGCACCGCAGGACGCGCTGGCCGCACGCCCCCTGCCCTCCAGGTTCAGGCACCTGGGCCGGAGGGGCTCGGTCCGCGGCTGGGACCACCCGTCCCGCCGACCGGAGGCCGCCCTTCCCTGCCGCCCGCCGACTCACCGCCGCGGTGGCTCCGCATCCCGATGGTGCCCCCCGTGTAGATGGCCAGGAGCCGCCGCTCGGGGCCCGCCGCGCGCGCCATGCTGGCAGGGGCCGAGGGAAGCGGGCAGAGAGGGCCGCGGGCGCAGGCAAGGCTGCGGGGGAGCCCGGGGACTTCGGGGGGCTCTGGGGGCGGCGGGAGCCGGGACTGAGGAGGAGAGCGCCCAGGGCACCGGGGATGGTGGTGCTCGCTGGGGGCGGGGCCTGCTCGGGGAGGGGCCTATTGGGGCGGGGCCTATTGGGGAGGGGCCTGGAGGGCGGGGCCTGAGCTCCCCGCGATCCCCGTGTCCCAGGACCTGTGACAGGGGCGTAGGCTCGTGCCCCACAGACAGTGGTATCAGCAGCCGCATGGACCCGGTGCCCAGAGAGCCGGCGCTGTTGACCACCTTCGGTGTCCACTCCATGGGGGCCGGGCACGGGCAGAGACCACAGCCCGCCCCTTGCACCCCGTCCAGGAAGCCCGAGGGGACCAAGGGGATCTCCAGGGCAGAGCCAGGAAGAAAGTAGCTGCAGCGCAGGCTCCCTGCGGACTGATATGGAGCCTCCCTCCTGGGCACCAGCCCCCCAGCGGGCGGGGCTCTGTATCGGTTTGTGGGGCATCTGTATCAGTTTGTGGGGGGTCTGTATCGGTTTGCTGGGAGTCCGTATCGGTTTGTGGGGGGTCCGTATCGGTTTGTGGGAGGTCTGTATCGGTTTGCGGGGGGGTCTGTATCGGTTTGCTGGGGGGGTCTGTATCGGTTTGTGGGGGGTCCGTATCGGTTTGTGGGGGGGTCTGTATCGGTTTGTGGGAGGTCTGTATCGGTTTGCTGGGGGGTCTGTATCGGTTTGCTGGGGGGGTCTGTATCGGTTTGTGGGAGGTCTGTATCGGTTTGCTGGGGGGTCTGTATCGGTTTGCTGGGGGGTCTGTATCGGTTTGTGGGGGGTCTGTATTGGTTTGTGGGGGGGTCGATGTCAGTTTGCTCTGGCAGCCCCAGCAGGGGGGCAGATGGGCAGCTTATACACAGACCGTGTCTCGGTCCTGGAGGCTGGAGTCTGAGGTCTGGGCTCCGCCCCAGGCCCCTCCTACACGTGATCCCCGGTGTCTGTGTCCACAGCTCCTCTACAAGGTCACCGGTCGGGCTGGCTGGGACCCACACTCACGGCCTCCATTTACTCTAGTCCCCCCCAAAGGCCTGGTCTCCGAGCACAGTCGCATTCTGAGGTGCTGGGACCAGGGTTTCCACACGTGGGCGGCGGGGGTGGGGCGGGGGGAGGGGACCCAGGCCACCCAGGCTGCAGCTCCTGTCACTCTCCTGCTCTGCGTCTGCCTTGGGCTCTCCCTGCGGGTCTGACCCGGGCCTGGGCCCGGAGACGGGGCTCTGGTGCTGCCCTAACAGCGCTGCTCCTCCGGGGGTGCAGGCCGCGCCCTTTTCACGGCAGACGCGGGTCCCTGGGCCACAGCTGCCCTCCGCCCGCTTCCGCTCCAGCTGCATCTGGCGGCAGCTCCCTGCACCCATGGGCTCGCTCACCGGCTCTTCGGCACTGGACTTGGCAGTGGTTTATTGGATGTGACACCAAAAGCACAGGCAAGATACGCAAACAGACAAATGGACACAGCAGCTTAAAACATCTGTGCTCGAAGGACCCTAGGACAGAGCGGGAAAGCCGCATTTCCCAGCCCCACAGCCATCACGGCTGGACGCGCGGACGCTCCCTCTGACCCAGCAGCCCCGCTCCCGAGGAGCCCAGAATCACTGCGGGTCCTGAGGACACACGTGCACCCGTGCTCACAGCTGCCCCTCACAGCTGCTCCTCACAGCGGGGCCAGTGTCCTTTAAGGATGAGGGTGAACGAAGCCGTGGTGTGCGCCGCACTCGGGGACCTGCCCCCGGTGCCGCAGGATGGACCTGGGGGCCTGTGTGGCGGGACAGCTGCTCACTGCTCACAGGGGACCCAGTCCGAGCGGGGCGGGGAGGGTGGGGGCGGGGCGGGAGGGTGGTGCGGGGCGGGGAGGGTGGGGGCGGGGCGGGGAGGGTGGGGGCGGCCCTCTTTATGGGGAGCTTCAGACAGCGATGGGAGTCCTGGAGCCTCTCTCAACAATGTGAGTGTCCCGAACACCTGCAATCGGTTATGATGGAAAACGCTGTGTTTAACTCAGCAAATGAGTCAGACAGACAGACTGGGAAGAAATGTCACAAACAGGCCTGGCAAAGGGCTCGCATCCTGAAGGAAGGAACTCCTACAACGCCGCACCGAGGGGGCTCGGGCAGGAAACGAGCAGGAAGTCCCTCCAGTGCCCTCTGCTGGCAAGGCCTGGCGTTGCGCCCCTGGAAGCCCGAGGAGGCAGGTCCAGCATGATGGGGGCAGCGAAGGAGAGGCTAGGGCTGCAGCCAGCAGGGGGCGCACGCGCTCCAGGCCCTTTGCGTATGAAGGTCAACGCCACCCGCTGGATGGCCCAGGAGGCCCACCTCAGGCGTCGCCTGTCTGTCCATGAGGCTTGTTCACAGAGTTTTATTCATAACGGGCCCATCAGTAGGAGAATGAAACTCAGTACCCGGTGCTGAGCAAAGCTGTGGCAGGAAGGAGAGCGAGCTGCAGACTCCACGTCCACGAACGCGGACGCCAGGCAGGCGAGGCCACAGCGGCGGGCGCGGGCGCGTGGGCAGGACTGCTGTGGTGCGGGTCGCCCCGAGGCAGCTGCACGGTGTGGGTTCAGCGGAATCCACCGAACCAGGACTCAGACCCGCACGCAAATCCCACCTAAAACAACGCGAAGGGAAGCGCCTCCAGGCAGGGCCACGCGGACAGGGAGGGCAGGGAGTCCGCGGTCTTCCAGTTCTATGCTAAACGAGTTACTCTAGACTCTAGTAAACCCAACCACCAACCACACACGTATGGGACGATCCTCCAAGTTGTTCATAAAAACGCTTCCGCCAAGTTGGAGTCCTGCTTTGCTGAAATTCCTCATCGACGTATCCGACCTCGTTTCCGTACAAGGTGTCCCTACTGCCAACGGCTTGCAAGCTCGCGGGGAAGCTCCCAGTCCTGCAGCGAGCGACCCCCGGGGCTGAGCGGCGGCAGGTGGCAGTGCTCCGGTCCTGAGGCCCCACTTCCTGAGGAAACAGCGCTCCCCCCCGCTCCCCGCCCCTGGAATTAGTAGCTGAAACCAAGTGTGAGAGCTCACTCGGAAAGGCGGAAAGGCGGAAAGGCGATTGAAGCAGGAAGATAGTATGTGAGCGCTGACAGGCGGTTTCTAACTCCAGGTCTCCAAAAGCAACCCTTGTTTAAGGCTCCTCCAAAGAATCCCCATCGTGCCCTGGCCATGTGCTCAGTGGTTAGAGCGCTGGCCTGTGGACTGAAGGGTCCCGGGTTGGATTCGGGTCAAGGGCATGTACCTGGGTTGCAGGTTTGATCCCCAGTCCTCAGAGCATGTGCCCTGACCAGGAATTGAACCCTGAACTCCTTCCTAGGTCCACACTCACCACTGAGCCGCGCCGGCTGGCGAGGCCTCTTTGAAAGGCAGCTCCTGTCTAAGAAGAGCCTGTAACCGCGGCCACGAGAGGGGCGGCTGGCTCCTGCCCAGTGGGGGATCCCATCAGGACACAGGCCCGGGTGCCGGCTGGACCCTGTGTGGGCGCTGCAGGAGGCGGCCGATCAACGTTTCTCATCATTGATGTTTCTCTCTCTCCCTTACACTCTCTGAAATCAATAAAAACATTTAAAAAAATAAAAAGAGGCCTATATTCCTTTATTGGTTTTATAACTGGATTTTTTAGGATAAAACACATTTCAGTCTCCTGATTTAAAAATGTCAGAAACAGAAACTGCGTCTCATGCTTTTATTGTGTTAACAGATGCAGCTGCCAGGTAATCTCTGATTTCCAAAATGCGAGCCAAGAATCGTAACTTAAATAAAAACCTAAATCACACAAAACGGAGGCTCCTTTCGCTGACATCAGACATGTTCCCTCGTGGACAGGAGCTGGGAGCCCCACAGGGTTGGAGAAGCAGCCGTGGCACGTGGCGGGCGGGGCAGGGAGTGGGTGGGGGTGGGGGGGACAAGCGAGCGCGGGGCTGCTGAGCCTCCGTCACAGCAGACACGGCTCTCCGTCCGGGCGTCTTTCAGAGCCACCCAGCGCCTCGCAGATTCTGTTTCCAGGAAAGACAGGCTGGGTTCCTGCCCTGCCCGCGGGGCGGAGAGACCTCGGTCCTGCCCGCCAGGCAGGGAAAAGGAGCAGGGACCGAGCTCAGACACAGGCGGTGGAGGTGGCCGCCCGCCGCCCGGGCCGCCCGCCGCGCTAGGAGCTGAGCACGATCAGCGGGTGCAGCTGGTACAGGAAGGTGCTCTTGCCGCAGCCGCCCTCCCGCTCCGCCTGCTCCATGACCAGCTTCGGGTCCACCTGTGGCACAAAGGACACGTCAGGCGCGGCACTGGGCACCGAGGAAAGCAAGTGAGGAATAAAACACACACGCACACGCACGCGCACAGGCGTGAAGCAGCGGGAAGGAGTGAGTCTCCAAGCAGCGTTTACAGATCGCCTCTCCCGCACTCAGCCCACAGCTGTGTCACGTGTCTTCAAATCACTCGAATAGCAGAGCCCTCCCTCGGGCACCCCCCACGCTCCTGTGTGGACGTGACAGTGACTTCACTATAAACACACAAAGCAGCACGTTTCCTAAAATGTTGATCAACCTCAAAATGAAGCTCTGCTCTGAGCTTCACCCCCGGGAAACGGCAGGGGGTGGCTGGGCCCCACCCTAGGTCCCGCAGAGCCTGTCCCAGCAGAGCAGGCTCGGGGCGGCCCTGAGGCTCTGAGACGAAGCTGGTCAAGGGCACATGGAGCGAAGGCACGCGGCCCTGGAGAGGGGCCTCCTCACTGACTGGCCGAGGGCGAGGGCCTAGTCAGCTGCCTTCATCACAACACCCGGCTCTAGAGTCACAGCCTGGACCCCTCCCTGGGCCCTTTTCTCGACACACATTGTACCCCGTGCCCTCCCCTTCCGGGGGCGGCGCCCAGGTGCGGAGGCCCTGCCAGGCCACGACGCCATGGGCTGAGTGGGGCCCCAGGTTCCCTGCGGAGGCCCAGGCCCCATGAGGTGAGGCCAGGAGGGGACCAGGGCTGGACAGGTGGTGCGGGTGGGACCCAGCTCGAGGGTGGCTGTGCGCGGGAGAGAGCAGGATCCGCACCGGCCCTTTCCCAGTCTCGGGCCTCTGAGACGGTGCGAGTGAATGGCTGCTGGCTCCCCCGGGAGGTGGCTGTGACGGGGAGCCAGTGTACGGGGACAGCCAGCGCCCCGACAGCCCCAGGGCAGGACCGGGCCGAGTGTCCCGTCCAGAAACGGGGTCTGTGCGGCCTCCATAACCAGCCGTCTGCTCTCGGGCCGCCGCCACTCACCTGGTTCCACTCGTACGGCTTGTCGGGCCACTTAGGGACCATTCTCGCCCTCGGTTTCAGCTGACAGAACAAACTACAAGTTAAAAAAGGACAACGAGTCACCCACTGCGCTTTTCCTGAAGAGTCAACCCCACACCTTCCTGCGGAATCGCAACCGCAAGGAGTTTCAAAGGTCCAAGCGCAGTCTGTTATGCCCGGGACACTGCGGCCACGGCACGCAGAGCAGGCTCAGGGCGCGGCAGGCCCCACGCACAGGCGGCCCGAGCCAGGCTGCATGGCCCGCGCCCACGCCTCTGCCCGAGCATGGTGACCAGCGGGGACGCCCGACAGCACGACTGACCGGTGCCGGCCACAGCGGTTCTCCCTGCGCACAGACGTGCCCTGCACACCTCTCAGGCTACCTTACCTGTGACGTGTGAACGTCACACACGTTCATGCAGAAGTGTTTTCATGAGGAGCAGCGAGGACAGAGAACCAGAACCAGCCTCTCCCAGCTGCTCCCAGCGCTACACCACGCAGCACAGTGCCCACAGTTACGACGTCCATCCAACGCGGGACACACGCCGCCCGCTCGCACAGCTCAGGGCATGTCCCGGGCACGGAGGGACCTGCCACCAGCCCCGGGTCTGGCTGGGTCTGGCCTCGGGGGTCCAGGCAGGGGCGAGAGGGGGGTCAGGATGCTTGTCCCTGACCTCCATCCTGGGGAGGCTCACAGAGGCCGAGCTCAGCCTGCAGGCCCTGCCCCTAGGGACCCGCTGCCCACTGTGCTTTGAAAGGGTCCCTCGGTTCCATTTTTCTCCAATCACCCCACGTGAGGGTGCCCCCTAGCTCCTGCCCGGTCCTACTGACACAGTCACAGGCGGCTGCTCCCCAGTGAGCTGGTGTCCAGCGAGCTGGGACCTCTAGAGGCCGCCTCAGCCCTGGAGCGTCAGTCACCGCGACCAGCCTCTCCTGCCCCAAACTCCTGGGAGGGCCCAGCCCGCTGGAGGCTGGAGGTGAGCAGACCACTCACCCCAGGAGCTTCTGGCGGACGCTGTCCTGCAGCTGCGCGACCCGTTCTGGGCCCAGGTGCCTGGCCCCGTTGGGCCCGTCGCACACCAGCTTGTTGATCGCGGCCCTGAGAATGTTGATCTGCAGAGAAGGGGGCGGAAGCACTCAATGGTCCTGGGGCAGCTGAGCTCCCTCCAGCTCCTGCTCAGTACCGCCCGGAGCCACCCGCACCTGTGCACCTCCCCCCTCCCCCCCTCCCCCCCCACTCCCCCCCCCCCGTCGTCTCCGAGCAAATTACAGACACAAGTCATGTCCACAGCCACAGCTTAAGAAACAGTAACAAAAAAGAAGCAAAAATCAGCAAGAAAGGTCCCGCTTAGCATCAGACACTTCCTAAGCCCGCCTCCACCTTGAGCCCCACGTGGCTGTGAGCACACGCTCCGTCTTCCCGGATCGCAGGCCCGCCTCTTGCTCTGCGTGCGATGTTGGCACAGGAGGGCAGACCACTGCCGGGGGCGGGGCGGGGGGGCGGGGGGGGACACAACAGGAGGCAGCCTCACCTCGACCACGTCCTCCACGCTGAACTGCACGTCGAAGGCCAGCTCCATGTCGTGCTCGGGCAGGATGGGCGCCCCGGTGGTCGGGTTCCACCCCAGGCCGCAGAGGACCCCGGTGTAGCTCTTCCCCTCCTGGTCAACCCTAAGGGCGAGGCAAGGGTTGGCGCTGCTTCCATGAGGACGGAGCTGACCCCGAGGTCACGGGGTCCTGCCAGGCCAGGCGCAGCCACGCGGCCCAGTGCCTGCTCTCTCCGTGTCCACGTCACAAGCGGGGGGTGTGCACAGTCATAAACGACACAGTGACCGACCACCGCCCAGAGCCCTCCTCCTCCCGCTCAGCAGGGGAGACGGCTGTGTCTGCCCCGCAGCTTCCCCCGCCTCCGCGGTCCCCACGCACCTCCTCAGCGAGGCTGCGGAGAAGGGGCACCCCGAGTGGCACTGCCTGGGTTCCTGCTGACAACTGGCTGCTAGACTTCGAGCCACTCTCACAAGCCACTAACCCCAGTGCAGCCATCACATGGCGTCAGACCCATGTGCCGGCTCCACACCCGTCTCCTCTGCCCGTTTTCCTCGCACTCCTAGAGGCTGCGTGGACCTGCCTGAGCCCCGAGCTGCCTTCAAACAGGTCCAGGCACAGACACCAATGGTCTCTGAGGCTCCCGGCCCGCCAGCACCGGGCGCACGCCAGCACAGGGCGCCCACAAGCACAGGGCGCCCACAAGGACAGGGCACCCACAAGGACAGGGCGCCCACAAGGACAGGGCTCCCGCCAGCAGCAGGTGCGTCGCAGCCGGTTTGCGGCAACCACCTTCTCTGCCGCCCGGTTCCCATCAGAGGCCTGCGGTACCTGAGCTCCATCAGCGGGGCGAACAGCATGCTGAGCAGCGCGGGCAGGCCGGGGATGTGCGGCAGCAGCGACGTCTCCCTCAGCAGCATGGTGGACCCTGGGGACGGGTGTGCGGGGCCCTGTCAGAAGCCCCGCTGCTGCCCTGGCCCCACAGTCACACCCACAGCCAAGTGCCCCCGGGGCCGGTCCCACGGCCCTGCAGACGGACGCCTGTCCCAGTCTCAGCCCAGTGACCTCTGCTCGGGGCCTTCTCTCCCTTCCTCCTCGCGAGGCAGCGGGGTCTGCGGGCCACGACTTAGACCAGTGATGGCGAACCTTTTGAGCTCGGCGTGTCAGCATTTTGAAAAACCCTAACTTAACTCTGGTGCTGTGTCACATAGAGAAATTTTTTGATCTTTGCAACCATAGTAAAACAGAGACTTATATTTTTGATATTTATTTATATATTTAAATGCCATTTAACAAAGAAAAATCAACCAAAAAAATGAGTTCCCGTGTCACCTCTGAACCGCGTGTCAGAGGTTCGCCATCACTGCCTTAGACGCTCCCTGTGCAGCCCAGCGGGGAAGAGCGAGGGGCAGTGCTTCTGGGACAGGGGGTGCCGAGGCTCCCTCTCTCAGACCTGCCTCCCCCACTGCTCAGGGAGCAGCCTGACCACCCGACCACACGCCTGCACCAGCCCCAGGACAGGGAGTCCGAAGGAGCAGGGGTGTGGGGAGCAGTGAGGGGGAGGAGCAGGGAGGGGGAGGAGCAGGGAGGGGGAGGAGCAGGCAGGGGGAGGAGCAGGGAGGGGGAGGAGCAGGCAGGGGGAGGAGCAGGGAGGGGGAGGAGCAGGCAGGGGGAGGAGCAGGCAGGGGGGAGGAGCAGGCAGGGGGGAGGAGCAGGCAGGGGGGAGGAGCAGGCAGGGGGGAGGAGCAGGCAGGGGGGAGGAGCAGAGAGGGGGAGGAGCAGGCAGGGGGGAGGAGCAGAGAGGGGGAGGAGCAGGGAGGGGGCACAGCTGCACTCACCAGTCGCATTGACAGAAAGCGAGGCTGCCACCAGCACCCTCTGGTGCAGGTCCTCGGGGCTGTCGCTGATGGCCACCGAGTTGATGCTCTCCTTCTCGATCCAAACGCGCCTGGAAGGAGGGCACAGGCGCTGTGGGTCCCGCCTGGGCGTGTGGGTGCCCACCCGTGACGGGTCCCCGCGCAGAGGCAGGGAGCACAGGGAACACTGCGTCCCCTCTGCGCCCCTCCCCTGCCCCACTGCCCCTCTCCCTCCCCCACCTCAGTGATCCACCCACTCCCTGGCGTCAGTGTCACCCACGTGCTGACAGCGCCCCATGTCCACTCGCTGCAGACTCCGCCTCTCCTCCCGACCTTGGCGGCCCCCACCTGCACCCCAGGCAGCCGCCCCAGGGAGCTGCGCGTCCCTCCCCATCATCCTGCGGAGGCCACACCCACACGCTCCCGCGGGGGTTCTGGGCCCAGCCCTGGATGCCGTGCGGTCCACATGCCCCACCAGGTGACGGCAACTGGCCTCTCTGTGCTCCTTCCCGGGACCCTTCCCCCCGAAACCCAGCGCCCACCACGGAGCGCCCGCCGCAGGTGCCCTGGCCGCGTGGGCGAAGGCTGAGCCAGCAGGCCTGGCGGGAGCTCCCACTTCCACCAGATCCCGGGCGGGGCCTGTGCTGCTGGGCCCGGGGCCTGAGGAGCCAGGGCTTCCCTTGCAGACAAAGTGACCACAGAAAAATGCACGCAGTAGGGCTGCCCCCGGGCACCTGACCTCACACCAGCTCTGTCGCCCCTCTGCTCCCCACCCAACTCCCCCTCCACTAGCGCACTCTCTCCAGGGAGGCCTCCGCTGCGCTGGACCGTCCCACCTGGCCCTCACCTCCCCCACCGCACACCTTGGCCGCCTGCACCCGTGAGGCCTCAAGTTCTCTGGAAAACCTGCCTGTGTGGGGGGCCCTCCCGGTGCTTCCTGAATGCTGACGCCCCCAAGACCCTCATCACCTGCCGTGTAACGACCGCTTTCTCCTGCTTACCCCACACTGGACCCAACGTTTCTGGGAGGCCATTGGCTGCATTTGTTCACTACTGACCCCCCAAACTGTGCAGTTCTCAGAACCTGGGGGCAGTCCCAGGTTTGCTGAATGAACAGCAAAAATAATAAGAACAGAAAAAAACCAAGTCTTTGATGGAAAATACTCAAAAATACCTTACACAGAATGGCTTTCAGATCAGAGAGAGAGGGAGAGAGGGAGAGAGGGAGGGGGAGAGGGAGAGAGGGAGGGGGAGAGAGAGGGGGAGAGGGAGGGGGAGAGAGAGGGGGAGGGAGGGGGCGAGAAGGAGAGAGGCTGGGACAGTTAGAAAAGGTAACAGCGCCCACATGTTAGGGTGCGGGAGAGCCATTTCTGACGAGCTCTGTACACATGGGAGCAAGAGTGAACGCCCACGGGAACAAGCAAATCGTACCTGAACTTGGATATCCTGGTCAAACTGTGACACTTCAGCTCGTAGGGGTTAAAAGGCCCGTGAAGTACTGCCTGTGCACACAACACACACGTTACCAGGAAGCAAGATACCCCTTAACATGCATTTTAAACCCACAAGTCGGCTCTATTTTAAAAAAAGAAAGGTGCGCCCGCCGGCGGGCTCAGTGGCGGGCTCAGTGGTTGAGCATCGGCCTATGAACCTGGAGGGCAGGGCACAGGCCCCAGTTGCGGGCTCGATCCCCAGTAGGGGGCGCACAGGGGGCAACCCATCAATGATTCTCTCTCACCAGTGGTGTTTCTGTCTCTCTCCCTCCCCCTTCTTCTCTGAGATCAATAAAAAGGTCCTTGTCTGGACGCCCGGCAGGATCCCAGCAGGAAACCATTCCTCCCTCGCCGTGCACACTGCAGAGCCTCTGCCCAAAGGCCATGCCAGCGCTGGGGCGCCCTCTCCTGCAGCGCCCAGCGCAGGGTGGGCAGGCCGGGGCGCAGTACAGGTGGCACAGGAGAGGAGGGCCCCAACAGGACAGGGCGGGGCGCCCTCTCCCCACAGGCAGGCCGCAGGACCCCAACTGGCGCCGTTTCCTCCCCGCTACACAAGCCAGCTCACCTGTGGAAAGGTTGGTCTAAAAATGAGACTAGCCCTGCCTGTGTGGCTCAGTGGTTGAGAGTGCCAGCCCGCACACTGAAGGGTCTCGGGTTCGATTCCCGGTCAAGGGCACGTGCCTGAGTCGTGGTTTGCTCCCCACCCCCAGTCGGCGTGTGGGTGGGAGACAACCACTGTGTCTCCTTTCATCAATGTTTCTCTCTCCATCTCCCTCCCTCCCTTCCTCCCTCTCTGAAAAGCCAGGGAAACACGTGCTCAGGTGAGGAGTAACAACAACAAGTGGCATGCGCTGCTTATGACTTGTGTTTGAGAGACAAGTCCAGGCGTCCCCTACAGCAAGCCCCGGCTTCTCTTGGTAACAGGCTCCCGGGGGAAGGGGCCGGAGAGCCAGGAGAACGGTCGTGCCCGCGCCCCCTGGGGTGGGCAGCGCGAGCGAGGTCAGGAGGTACCTTGTGGTTTGGGGGCCCCAGCTTGTTGGAGGAAAAGCTGTCCAGCAAGACCCGGATCAGGTGCTTCTCGCTGTCCTTCGTGGGGGACGGCACACTCATGTCCGTCATGTGTTCTGATTTGGAAAAGAGACCCTTGAGAGCTTCGTGGCTTTGCTGGACAAAATGAGGAAAGCGTGTTTTACTACAAGAGAAGTCGGTATGAAAAGCCCTTTATCCCAATCTAATCCAAGTGCTTCTCAGGCATGACCTCTCCCTAGCTCGTGGTGGGCAAACCATGGCTCGCGAGCCACATGCGGCTCTTTGGCCCCTTGAGTGTGGCTCTTCCACAAAATACCACGTGCAGGCGCGCACGTACAGTGCGATTGAAACTTCGTGGCCCATGTGCAGAAGTCGGCATTTTGTGAAAGAGCCGGTATTTTGTGGAAGAGCCACACTCAAGGGGCAAAGAGCCGCATGTGGCTCGCGAGCCGTGGTTTGCCAAGCCACAGTTTGCCGACCACTGCCCTAGCTCATCTCCGGGATCGAGGTGTCCGGAGGTAATTCTACCAAAGACATGAGAAGTGGGCTCGGCCCACGCCTGCCATGCCTTCCACCACCAGCGATGAGAGCCAGGCAGGTGGAGAGCGAGGAGGTTGGAGAGCGCTGTCTGCGGGGGATGTCACCAGGACTGGAAGTGTGTCCACAGATGGGCAGCTCTCGCTCACAGCCACCCACCCTCCTCTCCGGCAGGGTCACAGGATGAAACCCCGCCTGCAACAGCAGCCTGGGAGGCGCCCTTCTACCCCGCAGACCAAGAGCAACAGCTGCAGAAAGGATTTTCCCACTTTCAATGTTTGAATGATAGGAAACCAACCTCCACCCCCCAGCCACCATAGTCTCTGAGAAACCTCGCTGACCCAAGAGGGCAGCTCAGGTCCTAACAGGAGGCACCCCGCGCCCCACGTGCGCACCCGGGACTCGTAGCACTCCTCGGCCAGCTCGGCGTGGCCCTCCTCGATGAGCACATCCCTGATGTTGACGAAGTCCTGCAGCCCCGAGGACAGGTACAGGTCCACGTGCAGGACGCTGTGCACCACGGAGAAGACCTTGACGAGCAGTGCACGGCCGCTGACCAGGGCAGCGAAGCGCCGGCTGGCCTCTCCGCTCCAGTGCTCACCGCACACCAGGGACCTCGCCGAGGGGCGCAGCCTGCAGACCTTGAACTCCAGCGCCTGTGGGCAAGGGCAGGGCAGGCCAGGTCAATGAGCCAGCCACCCCAAGGGTCTGCGCTGTGATTCACAGTGCTCTCGTAAACCCACTCTAGCCCGGCCCGTGTGGCTCAGTGGTTGAGCTGGCCCCATAAACCAGGTCACTAGCTCTGTTCCCAGTTGGGGAACAGGTCCAGATTTTGGGCTGATCCCCGGTGGGGGGCGTGCAGGAGGCAGCGGATCAATGATTCTTCTCACATGGATATGTCTACCTCTCTCTCCCTCCCCCTTCCTCTCCGTAACCAATAAAAGCACCGGAGCTGAGTGAGGCTCCAGGGGGAGGGCCTGCGTTCGCTCCTCAGCAGCAATGCAGGTGCAGAAGGACGGTCTCAGCAGGACAGACTGCGGGTCCGGCTGTCTCCGGCCACCAGAAGTCTCCCTGGTTTCAATGTGACTAGAAACCTTACACCAAGTACGAAACCATCCGTGTATATATATTTTTAAATATATTTTGTTGATTTTTTACAGAGAGGAAGGGAGAGGGATAGAGAGTTAGAAGCATTGATGAGAGAGAAACATCGATCAGCTGCCTCCTGCACACCCCTCACTGGGTATGTGCCCGCAACCAAGGTACATGCCCTTGACCGGAATCGAACCTGGGACCTTTCAGTCCGCAGGCCGAAGCCCCATCCACTGAGCCAAACCAGCTAGGGCCATCCATATATTTTAACTCACTTCCAAAACAACACTGGCAAAAACACGTACAATGATACGTTTTTAGGAAAAAGCAGAGGCCCGATTTGGCTGGTGTCACAGAACAAGCCCCTCCCGCTCCAGCCTCGGCCTGCCTCCCGGCCCACCGCACGGGAGCCCGCCCACCTGGAACGGAAGTGCGAGAAGCTGGCCGGGAATCTCCATTAAGAGGTCCAGGTCCACATGAGACTTGTTGCCATAGTCCACGAAAAACACCTACAGGGTGAAGAGGGGCGCACGCTAGTGTGAGGCCAGCGCTGGCCCTCCCGTGTCCACGTCAGCCAGGGCGGTGCACGCGCCCGCTGCTCCACCCCGCGGGACTCTGGGACCGAGCTTCCACGCGTCCGGAGGGAGAGCGCTTCCTGCCGGGCCGCTCGCCTAACGCACAGTATTTCCTATTTCGTTTCCACTTGGGTGAGGACGCTGCCTGAACTGCGCCCGGGCAGCAGACGCACCTCGGCAGAACTCCCTGACACGTACAGGATCTGCGCCCTGAAGTAGCTGCGCTCATCGGAGTCGGCAAAAGGCGCCAGGCAGACCAGGTCCGGGTGCGGGTGGACGGCCAAGGGCGCCAGCTTCAGGCGCTTTATCTCTGCCGTCAGCTTCTTCAGAATCACGGCGTTCTTCTCGTCGATCCTGTACCCCCAGAAGTGCCCCACCTCCACCACCTGCAGGAGGAGGGCGCCGTGAGGCCCCAGGCCCCTGGGCAGGGCTCCAGCTCCAACCACATGGCGGGCTGGGGGGCCGCAAGCTCCCAGCAGCGTCCAGGAAAGGGGTCCTGCGGCAGCCCAGTCTCCCGCCACCACAGCAGGAGCAGGAGGCCCAACCAGGCAGCCCGCCCGCTGCGCCGCCCGCTGCCCTGGAGCCAGCTGTCCCTGTGGCTGCCCAATGGCGTGGCTGCCCAATGGCGTGGCTGCAATGCACCAGGAAGCACGCCTGTACCCCGACTGACATTTTAGCTCACAGACACCCTCAGGAATACCGGTGCCGACGCTAACTGTGTTGACGTAAACGGACATAAATAGTACAGGCCAGGCATATACTATTATTCCAATTAACACTTCCACATGTATCTTGTGGCTAAAACTGATTTTTAGTGTTTTAAATGTAACATTTAAAAATTCCACTCTGAGTCGAGAATGGACCTGTGCTCCTCCTGTGTGCGGCCACATCGGCCACGCCCTCCCAGGTGACTAAGGTGTGTGAGGACCACGTCGTGACACTCGTGGCAACTCTGACGAAGGTGCGGAAGCTCGCGGGACTCCTACCTCCGTGACGTCGACCGTGAGGAAGAGGTCTGGGACCAGCTGGGACCTGCCTGTCGTGCTGAAGGACACCTGGACGGGGTCCACCGTCTGCTTCTGGAAGTCCACGTTCACCCTGTGCGGGGTTGAGAGGAGTCACAGGCCAGTGTGACAGGAAAGGCGTGTGCGCCGTGACGGCACTGCGGACCAGCCCGCCGCCTCCGCGGGACAAGGCGCTTGTCAAACACCCGCCGAGACAGGCTTGGTCCCTTCAGCGCGAGTGTCTGCTGCTTCCTGAACGGCCACACGCCCTCAGGGGTACAGGAGCTTACAGGCTAGCTGCAGGGCTGCCGTGTTGCCCAGAGGTTCGGAGGGGAGCGGCCTGGGCCTCCAGAACACGGCAGCGGCCAGGCGGCCAGGTTCCCGGAGACCAGGAAGAGCCTCACCCTCAGAGCTTAAGACAGCGACCTAACGCTGGAGAGCATGAAACACAGCTTTGCTGGAAATAAAGGTTTCCTTCCTAATGCTTTCCTTTTTACCATAAAATGAAGGGATTATAACAGATCCAGTCCCACTTATTGACTACGAGCAGCTGAGGCAAAGGCACCCGCCAGATGGTCCTTGTTCCAGGCTCACCACACCCCACGCCTGGGCCCGGCAGCCCAGATGGCGCTCAGGACACACACTGCCCTCACCGGCTCGAGCTCCTGGTGGAGTAAACACTCCGAGTGGGAGATGGTGGAGGAGAAGGCCTCCCACGGGCTGTGCGAACAGGCCCCAGCGGCACCGTGACGCTGCACCGAGTGCAGGATCCGAGAGAAGGAAGTGCAGGCGCTCGATGGCCGCTGCCCATCAGCAAGGGCCACAGGCGGGGGCACCAGACCCAGGGCAGCCCACCCCTCCTGGGCACAGGGAAGCCCGCTCACCAGGGAAGGGCTGTCTTGGCGGGCCCGCAGCCAGGTGCTCCGACGCCCTCCGCCCGCCCACTGTCTGCTGAGAACGGAGCACAGTGCACGTTGCTCACAGAGGAGATGGACGGCGAGGAGGAAGAAAGGGGCCTGAGGTTCGGTCCCCGCCGTCTAAACCGGCCAGTGCTGAAGGCGTCCCGCCACCCCCGCGGCCGCACACCCAGCAGCGGGGCCGCTTCACAGTGGTGCGCGCAGTGGGAGCACAAGCAGGTCAGTGGTTCATTACCACAGAGGAGACAAGGGAGCAAAACGACACGCCCGCCCGGTCACAGACCGGCAGGGACCTGGACAGATGCCTGCAAAGCCGACAGGCGCACGAGAAGGCGCTCCATGCCAGCAATCCTCGATGAGTGGCCACGTCACCCCGCGGCGGCCCCAACACGGCCCCAACCGAGTGCTGGGCGGGCGCGGGGCTCAGGGACCCGGCGCACTGCGGGGGCCACACCGGGCAGCCGGGGACACAGCCTGGAGGCCCTCAAACTAACACACAGAGCTCCGGGCGACCAGCAGTCCCTCTTCTGTGCGTTTAGCCAAGGCCACGGCCATAGAAACACCGACTCGCAGTAAGACCTGCCCCTGCTCCCAGCAGCCAGGGCACGGAGATGACCCTCATGCCCGCTGGTGGATGAGTGGGTAGGGAAAGGGTGCATGTTATTCAGCCATAAAACACAAGGAAGCCTCATCATCTGAGACAATGTGGATGGACCTTGAAGGCAGCGCCCTAAGGGAAATCTAAAACAAAAACAAGACCACACACACAAAGAAAACTCTCAGGCCCTTCCAGCCTGGCTCAGTGGTTGAACGTCGACCTATGAACCAGGAGGTCACAGTTCGTTTCCCAGTCAGGGCAATGCCCGGTTGCAGGCTTGATCCCCAGTGGGGCGCGTGCAAGAGGCAGCCGATCAATGATTCTCTCATCATTGATGTTTCTCTCTCCCTCTCCCTCCCTCTCTGAAATCAACAAAAACATTTTAAAAAATAAAAAGAGCTCATACCTGTGGTTCTGGGAGGCGGGAGGGGGTGGGGAAGGGGAACTTGGAGGAAGGTGCTCAGAGGACAGGAAGGTCCAGCTGCAGACCCTAAGTCCACCCTGCCCCCGGCGGACAGGACAGGTGTTAGGAGTGAACCCCGGTTCTCATCACAAGAAGACCTTCTGTTTTCTGCCGTAAGTATCTGGGAGGTGGGTGTCAGTGAGCCGCGTGTGGTGATCACGCTACAACCCACGTGAACCGCACCAGCACGCTTAAGCCCTGAGACTCCGGAGGCGAGTGATGTGCCCCGCACACAGCCAGGAGGCGAGGAGGCAGGATTCGCAGCCAGTGCTTCCAGTAGGAGCGTGAGCGCGGTGGGCCGAGTACGAAAACTGGGGCATGTGGAGGCGTGGGCAGAGCCTGGCCCTCCCCGGCAGTACCTGGTGCTCCTGAGCCTGGACACGGCGCCGCCCTGCACCCGGCCCTCGATCTCCTCTGCCGAGTGCACGCTGAGCTCCAGGGCCACCTTGAGCTGAGACATCTTCACTGCCATGTACACCGCAGGCAGGACCTTGAACCTCTCGGTCGGGTTCCGGGAAAACTCCACGAAGGCTCTGTTCCGCAAGGCAATTAAAGAAATTACCGCCCTGGACGGCCTGGCTCAGGAGACAGAGCGTCGGCCTGCAGACTGAAGGGTCCCGGGTTTGATTCCGGTCAGGGGCATGTACCTCGGTTGCAGGCTCCCGGCCCTGGTCAGGGGCATGGGCCCTGGTCGGGGGCACGCAGGAGGCAACCCATCAATGTGTCTCTCTCACATCGATGTTTCTCTCTGTCTCTTCCTCTCCCTTCCATTCTCTCTAAAAGTCAATGGAAAGAATGTCCTCGGGTGAGGATTACAAAATATAAATAAAAATAAAGCTCCTCGGCACCTGGGAAAGCAACCGAGTGCATGAACTTCTTTCTCTCAGGTGAGAGGTGCTCGGTCCCCCCTCAGGACGCCAGGGCCCCCCCCTCACCGAGAGAAGTGGCCACGACAGTGACACGTCACAGTGACAGCAGGGGTCCTCCTGCAGAAGATGCAGACGGAACTTTCGGGCAAGAAATACCTGTGCTCACGGTTAGAACAGAAGGGCGGGTGTGGGCTTCCTTTCTGTCTTATTGTGACATGAACCGCAGAGAAGAGGAATCCACACGTGAGCAGGAGGTCCTGGTGGCCTCCCTCCAGACACCAAGCCATCACCCAGCCGAGTGGCAGCTGCCCCTCCCCACCCACCTGGGGGTCAGGCTGCAGGGCACCTGCCCTATACCTCCTTCAAGTACACGGGCTGGTGAATGTCAAATGCCCGGATCAACATATTCCCCCCACGACTGCCATGGAGTGAGGGACGCCCGCGCCGGAGGGCAGTGCGCCGAGGGCAGGCAGCCCAGGGGGGCCCTCACAGGAGCTGGGGGTGGGGGGGCCTGCTCCAGCCCTCCGCAAAGGAACCTCTGGGACCTTCCTCTCACTGTCCCCGCCTGTGGCCCCTTCACCACCCGCCCCCCCACCCAACTCCTGAAAGGTGCTGACCATGTGCCTCTCCCTCCCACCCATACAAAGGCCCACGTCCACGCCACGTGGTGCCAGCCAGCACTGTAACCATGGAGACCACTGACGCTCCTCTGTCACGGCAGAGGTGACAGGAACCCACGACTCACTTGGTGCCGTCGAACACGATGGACTTGACCTGGCCGCACTGCCGGAAGAGGGACTGCAGCTGCTTGTGGTAGAGGAAGCCGTAGGGCGGCGTGTGCTTCAGCTGCAAGCACACGGCCCCTCAGAGCACGGCCAGGCCGCAGCCTGACGCCGGGCTCACGTCCTGCTCCTGTCGCTGCCCGACGCAGACTCCACGGCCAGGGGCACCCAGCACTAGTGACTGAACGGCAACTAAACCTAGCGGTGCGCACGTTACAGAGGCCGACGCCCGCCTAAGCCCGCCCGGACGCCCACAGGGAGGTTACGGTCGCTCGGGGGTGTCCCCGCCGCTCTGGCTGCGACCAGGTCCCGTGTACCGCGGCCCTCCCCCGCTCCACGCAGCGCAGGTCTGAGCCCACACCCTGCCCCGTGGGATGTCCAGAGGCAAGTGAGGGGGTGCCCCTAGGACTCAGCACGCACAGCACCAAGAGCGGGGGATGACGCATCCCCCCTTCGGGCAGCGCCAAGGAGACGCGGGTGCTCACGCTGTGCGCAGCAGGAAGGCAGCTGGGGCTCCGCAGGCACGGTGGGGGCAGAAGGCCGCCCACCCCTGGTGCCCGGGTGAGGGGACCATGGGAAGGGCTGTGGGGAAGCTGCAGGAGGCCCGGCCCCACAATGGCTGGCGACTGCCCTGTGGGATGAGCATCCCTCCCAGGCGCTCGCCACCTCGCTGAGCACCAGCTCCGTCCACATCCTCCACTTCTGCCTACGTCCTCCCTGTGAGTGGCGACAGCCAACGTCACCAAGAAGAGCGGAGAGCCGCGTGCGCGCCACACACCAGGCTGCACCGTTAGGTGCAGGCGGCAGTGGAACCACGAGGTCCAGAAGCCAGCTCCCCCTGTCACCCTGAGCTACAGGGCTCAGCCGGCAGGTGTCCTCACGGGCTGGCCTGGCGGTCAGTGTCACCTAAACCCCCGAGGCCACGCCTTCTAGCTCAGAAACTGGCAGGGCCTCAAGCACGAGCGGCACAGACCGCAGTGCTGGCGGCCACCCAGTAACCTCTCAGTTTGTGTGAAACAAGCCGAGGGTGAACGAAATGTGCCTAAACTCACGGAGAAGCGCCCACACCTTCAAATGGCCCCGGGTCGGCACTAGCCGAGCACACGCTTCTCAGGGCTGTGAGGCCAGGCCCGCAAGAGAGCAGGACGGCGGGGCTCACGTGCGTGAGGACACCCCCCGAGGACTCAGACCGACTCCTGCCAGCCGTGCTGGGGTGGAGCCCCGGGGGCCTCCGTGGCCGCTCTCCCCAGGAAGGCCTGCCCCCACCTACCACGATGGTCGTCTTGGGGTCTTTGCCGGCCAGCTCCCGCACCGCCATCTCCTCGTCGGGCTGCCCGAAGGTGAAGTAGTTGGGATAGAAAGCACCAGCCAACACCACCTGGAGGAGACACTTACTTCCATGCAGCAGGTTACGGCGTCCCCTCTTCCCAGGATGCAACGCTGATAACGTAAGGGGAGTTTTATAAAAACCAGACCCCCTACTCAAGCAGGAAGCCACGATTCTGGTCACTTCGCCTAACAGATGTGCACTAGGCCGACCTGCCTCCTAGGAGCGAGAGCACTTCTTGCCGAGGGTCAGAGGGCGGGAGCTGAACAGGGACGGGGCGGAGGTGGGGGGCTTGAGGGTGAGCAGGCAGACGCCCCCTCGGCCTCAGGACTGGCCGGGCTCCCGCAGCAGCCCCGCAGGTCCCGTGGAAAGCCCTCTGCGGGGCCCTCAGTGACCACACCCCCTTCCAGTGCTGCCCAGCTGACTCCCAGCGCACAGATGCCCCGGGCCCCATGCAAGGGCTCCGCCATCTTCCGGAAAATCCCTCCCGCACTCGTGGTAGGTTCTTTCCCACCCGCTCATCGGGCTGCAAGGCTATTCCGTGTGAGGGCGGCAGGCGCTGAGCGATGCTGGAAGCGGCTTGTTTTCTCGGAAGCTGCAGCGCAGGCTCAGGCCTGCCCACACGCCCTGGCAGCAGAGCGGCTGGACGGCAGCCGGTGTCAGGAAGGGGAGGGCCAGGCGCACCTGCAGGATGAACCGCTGCTTGTGCGTGTACTCCTGGTCCAGGGCCGGCCGCCGGGAGCCCGCATTCATGTTGAACTGCGAGATCCTGCTCTTCAGCTCCTCGTACAGCTCCGCCACCTGCGCAGACAGCAACATGGTCTCGGGGCGGCGTGTGCAGAGCAGGGACACCGCAGTGCCCGGGAGCACCCGTCCACCGGGAGGCGCGGCGGTCACAGCGGCTCATGAGAGCTGACTTATCAGGAACGAGGGATGCCCAGCACCTCGGACAGGAAATGCCGGACACTCACTTCCTGCACATCGTGACCCCCGCGCCACACGCACACCAGCGCGACCACCACCAACGCACAAGCACCACCGACAGGAGGGCTGAAAAGAGCAAATGGCCACGACGGGTCCCCTGCTTTACGTCATCTGAGCACAAAGCCTCTGCCTGACGGCGGCTGCTCTCGTGACGGAAACGAGCTGGATGGCCAGCAGCCGCGGCAAACAGCTCCCACTGCAGTAACTCTGCACAGCGGCCCTCACGAGAACACAGCTCCGGGCGCCTCTGCGCTGATCATGAAGAAGTTCCCCCAGAGGTGCCTCAATCAGTCACAGAGAGCAACCACCACACAAGCCACACGCTGGAGACACAACTGAAAGGACAGACAGAGCCACAGGGGGGGAGAGGGGGGGAGCCTGGGCAGCAGAAGGCCACGCCCAGCGCACACAGTACATGTGTCTCCAGGTTCCTGAACGCCTTCCTCGAGGCTGCAGTCACGTGCACCCTTTCTAATAAAAAATCAATTTCAAATTAAGCAAGTCACTCACGCGGCCAAAAGCAATAAACTCAGAAGCCAGCAGCAGAACAAAAGCTCTAAACCACCTCCTTGCCCAGCGCTCTTCTAGAGCCCTGCATCGGCAGACAGGGGAGACCAGCGCTCCCCCGGCACTGCCCTCCCAGCCCCAGGCGCTCCCAGTGCTAAGGAGTTCACCACGCATCTGGGAAGACAACAGTAAGTAGAGACATGGGCGCTGCATTAACAAGAAAGCAAAATTAACCCATGAAAGCTTCCCCCTCCCCATGCCCCTCCCCCAAAACCCACGCAGTGAATTCAAACCGAGAGTGCGTCCTCCGAGCCCGGCTGCTCGTGCCCCAAGTAGTTAGAGCCTCGCCAGGGCACCGAGGGTTTCAGGTCTGTGTCCCCGTCAAGGGCATGTACCTGGGTTGCAGGTTCAATCCCTGGCCCTGGTCATCGGGGTGCGTGTGAGAGGCAACCAGCTGGTGTGTCTCTCACACGGATGGATCCCTCTCTCTCTCTCTCTCTCTCTCTCTCTCTCTCTCTCCACCCTCCCCAACTCTCCCTCCCTCACTCCCACTCTTTCTAAAAAACAATGGAAAAAGTACCCTCTAGCAAGAATTAACAAAACAAAAACCACAAAAGAGTAAGTTCTCTGAAAACACAACAAACAGGTAAGCGCCTGTGCACTGGGCGGCACAGCCCGGACTCAGCAGGCCCGGTGTCCACGCCCCACACATCCAGACAGGCCGGCTACTCGCGGACCGGAGCCCCTGGACCATGCGCCTCGTGAGCGTGTTTGGCTGAGGCCTTGGACACAGCGCTGTAGGCCGCACGCCCTCTGTGCAGAGAGAGCCTGGGGCCATGCAGTCACGGGGACCTCGGAGGGGCTGCCAAGTAGCTAAGACCAGCCACGCGGGCACCCACGTGGGCACCCACGCCCACCTAGCCCAGCCCCGATAAGACCCGGGGCAGCAGGACTTGGCCTTGGTGAACACGTCACTGCGGGGAGAACCATTCGTGCCCATGACTCCTGGGAGCCAACTGGGCCTTGCGCCTGGTCCGTGCTGGCTCCTCCCCGGGCCCTGGACCTGCGCTGACTCTATTCTGCCCCTCTAGCTGTAGTAACCCTCAGCCACACGCATAACAAACAGCTGGTCTGAGTTCTGTCTTTCTAGCCAATCGCTGAACCCGAGGGTGGCCTTGGGGACACCCCCCCGCCCCCGCCCAAACCCCCCGCCCCAGCACACAATCAAATCAAGAAACAGAGACGACACAGGGACCCAACACCCGGAAGAGACAGAGGGGCCACCACCTCTGAGAGGACAGGACAAGGACAACTCTATGTAGCTGTCCTGTGTGTTCCACACTCACATGTAAGCAACGGCAGGTTACGTAAAGTGTAGCCTCATCTCACATAAACACGTTTCTGTGTAACACGCACATATGAATTCTACTCAGGCTGGAACAGGATGTGCCTCTGGGACTACCCATTACTGCCCTGGGGACCACCACTTACCTCTCTAATTCTCTTGATTTGAATGTAATTTAGCCGTCCCCAGTCAAGCTCATCCTTTAAACACATAAAAGCACAATACTCATATTACTGCAGCAAACTGGAGCTAATCTGCTCCCATAACACACATCTCATCCAGCAAGAGTCCAGGCAACAGAGAAACCACCTGCTGAGCCTCTAGCACAGCGGTTCTCAACCTTCTGGCCCTTTAAATACAGTTCCCCATGTTGTGACCCAACCATAAATTATTTTCGTTGCTACTTCATAACTGTCATGTTGCTACTGTTATGAATTGTAATGCAAATGTCTGATACGCAGGATGGTCTTAGGCGACCCCTGTGAAAGGGTCGTTCAACCACCAAAGGGGTCACGACCCACAGGTTGAGAACCGCTGCTCTAGTGGGAGCTCGGTGAGTGAGGCAGATGGAAGCACACACACCTGCCCACAGGCCTGGACCTCGCCGGCCCAGAGCCAAACCTGGCCAGGAAGGGCGGGCACTGTCAGGCCGGGTTCTTCTCAGCCCGCTATCTAAGAACAGCCAAAGACAGGCCTCGGGTTCTGAGTAGAGCCGGGTCCACGTGCATCCCCACCAGTACCGAGCACCCCAGGGAGAGGCTCCAGACACTCTGAGGGTCACCACTGCTCAGGCAGGACCACCGGGCTGTGCACGGCCTGCTCCAGCGGAGGGAGTGCAGTGTCCTGGCTCAGGCTCAGGCTCAGGCTCTGGCTCAGGCTCCATGTCTCACAACGCCTCGGGCCCCAGCGCCCCGGGAGCGCCTACCTTTGGATGCCGCAGCTCCCCTCTCTGCCTGCAGGACTGCCAGGTCTGAAAGGAAAGGACCCAAGTTTCAAAATGCTTCACTGACAACTCAAATTGCTTTCTACACGTTCATTTTCAACACAGTTGGACCACAGAAAGTTTACAAGTTTAATTCTTCAATCAACTTCATAACATTGGACTCCCACCCCCACCCACTTCCTCCAACATTTTATTTTTTTATGTATTTTTATTGATTTCAGAGAGAGAGGAAGGGAGAGGGAGAGAGGGAGAGATAGGGAGAGGGAGGGAGAGAGGGAGAGAGGGAGAGAGGGAGAGAGAGAGAGAGAGAGAGAGAGAGAGAGAGAGAGAGAAACATCAATGATGAGAGAATCATGGATCGGCTGCCTCCTGCACGCCCCACACTGGGGATTGAGTCCTCAACCTGGGCATGTGCCCTGACTGGGAATTGAACTGTGACCTCCTGGTTCATAGGTCAACGCTCAACCGCTGAGCCACGCCAATCTGGCCAGAGAACTTACTTTAAATGCCTCGACCAGCGCGATGCAGTCGCTCTTACTATTGCCAGAGAAATACACCTTATTCCTACAACGAATAACACGCAAGGTCATTGATACCAGCAAGACCAAGCAGCTGTTCACAATAGGAATGCTACCCACCTGTACCCGTCCAGGTGCTGCCTAAAAGGCATCGCAAAAAAATTCTTCAAAGACAGCGCTGCCGCTGGCAAGAGAAATCACAGGATGTCAGAGGGGAGGTCCCGGCGCCGGCGCGGCCCACGCCCTCACTCACCTATGATGAGACACTCGTCCAGGCACCCGAACACGTGGCCCAGCACGATGAGCTTGCCGAGCTGCTCGTTGACCGGCAGCTGGGCCAGCACTCGCCCCAGGAAGGTCAGCTCGCCGTCGTGCGGGTTCTCGTCCTCCCTCTGCCCGCTGACAGCCAGCGCGCCCACCTGCGTGAACGTGAGCGTGTGAGCCAGCCTGCCTGACGCCGCTTCCTCACGGCAGGAGGCGAAATCCAAAGTGAAGACGGTCCGGTGAACCCAGGCCCTAAAGGCACCTGCCCACCGTGGAAGCCAGGAGCACAGGGACACTGACAGCCTGGCTGGGAACTCGGAGCACACCTGCGACTCCAGAGAGGGTGACCACCCCATGGCCAGCCCCACAGACGCCCCCATAACTCACAGCGTGGCAGCGGCTGCACTGCACTAGCACACTACCCACTTGCGTCACGCTAGCCACTCCCAGCAAATCATGTGACCTGCGTGCAGAAAAGATTGCCTTCGCGCGACTAAGTGTGTTTCAAAGAAACCCAAGCAGGTATTAAATGAAGGCAAAACACCAGAGGCACCTCCGGCTTGGAGGGCAGAGCCCCACAAGGAACAGGAACGGGGTGCATTGGCCGGCCGGCTGCAGGCCCAGGCTGCCAGTGGCCAGAGCACAGCCGAGGGGATAGAGTCGGAGCTCCCAGCCATGGGGGAGGGAGGCAGCTAGAATGGAGGGGCAGGGCCAGAGGGGTGCACAGGCCATGGAAACCAGATGGCTGTCCCACAAACCCGGGCAGCAGGCCGTAGCCTGCAGACACGACCTGCACAGCCCTCACAGGATGGACACGCCACCTGGCGTGTTACATGAAGACAGAGGTGAGAACCGCTCAATGGTCAGAGCTCCTCATCTCAGAGCTCCTGGGCCCTGGGAGGCGAGTAGGCGCCAGGTGCGGGGAGGGGAAGAGATTCGGTTGTGCAAGACAAGCCTTGTTGGGATCGAAGTCAGCGCTTCGTCACTACCCGGGCTTTTTTAAGCAAATGCTGATCATTCATGACAAAATGTCTAAAAGCCGCCGCAGCATGAAGCCCGCTCCCGCCCGTGCCCCGAGCGAGCGGCCTACCTCCTTCAGCAGCAGGATGGTGCGCTCGATGTCGCCAAGGCTCGGCGGGGACAGGGCCGTGGCCAGCAGAGCCCTGGGCTCCCCCATGTCCAGTAGCTTCACCTTCAAGATCGTGCTGCCTAAGGGACAACGCTGACGAGGACAAGCTTGCATTCAATGTGGTCCTGGAACTAAGTCAAGCCCTTGGGGGGAGGCGGGCCAGGAAGGGGAAGGAGGGAGAGGAAGGGGGAAAGACACAGAACGAAGAGAGCGAGCAGGAAGGGGCGGGGGAGGGGAGCAGAGCACACTGCCTGCCCGTGCTGCCTCACTGAGGAGGGTGGAGCCCGCGGACACCCGGCTCAACAGCGAGCAGATGAGGAGTTTTACGGAATCTAAGTCACATCACTTAGAGCAGCGGTCGCCAACCGGTGGCCCGCGGACTACTGGTGGTCCATGATGTCTGAAAAGTCGGCGACTGCTGACTTAGACTGTTCCGTAAAACTGTCTATAGAAAATGAACTCTGAAATTGACCCCAGCGTATTACCAACATCTCCGGAATGACGTGGTCAGGGATGGCGTTGTCCCAGAAATCCCTGTGCACCAGGCGGTAACAGTAGCCTTTAGACACGCGCCCAGCACGGCCTGCACAGGAGACATTCAGAGGCCACGGGCATTAGTCCCGTCAATGTCAGCAGACACCAAGAATGACCCCTGACCCGAGAGGACCCCTGTGTTTCTAGCAGACAGGCCAGACGGACTCTGGGCGAGGGCAGTGCTGAGCAACCCTGCCTGCGGGGAAGCGCTGGCGCCACCTGGGGACCCTGGTGTGAGGCCCACGCTCCTAAAGCAGCAGCCATGGCCCGTGCGTGGAAGCAGCACATTCCGGGCCACGCCTCCTGCCGGGCGTGGTGAGTGCTACAGAGGCACCAAGCCAGCGGCACAGCTCCCCCAGAAAACGGCCTCCCCAAAGGGAAGGCGTGTGCAGGAGGCGGCCACTTGGTCCTCCGCATCCTGCCTCCTCCTCAAGGCGCGCCCCCACCCCAGCTACTGCGTAGTGAACGAGCAAGTCCACGCGGAGCTCAGGACCAGGCAGGGGTGGGGGGGGCACCACCGAGCAGCTGTGCTGAGGATGTACCCCCAAACCGTAAACTCTCCCAAGGAGGGGGGAGGGTGTGCTGCCTGCATGGAAGCCCAGCCTTTAAACAGCAGGGGCAGCCAGCAGTGCTCCTTCCTGGGGCGTGCAGCCCCACAAGGTGGGGGGTGGGGGGAGTCTGCCGTCTGCCATGCCCCCCGGCACCCCACCCTTCCCCAGTAGTTCCCGTACCAAGAGGTTGGGTGGGGAGTCCAGACCTCCACAACCCCACCCCCACCCCCCACCTCATCTGCCAATGACAAGACTTTCTGAGCAGAAAAACCCAAGATAATGACAAAAAACAAAAACAGAAACAATTCCTGGAACAAATCAGTGAGTTCGGCGAAGCCACCGGACACATGACCAGGAAGATCAATGGCGCCTCCGCGCACGCTGAACATGTGAAAACCGAGCGTAAATGCAGGGCCCCTGAGACCCCTCCCCGCGCCGCTCAGCCCTCAGGGGGCGCCCGGGCCAGGGCGGCGTCTGCAGGAGCAGAGCGCGTGCGGACGGGAGGTCAGGAACAGAGCAATGCCGGCGCCTCCGTGGGATGTGCCCACGCTCACTCTCAAATCCACGGGAAGGCCATGTGCGAGAGCTGGACACCGGGGTGCCGAGCCAGCGGGAGGAAGCGTGTTCTGTGTTGAGACTCACTAACAGCGGGCAAGGCAGTGTCAGGTGGAGGGACAGACAGATCGACAGAACACGCAGAACCCGACAGAGTCCCCCTGCCCCGTGGCCTGACCTCTCTAGAGACCATGCAGGTGAAGGCACACTGCCCGCCATGGGGGAGGTTTGTCCACCACATCCTGGAAAGAACGTGTGAAAACCGAGCATAAAGCAGAGCCTCCGGTCAGACGACGCCTCTGAGAACCCCACGCAGAAACACCAGCGATCCAGGCAGGAGGCGGGCCCATGGGGCGGCACTTCCCTGGAGATGCGGGAGGCCAGCTAACCTCCTGACACGCGGCTCGACCTGAGGCTTTCCAAAGCGAGGAGAGGGTCAGTCCCATGCCCTTACTTTCATGACCACCTGACCTTTCCCCTGAGCCCCTCGGGCTGGGTCACGGCAGAGCCTGACTGACATGGGCCCAATCCCAGCCTGGGCCTCCCAGGGTAGCCTGGGCAGGTCGCTCCTCTGTGCCCTGAGGCCCTGCTGGCGGGGTGGCTTGGGGACAAGGTCGGACACCGGAGCCAGGCCTGCGCATGGCGGGCACCACACCACGAGCAGGACTCCTGGAGCAGGTCCCCGAGGACATTACGCTGCGCCTCCACTGTGGCCAAACCCCAGCCCCAGCCCCACCCCCACCCCCACCCCAGCGCCTGTGCACATCCGAGCAAACATAGGCCCCATGCGGACAGCTCAGGAAGTAAGTGCAGAAAGATCAGGAGTCAGAGGAAGGGTCACCAACAGCTGACAAAGGAGCCCCTGGCTCCAGCTCCTCCCGGAAGTTCAGGGATTCTCTGCGCAACGACAGCGGTGGTGGGACGGACCTGCCCGTCATGTGCGCACAGCCTGTCACCAAAGTGACTGGACCAGAGGGTCGCAGGTTCGGCCAGAGCCTGAGAGCTGGCCCCGTGGAGGAGGGAGGGCCGAGCGCGCGCAGAAGCGCAGGTCTGAGGGGTCGGAGGGCGTGCGGCCAAGCTTACCTTTCCTCTGGTTACAGCTGGTCTTAGAAGCCCAGCTCAGGCGCAGGCTCTGGTAATTCGTGTCTTCGTCACAAACCAGAGTTCTAGTCAAACAGAAGTCTATAACTGCCACGTAAAGAGAGGCGTGTGAGCACGAGGCAGTGAGGGGGGATGCCGACCACAGCGCACAGCGAGGGCAGAGCTGGGGGCAGGCCCTGCGGGAGGCCCTGCCTCCAAGGACCGGGTCATGGGGCAGGAAGGACAGGCCCCTGCAGCCCACCTGGCACCGGAGGAGCCCAGCTGGGGGCAGGAAGCTGCCCGGCCTCTCTGTGCGCAGTGTCCTCGCCCGTGGCCCAGGTGACAGAGCCCCTGTCACTCCTTGGGCAGACCCTCCTGTCCGCTACAGAAGGGCGTCTCCGAGGCAGGCACTGAGCCTGGGGCCTGGCCCCGTCCTCCCAGCCAGCCCCCACCTCTCCTCCTGCTCCTTCCCTCCACTCAACACAGCACAGCTCTCAACCCATCTGTCCCGTGAGGACCCCACCCCCGTCCCTTTAGGGCCTCACTCCTTCTGCCCAAAGCGCAGTCTGCCCTCCCCGCCCTCGAGGGCCTGCACCCTTGGCCTGCGCTCTACCCGTCTGCCCAGGCCCAGCCCTGCTCAGTGACAGCTGTCCCCACACTCGCACCAAGTGGCCAGAGGCCAGCAGGCTGCCGGTCCCTTCACCTCCTGGTCACCAGCTGTGTGGGGCCCACAGACACCCCCGTCCACTCCATCTTGTTCGATGGCTGCCCTCAAGCCTCTGGCGCCCTCTCCCTCCTCACTCTAAGGCCAGGCCACTGGGCCCCGAGGATGCGGAGGCCGCCAGAGCTCCTCGAGGCACCGCTGTCCTCCTGCCGCCTGCCCAAGGCCAGGGGTACACCGCGCCCTCTAGCTCAACCTTGTCACTCAGCGAAGCCGCCCGGGGCCTCCTGGCAGGGCGTGAGCTCTCATCTCCTTGGCCCCTCGGCTCCCTCTACTCCACGTGCCAGGAGTGCTGTCAGCCGGCGTCCTGGCGTCCTGTCCCCTCCTCCTCCCTCCATGTCTCATGAGAACAAAGACTTGTTTTCTGCTCTTCCCCAGCTCCCCCACCCCCACACCCGCCCCCCACACAAACACAACCCACCCACCCTGTCCTGGCCGCACGCCTTCCTGCTGCTCCTGGGGCCATCCTGGGCCAGAACCCCATCTTCCCAGTCGCTCCCCGGCAGCTCAAGTCCTGCTCCCACGCCCTCCTCAGAGCTTCCCGCAGCCCCTCGGTGCGGACACAGGTCTTACCGTACTTAACGTCCGGCACGGTGACCGAGCTCTCCGCAATGTTGGTGGACAGAATGATCTATCAAACAGCAAGGAAGGACCGCGTGCTTACCGACCAGGAAATCAGCAAGGCTAACACACTCAAACAGCACTGACAAGCTTCGCAAACACTGGGCTCAGGTCTCTGAAAGGCATCATGTTCCTCTTGTATCCCCGTCGCACTTGACCAAGGGTCCTGGGCTGGGGAGGAGTCAGTGTCGTGGGGCCTCAACAGCTGACCCTGCCTTGGACCCCAGCTCCGCTCCACAGCATGGGACTCAGGCGGCATGGCCTGGTTTTCTCGTGAATAAAGGGAGATGATGGCACCACCCACTCACGCTGCGGGGAAGCCCCTGCGAGGTCCGGAGCTGGCGCTGTGAAGCTCAGGCCGCGGCAGGAGCCAGGGGACACCCGCCTGCGCATCGGAGGCACCCCCTGTAAGCGGGCACCTGTCACCCTCACTGGCCTTCCTGACAGCCCTGGGCGGGTGTGACTGACTCGGCTTCAAACATACCACGCAGGCTGAGAACAGTGGTTTGCTCGTCACACAGCTGCAGGTGAGACCCACGTCACCTGCCCAGGCCCACCTTTCAAACCCTTTGCCTCAGCGTAGCACCTCCTCCTCCAGGGGGTCACTGCCAGGGGCCAGGCCGTGCCCAGGGGGAACCCGACAGATGGAAGCGCTGCGAGCAGTGGCCCTGGGTGCCAGCGAGGTCCCGCTGCCCTGGCGGCTCCGACTGGAGCCAGGCCCTACCCACTGCAGCGGCTCTGCTGGGCCGCGATGGGACCACCCTCGCGCAGGCACAGGCTGAGAGGAAAGGAACCAGGAGGCGCTCACCAACGTCACCTGAGCAGTGCCAGGGACACGGGACGGTCCGCGCTCTGAGACGTGACCGAGGAAATGAAACCCTGGCAAACTGACCAAAAGCCAAAGACAAGACGCGCTGGCCGGCTCTCCAGGCTCACGCGCGTCTGTGGCTGAGCTGCCTCAGCCCGACGGCCCAGCATAGGGGCTGCAGTGCCCTCGGGCCCCACGCCCACCTTTCTGTAGCCAGGCACCGGGCTCAGGAACACGTTGTTCTGCTCCTCCAGAGTCACGCTCGAGTGCAGGGGGTAGACCTGCAGCCTGGGGGGAGGGACACGGCCATGAGCACAGGACGGGGCTCGCACCGGGGGCTGCGCTCACTGCGCTTGGTCCATCATTTCAGGCCGAGGCCAGCCCGTGCTGAGGAGGACTGGGTGTCGTTCACACACCTTTTCTGGATCATGTTTGTGAGCAGCTCGTGCATGTAGTTTATTTCACTCAGGCCTGGGGGGGGAGGGGGGCAAGAAAGAGATGGGTGTTTAGTGCTGGCAAGCGCCCTCAGGTGAAGGGCACGTCTCTTTCCAAGAGGCCTCCCCATTCACTGTATCTCCTCGTTACCCCCCACCTCACGGGTAAGAGCAACAGCGCGAACACACAGCAGCACCGAGTCCAGACGCTGGAAACACAGATGGAAACACCTGGACCCCCGCCTCCCCCGCCCCCCCGTCCCCGCCCCCCCGGGAGCCCCAGCAGTGCTGCCGGACAGCTGTGCGCAAGGCAGCTACTCTTCTCACCCCCACTCATTCCCTAATTTTCTACAACGAGCATGAAAAATTTTACAGCCACAAAATAGTGGTTAAAAAGTATTAAATGTTATTACTCTACAATATTAATATTAAAATAGTGAAGGCCTGGCCAGTGCGGCTCTGCGACTGAGCATCAACCCATGGACAAGGAGTGGGGGGCGTGCAGAAGGCAGTCAATGATTCTCTCATCCTTGCTGTTTCTGTCTCTCCTTCTCCCTTCCTCTCTCTCAAATCTATTTTTTAAAAACATATTTAAGAAGGAGAGAGACAGAGAGGACCCCTCTCCTGGCGCTGCCATCCTGGCCCGAAGGCTGGCACTCACCTGGCAGAAACACCAGCACACTGCCCCGCTCCCACGCGAGCTGGGCGCCCGCCCAGGCCTTGTTCCTGTTAAAAATGTGAGGTGCACATGTTCACCATGCGAGGACAGCTGTGCCGCTCCCGAACCCTCCCCAGCCTGCAGCGCCCGATGCCGACAGCCTCGCCCAACCACGCGTGTACCCTTCTCCGCACGAGGAAAGGCAGGGGCCGAGGAGGAGTCCCAGGCCACAGGCTCCCATCCCTTTTCCTATGAAAACTGTCTGTCAAGGTTTTCCTGGGAACTTAGTTACTGTAATCCACCCTCAAAGCCAAACACTGGAAATGAACTCCCTGCCCTGGCCGGGCAGCTCAGTTGGTTAGAGTGTCATTCCGATGCACCAAGTTATCGATTCGATCTCCAGACAGGGCACATACTAGAGTCAACCAATGAGTGCACAAAGATGTGGACCAACAACATCAATGTTTCTCTCTCTTTCTTCCTCTTCCTCCCTTTCTCACTCTAAAATCAGTAAAAAAAATCTTTAAGATAAACTCTAAGTAGTCCAAACTGTCTGTCATTGGGAAGCCCTTTTACAGGACGAGATCTCAAACCATCCCCTCGCCGCCCCCACCCAGCTCCTGTCACTGTGACTGTGTGTGCAGTGAGAACCCTGCCCTGCAGACCTGGCAGCCCCTCCATGCCAGGCCTGCGTCTTTGAAAAGATCAACAACATCGATGCCCGACCTGCGGCAGAGGAAGACCAGCCGGTACCAAAAGCAAGGAAATGCCCCGTGCCCAACAACACGCAGCCAGCTGTGGACAACTGATCATCAAAAAAGAAAACTGACTGTGATTAACTTTGATATTTAAATAAATCTAAGTCTCAAGAGGATGAGAAGACAAGGCAGAGACTGAGTGAAAACCTTCGCAGAAGACATCTCAAGAGCTGTTATCCAAAACACAGACAGAACTCTTCCGGCTCAACATTAGGAAACAAGCAACATGAGAAACGGGCAAGATCCCGAACAGACACCTCCTCACCGAAGATGGACAGGTGACAAGTAAACGTGAAAAGATGCTCGGCTACGTCATCAGGATGGTAAACTGGAGCCACGCGACCCACTGCACACTGACAGGACGGCACGGCCAGGACCCGCCAGGGGCTGAGGGGGTGGAGCAGCGGGACGGGACGGGACGGGACCTCACTCACTGCCGGTGGGAACGCCAACGGGGCGGCCCCTGGGAGCGTCTGCCGGGTCCGACACAACTGCACACACTCTCGCCACAGCCTCGGAGACGTGTTCCTGGGCACTGACCCGAAGAGCTGAAAACTCAGGTCCGAGCATAAACCTGCACTGGATGCTGACCGCAGCTTCAGTCACGAGGACCCAAACCTGGAGCCACCGGGATGTCCTCACACGCCCAGCAGGCCGTGCCTACCCCTCAGCATCAACAGAAGGACCTGCCCCACCAGGGAAGGCGCGGAGGAACCTGAGAGGCACACGCCACGTGAAAGCAGCGTCTGAAGCGGCCATATCCTGTAGGATTCCGACAACACGACATTCTGGAAAAGGCAAGACTGTGGTGCCAACAGGTGATCCATGGGCCCTGCCAGTGCGGCTCAGCTGACGGGTCATCATCCGTAGACTGGAAGGCTGTGGGTTCCCATGCCGGGTCAGGGTACATACCTAGGTTTCAGGCCCCCCACATGGGAAAGCAACAGATTGATGTCTCTCTCACATCAATATTCCTCTCTCTCTTTCTCCCTTCTCCTCTCTCTAAAATCAATAAGCATGTCCTCAAGGACAAAATAAATAAATTAAATTAAATAGGCTGTGGTTGCCAGGGGTTACGGAGCGGGGACGAGCAGGCAGAACCCAGGGTTTTCCAGGGAGTGAAACGACTGTCGACACCACAGTGGCGGACGTGTCATTACACACTTATCACACCCACAAGACACACGCCACCCAGAGCACCTGAGTGTGACCCCGGGCGTGGGCGATGGCCTCCATGTGAGATGCTGGCAAAGGGGGTCGCATGAAGACTTCTGTGCTTTCGGTTCCAATTTACTGTGACCCTAAAATTGCTCTGGAAATGAAGTCTATTGAAAGGGGGCCCATGAGTCGATTGTGACATCGAGAGAGAGAGGGAGGAGGCGGGGAGAAGGGCGGGGGTAAGAGGGAAGCTCCTCTTCACAGAGTGACCTCAGGGAGGAGTCAGAGCGAGTGACAAACCCGCACAGTGGGCACACGGCAACCACCAGGGGAAAGGCTGTCGGCAGCAACGCCCGCGCTCAGACTCCGGGAGTCCAAGGGGCAGGAGGTGGCGGGGAGGGACCACAGCTCCAGCCTGCGCTGCCCCAGAGGCACCACGAGTGCACGTCAGCCCGACCAGAACGCAGGCTTCCCTGCAGGAGCAGGCAGACCAAAGGCGACTCTCACGTCACGAGATGATGACAAGAAAAGACCACCACAGCCCAGGAAGAACGATGAAAACGAGTGCACTCGATGTATGCAGGTTACTGCTCGACAAAGCTAACAACTCAGGAAAAGCAGGAGTATGGAGAGGATTACATAGCAACCTCACTTTTACACCTAACAAAACTATTCCAAGAATGAAATACAGTTTTAGCTAAATAAAAACTAAGCTGCCCAGCCAGGGCTACCAACAGACGTTTAAAGAATATATATTTAATGATTTTAGAGAAAGGAAGGGGGAGAGGGAGAGGGAGGTTTGTTGTTCTACTTACACATTCATTGGTTGATTCTTTCTTTAAAAATAAATATTTATTGACTTCAGAGAGGGAGGGAGAGGGAGAGAGAGAAACATCAATGATGAGAGAGAATCCTTGACTGGCTGCCTCCTGCACGCCCCCTATTGGGGATCAAGCCCACAACCTGGGCACGTGCCCTGACCAGGAATCAAACCATGACCTCCTGGTTCATAGGTCAAAGCTCAACCACTGAGCCCCGCTGGCCGGGCACTTGTTGATTCTTGTGTGTGCCCTGACCAGGGATCAGGCCTGAAACCTCTGTGTGTCAGAACACTTCAACCAACTGAGCTACCAGCCAGGGCTCCCAAGGACCTTCTTTAGGAAGAATGAAAATGACCTAAGAGGAGACTAGAGTGCAGAAGAAAAAGGTCCTATCTAATAAAGGCAGAACATGCAAATTAGCCATCACACCACGACAGAGATGGCGGCGCCCACAGCCAATAAGGAGGGAATGTGCAAACTGATGCGACAAAGATGGCAGCACCAGACAGGGACGCTTGCATCATCACCATGGTGACGACACAGGCGTTCCTCTCCGGCAGCTCTGGGCCTCTGGGCAGCGCAAGCGAGGTGCAGAGTGGCCCGGCAAGACACCTGCTATAGTGGGGGGGGGGGGGCGGGGGGTATGCAGGGGAGTGGAGGGAGCTATAGGAGGGCGGCAGGGCCGGAGCGAAGGTGGAAGGCGGCAGCCAGGGGAAGGAAGGCCTATTCTTGCACAAATCTTCGTGCATCGCGCCTCTAGTGAGTAAATAAAATGACACCCATTTGGGCAAATCTAAGCACAACAATGGTAGAAAGAATAATGAAACTTGTGGAGTTAAAAACAGAGCTAAACTGGCACTCAGCTGCAGGGGCTGGCGGGCGACTGGGTGGCCCCTCGTCCGAGGCTGCCAGGAGGGACGCAGGACAGTGACTGCACCCGCCAGACTGTCTCCCTTTCACAGCTGGTGAAGGCAAGAAGAGGCACGCGGGGGGGCGGGGGGGGGGGTCTCGCAGGCCCACAGGGACAGTGCCCCAGCCACGAGGGGAGAGCGCACGCTCCCTGCATGCTGCTCCAACGCACACTGCGTGTGTGTGTGCGTGTGTGAGTGTGTGAGCTCAGCGGTGCAAGCAACAAAGGTCTCGGATACAGCGCGTGCTGTCAAAACAACACCCTCTGAGCACCACTAGAGCCTCGGGCTGTCCCCCAGGGAGACCTGTCCAGATCCCAGCGAGTGGACGTGGGAGCACAGCAGACTCGGCGCGGGAGCACCTCAGGGATGGGAGCAATGGAGAGGCGCTGCGCTCTGTCCTCGGGCTGCGTGTTCAGCACGTCGGGGCTGTGGCCCTAGCTTTCAGACGGCCTGTCCGGAAGCCATACGTGGCATGGTTCTAACTTCAAGGGGAAAACTTTACAAGATATGTACTAACCTCATTTCTGACTATGTAGAGTGACTACTGAGAAAGTCTCTACATTAAACCTTAACATAAAAAAAGCTTCCAGATGAGCGACCCGCCTGGAGCCCCTGCGTGGCACCGCGGCTGCTGCAGCCGAGGCCTCCTACCCGCTCTCCTTCATGTCCATGTCATCAAACATCTGAATCAGGGAGACGGCGACCTCGTACGTGTCCTTCGTTATCACCGGCTCCTCCAGGACGTGGGGGGAGAGCTGGAAGCAGGAGGAAACCGAGGGGGTCAGAGGGCATCAGGCTGGACTGCGGCTCCCCCTTCAGGGCGGCACTGTGACAAAGACCCCAGAGGCGAGGCATGCGTTTGCAGCCAGCGTCTGAGCACCGAGCCTCACCTCACGGGGCGCCCGCCCTGCCTGAGAGCAAGGTCAAGGTGGGCAGAGTCCAGGCGCCGCAGCCACGTGTCCGGCAGGGAACCGACTTTGAAGACACAGAATCAGTGGCTCCAAACGTCTATGGGGCCAGGAGTTGTGACCCCAGAGTTGCCTGGTCACCGCCAGGAGCCCCAACATGGCAACCTCGCCCTAAAACCACAAGTCCCAGGGCCAGGGAACCCCCGGTCCACCTGCCCACTCACGCACCGTCAGGTCACTGCGGGTAGCGTGACTCACTGGTCACCAGACCACAGCGAGCTGTGCACTCAGGCGGGCGGGGCCAGGTCCTGGTGACTGCCTCACCCCCGCGCAGCCCCCCGACGAGGCGACGTTATGCTCTGCCTGACCTTTCCTCCACTCCCCGGAGAGGACCCCCGAGGACCAGCGCCCGCGTACCCTGCTGTGCGGCACGTGCTCCAGGTCGCCCAGATAGAACTCCTCGATGGAGTGGGGCTGCCCGGCCACCTCAAACACGTAGGCAGGGTTCATCTTGTTCTGAACAGGAACCGCGAAGTAGTCCGCAAACTCCTTGCAGTTGATGGTGGCCGACATCAGGATGACCTGCGGGCGGGCAGACCCGGGAGGCAGAGTGAGTGCGGACGGCCTGGAGGGAGCCCGCACCCAGGCCGGCTGCTTCACACCTTCCGAGACGCCAACGGGCGGACTGGGCCTCTCGTGGGATGCGCTGACGACCAGCTTTCACTCTCTCTTCAAACACCTATCAAGTGAGGAGCTACAGGGTCCCAGTGACGCTGCACCCGTTTCCCTAAAAGGAACCTCCAGGGAACCTCTGCATCAGAAACAACTGGACACAGAAGGGACTTGAGGAGGCGCTCCAGGAGGAGGTGCAGCAGCCGAGAGGACGGCGGGACGGCCGGACGCATGGGGCAGCGACCAGGGAACCACCCTCACCTGCGGACACAGGATTTGGCTTTGCCAAAGGGAAGGTGGGTTGGTGGTGCTCTCACAAAACAGACGAGAGGCAGGAGCAGCCCCGCAGCTCACCATGACGGTCTGCACCGCTCACCCGTCTCCCAGTGCCCAGCACGGTGAGCGCACCCGCTGGCCACTGACGCCCAGTGCACCCGCATCAGGAGTCTGTCGTGTATATCTTAGTGCAGTGATGGCGAACCTATGACACGCGTGTCAGAGGTGACACGCGGACTCATTTTTTTGGTTGACTTTTCTTTGTTAAATGGCATTTAAATATATAAAATAAATATCAAAAATATAAGTCTTTGTTTTACTATGGTTGCAAAGATCAAAAAATTTCTATATGTGACCCGGCACCAGAGTTAAGTTAGGGTTTTTAAATGCTGACACGCCGAGCTCACAAGGTTCGCGTCACTGGCCTAGTGGGAAGGTAAACGCAGGCGTTCAGTACTGAGAGGAGTGGCCCCAGGAGGACAGGAAGCTCCGAGAAGCACCGGGGAGGCAAACCTGAGGCCATTCGGACCTGGGCTCAAGGTGCAGGCAGCGCTGCCCGGCCCCGCCTCCTGGGCGCCCCTCACCCCCGGCGCTCCTAGGACCCCTGCCGCCCCAGCTGATCCCAGTGGCCAGCCAGCAGCGAGCACAGGGTCCGGGCTGGCGAGGGCCGGAGCCAGTGGCCTCCACCGTTAGTGGGAAGGCCCGCTGGCCTGTGCTCGGCACCTGGCCTTTTTAAAAAGTAATGAGAGGAATTTTTGACTTTCAAAACCTGATTGCAAAGCCTTCTAGCACCTGAATTCCACGACCTTGGCCCGGTTACACACACCCTATCGGTTCCACGTTTGGAAAACACCCTGCTCCAGGTTTCCCAATAAACCAGGAAGCTGTGAGCTGACGGCCGGCTCCGGCTCCGGCTCCGACACAGCAGGGCAGGGCCCTGCCACCAGGCAGCAGGGGTGACTCCCTAAAGACCATGACTCTAACTCTCTTGACTACTGAAAACTAAAAAAATCAAGTAAATACCTGAGAGCAAAAAAGTCATGAAAGTGACAATCAAGAACGCTCTGGCTTGTCTACCAACCTTTAACGTCACCTCTGTTCGAATTCCAGAAGGAAAGCCATGGCCAACCCTCTCAGGCGTCAGTCACCTCAGGTGTAAGACAAGGCGCTGCAAATGTGGGCTCCCGCCCACCGGGTGAGAACACCTCCGGCTGAGGGCCCCCGGGCAGGGAGACAAGAGACGCCCCTAAGCGAGTAGCTGAAGCACCTGAAGACAGCATGGCCCGGCTCAGAGGCACCTGTCTCCACGGCAGGGGGCCCGTTGCAGCCCTCGTCATTGACAGAGCCGCGCTCTGCCCCAGCCCTTGTCCCCCCATCGAGGGGCCCCAAAGGCCTCTGGCCAGCAGCATGGCAGCCCTGGTCTAGGCGCATAATGATTAAGGCCTCCCCCACCCCTCCTTCGGCGAGAGCTCACGCCTCCCCTTCTGTTCAGAGGAGGGTGAACAGCACTGACCACCCGGGCCTTCAGGTGCCGTGTCAGTGAGGGCCTCGGTCCCAGCCCAGCCGCGGGCACACTGCGGCCCACGGGCGGATCCGGCTGTCTGAAATGAATAAAACTAAAAAAAAAAGACCGTCCCCTTTTATGTAATGATGTTTACTTTGAATTTATATCAGTTCACACAAACACTCCATCCATGCTTTTGTTCTGGCCCTCCTGTCCGGTTTAAGAACCCATTGTGGCCCTCGAGTCAAAAAGTTTGCCCACCCCCGTCCTAGACTCTGTTTGTGTGAACTGATATAAATTCAAAGTAAACATCATTACATAAAAGGGCACGGTCTTTTTTTTTTTAGTTTTATTCATTTCAGACGGGCCGTAGTGTGCCCACGGCTGCTCTAGGACGCAGTGCGTCTGACGGGGCTCCGACTCCCACGCGCTTTGGTGCTGTTTTCAAAACAGCGACTGCAGCCGCACACCCACGCCTGTCCACGCGGTGCTAGCCCACGCACCGGGGCTCCAGCACCAGCCTTTCATCAGCCAGCTACTCTCAGGCCCCCTCCCCCAGGCTGCAGTGTTACGATCCCAGCAGCACGATGCCCAGCGGACCACACTCCCTCAGAGCAGGCCTCCCGCGGCCTGCCAGCCAGACCCGGTGCGCTGCACGTGGCAGGGGCTTGTAAGGGTCCCTGTTAATGTTAAAATAAAGAGAAGCAAAGCACAAAGTAAGCGTCAGTCCTAAGTCGTCCTGAAGTCGCGTTACCTTCACAAAACGGGAATTGGTCCTCAGAAGCTTGCGGACCACCAGCAGCAGGAAGTCCATTTCCTCGGTCCGCTCGTGCACCTGCAAAAGATGCCCGGCGCTGAGGGACGGGGGGCCGGCAGGGAGCCAGCGGCTCTGCTGGGTCAGTCCCGGCTAAGAGAATCCCACTGGCATTTGGGTAGAGTGACGTTTAGCATCCTTGGCCCTGCCCACTCAATGCCAACAGTGCCCAGGCCACTGTTACAGCCAACCCCCCACCTGGCCCCAGCACGGAGAACCACGGGGCCACGCCCACACCTCTGCAGGTCAAAGTGAACTGCTGCTCAGTGGTGAGTGCCGGATGGCAGCGGCCGGGACAGCAGTGGCTCCTGCACTGCAGAACCGATGACCGGAGGCTGGCCCTGAAGACGGCGCGCGGCCAGGAGAGCTGCAGAGGCGGGGGCCGCGGCTGCTTCGTGGCCCTCCTCACGCAGAGGCCTTCCTGGCCAAGAGCCACCCTGAGGGCCTGGAGCCACCCTGGCCTGCCCCACCCCAGCACCAGCTGACAGCAAAGGGACAACATGCAAGCCAACAGTGAGATGCTACGGGACATTCCTCTGCCAAGTGCAGAGAGCAGCTGCTCGTGCCAAAGCCAGTCCCTCCCCGGGCATGGCACCTCCAGCCCGCCGCGCGGTGTGGGGAGGGAGCAGGAGGACAGACACCCGCCGCTGACACTGCATAACGCTCACATGTGATGGCTGGGGACCCAACAACGCCTGAGCAGCCCTCATGACGCCCCCAGGCCCCAGAGCACGGCCTCCCACTTCACTGTCTCCCACTTGAGAGAGACAGGAAGCTGCTCCTCACGGAAGCCCCGAGGGCCTCTCCTCCATGAGGTGTGCAGGGCCCTCAGCCTCCCCATGGCAATTCCCATCCGACCCCGCCGCTCCCGGGCTCCGGGCTGGCCCGCGGCCCCCAACCCCCCCCCCCCGCACAGGCATCAGGCCCCCCCCCACACACACACACAGGCATCAGGCCCCCCCCCCCCCACACACACACAGGCATCAGGCCCCCCCCCGCACAGGCATCAGGCCCCCCCCACACACACACACAGGCATCAGGCCCCCCCCCCCACACACACACACAGGCATCAGGCCCCCCCCCACACACACACACACAGGCATCAGGCCCCCCCCCCGCACAGGCATCAGGCCCCCCCCCCCACACACAGGCATCAGGCCCCCCCCACACACACACACACACAGGCATCAGGCCCCCCACACACACACACACACAGGCATCAGGCCCCCCCCCCACACACACACACAGGCATCAGCCCCCCCCCCCCGCACAGGCATCAGGCCCCCCCACACACACACACAGGCATCAGGCCCCCCCCACACACACACACAGGCATCAGGCCCCCCCACACACACACACACACACAGGCATCAGGCCCCCCCCACACACACACACACACAGGCATCAGGCCCCCCCCACACACACACACACAGGCATCAGCCCCCCCCCCCGCACAGGCATCAGGCCCCCCCCCCCACACACACACACACAGGCATCAGGCCCCCACACACACACACACACACAGGCATCAGGCCCCCCCCACACACACACACACACAGGCATCAGGCCCCCCCCACACACACACACACAGGCATCAGGCCCCCCCCCCACACACACACACAGGCATCAGACCCCCCCCACACACACACACACACAGGCATCAGGCCCCCCCCACACACACACACACAGGCATCAGGCCCCCCCCCCACCACACACACACACAGGCATCAGCCCCCCCCCCCCGCACAGGCATCAGGCCCCCCCCCCCACACACACACACAGGCATCAGGCCCCCCCCCCCACACACACACACAGGCATCAGGCCCCCCCCCCCCCACACACACACACACAGGCATCAGGCCCCCCCCCAACACACACACACAGGCATCAGGCCCCCCCCCCCACACACACACACACACAGGCATCAGCCCCCCCCCCCGCACAGGCATCAGGCCCCCCCCCACACACACACACACAGGCATCAGGCCCCCCACACACACACACACACAGGCATCAGGCCCCCCCCCCCCCACACACACACACAGGCATCAGGCCCCCCCACACACACACACACACAGGCATCAGGCCCCCCCCACACACACACACACAGGCATCAGGCCCCCCCACACACACACACACACAGGCATCAGGCCGTCGCACCGGCTCCGTGAGCCGTGAGCTGAGACGCAGCGGAGCACAGCGGGGCAGCGCACGCACCTCGTCGATGAAGATGTGCGTGAAGGCCACCAGGCTCTTGGCGCTGACGACCTTCTGCAGCAGGACGCCGGTCGTCATATAAATGAGCCTGGTGTCCTCCGTGGCCACCTTCTCCAGCCCCACCTAGGTGGGGGAGGAAAGGAGAAAGGGAAAGTTTGCAGGTTTAAATGGCTGCATTTAACTCCAAAACATCCATTTTATCAGGGGGTATCATTTTTACATTAAGACAATTATGTATGGAAACATCTACATACAAGAATATAATTAAAAGGTAAAAGTATAAAAGCCATAAGTCAGAAAATTCTTTTTTCCTATTCAACTGGAAAAAAATTAAAGTTATTTTCAAGAAATTCGGAGTTTCGTTATTTTTTAAATTATGCCACAGTGTAAGCAACTGAACTCATTTTAATCCCAGCGGAAAATCATCACATTAGACGGCAGTGCACCGTGCCCAGGAGCGCGGTCCTCCCGGGTCCAGCCCACCTGGTAGCCCACCAGGCCTCCCAGCGTCCAGGCGCGCTCCCTGCTGATCCAGCGGGCCATGCTGCTGGCCCCGATCTTGCGCGGCTGGGTGACGGCGATGTGGCAGTAGGCGCCGCGCTGGAGGCAGTGGTCCAGGACGTACTGCGGCAGCTGCGTGCTCTTGCCGCTGCCCGTGGCGCCGTGAATGATCACCACAGAGTTACTTTCTATCAGAGAAATCACCTGCAAGTGAAAACAGGTCTCTCACCATTCCCGCAAAATTAACAGTGACGTCAAAGGACCTAGGAACCAGCGTTTCTCTTGGGAAAGCGTCAGGGTGGCCTGCCTTCCGTCTTTAGAAGCTACTGAACAGCCACCTGAGCAGCACGAAGGAGCAAGAAGGCTACGTCTGCTCCATTTCAACCAGCGTGACCGCCACCAGCCACTGTTTCTACAGGAACCAGACCAGCTTCCCCCTCTACTTCCCGACCTCTTCATCTAGAAAAACGAAGCACCAAGCGGGTTTCTACAGCTCTTGCTAAGTCTAAATTTCAATTATTGTTAAGTTTTTAAGTAATTCTACTGAGAAATATGAAAATCTAGTAAGAAAAACATGGAAACATCGCTGTTACTACACTCAGTGGCTTTAAAAGTCCACTTAAAACTCTTTAGACACCTGTTTAAGCAGCTTCCACTGCCCACTTACAGGGGCCATGGGCATCTTTAACCCCCGCCCCCCGCCAGGCCCTGCGCCCCCCACCCCCGGGCTTCTGTGGGCGAGTGCTGGCGTCAGGGAGCACCACTCGGTGTGACTACTGGCCTCTAAAGCCTAGCAGTGTGTCTCCTCTGTCAACGTGTGTGATTCCATCTAAAGCAGAAATGAAAGTTCCACCTGGAGCCCTGGTCGTCTCTCTGTGAGCGCGCTCCCCCCACACACAGAGTGTGGAACCGTGGGCCGCTGTCCTGGCAGCGAGGTCTGCTCACGGCTGCTTCAGAGGACGACTAGGCAGCAGCCACGTAAGAGAAGAGCAGCGCGGACGCTGAGCAACAAAGCACAGCCCAGGAAGGCCCGGCGCTCGCAGCGGCCATGCGAACGCCCTGCCTGCCTCCTCTGCTCAGAGCCTGGCGCACGCAGGCACTCGCGGGCTCCTCGCCGCTCGGACTGTACACCGAAAGGGTTGGGCCCGGCACTATTCACACCGCAAAGTCACACCATGACAGGAAGACTCTTACCTCTTCCTTACACCGATTTATAGGCAAATCGGGGTATGTATACGTTGTCTCTGGGACGCACGGGACGGTGCTGGATTTAGCCAAAGGTGGCCTTGGACCTGGATTCAGACAAAATGAACACAATGCTATTTCTTATCTGAAAGAGACGAGGCAGCCCCAGCCGGTGTGGCTCAGTAGACAGAGCACTGGCCTGTGGACCAAGAGCCCCGGGTTCGACTGTGGCCAAGGGCATGTACTGCGGTTGCAGGCTCCTGGTCAGGGCTCGTGCAGGAGGCAACCAATTGATGTGTTTCTCTCACATCGATGTTTCTCTGTCTTCCCTCTCTTCCACTCTCCCTAAAACTCAATAGAAAAATATCCTCGGGTGAGGATTTAAAAAAAGACAAGGCAAACAACCCAATGTTATTTCTAATCTGTACGTACACCATATTCTCACACACACACACACACACACACACACACACACACACACACTAGGCTGGGGTGGGCAACCCCTGGCACGCGTGCCAAACACGGCATGCCAGTAACTTTTGCTGGCACGTGAAACCCTCTCTGATAATCTTCCATTTACAATTTTTGTGAACATTTGAATGACTTAAATGTTAAATTACAAGGAACTGGCAAGACACTTGATGTTATGTTTGGTTACAAAAAGGCTTTTGAAAAGAAACTGGAAGTCTTTAAGAGGGATATGGATGGTGAGAGATTTAGATACTTCCCAAACCTCAAGAGGCACATCAAAGACCTCCCAAAAGGTGACAGAACAGACTGTCAAAGCCTTCAAAAGCTGTTTTTAAACATCATCGAGTCAACTACTGAGCAGTTCTTCTCAAGATTTGTGAAATTCAGAGAACTGGAAGAGATAGCAAAATTCATGAGGTTTCCAGGCAGCATGAAACTGGAGGAACTAAACTTACAAATGTTTTCATGGATAGACATGGCTGACTTTGAAATGCAATTGATGGAATTTCAGAGTAGCTCAATTTGGAAGGAGAAATTTATTGACCTTAGAGCTTACTTGGAAAACACTGAAAAAAAGCGATTAGAGACAGGAGTACCAGAGAGAAGTGTCGAAAACCAACTACTGAGGACTTGGAATGCCATTCCAGAAAATTTTTTCTGTTTGAAGAACTTTGCAACAGCGTTACTCTCCATGTTTTCATCCACATACGCTTGTGAATCTTTGCTCTCAGTGATGAATTTTGTTAAGTCTCATAACAGGAGTAGCCTGACGGATAAAAGTAGTAGCTCATGCATATCTCTGAAGGTCACGAAATATAAACCTGATCTAAAATCTCTGTCATCAGTGATGCAGCAGCAAAAGTCCCATTGATAATATCAAACGGAGTCATAAAGTTTTCTGTCGGACTATCAGTGTACATGTATACATGAAAAAATAAATGTATTTTTCATCATCATATACTGTGTTTTTGTCGCTCAAATGAACTTTATTATTTCTTCAAGGTTCTTCACATACGTACACCTTAAGAGATATCAAGTAGGCGTAACATGTTCTCAAAAAATTAGGGTTGGCACGCAGAAGAATTTTGAGTCAGAGATTTTGCTGGTTTTGGCACGCACTCACAAAAAGGTTGCCCACCCCTGGTCTAGGCTCACCCTAAGAGGGTAAATCTTGAGTTCCCTGGTCCCAGCTCCTTGCGCATCTGAGTGGGGCGCTCTCCCATCCCCGCACCACAGCCGGCGCTGCTGCCAGCACAGTGCTCCTTGCTCGGCAATGGCGCTCAATCAAAAGGCAAACACACAGAACAAAACTCATTAGAAACGTCAACAGAACACACTGTGTGAAGGGCTCGAGGTTGCTCCTTGCTACCAAAACAGCTGGTAGCAGACAACAGAACACAACTCACGAGGTACAGGCACCCGAGAGGGCGCCCTCACGCTGGGAAAGACCAGGACGGGGGCCCGCCCACTCGCCGTGCTCCTGGGAGTTCCTCCTGTGACTCTGGACCTCTGCACCCGACTTGACAAACTGACCAACATTAGAATTCATGGTCCATGAACTCCTACTGGGAATAATTTTACTTCCAAATTAAACTCTGCGGCCTCCATCTCTCCCAAGTCTCGGCCCGGCTCGCCGTCCTCTCCTCCAGCCCCACTCTCTGCCCAGCGTCCCTCCCTCCACCTTCCTGGTCCCCTCCGTCCGACACTCGTGCACAGCTCTCCTTTGCTCTCTGTGTCCTCCCTGCGTCCGCAGCTTATTAGCTGCTCTGATAACAGGTGATGGGAGGTAGCCATCTGCCTGTGCTTGCATCAGGCTGTGGCACTTGTTCTGAACTTGAAAGAAGAGCCAGAGCTGTCAAATCTCTCAGAGCAAAAGGAGCTACTGCTGGGCCATCAGAGGCCACTGACTTCGGGGGTGCCCGCTGCACCCACCCAGACAGCTTTCCAAGCCTCACAGCCTCCCCTCACTGTCCTCCCACGGCTCCCCTCAGCTGAGACGCATCAGTGCTGCCTTCCTGTCCTCCCAGCTGGTGAACACCCTCCCCGCTTAAAGGTGCCCTGGCCTGTGCTCAATGGTTAGAGCCTTGGCTGCAGACTGAAGGGTCCCGAGTTTGATTGCGGTCAAGGGCATGTATCTTGATTGCACTCAATACCTGGCCCCAGTTTGGGGCACGTGCAGGAAGCAACCAATCAATGTGTCTCACATCAAAGTTTCTCTCTCTGTGTCTCTCCTCCTCTAAAAGTCAATGGGGAACATCCTCAGGGGAGGATGAACGACAACAGAGTCCTTTTAAAGCCAACCCCACGTGTGAACACTTGCTAACTCACATGTCATCAGATTATCTGGAATCTGAATGCAGCTGGGTCTCCAGGTTGGGGATCTAGGCAAGCCCACAAATGCAAGCACGGCCATGATGTTTATGCAAACAGGGAAACACCTTCTTGATGCTGGAGGTGTCTCAACCACTAACGGGCCTTTCCCACAAATATATGGAAGAATGAGAGCCACGCGGCCCGGAGAGTGAGGGCGACGAGGGAGGGCTCCTGGGCGGGACTCTGCTGCAGGAGGGAGATGCGGCAAGTGTGGAGGACAGAGGGGCAGTGAGGAGCGCAGGGAGGGGCTCTGAAGGGGAGAGACACTGACAAGGCAGCAGCTGACCTGCTGAGCCCTGAGCCCGGGCCCCTGCTGCCACCCCTGACAGCACTGACGGGACATACACCCCTGGCTGCAGGCATCAAAGACAGAAATTTTCAAAAACCAAACAAACAAAACCCAGAAGCTCTAGCGGTGCTGTCTAAACCACGGCCCTTCCCCTGCACAGAACAGGCAGGCTGACATTTTCAGGTCAGTGGCTGAAGCAGAGCCAGCACAGGTCAGGCCAGACCCAGAGGGAGGGCAGGGGCAGCACCAGAGGGAAGGCAGGGGCAGGGGGAGGGCAGGGGCAGAGGGAGGGCAGGGGCAGAGGGAGGGCAGGGGAGGGGAGGGGCAGAGGGAGGGCAGGGGCAGGGGGAGGGCAGAGGCGGAGGGAGGGCAGACGCAGAGGCAGAGGGTGTTCGCGCTGTGCGTCTCTCGGGCACCAGCAGCACGCCAAAGGCAGCTGGCAGGGAATGCACCGCTACGCTCTCCTGGAAAAGGCAACGGGTAAGTGAAGGCAAATCACAAACTCGACACAGCCAAGTGCAGTCCCAACGGGACATGGGAAGCACCCCAACCTCACAACGGGCTGCTCGGTTCCCTGCTGTCTCTTACTGTAAGTAATTAACGTTAAAATATTTTACACCCACTGGAAAGGTCTGGAGACCATAAGCCTCGCTGGTTTCTGTTCACAAAGTCCCCCTTCTAGGAAGTCGAGTGGCGAGGGGTTCCACAGGATGGGGTGGCTTTCCTGGAGAACAGACTGTATTAACGTTTCTCACCTTAAACCCAGACCCTACGTCACGGAGAGCAGGCTGACTTCCTGCCCTGCTGATTGAAGCACGAGATTCAACCTTCAAATAGGGGTCTGCACGCCGCTTCTCCCGGTGTGGGCGGGTATCTCACACCAAGTTAAACCGGAACGTCTCCCCTCTGGGCTCTCATACGGGGAGGGGCAAGCGCAGAGCTGTGAGTCCTGGGAACACTGACTCCGGATTCTCACTCACTAGCGTGTCATTTATTTGTACCACAACTGCAGGCCTCTCTTGCCCGCCCCTGAACACTCAGCAGAGCCCAGCCCTCAAACCAGAAGAGCTACCAGCACTCAAGGACCCAAGTTAAAAGGCGGCAGCCCTGGCCTGACCGGTTTGGCTCAGCGGATACAGCGTCGGTCTGCGGACTCAAGGGTCCCAGGTTCGATTCCGGTCAGGGGCATGTACCTTGGTTGCGGGTACATCCCCAGTGGGGAGTGTGCAGGAGGCAGCTCATCGATGTTTCTCTCTCGTCAATGTTTCTGACTCTCTATCCCTCTCCCTTCCTCTCTGTAAAATCAATAAAATATATTAAAAAAAAAAAAAGGCCGCAGCCCTAAGGACACACCCAGGACAAGGCGAACCTGCCATGTCGAAGCGGAAACCCTGAGAACAGGAGCCAGTTAGAGCCAGGCTCACAGTTAGAAGATGCTATTAAATCTCAATTTTTAAAAAATAATGTGCCTTTTTCTAAAACCTTCATGTAGTGCCCTGCTGGTGGCTCCGTGGTTGGCGTTGGCCCTCGCCCCTGCAGGTCTGGGCTCAATGCCTAGGCCAGGGCGCTGCTGTTTTCTCCTCAGTCCTTGGCACCTCGGCAGCACTGGCTCAGCGCGTGCCAGGGACCGTGGCGGGCACATGCTAAGTGAAGGCCTGGCCCCGCCTGCAGAGCCTGCCCTTTGCACAGCTGTGCTTCTGGAGACAGATGTGAAAGGCAGCGCTATGGTCCTCAGACAAGGGCTTCTGACGTGAGCTGGGGTTTCAGGAAAGTGGCAGCCGCTCCAAACAGGAGTCCAAACCAAGGCCGCAGAGCGGATGCTGGAGTCGCAGGCTCACGCGCAGCCTGCTTCTCCCCCAGGGGCAACTCCGCAGGCCGCAGGGGCTCCGAGCCCGGGGCGCTGGATGTGTGTACAGGGCCGCGGTCCTAGGTGTAGCCAGCGCATTGCCTGGCCCCAACGCCCTTCCCCAAATGGACACCCAGACCATGTGTCTCCACACCAGCCTGCGTGGCTCTCCTGCTGCTGCTGGAGCCGCACGCCCTCCCCATCGGGTCACCGCTCGCCCTCGCCGGCTAGGGGGCGCCCTGGCTTCCCAGAGAAGCGGCTGCGCAGCCAGCGTTCTCCCCGCACAGCTGGTCCTTTCCTTAGAGACGCGAGAACCGGTGGGGGCACGCGCACTGAGAACCACCACTTCTGGTACCAACTTACTGGGTGTCTGACCAACTGGGGGGGCAGCTCAAGAGGCTGCACGAAGTCCACAAACATCCTCTTTAAGAACCGAAGGGCTGAGGAGACCATGTGGAGGCACCGGGCCAAAGTCGGCAACAGGCAAGAAGGCGGGGGAGGCACAGGTGAAAGGCCACCAGTGAGACAGCAACGTGAGGCACGTGACAGAAATGGGGCCACAAAGCTCAGCGAGCAGTGGGCACGGCAACGGCTCCGACCTCCGGAGCGAGGGCGGCACCAGCACCTCAGCTGTCAGGAGGCCCCGTCAGCCCAGAGGACGGAGGACGGAGGACGTGCTGGGATGTGCTGTGTGCGGACTCTGCTCCATGGCCTCTAAGGCAGCCGTGGGCAAACTACGGCCCACGGGCCGGATCCAGCCCATTTGAAATGAATAAAACTAAAAAAAAAAAAAAGACCGTACCATTTTATGTAATAATGTTTACTTTGATTTATATTAGTTCACACAAACCCTCCATCCATGCTTTTGCTCCGGCCCTCCGTCCAGTTTAAGAACCCACTGTGGCCCTCGAGTCAAAAAGTTTGCCCACCCTGCTCTAAAGGCTACTGAAGAGGAACTATTGCTCTACCCGACCTCTGTCCCTGGCCGGAGCCCGCACGCCGAGCAGGAGCAGAGCCCTCGGCTGCCGGCTGGCCCGCGGAAGTCCGGGTGAGCAGCGCTGCTGCTACAGAAAGTCGTTCATCCAAACTCAGAGCAGAGCGGCCTGTCCTTGAGGGCGGGTGCTAGGATAAGGCCCTTCACCTTCACGTTACAAGTTATGCTCTGGTTAGATTTTTGTCTTAATATACTTATTTTTCTTAAACTATAATTCTTAAATAAGTTTCTAATTAATAGTAAGATAACATTATTAGTCTTCCAAAGAACAGACTATTTAGAACAGGGGTGGGCAAACTTTTTGACTCGAGGGCCACAATGGGTTCTTAAACTGGACAGGAGGGCCGGAACAAAAGCATGGATGGAGTGTTTGTGTGAACTAATATAAATTCAAAGTAAACATCATTACATAAAAGGGTACGGTCTTTTTTTTTTTTTTTTAGTTTTATTCATTTCAAACAGGCCGTAGTTTGCCCACGGCTGATTTAGAACCTATATTCAAAAGAGAAAAATGATCACTTTAGCCCCCCAAATCCCAAATTAGCAAGCAGCATGAACTCTACTGACCAAAAGGCTACATCATACATTGTGCAGGTGATATATCATAGAATTGTACACTGAAACCTATATAATTTGATTAACCATCATCCCAAAAAATTCAATTAAAAAAAAAAGAAGTAACGTTTAGCGAGTGAACAGCTCACACTTCCCATTTTGCAACAGTGAACGATGCCGGTTACCTGGCCCGCGGGCTGGGTGGTCACTGCCATGCATGTCAAACTCCTGTGCTTCGAGCTGTCGGTACTTGTTGATATACTCCAGTTCCCCGCTCTTCTGGCTCAGTGACCTGCAAAGAGTATCAGAACTTAGTACACTGTTTCCAAAAAGCCAAGGCGTCACCTGCGCCGAAGGCCTGAACGCTCTTCACTAAGTCACAGAAGAAATGCAAATGGTCCATAAATAAGTAAAAGAAGCCGTAGCCGGTGTGGGTCAGTGGACAGAGCGTCGGCCTGCGGACCAAAGGGTCCCGGGTTTGATTCTGGTCAAGGGCATGTACCTTGGTTGCAGGCTCCTCCCTGGCCCAAGCCCAGGCCCTGGTTGGGGCTCGTGCAGGAGGCAACCAATCAATGTGTTTCTCTTACACTGTTGTTTCTCTCTCTTTCCCTTTCTTCCACTCTCCTTAAAAAGCAATGGTAAAATATCCTCAGTGAAGATTAACAACAACAGCAAAAAAAGTAAAAATACACTCAAATTCGTAGTCATTTTCCAAGCAGATGCAAATTGAAGTGATGCAAAACCATTCCTTCATCCTTCAAACTGGCAAATAAATAAATTCTTAGATTACAGGGAGGGTGGTAGATCGGTCTGGCATTTCCTCTGAAGGCAGGCCGCCTGCCGTGTCCATTAGAGCCCACAGCTCTGCAGCCAACACCTGTCCCCGCCATGTCTTCTGCAGAGCACGTGGGGGCAGCAGGCGCGGGCAAGGCGGTGCCGACGCCTCGGGGCATTCAGCGAGTGCTGCCCGTCGCCAGCACACGGGAGGCAGTCTCAGACCCAGAGGCGCAGCAGCGACAGCCAAGCCCGGCCCTGGAGCGTCATCCCAGGGAAGAGACATCCAGACCTGCAGGACCCTCATTTGTGACAGGCAGGGCCTAAGGGCCCCGGGAGGCAGGGTGCCTTCTCATCAGACTTGTGAGAGTTAAAACCTGGGGGGAAAGGCCCCACAGAGGGCCACGCTCACCTATGGCCTCTTACTTAACCTGTTTCCTTTTTTAAAGAATGCCAACGGAGGCTATACCCCCACACTAACAGACACAAGGTCCCAAACAGCCTGGCTGGTGTGGCTCAGTTGGTTGAGCGGTGTCCTGTGCACCAAAAGGCCGCTGGTTTGATTCCCAGTCAGGGCACACGCCTGGGTGTGGGTTCAATTGCTGCCTGGGCATACTGGAGACAGCCATTCAATGTTCCTCTCTCCCTCTCCCCTCCTCTCTCTCTAAAATCAGTTTTTTTAAATGTCCAAATCGTTCAGTGAGAAAAGACACTCGCACTGTGACATGCAAACCACCCGCGACACTTGGGGCTCCTGGGAGGGTCCACCTGGAAGGCGCTGCTGTCAGAAGCACGGTGATGCCAGCACTGAAGTGTGCAGTCACTTGAATACAATGGATTCGCATTAAAGGCACCACTTGTCTGATACACCGGCCCCACCAGCGTTCTTTTGCTCACAGTTTCCCTGCTATCTACTCCTATTCCCTCAGCACAGCGTCACTCAGAGCCTGGCGGCTGCAGTTGGCTGGGTAGGGAAGGACCATGGGGAGTGTGGCAGCGGTGACAGGTTCCCAGGGAGAACGCAGCAGAGAGGAGAGGGGCAATGCTAATAGGACAAGGAGACATTTAGGCAAAGATCAGAAGAAAAGTGAGAAGGGCCGCGCAGGTCTGCATGCGGGCACAGCCAAGGCGGCCCAGAGGGGCGGCGAGGGTCAGGCCTGGCTGGGACAAAGCGTGCTCTGGGCAGAGCCAGAGGGGCCAGGTGGGGGGACGCGGGAAGCCTGCAGAGCCCTGAGCAGAAACCCTGTGCTGGTTCCGCAGCCAACATGCTCCAGGTGGCCTGCACCATGTCCGAGGCAGCATGAATCCCGCCATCAGAGGCGGACACCCGGGGAAGCAGCAGCAGAGGCCGCAGGGCACTGTCCCGAGCACCGGCCGCCAATGGCGCCGTCTGCCCTGTGAGCAGCTGGCGCTGCGGAGGCCACACCTCGGCCTCTCTCACCACGACACGCAGGGCTAACGTGAACCAGTCTATTCTTCACGGGTCATTTGGAGGAAAAGGCCAGAGAGAAAGACTGTGAAATGTCATCCAAGGCGAAGCCGCTGCGCTGTCATCGAACACAGGCCTGGGGAGGGGACCCCGCCTGCGCCCTGGCCCTCCGCACCCGCCAGACAGGCGGTGGTCGCTGCAGTGAGTCATATGTCCTCACGGGTCCATTTTCCCGGCCTTAATCCATTCCTGCCTCAGCACCGTGCTTCCAGAGATTGCATGCACGTCGGTAATCCGCTTGCATACACGTGGCCTCCACTCGCTGTGACCCGCCTGCACACCCTCCTATTCAGAAAGAAACGAGTAGAGTCACGGCTACGACCCAGCGCGCTCTGCCCCTTTTACTTGGTTATGGGACTTGCTCAGAGCGGGTGCTTCGCAAACAGTCCAGCCTGGTCCACTTTCCCTGCTGTCACCACAGAGGACGGGGACCTGCTCCCAATGCCTGGGAGCGAAGCTGAAGAATCAAAGCAACAAGGTTATTTTTGGAACTCCAGAGGCACGAACTGCAGCTCCACTGTGACCCGGCAGCGCGCAGCAGGCAGCGGCAGGCGACAGCCCCGCGTCCTGGGGGCACATCTGCTGGCTTGGCGTCCACATCCCTCCCCGACCCACGTCTGAACGCATCGAGGGCCAGCACCGGCGCCGCCGGCATCTTTTCAGATGCCTGAGCTGCATTCAAAAGGCAGCCTTATGTAAGTGGTGCAGCTGCGGTAGTAAGTTATTTTTGTCGTTTCTTCCGCTTGCTTACAAGGTGAATTAATGAGCGCTCTCCACGGGAAGACTTCACAACCTCGTTCCTAACATAGAAAGTTATTTATTTCAAGTGCAGCCCCAGTGGTGAGCGCGGAGGCGCCTTCCGCAGGCACAGCAGGAGCAGCGGAGGGGCCGAGCGAGACGGCGGCCGCAGCCGAGTCAGCACCCACAGCGGACCGCAGCCCCAGGTACGCTCTGACCCCTGTCTGTCCAAGCCGTGTCAAGCATGTTTCCGGAGCACTGGGCTGTATGCTATTATTTTAAAGTGTCCTAAGAACTTTTAAGAGCAAGTGTTCAGTGTGACTGTCAGAAAATGTTCAGTCTGCAGATTCTCTCTCACTTTGTGTATTTCCTGTCTGCTTAGCTACACAAAGTATTTTTAAAGCTTGGTTCAGGGCACCGACCTAGTTAGGAATTAAAAGACTTTAATCACGTTTCGATCTTACTTTGTATATCTAACCAGTGGAAAATTCATCCACTTTTCTGGGAAATGTATTATGAAGAGACAAATATTTGCTCATCAGAACCGTGACACTGTACGCAAATAAATGAGCGGGGACACTCCCACAGGCCAGATGCCACTCTTCGGCTGGATGAGGTGGCCCAAGCACAACCCCTGCCAAGCGGCGCGCCGCCCGGGCTCCAAGGCCGTGGCCAGGACGCTCCTGCGGGAGCTGCAGTGGCACCTGCAGGAGCGAGAGAGGTTCATACAAGAGGTGGGCCACGAGCACCCCGGGGCGCGGGCGGGTGTGGAGTACACCTGGCTGAGAACCTACCAGAACCCCCACACGACCATCCCTGCTACTGAACAGAGGCAGCTGGAAGCTCTCTGTGCGCAAGTTCAGCCCTGCCAGGCGGGAGCCATTCTCAGCAGGTAACAGCCCCCACTTCCTCCTGATGCCCGTACCGTGGGCCTCAGCACTCACGCATCCAGGCGGGCAAGGGCCCTCTATCAGCAACCGAACACCTCTGAGAACTACCTGTCACTACCTTACCGGCTAGACATGTTTTCCGTCACTGAGATCCCTGTCCTAGACGCCTAAACTAAGCCGCGTGCAGACCCACAGGTGGGCGCCGCCACGCGGCCACGGGACAGGCTGCATGTGGGAGACGGGGGTGGAAAGGGAACGGCCTGACCCACGTGTGCGTCACTGCTTGCCTCTAGGTTTCGAGAAGTTCTGGCAGAAAATGATGTGCTGCCCTGGGAAATTGTCCACATCTTCAAGCGAGTTCTGGAGGACGCCCTGGGTAGCCCTGAGAAAGGCGGGCAGCCGGGCCTGGCGGTGGGGGGCGTGGGGGACCGCGCCCGGAGTTCAGACCAGGATGAGATTCCCACTGTTTCCAGTTACGTGGACCGACACGCGGAGAACAGGCTCCCCACATCCTCGCGCAGGACGTGGAACCTGCCGTACGGCCCCCCGCCCAGCTAGGCTGCTGGTGGCCAGCGGCGCTGCAGGACCATGGCGCGCCGGAGCCTCACATTCGGAACGAGGGGACGTGCCCCACGCCTCTCTGTCGCGAGGTCCGAGTTAAAAATCGCTGTGGCGCGTCCTGTTTTAGACAGAGTTCCCTCTGAACCCCTCCAGAGTGCAATGTTTCCTAACAACTAAAATGTTTCCTAAATATTTTGAAAAAAACATTTGAAGTATTTTCTTATACCGCAAAGCGTCTCACAGGAACTAGGGCGTCTACCAGTGTGCAGTCGGAAATTTGACAAATTCTGTGTGAAACCCCGACATCAACCTGGACTTTGATTCTAAGACGAAGCTACACACAGAACAAAATAAATGAGTGGCGTGAATCCTCTCTCCCGTGACTGTGTTGCCAGGGCATCCTCTCAGAAGGGAGACCCGCGGGGCAGGAGTGAGGGCAGCAGTGAGGGCAGCAGTGAGGGCAGCGAGGGGCAGGCGTGAGGACAGCGAGGGGCAGCAGCGAGGGCAGCAGTGAGGGCAGCGAGGGGCAGCAGTGAGGGCAGCGAGGGCAGCGAGGGGCAGGAGTGAGGGCAGCGAGGGGCAGCAGTGAGGGCAGCGAGGGGCAGGAGTGAGGGCAGCGAGGGGCAGGAGTGAGGGCAGCGAGGGCAGCAGTGAGGGCAGCGAGGGGCAGCAGTGAGGGCAGCAGTGAGGACAGCGAGGGGCAGCAGTGAGGGCAGCAGTGAGGGCAGCGAGGGGCAGCAGTGAGGGCAGCAGTGAGGACAGCGAGGGGCAGCAGTGAGGGCAGCGAGGGCAGCGAGGGGCAGGAGTGAGGGCAGCGAGGGGCAGCAGTGAGGGCAGCGAGGGGCAGGAGTGAGGGCAGCGAGGGGCAGGAGTGAGGGCAGCGAGGGCAGCAGTGAGGGCAGCGAGGGGCAGCAGTGAGGGCAGCGAGGGGCAGGAGTGAGGGTAGCGGGGGCAGGATGAGGGCAGCGAGGGCAGCAGTGAGGGCAGCGAGGGCAGCAGTGAGGGCAGCGAGGGGCAGCAGTGAGGGCAGCGAGGGGCAGGAGTGAGGGCAGCGAGGGGCAGGAGTGAGGGCAGCGAGGGCAGCAGTGAGGACAGCGAGGGGCAGGAGTGAGGGCAGCGAGGGGCAGCAGTGAGGGCAGCGAGGGCAGCAGTGAGGGCAGCGAGGGCAGCAGTGAGGACAGCGAGGGGCAGCAGTGAGGGCAGCAGTGAGGGCAGCAGTGAGGGCAGCAGCGAGGGCAGCAGCGAGGGCAGCAGTGAGGACAGCGAGGGGCAGCAGTGAGGGCAGCGAGGGCAGCAGTGAGGGCAGCAGTGAGGGCAGCAGCGAGGGCAGCAGTGAGGACAGCGAGGGGCAGCAGTGAGGGCAGCGAGGGCAGCAGTGAGGGCAGCGAGGGCAGCAGTGAGGGCAGCGAGGGGCAGGAGTGAGGGCAGCGAGGGGCAGCAGTGAGGGCAGCGAGGGGCAGCAGTGAGGGCAGCGAGGGCAGCAGTGAGGGCAGCGAGGGGCAGCAGTGAGGGCAGCGAGGGGCAGGAGTGAGGGCAGCGAGGGGCAGCAGTGAGGGCAGCGAGGGCAGCAGTGAGGGCAGCGAGGGGCAGCAGTGAGGGCAGCGAGGGGCAGCAGTGAGGGCAGCGAGGGGCAGGAGTGAGGGCAGCGAGGGCAGCAGTGAGGACAGCGAGGGGCAGGAGTGAGGGCAGCGAGGGGCAGCAGTGAGGGCAGCGAGGGGCAGCAGTGAGGGCAGCGAGGGCAGCAGTGAGGGCAGCGAGGGGCAGCAGTGAGGGCAGCGAGGGGCAGCAGTGAGGGCAGCGAGGGGCAGGAGTGAGGACAGCGAGGGGCAGCAGTGAGGGCAGCGAGGGGCAGCAGTGAGGGCAGCGAGGGCAGCAGTGAGGGCAGCGAGGGGCAGGAGTGAGGGCAGCGAGGGGCAGGAGTGAGGACAGCGAGGGGCAGCAGTGAGGGCAGCGAGGGGCAGCAGTGAGGGCAGCGAGGGGCAGCAGTGAGGACAGCGAGGGGCAGGAGTGAGGACAGCGAGGGCAGCAGTGAGGGCAGCGAGGGGCAGCAGTGAGGGCAGCGAGGGCAGCAGTGAGGGCAGCGAGGGGCAGCAGTGAGGGCAGCGAGGGGCAGCAGTGAGGACAGCGAGGGGCAGCAGTGAGGGCAGCGAGGGCAGCAGTGAGGGCAGCGAGGGGCAGCAGTGAGGGCAGCGAGGGGCAGCAGTGAGGGCAGCGAGGGGCAGCAGTGAGGGCAGCGAGGGGCAGCAGTGAGGGCAGCGAGGGGCAGCAGTGAGGGCAGCGAGGGGCAGCAGTGAGGGCAGCGAGGGGCAGGAGTGAGGACAGCGAGGGCAGCAGTGAGGACAGCGAGGGGCAGGAGTGAGGGCAGCGAGGGGCAGCAGTGAGGGCAGCGAGGGGCAGCAGCGAGGGCAGCAGTGAGGGCAGCGAGGGCAGCAGTGAGGACAGCGAGGGGCAGCAGTGAGGGCAGCGAGGGGCAGCAGTGAGGGCAGCGAGGGGCAGCAGTGAGGGCAGCGAGGGGCAGCAGTGAGGGCAGCGAGGGGCAGGAGTGAGGGCAGCGAGGGGCAGCAGTGAGGGCAGCGAGGGGCAGCAGCGAGGGCAGCAGTGAGGGCAGCGAGGGCAGCAGTGAGGACAGCGAGGGGCAGCAGTGAGGGCAGCGAGGGGCAGCAGTGAGGGCAGCGAGGGCAGCAGTGAGGGCAGCGAGGGCAGCAGTGAGGGCAGCGAGGGGCAGGAGTGAGGGCAGCGAGGGGCAGCAGTGAGGGCAGCGAGGGCAGCAGTGAGGGCAGCGAGGGGCAGGAGTGAGGGCAGCGAGGGGCAGCAGTGAGGGCAGCGAGGGCAGCAGTGAGGGCAGCGAGGGGCAGGAGTGAGGGCAGCGAGGGGCAGCAGTGAGGGCAGCGAGGGGCAGCAGTGAGGGCAGCGAGGGCAGCAGTGAGGGCAGCGAGGGCAGCAGTGAGGACAGCGAGGGGCAGCAGTGAGGGCAGCGAGGGCAGCAGTGAGGGCAGCGAGGGCAGCAGTGAGGGCAGCAGTGAGGGCAGGAGTGAGGGCAGCGAGGGCAGCAGTGAGGGCAGCAGTGAGGGCAGCAGCGAGGGCAGCGTGAAGACGAAGCTGCATCCTGACACTCACTCCATTGTTAATCTCAGCACAATTAAGGGAAAGTATAAAATCACAGCTGTGTGTCAGATCAGGAAAGAGATGGCCTGCTTTAACACTGATAGCTGCTACTCTCGAAGGAAACAATGCTGACATGTACTTTACACCAATATCATGTTCATTTAAAATAGCAACATATTTAATATCTAATTTAAAAATGTCATAATTTCACTAAAGTAGGAAATTATTCATTAGTCATCTATTTTTATGATCAAATGCTAGACTTTACCATTCCTGTTTGTTTGTTAATCCTCACCCGAGGATATTTTTTGAACTGCATTTGAGAGAGAGAGTGGGAGGGGGAGACAGAGAGAAAGAAACGTGAGTGTGAGAGACACATCAGCCGGCTGCCTCCCACACAGGAGAGCAAGCCCGCAAGGAGGCACGTGCCCTGGACCAGAATCGAACCCAGGGCCCTTCAGTCGGCAGGCGATGCTCTAGCCACTGAGCCAAACGGGCTAGGGCTAGCCTTTCCCATTCTTAAAGGTAATTCCAAGGAACCTAATGTCTATAATTTTATATTTGGAGATTTGTGGGGGTTACTTTTCATCTAACAAGAAAAAAGAACAGAACATACACGCCAAAGCCCGCGCCGGGCCTGGCTCCCAGCACAGCCCGGGCCGGCCTCCCGTGGCCCCAATCCCAGCCGCGCAATAAACTGGGGCAAGCCGACCAGGGTTCGATGGGCGGGCCCCTGAGGAGCCCGGAGAGGCCGACACTAAGGAGCCGCTCGCTGCTGTGCCCTGTTCCTCCGTGTCCAGGAGGCACCGCCCAGGGCGCTCCCATCGAGAGGCTTCTCGCAGGAACTCCCTGCGCAGAGACCCAGGACGCAGCCCACAGTGCCCGCGTCCACGCGTGCCAGGCACTGAGCAGGGACTGGCTCCGTGGGCCGGCGCCCCAAAGGCTCGCTTCCTGTGCTGCCATCACCACTGACAGGCCTGCCTGGCTCTATACCGCCCGCAGGCCCTGCGTGCTTCAGAGAGGGAAGGCGAGGCAACCCGCAGGGGCGAGGCTATGAAGCCACTGTGCCAACGGGCCCAGCTGATGGCTAGCATTTTTAGTGAAGGTATGTCCACAGGTTCAAACACACTGTACTGCATGCGTACAGGCCACAGCATGGTGTGAGCGTGGCTTTTACAAGCTCTGGGAACCCACGTTCACGTGACTCCCTTCACTGTGACACTCGCTGGTTGCGTGGTCTGGGACCGAACCTGCAGAATCTCTGAGGTGTGCCTGTGCCACAACTTCAGCTTAAAACACAGCCCTGTGGGACCGCAGGTCTGTAAGCCGGAAACGCAGGGAAACGCACTGGGTCCCCTGCGGAGGGTCCCACAGGCCAGCATCAAGGTGCTCACAGGGCTGCATCCCCATTGGAGCCTCATTCATGCGGCCAAACTCAGTGCCTTGAAGTCGTAGGTCTGAGGCCCCCTTTCCTTGCTGGGGAGCATCAGCTGGGACCAGCCCGGGCCCTGCACGCCCACAGCCCACAGCCCTTCTCGTGCTTCCCTGAGGCCTCATCTAACGAGACCAGGCCAGTCCCTCTCCCGCCTGAAATCCCCGCCGCGTCAGAGGTCTCTGCTTTGAAGGGTGCATGCGACTAGATAACCCAGGTAGGCTCCCTCCTCTAGGCTCTGAACCCTCGAGTGCGTCTGCGAAGTCCCTCTGCCGTGTCACCCAGCACAGGCTCCAGGGACAGCTCTGGGGCCATCACCTCCCAGGACTTCCTCCTGGAAGCTGAGCAACAAGCCACTCTCCCACCCAACCTTTTCTCATCTACAGTCGGAGCCACCCCCCCCCCCACACACACACACCTACACACACACACACACACACACACACACACACAGCTGTGTGGAGGGCTAACAGGGCTCCACGGTGCTTCCCTGTGCCCACCACGCACGGGCCTGGCATGAGATGTGCGCGTGTGCAGGCCAGGACGCTCCTGTCAGGAGGCGGATGGAGACAGACGATGGTGACACTGTTTGCCTGCACCCGTCACTCTCCTGGCAATTTCACAGTAATGTCAGACACTGATTGTAATGATTTTTAGAATGGGACTTATGTTTTGTCTTTTCATTTATTTTACAAAAGTCTCAGTCCATAAAGGACTGGAAATTTAAAAAACTGATCCTTAGTAGCTATAGGGACACTTAAATCTACACTATCATTTCTGACAAGGGTAATAATTTACTTCCAGTATCACACCACGACGAGTTATTTAAAGGCAATGCTGTCCGTCCTCCACGTCTAGGCAGCGGGCTGGGGGTGGGGGGGCAGTAAGGAGGGCAGCCTGCGGTCACTCAGGGCGGAAGCCCAGGGAGCAAAGGCACAAGCACACAGGCACCGGGTCTCTGCCCTCAGGCCGCCAGGAAACATCCCCCGAGGCCCCCGGTGCACCTGGGCCTGCACAGGCTGGGCCACCATGAGAGCCTGGCCCACAGGTCAGACAGAGCAACAGACAAGGTCAACTTAAAATACAAACAAAACCACTCTGCGGACTGTAAAGGGCCTTGAACTGGGGGGAGGGGCCCAGCAGGGAGGCAGACGCTCGGGGCTAGAGGTGCCTCCAGGGCCTTGAGAGAGAGCAGGTGTCCTGCTCACCAGGTCTGGCCCCTAAAAACAGCGGGCGTCCCCTGCCTGTGCCACCAAAACCACATGCCCAGACAGCAGCTGCTACGTCAAACAACAGAGGGGAGCCGAGCGCCCACAAAACCCAACAAAGCTCCAGCTTTCAGGCTCCATGGTATTTGTCCAATTGCGTTGAAAACGTCTGACCCCACAAAAGCCTGGGCCTGGGTGCTCACGGCAGCTTTACTCGTAGTTGTCCAAACTCGGAAGCCGCCCACGTGATCTCCAGTAGGTGGTACCCAGACATGGGATGTGACTGAGCACTTGAGGAGAAGGAGCTCTCGGGCCATGAAAAGGCCTGGAGGAACCTTAATCGCGTCTGGCTAAGTGAAAAAAGCCAATCTGAACAGGCTACGTACCTGTGATCCCAGCCACAGAACATTCTGGAACATGCAAAACAACAGAGAGATTAAAGAGACCAGCGGTTGCCAGGGCGGGGGGCATGAATAGGCGGGGCGGGGCAATTTTCAGGGCAGGGAAAGCGCTGGTGTGATGCTGATGGGGGACGCATGCCCCCGTCCATGCGCCCAAACCCACAGACTGCACAACCAACACCAAGAGGGAACCCCCTTCTTAGCTACGATGTGTCCACACCGCTTCATCCGTAGCCCATTAGAGCAACACGTTACCAATCGGGCAAATGCTGGCGGTGTTGGGGGGGTGGGGGGCCCCACGGCACTCTGCACTCAATTTTTATGTAAAATTCAACTGCTCTAAGGAAACAGCCCAGCCCAGCCCAGCCGCGTGGCTCAGTGATGGAGCATCGATCTAGGAACCAGGAGGTCAGGGTTCCGTTCCCCATTGATGTTTCCCTCTCCCTCTCCCTCTCTCTCTAAAAGTCAATTAAAAAAATAGAATATCCTATTAATAAAAAGACTAGAACTCCGCATCTGGTAGGGAGAGGTTAGCTGGTATGGTGGCGAGACAGGGCTGTCTGTGGCCAGCTCGCTTTGGGGCGGCCAGGCATCGCCCAGGCAGCGGGGACCAGGGACGTGCCAATGGGGCCCACGTCCTCGTTGTCCCGGCCCCGCTCCCACCCGCAGCGCGGCCGCCTACCTCCTGGATGCCCCCTGATGCGCCTGCGCAGGTGCCGGTGCCTGCGCCTGCGCCTGGGCCTGGGCCTCGGCCTGGGCTTGGGCGGCGACGGGGCTGACCCCAGGGGCTCTGTTCCTGCGCTGGGCCTCGTCTCTGGCCGCCTCCGCCGGGAAGGCGGGCGGCGAGCCCAGGAGCTCCACATCGGTCACGGTCTTGCCGATGGTGAACCAGTCGTTGATCTGGTCGATGGTGAGCTTGCGCAGCATGGTCGCGGCCTGGCCTCGGCAGCGCCTCAACCGCCTGGACTGCCTGGGAACGTGGATCAGCGTCGCGCCCAAGGCCCCGCCCTGCTCCAGGCCCTCCAATCAGAGTGTGCCCCAAGGCCCCGCCCTGCTCCAGGCCCTCCAATCAGAATGCACCAGCGCCCACGTGCCCAGGCCTCGTGCCTTCCAACCCACGCCCAGCCACGCTAGGCCTGCTGGGAGCTTGGCTGGCCCCGCCCCCACCCAGCGACCTGGGCTTTCAGGTCCCTCCGGGCTCCCAGGTCCGCCACCCCCTGCGGTGACCCGGCGTTGCGTAATGTGACCCCAGGGCCCTCTGGGGAGTGGGGGCGAGGCGTCAATGGACCGGGATGTGCCAGACCCAGCCTCGCCCTCTGAGGGTCTCTAAGGGAGGCTTGCACCTGGCCCAGGGCAGGGCCGCGGGGATGGGGCGCCGGTGGAAGCCAGCCTGGGAAGGGAGTGTGGTTGTCGTGCCGAGGTCAGCAACTGGCTGCGGCACTGGGACCCCTTGCACCCGATCTGGGGGAGAGGAGCAGGGGAAGGTCACGGAAGGCTGTTAGGAAGGACACCTACAGGACAGCCAGGCCCCATGGACGGAAGAGGACTCAGGATCCCAGAGGAAGGGCAGGTGGTGAAGGCCCGAAGGCAGGCAGCCCCAGTGGCCGAGTTGAGGACCCGGAAGAAGGAGCATAAGCCAACTGAATGCACCTTCCTCCTTTTAGCCCCGCATCTCAGCTGCACTGACCGCCCACAGCCGGATAGGAGGTGAGGGGCACAGGTGTGGGGGTCCTGGGCACGTGGACGGCGCTCAACACCCCAGAGCTGCTGACATGGTCCCCGCCACTTGCTGGACCAGTGGAGGAAGGCGGAGGACAGAGGTGGAGGTGTGCAGGAGGCAGCTGATCGATGTTTCTAACTCTCTCTCTCTCCCTTCCTCCCTGTAAAAAATCAATAAAATATATATATATTTTAAAAACCACAGTACCAAAAGCTATTTTTTTAAATTGTTTTTAAAAAGAAAGAAAGTGCAGCCGAAGTCCGAGTAGGCGGGCTTGTCCCCTTGGTGCCCAGCACGGCACTGTTACCAGACAGGGCACCTGGCCCCCGGCCCTGAGCGGGTCTGCCTCGGCGGCCAGGTGCGTGTGGGTTCCTGACCTTGTGCAGGAAGGATTTCCCAACAGGAGTCCAGGTGACCATGAGGGCACGTTTACGAAAGCTGAGGACAGTGACAGCAGGAAGGGCCTAGCAGAGAAGCAGCAACAGGAGAGCCCGGGCTGGGTGCTCTGGCTCCCGGGGCCGTCGAGAGAGGGGCCTGGGAGCCGGGGTCGGGGTGAGCCCGGTGAGCTGTCACTGCCCATTGCTCCCGGGTCGCTAGCCTCGCGGGGTCCTTAGCCTTTAGGGAGTGCCCGCCTGTGGGAGAAGGTGGGGTCGGGGGGAGATGGTGCAGTGTGCTCCCCAGAGGGAGAGCGCTCTGGGCCCTTTGTCCTGAGGGTTTTCTCTCTCTCTTGCAGGCCAGAATTTTCAGGGGGTCTCGGGAGGATTTAGCCAACTAGTCACTGGTTTCCTGTGTGTGCTCTTTCGGGGTCGTGGTCTCCACCGATTGGTCAGCGCCAGAGCAGGCGGTTCATTGGTCACTGCAGCTGGTCCTGGTGTATCACCCACTTGGTGTTGCTGCTTTTCTGGGCCTGGAGCTGAAATACAGCCGAGGCCTAGATGTCATCTCCAGGGAGGTGACCTTCGTTATCTGGCTGTAAGTTGCTCGGCCAGTTGGTTCGGCTATCTCAACCTCCCCATTCTGCTTGCCGAGGAATTTTCCAGCTTCTTACTATCCTGACTCAGCACGGAGCTGGGAGTCCCAGGCCCGAATCCTGGCCACGCCACTAACCTATATTACAAGCTCCGGACCTTGTATTCTATTCCGAATACTGCAGCCTCCAATGGCATGATGTTTGGCCGGGGACACGGAACTTCACAGGCCAATGGAGGCTGCGGGCCTTGGAGGGTTTGCATATTTGCGTTCCCAGAGCTGCCCGCGCTGCACGCCCAAGGGGAAAACAGCCCCCAGCAATCCCAGTGCCGCCGATGCCGAAGCAGCCCTCTCCCACAAGCAGCAGAAGCCACGGCCGAAGGGCCTTCACGTCTCCGCTGACCTTCCCAACCACAAAATGCCGCATCTGCACTTTGAGTGAATCTGCTGGGGCGGCCGGTTCTTTCAACATTGTTGTCTTTGAAGATGCCTTGGATTTGCAACTAAAGACATTAAAAATCTGTTGATCTCCAGTCAAGCTTGAAGTTCAAAAGCTTTGTCTTGAAATAGCTTACCAGGATGCTCTTCAAGTTCCCCCTAGATGTGTGTTGCCCTCGGCAGCTTTCTAACTCATCATAGGTCTGAAACACTCTTTTTCCGAGAGAGTGGTTCTCAGACCTGGTCGTCTCAGGGCTCCTTTACGCTCTGAACAATAACTGGCCGGTGTGGCTCAGTTGGTTGGAGAGTGGTCCCAGGCACCAAAAAGTCGCAAGTTCGATTCCCAGTCAGGGCACAGGCGTGGGTTGCACCTTTGGTCCCAGTTGGGGCAGGTATGGGAGGCAACGAATGGATCAATGTTTCTCTCTCACATGGATGCTTTTCTCTCACATTGATGTTTCTCTCTCTCCCCCTCCCTCCTTCCCTCCCTCTCTCCTCTGTCTTTCTCCCCCTTCCTTTCTCTCTAAAAACAGGAAATCATATCCTCAGGTGAGAATAAAAATTAAAAACAAAAAATAACTGGCCCTGGCGGGTGTGGCTCGGTTGGTTGGAGCCTCATCCCGTACATCCAAAGGTGGAGGGTTCGATTCCCAGTCAGGGCACATACTCAGGTTTCGGGGCCCCTCCCGTCCGGGTGCATGCAGGAGGCAACTGATGGATCGATTTCTCTCTCTCCCCCCTCTTCCTCTCTCTAAGATTAATTTTTTAAAAAAAACTTACAAAAATTAAAGCCATGTGATGTTAAACGAATATTTTTTATGAAAAGTAACTAAAATATTACTTTTCCTGTGGGAGAAGAGTGGCACGTTTACATTGTCAATGATCTCTTAACGTGGCAGTGCTGGGAGACAGCTGGACTCAGGCCTGATGTCATTCTCTTGTGACATCACAAGTCACGCAGCCTCTGGAAGACTCCACCTTGCCCTGGTGAGAGAACGCCAGTGAAAAGGGACATTCGCATCTTCCCATTGCGATGAAACAGATGTGACCCCCAGGAGGGGCTTGGAAACCCCCAAACCGTGCTCTGAGAGCCACTCCCTAAAATGGCCAGCCTCCAGGTTTTGCACGCGGCCTGCTGTGCTTCTGAGCGGTCTTCTCCTGGAAGCAGAACGCCCCCCCCCCCCCATCCCATCCTTCCATCAGAGCTCATTTCCTTCTGCCTGAATAATGAACTTTTGACTCTTTTTTTTTTTTTTAATGCGGATCTACTGGTGATTATTCCCTGTCTTGGTTTGTCTGAAATATCACTTCACCTTATTCACTAAATGTTAACTTCCTTATGCACTGAACGCCAGGTTGGCAGTTTTTAGTTTTCCATGGTTTTGTTTTCAGGTTTCGAGGCATCCGTTTGTTTTCCTGCACCCGCCTGCTTGGCTTCCATCAGGCCTTTGAATCTGTGCTGTGACTTTTCTTCCATCTCTCCTGGAAATGTCTCAGCCACCTGTCTTCTCATGTCCCTGCCCCGTCTCTCATTTCCCTCTAAGACTCCAGCTGCACATCTGACCACCCTCCCTCTGAACGCTTGTCGCTACATTTTTGAATGGTTTCTTCTGTCTTCCAATTCAGGTAAGTCTTCAACAATCTAACCCGCTGCCAAACACATCCCATTCCTCTTCGGCTCTTTTCCAGATCCGGTAAGTGGTTTTCTTTTTGTTTCACTGGTTACAATTTTCTGCTGAAATGTCCAGTCTTGGTTTTGTCTCCTTGCCCAGGGAGGTGGCGCTTTTCGAAGGCTGTGTCTGTTGGGTCCAGTGCTGGAGCCCGGTGCGCGTCTACAGTGGCTCTTGCGTGGAATCACTACGCACAGAACCGGTGCACACACGTTAATGCAAAGAGCAATGGCAGGAAAACCGCGGAGACCGGACACTCGACTTCCCGGGCTTCAACAGCAAGGAGAGACGGTCCCCTTTTCAGGTTGACCAACTCGTCCGCTCTGTCCAGGCCCTTCCCGGTTTCCGCACGGAGTCCCGCGTCGGGGACAAATGCACACGGTTCGTCAGCTTATTATGACACCGCAGCCCCACGCCACCCGCCCCGCCCCTGCCCTCCCCTCCCCAGCGCTGCGCCTCCAAGCTGCAGCCTCGGGGCGGCCGCTGGGGGCGCTGTGGTGCGCAGGCGCCGCCTGGGACGCGCTCTGGCTCTGGGGCGCCGCTCCTTCCGCCTTCCCGGCAGGCCCTGCGCGGCGCATGCGCGTTCGGTGACCTTCCCGAGTAGCTGGCTGTGCGGGTCGGGGCTGCCCAAGCCGTTGGTCCTGCGGCGAGGTGAGTGCGGGGACCGGGGCCCGGTGCTTGATGCGGGGCAGCCGCGACCGTGGGGGACGGGGCGGTGGCCGGAGGCGGCCCAGGGCCGGATGTGCCCGCGGAAGGAGCCGGCGGCGAGCGGGACCCTCCCCAGACCCAGCCGCCTCGACCCCCGCCGACCTTGCGGCCCGGCCCAGCCCCTGCCCGACACCCCCCGGCGCGAGCTGGGCCGCCCGGCCCCCGAAGCCGGAGGCGGTGGCCCGGGGGGTAGGGTGCGTGCGGGCCCACCGCCCCTCTCCCTCTTGGACGAGCGCCCTCGCCGCGTGGGTTTCCGCCGCGAGCCGAGGTCACGCGAGCCGAGGTGGCGCCGCGGGCTAGTGATGGAGCCGGAGCCCCAGCCGAGCACCCGAACCCGCCTGCAGTGCGCCCTCCCCGCACCCCTCAGCTCCCCGCGCACACTTGTCCCGGAGCTACACTGCGCCTGTGACGTGGGGGAGCGAAGCGGGGTCCAGGGGCGACGCTTGGGCTGCATGGGCCGAGGGAGGGAGTGGCCGCTGCAGCTGCTCCGAAGCGTCTGCGGGGTGCGCGGCCTCGGGGTGCGCGGTCTCGGCGGACACCCTCTGACCTTTGCGGAGGACGGGCCTCGGAAGGCAGGTGCTGGGAGGCCCGCCCACGGGGCTGGGGGAGGCGGGGGGACGGTGGCTCGGGTAGCGAAAGTGGGGGGGTCCCGCCATTAAATGTTGAGGACATGTCCGCTGCCCAGCCAAATGTGGCAACTCGGGGTGAAAGGAAAGTCGGGGCTCCTGGCTGGTGCCGCCCAGCGGTTGCGCGTCCATCAGGGCGCCTGGGTTGCGGGCTCCATCCCCAGGGCGGGGCGTTCGGGAGGCAGCCGGCCAGTCATTCTCTCTCATCGATGTTTCTACGTCTCTCTCTTCTGAAATAAATGAAAACTTTAAAAAAAAAAAAAAAAAAGGAAGGAAGGTTGGGGGGAAGGTAAGAGTTGGCATTGTACCTGGGGCAGTCCCAGGCAACTAGGTGAGAAGACGATGCCGGGCACCTGGGCCCTGAGCTGAAAGTCGGGGTGACTAGCGGTTCTTCGGTCCCTCTTACCTCCTGTGCAGCCTCCAGACCCTCCTCTGGCCCCGCTCGGAGGGCCTGGCCGAGGGCTCCTCTCTGCCCTGAGGCTGGGTGTCCGCAGCCTTCCTGCTGCTGCTGCTGCTGCTCAGGCTGCTCACTGAGTTTTACTCCGTCTCCTCGAATTCCGGGGAGCTCCTGGGGGGCAGGAGGAGGGCTCCCTGCTTTTCAGAAAGGGAACTTCTGAACCGGCAGCGTCGGACGCTGCCCGAGGGCGGGAGAGAGCAGGCAGAGCTGGTCCAACAGAACCCGGGGTTCCAGGTTCTGCCCCGTGCCCCCTGGCACCCTCCTCCCCACCCACTGCTGGCGCAGGAGGCGAGGCTGCCCTCGGGCACCTTCCCAGTCAAGTTGTTGGGTTCGTGGAACCTCATTCTAACGGAGCATCTCAGTGCGGTGTGAGGGCTCAGGGGAGGCCACGGCCCATCGTCCGAGGTCCGTCCTCCGAGCGCCAAGCCTCGGGCCCAGTAAGCTCTCTCTGGGACGAGCTGGCAGCAGGGCCTGGCTGAGGACAGGCTGCCTTCCCCAGGGCCCACGTGTAGGGCTGCGGAGCGGGGAGGGATAAGGTGTGGAGCACCTGGTGACGCTGTGAAATGTGCATTACGTTTTGGGGATAAAAGCTGAGCTGTGCCGCGCCTCCGGGCCCTTCCCTAGTCCCCCGTGGTATTGGGTATAACAAGCGATCGACATAGGACGCCCTGACATAGGACACCCCGACGTAGGACGCCGGGCGCTGAGCCCTGGCGCAGGGCAGCTCGTCTGCACACCCTTTGAGGTGGGTGCTGTTCACCCTGCTCTACAGGTGAGGGAACAGGCCGTCTGGCTCAGCTGGAGGGGCAGGGCCAGGGTCAGAACCTGGGCGGCACAGTGGCCTTCCAGCCCCGCCCTCCCAGCTCCGTCTGGCCTGGGGTCGGGGCGCATACCCGGCCGCCTAGTCCATGCTCAGCTCACGTTTGCCGGGTGAACAGCGAGCCCACGGTGCAGGTGTCCGTGCGGAGACCAGGGGATGAGGACAGCTCTGCAGCGAGGGGAGGGCGAGGAGGTCGGAGTGGGGGTGAGGCCGCGGCACCAATGGTGCAAAGTAGCCTTTACAAGTAAAAGAGGAAGGACGAGGGCTGTGAGGTGGTTTGAATGGCTGTGGGCAGTAGACCAGCTGTTTCTACAGGGCTCACCTGAGGATGGGTTTTTGTTGATTTTTAAAGGGGCGGAGGGGGGGCGGGGGTAGAGAGAAACATCGATCGGTTGCCTCCCCTATACCCCGACTGGGATCGGCCACAGCCTTGTGTGCGGAGTGAGACGCCCACCCACGGAGCCTCCGGCCAGCGCTGTCACAAAACTGATTCAAGTGAAAGTGGGGGGCTCATTCAGAGTCTGTAATAAATTATAAACGTCATCGAAGCGTTCCTTTGAGACCTACACATGAAAGTGCGCTGTGTAAGTTCAGAAATGGATGGCTCTGTCAATCAGATCCAGCCATTATTCATGAAATAAGTTGTCATCATCGAACTCTTAGGAAGTGACCTGTCTTAAGCTGCCTGCTTTGTGTTTAGCAATGGACTTGGAGACTGGGGTACCTGTAAAGCATTGCGACCCTAGTTAACACGGTTTTTTATTGTCTAATTGAAATTTGCTGAGAATGGAACTTAAAGGTCTCACCAAAAGAAAACATGAGGCGATGGACGTGTTACCTAACTGCACGGGGGAAACCCTTTCACAGCGTGTACGTGTATGAAGCCACCGCCACGATGCACACTTTAATATATGTATGTGTGTGTGTGTGTGTATATATACATATATATATATATATATATATATTATTGATTTTTTTTACAGAGAGGAAGGGAGAGGGATAGAGAGTCAGAAACATCGATCAGCTGCCTCCTGCACACTCCCTACTGGGGATGTGCCCGCAACCCAGGTACATGCCCTTGACCGGAATCGAACCTGGAACCCTTGAGTCCGCAGGCCGACGCTCTATCCACTGAGCCAAACTGGTTAGGGCAACGATGTACACTGTAAATACCATACAGTGTTATGTCGTGTCAGTTAAACCTCCGTGAGCTGACACTTGAAGAGCGAGCACCGAGTTGCAGCTGTTGCTGTGCACCCGGCCTGGGTGTTGTTCTCACGGGAAGTCGTCCTGCCTTGACCATGTTCTTGTTCTGCTTTGAATGCCAATAGGTCTGCCCGGCCAGCGTGGTTCAGTGGTTGAGTGCCAGCCTATGAACCAGGAGGTCACAGTTCGATCCCCGGTCAGGGCACAGGCCTGGGTTGCGGGGCGTGCAGGAGGCAGCCGATCCATGATTCTCTCTCATCGTTGATGTTTCTCTCTCTCCCTTTCCCTTCCTCTCTGAAGTCAATAAAAATATCTATATTTTTAAATGCCAGCTGCTCTCAGCATGATGATGCTAACACTTGTTCCCAGCTTAAAGTTGTAAAGGTGGTGTGTGATCGGGCAGGACATTCGTGGAGGGCAGCCCCTGGGGGCATTGCTGACTGCGGGATGGCACAGGCTTGAGGAACGAGGGTGACTGACCGAGAGCTGCTGGCCCAGTTGGCGTTGGGGGAGGGTGCAGCTCAGAGAGCGAGAGCAGGGGCCCTTCCGGGGGAGCAGTGGAGGGGACGTCTGGCATCAGCAGATCCCCGATGAGTCGTGGAAAGAGCGTGAACTGCATGAACAGACGGAAATCTCCTGCCATTTCCGTTTGAAACCATGGTCGTGTTACTAGTTCTCACTGCTTTCTTTCCAGATGTTTCAGAGCCTGATGAGAAATGTGTGGGTCCCCATGAAGCCCTACTACACCCAGGTTTACCAGGAGATCTGGGTGGGCATGGGGCTGATGAGCCTCATCATCTACAAGATCCGCAGTGCGGGTGAGTGTCCTCGGGCTGCGCTCTTGGGGTCGGGGCTGTAGTTCTTACCTGGGAGTGACCATCGGGACCCACTGGGCCTCCATGAAAATGTGGGGAGCACACGGCGGCCGAGAGCTGTTTGGGGAAGTAGGAATAAGACGTGGCCATCGGGGAACTGACTTGCCTTAGGTGCCCGTGGTGTGTCGAATGCATAGGAGAGAACCTTAGCGTTAAGAAGTGCAGACTGACTGTTCGGGGGGGAAGTCCTGGTATACAGTGGTTATGGCTCCTTTTCCGTGTTTGAGTGTTTGAAATGTTTCATGCTGAGAGTCACGGCAGGGTGACCATCTCGCTGTCAGAGGAGCAGAGGTGGGGCCCAATCACGCACTGACAGCGATTGGCTCAAAGAGGAGAAACAGGAGGAAACGTCCCAGTTGCCAGACGAGGGCTTGGGGGGTGGTGGGAGCCGGTGCTCCCTCAGTTGTGAGACGGGGGCTCCCTCGGCCATGAGACGGGTTCCCCTCGGCCGTGAGACGGGGCTCCCTCAGCTGTGAGACGGCGCCCAATTCTGAGAGCTCCCTGTGGGCTCTGCCCCGGCTGTGACCTTCCCGCCACGTGCTGGTCCCACACTGAACTGGCTCCGGGCTTTTGTAAAGCGCTGATTGCTTTTTCTTTCTTTTTCTTTCAGATAAAAGAGCTAAAGCTCTGAAAGGTAAGGTGTTTGCTTTTTCAGTCGGTGGGAACGAGAGCCGACCGGACTGGGGAGGGAGTGGGGGCCTGAAGGGAACGGAGAGGGTGCGATGGGGGCTTGCGAAGGTGCAGCCTGCTCCTCGGGGTCTGACGGTAGAGGCGGCGCTCACCCGTGTGCAGCAGGAGGGAGCGTGGACAGGCAGGGAGCTGGCGCCCCCATAGGGAAGCCCCAGTTGCTGGGAGCACCTGCCTGGTCGGGGTGTGAGGGGAGCCCCATGATTTAGGCCAGGGGTGGGCAAACTTTTTGACTCGAGGGCCACAATGGGTTCTTAAGCTGGACCGGAGGCCGGAACAAAAGCATGGATGGAGTGTTTGTGTGAACTAATATAAATTCAAAGTAAACACCATTACATAAAAGGGGACGGTCTTTTTTTTTCAATAGTTTTATTCATTTCAAACGGGCGGATCCAGCCCGTGGGCCGTAGTTTGCCCACCCCTGGTTTAGGCCCTGGTGCTGGGCAGGTCTTCACGTTGCTTCCCGAGTGACAGTGAAACGCTGTCATCTGAGCCCTGCACGCCCCGGGCTGCCCCTGGCCCTTGGGGTCGGGAGACATGACATGGCCCACCCTCCATCTTGCACCTGCGAGTGAGCTGCGTGCACGCGTGGGCGGCCTGTGTAGAAACAGCCTCTTCGTACGATGGGACATGCTTACACTTTCTGGCTTGTTGAGGCTGAGACAGTAAACTGCACTCTGCCTGCTCTTCCTAACTGTCTGTTGTGCTTCTTTCCAAAGGTTCGAGTCCCGCGCCTGCTCATGGTCATCACTAGCAGCCCAGCCGAGGGCGCAGCGGGGAGCGTTGGCGGTTAGATGGGGACGAAGGACAGTATCTAGAAGTGCCGTGCCCTCGCTGGCATGAATAAACATACCTTAGACACCACGCCTGCGCGCTCTCCCTCCCTCCGCCTGCGCCTGCCGACCCCACACGGATCTCTGACAGCAGGAGCAGCCAGGCGCTCCCTGAGCCGGTCGGCCTAGGGACCCCCAGGACTGGTGCCAACATCTCGGTTCTCGTAGCAGTTGGCGGTCAGGCCTAGACACTCTCCCGTCTGATGCTCAGTGCCCGTAAGCTTGCCCACAGGGCGCTCCTGCGTCCTGGGAGGTGGGGGTGATGATGTGCACGTTCTGACTTAGAGCCGTTGGGAGGGGGGATGGAGAAGCATCGTATTCCAGCTAAAATGCTTTAGAAAGAAGGCCCCATTAGATCGCAGGCGGGCGGAGTTAGAAGCTCAGGATGTCATCAGGAGGCAGTCATGACATTAAGAACCATCGATCCTTCCCTTCAGTGAGGCTAACGCCACACGAATCCTGCGTGACCTTTCCTCCGCCTAAAGCAGTGACCACATCCTTAGAGCTGCTTGCTTTAACCTTCTAAAGCGGTGAACTTGGAGGCGCAGGGAGCCCAGTGTGAAACCTGGGTCCTGGCAGGTTAGGGCTCTGGCTGTTTCCTTCCCTGCTCTTCCTCGGCGTCTCCGGCATGCGGCCGGGTCTGGCCCTGTCGGAGCCCGACCAGTGGCTGCCGCGTCCTGTGGGGCCTGTGCCTCCGTGTCTGTTGGGTGGTGGGTCAGGTGGGCCTCCGCCTCTCCCTGCCTCAGGCTCCAGCAGGAGTTGGCGTGAAGGCATTGGACGCCCGGGAACAGGGGGTGGGGGGGTGGGGGGGAGTTCCATTCCCACAGGAATCGCATTTTCTCCCGTAAGAGTTCGGCCTCCAGGGGATGAGTTGGCGCTTGGTTCAGAAAGACTATCTTAGAATTACTCACCTGGGCGCTGTGCTCAAACCAGCTGGTGTCAGTCACCTGGGGGCTCACAGGACTGCTGGCCTGGCAGGGCCTGAGACTCCTGTCTGTCTGACACGTTCCCGGGCGAGCTGATGCGCAGGGACCACTAGGAACACGGAAAACTGCTGATCCTACAGAGAGCGGCACCCACAGCACTTACGGCCATGGCACCGCTCGCCACGGTTCTAAGCCAAACGTGGTGGGGCTCCAGGCCCACGTACAGAGGAGGAAGCTGAGGCTGAGGCCGTGCGTGCGAAAGGTCACCAGCCAGTGCAGGGCCTGGGACCTGGACTCCAGAGCCTGAACTCGCCCAGAAAGGGAGAAGGTGAGGCCCAAGGAGAGTGGCCCTGGAGTGGACAGGGCTGGTGCCGGCCCGGCGCCTGTTCCCTTGCCACCTTGGTTCCTTCGTGATCGGGCAGATGAAATTGTCTTTAATATTAAAGATTTTTGTCACCCACCATGGACCGGCACCTGTGCCACACCTCGTGCAGAGCGGTGGGGGTCGTTGGGTTTCAGGTGAGGGGATGAGCCGAGTTCGAGGGTGCCCTCTGAAGGTGGCCGGTCTGCTGGCTGCCGCATGGTGGTTTGTAGCAGGGCAGCTGGAGGCGGTTTGTAGCAGGGCAGCTGGAGGCGTTGAAGGTAGATGGGCTCGCCCGCCAGCCCCAGAAGTCCCGCAGGGCCAGGCGGCCAGGAAGTGAGCTGGCAGCTTCCTGTGGGCAGGCCCCACCAGCCCAGCTCCTCCGGGCTTGGGAACAAGCCGGTCGTAGCCTGGGGCGGCCTGTAGGTGGAGCCAGTGAGCAGCAGGAGCTGCCTGTGGATGACAGCCCGACCTGGGGACTGCTGGGTGCTGGCGCTGGGCAGAGGGGCCTGTCCGAGGAGCCCTAGGGGCGCTGCAACCACAGAGCCACAGCGGTCCCGGCCCATAGGAGGGAGCAGCCGCTGCTGGGAGCCCATGCAGGCCTTTCCTGAAACCCGCACGCCTCCATCCTGGCCGCGTGCTCTGCAGAGGGCCGAGAGGTGGAGGAAAGAGACTGCAGCCAGGCATCTGAGAGGCCTCTGATGGTGTAACTGCTCTCCGCGCTTTAACTCGGCCTCGGGGAGCCTTCTTGTCACTGTCCCTGGGTCCCTGCGCCCCACTGGAGACTCTGGAAGGAACGGGACGCTGGGCCCCCTGGAGCCCAGAACTGGGTCTGAGATGTGGGCTCTGCGTCCCTCCGGGCCTCTGGCCTCGCCTGCCAGCACTTCTCCCTGCCCCTGCCCTGCCCTGCCCTGCCCTCTCCTCCCTCTGCCATGACCTTTGACCTCACTACCCTCCTCCCATGGCACCTGCCGCCTCTGTCCTGGTGGGAATAGCTGAGGGGACATCGATAGCCGTAGGTCAGGGCCGGCCTGGGATGAGCTGCCTGGGCCAGGTGCCCACCTTCCACCAGCGGCGTGACCCGACCCGTGGGGACTGGGAGCCGCTCTCCTTCCCGCCGGCTCTGATCCTATCGGACCGCCCTGACACCCCATCCCGTTTCCACCTCCACTGGTACAGCCCCAAGTGGGTGAAGTGTTATTTAACCTTTAATGGTGGTCGCATAGTGTCATGTCCGCCGGCGAGTCTGACCTGCAACTCCAGGTCTGGGCGGCAGTGGGTGTGCTGTGAGCTGGGCCCGGGGCCCGGGGGCTGGCCTGGTCCTGGATTGAGGGGGGGGGGCCCTCCCCCCACAGCAGCCCCAGAACTCTGCGTCTTTCCAGGGGAAACTGATCAGACAGGTTTCTCACCTCAGAGGGAAGCAATGAAGCTTCCATGTCACTGCCCGCGGGGGGTGGGGGGGGTTCACCCTGAACTCCACTGGCTCCTGGGGGGCTGGGTGTGCCCCCAGGACGCTCGGGCTCTAGGGGTGAACTCGGGGCCCAGTGACAGCAGCACCCCCTTCTCCTCCACCGACGGGGGGGCTGATAAACACCTGGAGGCTGGAGGTGGGGCGCCTCTACTCCAGGAAATGAGCTCAGGAGAGCTGGTGGCCTGGATCCGGTGGCCTGCCAGAGTCACTTACACCCACATTACACTGGCGTCCGGAGTAAGTGGCCAGGGAAGTGTTTGTCCTCGCGCTCGAACAAAGCAGCCTTTGTCGCCGGCTGCCCAAGCCAGGCCCTGCGATAGGACCTGCTGGAGCCGTCCCGGCGCCCGCAGCTGCGGGGACGGTGAACCCTTCTCGCGTGGGTTTGCTTTGCAGGGTCTCTGCTCCCCCTGGGCCCTCCAGGCAGCTCCCTCTCAGCCCCCCAGGTCAGCGAGAGGGCTCTGTCTCCTTGTCTGAGAGGTGATCTGCACCCCTCAGAGCAGCCTGTGGAGGCCCCTGGGCCCCACCTTCCTGGGGTCTCACCCCGCCTCCCAGGTCCTTGGAGCGCTCCCTGCGGCACCCCCAAGACTCACACACCCTTCCCCTGGGCCCCGGCTGGGTGATGGTTAAGTTCCTGGTGTAGGAGCCGGGCACTCACACACACAACTTCTGTGGGCCGGTTCACAACCATCCAGGAAGGGGGGACAGGGCGACAGCCAATGCAAGCTCTGGGCTGAGCTGTCCCGGGCGCAGGGCAGAGGCCGGGGGACCCGCCTCTCTGGAGAGTGTCCCGCGTGGAACACCAGCTGTGCGGGCACAGTGCAGGCCAGGACTCCCCCGGCTGGATGGCGGCTCAGGCAGCGGGGCCCACTGCACCCCGCAGCCACAGCCAGCACCTCGGGAGCCACATGGGAGGGGTCCCCTGTGGGGGCTGCGGAGCCCAGAGGACCAGAGGGAGCCCCCAGGCCCCCCTCCCGCCCAGCAGGAGGCCTGCGAGGAGGCCCAGGCCCAGGCAGGACACGCTTCCTGGGACCCTTGGTGTCGGAGGGGGAACGGCCTACTGGCATCGGGACCCTTTAGCCGGTGACCTCCAAGGAGATGGCACAAAGTGGCAGGCGGGCGTGGCCCTGGGAAACCAGGCCAAGGAGGCGGTGCGGGCACGGGCACCAGGAGCACTCGCCCGCCGCACCCTCCGCCCCACCCCTGGCCTCTCCGCCAAGCCCTGCCCATCGGGGTAAAGGGGCAAGGCCCGCGAGGGGCAGGTGCCCTGAGCTGGGGTGACTTGGTGACTTCTGGGCGCCGTGAGTCAGGAGGAAACGAATGAAGAGCTGGAGGCACTTCCCGCACTTCCTCCTCCGGGCAGCTACCCAATGAGGGCCACTGGGTGCACAGCAGGCCGCACCCCTCGGCCGCACCCCTCGGCCGCCCGGTGGCCTGGCCTTGACAGCATGGCCTCGCCCTGAGCCAGTCCTGGGGACGGTGCCCAGCAGAGGCCACCGGAGCGGGCGTCACCATGAGAACTGACACTCTCCCGTGGGGGGTGCAGCCGCAGGACCGGGCCCTGCCCTGGGCCCACCTGGCATGAAAGGGGGCTCGGACCCTGTCCTGGAAGGCGGGGTCCACCCAGTCATCTCCCAGCCGGACCACCCAGGGGAGCGGGGCCTGGAGGAGGGACAGCGTGTGGCTGGACAGTTCCTGTGTGATTCCTCGGCGTCTGGCCAGAGCCCTCGGTACTACGCCCAAATTACAGCGAATCACCAAGATCCCAGAGGCCCCGACTTCCTCCCTCTGCATCTGGACTCTGGCCTGGGTCCCCCTTCACTGGCCACTTGTCCGTGGTACCCCACATTCCCCAGTCAGGCCTGCCCTCGGTCCCCGCCAGACCCTGGCCCTCACACGGCGGCAGGAACCCGGGGTGAGTCACACGACCTCTCTGAGCCTCAACTTCCTCATCTATAAAATGGGCCTGTCCTGCCGCCTGCAGGTCATAAGGTGCAGTCTACATCCTGACGGGGCAAGATCACCAAGATTTAGTTTGCTTAAGGCAGTGGTTCTCAACCTTCCCAATGCCGCAACCCTTTAATACAGCTCATGTTGTGGTGACCCCCAACCATAAAATTATTTTCGTTGCTACTTCATAACTGTAATTTGCTACTATTATGAATCGTAAATATCTGATACGCGGGATGTATTTTCATTGTTACAAATTGAACATAAATAAAGCATAGTGATTAATTACAAAAACAATATGTAATTATATATGTGTTTTCCGATGGTCTTAGGCGACCCCTGTGAAAGGGTCGTTCGACCCCCAAAGGGGTCGAGACCCACAGGTTTAGAACCGCTGGCTTAAGGGAAAAGCAATTTATAGGACAATACATTTAGAGTGACACCATTTGAGTTTAAAGACACACACAGGCCTGGCCGGCGTGGCTCAGTGGTTGAGCATCAACATGTGAACCTGGAGGTCATGGTTCGATTTCCAGGCAGGACACATGCCCGGGTTGGGGGCTCGATGCCCAGCAGGGGGTGAACAGGAGGCAGACCATTGAAGTTTCTCATCAATGTTTCCATCTCTCCATCCCTCTCCCTCCGTCTCTCTCTAAAAATCAATAAAAACATTTAAAACACACACACACAGAGGCACAAAACGCAGACCGTGTGATTACATAGGCACGTGCCTGTATGTAAGTAACACACAGGAAAAGGCTGACAAAATACACACCAAACACACGGGGGCGGGGGCAGGTTAAAGGGGCTTGGATTGTCATTGCTATGCTTCCATTTTATGAGACTGTGACCAGAGTGATTATTATTTCACATAAATAAAATCTTAAATCGCACCCGAGGATGTGGAGAGTTACCCCCTCAGAGCCGAATGCGGCCCTGCCCTCCTGCCCCTGCCACCCCCCACCTCTCAGCGCCTCCATCCGAGAGCACGCGCCCCTCCAGGTCATTTATTCACTCATCAGGCACGTGCTGCGCCTCCTCCATGCCAGCCTCGGGCGGGCTCCGGGTCAGAGGCGGGCGGACTGCAGCTGGCTGGACCGGAGGAGGACTGAGCACCAGCCTGGCCTCAGCAAACATCTCCTCAGTGTCTGGAGGTGCGGGAAACCCAGCCACGGGGTTCATGCCCAACACCCAGGAATGTTTCTTCAGAAGAGAACACGGGCCCTCGTTAGAGCGTCAGCCTGCGGACTGAAGGGGCCCGGGTTCGATGCCAGTCAGGGCACAGGCCTGGGTTGCAGGCTTGAGCCCCAGGAGGGGCCGTGCAGGAGGCAGCCGATCAAGGATTCTCATCGTTGATGTTCCTATCTCTCCCTCTCCCTTCCTCTCTGAAATCAATAAAAATATGCATATATTTTAAAAGAGAGAGAATTGGTCAGACCAAAACTAGTTAACCAAACAAAAACACACAGCAAAACTGAAGGAGGCCGCGACCCCGGCTCCCAGCCCCCGAGGAGCCCCTGCCGCGCCCTGTGAGCGCTCCCACTCGAGGCTCTCCACGGGCCCTCCGGGCAGGCACCCAGGTTGATGGCGACACCCACAGCGCCCCCTCCGCCCTCAGCACCCAGACCCTTCCTGATGCCCATTTCCCCTCCGGCCCAAACCCTGGGGGTCTACGCGAGCGAGGATGCCCTCAGCCCCCCCCCCCCCATTCCTGGAGCCTGTTTGGCGAGCATGGGGACCTGACCAGACCCTGGGGTGCAGCATCTGCCCCTCCCAACCTCCCTGGGCTCGCCGGGCTCCTGGAGGCCCAGGCCTGGCCTGAGATGGTGCGTCAGGCCCGGCGGAATGCCGTCCCCAGGCGGGCACCAGGGAAACCACCCAAGGTCAGCCTCCCCGAGCCACGCCTGCTGCCTGGTGCCCGCTGGGCTCAGGGAGGCCTGTCACTGCTGGGCAGCAGCGCCCTGTCCGAGGGGCAGGGCCTGGAGAGCCGCGTGTGGGCAGGGAGCTGGGGGGCGGGGGGGCTGGGAATGGCAGGCAGGAGGGGTGTGAGCAGGGGCAGGAGAGCCCAGCCCAGGGAAGCCCCCTGGCAGATGGGGAAGGGGGGCTCCCGTGCCCGGGCCAGGGCCTTGGACCAGGGAAAGGAAGTGCAGGACGCGTGCGGCCCAGGTCGGGAGTCCAGCCTCACGCTGACCCCACTCCTGCCAGCTTCTCCCTGGAGCCTTGGTGGACGTGCGGACCCCTGATGCCCTCCGACGGGCCTGGGAGGCGTGACTCTCGGCAGGCAGTGAGGCCCCGTCACCGCCCAGTGAGGTGCTGCCCCGCACCCAGCTCCGTGCTTCCTCAGGACGCCAGCCACTCAAAGGTGCATGTTCTTTTATTCTTTTTAAATCTTTGTTGTTGAGAGTCTTACAGAGGGTCCCCCCTTTTCCCCACTGACCCCTCCAGCCCCGCCCCTCCCCGCCCCAGGCCCTCACCACCCCACTGTCTGCGTCCGTGGGTTACGCATATATGCATACAAGGCCTTTGGTTGATCACCTCCCACCCACCCGCCCCCACCCGCCTTCCCTTCAAAGGTGCAGGTCTTAACCTCCGCCACCGGCCTGTGACCACGACCAGCAACACTGACCCGGGCTCCACGCCACCTCGGCTCATCCTCACAACAGCCCGTGAGGCAGGATGGGCCTCAACCCACTTCCCAGATGAGGAACTGAGGCTCCGAGAGGGTAGGACACCTGTCCGCGGGCACAGCGCGTGTGCAGAGAACAGGCCAGGCCTGGGCGTGAGGCCAGAACTCCAGCTCGCAGCACCACGCTGTGCCTCTCACCCCAAAGCACTACTGCAGGGCGGTCAGGCTGCCGACCCTCCGGCCACCTCCGGCCTCACGGCCACTGCCCGCCTGCCCGACCCGCTGCCTGGAGGCGTGAGGTGAGCTGGAGGACACCAGGTCCGAATCAAATCCGGCCACTGAGTAATGTGTGACTTCAGCCGGTGACCTTGCCCCCAGGCCTCAGTTTCCCGGTCTGTAAAATGGGGTTGCAATGTCACAACAGCAGCTGATGGTGAGACAACGTGGGGTGAACTTAGGTGACCTGTGTTCCTCTGGGCAGGGAGAGGGGCTCAGCCCTTAAGTCAGGGCCACAGAACAGGTCAGAGCACGGGGTTCCTCCGGACCCACCAGCCACCAGTGGGGGCCCGGTGCACGAGCCCAGAATCAGCCTGCAGGTGCCTCCCTTGGAGCAGGGGGTGGGCCGCACACACAGGATCTCAGGGGCCATCCCTAACCGGGGAGGCAGCCAGGCCCCCTGCACCTTCCCACCTGCCCCAGCGCCAGCATTTGCCCCACCAGCCACCAGTCCCCCCCAACACCCCGCCGCCCCCCCAATGCCAGCAAGAAGCAGCTGGAGAGGCAGGGGCAGCAGCCGCGCTGTGACCCTGTGACTGAGGCCCCAGCGGCAGGGGACCGCCCATCCCCCCACACCTGCCCCTGCCCCCACCCGGCTGTGCAGAAAATACCCGTATTTTTTAATCAGCGTCAGGTCGGAGGGGCCGGGGTGCAGACCCCGTCTGCCAGCCGACAGCCCTGCCCTCGGTGCCCCAGGGATGCTGACTAGATCCTGCTGCTGCTGCTGCTGCTGGTGGTGGCTTGCAATGAGCTGCGCCTCCTCCCCGTCCACGAGCCAGCTAATCACACCGCCCCCTCGGGGCTGCAAGGGCTTATCGAGCACGCATCGCTGTGGTCATCAGAAAACAACAGCGGGCTCTTTAAAAACAATAGCACGAGCCTGGCCGGCGGCTCAGTGGCTGAGCATCGTCCAGTGCACCGAAAGGTCGCAGGGTCAGTTCCCGGTCAGGGCACATGCCCAGGTTGTGGGCTTGATCCCCAGAAGGAGGCGTGCAGGAGGCAGCTGATTGATGTTTCTCTCTCTCACCAATGTTTCTCTCCCTCCCTCCCTCCCTCTCTCTCTCTCTAAAATCAGTAAAAAACATTAAAAACAATAAAAACAATAGAGTGATAATCCCCAGTCCCGCCAAGGGTGGGCCTCCGTGAGAGGGCTTCGGGGAGGGGCGTCGGGGCTCCGGCCAGCCGGTGCCCACAGGTCCCACGCTGGCAGCCTGGCACCCCGTGCCGGGCACTGGTGTTACCGGCAGGGTGGCCGGGCCTGGGGGAGCCGTAGGATTACTGGGCGCCCGTTCACCGCCCTCTGATTGGCGGCTGCGCCAGCGCCCTCGGCGTCCAGAGCGTCTCTGCCCCTTCGCCCAGGGCGGAGTCCCAGGCATCCTGCCAGGAGGACAGACAGGTCGGCTTCCGGCGCTGCCCTGCGGGAGGGGGAACCGAGCTGAACCCCAGGCGACAGGCCATGGGGCCTCAGTTTCCCCCATGAGCAGCAGAAGCTGCAGGACCAGGTGACAGGGAGGCGCCCAGGGCACCATGCAGAGGGACGCTCCCGCCACGGCCACTGCCCAGCCCCTCCTGCACCTCCGGGTGCCGGCCCTGGGGATGAGGTCACACTCTGGCGCTCTCGGCTCCTCGGAGAGATCTCTGGTCACAACCACTTCCTCCTGCTCCCTGGTTCCCCGGCCGTCGGGCCAGCGTGGTGCCGACCCCCCTTCAGCATCAGCTGAGTGTGGCCGGGAGATGACCGACCGCGTGGGGACCGGAGGCAGGAGGGACGCGAGGTGGGCGGCCTGCGGGACAGGAGCTGTGGCCCGAGAGGAGCCGGTCCCCGCACTTCACAGCGTGCATACACCAGCCCCCTCGCTCGGGTCAGGCAGGGCCTGGGGCTCCCACGGGTGGAAGGGACGCAGGCCTCCGGGCTGCCCAGCGCCTTCCGCTGCCTCTGGCAGGACCCCGGCTGGCCCCGTCCTGCCCCAGCGCCAGGCTGCACCCTGACCCAGGCCCAGGAGGAGCGTCCAGGCGCCGCCCTCACAGCACTGCCCCTGCCCGCCCCAGGCCTTCCATGTGACCTGCCTGGCAAAGGTTAGAGGTCAGAGGCAGCGAGGGAGGGGTCAGCCTGTCTGGGCCCGGGGTGGGCAAGCTGAGGGCGGCACCACCTCCCCAGCCAGACGGGCAGGGAGATTCGCACCCCCTTGGGGGTAGCGTGTGCTCACCCAGCCCCCCTGGCAGCCCTGGGAGGAAGCTGGTGTACTGGTGGGGGTTCACCCAGCCCCCCTGGCAGCCCTGGGAGGAAGCTGGTGTGCTGGTGGGGGTTCACCCAGCCCCCCTGGCAGCCCTGGGAGGAAGCTGGTGTGCTGGTGGGGGCCAGGAGCACAGCCACATGCCCCAGCTCTCCCGGTGGGAAGGTGCAGGGGCCTGGCTTCTTCCTCAAACGCTGGTTCCCAGGCCACCCCCTGTGCTTCCACCTGTTCTGCCTTATGGGTCCCTGGCCGGCCACCCCCGTGCCCCCAGCGCATGCCCAGCCCAGAGGGCTCTCCATGTCTGTCCAGGGCCCGAAGCCCAGGAGGAACCCAGGAAGCCTGAGGCAGGGAGGCCGGAGGGAGGGAGCAGGCAGGCACGCGGCGGGTGCTGGGCGTGCCCCAGCCCAGAGCCCAGCCTTCGGAAGACAAAGACATACGGCCGAGGCTCCAGGCCTGCGGACCGGCCGGCCGGTACATCCGCACTTCCCGCTGCGCTTCCTGTTCCAGGGAGCAGCCCGCGCCTCTGCACGGAGCCAGGAGCCTGGCAGCCAGACGGCACCTTAGCCCGGAGCAAGCAGGGTCCTCCGCCGGCTTCCGGACACGCGGCGCCCACAGCGACCCTCCTCCCACAGGGTGGCCTGGGGCCTCTCCACCTGGAACACGCGGGGTCACGGTGTGGGGGGTCCAGGGGCAGCGGCGGAGCTGCCTCGTGCCCAGAGGGTGGCACTGGGGGTCCCTCCCCAGCCCTGGCTGCTGGGACTGGCCTATGAGTGAATGTAGGAGACCTGGAGGGGCAGGAAGCTACTGGAGGGACAGGAAGGCAGGGCGGGCGGAACCGCGGGAGCTGCTCACCTTTCTGCAAGGAGCAGCCTGAACATGAATTCTCGGAAGCCATCTCTGGACCCGGGTCGGGGCCCTGGGTCTCAGGGTCCTCACTGTGAAAGGGGGCTGCAGCGGTGGTGACCTCAGCCTGGGTCGGGGTCACAGCCACGGTGGGCAGGCCCCTAGTTCTCCCAGCACCGGGACTAAGACGCCAGCTCTGGGCACGGGAGGCAGAAAGGGGCCGACTGGGAGGAGTGAGGCGTCTCCAGGGCGACAGGGGCTTGAGCCGTGAGCCTGGAGCTGAGCCCCGGGGCCTCCTCCAGCAGACCCTCCCGGGGTATAGCAGGCTCGGCTCCAGGACCCCCAGATGTTTTTATTTCTTCTAAAATCGGAAAGAAGACAACATCTCAGTGCATAATATGAGTATATTCGTATTATGTCAACACAGTTGTAAAATGTAATTTTTAAAATCTATATACATGAAAGCCAGGCAACCAGAACGACCAGAATGACCGGAACAACCAGAACAGCCGTTCACTATGATGGGCACTGCAGCTGCCCAACCGGCCCTCCCCCAGGCCAGCCAACCTCCCATGGTCCCTCCCTCCAGCCGGATCGGGGCAGCTGGCCAGACTGCACCTGTGCACAAATTCATGCACTGGGCCTCTAGAGTGTGTGTGTGTGTGTGTGTGTGTGTGTGTGTGTGTATTGTTTCTTGATTTCAGAGAGGAAGGGAGAGGGAGAGAGAAAGAAACATCAATGATGACAGAGAATCATGGATCGGCTGCCTCCTGCATGCCCCACACTGGGGATCGAGCCCACAACCTGGCATGTGCCCTGACCGGGAATCGAACTGTGACCTCCTGGTTCCTAGGTCAATGCTCAACCCCTGAGCCAGGCCGGCCGAGTGTAAGATGTCACTTTTAATATTCTTTTATGGAGGAGGCGTCCCTGTGGGCCAATGCAGAGTCAGGTGTCCAGGAGGGAGGTTCTGATTGGTCAGCTTGAGCCAGGGGCCCCATCAGGACCAGCAGTGCAGGCCAGTGGGCAGGTGACCAGGCCCTGGCGCCCCGTGTGAGGGAATCGCCGGGAGTGGCGGGAGCCACAGTGGGCTTATACCCTGAGGGGCTCCGCTAAACCCTCCCCTCGCGCCGGGACGGTCCTGTGTCTGCCCTCCTCCCAGGAGCCCGGCTGCAGCCTCCCCACCGGCCTCGGACCCACTGCCCTCAGAGCAGGCAGCAGAGGTGACACTGACCGTTCTCAAGGTCAGCGCTGCCAGCCCTGACCGTGGCCGCTCCCGAGCGCCCTGCAGTTTGCAGGAGGGACCCCTGGAGTGAGGCCTCCGCTCACCCCCTGATGGTGGGGGCGGCTGAGCCTCTGAGCCAGAGGACTTGGGATACAGTCCAGGGTGGCGCCCCCCTTACCGGCCACGGGGCCTTCTTTGTCCCTCAAGTTCCTGGTGGTCAAGCAGCTGGGGCAGCTCCTCTCTGTAAAGAAGTGGCAGGATGCCCTAGCTCAGCGGTTCTCAACCTGTGGGTCGCGACCCCTTTGGCGGTCGAACGACCCTTTAACAGGGGTCGCCTAAGACCATCCTGCATATCAGATATTTACATGACGATTCATCACAGTAGCAACATGACAGTGATGAAGTAGCAACGAAAATCATTTTATGGTTGGGTCACAGCATGAGGAACTGTATTAAAGGGCCAGAAGATTGATTCCGGCCAAGGGCACATGCCTGGGTTGCGGGCTTGATCCCCAGTAGGGGGCGTGCAGGAGGCAGCCAATCGGTGGTTCTCTCTTACCATGGATGTTTCTGTCTCTTTCTCCCTCTCCTTTCCTCTCTAAAATCAATAAAATATATTTTTTTTAAATGGCAGGAGCCCTGGCCGGGGAGCCCCGCTGGTGAGAGCATCGTCCTGATACGCCAGTCAAGGCACAGGTCGGAGCAACCAGTGACTACATACACAAGTGGAGCAGCACATTGATGCCTCTCCCCCTTCCTCTTTCTAAAATTAGGGGGAAAATTAATCATTGTTTCCTTTTGTTATTGTTGTTGCTGTGCATCCTCACCCAAGGATATTTTCCCATGGATTTTTAGAGAGAGTGGGAGGGAGAGGGAGAGACAGAGAGAGACATCGATGTGAGAGAGACACAGCCATTGGTTTCCTCCTGCACAAGCCCTCACCTGGCCCAGGGAGGAGCCTGCAACCAAGGTACATGCCCTTGACCAGACTCAAAGCGGGACCCTTCAGTCCGAGGGTCAATGCTCCACTGAGCCACGCCGGCCGGGCTAATCATTATTTCTTAAAAAAAGAAAAGAAACAGCAAGACCAACCTCAGCATTGCTGGGGTGCGCACAGGGCTAGGGGGTGGAGGGGGAATCTCAAGAAATGCGGGAAAATTCTGAACCCTCGTGTTGGCACTTGCCGAGTCCTCCGGGCAGCTTAGGCATCTTGATGGAAACGTTAGCCCAGACCCCCTCGCCCCCACCAGCTGGTCAGTGCTGTTCTGAGGCCCCGACAGACAGTGGGGAGCAGGCCGCCTCTCACCCTGCAGCGAGCTCCCCGGCCCTCTGGCCGGCCTCCCATGCTCAACCTCAGGCCCCAGCCCCACAGTTTCTAGACTCAGGTGCCCTTGTCCCCGTGGTCAACGCAGCTCGTCCTGAGCAGACGCAGATGGGAAGCCCCTCGCCCCTCGCCTGCCTCCATACGCCGGGCATGGTCCGGGCCCTGCCTTCACGCCGGCCGCCCGCCTGAGCCGTCTCCTCCTCAGGGGCACGCGGAGGCGGTGCCCTGACACTCATCCCATTTTACAGATGGGGAGACTGAGGCTCGGAAATCAAGTGGCTTGCAAATCGGGATGTGTCAGCTCTACAGACACATCACCCTTATCACAGGCGCTCACACGCAGTGGCTTCCGGGCTGGGCTCTGGAAAACAGCTGTGGGGCTGCAGGGGGTGTCAGGGGTGCAGGGGAGCGTGACCGTCCCTCGGCCAGGCCTCCTGCTCACAGGCCGCCTCCCGCCCTGATGGCCCACTTGGCACTCAACCAGCGTGGGCTGTGGCCCAGCCTGCTCCGCAGCCTGGCAGGGAGCCTCGAGGCCAGGCCGGGGCCCCCAGCTCTGGTCCTCACACATCCACACCGTCCACCCCGTCCACCCCGTCCACACCGTGGGTGTTAGCAAGGCCAGGGGACCCCGCGCAGGCCTGCGGCCTCCCTGCTGGCCCGTCCTGCCCCGGGCTCAGGGTCGTCCTTTGGCGCATCCACAGAGCACAGAGCGGCCCGGGCAGGGCAGGAACAGGAGCGGAGGCTGCACCCCAAACATCTGCATAGCATCGGCTCCCGCCTGCGCCCCGAGATAAGGCAGCCTGTTTGTGGGGAGGTGCACCTTCCGCCGCGTGGAGCCCTGGCAGCCGGGACAGGCGGCACGTCTTGTCACCGAGCTGTTTCCCAGGACGCCCAGTCCGGAGCAGGCGCCAGGCCCCACCCTGGGCGAGAGTGCCCCTCCGGGAGCCCACACCCACTTTCTCCCAGAGCTGCTGACACCGACGGCTTTCGGGTCTGGGAGGCATCTCTGTGAAGTGAGGCTCCTGGCGGGCAGCCTGGCCCCTGTGAAGCCCTGACCACACAGCCTGCCCCCCCTCCACTCACCTGTGAGCTGCTCCGTGGGCCACGCTCCCTAAGATTTGACCCTAATGCCTGGATGGCGTGGCTCAGTGGTTGAGCGTCCAGGAGGTCACAGTGCGATCCCCGGTCAGGGCACGGGCCCTGGTTGCGGGCTCGATCCCCAGTGTGGGCGTGCAGGAGGCAGCCGATCCATGGTTCTCATCAATGATGTTTCTCTCTCTCCCTCCTTTCCTCTGAAATCAATAAATATATATATTTTTTTAATTTATTTTTTTTAAAGACTTGACCCTAAAAACAAGAGACTAAATGAAAGACTCCTCCTGGGAGTGGGGGAGAGTGGACAGGGTCACAGGCAGCACGAAGCAGGGAGCCGCCCGCCAGGCCTGGAGGCAGCGGGCGTGAAGGCGGGGAGGGGAGGAAGGGGCTTGGAGGGGGTGGGGTCTTCTCTGTGACCCCTGCTCTTGGCAGCTGGGGGAGGGGGGAGGGGGGGCCGGCAGACCCCTGGGGGCTCCTGCACATCCTCCTTCACTTCCTGGATTCCAGGAAGGCTCCCAGGGCGGCCGTGGACAAGCCCCAGGCGGGCGTGCCCATCCTGTAGCCCGGGCCAGCCTTCCGGTGCCGGCAGGCCCCACGAGCGGCCCAGGGCCTCTGGGGGGGTCCGGCCTCTGGAGCTGGGCGGGCAGCAGGAAGGCCCAAGGCCTGGACGGACAGAGGGGAGGGAAGCCAAGGACCGGGGCCGCAGGGCAGGGCCGTACGGGTCGCAGGCGTACTTGGGGAAAACGGACAGTGGCTGTGGCCGCACCCTCGGTGCCCCCACCCGACGGCCCTGCCCAGCCTGGGGCTTCTGACTCGCTGGCTCCCGGGGCCTTCGGCGGACAAGGCGGGGCTGCCCGCTGGCCATGCAGTCGCCCTTGAGCAAGACTGAGAGGACCAGTCCCCAGACCCGGGCCCAGCGCTAGGACTAGAGAGCAGCACAGGGCAGGGGAGGGCGGTTCCGAGGGGTCGGTCTCAGGTGCCCGGGGGGAGGGGGCAGAGGGAGGGGATGCGTCCGAGGGACCTGTGACGGTGGCCCTCGGGCGGTCAGCGCTTCAGCGGGGCGGCGGGCTATGTACAGAGGTGACAGGGCAGGGAGGGTGTGGAGAGGCAGGACCGTGCCGTGGGAACCCAGGGGATGAAGCCTGGGGGGTGGGGGACAATCAGAGCCACCACCCTCCCCCACCGGCGGGCCTCACTCAACCAGCCACCCCTTCCAGCCAGCTGCCCCCCAAATGCCAGAGCAGCAGAAACACGGGGGCCCTGGCGTGTGGGAGGCCCTGCGCCTATCAGGGGAGGGCATGAGAGTGGGGTGCACATCAGAGCAGCTGACTCAGGGAGCCCCTCCTCCCAGGGGTGGGAGAGGTGGGCCTTGCTGCCCGGACAGCCCCTACCCCAACCCCACCCCCGGGCCAGGAGCATGGGGGAGCCATTTATCTCAGCGACTTCTCACTCGGGGACCCCAGAACCAACAAGCCGGAGTGGACACCAACATTCCCCAGCCTGCGGTGAATCTGCCCAAACCCCGAAACAACATGACGGGGGTGCCGCATGGAGGGGACAAGGACACGCCACTCAGCGCAGGTTCCCTAGAAGCTGTTCCCCGTCCCCAAAGGCAGGCCCCTGGGCACCTCCGGGGAGCCCCGGACGCCAAGAGGCCAGTCCCAGCTAATGGACCCGCTTTATCCAGCTCTATCAGCTAATGGCGGCTAAGAGTGATTTTACACAAAATAACGTGTCAGAGTTAATTGCTCCCGGGCACAGCTCCCAAATTCCAACCTGCACCCGAGGCCAAGGGTGCCCGTTAATGATTAAGCCTCCGACACAGGACACAGCCTGCGAGGGGTGAGCGCCCGCCGGCCCAGCAGGAACCAGCGGGGGAGGGAAAGCCCAGCATTGTCTAATGGGGCGCCGGGTGGACGGCAAACAGGCCTCCTATTGTCTGCCGGGGGCAGGTCAAGGCCACCGTACAAGTTACACACACCTGAGATGGGGGGGAGGGGGGAGGTGGGGGGAGGGGAGCCTCCTGGCCCCGGGCAGGGGGCTGGGTGGGGCCCAGCGTTGCTCACAGAGCTTACCCCAGGTGAAGTGAGTGGGTGTAAGTGGGCACAACCCCGTATTTGGTGACAGAAAGCAAATGCGGCCGTTCTCCCAGGTGGCCGAGAGTGTTGGAATTACATTCAGAGCGGCCTCGGCTCCAGTCCCAGCTCTGTCCTCTCCCAGCTGTCACGTGGTGTCTCTCGGCCTCAGTGTCCTCACCTGTAAAATGGGCTGCGGTGCCTGACCTCCTGGTCGTCCTGAGGCTTAATGAGATGACGTGCAGCCATGACTTTTACCGCAGTCAAGGTCACAACAGGGTCTGCTCCTTTGCAGGGTCCTTGGACCCCGCCTCCTGCTCTCCGGAGTCTGTGGGATGCGGGTTCACTGTCTGGGGCGGACTGAGGAGGCTGAGCAGGTGGAAGGGGGGGCACCTGGAACATTGTCTTCTGGGGGGTCAGGAGTCAGCATGAAAGTATATGCATGGCCCTAGTTGCTCAGTTGGTTAGAGCATCGCCCAGATACGCCAAGGTTGTGGGTTCGATCCTGCTCAGGGCACATACAAGAATCAATCCATGAATGCATAAACAAGTGGAACGACAAATCGAGGTTTCTCTTAAATCAGTCAATAAAATTTTTTTATTATTTTTTACTAGAGGCCCAGTGCATGAAATTCGTGCATGGGAGGGGAGGGGGTCCCTCAGCCCAGCCTGCACCCTCTTCAATCCGGGACCCCTCGGGGATGTCCGACTGCCTCTCACAATCCGGGACCACTGGCTCCTAACCACTTGCCTGCCTGCCTGATTGCCTCTAACTGCTCCCCTGCTGGCCTGATCTCCCCTAACCACTCTGCCTCGCCCCACACCCGGGACCCAGACACCCAGGACCCAGGCTTCCCTCCCTCTGGCCGGCCACAGGCACCCAGGGCCTGGGCTGGCTTTGCCCGGGCTGGCCACAGCCGCAGGGGACCGTGGGCGGGTGGCTTCGCCTGAGCCGCAGCCGTTAACACCCGGGACTGCTGGGCAGGCGGTTTGTCCCTCTCCTGGGCCGCAGCCTGGCTGGTCCCCATTCCTCTCTCACAAGCGCATTTGTGCCTGGCTGGTCCTCATTCCTCTCTCCCCAGTGTTGCGTGTCTGAGCCATTACGGCATGAAGGTGTGAGGGCGTGATGACCATTTGCATATTAGCTCTTTATTATATAGGATTTATATGTATTTTTTATTCATTTTCAGAGGGAGAGGGAGCAAGCGAAATATGGAACAGCTGCCTCCTGCACACGCCCTACCGGGATCAAGCCCGAAACCGGCGCAGGAATCTAGCTGGCTACGCCCAACCTACTGAGCCACACCAGGGCAATTAGAAAAATATTTTTTAAAGAAAGCATATTTATCATATGTAACAGATTTATTGATATATAATTCACCTATCATAAAATGTACCCTTTTAAAGTGTACAGTTTGGTGGTTTTAGTATATTCAACAGGTTGGACAACCATCACCACCCTCTAATTCCATCATTTTCATCACCCGAAAAAGAAACCCCGTACCCATTCCCCCTCCCCCAGCCCCTGGCGACCACGAATCTACGTTCTGTCTCTCTGGAGGGGCTGTTCCGGACGTTTCCTATGAATGGAAACAGAAACCGTGGTGTTTGTGCGTCTGGCTTCTTCCTCGCAGCATCACGTGTTCACTGGGGCAGCGTGTGTCAGAACTTGGGTGTTTGTGGCTGAGCGGCCTCCCAGTGCATTCATTCAGCAGCGGCTTGCTTCCGCCCTGGGCTTCAGGCATGATGCCAGGGAGACACCCGTGTACGGGTTTGTGTGGCGTCTCCACCTCCTGAGGTGTGTACCTGGCAGGGAATTGCTGGGTGATATGGTGGGAAGGATATTATATAAAGTCACCAAAAAGCCTGTCTGTCATTGCTCAGGGGTTGAGCATCCACCGGTGAACCAGAAGGTCACGGTTCGATTCCCGGTCAGGGCACATGCCCAGGTTGTGGCTCGATCCCCAGTGTGGGGCGTGCAGGAGGCAACCAGTCAATGATTCTCTCTCATCATGGATGTTTCTTTTGTGTTTTGTTTGTTGTTGTTGTTGTTGTTTTTTAATAAATCTTTATTGTTGAAGCCCTGGGAGGAGGAGGCCCTGGGAGGAGGAGGAGGCCCTGGGAGGAGGAAGAAGCTGGCTATAAGGACTTCTGCCCAGGCCCCCCCCAGGGTGGGGCCTGAAAAAGGCGGAGATGCTGCAAAGGCTGGGAGCCAAGCGCCCCGTCACTGTCGCCCCGTCCAGGAGGCCAGATCAGAGAAGCAGGGGTTCACGGGCGTGGAGGACCCCCTGACTAGACAGAAGCCGCCCAGCAGAAGGAAGTGTGGCGGGCACAGCCGCCCTCACCCTCCTGCCCACCAGGCGTGGACAGCCGCTCCACCCCGCCTTTGAGACCAAGCCCCCAGCAATACCACGCCCCTGGCGGACCCCAGGGACACCTGAGCCCAGGTGCTGGCCGCCCCCCACCTGCCTTTGGCTCACCTGCCCGCGCCACCCCCAGCCCTGTGCGCTCCTCGGCTCACAGGGTCCCCCACAGGGACCGTGTGGCACCCCCATTACCCGCGTCCCTTCCCTGGGACAGTCACAGACCTCAGGAGGGGCCCCAGGCGGGACCTCTCTGAACGTGGGGCCAGGTGTGACCAGCAGGACCACGGAGGGGGCTTGGCCTGCCCACCTGGCCCTCCAGGGAGGCACCTTCGCCCAGGCGGAGGCTATGCCTGGCGGCTCCTTAGGGCCCAGGCTCCACCTGGGCGGATGGGCTGCTCGGGCCCTTTGCTTGGACCCCCTCCTGGGAACAGGAAGCAGTGTCCCCAGATGGGGGACAGGCACGCCAGCCACAGCCATCCCAGTGCACCTGTGACCTGTGCACACCTGGGCGCCACGGCTCCATGAAGGGGTGATTCCGCCTGAGCAGCCGGGGTCCAGAGGCCGGGCCCAGGGAGGACGGTGCCAGGGCCTGCCTAGCAGGGGGTCAGAGCCGGCGACAGGCATGGGAGTGTCCTTGGTCCAGCGGCAGAGGGTGACCAGTGGTGGGCCCGAGAGCAAGGCTGCAGCTGGAGAGGCCCACACGGGGTCTGGTGGACAGAGGCCACAGCACAGGACAGTGTCCGAGGGGCGACCCTTCTCGGAATGGGCTGTATAGAGCGGGGACTGGCGCTGGGGCTGGCCTGGAGTGGGTGAGGGCAGCGGGAAAGCTCCAGTCATGTGACCTCAGCAGTCGGGAGCGGGAGGGAGGCCAGACCTGAGACTCCATCTGTGGGTCAGAGCCCAGTTCTGGGCCCACGTACCATCCTGACCATGGCCAGACCGGTCCTGCCCAGCTCTCTGAGGCCCAGGCCGGGGCGGGCGGGGGGAGGGGGAGGGTGGAAGTGGAGTCAGGGCGGGAACGCTGGTCCCAGATTGGCCCCAGCAGCCCAGGCACTCGCGAACACCCCACAGTGGCCCCACACTCTCACGGCCACGCCGTCTCACCCACCACACCCACGGGGCCCAGGCACCTGCAGGGGCCCGGGAAGCTGTGCTTGGCCCAGCAGCTCAGTGCAGCCCACGAACTCGCATCTGGACAAGCTCAGCACCGCCACCTCCTACCTGGGGGGCACCCCCTTCTCCCCTCCTAAGGGCAGTTCAGACACTGGAGGCAGAGATGGAAGGCCTTGAACGTCATGAACAGGTGTCAGACTGTTGTTGTTTTTTAATATATTTTTATTGATTTCAGAGAGGGAGGGAGATAGAAACATCAATGATGAGAACCATTGATCAGCTGCCTCCTGCACCCTCCCCCTCCCTCCCCCGCTCCCCGCCACTAGGATTGAGCCCACAACCCGAGCACATGCCCTGACCAGGAATCGAACCATGACCTCAAGGTTAATAGGTCAACACTCCACCACTGAACCACACCGGCCGGGCCAGGTGTCAGACTGCAGGAACTGGAAGCCACAGGGGTCAGACCTGGGCTCAGCGGCTGCTGTGAGAAAACCCAGGAGGAGTACGATTGGTCAGGGACAGGTAGCCAGTGAGTGGCACTGCAGTCTGTGGGGAGGGGCGGTGGGGCCTGGGCTGGGCAGGGACTGAAGGGCTGAGGCTGGGGGCTGGGGTCTGGGGAGAGCCGAGGCCTCTCATTCACCCAGGACGCCTGAGGGTAGCTCAGGCCCTGTGGGTCTTTGGGGGCCTGTCCCTTTCCCTGGAGACCCAGCAGAGCGGGCGCTGCTCAGTTTCCCAAAAGCCCTTTTGGGAGTGTGGCTCGCGCCCCCACCCCTCCCCCCAGCTGCCCAGGTGCTGTGGACACCAGACACCCAGCTCCAGTCGGGGCAAGTGCAGGCCACCGTGTCCCCAGGAGGCCCTGCACGCAACCTGAAAGCTGGCCTGTAACCGCAGCTCTCGGAGCCTCCGGAACCCAGATCCCCACCTGAGATCACACCACAGACCTGGTTTAAGGTCCCCGGCCTGGCTGGCCGCCTCCGCACTGCCCCACTTCACCGTGTCCCTGGGCCAGCCCCCAGCTCCCTGTGCCCACTGACCCATCTGTAAAGCGAGAGGGAGTGGAAGGTGTCCGAGATCCTTCCTCACCCTCCCCCCTACCCCGTGCACTTCTGGGGGCCAGGCCCATGTGGAGAGAGGGGCTCACGGAGGGGTGCAGGCAGTGGAGGGACAGAGGTGTCCTGGGAGGGCGGTGCACGTGACAGTGGGGCAGAGAAGCGGGAGGTGGAGCAGGTCAGCTGCCGAGCCTGGGGTTGCATCACCTCCCTCCCCCCAGCACCAGCCCCGACTCCGACCCCTGACTCGGTGCCCACGGGCCTGGCTGATGAACAGATAGTTATCATCAGTAGCAGCTCCCAGGAACTACCTACCGGGAGGTGTGAAGCCAGGAGGCTGGCCTTTGGGTTACACCTGGGCCTTAAGGGAAGTCTCATGATCTCCAGCTCACAGATGAGGAGACTGAGGGTCAGAGTGGTCCAGTCACTCAGTGTCATGAGTAGCGGTGCAGGGAGGCCCTGAGCCCAGGCGGGTGGGGGTGCGGCCCTGGGACTCAGATGAGCAGGGTGCTGGGCGGCCAGTCCAGGGGCGCCCTGGGAGTGACCTCCCAGGAGAGAGGAGCCCGGGCCCAGCCCACACCCTTCCCTTCGGCCTGCCCTGAGTTGGGGAGCGGGAAGTGGAGGCCAGGCTGAGTCTGAGTCTGGTTGCTGTAAGGATTCCATGAGATAAGGCCTGGGAAGTGCTTAGCCTAGTGCAGTGGTCGGCAAACTGCGGCCCCTTGAGTGAGGCTCTTCCACAGAATACCACGTGCGGGCGCGCACGTACAGTGCGACTGAAACTTTGTGGCCACACTCAAGGGGCCAAAGAGCCGCAGGTGGCCCGTGAGCCGCAGTTTGCCGACCACTGGGCTGGTGCCCGAGGCAGACACAGTGAGGAGGTGGGCGGACCAGGGACAGGACGAGAGGAGGGAGTGTCCGTGCTGAGCCTTGGAAGCCATCCTCTAACCAGGGAGATGGAAGCAAGAGCTCCCGGGGTCGGGGGCAGCAGGGGCAGAGGCTGGGGTAGGAGGTGGGCAAGGGAGTGGCAGGGGGAAGGGCTGAGGGGTGAGGTCACCGGAGGAGTGAGAATGGAGGGCCCAGGGGATCAGGAGCCAGAGGCAGGAGGGAGCAGGGACACTGGGACCCCTTAGCACATGGGACCCTCAGGTCACCAACAGGCCACTTCTGAAGGGGGCACCAGGAAGGCCCCACTTATTTTTGTTAATCGATTTCAGAAAGGAAGGGAGAGGGGAGAGAGATAGAAACATGAATGATGAGAGAGAATCATTGATCCGCTGCCTCCTGCACACCCCACACTGGGGATCGAGCCCACAACCCGGGCATGTGCCCTGACTGGAATCGAACCTGGGGCCCTTCAGTCCGCAGGCTGATGCTCTAGCCACTGAGCCAAAACAGCGAGGGCGAGAGGCCCCACTCTTGTTTGTCCGCCAGGCCAGCCTCCTGGAGCAGCCTTGCTGCCCATGGGACCGAGCTTGGTCAGTGGCCCCCGACTCGGAAGGCAGGGCTGGGGGCTGGGGCCCTGCTCCAGGACAGGCCTCAGCGGTGTGGGCTCCATCAGCCCCCGCCCCGCGCCCGGGGAGGAGGTGCCGGCCTCTGAGAGGAGAAATCTGAGTCTGACAACTAACCAGATGGATTGTGTTCCAGGCCGCAGGCCCAGGCGTGACCGCCATCGGCAGCCCTGCCTCCCGCCTGGCGCTGCGGGCGCTCCTGCGGCTGGGCCCGGGCAAGGGCGCTCTGATGGTGGGAGAGCAGGCACAGCCACTGCTGCCCGCTGTGGGGGGCCCCCAGAACTGAGAGTGAGGCTTCGGGGCGCCAGGCCCTGTCCAGTCTGGGGAGGCTATCTGGCCTTTCTGGGCCTCAGTCTCCTCATCTGTTAAATGGGCCGATAGCAGTGCTCACTTGCTAAGGGCTTAAGTAAGAGTTTGTGTGTAGCCCTAGCCAGTTTGGCTCAGTGGATAGAGTGTCAGCCTGCAGACTGAGGGGTCCTGGGTTCGATTCCAATCAGGGGCACATGCCTGGGTGGCAGGCTCGATCCCCAGCGGGGTGTGTGCAGGAGGCAGCCCATCAGGGATTCTCTCTCATCCTTGATGTTTCTATCTCTCTTCCTCTCCCTTGCTCTCTGAAATCAATAAAAATATATTTAAAATAAAAACCAATGGGAAAATATCCTCGGGTGAGGATTATAAAATATAAAAATAAAGATTCTGTGAGTAAAAGCGCCCTGAGGGTTCATGGCTGCAGCACTGAGAACGACACGTGAGTTCCCTGGCAAGTCCACTCACCCCTTGGGGGACTGCGGGGCGGCAGGAGGCGTGGGGAAGGCTCGCAGCAGCCGGGGTTCAGGAACTCGGCGTCTTGAGCCCCTCCCAGTGCCCCTCCAGCATGGAGCCCCTGGCTTCTCCTCCAGCTACAGCCCCGGGGCCTCATCTCCCCACGCCCTCGCGGAGCCCCGCCCTGTGCCCCTGGCCCTTGGAGCCGGAGTGGCAGGAGCCGGTCACCCTCCGGGCAGAGGCCACTGCACCGTCCCTCTCCCTCTCCCAGGGCCTCGCCACTGCCCAGCCGGTGAGGCCTCCGCAGCCGCTGCCTGGCTGGGGGCCAAGGCTCTGGAAGCTCCAGGAAAGCACAGAAAGTTCCGGTTGCCGCCCCACCCCGGGGCCCGATCACGGGAACAACGCGGCTCCGGCAGCCGGCTTCCCAGGGCCAGTCTCCCCACCCGCCATCTCAGACCTGGACGCCCACCCAGCCAGGGGCCCCTGAACTGTTAGAGCCGCGCAAGTCAGGTTCAAGTCTTTGCCCAGACTCTTCGCAGCTGTGTGGCCTCGGGCAAGTTGCTCAACCTCCCTGGCTCTGTGCACGCACCTGAAAAGTAGGAGTGACTCTTGCACTCCCTTTGACCAAGGGTCACGGAGTTGCCAAGCGAGTAAGTGCCTGGAAAGGAGCGTGGCTTGGGGGGAGGAACGGAGCTGAGAAACGGAAGGGGCTGGGTAGAGAGGCCGTGGGTCCCCACAGCCGGGTCCCCCAGGGCTGGCAGCAAGCCAGCAGGGCAGCAAACAGCCCTCGGGAGCCCAGCCTGGTTTGGAAGGTGAGATGCAGGTCTGAGGAAGCTTCGCGGAAAGCCAGTGTGAGGAGAGTCATTCGCTCGCTCATTTATTTGTTCATTCAGTGTATTTATTAAGCACCTGTTATGTGCTGGTCCCTGGGGAGATTTTCTCCCTGGGGAGGCCTCTGTTCAGAGGTGAGAGGCAGACTTTAAACTGTGCAGAGTGCCATCTGAAGTTCTCCAGAGAATGTCTAAGCTGGCCCAGGGCAAAGGGCATGCCAGGTGGTGGGGCCAGGGAGCATAGCCTCACTGACGACATATGATGGGGAGCAAGACCTCAAATGCTCTGGAGGTAAGCGTTTGCAGCTGCTTTTATTTTTTTATTATACTGTACATATTTATTATTGATTTCAGAGAGGAAGGGAGGGGGAGAGAGAGAGATAGAAACATCAATGATGAGAGAGAAGCATGGACTGGCTGCCTCCTGCACGCCTCCTACTGGGGATCGAGCCAGCAACCCAGGCATGTGCCCCTGACACTTCAGTCCACAGGCCAACGCTCTATCCACTGAGCCACACCGTCCAGGGCTGCAGCTGTGTTTGTGCATTTGAAGTTAAGGAGGGAAGGTGAGGAGTGACATGGAGGTGGGAGAGAGCAAGGCAGGGACTGGGTGCCAGGACAGTGAACAGGCGGTGCTCTCCTGAGGGTGGTCATGCTGATGTCAAAGGTGTGTTAACCCAGATGCACAGGAACCATGGACGGGGTGCTTAAGGCAAAGTTGAGCCTTTTAGTAAAGAAGTCATAGGCCTGGGCGTGCCCACCCCCAGGACTGCCCAGGGAGGATGTGTGAGCAGAGCCTCCTGTGAGGGTCCTTTCTATGAACCTTCTTTTATTTTTTATTTTTTTGTCCACATGAGCAAGGTGGAAAGGGACTGAGGTGAGAGAGGGGCCAGAGGCGACAGGTGTGTTGGTCCTGTAGGCTGTGGAGGGAACTTGACTTTTGCTGGTGAGATGGAGAACCAGTGAGTTTTCAGAGGGGAGTGAGCTGATCCGAGTGACTGTACCAGGCTCATGCTGGCTGCTCGGTTGAGAATGGACTCGGGGGTGCGGGTGGGGTGGAGTAGATACGCAGGCAGCACAGCAGAAGCAGGGGACCAGCGGGGAGGCCCTTGTGGTGACCCAGGTCAGGGAGGACGCCACCTTGGTCTGGGTGGGAGCAGTGGAGGTGCGAGGCCTGGTACGATTCGGGAGAGGTTGTGAGAGGTGGAGCTGGAGGGATTTCCTGGGAGACTGGATATGGGGTGCGAGGCAAAGAGGACCCAAGGACAACCCCCAGGTTGGGGCCTGAGGGATTGGGGCCGCAGGAGTACCCTCCGCTGATGTGGGGAGACTGTGGGAGTGTATCCGTCTCCAACTGCTGCTATAACAAGTGCCCGCGAACGCGGTGGTTTTAAACATCCACGCTTATTCTCGTGTAGTTCTGGAGGCCTGACGTTTGAAATCAGTCTCACTGGCCCGAAGCCAGGAGTCAGCAGGGCCGGTCGCTCCTGGAGAACCTCTGTCCTTGTCTCTCCTACCTTCCGGAGACCACCTGCCTTCTTCCCTTCAGGGCCCGTCCTTGCACCAGCCCAACCCCTGGCCTCTGTCGCCACATCCCTCCCGCCTCTGGACGGCCAGCCTCCCTCTTATAAGGACACGTGACTGTCTACAGGACCCACCTGGGTGACCCAGGATTCCCTCCCCATCTCAAGACCCTTCACCTACTCACACCTGCACTCTCGTTTTCTATGTCCGGCCACACCCACAGGTGCTGTGGATTAGGACGTGGTTGTCTTTCAAAGGCTGTTACTCAGGGAGTTGGGAACCAGGGGTTTGGTTTGGGATATATCGCGCCAAGACGCCCACGAGGTATGCAGGGAGGAATGCTGAGAAGGCGGTTAGATGAAGGAATGTGGGTGCCAGGGAGAAGTCCAGGCTGGAGATGTAACGCTGGGACTCGTGAGTGTGTGAACACCATTGGAAGCTGTGCAACTGGAGAAGACGGACAGAGACACAAGGAGAGAAAAGAAAATTAAAAGATTAAGCCAGGAGGCCCAGCCTCTGAATGTCAGGAACTCCACAAAGAAAAACAACACAAAACACAGAAAACAGAAGAAATGAAGTCATCAAAAAAAATGTTAAGGAAAACTCGAAGAACCAAAGGCTGTGGATTCCTTGATCACAAGAAAGCCCACCAAGTTGCCAGCACAATTAATAAAGATCCATGCCAGGCGCTTCATCATGAAAGTTCGAGTCAACAGGGATAAAGAACAGACCCAGTGATCCACACCGAACAAAGCAGAGCATCTTCAGAGGCTGAGGCCGCAGGACGGTTCCACAGCCCCTGGACGCAAGGGGACAATGGCACGGACGCCTTTAAAATTCCCCTGTGATGCTCTCCAACCCAGAGTTCTCTACCCAGCCACACTCCCAGTCAACTGTGGGCACAGAACAAAGACACGTTCAGAATGCAGGATCTTAACAAAATGACTTCCCAGTGCCCTCAAGGAGCTACTGGAAGATGCTCTTTGCCACAAACGAGAGGCAAACTCAGGAAAGCAGAGTATAGGGTCCAGGAAACAGCTATCCCAGGGGAGAGACGGAGCAAGCAGACTGCCCAGGACAACAGCGAAGGGAAGTCTCCAGGCAACAGTCGTGCAGCAGACTAGAGAGCAACCCATCCAGATGGAGGCATATTAACTCCTAGAAGAACGAAAAATTATAGAGGAAAGGAAATGTAATCTTAGTAGATATTTCTGCTGCCATTAAATACACACTGAGTGGCCAGATTATTATGACCGGTCAGATTATTATGACCACCCCATCAGTACTTTGTTGGGCCACCTTTTGCCTTCAATATTGTGGCGATTCCTCTTGGCATTGACTCCACGAGATGTTGAAAGGTGATGCGAGGAATCTGACACCATGCCTGATGAATAGCACTGTCCAGTTCCGTGAGATTTGATGGTTGTGGAACCAGCTGCCTGATGGCTCTTTTAACTTCGTCCCACAAATGCTCAATTGGATTGAGATCTGGTGATTGTGGGGCCACCTAAGCAAGGTAAAGTCTCCCTCATGTTCTTGAAAGCACTCCTGCACAATACGAGCACCGTGGCATGGCGCATTGTCTTGTTGGAAGAAGCCATCTCCATTGGGATACGCCATCAACATGATAGGATGAACTTGATCAGCAACGATACTTAGGTATGTTGTGCTATTCAGACGTTTATAATGGTCTGGCCCTCTAGCAACTTCAGCGCGAAATTATAGCTAATTTGCCTACAAACGTCAGGTGGTCACAATAATCTGGCCACTCAGTGTGTATGTTCCTTCAAACCTGGCCTTCCGTAAACCCATTCACTACCATTAACAGGGCTTACTCAGAAAAGAGGGGCAGACACCGACTACTCAGAACCTATGGGACATTTTCAAGAACTTGGGTTTATCGAGGTATAATTTGTATACAGTAACGTTTTTCCTTTCGATGTGTACGATTTGATGAGTTTTGAAAAATGTAAACAGTTTTGCAACTGCCACCACTATCGGGATATAGATCATGTCCATTACCCAACACGGCTCCCTCCGACTCTATCACAGCCAGTCCCCGCCTCTGCCAGCCGCCACCGATCTCATGTCTGCCCTGTGCCTACGCTGTCCCTCTAACAGTCCACAATGTCGCAGGAACGGAATAATAAAGTGTGTAGCCTTTTGCGTCCAACTCCTCTCACTGAACACAATGCTGTTTTTAGGAGCCCATTTTGCTGCGTGTCGCTTAGTTTGTGTCCTTTCGTTGCTGAAGTCAATTTCATCGTATAGAGACACCACAGTCACCATTTTTAAAAATAAGTTTTTATTGATTTCAGAGAGGAAGGGAGAGAGAAAAACATCAATGATGAGAGAGAATCATTGACTGGCTGCCTCCTGCACATCCCCTGACTGGGGCACGTGCCCTGACCAGGAATCGAACTGGAGGCCTCCTGGTTCATAGGTCGACACTCATCCACGGAGCCACAGTGGCGGGGCCACATTCCCTGTTTGAATGGAGGCTGGGCTATTTACAGGTTGGGGTTATTAGGACTAAAGCTGCTATGACCATTCACACGCAGGTCTTTTTGTGAACTTATACTTTCATTTCCCGAGGGCAAGTGACTGGAAGGAGGACTGCTTTTCCTTGGACACACACACACACGCACACACACGCACACACCTGTGAAAATCAAGTGAAAGACACTGGCCCTGGGGCCTGTGACTCAGAGATGGGCCTGGGCCTGCGGTTTTCCTCAGAGGCCCTGGCATACTATTCGTCGGGATAAAAATCAAGTCTGCGGATTCCTTGGATAAAAATAACTCATTTAAACAGGAAGAAAGGTGGCTGCTTATACAGAACTGTTTGCAGGTGTGGATGTTGGATTAGCATTTGAATCAGGCCTTTCTGGCGCCAATCACTGCGGTGCATGTAGAGAACCTCAGAAGCCGGTTGCAAGGTGACAAGATGCCAGGCTGCACTGCCACCCACAGCAGCAGGGTGTGCGTGTGCGCGCGTGTGTGAATGTGTGCGTGTGTGCGCGTGCCTGTGTGCATGTGCATGTGCGTGTGTGCCTGTGCGCCTGTGCGTGAGCGCCTGTATGTGTGCGTGTGCCTGTGTGTGCGCCTGTGCGTGTGCACGCGCGTGTGTGCATGTGTATATGTATGTACATGAGTGTGTGTGCGTGTGAGAGTGTGCGTGTATATGTGAATTTTCCCCTCACGCCCAGCCAGACCCATCTTTCTTTTTTTTATATGAATCTTTATTGTTGAAAGTATTACAGATGTCCCCTTCCCCCCACCCCCCCCGCACTGACCCCCTCCAGCCTGCCCTGCCCTCTGCCCCAGGCCTTCAGCACCCTATTGTCTGTGTCCATGGGTTTTGCATATATGCATACAAGCGGACCCATTTTTCAAGACCAACATTCTCTAGCCCTGGCAGGTAGCTCAGTTGGTTAGAGCAGTGGTCGGCAAACTGCGGCTTGCGAGCCACATGCAGCTCTTTGGCCCCTTGTGTGTGGCTTTTCCTAAACCTTAGGAGTACCCTACTTAAGTTAATAACAATGCACCTACCTATATAGTTTAAGTTTAAAAAATTTCGCTCTCAAAAGAAATTTCAATCGTTGTACAGTTGATATTTGGCTCTGTTGACTAATGAGTTTGCCGATCACTGGTTAGAGCATCATCCTGATACATCAGGGCTGTGGGTTTGATCCCTGGTCAGGGCACATACAAGGATTAACCAATGCATGCGTACACAAGTGGACGACAATCCATGTTTCCTTCTCTCTCTCTCCCGTCCTCTCTCTCTTAAACCAATAATAATTTTAAACATTAAAAACAAACACACCCACAGACCAATGTTCTCCGGCCGACTCGGATGGCCTTGACGCGCTCTTCACGCCTCAGTCAGCGGAGCCACCTCCCTGCTCGGCAAGGCAGGCTTAGGGGCCCGTGATTTCCGTGTCCTCATACACTTGGGAGGAGTTTGCGAAATTTGTCCAGAAATGTCTCCGGCACCCCAGTACCACCAACTAGCAAACACTATCTCCAAGTACCGAGAGAGCCAACCCTGCAGCCAGCTGCCTTCTTCGCTTTTGGCAGAAAGGACGGATCGCCCTGTTCCAGCCTGTGCTCATGTCTGCGCATCCGTGCGGAGGAGGCTGCGGTGCACGAGCCAGCGAGGGAAGGCGCTGCTATTGAGCTGGCGTGGGAGTTTCAAGGTCAGACTGGCAGGCACGCCTGGGCACCCAGGGCTGCAGGTCATCGGATGAGCACAGTGGCTCCAGAGAGCCGGGACCCTCCCGGCCTGGCAGCCGCGCCTCACCCAGTGCAGGGTCACACCCAGTGGCCGTGTGCCACGCCCATCGTTTGATACAATCCAGACAAACATCCTTGAGGCAGGCGCTGTAAACATCCCCATTATACAATGAGCAAATGGAGGCACAGAAAGGTTGCACAACTGACCCCAAAGGGCCAGGCAGAGCCCAGGGGCGGGTGGTCTAGCTCCCGCCGAGGTCCTAGGGCAGTGATGGTGAACCTATGACACGCGTGTCAGAGGTGACACGAGAACTCATTTTTTTGGTTGATTTCTCTTTGTTAAATGGCATTTAAATATATAAAATAAATATCAAAAATATAAGTCTTTGTTTTACTATGGTTGCAAAGATCAAAAAATGTCTATATGTGACATGGCACCAGAGTTAGGTTAGGGTTTTTCAAAATGCTGACACGCCGAGCTCTAAAGGTTCGCCATCAGATCCTATGTGAAAGCACATTTTGTTAACTTGTTATAAAATAGCCGGTGGTTAGTTATTGCAACACGGATGCTAACCTTCTAAGAGGGAGCAAGTTGCCCACCGAACGCAGGATTTACTAGCAGAATCAGGAGATCCGGGTTTGAATGTCGGCTCTCCGCCTGGGGAGCCCTCTCCGCGGCCTGCATCCGCACGCATCCGCATCCGGCCGCCGCCAGACTCAGCGGGGTTTGCACAGTGAGGCCCACGTGGGAGGTCAGGAAACAGATCTGGCTTGTCCCTGCCGGGTGGCCTCGGCCAGGCCCCCTCGGAGTGACCCTCCTGGTATTTGCGGTGACCTCCCTGTCACCGCCCTCCAGCCCCGGGGGAGGTAGCTGTCCCACCGGTGCTGGTGCGGGAGCCCTGGCTCTCTCTGGGGTTCCCCCACCCCCACTGTAAGCAGTCCTGCTTGCAAACAGCCCTCCTGGAATTTCCCCAGTCGGCGGAAGCCATCTGTTTTCCCACGGGCCCCTGGGTGATGTGACAGCATCGTGAATACCGGCGGGAACTGGAAGCACCTGAGCGTCAGGGCCGCCCAGGACCCTGCGCAGCGGCTTGGCTGGGGTGGGGGTGGGGGGGCGAGGGGAGTGGGGGCGCAGCCCGCGGGGCAGGCGGCGGGGGAAGAACAAAAGACCCGCAGCTAAATCGCGCTAAGCACGACCTCCAGCGATGGCGGTCACAGTGAAGGTCAGGGATGAATGCACAGTGAGCGTCCCGACCCTGCACGGGGCTGTCTTCTTCCCCGAGGCGGTCCCACGGGGGTGGGGGCAGAATGCGGTTTACCGCAAGCCCGCGTGCCCCGCAGACCCTCGGGGCCCGGAGGCCCCGCCCACCCACGCGTCAGCCCGCCCACCGCGCGGAGCCTGCGGCGCTGGGGCCGCGCTGAGTCCGCGGACAGGGCAGCGCGCGCCTGGCCCGCCGCTGCGGGGGGCACCTGCGCCCCTGGGTCTCGCCTTGACCCCTGAGCGGGGCCTGGAATGTGGGGAGACCTCTCGGGGCCTCAGAGAGCACCTGCCTGCAAGGGGGTGGGGTGGGGGTGGGGGTGGGGGTGGGGGGGGCGGTCCTGGCCGGACGAGCTGAGCTTTCGCTGCGACCTGCACGCGCCGACCCTCCCGCAGAGGCCGCAACCCCAGGGCTGTGACCCCGAATTGGGCGCCCGCGGCCTGCGTGGGAATGAGGTCCCCACAGGGCGGCGGTCGCCGGGTGTTCAGCTGCGTTTCCTCCGTGGGCGGCGGGGGCGGCGGAATGAGCATCAGTAGCGCCTCCGCGCACCGGGCGCCAGGGACCCAGGGCCGCGTGAGCGACCGACCACGAGCGCAGACCGCGGGCTGTGTCCATCCGCACCATGTTCTTTCCCAGCCCGAGGACAAAATCACTCCTTAATGCCCACAGCAGCCAGCCCCGGCGGGAGCAGGTTTCTGGGAACCGTGAGGTTGGACCGGAGCCTGGGTCCCCTCTGGCCCCGCCCCACATGGGGGTGGGGGTGGGGGTGAGATGAAGGCGCTGGGATGGTGGGGTGGAGGTTGGGGGACTGCCTGGCAGGAAGCGGGGTCTGAGGCTGGGGCGCAGGAGCCCCAAACCCCTGGGTCTAACTACCCGCTGCCCCCAACCTTCCTAATGCCGCGACCCTTTAACACAGTTCCTCATGTTGTGGTGACCCCCAATTTCATTGTTACAAATTGAACATAATTAAAGCATAGTGATTACTCACAAAAACAATATGTAATTCTACAGGTGTTTTCTGATGGTCTTAGGCGACCCCTGTGAAAGGGTCGTTCGACCCCCAAAGGGTTGAGAACCACAGCACTAGGGCCTGGCCAGGTCTGATTGCCCTTTAGGATCATCGCTCCGCCTGTAGGGGGCTAAATTGATGAGGCAGGTGACTGGTTGGGAGTGGCCCCGGCCAGGTAGGTCATATAACATTGGAACTCTGTATCACCTTCACCATTTTCCCATCAATCTAAAATGGTTCTAAAGCCCTGGCCAGTGTGTGGCTCAGCTGGCTGGGCATCGTCCCATGCACTGAAAGGTTGCTGGTTCGATTCCCGGTAGAGGGTGTGCAGGAGGCAACGGATGGATGTTTCACCCTCACATCAATGTTTCTCTCTCTCTCCCTCTCCTTTCCCCTCTCTCTAAAAATCAAGAAACTATTTTTTTAAAAATATATATTATTTATTTTTTACAGAGAGGAAGGGAGAGAGATAGAGAGTTAGAAACATCGATGAGAGAGAAACATCGATCAGCTGCCTCCTGCACACCCCCTACTGGGGATATGCCCGCAACCCAGGTACATGCCCCTGACCGGAATCGAACCAGGGACCCTTCAGTCCGCAGGCCGACGCTCTATCCACTGAGCCAAACCGGTTTCGGCAAGAAACTATTTTTTAAATGGTTCTAAAAATAAAGTTTATTTTTAAAAAGAGCAGAAAGTGGCGCTTGGGTTTCTGTCCCTCATCTACCCAGTTCCCACTCTGCCCTCCAGTCACTGCTCTATCAGTGTTCTGCGGATCCTTCAAGAATTCCCTCAGGGAATGCCCTCCGTGGGGCACACCCACCTGAATCTCCGTTTCGAGTGAATCTTCTTTCTCCTAAACCCCAAGGGTCCCCACAAGACTGGCCACCAGGGGAGCCACGGGCAGCGGCAGCTCCTCCCAGGCTAACCCCCAACCTGTCCCCCAGGCCCCCTTCTCTGCCTCTCAGTGAGCGGACAGCAGCCCCGCCTTGGCCCACTTCCTTCCCACGACGTTCCTAGAGCCGAACAGCCCACCGGGCTCTCTCCTGCTGCTGCTTCTATCCCAGACCCTTCCTTGCTTCACTGGTGTTCCAAGTTCTAATCAACAGACTCAAAAAAAAACAACTTCCTTTATGCAAATGTGAATCTATGCTGATTTTCCCCCCAATTTTAATGTAAAACAGTTCACAGATACTTACTAGAGAGAAAAATACAATGCACCTCATACACCCATCACCCATGTTCAGCCATTACCAAGGCTTTCTGCGTATGGGTCAGCTAGCCCCTCTCTCTCTCTCTCTCTCTCTCTCTCTCTCTCTCTCTCTCTCTCTCTCGTTGGCTGAGCTGTTTTAAAGCAGATTCCAGGCCCCTTACACCTGCAAGCAGGCAACCCCGAACAATCCGGACGTCTTCTGTCACCCTAAGTTCCTATCCCACTGTCAACAGAGGCTCCTGAAGGACCTCCTGTGAACATTAGTCTGCGATAGGGAGACACGAAAAAGCTTTGCAGGGCGGGCGTGTGCACGGGTGACCTAATTATGCCGCGTGTGGGATGGTCTGGGTGTGGAGGAGGTTAGAGCAGGGAGGCCAATTACGACGCCCTTGGTCTAGATGCCAGGAGATAGGCCTGATGCCAGGTGTTTGCAGCTGCGTGGGGAGGAGGGGGACCAGCTGGAGAGACTCTGTGAGGAACCACGGACCGGCCTGGGCTCAAATGGATGCCTGCCTGCCTGCCTGGAGGACAGAGGGACTAACGTGAGGGTGGGGCGCCTGCCACTCACTGTGCGCCAGCGAGGGACCGGGCCCCTTCACAACTCATGAGCATGAGCATGTCAGAGCTGGAAGGCCTGGGGGGGTCATGGAATGTAACCCCTCTCTGGTCACACACGGGTAAACGAGTTTCAGAGAAGGGGTGCAAGTCCCTAGGGCCACAGGGGGAGTCAGAAACAGAGCTGGAGCCCGGCCGGCGTGGCTCAGTGGTTGAGCATCAACCTATGAACCAGGAGGTCACGGTTCGATACCCGGTCAGGGCACAGGCCCAGATTGTGGGCTCGATCCCCAGTGTGGGGTGTGCAGGAGGCAGCCGATCCATGATTCTCTCTCATCATTGGTGTTTCTCTCTCTCTCCCTTCCTCCCTGATATATATATTTTAAAGAAGCAGAGTTGGCAGAAGAGCCTGGTCTCTGAGTTCCTGCCTAGGATCTTGCTCCCAGAAGGGATGCCTCTAGCCACTGACGCCCAAGGGCGTACATTCAAGGTCCCAGAACATGTGCGGAGCCTGCTTGCTCATGGCAGCCTCACTCCAGACATCTGCTGTTGACCGAGGAGCGGCTACCATGCTCCACAGGCTGTGTGAGGGCCTTTGACACATGGGTCTGAAGCTCCCCAGATCCTCCGAGGCAGGCACTGTTATGTCTGCATCCTCCCATTAGAGAGACGGACAAACTGACATACAGGGCGACGGTGCTTGTCTAAGGTCATACGGTGGGGGCGCGGCAGAAGCAATGTCTGCATAACCGAAGCCTCCCCTCTCAGGGCCCCCCCTCCCCCTGCGGCCTCCGAAGGCCCCCGGCTCCAGGAGAGGGCAGGGGCTTCTCCAGGCCTCCTCCCTCCTGGCTCCGCACCCCTCCCAGCAGCCGGCCTCCTGCAGGAGCAGACGGGTTACAGACGGACCCTTCCCACGGTAGTTTACGGCCTTTGGTGCCGGGGCCATCAACAGGCTTCCGCTTCTGGGTGCCGTGGGCCACAGGGGTGCTGTGGACGGGGTGGCGGGGCCGGCGCACTGTGCAGGGCAGGCAGGCATCCTGCCCGCTGGCCAGCCTCCCCCGGGCCTGCTCCATGCCCTGCACTGGGCCCTGGGCACACGGTGGTCCGTCCAGGTCTCTGTCGCTCGGGCCAGAGGGGAGGGTGCCAAGGAGACGAGGCTGTGAGGAGAGGCCTGGAGCCCAGAGGACTGGACCTGCCCTGGGACGTTCGCGCTCCGGAGCCAGCACAGGTGGGCACCGGCGTCCGAGGCCGGGGCAGGGTGCCCCTGTATGAAACGCCACGCTTGGGGGGCAGAGACGCGTCCTGGGGGCCCTCTGGCCGAGGGAGCTGGGCACCGGAAGCCGCAAGAAGACGGGGTGGGGGCGATGGGTGGTCCACCGGCCGCAGCGCAGGCACGTTCGTGGGTTCCCCCAGTGCCTTGCGGAGCCGGGTCACGTGGGGGTTCCGGGCGCATTCAGGCCCCTCGGACGAGGCCCCTCGCCAGGAGCCCCCCGGGGCGCGGGGAGCGGAGGTCAGGCCGCGGTCAGACGCGGGCGCGCCCCGTCCCCGTCGCCTCCCGGAGCCGCGGTTGGAGTCCTGGCCTGGGTGTGACTCGCCGCGGGGTCTCGGCCGGGCCCTTCCCTCTGTGCGCCTCGCTTTCCCACGCCGGAGGCCTCGGACAGTCCGGGGTGTCGGTCCCGCGCGGCCAGGGGGGCCAGCGGCCCGGCGTCCGCAGCGCGCACCCCCCTACACCGCGGGAGCGCGGACGCGCACGCACCTGGCGCCGCCGGAGGGGGTTGGAGGGCGGGGCCCCGCCCAGGCTCCGCCCCCGTCCCCGCCGGACCAATCGGAGTGGGCGGTTGGCCCTGTGGGGGCGACGCGCGGGGGGCGTGGCCTGCGGGCTGAGGCGAGAGCCTGCGGCGGGCGGCGAGGCGCTCCGGCGGAGGCGGCGGCGGCGGCGGCGGCGGCTGTGGTGGCGGCGGCGGGTCCCGGGACAGCGACGCAGCGCGCCCGCGGCCGCGACAGGCCGGCCAGGCGCCGCACCCGCCGCACCCGCCACCGAGGGCCTGAGAGCGCGGCGGCGGCGCGCGGCCTGGGAGCGGTCGGAGCGGCGGGCGCGGCGCCGAGCGTCCTGTCAGGCGGCGGAGGGCGTCGCGGACTCGCGTCGCGATGATGCCGGTGGGTGCGGGCGACGGCGGCTTCCTCCACGGGCCGCCGGCCAAGCCTCCTTCCTCCCTCGCCCCCCGCCTGGGGCCCCGCGCGAAGCCGGGCGGGCGGGCGGGCGGGGAAGGAAGTGGCCTGGCGGGCGCGCCCGGCCCCGCGACCCCGGGCGGGCAGGTGGGGGCGCGCCGGGCTGTCAGCGCGGGCCGGGCGGGGGTCCGAGGGCGGGAGCGGGGCGGGTCCCCCCGGGCCGCGGCCCTTCCCGCCGGGCGGGGAGGCAGGAGGTCGAGTCGGAGCCCGTCATTTCCCGCCCGGCCTGGCGGGTGTGAACGCGAGGCCGGGGTCGCGTGGCGCTCGTCCAGGTGCGGGGCTGCGGCGCCTCTGCCCCCGCCTGCAACGTGCTGGGCTCCCCTGGTTCCGGAAGCTGCTGTGGGCAGGAGCTCACGGAGGGGCGGGGGGGAGGGGGGCAGGTTTGGATCCTGGTTCTGGAAGCTGCTGTGGCAGGAGCTCACCTGGCGGGGGGGGGGGGGCGGGTTTGGATCCTGGTTCTGGAAGCTGCTGTGGCAGGAGCCTACCTGGTGGTGGTGGTGGTGGGGGGGTTGGATCCTGGTTCTGGAAGCTGCTGTGGCAGGAGCCTACCTGGTGGTGGTGGTGGGGGGGGGGGGTTGGATCCTGGTTCTGGAAGCTGCTGTGGCAGGAGCTCACCTGGGGGGGGGGGGGCGGGTTTGGATCCTGGTTCTGGAAGCTGCTGTGGCAGGAGCCTACCTGGGGGGGGGGGGTGTTGGATCCTGGTTCTGGAAGCTGCTGTGGCAGGAGCTCACCTGGTGGGGGGGGGGGTGCGGGCTCGCAGAGCCGCTCAGGAGCCATGCCTGGGGCTGTGCCTCCCGCCGTGCCCACACCCCCACCCCCGTTGTCACCGCGCTGCGGAGGCGGAGCACGCCCCTCCCCGGTGGCGCCGCCTGTGCCCTGCGCTCCGGGACGCGTCCTGCCGGGCGGGAGACACTGGCCACTGCGCCCCCCGCCCCCCCCCCAGTCTTCCCTTCCCGCCCTCTGAGCAGCGGTGGGTGCTGAATTCTAATTCTCTAGTCCAGCTTCTTGGGAAGCACAGGTCATGACACAGGAAGAGAATCGCACGGCCACGGCGGTGCCCAGAGGGGTGGGTTGGCTTCCCCAGTGCCGTCTGTTAGTGACATTCCCAGACACCGAGAGCGACGCAGCAGCGCCGTGCTCTCTGCGGCCTCTGCCTGGAAGCCCGAGTGCTCTCTGCGGCTGCGCCCAAGGGCGTTCGGTCGGACCCCTGCCCCCGGGCGCTTCCTCCTCGGCATCTCTTCCAGCCCGTCCTGCTGCAGCGCCTGAGCCGGAGATCCGTCTTTGGCACCCGGGCGTGTTGCGGTTCTGAGCGTTTGGTTTTCCGTGAAGGACTTGTCTTTAAGGGAGGGAGAGCCGGGTGAGCATCCGAAGACTCCGAGTCCCGCGCTGGCTCTGCTACTTCCCAGCTTTGTGACCTTGAACGAGTCACGGCCTCCCCGCCAGGAGTTTAGTGGGGACGGAGACACCCCAGGTCCGGGGCCTCCCTGCAGTCGGACAGCTTGAGGGGCCCAGAGTGCCTGTGGACGCCATGCAGATGTTTACCATCGAGCCTGGGCTCTGTGTCGGCTTCTAATTTTACCCCCTGCAAGATAAGGCACTTGGAAAGGGTCCCCTCATTCTGCCGGCCGGGTGTGGAGCATCATGGTGGTGTGGAATGGTGAAAGCGGTTTCAGTTAAACCTGTAAGGGTGGGCTGATGTATTACACTACAGTAATATGGAGGGTTACCTGCAAAATTTTGACTGATTTTATCATTGCGTAATGTTTAATTCTAAATACCCTGTTTTTTTTAAAAAAAGCTTAGTTTATATTTTTCACAGGATACATTCAGACATTTCACCTCTGCATGGCCGGTTTCTAGTCTGCCCTACCAGCTTTCCTTTGTAAAGAAGTTTGCTTAGCTGGCATTTGGGAAATTTCTTCATGATACTCAAAATAATCAAATACTGCTTTTAAAAAACAGCGAGGGCTATTAACTTGATCACCCTGCTTTTGTTTCAAAATGCCTTCTGGAGACAGATGGTATTTCTCTTAGTCCCTCTGTGTGGCCTTTAACTTTGTATTTCCTTCTTGATCCCTAAAAATACTACTTGTAGGATTGAGTCTTTCCTCTCTTAACACAATTGGGGTTGATTGTAAATGTAATGACATGTGATTCTTACCTGATAGTATCGCAAACTACATACCCAAGATATGAATAAGATTTTCTTCCTTTATTGTATATTTGGTGTTCATCATCATGGTGAATCATCGAAACAAGATTGGGTCGTATTTTGCATAGTTTGTAGAGAGCAGCACTTCCAATAGGAAGGTAATGTGAGCCCCACAGACACAATTTTAAATTTTCTAGAAAATACACTTAAAAGGGTGGTATTTTATTTTATTTTTTATTTTTAATTATTTTTATTGATGTCAGGAAGGGAGAGGGAGAGATAGAAACATCTATGATGAGAGAGAATCATTGGCTGTCTCCTGCACACCCCACACTGGGAATCGAGCCTGCAACCTGTGCATGTGCCCCAACCTGGAATTGTACGGTGACCTCCTGGTTCATAGGTTGATGCTCAACCATTGAGCCACACTGGCTGAGCAAAAGGGTGGTATTTTTAAAATAATGGCTTTTATTAACTCATTTATATCAGAAATACTGTCATCTCAGCACGTAATCAATATGAAACATTATTAATGCGATATTATGCCCTTTTTTTTTGTACTAAATCATTGAAATCTGGTGAGTTCAGTATGGGTTAGGGAAGTTTCACACTATGGAGCACATCTCCGTTCAGACCAGCGCATCCCAGGTGCTCAGCAGCCATGTGTGTTCAGTGACCACACAGGAGGCAGCGCAGGGTAGAGTGTGTTTTAGTTTATCTGAAAATTTGGCCGTTAGTGTGCAGTGTCTGTGGTGACTTCGAATTGACCAAGTGGTCAATTCAAAAGCATCTGACTATGTTCTCATCTGACACATCCAAGTCTTTGTAGAAGTCTTCAGCTTGCCCATTACATAGAGTTCCATGACTGTCTACTTTTAAACACATTTTGGAATTTCTCCTTATCAAAATGGTTTTGCATGCTATTTTCTGTAGTTACTCGCCTTTTTTTTTTTTTTTTTTTTTGGTCAGTGGATGACATTTTAAGGATGTTTTCCCAAGAAACAAAATGGGCTGTATTTTAACGATTATTTGTTGACTTGTCCCTAAGATCTGGACCTGGAAGCATTTAGGCTCTGCGTAAAGAACTCTGATAGAAATAAGGATTTTAATAAAAATCTTCTGATTCAGAGCCTAAAAGCATGAAAACTGTCTTGATCATTCGTCAACATCATTCTTCTTAAATATATTTTATTGATTTTTTTACAGAGAGTAAGGGAGAGGGATAGAGTGTTAGAAACATCGATGAGAGAGAAACATCGATCAGCTGCCTCCTGCACACTCCCTACTGGGGATGTGCCCGCAACCAAGGTACGTGCCCTTGACCGGAATCGAACCTGGGACCCTTCAGTCCACAGGCCGACGCTGTATCCACTGAGCCAAACCGGTTAGGGCAGCATCATTCTTCTTAAAAAAAGAGCAAACACTTGCAGTTGGTAAGTCTTTTTGTGCCTTGTGTACGGGTAGTGGTGCTAAGGATTCTTTTTCCTCTTCCAAAGGAATGCTAACTGCGTAAAGGAAGCTGTATGGCTCTGGGCTGAGTCCTGTCCCTCAGAAGGGCAGGCTGGTGGCAGTGTTTGGTTATGTTAGCAGTGGGACTCCTTACCTCCCGTGGACCCACGCAGTGGGACTAGCTGGCTCCTCGCATCTCCCGCCCTGGAGCCCTTTCACCACATGTCGCTATGGTCTGTGAGTCACGTTATTTGGTGCTTAATATTTAACGCCCATTAAGCGAACAGTCACTTATTTCAGTGTCTTCCCAACCATGTTGAAACGTTTAGAGGTATTATCACAGGTCTCCCTCTTTTTGAACCATCGGCTGTCATGTACTTGATCAGACAACAAATTGGAGTAGGGAGATCAGCTGCTAGGCCTCTCTAGTTAGTTACTGTGACCTCTGGACTTAAACTCTTCGGGCCTCTGTTTCTCATCTGTAAAATGAGTTGGTCCTGGTGATTACCGAGTGGTTATTTTGGTCCCAAACTTGATGTATAGCAGATGTTTTCATGAAGGTCCATACTATTCATATTGGCTACATCAAAGGGTGAGGCAGCCTGGCACACTTCGTGTTGGCAGCCTTTTAGTAAGCTGCCCAAGCACCTTTGTATGATAGAGCAGTTAGGAAGAGCTCCGTAGATGTTCGCTATTCTTGTTAATTAATAATTAAGTCACTGATAGGCTTAAATTTATAGCCTAATTCAGTAAACAAAGACTAGATAATTGTTTTAAAAAACTTGGAAAACATTTATTTAATTTCCCACATCACTAATCACTGGTATGAGTAGCTAAATCTTACATCTCCTCAGGAGAACATAGCACTATTGTCTGTTACATCCTATGGAGAACTTAAATCGTAGGTCACAGTGTCAAGAGCTCCTGGTTTTGGTCTCATAAGCTCTCTCTGAAATGACCTATGGAGAAGTTGTTTTTAAACAAAAATTACACACATAATATTACCATTTAAAATAATAAAACTATTTCTAGCCTTTGGACTGCCAAAAATTTCACAAAAGGAAAGGCAAAGCCTTGATCCTACAAAGTTGTGCCTATAAAAGCTTTTATTATTAGTTTTATTGAACTTAAAAATAGCCTGCATGGATAGCTCTTCTAAAGGCTGCGGTATTAAGTACAGCCATAAAGTTTTGCAGCTCTTTAACTTCCTACAGTGCAACTTAGTAATAGTGGGCACTCCGCCGATGGCACCTGCCACTCTGCGCCAGGGCCCTGGGTCGTAGGTTCTGTGGTGCTGTCTGCATTTTTATGGTGAACTGAGGCTCAAGAGCTAAGGACACTTGGCTGAGGCCCCCCAGCTAGGCAGTGGGCAAGCAAGGTTTGGAAACAAACGTCTCAAAGCCTTTGCTCCTGGCCTCTGGGCCAGTCACTCCGGAGTTTGCTGAAGTCAAGGCAAGGGCTAGAGGCGCTAGTAATCTGAGGTTGGCTGGCTTCCCACCTTGTGCTCAGTTCAAATGAAGCGCACAATTGAAAAGCATCCCAAGGCGAATCGTTTTCATAAAAAGTGATAGTTTTCACCATCTTGAGGGGCAGTGCTATTTTAAATGTATCTTTCTTTTCTCAGCATTCTCCTTTGAACAGAACATGTCGGTATACATACTTAAGAGTTACTTAGGATTTTTAGCAGGATAGGAGCTAAAAATATCACCAGGTTATTATATTGAAGTTATATAAGCATGCTTTTTTTCCCCCTGTATACAGATGGGCAATAGTTTTTCAGTAAAATTTTGGTGGGTTGGTGCCTTGAAGTGCTGTTGCCATGGTTCTTTCACAACCTATGGCTCAAGGCTGAATGGAGGCATGGTGGTGATCGAGTTCTATTGGGGCATTTTCTTGCTTGATTGTTTTATTTTGCTGCAGAGGCAGCTGTATGACTGTTGTTCATGCTGATTAAAAAGATTTGGAGGGCCCTGCGGGGAAGAATGGGTTTTATGTTGGCTGTGTTGTTTGCAATGCCTGCTGTGATACAAAAAGACATTACTCTTAAATCTGCTGTTACTGGATTTTGTAAAATAAAAATCCTTTCATGTGACATCATGCAGAACAGTAGAAGACTGAAAAAATGAGGTAGTTTTTATTAAAATTAGTAAGTGACATTCAAAATATTAAGTGTACAGTTCAGTACAGAATCTTGCCAGTGGTATGGTTAGTGTATCTAGAGAACATGTTAACTGAAGTGTGGGTAGCATCATGATTTATAACATGCTGTGATTATAATCATAGCTCAAGCAAATGCAAAGGCCTTGTGGTAGGAGTGTGCCCAGAATACTGGAGAAACACGAGGAGGCCCGTGTGGCTGGAGCAGACAGAGTATGTGAGGGGGGAATGGAGGAGATGCAGTCAGAAAGTGGGTGGTGTTGGGGGGCTGGTGTAGGATCCGGTCCTCAATAGGCTATGGTAAAGACAAAGGACATGGAGAGAACTTATATTGAAAGAAATGAAACAGAGCGGTTTACTTGCCTTCTATAATAAACCCTAATATGCAAGTCGACCCAACGCCAGAACTATCGGTCACTGTGACTCACACTGACCACCAGGGGGCAGACGCTCAATGCAGGAGCTGCCCCCTGGTGGTCAGTGCGCTCCCACAGGGGGAGCGCCGCTCAGCCAGAAGCCAGGCTCACAGCTGGAGAGCGCAGTGGCAGCGGCAGTGGCAGGAGCCTCTCCCACCTCCACAGCAGGCGGGTGGTAAGGAGTGAGGGGTCCTGGACTGCGAGAGCCCGGGACTGTAAGAGAGATGTCTGACTGCCAGCTTAGGCCCAATCCCCAGGGCCTAAGGGGGATCAGGCCTAGGCCGGCAGGCGGACATCTCCCAAGGGGTCGTGGACTGCGAGAGGGTACAGGCTGGGCTGAGGGACACCGCCCCCCCCCCCCCATGTACAAATTTCGTGCACCGGGCCTCTGGTCCTATATACTAAAAGCCTAATTTGCAAATTGTCCCCTCTACTGGGAGTTCAGTCACTTGCTATGACATGTGCTGACCACCAGGGGGGCAGCGCAAAACATGGCAGGCATCGGCGACATGGCACTGGCAGTGAGTGGCAGTGGAGGCGCTACCAGCCACGATGGGCCCTGAGGAGAGCAGGACCACAGTGGGATGGTGGAGCAGGTGAGCGGGCGGCGCCAGGACAAGGTGGGTGCAAGCAGGGCCCAATTGCCCAGCCGATCACCCCGCAGACAGCAATGAGCAGTGAGGGGGCGGGGCCACTGCTCGGTGCCCAGGCGCTGAGGGAGCCAAGCAGGGGCCCAATTGCTCCATCGATCACACTGCAGACAGTGACCAGTGATGGTGGCGGGCAGCGGGGCCACCGCCTGGCTCCCAGGCATGGAGGGAGCCAGGCAGGTGTCCGATGACTCAGGCAAAGGGGACCCTGGGGGCCCAGGTGCTGCCCAGGACCCAGAGGTCAGCTGGGACCTGCCCTTCCATTCCAGACGCTCATGCTTTGATCGCCGTCCAGGCCTGCGGACCACACCCGTTCATGCATGTTGTGCACTGGGCCTCTAGTTGTATTATAAGTAAGTCTGAGTAGCAGGCATTGCCTAGATGACTTCACTATAGCAAATAAGAGTCAGTTGGCTTACGTGTGAATTCTGGCTTCACCAGTTATTGACTCTCTGACCATGGAAAAGGTTATGTGAACCCTCAGGTCCTTGTCTCTAAGCAGAGGATAATAATGGTAACCATGGCGCAGCTGATGTAGTTCAGTGGTTGTGTCAGACCTGTGTATGAACCAGGAGGGCACGGTTCAATTCCTAGTGGGAGCACATGCTCGGGCTTCCGGCTCAATCCCCAGTAGGGGTCATGCAGGAGGCAGCCTATCAATGATTTTCTCTTACTGATGTTTCTTCTATCTCTTCCTCTCTGAAATCAATAAAAATATATTATTATATTAAATATATATTTTTAAAAATAATGGTAACTGTGTAGGGTTGTTAGGATGATAAAACAGATTTTTAAAGGGAAACGTGCCTGTTGTGTAGTATGCTTAGTAAGTATTAGTTATCTATATATATAAAAAACCAGCGACCGTAACGCCCTAACAACCGTAATGACCAGTCGCTATGATGCCCACTGCAGCCAGCAAACCGGCCAGATCAGGGGTGGGGTCTGCCAGCCAACCTCCCACAACCCCTCCCCTGGCCGCTGACCCCAGATACCCCCCACCCCATTTGGGGGTGGGGCCCACTGCCAATTACCCACAACCCCTCCCCCTGGCCGGTCCGGCCCTGATCAGGCCCCATTAGGGCCAGGCTGGCCGGACCCCACCCGTGCACGAATTCATGCACTGGGCCTCTAGTTTATAATAAGTTTCATTTCCTCTGGAAAGCTTTCACCATCTTTCCCTTGGCAAAATCCACCAATACAGGCATTCAACCTGGTGTGTACTTTTAAAAAAAAAATGTAATTCACATCCCATAAAATGCACCTTGTAATGTGTATAATTCAAGCAGCTTTTAGGGTACTTACAAGATTGCACGCCATCGCCACTCTCTGACTTCAGAATATCTTGCTGGTGTGTCTTTGCAGTACTTGGCATAGTTACAGTCTTTGGTGTGACTGGAGGATGCCTGTTTCTTGTCCTGTCCATTGTATGAAGGCAGGAGCTGTCACCTTTTATTTGCTATTTACACCAGTGCTTAGCCCAGCCGTGGGCAAACTACGGCCCGCAGGCCGGAACCGGCCCGTTTGAAATGAATAAAACTATTGAAAAGAAAGGCCGTACCCTTTTATGTAATGATGTTTACTTTGAATTTATATTAGTTCACACAAACACTCCATCCATGCTTTTGTTCCGGCCCTCCGGTCCAGTTTAAGAACCCATTGTGGCCCTCGAGTCAAAAAGTTTGCCCACCCCTGGCTTAGCCCAACGACTGGCCACATAGTCCGTGTTCAATGATGATTTGTTGAACGAAAGAAGATATGATACAGAAAGTAGTGTTGGACTCAGTTGTGAAGAGGCACGTGTGTGTGCGTCCTGTAGTAGGATTTGCATTTGATCCTGTGGGTGATCAGAAACCATCAGCATTTTGAAGAAGTAGAGTGATACAGCTAGGTTTGTCTGAGAGAATTCTAGCACCAGGACAACAAGACTAGCAGCCAGGAGACCAGTTGGTGCAGGCCGGACTCGGCCTGAAGGAGAAGAGAAAGACCCAGTCAAAAGGAGGTAAAGCAGATTTGATGGAGTGAGTGTGAGGGTGAATGTGCGTGCAAGTAAGTGTGATTGCTTGCAAGTGTGCTTACGTGTGAGTGTGTGTGCCCGTGGGTAACTGTGTTTGTGATTGAGAGAGAGAGAGGAAGGAAGGGCAGTGGCTGGAGTTGAGGATAACAAGTTTATTGCTTCAGCAGCCAGGCTTGTTTTTCCTTTACGATAGAGAACACTTGAGAAGGAAAAGATTTAGAGGGCTCTGTGGGGGAGGATGAGTTTTATGCTGGCTGTGTTGTTTGAGATGCCTGCTAGATGCAAAAAGACGTTACTCTTAAATGTTAAGTCTTTACTTAAACATAGCAAGCAAGGAAGTCTTTTGCCATGTACCGAGTGGTTTTTAATAGGTGTTTGGCGTTTTAGATGGCTGCCTGGGCATCTGTGGCACACCACACACATCAGCTTTTGTGCTTGTCGGTTGCTTACCATCCCCACCCTGACCCCCACTAGACCAAGCTTCCCTGGCAGGGGCCGGCCTGGGCCCCGTCTGTGTGCTCCCAGCACCTCCCATAGTTCATACATACACTTTTTACAGCAGTGTGTTCTGTGTCTGCATTGGTGGTGTGTGCCCTGCTTTTCACTCTGTTGAATGTTCATATTTCTCTCTAATGGCTGTCTTGAGAATAATAGCAGAAAATAATAGTTAACCTCACAAGAGATCGAAGTATAGAGATTTTTGTGACAGAACTAGAGATGAGAAGTGAAGTTTGGTCACCATGTGAGGAAAGACAATTTGGGGATTTACAGGAAAAAACACACACTCTCCAATAGGAACAGAGTATTCTGTGGTGAGAAATACAAAATGTGCAAAGGTATGGCATAGTGAGGACAGCTCTGGCTCCGGAGCCAAGCTGCCTGGCTTCAGGTTCTAGCTTTGCCACTCACCAGCTCCGTGGCCTTGGGCAAGTTACTCAGCCTCTGTGCTTGACTTTCCTCTTTGCAGTGGTACATAACTGAATTTTTAGAGGTGGTGGTGAGAATGGCCAGGTGCTTAGAGCACTGTGTTAGGGACAGGATAAGCTCTAGGATGTCTGCTCTTCCTGAGTTTTGCCCAGCGACCGGGAGGCTTCCTGGCGACCGGGGTGCAGTTGGGAAGACTGTTAGGGCACTGCACCCACCGAGGTCGCGCTTCTGTTCGTGCCGAGGGAGCCGGTGGTTTTTGCACACCTGCCATGTTGATAGGGTAGAGAGGGAATGGTTTGCCTTCTCTTTCTAGTGCAGGGGTGGGCAAACTTTTTGACTCGAGGGCCACAATGGGTTCTTAAACTGGACCGGAGGGCCGGAACAAAAGCATGGATGGAGTGTTTGTGTGAACTAATATAAATTCAAAGTAAACATCATTACATAAAAGGGTACGGTCTTTTTTTTCAATAGTTTTATTCATTTCAAACGGGCCGGATCCAGCCCGCGGGCCGTAGTTTGCCCACGGCTGCTCTAGTGCCTTCTGCGGCTGTTCTAGTGCCTTCTGCGTGCAGACCACAGCTCAGTGGTTTACCACTTACAGAGCCACTCAGTGTTGGATCTGGGAGCTTCTTTCTGCTCTACCGAGAGGACACCTCCAGGCTTCCTTATTCAAAACACCCCCTTTCTGGGCCTCCGTTCTCTCTGTGGTACTTGTGCTCACCGGGCATTTACTCGTGGGCGCCCTGTGGAAGCAGGGCTTCGCTTTGTTTTCCCACCCCAGTCTCCCCGTGCTTAGGGCATTGCCGCCTCTGGTAGCATCCAGGAAGGACTTGTGTACTGAGTGGCCTCAGTGGCATTTAGGGGCACCATTAGATGCTGCCTCTGTGCTGGGGCTGGCACAGCCCCTGTCGTAGCGAGCTCCCAGTGGGGCACAATCACACGAGCCAAACAGTGCCTTTCCGAAAGGTAAGGATTGCAAGGTGACGGAGCACAAGGTGTAGTTGGGACACAGTGGGGATAGGAGTCGTCTTGGGATGTCGGGAACGTTCACCAAGGAGTGACATTGGGGTGGAGTTTAGAAGGATGAGGAAAGGGGTGCAGGAGATAGGGAAGTGCTTATTAGGTATAATAATATGTGCAGGGCATTGCGATCTAATTTCCCGTGGTGTTTTGAGGGAAAGGCCAGATGATGTAAGGCGGAGGCTACAAAGGTGGGTAGAGGTCAGATTCTGAGGGCCATGTATGACCTGCATAAGAGTTTGGACTTCATCCTGAGAAAGATAGGAAACTTTTGAAGGTTTCAGAGAGGAAGGGAGAGGGAGAGAGAGATAGAAATATCAATGATGAGAGAGTATCATTGATTGGCTGCCTTCTGCACGCCCCCGACTGGGGATCAAGGCCGCAACCTGGGCATGTGCCTTGACCGGGAATTGAATCATGACCTCCTGGTTCATAGGTCAATGCTCAACCAGCTGGCTGGGCTGAAGATGGTTTTTATAATTGTGGTAAAATAACTAACATAAAATTCACCATTTTAATTATTTTTAAGTATACAGTTCTGTGGCATCAAGCACATTGCTCAGCAACCATCACCACCATCCATCTCCAGAACTTTTTCATCTTCTCAAGCTGAAACGTCTGTTGAAGGGTTTAACCAGGGTTGTAAAGGGCTCCAGTTGATGCGAGGTGTCCGGAGTCGACGAGAGGGATCTGCTAGGATAGTCGAGGCAGGAAAGGGTCTCTGAGCCGTCAGAATGTCACCAGAGAGTCTGGCCTTGAAGCCAGTTTTGTTTGGAGAACTTCTTCAGCCCTCACTTAACCTCTATCCTCCCATGTTGCACAATCTAATTCCAAATCTTCAGGTGCTGCATTGGAGGTTGCTAAAGGGGTGTCGCTGAGGGCAGACAGACTGATGGAAACCATAGAAAGTCACAGCTTTAAGTACAACCCGAGGTTGTGGTCTGAGGTCTGAGGGTGGGCAGATGTCACAATTACAGATTACACACATGATGGTAGCTGAAGTTCGCGTGATGACCGAGTCACCAGGAAAGAGTAAATATCCATAATGCAGACAGCAGCTGGGCACATTCCAGACGAGCTCTGTCCAACAGAAACATCAAGTGAGCTCCACATGCAATTTTAAAATTTCTAGTAGCCACATAAAAAGTGGGGAAGCAAGTTAAATTAATTTTAGTAATATATTTGATTTACTTACTATATCTAAAATATTATGTAAACATTATTAGTGCCTGGCCCGTGTAGCTTAGTGGTTGAGTGTCAGTGTGTGAACCAGGAGGTCACGATTCTATTCCCTGTCAGGGCACATGCCTGGGTTATGGACTCGGTCCCCAGTGGAGGATGTGCAGGAGGCAGCCGATCAATGATTCATTCTCATCATTGATGTTTCTCTCGCTCCCTCTCCCTTCCTCTCTGAAATCAATAAAAATAGATTTTAATAATAATACGCATTTTATTTTAACATTTTTTCCCACTAAGCCTTTCTGCCGGAAGCCGGTCCATCCTTGCTGCTTGACACAGCCGCTGCAGGAAAGAAACATCTGCCCAGCATATGTTTCAAGGGACCTGGCGTATATGGCATACTGTTCTTAATATGTTTGCTCTCCTTAGTGTTATGTGTTTTAACCAAGGTCACCTCTCTGAGAAAGGTTGTTTCCCCAAGTAGGGATTTTTCCCTGAAGTTAGGGAGGGGATAAAACCCCTTAACTAAGTGCCAGGAGGGTAGTTAATCACTTTAACTACAAACAATCACGCTTAAGTTACATAATCTTTACTCTCTGGAATGGAGATAAGAAACGCCCTAACCTTTGCAATAGAAATTGAAAGGATTAAAATCAACTGGTATAAATACAGATGTAACAAGACAATAACACCAGAACTCGGCTAGAGATCCTGGCTAGGCTGCAAATTCCAGAACATATTTTGTGCATATATAGTACATTTCATTATGAACTACCCACGTTTCAAGTTCTTTATAGCTATGTGTGGCAGTAGCCACATCATATGTACTATAAAGAACCTGTAAGCCCTGGCCGAGTGCCTGGGTTTCAGGTTCAATCCCCAGCCCTAGTTGCGGTGCATGTGTGAGGCAACTAATGGATGTCACTCTCTCACATCAATTACATTCTCTCCCCACCCCCGTGTGTGTGTGTGTGTGTGTGTGTGTGTCCATGTCCATGTCCCTCCCTTCCAGTCTCTAGAAATCAGTGGGAAAATACCCCTGGGTGAGGATTAACAACAACAAAGTCCCCGGCAATTAGTAAGCGCTATAGTGGGTGCCATTATCCCCCAAATATTCATTCTTCCAGAGTGTTAGATGGTGTGTCAGTGCTCCATTTTAAAGTCATTCTTGCTTTGGGAACAGCGTAATTTCTGATGGGCGTTGAACAAGTTTCCACAGGCAAAGAAAGATGTTACATTGTAACTTTGTGAGAATACTCTCTCATCATGTCTTTGGGTCATCAATTTCTTGTTTGCTGCAACATTGAGGCTGCTTAACCACCGCAGAAATAGTGTAATTAATAATGAAAGGATTTAGAATTATAATTAAAATTAGGGAAAATTTGAAACAGTGGTTCTATCAACATTTAATTATTAGTGCTATAATTAAATGACCCTCTTTCTGAAATATTTTACCAATCCTACTACGTGTGGGGCGACTGCCTAGTCTGACTTTTCCCATCAGTATGCTCTGACACACTGGGTTATTTTGAGGGTCTCACCTTCTAATATTATTTGTATTTAGAGTAGAAGAGTATAAAAAGTAAAACCAAAACATAAGAAGGTCACTGTCTCGCAAGTGGAAGACATTTGCGAAGTGGAAGCCCTTCATTACCATCTAGAGCAGCGGTCCGCAGCCTTTCGCACCTCACGGACCTCCAGTGGTCCACGGAGCACCTGCTGGCGACCGCTGCTCTAGAGTGAAGCCTGGCTGGAAACAAGCCCATGGGGGTGTGGCGATTAAATGGCACAGAAGAGAGCCGTGCCTAATTGGGCAGGAGTATCTGATCAGGGCTGTTTTCATCCGTCCGTCATTGGTACCCCCTCCCTGCTGCCCAGTGTTCGCAGTTAAATGGATTCTCTACTTAGAACACAATCTGCCTGCCCTGGCTCCCATTCACCATCTCCCCTCCCTCCGTGGAGGATTCCAGTCTCAGCCTACGGCCGCTTCCTCTGGGAAGTCTTTCGGGACTGGCGTCCGGGGCAGGCAGCATTCTGCAGCCTTCCGTGGGCTCAAATGGCGCTCTGCAGCTTCCCACTGCAGTTCCCTGGTGTCTCTCCCTCAGCTCCGGGCTTGGGGAGGGCAGGGAGGGGCCTGTCCTGTTGGCTGTGTGTGTGCCAAGCCTGCCCAGGGCCAGGATGGGCTCAGTGACACTTTCCCAAACAAATGAAGGAGCGATTTTGTAAATGGGTCCAATTTATGTTATGCACAAGGTAAAACGTTGCTTTGCACAGTGGGTTTTGGCTTCTTGTGCCTGTTATACTGCAGTGTCTCGCCATAAAACAAACCCAAGAACCCACTTTATAACCTTATGTGGTTATTTGTCTCTAGAATTGAACAAATCCTCAAATATCATTGTTAACAGAGAAAGCTTATGGTCTAGTCAGTTTCTGATGGAGTCCTTTTGAAAGATTGCTAGTTATTTGATACGAAGGCTTATATGGGGTAATCATTACCCGGTAATGGGAGGGAAAGTGAGATATTTTTACAATAGTAATAGTAGCTGCTCATGCTTTTGGTAGTAAAGTCAAAATAACTAAGTTCCATGACTAAATTTAATGGACAATGAACTTTTGTGTTTGTTTTTTTTAGAATATATTTTTATTTATGTCAGAGAGGAAGGGAGAGAGAGAGAAACATCAATGATGAGAGAGAATCGTCGATCGGCCGCCTCCTGCACGCCCCATACAGGGGATTGAGCCTGCAACCGCCTGTGCCTTGACCAGGAATTGAACCGTGACCTCCTGGTTCATAAGTTGATGCTCAGCCACGCTGGCCTGGCTCTCGGCTGTTTTTGTTATGTGGAAACTGTGATTAAAGTTTCTTCATGGGACACTTTATGGCAAATGATACAAAAGAACCTGTTTCTGGCAGGTTTAGCTAATATTGCGAGAAGCCTGGCGCTAGAGAGCATCGAGGTGAACATTCTGTACCAACATGGAATCAGGCAGGACAAGACTGTAGACTCGGGGTTCTCAGTTTTTTGGAGGCTCAAATAGACGTTTAGATCTTGGCAAAATCTCACTGCCTTCATGTCCTGCCCCTCCCCAAACACCACCTAACATCGTCTACGTTTAATTGGCTTACACTTGTGTTTTGAAATTTTCAGTTTGTGTATTGAAGCTGTGTTTGTTTGTCAGAACCATTCCTTACACTCTCTGTTCCTGCAAAGCGAGGAGGGCTGGACAAATAATGAAGAGCCTTCCTAGGGCTCACTTCTTAGCGGGTGTGCGGGAGCTGCCAGAGGGCCTCCGCCCTAAGCGCTGCTTTAGGGCAGCTCCGGGGCGCAGGTGGGCTCCAAGCTCGAGTTACATGTGAATTCTGAACCCAGGCCTAGAGTGGGAGCAGTTCTGTGCAGGGTGTTGGAGCTGCCTTACAGCAGGTGTGTTTGTGCCCCCACTATATGCATCATGGAAATGCGAACGGCATAGTAGGGGAGATAAATGTAGTACAGAAAAGGTGGCAGTCAGCAGGTATCTGCACAACAAACACCTGTTAACTTCTATAATGTGCCAACTCAGTTCTAGGCACTGGAGACTTAAAGACTCTAATCCGCCGAAACCGGTTTGGCTCGGTGGATAGAGCGTCGGCCTGCGGACTGAGGGGTCCCAGGTTTGATTCCGGTCAAGGGCATGTACCTGGGTTGCGGGCACATCCCCAGTGGGAGATGTGCAGGAGGCAGCTGATCGATGTTTCTAGCTCTCTATCTCTCTCCCTTCCTCTCTGTAGAAAATCAATAAAATATATTTAAAAACAAAAAAAAAAGACTCTAATCCCCCGTCTTCAAGGGGTTTGTAGTCTAGTTGATGGAAACATGCAAAATAGGTACATTGTGGGACAGGAGTGTGTGAGAGCGCAGACTCAGGCGGCCCTATTCCAACCCTGCCCCTGCCACTTCCTAGCTGGGTGGCCTTAGACAAGTTACCCGACCTGTGGGAGCTTATCTCCTCATCTGTAAGGGAAAGTGACAATGCCTGCCTCTAGTGAATTATGGCAGGCCCTATAGGGAAATAATCTGTAGCCTGAAGAAAGAATGAAGCAGAACTGTGTGTTCTCATGGAAAAATGCCCAAAAGATAGTTTTGGCTGAAAAAAAAACACTCTACTTCATGTGGTCTCACTATAAGAAGAAAAGAGTTTGTGGTGCAGAAAAAGATCTGAAAGGATAGATACCAGGCATTTGAAGTGTGGATCATTAGGGGCACTGTTTTTAATTCCCTCTATTATTAGACTCTTAAAAAGATTTTATTGATTGATTTGAGAGAGAGAGAGAGAGAGAGAGAGAGAGAGAGAAACATTGGTTTTGTTCCACTTCACTCATTGGTTGCTTCTTGTATGTGCTCTGACTGGAGATTGAACCTGTAATCTTGGCGTATCAGAACGACACTCTAACCAGCTGAGCTACCTGGCAAGGGCTTATCAGTGGTTCTCAACCTTCCTAATGCTGCGACCCTTTAATACAGTTCCTCATGTTGTGGTGACCCCCAATTTCATTGTTACAAATTGAACATAATTGAAGCATAGTGATTACAAAAACAATATGTAATTATATATGTGTTTACCGATGGTCTTAGGCGACCCCTGTGAAAGGGTCGTTTGACCCCCAAAGGGGTCGCGACCCACAGGTTGAGAACCGCTGGCTTGGATTTTTTTTTTAATATATTTTATTGATTTTTTACAGAGAGTAAGGGAGAGGGATAGAGAGTTAGAAACATCGATGAGAGAGAAACATCGATCAGCTGCCTCCTGCACACTCCCTACTGGGGATGTGCCCGCAACCAAGGTACATGCCCTTGACTGGAATCGAACCTGGGACCCTTCAGTCCACAGGCTGATGCTCTATCCACTGAGCCAAACCGGTTAGGGCTTAGATTCTTTTGCAAAAATAATGTACGCATATTAATTTTCCACCCCCAAAATAATAAAGATAATAGTTTTAAAAAACAAAAAGCCCTCCGCCCAGGATTGAACAATATGGCGCACGGAGAATGCCCAGCAGGAGGTCTAGCACATAGTCAGTGAAGGGAGACTGTTACCACTATTGCTGGACTGGCAGCTGATGTGGGGGAAGACTGCTAGACTGTAAAACCCTGGATGGGTGAAGTCGCGTTCTGCCGTTTGAATTTCCAAGGTCAGCCGATTCCTTGCGTGTAGGATCTTGGTTGTCTGGTGGGGCCCAGATCTGGGCATGAGTCCTTATGCCCCATGGACTTTCGCTGGCCTTGGGTGGAAGAGACCAGACCTACACACGGGTCCGGTGTCCCCAGCGCACACGCACCCCTCTCTGTCCCCTCTTCTCATTCTCCTGTGAGGATAAAAACATTGTCTACCTCCCCTTGAAGGGAGGGGGAGCGGCCTGCCCAGTTGTGACGCCTGTCCTAAGGGACCCGGGACTGTCCTGGGCAAGGTGGTGCCGTAGGCTCTCCGTCATTCCTGGGCTTAGATTTGGACCTCGAGCAAGGACGAGCCTCTCTGGGCCCAGCTTCTTCACCTGTCAGATGAGGATGGTGCTCCTCCCTTTCACTTACATGCCATAACCTGTTCTTTTCCTTGTTCCTGCTGCATAAAGGATTGGAGAAGAATTTTTTTGAGGTTGTATCGATGGGTCATTGTAGAAGGCTTGCCTTTCATCTGCCTGTGAAGTAGATGGACTGAACATGAAAAAAGAGAAAACTATTTTTTGGGTTTTTGTTTCCTTTTTAGATCTGATTTTTAAATGATTTGTTGCTTTCCGGTACTCTCTCTGGAGAGTGTCTTCTTGTGGGTGAGACAATGTCGTTTTCCAGGGGCATGATTTACAGCGGGTGCCATTCATGCAGGTGTGCAGGGACCTCTTGATCTTGCCTGTTGTGCTGGGAGTCGGTCAGAGAGGCCATGTTTGTTCTTAACCATATGGCAGTGATGGCGAACCTCTGACACGCGAACTCATTTTTTTGGTTGATTTTTCTTTGTTAAATGGCATTTAAATATATAAAATAAATATCAAAAATATAAATCTTTGTTTTACTATGGTTGCAAATATCAAAAAATTTCTATATGTGACATGGCACCAGAGTTAAATTAGGGTTTTTCAAAATGCTGACATGCCGAGCTCAAAAGGTTTGCCATCACTGCCATATGGTCACCTCAACTGCTGTCTCCTGCCGGCAGGCCTGGGACTGATTTAGGATTAACAAAATGGTGTGGCTTAGCTTACATTTTCCAGGATCCCGCGGATGTGTATGGAGCCCTCTTATTATATGTTCAACGCGTATGACTGGTCTGCTTTATGATCAGCTACTGTTTATAGCTTGCACTTGATTGCATGTCCCTGTGTCAGTTTTGTTTCATGGTTCTCTTGCTACTTCATTTTAGTTTGTTTCTATAATATTAAAAGTTCTGGGGTTTCCCCCCTAACCTTCTCAGCGCCCCTAATTGTTGTCAGGTATTTAAATAAATGAGAGAGAAAGGAAATTAGATTTGAGAGCATGTTGCTTGTCAGATGTCTTGCTAGACATTTTACAGACCTTCTCATGTAATATTAAGTAAGCAGCATAATGAAATAAACTGCTGGGAGGGAGCAGCCTGCCCGGCTGAGAAGCAAAAGACCTGATTTCAGCCTTTGTTTTGTTACTAAGAAGATTTGTTAACCTTGACAGATTATTTCCTTCTCTGGGCTTCTGCTTCCTGGTCTGTAAAATGGGGAAAGAGTGGTGGTGAGGTGAGGTTCCTCTGGTGCTAAGATTTGACAGCTCCTCGTTATGATCGCCTTCATGTGACACTCAGCATCTCTCTTGTAATTACGTTGAATACTTACAAAGGATTAAAAAGCTTAACCTACTCTTAAGACTTAAGAAGCTTACATTTTCTCTAAAATAACTCAAATTACCCAAAAATAATTTTTATCTTTTCTTTCCCCCAAACAACTTCAGTGACTATTGAGGGGAAATCGATGCACCTCTACGCTGTGCTCTCAAATTTGATGAGTTTAATAGGACTGGTTACCTTAGGGAACACAATACTTCATTTTTGTGTTAAAATACAGGTCATTGTGAGAACTTCCTGAGCGCTGAGCCAACAATAACATGCTTAGTATTTCTGAGACGAGCGGAGCAGGAAAGGAAAACTTTGGGCGCTGTAGCAACAGAAAGACCAAGGGAAAGACGATCTGCCAGGCGAGTCCCATTTTCTCTCCTTTCTGGGTGGAAACAGGCAGGGCTTTCAGCTTGGCACAGGCGGGCTGCCTTGTGTTTGCGAGGCTCCTGGCCCTGGGAGTGGAGGGAAGGAGGGGCGGCCGCTGCTCATGCTCCGTGGAACTGGGGACTGAACAGGTGCTCTGCTGACCTTTCCTCCCTCCCCGCCCCCTTTGGTTTTGTTTTCATTTTGTGCAGGTCGAGGGCTGGTCAAGGCCTGGGAGGCAGGGTGGTGTGCTGGTCCGTGTTCACATCTGAACTCAGCTACCTAGTAACTGTGGTGCCTCCATTTTTATGCCTCAGGTTTCCCATTTGTGAAATGCTAATGATTTTAGTACGTAAATTCATTTTGGTTTCAAGTGGCAGGAACCAACTCTTATATCTGACATCTGAGAAAAGAGAGGATCTATGGGAAGGACACGGGAGGGAGAGCTGAACAACTGAATCTTCCGGTGGAGCAGGACCTGGGGCAGCGCTGGGGGACCTGGCAGCGGGCGGGGCAGGCCTCCTTTCCCCAGCCTCTGTCTCACAGCCCACACGCCCTCCATCACACGCCCTCCATCAGCCCGTCTCATCAGAGCCTCCACAGCCTGCCCAGCTTCCGTTCTGCACGACCTCTGGGAGTCTCACTGCCTCCTGGATGCTTCTCCTGTTCAGCCTTCTAGGGTCTCCCTGCTTCTGTGCTCTTCCCTCAGCCCGCTCTCCACAAAGCAGCCAGGGTGAGCCCACGAGTCCTTGTGCTAAAACACGCCCTTCCTGGCTGAGAACTGCCAGGGCTTCCAGGCTCCTCTGAGCAAAAGCCAATTGGAAGTTTACCTCTCAACTCCTATTGTTCCCCCCTTGATCTCTGCGCCAGCCGAGCTGACTCCTATGGATTCTGCATTTTACCAGGCATTCCTCTGCCTCAGGGCCTTTGCCCTAGTCCCCCCTGCCTCCGTGCTCCTCCTCCAAGCTGCCTGCTGCTCCCTGCCACCTCCTTCAGCGAGGCCTTTTGTAACCGCCTTATTTAAAATTAAAGGTGTCCTGTCCCCATGTCCTTTGCCTGCTGTGTTTTTCTCCATCACCACCCATCAGACTGCATGTTCCCCCTACTTACTCTGTCTCTTTCCCCAGGCTGTAATCAAAGCAAAACTCCAGGGGGCGAGAACCCTGCTGCCTTGTCAGGGCTGCCTCTCCAGTGCCTGGCACAGAGCAGGCGCTCAGCAAATACTTGTGGAATGAACAACATTTTTTTTTGTCACGTACCTCCCTGCGTTGAGTCAGCAGTGTCAGGAGGGATGGGCATGTAAAATAAGCATGACCCCTGGGAACTTACCCGTGTGTGAGTCCCCGAGAGGAAGGGAGAGAACTGTTGTCTGGAAGCCACCCCACTCGGGGTCCCTGAGGTCGCTGTGAAGACTAAGTTGGTGTATGGTTGCCTAGTGGGTGCTGAGAAAATGCTCACTCTTCCTTTCAGAAGCATGACTTCTTGTCAATACTAGCATGCAGAAATTCAGTCATTCTCCATAGTAGAGGTTACCACTTGGAATGGTAAAAAAAATATGGTCGTATAATAATAGGACAACTCATGCAGCTAATGTTTTAATGGGTAATGGAATGTATAGTTCTCTCTTCAGAAGGAATGGTGTGGAAGCTTTGCAGATTGTGCACAAGCTTTTATCAAAAGGCTCTCTGGCATCTGAGCAGACACAAACCTCAGGACCCAGGCCAGGTTAAAAAACAACAAAAACAGTCAAGTTCATAAGAATCAGAAGGCATGAGTTTTCATTTTAGCTTTTCTTTAGTAGGATTTTTTTTCTCTGAGTCAGTCTCACCTGTTAAGTGCATTCATCTTTGAATTTTGTAATGAATCTTCTCTAATTTACTCTTTTATATTCATACTTATAATGTTTTACTTTTCAAAGGTACATGTACATTAGATGTATAAAGTGGGTTCTTCCATTATAAAAAATTGTTTGACTTTATGTTCCTATCTGAAACTTTTGGATAAAGATGGTTTCTTGTAGTTTCATATATAAGGTTGAAGAACTTGAATAGTTGTGTCGTTTGTTTGCTTTTGTTTTAAGTGATCATGAATTTAAGCACTGTTTTGTTCCCGAGCTATTGGAGTAGAAATTTAAGCTTTGGAGCCAGACACCTTTGGGTCAGACACTCTGGCACTTCTTAGTCATGTGATCTTGGGCAGTCCTTCAGTCTGTCTGCAGGATCATCCTAGCACCTCACTCCGCAGGCCTGTTGGGAGAGTTCAGTGATACAATGTGGGTAAACAAAGGTCCTGTTCACCACCACAGTGAGCACTGAAATAATAGCTGTTTTTATAATTAATAAATTGTAAAAAGTCCTTTGATGCTAAGTATCTATCTATAACAATAAAGGTGTAGTATGCAAATCAACCGAATGGCCTAACAGCAGACTGACCATCCGGACGACCATGCTATGACACGCACTGGCACCAGGCCATCCAAGGTGGGTGTGATGTGATTGGCGGGGAGGGGGGGGGGCTGCCATTACCCACGATTGTCCCGCAGAGGGAGGCCCAGGCCACGGGCCCGTGGGGCGATCAATCGGGGGGCTTCCCTGATCATCCCAAAGAGGGAGGCCCAGGCGATCAGTGGGGTGGGAGGGACAGGGGGGGTGTGGTGGCGGATGCGGGCAGTGCCAGGCCAAGGCAGGTGTTGGCAGGAGGTAGGGCCGCAAAGCCGGGGCTGCCGAACCGGCAGCTGGGGAAAGGAAGGCCTACTCTTGCACGAATTTCGTGCATCAGGCCTCTAGTCTTATTAAAAACCTCATTCTGATTTTAGACATTTAAAATATGTCAATACTAGCAGAATATGCAAAAAAGAGAAGTGTGTAGCTCTGTAAGTACCTTACCTCCAACAACCAATTTTCCTAAGCATAAAATACGAGCAAGCCACTTACTGTGAAAACTTATTTAAAAGCTTTGAGGTTTTACTTTTCAAAGTTGCTAACAGAGCTTAGGTAAGTCTTTTTATAATAGGTTCTGTAGGGAGATTAGTAAATTAGTGTTTAGTTTTCTTTTTCATAATGACTTTTAGATCCTACTCACAGTTGTCATTGAACAGTGCGAACACTGAACATTTTCTTCCTCCGAACTCGCCCAGTTAGGTGGAACTCGACCCCCCTGTGTCTCCGCTGTAACAGTGCTGGTCTGTCTTGTTCCGCTGGTATGTCTTATCATGGCTCATGTCATTAGGGCCTGAATTGAGATTCCACAGGGCCTCGGGGACATCTATTTAAGTATTTTTCCTCTGTAAATGGCACAGGCAATCTCCAGGCACTCAGACTTTTTGTTTTCCACACTTCAGTTTTGCTTAGCTTTCTAAAGATGAGAGACATTTTGGAAATGGTAACTCAGAGCATTATAAGCAAATTCAAAGTAGCATCTGGTTCTCAAAAGCTGATTCAAATCTGAAAAAAAAATGGACAGAGTCATTTGTAAAAAGACAAGGGCTCTATTGGACTTTTCCTTTGTAAATTACATTCTCATTAAAAAAAATGTTTTTTATTGATTGATTTTTTTTCGAGAGACAGACATGGATTTTGTTGTTCCACTTCTTTATGCTTTAATTGGCTGATTCTTACATGTGCCCTGACCGGGAGTGGGACCTACAGCTGTGGCCTGTCGTGATGACACTCTAACCCAGCGGTCGCCACCCCTCAGACCTCACGGACCACCGCTGCTCTAGCCAACTGGGCCACCCGGCCAGGGCTGCATTCTGATTCTGTACCAGACAGATAGTATCTACCTACTGTGGTGGATCTGTAGACATGATTACATTAAGGCAGTGATTTTTCAGCTGGTGTGCTGCAGAAATTTTAAAACATTCGATGCCTGGCTCTCCCTCCCCTTCCCTCTCCTCCCCCAGGCCAGTCACCTTCACCTTCCTCACTCTCAAGCTCCTAAGGCCCTTCCTTCCTCCATAACTTGTTTCCTCAGCCCATTTCTCCTACAAATTACTTTTTCCTCCTCTGTGATTTTCCAAATAAATGTCCTCTTATTAAAAACAAAACCAAAAAAACATGCAATACCTGACCTCTCTTCCCTTAGATTGTCAAATAAAAAATGACAGCAGCCAAAACAATAGTTGTCCAGTGTGAATGAATCAAAATTATACCCTTTTTTGGATCAGAATCCAAAAATATATTTGTTGGTGTGCTGAAGGATTTTAGTAATTAGTTTGTGTGTGCCATGAGATGAAAAAGGTGGAAAATCGCTGCATTAAGGTGTTCTTTCAGGGGCTTAATTTTGCTAATTATCTGTGTTGTTTTAAGCCTTGTTTCTTGCTGGGAAAAGGATTAGTGATCAACTTTGGGTATTAATAGACATGATTAAGCCAATATTTGTACAGCTATAAATGTTTATTACTTGAGGAAAGAAAAATGTATACAAAAGAAACTATATGTTTATTCAAAGTTGTTTTTATTGGGAAAAATACTTTACTGATTATATAGGTTGAATAATTAGCATAGCTAGATATTTTTAAAAACAACAACTTTAGCCCTAGCCAGTTTGTCTCAGTGGATAGTGTTGGCCTGCAGGCCAAAGGGTCCCAGATGCGATTCTGGTCAAGGGCACGTACCTTGATTGCAGGCTCCTCCTGGGCCCTGGTTGCCGGGGGGTTGGGGCGGCAGGGGGCTACCAGTCGATGTGTTTCTCTCATATCAATATTCTGCTCTGTCTTTCCCTCTCTCTTCTACTCTCCCTAAAAATCAATAGAAAAATATCTTCGGGTGAGAATTCACAAAAAAATAAAATAAAAATAAAATAGCTTTATTGGTCTGTGATTCAGCCTCTGGAAACCACTATCTACTCTCTTTCTTGGTGGGTTTGCCTCGTCTCGGCTTCTCATGCAGATGGAATCACATAACATGTGACCTTTTGTATCTGGCTTCTTTCTCTCGGCATAATGGTTTTTAGGTTCATTCATGTTGTAGCATTTACTTCATTCCTTTTTATGAGAAGTAATATTTCATATATCGATACACATACCACATATCATTGCATAGATAGATATAGATGAATTATCCATCAGTTTGTGCTATTTCCACTTTTGGGTTATTATGAGTAATGCCTCTGTAAACCTTTGTGTTCAGGTTTTTGTGTGGATATGTTTTAGTTCTCATGGGTATGTACCTAAGAGTAGATATGTTTTTTAGATACATATAGGAATATATGATCTTGAATTTTACAGAGAAATATGTAGAAAGAGGAAGTCTTATTCTGAGAATTATTGGAACACCTAAGTTGAATTTTTTAAAGGTCAAGAAAATTTAATTATAGATCATTTATATAGTTTTGTGAGGTAACCTTTACGGTTGATTATTTAGAAGAATGCATGATTCTTTGTTCTGGTGCCCTTGTATAATGAATAATGTTGCATTTCAGATAGTTTCAACTATAAAAACTGGATAAAACAATTTGTTGAGAGGTTATTAAATAATGGGGAGTATATTGCAAGTAGGAAAGTATTTATTAAGACTTTTGCTATCGTTCCTTTTTTATTTTGAAGCAGTTTGAAGTAGGGGTTCAGCCATAGCTTTGGAGTCAGACAAGGGTTAAGTACTGCTCACGGTTATTGTTGGCTCAGTGACTTGGAGCAAGTTATTGAACTTGTCCTCCTTCCCCTGAGCTGCAGGACGAAGGTGGTACTTATCTCCTAGAGTTGGTGTGAATTCAGAAGGTGCGACATAGACATCTCAGTGCCTAATGACGGGCACTGTGATGTCCCCCCCCGCACCCCCCCCACCACCCCAAGCACGATTCCTCATTTAGTCCTGGTAGGTTTCATGAGGCCCCGAGAGCAGTATTTTTCAAACTGCTTGAAACATGGCCCACACGAGGGAACACCTTTACAGAGTGACTCGGTCATACACATATCCACACACATCTCTATGCAGTGATAAACAGGATGGGCAAAAATAGGTTTATTCTTGTATTATTAATTATTGTATGATTTATTTGTACATAACTGTAAACCTACTTTTTCCCACCCTGTACAGAGTCAGACTTTCAAGAGAGAACTTTTGCCATGTGTGATGGACTGTTTTATTTTTACTTTAAATTAATAGACTGTTTTTAGAGCAGTTTTAGGTTTACACAAACATTGAGTCTTGACCATTTCCCCTATTATTAACATCTTGAGATAGTGCGGTACATTTGTTGCAGTTGATAAACTAATGTCGATATATCTATACATATAAAAGCCCAGTGACTGAATGGCAGAACGACCAGAACGACTGGTCGACCCGTCACTATGACGCACACTGACCATCAGGGGGCAGACGCTCAATGCAGGAACTGCCCTCTGGTGGTCAGTGTGCTCCCACAGTGGGAGCGCTGCTCAGCTGACCGGGATGAGCTGCGCTCTCAGAGCAGGCGATCCCTGCAGGCCATGCCACCCACCAGTGCACGAATCTGTGCACCAGGCCTCTAGTCTATCTATATATATAAAAGGCTACTATGCAAAGTGTCCCCTCGGGAGTTTGACCGGGAGACCAAGAGTTCGATCGCTTGCTATGGCGTGCGATGACCACCAGGAATGACATGCGCTGACCACCACAGATAATTAGCAAAATTAAGCCCTGAAAGAACACCTTAATGCAGCGATTTTCCACCTTTTTCATCTCATGGCACACACAAACTAATTACTAAAATCCTGCGGCACACCAACAAATATATTTTTGGATTCTGACCCAAAAAAGCGTATCATTTTAACTGTCTCTGTCCTCACAGATGAGACATGGTTAAATATGCACTCCTGCAGTGCTCATATTTATAAAGACCACTGTTCTCCAAGGGCCAGTCTGCTTCTTTGCCAAAATAACACAAATTCCAGTTATGGAAACGGAGCTTAACATGATCTAACCTGCACCTCTATTTTCTTCAGAGGTCATTTTTCCCCCCAAATATTTAGAGGGGGTGGGATGGTAGGGGAGTGGGGGAGGACTCAACCAATACCCTGCAGCGCCACCTTGTGGAAAGAGGGAGGGCTGTAACAGGCATGGCCATGACACCTGGGTGTGAGTGAATCCTGCCAAGCATCACAAAGGTGTATGCCGGTGTCTGATGTTTATGTAACATTTTTTTGGATGATGCAAAAATAGGGTTATTGGTACACACTCCAATGGAGGAGAGCAGTCTTTTGTCAAGTGGAGAAGATCAAGATGTTAGGCAGCTGATCTTGGCACCTACTCCGATGGGAAGACTTGCTTTGTAGGTCTGCTTACCTCACGCATCCGCAGGCTTCTTCAAGGCGTCTCCCCCTCCGGGGCCTGGTTTCTAATCGCTCACGATAGCCTCGCTGGATTTGCGGTGGTCTGTGCTTTCCTCCTGTTCCTCCAGGAACTTCCCCAGGAAGCATACGAAACCATATTCTTTGTTGGCAGGAGCTTGGTTAACTGGTCTCCCAATTCCAGAGCAGACTCCAGGCTTGTCTGCTGGCTCTCCGTTATACCGGGAGGCGGATTCCACTCCCACACTTTCTTAGCTATTTTAGGAATTGCTTTCGTTCTCCCTCTTCTCCTCGGCTCGATCTTCAAAGAATTCAGCAAAAAGAGGTTGTACTGAGTCTCCAGTGGAATTGTAGGCCGCAGATAAATGAGCCTCACTGATGTGAGGCTTACAAGATGCCACGTGGTTAATAGCAACACTGCACTCCGCGGAGGGGGTTGGTGGTCTTCCAGCTCAGCTTTAGAGAAAACCAGGCGTAGAGAGTGCCGTGCTCACGCTAACATTTTTAAGGTGTTTTTTCCTCTCTGATGTGGACAAGAGGGTAAAATATTGGACATCTTTTTCTATTGAGGCCTTGAAGATGAGAAGACAGCCACCTACCCTTCATGTCTCCACCTATTGTAAAAAGAACCTTTATAACTGGGGAGTTGATTGTGTGCCTGCTGTATGCCAGGCACCACTCCAGGCTCTAGTGACTCTGCAGTGAACTCACTAAGGCTCAAGCTCTCAGAGAGCATGTTCCGGTGGGAGGAGGCGGAGGGTAAACACACAGGTACACCCCACAGATGAGGTGGCAGTAAGTGCTAAGAAGGAAAAACTAGAGTAGAGCGAGAGGACAGAGTGGTGGAATAGTGCTGCTGAGCAGATTGGTCAGGGAAGGCTTCCCTGAGGAGGTGACGTTTGAGCCGCGGCTGGAAGTAGATTAACAGGCACGTTAGTAGCTGAGGGGAGGGTGGTCTAAGCAGAGAGCAGCAAGTGCACAGGCCGAGGCAGGAGTGGGCTTGCCCTGTTGGGAGAGCAGTGACAGTGCCCGCGTGCGTGCGTGGAGCAGGGGATGAAGGGAGGCGCGGTGAGAGGTGTGTGTCTGTGGTGCAGGTCATGTGGGACCTTGTGGACAGGACCCGAGACGGAGTTTACGCTTCGAGAGCTGGGACACCACGGAGGTTTGGAGTGGAGTGGTGTCCGAAGGGCGAGTGGAGACGCAGGTGGCTCTTGCCGACGCCCGGTCGGAGGTGAGGTGGCCTGGGCCGGGGGGAGCAGTGGGAAGAGCTGCCAGGTTCTGTGCTTTTACCTGAGGGCCGAGAGTACTGCTGATGGACTGTGGGGTCGGAGGGGACCTCCCGGTGTCTGGTTTGTGCTCCTGGCTCTGGGTGGCGTGCTGTTTACCCAGAGAGGCAGGCAGGGGAGCGGGAGGAGGCCTTCGGGGCAGTGTCTCAGGCTTAGCTCTCCTTACCGCCCTGGTGTTGCCGAGTCTAAACCGGTGGACAGTGTTGCAGCATGTTGGGGCCGGGAGGGAGCTTAGTGCCGCCTCTCAGAGGGGGCAGGGGGCCCACAGGAGAGCTGAGGGGCTTTGGATGTCCTGTTCCCACCCCCGCTGGTCCTTCGATGGCTTTTATGTGCTGTTTCCTCATAAGCTACCAAGTAAGTTTCACAAGTTACTGAAATTGCTTTAGCTTTTATTATCTTATTTCCCCTCGATTCTTTTTTGTCACCCCTGCGTTCCTTTTCCATTAGAAAGTGGAAGTAGGTGGGGATTGCTGAGCTGAGGGTTGTCCTAAAGGGCGTCCCAACCTCGTATCTGCTGAGCTCTGATGAGAAGGTAAGACACAGAGATGGACAGGGAGCAGCTCCCCCGGCAGCCAAGTCAGTGCAGAGCCAAGGAGAGAACCCGAGGTTCTTTCTTCTTTAATCTTCACCCGAAGAGATTTTTTCCATTGATTTCTAGAGGGAGTCTAAGGGAGGGAGAAGGGGAAAGAGCGAGCGAGAGAGAAACATCACCATGAGAGAGACATCCATTGGGTGCCTCCTGCATGGCCCCTGGGGCTGGAGGACCTGTACCCGAGATGTGTGCCCTTGCCCGGGAACTGGACCCAAAACCACGGAGAAAAACTTGCCAGGGCTCCTTTTATTTGTTTTAATTTTTATGGAATTTATTGGGGTAACATTGGTTAATAAAACTATATAGGTTTCAAGTGTACAATTCTATAATACATTGTCTGTATATTGTGTGTTCATTGAGTTTCTTATTTTAGTCTTTTTTGTACCATGCCAATAGAGCTGCTTTTATTTCCTTTCCTGGAAGTTTACTTTTTAAAAACAGCTTTATTGGAGTATAATTTATATACCTAAAATTTAGCCATTTTAAGTGAACAGTTCAGTGATCTTTAATAAATTTAAAGAGTTGTACAACCATCCCCACAATCTAATTTTAGAACATTTCTATCACCCCAAAAGAGAAATGTGGGGCCTATTTGCAGTCCGTCCCCTAACTTCTGTCTCTATAGACTTGCCTAATACGGACATTTCATATAAATAGAATCATTATAATACGTGGCCTCTTTTGTCTGGTCTCTTTCACCTGGCATCATGCTCTCACGGTCCATCCATGTGGCCTGTGTTAGTACTTTGTTCTTTTTTTATTATGGTTGGATAATATTCCATCGTATGGACCACATTTTATTCATTCATCAGTGATGGACATTTGGGATGTTCCCACCTTTTGGCTACTATGAATAATGCTGCCAGGAACATTTACATTTGAGACTGTGTGTGAACGGGTAGTTTTATTCTCTTGGGTAGGTAGCTAGGAGTGCAATTGCTGGGTTAAATGGTAAATCTATGTTTAACATTTTAAACCTGCTGAACGGTTTTTCAAAATGGCTATAGCATTTTATATTTCCACCACCAATGTACAAGAATTTGTTTCTCCACATCCTCATCAACACAGTTATTGTCTGTCTATTCTATTAATATGACAGTGCCTTTCTTTTCTTTGTTCTGGGAGGTTCCCCCGAGCTTTATTGATATACATGACATGTACATTGTGTATTGCGTCATTAACACATAGCATTGTGAAACATTGTATGGAGTGTGATGACTTGTTGCATGTCTGTATTGCAGATAGCTCCTATTTTTTAATGGTTTCTACATCCTTTTTTTGAATTGATCTCGGAGAGGAAGGGAGAAGGAGAGAGAGAGAAACATCAGTGATGAGAGAGAATCATGGATCGGCTGCCTCCTGCAAGCCCCTACTGGGGATCGAGCCCACAACCTGAGCATGTGCCCTGACCCGGAATCGAACCATGACCTCCTGGTTCATAGGTCAGTGCTCAACCACTGAGCCACGCCAGCCAGTGCCAAGTTTATAAACATTTTAAAGGTTCTTTGTAGATTGTTTAAATGAGTTATTGATTCCAGTTGATTTTCCTCCATAGTCAGACATTCTTAAAAGGCTAAGGTGACTCTGAGGTTACTTGATGCAGTTCTGCAGGTGCCTGTCTCCCCATTTTCTGAGCACCACGTGTGTGTGCAGATCTTACTCAAGCGCTGAGTTAGAGAGAGAACACGTGTCCTGCCCTCAGTGCCTTTACAGTCCTTCTGGGTTTATCAGTCCTTTAAAAAAAATTATATATATTGATTTTAGAGAAGAAGGGAGAGGGGAGAGAGAGATAGAAACATCAATGATGACAGAGAGTCATTGATTGGCTGCCTCCTGCACACCTCCTACTGGGGATGGAGCCTGCAACCTGGGCATGTGCCCTTGACCAGAAGCAAACCCGGACCCTTTAGTCCACAGGCCAACGCTCTATCCACTGAGCCAAACCAGTAGGACAGGCCCTTTTCTTTTTTTTTTTTTTTTAATAGAAATCTGTGCATATTGCGACATGGTTTGTTGATTTCAAGATGAGGTCACAACTCACTCCTGTGAGTCACAGACACTGTTCCAGTAGAGGATATAATCATGAGGACCACTGATAATTTAGTATAAGCATGTTGTTCTAAAAATAGCCACTGTCTGTTACAGGAGAGCAGAAGGAGCCTCTGTCTCAGACTAGGTCAGGATGGGTGGACTGGGTCAGGATGGTTGGACGCGGTCAGGATGCGTGGACTGGGTCAGGATGGGTGGACTGGGTCAGGATGCGTGGACTGGGTCAGGATGGGTGGACTGGGTCAGGATGCGTGGACTGGGTCAGGATGCGTGGACTGGGTCAGGATGGGTGGACGGGGTCGGGATGGGTGGACGGGGTCGGGATGGGTGGACTGGGTTGGGATGGGTGCACTGGGTCAGGATGCATAGACTGGGTCAGGATGGGTGGACTGGGTCAGGATGCGTGGACGGGGTCAGGATGGGTGGACGGGGTCAGGATGCATAGACTGGGTCAGGATGGGTGGATGGGGTCGGGATGGGTGGACGGGGTCGGGATGGGTGGACGGGGTTGGGATGGGTGCACTGGGTCAGGATGCATAGACTGGGTCAGGATGGGTGGACTGGGTCAGGATGGGTGGATGGGGTCAGGATGCGTAGACTGGGTCAGGATGGGTGGACGGGGTCGGGATGGGTGGATGGGGTCGGGATGGGTGGACTGGGTCGGGATGCGTGGACTGGGTCGGGATGGGTGGACTGGGTCGGGATGCGTGGACTGGGTCGGGATGCGTGGACGGGGTCGGGATGGGTGGACGGGGTCGGGATGGGTGTACGGGGTCGAGATGCGTGGACGGGGTCAGGATGGGTGGACGGGGTCAGGATGGGTGGACGGGGTCGGGATGGGTGGACAGGGTTGGGATGGGTGCACTGGGTCAGGATGCATAGACTGGGTCAGGATGGGTGGACTGGGTCAGGATGGGTGGACGGGGTCGGGATGGGTGGACAGGGTTGGGATGGGTGCACTGGGTCAGGATGCATAGACTGGGTCAGGATGGGTGGACTGGGTCAGGATGGGTGGACGGGGTCGGGATGGGTGGACAGGGTTGGGATGGGTGCACTGGGTCAGGATGCATAGACTGGGTCAGGATGGGTGGACTGGGTCAGGATGGGTGGATGGGGTCAGGATGCGTAGACTGGGTCAGGATGGGTGGACGGGGTCGGGATGGGTGGACGGGGTCAGGATGCATAGACTGGGTCAGGATGGGTGGATGGGGTCGGGATGGGTGGACGGGGTCGGGATGGGTGGACGGGGTTGGGATGGGTGCACTGGGTCAGGATGCATAGACTGGGTCAGGATGGGTGGACTGGGTCAGGATGGGTGGATGGGGTCAGGATGCGTAGACTGGGTCAGGATGGGTGGACGGGGTCGGGATGGGTGGATGGGGTCGGGATGGGTGGACTGGGTCGGGATGCGTGGACTGGGTCGGGATGGGTGGACTGGGTCGGGATGGGTGGATGGGGTCAGGATGCGTAGACTGGGTCAGGATGCGTGGACGGGGTCAGGATGGGTGGACGGGGTCAGGATGCATAGACTGGGTCAGGATGGGTGGATGGGGTCGGGATGGGTGGACGGGGTCGGGATGGGTGGACGGGGTTGGGATGGGTGCACTGGGTCAGGATGCATAGACTGGGTCAGGATGGGTGGACTGGGTCAGGATGGGTGGATGGGGTCAGGATGCGTAGACTGGGTCAGGATGGGTGGACGGGGTCGGGATGGGTGGATGGGGTCGGGATGGGTGGACTGGGTCGGGATGCGTGGACTGGGTCGGGATGGGTGGACTGGGTCGGGATGCGTGGACGGGGTCGGGATGGGTGGACGGGGTCGGGATGGGTGTACGGGGTCGAGATGCGTGGACGGGGTCAGGATGGGTGGACGGGGTCAGGATGGGTGGACGGGGTCGGGATGGGTGGACAGGGTTGGGATGGGTGCACTGGGTCAGGATGCATAGACTGGGTCAGGATGGGTGGACTGGGTCAGGATGGGTGGACGGGGTCGGGATGGGTGGACAGGGTTGGGATGGGTGCACTGGGTCAGGATGCATAGACTGGGTCAGGATGGGTGGACTGGGTCAGGATGGGTGGACGGGGTCGGGATGGGTGGACAGGGTTGGGATGGGTGCACTGGGTCAGGATGCATAGACTGGGTCAGGATGGGTGGACTGGGTCAGGATGGGTGGATGGGGTCAGGATGCGTAGACTGGGTCAGGATGGGTGGACGGGGTCGGGATGGGTGGATGGGGTCGGGATGGGTGGACTGGGTCGGGATGCGTGGACTGGGTCGGGATGGGTGGACTGGGTCGGGATGCGTGGACTGGGTCGGGATGCGTGGACGGGGTCGGGATGGGTGGACGGGGTCGGGATGGGTGTACGGGGTCGGGATGCGTGGACGGGGTCAGGATGGGTGGACTGGGTCAGGATGGGTGGACGGGGTCGGGATGGGTGGACAGGGTTGGGATGGGTGCACTGGGTCAGGATGCATAGACTGGGTCAGGATGGGTGGACTGGGTCAGGATGGGTGGACGGGGTCGGGATGGGTGGACAGGGTTGGGATGGGTGCACTGGGTCAGGATGCATAGACTGGGTCAGGATGGGTGGACTGGGTCAGGATGCGTGGACGGGGTCGGGATGGGTGGACAGGGTTGGGATGGGTGCACTGGGTCAGGATGCATAGACTGGGTCAGGATGGGTGGACTGGGTCAGGATGGGTGGATGGGGTCAGGATGCGTAGACTGGGTCAGGATGGGTGGACGGGGTCGGGATGGGTGGACGGGGTCAGGATGCATAGACTGGGTCAGGATGGGTGGATGGGGTCGGGATGGGTGGACGGGGTCGGGATGGGTGGACGGGGTTGGGATGGGTGCACTGGGTCAGGATGCATAGACTGGGTCAGGATGGGTGGACTGGGTCAGGATGGGTGGATGGGGTCAGGATGCGTAGACTGGGTCAGGATGGGTGGACGGGGTCGGGATGGGTGGATGGGGTCGGGATGGGTGGACTGGGTCGGGATGCGTGGACTGGGTCGGGATGGGTGGACTGGGTCGGGATGGGTGGATGGGGTCAGGATGCGTAGACTGGGTCAGGATGCGTGGACGGGGTCAGGATGGGTGGACGGGGTCAGGATGCATAGACTGGGTCAGGATGGGTGGATGGGGTCGGGATGGGTGGACGGGGTCGGGATGGGTGGACGGGGTTGGGATGGGTGCACTGGGTCAGGATGCATAGACTGGGTCAGGATGGGTGGACTGGGTCAGGATGGGTGGATGGGGTCAGGATGCGTAGACTGGGTCAGGATGGGTGGACGGGGTCGGGATGGGTGGATGGGGTCGGGATGGGTGGACTGGGTCGGGATGCGTGGACTGGGTCGGGATGGGTGGACTGGGTCGGGATGCGTGGACGGGGTCGGGATGGGTGGACGGGGTCGGGATGGGTGTACGGGGTCGAGATGCGTGGACGGGGTCAGGATGGGTGGACGGGGTCAGGATGGGTGGACGGGGTCGGGATGGGTGGACAGGGTTGGGATGGGTGCACTGGGTCAGGATGCATAGACTGGGTCAGGATGGGTGGACTGGGTCAGGATGGGTGGACGGGGTCGGGATGGGTGGACAGGGTTGGGATGGGTGCACTGGGTCAGGATGCATAGACTGGGTCAGGATGGGTGGACTGGGTCAGGATGGGTGGATGGGGTCAGGATGCGTAGACTGGGTCAGGATGGGTGGACGGGGTCGGGATGGGTGGATGGGGTCGGGATGGGTGGACTGGGTCGGGATGCGTGGACTGGGTCGGGATGGGTGGACTGGGTCGGGATGCGTGGACTGGGTCGGGATGCGTGGACGGGGTCGGGATGGGTGGACGGGGTCGAGATGCGTGGACGGGGTCGGGATGCGTGGACGGGGTCAGGATGGGTGGACTGGGTCGGGATGGGTGGACGGGGTCGAGATGCGTGGACGGGGCCGGGATGCGTGGACTGGGTCGGGATGGGTGGACTGGGTCGGGATGGGGGTACGGGGTCGGGATGGCTGGACGGGGTCGGGATGGGTGGACGGGGTCGGGATGGGTGGACGGGGTCGGGATGCGTGGACCGGGTCGGGATGGGTGGACCGGGTCGGGATGGATGGACCGGGTCGGGATGGGTGGACGGGGTCGGGATGGGTGGACCGGGTCGGGATGGGTGGACTGGGTCAGGAACCACTTCTGAAAGGTGGGCATTGGTGGTGATGGAGAAGGAGGAGCAGGATCAGGACAGAGGGAACAGTTGAGCAAAGATGTCTTGTCATCAAATACTTGTTACAGCACATTGTATAAATCTGTGTGTTTCTAACTGCACTTAACCAAATCTTTTATTTTCAACACATTAATCTTTTAGGAAAGTTAAACATTAACTTATTTTTTCCTATAATTGTTTTCCTTGTTCACTTAATCCTTAACCCTATTGGGTTCTATCTCTATTTTACATGTACTATTAAGAAAGGAAAAAACACTACTCATTAAATTGTGACATGCTGTCAATTGTAAGATATATTGTGATTTCTAAGATATTACTATATAAACAAAACACAGTGCTCCTAGAATCAATACTCTGATATTTGTGTTGGAGATTCTTCACGTATTTTTAGCTAAGGCGATCTTGCTAGAATAACAGTAGCAGTCACATGCCTTTTCAGCTTTAATTTTAGATGCTGCTTTAGGGAAATATGTGCTGTCCAGGTCAATGCCGACTTAATTATCTTGAAAGCTTTTTAATCTGTTATGATTATAATGAAAATAGCTTTGGTTGAATAATAAAGATGGGGGAAATGAATTTTGCCAAGATTAGGAAATACAGGGTTTTCTAAAGACTGTAAAGTAGAATTAAAAAGTAATGTTTTAGTGATCTTTGCATAAGTTTCCTGGGTGTTCTTAACTTTTAAAAATCCGTGTTCAGCCTCCCAACTCCCCCATTCCACCTCTTCTTCCCTCCCCCGCCATGTTGAACTTATTCATGAGATGAAAAGTGCCCCAGAATAGTGTCCTGCCGTCATTCATTCTGACAGCAAGTTCATAAAGAACTCTGCCTTTCTGAGTGTTAAAGGGGCTGCTGTGTGCGCTGGTGGGGAGTGAGCATGTGAGGCCTGGATCTGGCCAGAGCCCCATCTTCCAGAAGCAAATGATTGTGTAACGCTCAATGGCTTATCTGTGGAGAACAGCCCACGGGGTACTGTGGCAGGCCCATGGGCAGGTTGAGGAGAGCGGCGCTCTGCTGGTTAGTAGGGAGCAGTAGGAATAGCACTCAGGCGAAGTGTTGGGAATATCTTACTAACTTGAAATATTTTTAAAATATAATTTTATTGATTTCAGAGAGGAAGGGAGAGGGAGAGAGATAGAAACATCAATGATGAGAGAGAATCATTGATTGGCTGCCTCCTGCATGCCACCTTCTGGGGATCGAGCCCACAACCTGGGCATGTGCCCTTGATAGGAATTGAACCCCAGACCCTCTAGTCCACAGGCTGATGCTCTATCCACTGAGCAAAACCGGCTAGGGCAGCCGTGGGCAAACTACGGCCCGCGGGCCGGATCCGGCCCGTTTGAAATGAATAAAACTATTGAAAAAAAAGACCGTACCCTTTTATGTAATGATGTTTACTTTGAATTTATATTAGTTCACACAAACACTCCATCCATGCTTTTGTTCTGGCCCTCCGGTCCAGTTTAAGAACCCATTGTGGCCCTCGAGTCAAAAAGTTTGCCCACCCCTGGGCTAGGGCCTAACTTGAAATTTTGATATATAAAGCATGGTTTGGCAAAAGACTATTAGGTCTTGGAGAGCTGGGCTATGAATTTACATAGGAAAATCTTCGCCATTAGAAAAGTAAATGTGTGTGAAGAGGATAAACACATGCTCCAGCTCAGCTGTTCTGGTGAAACTTAGAGCATTAGGCCCTTTCAGTCTGGACTTGTTTGCACTGGATCCAGGAATTACCTATTTTATCCCCAATTCTATAGATTCCAGCTCATTTATTTCAATATTCAAGAGCCCTCAGTTGTTTTTTGTTGTTGTTAACCCTCACCTGAGGATGTTTCTTCCATTGATTTCTAGAGGGAATGGAAGGGAGAGAGGGGGGAGAGAGACGGGGGAGGGGGAGAGAAACATTGATGTGAGACAGAGACATCAAGTGGTTGCCCCATCACATGCACTGGCCAGGGCCAGAGTTGAACCTGCAACCCAGACACATGCCCTTGACCGGGAATCAAACCTGTGATTCTTTGGTGCATGGGCTGATGCTCTAACCCAGGGGTGGGCAAACTTTTTGACTCGAGGGCCACAATGGGTTCTTAAACTGGACAGGAGGGCTGGAACAAAAGCATGGATGGAGTGTTTGTGTGAACTAATATAAATTCAAAGTAAACATCATTACATAAAAGGGTACGGTCTTTTTTTTTTTTTAGTTTTATTCATTTCAAACGGGCCGGATCCGGCCCACGGCTGCTCTAACCACTGGACATACTGGCCAGGGCTCCCATATTTTGTGTTTTTAAATGTGTGTGTGTGTGTGTGTGTGTGTGTTTTATGGGTTAATGAGCAGAAATAACTTAAAGTTCTTATAAGATAGAAATGTGCTTGTTTATTGCACAGATTGGATGTACCTTAGATTCCTGCAGTATTTCCTCAGTCCCATGGCATGGTGGAGGTGTTACATTTGTGGGTCTTTCGTGGAGCCGACCAGACGTTAATGAGACGTTAATGTGCCCCCTACGCGTATGCTGATGAGGCTGTGGTAAATGAAAGATTCCCGGGTGGATTGGGCGGAGGGGTGTTAATGCTGTGATGTAACAAAGATACCTGTGGAGAGTTCCGGGATCACCAAGGAGGGACCGTGAGTCCTCCCTGGTGAGAGTAGGTGGCGAAAGGAGGTTTTGCAAAGATGGTAGCGTATGAGCTGAATTTTGAAGGTTGACTAGGAGTTTACAAGCAGATAGGATGAGTGCGTGGGCAGAGGGCCAGCAGCCTGAGAGAAGTTGAGGGAGCAAGGTCAAGGTTCGCTGTGGCAAGGCACTGGGATGGAGAGGAAGGGACTCTGCAGATAATCCTGTAGGCTAGGCCTTCCCAGACGGTCCCCGTGAAATCCAAGCCCCCTAGAGTCTCGGAGGGAAGAGCCTTTCAACAGAACAGCCTTAGAGTCTAAGTCCCCGGAGGAGACACCTGGTTCATGCTGATGTTCCAGAAACCAGCCTTGGCAGGGGTGCTGTTAGGCAGTGCGGCTCCTGAGTGCTCTGCAAGGGAGCAGCTTTCCTGGGCGAGGGCAGGGGCTGGAGGGGCAGGTGGGAGTGGGCAGATTGGTGGTGAGGAGACCAGTTCACAACTATATCAATTTTGGTTACATAAAATTTGACCATTGATATAGAGATGTTTAATCGCAAGACTTAGAAATTTAGGGTTCTTCTAAGAAAAAAGATTTTTAAGATGAGAATTTGGGGACAAATGCAGGTTTTATTGTTGATTTTGAACAAAGTTTAAACACGTGTTTATAATGCTGTCCGATAAAATAAAATCTTTGGTTTAAATTATACTTTAAGAGTAATGTTCTGGCCGAAACCGGTTTGGCTCAGTGGATAGAGCGTCGGCCTGCGGACTGAAAGGTCCCAGGTTCGATTCCGGTCAAGGGCATGTACCTGGGTTGCGGGCACATCCCCAGTGGGGAATGTGCAGGAGGCGGCTGATCGATGTTTCTCTCTCATTGATGTTTCTGACTTTCTATCTCTCTCCCTTCCTCTCTGTAAAAAAATCAATAAAATATATTTAAAAAAAAAAAAAAAGAGTAATGTTCTGCCGAAACCGGTTTGGCTCGGTGGATGGAGCGTCGGCCTGTGGACTGAGGGGTCCCGGGTTCGATTCCGGTCAGGGGCATGTGCCTGGGTTGCGGGCACATCTCCAGTGGGGGTTGTGCAGGAGGCGGCTGATCGATGTTTCTCTCTCATCGATGTTTCTGGCTCTCTGTCTCTCTCCCTTCCTCTCTGTAAAAAATCAATAAAATGTATTTTTTTAAAAAAAGAGAGTAATGTTCTTTTTTTAAAAAAAATTCTCTTCCGACATGACCTCTTCAGGTCTTAGATCAAAGTGGTAAGATTTGTTTTTAATCCTCAGCCGAGGATATTTTCCCATTGATTTGTAGAGAGAGTGGAAGAGAGAGGGAAAGACAGAGAAACATCCATGTGAGAGAAACACATTGATTGGCTGCCTCCTGCACGTGGCCCGGGCTGGGGAGGAGCCAGCAACCAAGGTCATGCCCTTGACCAGAATCGAACCCGGGGAACCCTTCAGTCCGCAGGCTGACACTATCCACTGAGCCAAACCGGCTAGGGCAAAGTGGTAGGATTTTTTAAAGATAAAAAATGCTAGAAAATTTTAATTTTTTCAAATACATTGTAATGTATTTTTATATTTAAGGGCACTTGGATTTCTTTTACTGTGATGCATTAATAACCAATTTTTAAAAATAAATTGGATTTTTGGTCTTTTTGTTATAATTTAGGAGCCCTTTATATATTGAAGAGATTAGCCTTCTGTTTGTAATATGAGTTGCAAATATTTTTTCCCAGTTTGTCTTTTTTGCTTTGTGAAAGATTCTTATATTTAATTACTTGAATATATCATTTTCGAAATGGTGTCTGTTTTTTGAGTCATGATTGGAAAGGGCTTCTGTACTCCAAGGCTATAAAAAGGAATTTGCCCCATTTATTCTAGAACTTTCACATCTTTACGATTTACATTTAAATGTTTGATTAGTTAGGAACTGTTGCTGGTTTGTGATGTGCAAGGTGAGTCCATTTGTTCCAGACAGGTGTTTAGTAGCTCGCACACCATTCGTTGTGTAGTCTTTTCCCTCCTTGACTGAGACGCAGCCTTCATCATCTACCATCCCTGTGTCTGGGCCGCCGTCTATCTGTGTGCTAGTGCCGTGTTGTTTTGACACTTTATGATGTCTGGTAGTGCTAGTTCTCTTCTAATACTCTTCTCTTTTGGGACTTTTCTGGCTGTTTTTACATTTTAACTTTTCTACATGAACTTTAGAATCAGTTGATGCATTTCCCAAAATTGATCCTATAGGCATTTCAGCGGGGGTGGGAGTGGGGGTGGGGGTGGCGGTGAGGTGAGTGGAGTGGCTGTGGGGAGGTGGGGAGTTGCTTTCCATTTACAGATTAATCTCTTTACGATAATGACTCTAAGTTGTGGCTTTGACCTCATCTTTTCTCTTACAGATGATACTAACCGTGTTCTTGAGCAACAATGAACAGATTTTGACCGAAGTTCCTGTGACACCAGAAACGACGTGTCGAGATGTCGTGGAGTTTTGCAAGGAGCCTGGGGAAGGCAGTTGCCACTTGGCTGAAGTGTGGAGGGGAAATGGTATGTGTGCGGCTCTCAGAGGCTGAGCACCTCAGGCTCAGTGGTCACCAAGCGCACAGCATTGCTTCTGGTTTCCCGCTTCCTGTGGAAATCGGGAACTGGGTGATTAGAACAAAGGCAGTGTGGCATTACATGGGGATGGGTCTTACCAGCTGTTCATACAAAGGTGTTCTGTGACTTCACCCTTGCTGCAGACACCCGAAGCAAGCAGGGCCGTGGTCCAGCTCCGTGAAGTCTTTCCTGATACCACTGCTGCCCTACAGTGTTTGGTGTGTTACCTGTCAAGTGTTTCATCTACTTTTACCGAATATAACCTCGTGAAGGCAGAACATTACTGTGTTTCCTGTGTATAATAGTAGGTCCTCCATAAATATGTGTTTATTAAAGTGAGACGAGTAAATACTGGTACCACGTTGAAGGACCTTGTCCGCTAGTTGGGCAGTGTAGGTAATATGATTGCTGAATACAGGAAACTCTGCCAAACAATTTGGACTCTTAAAGGAAGGGTTGGATTTGGATAGACTGGGATATTCTAAGCGGGGCGCAGTGCGAAGGATGGGGGAGAGAAAATGTGTGTGCGCCTGAGACTGTTGAGAGACGGTGGGCAGCAGGGTGGAGACTAGACCAGCTCACGCAGCCTGGACAGAGGGCAGCCTCCCTTCATCTGCGGCAGGAGGTGGCCGCTGGGCGGTCTGTGTTGGAAAGTAGGAGAGTGATCAGCTGGGACATTTTGAGTTCAGGATGATAATGAGATGAGCATCCAAATGGAAGTGTTAAAAGGGCACCTAGAGATAATCAGTGAAATTGTCCTTTATTTTTTTGCCCCACATTTTTAAAATTCAGGTATAATTGACAACATTATTAGTTTCAGATGTACAACATGATACAATATTTGCATATATTGCAGAAATGGTCACCACCATACGTCTACTTAACATCCATCACCATACACAGTTATGGAATATTTTGGGGGAGATGAGAACTTTTAAGATCTACTCTCTTAGCAACTTTCAAATATGCAATAAAAAATATGGAACCCTTCATGAATCAGCCTGTTATCTTTGCACAAGGACTATGCTAATCTCTGTATTGTTCCACTTTTAGTATACGTGCTGCTGAAGTTAGCACTTTTTATTTTTGTTATAGTTGACATACAATATTATATTAGTTTTAAGTGGATAACACAGTGATAAGGCACTGTATAAAGTGATCAGCATTAAGTCTAGTACCCACCTGGCACCACACATAGTTATTACAGTGTTGTGGACCATAGTCCCTGTGCTGTACGTTGCACCCCTGTGACTAATTCTACAACTGGCAACTTGTTCTTCTTAACCCCCTTCACCTTTATCACCTACAGCCCCCCACCCCCAATCTGGCAACCATCAGTTTATCTTCTGTATCTATGAGCGTGTTTCTGTTTTGTTTTTTCATTTATTTTGTTTTTTTAGGTTCTACATATAAGTGAAATCATGTGGTATTTGTCTTTCTCTGTCTGACTGATTTCACTCAGCATAGTATTCTCTAGGTCCATCCATATTGTCGCAAATGGTTGGATATCTTTCTTTTGTATGCACATACCACGTCATCTTTATCCACTTGTCTACCGATGCACGCCTAGGTTGCTTTCATATCTTGGCTGTTGTAAATATGCTGCAGTGAACATAAGGGCTCATGTATTCTTTCAAAGCAGTGTTTTCGATTTCTTCAGGTAAATACCCAGAAGTGGAATTGCTGGGCATATGGTAGTTCTATTTTTAGTTTTTTGAGGAACCTCCATACTGTTTTCCATAGTGACTGTAACAGTTTGTATTCCTACCAACAGTGCACGAGGGTTCCCTTTTCTCCACATTCTCATCGCCCTGTTGTTTGTTGTCTTTGTGATGGTAGCCATTCTGACGGGTGAGGTAATAGCTCATCATAGTTTTGATTTGCATTTCCCTGATGATTAATGAGTGACATTGAGCATCTCTTAATGTGTCTGGCCATGTCCCGTTTGGAGACATGTCTATCCAGGTCTTGTGCCCATTTTTAATCATACTCTTTGCTCTTCTGAGTTGTCTGACTTCTTTATCTCTTGGATATTAGCCCCTTATCAGATGCGTCCTTTGTAAACATCTGCTCCCGTTTAGTAGTTTGCCTTTTTGTTTTGTTGATGGTTTTCTTCATGGGGCAAAAGCTTTTTTAGTTTGCTGTAGTCCTCTTTGTGTATTTTTGTTTTTGTTGTCTTTGCCCTAGGAGACGTATCCAAAAAGATATTGCTGAGAGTGATGCCAAAGAGTTTACTGCCTATGGCTTCTAGGAGTTTTATGATTTCAGCTCTTACATTTGAGTCTTTAATCCGTTTTGAGTTTGTTTGTATATGGTGTAAGAGAGCAGTGTAGTTTCATTTATTTTTTTTGTATTTATCTGTCTAATTTTCCCAGCACCATTTAATGATGAGACTGTCTTTACTTTACTCCAGTGCGTCCTTTAGTGTAGATTAATTGACCATATAAGCATGGGTCTGTTTCTGAGCTCCTGTTCTGTTCCGTTGATCTGTTTGTCTGTTTTTGTGCCAGTATCATGCTGTTTTGATTATTATAACCTTGTAATGTGGTATGATAACAGGTAGCTTGATACCTCCAGCTTTGTTCTTTCTCAGTATTCTTTGGCTATTTGGGGTCTTTTGTGGTTCCATATAAAAGTTAGGATTGTTTGTTCTAGCTATGTGAAAAATGCCATTGGTATTTTGGCAGGGATTGCATTGACTCTGTAGATTGCCTTGGCTCATATGGACATTTTAATAATATTTTTTCCAGTCATGAGCATGATATATCCTTGCATTTATTTGTGTCTTCTTCGGTTTCTTTCATTAATATACTGTAGTTTCCAGAGTATAGCTACTTTACCTCCCTGGTTAGATTTATTCCTAGGTATTTTATTGTTTTGGTGCAATTGTAAATGGGATTTTTAAAAAAAATTCTTTCCAATTGTTCATTATTGTATAAAAAATGCAACCAATTTCTGAATATTAATTTTGTATCCTACAACTTTACTATATTCACTTATTATTTCTAATAGTTTTTTGGTGGAATCTGTAGGGTATTCTATATATATATTGTATCATGTCATCTGCAAGTAATGATAGTTTTACTTCTTCCTTTCTGCTTTGGATGCCTGTTATTTCTTACCTGGTTGCCGTGGCCAGGACGCACAGTGATGCTATACTGGATAGAAGTGGTGAGATTGGGCATCCTTGTCTTGTTCCTGATCTTAGAGAAAACGCTTTCAGATTGTCAGCATTGGGTATGTTACCTCTGGTATGTCATGTATGCCCTTTAGTATGTTAGGGTGTGTTCCCTTTACTCCCATTTTGCTTAGAGTTTTTATTATAAATGGATGTTAAATTTTGTCAAATGCTTTTCTTTTTTTTTGGCACATTTATTGATGCGATCATATGATTTTTGGCCTTCATTTTGTTTTTGTGGGAACCAGCCTTGCATCCCTGGTATAAATCCCACTTGATCATAATGTGTCACCTTTTTAATGTATTGTTGAATTTGGATTGCTAATATTTTTGTTGAGGATTTTTGCATCTGAGTTCATCAGGGATATTGGCCTGGTCCCCAAGTCCATTTGAAATCAACCTGTGACTTTATCTCATCACGATGAGGACGGTCACCTCGGAGCGCAGAGGGTCCCGGCGTGCTGTATTAGCCATGGCTGTTCCACATGCTCTTCCCGTTGTCTAGAAGAATCCCTGGCACTCGCCCTGCTTTGCTTGGCTAAGCTCTACTTTTTGCCTCTCGTCCCTTCCTTGAATCCTGGAGGGTGTTAAATGTCCCTCCGCCGGGCTCCAGTGCTGCCATAGGGTTTATTAGAACATGACAAAGTAGCCTTCATGGCGCTCATTAGAATAAATCCCAGGGGGTGGGAAGTGGTCTCTTCACCATGGTATCCCCAGCGCCCGCCTGGTGCTCATCACAGGCCCTTAGCAAACACACGGAGGCCACTGAGTGACGCGGAGCAGCGCGGGGGGCCTTGAGGAGACACGTCCGAGTAGATGAGAGGCAAAGGAAGGGGGAGCTCTGTAGCCAGCAGCCTGTCTCACTCTCTTCCCCTAGGGCAGCGGTTCTCAACCTGTGGGTCGCGACCCCTTTGGGGGTCAAACGACCCTTTCACAGGGGTCGCCTAAGACCATCAGAAAACATACGTAATTACATATTGTTTTGTGATTATTTACTATGCTTTAATTATGTTCAGTTTGTAACAATGAAAATACATCCCGCGTATCAGATATTTATATGACGATTCATAACAGTAGCAAAATTACAGTTATGAAGTAGCCACGAAAATAATTTTATGGTTGGGGGTCACCACAACATGAGGACCTGTGTTAAAGGGTCGCGGCGTTAGGAAGGTTGAGAACCACTGCCCTAGAGGAACCTTTAAAGTAATATTTGGGCTTCAGAGAGCCCCTGCGTAACAATCACTGCATCTGTGACTCCTGGCATGCCAGTGCGATCGCTATGTCACAGATGTCATCCAGTGTGGCTGCCAGTGCCTTTGGAAAGAAAATAGTTCTCTGTGGGCCTGAGTATTCGTTTGCCAGGGCTGCCATAACACGTACCACAGCCTGGTGGCTTACCCAACAGAAACTTACTTTCTCGATTCTGGAGGCCGGAGGTCTAAGGCACGGTGTCAGCCAGCTTGGTTTCTCCTGAGGCCTCTCTCCTTGGCCTGTCAATGGCCACCTTCTCCGTGTCTCTGTCCTGATCTCCTCTTATAAGGACACCAGTCATATTGGATTAGGGCCACCCTAATGGCTTCACTAACTTATTACCTCTTCAAAGGTCTTATCTCCCAATGAGGCCATGTTCTGAGGCTCGGGGGTTAGGACGTCAGCATAGAACTCAGCTCAGCCCGTGACGGTCGTTAGCTTGCGGTTCATTACCCTGCTCTGTGGCTCCTTCCCCACAGTGTCCCCTCTCGTGCAGTCAGGAGGGAAGGTAGACCCTTCGTGCTTCCTTTGGTGGGATTGCCTCCTGGTTTCCCTCTGCCTTATCCAAGGCCCGGGGCTCGCCTGAGGGGGTGCGTGCGCTGTGTCACAGGACGGTGTCGGGCAGTGTTTCCGCTTTGAAACAACCACTGAGCCTTCTTATGGAAATAAAGGGAGTGACGCTTAGTGGACTTTTCTTGAAGTTAATCTTTTCTATAAATTTTGTTAATTCGTAAGAGAAAACAATAGATTTTTATAGGCCTATGTACGTGAGTGTTACTTACAAAACTAAATGACGGAATAATTTTTACTTTATTGTTCAGTTTGTGCTTGTTTTTTGCTGTGATACCCATTCTGAGTTGCACTTGAGCTAAGCTCACAGAATTCATTTTCAACAGAGATGCGACCATTTCTGTCCTTGCCCTCAAGTCTGCCGAGTGAGGCGAAGCTGCCTGCACACGCAGGAGGCGCAAGGCCACAGCACAGTGTGGTCATGTCTCTAGGAGTGACAGGATTTTCTTCTCTCTCTTTTTTAAAATTGTCCTCTTGTGCCTTTAAGAGCCAGCCCTATACTCAGGACGCCCTCCTAAACACAAGGGAAGACCGCTGTATGTCCCGCCAGACGCCCCTGTTCCAGCTGAGCAGGAGCAGAGGGACAAGGTGTCCTTCCTGTGGGAACCTAGAACTTATTGAGGGCACCTGCATCACCCCTTGCTTGTTTGATAGGGTGCGCTCCCCAAGTCCTTTCTCTTGCCTGAAAGTCAAGTCCTCAGACTGAGCAGAAGGGAGGAAAAATACTGTTCCATTTTGTTCTGTCTCCCCCCAGACCATTTCTACAAGCCTTGGGACTTGCTAGTATCCTTCCCTAAACTGTCAAGCAAAGTAATAGTGGGAATATTTCAAGATTTCATTTTTCCTCCCTTTAAATTGAGATAAAATTCACATAATATAAAATCACCATTTTAAAGTGTACGGTTGAGTGGTTTTTAGGACGTTCACAGTGTTGTGCAACCATCACCAAACTCTGCAGCTCCCCACCCCTTCCTCTTCCAGAGCCAGGCAGCCACGGTGTCACCCCCTGCTCTGTGGACTTGACACTCCAGGCCCTCGTAGAAGTGGGATCATACAGTGTGTGGCCTCCTCTGTGTGGCTGCTTACACTTAGAATAATGTTCTCCAGGCGCACCCATGTTGGAAGCCTGTGTTAGTACTTATCCTGGTGTGGGCTGGACGGTCACGTTGTCTGGTGGACCACATCTTATTCACCCATCCAGCAGTTCACGGGCGTTTGGGTTGTTCCGCTTCGGGCCCCTGTGAATAATGCTGCATGAGCAGCTGTGTGCAGTGCTGTGTGGGCTCACTGCATTGCGAGGCAGGGTACGTCCCATCACCACGTGCAGCATTTTAATGAATAACAGGTCCCACCAGTTTTTGATACGTTCTTTTGAAGAGGGGGAGGCATACTGCTTCATGACAAATATTGTGGAGGGCATTTTTCCCCAGTGTTGCCTATGTAATGTTGGAAAATTGCTTTTATGTTTACTTCTTGTGCTTATTAGTTACCTACATTATTGTCCATTCATATTCCTGCTTTATTTCATTAAAGTTAAAGTTTAGTGCTTGTAATAGTCTTGAATTCTAATTCATGTGTGTATTTATTTAAATTTATCTTTATTTTTGCTTTGGGTAGGAATTACGCTGTTTGTTTCTGAGATAAATGAGATGTGTTTTTTCCAGAGCGCCCCATACCCTTTGATCACATGATGTACGAGCATCTTCAGAAGTGGGGGCCGCGGAGGGAAGAAGTGAAATTTTTTCTTCGACATGAGGATTCCCCGACCGAGAGCAGTGAGCAAGGTAAATGAATGCTTTCCCTCCCTTTGTTAAATTTTGCCATAAAATTTAATTTAAAAATAGGAATAAGTATTAAAATAAATTACTATGCTGTGTTGCCCTTCACTCACAGTGTGAGAGGTAGAGTTGCTATCTCACACTCCTCTGACCTCTGTTCTTGCAGTTGAGTTATTTCACAGTCCAGGCGCCTCGCCCTGGCTCCCTCTCAGGACCATCGCCCAGGAATGCGCTCAGACATGCTGTTCAAAGGAATTGCTTTTGATAGATACCAGATGGATCAAATATCTAGGGTTTAAGAGTAAATAAAGCCATGAAAGGATTAGAAAAATGCTGAGAAATATGTTTTATTTTTCAAGTGGACAGGACCTTTCTAAGTGTAGCAATAAACAAAAAAAGAAAAGACAAACTGAATAACAAAAAAAGCAAAAACTGTCTGTTTGGCAATAACCACCTTAAGCAATTTCAAAAGACAAATTATAAACTGGGGAACAGCATTTATGTAGCTCATTAGCAAAGGGCTGGTTTCTTTTACATATAAAGAGCTCCTACAAATTGATACAAAAAAAATGAAATAAAGTAAAACCCAGTTTAAAAAAATACAAACATGCAGTTCTCAGGAGAGAGAGTATCGTGGCCCTGGGATGTGACAAGACGCCCAGCCTCGTCCTGACAGAGAACTGTCCCACTGGCGGAGAGGGGACACTCAGTAACAGTGTTGGGAGGGCGCTGGGAACAGGCGCTCCATGTGTCCGTGGGAGTGCCAGGCGGCAGCTTTTGCAGAGGGCAGTTTGGGCATATCTGTTCTGCTTACAGAAGCACAGACCCTTTCACCCAGCGATCTCACTTTTGAGAACTCGCCCTAAAGCTGTGCTACACACGTACACGATGGTGGATACATGGTCACTCATGGGGCACCGCCGATAGGAACAGCCTACATGCCCACGGGGGCCTTGGGCAGAAAATCGTGCTGCATCCAACAGTGGGCTGCTCACAGCCGTGACTACAAGCCATGTGCCCCAACCCAGGTCCTGGACACACCACGAGGCTAAGCACCATGGGAAGCAGTATGCACACGGGACCTCTGTCTGACAGACAGCGTCCTGTTCCACACTGGCTGGTGTGTCTGAAGTGTCTGGAAGGGCACTGAGAAACTGGCAGCGCCCGCCAGGCGGCTCAGTTAGCCGGAGTGTCATCCTACTCACGAAAGTTTGCGGGTTTGCCTCCTGGTCAGGGCGCAAACTTAGGTTGTGGATTTGATCCCCCGTCGGGGCGCGTATGGGAGGCAGCCGATCAATGTTTCTCTCTCACATCGATGTTTCTCTAGCTCTCAGTGAAAACATACCCTTGGGTGAGGATTACAAAAAGAAAGCTGGGGATTGTTTTATTGTTTGCCTGTTTGTTCCTTTTGCATTTTGAACTTTGGGAATATACTACCTCTTTTAGAATTAAAATTTAACCAGAAAAAGGGAATGTTTTTTTCTGAAAGCATATAAACCAGTGGTTCTCAACCTTCCTAATGCCGCAACCCTTTAATTCAGTTCCTCAGGCTGTGGTGACCCCCGACCATAAAATTATTTTCGTTGCTACTTCATAACTGTAATTTTGCTACTATTATGAATCGTAATGTAAATATCTGATATGCAGGATGTATTTTCATGGTTACAAATTGAACATAATTAAAGCATAGTAATTCAGCACAAAACAGTATGTAATTATATATGTGTTTTCCGTTGGTCTTAGGCGACCCTTGTGCAAGGGTTGTTCGACCCCCAAAGGGGTCGCGACCCACAGGTTGAGAACCGCTGATATAAACTGTACAGTGAAGAGACCCTTAACTTGTTATTTGACAGTGATTGTGGATTACTTCTGCTGTTTTAAAAAATCAACAGCAAAAAGATATCCTTCTGTAAAAAGACTTCTTTATGCGAGTTATTCCTCTTTATTTGTGTTTTACATGACAGGACATTGTGCCCTCAGGTGCTGACTCTCTAAGAGCCCCTTTCACAGCAGGTTTACAGGGCACCATCTCTTGTGGGTTTCACTCCACCGGCTGCTGGGCATCCGGGGTCAGGAGACCAAGGCTGCAAGTCTAGCTGTTCATCCCCTTCTGCCTCAGACCAGAGCCCCTCTTGCAGGGATTTGCTAGCTCCGTGCAGTCCCACAGCAGTGCTCTCGGGCTAAGAATTCATGCATACCCTCTACCCGAGCCTTCCACATACAAATGCCCTCCCTCCCTTAGCTCTGCACAAGCAGCTTTACTTTTCACTCTTATCACTACAATATGTGTGCATAACCCTTCATGTCCCATGCTGGTGAGGTGAGGGGGAAGGTCTCATTTCTCACTTTATGACGTTTAGAAGTGTTAGGGATACTTAAGAGAGCTGTCTGCAGTCGTAAGGAAAGTATGTAGTTCACAAAGTGATCCTCAATAATTCTAGTGCCCACCTGGTAGCACACCTAGTTATTACAACCTTACTGACTGTATTCCCTGTGCTGTGACTGTTTCATAACTGGCAGTTTGTACTTCTTAATCCCTTCACCTTTTTCACCCAGACCCCAACCCCCCTCCCATCTGGCAGCCCTCAGATTGTGCTCAGTGTCTAAGAGTCTGTTTCTGTTTGTTGGTTTGTTTTGTTCTTTAGATTTCACATATCAGTGAAATCATATGGTATTGCCCTAGCCAGTTTGGCTCAGGGGCTAGAGCGTTGGCCTGCAGACTGAAAGGGTCCGGGTTCAATTCCGGTCAGGGGCTCATGCCCGGGTTGCAGGCTCGCTCACCATTTGGGGGCGTGCAGGAGGCAGCCCATCAGTGATTCTCTCTCATCATTTATGTTTCTATCTCTCCCTTCCTCTGAAATCAATAAAATATATATATTTTTTAAAAATCATATGGTATTTGTTTTTCTCTGTCTGACTTATTTCACTTAGAATATTACCCTCAAGGTCCATTCGTGTTGTTGCAAATGATAAGATTTTATTCTTTTTTATGGCTGAGTAATATTCCACTGTATATATGTACCACATCTTCTTTATTCACATTATTCACCCAAGGGTTGCTTCCATAGCTTGGCTATTGTAAATAAAGCTGCAATGAACCAAGAGGTGCCCATATTCTTTTGAATTAGTGTTTTAGAGTTCTTTGGATAAATACCCAGAGGTAGAATTGCTGGGTTGAAAGGTAGCTCTATTTTTAATTTTTTAAGGCACCTCCATACTATTTTCCATAGTGGCTGCCCCAGTGCCATCCCGCCAGCAGTGCACGAGGGTTCCCTTTGCTCCACATCCCCACCAGCACTCAGGTCTGTTGAGTTTTTGATGATAGCCATTCCGACAGGTGCAAGGTGATCATTGTCCCCTCTGCCTCCTCGGCCACATCCTCCCTTCATAGTCATCCTCTCTCGTGCCCTGGCTCAGAATACCATCCCCCAGCTGTGGTGCTCTGCCCTCTGCCTGTTCCTGCCTGTGCTCATGCTTGTGCTGTGTGTCTGTTAACTCGAGAAAAGTGGCAGAAGAGCTCACAGGCATCTGCTCCCTGTTTTGTTCTGTTCACTGGACTTCTCCAGCTTATGCTCTGAGCAGCCAAGACTCATGTTTCCTCTGTGCTTCCCCCAGAGCTGAGGGACAGGCAGTCATCACCAATGGACATCATCTAAAAAGGACGGTATTTGAGTGTGAGTAAGAGATAGCCTCCCTAGCAGGGCGAGAGCTAGAGAACAGCACGGAGGACAGGTACTTGTCACCTTTCACACTCGGGAAGCCGAAGCCTGGCGTGGAAAGTGACTCGACAAAGTCATGTGCAGGGCACGGCCTAGGGCAGTGATGGCAGACCTATGGCACGCGTGTCAGGTGACACGCGAACTCATTTTTTTGGTTGATTTTTCTTTGTTAGATGGCATTTAAATATATGAAATAAATATCAAAAATGGAAGTCTTTGTTTCACTATGGTTGCAAATATCAAAACATTTCTATATGCGACACGGCACCAGAGTTAAGTGAGGGTTTTTCAAAATGCTGACACGCCAAGCTCAGAAGGTTCGCCATCACTGGCCTAGGGCGTGGGGAGTGGCATATGGTGCTGGAGTCGAAGCCGCCTGGGCTCCCCGGCTGTGCTCCTTCCAGGGTGTGGGCTTGGGCAAGTGCTTCACTTCCCTGTGCCTGTTCCCTCCTCTGCAGGACACAGGGCTTATGGGGGATTGAGAGCAGCACTGGCCCCGGCCGGCGTGGCTCAGGGGCTGAGCGTCGACCTATGAACCGGGAGGTCACAGTTCAGTTCCCAGTCAGGGCACAGGCCTGGGTTGTGGGCTCCATCCCCAGTGGGGAGCGTGCAGGAGGCAGCCGATCAATGATTCTCATCATTGGAGTTTCTCTCTCTCTCCCCCCCTCTCTTTTCCTCTCTGAAATCAATAAAAATATTTTTTAATTGTCCTTAAAAAGAGAACATGGTTTTTCTAGTATATTTTTAGTAAGTTTGGTCCTCTCATTTCTTTAGGTGGCCGTCAGACCCAAGAGCAGAGAGCCCAGAGGAACGTAATGAACGTGCCTGGAGAGAAGCGTGCGGAGAATGGGGTGAGCAACAGTGAATTGTATTGCAATTTTTTAAATGCTTTTTACAAGTACTAATTCATTTCGGTTATATTTTCTTTTTAAAGAATTATTATTTTAGTAGAAATGATTTCTGTGGAATATTTCACAACTCTTTATGAAGTATAAAGAGGCAGTCACTGAGTGGTCTCACCTCCCCACAGCCCGGTCTGTGCGCTGGGTCACCTCGAGCGGAGCAGTGGCCTCCACGCGTGTCTGGAACAGCAGCTCTCGCTTGTGGGCGTGGGGCAGTGGCCTGGCCCCTGCCTGGTGGCTCAGTATCTGGGCTGAGAGGCAAGCAGGCAGCGGGCTTTGTGTCTTCAGTGTGGCTGCCTTGAGCTTTCTGTCGGGTTTTGAATGACACTGGCTAGTGGGCTGACGTCTCTACAGCGCGAGCAGGAGAGGCAGCTTCCTCTGCCACATGGTGCGGAGTTGGCGAGCAGGCCTGGCACTGGTTAGAGGTGGGAAGTGTGTCTAAGTGAGGGGTTCTTTTTAAGAAATGTCTGGTGTATGTTGAAAAAATGAGCAGGTAGGGACATTTTCAAAATAGTCTTTCCTGAAAATTGTAATAATGACTTTTTCAAATAATGTTAAATCTGGAGAACTGGTTTCTTTTTCCGGCTCTGCCTGTAACCAGGTGTGTAGTCTTGGACACATGACTTCCTCCAGATTCTGGTAAAGAACTTGGGTCTGGAGTGTGAGGGCCGGGTGAGGGCACTGGCCTCAGAACTTTCTAATGAGCTCACTGTGAGCAAGTCACCTTGCCTCTCTACTTTCCAACTCCAACTCACTGTATCAGATTGCTGTTTAGTAATTGTATTGCGTACCGTTGTGGCTTTTTGTTGTTGTTAATCCTCTCCCAAGGATATTTTTCCATCAGTTTTTTTTAGAGTGGAGAGGACGGGGAGAGACAGAGAGAGAGAAACATCAATGTGGGAGAGACACAATGATTGGTTGCCTCCCGCACGTACCCTGACCAGGGCTGGGGATCGAGCCTGCAACCGAGTACGTGCACTTGACCGGAATCAATCCCGGGACCTTTAGTCCCTAGGCCGATGTTCTGCCCACTGAGCCAAACTGGCTAGGGCCCATTGTGGCTTTAAATGATATGCTTAAACCTCTGTTTCTCTGTGCTGTCAACTCTAAATCATATCCCTGGGTCTCCCCCAGCCCCGCCCTGTCTCCCCTGCCCACCTACTTCCAGCTCTTATACCTGTACCTCTGTGTTGCCAAGGTTGGTGATGTGTGTGAGCTTATCTAACTGCAGTGAAGCCTTTTCTCCTTTGTCTGTAGTTGGTTATAAAGTTGAAGCCCATTTCAGATTTTGCAGCATCCACTGCAGAGCCAAGTGATACGCTAGATTGTGTTTTCTTCTCTGTGGTTCCACCCTCCTAACCCTTGTGCTGCTCAGGAGAACTGTCCTAACGTCGATGATGGACTCTCCTCCCTTACCCTTCAGTTCCTAAAGGTCTTTTGTCAGACCCTCTTGTCAGCCTGCCACAGGACATACTGTCCAAAATGGAGCCCCTGTGCGTCTGCAGGCATGTGCTTCAGGAAGTCTTGAGAGGAAAAGGCCCAGACCCTGTTGGTAGAACTTGTGATTCAGGTGGTCTGGGTGAGACCTGGAAAACTCCCCAGAGGGTCTCTCATCCCGCCGAGTGTGGGACCCCAGGCCCCCAGGGCCATATGCATTCAGAACTTTTGTCCAACAGAATTTTGAAGATCCTGTTGAGTTCTGAGATCTCCCTGACGTTCAGGGAAGGTGAAATAAGTACATCAAATAGGCTTTGTGTGGAGGCGGGATGTGCACATGTGTGATGAAGGGAAGGGCCCCAAGGAGAGGGTCCCAGGGGTGTAAGGCAGGGAATTCTGAGGTGTGATGGGATGGGCCGTGGTCGTTTCTTGCGGATGAAGTTGTTTCTTGTTAACATGGAGGTCATGTTTACTTTTCAAGATCAACAAAACTGAAACCTGAAACCTAAATTAAATGTGTTTGCAGCCCTTATGTGACTTGTAATTAGAGGGCGAGTCTAGAGGTATACCTTACTGCTGGGAGCATTACATCAAAGGTGTTATGTATTTTATGGCCTCACACCTGCCTTTTAAGCCTAATAATACACTACCTCTGTAAAGCACTTTATTGTCTACAGAGTACTTTTTTGTGCACTTTTAAAGTTAATGTGGTATTCAAAACGTCTTTCTCCAGGATGTTTTTGTGTATACCCCGGCAATAGAGACATGGCACATGGAACCTTGTAGCCTTGTGGGTGGACAGCAGCTGGGAACGGATCAATTGACAGCTGAGAGAGGTGGGCGTGTGCTGGGAAGAGGACAGGGTGCTGCTTTGCAGTGATACATGCCCGTGACCAGCTGCTCAGCCAGGAGGCTGGGGATGTTCTGCTCTGAACATGGCAGGTCCACAAGTCAAGTCGTCTGAGAAATAAAGGCCCAACCCCCTGGCAGAAGTCTGGTGGGCCCGGAAAACTCTTCGAGCGACTGTTTCTGCTGGGTTTGGGAACCCCAGGCCACATGCACACCTTGTCATGAGCACCCAGAGCTCCAGTTGTCCAACAGAATTTTGAAGCTCTGGTTTGACCTTGTCTATAAAGGCAAGTTGACTTGCTCTCATTGTCTAGGCCTGTTTTGGGCGTCCAAGACCACCCCACGCCACTGCTTTACTAGGACTCACAGGGCTCAGGATAGTCGTCCTCCTCGCTGTGACTTTCTGCAGTGGGGAGGGCACAGCGCAGGTCCACACAGGGAAAAGGCACATGGGCGAAGCCTGGAGGAAATGATGCCAGGCTTCCGGAGTCCTCTCCCAGTGGAGCCACACAGGAAGTGCTTAATTCCGCCAGCAGTGAGCTGTGACAACATGTGCAATGATGTCACCAGGACACTCATTGGAGAGGCCAGGGCCCAGGGATTTTACTGGGAGCTGCTCATATAGGCAGCCTCTGTCTAAACAGGGGTGAGGACCCTCTGGCCTGTGGGCCATGCAGGCTCATGAAATCATTTGGTCTGGCCCTGCCAAGGCATTAGGGGTTAGTTAATTAAATATTTGACCAAATATAGCAGGCTAATTGTTAAATTGATAACTTTGTATGGCCTGAGAATCTATTTACACAAATAAAAGAGAAACATGCAAATTGACCATCCCTCCACTATGCCCACCAGCCAATCGGGGCAATATGCAAATTAACCCAACAAAGATGGCGGTTAATTTGCATACACAGGCGCGGAGCGAAGACTGAAGACAGCATAGAAGGAAGCCAAGCACTGCTGAAGGGAGCGAAGCAGCAGAAAAGGGAACGGAGCTGAGGCAGCGGACACGGGAGGGAGTGAGGCAGCGGACACGGGAGAGAGCGAAGTGGTGGACACGGGAGGGAGCGAGGCAGCGGAGACAGGAGGGAGCGAAGTCGTGGACACGGGAGGAAGTGAGGCAGCAGAGACGGGAGCGAAGCCCCTTCTCTGCTTCACTCTGGCCTCAGGAAGCCCTATTCTTGCAGGAATAGGCCCGAGGAAGTCCTATTCTTACAGGAATCTTCCTGCAACGGGCCTCTAGTGTATATATAAAAGCCTAAACAACTGTTTAACTGATAGCTATGATGTGCACTGACCACCAGGAGGCAGACACTGAACACACAGGCATGGAAACATGGAACAGACTGATGAATCTCAGAGGGAAGGGGGAGGGTGGGAAGAGATTAACCAAAGATCTTATATGCATACTAGAGGCCCAGTGCATAGATTTGTGCACCAGTGGGGTCCCTTGGCCTGGCCTGCGGGGATCAGGCTGAAACCGGCAGTCCAACATCCCCCGCGGGGTCTTGGATTGCGAGAGGGCGCAGGCCAGGCTGAGGAACCCCACTGGTGCACTAATCCGGCCTCTAGTGATATAATAAATATCCAAATGGCCCTTGGTAGAAAAAAGGTTCCCCACCCCTGATCTAGAAAGTACCAAAACTCCAGACTCCCAGAAGGAAAGCAGGTGTTTAACACAAATCATATTATTTACACAAATGGTTTAGGTGCAGTGAGCCATCTTTCTCCTCCTCCTTCCCCCCTCTCCCCCCCCCCCTCCTTCCTTAATAGTTCTGGGAATGGTGGGAACCCTCTCAAATTTCAAGTGCCCAGGGGTCAGCCAGGAGCCAGCCTTGCAGGAATAGTCTCTCAGACTAGCCGGCTCGGGCGGCGCCGGTGTGAACTCTCCTAGCAGCACTGCTTCCCTTGGGTGTTTGGGAAGCCCCCTTTTCCTGTCCTCAGGCAGCCAGGCCAAACCTGAGCCACTTTCTGCCCGAATCCTATACACGCAGTTAGTGGCTAGGGTCAGTTGGTCCTGTCTCCTGTTTTCATTTAAGAGCTTTATAATTTTAGCTCTGACATTAGGTCTGTGATCCATTTTGAGTTATTTTTTGTATATGGTGTGATGTAGGGTCCAAATCCATTCTTTAACATGCAAATATCCAATTATCCTAGCCCCGTTCAATGAAAAGACCGTTCTCTGCTCATTGCATTGTTTTGGCACCTTTGTTCAAGCAGTTGGCAATAAGGTCAGAGTTCTTTCTGGAAGCATTTATTATTGACATGGTCACTCAGTCCCCCTGTTTTCCATATGGTACCCAGGACTCAACGGTGCCGATTGTCTCCCAGGCCAGGTAAAGTTTCAGTTGTCCAGAGACTAGCTTCTAGACTTCTGCCCGGCTGTGGCCCGGAGCGAGGAGCTGGGGAGGTGGTCCAGGAACTCCACCGTGTCTTCAGTGCCTGCCACTCGCTCGGCCTGTTCTAGGCGCCCTCCACTTCCCTTCTCTTTCCAGGGGCACATGGTGCTGCCAGTCCCAATCCTTTGAAGATTCTGTGATGTAAGTGGGCCATTTATCCAATTACCTGTTTCTAGCTGAGGATTGTCTCAGACCTACTAGGTCAGTTCCTTCTCATCCATTCTCTTTCAAGCTTCTAACAGTGTTGTCTCCACTCCTGCTATTCCTGTGTGTATTGTGGTTTCACATTATTTGATGTTAAAAATTCCTTTCTGTCATTTAGTGGAGTTTTGTTATTTAATAAAATTAGGATCAACGAATCCTCCATTTTGAGCAGAATTAGGTGTGGCTTTCTTTTCATTTCTCCCGTGGGGAATTGTTGGATTCACTGATTCTGAGGACTGGCCTCTGTCAACAATTCTGGAAGATTCCCAGTCGTCTCTACAGATGTCCTTCCACATTCTTCTGTTTTTTTCTCCCGGAACTCGGTGAGGCACGCATGTCTTTCATTTTATTATCCTCATCTCTTCATCTCTTCTTCATGCTTTACTTTCTTTGTCTCTGCACTGTGTTCTAGGTAACTCCCCACCTTCCAGTGGATGCGCTCTGTCTATCACTGTGCTTATTTGGCTGTGTAGCCATATAATGTGCTTTTAATGTTATGGGTGATGGAAAGGCAGGACACAGCCTGGGAGAGACTACCTGCAAATTCTATACCTGATAAAGGACTTGTTTCCAGAATATACAAAGACTCTCAAACTGAATAATAAGAAAACAATAGTATTAAGATAAAAGGGCAGAAGATTTGAATTGATGCTTTACCAGAGGAAATATGAATGTCAGATAAGCACATGGGAAGGTGTTCAACATTTGTCTTTAGGAAAAGGCAAATCGGGAGCATCGTGAGGCCCACTGTTGTCTGTTGGAACGTCTGAATTAAAAGGCCCGATCATCACAGGGGTGGGCGAGACTGTGGAACCCTCATGCGCTGCTCTTGGGAACGGTCTGGTCTGGGAAACAGCTGGGCAGTGTTTTTCAAACTTGAACGTAATAATTCCATTATATGGCCCAGTAGTTCTACTCCTAAGGATGTGCCTAAGAGAAGGGAGAGCACGTGTCCGCGCAGACTTGCACCTGCCCATGGCAGCTTGATTCGTGGTAGCCGGAGTCTGGAGAAAGCCCTGATGTCTGTCAACAAGTGAATGGACAAACCGCCATGTTCTGTCCATACAGGGAAATATTACTGAACAGAAAAAGGAATAAACCACAGACCCCCGCTACCATGTGGAGGAATCTCAATCGTTTGCTGAAAGAAAGAAGCCAGACAATAATAGCACATGCTCCATGGTTCCATTTAGTAGGATTCTAGGAAGTGCAAACTAATTTCTGATAACTGAATGTGGAAGGGGTGCCAGGAGGTGTGGGAGGAAGGGAGCACCAGGGTTTTTGGCAGGTAACAGGTTTGTTCATTTTCCTGATTGTGGTGGTTTCATGGTGTATATGTTTGTGAAAACGTCAGGTTGTACACTTTACTAGTAGATGTGTGCAGCTTTTATGTCAATTGTACCACAATAAAGTGATCTTTAAATTCATTAAAATTTTCAGTTCTAGAAGTTATAGTTCGCACTTTTCCACCTCTTTTTGGTTACTCCTTGCTGATACTTTAAGTTTTCTTATATTTTTTAAGCACAGTAAACATAGTTATTCTGTAACTAATAATCTTCATATTTGCATGTGTGACTGCTGCTAGCTTTTAGTCATGGTGCCTTGATCACGTGTGTTTTGCTTTTGGACAATGAACTGCTCATTTTCTTGGCACTTTACCTGTGAGCAGTTTTGAGTCCCGAATAAAGGTGGGATTTCCTAGAGGTTTGCATGTGCTCTGGTCAGTAACTGTGCACGCAGACAGGCTCACTGCGGTCCCCTCTGCGGGCCAAGCAGCTCGCGTGAGGGGTCTAGTGGTGACAGATGCTAGGGAGCTGCCCCTCCTCACTCATTCACTGTCACACTGAGGCTCTAGCACCCTGGGCCCTGAATGTCTGTGGGCATCTCCTATTGAACTCTCCACCCTGGCTGATCCTCGTTTCTCTTTCTTTCTTTCTTTTTTATATATTTTATTGATTTTTTTACAGAGAGGAAGGGAGAGAGATAGAAAGTCAGAAACATCGATGAGAGAGAAGCATCGATCAGCTGCCTCCTGCACATCTCCTACTGGGGATGTGCCCGCAACCCAGGTACATGCCCTTGACCGGAATCGAACCCGGGATCCCTCAGTCCGCAGGCCGACGCTCTATCCACTGAGCCAAACCGGTTTTGGCTCGTTTCTCTTTCTTAAGGCTCCGAGGGGTGAGTCTTCAGGTGGGACAGGCCGTCAGGGCCCAGGCCAGCGTGGTTTCCCTTCGTACTCAGAGCTTTTGCTGTCTCCTTATGCTTGACCACTTTTTATCTGAAAAACAGCATTTTAATATGATTCAGACTAGCAATAAATCAATAAGTGTTTACCTTTTTAATAAGGACACAGTAAATGGCTGTTGGGCCAGCCAGTGTGTCTTAATTGTTGAGTGTCAACCTATGAACCAGGAGGTCACAGTTGGATTCCTGGTCAGGGCACAGGCCTGGGTTGTGGGCTCAGTCCCCAGTAGGGGATGTGCAGGAGGCAGCTGATCAGTGATTTCTTTCATCACTGATGTTTCTATCGCTCTCTCCCTCTTCCTTTCTCTCTGAAAACAATAAAAATATATTTTTAAAAATAAGTAAATAAATGGCTGTTGGTTAGGATCAATAATATGTGCCTCTGCTGGGCCCTGTAAGAAGTCTGGGAGGGCAGTGCCTCCTGTGAAGTGGAAAGGTGCCCACTTGCTGCAGGTTATGGTCCTGACTGCTGTATCTACACTGAGCTGCGAGGCTCAGCTTTCTCATCTGTGAAACAAGTGGTGTTCCTCACAGGGTTTCGTAAGCATCAAATCAACTGTGGTAACTGTACACTCAGGTATATGCAAGTGTCTGGCAGACTGTGGCAAGTGCTCATGACATGTTGAATCTCTAGAATCCAGAATTTGTTAAAATGACGAGTTCTCTCCCATCTCTGGAAGTGATGTCAGATCCTGAGTGTCAGAACAATTGTATGAGAGATTCCCTAACGGATCAGGAAAGCCTTAGGAAGCAGATGGCATTGTGACCGGATCTCCAGGATTGGTAGAGTTAGAGCGGGGGAAGGGCGTTGTAGACTGAGGGAAGCAAAGGAAGTGCTGGCTCTGGAATGGAGAGGCGAGCCCTGAGCCCTGAGCTGTAGCTGGTTGTACTGGGGCAAGGCAGGCTCCAGTCAGAGGTGATGCTGGCGCCGGAGTAGAAGTAGGGAATTTAGGGAGGAGCCAGGTTGGAAGGAGAGGGAGGAGTCTGGTTTTACACATGCGGTGGTTGAGGCCCTGTATGAGGCAGAGCATCCACACAAGAATGTGAACTTGGCCACGAGAACTGGATCTAGAGTCCTTGCAGGGTGGGGAACCTTTTCCTGCCCAGGGCCATTGGATGTTTATAACATCACTCAGGGCCGTACAAAACGATCCACTTAAAACTTAGCCTGCTGTATGTGGTCAGACATTAATTAACTCACCCCTGATGCCGTGGCAGGACCTGACCAAATGATTTCATGGGCCTTATTCGGCCCGCAGGCCAGACATTCCCCACCCCTGCTCTAGAGACCAGACTGGCTCGACTCACCACCAGCTCAGGTGTGCTCTCCCTAGACACCGAGCACAAAAGAGAATGAGTAGGACAGGCTGTTCAACGACAGCATGTCACCTCACTGACCTGAGGGCGTAGGGAACTCACTCCCCCCAATAATATTACAGTAGCCATGTTGTCTATTAAAGCCAAAGATGACTTATTTGGTTGAGTATTAAAATCTACAGTTTATCAGGATAAGAGCTGACATCTGAAGTGACCCATTACCCAGGTGGTGGGTTGCACTGTAACCTAGCTCTCTTAAACATACGCTCATAGACATTCATAAACATCTTCTCTTCTTTGGATTCTGACAGTGCTGTTGGGAATAACAACCAAATACGTGTAAGGAGTGAATAATAGAAGGGTAAATGGTAGAGGTAGAGTCTTGATGAGACTTCACAGTAAATGGATACAGTGGTTTCTAAGGATGTCTGCAATTCTTTGACATGCCTCTCTTCAAAAGATGGAGCCTGTTCCCCTCTTCCCAGACTTAGCGACTTGCTCCTACCAGATAGAAGGTGGAGACAGTGACACCCTGCGGCTCTGAGCCTAGTTCACAGGGGAGGGAGCTCCCCCCCACCCCACCCCGCGCACTCTGGGATTGATGGCTCTGGGGAAACCAGCCACCACGCCCTGAGGACACTCAGGCAGGTCCTGTGAAGAGGCCCACCTACCCACCGGGAGGACCTGAGGCCTCCCCCCAGCAGCCAGCCCCTGCGGGGCGCCCTGTGAGTGAGCCACCCGGGAGCAGATCCTCTGCCCCACAAGGCTTCAGATGACCACAGCCCGGCTGACACTGGACTCGACCAACCCCATGAGAAATCTCAAGCTGAAACCGCCCAGCTGAGCTGCCCCTGAATCTCCCGCCCACAGAAATGGAGAGCCAGGACGCATGTTCAAGTGGCCTGTTAGTGTGATCTGTTACTCAGCAATAGAGAACTCGTGCACGTACCCGGCCTGTGAAGCACAGCAAGGTGGGCTGTCGATTCACAAATATGAAATATTTCAGTGAAACAGGGAGGAGTGCTGGTGTAAGTAATAAACAGCACGTCGGTGTGGCTGGGAGCTAGCCTGTCATGTCAGGAACGTTTGTTCTCCTTTGCCCGTGGAGGAACAGGAGGCTCATGGGAGACATGGGCGGGGCGGGGGGGGGGGCGGGGGAGGTTTGCAATGGAAGGGTTCTTTGGGATGACCTCGAAATGTAAGTTTTTGTTTTTGCATCATTCTCCAATTTTTCAGCTTTTAGGGAGTTGCACTCAAAATGACGGATAGGAACTCCCTTAGGGTGAGAAAGGCTAAACAAGAGAGCACTTTAGACAGGCAGAGTGGCCCACGCGCACCGTAGACCAGAGCGGGGGCCTCAGACTTTTACACGGGGGCCAGTTCACCGTCCCTCAGACCGCTGGAGGGCCGGACTATAGTTAAAAAAACTATGAACAAATTCCTATGCACACTGCACATATCTTATTTTGAAGTAAAAAAACAAAACGGGAACAAATACAGTATTTGTATTTGCATGTGGCCCGCGGGCCGTAGTTTGAGGACCCCTGGACCAGAGGGTCGCAGAGGACGCCCCTCCTCCTCGTCCCAGGCCCGTGTGCTCACACACCATCGGACTCGTTCAAGCAAGGCGTGCACATCGGCGGTGCCGGAGCCCGTTCTGACGAGGAGCAGTAGGGTTGTGAGAACTGGTGACTGTGTATTGACCTGAAACTGTAATGTCAAAATAATCACCTCTTATAGAGCATTATTTAGTGTGTTCTTGGATGAGTCCTTAAACAAAAACAAAACCGTTGTCTGGAAGAGGGCATGATTCTTCAAGAGCCGTGGCCGTGGAGGGCCGTTAACTGAACCAGAGCCTGGGCAAGCGAGGAGCGTGTTTCACAGCCAGAGGGAGGCTTGGCGGAAACACACTTGGTGAGCCCTGGCTGGGGCTCCAGTCGCACAGGAGATGGAGGTAGACTCAGGCTTCTTGTTCATGTTGGGAAAGACCAGCCTCCACAGCACACATCACTAGTGCTCAGGCTGGGAGGCGCGTGTGCATTGTGTCATTCTACAGTGATTGTTCTGAGGGACTTTATTACATGTTTCTAATAACTGGAATGCTGTACCACCAGTTTCAAATTATATTTAAAACATTACCTGGGGAGACAAAAATACATTTTATTAAAGCCATGTCATCAACTGGCTTGTGATCTAAAGTTTTCAACCGTAATTATCAAGTGAGTTGTTTCTTAATATCTTTTAGAAATCTAGTTCTTATCACCTGTTTTTTTAAACAGACTTTATTTTGTTAGCTTTATGACTCATGACTCATACACATAATTAGTACAAATGAGACATTAACCTGGGAAACAAGCCTCCTGTTCATATCTAACTTTTGGCAAAGGTGGGCTTAGCTTCTTTATTGAAAATCAAGTCACAGTACATTTGGGGCTGATAGCTTGATTATGGGCATTTTATGCTTACTTTTTTCATTACTTATCAAAATACCATTTATATGGAATCCTCTCTTTGCCAAGAGGTTAACATTTTATTTAAAAAGAGGATAGCCCTAACCGGTTTGGCTCAGTGGATAGAGCGTTGGCCTGCGGACTCAAGGGTCTCAGGTTTGATTCCGGTCAAAGGCATGTACCTTGGTTGCGGGCACATCCCCAGTGGGGAGATGTGCAGGAGGCAGCTGATCGATGTTTCTTTCTCATCGATGCTTCTAACCCTCTATCCCTCTCCTTTCCTCTCTGTAAAAATTAATAAAATATTTTTTTTTAAAAAAAGAGGATAATTAAACTTTGAACAAGTGTTGGCAAGATGTAGAGAAGTGAGGACTGTCATGTTGTTCGTGGGAGTGAAATGACCTTCACCTTGGCAAACAGTCTAGCTGGTTCTGTGCGCCTACTGCACAGCCTGCCTGCTCCTCTTCCTGGTGCGGACCACCTGGAGTCCACGCAGCTATAGGAAGGAGTGCTGGCTGGTACGTGGGACAATGTAGGCAACTCTATAAGAAGCCAGACCCCCAGAGTACATGGAATTCCTTTTTCGTGGAATTCCAGAGCAAACGGGCTGGGCCATCCTGCAGAGCAACAACCCCCGGACCAGGGGTTGGGTTGAGGGTCAGTAGGACACCTTCTGGGATCATGAAAATGTCCTGTATCTCGGTGGGGTGGTGGCTACACTGTGAGTTTGAAAACGTGCTACCACATTGGAGTGTGATCCGGGCATAGGGGAAGGGTAAGGAAGTATTGAGTCACTTGCAAATCCATTCACCCAGTCATATTAAGCATTAATCTTTGAGCATTAATCATTGATCATTGGTCATTGGTCGGAGGCTGTGGCAGGCACTGGGCCAGGTGCTGAGGCTGCGGATGAGCGAGGACTGTGGGAGTCGGGTGGGCTCTCAGTAGCTAGAGCCGCTGGTGTAAGTGCTCTGTCAGGCAAGTTGGAGGAATGAAGTCCCTTAGCGTTTCCACAAGTAGATTTGTGGAAGTTTGGAGAAAGAAGGAGATGAGCCCTAGCTGGTTTGGCTCAGTAGATAGAGCGTCGGCCTGCGGACTGAAGGGTCCCAGGTTCGATTCTCGTCAGGGGCACATACACAGGTTGCAGGCTCGATCCCCAGTAGGGGTGTGCAGGAGGCAGCCAATCCATGATTCTCTCTCATCATTGATGTTTCTATCTCTCTCTCCCTCTCTCTTCCTCTCTGAAATCTACACTAATAAAAGAGAAAAATGGTAATTGGCGTACGGCGATACCTTTTTCATTGGCTAATCAGGGCTATATGCAAATTAACTGCCAACTAAGATTGGCAGTTAACTGCCAACAAGATGGCGGCTAATTTGCATATGTAGGCACAATGCAGGGAGGCGAAAGGGAAAGCAGGAAGAAGCCCCCTGCCACTGACAGTGATCTGAAACCCAGGGGGGAGCTAAGAGCTGGGGGGCAGGGCAAAGGCAGCCCTGGGGCCGCCTTTGCCCTGACCCCCAGCCATGATCGGAGAATCAGGCGCCTTTGCGGCCCTGGCCAATGATACCAGGAAGTAGGGGTGGAGCCAGCGATGGGAGCTGGGCACGGTCAAAGCTGGCAGTCCCAGGAGCTAGGGGTCCCTTGCCTGGACCTAAAGCGAAGCCCACGATCGCGGCGCCCCCCGCTGCAGCTGCGGGTCCCCGCTGCCTGGGCCGGACGCCTAGGCCAGAGGCGTTAGGCCTGGGCAGGGGCGGAGCCTGCAACCGCGGGGAGCTGGGGGTCCCCTGCCCAGGCCTGACACCTCTGCCGGAGGCCTCAGGCCTGGTCAAGGGGCCGATCCGGTGATTGGTGATCGGAGGGTGATGAGGGTCAACTCCTCTGGCCGAGGCATCAGGCCTGGGTGGGGGGCGGAGCCGGGGATTGGGGGGATATGATGGTCCCCTTGCCCAGGCCTGAAGCCTGGGTCAGAGGCATCAGGCTTGGGCGGGGGGTGGAGCAAGTGATCAGAGGGAGATGGAGGTCCCCTGCCCAGGCATGATTCCTGGGCCAGAGGCCTCAGGCCTGGGCGGGGGCCAGAGCCAGTGATCGGGGGGAGATGGGGGTCCCCTGTCCAAGCCTGACACCTCTGGCGGAGGCGTCAGGCCTGGGCAAGGGGCCGATCAGGCGATCGGAGGGTGATGGGGCTCAACGCCTGAGGGCTCCCAGTATGTGAGAGGGGGCAGGCTGGGCTGAGGGACACTCTCCCCCCCACCCCCACACCCAGTGCACGAATTTCGTGCACCGGGCCCCTAGTATATACATATATATACACCAGAGGCTCAGTACATGAAATTCGTGCACTGGGGGGGGGGGGTGTCCCTCAACCTGGCCTGCACCCTCTCCAATCTGGGACCCCTCGGACATCCCTCTCACAATCTAGGACCGCTGGCTCCTAACCACTTGCCTGCCTGCCAGCCTGATCGCCCCCTAACTGCTCCTCTGCCAGCCTGATCGCCCACAACTGCCCTCCCCTGCCGTGATGTCCGTGCGCGCAGCGGTGGGGACACTGGGACTGGCTTTCTCTGCGCAGCGCATAACTGCGGGACCCCCAGGCCTCACCGTGAGGAGCAGCCGCGGGGGCCCTGCCTCTGCTTTGCATGCGGCCATCTTGTGGCGATGTCGCGCGAGGGCGTACACCACCTAGGCTTTTATTATATAGGATATTTATTTATTTTTAAGGGGGATGATATGACCAGATAAGTGATTATGGGGGTGGAGGGACTTCTGGTTGGGGGGAGTTGGTTAGACCTGGAGATGGGTGGCTGTATTTGCCATGGAGAATGGGTGCTGTCAGGGCGAGGCTGGGGAGCATCAGTACTCTCCCTGGGACCCAGAGTTGGAGAACGTCGTCCTGAGGGGACCCTGCGCCCTGTGGGAAGGACATTGAATTTTTCTGCTAATTTACTGGTCTTGGGCGTGGCTTGTCTGCTCTGTGACCGGACTCACACTCACCAGGTAACTCCCCTTGATGTGCCCAGGGAACAGGATTTGGTTTCTTCCTATCAGATGTGATGAAAAGAAATAAGCAAGGAATTAGGTCATAGGTTTGTTCGAATAAATTTGGTTGGTGTTGAGAATTTAAAATTGCCCATAAGTGGGTTAGTTTTCATGAGGAGAATGCAGGGGACAGGCCCCTCACAGAAGGATCGGGTTTGTGTCAAAGGGTTTTGTTTCCTTAGACTCAAAGGGCGCCGCTTTTTGCTAATGTTCGCAATGAACAACTAAGGGAATATGTATTAAAATGTAAAATGTTGCAGGTTTGTTGAATTACTAGTTTGTGGTGCTTGTGTTTTTAACCTGCTTACAGCACAATTAAATTGCACAGGTGTGTCACTTTGCAATCACCCGTTGAGCTGTGCACTGTGATTTACAGCTTCCTGCATGTCAGATCCACTCCCAATAAAATCATATTACATACATGACATATGATGGCTGCACTGCTTTATGACAGCAGGTGCCCTTAGCTTTGTGTGAGAAACACGCAGACGCCGCACATGCAGAGCTCTGGCTTGCTCACAGCTGTAGCAGCAGAATCCTGGGCAGCTCATTCTCTCTGTCTCTTTACGTTGTTCTCCTGGCCATTGGTGGGGAAGGGGCCAAAGAGACAGTGTGTGACTTGTTGAACGGACGTGTTTTAAGGAGTAAAAGTTCTGACGGTTAAAGATCACCTTTCGCTGTGCGTGGAGCATCTCGGGAGGTGGAGATTAGCAGCCGTCCGTCAGTGTGAGAACAGAGGTTTGATGGTTCTGCCAGGCGTTTTGGTCGCATAAATGAATTTCTTTCCAAATGGCAGTTTCTGTGACTTGGCTGTTTACAAATCTGGTTTTGAAAAGGGCCTTGGTCCATATTGCTTGCCCGGGATCTATGCTGAACAGAACAGAGGTCCCAGTTATGACTTGAACAAACCCTGATTCCATTTCCGGGAGTCAGGAATGTGCTTGAACTCTATAAGGTTTGGGAGACAAGTCAGAGGAGCAGGCTGGGACCAATGTTAAAAACACAAGAGGGGCCGCCGGTGTGGCTCAGTGCTTGCGCACTGACCCATGAACCCGGGGGTCCCGCTCAGGGCACTGCCTGGGTTTCGGGCTCCATCCCCAGTAGGGGGCATGGGCATGCAGGGGGCAGCCAGTCAATGATTCTCTCTCATCATTGATGTTTCTCTCTCTCCCTCTCCCTACCTCTCTGAAATCAATAAAAATATATATTTTTAAAAAGACTACAGGAGGGCTGAAACCGGTTTGGCTCAGTGGATAGAGTGTCGGCCTGCAGACTCAAGGGTCCCAGGTTCGATTCCGGTCAGGGCCGTGTGCCTTGGTTGCGGGCACATCCCCAGTAGGAGATGTGCAGGAGGCAGCTGATCGATGTTTCTCTCTCATCGATGTTTCTGGCTCTCTATCTCTCTCCCTTCCTCTCTGTAAAAAATCAATAAAACATATTTAAAAAAAAAAAAAGGAATACAGGAGGGAAAGACAAGTATCACATGATCTCACTCATATGTGGAATCTAATGAACAAAAAAAACTAATGAACAAAATAGAACCAGAGACATGGAAGCATGCAACAGACTGATGTATTTCAGGGGGAGGGGGCAGAGATTAACCAGAGAACTTATATGCATATATGCATAACCCATGGACACAGACAATAGAGTGGTGAAGGCCTAGGGAGCAGGGGTTGGGAGGACAGGGTGGAAGGGGTCAATGTGGGGGAGGGGGCATCTGTAATACTTTCAACAATAAAGATAAATTTTAAAAAATATAAGAGGGTGGAAGGTAAGAGCACAATGGGCTCAGAAGTAGAAAGTGGAGGTCTGAGGCAGGACAGTGCGCACGCCTGGTTAGCAGCAGCGGGGTTGGAGGGACGCAGGCCGAGCCAGAATCGGCCCTGGGCACGTCCCTTTCCCTTCCCACCACACAGATCTAGCGCAGCAGGCTCGCCGGCACGCAGGGCGCAGGGCGTGCTGAGTGGGGAGGTGCTGTGCGGAGGCCCGGGACAAGGGCTCCGCATCCTGCTCTGCCTGTGGGCGCCACCTGCCCGGGCTGCTGGCCTCAGCTCCTGTGCTGGCGTTCTCATCCGTAGGATGGGGATATGCTAGCCCCCACCTGATGTGCTGGTGAGGCTTGAGCAGTCGTAGATGACAAGCATGTGGCTCAGGGCAGAGCACCAGGCAAGCGTGTAAACATGCCCGGTCTGTCATCGTCTCCAGCAGAGAACGGGCCCGCTCTCGGCTTCCGTCAGCTGCCCTCCTCTCCGTGTCACCGTCGGGTGTTCGTTCCCACAGGCTTCTGTCTCTGATGGGTCGGTCCCTCCTGTAGGCGCGGACAGTTAGTGTCTCGAGCCCAGAGCTGTATGTGACGAAACACTCAGCTGAGGAGAGCTCTGCTGAGAAAGCAGGTCCTTTGTGCTCTCCTGACTCTAGGAAGCCTGTTTACGCCCCTGCTGTGCTTCTGACACCAGGGAAGGGGGTCGTGCAGAGGGTTCCAGCTGTGCTCTCTCCTCTCAGGTGGGGCACCCACGTGTGGAGCTGACCCTCTCAGAGCTCCAAGACATGGCAGCCAGGCAGCAGCAGCAGATCGAAAACCAGCAGCAGATGTTGGTCGCCAAGGTGAGTTACAGAAGCCGCGGCGGGAAACGGGCAAAAGCGTGTTCTCCAACTGGTCCTTTCGGTGGGGTTCCTACGCTCCCAGGCAACTCTCGTCAGCAGGGCCAGGCCACGGGAGTCTCAGCACCCGGTTTCTCTGTCATCTCCTCCCTACCAAACACATGCGTGGCTTCCAGACGTGCGAGGGTGTCAGGGCAGGAGCACTTGACCCTTGACCTGCACACACAGACGCACCAGAAACGATCGACCTTGCCCCGTTGTGGATAAAATTTAAGGGTGTTTTCCGTTGTCGCCTCCTTTTCCCGCCGGGTGTGCGCTCAGCTGTGTGGTCGGCCTTGGCGTTCTGGAGGAAGCCAGCGGTCCATGACCCCCTGCTGGTCCCGGCCCCGAGACAGGACACTGGTCATCAGGGCTGCCCTGGCCTGGGCCACGCTCCGAGGCCCCGTTTGGTTGACTGTGGTGAGGGGCACAACGCGCTCTACGTTTGTTGCTGAGACTCTGAAACAGTAGGATTTAAAGTTTTTCCAAACGATGGTTTAGTCATGGATTTTCAAGTGAAAACCAGACCTGTCATCCGTGCCCTCTGGAAACGGCTCCCACTGTGACAAGCTAGACGTCCTGAGCTGCTGAGAGAGCCCGTAGCTTCGCTGCCCGCTCTTCCTGCTCTCTCTGCCAGAGAGCCCCTTTTTCTCTGTATTCTTTCCCGTTACAGTGGATGTGCAGTATTACACGGGTTTCCAGGGTGCAGCGTAGCGGTTAGCCATTTCCATAGCCTACACAGTGGTCCCCCTGAGAAGCCTAAGGCCCCCTTGGCACCATAGTTATGATACTGGTATTGACTGTGTTCCCTGTGCTGGTCTTTCCATCCCTGGGACCATTCTTTTTTTTTTTTAATATATATATTTTATTGACTTTTTACAGAGAGGAAGGGTTAGGGATAGAGAGTTAGAAACATCGATGAGAGAGAAACATCGATCAGCTGCCTCCACGCCCCCTACTGAGGATATGCCTGCAACCAAGGTACATGCCCTTGACTGGAATCGAATCCAGGACCCTTCAGTCCCCAGGCCGATGCTCTATCCACTGAGCCAAACTGGTCAGGGCTCTGGGACCATTCTTAACTACAGTTTGTATTCTCAGTCCCTTCACTTTTCCACACAGTCCCCCACCCCCTTCGGTGGCAATCGGCAGTCTGTTCTGTGTCTGTGAGTCTGTTTCTGTGAATTGTGTTCGTTTATTGTTTCTTAGATTCCACATAGAACTGAACCTGTAGATTTTCTTAACCATATGTCCAATCCAACTTTTTTCATTTATTGAATGATCTTGTAATTCATTGTACTGTCCACTTTTATGTAAATAATAGGTTAAGGCGCACTTGTTCTTAAAAGTTGTCTTACGAAGTTTATTGGACTTATAAGAATAAAAAACAATTAGAAGTTAAATACATTGGAAATATTTCATCTTATTAATAAGATTTCTAAGATGAAATGTACATAGTATTATGTAATTATAATATTTTCTAATTCTACTTTTTATTTCCTTTCCAAATCTTGACCCAAGAGTATTATTGTTGAGGAAATTCTTAGGTATTTTCAGGGTGTGAACCGCGAGCGCACGCTGACTTCCCATGTGTCAGTGTGTGATGCCTGCACAATCGCACAGGGAGGTTCTGTACGTGCATACGGGCCTTGAAGATTAATGCTGACTTATCCTTAAGGTGTGTGTTCAGATTAATGGGGAAACTACTAAAGTGATTATATTTTACTTTAGGGTTGTCCTGTTCTTGTTTAACTATAAAATGTTCCATTAGCCCTGACCGGTTTGGCTCAGTGGATGGAGCGTCGGCCTATGGACCGAAGGGTCCCGGGTTTGATTCTGGTCAAGGGCATGTACCTTGGTTGTGGGCACATCCCCAGTGGGGGGTGTGCAGGAGGCACCTGATCGATGTTTCTCTCTCATTGATGTTTCTGACTCTCTATCCCTCTCCTCTCCTCTCTGTGAAAAACCAATAAAATATATTTTAAAAAATGTTCCATTAGTTTTGAAGAAGCTAATCCTAAAGAAAACAAACACTTCCTGGGGTGTCACTCAGCAAATGAGAGGTTTATCGCTTATTTGATCACTTACCCCTTTTCAGTAGACAGCCCCCTGCTGGCCATGCCACTTCCTGTAGGTGAAAGGGCCTTGGAAGCCATTGCAGCAGAAGCCCTTTGGGCAGCAGGACGCTGTGGGCTGGCAGACAGGATGGATGAGCCGGGTGGTGCCTGAGCAGCCCAGGCTGCCTTATCCGCGCGAGGCTCCTGTGGGAGCACTTGCAGGCTGCGTGGTCGGAGGGTGCCGAGCGAAGCCCGCCTGTGAACCCCGACTCTCCTCTCACTTCCTCCCGCACAGTAACCAGTGTGTGCCGTCTTATGTGCGTGTGGTCCCTCGGGCATGTTCATGGTTTTTTTTGTTAATCCTCACCCGAGGATATTTTCCCATGACCTTTTAGAGAGCGTGGAAAGGAGGTGTGGGGAGAGAGGGAGGGAGAGATCCACTGACCTCCTCCCACTGGGGCCAGGGATCAAACCCAGAACCCAGGTACAGCTCCCAACTGGAATCAAACCTGAGACCCTTTGGTGCGCGGCTGACGCTCCAACCACTGAGCAACACAGGCCAGGCCCTGGAACCTTTCTTTCGTATTTAAATAGGTGATACTGTGGCATGCACCCCAGGTTTTTCGTGTCTAAAAGGAAGCATGCATCGCAGTTCTCAGTGAGCTGTGTTTCTCTTATTAGGAGCAGCGTCTACATTTTCTAAAGCAGCAGGAGCGCCATCAGCAGCAGTCGATTTCTGAAAATGAAAAGCTTCAGAAACTGAAAGAACGGGTTGAAGCCCAGGAAAACAAGCTGAAGAAGATCCGAGCCATGCGGGGGCAGGTGGACTACAGCAAGATCATGAACGGCAATCTGTGTATGTCCCTCCGCTTGCTCCCACGCTCACGGGCCGGGAGGCGAACGCAGTTGGGTTTCTGCACACGGTCGGTCACGCCTGAGTCAGAGCTGGTGTGGAGAGTGCACTGCTCGCCGAGGGGAAGAGGGTGGGCGGGCTGGGCTAAGTGGTCTTGGGGTCTCCCCGCCCGGCCGTGCAGCACTGGCCCAGCTCCTCATGGGGGCCTGTCATCATTAAGCAGCGGAAGTCTCACCTGCGTGTAACGATAGGCCACACAAATGCACACTTTCTGTGTTTGTCGGGCGGGTCTTCGTCACCCTGTTAATCCAGTGCGTGCCTGCTCCGTGTTCAGTGGTGACAGAGCAGACGGCGATGGCCGGCCTCACAGAGCCGGGTCTGCTGGTGCCTTGAGATTCCCGGGTGGCTGTGGGACTCACTGCCCATCAGAGAATGTCCACTCGTGAGGGAAAATACTGTTTGCCATGCGAGCAAGTCACGCGTGTCCCGAGGGCGCCTGGAATGTATCGTGGGTTCTGGTGTCACAGTCTTCTCCCTGGGTCTGGCCCTCGGTGATGCTGGAGTTGAGTTAAATGTATAGACAGGAAGGAAGCGCACCAAACAGAGGTAACACCACACCAGGAAAGGAGACTCTCAGCTGAGTGATGTTTTCTTTCTTGTGGGAATTACAGCTGCCGAGATAGAGAGGTTCAGCGCCATGTTCCAGGAAAAGAAGCAGGAGGTGCAGACGGCCATTCTGCGCGTCGACCAGCTCAGCCAGCAGCTGGAGGACCTCAGGAAGGGGAAGCTGAACGGGCTGCAGCCTTACCCCGGCAAGCTGACGGGCCCGGCCGCCGCGGAGCTGAAACGGCTGTACCAGGAGCTGCAGGTAACGGGGGTCCGGGGTGGGTTTAGTGTCGTGTCCTGATCTCCAGGTTTTCTTCTGTGGGCTGGAGACCTCAGCTGCTGGGGACACACTGATGGGCTCTAACTTGGTAGAGGCAGGAAATGTAAGTTTTTAGTATCTTCACAGAGTTCTGCATCTACCACTACAGTCAAGTATAGAACATCTTCATCAGAAGCCCCACCCCCTTAGCCATCCCTTAGAAGCCCCACCCCCTTAACCATCCCTCAGAAGCCTCACCCCCCCCCGCCCCCCCCCCCCCCGGCCCTAAGCAGTCAGGAACCTCCTCCCCGTCTCTATAGCTCCGCCTCTTCTGGACACGTCACATATACAGGTTCGTGTAGTGTGTCATGTGTGGTTCTATGTGACCGGCTTCTGCCACGCGTTTTCAGTGCAGAATTGAATTGGCAGTACAATGAACTAGTAAAGAATTAAGCTTTAGGTGATCTTTAAGGTGTCTGTGTAAACTGTTCTGATGAGATTCTTAGATGCCTGCTGTTCAATCCTTGACTCAGTCAGCATGAGCTGCTGTAACAAAATACTGTAGACGAGGAGGGTTACCTAGACCCTGAGGTCTCACAGTTCCGGAGGCCGAACTCCAAGATCAACAGCCGGCAGACACGGTTCATGGAGGGTCTGCTTCGGCTTGAGGACGGCCACCTTCTCACTGTGCCCTCACGGCTCTGGTCTCTTCCTCTTCTTTTAAGGACACTTGCAAGAACCCCATCACGGGCCCCATTCCCATCACCACTGCTAAGCCAGATCCCCTCCCAGAGGCCCCACCTTTAAAGACCCCTGAGGCTGAGCGCTTCAGTATGGAAATTCTGGGAGAACACAGACATTCAGTCCATAGGAATCCACAAGATTCCCATTTCTCAGAAGTTGTCATCAGCAGGTGATGTTTCAAGCCAGAAGCAAGTTTTGCAATTCTATTAGTACTTGGTAGAAAAAGTACCATATCATTTTATGCAATGAGAATATTTAATTAGAGTAAATTAAATATCACGTTTGTTGCTGTTCTCTAACATAAATGCATACAAATAAAATATAAAATTTTATGCTATCAACATTTTGTTGTTATTAACCCTCATCAGAGGATATTTTTTCCATTGCTTTTCAGAGAGAATAGGAGGAAGGGAGAGAGAGAGGAAGAAAGAGAGAGGGTGAGGGAAAGAAACATCTATGTGAGAGAGACACATCGATTGGTTGTCTCCTGTACATGCCTCAACCGGGGCCGGGGATTGAGCTTGCAGCCCAGGTATATGCCCTTGACCGGGGATAGAATCCACAACCCTTCAGTCTGCAGGCTGGCGCTCTAACCACTGAGAAACACCGGCCAGGGCTATTTCTAATTTTTTTTACAGCAACCTATGTTAAGAAGCATGTTCCCCATAACCAATGGACACAGGCAGTAGGGGGGCGAGGGCATGTGCTAGGGGGTAGAGCAGCTGGGGAGAGGTCAAGGGGGGAAAAGGAGACATATGTAATACTTTCAACAATAAAGAATTTAAATTAAAAAAATAGCGTGCTCCCTGTCCAGTGCATGCATACGACATGTGCTAGTACACGTGTGCGAGCATGCATACGGCGTGTGCTAGTACACATGTGCGAGCATGCATACGGCATGTGCTAGTACACGTGTGCATCTGGAGCTGAGCGTGACGGGACTCACGTTCTCTGTGTGTCTCTGTCAGTTCTCTGTAGTGCTGGCTGCAACCCACTGAAGCGATAGAACATGGTCGGGCAATGTGGGCCATCCTTTGTGCAATCCCCGCTGCCTCTGCCGTGAGGTGCCTCCTTACGTGGCCTGTGGGGGGTGGAGAAGACACCGCTCCTTAGTGCCCTAGAGGAGTGTTCAGGGCACTTGTCACTACAGTGCCATCCCCAAGGACGGAGGTATGGTCCCCAGTCATTACTGGTGCCAGTCATTCCGTTTGCTTCAAAGAGGACACATGGTTGCAGATCTTTGCTTTTTTTTGGTTCCTAAGAGAGCTGCTGGCTCCGCCTGTGCTGTGCCCGCGAGCACTGTGCACCCGCAGCAGCGCGCTCCTGTGACTGCACATCCGGGCTCAGCGACTTCGCCTGTCCTTACCCTCCCTGGCCGTTTAATGCAAACCATACAAGTTGTATTTTCTATTTGCAGATTCGTAACCAGCTTAACCAGGAACAGAATTCAAAACTGCAGCAGCAGAAGGACCTCTTAAATAAGCGCAACATGGAGGTGGCCATGATGGACAAGCGCATCGGCGAGCTGCGCGAGCGTCTGTACGGGAAGAAAATCCAGGCACGTGGAACAGCAAGTGTGTCCCCCAGGGGAGAGGGGCCCGAGAGCAGTCCTGTTGCGTACGTAGCCCCAGATCCTAGGTTACCAGAGAGGGCCACTCACAGGCCTATGGGCCGAGGCCCTCCCTGACGTCTCGCCCTTCCTGGACGCTCATTCCTCAGGTTGGTGGGGCTGCTCAGTACGAGTTAGTGAGTGAGCTTCACCGAGGAGATGCTGACTCCTTTCTTCCCGGTTGCAGCTGAGCCGTGTGAATGGCGCGTCGTCGCCACAGTCACCCCTGAGCACGCCCGGCAGGGTGGCTGCCGTGGGACCTTACATCCAGGTTCCCAGCGCCGGCAGCTGCTCAGCGCCGGGGGACCCCGTAAAGCCCCAGTCTCTCACTGTTGCTTCAGGAGCTGCCCATGGGAGGCCCAAACCTGGTAAGTGGCCGGCCCTCTTCCCGGGAGCATGAGCAGGAAGGGGGGCCGTGGAGCGGCGTCCTCCGAGGGGCCCTGCGTGTTCCTTCCGTCTCCCCCGAGGCACCACATCCTCCAGGGCAGCTTGGGGAGCAGTGTGCTGCCACGGTGACCATCCCATAGACAGCACTGTGACTGCGCTCCCCTCCCCCACTCCGCGTGCCTCAGTCAGTCAGAAAGTCCACAGACCACCCCCTCGCCCTGGGCCACTGAGGCGCAGGGACCAGCGCGGCCCAGCTCCGTGGGGCGTGTGGCGCTCCCACTTCCTGGCTACCCGGGCAGGCTCTCCACAGAGACGCCGCCCCCCTCCTCAGAGGAGGGTCGGCTGGTTCTCAGCAGATGCACGAGAGCCGGGGCTCCCTTACAGGAGGACGCGTTATGGCTGGGGGGACGCAGGCCCCGTAGCTCCTGCCATGTTGGCAGGTCCCCACACCGCAGCAGCCCTACACCGACGACCACAGCCCTGCGACTGGCCTGCCGGGCCTGTGGGAGGGGCCCTTGGAGACTTGGGGCGTCTTCTGTTTGCTGACTTCCTGCTCTAGTGCCGGCACCTGCGCTGCAGCCACACCTCTGCTGCTCCCGGCGGGCGGGAGCCCTCAGATTCGGCTGACTCTCAGCAGCGTGCAGGCTCTGTGGTCGGTGTGGCTCTAATGGCACCTCCTCTGATAAGCTGCTGTTTATAGTCCAAACCCCCCGTGGTGGGAGCAGATATTCGTCTGGTTCCAATGACGACAATTAGCCCCACCAGCTGCTTCTCTGCCGCCTTCCTCGTCACCCCTTCCCGAGCTGGGCCTGTCTCCACGTCCCTGTTCTCTGGGTCCGTGCAGGGCCCCTCAGGGTTGCACAAGACACCTTGCAGGGCCCGAGAATGCCCTTCAGAAGCTCAGAACCAGCCTGGGTCTCAGGTGTGCTGTGAGGGGACCACCTGGGACACCTGCGTCACCCGCACGGGGCAGAACCTGGGCCCAGCTGTGGATCTGGGGAAAGAAAGCTCTTCGGTGGGGACGCTGACCGTGCTGTGGCTCTTCTGGTTCCGTGCCCCACAGATGACCATGGTAGACCCAGAGTGACCCGCTCGTGGACAGTGTCCGACCTGGACATCGGGCCCGACTGCGGCTCCGCACGGCAAGCTGCAGACTCCCTGACAGACCGTATGTCAGCGGGCCGGCCGGGGGGAGCTCTGTCCCTCATGCTGCTCAGGCAACAGCCACTCTGTTTTCCAAACCGAGAAAGGCCTGGGCACCCGTCTAGACTTGAGAGAGATGCCACCTGAACGTGGCCTGCCCCTCCCTTCAGCCAGGTGCCAGGTGGGCCGGGCCATGCACCCGGGTCCCGCTCGGGGAGGCTGAGCGATGCTGGCACAGGAGGGTGTTTTGGTTTTTTACCAAATGAAGAGGATTTCCTGAGTTCACGGGGCGGCATTTAGCTTTATCTCCCTTCATACTTGAAGGTGATTGTCCCTTTATAATAAAATGAAGTGATCTTCCTTCTATACCTTCTGCCTTATCCCCAGAAAACAAATTTCTCTCTTCATCCCTCCTTCACCTTTCTGTGACTGACGGGTTGGCCACATTCCTGGTGACCTTGAGAGAGGGCACGGGAAGTCCGAGCGCTCGGCCTGAGCGTCTGCAGTGGACTCTTTCCCATCAGCCCGAGCTTTCACGTTGGGCCTCCCCAGGGGGTAAACATCGCCTTCCCTGGGGAAGAAAGAAAAGCACCCCAGCCCGGAATAGGCTGACAGGCCACACGGGAGCGAGGTGACCTTTGGCCTTGGACTGCTCAGCAGGGCCCTGCAGCTTGGCTGAGCCATGTGGAGCCTGCTGCCTGGAGCTGGGGTAACATTAGCAGTGCGATGCAGGGTTAGCAGTGCTGCCGCAGGGGTGGATGCAGCTCTGGAGCAAGCCGGGGCAGGGCCCAGCCCGGCTCAGAGCTCTGCCCGTCCTGCACGCGCCGGGACCTCCGGTCGTGCCCAGAGCACGTGCAAGCCAGCCTTCCCATCCCGGAGTTGCAGGCTTTGGCTCCGCAACGTTGTGGAGAGGAAGAGTGAGTTCCCTCTGCCCCTCAGTCGTGTCCACCTGCCGCGCCGGCTGGAGGGACGAGGATGTGCTGTTCTGCCAGGGCCCAGACAGTCCCCGGGATTTCCTCCCGTCCCATGTGGCTGAGGCTGGGTGTCGGCACGTCCGTCAGCCCATGCCCGCTGCGAGACACGAGCTGGTTGGGGCTAGAGCCTGGCCTGCCGATGGGAGTGAGTGGGTGCCCTTTTTCAGTTTGGAAAACGTTCTGTAAAAACGTAGCTTCTCAGTGCTTTTCTGAAAATGCGGGCTTGACTGCCTTTCTGACCACTGCTGTGGGGCGCAGCCTGTCTCCAATCAGTGGGACCGCACCGGCCTCTTGTGATCATGCCTCGCTGCAGAGCAGGGGTGGGGAACGTCGGCCTGCGGGCTGTGTAACGCCCGCGAAATCGTTGGGTCTGGCCCTGCCAAGGCATCAGGGGTGAGTCAATTCAATGTTTGACCAAATAGAGCAGCCTCATTTTTAAGTTGATAATTTTGTATGGACCACGAATGATGTTATAAATATCCAAATGGCCTTTGGCAGAAAAAAGGTTCCCCACCCCTGCTTTAGATGATAGAAATTTCTAATAGATCAGAGTTGAATTTTTCTTTTAACACTGAGTGGTGCAGATCAAGCCTGTTATGGAGTCAAAGGAGAGTTCTTTACTGTTGTACGTAACTGTATCTGTAAGCAGTGTTTGAACAGTAAGGGCCGTGCTTGCTTCGCTCCTGAGTGTTGTTGTAAGGGTTTGAGCTGTGCTTGAATGAGGGCTGACTGTCTCTGCAGACCTCTGTCCCTGGCTGGGTCATTGCTGGAGCCTGCACACCGAGCCACGCAGCGCTGGGGGGCCTGGCCCACAGAGGCCGCCCTGATCCCGCCGCGCACTCGCGAGCTGGCGTGCGGGGAGGGGTCAGCCCTGGCGGTGCCCCTCCATCAGAATGATGTTCCAGAAAGTGACTTTCTTTTCTGATGGGGCTACTCCTATGCTAACTCACCTAATTTAAAGACAAACTTGACTTAAATTCTATGTTCTTTTCAAGCTAATGATGGAAACTGGCCAACACTAAAACAAAATATGAGCTCTTCGGTGAAACCAACACAGATGGCCCCTGTGGACTGGAAGGACCCGAGCGTGGAGGGGCCGCTCAGGCAGGGCCCCGTCTCCAGCCAGCCTGCGCCCTTGTCAGCTCTGGGAGCCCCGGAGAAGCTGGTAGGCCCCTTGTCATGACCCCTGGGACACAGATGAGCTCCTAACCCTGCTATGTCTGGCCCTTGTCTTCGAGGGTAGAAGGTGTCATGAGGCAAATTATTCTTACTAGCGTCCAAACGACACCCAGTCTGAAGGAGTCCATGGCCCTACGCACCCGCGCAGTGAGCACGTCAGGCCTTAGTCAGGTGGTTCTGTCGCAGGCAGGTGACAGCCCGCCGTGCCCGATCCCCGGCGCTGTGCCGGCCACAGCCGACTTGAAGGATTACAAGTCCTACTTTGTCTCCTCATGTGACTGTGGATGGGAATCTGCTTAACTTTTCAAAGGATGACTGTGTTTTCTTCACGTTTAAATTTAGGGCATCGAGATGGGTAAAATGCCACCCCCCGTCCCTGGTGTCGGCAAGCAGCTGCCGCCGAGCTACGGCACACACCCAAGTCCTGCGCCCGTGGGTCCAGGGCCCACAAACTCCCTGGAGAGGAGGAAGGAGGGCAGCTTGCCCAGGCCCAGCGCAGGCCTGGCCGGTCGGCAGAAGCCCGGCCCTCTGCCCTCCGTGGGCAGCACCCACCCGCCGGGCTCCTCCCAGCAGATCCAGCAGCGGATTTCTGTGCCCCCGAGCCCCACGTACCCGCCCGCAGGGCCGCCTGCATTTCCCACTGGAGACGGCAAACCTGAGCTCCCACTGACTGTGGCCATCAGGCCCTTCCTGGCAGACAAAGGGTCCAGGCCACAGTCCCCCAGGAAAGGACCCCAGACAGTGAATTCAAGTTCCATATACTCCATGTACCTCCAGCAAGCCACGCCCCCCAAGAATTACCAGCCCGCAGCGCATGGCGCCTCGAATAAGTCGGTCAAAGCAGGTACAGTAGCTTGTGCTCTCCCTCCTGGGGCCAGGGCGCTGTGCTCTCCTCTAGGAACATGCCGACCCACAGCCTCACATTTGGGCCACACGCTACCTAGGACCAACCCAGAGCCTTACCTCTCACGCCTTCCGAGCTGCGTGAGATGGGGTCACAGCTGACTTCCTGTCGGAGCGCCCACCCCCTGGGAAGTCCAGCTGCGGGAAGGGTGTGATTGAGCAGTGTGCTCCCTCCTTCGTCCTGGTACCTAGTGCAGCTCTCCCGGGAGCCGGGGTGGGGCTCTGCCTAGACCTCGTCTCCACCTCCTGCCGTCGCTGAGCCAGGCCCTGGGGCAGCAGCTGGGCGGCGAGGGGTGTCTTCTGCTTTGGGCATTCCTCCCCTCTCCCCCGCCCCAAGAGCCGCAGGGGAGAACAGCCTGATTCGGGTGAGGGGACATGGCCCTGGGGGCGAGGTGTTGGAGGGAGCAGGTCGGAGAACAGGGCCTAGTTCCACACCTCCTACGGTCAGTGGGTTCTGACTTGGGTGGTAGGGTCCTGCCCGTTGGGCTTTCTTAGATGTTCTTGGGCGTGAGCCGCAAGCTTCCAGACTCGCAGTTGAGGGACTCCTGGGTGCCTGGGCCCCCCCTCTCCCCCCTGTGCCCAGCAACCCCTGAGGCAGACACTGCACTGACCAGGGGCTGGAGCGGCCGAGACCCTTCCCTAGAACTCCAGGCGGCCTCCCTGTCAGGCCCGGCCGGGGCTTCCTGCTGTGCCCCTACGTCCGAGGCTCAGCTCCTTGGCCAGGAGCCAGGGACAGCCTGTTTGGGTGGGAAGCCCGGTCCATGGCCATTTTAAATGCTCGTTTGGAAAAGCCCCCATTCTGGGATCCCAAAGGCAAAAGCAGAAGTTAGGTGCTCCACGTTCCAGAGTGTCGGTGAGGTTCTTTGAGCAGAGGACACGCGTGGGGCTTGAGTTGGGGCTCACCGCGTGGCCGGTGCAGCTCGTTGGCTGGAGCGTCGTCCCGGGCACTGAGGGCCGTGGGTCTGATTCCAGGGCGGGTGCGTACCCGGTTGTAGGCTCAGACAGGGTTAGGGGGCATGTAGGACGCAGCCAGTCAATGTTTCTCTCCATCTCCCTTCCTTTCTCTCTAAAATTAATAAAAAATGTGTTCTCTGGTGAGGATTAAAAAATAATAATAAATTTATTTTAAAATTAGGGTTCAACAGCCAGGCCTGCCTCTGGTGTAAGCAGAGGTGTGTAGTGGCGGCCTGGGTGCAGGTGCTGAGGGTCCCCGTCCTGTCTCCTCAGTGTACGGGAAGCCCGTCCTGCCATCGGGCTCAGGCTCAACGTCCCCGTCGCCGTTGCCGTTTCTTCATGGGCCGCTGGCCACCAGCACCTCGCAGCCCACGCCCCCTGCAGAGAGTGCCGAGCGGGAGCCCGAGCAGGACAGCCCGGCCCCGCCCGCGGAGGCCACGGGCGCCATGGAGAGCCTGCCGCGGCCGCTCAGCCCCACCAAGCTCACTCCCATCGTGCACTCCCCGCTGCGCTACCAGAGCGACGCGGACCTGGAGGCCCTGCGCCGGAAGCTGGCCAACGCGCCGCGGCCGCTGAAGAAGCGCAGCTCCATCACGGAGCCCGAGGGCCCAGGCGGGCCCAACATCCAGAAGCTGCTCTACCAGCGCTTCAACACCCTGGCCGGCGGCATGGAGGGCACCCCGTTCTACCAGCCCAGCCCCTCGCAGGGCCTCACGGGCACCCTGGCCGACATGGACAATGGGAACACCAATGCCAACGGGAACCTGGGGGAGGCCAGCCCTGCCCAGCCCACAGCCCCGCTGCCCGTCGAGCCTGCTCCTGCCTCAGACGCCAATGACAATGAGCTCCCTTCCCCTGAGCCTGAGGGGCTCGTCCGTCTCCAGACCACCCCCCAGACCGTGGAGCCTGCGGAGGACAACAACAACAACGTGGCCACGGCCCTGTCCACGGAGCAGGTCCCGAGCCCTGGGGCCGAGGCCCCCTCTCCAGGGCAGGAGCCAGTTTCCCCATCGCGTCCCCCCGCCGCACCCCTGCTTGCAGCCTCTACGGTGGGTACGGGCCTCGGCAGGGCCCCCTGTGCTGTGGGGGACCCAGGCTGCGGTGGGCGTGGCAGATGGTCCCGGCCCATAGGGAGTCAGGCCCAGGGCAGGGCTCCGTGGGCTCGTACTGGAGGCCCAGCCGGGAGGCCCGAGGAGGGAAGCTGCCCTGGGACCTGGCGGGAGGCCGAGCTGAGGGAGCGAGCGGCTGGGAGTCCCTCAGCTGGTGGGAAGGAGCTGCCGCTCCGGAGGGAGCAGTGAAGCTGGGTGTCACCCCCTGGCTCGTGGGGTCCCCTTTAAATCCAAGCCTCCTCTTCACAGAGCAAGCGGACCAACCTGAAGAAGCCCAACTCCGAGCGCACCGGCCGCGGGCTGCGCGTCCGTTTCAACCCCCTGGCGCTGCTCCTGGACGCGTCCCTGGAGGGAGAGTTCGACCTGGTGCAGAGGATCATCTACGAGGTGAGCCGAGCGGAGCCCCTGCCTGGGCGCCCCACACGCGCAGGCGTGGCTCACACACCCTGTGTCCCAGGTGGAAGACCCCAGCAAGCCCAACGACGAAGGGATCACCCCGCTGCACAACGCCGTCTGCGCCGGCCACCACCACATCGTGCGGTTCCTACTGGACTTTGGTGTCAACGTGAACGCCGCCGACAGCGATGGCTGGTGAGCCCCCCGCGGGCAGAGGGGCCGAGGGTCTGGAGCACAGGGAGTGAAGGGTGAGGGGTCAGGGCGCCCACTCGTCCTAGGCTGCTCAGCACACCCTCCGCTTTGCTTTCTGGATGATGTTGTAAAAGGCACAGCCGTGCTTCCCTTTTCTTAAATGTGTTTATTGACTTTTTTAAAGAGAGAGGAAGGGAGGGGAGAGAGAGAGAACCATCAGTGAGAGAAACGTTAATCAGCTGCCTCCTGCATGCCCCCTACTGGGAATCGAACCCGTGACCTCTCTGCACAGGATGAAGTCCAACCAGCTGAGCTGCACGGGCCGGGCTGTGGCTCAGTCTGTCCACCTGGTGATTAACACGCCGCCCGGCCACGCGTTCAGCAGTCAGGACTCTTGTCTGCTTAGTGGCTGGGTCGGGGGTCGTGGCTGCGGGGTCCGGTGCTGCCATGGAGGCCCGGCCTCCCGGGGTCGCTGTCAGCCTCAGGCAGCTGCCTACACCTGTCTCGGGCGCCCCTCAGCCACGCTCTCCAGGAGTGTGTGTGAGGCCCAGGACAGGTGGTAGTGGACACCACACCACTGGAGACAGCGCGGGACCGGCGGGCACTGAGGCTCCGCAGCCCGGGGCCCTGCCACTCCAGGGGCCACACACGCCTTCACCTCCCGCCCTGCAGGACGCCGCTGCACTGTGCCGCCTCCTGCAACAGCGTGCACCTCTGCAAACAGCTGGTGGAGAGCGGTGCCGCCATTTTTGCCTCGACCATCAGCGACATTGAAACTGCTGCGGACAAGTGCGAGGAGATGGAGGAGGGCTACATCCAGTGCTCCCAGTTTCTGTATGGTACGCAGGCGTCCTCTCGGCCTGCAGGGGGCATGCGCTGGGCTGGCAGACCGGGCCCTAACTGCAGGGGCAGCCAGTTAGTTCAGAGGGAAGCCCCTGTCCCTTTGCTCCCTCCTGAGACCTGTCTGAAAGTCCGAGTCGGCAGGAGGGTGCTGTGCAGCTGGCTAAACACACGCTCCCGGTACCGAGGCGGCGGCCAGCCCGGAGGCCCATGGTGGGACAGTGACCATGGGCGGGAGGAGGGAGGCACTCAGGTCACTAGCCTGCGGGGCTTTCCTGGGCGTGGGCCGGCCCCGCACTGCCACGTGTGAGTGCCAGCTGCCCTCCAAGCAGTCACCCTACTCTTCGGTCCCCGACTTTGTGCTAAATGTGAGGTGTACGTTTCTCCCCAAGAAATGCCTGTGGACTCAGACCCTCAAGCGGCAGTGCCTACCTGCGGGGTGTGGCCATGGGCAGCAGCTGGGCCTGGCTTCCGACCCACAGCCTCGCCTCGGCCTCGCTGGGCCGCCCAAGAGCAGCAGTGCGTCCGGTCTGGCCCCGCAGCGGGGCTCTCGCTGCCCATCCTCCGTGAGGCCTGACCACTGGCCGTCTTGCCACAGGGGTGCAGGAGAAGCTGGGCGTGATGAACAAGGGCGTGGTGTACGCGCTGTGGAGCTACGAGGCCCAGAACAGCGACGAGCTGTCCTTCCGAGAAGGCGACGCCATCACCATCCTGAGGCGCAAGGACGAGCACGAGACCCAGTGGTGGTGGGCTCGCCTGGGGGACCGGGAGGGCTACGTGCCCAGAAACCTGCTGGGGGTGAGTGCGCAGCCGCGCCGAGCTTGTGCCGGAAAACCGCTGTCCAGCGTGGCCTGTCCTGCTGGGGCCCGCGGGCAGGCACTGCCCTCCCCATGCTCAGTGCTCTGCAGGCGGGCCTTTGCGGTCGGCCCTGTGGGGGGCCCAGCCCAGCTGCTCAGTGCCTTTTTCTCATGGGAACTCCCTCGGGCGCCCCATCTCACCCCAATCAATCAGAAACTTGCTTACTGGAAAGGGGGGAGAGGGAGAGCCTGCAGGTCGCTGTGAGAGAGGGGGGCTCGGACCGGGTGGAGGTGGGCTGGGTGCGGGTGCTCTGGGTGTCAGGCAGGGCCTCCCGGGCAGCTGACGGGAGCTGGACCTGGACGCTGTCCTTGCAGCTGTGTCCTCGGATCCAGCCCCGGCAGCGAACGCTGGCCTGAGCCCCGCCAAGGAGCCGCTGAGGTCGCCCGCGTCCCTGCGCGGAAGCTGGAGTCTATGGTGCTCACGCAGCAGAAGCCCACAATGTGAACCGCAGGCTCGGGAGGCCTCCTCCAGCTGCCTCCAGAGGACTGAGCTTTGCCAATGACTGTCAACCCAAATAAATGCCCAGCTTTCTACGCCTGTTGCCAATAGACGCCCTAGAGTGAACCCCCGGATGGTTGCCAGTGGAGACCAAGGCCTGACTGACTGGCCCCAAGGCCACCCTCATGCTCCATGTCACTCACCAGCAGTGAGTGCGCCCGCTGCTGTGCGTGCTCCCCGAGCCCTGCCTACCTGCCGCTGAGCACCTCAGCACCAGGTCCTTCCCTTCGTGACCAGAGCAGCCTGCGGGGAAACCCGTGCGGTGGCCCTGACACGGGGGTTCCACTTCCTGTTCCAGCCCGTGGTGCGGGGCTGGACTTCAGGCCCCAGGCAGGGACCTCGAGACCAAGGCCAGGAGCCTGTCCGCACTGACCTCCGGGCTCCCTTCTCTGCAACCCTTGCTGCCCAGGTGGGGTTCTGATCCCCGCTCAGCCCCTCGGTTTCATTAATTCATGGGAACCAGAAACAAGAGAAATGCCATTGGCTCTGTGCCTGGTTGGGGCTGGGTGGGCCCTGAGTGTAGGCAGACCCTGCCCCCCACCCGCCAGGAGCCTGAGGCCGGTCACTCGGGTGGCATGGTCGTCAGGAGGGGCAGCTGTGGGCATGAGGGTGGGCCTCCCCGTTTGGCCAGCCATGATGCGGTGACCTTGGCAGGCCCTTCACCGAAGGCAGCTGAACGCACAGGCTTTTATACCAAAAGTATTTTTGACTAGACGTTCGCAACTACCAGGATGATGCTGGAGATGTCGAGAAGTCTCATTAAATTCCAGGCCCGCAGGCTTTCTTTTCCATGGACGAGTCTGTATGATTCTGTATAGACATGTGTACAGACGGCTGCTGTACTGGTCCCCTTGAAGCATTGCGTGTACACAGCGCTGATGGAGCGTGAAGACCCCGGGGCAGCCTCTGCCGGGGGCCCCCTCCACCCGATGCCGTGTGACGTGCGCAATAAACAGTTTCCCGTGGGTGCGAGTCTGTGTCCTGAGTGAACGGAGCCGCCACAGGGACGCGCGGTGGTCCCGACAGTGAGGCAAGGCCTGGCCCATATTCTCAAAATAGGGTTTAATCAAGCTTTATATACAAATTGTTGTACAATTGTTCTAATAAAGTGAAACAGTGAGTGAAAAGTACAAAACACACAGCTGGCTCCTCCCCCGTAGTGAAGTATCAAAGGCTTGCACAGCCCTGCATTAGTGCCCTAGTGCCATAGTGCCGTCCGCAGCCCGGCCCCGGCAGGCGCAGGGCAGAGCCGCCGAGCCCACGGCCCGGATCACCCGTGAGACGGTTCATGAAGACGAGGGTCCAGAACCTCCTGGTAAACCTGGACTCGTACAAACATGGCAAAGGTTATGCTACAAACAGTTCAGTGGTCGAGTAGCTGGGTCCCCACCCACTTAGGCATCAACAGGAAAACGCAGGCTCTAGCGCCGGAAGCGGTTTGGAGCGTTAATAAACGTGTGCGTGTCGCACTAGGTAAGCGCGCACGACTTTCTCCAGAGCCTCGCGCTGCCTTCCTACCACGCTTGGGGTCGGGGCGAGGCAGTGAGCAGGCTCCGCGCTCCAGCCCGTGCAGTTACTGGTCCCGAGATTCTTGGAGGAGCTTGGCGGCCTGCATGGCAACAGAAACAACTGTGCTGGGTCCTGCCCGGCTGGAGCTGGGGGGGCAGCCTCGCCCTGGGGAAGCTGGGCCCCTCTCAGCAGGAGGCCCAGTCTCCTGCCTGCCCCTGTGCCAACCACCACGGCCCGTACCTTGTGCATGGCTGCCAGCCACGCCGTGGCCTGCTTCCTGCTGCCGTGTGCATCCTCCCCTGCAGTCAGCTTCAGCTGGGCCACGCCCTCCGCCCCTGGGGCCGAGTACTGCAGGGACATGCCCGTGGCCCGCGCGGCGCCCCCTGGGGGAGGGAGGCAGCAGGCTCAGACGCCACTCCCTACCCTGGTGCAGGTCTAGGAGGTGGCAGGGGCCTGTGCTCAGCTGTCACCCCTGCCTGCACCAGAGGCCAGGCAGTCAGTGCTGCCCACCTGAGGACCAGGGTCACGGCCCGGGGAGCTGCGCAGGGCTTAGCACCAGGGAGGCACCAGCCCGGGGGCCCATCTACCAATACTCAAGCTCCCGCCGCAATGCCACGCGGGGGACGGGGTGCGGAGATGGTGCCCATCTCTGTGGGGCCAGCTGCTCCCTGGGACGACTCCTGCCAAAACCTCCCAGGACCAGCCACTCGGGATGAGGGGCCCTTCAGTGCCCGGCAGCGAGGACGGCTATGTGGACAGCAGGCCCCTGGTGAGTCACCTACACTTTACCTGGCGGCTGCAGGAGGCCACCCCATTGGGCAGTGCTCTCCTCTGGGAGCCCCTCCCTGCCTCCAGCCCTCTCTGCGCCAGGCCGGTGGGGGGAGCCCCGGATGAGAGGCCCAAAGGCCTCCTATGACCTGTCAGGAGCTCACGCCTGCGCTCCTGTCAGTCTGATGGCTCCACCCACCTCCTGACTGGAAGGAGTTGCACTGGCACAGCCACGACATGGGCCATCTCCTCTGGCTACTTTGCAACAGTCCCTCGGGCTGACAGACCTGAACAGTTACTACCCTGGCCTCAGGCTCCAAGGAGGCGGCAGAGGGCCCCCTGGGCTGACCTGACCCCAGCTTCTCCAGACCCTGCCCTTTGCCCCAGGGCGGATCTGACTGCCCATCGGGACAGGCAAGCCCGGGGGCCGCAAGGAGGCTCTTGGAGGAGCACAGTGCGCCCGCTGTGACGGTCAGGAAGGTGCCAGAAGGGCCACCAGGCCCTGCTCCCCAACACCCTGCACCCCACCTGCTCAGGGACAGCAGTTCCAACAAGAGGTTGGGAAACAGGGGTGACACTCCCCTGGGGTGAGGAAAACAGCAAATCCCTATCTTCCCCAGGATATTCCCACTGGTGCTGAGATGCCAACCCTCTTTCAAACGGGCCGAAAGGAGTGAATGAGCATTTCTCAGAGGCCCTGTGCGACCCCCCACCTCCCACAGCAGAGGCAGGGCACGGGCCCATGGCATGCTGGGAGCGAGGCTGACCTTCGGAGGCGGGTGGGCTCCCCAGGAGGCTGGTGTAAGTGTGCGTGTCTTTGTCTAGGCAGGAAGGTGGGCAGGCAGGAGAGAAGAGCAGCCAAGAGCCATCAGAAAACAGAAAGCAAGATGGATTAAGTCGGTGGGTTCCAGCGGGAAGACAGCCCCGGGGCCCAGGAGTTCAGTGGGAAAGATCCCGGCGGGCTGAACAGGGCTGGACCTCAGGGAGTTCGCGCAGGAAAGCGGAGGCCTGGCGCTCGCAGACACACTCCAGCCCCTGGGATCTGGGCCGCCAGCCGCCCGTGGCCTGCAGCCTTGGCTGGAGCGCTGTGGGGGAGCTCCTGAGTAAACACGCTCAGGCGCCCTTCCTCCTGTACACGCTACGCCCCCCGCCCCCCTTCGCCTGGCGAGTTCCCAGAGCCACGAAGCAGCACCAGCCCACAGAGAGGACAGGCACCTCCAGGACCTGCCCACAGGGAGCCCGACCTCGGTGCCGCTAAGTCCCTGCCGCCCGGCTGGCCCGGCCTCCGTTCCACGAGGGGCAGGCGCACGTACCTCCAGCGGGGAAGCCTTCCGTGAGGACCTGCACGGCCAAGATGTGTGTGACCTCGATCTCGTGGTGGCTGGCCCCGTCCAGCAGCAGGTACCTGTCAAACGGAGGGCGTCCCGGTCACCGGGGCTCGCGGGCAGCTGCCAGTGCCCGAGGGCTCTGCCTCTTACCTCTGGTTGCTGGAAAGGCGACAAACCATCGTTTCTGATTTCTCGGAGTTTCCAAAACTTACGAGGAAGGTGGCTCCTTGAGGCACAAAAACAAGCGTAAGAACGCAGGCAGCTCCAAGTCACCCCGTCAGCCCGACCTCCGCCCTGGCCTCAGGCCGCAAGGAGGCAGCAGAGGGCCCTGGGCTGACCCCACCCTTTGCCCCAGGGTGAATCCGACTGCCCGCTGCCCCAGACAGCCAGGGGACAGGTGGTGACGCTGCCCAACTCTGCCTCATGGGGCAGGAGAGCCTGGAGGCTGCAGGAGGCCCCTGTAAGGGCACAGTGCGCCCGCTGTGGGCACGGAGGAAGGGAGCGGGTGGGCAAGGCAAGAGAAGGAGCAAGACAAGCGGGCGCTGCTGGAGCCCTCGCTGGGCAGGACGGTGCTGGCTCTGCGTTAGGCTCCGCTGGCCGTGGAAGCGCCAATCACCACGTCCCTCACAGAAGGCCCAGCCCAGGGCCCTGGCCTCCACACACTGCAGGAGCCACCAGGCCAGGCCGCAGGGCGCCGGGTAGAGGGGTGCGGGGAGGCAGACCTTAGTCCTCCTGCGTCACCACGCCCCGCCCCCCAAATGGCCAGGCGAAGGTCCCGCAGGCTGCTGGCCCTGTGTTCTGGGGGCCCGGTCCTGACACCCGTGTAAGAACGGCGCTGCCCGGGCGCGTGGCCCCACACGAGAGCAGACCAGCTAGTGGCCCAAGCCCCCCAAAGGGAGACAGCGGTTCAGGCACGTCTGCAACCACAGGACAGCCAGCTCCCACCCGCCTCTGCAGCCATCCTGGGGATCGCCCCTCTTCAGGCACCGCCCCCTCCGCAGGCACCGCCCCCCTCGGGCACCGCCCCCTCCGCAGGCACCGCCCCCGCGGGCACCACGCCTTCCGCAGGCACCACGCCCTCCGCGGGCACCGCCCCCTCCGCAGGCACCGCCCCCGCGGGCACCACGCCCTCTGCAGGCACCGCCCCCGCAGGCACCGCCCCCTGCGGGCACCGCCCCCTCCGCAGGCACCGCCCCCCCGCGGGCACCACACCCCCCCCCGCGGGCACCGCCCCCTCCGCAGACACCGCCCCCTCCGCAGACACCGCCCCCTCCGCAGACACCGCCCCCTCCGCAGACACCGCCCCCTCCGCAGGCACCGCCCCCTCCGCAGGCACCGCCAGGACCACCCGTGCGAGGCCACGTACCGCTGAGCAGCACGCGGAGCTGCTTGTCGAAGAACTCGGCCTCCTTGCGTGACACGAGTGCGCAGGCCGCGCACTGGCGCACGGGGTCCACGAAGCACATGCGCGGCAGCGCCACCTTCTGGCCGCAGCACTTGTCGCAGAAGCACTTTCCGCAGCGGCGGCAGTGGTGCTGGGGGCGAGGGGGCGGGCAGTGAGCGGACCGCACGGCCCCACCCGGGCCCACCGCGCTGCGCCCCACTGGCTCCGAGCAGGGCACCCCAGGGAGAGTGGATGTCCGGGGCCCCTCCCGCCCACGGCCTCAGCTCACCTTTCTGGTGAGAAAGTCAAACTTGGCGTCACACTGCATGCACCGGGGGCACTAGGAGAGAGGGGAGGTCAGAGCCCTCTGAGGACCCAGCCCTGCTCTCAGCATCCGGGAGGCAGCGAGGTGGGCCTCCCGGAGGGGGCGGCGGCCCCAGCCCGAGCAGGGCCTGCGGAAGGTCAGCTGTCGGACCCGCAGCCCCGCACCAGAGGCCAAGCCTGAGCTTTGCAAGACCCTGTGACCATCCTGTTTCCTCTTTGCTTTTTTAAAATCCCACCCTGGGACATGTCCTCTTGGTTTTAGAGCGAGGAAGGGAGAGAGCGAAACATCGGTCGGTTGCCTCCTGTATGCCCTTGACCAGGGGCTGAGCCCGCAACCTTTCTGGTGTCCTGGACACCCGCCGGCCCTCCTTCCTCTGGGCTACTTCCTGGGCGTGGCCACGGCCTGGCCCCGCCCCCTCCCCGGCTTCCATACAGCGTCCCCACAACCTCCGGGTGGGCTGGCTGCTCACGTCCTGTTCGGGCCTCTGCATAGGGCCCCTCTCTCCCCGGACCACACCCCCAGCCACAGGCCCCACGGGCTGTAACCAGCGAGGTGGACAGACCCGAAAGGCGAAGGCGCGGGAGCGGGTCCCACCGAGTGTGCCGGCTCCAGGGGAGCCGCCGCGTCCTCCCAGGCCCGCTGACAAGGGCTGCCCCGCCGGTGGGTCCCTGCAGGGCACACGCGTCTGGGCAAGTCCAAAGACCAATCTCTGAACTTAAGGCCACAGCTACAATTTACAAGCTGCTCCCTTAAAAACCAAAGTGAATCCCTAGCTGGTTGCTCAGTGGTTAGAGTGTTGGCCCATGGACTGGAGGGTCCCGGGTTTGAGTCCAGTCAAGGGCATGTAGCTGTGGCAGGCTCGATCCCTGGCCCTGGTCAGGGCGTGTGGGAGAGGCAACCAATCAATGTGCCTCTCTCGCTTTGATGTCTCTCTCTCTCTCTCTCTCCAACCCCCCCCCCCCCTCTCTCTCTAAAAAGAATCAATGGAAAAAATACCTGGGGGTGAGGATTAACAAAAAAGCAAAAAAACAAAGTGATACAGAAGTATTTTATTCCTCCAAATAACCAATGAGGTTATTCAGAAAATCGACAGACCTTAAGCCAGGTAATTTCCCGTTGATCGTGTAGGAGGAAAAAATGTTTTGAAATTATCAACAGAGCAGTTCAATATGAAAAGAGAAGGAAAGAAGGAAACGAAGCAACGGGTGGCGATCAGAGAGGAAAAGGACGAACACCGTGTCTGAGGGCAGCACAGGGAGGGAGGGAGGGAGGCGCCGCCCACAGCTCCGAGAGCTGCTACCTGGGCGGACAGGGAAAGCACTCGAGTCTAGGGACCGGCTCCCCCCTCCCCTCCCCGGCTGCTCCCATCCCGGCTGTGACCCCCCCGCCCCGGCTGCCCCCTCCCCGGCTGCTCCCTCCCCTCCCCCGCTGCTCCCCTCCCAGGCTGCGACCCCCCTCCCCGGCTGCCCCCTCCCCTCCTGCTCCCATCCCGGCTGTGACCCCCCCTCCCCGGCTGCCCCCTCCCCTCCCCGGCTGCTCCCATCCCGGCTGTGACCCCCCACCCCACCGAGCGGGGCAAGTGTCTGAGATCAAGCTGCTCGCGCTGACCACTGGGGGCCAGGCTGAGCGCCACAGCAGTCACAGGCTGACCCACCAAAGGGCCTCAGAAACCTGGGGCGCAGGTGGAGGTGTGCTCACGGGGACACACCTGCGCACACACAGACCCATCTGCTGCCGGACCCTGGCTGGACTGACGCCATAAACAGACAGACAGACAGACACCTGGCCGGGGACGGGGGAGGGGGGAGGGGGGAGGGGGGCCAGCAGGGTCAGGAGCCTCGGGCCCCGCGCTCCCTCCGAGGCCTCCTGGTGCGGGCGGGAGGGAGGCAGCCGGGGAAGGGGTGGCGTCTGGGGGTCCCCTGGGCGCCACCAGCAGCTCCACCGCCCCCGCCCTCCCCGTGAGGCCCAGGCCCAGGCCCAGGCCCAGGCCCACGCAGGTGAGTGGACCGCGGGCAGGGAAAGCCCGGAAAGGCCCCGCCGGGCCTGGGGGCGAGGCCCCTCCTGCCACCTTCTGCCTAGACCCGGGCCGACCGCGCCCAGGACCCTTCCCGCAGGCGCGCCTCCCGGAGGGAGCCGTCCCCCAGCCCTGACCAGGCCGAGCGCAGCCCGGTGTCCAGCGGGCACGCCCAGCGCAGGGAGGACACAGCCTGGGGCCACCCCTCCTTCCCGGCGGCCGCCCCCCTGGCCCGCGTGGGCAGGAACTGGTGCGGGAGGGCGCCACGGAGCAGAGCTCTGCCACCGGCTTCTCGGAATTTCGCCAGAGCCTCAGAGGCCCGCGGGCTCCGGGCTCCGGGCTCCGGGCTCCAGGCGGGGCTCCGGGCTCTGGGCTCCGGGCTCCGGGAGGGGCTCCAGGCCCGGCCCGCCCCGCCCTGCCCCGCCCCGCCCCGCATTCCACAGAGCCGGCTGCACCGCGCGGGACAGGCAGCGGGACAGCCACGGGCTGGAGGGGCGAGGGAGTGAGGGACCGGCGAGCGGCCTGAGCTGGGGCCCGCCACGCGCTGTGGGAGCTGCCTCCGGGGAACCAGGGCCCCCACCCCGGCCCCCGGCCCCCCACAGCCGAGCAGCAGGGGCTCCGCCGGGTCAGCGCGAACGGGTGTGGAGAGGCTCCTCGGGGCGAGAGCCGGGAACGCGGGCCCGAGCCGCCAGGGGGCGCGGGTGACGCCCCGATGGTTCCTGCCCAGGGCGGCCCGCCCCGTCGGAAGGGACAGTCGCTCGCTGGCCTTCCGCCAGGTCACTCTGCCGCTGGCTTCCTGACGGCGGGCGGCTCGGCCTCTTTCCTTTCATTGTCCTTTCACGGCGGGACCCGAGCGGGGAGCGGGGAGGGAGGTGCCTCCCGGCGGTCAGAGCACCAGCGCCGCGGGCAGAACGCGGACAAGACGGGCGCAACAGGGCGCGGGGGCCGCCCTCCCCACCACCTCCCCTACCAGCGCCCCATCATCTCCCACCGACCCCTGTGCTGGCCTCTCAACTCCCAACACTGCGCTGCCGCCCGCACCGCCCGCACCGCCCGCACCGCCGACACCAGGGCCCGCGGCACAACAAGGGGTGTCCTCCTCCAGTGGCCCCGCCCCCGCTGCCCCCTCACTCGGCTGCTTTGAAACCCTCGACTTCACTCCCCCGGGAGAGGAAGGCAGCCACGCGGAGGGCGGGATGGGATCCCCCACGGCCACGGGCGGACACACGCAGACACACAGCCGGGCCGGAGGGAAGGGGCGCTCCGTGGTGAGGAGCCTGGGCCGAGGGGCGCACGGGGCGCCATGTGGGGGGCGCTGGGCATCCTGCCGTTGGCAGCCGGCGCCCCCGGCGCATCTCACTTCCGTCTCGGCACCGGGTCTTGGGGGCGACCTGACGCGCAGGGGTGCGAGGCCCCGAGGCTGATGCGGGGCCCACCGCTGACCCGACGCCCAACGGCCTTCACCGGGCCCCGCCCTCACCTCCCCCGCCACCCACCCCGCTCCGGGCAGGTGCCGCTCCCCCCGCGCCCCCGCCCCGCGGGCCACACGCCGGCGCCCCAGGGACGGCCCCGCTCCCCGGGGTGGGGGTCCCTGGGTCTCGAGGCCCCGCACAGCCACTCATTCACGTCGTGGGACTCACACGCCCTCCGGGTGAGCCAAGCCCAGGAGGGGGTCCGTGCCAGGGACACAGGCTCGGGCGGGTAGGATGGGGGGCTCCGGGCGCCCCGAGAGCGGGAACCTGGGAGAAGGCAGGTGCACAAGGCCCGGAGCCCGGGACCCCCCGGGGGCGCAGAGCAGGTGCCAGAGGGCGGCCGCGCGGGGACCCGGAGGGCGGCAGGAGCCAGCGGAGGGGAGCGGGGGGCCGAGAGCGGGTCGGGCTGGGAGGCCTCGGGGAGCGGGGCGGGTCCGGGCCCGCTTTGGGCATGGGGACGGGGATCCTGGGCGCGGACCGGGGCCCTGGGCGCGGACGCGGGTTTCCGGGGTGCGGAGGGGGATCCTGGATGCGGACGCAGGTTTTCGGGGTGTGGACGCGGGTCCCGTGCGCCGACGGGAGGCGGGCGGGCGGCCGACTTACCTCCTTGTCCGGGACCCACTGCGGCTCCTCCAGGCCGAACGGGCTGCCGAAGGCGCGGTGCTCGGGCACCATGCGCAGGCCGCTGGGCGAGCGCACCAACTTCTTGGCGTCGCAGCGGGCGGCCACCTCGGAGGACATGACGCCGCCGCGCGAGCCCACTGCCCTCACACGGCCCTCGGTCGCCCCGACCAAAGCCCCGCCCCATCCGTGCCGCTGACAGCGCCCGCGCCCAATCGGCACGCTCGGCCCTGAGCCCGGGCCAATCGGAACTCTGGCTCCGCCCCATCGCTGCGCTCTCCAATCTGCGCAAGGCACCTCCCCTGCCACCCTGCGGTCAGTCACCAATCGGCAGTGAGGGCCAGCACAGGAACGCCCCGCCCTTCTTGGCTATTGAGACTTTGGATTGGTCAATTAGCCTGTGACGTAACGCTGCTTCCTCTCTGATTGGCGTATCCCTCGCGGGGCTCCTGGCGCTCATTGGAAGAGGAGGCTGCGAGGGGCGGGCCAGCACGAATGGTGGATCGCGCGCGCGAGGTGGGAGCTGCTGTCCTGCGGGGCCGGGGCGCCGCGGGTGGAGGCCAGGCGGCGGCGGAGGGGCAGTCGGGGCACAGGTCCTGGCTGTGGGAGGCGACCCGGGGCCGGTGCGCGGGGAGGAGGCTGATGCTGGGGTTGCCACCCGCAGGGTCTGGAGGAGGCGGCGCAGCGCCAGCCCCTGTCCAGGACTCGTGGGGTGAGAGGTGAGCCCGGACCGCGTGAAGTGGGGGTGCTTTAGAGGTAGAGACGGCGTGGGGTCAAGGGTGGTGGGTGGACAACCACGGCGAGGGGGTGCACAGTGGGAAGAACAGGTGCGCGGTGGGGAGGCGGGGCCATCGGGAGGGCCCTGTGGACGCCCGGGTCGGGGGTCACGGGGGAAGGGGCAGTGCTCAAGGAGGAGGAGGCCCAGGGGCCCCAGCGTGGGGGAGGGGTGGCCACCGTGGACCCTGAGAGCCCTCGCTGGGGGGGAGGGGGGTGGGAACGATGCCCAGTCTCGAGTGGGCTGCCCCGACGGGGCTGGGCCCCTAAGCAGGTCGGCCTCGGGGTGCCTAGGTTTGCAGAGCGGGCACTGCCCGCTGGGTTAGCAGGAGGCCATGTAGGCTGGGGTCCGGCTAATACTGGTCCAAGGCTGACGCCACCGCGGGTCCGCTCTCGGTCGGCAGCAGGGAGCGGGCAGCAGCGCTGCTGCAGGTGTGCGCGAGGGCCCTTCGCATCAGGGGCTTAGAACAGTCCCTGGAGCAACAGACCAGTTCCTGCGATGCTAGTGTTGGAAGGTCTTTATGCTCCTACCTTTAGTTCTGTATCACAAGTCAAGTTCAGGCCCTTGAAACCGGAGTCCTGCTGCCCGAGGCAGGAGTCCCGTCTGCAGCTCTGAGCTCTCCACCCAGTGTGGGGTGTTGGTGCGGGACCCAGGCCTGCGCCCTGAGAGCCCCGAAGACACAGGACGCCCCCAGGGAAGCTCCAGGCGGGAACCGGTTTCCTGAATGCCTCCTGTTTGATCCTCAGCTACACGTTGCTTTCCCTGTAGCTCCTTCATGCTCGCTCAGCGCGTGTCTGTTAACTGGTCCCCTAAGTAGCTGCACTCAGCTGCCCCGGGAAGCTGCCCCGTCTGTCCTGCCTGGGGTAGCTCCTGTGCAGATCCTGTGCCCGGGGCTGGCCGTCCAGTGTCTGGTACTGTAGGTGCCTGTCAGTGGGCACAGCTTCCGGGGGCCTGGTAGGAATCCAAGTTTTGTTTTCCTCCTGGAGGCGCAGCCTCTACCAGCTTCCCCGGCCCTGTCCGCACCGGCCTCAGGTGCTCTCAGCCAGAGCCTCCCTCACCAGGCCACTCGTCCCTGCGGCACAGCCCCCAGCCTGGCCTGTCACTGTGCCCTCCGCCCAGGGCGTCCCAGGGGCGTCCCCGAGGCCGGGGAAGAGCCGGCACGTTCTCCGGAGGTGAAAGTTGAAAGCAAACGGTGTTGTGTCCAGGTGCTCTGGCCCTGGAGGCGGTGCTTGGGGTGGTCACTCTTCCCGCCTGTCCTGTCCTCGGGCTCCAGGATTCTGGAGATGGTCTCCCTGCCCAGCCAGGTGAGGACACCGCACGTCCTTTGTGGTCCTCAGAAATCTAACCGCACCAGCTTCAGGCTCATCAGAATCCCCATCGCAGCTGGTACAGGCCCTGCGTGCAGTGACCGCCCTCCCGCGGGGGAGCCACCCTCTGCTCCAATCTGCAGGGCGGCCAGGAAGAGGGGGCACCTCTGTGTGTTTACTGTCAGCCCTGCCCAGACAGCCCACCCCTGCCCAATGCCCCCTGCGCCAGGCAGAATGTGGAACCCGCCTGCTGGCCTGAACCCCTGGGGCTCGGAGCCCGGTGCCAGCTGGAGCCCAGCCCTCAGCTGCCTCCCAGGGGCCAGGGCCATCTGCACAGCCGTGCTGGGCCCGAACTCACCTAGCACGTCCTGGGCATGAGGACCCGCCCCAGCGCCAGACCTGTGTCTCCCTGACCGGATGTGCGAGTGTGGAGAACAGCCATGTCCCAGTGGGCGTGGCACCCTAGGCTGTGGCCGTCCCCTCAGCCAGAGCACGGGCCTCCTGGTGGACAGCGACGCTGGCCCTGGCCCCAGTGCTGCAGGCCTGGTGTCCCGCACCCTGCTGCTTTGGGGGGCCGTGAGGAGACAGTGGCTTGAGGGTGACCCTGGCTGAGTGGCAGCCAGCGGGCTGGGCTCCTGTCCCTGTGCGGCTAGTGCTCAGGCCCTGGGAGGCCCGCCCGGGGCACAGCCGCCCTGTTCTCCGCAGAGACAGCCTGGTGGTCACGCAGGCTCCACACCCACCCGCCCCGAGCATCCTGCAAGATCCCAAACACTTTCCCGCTCTCTGCAGGTTCCCCATGGAAACGCGTTCAAGGGAAATTAAGGCGGAGGATACAAAAGACACTTCACTTGAGTGAGCCCAGTGCGCGTGGGTCTGCACGTGGTCCTCGCCCGGGGAGGTGGGGCGGGGCCAGGACAGCGGGTGCTCTGGTGACAGGAAATCGGGCGTTTCTTCCGTGCCAGGGTTTCCGTTACCAGATGGCGGCTCCGACAGGTGTTGCCGTAGCCTTGCCCTGTGGGGTCCCTGCCGAGTGCCGTCTCCAACCCGGGGGCTGGCTGACCTGTCGCGAAGGGCCGCTAGGCGGTCTGATGGACGCCAGCGCCTAGAATCCGCGTCCCTGGGAAACTGTTCGTCTTTGTGGTCAGCGCCCTGAAGACATGGATTTGGATCAGTTGGACCTGAATCCCAGAATTATCGCCGCAGCGAGGAAAGGTAGGCTTCCTGACGTGCGTGTACAGTGTACGCACGGACACGTCTGCGGACTTTCTGTGAAGCAGGCACCACGGCCCGAGTCCCTCCCCGCCGCCCCCTCCCCGGGCCGCCCTGGACCGCGGGCCGCCCTGGACCCTGCACGGATGCTGGGCAGCGTAGGCGGGCTTTTCCGTTGTGGGACTGAAAGCACGTTTTAAAAGTTTCTTTTCATCCAAGTAGTTCATGCACGTTGTCTAAGCAACGACGCAGGCACCCGCCACGGGGCGCCTGCCTGTAACCCGGGCTCTGAACCCGGGCGCATGCTCTGCCTGTGCCTGTGGCGGCCGCTTCGCAGAGCTCCTGGCGCCCGCGGCCCCCGGTTGGAACACACTGGGCCATGCCCGCTCGGGTGTGAAGGGGGACATAGCGGCCTTTGCGGGGGTGGGGGTGGGGGTGGGGGTGGGGGCGGGGGTGGAGGTGGGGGCGGGGGTGGGGGTGGGGGCGGGGGTGGGGGTGACCGTCTCGTTTCCCCCAACGTTAGTAGTTGGTCGTTGCCTCCTTTTCCCATGCCCTGCATTCCTCGGAATCCCGCCTTCCTGGGCGCTCCGCCCCTGCTGGCCGGCAGGAAGGACAGGGGAGAGGCCCTGCACCCCCAACCCCCACCTCCCACCCTTCTGGCTTGGCTGCTGCAGCTGAGGGGGTCGCCCCAGGCCCCTCCTTCCTTGTCCTGTGTCCTCACTCCGCCCAGGGATGCCATCGCTGGGGAGAAGATGGATCTGGCCCCTGCCCGCGGGGCCCCCCCCCCGAGTTGGAGATGGCACCCCAAGTCCCTGCTGCCTTGTTGTCGTCTGACCTTGTCCTGTGGCTTATTCTGTATAATTTCAGCCAAACTGAAGTCCACGCAGGAGGTTTTGCACTTTTCTGGACCAGACCTGCAGCGGCTGACCGGCCTCTCGGGCCCCGACGTGCAGCACCTGCTGAGGACGGTCTGCTTGCACCTGCGGGGGGGCAGCCTCTGCACAGGTGGGCAGCGCAGGTGTGCTCTGCCAAGGCCCTGGGCCTCCTCCCCGTCTGCCGCTCAGCTCCAGGCTGGGCCATGGGCAGGGACTCAGTGAGAAGTGACTGTAGGGCGTGGGCAGCGCTGGGACCAGATGCCTGGGGGCCATAGGGCTTTGGGGCCCTTGCCCTGTGGGTCGCTCCGTGGGTCACTGCTTGGGCCAGACGGGAAGGGGCACGGCCGAGGGGGCCGGAGCAGCACTGCTGGGAGGGGCCTCCTGGCTGTGGCACCTGGCCTTCTGGCGCCTGCCCCCTCCTGACGCGGCATTCCCCCCAGCCCTGGACCTGCACCAGCAGAAGAGGCGCTTCCCCGAGCAGCACCAGCGCCTGAGCCTGGGCTGCCCGGTGCTGGACAGGCTGCTCCATGGCGGCCTACCCCTGGGCGGCATCACCGAGCTGGCCGGCCGCAGCTCGGTGGGGAAGACCCAGCTGGCGCTGCAGCTCTGCCTGGCCGTGCAGCTCCCGCAGCGGCTGGGAGGCCTGGAGGCGGGTGAGTGCCGCCCTGTGGTGGAGGGACGGGGGGGGGGGGCGGGGGGGGGGGGCGGGTGCCCTTGCTCTGCGGCCGGCTCTGTTGGCCGCTGCCCATCGCGGTTGGGACCAGGGCCTGGCTCCTGCGGTTGTTTCTCTTCATTGGCTGTGGATGCCTCTGGGAAGAGTGGCCAGCCCTGCCCCACGGGGACCCAGAGGTCCCGGCAGCAGGAAGTCCCCTGGGCTGTGGGCTGGCCCACAGGTGCCACCCCTTTCCTGGCGGTGGTCACACCCCAACCTGCAGGCCCACGGGCGCCGTGGCTCCACAGGGGCCGTGTACGTGTGCACGGAGGACGCGTTCCCTGACAGGCGCCTGCAGCAGCTCATCGCGCAGCAGCGGCGTCTGCGGACAGATGCTCCGGGCGACGTGGTGGAGAAGATAAACTTTGGCGACCACATCTTCATCGAGCACGTCGCCGACGTGGTGAGTGTCTGCCGGCCCCCAGCCCCGGTCTGAGGGGAAGGCACCCGCCTGGACCCGCCCCTCGATCGCCAACCGCCTGGCCACGCTGCGGACTTGCGGGGGGGCGGGAAGGCAGTGTGGTGACCGGGTCATGGTTTGGTGGAGGGGCTGGGGCGGAGGGGCGGGAGGGGGGTGGCTCTCCAGCGGCCTGGCTTCCTGCTGTAAGAATTGAAGTTCTTTAACTTCACGTCAGGAATCAGGCATATAAACTTTTAATATTTTAAAAAATTTACAATAAAATACATTATCACACAGTGAGGGGAAGGGATGGGCCGAGCAGGGTGGCGGTTAGTGTGACGGCGCCGGGCACAGGACAGGGACAGGAGGTCCATGCCACAGGCTCCCAGCTCCAGGGCCCTCCAGCCGCGGCGACGGTGCGGGCTGTCACAGGGCAGCTCTGCCTCGCCAGCAGCGTGCCTGGCCCTTGGCGGTCTCGGAGGTGTGCTCACTGCAAGAGAAGCTGCGGGTCAGGGGCGGGCGCCCGATGGCTCTGAACCAGCTGTGGGGGGAGCAGGCCTCCACCCTCTGGCCGGGTGTCTGTCTGGAGGCCTCCCGGGCGCCCTCCCCGTGCCAGTGCTGCCCCAGGACTCGGGACTCACGTTAGTGCTGCCATCCTCGACCCCGCTGCCTCCGCTGTCAGTCTCCGGGGGCGCCCTGCAGACAAGCACAGCCGCCAGGCCGCAGTCAGGGCCAGGACCACCGGCAGGGCCAGGACCACCCACGGCTCTGAAGAGTCTGAGGGGGGCGGGGCTTGGCGGCCCAGCACTGGGCCTGAGTCCCGCTGGCAGGCAAAGTGACCCAAGGGGCAGCCTGAGGTCACCTTGCCCTGCCCCGGAGCCCAGCCAACTTGGCCCCCGCGCACCAGGCTGGCTGCTGGGAGCACACGGCCTGAAGGGTGGGCAGGGCCAGCTCAAGGCACTGGCAGCCCCATCCTGGCCGGGCCCGGGCCCCAGTGTGCAGCCTGGGCGTGGCCCAGGTCCCCTCGTCCTAGGCAGGGCTGGGTGAGGAGACCCAACCCAGGCCTGTTGCCCCCTCCGCCTCTGCCAGGCTCAGGGCCACCCCGGCCCAAGTGACAGGGCACGGTCCCGGCAGCCTCAGCAGGCCCAGCTGCCCCAGGACGGGCCAGGGCCCGGTGGTCAGCACAGGCGCAAGGCCAGCGAGGGAGGGTCACGCCCACAAGAATGTGGGGAGCAGGACAGAGGGGTGAGGGGCCTCAGCACCAGGTGGGGGACGGGCGGTGACGGCCCCCCACCCCCTTCCAGGACGCGCTGCTGGAGTGTGTGCGGAGGAAGGTGCCCCTGCTGCTGTCGCGGGGGATGGTGCGCCTGGTGGTCATCGACTCGGTGGCGGCCCCGTTCCGCTGCGAGTTCGGCGGGCCGGCCTCGGCCTCAGCGCGCAGGGCCCGGGCTCTGCAGGCGCTGGGGGCCGCGCTGCGCAGACTGAGCTGCACCTTCCGGAGCCCCGTGCTCTGTGTCAACCAGGTGGGCCCGCCCCCCCCCCCTCCCCCCCCTCCGCGCCCTCCCTCCTTCCACGAGGGGTGCTCTGCCACTGACCCTCACCCCCCTCCCAGGTGACGGAGGCCGTGGAGGAACAGGACACAGCGCCTGGGTGAGTGGCCAGGGGCAGGGGCACGGGGCTGTGGGCGGGGCACGGGGCTGTGGGCGGGGGCAGGGGCAGGGGCACGGGGCTGTGGGCGGGGCCATGGGCAGGGGCACGGGGCTGTGGGCGGGGCACGGGGCTGTGGGCAGGGGCAGGGGCACGGGGCTGTGGGCGGGGGCAGGGGCGCGGGGCTGTGGGCGGGGCCATGGGCAGGGGCACGGGGCTGTGGGCGGGGCCAGGGGCACGGGGCTGTGGGCGGGGCCAGGGGCACGGGGGCTGTGGGCGGGGCCACCTGGTTCTGTGAGTGACCCTGGCCCGTCTCTGCCTCAGAGCCCCGGGGGAGCGCCTGGCCCCGGCCCTCGGCATCACCTGGTCCAACCAGCTGCTCATGAGGCTGGTGGCCGACCGGCAGCGCCCCGAGGAAGCCCCGCGGGGCCGCCCAGGCCGCACCCTGAGGGTGGTCTTCGCCCCCCACCTGCCTCCCTCCTCCTGCTGCTACACAGTCAGCGCCGAGGGCGTGCGAGGGACGCCGGGACCCAGTCCTGCTGACCAGGAGAGCCGCCGCCTCGGCCTCCCAGGGGCACCGGCTCCGGGTCAGCCCTCCTGAGGTCAGCCCGGGCCCCTGGGGCAGCACCTTCCCCCCCAGGAGCACCACCCACTGCAGGGCCACGAGGAGCAGTGCCCGCCGCCACAGGCTGCCCCGTTCCCAGCGGGGGTTTGAAGGGTCTTTTACTTTAGTGTTGTCTGCCACCAGCCCCTACTGGGTCGGCCCATCTGCCAGGAAAGCCCATCTGGGCACAGGAGACTCCCTTGGAGGCAGGCCCCGCCCGTCCCGGGTGCAGGTGGGCCAGACAGGACCACAGACGCCCAGCTCATCGCCGTCGCCGTCGCAGGGGCCTTGCTTCCCATGAAAGCACCCCCTCTTCCCCCCACACCCCCCGTCAGCACAGGTCCTGCCCCTCTGGGTGCAAGTCTGACCAGCTGGTGGTGGGACGCAGGGCCCAGGGGGCGTGGCTGCCCGGTCCAAAGGCATGGCCTCCATCAGGGCAGAGCTGAGTGTGCCTCCACCTCGCCCGCTCCCTGCCCTGGCGCCTCGTGCTGCCGGCGTGTGAGTGGGCACAGCTGGGCCCTGGGCCTGTCCCTGTGACTCGCTCTTGGCCAGACAGGCTCTGAGTGAGTGACCCTCACTCCCGCTCCCCAGCCCCCCGCCCTGGAGGCGGCGCCTGTACCTCCTGAGAAAGGGGGCACCGAACAGCCGGGGTCCTGCCCCCCCCCCCCCCAGCATCCCAACCCCGGCCGCTGCCGGCTCTGGGGGGCGAGGGAGCAGCCACCCTGGAATGGGACTGCGCTGTTTGGGCACCTCTCTGTGGCAGGATGACCCACTGTAAATGTCATCACGTTCCCTGCATGTCCCGTGAGGCGGGGGCGGGCATGGAAGGGAAGGCGCCCGCATGAGGAGACCTTTCCACAGAGGTGCGGGGCCGCACAGCGGGAGCGAAGCTTTATTTTTATAATGAAATACAAACAATTGCAAACGGTGTTCTAGTCAAGTCACAACAGAAACAGCTACAGCCCCAGAACGAATGTCCCACGACCCAGCGCTCGATCCCGGGGTGACCTGCCCCCCCCCGACCCCCTGGCCAGGGCTGCCCACCCAGCACAGACCTAAGGAGCGCCTGCCTGCCCCCTGGGCCTCAGCACCCCCGCATCCTCAGACCTGCACCCCACCCCGAGGTCAGCCCCACGCTGGGGACCACATTCTCCCTGGGGTGGGGCTCCCTTGGGACAGGGTGGTCTGCACGTGACCCACTGCCAAGTGTGCATATGAGCATGTCCCAAGGCAGCCCTCACCGTGTGGCCCAAGAACACGCTACACGGCGAGGCGGGTCCTGCCTGACATGCAGGTCCGTAGTGCTCGCACTGAGTCCCAGTCACATGACATCCCCGGGGCTCTTTAACTCCAGGACAGAACTGCCTGCACCCCTCCCCTTGTGAAGGCCGCAGGGTCAGGAGGCCTGCTCCCCACGCCCTCCACCTCTGGTTCAGGTGCTTGTGGGGTGGGGCCTCCGTGTGTGCCTGCAGGACTCGGGCAGGAACCGTGGGGAATGGCCCCCGGGAACACACAGGGCCGCCTGGCACACGGCTTGCTCCGAGAAGGGGAAGATGCGGACAGCAGGCCTGAAGGAGGTGCACGGGCCCTGGGCATGGAGCTGGCACAAGGGCCTCCGTCCGTCCTCTCACCCCACCCTCCACCTGCGAAGGCACCACAACCCAAGGGGGCCGGGCGGGGAGCGGCCAGGCTCAGGAAGGGGTCCTGCAGATGGGCCCCAGCACGGGAGTCCCGGTCCATTCTCCTGGGAGCTGCTCTGAGGGACCTGTCACCAGGGGCCCTGGGTCCCAGGGGCCGGGCTGCTTGTGGGAGAAGCCAGCCACACGGAGCGGAGGAAAGGGGACGGCACCTGGCGATGCTGCTGCGCCTCGCATGGAGCCGCGGCCGCAGGCCAGGGCCCTGCTCCTCCAGGTTTCTCGGCCCACGGCGTGTGCGTGCAGACAGGGACCTGGCCCATCAGAACCTGCACACCGAATGGAGCCTAAAAGCAGGTGGCCAAGGGCGGCGGCTGCCGGGACGGGCCGGGACAGTGTGGGTAGCACAGGCACCCGGGAACTAGGAGGCCGGCCCGCAGGGAGCAAGGCGCACTGTCACCAACAGCCTGTAATCGCAGGGACTGAAAGGAATTGACAGCCCCCCTGTGACCCCCGTGCCGCTGCCTCCAGCCCACGTCCCACTCAGCTGACGACGCCAGAACCAGGCAGCTCGGAGTCAGCCCAGCGCTGTCCACGTGGAAAAGGCCGCAGGGAACCCCTGTGCCCGGCACTAACATACATGGTCCTCAAGCGGACGGACGCCCGGTGGGTCAGGCCTGGCTGAAGGGAGCGCTGGCCCCGGCGTGGACGTGCGCCCAGATTTCTCACCTGGAACTACCTGTCATAGGGTTAGCACTTCCTTCACCTACTGGCTGAGCTCAGAGCCCTGTGAGGAGCAGTGCCTGAGGGTTGATCTGAAAATGTTCTGTCAAAACCCACCCTGTTACGCAACCAAAAAGAAGAGCTTTTTAAACAGAAAATGTGGGAGCCTGGGGTGCGGCCAGGGCTCCAAAAGGTGGGCAGGGTGGGACCTGGCACCTGAGGGACCCTCCCCCGCTGGCCCCCACTACGCTCCAGGCGTTACGGGTCATTAGATGCTTATTCTCCAAAGATGGACTTGAAGGTTCCAGACGCTCCGTTTACAGCCCACTAAGTACTGCATCAACAAGTCTGAATTTAAACTAGCCGGGGCCATGCAGAAAGTGCGTGTCCGTGAGAAGCAGCGAGTCCGTGGTGACACCGCTGCTGGCCGGACTGTGCCTGGCCCGCCAGGCCGGTCTCACGGTCATGCTCCGGCAGCGCTCGGTCACCGGGACTGCAGACCACGTAACAGAGTTTGGACAAGCCTCCGTGGGTGGTGGGTCGCCACCTCGCCAAGGAAGCGAGCGGCCTCCCTGCCGGGCAGCGTGGGCAGGGGCCTGGCGGGCGGGCTCGGCTTATCTAGCTCGGCCCCGGCCCGGCCGGCAGTGCGCCAGGTCAGTGTGGCTGGCACTCAGAGCTCTCGCATCTGCTAGACAATTATTTCGTTCCTGCATGAAAAACAAATGGGAAAATTACACTCAACCAGCACGGCGCCGGCCCAGCGGCCTCACTCAGACTCCACGTCACGCGAGGCCTGGTGCTCACGATCAGGTGCCACCCCCAGACGCGGGGGCAAGGCGTGTCCACTGCGGGCCCTGCACCCTGCCCCGCCCGGAGCTTCCAGCAGAGGCCTCTCCCTGCCAGGGAGCGCGGCCCAGACAGTCCCAGATGCTGCAGGGAACGGGAAAGCCGGCGACGCACCCCAGGGAGCGGTGCGGCCGGGTCCAAGGTCCTGAGAGGAGTCCGGCTGCCCGGCACCCGACAGACAAGGTGGGCCCAGGGCCCAGGCCTGGCTGCACCCACAGTCACCGGACATTCACAAAAATGACAGAGAACAGGGTGCGAAGAGTTTTCAATGTGAAGGTGACAGGCTCACAGGTCCAGTGCGAGGACAGCGTGTCAGTTCCTCACGCCAGTGACAGCTGAACTGGACCACTGGCCATGCAGGCTAAAGTCACACAAGTGAGCAGGACACGTTCAGGAATGACAGGCCACATGCAGACACCACTCCGTCAGAACGTTTCATTTCAGTCAGGCCGACCGGACCATTTCTCAAGGCCACTGATTAATGTACCGAGAATGCTGACGACGTGACATTCCCATAACCCGGCCCAATCAATGCTCATGTGGCGCCTGTCCGTCTGTCTGACCCAGCTCGCGAGGCCCTGCGGCCGCCCGCCACCTGGTCTGGGAGTCAGGGCAGGGCTCCTTACTTGGAAATGGTCTTCAGCGGCCTTGTCACCCACGTTTAGGACATTCAGAGAGCGGGCTCGCTTCATGCTGCAGCCAGGACAGCGGACATGCAAGGACAGACGTCACACACAGGTCAGCCAGGAGCAGGACCAGCAAGCCGCCCCTCCAAGGCCGGGCCCCTCACCGGGACAGGGACGCCCACCCAATCTTACCACCAATGTCCCAGGCCTCATTGTATTTACTGCTAAGAAAAAGGAGTTTCTCTGTATCTCCTCAGCAAAAACAGCTGTCTTACAATACCACACGTCACCTCCCGTGTCGCTGTAGTTACACATCATCAACCGTCACCTTGTGTCGCTGTAGTTACACGACAATGATACCACACGTCACCTCCCGTGTCGCTGTAGTTACACGTTTTAAGACCTGCTCCCGCTGCAGCCGAGGTGCTCCCAGCAGCTGGCCAACTCCCCATGGGGGTCCCCAGGCCCCCCAGCTGGGTCTCAGGAAGGAACCACGGTGACTCGCTGAGACTCATCACTCTACGTGACCATGTCCAAGTGACACACTCGAAACCCACTGGTGGGAGCACGTAATACTCTGTACTCTGTGCTTTTTATAGTAAAAACAACTTTCTTCATTAGTAAAATAAGCTTTAATGCTATTTCTCTGCTTATAAATCAAAATATGTAACAAATTTCATGACTTTACGTTTAAAGGAAGCGACTCACACATATAATTTTCTCCCCTCGACACCTTAAACTACTTGATAAAACAACCATCGCCTACAACCTGAACCAAGTCACAGACAAGCGTGGCCACTGTAACGGCTTGCCGCCTCACAGCTGCCGGCCACCAGAAAGTCACCGTCGCTTTAGAGCTAAAGGAACCGAGCGAGGGGTCATACTGCGTCTGCAACAGGCCCTGCCACTCGGAGCCTGAACGCCCTGCAGCACAAGCGTGAAGGCTGAGGGCGGGCCAGGCACCGAGGCCCAGGCACGGCCGTGGCCACAGCGCCATGTGCACAGCCTGGCCCTCGGCAGGCACCAAGCTCTCGCTGGATAAACTGCACCCGAAGCAAAGACCTCGCTTACCCCCAAGTAAAACTCCCAGAACGTCCCGACCAGGACCAAAGGACACCCGATGAGCCCACACACCCTGCTAGGGTCCTGAGTGCATGTTTTCCTACTTGGAACGACTCCGAAAGGATAACATCAAACTGAAATCTTTAATCATTCTGTTACTTAATTGGCCGATTAACTGCCGTTTTCTAAGAAAGCTACACCACCTTTATCCTCAAGCTCCTGTTCCTTCAAGACACGAAAAGAACATGACTCCTGCTCGGTTCTGCCCGACCGAGGAGGGCACCGCAGATCCGTCCGACTGTGTGCTCAGACCCTGGGCAGCAGAGCTCACAGCCACGCCCGGCCGCACACCTGCTCCTGCAGCTGGGGCAGCGGTTTTGCAAACCTGGTCCGACCAGCAGCACATGACCAGGGGGGAACCTGGGACCTTGCTGGGGGGATGGGGGGTTAAGGGGAAGGGGGGCGGGGCACGCTGTATCGGAAACTCAGGACTGCGTGTTACTAACGCCCAGGAGACGCTGACACATGCTCAAGTTTGAAAACCACTGGGCCAGTTACTACTGTCACCCTTACCTGGAAAGATTATGTATGATTTTATGGGATAAAGTTTTTTGTAAAAAATGTATTATTTTAGAGAGCGAGGAAGGGAGAGAGAGAAACATTGATTTTGTTGTCCCACTTAGTGACGCATTCATTGGTAACTTCTTATTGTTTTTGTTGTTTTTTAATATATTTTATTGATTTTTTTACAGAGAGGAAGAGAGGGAGATAGAGAGTTAGAAACTTCGATGAGAAACATCGATCAGCTGCCTCCTGCACACTCCGCACTGGGGATGTGCCTGCAACCAAGGTACATGCCCTTGACCTGAATCGAACCTGGGACCTTTGAGTCCGCAGGCCGACGCTCTATCCACTGAGCCAAACCGGTCAGGGCATTGGTAACTTCTTGTATGTGCCCTGACCGGGATCGAGCCCACAACCCTGGCGTATGCAGATGACATGCTCACCAACTGAGCTACCTGGCCAGGGCTGGGATGAAGTCTCTAAAGTCATTTAGTTTTTCAAAACGTTCACTAAGGCGTCGTCTCAGATAGGACTGCACATGACAGGAGCGTGTTAGTCTACGCACGTGTGTCCGGCTGGGGGGACCACGCGGGTGCTCACGCTCTGGCCTCCTGGGGAAGAGGAAGACATGCCAAGAGAAAGGAAACGGGCTCTCACGGGAGGGGCCAGGGCTGGGCCTCGCAATGAAAAGGCTTCAGCACACAGACCCTCGAGCGAGCAGCGAGGGCCCAGACGAGGGCGAGGGAGCACCTGCCACAGGTCACCTTGCCCGCCGGCTCGGGTGCTCACTCCGCACAGGGATGGACACCATAGAGCAGCGGTTCTCAGCCTGTGGGTCGCGACCCCTTTGGCGGTCGAATGACCCTTTCCCAGGGGTCGCCTAAGACCATCCTGCATATCAGACATTTACATGACGATTCATCACAGTAGCCACATGACAGTGATGAAGTAGCCACGAAAATAATGTTATGGTTGGGTCACAGCATGAGGAACTGTATTTAAAGGGCCAGAAGGTTGAGAACCTCTGGTCTAGACCCTCATCCGCTATGAGAAAAAGTGTTTCCTCTAAAACGCACAGACAGTAGTTACCTGTCCTTAGTCGGACACCGGAGCCTTTAAAACAAGAGCCAGTCATTCCGAAGGCGACGCGGAGCCTGCTTCCCCTCCCCAGGCCCGCGGCCCGGCCGGCTCCGCACGTCGGCAGGACGGTCACGGCCAGAGCGGGCGTTTCAGAGCCGGTGGCCCCGGCACAGGCTCTTCCCAGCGGTTTTCTCCAGATGCCCATGGGGCTCAGGCTCCACCACACGGGGGGAGGCCGGGCAACAGCCGCTTCCTAAAACCAACTCGCCCCTCTTGCCCCAAACGCTGTAAGACACGCCTCCCTCCACAGCAGAGAGGCCGGGCGCGGGCTGACGCCACGGGTCTGAGGTGGACCCGGCCAGCAAGGAGCGGGCGAGCCTGCCCCTCTCCGAACGCAAAGGAGCCCTGGCGCGTGCTGTGGTGAGTGCCGGCGCCCACCCAGGGTCTCGGTTGATCCCAGTCGGGGCGCAGTGCAGAGGCAACCCATCCAGGTCTCTTCACACTGATGTTTCTCTCCCCCCTCCCCTTCCATCCTGGATAAAAGTCAACGGGAAAACACCCTCCCGTGAGGACTGGCAAAGAAAAGGCAAAGGAAACACCTGAGTGGGCACCTGACTTCCTTATCGCCAATGTCACCCGAGGAACTGGTCTCAGTCCTGAGACGTGAGGGCTCCGACCCACACACCCTCAAGTGGAATCACCTGCAAAACGGTTTTACTGACCACCAGAGCGGCTGGAGCCGGTTCAATCCCGGTAGGAGCACATACCACGGGGTTCATATTCAACCCCCAGTCGGGGCACATACCACGGGGTTCATGTTCAACCCCCGGTCGGAGCACATACCACGGGGTTCATGTTCAATCCCCGGTCGGAGCACATACCACGGGGTTCATGTTCAACCCCCGGTCGGGGCACATACCACAGGGTTCATGTTCAATCCCGGGCGGAGCACATACCATGGGGTTCACCTTCAATCCCCAGTCGGAGCACATACCCGGGGTTCACCTTCAACCCCCGGTCGGGGCACATACCACGGGGTTCACCTTCAATCCCAGTCGGAGCACATACCACGGGGTTCATGTTCAATCCCGGTCGGGGCACATACGAAAGGCCCCCGATCGATGTGTTTCTCTCACATTGATGGTTCTCTCTCCTTTTCTCTCTCAGCATGTCCTCAGGTGAGGATGAAAAAATAGAAAAGAGTTGTACTTAGAATCAACCAGTGAGATGTACGTGCCATTTTGAAAGTGAGTTTCACGGAAGAGCTGACAAAACCGTGCTCCTGTGGGAAATGCGTCCGAACACAGCGCTCAGGTCAGGGACCCGCAGAGACCCCGCCGGCTCCCTCGTGGGCACCCAACTCCTCTGGCCACGAAAGTCACGGTTCAAAGGTCCCAAGACCCATGACCGAACCCTTTTCAACACACGGAGCCTCGCGTTCTAAAGCCCTGACATGGCGATCCTTCTATTTGAAACCATCCTTCTCCCTCTGTTAACACCGTGTGAAGCTTCACAGGCAGAGCTGGCCTCTGATTTTACAAGATTGAGACTGATTTTCAGGATCTAAGTGGAGCTAATTCTTTAGAAGGTGGCCATACGCAGGCAGACAAACCACTATGCACAGCGTAACCGTGCAGGCTCCTTGTCGCTGGTGAGGCCCTGACCACGGGACAGAGACGTCTACGTTCCCGTGAGCCGTGAGCCACGGCCTCCGGCAGGACGCTGCGCAGCGACTCTCCGCCTCGCTGGGAGGCCGGGACTCGGGCCCCGCGCCCGGGTCGGTGGGGAGCAGACGGCGCTGAACGGGTGGGACATGGGGCGCGGAGATAGTTACCCGGGGTTCCTCGGCTCACTCTCTCGGGCACCTCCTCCCTTCAGCTTCCTAACCAGCTTCTCGCTGCTGCGTCTAATGGAGGCCCGCAGCTTGCTAAAGGAGCCGCTGCGCCGCAGCGATCCAGTGCCGTCCTGAAAGAGACGGGAACACGGTGAGGCCGGGGTCCCCGCCCCGCCCGCCCCGCCCGGGCACAGCCGAGGGACAAGAACCAGACCATGCCCTGTCACTGGAGGGCGTCACTCCCGGCCCGCAGAAGTGACCACTCGCCAGGGTGTCAGTAGACTTTAAACAGAAACTCCCCATTTTAAATGTAATTAAAACGTATCTAATGACCATGGAAACTTTTGAACATGAAGAAGCTCAAACAAAATAACATTCCCACAGGAACTGAAACAAAAGATGACGAAGTCTTGGGGAAGGCCACACGGCTTGAGCTCCAACCCCGCAGTGAGCAGCAGGCCGGAGGAGACACCAGCCGAGACAACCTCCTTCAGACGCTGTCACGATGTAACACTTAGAAGTACTGTTTCCTCAGTACGTTTTAAGTTTTATTCAAGTGGATGATAAGTGTGGTTGGAAATGAAGGAAAACGCTCGTTCTATGGGAATAGCTGGACACTAGGACGTGTGGAGCAGCAGGGCCGCTGCCGTCCTAGCCACGCAGACCCTGCCCAGGACCCGCGGGGAGTGTGGGGAACAGAGCAGGAGAGCGAGGGCACAGACTTTATTCCCGGAGGAACCGCAGCGGAAGGGCCAGCAGCCGCGCCCCCAGGACGCTACGCGAGGCTGCGTCCAGGGGAGGGGACACACTCTGAGCAGACAGACACGGAGACACAGTCAGTTGCAGTGAGTTTATTAGAAGTTAGAAAGACAGGTACACAGTCACCAACACAGATTAGTAGAGAGAAGCAGAACTGCCCAATTTCCACAGACTACACAGCGCTGCTACTGGGGCGGGAGCCGGGGAGCCAGGCCCGGCGAGGGGCGCCGTCTGAGGACCTGGGAGCACATGCCCTACTCACAGCTGAGCGAGTCAGCGGCCACGGCCACCGGCCACCACGGCAGTCACGCCTGCGGACACTTCTAACTACCTTCCAGCAAAGTGACAGCTACTGGCTCTGAAGTTTTAAGCTCATATGTTACACAGTACGTGGTTTTATTGATACAGTTTCTATTACTCAGTACATATCCAGCAAAGCTACGTGTATACAGAGAGGGACCCCCCAAAGGACAGCAGCACCGAGAGGAATGCCCGTCACAAGGTGGAGCGCGGACAAGAATCCTAGGGTCGCTAACAGCCGCGGCAGCGGGGGAGCTGGAGGTGCCGCCCGTCATGCAGGAGACAGAGTCACAAGGCAGCTAGGCCTGTCAGACAGAAACGAGAGAGAGCAGGTGAAACTCGGGAGGGAGGCCCCGCACGCCGCCCACCGGCTCGCAGTATTTCTAGGTCACAGAGCGGGCACTGGGGGCTTCGGACTGCCTGCGGCCGGCCAGCCGGCGGCCCCGTGTGAGCAGGGCTGGGCCTGACGCCCGTGCACGGGGGAAGCCAGTGCTCCCAGGGCCTGGGTGCGCCCTCCCAGGACCTCCCTGACTTGCTATAAAAATAAAAAGGCGCCGCCAAGAGGTCAGGAAGGAGGCTCTGCAGGGGCAACACCGAGAGGCCAAGAGAGGCTGCGGAGGCCGTGGCGGCTCTACTCCCTGAAACCCTCCTGCGCTGTGAGCGCTCCCCCGAGGGAGGGAGGGCCTTCTCTTAAGAACACGAACCTCGCAGAGGCTTGAGGTCTGCGGCACCTTCTGAACATGCACTGACAACCCCAGTAAAGTACTTTCTAGAATCAATTCCCACGGGCAGCAGCCATCCTGGGCCTGCGGAGAGACCTGGCCGTCTGGCACCGAAGCCCCAGCCGTTCTGACTCACCATGGGACGCTGAGCAAGTCATTTAACCAGCCCGAGCTTCATTTTTCTCATCTTTAAAATGGAAAAATAAAACTTGTTACCAACTCCCCATGAGCGCTGGGAGGACAAGAAAACATGAGCTCCTGCTGCTCTTCAGCAGAAGGCGGTAAAACGTAACGTAACTCCATCAACAGCACATGCGCCTTCACATCAAAGCTCAGTGCCGGACCCCAGCAGCGGGGAGACCTCCCCCCGGACTCTCAGCCCTCCCCGCCCCTCCGTCCTGGCCACAGGCTGGCACTGGGCTGGGGCAGCATGGTGCCCTGGGGCTGGGGCTGGACAGTGGTCTGCCCACCACTTGTGCTCACCCCCTTATACCCTGTGAGAACCAGCTGGGCTCCAGGAGCATGCATCAGACGGAGGTATGTGAAGAGATTAGCCCATGAACGTATATGCATACACACATGGCTCATGGGCAGACAATGGTGTGGAAAGGGTGGGGGAGGGAAAGGGCATGTGTAACACTTTCAACAATAAAGACACGTTTCTTTAAAAGGGCTGGGGCGGTGGGCCCCTGCACCTGCCGCTGGAACAGCTCCTGCTCCGTGGCAGGCCCAGCCCTCCACAGCGGGAGCTCTGCCCACTGGCTCGCACAGCCGGGATCTCTGTAAGGGTTTCAGGTGATTTAGTGTTCTTCAATTTTTAAAAATATATTCCACACAAATCCTTTATAATAAAAGGCTAATATGCAAAGTGACCGAACAACGGAACGACTGGTCACTATGACATGCACTGACCACCAGGGGGCAGACGCTCAACACAGGACCTGCCCCCTGGTGGTCAGTGTGCTCCCACAAGGGGAGCCCACTCAGCCAGTAGCCAGGCTCATGGCTGGCGAGCACAGCGGTGGTGGCGGGAGCAGGCCTAAGCCATCAGTCGGACATCTCCCGAGGGCTGGACTGCAAGAGGGTGCAGGCTGGGCTGAGGGAACCACCCCTCCCTCCCCCAGTGCACAAATTTCATGCACCGGGCCTCTAGTTTTAAAATGAATATTAATCTCTTTTTAAAAATATATTGATTGGTTGATTTTAGAGAGAGGGAGGAAGAGAGGGAGAGAGAGAGAAACATCGATCTATTGCTCCACTTGTTTATGCATTCACTGGTTGCTTTTTGTATGTGCCCTGACTGGGAATCGAACCTGCAACCTGGGTGTATTGGGGCAATTCTCTAACCAACTGAGCGACCGACCAGGCTAACCTATTTCTAGGTCACAGTGCACCCAATTCCCCAGTAACCCTGGGTAAGAGCGTAGTGTACTGAAGCTTTCAGAAACACCACGCGGGAGCAGCGCGGGAAGAGAGGGGGCTGCTCCTGAAGGACCGGCAGAGAACTGGCCCCGCCAACAGCAGGGACAGTGCAGAGGGAAGGCTGACGTGGGGCCTCCGCCACCAGGCCTGGGGCTCCCAGTGTCCGGACACACACGTGCCTATCAGCCAACACGAGGCCACATGAACGGGGGCCAAGGGAGTCCAATTTCACCCCTAAAGGTTCCTTTGCAGCCACATCTGTGTGCTTAGCAGGACCATCAAGGAGGACGCCCTCAGAGGTGCCCTGACGGGGACCTCCGTTCAGCCCGGCACTTGCAGAGGAGAGGGCGGGAGCAGCTTCCCCTCACAGACCGACCAGGATGGCTCCAGGCCTGCTGGGGAGAGCAGGTCCCCTAGGGCCAAGCCCCTGCCCAACCCTCACATGGGGTTCTGGCTGGGGCCAGTCCTTCCTCCTCTCATCTCTAACAGCCTGTGCCCAGCTCTGTGCTCTAACAGCCTGTGCCCAGTTCTGTGCTGGCCCAGATGCCCAGGACCCCCAGGCAGGACCCTGACCTGACTTGCTGCCCTGTTCTAAGGCTGTTTCTGGCGCTGAGAGCAACCCTGCCTGTCGATGGAATTGGCTGCAACTGGAGGAGCTGTGGCCGCTCCTGGACCTGCCCACAGCACTCGCTCCGCCCTGTGGGGCGGCTGCAGAGAGCACTGACATTCTTCTGAAACTAGAATCTAATGAGAAGCCCGATGCAAAGTGAAGCCTCGATGGCACTTCCTCACCAGGCCTGGGTCACAGTCCTCAGGACGACTGAGTCGAGCAGAGAACAGGCCAGGCCTGTCGGAGCCACAGGGGGCGGTTCTCACCGCGGCCGGGGCCCCCGCCCACAGACAGCCTGAGCCGCCATTCTCCCTGCAGGAGGCGGAGCATGGCTGCAGGTGACCATTGCATCACACGTGACCTCAGGACGGGCTCCTTTGGTTGCGAGCAATTATACCTCAACGCAGCTGACCTCAAACCTCTGCGTGTGCCTGCTGCCTTATTGACTCTTCTCAATAGACGTATGCTTTACAAATAACGTCTGTCACCCTAACCCCAGCATGCCAAACTCGCCGCCGGCGGGCCGCATGCTTGCTAACTGGTTTGGCTCAGTGGATAGAGCCTCGGGCTGAGGACTGAAGGGTCCCGGGTTCGATTCTGGTCAAGGGCATGTACTTGGTTTTGGGCTCCAACCCCAGTAGGGGGTGGTGCAAGAAGCAGCTGATTGATATTTTTAACTCACTATCCCTCTCCCTTCCTCTCTGTAAAAAATCAATAAAAATATATTTTAAAAAATAAAGAAATAAACTTGTCAAATTTTGAGAGAGCTCAGCATTCCCTCCTTGGAACCTTAGAGCTTTGAGGAAGCCAGCCTGGGCGCCCAGGCCGTCCCGTGAGGCGACAGGCCGAGTCTAAGTGGTGGCCTCGGTGACCAGCGGTGAGCCCAGGCGGCACAGCCGCCTCATTAAGCTGGGCGGTCACTGCCCCTCTGCTGCTTTCCCTACTCGCCACTCGGGAAGAGGGCTCCTGCGCTGCCCCAGGCGCTAAGACCCAGGCTCCTCCGTTCCGGCCCGGCCTCTCTGCAAGTGCCCGGGACAGGCTGTCAGAGATGCAGAGCCACCAGGGCCAGAAAGTCCACCATGAAGGTGTCCAAGCCCCGGGTTGAGCACCCCCAGGGACAGCGCATGCCAAGTGAGGAGGGAAACGTGAAACGGGGGACGTGCACGGGAGAAGGCAGCCCTCCCCCGAGTCTCGGCCTTGAAGACAGTCAGCAACAGCTGTGTCATCACGATTTCAGACAGGCTGACCTAGAAATACTGTCTCAGGAGACGCTCCTGCCGAACGTCAAGAGCATTAGCACCTGCACGGGTGCGGCGGCGACTAGCAAAGGCCCCGCCCTCAGACGCATGCGGAGGAGAGCAAGAGAGTACCGGGAGGGGGGCGCACACAGCAGGCCTGAGGGCGAGCAGGGACTGCGCCCAAGGGCGTGAGTGATCACAGCAGATGCTGATTGGTTGTCCTGGCACAGAAAAAACCAAAGCCAGGAAGCTGCGGACCGACGGCCCGGATGTTCTCCCTGTAATTGTGGCCAATAACAATCTGTACAGAACATTTCAAAGGCTCAACTTTACCAAAGTGCTGCAGCTACAGGAAATCCCAAAGAATAACACAGATTTAAAACACAGACGAGAAAGCCAAAACTTCTCAGCAAAACATCTGCGGTGGCAGCTGAGGGTGCACTACTGCGGCTTCGAAAAATCAGCGCACCTGGGCGGCAAGGCTCACCTGCAGCCACTCCTCCCGATACAGCGAACCCCAAGCTGCCAGCTCTGACTCCCTGACGGCTCCCTGCACCGGCCCCACCCACGGGCCACCACGAGGGAGGCCACCGGCAGAGCCACCAGGGGCTGACATGTCTCCAACACAGGCCCGGGTTCTGGACCCGAAAAACGGTGGCAGGGAGTCGTGAAGGGCGCTCAGGACCACGGTGGGACACGATGCGTGGCCACCGAACCTTCCTGCCCCTGCCCTGCCCCTTCCCTAGACAAGTTCTGCCGGGAACATCAGCCCGTCCCAGGCCTGTACAGTAATTCCCACCAGGCCTACGGCGGCCGGGCCATAAATGAGGGGCGCTGGAGTTAGCGGGGAAGAGGTAAGTTAACAAGCGAGTTAGTCATCTGCACGCTTCCTATGATTAAAGTAAAACCGGATTATGGACTGTGCTTTAAACAACCAGGACACTCAATCAGCATTTAGGCGCTGGAAGTTAGGCCAACAGCTTTCATGGAGCGAAAACGGCACTTCCAGGAGGCACGGGCTCAGGGCTAGCAGGAGACAGGACTTACAGAAGCGGAGCTGCGGCTGGAGTGGAGGGAAGCAGAGCCTACAGGAGGGGGCGGGGGCGGGGCCGCGCGCTGTACTTACCCCGCTCCACTCTACGCCCATACTCACTTCCTCCCCTCCGTCAGGGCCGCTCTCGTACTTGACCGTGTCCACGGTCAGGCTCTCCCGGCTCCGGCGCTTCTCCGAGCCCTCGGGGTCGCCCAGCACCTCGGCCACTCTCTGTTTGTGAACATTGTCAAGACCCTGCGAGTCAGGCGGGAGGGTTCACCTGTTAGCACGTAAGCTGATTAGGGTTTTCCAAACATAAACGCCCCAGAAAACACAGGCTCTGAACCCCAGGGAGCGACCACGTGTCCTGGGACGTGCCCTGCAGGGGTGCCTGCCCTGAGCCCGTTCACCTCCCACCAAGTCACAGGCTGAGGCAGCGAGTGGCGCTGGCTGGGGTCCGGCAGGAAGGGCCCTGGTGCCCTCACTGGGACGGCTTCCCCACAGGCCCGATGGTGGGCGGGGAGGGGAGGCACGGGCGGCACACCCAGGGACAAGGCAGTGATGGTCCCGGCTGGACCCTCCCCGTGCTCCTGTTTGGAAGTGTGGTGGTGGGACGGGAATGTCGTGTCTAGCGTCCCCACTAGCTCCCTGGCGTGCACGCCTCCCAGGCAGCACCTGCTGGAAACGCACGGATGACTGTGTTCTCAGTGTGACACCGAAGACCAGCCACTAACTACAAAGGCACGTCCAGAGCAGACGCTCCATCTGCCAAGTGCTGAGCAGCAGGCACTGCTGCTCCTTCAGGCCACTTCACACGTCTGTAATAGCATGTGGCGGATTAACACACAACAGCGCTTCCTGTGCGCGTCAGGGCCCCATGACTGCGGGCAACATGCCTCTGGTTCCGCATGGCACCACCCGGCGGCTCGTGGAGCGCTCGCCTGTGCCGATGGGCCCTCCTCCTCGGGAGGCCCGGCCCAACCACAGCCACTACAAGTGCTGCTCACCCAGGAGACTGGCCTCCGTGCCCTGCACCTCCTGTGCAAGCTGTGAGGGGCATCACTGCTCTCAGCTGGTGAAGGAGAGCGCCTCAGTCCTCCGACCTCTCTACAGCTCAGAACCTCGTGCGACGCCCCCGTGGACATGGTGTCCCTAGGCCTGGATGACGGGACAGCCCAGCGGCAGGAGGGGCCACACTGTGCGCTGTGTGCTCACCCGCTTGCCAGAACTCCCCTGTAACCCCAAACCCACACCCCAGTGCTCTCGCAGGCACCCGCCACCCGGTGTGCACGGCCCGCCAGGCGCCAAGGCGACACTCCTTGCGCTGTGAACAGTGCCCTGCTCCGTCCGTTACTCAGTCCGCGTTCTCCGCATTCTGTCCATTTGCTGGACGCTCGCTGCCTGAACAGCCCCGCCCCGCTGCGGCGCGCCCAGGGTCCCTAGGTGCCCGAGGCTGGTGTGCCGCACACAGATGGAGCGACGCCTGTGCGGGTGGGCCTCCCGCAGGCCTGAGCCGGTGCTGGGCCCTGAACTGGTGCTAACGCATCACCAATCCAACCACGTAGGTGTCTGTGAACAGAAAGCACACAGGACACGGCTTCGGCGGGTCAGCGGCCGCCAGCGCGGCCAGAGGCTCACAGGACCCAGCGCTGCGTCCTCCCCGGAGGCCCCGCTGCTTCGCGCCCACAGCGCCTCTCCAGAGCGGACCTGCCGACAAGGACCTGCGGCACCTGGCCCGGCACCTGGGCCGCGGGCCTGCGTTCAGCTGCCGGGTGCGCCGAGAAGGGGGTCCTGGCTCACGCGGTGCTTTCTGTGTGGCGGCCCCGGTCACAGCCCAGCAGCACACACGGTGCCAGTTACTGTCTTCCCGTTCTGTTCATCGCAGCCACCCCGCTGGGTGTGAAGTAGCGCGTGTGGCTTTAAAGTGCGTTCCCTACCGACTACAGACGGGCACCTTCACGGGCGTGCGGGCCCAGCAGGTGCTCTGCGCCCCATGCCCCGTGGCCTTGTCTTCACACGCCCTGGGCACTAGACCCATCAGACACGTGTGCACACGCTGTCCCCGCTCTGGGCGCCCATTCCAATTCTGGAGAACTGGATCGACCGGGGTTCTCTTCTGCTACTCGTGTTTCTGGGTCAGACGTACAGTATTTAAACAATATCATCTTATTTGTAAAATTAATATACTACGAACTTTCTATCTCTAAGTCAAGATCTCAGTAAGGCGCGTTGGAGAGAGGGGCTGACCCACCTGCTTGCGTGACCGCATGGCGGCTTCCTCCAGGGTCTCTGCAGCTTCGAACTTGCCCTGGCGCCTGTAGAGCGCCCCGAGGTTCTTTAACGTCGTGGTGACGGTTGGGCTGGAAGAGAGCACACGTGCTGAGTTGTTAGCATGCTTCCGAGCGGCCGCGGCCGCCAGCGCCGGATCTGAGGGCTGGTGTTGGTGAGAAATAGCTCTCGGGCGCCATGGCCCGTTTCCCATGCGAGGGGACCAGCAGCTCTTCTCCCTCCAGCTCCCGCCTCCCAGAGCTGCTGGGCGGCTCGGACCTTGGCCACTGCCAGAGTCTGCGCGGGCTGTCTGACCACCACGCTTCCCGGCAGGAGCACATCACCAGGCAGCGAGAGGGCGCGGAGGGAGGCAGGGGGAGCCACCCCTCACCACCGGGGATGAGCGCTGTGTGACGGGGCAGAGCCAGCAGGGACTGTGCTCGGCACTGTGCCCAGCAGCCTTCCAGGCCCAGCCACGGCCGTTCATTTGGTGCGACGGCCCGTCAGCGGACGCATGAAGCAGCTGCGCCCGTGTCGGAGAGCCCCCCGCCCCCAGCACATCTGTCCGTGCCACGGGGAACCGGGCCAGGGGGCAGAGACTTCCCGAACTAGATGACTGGGAAACTGAGTCTTAGAGGAGGAGTTAGCGAGCAGACAGGAGAGCGGGAGGGGGTCCAGTCGGGAGGAAGCAGGCCCGAGGCCTGGTGTGGGAGGCACAGGCACCGGCTCACAGGGCCGTGCGGGCGCTCACACTGCCCTCTGCAGACACGGAGGCCAAGGCAGCGAGGAGAGGGGGCCACGGCTTAGGGTCTCCAAGATGAGACGTCCCTGCAGGGCTGCTGGCCCCTGCTCTGCGGCCGCCTTCCCGTGTCCCCTGGGCCCTCTCCTGCTGCCATGAGGTCGGCAGCCTTGGACACAGCAGCGCGAGTGCAGAGCCGTGTTTCACCCGGATGGCGGGGCCCCACACCCGTGAGAACGCTGCCCACTCGTGACCCCGGCCAGCGGCTCTCTCAGGCCCAGCAGCCCGTCCACAGCTGTTGTTTGCAGGGAAGCAGACACACCTGTCCACCTTGCAGGCCTTGTACCAGCCGCCGTACTCTCCAAACGCGGGCCCGTCCTTCTGCTTCCCCTGCAGGAGAAGAGGAGGTGGTAAGTGAAGCTCCACAGCACCGAGCCCGCGGGGCCCCGGGCGGAACTCACTTTGCACTCCTCTCTCTCCTCCGCGTGCATCCAGATGGGCTTGTTCTCGTCTGAGGGAGAAAAACAACACACCGTCAGCGGAGGCTGACCGAGCCCCCTGAGAAGGGGCCACGTTCCAGGGACTGCAAGGCTCCTGCTGTTCTAGGGTCCTGCTTAGGGGTGACTTCTCCCGCGTGGACGGGCGCCGTCCCCACGGAGGACAGACTGGAGGGCAGGACCACACGCGCTCGCAGGAGGTGGCCGGCTCGGGCGGCGCGGGGACAGAAGGTGCAGGAGGAAACGTACCAGACCTGAGGGCGTCAGCAAACCCAACTCCCATGAGGGTTCCAATCATGAAACTTTTCTTTTTTTATATATTTTTTATTGATTTCAGACAGGGAGAGAAAGACTCACTGATTGGCTGCCTCTAGCACGCCCCCCACTGGGGATCGAGCACACAACCTGGGCATGTGCCCTTGATCGGAAGTGAACCCAGGACCCTTCAGTCCGCAGGCTGAGGCTCTACCCACTGAGCCACACCAGCGAGGGCCATCATGAAACTTAACGCTGGAATCTGCACACAGCCCTCGGAGTTTTAAATGTGAGCAACCGCGCAGTGAACAAGAGTCCGACAACAAGCAGCACCCGTCCTCCTTCCAAACATCAGTGAACGCCTAGCGAAGGGAAGTAAGTGCCCCGTGTCCCCATGGCCTCCTGAGCCACTGGAACCCTGACAGCTTTCCCTCCAGAACTGGGCCCTGAGCACCTCCGATGCCGAGGGTGTGACGGCCAGGCCTGGGCCGGTGGAGAATGTGCACTTTGGCAGGTCCCCGCCAGCACGGTAAGAACATTCTAGAAAGCATGAATGACTCCAGGGAGGTTTTCTAGAGTTGGTGCATCTGGGCTGTGCCTGAAACAGGCATGGACTCTGGAGAGGACAGCGTGAAAAGCGGAGGCAGGTGGCCATCACCCCACGGAGGTGAGAGATGCCAGTGAGCACGCGTGTGTCCACCGTGTCACTGGAGATGAACAAACGTGCCACAAGCACCCAGCTGTGCCCGCCCCTCCTCTGAGCGCGGTCTGGAAAGTCATTTCTAACACTCAGGTCAGCTGCATCTTGAAACTCCTGTGACGACGCGGGTGTACCACTGCGGGCTGGCATTGGGACTGCCAGGCAGCCGCAGCAGCATCTGCGCAGAAAGGAGGGCACCCTTACCGTCCACAGAGCCGAACTCCCGCTCGTGCGCACGCGTGAGGATCTCTTTGTACAGGGTCTCCGCTTGCTTGAACTTCCCTTGCTTCAGGTAGCAGGAGGCCTTGAAAGGAGACGAGGTGTTCAGCGTCCTCCCGCGAGTGAGCGCGCTCCTCGGGACAGTTCCACCAGGACGCGCCCTGCTGCCCGTGGCCCTGCCCACCTACCAGGTTGTTCTTGGTCTTGGCCACGTTGGGGTCGTCGGGCCCCAGCTTGGTCTGGTAGATCTCGAGGGCCCGCTGGTAGTAATACTCCACCTCCTCGTACTTGCCCTGGTTCTGGCACAGCAGGGCCAAGTTATTCAACTGCTTGGCCACGTCCGGGTGGTCCTTCCCCAAAACCTGAGAACAAAGCACGGTGTCAGCACCTCCGCCCTGCCTCACCACCAGCCAGTCCGCCCCCCCACGTGAGCTCTTCCTGAGTGTCCGCCCGGAGGCCGCCCCTCCAGGCTGCGATGTTGTGCGGCTCCGTGCCCTGTGATGGAAGTGACACAGCCAGAACGTGGGGGGCTCTTCTGGGAGGCTGGGGAGAGGCTGATTCCCTTTACATGCTTTAGCTTCCTTAAATCTTACAACGACCCTACGTGGTGGGAACGTCATGCACATTTTGAGGAGGAAACTGGCTTTTCTAAAGCCAATGCTACTATGACTGCCAAGTCCTGGAACAGCCCAAACTTAGCCAGCCCTGTCTGACGCCTTCCTGTGCAACCAACCTCCAAAGGAACTCCCAGTCTCCCACCCAATCCCGCCCAGCCAGCCCACCTTCCCGTGCAATCACCCCAACCACTTCCCTCCTGTTTCCACCCCCACCGGCAGGACCTCCCCTGCCTCCGCCCCTCCCGGATGCCGACACTCCTCCCCCTCCAGCTGCTCACCCCGGGTGCTCTTCAGGCCCCCTGGATGGGATCCCTTCCATACAATTTAAGGAGACCTCAGCCCGGCCCACCAGTTAGCTCAGAAGCACATCACCTCGTTTTCTCTCTTTGCAAGTATCACTACCTGAAGCTACCTTATTTATCCAGCTAACCTTCTATTACAACTCTCACCCACTAAAGTGCAGGCCCCAGGAATGCAAGTTCTTCCCAATGCAGCCCCTGCCGGAGGAGTCACACTGTCAATCAGTGCCTCCCCCTAGGCGTCCCCAGGAGGCACGCGGCCTCCCCCTCCCTTCCCACACTCCTTCCTCTCCCTGCCGGGACTCTGCACTCAGTTACTAAAGGCTCAGCTCCAACACTCCCATGCCCCCAGGCCCTGGAGGAGCCCCGCTCTAGATGCTCCGGCTCTGACCTAGAGGCCAGCGAACAGAACCCTACGTTCCCAAGTTCAGTCTCGTGGCCTGTGCTCTGGGGAAGGGGCTGTGTTTCTGGTCTGTTAAGTCCCCCACTCCCAGCAAGCAGAGGCCCCGCCCTCCATGAGCATCTCCCGGTGCCTGACTGAAAGGGCAGCACGTGTGAGCGGATCTGGGAGGCACCGACGCAGCCTGCAATGCCGCGTTCGTCCTGTGTCCTCCCGGTTCCAACCCGGCCCGCAAAGCGGGGCCTATTGTTGACGGACAGGCAGGCGGCAGGATGACGTCTCACTGGGGACGTGAGGACGAGCAGCTCGTTTCCCCTTCCCCAGGAAGCAACCACAGAAGCACCAGCTAAGCGCCCCGGGCCATCCCGGCTCAGCCGGCCCGCTCTCTAACCCTGAGCACAGTCCGCTGAGCGGAGCGAGGCCGAAAGCACAAGCTACACAGCTGAGTCCATCCTTCGGTCTGGAAAGCACGTTCCCTTTTTAAAGCTGCAGAAGCCTATTCGGTGGCTACTCTCCGGGCAGGCACATGCTCGCTGCCGAGGGAACGTCCAGTCCCGAGCAAGCCCTCCCTCAGCAGCACTCCTGGCCCCGCCCCTGCACCCCGCCGGCAGGGCCAGCTGCGTCCGAGGGTGGCCCACCTTGTGGAACGAGTTACTTCTCATAAACCCTCAGTGCCCACCTACAGTGGTCCTCTGTCAAAAGGTGAACCGGAAGTCCTCTAAAAGCCCCCAACTCACACCTGAAACCTACGTGACCCTATTAACAAGCCACCCCAACACAGTTAATTCAAAATAAGTAAAAGTGAGATAAATGCATAAATGAAGTGCCACGCGGTGCCGCACCTTTTCTCGGATCTCCAGGGCTCTTTTACACAGCGGCTCCGCCTCCTTGTACTTCCCTCTCTTGCCGTAAAGCACGGCGAGGTTGTTCAGAGTCGCTGCCACCTGCAACGGGGGCGGCGAGAGGGTGAGCATGGCCGGCGTGCTCAGGGCGGTCAGGGACCGAGTTCCATCAAAAGCAAGAAGCAATTCACTGGACAGAGATCACAGAGCAACACCACAGGTGCTGGGATTACAATCAGCATCGCGGGATCTTGATTTTTAATAAATCTCACTGGGAACCACACAGCCCACCACAGGCCTGTGTGCAAACGGGAGCAGACTTTAACAAAGGACCCAGTTCTGCAGGAGAGAATTTCACAAGACATGCGATTCGATTCAGGATCAAGAACTACAGCGCGTGCTCCATTGGGAGGGACACGGCGTGCGCTGGCCTTGCTGGTGCCAGTTCCCGCGGGAGCTGGCGGGAGGAGGCGTGAGGGCCTACCTGTGCCATCTAGCGGAAAGGCAGCGCTTACCTTCCCTGTGGGTTCAATAGGAAAATGTGTCGGTGAAAACCTTAGGGAAACCGAGCATCTACAAGGAGTGAGAATCAGGCCCACTCACCGCGGGGTGGTCTTTGCCCAGAGTTTTCTCGCGGATGGCCAAGGCGTCGTTCAGCAGGTTGGCGGCGTCCTTGTACTTATTCTGGTCTCTGGAATGAAGCACCGGGAGTATTCTGTCTGCCCGCAGGCCCAGCGTCTCCCCGCCCTTCCTGGCCCTCTGAGCGGGGACTGTCACTACCCCATTTGCGAGATGAGGAGCGGAGGCTCCGAGAAGCTAAGGTTCTGGACACGCCCCTCCGTCCCGGGCCGTGTAGCAGAGAGGGAAGCTGAACTCCCCTGAGAACAGAGCTACGTGTTCAGCCCAAGGGCCTCACAGCCAACCCAAAGGCTCACATACACTTGGGTCTCAAACACTGTTTGTTGAGCCCGGCCTGTGTGGCTCAGTGGTTGAGCGTTGACCCAGGAACCAGGTCTCCGGTTCGATTCCCGGTCAGGGCACATGCCCGGTTTGTGGACTCGATCCCCAGTAGGGGGCATGCAAGAGGCAGCCAATCAGTAATTCTCTCTCATCATGGATGTTTCTATCCTTCTCTCGCTCTGCCCCTCTCTCTGAAATCATTAAAGAAAAAGGTTGAACTGGAACCAAACTGCTGGAGAAATGAAGGACAGAGGAAGTACTAGCCTGTACACCAAGGCCAGGATGTTGAGCATGGTGGCCACGTCCGGGTGGTCGTGGCCGGAGGTCTTCTCCAGGTCCTCCAGGGCCTGCTTGCATAGGGGCACGGCCACCTCGTAGCGCCCCTGCGAGGCGTACTGGATGACCAGGTTGTGCAGGGTGCGCAGGCGCGCCGGGATCTCATAGCCGCCCTGCTGCGCGGCCGCCGCGGCGCTGCTGTGCTGCTGCTGGACTGCAGAGAGGGTCCGCGTCAGCGGCACAGGGTCCCCAGGCGTCCTGGTTAAATTCCCCTCTAGCCCTGGCCCCGTTTCGGCACGTGGCCCCCCGACCACGGAAACCTGCCCTGCACCCTCTGGGCAGGCTGGTAACCGCAGCACCCTTCCGGGTGACACGACCCCCAAGACACACACACACATACCCCGCAACGAGATGCCCCCGGCCCAGGCAGACAGCCCTGCCTTTCCCACTCCGAACTGCTGTGCCTGGCCCAGGCCGAGGGGCTGGCCTAACGCCGCTGCTTCCCAACACGAAAACTCTGAAGCTCGGGGAAACGCGGGTCCGAGCGTGCACGTGCTCCTGCGAGGCGCTGTGCCACCCAGACGCCCGCGAGTCACCGCAACCGCGTCCCACGCACAGACCACCTCCCTCTGCTGCATGCGGCATCCAACCCGCCCACGTACTTCCTTGACCGGGGTCGTCGTCGTCGTTCGGGAAAAGGTCGTCCAGAGGTTCTTTGGTGGAATCGGTGTCTTTGTCCTCCTGGAAACCAACCCAGAACTATCTTAGCTTGCAAGGGCTACAAAACCTCTGCTAAAACCTTTTTAATTAAAACACCTTAGAGCCTGGCCAGCGTGGCTCAGTGGTTGAGCATCGACCTATGAACCAGGAGGTCACAGTTTGATTCCTGGTCAGGGCACATGACCGGGTTGCAGGCTCGATTCCCAGCGTGGGGCATGCAGGAGGCAGCCGATCCATGATTCTCATCACTGATCTCTCTCTCTCTCCCTCTCTGTTCTTTTCTTAAATCAATAAAAATATATATTTTTTAAAACCTTAGAAAAGATGGTCCATTTTTAACATCAAACACAGGATTATCCACAATCTGCCTGGGTTCTGAGAAAGTTCAAACAGAGCAGGGAAACTCTCACTAGAAATAAACCCACTCGTAAACCACACACGTGAAAACGTGAAGCGCCGCATGGCTGCACGCGCAGACCTGGGCGAGTCCACCGCAGGCCTGGGGCACTGGGCTGCCTCCAGCTGCGTATGACTCGGTGTGAGGGACGCCCTCGTGGTGGGACTCCTGCCCCAATAAGGGAAGACACCAGAGCGTGTTCTCTCTTGCCCCCACCCCACTCCGTGAGGTGGCCACCGTCTGCAAGCCAGGAAGAGAGTCCTCACCAGACACTAGCCCTGCGGGTGCCCGGTCTCGGGCTCCAGCCACCAGGACGGGAGAAGTGTCTGTGGTCCGAGCCACCCCGTCGGTGGTGTTTTGTGTGGCAGCCCAAGCTGACACAGGGAAATGTGTTTGCTTAGGACGAGGGTTCAGACTGAAGACACACATGTGGGACGCACTGATCACAGATTATGTAGTGAACAGGCCCAGCACCAGGCGGGCAATGAAAAATGGGAGCTCAAAAAAGTAACAAATAATGAAATAAAATAAAAGTGGGCGCTCAAATGCAGGGCAGTCTCAGGATGGGCCTGGGCAGGAAGGACGGACTGGGACAGGGAACACGGGCTGCGTGCAGGGAAGAACCTGCAGCCGGCATGTCTCAGCCTTGCCCCCTGAACTGCGGCCGAGGTCTGTTTCTTTAACCCACGAGCCTGCGGCCCTGTTACGGCGGCTGCGTGCACTGCGACATGCACTGCAGGGATGTGAGGCGTGACGCAGGGAAGCTGGGTAGGGCAGATGGGGGTGCTTTTCTATCTTTCCACCTCTTGTGTGAATCTAACATTTAAAAGGTATTGTTTTTAAGTTAACTGAATTAGAAATACTGGATGAAAAATAGTCAAGACTGGGGTCAACATCCAAAGACAGAAAGGGGGGAACTGAGATCCTTGGAGCCGTAACATTCCAGAAACCACAGGTGAGCTGGCAGGACCTCGAGGGAGGCAGGAGAAGGCTGCAGAGAGCAGGTGTCCTGGGGCGGGCAGGCCCACGGCACCATCCACCACAGTCAGCCCCGACTCTGGGTCAGGATTGGACGGTGGCTGTGGACCTAGAGAGTCCAGCGCCTGACAGGCATGGACGCCAGACCGCAGTGGGTCAGGGCACCAGAGCCCAGCTGGGCAGACCCGTCACAGGTAATGCTGCCTCTCTGCCGTGGACCTGATAGTTACCATATTTTACATTTTCTGACCCTTCTTCTAAAAAAACACACAAGAAAAGAATATGGCAAAGAGAACTTCTATGGCCCTGGCCGGGTGGTCCAGTGGTTGGAGCATCATCCCTTGCACTGAAGGGTCAGGGTCGTGGGTTTGATTCCTGGTTAAGGCACATGCCCAGGTTGTGGGTTCACTCCCCACTCAGGGCGCACATGTGAGGCAAAAGATCAATCTTTCTCTCTCCCTCTCTCCCTTCTTCACTCACCCCAGAATCAATGAAAAACATATCCTTGGGTGAGAATTAAAAGAAAAAGGCCCTGGCCAGTGTGGCTGTTGGTTAGGTGTCGTCCCGTGCACCAAAGGGTTGCTGGTTCGATTCCTGGTCAGGGCGCATGCCCAGGGTGCGGGCTGGATCCCTGGTGGGGGGCGTGTGGGAGGTGGCTGATCAATGTTTTGCTCTCACAATGTTTCTCTCTCTCTCAAAAAAACCCCCAAAACCTAAAAAGAAGTTCAATAACAAAATTAAAAATTTAAAAAAAAGGGAATGTCTATGACTTGCCCAGGGACTCAGTCCCAGGACCGCAACCCGCGATCTTGCTCAGTGCCTCCCTGGAGGGGAGACCCCGGACCCTGGGCTGAAGCCTCTCCCACCTCCCGCGGGACGGCCCGCGCTCCCACAGAACCACTCACGGACGGAGAGATGTCGTCGTCGTATTTCTTCAGCTGGTTCATGAACTCCAGGTGCTTCTTCTCCTCCTCCAGCTGGGCCACGGACTGCTCGCTCTTCTGCAGCTTCTGCTGCGTGTTGGCCAGCTCGTCCCGCAGCCACTGGTTCTCCTGGCACAGGCGGCGCACCTGCGCTCGCAGCTTCTGCTTCTCCGACTCCACGGCGTTCAGGTGGTTGGACAGGGCCATCATGACCTGCAGACGCACGGGCTGCGGCAGCGGTCCCAGCCCCGCCTCCCTCCACCCAGGCCCCGTGCTGCGGCCCGTTCCCCAAGCACGAGGTGCACCGTGCCATGACGCCCGTGTCCACCTCGGTCACAGGCCACACACGGGACACCACAGGAGTAGCACATGCCCAGGACATCTACAGAAAACAGACGTGTGTTCTGTCTGAGAGCTTCTCCAGTGGACGAGCAACGCACACACAGCTACTCTTCTGATAAAAATGCATTTTTTACTTTCCATCCAGACAGCTCCAACGCAATCTCTCACCGCCGTGCCCCCGACGTGACACTGCGTGTGCCTGCGCACAAGTGTGCAGTGTGGTCACTCCGGGAGCGGGGGGAGGGGAGGGGAGGGGAGGGCCGGCAGACCTTCCAGGTGCCAAGGGAAGGGAAGGCATCTTTGCCGCTGGCATCACGGGTCAGAGGCGCTGGCGCTCCCATCAGCACAGTCTGTACCTAATTTTACCTGAAATACGTTGGCAAAGCCAAAAGCTATGGGGCGAGGGGCACCGCATGCTCCACGTCTCCCGTCTATGCTGGCACGACAGAAACGAAGGTCTGTCAGATCTACACAACCCTGCCTGGGTGCCGCAGAGGCCATAGCTGCCGGCAGACCGCCACGCTCCCTCCTTCCTGCTCAGAGCCGGGCACTGTAAGGGCAAGATGCACTCCCGTCTCCCCCACAGAGTGCCCTGCAGCAAGGTGGGAGCAGAGCGCGCTGGTCTAGGAAGCAGGAGGCAGTGCCCTTCCTGCCCTCCGGGCGCTAGAGCGGGCTGGAGCTGCAGCGGAGCTGTCCGAGTCCGGAGACAGGCTGCCGGGAGCAGGGCGGCAGGGCCTGGGTCCCTGGTGACGGGGCAGCCGCGGACTGTGGCTGGGACAGCCACCCTGGGGCTTGGTTCACAGCCTCTGAGATGTGAGCCACCATTTTTGTTTTCTGATGTGTGCAGCCAAATCCAGGCCTAAAGGACACGTGTTGGCCCTGCTTTTTAAAGTTCAGACACGCCCCAGTCAACCGTCATGTATCTAACGTGCACCACCCTGTTACTCTATAGCAGTGGTTCTCAACCTTCTGGCCCTTTAAATAGAGTTCCTCATGTTGTGACACAACCATAAAATTATCTTCGTTGCCACTTCCTAACTGTCATGTTGCTGCTGTTATGAATCGTCATGTAAATATCTGATATGCAGGATGGTCTTAGGCCACCCTTGTGAAAGGGTCGTTCGACCGTCAAAGGGGTCGCGACCCACAGGTTGAGAACCGCTGCTCTACAGGGATCTGCATTCTGGTTAGTGAGGCGCCACGGACCCGCCTGCCCACCCCGCTCTCCAGGCCGCAGCCTGGCTTCTACCTGCGCCTCGCTCAGGCCCAGCTCCAGCATCTCCAGCGACTTCCGGATCATGTTGGACTTCTCCTCCACCAGGTTACTCTCATCATCTTTCTTCAGACACTTCAGTGTCTCGAGTAAACTCTGCAGAATGGAGTTGTGCTCGTTCTTCAGAGCCTCCAGCCCCTGAATCACCTGCTTGGTCTTGGAGATAATCTCATCCTGCGTGAGCTTCTCCAGTCTGTCTTCCTTCACGTACACCATTGTGGACATGTTGTCGTACATTCTGGAAGGGAAAAGACAAAAATCAGGCACTCGCCGAGGCCGAACGTCATCACATCACACCTCTAAGATGCCTGTGCGAAGGCTGTAAGTGAATGTTTTTGCAGGCAAATACCAAGTATGTGTATCTGATTTAATATCTATACTGCTTCTATTTTTCCTTTGCAGGCCAATTTAATTACTTTCCTGATTTTGATTACTTGACTGATTTTTTAATGGAAAGAATGGCAGCAACAGAAACGAATGCCAAAGATTACAAGCAACAAAACATCCAAATGGCATTTCCAAAACACACAGCCTCCGTGAACAAAACGTTCTGAGTGTCTGCGAGTCTTATTTCTCCTGAATGAAATGCGGGAGGGAAGTCAGTTCTCTGGCTTGCTGAGCAGGTGCCCTGGGGGTGGTCAGGCCGGGAGACGGCGCCGGCAGAGGAGCGAGGAGCACGGAGCACGGAGAGGAGGGAAGGACGGAGCGGCGGAGCCCGGGGCCCGGGGCGGGGGGTTGAGGCATGAGGTGAGCAGCGCTGCAGACGCAGGAGGCCCTGCGCGTGGCTCAGGTGGCAGGGTGGCAGCCCATGCACCGGAGGTTGCTGGTTCAATTCCCGGTCAGGGCACATGCCCAGGTTGTGGGTTCAGCCCCCAATCGGGGTGCATGCGGGAGACAACCGACCGATGTTTCTCTCTCACATCGATGTTTCTCTCTCTCTTCCTTCCTCTCTCTCTAAAATCAATTTTTTTAAAAACAAAAGAGACTCGGGAGCCCGGGAGCCCAGCATGTCCCTGGGGCAGAGCAGCCCCGGGCGCAGGGACAGGTGTGCGGTCCGGCCGTGCCCCTGCCCTGTGCCCGGGAGCCCAGCATGTCCCTGGGGCAGAGCAGCCCCGGGCGCAGGGACAGGTGTGCGGTCCGGCCGTGCCCCTGCCCTGTGCCCGGGAGCCCAGCATGTCCCTGGGGCAGAGCAGCCCCGGGCGCAGGGACAGGTGTGAGGTCCGGCCGTGAGTGAAGAAGGGGAGGGCAGGGCACTGAGGCAGTGTCAGCCAGCGGCCGTGCCCCTGCCCTGTGCCCGGGAGCTGCTAGTGGGGAGAAGGAAGCTGCCAGGAGAGGAGAGGGGAGGGACGAGCTGAGGTAGGATGCCCGTGGGGTGGCTTCCTCAAAACCCTGGCACCTGAGCCACAGGTTCCCGCCCAGTCTCCCCACCGAGACTCAAGCTCTACTGCAGGCGGCTCCGCGGTTAGTCATCCTGATAGGCCAAGGCTGCGGACTCGACCCTGTCAGGGCACATCCAAGGTCACCAAGGACTGCACGGACGGGTGAAATGCGTCCATGTTTCTCTCCTTTCCTCATCTCTCTCTCTCAAATCAGTCATTTTTTTAAAAGACAGGGCCGTTTGGGACGCCTTTACTGAGCTCACGGCTCTCCAGGGCACGGCCGGCTCTCGGAGAGCAGGGCCTCGTGTGTCCTGTCCTGTGCGACCCTCTCGGCCTGTCACAGTCACTGCTAAGTGCACACGCGCCGGCCGACGGAGGACCAGCGTCCAGGGAACAGGACTCAGTGGGTCCCCAAAGGAAGGAGGAAACGAAACAGGCGCCTCCCCAGCTCTGGCAGCGAACTTCTCAGCACAATTTCCAAGTGATGCACCTTCAGTCTTCCTTTCCCAAACTCGCAGAACAGGGCTTACTAGGTGTGCCCTGACCAGGGCGGCCTCAGGGACATGCGGGCGCAGAGGGGAGCTGATACCACGCACACCGAGAGCTAAAGGCACAGTGACAGACCTCCTGATGGAGCATCGGGTGGGAGGAGTGAGGGGGGCGGGGGGCAGCGGACACACCCACTGCAGAGGGGATGGATGCCAACCGTATCCAATTCAAGGGCACTGCCAACCGAGGGGACAACGGGGGCCGAGGGGGAGGTGGAAAGCGCCCACATCTGGAGAGGGGTGAGCTGGCACAGGGCAGGACTAGAGGAGGAGGGGAGAGAGGTCCCAGGGCGCCTGCCCTCTGGGGTGAGGGTGGAGGGCGGCCACGCTCAGGAAGGTCAGGTGCCACGGCACAGAACCATCCATCAGAGACACAGGCACCTCCTCCAGGCTCAGCCAGTGAGGCCCTTCCGCTCCTGAGGTAGCCCACGCCCAGCCATCTTTCCCACGAGGCAAACCCAGGAAATGGGCGGGGCGGCTTCGGTCTGGAAAGAAAAGCTCGCGGACGTGAAGGGGCAGAAGGTACACCTTCGTCAGAGTGAGTCCTGCCAGCTGTAAAGACGGCCAGGGTACCCTCAGAGGGTTACGTGGCTGCCGAGAAGAAGGGGCGGGGGCAGTTCTGTTTCTGTAAGAGAGAAGGAAGGGGGCGGAGCGTTTAAATAGCAAAGGAAAACCATAAAAGGCGGCACTCGTGTGCAGAAGGAAAAGTGGAAGGAAAACGAGAAAGACGGTCGCTGGCAGGCATGCCTCATCAGGCAGGTGAATCCCGAGACACCCACTGCAGGTCCTGACGGCTGGCCAGGCTGGGGCCTGAGAGGAGACCAGTCACACAGAAATGTTACCGGACGGGCACCCGAAGTAACAGCCGCTGAAGGCAGTTTTCTGTTACCGTCCCCTTAAAGGAAGAGTAATGGGAACCCAGCCGCGAGGGGAGGGGACACTCGTGTTGTGAGAATGAGGTGGGAGGCGCTGTGTGGGCTCGGACCCGAGTGAGCCGGTGCAGAGCCCGGCACCACCATCAGCCATGGAGCGGGGAGGCCTCCTGGGGTCTCGGTGGCTAGCACACCCCCTCCCCGGCTCACGGGAGCACGGAGACCAGAGGGGAGCGCTCAGCAGTCACTCAGCGGTCAGTCAGCACAGCCTCCGGCCAGGGAGCTAAGCAATCTGGAACCTTCCTGATAACAACTGCTCAAGGTCTGCAGACACACGTCCTGTAACACAGGACTCACTACTTTCCAAGATAATTGGCTCGATGTTTCTCTCTCCCCGCCTTCCTCTCTCTCTAAAAATCAATAAGAACATATCCTCAAGTGAGGATTTAAAAAACTATTCCAAAATAAAAAGTATTTTTTTTATTTTTATTTTTTTACTATATTTTATTGATTTTTTACAGAGAGGAAGGGAGAGAGAGATAGAGAGCCAGAAACATCGATGAGAGAGAAACGTCGATCAGCTGCCTCCCGCACATCCCCCACTGGGGATGTACCCGCAACCCAGGTACATGCCCTTGACCGGAATCGAACCTGGGACCTTTCAGTCCGCAGGCCGACGCTCTATCCACTGAGCCAAACCAGTTTCGGCATAAAAAGTATTTTTTAAATCTACACACAAAGTACATAAAAAAGCATGTGAATAACTGGTAAAAAGCAAAACCAGAGACCAGACCGTGTGGATCAGCAGTTAGAGCCTGGCCAGAGCACGAAGGGCTGTGGTTTCAATCCCGGTCAAGGGCAGGCACCTGGGTTGCAGGTTGGCTCCCTGGCCCCATCGGGCACATGTGGGAGACAACCAAACGATGTCTCTCTCCCCGCCTCTAAAATCAATGGAAAAAAATAGCTTCAGGTGAGGCTTAACGAAAGCGAATACAGAAACCAGACAGTATATATGCAATATGTTAAGAATTCACATCAGCCGAAACTGGTTTGGCTCGGTGGATAGAGCGTCGGCCTGCGGACTGAAAGGTCCCAGGTTCGATTCCGGTCAAGGGCATGTACTTGGGTGCTGGGGTACAACCCTAGCAGGTCCAGGGGTCCCCAAAGGTGTGGACGGAGTCGGTGAAGAAGGAATGACACGGAGACAGCGTTCAGTTGATCAGCAGCCTAGCCAGGATCTCCAGCCAAGTTCTGGTCTGGATCTCCAGCAAAGTTCTGGTTAGGATCTCCAGCCAGGTTCTGTGTCCATGTTCTCTTGCTAGGTTCTCCAGCCAGGTTCTCCAGGTTCTCCAGCCAGGTTCTGTAGCCATGTTCCCTCGCTAGGTTCTCCAGCTAGGTTCTATCCAGGTTTCTCTAGCCAGGTTCTGTAGCCAGGTTCTCTTGCCAGGTTCTGTCTCTAGGTTCTTCAGCCAGGTTCTCTCGCTAGGTTCTGTCTCTAGGTTCTGTGGCCAGTTTCTGTCCAGGATCTTTTGCCATGTTCTCTGCAGCGAAGTTCTTCTGTCTCTAGGTTCTGTGTAGGTTCTGTGTCTAGGTTCTGTGTAGGTTCTGTGTCTAGGTTCTGTGTCCTGTTGTCTTGTTACACCTGTATTTATACCAGTTGATTCCAATCCTATCAATCTCTATTCCAAAGGTTAGGGCGTTTCTTATCTCCATTCCAGGGAGTAAAGATTATGTAGCTTAAGCATGATTGTTCGTAGTTAAAGTGATTAATTACCCGCCTGGCACTTAGTTAAGGGTTTTTATTCCCTCCATAACTTCAGGGGAAAATCCCTACCTGGGGAAACAACCTTTCTCAGAGAGGTGACCTTGGTTAAAACACATAGTGCCAAGAAGGTGAGCAAACATATTAAGAACAGTATGCCATATATGCCAGGTGCCTTGAAATAGCAAGGATGGACCGGCTCCCAGCAAATTCCCCCTTTTTTATGTTTTTAAAAGCAGGCATTAAAAAGAAAAACCCCAAATGCTCTCTTGTATCCATTTTAAGAGTAGGATTGGCATTTTCCGCTATTACCTGAGTCCTGATCTATCACCCCAGGGAGAGCTTGCCAATCCTGCACTTTCCCGGGGTGGAAAGGCTGCAGTGGGGTTAAGGATAAGGCTCCTTGGGCCTACCTCCTCCCATGCCTTTACATTTACTTTTCCTTCCTCAGAAAAGCATGGACATACTTCTTGTATAAACGTTCTGTCTGACTGGGAGTAACCTTAATTCCTCTGCTAGCAAGCATATGTGTTAAAAGATCAATACAGAGTCTTATTTCTTTAGACTCAGTATGACACATCTTCTTAATCTAAAGATCAATACAGAGTCTTCTTTCTTTGGACTCAGTATGGCACATCTTCTCAATCTAAGTTCTGTACTATCCACCTTCTTACCCTACTTATGCTCTATAGGGGGGTCTGCAGCACCCTAGTGGAGTCCTATCCGTCCTGAATGTGGGGGTTCTCAATGGGGGGGGCTTACCTAGGGGAATCCTGTTCCAGGGGTTCCCAAAGGTGTGGACGGAGTCGGCGAAGACTATCCACCTTCTTCCTACGGTAGAGTCCGATCCGTCCTGAGAGTGGGGCTTACCTAGGGGAATGGGGGGCTTACCTAAGGGTCCCTGTTCGGGCGCCAGATGCTGGGGTCCAACCCCAGCAGGTCCAGGGGTTCCCAAAGGTGTAGACGGAGTCGGCGAAGAAGGAATGACACGGAGACAGCGTTCAGTTGATCAGCAGCCTAGCCAGGATCTCCAGCCAAGTTCTGGTCTGGATCTCCAGCAAAGTTCTGGTTAGGATCTCCAGCCAGGTTCTGTGTCCATGTTCTCTTGCTAGTTTCTCCAGCCAGGTTCTCCGGGTTCTCCAGCCAGGTTCTGTAGCCATATTCCCTCGCTAGGTTCTCCAGCCAGGTTCTATCCAGGTTCTCTAGCCAGGTTCTGTAGCCAGGTTCTCTTGCCAGGTTCTGTGGCCAGGTTCTCTTGCCAGGTTCTGTCTCTAGGTTCTTCAGCCAGGTTCTCTCGCTAGGTTCTGTCTCTAGGTTCTGTGGCCAGTTTCTGTCCAGGATCTTTTGCCATGTTCTCTCCAGCGAAGTTCTTCTGTCTCTAGGTTCTGTGGCCTGTTTCTGTCCAGGATCTTTTGCCATGTTCTCTCGCTAGGTTCTGTCTCTAGGTTCTGTGGCCAGTTTCTGTGCAGGATCTTTTTCCATGTTCTCTCGCTAGGTTCTGTCTCTAGGTTCTGTGGCCAGTTTCTGTGCAGGATCTTTTGCCATGTTCTCTTGCTAGGTTCTGTCTCTAGGTTCTGTGGCCAGTTTCTGTCCAGGATATTTTGCCATGTTCTCTCCAGCGAAGTTCTTCTGTCTCTAGGTTCTGTGTAGGTTCTGTGTCTAGGTTCTGTGTAGATTCTGTGTCTAGGTTCTGTGTCCTGTTGTCTTGTTACATCTGTATTTATACCAGTTGATTCCAATCCTATCAATCTCTATTCCAAAGGTTAGGGCGTTTCTTATCTCCATTCCAGGGAGTAAAGATTATGTAGCTTAAGCATGATTGTTCGTAGTTAAAGTGATTAATTACCCGCCTGGCACTTAGTTAAGGGTTTTTATTCCCTCCATAACTTCAGGGGAAAATCCCTACCTGGGGAAACAACCTTTCTCAGAGAGGTGACCTTGGTTAAAACACATAGTGCCAAGAAGGTGAGCAAACAGTAGGTGAGAACAGTATGCCATATATGCCAGGTCCCTTGAAACAGCAAGGATGAACCGGCTCCCGGCACCTGGGTTGCGGGCACATCCCCAGTGGGAGATGTGCAGGAGGCAGCTGATCGATGTTTCTCTCTCATCGATGTTTCTAACTCTCTATCTCTCTCTCTTCCTCTCTGTAAAAAATCAATAAAATACATTTAAAAAAAAAAAAAGAACTCACATCACTTCCATATACAGGGTGTCCCAAAATTCACGCAAGAAGTAATTTTGATAGAAAACACAGGTTTTTAATTAAAAACTGTAAATTTTGCCAAGACCGGTTTGGCTCAGTGGATAGAGCGTCGGCCTGCGGACAGAAGGGTCCTGGGTTCGATTCCAGTCAAGGGCATGTACCTTGGTTGCGGGCACAGCCCCGGCGGGAGGTGTGCTGGAGGCAGCTGGTCGATGTTTCTCTCTCATCGATGTTTCTAACTCTCTGTCCCTCTCCCTTCCTCTCTGTAAAAAATCAATAAAAATATATTTTTTTTAAAAATTGTAAATTTTTTTATAGATTCATAAAGTATACAGTATAGGGTTATGTATGGAATAGCATATCAGGTAAATGGCCTCCACGGCTCTGCTGGCACATATGCACTCTTTTGTTGAAATTTTCCATGACCGTTTTGCATAAATGTGGCTGAATTTCGATGAGGCTCATTTTCATCTTGATGGCTTGGTTAATCGACAAAATTGTCGCATTTGGGGCTCAGAAAATCCACGAGTGATTTTTGAGAAACAAATGCATCCACAACGTGTCACTGTTTGGTGCAGATTTTGGGCTGGAGGCATCATTGGACCATTCTTTGAAAATGCGGCTGCTCAGGCAATAACAGTTAATGGTGCTCTCTATCGCGACATGATAATCCAGTTTTTTGTGCCTGAAGATGATGTGGACGACGTGTGGTTTCAACAAGACGGTGCCACATGCCATACAGCCCGAGAAACAATTCAATTACTTCATGAGTCATTTCCTGGTTGTATAATTTCCCGTTTTGGTGATCAGAATTGGCCGCCCAGATCATGCGTATGTGCCAGCAAAGCTGTGGAGGCCATTTACCTGATATGCTATTCCATACATAACCCTATACTGTATACTTTGTGAATTGATAAAAAATTTACAATTTTTAATTATAAACCTGTGTTTTCTATCAAAATTACTTCTTGCGTGAATTTTGGGACACCCGTTACAGAGTGTGTTATAAGAACACAGCGTCTGGGGCGGTGAGTCAGCTCCCACTGTAACCATGAGGGCAGAGCTGACAGTGGGGGGACTCGGGCAGAAGAGGAACAGAATCTACGCTCTCGCCGCCCTGCTGGTGCGTCTGGCAGTGACCACACCGCGCACGGGCACACACGCCTGTGCCTCTCAGAGCTCACCACCCAGAAAACAGTAACACCTAAGCGGGCTGTCGGAGGGCAGGCAGCGGACCCTCTTCCACCCTCGCAGACAGGAAGATCTGCCGCCTCCGCACAGTAACGACAGACCAACCTGACGCCGAGAGGAGAACAGGAACGCTGCACACGCGGACACGGGCCGGCGAAGCTTAGAGCAGAACCGCCAGGCTCTCGGGCCCGGCCCGGCCCGCCTTAGACGCCTCTGGCTCACAAAGACTGAATTTCCGCCTCACGGGTTACCGTGTCAGCGTCACGGGATGATCTCGCGTCCATCTCCGCACCTGATAGCGCGTCAGCGCGCCCTCACACAATCACACACTCTTCATCGTGCTGTATGACTTACAGATCAACTTCTTTATTTTACTGATTTCTAAAGAGAGAGAGAGGAAGGGAGGAGAGAGGGGAGGGTGATTTGGTGTTCCCCTTATTTATGCATCATTGGTTGATTCTTGTATGTGCCCTGACCAGGGATCAAACCTGCACCTTTGGCGCAGCGGGACGACGCTCTAACCACTGAGCAACCTGGCCAGGGCGCTTACATATCAGTTTTTCAAGAAAGGAATGTGGATGCACAGAGAGAGGACAGCCGAGAAGGAAGCGTGCTCTTCTGGCCGCTCTTGGCCAGGACACGTACCTCCTGCAGACACAGCAAAGGGAAGCAGAGAGAAAGGAAGCAAGACGGCCCACGGCATCTGAGATGCTTTCCAAGAGACTCCGAGCTGCACAGTGGGAAGCCCTGCAGCCAGCGGCCCGGCCTCCTCTACACACCGCCACAGGCCCTGGGAGCATTGGGCGGGCGCTCCTGCCCCACGGGGCGTGGAAAAGCAAGAGCCTAATGCACCTGCAGAAAACACCCAAGTTCAATCAGGAAGTGAGCACTCAGGCCACGGTCTGCATGACACCTGATGCCAAAGGTGATGGATGAGGAGGTAGGTGGGCCTTCGGGAGGTCATGAGCGGAGCCCTCAGGAAAGGGATTAGCGCTCTTTTTTAACATGTATATATTTAAAATTGATATCACAGAGGAAGGGAGAGGAAGAGAGAGATAGGAACATCAATCATGAAAGTGAATCATCGATCGCCTGCCTCCTACAGGCCCCCCTCTAGGGACCGAGCCTACAACCTGGGCATGTGCCCTTGACTAGAATCGAACCCAGAACCCTCCGTCTGCAGGCCTACACTTTATCCACTGAGCCAAACCAGCTAGGGTGGGATTGGTGCTCTTTTAATAAAAGGCCCCATAGACTTCCTCCCCCTTCCGCCACATGAGGACACAGCAAGATGGTGTCAGCCCTGACCGGTTTGGCTCGGTGGATAGAGCGTCAGCCTGCGGACTGAAAGGTCCGAGGTTCGATTCTGATCAAGGGCATATACCTTGGTTGCGGGCACATCCCCAGTGGGAGCTGTGCGGGAGGCAGCTGATTGATGTTTCTCTCTCATCGATGTTTCTAACTCTCTATCCCTCTCCCCTCCTCTCTGTAAAAATCAATAAAATAAAATAAAAAGTAGAAGATGGTGTCTATGAGCCAAAGCAGATCCCCACCAGACACTGACTCTGCCAGCACCATCATCTTGGACTTCCCAGCCTCCACCACTGTGAGAACTAAATGTCGGATGGTATTTTGCTACAGCAGCCAGGTGGACTAAGACATTCTGTATCTTGGAACCCAACATTACAGAGTGTGTTGTGGATTAAATGATACAACTGTCAAAGCTTGGAAAATTAGATGAAAGAGCCACCAATTCCACCCTGGTACACACCCACGAATAATGGAAACATGCTTACGTCAGCATTTGCCAACAAATGCTCCAAAACTAAAACGGGGCCGGTGTGAACCCTGCACGCCAGTGTTGTGGCATCATTCGTAATAACCGAAGTGTGAAACCACCCAAACGTCCATCAGCCGGTGAATGGACGGATAACGAAACGGGCGCAGCCACAGTAGAACAGGTGGGTATCAAAAGGAACTGAATGCTGGGCCACACTACAGCACGGACAGCGCTGCGCCCCTAAACAAAGCCAGACCGAGGCACACAGCGCTGACTCCACTGACATGAGGGGCCACAGAATCAGAAAGTAGGTGAGTGGTGGCCACGGCGGGAGGGAGAGGGGACGGGTACAGCTTTCTTGCCAGGCTGATGAAATGTCGGGAACTAGACAGTTGTACAGCCCTGTACATTTTGTCATATGTGAACCATATCTCAGTAAAATATATCCAGAATTTTTAAAAATATATTTGTATTGATTTCAGAGAGAAGGGAGAGAGAGAGAGAGAGGTACAAACATCAATGATGACAGAGAATCATTGATCGGCTGCCTCCTGCACGCCCCACACTGAGGACCGAGCCCACAACCCGGGCCTGTACCCTTGACTGGAATCGAACCTGGGACCCTTCAGTCCACAGGCTGACGCTCTATCCACTGAGCCACACCAGCCAGGGCATATGCCCAGAACTTTTTAAATTAAATGATTCAAATAAAAGAAAACAAAGCACACAGCCCCACTTTGGGATCTCGTCTATGTTAGCCCCGTCAGGAGTAACAGGACGCTCACTCCCGTCTCTTAGCCTCGCTCTCCCTGAGAAACAGGAATCTCAAGCCTCTCCAATGGACTTGGGATTTTCCAAATACTTAATCTTTTGTGACTACTAGGTGTACCAGTTAATAATGCGGATTTTTTTCAATAGATGGAGTTACACGTATGTTGATGTATATGCGATTTGATATGTATGCTATTTTGTTGTATTGACAGCAAGCTTCAAAACTTCATATGTCAAATTTGCTGAAGGTGTTAACATCATAGATATTTTTACGCTTGAAAATGTTGAGCCCTAACTGGTTTGGCTCAGTGGATAGAGCGTAGGCCTGCGAACTGAAAGGTCCCAGGTTCGATACCAGTCAAGGGCATGTACCTTGGTTGTGGGCATATCCCCAGTAGGGGGCGTGCAGGAGGCAGCTGATCCATGTTTCTCTCTCATCAATGTTTCTAACTCTCTATCCCTCTCCCTTCCCTTCTGAAAAATACCAATAAAATTTTTTTTAATAAAAATATGTTGAATTTCGTGCCAAAAAAAGAGCATTTGAGGGAAGTTTTAATTCATTAGCTTATTTTGAAGAACAAGTTGCCGTATACTTCGGGAAGCTAATGGTGAACATGCTCCATCTCAATATACTTGTGAACGCTGGTTTAAACGCTTTAAAAGTGATGATTTCTATGTGGAAGACAAAGAACGCCCAGGTCAACCAAAAAAGTTTGAAGTCCAACAATTACAGGCATTATTGGGTGAAGATGCGTGTCAAACTCAAAAACAGCTTGCAGGAAGATTAAGCGTTGCTCAGCAAACAATTTCCGATCACTTACAGCAATGGGAAAGATTTTAAAGGAAGGAAAATGGGTGCCACATCAACTGAAGACAAATGGAAAACCGAAAAGTCATCAGTAAAATGTTGCTTCAATGGCACAAAAGAGAGTCTTTTTTGCCTCGAATTGTGACTGGCGATGAGAAGTGGATTTATTTGGAGAATCCCAAACGCACAAAATCATGGGTTGATCCAGGTCAACCATCAACATCGACTGCAAGGCCAAATCGCTTCAGATAGAAAACAATGCTCTGCGTTTGGTGGGATCAGGAAGGTGTGGTGCATTATGAGCTTCTAAAACCAGGTGACACCGTTAATACTGATTGCTGCCGACAACAAATAATCAATTTGAACCACACTTTGATCGTGTAACAAACAGAATGTGCCAGAAGACACGGCAAAGTAATTTTGCTTCATGATGACGCCCCAGCACACACTTCAAAACCAGTTAAAGACACGTTAAAAGATCTTGCCTGGGAAGTGTTAACCCACCCGCCGTGTTCACCAGACCTTCCTCCTTCAGATGACCACTTATCCCGACCGATGGCACACGCACTTTCTGAGCAGCACTTCAAATCATACGAAGAAGTGGAAAATCGGGTCTCTGAATGGTTTGCCTCAAAACAAGAAAAGTTCTACTGGGACGGTATCCACAAATTACCTAAAAGATGAGGAAATGTGTAGCCAGCGATGGACATTACTTTGAATAAAGAACTTTTGATATTTCTCTTGAAATTACTGTGCTTTCTTTGATTACAAGATCCACCATTATTAACTGATACACCTAGTAAAATGCACAGTAACCAATGGTAATATTAGTAGTAAAATGTACGTATTTTTGGTTCTGAAATTTCAGAACAAAAACTATACAGTGAAGAGTCAAAGGGGATACAATTTGCTTGAAAAGAGGTGAGACAGAACAGTGCTGACTTTTCAGATGTTGGGCTTTGTTCTTGGAGGGACGGAGGACAGCAGTGGGAACAGGGGTGTCACCTCGAGCTTATAGGACACAGTGAAGTTCCTATTTGAGCAAAATCTACAACAGTCTCCTGGAGCCTCAGTCTCATTCGAATCATGACGTCGCTGAATGAAAGTACAGCCGTGATGCCCACTGTGGCTCAGGCAGTGAGCTGTTTTATCCTCTACAGCAGTGGTTCTCAGCCTGGGCTGCACATCAGAATCACCTGGGAATCTTTTTTAAACCCTGATTTCTGGGCCTCATCCCCCGGAAATTCTGTTTCTTTGTTACTCATGTTGTGGCCCCACCCCAGAACAAAGAAACAGAATTTCTGGAGGATGAGGCCCAGAAATCAGGATTTTAAAAAGATTCCCAGGGGATTCTGATGTGCAGCCAAGGTTGAGAGCCACTGCTCTAACCCACAGCGCACAGTGGACAGCACACGCGCACAGCACACTGCACACAGCGCACAGCGCACACACACACACAGCGCGCACACACACAGCGCACACACAGCGCACACACACACAGCGCACACACACAGCACACGCACACACAGCGCGCACACACAGCGCGCACACACAGCGCGCACACACAGCGCACGCACACACACAGCGCACACACACAGCGCACACACACAGCGCACAGCACACACACACAGCACACGCACACAGCACACAGCACACACACACAGCACACGCACACAGCACACAGCACACACACACAGCACAAGCACACAGCACACGCACACAGCACACAGCACACGCACACAGCACACAGCACACACACACAGCACACGCACACAGCACACAGCACACGCACACAGCACACGCGCACAGCACACGCACACAGCACACGCGCACAGCACACGCACACAGCGCACAGCACACAGCACACGCACACAGCGCGCACACACAGCACACGCACACAGCGCACACACACAGCACACAGCACACACACACAGCACACGCGCACAGCACACACACACAGCGCACAGCACACACACAGCACACGCACACAGCGCACAGCACACACACAGCACACGCACACAGCACACGCGCACAGCACATGCACACAGCGCACACACACAGCACACAGCACACACACACAGCACACGCACACAGCACACGCGCACAGCACACGCACACAGCGCACAGCACACACACACAGCACACGCACACAGCGCACAGCACACACACAGCACACACACAGCACACGCGCACAGCACACGCACACAGCACACGCACACAGCGCACACACACAGCGCACAGCGCACAGCACACACACACAGCACACGCACACGCACACAGCGCACACACACAGCACACGCACACAGCGCACAGCACACACACACAGCACACGCACACAGCACACGCGCACACCACACGCACACAGCGCACAGCACACACACACAGCACACGCACACACAGCACACGCACACAGCGCACACACACAGCGCACAGCGCACAGCACACACACAGCGCACAGCACACACACACAGCACACGCACACAGCACACACGCACAGCACACGCACACAGCACACAGCACACGCGCACAGCACACGCACACAGCGCACAGCACACGCACACAGCACACGCGCACAGCACACGCACACAGCGCACAGCACACAGCACACGCACACGCACACAGCGCACACACACAGCACACAGCACACACACACAGCACACGCACACAGCACACGCGCACAGCACACGCACACAGCGCACAGCACACACACACAGCACACGCACACAGCGCACAGCACACACACAGCACACGCGCACAGCACACGCACACAGCACACAGCGCACACACACAGCACACAGCACACACACACAGCACACGCACACAGCGCACACACACAGCACACGCACACAGCGCACACACACAGCGCACAGCGCACAGCACACACACAGCACACGCACACAGCGCACAGCACACGCACACAGCGCACAGCGCACAGCACACACAGCACACGCACACGCACACAGCGCACACACACAGCACACACACACAGCACACGCACACACACAGCACACGCACACAGCGCACACACACAGCGCACAGCGCACAGCACACACACAGCGCACAGCACACACACACAGCACACGCACACAGCACACAGCACACAGCACACGCGCACAGCACACGCGCACAGCGCACAGCACACACACACAGCACACGCACACACACAGCACACGCACACAGCGCACACACACAGCGCACAGCGCACAGCGCACAGCACACACACACAGCACACGCACACAGCACACACACACAGCACACGCACACAGCACACAGCACACGCACACAGCACACGCGCACAGCACACGCACACAGCACACAGCACACGCACACAGCACACGCGCACAGCACACGCACACAGTGCACAGCAAACGCACACAGCACACGCGCACAGCACACGCACACAGCGCACAGCACACGCACACAGCGCACACACACAGCACACGCACACAGCGCACACACACAGCACACACACACAGCACACGCACACAGCACACGCACACAGCGCACAGCACACGCACAGCACACGCACACAGCGCACAGCACACACAGCACACGCACACAGCACACGCGCACAGCACACGCACACAGCGCACAGCACACACACACAGCACACGCACACACACAGCACACGCACACAGCGCACAGCACACACACAGCGCACAGCACACACACACAGCACACGCACACAGCACACACACACAGCGCACAGCACACGCACACAGCACATGCACACAGCACACACACAGCACACGCACACAGCACACGCACACTGCGCACGCACACAGCACACAGCGTGCTGACTGTATGTACTGTGCGCTGCCCCGCCCCAACGAGGAGTCACTGTCCCCCGAGGCCAGACGGGCTCCATCAGCTGGGACCACCCGGAGCTCGCCAGGAGCCTCCCACATGGAAAGGGCAGGCACTTCCTGCTTCCCCACTGCAGCTCTTCTGCTCTCATCTTCCCCTCTCTCCTCTATCTGACGCTCTCACCTCCTCTTCTAAAGGTGAGTCACAGAATGAAATGAATGGCTGAATCGTGCTGGCCTAAGTCACAAAAATGCAGAGTGACTGTGTGAAAATGAGACTCCTTAGTTACAGCCTCCACTATGAATCCGCTCCCACCCTAAAACCGTAAGCCGCTGGACACATAACGCAGGGCTCTGCCGGGTGGGCTCTGCTGCAGGCGCCCCGGCGGAATGAGGGCGTGAAGGAGACCGGCTCTTCCCACAGCCCTGCCCAGGAGGCAGGAGGGCCGTGCACCAGGCACGCGAGCTTCAGGCCCTCGCCCTCTCCAACAACCTGACCACCACCGGCCTTGAGGTGCCGCATCCCAGGAACAGGGCTCTCCGCCTGCCAGTGGCCAGCACCGCCCCTGAGGAACAGCTGTCCAAGGCCAGCCCTGCCCTGGCCGGTTTGGCTCAACTGAAGGGTCCTGGGTTCGATTCCCGGCCAAGGGCACGTACCCCTCTCTCTCTGCCCCCCCACCTCCTCCCTCCCTCCCAGTCTCTCTGGAAATCAAAGGGGAGGTGGGGGATGCTCAGATGAGGATTTAAAAAAACAGGCCAGGCCTCCCACCTCTGGGCAGGGCACCGAGGCCATTTAATCTGCCTAAGACCACAGGCCCCTCTTTTCAGGTGCAAACGGGAACCATGAGACACGACTGGGAAGGTGCTCCATGAAGCCAGGAGCACCCACTTTTTCCTAAAACAAGGATGAATGAGCCCCAGCGAGGCCGAGGCCGACGTCGCTACTGCAAGCCCCTGGTTGGACAAGCGGAGAGGAAACAGCTTCGGGGGCCAGCGCGCCTGAGAACGCGCACGGGTGCTGCGTGTAGCGAGCACTGGCTCCCACGTGGGAAGAACTGTTTATTCCGAACGAAAAACGCCAGCGGCGCAGCATCCTAGCAGAAGCAAAGTTGGGCCCGGCCAGCGTGGCTCAGTGGTTGAGCGTCAACCTATGAACCAGGAGGTCACGGTTTGGTTCCCGGTCAGAGCACATGCCGGGGCTGTGGGCTCCATCCCCAGCAGAGGGCGTGCAGGAGGCAGCCGATCAGTGATTCTCATCATTGATGTTTCTATCTCTCTGTCCCTCTCCCTTCCTCTCTGAAACCAGTAAAAATAAAAAAATTTTTAAAAAAGAAAGAAGCGAAGTTGGTATGTAAGTGGCAACCAATGGCTGGTCTGCATGGAGTGCCTTTCCTCCTACCCGGACAAAGGCCATTACAGAGACCAGCTGAACCCAGCTCTCCTGGCAGGGAGGAAGGGGGAGGGGCAGAGGCAGGGGAGAGGAGCAGCTCTCACTCACACCTTTACATCTTTCCGATCGATCAGTTTTCCCAAGGCAGCATACATTTCCTAATTATTTAAAAACATGAACAGAGACCATAACAGGAGACAGGAACCATAAGAGAAAAAAAATGATACACTGGACTTCAGCAAATTTTAAAAGTACTGGGTGAGAGAAAGCAAAAATAAAAAAAGATGGGACAAGCTTTGACTAAATGAATAAAGCCTCTAATTTCCTTAAAGAAAATTTAAAAGGCACAGTCAAAAAAATTAGTTAAGCCACGGGTTGGGAAAGATATTTGCAACCTATGTTTCTGACAAAGACTTGAACCCAAATATTAAAAAATTCCTACACTCGCCCTGGCCAGTGCTCAGTGGTTAGAGCATCGGCCAGTGGACCGAAGGGTCTGCGGTTCGATTCCCAGTCAAGGGCACATTCATTGGATGCAAGTTCCCCAGCCCTGGTAGGGGCATGTGTGGGAGGCAACCAATTAATATGTCTCTCACGCTGATATATTTCTCTCCCTCCCTCCCTTCCACTCTAGAAATCAATTGGAAAATATATCCTCGTGAAGATTTTTTTAAAAATCCTACCTACATTCAACAATAAAAAGACAAATAACCCAATTTGTTAAATGGGCAAAACCCTTAGAACAGATACTGCACAAAAGCAGGTGCCCCAAAGGCCAGCAGGCAGGGAGGAAGCGCCCATCGCCACTGGCCACCGGTCAGGGGAACCCCCACTGACCCGTGAGGAGAGGCACTGCACAGGCCGAGCAGCCTGCGGAGCTGGGGGCAGCAGGAGGAGCGGGCGGAGCCGCAGGAACCGCGCTCAGTGCCAGCGGAGGAAGAGGCCCAGCCCCCTGCGAACCCGCAGGTTCCTGAAATGTCGGCCTGGCAGGAGCCTGTGCGCCCCCTCCGAGGACGGCCAGTCCTGACAGAACGCCCCCAGAAGTGCACCTAGAGAAGATGGCTACTGCGGCAGGGCCACAGGCGGCCCCTCGGAACGAGAGGAAAGAACTGCAGGGACGCATGCAACAACAGGGACGACTTTCAAGGGCTGTGCTGACAAGAGGCTAGATGCCCGCACGCACACTCACACACACACACACACACACACACTGCATAACGTCACTCACCTGACATCCTAGAACGGGTAGACCCAACCTGTGGTCATAGAAACAGCCGTGTTGCTGTGGGGGGATGGCTGACGTCTGGCAAGGGGCGTAAGGGGACTTTCTGGGCCCTATTTGTTGTTAATCCTCACCTGAGGATATATTTTTCCATTAATTTTTAGAGAGTGGAAAGGAAGGGGAGAGACAGAGAGAAACATCGATGTGAGAGAGACATATTGACTGGTTGCCTCCCACACACGTCTGGGCTCTATTTTTTTTTTTAACCTGTTTATAAAGTAAACTCGGGTGTATTGTCACTGCAGTAAAGACGACCGCCTCAGCTTTGTGCAGTGGCAGTATCGTAGCCAATGAGATTTATCCGAGGCTCATTGTTGCTAATTTAAAAAAAAAAAGAAAGACTACCACCTCACAATTTTTTAAATATATTTTTATTGATTTCCGAGAGGAAGGGAGAGGGAGATAGAAACATCAATGATGAGAGAGAATCTCTGATTGGCTGCCTCCTGCGCGCCCCCTACTGGGGAAGGAGCCTGCAACCCAGGCATGTGCCCTGGACTAGAATCGAACCCGGGACCCTTCAGTTTGCAGGCCGACGCTCTATCCACTGAGCACACCAGTTAGGGCTGGGCTCTACTTTGATATGTATTAATCAAAACTGAGGGAACAGTATACTGAAAATCTCAGTATTTCACTGCATACAAATTACATTTCAATATTAAAGCAGAATTTCCTAGCTGCTGTATATGAATGCTGTGTGGACTCAGACATTGTTATTCGGATGTTGACTGCAGACAGCTATGAATGGTCTGGTTCTGAGAACAATATGAAGTTGAGCTGTGACAGGCAGATTAAGATGCCTCCCCCCAAGATTCTCAGCCCCTGGTGCACCCACACCTTCTCTCAGTTATTCACTCAACCACTGATTGGGGGACTGCAGTGCCGGGGTTCTGCAGATGTAATGAAAGTCCCAACCAGCTGATCTTAAAACAGGGCGGGATCCGGTGGGCCTGGCCCAATCACGTGAGCCCTGTCGATCTGGGTCGGGAAGTCAGAGAGGCAGTGTGAGGCAAGAGGGGCTGCAGGAGGCTCCCCACAACTGGCTTTGAGCGGGAGGACCTGAGAGAGCCAGCCAGCAAGGCAACCGGGTCGCCAGCCCCTCAACCAAAAGAACTGAATTCTGCTGCTCTGAGCTTAGGGAGGAACGCCGAAGCCACGCCACAGACACTGGGCGTGAACTACATTGTTATTTAGTTATTTAGAGAGAGAGAGGGAGGGAGGGAGGGATAAGCAACCACCATCTTTTTTGGAATACAGGATGACGCGCCAACCAACGGAGACACGGGGCCAGGGCAAGCTTGGCATTATTGATTATCCTGATTGGTGATAACCAGGCTGTTTCAAGTAAAAGACTTGAGCCGGAAGCCTGCCTCACAGCCAGATCCCGCTGGGTTAAGTAGCTTGCCCTCTCTAGCCACATGCCTCCACGTAGAATAGAGGCGGGCCCTGCCAGAGTGCCATCCTGATGCACCAAGGTTTCCGGTTTGATGCCCAGTCAGGGCCCATACTAGAAGCAACCAATGATTGCATGGATGGGTAGGACAACAAATCGGTCTTTCTCTCTCTCTCTCTCTTTCTCTCCCCCTCTCTCCCTTCTCATTAAAACCAATTTAAAAAAATGGAGGTGGTTAAAGCACCCATTTTACCTGGTATGGCGCTCACCTCACCATTATCAGTTTTACTAGTATTAGCAGTAGCACAGTAAACTTCAGAGGCAGAAACATTCAAAAGCATAGATCCAAACTGCTTTCATCTGCCTCCAAAAATTCAAACAAAATAGTCATCATTCATTTTTGATCTGAGAGCAGGTCAGCCAGGAGGCTGCGGGCGCCTGGCGCAGGTGCCTGGGAGAGAAGGCAGGGTCTTGTTGCTGTCACTTAGCTCTCAGAATTAGCCCTCCCTCCTCAGGAAGGAATATTCTCAGGAAAAATGTGGAAGGTCATTAATAACCTCCTAGACGCCAAATCCAACAGACTTTTCTGTCCAACTCTTCCTTGGCCTCTGAACCAATGTGAGTGACCAAGCCCCGCCCTCCCGCTTCCCAGGGCGCACCCTGCTGCCCTTCAGGGCCACTCCGGCCACGGGCAGAGGCTCCAGCAGAGGTCGCGAAGGGCACGCAACTGGCTTTAGCCAACATGATGCCACCTCTCAAATCTTTATCTCCAGCATAAATCTGTCTTGAGCTCCAGCCCTAAACCTCCAACTGCCAGCTAGTACCCCGGCCGCCCAAACACTTCAGATTTAAACCAAACCCAGTGCGAAGTCCCCTCTGCCTGACCAGCCCGAGTCACCCAGAGACAAGAAGTCCCTCTAGGTGCTTTCCTTCAACACTTTTCCTAAGCGGGTCCGGCCAGGCACTGCCCATGCATAAACAGGTGAAAATCCCACCTCGGGGAGCAGGAGGTGAGGGAGGGGCAGGCAGTAAGCCACGTAAGGAAATAATGAAGGACACCCTAAGCGCACAGGAAGTGCAGTGCTCAGGAGCGGGGCAGTGCGGGCCCGCACCCAGAGAGGTGCGCCTCAGGCAGGGCAGACGGGGCGGGGTGCTCACAGGACGGCGGGGTGCTCACAGGACGGCAGGAACATTCAGCAGAGGAGTGAGGGACCCACATGTTTCAGTAGTTTGCTCTGGCTGCCCATGCTGCCCACTCCTCCCGCTGCCTGCAGCCCCAGCCTTCCCCAGTCTACCCGGCCCCAAATCAAGGCTACTCCACCCACCGTTCCTCTGCTCCTGCGGCACTGCCCTCACTCGGCTCTCAGTCCCCACTTGGTATAACGGCTCCCTAACTAGTCTCATCTCGGTTCTAAGCACCTGCCACACTCCCTAAGCTTCTAAATGTCACCTCACTCCTGGAGTCCTCCAGCCCTCCTTCCACACTCAGGATGGAAGCACCCCAGGCATGTTGTTCAAGCTGGTCTCGACCTCACCTTTCCATCTCACTCACCCAGCTCCCACCCCAGCTCCCACCCCAGCTCCCACCCCAGCTCCCACCCCAGCTCCCACCCCAGGGCTCCCTGTGCAGCACCACTACCTCCAGCCCCACCCTCAAGTGGCCTCCCCTCTGGAATCACCTCCTGGGGCAGCACAGCCCTCGATCTAATCAGGGTGCATCCATGTCCTGTATGCCCTGCAGACGGCAGCTCCCGGAGCAGCCAGTAGCCCTGGTCTTCATCTCGGCATCACCACCTGCTAATTAGCACGTCACCTGCCATTCCGTTGGTTCTCAATAGACAAGGCCAAGTTTCACCATCCTGATAGGCCACTCCTTTCTATTTTATGCCCCAAAATCTGACACTTAAAATGTGCTTGTACTTGTATTTAGGATATTACTCATCACTTTGTTAAAGTTCTGGTTTCTTATCAGATCCCACTTGTTTCAGATTATACAAATCCTACATTTTACTCGACTTTTGACTTCTCTATTTCTAGTTTTCTTTTTACACAACTGTTCAAAGCTAGTTTCTGTGGAGAGCTGCACCCTGCCTTCTCGCCAGCGTTCTGAGGCTGCTTCCCGACGTGCATTCATTTAAGACGCTCCGTGCCCCTCCCGAGTGGCGTTTCCGGGCACGTCTTCCCACCTTTCCGATGGAATGTCACGGTGCTTTTCCAAGACACGGCCACGCCCGGTGGAGCCAGGCCACAGTGAGGTCACCGCGGGCCTCCACGCCCCTGGGGACACCCAGGGCCGCCAGGCTCGCCGCACCATGATGCTGCATTCTGCGGCCGGGAGAGACTGGCCCTCCGTGCCTCCCCTCCCGGACAATCTTCAATGTTCAGTACCGCAGCTTCCCACAGACACAGGAGACCACACAGCGAACCCAATGCCCACGCGGCTGGTGCCGGTCCGCAAGGAGGCGAACCCGGGACTCGGCCAGGTCCCAACCGTCTCCCCTGAACTGCTGGGCGCCATGTGCCTGGAGCCAGTGCCTCGGACCCAGGGCCTCCTCCCGCTGCACGAAAAGCCTTGGCATCTAACCAGCGAAGCAGCCAAGGGCTCGCTGCCCGCTGCGCGGCGCTGTGCGCGAGCGCGGTGTCTCAGGGCTGCCTCCTGGCCCTTCACAAAAACATCATTTTACAAGTATTCCTTCTGGAACGTCTAACGTGACGTCTGCGTTGTTTAAATAAAACAGTAAAGCAATAGGGAACCGAATGCAGGAGTCCTAACGGAGGGTCACACGGCTCTGCCGCCCCCAGTTATAACACTACCCGGCCGCCGCGCGTTAACCTCGCTTTTTTTAATGCTTTGCGTTCAGGTCTTTAAGGAAAGAGCTGCGCCCAAGCCGACAACCAGCGCTCCGGGCCGGGCGGCGCCAGCTCGGCGTCCGCGGGTGCACCGGCTCGCGCCGCGTTCAAGGGAGGAGAAGGGCCCCGGGGAGGCAGGTCCGGCGGCCTCGGGCGGTCCCCGCGCTTCCCACCGGCCGGGCCCGCAGCGCCCGCGAGCCTGACAGGCGCGCCGGCCAGGGCGGGGCCGCGGGAGAGGGCGGCGGCCGGAAGGAAGAGGGAGGACGGACAAAGCAGAGCCGGCCCGCGCCCCGCCCCGCGCCCCCCGCCCCGCGCACCGCCTGCCCGGGGGCGGCCACCTCCCCGGCGCGGCTCCCGGGCCGCAGCTGTTCCCGGAGCGGCCGCCCCCGCTCGCAGCTGGGGATGCGGGGCCGGGAGAGAATGTGAGGCCGGGGGTGCGGGGAGGGGCCGGGCGGGATGCGGGGCCGGGAGGGAATGTGAGGCCGGGGGTGCGGAGAGGGGCCGGGCGGGATGCGGGGCCGGGAGGGAATGTGAGGCCGGGGGTGCGGGGAGGAGCCGGGCGGGATGCGGGGTCGGCAGGGAATGTGAGGCCGGGGGTGCGGGGAGGAGCCGGGCGGGATGCAGGGCCGGGACAAGGATGCAAGGCCGGCGCGGGGACGCGGGGCCGGTGACAGATGGGATGAGGGGAGGCGCAGAACCGGGCTGCGGGGCCGAGTGGGAATGTGAGGCCGGGATGCAGAGCAGGACCAGGATGCGGGACGGGGCGGGGCTGCGGGGCCGGGGACTGCGGGGATGCGGGGCCGGAGCCGGGACGCCGGGCCGGGAGGGGATGCGAGGCCGAAGGGACCCGCACCTGGAGGACCGTGGGTGCGGCGGCGGCCGGAGCGGGAGGCGAGGGAAGGGACGCGGGGGCCGGGCCGCCGCACTCACCGTGCTGCTCGCGGGCGCGCTCGCGCTGTCAGCTCCGGGCCCGGCGCGTGCGCGGGGCGGGACAGCGGGGCCGCCGCCTCGGCCGCTCGGGGGCGACGCCGCGGTCACGAGCGAGGGGCGCCGGCGCGGGCTCCCCGCAGCATCCTCGGCCGTCCGCGCGCTGTCCCCGCGGCTCCCCTCGCTGCCGCCGCCCGCGCCCCTCCGGCTCCTGCCCGCCGCTGCCGCCGCCGAAAATGGCGTCTCGAGCCCCTCCCCCGGCTGGCCCCGCCCCACAATGCCGCGCGCCGCGTGACGTCACCCGCCGGGAGCAGGGGGCGGGGCCGCCGCGCTGCGGGGCTGGGAGCGAGGTCCCCGCGGCCGGGATCCGTCTCCGAGGGCCGCGGGTCCCCCCGAGCCCCCCGGACCCTCAGGAAGCCGCCACCGCCCCCAGGGGAAGGGCCTGCGGACGTGGCTCCCCCCTCCCCTCCGAGGCCCGCCCGGCCCCGCTCCGCGCGAGGGCGCCGCCGGCTGGCGAGAGCCGGAGGGATGGATGCTCAACCGCTGGTGCCCGGCGGAGCAGATGCCCCCTTCCCCCCGCGAGCTGCGCCCACGGCAGCCCTCGCCACTGCACGCCCTGGGGGCGCCCGGGGCTGCAGAGCCAGACCTCCCGCTCTCGCCACCGGGCACCGGGGCTGCAGAGCCAGGCCTCCCGCTCTCGCCACCGGGCACCGGGGCTGCAGAGCCAGACCTCCCGCCCTCGCCACCCGGCACCGGGGCTGCAGAGCCAGGCCTCCCGCCCTCGCCACCGGGCACCGGGGCTGCAGAGCCAGGCCTCCCGCCCTCGCCACCGGGCACCGGGGCTGCAGAGCCAGGCCTCCCGCCCTCGCCACCGGGCACCGGGGCTGCAGAGCCAGGCCTCCCGCCCTCGCCACCGGGCACCGGGGCTGCAGAGCCAGACCTCCCGCCCTCGCCACCCGGCACCGGGGCTGCAGAGCCAGGCCTCCCGCCCGGAGAAGGGCGGCCCGTCAGAGCGCCGAGCCCCTGGGCCTCGCCCCGCTGCGCCCGGCTCCGCAGGCCTGACTCAGCAGCCGGGAGTCCGCTGATTCAGCGGGCAAGGCGCAGCTTGCTTTGTCGGCCACCGGCGTGGACACCCAGCCACCCCAGCTGCCGCCGAGGCCCAAGTGCAGGGCCGGGGGCATCATTCGCCTGAGGGGTCCGGGCCAGTCCCCACCCCTGCTTGCTCGGACCGGGCTGCCTCTGCAGTTACCGCCCATCCCCGGGCCGGCCGCAGTCACCAGGAAGCACGTGCTGCTGGACTTCCACGGGAGGCCCAGTTACGTTGCTTCCCTTTAAAAATGCAAAGGGCGCCCTAACGGGTTTGGCTCAATGGATAGAGCGTGGGCCTGCGGACTGAAGGGTCCCAGGTTCGATTCCTTGAGGTTTGATTCCGGTCAAGGGCCTGTACCTGGGTTGGGGGCACATCCCCAGTAGGGAGTGTGCAGGAGGCAGCTGATCCATGTTTCTCTCTCATCGATGTTTCTAACTCTCTATCTCTCTCGCTTCCTCTCTGTAAAAAAATCAATAAAATAAATAAAAAATAAAAATGCAGAGGGCTGCTGCCAAGAGGCTCTCTGTGGTGACACAGCACTCCTGGGCGGAGGCAGAGGCATGGCTCAGAGTCAGACAGCCCCTCCACAGGCCCGGGGTGACTCAGCCACACTGCCCTTCGGATGTCCCCGCCCCTCACAGCCACCCAGGGCTGGGCATGGCAGCTGTGACCACCATGGTGCGCTGGCCGGGGGAGGTGCCGGCCGCCCTGGCCGCCTTCCTCTGCCTGTGACTCAGCTCAGTCACTGTCCCCAAGCAAGAAACCTTAAACCTACGCTGCCCCCTTCCCATCGGTGGTCAAGAGTCTTACCTCCTTCATGTGGCCTCAGCCATGTGGTCCCCAGGCCCCTGCCACCACTCCCTTTAGACGTTAGTGCCTGGTCCTTCTATTCTCACAACAACTGTTTATGGAGCTGGAGGGTCCCCACAATAAGCCGACAGGCGTTGATAAACAGGACAACAGGGTCCCTGCTCATGCAGCGCCACGCAGAGACTGAGGTAAGATGATGCCATGGGCAGCGGCCAGGGGCAGGGCTGCCCCACAAGGCAGGCAAGTCAGAGGAGACCTAAAGACTAGGAAAGAGCCCTAGTCAGTGTGGCCCAGTGGATAGAGTGTCAGCCTGTGGACTAAAGGGTCCCCAGTTCAATTCCAGTCAAGGACACATGCCTAGTTGCGGACTCCATCCCCGGGAGGGGGAGTGCAGGAGGCAGCTGATCAGTGATTCTCTCTCATCATTGATGTTTCTATCTCTCTCACTCTCCCTTCTTCTCTGAAATCAGTGTATATATCATATAAAAAGACTAGGAAGGAGCAAAGCTGAAGGTGGGCCCGCAGGCAGAAGTCCTCGGGCAGGAAGGAGCCGGGGTGCTGGGAAAGGCCAGCTCATCCCCTCACCCCCCTCACCCCCAGTCTCCTGAACTGGCAAGGTGGCAAAGGCCCCCTCACCCGGGGCAGCGGCTGGAGCACCCTCACCCAGGGTCTCCCAGTCAGCGAGCTGACTCCCTGTGGCTCGCTCCCTGTGGCTCGCTCCCTGTGGCTGAGCTGCCCTGAACGTCTGTCCGTCTGTCCTCCCTCCTGTTCAGCCCTGGGATCCTCCAGCAGCTCTGAGGCTCGCCAGCCCCCGTCGCAGACGCTGCAGCCGGGCCCTGCCAGTCTGCTTCCTGGAGGAGCCGGCTCGGCTGGAGGAATGGCAGCGCCTGCCCCTTCGCAGACAGGAGCAGAGCTGAGGGCTGGTACCGTCGCGGTGGGCAGGCCTCAGCCGGGCCACTCGCTCGGGGGAACCCGTTTCCTCCGTATAAACCTGGAGGACCAGGGCCCCGAAGCAACGCAGCTGCAAGTCCTCCATGCACGCCGGTGGCCACCAGCCCTGTGGGTGAGCCCGGGCCCTGTCCCCGCTGTGCCTCAGGGGCAGCTCCGAGCCTGGGCCAGGGCCTGCCCTGCACCCCGCCCCCGGCAGCCGGCCCGTGGGTTCCTCCAACCCGGGAGTGGCCGCGGGCTTCCTCGCTCCCGGGTGAGTGCCCCTCCGTCCCGGGAAGGCCTGGTGGGAGTGGGCCCCGCCCGGCCTGCTGTCTCCATCCTCGGGCTTCCCCACTGCCGAGGCCCTCATCTCTTCTGACCCGGGTTCCAGCCAGAGCTGGGAGAGCTCAGCGGGCAGCCCCAGACCTGGGGGCGGGGCTGGAGCAGACTCGGAGCAGCCCCGGTGATGGAGCCGCGAGGACAAAGCCGAGGCTGCGGGCCGGCTCCAGGCGGAGTGAAAACGCCGCCCTCCCCTCCGGCCTCCTGCAGCTCGCCGGGCCCTGGCACCCGGAGGAGCCCAGCACGCAGGCTCCCACTGGTCTCACCCCAGCGGGTCCTGAGCGCTCCGGTGGCAGGTGCCAGGCTGGGCCACGGGAGAGCAGGGCGCAATGCCTGACCGCCCACAGCCTGTGGGGCAGAGCCGGCGGCCCCGGGTCAGGGGCTGGGGGGGAGCCCTACGTCCCCAAGGGGCCACTCACATGGCTGGCAGGGAGGGCCCACAGATGGAGGCCCAAGTGCAGGGGCTGCAGGGAAGGAAGCACAGTGCCCAACACGAACAAACCACACTTCCCTTTGTCTCAGTGGAGAAGGGAGTCCTGTTTACCGTGAGTGTCCATGGCTGCGCCCAGGGGCAGCTCTGGGAAGCACGGGGGCTGGGACTCCCCTGCATCCTGAGGGGCCTGCAGGCCAGTGGGCAGCCCCCACCCCAGTAAAGCGCCTGAGAGGGAGGGAGGGGCGGGAGGAAGAGAGAAGCCAGGGCTCGGGCTGGCAGCAGGCTCGCCCCTCCCCATCACAGGCACCCAGGGCCTGCGCAGAAGCTGCTGAGCCTGAGCCCAGAGGGCGGCCGGGCGGCCATGGAATCAGGACCAGGGTCAGGGCCAACCCGGGCTCCCTCGCTTTGCTCTGCGCCACAGTCACGCCCTGTGGGTCTCTGGCTTCAGCTCTGGAAACGGTGTCTATCAGGTGTCCAAGGTGTTTTTTGTTTCATTTTTTATTGCTTTTTATTTATTTGTTTTTAAGTATATTTGTATTGATTTCAGCGAGGAAGGGAGAGGGAGAGAGAAACATCATGATGAGAGAGAATCATGGATCGGCTGCCTCCTGCAGGCCCCGCACTGGGGATCGAGCCTGCAACCCAGGCGTGTGCCCTGACCTGGAATGGAACCGGGAACCCCACAGTGTGCAGGCCGACGCCCTATCCACTCAGCCAAACCAGCCAGAGCTTACTGCCTTTTTAGAGAGAAAGAAAGAGAAACATCTATGTCAGAGAGACATCTATTGGTTGCCTCCCACATGCAGCCCAACCCACAGCGTCGGTAGGTGCCGAATCAAACCCACAACCTTCCGTGTACTGGACGACGGTCCGGACAACTGAGCCGCCAGCCGGGGCGCGCTTGCCGAGTTTGGGCAGGGAGGACACGTGAGTCCTTACTATGGAGAGATGGTCACGTCCTCTCAGGGACTCGTGGGATATCTTAGGAAACATGCTGGACTCCCCACGGGTTGTGGTGCGGAGACTGGCCAGTTCTCTGGTTATCTACCTGGCCAGCCAGGGGCTGGGAGGGGGTCCAAGTGAGGGAAACTTTTTGAAATGATGTCACGGGCCCAGCCGGCGTGGCTCAGTGTTAGAGCACTGACCTATGGACCAGGAGGTCACGGTCTGATTCCTGGTCAGGGCACATGCCCAGGTTGCGGACTCAGTCCCCAGTGGCGGGCATGTGGGAGGCGGCTGATCAGTGACTCTCTCCTCACTGATGTTTCTCTCTCTCTCCCTCTCCCTTCCTCCCTTGAGATCAATAAAAAAATATTTTTTAAAAAAAGAGATGCAGTCACTGGTTGATACTCTGATGGCGACAGGCAATGGGTCTGGGGCCTGAGGTGCGGGACGTGTCGTGGGAAACTGACATTCTGCACTGGGGATGTCCCCTCAACTTTTTATGAAAATATTCAAACATGCAGAAAAGTGTGCGTGAACCCCCACGCACCCACCCTGAGGTTCCACGGTGACCACGCGCCTGTTGCTGTATTACCTGTCTCAGGTGATCCACCCTCTGTCCACGAATCCATCTTTTTTTTTTTTTTAACGCATCTCAGAGCAAGTTGCACACTTCAGTACTCTTCACCCCAGGACACCCTAACATGCGTATCATTAACAGAGTTGGGTATTTGTTTGTTTTTAGGGAAAATTCACACACCGCGTAAGGGACACGTCGTCAGGCTGCCGCCGATGAGCTCCGGAAAATGCTCCCGCCTGAGTGACTGACACCCCGGGAGGAGCTGTGGCCACCCCCCCGCCCCTTTCACCTGGGACGGCTGCCATCCAGAAGGGCGTGGACCTGTTCAAGGACACAGACCTGGGCCACCGCGGACCAGCAGATGGAGAGCTTTTTCCAGCTTTTATACAAAAATAGACACGCAGGTGCAGGTCTGCTGAGTCGGCGCAGGCCGCTCCCAGCCCAGCTGCGCCCCCTCGGTGAACCGGGTGCCAGACCACACTCCCGGGGCTCCCTCCACCAAGCGAGGCCTCCTCTCATCATTGTGAGGCTTCTGGGCACAGACGCCACCTTCATTCCTGTGCTATCTCTTGCCCGTCCCCCTCCATAGACCCCACACCTCACTCAGGTTCTTGAACAGAGTGCTTCTCAATCAGCGGGGACTGACGGGGGGACGGACGGACGGATGGGCAAGTGGATGGACGGACGGACGGATGGATGGATGGACAGATGGACGGATGGATAGGCGGGTAGATGGACGGACGGATGGACAGATGGACGGATGGACGGGCAGGTGGATGGACAGATGGACGGATGGATAGACGGACAGATGGACAGATGGACCAAGCACGGAGTAAACAGTTGACCCCCAGGTGCTGGCTGTCATCAGTGCCAACGAGTCCTGGTGTCGCCTGCTCCCCCAGCTCTGCCCTGCTCCCTGGGGCTGCCCCCTGGGATGGGGGTGGTAGAGTTACCTCACACCAGTGCTGGTCTGGTTCACCCAACCGGGCTCGTTAACCCACCCTGGGCCCCACAACCCACCTGCCCTTCGAGCTGGCTTTCCTCCTTCCTCCCGGCAGACACCTGCTACCTATGCCCTGATCTGTGGACGGTGGTCACGCCAGCTTTTTCTCCAGCGGGTTCCTTGGTCCCTGTACGATGTGGATTCACAGTCATGTTTGGAGAAGAGTTGCCACGTCTCTCCTCCTGCCAGGCCTCTGTGCTGGTCCAGCCTGGACCACACACCCCAGAAATGCCCAGGAGAAAGGTGAGCTGTGGGTGGGAGGCAAGCTAATGGTGGCCTCAGCCCAGCTGGCGTGGCTCAGTGGTTGAGCGTCGACCTATGAACCAGGAGGTCAGGGTTCAATTCCCGGTCGGGGCACATGCCCGAGTTGCAGGCTCCATCCCCAGTAGGGGACCTGCAGGAGGCAGCTGATCAATGATTCTCTCTCATCATTAATGTTTCTCTCTCTCTCTCTCCTTCTCCCTTCCTCTCTGAAATTAATAAAAATTATATATATATCCTATCTAATAATAGACAAACATGGTAATTAACTGTACCTCTGACACGCTTCCCATTGGCTAATCAGGGCGATATGCAAATTAACTGCCAACCAAGATGGCGGCCGGCAGCCAGGCAGCTGAAGCAAACAGGAGGCTTGCTTGCTCGCTCCAGTGATGGAGGAAGCCAAGGTTCCCTGCCTGCCACTGTCGGCCTCTGAGCTGCACTCTAAGAAACAATGTTGCAATTATAGAAGCTAAACAAACCCCAGAAACCTGCTTTCAGCCAGCCGGGCCTCAGAGCTGGGGTTGCAACAGTGTTTCAATTAATAAGCCAAACAAACCCAGATACCTGCTTTCAGCAGCCGAGGTCTCAGAGCTGGAGCTGAGCCTCAGAGGTAAAGCTGGCTCTCAGTTCCAGTGACAGCTATAGAAGGTAAATAAATCCCAGAATAAAAAAAAGAAAAAAAGAAAAAAAGGAGAGGTTGGGAGCTTCAGTCACCCGCCAGCCTGAAAACAGCCCTCAGCCCCTCACCCAGACTGGCCAGGCACCCCAGTGGGGACCCCCCAGCCCCCACCCTGAAGGGGGTGTGACCAGCTGCAAACAGCCATCATCCCCTCATCCAGGCTGGCCAGGCATCCAAGCAGGACTCCCACCCTGATTCGGGACACCCTTCAGGGCAAACCAGCCGGCCCCCACCCGTGCACCAGGCCTCTATCCTATATAGTAAAAGGGTAATATGCAAACTGACCCTAACAGCAGAAGGACTGGGAATGACTGGTCACTATGACACACACTGACTACCAAGGGGCAGACGCTCAATGCAGGAGCTGCCCTCTGGTGGTCAGGGCGCTCTCACATGGGAGGAACTCTGCTCAGCCACAAGCCAGGCTGATGGCTGCCAGTACAGCGGTGGTGGTGGGAGCCTCTCCTGCCTCCTCAGCAGCGCTAAGGATGTCTGACTGCTGCTTAGGCCTGCTCCCCGCTGGCAAGTGGACATCCCCCGAGGGCTGCCGGGCTGCCAGAGGGATGTCTGATTGCCATCTTAGGCCCAATCCCCCGGGGAGCGGGCCTAAGCCAGCAGGTGGTCATCCCCTGAGGGGTCCCAGACTGCGAGAGGGCACAGGCCGGGCTGAGGGACCTCCTCTCCCCGCCCCCGAGTGCACAAATTTTTGTGCACCGAGCCTCTAGTGTGTATATATATATAAATAAATAAAACTAAAGGTAGACTCAGAAGTTCCTCCCAGGGGAAGCAGGCTCCAGCCACAGGAGCAGCTTCTGCCCTGCCCACCACCTGTGCAGGGGGGAGGCCAGGCCTGAGGAGACCCTGGAGCAGGCAGAGCTGGCCGCCCGCCCACAGGAAGGCTCTCAGCCCTGCAGGTGTTCAGTGCCCTGAACGAGCTGTCAACTGTGCCAGGCTCTGCTCAGCTCTGGAGGGCAGCCTGGAGGAGGAGGCAGGCCTGACTAGGGAAGTACACAGATGCATGTGCCATCGCAGAGGGCTAGAACGGGAAAAGCCCAGCCTCAGGATGCCCAGGTCAGCCCCTCAGCTGGACTTGGCTGGGCGGGTCCAGCTGAGCCTCGTGTGCCCTCGGCCTCTACCCGTTGTCAGCACCTGGAAACCCGTCTGCACAGAAACTCAACTCGGTGACCACGAGCCGCCCTGGTCCCTGGCATTGGCACAGACACAAAGCACCTCACACCCCTTTCCCCTGCCCCGCCCATTTTACAGACGGAGAAACTGAGGCTATGAAAGGGGAAACGGGCCACACTAGGCCTCAGCTCTGATGTGGCCATTGGACCCCACCCCAGTGCCCACTTCACTGCAGTAAATGAGACAGAAGCTTTGCCCATGCTCGCGGCCCTGGGGAGTAGGTTCAGGCAGAGGCTTTTAGCAGGGCTTCCGGAAATTTCCATCGATTGATTCATTCCAGAAGGTGCTGACCCATCAAACACAAATCCTGTTCTTTTCCAGGACCGCTCATCGACCGACCCAATCCCCAAGTGCCCTCCATTCTTCCTGCTTGCTCACAGCTCTGAGGTGACTCCTGGACCGGGTACCACGGGCTCACAGACGCTGTTCTCAGACAGCCTGGAGGCGAGTCGGAAACCGAGGCCGGGCCGTTCCCTCCAGGGCTCCGAGAGCCTGGTCCCGCCTCTCCTGCCTCCGGGGGCTCCACCAGGTGAGTCCTGGGCCTGGAGATGCGTGACTGCAGCCTGGGTCCCCCTTCCCGGGGCCTCCCTCCCAGGGCCTCTGGATCCACCCTGAATCCAGGCTGCTCTCATCCTGATTCCCTGAGTGATGGTATCTGCAAAGTCCAATTCTTTTTGTTAATACATTTTTATTGATTTCAGAGAAGAAGGGAGAGGGAGAGTCACTCGGGAGTCAGCCGATCAATGATCCTCTCTCATCACTGATTCTCTCTCTCTCCCTTTCCCTTCCTCTCTGAAATCAATAAAAATGTATTAAAAAAAGGTCTAAGAGAGAGTTTACATTGCCTCGCAGGGACACAGCCTCGAAAATCCTCTCCTGGACTGGCTGCCCTGTCCCGGGCCTGCACCCCCACCTGTCCAGCCCACACTCACACCTTCGGGGGGACCCACGCAGCCCACGCTCACACCTTCGGGGGACCTGCCCAGCCCACGCTCACACCTTAGGGGGGACCCGCCCAGCCCACGCTCACACCTTAGGGGGGGGGGGGACCCGCCCAGCCCACGCTCACACCTTCAGGGGAACCTGCCCAGCCCACACTCAAACCTTGAGGGGGACCCACCCAGCCCATGCTCACGCCTTCGGGGGGACCCGCCAGCCCATACACACACCTTCGGGGGGACCAGCCAGCCCCACCCACGCTCACACCTTCGGGGGGGACCCACCCATGCTCACACTTTCGGGGGGACCCACCAGCCCACACTCACACATTGGGGGGACCCGCCCGCCCACGCTCACACCTTCGGGGCTCTCGCCCTGGACCACAGAAGCAGACCCCGATGGCGCCTGCAGGCCAGGCGTCTAGCAGAAGCTCGTATGGGGACGGAGCTGTCCCACACCCTGAGGTCACCGGGCAGACGGAAGGCTTCTCCCCGTTGTGACCTGGTCCAGGGTCCCGGAGCCACAGCCACGCTCACTCACACGCTTATTCCTGCAAGGCCCCGGGGCCAGGCAGCGTGAGGCGCCCGGGCAGGGAGGGGCTGGGGGCACAGACAGACTCGGCTCTGCCCACAGTTGGAGGCCACGTCCTCTGGGCTGGGCAGCTATGGCCCCCGGTGCCCCCTGAGCCCTGCGTCTCCACCACCAGCTGGTCAGAGCCCATTTTTTTAAAAATATGTTTTTTGTATGATTTCGGAGCGGAAGGGAGAGGGAGAGAAACATCAGTGAAGTGAGAGAACCATTGATCGGCTCCTCCCGCAGGCTCCACACTGGGCATTGAGGCCACAACCGGCACATGCCCTTGGCCAGAATGGAACCCGGGACCCTTCAGTCTGGAGGCCGACAGTCTATCCACTGAGCCACACTGGCCAGGGCAGATCCTATCTCATTTGCACCCAGAGGAGCAGGACCTGTGCGGACGGGGGCCCCGCTCTCACGGGAAGCAAGGCCCTGGTCACGGCGAGGTGTCCTGCCGGGCCCTGCCAGCACCCAGGACGGGCAGGGCGGCTGCTCTCAGGACGGGATTTCCTGGCAGATGGACCGGCCTTTCACAGCCAGTGCCAGCGGTTTGCCTGTCTGCCCAGCATGGCTGGTGGGCGCTCGGCACGGGGTAGAGGCAGCGATAAAGGAACAGACCAGCAGCCTGAGGCCTCCCCGCCTGGGCTCTGCCCATGTTAGTCCTGCCACCTGCCACCCACACCAACCTGAGTGCTTTGATGGGAAACTGATCTTTGGGGGTGTGTGCTGAGGGGGGCTGGAGGGGGACCCAGGGGAGCTTATAACCCCAAATACCTGGATGGAAACCACCCTGGACGGACCGACCTCGCCCTCCAGCGGCCGCTCCTCCCTCAGCTCTGAGGGGGCTTTTCCACCCGGGGCAGAATGGAGATCCCGAAGACGTACAAGTGCAGGCCTGTCGCCAGCGCTCACAGGCGCGGCCGGGAGCAGCCGGGCGTTTCGGAATGTGGATCGGTCATGTCCCGTGGCACGAAAGGGAGGAAATGACTTTCCTGGAAGACAAGGGGGTGAGCAGAACTTCTGAGCCGGGACACTGCCCAGCAAGGCTGCCCCACTAGGCGGGCGGGGGCACCAGACGGCAGGGTGGCCCGAGGCGGCGTCTGTCTCATCCTCTGCCCAGAGCAGGGCGGGCGCGGCGGTGCCGTGAGCATTGCTCAGGGAGTGAAGCAGCAACGCGAGGCTCACCTCCGGGTCTGAGGCCGGGGAGGCTCCGAGGGAAGAGGTACCGCAATGACAGGACGGCCCACGGGCTGCGGCATGGAGGGCCCGAGCTAGGGGAGAGGCGGCACGAAAGGCAGACACGGTGGTTCCACTGCCCCGAGGTCCCTGGACAGTCAGACTCAGACAGAGAGACAGACACAGAGAGATGGTGGGCCGGGGCCGGGGGAGGGGCCGGGGCAGAGGGGGCCGGGGGAGGGAGGGCTGGTGTGTAACGAAGGGGTCACGGTTCAGTCTGGGAAGACTAAACGTTCTGGAGGTGATGGTGGTGACGGCTGCACGGTGTGAACGCGCTCAGGGCCGTGGAGCTGCACATGCAGAACGGTGGACTTCACGTGCATTTTCTCTCTCTCTCTCTCTCTCTCTCTCACACACACACACACACACACACACACACACACACACACACACACGTCCTCTCCATTTGGGCCTCCGGGCCTGGCCTGTCTGTTGAGGTGACCTCGCTCTGAGGGAGGGGCTGCCCTGCACAGGGGTCAGGTTCCTACACACCCACTCCCCTCTCCTTCCCAGTGGGCGGGGCCTGCCGGCAACCCGGGGCTGACCCCTCCCAGGAAAGGTGAGTGACCAGCAGAGGCCGGTAGCCCCTGGCAGCTCCTGCGGGCTTCAGGTCACAGTTCGACTCCTGGTCAAGGGGGCGAGGGCACGTGCCTGGGTTGTGGGCTCGATCCTCAGTGAGGGGCGTGCAGGAGGCAGCCGATCGATGATTCTCTCATTATTGATGTTTCTCTCTCCCCCCTCCCTCTCTGAAGCCAATAAAAATATATTTTAAAAAACCACCACAAGGGAAGAGCAGCGTCAGAGCGGTGTGGGGGGCACGGGTCCCCCCTGCCCTCCTGAGGGCCCCCCGGCCCTCCGCGAGCGAATGAGAGCAGCTAAAACACCGGTGCCTGCACTCGGCCCCCGCACGCAGGAGGAAGAGGCTCACCTTCATTTTACTTTTAATTCAGAAACAGAAGCATTATCTTTTCTTTTGCACATAAGAAATTAGGCCTCTTTTATTTATTTTTTAAAGTTAAAAAGATGAGATTTTATGCACATACACAAAAGCAATCTTGTTTGCTAAACAGCTTTGTTGAGCTGTAATTCAAACATACAATTCACCCACTAAAGCGCGCATTTCGGTGTCTGGGGGACTCTCCTAGTATATTCACAGAAGCATTAACTGTATCACAGAGGTTTCTGGGGAAAGGGTGTCCCCCTGAGGTAGCCCCAGAAATGCTCCCCCCGCCCACGGCGGTGACAGGGAATCGCCTCACACCACCTGGCCTGGCGGGCCTGAGCATACACAGTTCAGGGTCAGAATAACATTACTTACAATTTGTTCTCCTTTTATTTGCGACTTAAAGTGACATTTCCCAGTCATTTTATTTTTTTAATTTTAAATATATTTTATTGATTTTTTACAGAGAGGAAGGGAGAGGGATAGAGAGTCAGAAACATGGATGAGAGAGAAACATCAATCAGCTGCCTCCTGCACACCCCCTACTGGGGATGTGCCTGCAACCAAGGTACATGCCCTTGACTGGAATCGAACCTCAAGGAATCGAACCTGGGACCCTTGAGTCCGCAGGTCGATGCTCTATCCACTGAGCCAAACTGGGCAGGGCTCCTAGTCATTTAATCTTAAATGTTTAGAAACCAAGGAGGGACCCTGCCCTGGCCGTGTGGCTCTGTGGCTGAGCGCCGTCCCCGATGCCGGGAGGTCACCAGTTCGATTCCGGTCAGGGCATATGCCCGGGCTTCAGGCTCCGTCACCAGTAGCGGGCGTGCAGGAGGCAGTGGGTCGATGTCTCTTATGGATGTTTCCCTCTCCCTCTCCCTTCCTCTCTCTGAAATCAACACAAACATTAAACAACAACAGAAGCCGTCTGTTTGCCGAGTGGCTCACTACTGACGTGGCCTGGCTGCCAGGCACGTGTCCCCTCCTACAGGTGTGACACCCCCCCCCCAACAGTGATGGCTTTAAAAGATTTAAAAGGGGGTGGGGCACCTCCCGGGAGCACATGGGGAGCTCTCCCAGGTGCCCCTGCTTCCCGTCTGCCCCCGCGGCAGGGCAGCTGCATTTCTGGGCGTGGTCCCCGGTCCCTGGTCCCTGAGGCCGGGGCACTGCAGCAGCTGCCAGTCACTCCCATCCGAGGAGCCAGGGGAAGGCCCGCCGCGCTGTTCTCTACTCCAAATCGGAGGAATTCGAAACACAACACACAGGCACACAGGGCTTGGGCTTTATTTAACATCACGTCTGTGACCAGAGCCAGCGGGAGTCCGGGCGGGACAGAGCCACCTGGCCCGGCACCAGAGCCACATGCTCCCTGCTGCCTGGCACTGCCATAAGCCGGGGCCCAGGGAGAAGGGCTGGGACCCCGGCCACCGGCAGGCGGTTGGGTCCCGGGAACACGCTCTGGCTGGATCCCGGGAACACGCTCTGGCTGGATCCCGGGAGCACGCTCCGGCTGGATCCCGGGAACACGCTCCGGCTGGATCCCGGGAACACGTTCCGGCTGGATCCCGGGAACACGCTCCGGCTGGATCCCGGGAACACGCTCCGGCTGGATCCCGGGAACATGCTCCGAGAACCAGCTGCTTCCCGACAAGCTCGGCGCGCGGGTCGGGGTGGCCGGCGGGCTCCTAGCTGCTGGTCTTCTGCTTCGGTCGCAGCTTGTTCCAAACCCGCTCCAGAGCCACTCTGCCCATGAAGAAGGTGATGGCAAAGTTACGCTTGTACCAGTCCCTGTGGAGGAACGGACAGCGGTGACTCCCAGCCGGACACTGAGGACTGACCGAGAGGCAGGTGACCTGACTGCCCCTCCTCTCTCGGCCTCAGGAAGGCCAAGCTGTCCCTGAACGCCTTCCCCCCCTCCCCCTGGACTTCCCTGAGATGAGGCAAGTCAGGGATGCCAGTGAGGGCCAACCCCTCGGCGCCCACCCTGCAGGCCGCCTGGTTTTTGCTGAAAGCCTGCAGAGGAGCCCTCGGAAGCCGGGGCCTCTCAGCCCAGGGTCTCCTGCAGGGACAGTGACTGAGTAAGGGGGGCCTCGCGACCTTGGCACTGACCTGCCTCAGAAGCATGAAACAAGGCACCTGTGAGGGGCTCGCTACGGCGGTGTTGCCAGCGTCAGAGCCCCGCCCGTCCCGCGGTGGCCTGCGCGTCTGTGGAAGTTGGGTCTCTGAAGGGGCAGCTCCACGGCTTCTGACAAAGACTGGGCTGGGGCCCCGGTCCGCCCTGCTCGCCTGCGACTGACTTACAGAGCGTCTCACACTTGCAAATGCCCCCACTGGGGGCAGCGAGTGGCGAAGCTGGACCGTGTCCACAGCGGAACACACATTCCAGACCCTCGGGGCGGAGCCTTGGAGGCTGGGAGGCCAAGTGCCAGGCTCTCCCGCCACATGAGCCGGTGCAAGAATGAGCGACAGCCGGGGGCACCCGCACGCTGGCGCCTCCGCGGTGAGAACCCTCTTTACACTGCCGTCCACTTCACGTGCCAGGAGTGGGGCCGGGGCCCCGAGTGAGCCAGGCTTCCCAGAAAACGACGACACAGACCCCAGGAGGCTGCTCTGCCTTCAGGAGAAGCAGGTGCCACGCCACGCAGACGACCGGCCTGACAGGTGTCGGGAGGAAGGGAGGGCTCTCCGTTTCCGCGGGGACAGCGGGCAGGCTCAGGCCCTCTCCGCTCTGAGAGCCACCAGCACACGTCCAGCTCTCAGAGGGACGCCGAGGTCCAGAGAAAGTTGCTCCCGGTCGGCTGAGCAGCGTTACGGCTCAGAGCACCCGCGGCACCAGCAGTACCTTCGCTCTCCCAGCTCCCAGCCTCGGCCGGCACCACCAGGCTCTAGGGCAGTGATGGCGAACCTGTGACACGCGAACTCATTTTTTTGTTGATTTTTCTTTGTTAAATGGCATTTAAATATATGAAATAAATAACAAAAATATAAGTCTTTGCTTTACTCTGGTTGCAAAGATCAAAACATTTCTATACGTGGCCTGGCGCCAGAGTAAGTGAGGGTTTCCAAACGCTGACTCGCCGCGCTCAGGAGGTTCGCCAGCGCTGGCCCAGTTGCTGCCTCTCCTGCTCCACGCGATGCCGCCACCGTTACATTTTAAAGCAAATCGCTGCCCAACCCAGGAACCAAGAGGTCCCAGGTTCGAGTCCCAGTCAGGGCACAGGTCTGGGTTGCAGGCTCGATTCCCAGTAGGGGGTGTGCAGGAGGCAGCTGATCAATGATTCTCTCTCATCATTGATGTTTCTTTTCTTTCTTTCTTTCATTTTTAAATATATTTTATTGATTTTTTACAGAGAGGAAGGGAGAGAGATAGTTAGAAACATCGATGAGAGAGAAACATCGATCAGCTGCCTCCTGCACACTCCCTACTAGGGATGTGCCCGCAACCAAGGTACGTGCCCTTGACCGGAATCGAACCTGGGACCCTTCAGTCCACAGGCTGACACTCTATCCATTGAGCCAAAATAGTTAGGGCAGTGGTTCTCAACCTTTTGGCCCTTTAAATACAGTTCCTCATGTTGTGACCCAACCATAAAATTATTTTCGTTGCTACTTCATAACTGTCATGTTGCTACTGTTATGAATCGTAATGTAAATATCTGATATGCAGGATGGTCTTAGGCGAACCCTGTGAAAGGGTCGTTCGACCGCCAAAGGGGTTGCGACCCACAGGTTGAGAACTGCTGAGTTAGGGCGTCATTGATGTTTTTATCTCTCTCTTTCCCTCTCTCTTCCTCTCTGAAATAAAAAATCCTGTATAATAAAAGGCTAACATGCAAATCAACCAAACAGCGGAACAACCGGTCACTATGACGCACACTGACCACCAGGGGGCAGACACTCAACACAGGAGCTGCCCCCTGGTGGTCAGTGCGCTCCCAAAGGGGGAGTGCCACTCAGCCAGAAGCCGGGTTCATGCCTGGCGAGCGCAGCAGTGGTGGCAGGAGCCTCTCCCTCCGCGGCAGTGGTAAGAACCCCTCAGGGGATGTCCGCCTGCTGGCTTAGGCCCGCTCCCCATGTAAGCCGGCAGGTGGACATCCCCCAAGGGGTCCCGGACTGCGAGAGGGCACAGGCCAGACTGAGGGAACCCCCAGGCCTCTAGTATGTATATTAAAATAAATAATAAAGCAAATCTCAAACATCACATCCTATCATTTCACCTGAAATACACACCATTATGTACCATTAAACCTTCTCTAAAAACACATCACCACAATACCGCCACTGCATCTGACAGAATGAATGACTACTCATCAATAGGTCCTAATAGCCCTAGCTGGTGAGGCTCAGTGAATAGAGCATTGGCCTGTGGACTGAAGGGTCAGGGGTTCGATTCTGGTCAAGGGCACGTACCTTAGTTGCGGGCTCAATCCCTGATTCCAGTCGGGGCATTTGTGGGAGGCAACCGATCGATGTCTCTCTCTCACATCTATGTTTCTCTCTTTCTGTCTCTCCCCCTCCCTTGCACTCTCTCTAAAAATCAATAGAAAAATGTCCTCGGGGGAACAATAAGAAAAAAGGAAACACCTACCTGTTATAATGCATGTGCTTCTGAAAATTTTTACTTAGAAATTCCTTATAAAAGTCAGCCATTTCTTCTGCATTCAGTGTTGCCTTTTGACCTGGAAATAATTTCAACTTACACACGAATCCTTCAGGGAAAGGAACCCACAAACAACTACTGACCTAAAAAACAAGTCTAGCAAGGTTGCAGGACACAAGATCAAAATATAAATGTCAACTGATTTCTATACACCAGCAACAAACAATCTGAAAATGAAGCTAGAAAAACGATTCCATTTACAACAGCATCAAGAAGAATAAAAGACGGAGCAGGAAATGTAAGAGGGAGAAGAGCATTTGAGACCTTACTTCCTGGCAATGTGGTCAGTTGGACTCAAATAAACTCATAAAATGCTCTTTAAAAAAGAAAGAAAAGAAAAAGAGCCCTGGCAGGTGGCTCGGTGGTTAGAGCATCGCCCATACACCCAGGTGGGTTCAGTCCCTGGCCAAGGCACACACAAGCGGCAACCAGTGAGTGTGTAAGTAAGTGGGACGACTAACTGATGTTTCTCTCTCTCAAATCAATCAATCAATTAAAAAAAAAAGATGGGCGGACCACTAACTCACCCACGTTTACTGGAAACCAGCGGCCCACCGTCCCACCCTGCCCCACCCTGCTGTCCGCGCTGAACTTGTCTCCTGGGCGCAGACGGTTCGTCAGGCGCTGTCCTCGCACTGTGCCCAGCCCCGTCTCCATGGCAGCAGCCACGCTCCTTCAACACAACCCCAGCCTGGCCCTCTGCTGTCCAGGGCCGCACCACTGGCCTGACCCGGGGCCAGCCTGTGCTGGCTGCCTCCTCGCACCGGGAGCTATAAGCAGGCGGAGGCAGCCGAGGAGGTGCGGGGTGGGGCCAGCGGGCCTGAGGCAGAAGGACCGGGTGTCCTGGGCCACAGTGCTGCCAGGTTGGAGCACCGGGCATGGGGGCGGCAGGGAGGGCGGGGATGGAGCCGGCTGGGCGCGCTGTCGGACTGGTTGTGGGTGGGACGCCTGGCTGTGCTGCCGAGAGTGGGTTTGGGGCGGGCATTGCCGACTGCAGCCGGGACTGTCAGCAGTGCCTGCTGGGCACACTGGCCCCTCGGCACACAGCACAGCTGTGGAGGGAGGCAGACCCCGGGCCCCCGGACTAGCTCCTTACCCTGCAGCCGGTTACAGAAAAGCTTGCCCACCCCACTTACAGGCCCGGCCACACCCACGAGGAAGTCACTGCAACGGGCAGAGAACCAACAGGCGGCACTACCGCGAGGTTAAAGCACAGGGAAAGCGGAAACGCTGAGAGGTAGCTGGGCATGGAGACAAAGGCGGGACACTTGGAGGGGGCCTCCCCGTTTCGCTCACGGGAGTCTGGGACCCCCCCAGACCAGGAGCTGGTGCCGGAGGGCGGAGGAGGCCATGCGCTGGAAATGAGCGGGGTCAGCGGAGGGCGACCTCGCAGAGAGTGGAGGGAGCAGGGGAGGCAGGGCTGTCCACTGAGTCCCTGGGGCGCCTGCCCCGCCCCCTGAACTCTCTCCTTTTGAGCTCCTCATGCCGTTACTTAAGCAAGAAAAAGAACAAACGAACTCACCTGATTCAGTTCTCAGGCCCAGGCCCTTTGCTTTTAGTCTTGAGTGAATAAATTCTTCTTTTTCCTAAAAAAAGACAAATATCAGACCCCCTCTGCCTCCCCATGTCCCCCCGGTGCGACACTGCCCCAGGCACCTATCAGACCCCCTCTGCCCCCACACCCCGTGTCCCCCCTGGCGGGACACAGCCCCAGCGCTCTGGAGAAAGAAAGCAAGGAAGGGAGGGAGGGAGGGAGGGAGGGAGGGAGGAAGGGAGGAAAGAAGGAAAGAAGGAAGGAAGGAAGGGCCAGTTTTCAAATGTCTCAATTTAGTTAAAAGTGTTGTGCTTGTTTGTTTATTTATTTATGTTTTTAATCCTCACTGGAGGATGGTTTTTCCATTGATTTTTTTTTTTTTTTTAGAGAGAGTGGAAGGGAGGGGGAGGAGACAGACAGACAGAGAGAGAGAGACATCGATGTGAGGGAGACACATCAATTGGTTGCCTCCTGCATGCGCCCCAACCGGGGCCAGAGATCGAACCTTCAACCCAGGTGCATGCTCTTGACTGGGAATCAAAACCATGAACCTGTGGCTGAGGGCCAACACTCTAACTACTGAGCCAAACCGGCCGATGGATTTTTTTAAATATATATTTTTGATTTCAGAGAGGAAAGGAGAGGGAGAGGGAAACATCAACGATGAGAGAGAATCATTGATTGGCTGCCTCCTGCACACCCCCATTGGGGATCAAGACGGAAACCTAGGCATGTGCCCTTGACCAGAATCAAACCTGGGACTCTGCAGTCCGCAGGCTGACGCTCTATCCACTGAGCCACACCAGCCAGGGCTGGTGGATGTTTTTCATGTAGTTATATATTGATTTAATAGGTACATGCAGAGCAGCCACTGTGGAGAACAGTATGGAGTTTCCTCAGAAAACTAAAAATGGCACCCCAAAGGGTCCCAGGTTCGACCCTGGTCAAGGGCATGTACCTCGCTGCAGGCTCCTCCCTGGCCCGGGCCCTGGTCGGGGCTCGTGTAGGAGGCAACCAGCCGATGTGTCTCTCTCACGTCCATGTTTCTCTCTCTTTCCCTCTCTCTCCTACTCGCCCTGAAAATCAATGGAAAAATGTCCTCCGGATGAGGATCAACAAAAACAAAAACACACCAAAAACCCCACAAATACACCTCGTCCATAGGTTCTGGAAATGTTGTGGACAGAACCAAACCATCCCGCTGCCGGGTCAGCGGCTGCAAACCAGAGCGAGCCCCTCGGGCATCTCGCGGCCAGAGGACAGGACACCGGCTCTGAAAGGCAGAGCGAACGCTGGGGACACAGCGCCCCCCGGTGGCCAGCCGCGTTCCCGCTCAGCCCGGCCGCGGACTGACCTTGCGGAAAGTCAGGTTCTGGTTGGCCCAGAACTGCTGGTTCCATTCCTGCGTTTCCTGCCGGAGTTCCCGGAGCTTCTGTGCCGCTGCGGACTCGTCTTCGGGGACGTGGAAGTGCACGGGCCGCAGGTTTGAGTGTTTATCTGGGGGTCCGATCCAGTCGTGGCCCGATGTCCTGGGAGGGCAGAACCTCGAGACCTGGCCCAGCACAGAACGCAGGGGTTATTTTAACACGCGGCTCAGCGAACCGGCAGCGTCATAAGCTGAACGGCCGAGGAGCGACAGGCCCGCGTGTCCTGCTGTGGAAGGACGACGGTAAATTCACCATCAGCTACGCCAGACACCTCACCAGGGCGAGGAACCAGCCCTCCTGCACAAGCCCTCGCCTGAGCTCTGCACCAGGCGCCGACATTCCCTCAGAACGTACAATCTGAAACTACAGAACTGGTAAAATGCAGTCGCAGATGTGCAGCCTCAGAGACGACAAACACGTCTTCGACCCCAAAGCCACACTCCCTGAAACAAGAGCCAGTGACCGGCTGCCCCCGAGCTACAGGCTGTGCTGCCCGGGGACCCTGCCGGGAGGGAGACGGCCCAGGGGAGGGAGACACGGCAAGCTGGGCGTCTGGTTTCACGTTCACACACTTCTCCAAACTCAGCCACAAAACAGACAACCAGGTGGGAAAATGGGCAAAATCGCTAAATAAGTGTCTCTGAAGATACAGAGACAGCAACAAGCACATAAAAACATGTCTAGCCCGGCCAGCGTGGCTCAGTGGGTGAGCGTCGGCCTATGATCCAGGAGGTCAGGGTTCGATTCCCGGTCGGGACACAGGCCCGGGTTGTGGGCTCAATCCCCAGTGTGGGGGGTGCAGGAGGCGGCCGATCCATGATTCCCTCTCATCATTGTTGTTTCTCTCTCTCTCTCCCTCTCCCTTCCTCTGTGAAATCAATACAAATATATTTTTTAAAATGCTTAACACAAGTAGGGAAATGCAAACCAAAAACCTCAGTGAGGGGCCACTTCTCACCTACTGATACTGCTTACACACACACACACAAACACATCTAACGATTCCAAGTGCTATCGAGATGTACTCCATCCCCAGTAGGGGGCGTGCAGGAGGCAGCCGATCGGTGACTCTCATCATTGACGTTTCTATCTCCCTCTCCCTTCCTCTCTGAAATCAATAAAAATATTAAAACAAAAAAACAACTCACCAGATGCACAAGTAACATGGGTGCATTCACTTTACTGTACATAAATTACACTCGACAGCCAACTAAAGTCCACATCATCTTCCAAAAGCTTGATTGAGATGAACGATTTGATGGAAAGACATGGACCAGAGTTTAACTAGACGCGGCATCTCCTGACGAACTAGCCTCGGGATGCCCAGGAGCTCTGAGCGAGCCAGGATCACTGCCCTGGCCGGGGGTTGGAGTGTCGTCCTGTACACCAAGGGTCGTGGGTTCGATCCCTCGCCAGAGATGTATGGGAGGCAACCATGGATGTTTCTCTCTCTCCTTTCCTCTCTCTAAAAATCAATAAAAACACATCCTCAGACAAAGATTAAAATATAAATATATATACATAAAATCCCCTAATATGCAAATAGACCGAACAACGGAACAACCAAACCAGTCACTATGACATGCGCTGACCACTAAGGGTGCACGCTGAACATGGCGGCCATCGGCGGCAGGCAGCAGAGCACAGACACAGCGAGCGTCAGCTGCGGTGGGATGGTGGAGCAGGTGAGTGGGGGCGCTGGTCGCTGTCATTGGGGCGAGCCTCTGGTGGTTACTGAAAATTCTTTGGTCCCACCCACAGCTGGCACTGCCGCTCACACCCACTCAGCGCCGTCAGTGGGGCGAGCTATGGCTGTTGGCCCTGATCGCCCCTGAGGACTTCTTCTCCACCTCCCCCTGCTCCTGAGGGGCGATCAGGGCAGCAGCTGCCACTCACACCCACTGCTGGCGTAGGCCCCAGTCGCTCTGCGCCATCAGCGGGTGTGAGCAGCAGCAGCGGGAGTAGGGCTGCCAGCAGACAGGGGACCGGGGCCTCGGTGGGAAGGGCTGGGCAGGGTGTGAAGGATGGGCCGAGACCTGCCCCTGTGCCCACTGCAGCCTCATGGCCCACAGTTCCTTTCAAGGTGCACAAATTTGTGCACTGGGCCCCTAGTATAAATATATGTGTGTATGTGTGTGTGTGTATGTGTATATATATATATATCCCTAGCTGAGTTGGCTCAGTGGATAGAGTGCTGGCCTGTGGACTGAAGGGTCCCAGATTGGATTCCTCCCGGGTCAGCTCATGCATATCGGTGTTTCTCTCTGTCTCTTCCTCTCTCTCCCTTTCTCTCTAAAAATCAATGGAAAGTATCCTCGGTGAAAAACATACCTATACAGACATACATATATGTATTTTTAAAAGTGTTTTTCCATAGCTGATTGACGAGTCTCCACATTTCTGTAAACTCTCAGAGAAGCAGACCACGGGAGTGGAGTGTTCGGGCGTACACCCTGTGGGGGGAGGGGCCGCTGTGCAGGTGCACAGGTCAGAGCTGCAGGGAAGTGGGGAGCCAGGCTGACCTGCTTCCGAAAGTGGCGGGAGGGAGAGGGGGGAGGTCTAGCCATGGCTGTTGCTGCTGCGGTCACGGGTGACACCGCTCACCCCCACTCGGACGCCGGCACCCGCCGCCTCGTTCAGTGTGACTGCCACCCCGCGCTCCCTCCCTCCTGCAGACTCAAGCATCTTCCTACACAATCATCCTTCTGTCCAGTGCTGCTAAGGTCCCTCTCGTGTCACTGGGAAGTCAAGCTGGGCCACCCAGAGGCACCGCCAAAGCGGAAGGGACTGAAGGCCTTCTTGCCACGGGAGCGCGAGGCCCTGGGGGAAAGAAGACACCCATCTGCTAAGACCCGACAGTCCTCCTCATCCTCATCCTTGGGGCGGGCCCAAGAGTCCTCTGAGCAAGCAGGGGCAGGGCCGTAACCTGTGGGTCTTTAAAATGTTCCTGTTGCCCTAACCGGTTTGGCTCAGTGGATAGAGCGTCGGCCTGTGGACTGAAGGGTCCCAAGTTCAATTCCGGTCAAGGGCATGTACCTTGGTTGCGGGCACATCCCCAATAGGGAGTGTGCAGGAGGCAGCTGATCGATGTTTCTCTCTCATTGATGTTCTAACTCTCTATCCCTCTCCCTTCCTCTCTGTAAAAAATCAATAAAATATATTTTAAAAAAAATAAATAAATAAATAAAATAAAATGTTCCCGTCATTCCAAGACCGATGTCCAACCACCACACTTTCCTGCGTGTTTGTGAAGCAGAAGCCCCTTTGTCGCTGGACTTCTCCCCACAGCCTGGCATCCGGGAGGCTCGGATATTCTTAGGAACCGGAGGTGACTCCGGCCCGGCAGCGGTGAGCGGAGGCAGAGCAGAGCTGGCGGCCTGGCTGCGGGCTTTCGTCCGGCACAGGCACAGGCCCAGGCCCAGGCCTCCTTCCCGGCAGGGACCGAGGCAGCTGTGCCTCAGCCGGGGAGGCCGGCCCTGCCAGCAGCGAGGTGGGGCGATCCCACCCCGACGTGCTGTACCTGGCTCACCACCACCCAGAGGGCACCTGGCTCTTCCCGACAGGTTCCCTGCAGGAGACGTGGAGGGCGCCGCCCACAATGATGGCTTCCGCGACCTGCACAGCACAGAGTGACCTGAGGGGCTGGCGCCAGTGACTCCGCGTTTCCCTCCCACTCTGCTGGACCCCTCCTTTCCAGGTGAACTCTGATCATACTCTCAACCGTCCGCAGTTCTCTATCAGAACTGCAGAGATTTCCTCTCAGCGACGGTGGGGGTTACCCGCTCTCTGCTCCTCTGTAAACGGATCAGCTGGCCCTGGCCGGTGGTTCAGTGGTTAGGGCATCGGCTGCGCTCCAAAAGGTCTCGGGCTCAATTCCTGGTCAAGGGCACGTACCCGGGTTGCAGGTTTGATCCCCAGGCCTAGCCGGGGTGTGTGTAGGAGGCAACCAATCGATGTGTCTCTTACATTAATGTTTCTCTCTCTCTCCCCGCCTCCCTCCCACTCTCTCTAAAAATCAATGGAAAAAATATCTTCGGGTGAAGATTAACCAAGAAAAACAACCAGATGGCCCGTCTGCTCACTCAAGCGCTGCTGTTTCAAGGAAGAAGGCACTTGGGGGAGGAAAAAGTCCTCCAGTAAAAGGAAAAATCCCTTTGAGGTCTGGATAATTGCTGTAATTGCTGGTTCGCACAGCACAGCATCTAAGACGGGAGACAAGCAGGGACCAGCAGTCCCGCCCGAGGCCCTGCGCTCCTGCCCGTAGACCAGGCTTCGGCTTTCCTCTCTCCCTGTAAACGGCCAGCTGGGCCGCTGCACACCGCCTCTCCTGCCCCGCCCTGCTCCCACCGGCTCCCACCCCTGCTCCACGGCGGGTCCCTGAGGTCCCCCAGCACAGCCCACCCTGGGCCCCCTGCTGGAAGCCGAGAGGGTTCCCCAGCCGCGCCCCCAAAGTGCCCGTCCACAGCGCAGAGCCATTTCCGAGTCCGGGCTGCACTGCTGGCCGCTGGGGAAACAACAGGCAAAGATGAGAGAACAGAACCTGGCAGGACAGAGTGCGGGGAGTTCTCTGAGATGGGAACCGAAAGCCGCTTCCTCCTGGGGTGGGAGGCCCAGCCTCCTACTCGCCGGATGCCAGGCAAACCAGCCCCACAGAAAAGGACCCCCGCACCCCAACCAGGTCCCAGAAGTGGGCTCCTTCATTCAGGGCAGGACAAGGACGAATGAAGAATATGTAGGCTGGCCCGGCCGGCGTGGCTCAGTGGTTGAGCATCGACCTATGAAGCAGGAGGTCAGGGTTCGATTCCCGGTCAAGGGCACATGCCCGGTTTGCAGGCTCGATCCCCAGTGTGGGGCGTGCAGGAGGCAGCCGATCCATGATTCTCTCTCATCATTGATGTTTCCATCTCTCTCTCCCTCTCCCCTCTCTCTGAAATCATTAAAAAAATATTTTTCAAAGAAAGAATATGCAGGCTGAACTAGACACACGGGATTAAAGTATATCTACTCAGATAAATGAAACAAAAGGCTCACCACCTGTGACTCTGAAGAAGACAGGATGTTTAAAATCAAAGCCTGAAGGACAACGATCTCTGGTGCTGCAGGAGCTTAATTACCCGCCAGGCAGCACACAAAGGGGCCAAACGCTCAGGACACACCCCTGCCCTGGCTGAGAGCTGTTCTCTCCGCCCCAGGCCGGGCCGTCCCTGGCATGCTGGGGCCCACATCCTAAACCACCACCAGTCACAATGCTGGACCTGGGCAAGGCCTGGCTCACGGCTCAGGCCCCCTTCCTGGTCATCACAATCGCCACCTCTGAGGGTTCGCAGCCTGAGAGCGCAGGAGGGCTGCTCCCGGGACCAGCCACGGTAAGCGGCGCGGGTGCCCTACCAGGGCGGGCCTGTCAGACACCTGCTCGGGACCCTGCTGCCCAGCGTGAGGTGCTGGGCGGGTCCTGCGTTCTAGGACGAGCGGTCAGAGCTGCCAGCACTGTCCCAGGGACCAGCCCACAGGCCCAGCGACGGGGGACCCGTTGCCCTGGTAACTCCTTGTCTAAACTGTAAAGGAGCCTTGGCCAGTTTGGCTCCGTGGGTAAGGAGTTGGCCTGCAGACCAAAAAAATAATAATGATCATTTTTTAAAAGACTAAGAGACAGAACTTCAAAGTCACGTTTACAAAACACTGTTAGTAACAACAGACCCAGAGGAGCGAAAATATCCAGAAAGGCACATCCTGGGATTCTTAAAATGGGCTTTTTTCATCCGTCTGTAAAGCAGGCACAACCAGCCTCCCTCAGTGGTGTTGGTGAACCTGGTGGCCGTGTGTGCATGTTGGTGAACCTGGTGGCCCTATTTGCATGTTGGTGAACCTGGTGGCCGTGTGTGCAGGTTGGTGAACCTGGTGGCCGTGTGTGCAGGTTGGTGAACCTGGTGGCCCTATTTGCATGTTGGTGAACCTGGTGGCCGTGTGTGCATGTTGGTGAACCTGGTGGCCGTGTGTGCAGGTTGGTGAACCTGGTGGCCCTATTTGCATGTTGGTGAACCTGGTGGCCCTATTTGCAGGTTGGTGAACCTGGTGGCCGTGTGTGCAGGTTGGTGAACCTGGTGGCCCTATTTGCAGGTTGGTGAACCTGGTGGCCCTATTTGCAGGTTGGTGAACCTGGTGGCCGTGTGTGCATGTTGGTGAACCTGGTGGCCGTGTGTGCAGGTTGGTGAACCTGGTGGCCCTATTTGCAGGTTGGTGAACCTGGTGGCCCTATTTGCAGGTTGGTGAACCTGGTGGCCGTGTGTGCAGGTTGGTGAACCTGGTGGCCGTGTGTGCAGGTTGGTGAACCTGGTGGCCGTGTGTGCAGGTTGGTGAACCTGGTGGCCGTGTGTGCAGGTTGGTGAACCTGGTGGCCGTGTGTGCATGTTGGTGAACCTGGTGGCCGTGTGTGCAGGTTGGTGAACCTGGTGGCCCTATTTGCATGCTTCGTTTAAACGTTTTAGCTGCAACCCACCCCCAGCCAGGAGCCAACACTTGCATGTGCGCTGGAATAAAGGCCTCGACTCCCAAATGAACGGCTTCCCCGAAGACGCGCTACCGGACCGCCTGCCTTCCCGCCGCCAGGCTGACCTCGGCGGCCAGGAACGTGCCAACCAGCGCAGTTTCCAGGGAAGAGAAACGCAGACACGGCGGCCGCGGGCGGCGGCGAGAAGGCACTGAACCCCGTTGTTGCAGCGGCTAATCCTCACCCTAATCCTCACCCGCGGATGTTCCTCCATTGACTCCTCAGGGGCAGGAAGGGGGGGCGAGACGAGAGGAACAGCGACGTGGAGAGACACGGGGATGGGCTGCCCCCTGCACGCCCCCCTCTCCGCCCCCGGGGCGGGGAGGAGCCTGCAGCCCAGGTGCGCGCCCTGGGCCAAAATCGAACCCAGGACCTTTCCATCCAAGGGCCGACGCTCTCCCCACTGAGCCACACGGGCCGGGGCGAAACCCTACTCATCTCGACGAAGCCGATAAGCCAGGAAACCGCCCATGCCGCGCGCAGGAGGGCTCTCCCGCCACAGGGATGGCCGCCCTCGGGGTGAGCACGACTCCCCGCCTCTGCGCCAAGGGCGTCGGCTCCCTCGGACCCAGGGCTACGCGGGAACCGGGCTCAGCAGCCGCCGCGGGGCCGCAGCGTGCGGGACGCACGGTGTCCAAGGGGGGGGGGCCCGCACAGGTGCGCGGGGAGCACAGTGTCCCTGAGGGGCGCACAGGTGACGGGGGCGCGGCCTGAGCGTCCCCGCGGGCGGTCCCCCCTCCCGGCCCCACTCACCCGGCTCCGCGCGGCCTCCCCGCACTCGGCGCCGCGCTCCGGGGCGAGCCGACAGCCGCGGGCCGCAAAGGCGCGGCCGAGCGTTGGGAGCCGGCGCTTCCCGAGGACCCGCCAGGCCGCCATGGGCCACGACCCGGCGCCCGCGGCGCACGGCAGAGTCGCGACAGCGCGCGGGGCTGCTTGACGGCAGGTCGCAGGTCGCAGGGGGCGGGCCGACCGTGCGCTTCCCCCGATGGGCCGGGCGGCGGCGGCGGCGGCGGCGGCGACGCGACGGCGCGGGGTCCCGGCGGCCGGTCCTGGGCCGCGGCCTTTCCGGGCGGCTGCGCGCGGCGGCCGGCGGCGGGGGCGGCGGGGACGGCGGGCGGGCGCCGGAGGCCGTTTTCCCAGGGGCCGCGGCGGTCGGCCCGGGGCGGGGCCGCGGGGCCAGACGCCGGCGGGAGCCGCGGAGTCTCAAGGCGTCGGCGGCTGGGCGCGCGATGGCGCGGGCGACACAGGTGAGCGCGGCGCGGGCCCCCTCCGCGGCGGCCCCGGACCCAACGCGGCCGGCGGGCCGGGCCTCCGAGCCAGGCTCCCGGCGCCGGGCGGGCCCCCCTGCGCCCTCCCCGGCTCACTCACTCCCGGCCGGGCCGGGGCGCCCCCTCCCCGCGCGGCCATTGTGAGGTCAGGCCGGTGGGCGCGTCGGGGACCCGGGGGACACGCCCGGAGCGGCCGCTGCAGCCAGTAGCTGCCGCCGCCGCCGCCGGCCCCTTGACCGGCTGCCCCGCTCAGACCCAGCCGGGAGGGGCGCGAGGGATGCCGCGGGGGGCCCAGCTCCGGCGCCGCACCCCGTGAAGGGCTGACCTTCCACCTCGCCACTCGCCTGCGGGAGCCGCCCGCCCGCTAGACCTTCTCTGGGTAACGCGCCGCGGGGCCGGGAGCGGAGGAGCGAGGCCTGGGGCGGGTTCCTGGCTCGGACCCCGGGGATCGGGTTCCGGGGATATTCCATCCTCCACCCTCCAGCCTCCAGCAGCTTTTCGGAGGCCCAGGGGCCTGAGAACGTGCCTCCCGCCGCTCTGGGCCTGAGGGAGGCTGGCGACGGAGGAGGTCACTGCCGTCACATTAGGGGGGGGCGGCGGAGGCATGATGGGGCCCGGGAGGTACCGGCCTCCAGAGCCGGACCCTGTCGCGCCCTCCCTTTTCCTGTGGAGCTCCCTGCCCCTCGGGGAAGGGGTGCGGGGTGCTGGGAGGGGGGGACAGAGGGCCGGAAGTGGGGCCTCTGGTGCCGCCTGGGGGGTGTTTGTTTCTCTTCGGGGTAGTTCTTCCGGAAACTCGGGCCTGGATCCTGGGCGGTGCTGGGGTGGACCTGTTGCTGGAGGCCCAGCTGCTGGCGCCAGCAGCAGCTTCCAGGGTGAGGGCCGGGGAGCCTGTGCCCTGTGCACGCGAGAGTTCAGACAGCTGGTGCCACATTTACAGGGTGCGACTGTGCCCTGTGCAGCCGGGGAGCCTGCCATCCGGCCCCGAGCCCAGCTCCTGCCCGCCCCCAGCTCCTGCCCGCCCCCAGCTCCTGCCCGCCCCAGGCGCCGGCCTGCTCCCGGTCATTGGGGTTGTTAGGTTGTTTTCAGGAGCACGAGTTCATTAGTCACTTCTTTTCCCTAAGATCAAGCACCTTTAAAAATAAGACTTATTGATTTTTTAATATTTTTTTAATTGATTTCAGAGAGGAAGGGAGAGAGAGAGAGAGAAGCATCAATGATGAGAGAGAATCACTGACCGGCCGCCTCCTGCACGCCCCCTACTGAGGATCCAGCCCGCAACCCAGGCATGTGCCCTTGGCTGGAATCGAACCTGGAACCCTTCAGTCCCCAGGCTGACGCTCTATCCACTGAGCCAAACCGGCCAGGGCTTATTGATTGATTTTAGAGAGAGGAAGGGAGAGAGAAGCATTGGTTTGTTGTTCCACTTTGTGCATTCATTGTCGATGCTTGCCATGTGCCCTGACCGGGACCTCCTGGTTCATAGGCCGCTCACCCACCGAACCGTGTGGGAGGGGTGACTTTTTTCTTTGTTTCATATGTATATGTATTGATTTCAGAGAGGACGGGAGGCGGGGGAGAGAGAATCATGGATCGGCTGCCTCCTGCACACCCCACAGTGGGGATCAAGCCTGAACCCGGGCCTGTGCCCTGACTGGGTGGGAAATGATAACCGTGACCTCCTGGTTCATGGGTCGACGCTCAGTCACGAAGCCATGCCCGCCCGGTGACTGCTTTCTGCACGTGAGCATGGCTGTTCTCCGGGCTGTGGTAATGACAATGACGAGCCCTTTTGAATACAGCTTCCCAGAGTGAGAATTTTAGAAGGAGCTAACCCGTGGTCGCCCTCCTGCGGACGCTGCGTGACTAAGTTGCGTTCTTGTCCTTCTTCAGGGCTTGTGAAACTGACCACGACCAGAGCATGGATATGGGAAACCAACACCCCAACATCAGCCGGCTGCAGGAGATCCAGAAGGAGGTGAAGAGCATGGAGCCCCAGGTGGTCGGCTTCAGCGGGCTGTCGGACGACAAGAACTACAAGAAGCTGGAGCGGACGCTGATGAAACAGCTTTTCGAGATAGACTCCGTGGACACGGAAGGGAGGGGGGACGTGCAGCAGGCGCGGAAGCGGGCGGCCCAGGAGACGGAGCGCCTGCTCAAGGAGCTGGAGCAGAACGCCAACCACCCACACCGCCTGGAGATCCAGACCATCTTCCAGGAGGCCCAGGCGCTGGTGCGGGACCAGGTCGTGCCCTTCTACAGCGGCGGCAGCTGCGCGGCGGCGGAGGCGTTCGACGAAGGCATTCAGGACATCATCCTGAGGCTGACGCACGTCAAGACCGGCGGGAAGGTGTCCCTGCGCAAAGCGCGCCACCACACCCTCACCAGGATCTGCGCGGTGCAGGAGATCATCGAGGACTGCCTGAAGCAGCAGCCGTCCCTGCCGCTCTCCGAGGACACGCACCCCTCTGTGGCCAAAATCAACTGCGTGATGTGCGAGGTGAACAAGGCCAGGGGCACTCTGATCGCCCTGCTGATGGGCGTGGCCAACAACGAGACCTGCAAGCACCTGTCGTGCGTGCTCTCGGGGCTGATCGCGGATCTGGACGCGCTGGACGTGTGTGGGCGGACGGAGATCCGCAATTACCGCCGGGAGGTGGTGGAGGACATCAACAAATTACTGAAGTATTTGGATTTGGAAGAGGAAGCGGATACCACCTATGCGTTTGACCTGGGACAGAATCATTCCATCCTGAAAATAGAAAAGGTCCTCAAGCGAATGAGAGAGATTAAAAACGAGCTCCTGCAGGCACAGAACCCTCCCGAGCTGTACCTGAGCTCCAAGACGGAGCTGCAGGCCCTGATCGGGCAGCTGGACGAGGTGAGCCTGGAGAAGAACCCCTGTATCCGGGAGGCCCGGCGGAGGGCGGTGATCGCCGTGCAGACCCTCATCACGCACATCGACCTGAAGGAGGCGCTGGAGAAGAGGCAGGCCTTCGTGTGCGAGGAGCACCCGTCCCACCGGGCCGTCTGGACCATCCTGGGCCACCTGTCGGAGATCCTGGGAGAAGTCCTGTTGTTTGACGGGAACCGGACTGACAAGAACTACATCCGGCTGGAGGAGCTGCTCACCAAGCAGCTGCTGGCCCTGGACGCGGTGGACCCGCAGGGCGAGGAGCAGTGCAAGGCGGCCCGGAAGCAGGCCGTGAAGCTGGCCCAGAACATCCTCAGCTTCCTGGACCTGAAGTCGGACGAGTGGGAGTACTGAGGCTGGGGCACGCCCGCCGCACTTCCCCGACGTGTATGTATTTACGGAGGCTTCCGGTGCGCCGAGCCTAAATGTGGTTTGTACGTGCATATTGCAATCTCAGTATTTATGATTTCAGCAAATTATATTCCGTACCTGCTGCTTTTGATGTCGCAAAAGAAATGTCATTACAGCTCACTGACTTTCCCACGGGATCTGATCTGTACGTTGTGGTGTTAGTTTCTTCATCAGAAAATGGCATTGGGGCAGCGTTTGTGGTTTTTAACTTTGTAATTTTTAGCTGCAAAAGCATGAAAATGCAGATGTTTCAGAACCTAGAACTAGACCTTGCCTGATGCTAGGCCAGCTGTGAGAAAGGGAAGCTTTAGGGTGAAGAGAAGGAAGGGCCAAGCACAGAAGTAGTGAGTGTGTTTTATTCTGCTAATAAAGCAGGACTGATCCATTCATGAAGCCTGATTGGTCCCGCCCAACGTCCTGGGGTGGGTTGCTTTTACTTTCTGTGGATGGTCTGTTCTTTCATCAACTTTCGTTTGGAAAGCAGGCGTTTCCCAGGCGCTCTGCGTGCAGAGGGGGGTCTTACCTTTGTGTGTGAACATTCAGCAAAGAAACCTTTGAAAAAGGGATGACACCAGCTGATACTTCCCAGTGGTTTTGTTTGTCAAGTCTGAACTGACAGTTTTCCTTAGTAATTTGTAAGGATGGGAACGTTTCAATGGACCTTTAAAAAAATAACAGGGAAACGAAACGCCCAGACCTGTGCAGGATGAGGACTGGAGGCTAGGTGCCACGTCAGGTTTCTGGACCTGCGTGACCGGGTCTGGACGCAGCGTGCGGTGGCTGCTCCTGGCACTGGCGCTGCCCTGGGCAGGTCTGCTCGCAGGCCCAGTGCTGCCTCACAGAGGTGGGCGGGCACTCAGCTTGCTGAGGAAGGTCGCCGTCAGCCACTAGCATCGGTCTGATCGCCCTCGGGGCCGGGCAGTGAGAGGGCCTCTCGCTCCCGTGACCAGCGCGTGGACGTTTCTGGTGCCCGAGGGAGCCAGCCAGGCCCAGGCCTGTGAGTGCGGGAAGTGCCGTCCCCTCTACTGAGGGGCGTGTGTCTGTAATCCTCTCCGAGGACCCCAGGTTGCCCGTCGAGAAGCAGAAGACTCAGTTCCCGAAGGTCTGAAGCGCCTTGGTGACGGGCTGGTCCGAGCGTGGTGACTGAGTGCTCCCGGTGCCACCTCGCACAAGTGGCCTGAACTCGAGAAATCCGCCCCTCCGCCACTGGGGTGGTGACGATGTGAACAGCGGAGCCTGGGCAGGTGCGGACGGCCCTGGACGCCCAGGGAGGGCGGAGCCTGGGCAGGTCTGGCTGCGCAGTGTCGCCCGATCATTAAAGCCCCGCTAGCTCCTGCAGCGGACGCGCCGATAGTGGGGTCAGAGGGCAGTCGGGTGCCAGGCAGTGAGCCCGCCCACCTGCCCCCCAGCTCCTGGCAGCTGGGGACTCTGTCCCATGGCAGGTTATTGGAGCCCATGTTGGCCTGTCCTTTTAGGGTGCCCTCCAGCACTGGTGGGAGCACCGGGGCGGCGGGCCGCCCTGACTCGCTCCCGACACCTGCAGCCGCTGCGCTTGGTGTCCAGTGTCAGAGCTGGCAGCTCAGGCCGCGCTCGCACCGGTGGTTCTTTGCCAGCAGCGCTGCCCGCGGCTGTGTCCACGCTTCCTGTGGGGGTGGAGCCAGCCCTGCCGAGCTCCGGGCTGTGTGGCCAGACGGCTGCTCGGCGGCACTGGGGATCGCTCACCGCTCACCGGGCCACTGTGGTCACGGAAACAGTCCGACCAACCGTGAGCGGTGGGTAAGGCACGCCTTCCTGTGCCCCTCTACCCGCTCATGCTGCCCGCACTGCGCCCGCGCGAGGGTCGGCGTTCCCTGCCCCCGAGGGAGTCCGTGTCATCGGTCAGTTCAGTTCCTCCTGTGGCACGCGCTTCTGCGATGTGACACGAGGAGAATCTGTGATGGAAGGAAAGCCCACCCCCCGGGGTCTGGCCTTGGTCTGCATTCCTGTAGCCTCTGTTCATGCGAAGCCAGCGGGTGCCTGCTTTCCGGCTGCCTCCGTCCGCCAGGGACACAGGCAGCCCGAGTGGTTACGAAAATAAAGGAATTAACATGTCAACCACGTACAGTTCACCGCTGTTTTCCTCAAGCCCTTGGTGAGACATAGTTAACGTAATTTAGCGTGTTTGAGAATTCAACCAGTTTTTCTCATTTGTTTTATTTTGCCAATTTCCATCTGGTTTTTGAGGGTCTAAGTTTATCTGTGCAGTTATTTGAAGCAAAGCTTTTCAGCTTTCCGTCTGGCACTTTAACAATTGGAGCCACACCTGCCCTTGGCTTGCTGTCTGATAAGGTGTGTATTCCAGTGTGTGGGTCCTGCTCCTGGTAGCCGTACGACTATTGTAATGGCATGTCTTAAACATTCGGGTTATTTTGAGACACATTAGCATAACCTTAATTATTAATGAAATAAAAAGCCTCTTAGTTATCTTTGCAGTCGAGACAGGGTGTGAGTCTGAGGTGTGAGTTCTGTTCTCCTGTCACCTTCACTGACGGGGGTGGGCCAGGCCCGGGCGGGCTGCCAGCTCCGGCTGGGGGCAGGAGCCTTGGGGTCCCGTCACAGGGAAGGGGTACGTTCCCATGTAAACAACCAGGACCGGGGAGTGGGGAAGGGCTGCCACGCCCCGGGAGACCGGCCTTACCCGCATCTCCCCCAAGCCCACAGACCACGGGAGCATCTCTGGCCCTGAGTCCTCCCAGGGCTTCTGAAACGCGCCGCCAGCGGGGTTCCTTAACAGCCCCCCTTCCCCCCACCCCCCACCCCCCGCAGCGAGGACCCTCTCCGTCCAGTTGCCTGAGCAATTGTCTGTCTGTTGAAAACTCGTCACGTGACAGCAGTGAAGTTTGTCTAGTCCTGGCCTTTCCTGCAGGTCCTCTGGGCTGGCCGCCTGCTGTCCTCCAGGGGAGCGGAGAGGAGCGAGGCAGCCCCCGGCCACGCAAACGCGGGCGCACATGTGGAAAGAAGCACGTTGGACAGGTTCACATGCCATCACGCTGCTGCCCCGAAGAAGCCACGCGTGAGGCGGTAAGGGACGCGCGCTTGAGCGTGAATACCGACGGCAGGCAGGACGGGCACTGCACCTAAGGCTGGTCAGGACCCGGTGGGGCACAGTCTGGCCTCGGGCGCGTGAAAGCCCCCGTGCGTGCCCGCGTGGCAGTGCGGAGCTCAGGCCGCTTCTAGGCGGCCCAGCGCCCGACACCCTTCACAGGAAACTAAAGCGCAGCGCGCAGCCTCCTCTGCCCCGAGTCCTGGAACTCCGGCTGGAGATGGGCCTCCAGCTCGTCCTCCAAGCGAGCGGGGGCTTGCCCTCAGCGCTCAGCCCTGCCGGCTGCCAGGGCCCCGGCTCCTGGTCTGACAAACACGAACCGCCTCCCTCCTCTTTGCGGTCTCAGGAACCTTTCCGCCCTCCAGCCATTTCCCGCTGCCAGTCCTCACGCTGCTGGGCACCGGGGCACGGAGGCCGGGCCCGTCCCGAGCCTGGGGCAGCGAGGCCCTTGCTGCTGGCTCTGAGGCCTGAGGTCTGGTCTGGGCAGCGGGTGCTGGCCTCATGGTCCTGCCCACCCTGAAGGCTCAGGCAGGGTTGCGTGGCCCTCAGCTCCCGGGTCCACATGCCTTACTTTCTCTGGGAACCCAGGTTCCATCTTCCCGCCCTCACCCGACCAGGCCACTCAACGGAAGGGCAGGGGTCCTGGGACCAGCGCGGCCCAGGGGTTGCCTGTGGGTCAGGGCCTGTGGGCGGGGTAGGGTGCAGGCTGACCAGCGGCCAGTGCAAAGCCTCTGAGGTTGGGGGGGCCAGGGGGGCGGGCTGTGCTGTGGGGGAAGCCACTGGGGATGCAGAATTGCATCCTGGACCAGAGAGCCAGGTACCAGTGACCCTTTGGGGCCGGGCACTTCCGGGGGAGCCCCCACCCCAGGCCCAGCCCACAGTAGCTCCACCAAACCTGGTCTGGTGGCTTTGACCACGACTGCCTGCCCAGGGGCTAGACCTGTGCCCTGGCAGCCTGCAGAGGGTACCCAGGGGGTCCCTCCAGTGAGACCCCAAGAAGCTGGTCTGACCCCCACTTCCACCTGCCCTGGGGGGCCTGCCAGGCCGGGTGAAGAGGGAGGACCCTAAACAGCTCCGCCCGCCCGCCCTTCCGCTGCAGCACCTCCCTGACCTTGAAGTCTCCTTAGCGGGTCCGCACCTCCTCCCGAGCCCCGCCCGCATGTTGGGTTTCCCTGCGCCCGCCAGGCGGCGCCCGAGGCCCGGCTTCGCGGAGCCCAGGCCTCCCGGCGGAGGGAGTGAGCAGGCACCGCGGGGCCGCGCAGCTGTGCTCCTGGGCGGCTGCCGGGGCGGGGCGGGTGGGCGCACCTGTGCTCGCTGCGGGGGAGGTGGGCACCTGTGCTCGCCCACGTGGACAGGTGGCCGGCCGGGCGCTCCCGGCGCGGAGCGTGGAGCTGGTGCTGGGCTGTCCCGCCGCGCCCACGCGCCACAGTGCGGGGCGTGGGGTGGGGGGGGGAGCATGGGGACCTCACCGCATCCGACTCGCCCCGCGGAGCCGGGTCGGGCCCAGGCCGGCGCGCCACGCACAGCCCACGGCGCCCCAGGCCCTCAGGGCGGCAAGCAAGGGGGGGTCTGTGCTGCCTGCCCGCAGCCCCGTGATTCCAGAACCTTCAGGCCCTGGGGGGCGGCCCCTGTGCTCTGTGAGGCCCCGCAGCCGAGCGGGTTCCTCCATTCTCTGCCCCTGGGCCCCACTCGGGCCCTGTTTTGGGGGGTCCAGGGCAGGAGGGCGGCGGAAGCCATGGGAGCCGGAGAGAAGGAAGAACCAGACAGCGGGCGAGCTGGGCGGGGCAGGAAGGGCTGCTGCGGGTGGTGGGAGGGAGCTGGCCTCCCCTGGGGCTCAAGGAGCCCCCTCGGCCCAGGCCTTTCTGGGCTCCAGTTTCCCCCCAGCAGCCTCCAGGGCCCCGCATGCACTGTGGGGTCTGCAGCTCAGGCCGGCTCCGGGGAGAGCACCTGGTGCTGTCAGGCCGGCGCTGGAGGCTGGCCCCCTGCCGCCCCAGCAGCGGGGGTTGGGGGGGTAATGGCACCCCAGTAGCCTCGCTTGCTCTCCTGGGGCCTGGTGGGGTGGGGGCTTGGCTCCGGTCTCCAGCTTGGCCTCCGCCTCCCCCGCCGCCTGCTCTGCCTGCCCCACTCCAGCCCCCTGCCCTCTGCTGTGCCCCGGCCTGCCTGCGCCTCACCCAGCTTCACACCAGCAGGGGCTGCGGGTCACCTGGGTGCTGGGCTGGGTGGCTGCGGGGCCAAAGGCAAGCTGTGCCGTGGGACCGCTCCTGCCCGGAGCCCCCAGAGGCCCCTGGCGACAGCCTTTATGCTGAAGCGTCCCTGTTGCTAGGAGCTCAGGGCCTTTCTCAGGGGCCTGGATCCCAGCAGACAACAGTGCTTCTTCCCGACGGACGCCCTCGGGCCACAGCCCCTGCAGCCAGCGGAGAGAACATGGGGCCACCGGCTGTCAGGGACCAGCGCCCGCACAGACCCAGGGGCTCGGGGCCCAGGCCAGCACTGTTGTCACACGGAGAGGCTGCGGCAGGGACCAAGAGGCCCAGCTGTCACGCTGGGAGGGGGTCCCGGTTTCTTCCCCAAGAATCAGCCCCAGCCCCACCCCCACCCTCCTGGCCCCTCTCCAGGGTGCCTCCCAGGAACTCCTGGCTCACTGCCCGCCTGCCCCAAGCAGGGTCCTGGGTCAGCTCCTCCCTGAGGCCCAGATCCTCCCGTTGACGTCATTGAGGACAGGAGCCAGGCCACCATCTGTGACGTGGGCAGTGGCACCTGCTTTGCATTGGGGTTGAGAGTCCAATGAGGTGCCCACGGAGCCCTGGGGGTGGCGGCCACTGTGTGGAAAGGAGCCAGTGGGCCGCACCTCCTCCCAAGGAGCCCCTTATGTCTTCCCTTCAGGCCAGTGTGTCCCCGAAATCCTAGCCCAGCAGAGCCTGCCCTTTCAGTCAGCAAGCAGATGCCAGGCGGGGCCTTGCAAGGCCTCAGAGGCCCAGCTCCAGGCTGCAAGCTCTGGGCGCCCCGCTCAGCTCAGCCCGGGCCCGCCCTCCCGCCTCGCCCTCCCTGGGGCCAACACCAAGCCCTGGGGACTTGCCATGCAGTGGCTCCTGCAGCTTCACCCAGCACCTCGTATGGCTGTGCATGTATGCTGTGTGCATACATGTGTGTTCCATGTACGTGTGTGAATGCACACACAAGTGTGCTGTGTGCATATGAGTGCCGTGTGCGTGTGTTTGAAATGTGCATATATGTAGTGTGTGCATATGTGTGTGTGTGACAATGCGGGACACGCATACTCTGCTAGGGCACCCTACTGGCCTGTGGATGGGCAAGGGGCCCGGTGGTGGAGGGCTGGGGGCTGGGGGCTGGCAGGGCTGCCTGGCGGCTGCGAGGTGTCCTGGGAATGAGGCCCAGAAGGAAGCCAGCAGAGCAGTGACGGTGTGGCCCTAGCAACGCTGCACAAAGCACTGGCCTACTTACTCCCGCCCGCCCGCCCCGCCCTTCACTGCCCGCCAGGGGGGAGGGGATGTGTGGACGGGTGCAGGGCCTTAGGTTTCTGGAGGCTGAGCCCGTCCCTGAGCCCTGGAAGCCCTGGCCTCCTGGTCCCGCCCTAACCGTGGGTGCTGGGCGGCCTCAGAGCCTGTTCCTCTCCCACCACTGGGGGTGGGTGCTCCGCCCTGTGGGTTCGCTCCCTGTGCTCCCCGTCCTCCGGGGGCTGTGGACCCCGTGGTGGTGAAAGGGCTGCGGGTTTCCAGCCCCGGAAATCTTGGGGTTCCCTGTGCTGCTGGGGTGACCACAAGCCTCGGAGGTCTCTGTGACCCGCACCCAAGGCCTCAGACCAAGGCCCCACGTCAGGGCAGAGCCGGGGTGAGGGGGTGGCGGGAGCACTGGGGACAAGGCCCAGGGGAGGGCGCCCTTTACACGCTGACACCCTCTTAGCCAGTCAGCCCTGGGGGGGGCGGGGGGGGGGGGCTGGCAGCACCGCTCACCTGGCCTGACTTTGGGAGCCAGCCCTGAGCTGGCCGCCGACTCCTGCGGGAAGCCTGCCTGGCCCACAGCCACCACTGTCCCAGCGGTGGGCATGGGGACAACTGTCTCCAGTGCCCGGGTGGCTGAGCAAGCCCCCAGGGGAGAAGTGGGGCGTTTGCGGGGACCTGAGGGACCCTGGGGGACCTGTGAGGTCCGCCCTGGCCACCCCGACCGGCAGGGTCTCGCAGGGTCATCGCGGGTGCCGGGCGGCCCCTGAGGGCTGGCTGAGGGCCCGCAGGCTGTGAGGGCGCTTTGTGGAGCACCCGGACAGGAAGCCTGGGCCCCGGTGGGTGTCACCGGACACCATGCTTCGAAAACCAAATGTTTTCCTGACCTCACCGGGGAGCCAGGCTGCTGTCACCCCAGGCCGGGCTCCTGCTGGCCGCGGTCCCCACGGGCAGACTGCGGGTGTCTGGGAGCAGGCGTGGCCCAGCAGCCCCCACCCTGGGAGTCTGGGGGCGATGTGACCCCTGTCCCCACTCCCCTCCAGCCTGGAGCCGCCATCCCTCCTCATCCACCATGCTCCGTGCGCCCCCCTCTGTGGGAAGAATGAGGGAGTGAGGCTGGGAGGGGAGCGGCCGGCACCGTGGGAGTGGGCGGTGGGGTTGACCCTTGTGTGCACACGCGGGTGTGAATGTGTGTGCCCCCAGGCGCCAGCTGCAGCCGCCCGCCCTGCCCCCAAGCAGCCCTCAGCCCCCCCTAATTTATGCTGGGAGGGGGGCCGGCCACTTGCTGGTCCTCTGCCTGGCGGAGGCTTTGTCCCAGGCGGATTCCCAGCGGCCGCTGCCTTTGGGAAGAAAGGGTCCTTCTCCGGCGTGATGAGGTCACCCCGCCGCTGGGTGCACAAAGGCTGCCCGCCCCCCCCCCCGCCCCCCGCCCTCCGGCAGCTGCCTCTTTGTCCTCAGCGCTCAGCCCAGGAGGGGCCCAGGGGCCCCAGTTCGGCCTTCGCCTTGCAGTGGGGGGAAGGGGGTGCAGTGGGGGAGGGGAGGGATGGAGCAGCCCCCTCCCTGGCTTTGCTCCCAGTGAGTGCCGGTGCCTGCTGAGGGGCGGGCCCCACCCCAGATCCATGGGGTCTCAGCCCAGTGGGGGCCTCTGTGTCCAGCTGTCTGATCCCCAGGACAGGGACAGCGGCTACAGGAAGGGGAAGGGGAGCCTGGGGTGCCTGGGGACCACCTAGGGAGGGGCAGACAGCTGTCCCCTGGCCTGGGGTGGGCTCCATCACCGACAGGGGTTCTGGGGTGTTCCTTGTCCTCAGCTGCTGAAGCCAGGGCCGCCCTGGGTCCCGGGACTCCTGGCATGTGCATCTGTGCATTGTCTGTGCATGTGGTGGGGTGAGGGGCTGCAGGCCTGGGCGGCCCTCGGCACCTCCCCATGCAGCTCCCAAGGAAACCCCCACAAGCCCAGCTGGGGAGCTCCTGGGGGTACCCCATTCCGCAGGGGATGGGGGGCTGAGGCTCAGAGAGGACAAGTTTTCTGCTCAAAGCCACGGGGGGCGGGGGGGGTGCTGCTTTCCTGATTTTGTAACCAGACAACCGAGGGGTCCGGGCCACCTGTCACGACTTGAGCTAATTCAGCGGAGACAGGGTTGACTGCTACATGAGCGCTGATTCCAATCCTGCCGGCAGCAGGGAGAGCAGCCGGTCCCCCGCACATCTGCTCTGCCCCCCACAAGCCGAGGGGCATGGGCCCCACTCCCACGTGAGCGCCGGCCCCAGGGCGCACAGCTCTGGCGAGGCTGGGGGTGCTTTCCGGTCAGAACCGAACCACCATGCTTAGCGGAGCAGCGTTCCTGGTTCTTATTAGTTTCAAATCCTCGATTTTCCTGCCCCTGACCATTCCCGCTGAACAGGGAAGGCCGCCTGCCCCCAGCAGAGGCCTGGCCCCAGGGACACGCTGGGCTGTCTGCCGCCCAGGTTGTGGGGGTGCTAGGGGCTGTGGACGCCCCAGTGGAGGGGCCCTCGGCAGGGCTGGAGGGGCACGGGGAGGGCGAGGCCTGGTGACTGGGGGGGGGGGGTGCCCGCAGAGCCCGGGGCGGCGGCGAGGGCTGGGGCTCCGCAGCCTCCGATCCGCCAGGCCCCGGGGAAAGCCCTGCACGCGGACTGCAGGCAGCTGGGTCAGAGGCGGGCGCGGGGCGGAGGCTGCGAGCTGGGGGAAGGGATGGCCGGGACCCCCCCCCCGCCCCCAGATTGTCCCCCGCGTTGCCGGGAGCCCAGCGTGTCCATTGTGCCGGTAGCTTAGCAACCAGCTCCTCGGCGCCCGCCCCGCCCCCCGCATTCCTGGCAGCGCCGCCCCCGCAGCCGGGACCGCGGACCCAGGCGCCGCGGCTGGTGGGCGCTGCTCTCGCCGTCACGCGTCTGCGTCCCGCCCGGCCCGCCGGCCCCTCCTCCCGCGGCTGGCATGCCCTTTCTCGGCAGCAGCGACAGCAGCCCGGGCGGCCCTGGACGGCGGGCCTCCGGGGTCGGTGGAACCGCAGCCAGATGTCCTCCGAGTTTTCTGGGGGCGCTGGCGGCAGGGCAGGGGCAGGGCTGCAGGAAGCGTTTGCAAAGACAAGAGGGGGGTGTCTGGAGGTGGAGAGGCCAGAGAGGGGCCGCCTCTGGGGCTGGAGGCGAGGGGCCCTGCGATCTGGGGACACCCGGGGGCCCCTCCTCAACCCACAGATGCCCAAGGAGCCCCTGCCCCCCAGCACCCGCGGGCCCCCAGCCTCTCTCAGAACCTGCTGTCGTCCCCCCCCCCAGAACCAGAGACACCCCTGGCCCTGACCTGAGGGGAGACTAGCGGCTGGAGGTGAGCCAGGGGCCAGGGTAGAGACCTCTGACTTCTTTCCCTGCCCAGAGCCTGGGACAACTCAGGGTCGAAGCAGCCTGGGGCATTTTTCCTTTAAAATAACCAACAGCCCTGTGACTCAGTGGTTGATCGGCGGCGACCTATGAACCAGGAGGTCAGGGTTCAATTCCCAGTTGGGGCACATGCCTGGGTTGTGGGCTCCACCCCGAGTGGGGCGTGCAGGACACAGCCGATCAGTGATTCTCTATCACTGATGTTTCTCTCTCCCTCCCCCCTCCCTTCCTCTCTGAAATCAATACAAATATATTTAAAATAAAAATAAAACATCTTGTTTGTTCAAATCAGGACCCAACAAGGTCCGTGCAGCACTGCTCCCACCCGGGCTCGCCCGCTGGGTCCTGGGCCTCCGCCAGGTGTTGCCTGGGAGACACAGCGACCGGGAGGGAGGGGATTCCACACACACACATCCCACCGCACTGAGCGGGAGTTGAGTTCTAATGGACAACAGCACAGTCTCGAAAAGAGCGAGGTCGATGGTGCCAGAAGCTTCCGTGGAGTTGTACCGAGCTGCTCGATCCCGATCCCCAGTGGGGGGCAGGCGGGAGGCAGCCGATCAGTGGATGATTCTCATCTTTGATGTTTCTCTCTCTCCCTCTCCCTTCCTCTCTGAAATGAATTTTTTAAAAAGAGCTCAAAGAGTGCTCACTTCGGCAGCACATATACTAAAAGAGCTCAAAGGAAGGGAAGTTTGAAACTCCTATTGCCCGGCAGTGACCGCCGGGCCCCACCCTTGTCCAGGGCCGGTGGGGCCAGGAGCCGCCATTTCTACGGAGCAACCCAGCCCACAGCACGTCATGCAGGCGCCTGTGGCGAAGGCTTGGGAGTGGGTTTGTCCCGGGAACAGAGCCTCGTCTGGGTCTGTAAAGAGCCAAAACCAGTGCCCAGGACGCATGTGGCAGAGACTGTGTGTCTGGGTAGGAGGTATTACTGTACTGTTGCAAGAATGGGCTTGGCACCCTAAGGTGCCACTTGGTGGCAGCGTACCCAGGTGACATCACCCCCCTCGGCCTCTCAGGCCGCCCCACCCAGGCGGGAGGAGGCGGGGTGAGATGGGACACAGGGGTGAGATGGGACACAGGGAGGTCTGCCCACGCTTGACCACAGGCAGCAGGCTGGGCTCTGGGCTCCGTAGTGGCAAAGGGGTGCTCCTCACACCTTTATGTTCAAATCACCTGGGGGACCATCTAAAACGCGCCTTCTGACTTGGAGGTCTGGGGGGACCCCCAACGGTGCCTCTGATCTAGCCCCCTGGAGAGGCGGTGCTGCTGGCCAGGGACCACGTTGGGCACAGCTCGGGTCCCTGGGAGAAAAGCCTGCAGGTGAGCAGTCCTGTCACTCCAGGTACCCAGAGCCCCGAGCAGGGCAAGCGCCCAGCCAGGCTCACATCCGGGGGCTTTTGGCCCCAGGGAGTCCGGGGAAGAGCAGCGTGCAGTCTGTGCGGGCGGATGCCCGGGACGTTGCCATGGAGATGGGAGGTGCTGAGCTTTGGATCCTGTCAGAAAGGCCAGCAGCATTTCTTCTCCCCCAGAGCACATGTCCGAGCGCAGAGGTGAGCACCTGGCTCCACTGTGTCCCAGGGCAGTGGTGTCATCTGCTAGCTGTGCGGGGCCAGTTGGGAGGGGCCCAAGGCAGGGATGGAGAGAGTCTGCCTGTGCCAACTGCTGGGCTGGCACATCGGGAAGCTTTGTGGGGGGCGGGGCTACACTCCCAGGTGAGAGGCAGCCACGGAGCAGGATCAGGTCCTGAGTGTGGGGGGAGATGAGCCTGGGATCTCAGAGGTGGGGGGGGGGCACTGCCCACCATCGCCTTCAGCTGCCTTCAAAGGGAGGAGCACCCAGGAGGGAGTCAAAGGAGCGTTAGAGGCAGTGACCTACTCAGAAGGTCAGGTCAAGGTCAAGGTCAGCAGGGAGGCCAGGAGGGCTCCCCCTTCCCGCTGAGCCAGACCCGGGGCCTCACCTGTGAGGGGCACTGTGGTGCCAAGCGAGCCTGGAGCTGTCACGCCGCCGGGCCTGTGCGTGGGGGCTGATGGGTTGTGGGAAGTAGGGCAGTGGCCGGGTGGGCAGGAGGATGGGGGTCCCTGTTAGGCGGGGGCAGGGAGAGCAAAGGACATGGGAGACGGGAGGAGGGACGAGGGCAGCCACCACACACCCCTCCTGGTCCCCACCTTCTAACAGCGTGCCCACACCGGCCTGCCCCTCTCTACAGGGACAGATGCCGGGAGAAGGCGGATTACTGACAAGGCTGGAGGCTGTGACCGGGTGCTCAGTTAGCGTGACCCAATTCTGAGCTATTCTGGGCCTGGTGGGAACAGAATAACTCCCTCCCGCTGATGCCACGCCTGCAGGCAGCCTGACTTTGAAATGCCCTCGGCTGGGCACAGATGCAGTGTGGGGAGGATGGCAGGGCTGGCGAGGCCCGGCAGGCCCTTACCTGCTTGCTGACGACCCGCTGTGCATGGTGCCTGCTGGGCAGGGAAGGCCCTGCTGACACCCACCCTGTGCTGTGGCCACGCAGCTTCTCCCTACAACCTCAGGTCTCTCTCATGCCTGACTTGAGGTTAGGCCACATACCAGAGGCTTGAAAAGTGCCCCATGACCCGACTTGTCCTTAATAGCTGAGATGTGGACAGACCAGCGTGCACAGGCCAGGCCCAGGCCTGGAGGAGGGGCCTCCAGTCAGCTCAGCCCCCACTCGGGCCTGGCTGAGGTTGGCCAAGAGCAGCCAGGCCACAGATCTGGGAGGAACTGATGGCTTCTTCAGGCCTCTGAGCTAGTTTTCTGGAGGGGGGGGATATTTGTTATGCAGCACATCTGTGGTGACAGCTAACTGATACACCTGCCCTGAAAGGTATGGAGGTCAACTGAAGAGCCATCAGCCCATGCCCAGTCAAAGGTTTTCAGTTTTGGGTTTTATTATGCAATTGACTATAAGCACAGTGACCAGATGACCTGCATTTGCCAGAAAAGCCTCCTCGTCCAATCTTCTCTCCCGGTTTCCCGATGAACTATTCAAACACCCCTGACGCAAGAGCTACCCGAGTGCCTCAAAGGACAAAAGTTATTATCAGACCCAGAAGGAGCCCCAAGATTCTGGCCTTGGAATTTGACAGAGAATGGGGGCTTCCCGGCGGTGGCAGCCGAGCCCCACCAGGGATAATGATCAGAGAGGTTCCCCGAGCACAAGCTGAGCCCACATGGATGGAATAATCTCCCAGCGCCATCATGTCGTGCCAGAGGGCGGGTGTGACCACGCAGGCATGCCGAGGGCGGAGTGGGGTCTGGCTGCCTCCTCGTGAGGCCCACCTGAGTGTTCCCACCCCCCTGCCAGCACAGGCCTAGCCCCTGCCCTTGCTCTGCTCCCAGCATGCACTTCTCCCAACTGCCTGGGCCCAATGGGTGACCTGCCTGAGGATCCCATCTCACACCTTCCTGGGAGGGCCTCCTGCTCCCCCCACTCCAATTTCCAGCAGCCCCCAGACCCGCCTGGCTGCCAAGGACTCTGAGTCTCCGGGAATCCAGCAGAAACCTCTCCCTCTGTCCGTGGTCAAAGCCCGGGGCACCTCACAGGGCAGGAGTGTGTGATATGGGAGGCCTGGTGGGCGGGGCCTGGAGCCCAGTGAGTCCAATCTCCTCTGTGCCTCAGTTTCTCCCTGTGCAGTGGGCAGGAGAGCAGGTATGGCCTGGAGGACAGGCAGGAGAGAGCAGTGCAGCAGGGGCAGGGGCTGAGGGCCAGCCTGGGTGGGGCTTCCTGGGGAAGGCGGTGGGAGCTGGTGTCCCTGCAGGTAGACTCTGACTCTGGCCTGAGGGTGGGATCCTGCCCGGGCCCTGGGGGCGGTCTGAGCCTCAAGGGCAGCGGAGGGAGCTGGGTGTGGCGCTGGGCCACTCCGCCGGGTGGGGCAGTGCAGAAATTTCCAAGGAAAAGCAGGGCCACGCAGTGCCTGGGCGGAGAGTGGAGTTACGGGATGAACCCTCGCCGTGTGACCAGCCCCATGCTGCTGACTCAAGGTGACCGCCCCTGACCTGACAGTTGGTCACTCCCGGGCCCTGGGGTGACCACGTAGCACAGCACGGGATGCGGGGAAGTGGGGGGCGGCTGAGCAGAACGCTCCTGCTCAGGGCGGGAGGGGAGGCCCGAGAAGGCCCCCGAGAGCCTTGCAGGTGCACAGGAGTCGGCCCGGAGCTGAGGGCTGGAGCCCAGCGGCAGGCCCCGGGTGCTGGCCCCACAGCCAGCCCCCAGCTGGGCATCAGGTCTGAGGTCAGGGCAGGTCCTGGACACGGGCTAAGCCCCTGGGAAAGGGTGCTGGTTCCAAGGACCCCGAGGGGACAAAGGTCTCCCAGAGACTGCACAGCATGTGGTATCGGGGAAGCCACCAGCCTCCGGACAGACACTAGGAAACTCCTCCTCCTGCAGGTCCCCCTGGCGCTAAGGACCCACAAAACCTGGGGATGGCCTCAGGTCAGATGGCAGGTCTCGGGGGCCCTTCAGGGAGCATGAGACACCAAAGCATCTCTGAGTGAGAGGCAGGGGAGCCTGGGGGAGGGGTCAGAGCTCTGGGACACAGTTGGACATGCTCTCTCCTCCCTCCTCCCCCTCTGGTCCTGGGGACAAGTGGCCCTTTTTGCAGCCGGTGGGGGTGGCCACACACTCGTCCTTTGTCCCAGTCGTCCAGGGCCCTGTGGTGCCTGCTATGCGACAGGAAGCATCAGGGCGGATGGGCTGCGTGCGGAGGTCCGGCCTGGGCGCTGGTGTGGGGGACGGGCTCCGGCCTCCAGGACACAGGACCCAGTCAGTGTGCAGGGCAGGGCGCGTGTTTATTCTCCACCAGGCGGGCTGTGCGCATGGTCCCGGGGCTGGGGCAGACGCCAGGCCCGTGTGCAGGGGCAGGGATGCCAGCCACACCCAGAGCTGGAGGCCAGGTCAGGCAGGTGACATGGGCCCTGGCCCTGGTGTCCTGCCCTCCATCCTGGGGTTGAGCAACAGGGGCTCCTACGGTTCCAAGCCTGGCTGGTGGGCAGACACCCACCCCGGCCCCTAGGTGATGGAGGCCATGTGTGCCGGGGCAGAAGGCAGCTCCCAGCAGGCAGAGGAGGCAGGCGGGGCTGTTCCTGGGACAGACGGACAGGGTGTGCAGCAAACAACGGAACAAGGCGGGGCCGCCTCTCCCTAGCGGCTGGGCCAGGCTGGCCCACCAGCGCTGGGGAGGGTGGGCAGGGTCCAGGGGAGGGTTCATGGGAGCTGGGCCTCGGGGGCCGGGGGTCCACTGCACCAGGCGACAGGAAGCATCAGGGCGGGTGCTTCCTGCCCCCCTTCAGCCTCTGCTCCCCCACCTCCTTCCCTGCCTGGGGCCCCCACCTCATCCCTGGGCTCAGACCCAGAGGAGCCCGTGGCTGTGGGGCTTCGAGAGGCAAAGAGCAGCAGCTGGACAGGGACACTGGGCTGGGTGGAGGCCCCCCTCCCCCAGGGCCCCGAGGAGGCCCCACCCCACCATCTGTCTAAACAGGCCCAGCAGGCACCCGGCCATATAAGGCGGCCGCAGCGCGAGCCTCCCTGCTGGCCCAGGCCACCCACTCCTCGGCCTCCTGGTGGGCAGCCCGCTAGTCCGGGGTCTTGGTGGCGAAGGTCAGGTAGCCAGTGTGGCCCACGGCCTCCTTCATGGGTGCGCCGCTGCGGAAGGGGCCGGCGTCAGGGCCGGGGGCGGCGCCCAGGTCGGGCGGGGGCAGGCTGACGGTGCGCACGCTGTACACCTGCGGCAGCACCTCCACGGTGCTCAGCTCCGAGAAGCCGCGGGCTGCCAGCGCCTGGCACGTGCGCTGCACCTGCTCGATGCACGGAGAGAAGGAGCAGAAGCGCCCACCTGCGGGGAGGACACGTGTCAGAGGGCAGGGAGCCCCCCAGGCCGGTGTCAGTGGCTGGGACTGCAGGGCAGGCCATTCCCCGCCCGCACCCCCCCCTCCCTGTCTCCCGGGAATGGGTGCTGATCAAGAAACCCCAGTGTGAGCCAGGAGGGTGGGTGCCCAGACCCTGCCATGGGGTCTGAGGCTGGCCATGTGATCAGGCCATAAAGAGCTGAGGTCAGGGGCCAGGGCAAAGGCTGGGTAGGGAGTTAGGTAGAGCCTTGGCATCCCAGCTGCCAGCTCATTTGGCCCAGAACAGCTCTAACCAGATGGCCTTAACCATGCAGCCCTAACCACACAGCTCTAACCTTACAGCCCTAAACAGACATCCCTAATCATACATCCCTAACCACACAGCTCTAATCTTACAGCCCTAACCTTACAGCCCTAACCACACCGCCCTAGCGGGTGAGGCACTGGGTCCCAGGAAGCCAGAGGCTGTCCCAGCTCCCAGGAACTGGAGGCACCTCCTCTGCGTAGGGCAAGAAGCTGAGGATGAGGGGGTGGGGGTGGAGGTGGAGGTTGGGGGGTGGGAGTAAAAGCCTCTTTCTGCCTCCCTCTGGGGCTGCCTGCAGTGCCCCTCAGCCTGCCCGGTCCCAGTCCTGCGGAGAAGGTTCTGGAAGCCAGGGTGGGAGGAGGGGTGTGGCCCGGGCAAGTCTTGGATTGCCTGTGCGGCCTGGTCACCCACCATACCCGCACCCAGGAAACTTGTCTCCATCTGGGCTGCAGTACCACCACCAAGAGGAGACCCTACCCCTGTGTTCACTGCCAGGGAAACAGGCCCCACAAGGCCCGGGGCCTGGAGAGTGGGGACCACCCGTGGCCGGGCCAGGCTCCCAGTGGCAGGTGAGCCCAGAAAAAGGCCAGAGAGCCTCTGGGTCCAGAACAAACAGCAGAGAACAAAGAGCCCAGAAGGGGCCTGAGGAGCAGAGGGAACAGCAGATGGCGTGGCTCCAGCCGCTGCCAGGAGTCTCGGCAGCAAGGAGGCCACGGCTGGGCAGCCGGCTCCGGCCTCCCCAGACTGGGGCCTGGACCCCCAGGTGCCCTGGAGTGGGGTGGACAGAGCGGGCGCAAAGCGGGAGGGCGGAGCCAGGGGGAGCCAGGGCTGTCCCACTCCCCGCCCCAGGCCACCTGGGCAGCAACCAGGAACCTGGAGTCCAAGGCGAGCCTGAGCCAGCGGGCGGGGGCCACTGCTACCACCCTGCCATGGGGGCCACCGCCCTGCCATGGGGGCCGCCACATCACTGGGGGGGGGCCACCGCCCTGCTGCGGGCCTTGCTTTCCAAGGAGCAGCCCTCCCTGCAGCTCCAGCTCAGCGGTGGGAGGGAAGGGGCTGCTGCCCCAGCCGCTCCGTCTCCAGAAAAGGGAAAACCCAGGGCCCAGCCAGCGCCTCCCTGGCCAGGAGCCCACTTCCGCCTCCGCGCCAGCTTCTTCCCTAAAAGGGACCAGATGCCTGGCTGCTGGCTGGGGGGAGGGGCAACTCCGACTCTGCGGGGAACCGCTGGGGTCAGGGGCTGACCTCCGACCCCCAGCACACCCGTGGTGCAGGTCCCCCCTCAGGCAGGGCTGCCACACTCCCCAGGGGCCGAGGCACCCCCTCCTCGGGTGGGCACCCAGGCTGACTCTTGCACCCCTCACCCGCCCGCCAGACCTCCCTGAGGCCATCCCGCCCCTGCCGTGTGGCCTGGTGACTCCTGACCGCTCTGGGCCCAGAGCCAAGCCCCCAGGGCGCACCCCTCCCAGCACCCCACGCACCTTCAGCCTTGAGGGCGTCCCAGGCGTGGCCCACGGCCTCCCACGGCGACGGGATGTCCAGGAAGACGGCGTCTGCCACGTGGCTCACGCCGAAGCCGCTGCGGCACACGTCCTGGTTGCGCACCGTCACCCAGCGGCTCAGGCGGTGCTCCCGGAACTCCTCCCGCGCCTTCTCCGCCCGCTGCTGGTGGAACTCCACCGTGTGCAGGTGGCCCGTGGGCGCCACGGTGCGGATGATGGCGTGGGACACAGAGCCGCTGCCCGTGCCTGGGGACAGGACGGTGTCAGGGGGGACGGCCGGGTCCACCCAGGAAACCACCCCAAGAGACCCACAGAGGACCCCCAAGGTCAGCTGGCCCGGGGTACCAGTGGGCATCCCTCGTGAGCTGCCTGTCAGTCCTGGCTGCCCTCTGACTCCGGCTGGGGGAGGGGTCAGCAGATGCCTGCCCTGCCCGGTCCCGGGGCAGGAGCAAACCCACTGCCCGGCCCTGGGGACAGCGTGTTGGGAGGGGCTGGGGCAGAGCAGACAGAGCAGCCTGGCTCTGTCCCATCGCCTTCCACGTGTGGCTGGTCCCGGTTCCTGGAGCTCTGGGCTCACCGCGTGGGTCCGTCCTTCCACCCAAGCTCCTCTGCCCGCCCCTTGTTGCCCCTGAGTCCCTGATACCGACTCCCCACAAGCTCCCCTCCCCACCGTGCGCCGCCACACCTCCTACCCTGCAGCGCCAGCTGGCCTGTATCCCTCGCCCGCTGACCCCCCCTTGTCCCTGGGTGCAGGTGCCACCTACTTGATGACAACGCCCCAAGCATGGCCCTGCACCCGACTCTGACCTAGCACCTAGCGTCTCCCGCACACTCGCCAGCCACCTCCCAGCTACACCCAAACCACGCCTGGCACTCATGGTGCAAAGCTGGACCCGATCCCACGCCAAGTCGGCTCCCTGCCAAGCCTTCCACAACCCAGCCGACCACACCCACTGACTCTCCCCTCCCCCACCCACATGGATCCACCTGGAACACCTGGAACGCCTGCCTCGCCTGCCTGCCCCGCCTGTCACGTCTCTCCCAGACCCACTGCTGGTCCTGTCCCCACCTGCCCACCGAGCCGGGGGCACATCCCTCCTGGCTCAGTGACAGCCACCAGCCTGGCTGCCTGCAATCGCCCCAGCACCCCCAGTGGGGCTGGGGTGACTCGGCACAAACTGGCCGCGCACCCCTTCCACGCAGGGTAGAGTCAACTCCTCCTGACGCTGTGTGTGCCCCTCCCCTCCCCCCGTAACCCTCCCTCGGTTCTTGCTCCTGCCAGGCTGGTCTCTGTGCTGCCTCTCACTGGGGGCCCCTGCTTGCTCTCCCCTGGGGTGACACTCTCCAACTCAATGTCCCTGCTGCAGAGGTCCTGTCTGACCGCTGCCTGGAGGCACCCCCGAGTGACCCTCAAACACGCAGCCCTGCCTTACAAGCTCAAGCAATCCACGCACCGCAGTGGTGCCGCCGAGGGGCAGGACCCGGGTCTGCCTGGTCCATGGCTGTGCCTCCAGGTCCTAGAAGGGGAGCCAGACACCAGAGGAGCCCAGAGCGGCCCACTGGCCGGCCCTTCTTCCCTGAGAGCAGCGGGTCCTGCTGCTCGCCTGCCACGGCACCCCAGTGCCTCGTGCTGGGCGCTGCCTCTGCCCAGCCCCCCCCTCTGAACCAGAGCCTAGCCCCTGCCTATTTCAACACGTTTGGCTGCTCAACAGGGAACATCCAACTGTCCATGCGGAGAAACCGAGGCCCAGAGAGGAGCAGGATGGCCGGAGGCCCTCAGCAAGCTGGCAGCAGGGGCAGCAGGGCCTCCTCATGACCCGCGACCTAGTGTCCCAGCCCATACGGAGCCTACTAGAAACCTACGGCCCCGGGCGGTCCGCTGCCAGGCTACAGGCTTCAGTCTCCGCCCCAGGCTGGTCCAGCGCCCCTGGGCGTGTCTGTGTGTGAAAGGCCTGAGAACAGCTGGCCTCAGGCACTGTGCCTGCACCCGGCTCCTGGGCTCAGGTCCATGATGCCCTGGGAACTGTGCCTGGGGCAGGCTCCCCACCTGCCACAGCATCTCCCAGTAGCCCTGGCCACCCTCCACATGCAGCAGCCGCGGACTGCTGGGCCAGCCCCCCTCTGCCCTCTGCCAGCACAGGGTTAGGGAATGGCAGTCAGTACCTTGGCCAGCACCAAGGGGGCACTGTGGCCCCGCTGCAGCAAGACAGGCAGGACCCTTCCTGCCCCCTCCCCCCCATGCCTGCTCTAGTCCCCTCAACTCCCACTCAGTACAGCACCAGCCTCCTGACCAACCTCCCTGCTTCTGCCCTCACTCCCTGCAGGCAGCCCCCCCGAAAGGTCCTGTTTAAAAAAGAAGTCAAGCCCGGCTCGTGTAGCTCAGTGGTTGAGTGTTGACCTATGAACCAGAGGTCATGGTTCGATTCCCGGTCAGGGCACATGCCTGGCTTGTGGGCTCCATCCCCAGTTTGGGGGCGTGCAGAAGGCAGCCGATCCATGATTCTCTCTCATCATGGATGTTTCTCTCCCTCTCCCTCCCTCTCTGAAGTCAATAAAAATAGGTTTTCTAAAAGCAGAGGTCAAGGAGCCAGTGTGCCTTCAGGAGGGCGCAGCGGCCCTGTCTGACCCCACCACGGGCCATTTCTGAGGCGGCGCGATGCACATGCACTCACCGGACTCACAGACCACAGAGCCTGGCCGCAGGTCCAGCATCATGGTGAGCAGGGCGATGTCGGTGGAGTAGAGGATCTGGGTGCGGTGCGGCAAGTTCAGGGTCCAGAGCTCGGGCGTGGGATGCAGCACGTACACCCAGCCGCCGCGGCCGCAGGTCACCTTGGAGCCGAAGGGGCGGCCGATGAGGTCCACCGAGTGCCGCAGGACGCCGTGCCGCGTCTGGGTCTGCGCCCCGCGCTGCACGCTCACCGCCACCATCGCCCCGTGGCCCAGCGACAGGATGGCGGTGTCGCCCTCCTTGATCAGCTCCTCGTAGCCCACGAAGCTCATGGTGTGGCTCTCGGCGGCGCCAGGGACCTGGAAGAGGGAAGGGGCGTGAGCGCGTGCGGGCCCTGGAGGCGGGACGTGCGCGGTGCGCCAGGCCCCAGGCCACCGGGAGGGCTGGCTCAGGCCCCGCACTGTCCCCCGGGCGGCCCACCCCCTGGCCGACATGGACCCCTCTGGGGCGGGGGCGTGAGCCGGCGGCCATCCGCCCAGAGCACAGGGAGAGGCGGGCCAGGCCCGGCCGCGGTTCCCACGACGTCAGGGCCTAACCCGCTCGCCACGCTCCGCGGGAAACGGACGCCCACCCCCCGGTGAGCGCGGGCGGCTGGACCCTGCGGACCCCTCCCCAGAGCACAGGGAGAGGCGGGCTCGGGGCGGGCGGGTGGGCTCCGGGGGACGCGAGGGCCGCCCGGCACCGGTCTGGGCGGGACCACGGAGCCGGACGGGCGCGCGGGACCCAGGCCGACCCCCGCCCGCGCACGGCCCCGCGGACGCTCACCCGACGCCCCGCCGGCTGGGCTGAGGGAGGGTCCGCACGTGGCTCGGCGACCGCGGCACTTCCGGCTCCAGCCGGGCTCGCGGCGCCTGCCGATGACGTCACGGCGCCCGGCCGTCGCCGCGGGGTCGCGGGCACGTGGCCGGCCCCGGCCGCCGGCTTCCCCTGGGTGCGACTCCTGTGTTTACACTCGCCCGTGGGACACAGGCCGGGAGTCGCACGGTCCCCGCAGCCGGCGCCGCGCCCCCGCCCCGAGGCCCCGCGGCCGCCGCCCTGTCCCCCGGGCGGACACGGGGCGTGGGCAGTCGGAGGGTCGTCCGGAAGGCCGGTCCGGGGTCAGCCAGGCTGCGGGAGCGGCCGGCGGGTCTGCGCAGGGGGAGCTGGGGGACCGGCTGCCTTTGGACGCAGTGGGGACGGCGCCAGCGGCCCGAGCCAGGGCCGGGGGAGGGGCAGGGCCGGGAAGCCGCAGCCTCGTGCCTCCGCGGGGCTGATTCAGAACCGGTTCCTCCTGCGGGGGAGGGCGGGCCGCGCTGGAGTGCCGCCCGCGCGCAGCTCCCGGCGAGGAGGGCTGTCCCTTTAGCCCTGGGGCTGGAGAGGGTTGGCGATGCCCTCAGCTCACAGCGACCCTGGGCTCCGCCGGGGCCCTAACCTAGGCCACACTTCCGGGCCGGGCTGGTCCGGCCTGGCACACGGGAGCGGCCAGGCCCCGGGAGAGCCAGCCCCGCCCAGCCTTGCCACGCTGTGGGGCTGCTGCACTCTCCCTCCTGGGGCCAGGCCTGGCAGTCGGTGGCCCTCGGAGTCCACGGTGGGAACCCAGGTGCCCTAGCGGGGCCTGGGCCTGGGCTCCCCAGGGATAAGAAGGTGAGGGGCTGCTGGCCCCCCACGCTCTGCGGGTTCCTGTCCCTGTGGGGCCAGCACTCCGGCCGCTGGCTGCCTGTGGCTGCTGCATGGCCTCCCTGCCTCCTACTCTCAACGTGGAGCCAACCCAGCGCCATCCAGGGCCCACCCTCTGTTCCAGTTGACTCTGCTTTGGCCTCTTGCACCGCCTGAGTCACTCCCTAATTGCTCCCCCGAGAGATCTGGATTTTCCACTTCTCCTCGTGAGTTCCCCTTTCCCCAGCCACCCAGCCGTGGTGTGGAGCCCAGGCTGGGCGCCTGCTAAGCCTAAATTAGGACGGGGTGTTGGGGTGTTTCCTGTGGTCCCGTCTCCCCACTGCCTCTGGCGTTACTGGCTGCCCCCTCCTCCAGGGAGCCTTCCCAGGGCAGCCCATCTGCGCCATCGGAGCCGCCCCAGCGCTCAGCCGCTCAGCCGGAGTCCTCCAGCACTGGCCTCCCCCGCCCCGCCCCCACCCCCACCCCCACCCCCACCCCCCCCACCACCACCACCCAGCTGATTCCCCAGGTCAGGTTGGCGCCTGCCCCCCGCAGAGTTTGTATATAAGGGAGGGACCACTTCACAGACGGGGAGAGCAAGACTCAGGGAGGTTGCATAACTTGCCTAAGGTCACAGTCAATGCAGCCAAAGTGGATTTGGGATTTAAAGCCAGTAAACTTGGCTGCAGAGAACGAACGGCCGGCAGATCTGAAGGACGATGGGAACAGGCAGGAAGGAAACCCGGGGGAAAGGGAGAAGCTGAGGATGCCCACGAGGGAGGCTGCCCTGCCCACGGGTGAGGCTGACCTGCCCACGTCCTGGCAGGGCCAGGTGAGGCAGGTCCCTCCTCTGACCAGCCCAGCCCAGCCGCCCACTATGCTGACTCCATGGCAGCCCCGCCTCTGCTGAGCACAGCCAACTTCCTCTAGGTCCCGCAGAGCTGAGTGCCAGGGCGCGGGGAGGAAGCAATGGCGGCCCTGGCTGCTCTGACTCGGGCTGCGAGGAGGGCCGGTGCCCAGCCCAGCTGCCCGCCATCGGGGCCATGGCCTGTGGATGAGCAGGGACTCCTTCGAGGCCCCTCCCCGCCGGGGCTGGTGGTAACCAGGTGTGATTCTGAGGAACCCACACTGTCAACTGGCCAGGTGATGTCACCAGGCTTCTCTCCTAGACGCCACCAAACCGGCTTCTGTGGGCCCCGGGGAAAGCGGAGGGTCCGCAGGTGAGAGCGAGGTCAGCAGGGGCTCCCCCACCCCACACCCTGCTGCCCTGCTCTGGGACCACCAGGCCCCAAGCAGCCCCGCCCGGTGCCTGGTGCGGGGCCTCCCTCACCTTGGCATTTGGGTCTGAAGGCCTCAAAGTTCCCCTCCCCTTCCCCTGCCACAGCTGCTGACCCCCTCGCCGCCAGAGTCCAGCCCAGGGTGGGCCCCGGCCAGGTTGGCACAGGGCAGCCACTCAGGTACTGAGGGACTGCCGGCCCCGCCACCCACCTGCTGGTCTTCCCCTGCTTAAGTGCAAAACTGGACAGAATACCCAGCCCCGGAGGTGAGGGTGCCAGAGCCCAGGCGGGCGGTCCCGGGCGGGGCTACCTCCGTGTGGACCTTGCCTGTGCAGGGAGTCCTTCCCTCTCCCCACCCCCGAAGTGGCCAAGCCCTGGGCGGCCTCGGGGTGGGGGAGGGGGCCTCAGAGCTGCTGCAGAGGCTGAGACAAAGAGGAAGCCCTGAGGTACCCCCGCCCCCCAACCCCGTGTGTCTGGAAGCCAAGTCAGCCTCGTGGGCCAGCAGCTCTGGTTTCTAGAAACAGGAACCTGAGCCCATCAGGCCTCCGGAGGCGAGGCGGGGAGGCAGCTGCAGATATTTCTGAAACTGGGGAAGGGGCTGCAGGAACCCCAGGCTTAAGGGACACCGGCTGTCCAGCCAGCCCGCACCGCTTGCTCTTGCACAACGGCTTGTTTTATGAGCCTAAAAACACCACCTCCCAAACACAAAACGCACTTGTGGGAGCAGGTCAGAGCGCGCCCAGGTGAGAGGGAAGAGCCAGGGTTCCCTCTGCGGTCACCGCGGGGGCAGCCAGGAGGCTCCGCGCCCTCTGATGCGCGCGCAGAGGTGGAGGGACTGCTTGGTGCTTGTCCGGGGTCTCTGCTTCAGTGCGTCCCCAGGCACTGGGACTCCCGGCTCTGCCCCCCCCCCCCCCCATGGACGCTCACTCAGGGCCAGTCTCTCCCAGCAGCATGGTGTTCCCCTCGCTGCCCGCAGAGCTCACCGTGAAGGCCTGGGGGGTGGGAGGGGGTGTGACATACACACGTAGATGAGGGCTTCCTCCTTTTTTGCTTTATTCTTTTTTTAAAATGTTTTTTTTATTGATTTCAGAGAGGAAGGAAGAGAGAGAGAGAAACATCCATGAGGAGAGAATCATGGATACGCTGCCTCCTGCCCGCCCCCTACTGGGGATCGAGCCCACAATCTGGGCATGTGCCCTTCACCGGAATGGAACCTGGGACCTTTCAGTTTGCAGGCCGACGCTCTATCCACTGAGCCACACCGGCTAGGGCCCTTGCTTTATTCTTAAAGCAGTGTCTGATGGGTATTAACCACAGGCGCTCCAGTTCACTCTTTAAATCGCTGTATAATCCTCCACACTGCGCTCAGGCCTCCCACCCAGGGCCAGCACCCAGCGATGGGCACCCCGTCATATACACGTTTTAACTGTGTGTTTGTTTTGAACTACAGGTCTCTATCGGCAGAGGCCATCCTTTCCACAGGCGGAAGGGGGTTCGCGGGGTCATGGAGGGGGAATATTTTTTTAAATATATTTTATTGATTTTTTACAGAGAGGAAGGGAGAGGGATAGAGAGTTAGACACATCAATGAGAGGGAAACATTGATCAGCTGCCTCGGGCACACTCCCTACTGGGGATGTGACTGCAACCAAGGTACATGCCCTTGACTGGAATCGAACCTGGGACCCTTGAGTCTGCAGGCCAACGCTCTATCCACTGAGCCAAACCGTTTAGGGCGAATATTTTTAATTTTAATAGATATTCTGCCAAAGTACTTTCCAAAAAAGATGTAGCAGTTCGCAGTAGTGAATGCCTGTCTCCCCACAGCTCACACTGGCTGGTGTCCCTCTTTTACAGCGTTGCTACTCTGGGTGGGTTAAGGGTAGTGGAAGGCAGTAGAGTCATTGTCTTTTAAATTTAAATGGTATGATTCTGACTTTTAGGGTCTTTTTACATCTCAAGTATACTTAACTGTGAGCGAGTCCTCCCATGTTTGCCTTTGGGGGTCGGGTGGTGAGGCTGAACCTGCCCCCGCGCAGAGGCCAGGGCTGGGGTCTGGAGACAGGCTTTGCACGGCCCAGCGGCCTCTCCGGGCCCCCAGCGCTCCAGGACTCGCCCAAGGTCAAGGCGCCGCGGGTGCCGCGGGCTGGGCTGGAGCCAGACTGCGCCGCGGGCTCGCTTTCACTCTCTGCACCAAGATCGCCCCAGAGATGCCCGGGGCACCTTGAGAAAAGGGCGCGGTTGGGAACCAGCTGGACGGCGCGGGGGGAGGGGGAGCAGTACCTGCAGCGGGAGCCCGGACGCTCCCCCCGGCCCTTGCCGCTGTCCTCGCGGGGACTGGCGGGAGCCAAGATGCGGATAAGCCCGAGCTGCCTCGGAGCCTGGCGGCTCTCTGCCTCAGTTTCCCGCCCGGGGGCAGAGTTGGGGAGAACTCCAGGATGTCCAAAGGTAAGCGGTTCCGGCTTCGGGGCCCGGGGCGGGCGACGGGCCGGGTAGGCGGGATGCGGGGTCCAGGGAGGGAATTTTCCGGGTGGGAGGCCTGGCGGGGAGGGGGTGGGGGGTGGTTTGGAGCTGCGGGCGGCGGACAAAGCGGCGACACCACCCCGCGGCGCGGGCCAATGGAATGAATGGGCTATAAATAGCAGCCAATGGGCGGCCCGCGTTGCGCCCCTTAAGAGCCGCGGGAGCGCGGATCTGCCGCTGTTCGCCTGCGACGCTCCCGGAGCTGTGGAAGCATTGATCTCCCTGCTGCCGGGTGAGCGGGCCCGAGGGCCCGGGACGGACGCGCTGGGGCGGGGCGGAGGCCGCTGCATCCTGTGCTCCGGACGCGACGAAGACCCCCAGGCTGGAGCCCGAGCGCCTGGGGCGGCACGGACGCCCCCGAGCGCGCACAGCGGACCCCGCTGACCTTGGCCACATCCGGGGGCTGGGGCTGGGGACCAGGGCGGGGGTGGCTTGCAGGTCCTTGGGAGGCTGGTGCCCCGATCCGCTCTGATGCACCGTCTCCCGCAGCCCGCAGCCCGCCGCCATGCCCTTCTCCAACAGCCACAACGCGCGGAAGCTGCGCTTCCCCGCGGAGGACGAGTACCCCGACCTCAGTGGCCACAACAACCACATGGCCAAGGTGCTGACCCCCGAGCTGTACGCCGAACTGCGCGCCAAGAGCACGCCGAGCGGCTTCACGTTGGACGACGTCATCCAGACCGGAGTGGACAACCCGGGTACGCGCAGCCGGTCCCGGGGCGGGGGTCGGCGCGTTCCCAGCAGGGCATCCCGGGGGGGGGAGCGGGGTCCCCCGCCCGCCCCGGCTTGGGCGGGCAGTGACGTCACTGCCCCGGTTTGGCGCCCTCCCCCAGGCCACCCCTACATCATGACCGTGGGCACCGTGGCGGGCGACGAGGAGTCGTACGAAGTGTTCAAGGAGCTCTTCGACCCCATCATCGAGGACCGGCACGGCGGCTACAAGCCCGATGACGAGCACAAGACCGACCTCAACCCCGACAACCTGCAGGTGCGCGGCGGCGGGGCGGCCGGGCGGCGGGGCGGGGAGGGGAGGCAAGTCCCGGCGGCGCTCACCTACGCTCGGCCCGCAGGGCGGCGACGATCTGGACCCCAAGTACGTGCTGAGCTCTCGGGTGCGCACGGGCCGCAGCATCCGCGGCTTCTGCCTCCCCCCGCACTGCAGCCGCGGGGAGCGCCGCGCCATCGAGAAGCTCGCCGTGGAAGGTAGGGTCCCGCCCGCCCCTCCGCGTCCCGGCCGCGCCCGCCTTGTTTACTCGCCATCCGAGCCGCCCTGCTCTTATCTGCACGCGCGGTCCGGTTCCCCACGGGACAGAGGCCCAGCCTTGCGCCGACGGCGGCCTGGGGACCGCGCAGACTGGGTCCCGCGGGGCGGGGGCGGGGTCCGGCCCGCAGCCTGCCCCTGAGCCGGCCTCTCCGCAGCGCTGTCGAGTCTGGACGGCGACTTGGCCGGCAAGTACTACTCGCTCAAGAGCATGACGGACGCGGAGCAGCAGCAGCTCATCGATGACCACTTCCTCTTCGACAAGCCCGTGTCGCCGCTGCTGCTGGCCTCGGGCATGGCCCGGGACTGGCCGGACGCCCGCGGCATCTGGTGCGTGTCCCTTCCCCCCTCCCCATCCCGCGGTCCCCGCCTTCCCTGCGCCGCCCCGCCCCGCCCATGCAGTGGAGGAAGGAGGGGTCACGCTCCTGGGACAGGTTTGGTGCCACCAGGGCCTCCTGGCAGGTGACCTTGATCAGGCAGGTGGGCCAAGGCCTCAGTCCGGGGGGACCTTAGGGGTGGGGGAGGAGACAGGCCAGGCTCCCCCCCCCCCCCCCCCCCCGTCTTGGGAGCTGGAGCTCCTTGTTTTCTTTTTCTCACACGGGACTCTGCCAGGTGCGGGGTGACGCAGAGGATTCCCAGTGGGGCGAGGGAGGGCCTCCTGCTTGCCTCACTGTCTGTAGGCGGGGCTCCAGCCCCGGACAGTGCTTTCCAGGGTGGGGGTGGGGGTGGGGCTATCCTGGCGGCTCTTGCCTCTCAACTCTTAGATGGGGACCTGGTGTCCCCCTCAGAGCTGCCCCCAGCACGTGACTGGCAGGATGGGGGGCAGCTTAGGGCTTTTTGATCCATTTCTGAGGTGTCCTGGCCTCCCTGCCTGCCCCTGGGTACACCTCAGGCCTGGGACCCCCTGGAGTCTTTCCTGGATGTGCCAAGGCCTCCGTCCTGGAGGCGGCCTGACAACGCGCCCCCCCCCCCCCCCCAGGCACAATGACAATAAGACCTTCCTGGTGTGGATCAATGAGGAGGACCACCTGCGGGTCATCTCCATGCAGAAGGGGGGCAACATGAAGGAGGTGTTCACCCGCTTCTGCAATGGCCTCACCCAGGTCAGGCCTGGCCCCCAACAGGAGCTGGCATGAGTGTGTGTGTGAGGGGGTCGGTGCCAGGGACTTAGTCACCTCAGGCTCCTGGGTCCCAGCTGGTTGCCTGCGGGGAGGGGTGTCTCCAGGCCTCGCCGCTCACGCCTTCTCCACCTCCAGATTGAAGGGCTCTTCAAGTCTAAGAACTACGAGTTCATGTGGAACCCGCACCTGGGCTACATCCTCACCTGCCCGTCCAACCTGGGCACGGGGCTGCGGGCGGGCGTGCACATCAAGCTGCCCCACCTGGGCAAGCACGACAAGTTCGCGGAGGTGCTCAAGCGGCTGCGGCTTCAGAAGCGAGGCACAGGTGCGTGGGGCAGGGTCTGACCCCAGCTCTCCCGCGGGCTCCCCCGCCCCCCACCCCCGCTGACCGGGCTGTCCCCCCAGGTGGTGTGGACACGGCCGCGGTGGGCGGGGTCTTTGACATCTCCAACGCCGACCGCCTGGGCTTCTCGGAGGTGGAGCTGGTGCAGATGGTGGTGGACGGCGTGAAGCTGCTCATTGAGATGGAGCAGCGGCTGGAGCAGGGCCAGGCCATCGACGACCTCATTCCCGCCCAGAAGTGAAGCCGCCCAGCACCTGCCGCCGCCACCAGCCCTGCCGCTTCCCGACGTATCGCCTGGGCAGAGCCCACCACACACCCTGAGCTCGAGCCCGCGGCCGAGCCCTTAGCCTCGCTGTAGAGACTCCCGTTGCCCTAGGTAGAGTTTATTTTTGGTTAAGTGATGGCTACGATGTTGCTGATGCTGAAATAAACAGGGTTTGGCCTGCCGGAGCCTGCCCCTCTGGTCACTTCTGGGATGCAACAGGAACAGGAGGGTCACCCTGCTGTGCCCACCTGGTCCTATTCCATGAACCCCTCTTGGCCCTCCCTGCAGGCCTGGGGTGGGCTGGGGGTAGGCTGTGGAGGGGGAGGAGCTCCAGGGAGGAGCCCCCCAGCTGAGCATCTAAGAGCACTTGGGCCTGGGGTGGAGCCTGGCACTTGGCTCAGCCCCGCCTGCAGAGTGGGGGAGGTGTGGATGCTGTGAGGAGGGCGGGAGTCCAGAAACTTGAAACCTTTTGTTCCTCCACCCCCAAACACTACCCCCTCCTCCAGCCAGCCTGGCAGCATCCCCTCCCCGACACCCACCCTCTCTGCTAGGTACTCTCCCCGCAGGCTGAACTGGCCCCTCGTGCCCCCAGGCCCCACCCTGCAGTTTCTTCCAGAAGCCTGGGGTCCTCACACCGCCCTCCTCAGGGCCCCAGTCCCTCCGACTCACACAGTGGGTCCCACCGTAGTGTCCCCGGCCAGGCTTTCTGTGTGTTTCCCAGCTGCCACTGCCCCCGGCTGGTCTCTCTGTGGGCCCACCATGACGAGTCAGCCAGGGCCTGGCTGTCCCTTCTCCAACTCCTCAGCCCTGAGGGCAGCCTGTGCTGCCACCTGCTGGCCAGGGCCGTCTCTGTCCTGACACCCACCCCCTCCAGCCTGGGGTGCCCCAGCCCAAGCTTGATCCCGCAGGCCTTACCCTTCCCAGGTTCTCCTGCAACTGTGAAGCCAGGCCCGGCCTCTGCGCCTACCTCATCCTGGGCTGGCAGTCTGTCCGCTGAAGACTGGGCTCTCTACCTGGGAGGGGCAGCTGGTTATCCCAGACCCTGGGGCTCAGTCCAAGCAGGTGGGGGGAGGGCAGCATGAGGAACCGCAGGCGTCCTGGGTGTGGGGGGCCCATGCAGGTGGTGTCCAGGCTGGGAGGGCCGTCAGGAGCCTTTGCCAGGGACCGCGGTCAATACTTGCTGGGCTGGCCCCCTGCTGGGGCATCTCTGCACTCATCCTTCCTGGGCTGAGCGGGCAGGCCAGGGAGACAGGAGGCAGGGCACCCTTTTCCTGGCTTCAGTGTCCTCCACCTCCGGGGCCTGGGTCCGCGGAGCCCAGGAAGTACAGCCGCGGGAAAGGCCTGGCCCTGCAGAAGGAGGTGGGGGGCAGCCATGCAGGAGCAGCAGCAGCAGCATGCCCTCCCCGGCCAGGCTCCCTGCGCCACTGCCATCGAGGCTCTGCTGCACAGCGGCGTGTGGGCCGAGGGGCTCCTGGCCGGGTGTGGCTGTGCCCCGGTGCGGGGTGAGCGCTGCCCCACGGCGCCGGTGGGCAGCAGCACCGAGGCAGACACACCACTTCCTGACAGAAGGTCTCATCCCCTCAGCATGCCACCCAGGGAGGCCCAGGTGGCTGGGCTGTCTCGGGCTCAGCTACCCGACTGGACGCGACTGTGCCAGGCCACCTGGTTTCCTAGGCCTTCCCCCTGCGTTCCTGGTTCCTCGTGTCCTCTTGCTGCACTGAGTGCACTCTCGTAGCTGCCATCACGCGCTCTGGGACCAGGCCCCACCGCCTCCCCTTCCTCTGGGCTCCAGGGCGAGTTTAATTTTCCTTGAAATTACGTCAAACGCGGGAAGGCTATGAAATGCCTACCCACTGCGGAGGGAACTCGCTCTGTTCACTCCGGGTCTCTCTGCGCTGGGAAGTGAGCCCCCAGCCTGGGTTCCTGCTGCAGCCCCACTGACATCCGGCAGCACAGCTGTGGGGGCTGTTCCGGGCTCTGTGGGTGCTCACCCCACCCCCAGCTCCTGGATGCCAGCAGCATCCACTACCCCGTGCCCCCCCACCCCCCATGACAGTGCACAGTGCCTCCAGACACCCCAAACGCGCATGGGACCCAAGAGCCCCTGACCCCGGAGACACACCCAGCGCCTGCAGAAGACAGCTGCGTGTGGAGGAAGAACTGCTCGGGCTGCCAACACACAGGGCCGCTGCAAGACCAGGCCCGGCCCGCGAGGCGCCACGCAGGCCCCGCAGTGCAGGCTCAGGGAGGTGCCGATGAGCTCCCAGAAGCGTGGTTGGGAGGAAACAGCCTGTACTCGGATCCCACACACAACATGTGGGGAACCCTGAGGAGCAGGAGCGAGCGGAGGTGGAGAGGTGACAGGTGACTTCCTTCTTCAAACTTCACTTTCCAAGTTTCCTACGGTGAACATGTCTTTCTTACGTAAGCCGAACTGAATTCTTTACATGTTTTTTAAAGGCTCTGATGTGTCACAGTTCGTGGGAGACTGAGGCTGGGCTTGGCTGTCATGGCCCTTCGTGCGTGCTGCGCCTGAACAATGGCCGCCCACCCGTGGGGGCGGGAACGGGGCTCAGGGAGGAGGGCTGGGCGGGTCACCAGGAGGCCACCTGGTTCCGAGGCGTGGGCTCTGTCCACTGCTCCTGGTCTTTGCAGACCTGCTAGCCCTGAGTGTGCGGACCTGCTACTCAGCAGGAGCTGAAGAGGCGGCACCAGAGGTTCCTCATTCTGCATTTCTATTTGCAGCCCTGAGCTGACTCCAAGGAGCCGACACCAACGCCTCCCACAGCACCTGGGGCTGCACCTTGTTCTCAGTGAACTTCCTTTCCCCGGGAGCAGGGGCGATCACTTTGATGGCAAGAAGTCATCTTCCTGGCTGTGAGGCTCCCAGGAGCAGGGGAGACTTCAGCTGCGAGAAGTGAGGCTTCTACCATGTGCATTGCATTGGGCGACCAAGTGCTGCTTCCCAAGCCTGGCAGGCAGGGCCTGCAGGAGGCGTGCACGGCTGGGACCCTTCCCTTTCTGTAGACCTGGTCCAAGCTGAAGGCCTCACTGAAATAATTAACTTAAGACCCAGAAAGGTTCCAAGAGCTCTTTCCGCTGAGCCTGTGGGAGGTTGCTCGCCGCCCAGCACCACCCTCCCTGCTCTCCTGGTGCAGTGGCCCTGAGCCCGGCCTGCAGCCGCCCAACCCGAGCAGCACGTCCCCAAGGCGGTCCCAGCCACCTGGGACGAGGACGGGCCCTCGGCTGGCGGGGGAACACCTCCAGGTGTGCAACCTGGTACATGCGTGTGACGGCCGGCACCACTCCCGACTTGGCGATGGGGGCTGTACTGGGCCTGGGACCCTGCTCTGCCCTTCACTAACCCTCCTGGCAAGCCGGGGCCCGACTAGGTGCTGGCTGGTCTGCCCAGGTCCTGCAGGCCTTGGCGGTGCGTCTTGGCAGGAATTTAGCTGGAAGCCACCATGCCTATGAGCGTGCAGGGTGGCACCAAAACTGCCGGCAGCGGCACCAATGCCTCCAAACCCGTTTCCTTCGCTGTTTCGATCTAACCTGGGGCTCCCTATGCATATCTCTTTGCTTTCCACACTCAGCCTTCCCACCTGTGCTCCGCCTTGCCCTGCCCTCCTCCCAGCAGGACTGCAGCCCGCCCCGTCACCCGTTGGGCGTGGCCCTCGGTTGCACTCCTATGTCACTATTTCACGGTGGCAGACGTGGGTCAGGCTTTGGCCTTTCCCCTTTCATCCCACCCACCCCAACTGTCCTGCCTCCATTACTGGACAGACAGGTAGTCTGTGTTAAAACATACCCAGCTTTTCCCAAAATACACAACTTAGCAAAAACACAAAACTTCCATTAAATTTTCACTAAAACGAGACTAGTTTTGACACAAACTGCTCGGCACATTGAGTCGCACTTCAAATGCATTTCCCTCGAGAAAAAATAATAAAGGAACCGTCCACACTTAACACCACTGCACTGTGCTTGAAGGCCCGCCTGCTGCGCCGGGTGGCGGCCAGCACCGCCCCCTCGTTCTCCCCGAGACCAGATGAAGGGCCCAGGCGCTGATGGCGTCCCTGTGCGCTCCTGGCCTCAAGGACAGTCCAGATCCAGGGGCTCGGTTCCCCTGATGACTGACAGGACGAAGGAAATGCAGCACAACGGCAGCAGCCCTGGGACAAGCCCATCAAGATTCTTGGGAGCTGAGAGCTGGGGGCGGGGGGGGGGGGGGGGTGGCGCCGGGGCGGGACCAGCGGAGCTGGGGTTGGGGTTGCAGGGGAAGCCCAGGACTGGGAGCAGGTGAGCGGAGCCGGTGCCGAAGTGCGAGCCTGGTACTGCGCAGAGGACCCTGCTGACCAGCAAGTGCCCGGCGCACAGAGTGCCAGGCCTTCAGGGCTGGCGGTGTCCCAAGCGCCTGCTGCCGGGCGGATGAACGGATGCACATGCTGCCTCCCAGCTTATTTCCATGCAGAGCATGACTGCTTTTCGGTGTATCACACCCTCCCACGCCTGCCGGCACTCCCTCCCGAGGCAGTGGGAGCCAGTTCAGACCTGGCTCTGGAAGGAGCCGGCATGCCAGGGTGCTTCCTCTCTGGTCCCCAGGGTGCTTCCCACCCAGGGCAGGGGGTCTGTTTTGGAGGCCTGTCAGATCACTCCCGAAGGAAGTGTGGGGCCAAAGTCCCCTTCACAGCAGAGGTGCACTGAATGAGACACCGATTACTGCAATGGCGACAAGACAGAGCCTGTCCACCGTCACTGCCCTGCGCCTCAGGCTTGCCTGTCACCTGCACCACCTCGCCTGCCGGTCTGGCTTTGCTCAGCCTCGAGCCGGCACTCCTTCTGGCAGCACTGGCGGTACTGGGTTCAAGACCGTGTGTCTATCCCTCTCCTGTGAGAAGAACTTCTGGAAGGCACAGGCTCACCTGGCTTGTCTTTGGATCCCCAGAGCTCAGCACAGGGCCCTCTGGAGTCCCTGCCACCCTCGCCTGCCCCCAACATGCATGTCGATGAGCGCCCATAGGGATAATGGCGGGCAGTCCTCAGGATACTCCCGGAAACACCTGAAAAGAACTCAGGCAGTTTAACTTGGAGAAGCAAAATTCAGGGAGGGAATGACACTCCTCTTCAAGCACTGAGCCTGGACTAGAGAGCAGGAGACCCCTGCAGGATGGTAAGCTGCCTGTGGCAGGAAAACGAAGGAGCAGCCAGAACCCTCCCCAGCTCCCTGGGTGCGCGTGAGCCCCTGAAACTCGGCTCCTGCTGGAGGGAGGAGTTCTAGAACGTTGCCTTAAAATAACGCAGAGGTGGGCTAAGTGGGTGGGAGGAAGAGCGAGAGCAGGAAATACAAAAGGCACAGGCTGGGGGCAGAGCCAGGCTGGAGCAGCTGTCTCCGTTCTCGGGGACGCCCCCACGAGGCCCCCGTCACCAGCCAGGGATGAGCAGTACTTCACCACAGCAGAAACCACAGCGATGCCTGTCCGAGGAGCTGGGAACATGTGAGAACCTCAGAGCTTGCAACCAGCCAGCCCCAACCACACAAACTGCAAGAACCAAAGTGAATCAACAAAGCAACGAAACCAAAGCCAAGGGCAACGCAAGTGCATGATGCGGGCGTGGTGGGCAGGTCTGTTCCCGCCCCCAGGGGAATCGGGGACCAGCTTCCCTACATCCTCAAACCAGGACTCCTGCTCAGCAGGCCTCCCCTGGGGAATGGGGCCCCGGATGTGGCCCCGAGGCGAGGCCCACTGTCAACACCCATGACTGCCCTCCTGACACCACCAGCTCTCATGCTGATGCCAAGCCCCAGGTTGCTGTCTGTCGTCTGAGGCAGGATCCACTCCCGTCCGTCCGTCCGTCCACAGCACTTGCCCAGAGGGACTTGCACGGCCTGCACCTGGCTGAGCTGCGTGATGCGAGCGCAGGCAGCGGAGGGCGAGAAGCGCACTGCCCCTGACCCCCGTGGCCGGACCGGCTCCGCCGTCCTGAGTGCCGCTGTGAGGCAGGAAAGGTGCCAGGGCTGCTGGAGACCAGTGACCTCAGACCAGTTCCGACTGCGCGAGCTTTCTGGCCTGCGGGTTGCCGTGTTGCTGACACACCACGCTCTGCGGATTGTCACTTGGGCAGGGGACTGTCCCTCGAAGGGGCACACCAAAGGCCGCCTGACACAGCTGCTGCACTGAACTCAATGGCTGCCAGGGTGCCCAGTCACCCTCTCAGGGAGTCACAGGGGGGGGTGGGGGGGTGGGGGGGGTGCCCCCGGGCACAGTCAGGACACCTGTGAGCCGAGCCGTGCACTTCTCACCACGTCCTTCAAGAGCAGCCACCGCTCCCCATGGAAAGACCTCATGGTAAATTACCAATGCCCCCCCCCCTCAAGCCAAGTAAGTCCCCAAGAAGCAAAGTTCCAAGCTCTCCAACCCAGGCCCCTCCTCCTCAGGTCTGTGCTGGCCCAGGACACAGTGCCATGCAGACTGGCCTCTGTGCCCACCGGCCGAGCGGGAGCTGCCAGGACAGCACTGCCAGCAGCAGTGTCCACCGCGGCAGCCGCATGCTCAGAGGCGCACAGGAAGCCCCTTTTCCTGCCGTGGCTCTCCAGGCATCCGGGAACCTGCGCTGCAAAGGCCCACCACTGCTTCCTTTGTGGCAGGCGCGGTTCCTCCGTTCTCTGCACGCGCCTCCGGTGCAGCCGGAAGCCCGAGAGCTGGGCACACGCGGAGCCGCGCCTGGTCCTGGCCTGCCTGGTCCTGCGAGGGAAGCGGCGTGTCTGGAACAGTCACCTTCCTTTCCGGACCAGGACACCGCCCTGCTTGTCGGGCATCAAACCAGCAGCTCCGGCCGGCCACGTACCTCCGCGCCCCTCGGGTCCCAGGGAGTGGAGGAGGGGAACACGGGGCCTTGTCTTTGCTGCTTAACAACGTTCAAGCACTCCAGAACATTCCTTTACAAACCCGTGTATGCAGAATAAAAATGCCATCTCCTGAGAACGCAGAATCTAGAGGGAGGGCCTGGCCCCTCGGCGAAGGATGAAGTTCATGTTGAACCTCAGTAAAGGTTACGCTGCCACTAAAATCAAGTCACCGTCAGTGAGGAACAAAGCCTTTGCATGCGACCACCTCAGACGTCTGACTCCTGTGGTGACCACGGGGCTTACCCCCACTTCTCACTGACCAGTGTTCCAGAACGCAGGGCAGCGAGGATAAAAGAGCAGCTGCCAACGACACGGCTTCTTTCTGCATAACGAGCGGCCATTTCATCAGGGCACGTGGTGAGCGCATCTCGCTAAGGCCTCGCCGAGGTCCCCTCGCCCTGGAGGAAACAGATGGCGGCGGCGGCAGCGGAAAGACTGAAGAACCGGCACAGCCCCCGCCCCGTGCGCAGAGCGGAGCTCCACATCTCCACCCTCTGCCCCCTGCGGGCCGCACAGAGCTGGCAGAGAACCTGCCGAGGGCCAGGGCTGGACACGGAAGTGACGGGCCCCAGAGAGGGAGGAGGGGACTACCGACTCATTAGCGAAGGTCTGCAAGGTTTCAGTGAGGTGCTGTGACGTGCTCCGCATTTACGTCCAAGGGCACTCAGCCCTGCCCCCCGTTCTCCCAGCTCCGGTGGCCCCCAGGCCTGGGCCCCTGCTCCCTGCAGGCTGAGCCCCCTCTCCCAGTCTCTCCAGGGGGAGTCCACGCCTGTGCTGCTGGCCCGCCCGCCAGGCCTCCCACCACCTGCCCCCACGCAGGGCGGCAGCGCGCTCTCTGCTGCTCCTGCCAGAAGCTGTGTGGTCGCCTTTGGCTTCTCCCTCACCCGCCTCCACCCCAGAGCAAATGCATTTGACTCGTTTCAAAACATCCAGAACAGCCACCATCTCACCAGCAGCATCTCTTGCCTCATCACCGCCAGCCGCCTCCCACCGTCCCTGGCCGCTCCTGGCTGCCAGCACGGCGCCCTGAAGGCCTGAGGCTGCGCGCCCTTCTCTGGGAAGTCCCAGCGGCTCCCGGCAGAGTAAGGCCCGTCTCTGCAATGACCTCCAGGGCCCTGGTGGAGTTTGACTGCATCTCCCTTCACTCGGCTCCAACCCACGGCGCACTCTGGCCTCAGCCTCTGCAGGTGCCTCCCCTGCAGCCCAGGCCCTGCTCAGGCACTGAGCCCCTCCCACAGCCCTGAGCACAGCGCCTGCTGCGACCAGGACCCCGGAGGCCTTGCCCAGCGCCCATTTTTCACAGCGTTGATACGGCTCCGCCCCAGGCACCTTGCTGGTCGCTGTGGACTGCCATGCTTTAGAACACACCTTTAGGAGACTAGGGGTCTGTTTTGCTCACGGACATGTCCCTAACACATTGGAACAGTGTCCTGCTGTGGCAGACAAGAGTGTTTGTGACTTGAGTGTCCAGACTTTCCTCCTGTGACCAACAAACCCAGAACCCAAACAGCACACCCATCGATGTGACAACTTCCCTGTGAGAGCAAAGTGTCAAACTGACTGATGAGTCATCAGCTCATAGGACCAGGGAGGTGCTGGGAAAAGCTGTCGGTCGAATTCATGGAATGAACCACGAAAAACGAGAGGAAAGTGACATACTTCACAGAGGAAATCCAGACCCGCCGGACCTGCACTGCAGCTCACGGGAGTGCCGGCTCCTGAGGCGGAGGCGGCGGCCGGGGAGGCAGCCACTCCGACTCCCTGGCTCCTCAGCCGCCGGAGGGAGGGCCGTCTTCTCCCTTCACCGCCTTCAGGACCCTCTAAGGACAAAGGCCTCCCACACTCGCCAACTGCTTTTGTTCGACTTGCTGGTGAAGCAAAAACACTCAGTCACTGCCTTCACCGAGTCTTAAATACAGTACTAGGACACGATGCGAGGTTTTACTGAGAAAAAGTGAATGTTTAATTATCTTGTGAATCTACTTAGAAAAACACACAAGCAAAGTTCACAACTATAAATTTAAACCTTTTGCACTAAAAAACACACGAACAACAAACACAAAACCACAGGCATGAACTGTAAACCTGTACTAATTACCAACTAGTCTTAAGGTTAATTCTTAGTAGTTCAGTATCTCCTCCTTGGCAAGTGTAACAGCTGTAGCACCAATGACCTCCCACAGAGCTGCTGGGACGGGCGGCCAGGCAGGGAGATGCTCCGTACGCACCCCCGCACGCGCGGCCCACGCGCACCCACAGGAGGCACGTGGACATGGAGGTCACACGCTGACCCTCAGGGCAATGGAAAGAAGACAGAGGGCACAGTGTCGCACAGCTTTAATGTAGTGCATTCGCAGAAACGAGGCCAGCTTCCGCTCCCAGGCGTGCTCTCGTCCTTATAGTTTAATACCATGATTTAGAAGACGCAGACGTTATTGCCTAAATGTTATTCTATACATTTCCACCAGCGCCCAGGAACTTCAGGCCGCTGCTCTATTACACCATCGTTCCCGGTTACAGCTTTAGCTCATTGGCAATCTTGGAAGCAATGTTTTTGAAAGCGATGGACGTCCCTGATATCCGCTTGAACCGCACCCCGTTCAGAGACAGTCTTGGCAGCTTGCACACCTCCATCTCCCACTGCACGAGGCTCTCCGCGTGCCCGTCGCCGTGGACACAGAAGAGGAGGAAGCGCTCTCTCTGCTCGTAGTCGCAGTTGTTGGCGTCCAGCACTTTGCGGATCTCCCGCATCATGTCGCTGGGGTCCATGGAACTAGTGGTTTTCATGCTCCAGGTGAAGCGCAGGGAGCGAGGTTTTGCTTCTTTGTTTTCATCCTTTTGCTCAGCAGAGACGTTGCGACTGAAACGCACAGCGGCAGGTTTATTTTCATTTGCACGGGACAGCCGGCCCTCTACTCTAGCTAGCGCACGACCAGCTCCAGCACAGCGCGGAGCCGGGCCGTTTTCCTGCACAGGCCCACACGTGGTTATCTGTTTCTTTTCTAAGAAATCACCATCTATTTGCTTCGCCCTAAAGTCATAGGCCACACATGCAGAAAACCTACCTGACTGTAAGACCTTCACCCAGTCATGTACTCACTAAAACTAAGAAAATAGTTAAATCAGGCAAAGTGGAGAGAGAGCTGCCCACATGTCCAAGAGCCCAGCTCTGCCCCAGGCTGAGCACAGGCGGCAAGGAGCCCTCAGCCCCTCACAGGGGCCCTGCTCGGCTCCTGTAATGCTCCTCACTCACACAGCCGGCACTGTGACGGGGTAACCGGCGACTCAGCAGTTCAACCTGCTTTCCCTGCCACCAGCCCCACAGGCTGAGCACATAGCTGTGTGGGAGCGGGCGGGAGGTGGGGGGGGGGGGGGCGCAGGGGGCACTCTCTCAATCCCCTGCACCCACCTCCATTATTTTTCCTTCTACTTTAAACATCTAGTTTCAGTTCAAAAAAAAAATTCTTACATGACATTATCTTGCTAGTGCAATAAAAAAAAAGTGTTAAGGCTGATTTGTTGTTGAGCAAAAGTGACCTGTTTGAATGCAAACTATGGACTCAAAGTTCAAGCCGAAGTCCCCACATCCACAGACGTCACCATGGGGCCCAGCCAGGGTTCTCTGCAGCCCCCAGAACAGGCCTCCTACCGCCTCACTGTCAACTATGGACACCAACTGCCACTCAGTCTCCTGCGCGTGCACCTGGGGGCCTCGATCAGGATGGTGAACACCTAACACTCGTGCGCGTTAAACACACCCAGCGTAACATGTTAAATACACTTAATCTTAGGGCGAAGTCGTTAGCAGTGCTGAGGGTAGGCCACAGGTTTTACTGTGCCTTCAGTTCCCTGGTGCTGACCTGCTGATAGGACATTCCGCTGGATTCACATCCACCAAAACCAACTGGAAGCTTCCTATGTATAACATTCTGTTGGGCACTGAATAGGCCATAAAAAGGAGCAAGAGCTCTCAGACGCAGTCGGGGTGTGGGAGGAGGACTGCCCCCTGAGGAACAGCAGTGACCAGAGGGTCCCAGAGCCAGGCAGGCCCACCTCCTGGCAGGAGCCAGGGGAGGAGGAACCGCTCCTGGAGGGGCTTCTGGGGAGGGCTCTGAGGAGCCCGGGTCCCACACCACCCCGGGGGCGGGAGAGCATCTCCATGTGCGAGCAGAGGGAGTGTCAGCAGAGGCACAGGGCGGACACGGGCAAGTGTGCCAACAGACGGACTGGGCAGTGTACGCACTCTGTTGTCACACACCAGGAGGCAGGTCCTGTGACTCCCTTCCTATCATGGAGGGGAACAAGCTCAGGACAGCTAGAGCCCGCGCCAGGCTACAGTGGGCAGGCCTGGGGCATACTGCTGCCCGGCTCTCACCCCAACAAGCTGCCTCAACTGAGGCAGGCTGCTGAGGCTCTACAGGGCCTCGCATGGACATGGTCGGCCAGGCAATGGGCCACTGCAGGTTTTCATTCAGAAAAGTCCTATGACAGAGCTGTGCTTTAGAGAGACCAGGGAGAGAGCCAATGGGTGTCAATAAGGACCTGAGCAGCACGTGGCAACCACTGTAAAGGGCACAGGGAGGGAACAACCACGGAGACGGAGTCCTGAGCCTCGCTGGTGACTCACTGGCATGGCTCAGTGGTTAAGCATTGATCTATGAATCAGGAAGTCATGGTTCAATTCCTGGTCAGGGCACATGCTCAGAATGCAGGCCTGATCCCCAGTATGAGGCGTGCAAGAGGCAGCCAACTGGTGATTCTCTCATCATTGATGTTTCTACCTCTCTCCCCCTCTCCCTCCCTCTCTGAAATCAATAAAAATACATTAAAAAATAAAATACTTGAAAACATAATCACTGTTCTAAAAATCTAATTTTCCCTAGCTGGTTTAGTTCAGTGGATAGAGTGTCAGCCTGTGGACTGAAGGGTCCTGGGTTTGATTCCAGTCAAGGGCACATCCCAGGTTGCGGGCTTGATTCCTGGTAGGGAGCGTGCAGGAGGCAGCCAGTCAATGATTCTCTCTTATCATTGGTGTTTCTCTCTCTCTCTCCCTTCCTCTCTGAAAGCAATAAAAATATATTCAAAAACCTAATTTGAAATTTCTACTCACTGCTTTCATGTTTGAGACTAGATCTATGCTAGGAGTCACTGAGATATCTGGAGTGCTCCCACCAAACCCAGACCTAAGTTCCTGTTGTTAGGGCCCAGACAGTGGCACCCTGGCGCCCTCCTGTGGTCCTGGGGTGTAGCACACCTCTGGCCCAGGCCCACCGCCAGGGGGCAGCAGCGGCACTGCCTCTTCCCAACCACAGAACCCAGACCCACCAAACCCACAGGACAGCAGAAGAGCATCACCGCAGCCACAGTTTTTAACATAAAATATATTTAAAAAATCATTTCCCTCACCTGGAGCCCTCATATCTCCCGTTCCTCTCATATTCGGTCGGAAGCCTGAATGAACAGGACGCAGAAGCAGAGAAGTGGAAGAGAGAAAAGAGGTCTTACACAGCAGCACACGAAGCCCGGTGCAAACCAAGAAACCCAAGTCACGGGTGAGCTTAGGTCTCTCTCTCATGGTGGCCCAGACAGCACTCCGCCTCTCCAGGTGTCTGCAGGCCGAGCAGGTGGCGGGCTGCACACTGGCTTTCCAGACCCTGCAGGTGCCCTGCCCAGCCCTGGCAGCAGACCACTCGTGGCCTTCGACTGGAGGTATGCTGGCCTTTTAAATAACTCCCCGAAGTGTAATGGCTTTCTATGAAAGGGAACTGGATTTATCAGCTGAATTCTACATTCAAGCAGATAACTGTCTTTCCAAGAAAAACCTGGAAACTAGGAAGATCAACTCAAAGCCACCACCAAGTGGCATTTCCCTCAGGAAGAAGGTGGTCTTCCCAGTTTTTGGTAAAGCTTCACGTTAACCAAGCCTCTCAGAGGCCCACTGGTTCCACTGAGTGAGAAACAGTAGTCAGCCTTCCAGGCAGCTGAGAGGCACAGGCACAGGGTGGCCTCCATGGCAGACTTTCTGCCTCAGGTGTGTGCATTCCAAGGTAGTGAGCAACATTTTTAGTCTCTTGACTGTCAGCATCAAAAAACAGTCATCTCACCCTAGCCAGTTTGGCTCGCCCTCGGACTGAGGGTCCTGGGTTCGATTCTGATCAAAGGCAGGTACCTCAGTTGTAGGGCTTGATCCTCGGCACTGGCTGGATCATGCGCAGGAGGCAACCAACTGACGTGCCTTTCTCACAATTGATCTTTCTCTCTCCCCATCCCTCTCTCTCTAATATTAATAAACATCCTCCAGTAAGGATTAAAAAAAAAAAGTCTTCTGGTAGGAACAGCATACATTACAGTGCTTCAGTTAAAAACAAGACATGCTTGCCCTAGCTGGTTTGGCTCAGGGGATAGGGTGTCGGCCTGCAGACCAAAGGGTCCTGGGTTCGATTCCGGTCAGGGGCACGTGTCTGGGGTTGTGGGCTCAATCCCCAGTGGGAAGAGTGCAGGAGGCAGCCAATCAGTGATTCTCTCTCATTATTGATGATTCTATCTCTCTTCCTCTCCCGTCTCTGAAATCAATAAAAATATATTAAGATAAAAAAAATAAAATAAAAACAAGACATGCTAGCATGGTGGGCATGGCACAGTGGTTGAGCATTGACCTATGAACCAGGAGGTCACAGTTGGACTCCAGGCTGAGACCTATGCCTGAGTTGCAGCTCAATCCCCAGTGTGGGGCATAGAGGAGGCAGCCAATCAATGATTCTCTCTCATTATTGATGTTTCTCTCTCTCCCTCTTTCTCCCTTCCTCTTTGAAATCAATAAAAATATTTTTTTAAAGACCCACAAAAAACAAGATACGCTTTCTTCAGTGGTTGGTGGAAAGTGGCTTTTAATAAAATACTATTTACTCTTCAACTCTGAAAATATTACATTTCTGCTATGCAGCGCCCCAAACCTAATAGGCTATAAAGTGTGAGTTTTAGACTTGTCTCTCATTTCAGAATATGAGCTAATTTCCCTCTTACTTTAGAGCCTTTTGCTAATTGAATCCTCTATGAAATGAAAAATGATGACACACACAATCACAACTTACCTCTGCCCGCTTGAGGCTGCCCATGAAATGTACACTAATGTTACTGCACATCTCATTCCTCAGACAGAAGCATGCTGAGTGTTATTAGTATGAAGACAGAATTATTCGGATGCTAAATAATTCTACTGAAGAAAGAAAATGCACAGAGCATGCGTAGGCCTCTTGTTATGTGGGTGCCGCAGTCCCTTTCAAAATGCCTGAAAGAGTTAATCTATTTCTTCCCCCAGTTTCCTTTCAAGGAAATAAGTATTTAGTTCTCAGCAGAAAGTTTAGTTAAAAAAATAAAACAAAAAAACAAACAGGGCTAAAAAGCCAAACCTGATGTTAATTGCAGGAACCATTTTGGGGTGAGGATTGAAAAATAAAAGTATATATATAAATCCTACCTTTTGATAAACCTGAATGACATGTTTCTAAAAGAAATTAAGCCAAAAATAAAAATTAACAAAAATGACTTGTACAAATGAAATATAAATTCAGTCAATTATAAAGAGAAAGAAAAACAACAAATAAAAAAGGCTCCTTTTCTGTCCAATGAACAATGAAACAGTGATATGTGTTGAAAAACTAAAATTATTACAGATAATTGAGGATGTGATCTTTTAATTATAAACATTTAAAAATCTATACTTGTAAGCAAAAACTCAGCATTGACACTGACATCAGCTGTAATGAGTTTAAGGCTCTTCACATGGCTCTATGTTAAGACAATAAAGTCAACATCTTGTCTGAAATAAATGACTTAAGTCATTTGCAATAAACTAGTAATAAAACATTTTTGAATTTTCTTCAGAATATCTTATGAACAAAAATTTCACGTTCTTATACAGAAACATTAAAAATTTCATTATAAAATGTTTAAGCATTAAGAGAATCATTGCTTACTTCAGGAAGGTAATTTAAACATTAACAGTAGTTATAAATTACTTTTTAAGAAAAAGTAACTTATTAGGGTATTAAATGAAGCAGACTTTTCAGTTTTAGATACTGAAATGAATGGAAATTTCATGACTGTATAACAATGGGTGATTCATTTTTATGTTTTAGGAATAAATTCAAAGAGCCCAATTTAAAAAAAGTGACTCTGCTTGTAAAACATTTTAGGAAGATGCTTAGGCTGAGAGGAACAGAATCTGACCAAAGAAACTTGAAATTGCTGGTCAGGCTGGCCTGACCACGCTCTCAGCCTTCCTGGGCAAGAGTGGCCTGGGCTTGTCAACGACTTGGAAAGCCCATGGCTGCGACTGAGCACAGGAGGCACGGGGATGTGTCTGCCGCTGGGCTGACGGAATGGATCCGTGTTTTGTTTTGTTTTTCTAATCTGGGGTGATGTTGGCAGTGCTTGAGACATTGACCCACTTAAAAATATCTAACTACTGTAGGTACTACGACCAAGCACTTCATAACCAGATCAGAAGGGGTACACAGCAAGTAGAGAAGATCATGCATTGAAAAGGTTTTGTAAATATTTAAGCACTACATGAAGGCAGTATTATTCAACAGTTTGTTTTAGTTGAAAACTGATTAAAAGGTCTTTAAAATGTATTTTCATTCCTGAGTTTTCTACCTGAGGAAAGTCAGGGTTATTGGTCAAGGACCTAGGACTGCTTTTCTAATTTTTCCTCCCACGAATCCCTTGAGGTAGAGAGAGCAGGAAGTTGCAGGCCTGAGGCCTCACCTCACTCCTGCTGAGTGCACAGGGCGTCAGAGGTGGCAGGGCCCACAGCTCGTCCAAACTACAGGGCATTTGGGCAGAGCTGGGCGTACGTTTCCTGGGGCCTGCTCTCTGCCCACTGCACCAGGGCAGGTCTCCTGTGCAGATTCTAAGTGCCAACCCGAGCCTTTCAGGGACTGAACACAGCTGCAGCTGTTAGGGGAGGCCCAGATGCCGAGAAGACACAGCAGAAGGACCGACTGTCTTTACGAATAAACTGACTACATCTGAAGGAGAGCACGAAGGAGACTCCAGACCTCAGCCTGCAAACCTGAAAACAGAAGACGATGACCTTTCTGGAAAATGTGGGGGTGGAAACTAAAACAAGATGACCCCTTGGAATTTTAAAACAAGAAACCTCAACCTCCAAGTTCAATTCAGATACATGAAATAAACTTAGAATCTTAAACATGTGCCCCATCTCTCTCAACCACATCTCCACTTTCTTCTATAAAATTGAGTGATATCTACTTCACAGGGTAGACTGTGGAGATTGATGAGTGTGTGTGTGTTTATATATGTAAAATGAGTATAGCTATACCCGAAATTCTACAGACATCTACTTAGTGCACGGAAAGCAGTCAAAAATTTTTATCAATGATAGTACATGTATTAAGATGATTTTTATTTTTTTAAATTATCTTTTTATTGATTCAGAGGGGAAGGAAGAGGGAGATAAAAACATCAATGACGAGAGAGAATCATCAATCAGTTTGCCTCCTGCACGCCCCACACTGGGATGGAGCCCACAACCCGGGCATGTGCCCGGATCAGGAATTGAACCGAGACCTCCTGGTTCATAGGTCGCTGCTCAACCCCTGAGCCACGCCAGCTGGGCTTAAGATGATTTTTTAAAACAAAGCACAAAGGAAACAATTAAATAAATTCAAGGATTTTAATGATGGGCCCACAACAGACCAAAGTGCAGGGCCACTACACTGACCGCTATGACTAGTGCTGAGCCAGACCTGACTGCTGCACCTCCATTCTGTGCTCAAAGGGCAACCCACCAGGAGACAGCAGGCAGCAGGGCCAGGGAGGGAAACAGCCAAGAGAATGACACCCAGCTCCATCTCCTACCACCCACGTTTCAGCGGCCGATTCCATTTCAGCCCAGTCCCCAGGAGGGAGCGGGGGACAGGGAGGCCTGGGGTGACACTGAAGGGGAGGAGTGAATTATTCTGGGGGGTTCAAAAAACTCTTCCTGGATTGGACTTCAAACCTGGCAAGACCCTTTAGACCATCTGCTCTCTGCCCAGCCTGGAGCACGGAGTCTCAGCAAAGGGGCCAGGAGAGAGTGAGAGGCAGGCGGGAACCTGACTGCTCGGGCCCTAGTCTATGCTCCTGACGTCAGAAGTCCTCCCTCATCTGGTGCTCAGTAACAAACAGATCATCTGGGGAACAGCTTAAAGTGACTCGTCTAACTTTTAGATGACTGATCTAAAATAAAACTATGGGAGGAATCAAGGAGACTTAAAAAGTGGTACTTAACTTACAGTTTAAATACAAAGGCCCCATGAAACTGAGCAGCAAGCTAATGGGCCAGAGGGAGTGAGGCACAGAGGAGGCACCAACCATTCTGGACCCTGAGAAGATGCACTGCTGTGCTGAGCAGACAGATGAACAGGAGGGTCGGAAGCAGGTGAGCCTGCAGGACACCCGGACACACGAGTGCACAGCGAGGCGGCTCAGCTTCCTGGGCGTCCTGGGGAGGTCCTGGCTAACGGTGCCTTTGACTATTTGCTGCTGGTACGAAGCGGCATCTTTCCCTTTTCCTCTAGAAGCAGCCAATGTTTCTAGGCATCTGCAACCTCTACAGCTCGATTATGGACACAAGTTAAAATACCTCATGGGATCCACAGACATGTCCCAGGGCCCGGAATGACAGCCTGCTGAACACATGAAGAATTTCATGCACGACCAGATACTAGCTTCCTTCGGAGCACAAACCAGAGATGCTATTCGCACAGCTACACCGTTTCAGAAAGGCGCCTTGTTCTTACTGTAACTCACTGAGACCAACAGACAGCACCGCTGCAAGACTCCGACTTGAAGACACGCGGTGCCCCTCAGTGACGACAAGTGCAAGGAGAAGAGGAACTGTCCTTGGTGACCGCGCACAGCGTGCCAGCCCTGCCGGCCCTGGTCTGGCCTTCTGCTCCACCAAGGTGACCATCGCTGCAGGCAAAGGTGCCATGCAGCCCGGCCGGTTGGTGAGCATTGACCTATGAACCAGGTCACAGTTCAATCCCCAGGTTACGGGCTCGATCCCCAGTGTGGGGTGTGCAAGAGCAGGCGATTGATGATTCTCTCTCATCATTGATGTTTCTATCTCTCCCTCCCTCTCTCTGAAATCAGTAAAAACATCTATTTTTTAAAAAGTGTGATGCAAGGAACAGTAAGGAGCCACGACCTCTCAAGTGCTGGGAAACGTTTCCTGGGATTCTCTTCTAAAACCTTTCAGTCTAGTTAAAGAAAGAAACCAGAAAAACATGAGCTAAAGACAAATGAACAGCAGCCAGGCTGGCTTCACACGCACAGAAGACATGTCTCCTCTTGCTGCAAACAACCAGCTCCGCCTGGCACTTACCTCCTTGTGAGTTTTGAGGTTAATTTACTGAAAAGATTAGCGGAGCCTCGGCTTCGAGCCTGTGACAATGGCGTGGCTTCGTGGGACAGGCTGGGCGAGGCGGGGGGGCCGTTATAGGTGGCAGTCCGCCGCTCGCGGGGCTGGCCGTGGAACGTGCTGCGACTGGCAGTGCCCCTGGGGAAGCGGACGCGATCCGGGGTGGCCGCGCTGCTGATGCTGTGTGTGGAAGCACCTGGGGCTCTCTGGTCAGGAACGGTGCTAGAAGATGAGGAAGCACAGAGCTTTACATTTCGTTCACCAAATCCTGTCTTTGTGGCAAACATGGCACACAAACATTCAGTCACAATATACCTTTTATCTAAAGTGGAGAGAACCAGCTTTAACAAAACAAGACCCCAGGGATGTTTCACAGCACTGAGAAGCAAAAGTAATTAAATGGGAAAGGGGACCTGAGAAATCATATGTAATGGAACAAAGCCTTGTGGAGTTTAAGGGAACAGCAAACATATTTCCAGGACAAGATAATGCAGGGAAATTCTAGGACATAGCATGGCTTGAAACTCAAGCGTTCTTACTTTGCTCCCCCTCAAATTGCTCCCATGCAGAGACCCGTGCCCATATGGAAGAAAGAAAGGCTATGCCGGTGAAATTGAAGAACAAGCAACTGAAAAGTTTTGGAAGCACACGATGGCATAGCTGTTGTGACACTCCACACGCTGAACGCGACCTGGAGAAAGGGGTCCTCCCCAGTCTGTAGGATGCGAAAGCAAGAAGACACACCGACGACCGAGGCCACCATAAGACAGGATGTGCGGGACTAGCACACACTCAGGAAGGACACTGTGGACAACTGTGACGAGCTTGGGCTATGAAATCCACAGCGCGAGTGAGGAAGCAGCGGGGACACGTTGGTGCCGTGAGGAAGGCGCATTTTCCTTACACAGCCTGGACGTTATCTCCTTCACTGTCTAGTGGAGGTAACAGCATCTTGGGGGGCCCCGAGGGGCATGGACATCGACTTCTGATGTCTCGGCCGCCAGGTGGGAGGTGTGGTGCAGGTGAGGCGGGGCTAGCTGTGTAAGCGAACGTTTCTGTCAGGCTGGGAGGGGTTGGGGTTTGGGCAGAGGCAGCAACAACGATGTGATGGACCAGCGACAAAGAGCAATCTGTGGTTTAAAGCACAGCTTCCTCCCCAACCATCTCAGAACAAAATCTCTTAAACTAGTTTTGGGGACTCCGGAGCACCTCCTAACGTGTAGCTTCTCCCCGCCCCCAACAGTAATTTTAAAAGTGTATTCGCTTTAAAGAAAAGAAGACATCTTCCAGGTTTGGGTCTTTATGCCAGAGGGGCAATGTCTTCTGAGCTGTGTGTGGCAGAGCCTGCTCTACAGAGAGCCCACGTGGTCAGGTCCATGCCGAGCACAGGCCACTGCTCCCCACCTGTTCCAGAGGTGAGAATCTTCCTACTCACTGGACATTCACTTCTTCATAAACAAGTCAAAATCCCTAAGGGGTCAAGGGGCCCCCTTTTTCCAGGTGGAACTAATGAGCAGATGAGCCGTGTACAGAGAGAGGCAGAGTAGCTTCCTGCCCGCAGTTGCCCTGGCACACGCTGCGGGACAGAACCATGACCTCACTTCATCCCAGCGCCAGCGTGTCCTTGGAACAGCCGAGGCGGTTTCTTTCCTTTAAGGAGAGTCGGATGTAGAACTCCGGCCATACTTTCAGTGTCTTTCGGCAGAAATCCCTCCGGGTCCTCAAGTCCTGGAGCCACCGGTTCTATCCCTCCTGCCCTACCATCTAGAGCAGAGGTGCTGTCCTGTGGGTGTCAACCCCTAACAGTGCTTCAGCCAGCCCACCCACCTCTCCCATCTCCTCACAGGTAGGGCTCATCCTGTCTTCACTGGTCCCCCGGCCTTCACCCACACGCCCTCCAATGTGTCCACCAGTGAGCTGTCTAATATATAAACCCGACTTTTTCACTCATAACCTTTCAAAAGCAGTGTTCAGGATGAAGTTCAAACTCCTCACCTGGCACCCAGGTAGCACCCTAGGCACCCAGAGCCTGGCCCCTGCCCTCTCTCCAGGCTTTACCTTCTACGTCACCTCCCAGAACTTGGCCAGCAGAGAACCGTGGCTCGTGCAGGAGCTAAGTGCTCTCCTGACGGGAAAGGAAGGTCAGTGAAATGAGCACTAGAATTGTGGCAGTCCCACTATGAGGACTACCAATAATAAATTGCTCAATAAGACCTTCTTGTCCCTGAATTTTTGAGAGTTTTGCCCTCTGACTTGGGAGAGTGGCTCTACCATAGTCATAGACATACTGGAAACAAACGCCACAGAAACATAAAAATAGATCCGGTTTTGTGTTTTTGCCACTCTGCACTCCCGTTCCCTATGACAAAGAAACAGGTGAATCCTGCTTTCGGGGGAAGGTTCCTGGGCCTCAGATGTTGCTGACTCCACCCCACAACAAGTTGTGTCCAGCAGTGACAGGCTTAGAGTCAGACCAACAGGGACGGAGGAGACATCCAGGCTTCCTGGGTGTGGGAAGACAGTAAGTATGATCCTACTGGGCCCAACCAGGGACCCAGGACAGAACGAGGAGCTGCACCAACTGTCCCTGCGCTTTCTAGTTGTAGGCAGAGATGACCTGTTTCATTAAAGCTTGAATGGACTGGGCCCTGTCACCTGCCACACAGAGTCCTAAAGGATTCAACTACGTGAAGAAATCCTTACTTGTCCCCAATACATACAGACATACATAGACATACGTATAACTTTATTTTTAACAAGTTACAGATAAATACAACTCTTTCTACTCTGTATCTGCTCAGGACAGGGCCAGGGTCAGCACTCTTTATCCCCCCACCAGCTGCTGTCATGGACTCGCCCACGCTGGGAGCTGATTGACAGATGCTGTAAGGAAGGCAGGGCAAGAAGGGGAGGCAGGGCCGCCCGGCTCCTTCCCTGGGGAAGAGAAAAGGCCCGCAGGCCCTGGGGCAGAAAAGGGCTTTTGGTAAGGTACTGGGTAAGGCTGCACAATCTACTCCCCACGAGGCATGCCGTCAATGGTTGGCCAGTGCAGGCAAGATCTACAAGGCATGCAAGCGAGACAGGAGTCTGGACAGACACGCTGAAGTTAGAGACCTTCCTAAATAGGAAGTGTAAATCATAGTCTCATGATAGATTATTAAATTTTTTGACATACTAATCTTAGGGGCACTTAGTGGATTATGTTTTAGAAATTTAATATATGTTGTATCACAAAACAACTAAAAGCCGTGGTCCTGCCTGGCGCCGGCCCCGTCAGCGGGTGCGAGTGCTGCCACTTGCACCTGCTGCTCTGCACCGTCAGCAGGTGTGAGTGGGGCTGTCGTCTTCAACACATGGAAGCAACAGCGGGAACGGGGCTGCCAGCAGAGAGAGGACAGGGGGCCGTGGCGGGAGGGGCTGGGCAGGGGCACAGAGGATGGGCAGAGACCTGCCCCCGTGCCCACTGCAGCCTTACAATCCACAGTTCCTTTCAAGGTGCACAAATTCGTGCACTGGGCCCCTAGTTTTTAAATAAACCTTAACTTAAAAGTTGCTTTGTATTTATGTCTGATTATGTTTTTGTAATTTTTATTTTAAACTCTAACCCACTTATGATTACTGATGGACATGAATTTTTAATTTATTTTAATATGACATCTATCCCAGACCAGAACATTATGATATGAATAGTTTTGGTTGCTGATTCAAAGCATATGAGTGATTAGGCAAAAGCAGAATTAAAAATATAACCCAAGAGACATCTGTTGTAACTGTGATCAAACACCTTCTGCTCAGTCCTTGGGCCTAATACAGGACAAATGCATAAATGGGTCAAGTCCAGAGCAACTTCCCAACCATAAAATTTACCTGTGACATCAAATACCTACAACTTCTCTGGAAAACTTCTGTTATGCTTTACTATAATGAATGACATCCCACTAATTCTTGGGGGTTCTCAAGTGAAAACATTTTCAACAGTCTCCTGGAGCTACCCAAAAGCACATGGCAAGCAAGATGGCACCCACATCCTGTAGGGTGGTTAGCAACATCACTAAGTGGAGAGATTATAGTCAGTGTAAACTAAGGAAATTCTTCCATGTACCTATGAACACTTATGATCAGTAATAAAAGCTAGTGTTTGTTGAGCGCTGAGTCAGTGTTGGTGCTAAGTGGCTAAAGGCCCACAGTAAATCTATAGGACGCTGACAGGGTGATGATACGATGAAGATGTGATGCCACCTCCTCACACCCGGTTTACACTGACTGCTAGTCGATGCTGGAATGGGCCTGGTTTATGCTGATTGCTAGTCGATGCTGGAATGGGCCTGGTTTACAGTGACTGCTAGTCGATGCTGGAATGGGCCATTTTGAGAGACTGACATCTGAAGGTGGAATAACCACATCAGGGTTATAGCAAAAGCAATCTGACTTCACACCTACTTTCAAAATAATAGTGTTAATTAGAAAATTACTCATGTGCCTCGTGCCAAAACCAAGATGTGCTATATACCTTTTCTCCACTACACACCAAGGACTGGCTTTACTTTTCACACAGTAAAGCTGATAAAACAGAAAGATTGCACTATGAAAAATTAATGAATAAAATTAATTTTAAAATGAAGAAACTCTATTAAAATAAATTGTATTGCTTGGCAAGAGATACACTTGGTGAGGCTTTAAGCCTTGGAGCATCCCATGCCCAAAGTGGAATGCGGCAGGGAGCTGAAGAGCTTGGCGAAGCTTTGGACAGCCTGTGGTCTAATCTCCCGTATAGTTTCCATCAGCCATGATCACTCTCATGCTGGCATTCTGTATAAGCATTCACATATGTAAGAAAAAGCCCCACATAGTCAAGGCTGGAAACAGAACTTAGGTCCTTTCAGAAGTTGCATAGCCCAGGGTCCGTGCAGCTCAGTAGGGTTTTGTCAAGGAATAAGATAAGCATATGGGCCCTGACCGGTTTGGCTCAGCAGATAGAGCGTCGGCCTGCGGACTCAAGGGTCCCAGGTTCGATTCCAGTCAAGGGCATGTACCTTGGTTGCGGGCACATCCCCAGTGGGGAGTGTGCAGGAGGCAGCTGATCAATGTTTCTAACTCTCTATCCCTCTCATTTCCTCTCTGTAAAAAATCAATAAAATATATTTAAAAAAAAAAAAAAGATAAGCATATAGGAGAGGAAAACGCAACAGTCTGCCTAAGAAGTCAGCTATGCATAGAGAAGGCTCCGTGCATCTAATTTATGACTCATGCATCCATTTTAAGGATAAGAAAGTTGTCACATTTGCTGCCTTAACTGAAAATAAAAAGTACGACCACTACAGTTTGGCACTCAAACCTCCAGTAATTTTCCACATTATTGAAAATCCACTTTTAATTTATTTGTAAGATAAAAAGGAAAAGAACATCCAGATATTATTCTAAAATTATGGGCCCTGTCTCGTGTGGTTTGGTGCTGAAACTCTGCTTGGTTAAAGATAAAGACAACACTTTTAGACGCAAAGTGCTGCAATGACTGATGCTACCAGAAGCAATGAGGCCCCGTCAGGATAAGGAGTCAGCCCCAATGAGGACAGTGCCTGCAGGCAAAGCAGACAGGCAGTGACTCCAAGGTGAACTGAAGCACTGCAGACAAGAGGAAATAGAAGACCATGTGCACACACATAAGGGGCGGGGGAGGGCAGTTGGCAGATCTTGGCCTTAACATAAGCCTCTTAAACAGTCTGACTGGCCGGGCCAGTGTAGCTCAGTCATTAAGTGTTGACCTGTGAACAAAGAGGGTGATTCCCGGGAAGGGCAAGTGCCCAGGTTTTGGGCTCAATCCCCAGTAGGGGGCATGCAGGAGGCAGCCCGTCAATGATTCTCTCTCATCACTGATGTTTCTCTCTCTTCCTCTCTGAAGTCAATAAAAATATATTAAAAAAAAGTCCGACTGTACCCTCAGTGAATTGTACATTCTAAAGTTCAAAATGAATCTGATAAATAGCTCAACAATTGAGAAGAACTCATGAAAAGAGGAAGAAGGGCCACAAAACCACTTTTTCCTAGCTCGACAGACTAAAATCCATAACAGATGAGAAACTTCTGCCTAATTAAGTCTTCTACTGATATCTTCTATTAAAGTACTTTGAACTAGGAGAAATTTATAGATTTGAGAATATAACTAATAAAATTTACCAGCACAGACTATTATTAAAAATATATCAATTAGAATTTGTAAGCTATCTAGCCCAGTTGCTATACAATTTATTAATAGTTTTTAATCATAAGGAAAGAGGCAATGTTAAAACAAGCACACACATAGGAATCAGAAAAGAGAATACTGGAATGTAAATATTTCTAGAAATTAAATGAATAATTGCCCTGGAAGGTATGGCTCAGTGGTCAAAGCATTGGTAGGGTTGCAGGTTCAATTCCCAGCCAGGGGTATTGTGCTGGGCTTTATATCTGGTGCTTTGGCCAGATGGGTCATGCTGTGCTGTCTGTTCCTAAAACACATAGATAGGAAGGTACTGACATCAGGCCAGGCCTTGAGATATGGTCTCATGGCCCCTTCCCAGCACGCAGGCCTTTCTCAGAAGGCCCGGAAGCCTCATTCCAAATTTGGGAGACAAAGGACTGGAAAAAGTATAAATAAAGAGAGTTTCCTCCATATTGGGGGGCCCAGAATTTGAAAGACACATTTTCTCTGGGCCTCCACAAAATTTAATAATAAAATGTAACTCCTGTGGTCATCGCTGCAGTTCAGCCTCTGCTTTGGCAGGGTGCTGTGACTGTAGTCGCTGGCCATGGAAGTTGGTGCTGCAGTTCAGCCTCTGCTCCGGCAGGGTGCTGTGACTACAGTCAGCCGGCCAGCTTAATAAAGGCTCTTAAATTTAAATTCTGAGTCAGTGGTCTATCTCGCTGAGTAAACCCATAACATTTGGAAGCCCCCAGCAAGATCCCTGGCAAGGGTGAGAGGAACCCCTTATTTAGGGCAGGAGGCTCTCCCCCGGCAGGGGTGAGAGGAACCCCCTATTTAAGGCAGGAGGCTCTTCCCTGTTTATCGCCAGGCACACAGCGAGATACCCCACATCCCTGTGGGGAATGACTACCAAGGAGGCCTCCAGTCTCCGTCGCAGGTTCCAGGGAGGTGGAGGAGACGCCACCCAAAACTTTCAATTCGGAAACCGAGCCACCTGGACTCTCGAGAGAGGTAAGGAAGACCGGTCGTTAAACTGGAATTGGGACGTCCCACGGAAGGACCTATATGGAGGGCTGGACGCAGCGGTACTCCTGGTCCTGACCCGCGGCCACGATGGTGGCCGGGGTCACTGGTTTGTGCGGCTTTAGGCTGCACCGGGTTTGTCTGTCTGGTATTTGTTGTCTTTGTTCTTTGTTGTCTTTGTCTTTGTCAAAATGGGTCAGGGTCAGTCGTCTTCGTCGACCCCCTATTAGTTTGGCCCACTCTGAGTGAGTGGAAGGGGAGCTTGATCACCGCCCGGGAAGCCATAGAGCTCCCTTAGGCAATTAGTCAGGAATTGGTTGGATTATTTAAACTCTGAGTAAACATTTGGTAGAAGTCAAAAACTTGGACTGTCTGGTGTATGAATGTAAGTGTGAGAGTCTCTATGAAGCGAAAGCTACTTTGTGCTGTCTGGCTGTACACATGAGAGTATTTGTTATCTCTTTCTGTTGTTTGTTTAAAGATAGGGCAAACCCTGCTTTAAGGGGAAGAAAGTAGAGAACTTTTAATTGCTTTGCTCTCATGTATAATTTTGCTGTGTTAGGTTAAAATTTTAGAAGTCTAGGGTTAATTTAAAGGTATAAGGTTGCAACCCAAAGAAGTTTAAACAAAGGCTTGTTAGGTTAAGATTAGTACATTTTCCCTTCAGAGTAGGTCTCTGTTAGGGACAGCATCCGCTCTGACTGGAGGAGTAAGAGAGCTGAAAACTGCTTTGGAGCGGGTGTGAGATGGGGTAGTGGCGGTAGGATTCGCTAGATAGGTAGTAGGCTCTCAGCCTGCTGAGATGGAGGAGCCTTAGGCTCGGGGGACCAGGGGATGATCAGAGAGGTCAAAAGTGGTAAAGGAGGAGAAGGATTTGAGCCTCTGGGGCTTAAAAAAGGAAAAAATCTAGAAGGGAGAGCAGCTAAGGACAGAGTAAATGGTTAATGCAGAAAAGAGGGGGGCCGTCGCCAGGGAAAGCAGACCAGAACTTATGTTGATTTTTACTTATATGAACTATGCTGGAAGCACGGTAAGTTTTTCTCTGCCCCGTTTTGTTCTCTTTAACCCTTCCAATACTAAATTAGACTGATACAGTATACTTGCAATGACATAGGGAAGGGAGCACCTGCTCTTAGTAATCTAAGAAATACTGGCTGTAAAGGATTGAAGTTTGTAAGAATAAGGAATTAGTGAGTAGAAGGTCTGAGGCATAGTTATGCATTTTTAAAGGACACAGAAAGAAGGTTTAAAGGCTAATTTGAAAGTCCGAAATTTATAAAGGTTGTGTATGTGATAAGAAGGAGAAGAGGAGAAACCAAGATGGCAGCATAGGTAAACACCGGAGATTGCTGCCTCGCACAACCACTTCAAAAATACAACTAAAAGACAGAACGGACATCACCCGGAACCACAGGAAGGCTGGCTGAGTGGAAATTCCACAACTAGAGGGAAAGAGAAAAGCATACCGAGACTCAGAGGAGGCGCAGTGCGGAAGTGAAATATGGGCTGGCGGCCGAGGGCGCGGTTGTCTGTTTCAATTGGGAAGGAGTCTCAGGCTGTGAGCTCCAGTTCTGGGCGAGTCTCTAGGGACCCAGACTCAAACGGGAGAAGTGGGACTGTTTGGCATCGGTCGGAACTCGAGGGCAGCTTTCTATCTGAGGTTTGCAGCAGTTGCTGGGACACTGAGAGGCAGAGCCTCTGGGGACGGGACTGAGAGCAGCCATAACTGCTTGCTCTACCCGCCCTATTGATCCCCTGAGACCCGCCCAGCCAAAGCCCTGCACAGAGGTATTTGCTGGATAGCCTCAGGCAGAGGCTAGATTAGCACCACCCTAGAGATCCAGGACAGGAGTTCTCCCACTGCAGACACAGCTGATTCTCACAGCCAGTTGCCCTGGAGGTCAAATCCCTCCCAGTGTTACCTACAACAATCAAGGCTTAGCTACAACAAGACTGTGCACAAAGACCACAAGGGGGTGCACCAAGAGTGTCTACCTCAGGTAATTGGGACACTTAGCACAGAAAGCCACTCTATCAACACAGCGAAGCATAAAAAATGCCGAGACAAAGAAACAGGACACAAATGACAGAACTGGAGGAAAGCAGGCTGCTAGATATAGAATTCAAAAACACACTTTTGAGGTCTTTCAAGAGTCTTCTAGAGACCGCAGATAAACTTAATGAGATGTACAAGAAATCTAATGAGACTCTCAATGTTGTGATAAAGGACCAACTAGAAATTAAGCATACACTAACTGAAATAAAGAATATTATACAGACTATCAACAACAGACCAGAGGAGCACAAGAATCAAGTCAAAGATTTGAAATACGAAGAAGCAAAAAACACCCAACCGGAAAAGCAAAATGAAAAAAGAATCCGAAAATACGAAGATAGTGTAAGGAGCCTTTGGGACAGCTTCAAGCGTACCAAGATCCCAATTATAGGGGTGCCAGAAGATGAGAGAGAGCAAGATATTGAAAACCTATTTGAAGAAATAATGACAGAAAACTTCCCTTACCTGGTGAAAGAAATAGACTTACAAGTCCAGGAAGCGCAGAGAACCCCAAACAAAAGGAATCCAAAGAGGACCACACCAAGACACATCATAATTAAAATGCCAAGAGCAAAAGACAAAGAGAGAATCTTAAAAGCAGCAAGAGAAAGAAAGGCAGTTACCTATAAGGGAGTACCCATACGACTGTCAGCTGATTTCTCAACAGAAACTTTGCAAGCCAGAAGGGAGTGGAAAGAAATATTCAAAGTGATGAATGCCAAGAACCTACAACCAAGATTACTTTACCCAGCAAAGCTATCATTCAGAATTGAAGGTCAGATAAAGAGCTTCACAGATAAGAAAAAGCTAAAGGAGTTCATCACCACCAAACCAGTATTATATGAAATGCTGAAAGGTACCCTTTAAGAAGAGGAAGAAGAAGAAAAAGGTAAAGATACAAATTATGAACAACAAATACGCATCTATCAACAAGTGAATCTAAGAATCAAGTGAATAAATCATCTGATGAACAGAATGAACTGGTGATTATAATAGAATCAGGGACATAGAAAGGGAATGGACTGACTATTCTTGGGGGGGAAAGGGGTGTGGGAGATGCGGGAAGAGACTGGACAAAAATCGTGCACCTATGGATGAGGACAGTGGGTGGGGAGTGAGGGCGGAGGGTGGGGTGGGAACTGGGAGGAGGGGAGTTATGGGGGGGTGGGGGAAAGAGGAACAACTGTAATAATCTGAACAATAAAGATTTAATTAAAAAAAAAAAAAAAGAAGAGAAATGTTGAAAGGAAATTAATCAAATGGTACAGGCCAGTAAGCCAGAAAGAGTAAATAATTTATATTCTGCCTCCTAAACAGAGGGTAAATAGTTATGCCAAAGTACTTAGGTGGGAATGATAAAAGAAATCCAACAGTTACTGTTTTGTTATAACTCTAGAGAGTCCATAAAAAGGACTGGCAAGGAAAATCAGAAGATCTTAAGGCAGGTCAGTTGCTTTTTCTCCTTATGTAATTCCTCCGAAATTTGGTAAATAAATCATGGCAATACATTTCTTTACATAAATTCAGTAAGACCGGTTTCCAATAGTGGTTTTATTGACCGAAAACTTTGACTGGAGTATCATGTTTTAAGAAGCCCTGTCTGAGCTCTGAAGACTTAAAGCCAATAAGAGTGCCATGGACAAAGCCTGGTATCCTCCTTGGTAGCCTGAAAATAGCTGGTGCTGGAGCGTCAGGTCCATGCCCTACCATCACTGGCGGTTGGTCAGAGTAGAAGGGGAGGCGGAACCCCCATGTACTCTGGGCTGCGATGAGTAGGAGGGCTGCTGAGAAGGGCCTTAAAGCAAGGACAATGGCAGCAGATACTACAGGCAGGCAGCTGGATGGCTTGGCTTCCTGGCCCTATGGGGCACATTAAGATTCAATCATGAAATTCCAGCAAAGGTAGTTGGTTACCATTCTTGCTGTGTTTGTACAAACAATCAGGCCAAACTGAATACAGTAAATAAATTAGTATTTTAGTAAACAGAGGGATAATTTTAAGGAGAAAAACTCTATTTCAATAGAGGTTATTAAAACTAAAATGTTTTCTTTCCCTCCCACCAGACTATTTGTTAACAGTTTGTCTTTGCCAGGTCACAAGCCCACCTCCTTCTGTGCCCAGGCCTCATCGTCCCTCTGACAGATAGCAAGGATTTCTTGGCTCTGAGAGAAACTTCTGACCCTCCTCAGCATGAAGCAGCTACAGAAGAAATCCAATGCCCATTTTCCCTGAACGAATTCAGAGCCAGGATCCTTAAGGTAATATAGTAGGCAGTTAGACAGACATGAGCAGAGCAAGGATGATGGGCAAATTGGCACTGCCAGATGTAACTATGTCTTTCCACCTCTATGTATATGTAAGACAAGGGGACTCCCCAGAAGCAAGAGGGAACTAGGCTGCAGATGAAGCAGTCCAGGAGGTTGCCCTAAAACCAGTGGGGCCTTTACAGATTCTAGTGACTCTTCCAGATCCTGAACTACTCATCTCACCAGTTTACTCAAGTTCTTTCAGGCTTTACAGTCTACCCAGAAAGCAGACCAGAACCAAGTCCAAGATGCTCTGCCTGTATCTAGTTCGTCCCTTCCAACCTGGTAACTCTGTTTGGGTAAAGAAATTTACCACACAAGGACTGACTCCTGCCTGGAAAGGACCACTCCCACCGCAGTCAAGGTCGACGGGATCCTGATGTGGCTTCATCACACCTGGCTTAAGACAGCTTAATAAAGGCTCTCAAATTTAAATTCTGAGTCAGTGGTCTATCTCGCTGAGTAAACCCATAACAGTATATATGTACCTCAGTTGCAGGTTCAATTTCCTGCCCCAGTCAGGACGCAGTTGGGAGGCAACCAATCAATGTCTCTCACACACAGCAATGTTTCTCTCTCTCTCTTCTCCCTCCCTCCCTCCCAACCTCCTCCTCGCCCCCTGCCTTCCCTCCCTTTCACTCTCTCAAAAGAGCAATAGAAAGAATATCCTCAGGTGAGGATGGGAAAAAAAGAAATTCCATAAATAATCAACATAACCTTACATAAGCTTTTACCTTCATATCAGTTAAATTTAAGCAGTCTATGGAAGAAGGAATGATAAATACTATAGTCTGGTCTTAAGGATGAAGGAAGAAAGAAGAATCTTTGCTTAGGCTGTCGCAGAAGTTAGCGATCAAACATTTCATATGACTAATGAGACCTAAAGGAAACAGAAAGCTTACAGTACAATTTTAGAAAGTGAACGGGAGAAAAAAAAGAAAGAACCAATTTTGATGCTGGGCATGGGAATGTGACATGACCAAACAATGTTCAAGTTAGGAGGGCAGGTGTCAAGAACAGAAGATGTGGATTTATTTCTAGATCTCTACTCCAAACCTTCCCTGCTCACCACACTGGATTTAGTTTACACACAACTCTTCCAAAAAGAAGTAAATCCACCCAGCCTGGGGACTGTGTTCTACCATTCCATCTTCTCTCTCACAACAAACTAACTCTACCCCAAGGTATTTGGATCCACTTCCTCTCACTTTTCCAACTCTATTTATTTTGTAACCCCAAGAAAGCTGCACAACTCTCTCCTTACGTACATATGACTGCTAGTATTTTAAATCATGCTTATTCTATGGATGCTCGCCTATCCACCAGATCCAAATCATTCAGAAGACTGCACACTCCAGTACTCTGCGAGACTATGGTAACATTGGTCCGTCTGGCCCCTTTGGCAAACTGCGGACCTGTAGCTGAAGGTCCACCACCCTCCCTGTCCCCACCTTGTGATCCACATCCTTCAAAAGCATGGCTCCTTCTCTTTCCCCCTTTCAGCCTTGATCAAGTTATTCATGTGCACAAATAATCTTGTCTTCACTATTCTACAAGTAAACCGCAGCTTACTCTCCACCTCCTCTGGCAAAGCTCCCTGGTTTAATTCAACCCTTTTAGTCATCACATACAGTTGGCCAGGAGGATAAGTTCTGGACAGTGAGAGGAATTTGGAATTCCAGTATCTTCCTAAAAATTCACATTCAAATTTAACTTACTGTTAGAGAATACTTACCATTACTATTTGAATTCTGATTATAAAAACTGAGAAGTAAACAATATGCTTCCATTTCTCTTGGGAAAAACAAACTTCTTGCAAACAGGTAAAATTCCTACCTGCTTTCTTTGCCATTCTGAATTACTGAATGTCTGTCAGCTGTAGTTCTTTCACTGCAAACGTAAGTATTTCGCCGTGTCATTCCGCCAGATGCTGTATTACTCTATTAAAAAAAGGGGGGGGGGGCATTTTTGTCTTAAACTATTTAATAATTAAGCATAGTATACTGAGAAAAAAAAAACCACAAAACCTCTCCTAATTAAACATGAATATCCAGTCTTTAACTAAATCTACACTAAAATATCAACAGTACTGGCAGAAGGATCAGAAAGGGGATAAAGGAAGCAACCTCTCCCCTGGCAGAAAGGAGGAAGAGTGGCTATATAGAGTGACTGTGAAAAGCTGGCTGCCATAATCCATCAGTAATAACTCATGGATTACTTAAAGAGTGAGACAAAGATCCACTGTTTTAAAAGCTAATAGTTTCAAAATGAAAATTAAAAAGCAAGCATTATAAATATAAGGTAAATGTACAAATAAAAAGTAAAGATGTAAATATCAGAGTTAAAACTATAATACTAGCCTTGGCTGGGTACTCAGTTGGTTGGAGCGTTGTCCTGCACACCAAAAGGTTGTGAGTTCGATTTCCAGAACTCTTAAACTCAACCAATTTAGAAATGGGCAAAGGACTTGAATAGGTATTTCTCCAAAGAAGGCATATAGCTCTCGCAGGTTGGCTCAGTGGATAGAGCATTGGCCTGTGGACTGAAAGGTCCCGGGTTCGATTCTGGCCAAGGGCACATGCCGGGGTTGTGGGCTTGATCCCCAGTCGGGGGCGTGCAGGAGGCAGCCAGTCAATGATTCTCTCTCATCATTGATGTTTCCATATCTCTCTCCCTCTCCCTTCCTCTCTGAAATCAATAAGAAAAAAAAAAAAAGAAGGCATACAAATGTCCAACAAGCATATGAAAAGATGCCAAACAACTCTGGTCACTAAGTAAATGTAAATCAAAACTACAATGACTTCACACCCATGAGGCCAGCCGTAGTAAAAAATGGAAAAGACGTATTGGCAAGGCTGTGGAGAGCAGGAGCTCATATATGACAGGAATGCAAAATGGTGCAGCCGCTGTGGCAAACAGCTAGGCCATGCCTCCAGAAGTCAAATACAGAATTACCTATGACCCAGCGAGTTCATTCCTAGGTTTAAACCCAAGAGAAATGAAAGCCAAGTCCACATAGAAATTTGTACATAATGTTTATAACAGTATTCATATTAACTAAAGTAGAAACAAGCAAACTGCCCATCAATGAAAAGCCGTGGCTTATTCAGAGTGAAACACTGACAGAGGTCACAGCTTGAACTCTGAAAACATGATGCCGAGTGAGAGAAGCCAGGCCCAAAGGACGCATATGGTCTGGGTCCAATTACAGGAAATGTCCAGAACAGGCCACTCCACAGGGAGAGCAAGCTGCCAGGGGCAGGGGGAGGGGCGAGAGGAGAGTGGAGGGCACTGCAAAGCAGTGTTCCCTGCTGTGCTGGAGAGTCTCGGGAGGAGAGAGGTGGTGGCTGCACAACACTGTGAACGTCTAGATGACACTGAACCCTACATTTTAAAATGCTTAACGATATGTCCCCTTAATTTCACATCAATTTTTTAAAAGCTAATACTTTCAAAGTAAAAAAGCAAAGAATGAAAGTTATAACTAAGATATTTAATCAGGTAAGAACAATTTTTAACAAAGATAAACACTGGCCAGGTGGCTCAGTCGGCTGGAGCGTCGTCTGGTGCACCAAAAGGTTGGAGATTCGATTACTGTTCAGGGCACATACCCAGGTTGTGGGTTTGATTCCCGGTTGGTGCACGTATGGCAATCAACTGATCCATGTTCCTCTCTCACATCAATGTGTTTCTCTCTCTCTCTCTCCCTCTCTCAATTAAAAATCCATCCTCAGGTGAGGGTTAAAAAGGGGAAAAATAATAGCTCTTAAAAGAAAAAAAAGATAAAACAGGCACCTTTAATACAGCTCAGCAGACCATGCATAGTAAACTCCAGAGACTAATGGGTAATCAAATGCAGGTGACTGATAATGCTTGTATATATTTTCAAAAGGGTGGTGTGCAGACGAGTAGGGTGATAGGGACGGAGCATTATGAAGGCAAAGAACAGGATTCTTACCTTCCTCTGGAGAATGTAACCCAAAGTTGGAGGCTGAATTTAAACTGCAGGGCTAACGAATGACAGCCCGATCTTATGGAGTTAGGAAGCCAAAAGAAAAAAACCTTGTCACACAGGGTTTGCTGGGATAAAGCCCAAGATCAGAGGAGCACAGAACCCTCTGGGCTCCTTTATGAGCCCTCATATCCCAGGAGGCACAGCCAAGCCTCCCAGGGGAGCAGCAGAGGCGCACCTGGCCCTCACTCCAGGGTTAATCAGGGTGGAGGAGGGCTGTGCCATTGTTCAGTGTGTAGAGAAGAGCATGGCCACAGAATGTCCTTAAGATTGTTCATTCTCTACGACTTCTCCCGAAAATCACTTTACAAGGCTAAAAGCAATTCCTGCATCGGGTCAGACAGGACACATTTCATTTAATGGAAAAGTTTCTGAAGCTGAGAAGATTCCATTTCATTTAATAAATACTACTTGCTCTCTGGTGAGATTTCATCAAGGGCAGAGAATAAGAGATTCAGGTCAGCAGTGTAATTTTAGGCAATTACCTGACTTTTCTTCACTCTAAAATTTAATTAACACGCGAGAAAGCACCTAGTACAGGCCCTGGCACCCATAAGGATGCCGTCCGAGTTCTTTACTGGAATAAACTCTGAAATACAGTGCACACCCCATCCCTGGCCCATGTGCAGGCAGTCCGCGCCCCCGAGCGCCGTGTGTGGTCACCCGTCTGCTCGGCCTTCCTTTGGATTCCGCTCCTGTTAGACTATGAGGTCTTTCCACTTCTCCACCTCTGACACAGCCTAAAGCTCAGCAAATGTTTATGGAATCACCAGAAAGTGCCTTTGACATAAAGGGTGTGCTGGCTCACCGAGAGGGAGCATTCCACCTGCCAACAGCACTTACACTGGGGACAGTGGAGCTTGTCTTGCGTTCAGGAATGTCCGCCTTGTTGGGATTGCTCGCATTCCCAAGCATGGGACTGGCTGGAGCCATTCCCTTGCCTCCGCCTGCGCCGCCGCCTGCCCTCCTGGAGGGAGCGCCGTCTGCTTTGAGGTCACCATCTGCAGTGCTGGTCTGACTCCTTTTTGGATATGCCACAACGGAAGGGATGGCTGGTCCAGCTGCAATAAAAAAGAGTTCACTCTTAAATGTCAGACCAGGTTCCAAACGCTAAGACCCTCAAACAGCAGACACATGGGCAGTTTACTGACAGTATCAGGACAATGTGCTGCGTCAGCCCAAATCATGGCACGAGCAAAAAGAAATGGAAGATGAGTAAGGGACCATCACTTTGGTACAAAACCAAAGCTGTCCACACCTAGAACGCTCTGTGCAGTTCTAAGTGCCAGCTCTCAAGTTGGAAAAATGGAGGTGGGCAATGTCCAGAGAAGGGAAATGAACTGAATAAGAGCTAAATGAACGTTCCATATGATGATGTATTTTTAAAAGTTAGGACCAGGCCAACATAAATAGATTTGGTTTCTGAATCCTAGAATACTGGATGTAAAGGAATTACCTGCAACATAAACATTTAGTTACAGGCAAATAAACACACACACACACTTTCCGTCTCTGCATTCCAACACCTGCGATTGCCTTGAGAGCGAAACTATCAAGTTTGGTGAGCATACCCTTGAGGTTCCTAAGTCTCATAAAGGATTCACTTCTATGGTGAAAATTTTAAGAGCGAGGGCATTTAGCCCGGCCAGCGTGGCTCAATGGTTGAGTGTCGACCTATGAACCAGGAAGTCACAGTTTGATTCCTGGTCAGGGCACATGCCCAGGCTGCCAGCTCGATCCCCAGTGTGGGGGGGTGCAGGAGGCAGCCGATCAACAATTCTCTCTCATTATTGATGTTTCTCTCTCTCTCCCTCTCCCTTGCTCTCTGAAATAAATAAAAATTATTTTTTTAAAGAAGAGCGTGTTTAGACTCAATAACAGCTAGTGTGGCTAAGAATGACACAGGTCAAAACTTTAAAACAGCCCTAGCTGGTTTGGCTCAGTGGATGGACTGCCGGCCTGCGGACTGAAGGGTCCTGGGTTCCATTCCGGTCAGGGCACATGCCTGGGTTGCGAGCTCATTCCCCAGTGGGGGGCGTGCAGGTGACAGCCTAACGATGATTCTCTCTCATCATTGATGTTTCTATCTCTCCCTCTCCCTTCCTCTCTGAAATTAATAAAAGTATATTTAGAAAAAACACATAAAGCAAACAAACAAGCTTTAAAACACTTAAGAAAAAACTGGGGTATCAAATATTCTTCAGGGTGGCACTGTCCAATATGGGCCACTGGCCATATGTGGCTGTGTAAATTTAATTATTTAACAAACATGAAAATAAGTTCCCCAGTTTAAGTGCTCAACACCCACATGTGGCTAGTGGCTACTCTACTGGATAGCAAAGACAGAACAGTCCAGCACTCTGGAAAATTAAGCTAGACAGCAGAGAGGGGGAGAGAATGAACAGAGAGCTAGAGACTGCAGCAGGGCTCCCGGAGGGGCAAGTTGTAAGGTTTCCGCCCAGGTAGGCCTTATCCATCAAAAGTCATGGAATGGCCGTGGCCAGTTTGGCTAAGTGTATAGAGCATCCACCCTTGGACTGAAAGGTCCTGGGTTCGATTCCATCAAGGGCACATACATTAGTTGCAGGCTCAATCTCCAGCCCCATGTCAGGGCATTTGCGGGAGCCAACCAATTGATGTGTCTCTCACATCGATGTTTTTCTCTCTCTGTCTCCCTTGCTCCCTTCCACTCTCTAAAAATCAATGGGAAGCCCCAGCTAGTTTGGCTCCGTGGATAAAGCACCAGCCTGCGGACTGAAGGGTCCCAGGTTCGATTCCAGACAAGGGCACATGACAGGTTTCGGGCTCAATCCCTGGTAGGGGGCGTGCAGGAGGCAGCCAATCAATGATTCTCTCTCAGCATTGATGTTTCTAGCTCTCTCTCTCTCTTTTCCCCACTTCCTCTCTGAAGTCAATAAAAACATATTTAAAAAAAAAAAAAAAAGCCATGGAATGTACCTGGGAGAATGTACCATGTCAGCACCTGGCGGACGGCAGACATCAAGCCCAATCCAGCCCCAGGAGTCCTGCACAATGTGAGGGGCCCCTGTGTAAGGGAGACGCACAGGGGACACACTGGATGGTCTCCGCTTACCATGGTCACTGTACCGCCTCTGCTTCTGGCTTGAGGAAACACTTCGCTGCACTTTGTGGTGAGGAGACTGGCCAGTGCTGTTGTTGAGGTCACTGCTCGGCCGAACCTTAGCAAGTGAGAGATTGCTGCTAGAACTGGAGTCACTAGCATCGAGCTAAGAGAAAATGAGAAAAACACAGCAAACCACACACAAATCCAGATGGTTGATTAGGAAAGTAAACTCATCACACACAAACCTCTCATAAACAGCTCATTGAGAGAAGCATCAAACGTACAAAGATGAGAGCCCTCATCTCAGGCCACAGTGTAGTTTTGGCTGCTGGAAAAACTCACAAAAGGATAGGAGGTATTTATCCGCTCTCCAGGCTTTTTGAAATAACTTAAAATGCTCTATTCACTTCATCTGATACTTTACATCACTTCTAAACTACGAATAGCTATAGGTTAGCTTATGAAAGCCAAGTTTGTGACAATATCACCATTAAGGTGATTATTATTATTAACACCACAAACAGCCTTTATTGGTTGCAATGGGAAGTGGAAAGGGGGATATGACAGCTCTGGCTCCTGGGGCGCCTGCACAGACTCTGTGGCTGCCCTCTGAAAGTAAGGTTATTGTCTTAAAGTTAAAACAGTAGCTCATATACATTAGAAGAATTAGATTTATTGCAGGTAAACTAAAAATAAATGCTATACCAAATGTTTTAGATATTAAAAAAATAAAAACTAAGAAAACACTTTACATAAACTGATAATTTACATAAAGGATATTTTAGTATTTTTCTGATTACTCTTACCTCTGAAGATTTTCTCCCCAACAACAAATATGTAGCTGTGATTTCATCATATTTCATTTTACTAAGAGATTCTTGAATTTCTTCTTGTGAATATCCCATTCCCACCATAATATCTAAAAAAAAAAAAAAAAGGCATAATATATTTATGCGTTTTGTTGGGTAAAAAAATCATTGTGTTATTAAGGTAAAATAATTTCCATTATTTGATCCAAAAGACCACACATTTAACACAAATGGGCAGTTGGCTTATTTCTGAGTTACTGAGCGCTATTATAGGGACAACAGAAAACTTCTTAAACATGAAAAAGCAGATAAGCTGAGTCACATAACTTAACTGCCCGTTATTTTCATTGCAGGCATGTGAGTCAAAGCAGCAATGTTACTGGCACACACAACACAAAGCACAGAGCAAGTACCTATTCTTTTCTGGTCTGAGATGTCGAGTTCTGGTTCAACAAATGGTTTCAGTTCGTCCTCCTCGTGCCCTGCATTGATCCATCTGTCCTTCATGATTTGCTGAAAGGTGAACTGCTTGTTAGTAGCAGAAAAGAAAACATTCTGATAATCACAATATTTAGAAAAATTTACTTTCAACATTTCATTGATTATAGCTCAAAGGGTAACTTTAAAAAAGTTTTTAACGTTTCAATTCCTGCTTTAAAAGCTCTAGGACCGTTTTCAACACAGCTTCCAAGCCAAGTTCTAAAAATACTTTAAAGAGACTGCAGTTATTTATTTCCACTTATGTGATTACCTCCAGAGTGCCCCGTTTTACTGGATTTAGCACCAGGAAACGTTTGAGAAGGTTTTCACAGTCTGTAGACATGTAGAAAGGGATTCTGTACTTCCCTCTTAATACTCGCTCTCTCAGTTCCTTTGGGAAGATAGGAAAGAAAACTAGTGAGTCAAGTTTGAGGTTAAAAAAGAACTCCCGACCCCATCCTAACAAAACATTAACTAGTAACAGTCATCATTTCATAAAATCCTTCCAGCTTTCTGAAAAACCTGGATGCAGCTGCTGCTTCTACCTTTAGGTTCTGTCCGTCGAAGGGGAGCGACCCGCTGACCAGCGTGTACAGAATGACGCCGAGGCTCCACACGTCCACTTCCGGCCCGTCGTATTTCTTGCCCTGGAAGAGCTCTGGGGCTGCATATGGAGGGCTCCCACAAAACGTATCCAGTTTACTGCCAACAGTAAATTCATTGCTAAAACCAAAGTCAGCTATTTTAATGTTCATATCAGCATCTAACAATAGATTTTCAGCCTAGAGGGAAAACATCAAGACAAAAATGAAATTTAACCAACATATATTTAGCACTATGATAGAATTAGGCATTTCATAAAAGCCTTTTGTAACGATATAAAATTAATACATCTTAATGAATAAAATGAGAAAACATTCTTTCCACGAAAAAAGAAGGGAAATCAGAATTTCTAATTTAACATTAACAACCAATAAGAGAACGAGGTATAAATTCATTCCAGCAATAATTTAAACAAATTCCCCATGATAAAAAAAAAGCACACAAACTTTTAATAAATAATCCTTTTCAATTAAGACTGATAGGAGACTTTAAAAAATGAATACTAGCTTTACATGGACAGCCACCTTTCATAAAACCACTAAATGCTTATATAATGGCAATTATTGGGGGAGGGAATTTGTAAACCTCACTCAAGAATCAGATCACAGTGATTATTTCAACAAACATTTACCAATTACACACCAGGCCTATGTCAGTGTCTGGATACATAACAATCAACAAGGGTCTTTGCCCTCGAGTAGCTCCTGATTTAGAAGGGGAGAAGCAGAAAAGTAAGTGCTCAGAGCTGACACAGGAGTGGGGCGACTGGAGCTGCCCTGGGGGGCAGGAGGGGTTCCCTGAAGGGATGCAGTCAAAGCTGCAGCTCGAAGGCTTAGTGGGTATGTCGCCGAGAGATGATTTTCAGGCAGAACAAAGAGCCTGAAAACCCAGAGGGTGAGAGAGAACGCTTGCTCTAGAAATAAAGAGTGTGTGGGGAGAGGCAGAGAGGACGGCTGGGGACTCGGGGTGGCTGAGTCACCAAGGGTCGCAGTGGCCAGCAGTCAGGAAGTTTGGGTTCCAACCCCAGGCAACGGGAGGCACTGAAGAGGGGTCGAGCAGGGAAACGACAGCCTTACTTGTGTTTGCGGAGAGTATTCTGGCTGCCGTGGGGGACACGGAGGGAGAGGCCACACTGGAAGCAGGCAGACCAGGCAAGAAGCTGGTGTGGTGACCAAGTCCAAGACACTGGCGGTCTGAACCAGGACAGTGAGAACGGCACAGGAAAGAGCGCGGTCAGGAGACATGTAGGGAACGGGAGCAAAGGACCTGGGACCGAGAGATGCCTGAGCAAAGGCGAGGGGCCCCTGGATGAGAAAGGAGTATTCCAGTTTCGGAAGGAAGACCTTTAGGCGGCGAGCTTGCCGAGCCCGAGGGCCCGAGGCTGTGTCCTCTGGTGGCTGGTAGTGGAGAGGGGAGCTCTGGCGAGGGATGGAATGGGGTCTTCAACACACAAGCAGCCACTGCAGCTGCCAGAGGGATGGAATGCAGTGAGGGGGTGCGGAGAGGAACATGTGAGTCGGTGACAATTCTGTGAGGTGAGACGAAGTGAGGACCAAGTTAAGGCAGAATATAGACGGTGCTTAGAGAACTATGGCTGTGAAGGAGAGAAGAGAAAAGGGAGGACCTAGAAGAGGAGTTGGGCGGAGAGTTTTTGGTAAAAGGCGGCACAGACTTGAGCAAGCTTTTGTAAATGCTGTGGGTGAGAAGGCAGCCGCACCTGGGGGAGACAGGACCCGAACAGAGGCGGGGCCAGGCAAGGCGCCCCCCTGCCCTGAACCAAGAGGGCAGTTGTGAGAGGTGAGGGTGGGTGCGGGTGCAGCTAAGTGAGGGCCTGTTGGGAAAGGGAGGCAGTTTCTGCTGAATGTTTCTATTTCCCTGTGAAACGGGAAACCTGATCCTCTGCAGGAGCGAGGGCAGAGGGGAGGACGGTGACGGAGGCTCAAGCAACCGCTGCGGAAGGAGAGCAGCAGGCATGGCCAGGCGCCCCCGAGGCCGCTGTCTGTCCAGTGAGGCTGCATTGCTGGAGCCCCCGGCTGTTTGCTGGTGTGATGGTTTTTCTCCACAAACCAACTACAAGCTACTTTAACTGCGATGTAAAATACTTCTAACAAACTCACTTTTCTTTCTTTTTAATGCTGTTTGCTGTAACTAGATTCAATTACTAGAAGATTTATTTTGTCACACGTAACAGCAGCCTAATGCATGCCTCCTCACTGCTGGGAGAAGCACACGCACTAACAGAGCGCCCTGGTGAGGGCTCCGGGGCTCACCTTGAGGTCTCTGTGAACGATCCGCTTCTGGTGGCAGTACTGGACCGCAGACACTATCTGGACAGGAGAGACGCAACATTAATAGTCATCACTGGTGCAGATTCGTAATGAAGATGAAAGTACGTCACAGATGCTCACACATGCTTGAGACTCAGTCCTTGGATGTCTGTAGGGATCTCTAAATATAATTTCCTCATGCTTTCACCTTGTTAGTTTGAAGAAGTTCAGGAGGGAGGCAAGAAGCGATGGGGGCGGATGTCCTTCCTGCTCTCTCTAGATTAACTGGAAATTCTGCCTCTACTGGGGCCCTCGACATGCCAGTACTTTTGAGTGTGGTTCCTGGGCCCAACAAACCACCAGGATCTGAGGGACCCTGGCTGCCCTCAGGCCCAGCTGTCTCAGGTGCAACCTTACCACGCCCTGCAATCAACGTCAAGCCAAACTAGCAGTTCTAGACCATTATGGCCAGGTCTCACCCAGGTTGGTTCTCCTGGTAATTACTTTCCTCCCAGCCAGTCTGCTCCCTACCACACTCTCTTCCTTTTATCTGATGTGGGTTCAATGACAGCAAAAGCTACTTCCCTTCTTAAAGGACCTGTTTCCTCTGCATTAAAGTAGAAGAGTGTAACGAATGTGAACTACGTACCATGAAAACCTTTGCTGTTGTCTCAATAGGACCCTCCTACTCTCAGCAGATGCTGTGCTTTCAGTCAGCTTTTCATTAGTCCTGTGGCTAACACTGAATCAATTGTTTTGCTACAATTTCACTTACTAGTAATTCTTTCAAAAGTCTCCTTTTCTAATTATAAAAGTCCATATGCTCATTACAGAAATCTCAGGAAGTATAGAAAAGTTTACACAAATATGTAAAATAATACAATAATTAATAAATAATACAAGAATACACTGTTTCATGTACTCACAACTATAAACCTACTTTTGCCCTACCCTGTATATACCTGTACTGCCACCAAAGAGAGAGAACATCTCCTGGTATTTTTGTCATGTATTTTGCTTATATAAACAAAACTGAGGCTATAATGAAAATACCACTTATTTCTCCCAATCATTATCAAATCTGAATGGTAAGCCACAGGCACGCACCTACACTGGACATTAGAACTCAGAGGGCTGTTCTATCCGTTGGTATTTTGGCTCAACACGAGCAGCAGGAGAAGCGGGGCTGGGCTTCACAAGATGCGCAGTGCAGTGCGGATTCAGAAGCTCAGGCCTGGTTCACACGGGCACCAGGCTCCAATGCCAACACGCGGCTTTCAGAGCACCTGACACTCAGAAACGCTGTTTCTACCGTGTCAACAGGAAAACTGCGAAGTGAGAGCTTTGTTTTCCCAGAACATAACAGGCTGATTTCCTAGGACACAGGTAACTTTTACCTGATTTCTGCCTGATCCAATTTCCTTCTGATTCCTGCCCAATACTGACATTTCTCTCTTAGGTCTGCTTTTGAATCAGATTTCACAATGTCCTACACTTTCTCAAAGAGATTAAAGAATTTTCTTCTTTGACCTCCAAAGAGCTCAAAGCTAAAATAATGCCATAATAACCTGAAAACACTAAACGAATTCTTGGTTTTCTGCATTCTGCTTTTAAGCTAGAAGCAGGTGCTTCCAAAGGCTGAGAACCCAGATGTTCTCCAGGTTAGCACTGGAATGCAAGCCTAATTCATTTCCAACCACACAGGACAGAACCTCACTACCCACCAAGGTAGAGGTGAAGGGAGAAGATGGTACCAGGAATCCAGTCTCTTTCTTTGAAAAGAACGAGAGCTCAGCCAAAACATTAAAGCAGCGTAAGTGGGAACTCGGATGAGAGTGGTGAGGGAGTGGGAAAAGGCAAGGCCATTTGCTGATGAATACGGAAAGAAGGGCTGGTTCTTTACTTGGTGTGTGGCATACCCTCCACTTTGCCATGAACAGAAAATCTTTTTTCTAGTGAAGTGATGAGAACTATAAATGTTTGGAAGGCGTGGCAATTAGAAATGGAGACGGGAGAAACACCGCTGTCATGCTGGGCCCTTCCAGGCTGGAATAAGCGCTCAAGGAACCAGGAGCAAGGAGTGCACCCACTGTCAGTGCTGGAATCAAGGCACTCACTGTCCAAGCACAGACACTACCTTTCCTGGATGTACAGAGCAAGAGCAGCGCGGGCTTTTTGGACACTTGAGACAATTCAACATGGAGTCGCTGTAGCCATGACAGCTTTATCAAGGGCCAAGTCAAGACTGAGGTAGCGGGATGTAACAGGAACACCCTGGGGAGGGGCTGGAACACCTACAAGCACAAGTCTGGACACGTGGATAAGGACCCCATCTGTAGCTGCTGGGGGCCATAAGAACTCAGAGCGTGGCTGTGCGAGTCAAGCTCGGAGCCCTGCCAGACACCCGCTTCACCAGACATGCTGCCACCGCAGCTGCCTGGCTTGAGACTGACCCACCCCTCCACCTGCAGGCGCCACCAGTGACTGGGACTTCCTGCCAGACGCTTGCTCTACTCGCTTGTATCTCATAAGCTCCTCCTCTCTGTGTGTAACCTGCGTGTGATTCTACTGGCTTATGGGGGAGGTCCCCCTAATAAACCTGGCACCGTGGAAACACACAACCTACACGTGACTTGTTTTGGGGACACGCCCTTGCTCATGACACTAGATCAGTGGTCGGCAAACTGTGGCTCTTTGGCCCCTTGAGTGTGGCTCTTCCACAAAATACCGGCTCTTCCACAAAATACCAACTTCTGCGCATGGGCCACGAAGTTTCAATTGCACTGTACGGGCGCGCCCGCACATGGTATTTTGTGGAAGAGCCACATTCAAGGGGCCAAAGAGCCGCATGCGGTTTGCTGACCACGGAACTAGACCAATTAAGGTTCCTCAAATAAAGGCTTCAGATTCCTGAAAAAAACTAAAAATCACAATCGGGGGAATGTCCAAGTCCCTCTGCCAGGCCAGGCCCCACCAGGGGAAGGGCAGAGATGGCAGAAGGAGTTAGGGGTAAAGTGCAAAAGGCCCCCGAGGGCGGGTCCTGGCTCAGAGCTGCCACTGCGAGCCTCTCCTCAGTTGGTAACCTACAGTCCATTAACGCCTGCAAGTCAGACACATTCCTCTGAATAGGAAGGAATGTAATTTAATGAGGCAAAAAAAAAAATGGTTTTTAGGTGGCCAATTTATAAAAATTAGTACAGCTATGGAAAGGGCCAGACTTGTTTTGTAATAAAGAGAAATTGGAGTTTCCTTCCATAGACAACAGAATAACAGAACTGAAAAGAACTTCAGAATTCAACAAGTATAACTTTCTTCCCCCCCCCCAAAAAAAAGTTTTAATGTTATTTATTGATTTCAGAGAGAGGAAGTGAGAGGGAGAGATAGAAGCATCAATGATGACAGATAATCACTGATCGGCTGCCTCCTGCACTCCCCACACTGGGGATCAAGCCTGCAACCTGGGCACATGCCCAAACTGGAAACCAAACAGTGACTTCCTGGTTCATGGGTCGATGCTCAACCACTGAGCCACACTCGCCAGGCAATTTCCTCTTTTTATAAATAGAAAAACTGAGGCTCAGAGAAGTAAAATGATAGACAAAAATTAGTTTCAACTTTGATATTTAATAGGTTTCAATTCCAAGTACCATTAATATTTTTAAGCTTTTAAAATTAAACTTATAAATAAGCCCTTAACCATAAATAGTAGACTAAACACATTAAGAGAGGCAAATGTTAAAAGAAATCTTGAAAATCAGCTAAAACTGCCTTTCCAGATACTGTGAAAACTGTAAAGGCTCCTATCTATACTCTACCTTGACAAATATTACTGGTATATGTGAATAAAACAAAAATTTCAAAGTTCTGAGAGAAATGAGGCTACCCTGCCATTTAAATAAAGAACTTATAGCCAGGGGGGACAGTCCAGGTGGAAGTATGAAGTACCCGCTGCTTCCCTTCCCTTCTTTTGCATCAGGGTGGCCAGCCCCACCACCACTTGTTCTGGTGAAGAGAGTTTTGCTGGAAACAATCGTCTGAGCCATCATTTACATATTGTCTGCAGCTGTGTCTATACTACAACTTCCGAGTGAAACTGCTGCCACAGACTGTGCGGCCCCCAGAGCCTGAAATACTTACTATGTCACCCTCTACAGAACGAGCGTGCTGATTCCCAGTCCAATAACAGCACAACCTAATGAGTACAAATTTTGAGTTTTGATGTCACAGGACCAGACATCAAATTTTGGACAAATTATTTAATCTGCCTGCGCTTCAGTTTCCTTATTTCTAGGAAATGAGCATGATACTCCTTAACTCACAAGGTGGCTGGATTTACGTTAATGTAGGTAAAGCACTTTTCCCAATGTCTGGCAGGTAGTGATCAATAAATAAATGGTAATTATTATTGTTAAAAACTTGGAAATAGTTTTAATTAGTATAATCATATTATGAAAGGCTCTGGTTTTTAAGGCTCAACTGTCAAAAACTAAGGTTAAGAGTGAGGCTAGCCCTGCCGGCATGGCTCAGTGGTTGAGCATCGGTCGACTTATGAACAAGGAGGTCACGGTTCACTTCTTGGTCAGGGCACAGGCCCTGGCTGTGAGGCATGCAAGAGGCAGCTGATTGATGATTCTCTCTCATCACTGATGTTTCTATCTCTCTCTATGGAAGACAGTATGGAGTTTCCTCAAAAAACTAAAAATGGAACTCCCATTTGACCCTGTGATCCCACGTCTAGGAATATATCCCAAGAAACCAGAAACATCAATCAGAAAGGATATATGCGCCCATATGTTCATAGCAGCACAATTCACCATAGCTAAGATCTAGAAACAGCCTAAGTGCCCATCAGTAAATGAATGGATTAGAAAACTGTGGTACATCTACACGATGGAATACTATGCTGCTGTAAAAAAGAAGGAACTCTTACCATTTGCAACGGCGTGGATGGAACTGGAGAGCATTATGCTAAGTGAAATAAGCCAGTCAATGAAGGAAAAACACCACATGATCTCACTCACTCATGGATAATAAAGACCATTATAAACTTATGAACAAAAATAGATACAGAGGCAGAGCTGCCTCAAACAGATTGTCAAACTGCAGCGGGAAGGCCGGGGAGGGTTGGGGGGGGGAGGGGTAAGAGATCAACCGAAGGACTTGTATGCATGCATATCAGCATAACATAAGACACTGGGAGGTAGGGGAGGCCGGGGGATTGTTAAGGGGGGGGGGGGGGAGCCATATGTAATACTCTTTGTAATACTTTAAGCAATAAAACAATTAAAAAATAAAAAAATTAAAAAAAAAATAAATAAAAATATGTTAAAAAACAAACAAAAAAACCTGAGGCTAAAATCCCATTAACAAAGCCAGAAACAGAAACCAAGGCTATCTCCTCTAGAATAGTGCCTTAGGCACAAAAGGCACTTAATAAATTTTTGTTGAACTGAATGGCCAACCCCTGCTCCATCCAATGGGCCCTATAACCATTTATATGTGCAGACACCTGTTCGTTTCAGGGTTTGAGATTACTTTATCAAATTAATAAACTAAAGGTACGTTAATTCATACCTGTCTAAATTTAGCTCTTGCTTCTTTTTCCTTCATTCTTCCATGTGCAACCAAATAGTCAAACACTTCACCTATAATTGAGAGAAATAAAAGTAAAAAGAAGTCCTACTCTGAGCATCAATTTTCCATAAATCGATAATGTTTCATTCTTAGCAATGCCTTAATTTTATTTTTAAATATAGGTATGAAGATAAACAGAAATATGTGGAATTTAAACTATGTCAGCCTTAAGTTCAACTATAGGTAAAGTTCATCTACAAAATCTTGAAGCTAGATAAAAGCCCTGAAATTAAATTATAAACTTTCATTTTAAATATTATTTTTAATATGCTTTAATAAAAACTTAAAAGTGAAAATTAAAAGTGAAAATGGATGTTATTTTTGTTAAAAGAGGATGTCTTCACTATAGGACTATGACAAACTAGCACTTCATGAATATATTCATTCATTCAACAAATATTTATTGAGTGCCTACTAACTGCCAGGCACCGTCCCAGGCTCTGTGGAAACAGAGTGGTGAACAAAGCAAAGTCCCTTTCCTTGTGGAGTTTACATTCTCGTAGGGGAGACAGGTAGTAGACAGACAAGTGAATATACAGTATGTCAGATGATAAGAAGTACTGTGGAGAAAAAACGGACAAAGGAACAGGAAGTGTGCTTGTGTGTGCAAACATTTTGCTGACCAAGGGCAGCAGTGGATGGGCACAGGAATGGGTAGGAGGGTGGGGTCCGGAAGAGGCTGGTGGGCTTTGGTCAGGATTCAGGCACAGCGCCAAGTGAGAGCAGAGGAGAATATAAAATGGCTGACCTCTTATAAGGATCACTCTGGCTGCTAGAGGGAGAAGCAGGTTAGGGGTGGGGAAGAGACAGGATGAGAGCGCTGGGCCTAGAGTGGGACAAGGCAGCGACGTGAGAAGGGAGGAAATCAGGACAAAGTGTGGGGGTACAGCCAAGAGAACGCGTGGTGGACATTTCTTGGGGAAGAGGGGTGACATTCAACGAATGTATCAGTACTGCCAACTGCTTATCAATTTGGAATGAAGAAACACCTCTGAAATCCACAGAAAGAGTCCTAATTTAACAAACATGGTATAAAATGTGTTCAGGAAAGAATCCTGTCTTCTTCATACAAAGACCACCACCACCAGCTTAGCGACAACATTTGACAAAAATATTTTGTCAAATATTTGGCTCAGTGCTTGATTGTTGATCTACGAACCAGGAGGTCATGGTTTGATTCCTGGTCAGGGCACATGCCCAGGCTCGTGGGTTCGATCTCCAGTGAGGAGCGTGCAGGAGGCAGCCAATGAATGATTCTCTCTCATCACTGATATTTCTCTCTCTCTCCCCCCCTCTCTGAAATCAATAAAAAAATATTTTTAAAAACATTTTGATACTTAAAAACAGCTGGTTCTGAACATAAATATTTTTGAGGAAAAAGTCATTCTGAATTGCGATGACTATCTCTGCCTTTTTAAGCCTTTAGCCCTAATGGATACATTTTTAAACAAGGGAGAATATTTTTCATTTATCACTTGATTGCATAATGATCTTTTAAAAAGGTATTACATGTCAATTAACACCAAACAATTCATTTAACTGTGATGACTTCTGAAGTTAAATGTCAGCTCCTAAAATGTCAGCATTTTCTAAGGAAATGACCTTCCTTTTGCAAATAGAACACAATGTCAAAACAAGTAGCTAAGCCCTAGCCGGTTTGGCTCAGTGAATAGCATGTTGGCCTACGGACTGAAGGGTCCACGTTTGATTCTGGGACCCTGGTTGGGGTGTATGCAGAAGGCAACCAATCGATGTAATTCTCTCACACCGATATTTCTATCTTTCCCTCTCTCTTCCACTCTCTAAAAATCAATGGAAAAATACACTCCAGTGAGGATTAAAAAAACAAAACTAGTTAAAATGTGAAAACAACTAAGGATATATGCATATCATATGAAAAACAGTTTTGACTTAAAAAACATTAATAAATTAGACCCACTAGTTATTGTAGGGGTCTGTCCCTTCCTCACACCTAACCTGCTACTCCTTCATTTCATATTCTCCTCTGCTCTCACAGATAAAGTCCAAGTCTGTCAAAGTAATTTTAAAACAATTTTATAAATTCAAATATAATATAAACCTCTTAAGAGTTTTAGGAACCATAAAATCATACTGACAATTACTAAGTTATACATCAGGAATTCATCCTACATCTGTTTTTTCCTTATTAAAAGCTAGAGGCCTGGTGCACAAAATTTTTGTGGGGGAGTGGGGTGGGAGGTGTACCTCAGTCCGGCCTGCACCCTCTTACAATTGGGGACCCCTCAGGGGATGTCTGACTGCCAGTTTAGGCCCGATCCTGCAGGGGATCCCCTGCGGGATTGGGCCTAAACCGGCAGACAGACATGCCTCTCGCAATCCAGGACCACTGGCTGCTAACTGCTCACCTGCCTGCCTGCCTGCCTGCCTGATCACCCCTACCCACTCTGCCTGCCTGCCTGATCGCCCCTAACTGCCTCTGCCTCGGCCACCCCTGCCGCCACGGCTTCGTCTGGAAAGATGTCCAGAAGGTCGTTTGGCTGGCGGGTCTAATTAGTATATTATACTTTTATTATTATAGATGTATTAGCACTCAGATTAAGCTGCTAAACAGAAAACCTCTAAAGCAGTGGTTCTCAACCTTCCTAATGCTGCGACCCTTTAATACAGTTCCTCATGTTGTGGTGACCCCCAATTTCATTGTTACAAATTAAACATAATTAAAGCATAGTGATTAATCAAAAAACAACATGTAATTATATATGTGTTTTCTGATGGTCTTAAGCAACCCCTGTGAAAGGGTCGTTCGACCCCCAAAGGGGTCGCGACCCACAGATTGAGAACCGCTGATCTAAAGGCTATCTATCTCTTAGAGAAAGAATAGCAAACAGCGGCTCTCTCCACCCAGGTCAGGGGCCCTGTGGCTGATGGAAGGACACTGGACAGGACAGGTGAGAAAGCTCTTGGATGAAGGCTCAGGTCCTGCCCCTAGTGATGGAACTGCTGGCACAGAACAGCTTTCCAGGCTTTAGTCTCATCTGTGATATGAGGTAGGTGTCCTGGATGATTTCTAAGATTTCTTCCCACTCTATATTCGCTGATTCTGCTAAACAGAAAAACACCAGACTGGGGAAAGACAGGTAGTAAATCTAATGAAACTTTTATTGTTCAAAATGGCAAACATGAACAATCACACAGATGTCCTGAAAGCTGACAGTGCTTTATGAGATGATTAAAAAAATGGCCAAAGCCAATATACCACCTCCACTGATTAACGCTTTTTAATGCTCCTCAGAGGAGGGCCATGTTAGCAAGTCAGAGAAACTCAGAGACATGTGACCTATCAGGCCACTCTGCCATGAGGGGAACTGGATGGACTGACCCCACCTCTTTCCCAAAGCACATCCTCTTTCCACTAAAACTGGGTGCTTCTTAGATGTTTATGTTTTTTTTCTTTAATATCCTTTATTGATTTTAGAGAGAGGAAAGAAGAGGAAGAGAGAGATAGAAATATTGATGAGAGAGAAACATTGATCGGCTTCCTCCACACACCTGGGCATATACCCTGACTAGGAATCAAACCAGTGACCTCGTGGTTCATGGGTCGACACTCAGCCATGGAGGCATGCTTGGCTGGGCCAGATGTTTCTGTTTTGTTCATATTTAAGAACAATCTCTACAACACTGTACCTAAAATTGATGGGAACAGAAAGCCATGACCAACTATATAGTGTCAGAAGGCTGAGGCTCCAGGCCTGGCCAAGTGACCACAGTGAGACTTCCCAGACTCCTTGCCTCAAGGACAAAAGGCCATCCCTCACTGCCCGGCCACATCATGGAGTCATTGTGAAGCTCAAGGACAGATCAGGTAAGAGAAGGCACTTGTGTACTGTAAAGGCTACACAAATGAAAAGGTTATTAATATTTACTCTGTAAGATGAGTAGAAAGTATTAGAACTCCATAGAGATTTTCAGTTCTTCAATAATCCTTCAGCTCTTCCTACTCCTAATCAATTGTGAAAATACCAACTAAATTCTTCAACCACACATTTAAAACAGAAGTCCTATAACTAATAACAAATTAGGAGTACGAAAAAGGGATGTCAGGGGTGTGTCTACTACTTGCTCACAACAGGCTTCCCATCTTTTATTCAATGGTTAACTCACTACAATGAGGCTACAATTTAACCTTTTGTCTTCAGATTTCATAATCTCAATAAAAGTGCTAATGAAAAAATAAAACCCTAACCAAAACAACTTAAGCTATACTGTAGCGTCAAATAGAGTATGTCCCCAGTAGTTTATAATTTTATAAAGTTAATTGAATTCTTATTTGTTGAGAAAATGCTATGTGTCAGACACCATGCTAGAAGTAGGAAACACCCAAAGATAAGCAGGACAGCTTCTGACCTCCACAAACTCACACAGGGTCCAACAACTACAAGCCTACCATAAAATGAGAATCTCTGTGAAAGACAACAGCTATAAATACGGCTATATATATTCATTTCAGAAAAATGTCTACCTTTATATAAACGTGCAGGCAAATAATTATGAGTCCTTAATATTTAAGGAGACTCTAATCACATGCACTATAACCATCACTTCTGGTCGTGGGAAAGATGGACAACAAGGACATGGAAATCTGATGAGGAAAAGCAGGTCTATTTCAAACAGGCTAATATCCAGGGTTATATATAAAAACCCAAGTACATGAAAGAAATAAAATGTGGTGTAGACACACATACACGCACACAGGAATATTATTCAGTCTTAAAAAGGAAGGAAATCCTGTCACATGCTACAACATAGATGAGCCTTAAGGATATTATGCTAAGTGACGTAGGCAGTCAAAAGGACAAAAACGATGATTCCACTCATGTAAGGTCCCTAGAGCAGTCAAAGTCATAAAGACAGAGAGCAGCATGCGGCTGCCAGGGACTGGGGGTGGAGGGAGCAGGGAGCCAGTGTTTAATGGGACAGAGCTATAGTTTTGCAACATGAAAAAAGCTGTGTGGATAGAGGGTGGTGATGGTTACACAACAATGTGTATTACTTAATGCCACTGAACTATATACTTTAAGTGGTTAAAATGGTAACTTTTATGTTGTGTAATTTTACCACAATAAAAAAATCCAAGTATTGGATATCGTCAATTTAAAATGTTAATAGTGAAACAATCACAACCCACAGAACTGCTAACAGCTGGCTTTTTTGATTTTCATCCGAGTGTATTATGACTGTGCATATTAAAGAAACCTTAATAATTATCAATATGGGAATCTACTCTTCCAAAAGGAAAGAAAGAAAAACACATGTAAGTTTCTTACCTCCACTTGCATACTCCATGATTAGGTAGAGTGTTTTGTCAGTTTCGATGACTTCAAATAACTTCACTGGGGGAGGGGAGAGGATACAGAAGAAACAGATGTTTGTGTGCATATACTAGGTACATATAAACTGTAACTACAAAAAGTAACTATTTTCTATTAAAGATTTTAATAGATGGCCCTCTAAAAACTGCTTTTAGGACATTTATTATATATTACAACAACAGAAAATATTTTGTTAAGACCTCAGAATTCCATAAAAATAACAGTTCTTTCTGGGTGCTGTGAGGGTGTTCCTGGCGTGCACACACAGCTGGGGGAGTGTGCCTGCCCATCCTCTCCCGTTGCTGGCAGTGTGTCAGTCCCAGTAGCTTTCTGCCCAGCAGCTCTTCCCTTGCGCCTCAGGAAAAGCCAACTTATTTCACATTCAAACGGCAGGGACTGCTCCCATCAACTCTACTTCTGCAAGTGCAAATCCATTTACTTTTCGTTCTGGCTTCAAGGATATATTTAATTCCATCTGAGCCTTGTATTGCTTGGGAAACATACAATTCTCCAAAAACAAGGTGCCTTTGTTACTATTCTGAAGCCAGAGATGGAAGGAAGTAGAAGGGATTATACTATAATGAACTGAAAAGAACTTTTAAAAGAATTCTTTTCAATGGGTCAGAGTAACATTATTATATCAGATCCTGTGACAGAGAGAAATAACCTTTCGATTACTGCTAATTCATAAAACCATAAAAAAAATCAAAATACACATATTTTTAAATAAAACTGAATTTCTAAAGCTATCAAATCACTATTTTGCATTATATACTTTATTTTGGTAATACATACTTTAAAATTAAATTTACTGAAGGGTTGGGGGAATGCTAGTCTTTTATATTTTGGGGTACTTTCTGATGTTTTAACATAAGAGTAATAGGCCAAATAAAATGCCTAACATAGTATTTAATATATGTTTGTTGAACTAATGAATAAAACTATCATATTTCTAAGATGATATATTTGGGTTATCAAGAAAAATCATTGAGATAAATTTAAGACATGTATGCTGGAACACCATCAACATATAAACAAAACCTTTCTCAAATTCCAATGTAAATATTAGCTCTCCTGGGAAAATGACTTTAATCCAATAGTAATTTAAATTTTTAGACATTTAAATCTATTATCAAAGATAATAGATCAAAGATAGGTCAGTTAGTAATAAGTAGAGAGAACTCTAATCAGGGTACAATTTAATTAATTAAAAAATAAAATAAATATGCTTAAGGTAGCTAGTTCTAGGTAGTAGTAATAAAAAGTGTTTTGGATGAAAAGTTGTAATTTAAAAATCAGAGTTGGCTAGCTAACCCAAAGGGTTGAAACAAAAAGTGAAGGCTTTCTTTTTATAACATTCCTTGTTATTTTTCTTTTCTCCAAACATATATTTTACTGATTTTAAGATGTACAGTTTTTCACTTTTTAACTAATATCGCTGATAATGGGATGATGGCTTGGTTGCATTGTTTTTATTTTAGTTCATAAAACAATAAAGCCTTTTAAATAATAGTGGCTCAGATTGGGTGAAATAGAGCATAGTCTTCTCTTCCTGTGCCACAAGAATTCTTAATAGGCTATCCTTAACATCAAACGTCACCTCTTCCACTTCTGAGAAGTGATTCTGATAGTAAACTGATACAACTGGCTGTCTTAAGAGTTATTTCACTTTTGTGTACATATTTCACTATTCTTCTAATCAATATTAAGTGTTCACTATGTACATGATAAAAGAGTTATTTTACTCTTGAAGTAATATTTTTAGACTGCAGGAGCTATCACTGTGTAAAGAAGCACTTATATTATTTTTAAAAAGTTCTATTATGATATGTGGGATCAAAAATTTTCATTGAGATATCTGTACAACAGGTCAGGATTCGGCAGTTTCATACTTTCATCGTGGTCCTGCAATGATGAGGGCAGGACCAGGGCCCTTCCTCATCTCTGAGCCCACCTCATCACCCGGCAGAGCTGTGCAGAGGACACTCAAAACAGACCTGTGCCATATAAAGCAATACATATCAAAATCCCAGTGGATAACTATCCCATGTCTTTTTAAATGGTTCAATGTACAAGTATTTTCTTAGAAAAAAGCTACAGCAAAAGGTCTATCTTTGAAAATCTTAACTCTGACTTAACAGAATTCCCTTTTCTCTAGCTATGAATTAAATATAACTATATTTTCCAATAATTAAAAATAGATTATAATCTAATTATAGATGTTTCTACTGCATTAAAACTTTAAATTAACATGTTCAGGATCTAAGCTTTTAACCCATCTTTAGTAAATTGCAGAAAGTTAATACAAATGATAAACGATTTGGAGGTATATTTTATTAAAAGTGTGCCTGGGCTGGGAAGAGGGAAGACATCTCTCTCCTGGAACACATGATTAACTTTATGAGATACTTTCAAGAATGTATTTAGACCCAAAAATACTTAAGAAAGCAGAAAGTACCTATGTTTGGATGATTTAAAATCTTCATTATTCTTACTTCTCTGAAGAGCTAAAAAACAAACACACAATCCCCCCAGAACAGGTTATTACACATTATCTTCCACTGTTGCAATAGAAATTTACATTTTTACCTAGAGGCCTGATTCATTGGTAACGTTCAGTAGTTCACATCTAAGACTAACATGATAGCAGCACAGTGTAACCAGGAAGCAGCTTTAACCCAAGACCACAGCTCAACTCTCTCTTGTGAAAAAGCAGAGGTGCTAGGGACCCCACAACTGGATGCTACTTTGCTGTCGTGAACACAGATGACTGGATTCAGGCAAGAATAGTTTGTGACTAGGTTTAGTCTGACTCAGTGTCGCCCCAGGGGTTCTAATTCTGTAAATCTAAACGCAGAGTCCCAGTGAGCTACATCCTGAGTGTACTGGACTTATAATGCCAAGTAATCCTATGAGAGATTTTCAAGGAGACCATGGCAGGAGTCCTCACAGGCTCCCTTCGTACTCGCCATGTGGCATGCCCTGGTTGATGGGACACTATCGAACCTGAAGCAAGCAAGGGCAGGACAAAAGGTTTGCGCAGCGGGGCTTACTTTCTTGGAACGATGTCCTAACATGAAGACAGTTTAGCCTCTTTGAGGATGAAACACTGCCCGTAAAGAGACCATGGTTCCACCTGAGGGCAGCCCACCAACTTGCCCCCTGAACGCTGCCACACAAGCGGACCCAGGGGAGACAGAATGCACTGCCTCGTCAGGAGCAGCAGAGCTCCCAGGCACCACATGGAGTGAGGAGAACAGTCAACTGCTGCTGTCTGAACAGGTGCTGTCAATTCAGGAGGCACAGCATGATGGCCGGGGCTAATACAGGATGATCTCAGAAAATAACAGGAACTGAGGGGCCAGCCCACCCAACCCTCTGGCAAACAAGTGGAGACAGAAAAAGAGGAAAAGACCGTCCAAAGTCCGTGGGCAGTCTGGCCAGACCAGGTCTCTCAGCGCAGTGTCCTGCCACCTGCAGGAGACAGGGCTGGGGGAGCTCTGGAAGGTGAGGAGGGGCTGGCTACGTGCAAAAGGAAGTTTCGAGAAACCACAAGGCTCTGGCTGTGCTGGTCCTCGCCCACCATATCTAATCTAGAGGTGGCCTAGCAGCTAACAACTGAGAGCACGGAGACACGGATGTATCTGACCTACAAACTGAGCTCAGAGCTTAAAAACACGGAACCAGATGCACAGACTTCCTGTCTGGAAAACTGACTCATCTCCAAAAGCAGGGGCGTGTTTATCACCAACATAAACACCTCTGGTGGCTGCTGTGGCCATTCTCAGATTTGATGTTCCAGATGAGAAGATTGCCACCCTGACAGCCAACCATCAGGCCTGAGTTCTTTCTTAGCTTCCCGCGGCTACACTGACACAGAAACCCCGTTTCCCATCTGTAGGAGTTGAATGAGTAGCTGTAGTTTGAATCTCCCAGTTACTGCCACAACAGCGAAGTCAGAAGAGCTCTAGGTCGGCTGCCACACCCCACGGCGGCCTCTGGTCATCCCTCCAACCTCCACTCGGTCCCTGCTCCGCAACCTCAATTCCTGTCCGGTCCCAGAACACACCCAGCTCTTCCTTTCCTTGAAAGTCTTGTCTCCTTTTCATCCTTCCGGTCTCAGGGAGATTCTCTGAAAGCCTCATCCCAGCCTGTCTCCCTTGTTTCACAGCGTTTTTTAGGTTGGGATGGTACATTTTGGTGGACCTATTTATTGGCACCTCACCATCCACAGGGAGCACAGCTGTCTCCTTTTACTCCCCCGCAGCTGAAACAGCTGGCACACACAAGAACCCATCTGCTAGAGAAATGTCTGCGAGAAAGTACTAACGCTCGGGAAGTACGGCAGGAGCCAGCCTCCTTGGCAGTCCGTGACCACACCGCTTGCTGCAGAGCTGTGAGGGGTCTGCTGGCCAGAGAGCAGGCTGCAAGAAGGCAATTGTTTTTTGAAATTTCTACTAGCAGTACAGCACTGAAACAAAATAATTAGAACCAAAGGGCAGAAAAAAGATGGACTATTCTAGGAGTTCAAGGGGGAGAAAGCGCGTGTGTTAGATGGCACCATGGAGGAAACGGAACTATACAGGGCCTAAAAAAGGTGCCCCCAGTAGAAAACGGGCTCTGTGTGCTCCATGGGTCTGAGTGGAGACACGGAGGTGTGACCAATGAGAACCAAGTGACCTTTCTTGCACAGAGTGTGCTTCCAAGTGTGGACACCAGGCCCCTGATCAATCATGAGGGTGCTGGTACCAACTGCAGGTTTCTGGGCCCCACCAGTCACCAGATCTGAACTGGTCCTTGAGAATCTTACTTTTCAGCAAGCACCCCAGGTCTGGTAGTTTTTTTGTTCTTTTTAAAATATATATTTTTAAATTAATTTCAGAGGGGGAGGAGAGAGGGAGGGAAGAAGAGGGAGGGAGGGAGGGAGAGAGAAACATCAATAATGAGAGGGAATCATTTATCGCCTGCCTACTGCACACCCCCACTGGAGATCGAGCCCACAACCCGGCATGCGACCTGACCAGGAACTGAACCTTGACCTCCTGGTTAGGTCAATACTCAACCACTGAGCCACACCGTTGGGCAGGTGTGGTAGTTTTTAAGTAGGTCCACAAATTCCTTGACAATCTTCCCCTCGGAAGGAAGAACTTAGTATCTCCCCCTTTGAGTATAGGGGGCACTTAGTGCTTTGCTTCGAGGGAACAGAGTAAGGCAGAAGCAATGGTGGGGGCTTAAGAGACTGACCGGGCCAATAAAAGGCACTGTGGCTCGGTGAGGACAGGAGTTCCCAGATGGACAGGCCCGGGTGGCAGGGAGACCTCACGCCCACAGCTGGGAAAGTGCAGTCTCCTGAGGGCAGCCAAGCGAGGCCTTTGGAAGCGATCACCAGCCCCGCACAAATCTGCGGAGGCCTGCACTGTGGCTCTAACCGAAGAGCACCTGAGTCAGACCCGCACAGCTGTCACTCCCTAACACATGACTCAGAAACTGCGCGGTAACAACGTTGCGTTTCAGTTGCTAAGCTTTGGAGTAATCTGCTAGAGAGCAGTAGGTGACTGCTACACTACAGACAGCACATGAGGGTTCCTGAGTTACAGCAGGCGTCACACAGAGACAAGCTGTGAAAACAGAGGAGAGATGTACAAGCTTAACTGTGCAGGCAGAAAGAGCCACCCAAGGTTCCCTAACAGGCAGTCTCTATCAGAGTCATGCTAACCTCTAGCAGGTAGAAATGAGTTAATACACTTACACCAAGTCAAGCACGAGGCTAACAGTTATCAAGTGCCGTGTCTGAAGCAGAGCCAGAAGCTTCACATCCATGATCACATCTAACAGAATCGCCCAGGGAGAAACCAAGATGGCGGCATAGGTAAACACCGGAGATTGCTGCCTCGCACAACCACTTCAAAAATACAACTAAAAGACGGAACGGACATCATCCAGAACCACAGGAAGGCTGGCTGAGTGGAAATTCTACAACTAGAAGGAAAGAGAAAAGCATACCGAGACTCAGAGGAGGTGCAGAGCGGAAGTAAAATACAGAGGTACAGAGGCGCATGCGGAGAGGGTTGGCGGCTGAGGGCACGGTTGTCTTTTTCAATCGAGACGGAGTCTCAAGCTCTGAGCTCCAGTTCCGGGCAAGTCTCTGGGGACCCACTCATACGGGAGAAATTAGACTGTCTGGCAATGGTTGGAACTCGAGGGCAGCTTTCTCTCAGAGGTGCTTGCAGCGATTGCTGGGACACTGAGAGGCAAGGCCTCTGAGGGCAGTACTGAGAGCAGCCATAACTGCTCGCTCTGCCCTGTTGATCCCCTGGGACCCCCACCCTGCCCAAGCCATGGAGGCTTTTGCATATGAAAGGCCTGGCCCTTTGCAATCTGATAATTACCTAACAATCTGCAGCTGGCCCAAGGACCCAGGGCAATTTGCATTGCATCACAGCTGGCTCCTGCTGGATAGCCTCAGGCAGAAGCTAGATGAGCACTTCCTTAGAGATCAAGGAGCCAGTGTGCCGGTGGTCAGAGTGGGACCATCCAGATTGCAGGTCCTCGGATCCATAAAGGACACACTCAGGGGGCAGACTCAGTGACCACCAAAGCCCCAATGAAGCAAGTGTTGCCCAGGAGGGGTGTCTCTAGCACCGAAGTTCTCCCACTGCAGACACAGCTGATTCTCACAGCCAATTGGCCTGGAGGTCAATCTCTCCCAGTGTTACCTACAACAATCAAGACTTAACTACAACAAGACTGTGCACAAAGCCCACAAGGGGGTGCACCAAGAGTGTCCTCCTCAGGTAATTGGGGAGGCTGAGCCACTGGGCCCTATAGGACACCTAGCACAGAAAGCCACTCTATCGACACAGCGAAGCATAAAAAAAATGCGGAAACAAAGAAACAGGACACAAATGACAGAAATGGAGGAAAGCAAACTACTGGATATAGAGTTCAAAACCACACTTTTAAGGTTTTTCAAGAATTTTCTAGAAACCGCCGATAAACTTAATGAGACCCTCAAGAAATCTAATGAGACCCTCGATGTTGTGATAAAGGACCAACTAGAAATTAAGCATACACTAACTGAAATAAAGAATATTATACAGACTCCCAACAGCAGACCAGAGGATCGCAAGAATCAAGTCAAAGATTTGAAATACAAAGATGCAAAAAACACCCAACCGGAAAAGCAAAATGAAAAAAGAATCCAAAAATATGAAGATAGTGTAAGGAGCCTCTGGGACAGCTTCAAGCGTACCAAGATCCCAATTATAGGGGTGCCAGAAGATGAGAGAGAGCAAGATATTGAAAACCTATTTGAAGAAATAATGACAGAAAACTTCCCTTACCTGGTGAAAGAAATAGACTTACAAGTCCAGGAAGCGCAGAGAACCCCAAACAAAAGGAATCCAAAGAGGACCACACCAAGACACATCATAATTAAAATGCCAAGAGCAAAAGACAAAGAGAGAATCTTAAAAGCAGCAAGAGAAAGAAAGGCAGTTACCTATAAGGGAGTACCCATACGACTGTCAGCTGATTTCTCAACAGAAACTTTGCAAGCCAGAAGGGAGTGGAAAGAAATATTCAAAGTGATGAATGCCAAGAACCTACAACCAAGATTACTTTACCCAGCAAAGCTATCATTCAGAATTGAAGGTCAGATAAAGAGCTTCACAGATAAGAAAAAGCTAAAGGAGTTCATCACCACCAAACCAGTATTATATGAAATGCTGAAAGGTACCCTTTAAGAAGAGGAAGAAGAAGAAAATGGTAAAGATACAAATTATGAACAACAAATACATATCTATCAACAAGTGAATCTGAAAATCAAGTGAATAAATAATCTGATGAACAGAATAAACTGGTGATTATAATAGAATCAGGGGCATGGAAAGGGAGTGGACTGGCTATTCTTGGGGGGGGGGGGAAAGGGGTGTGGGGGATGCAGGAAGAGATGGAACAAAAATCGTGCACCTATGGATGAGGACAGTGGGAGGGGGGGTGAGGGCGGAGGGTGGGGTGGGAACCGGGTGGAGGGGAGCTATGGCGGGAGTGGGGGGGGAGAGAGGAACAACTGTAATAATCTGAACAATAAAGATAAAAAACAGAAAGGAAAAAATAAACAACAGAAAAAAAAAAAGAAAGAATCTCCCCACCTGTCGGGTGACTGAGAAAGTGAAGAAACTGGTCCCAGGACTCCCCCCAGCTAGGAGGTGCCAGAGCCGGGACTCGGAGCTGTCTGACTCCAAAGTCCACATGCACCGCAGGATTCCACACAAATCCCTTCAAAATTTTCAAGTAACATAACTGATAGATTACAAGCTGCTGCTATAGAAAACCCCAGAGCAATAGATGGCTGGCAGAGAACTTTTTAAAGTCAACAATTTGCATATGTGATAATGCCAGAGATATCATATATTCAGATCAACTGTGAACCTGATGGCTAAAGATAGTTAAATTTGCACAGAAATAATTTATTAAAGAAAACTGGAACATTAGACATCCCCATCAGAGCTGTAAAAATAAGTTTTTAAAGTTTTGTTATAAAAGAACATTTAAGAGAAATTTATCTATTTCTGCTATCTTAATTCAACTTATTTTTATACATTTCATCTTACGCAGTTGCTGGTAGTAAAAAATAAAATGAATACACCTTGGCTGGTGTGGTTCACTTGGAGTGTCGTCCCATCCCCTAGAAGGTCTCAGGTTCGATTCCTGGTCAGGACACGCACCTAGGTGTCAGGTTCGATGCCCGGCCCCAGTTGGTCATGTGCGGAGGCAACCAGTCGATATTCTGCTCTCGCATCAATGTTTTTCTGTCACCCTCCTGACTTCCCCTCTCTCTAAGAATCAATGAACATGGACTTGGGTGAGTATTAAAAACAAAACAAAAACCCAGAAGTGTATAAAGCGAAAGAATTCTCTCTTCACTGAGCAATCAGCACCCTCCACACATCATCACATCCTCTTGTCCTCTAGGAACTGGTACACAGGAGCCAAACACACATCTCAGAAGGGAAAAACTCAGGACTCTGGTGATCAGAATACCAAGGACACCAAACTTACCACATCACATAATAAACAAGTGTGCCAATAGCCAGAACTTGGGATGTACAGGAAGTCCCTTTAGAAAAAGACAATTTTACGAAACAATATAAAAGTGAAATGAGCACATAACAGAGAGAGCTTGGGGGCACTGGGGAGTTCTCGACATCAAAGTGTGACCTACACATCCATGATGAGGTGCTGAGACCCCCTTCTGCACACGGAGGTCTGAGACAAAAGGGACGGGCAGGGAGGCGGATGACAATGTGTGTGAGAAATAATGGAAGGAGGAAATGACCCCCCTCTTCTTAGTAGGAAAGAGCTGCATTGTAAATCCAAGATGAGTGAGTACATATCTAGCAGCCTTGGGTGGAGAAGGAGACACGGTCAGGAAATATTCAGAGGGTAAGAGGAGGGGGGCTGTTGAAGCTGACACCCATGTTGGTGGATACGGATGCCACTGAGACAGGGAAGACACAATGGCTGACAAGGCAAGGCAGGCTGAGCTGGTTTCCGGACACCCCGTGAGGGGCAGTTAAGTGAGGATAGTGAGAGCACAGTTTGCATTTGGTGTTTAGGTCTGAAGCTCAGGACAGAAATCTGGATACAGATTTCCAAATTCTGGGCTAAGATTCCCAGTGTAAAGAGCACTGTGCTAGGAAGGAAATGCCACTCCTCACTGTGCAGAAGGGAGGCAGGCTGGCCCAGGGACACATATTTCAGAGAGAAGAGTCCACAATGGGAACTCAGAACATGCAGGGAGAGAATGAAGTCCAGACGCTGGAGTTGCAGACCAACCTGTGGGCTCAGAAATCGTTTATGTGATCCTAGGATCGAGGTCCTAGATCCTAGAGCACCTCTGGATGCTTCCTGAAGGAACAATGAATGAGGACACACCTGCCTTCCCTCGTCACTGAGCAGAAATTGTCCCTTTGTCTCACTAACCACGCTGAGCACAGCACCTCTGCTGAATGAAAGAACAAATCCAAGACCCTCTCAGGCAAAACCAAGGAAGAGGAGCTGGCAAAAGCCCAGGGTTCATGGAGAAGGAATTGTCAAGAAAATGTGCTAAGAAAAGAAAAAATGTGTCTTTACTTCTCTACACAGAGAAACATCTCTGGAAGGACCAATAGAAACTGATGCCACCGGTTGTCCCAAGGGCAGCGCGCTGGGTGCTGGGAGTCAAGGGGTAGATGAAGACTTCTTTCTATACTTTTTGTGCCCTTTGAACTACATAACTATATTACCCATCTCCCCCACCTCTGAATTTTAAGGAAATGGGTTGAGAAACAAAGAAAAGTGGGGTTTTGTTGATTTAGCTAAAAGAAATTCCTGAAAAACAAGCAGATAAAAATCACTGTGTTTTGATCACTTAGCGAGAAGAGTTTACTATTGCTTTGCATCATGTGAACCAAGGCTGTTTGTTGGTGGGTGAAAGGCAAGCCAATCTCCAGGGAATCAATCGGCTTAAAGTCAAGCAAATACGAGAACTGGCTCAGGAGGCAAAATTTAAGGCCGATTCAATCACTTTTAGAACCACCCTAACATTAAAATAAAGAACAAAATAAGAGAGTCAACAAATGATAGGGAAATATAATAATTACCAGCATCATTAAAGACCATTTGTTGAACACTAGCCCAAAGGGCCATTAGATATTTATAACATCATTCTCGGGCATACAAAATTATCAACTTAAACATTATGTTGCTCTGAAGAAAAGTTCCTAGATTTATTGAATTTCAAGTCCCGCCTACAGTTGCTTTGGCAGGCAGGGCCAAATCAAATGCTGCAGCCCAGGGGTCAGACATTCCCCACCCCTGGTGTAAATGTGCTGCCATGTACTGAACCACAATTTTACTGATGCCATTTGATTACTGCTAAAGTTTTGCTATTATCACATTACAGTGGTCACCCCTGAGGTACACATCCCTGCACATGTACTGGCAGGGTAGATAGATGCCTAGAAATCCAAAGGGGGCCAAAGGGCACACATGCTTGTAAGACCTTGCTAGTGCTATATTATTATCTAAAAATATAATTTACAGCATTGTCAAAATTATGAGATTTCCTGTTTCTCTACACTCTTGTCAACACTATGTGCTATCAGCTTTTGCAGATCTTTAGGATGGTATTGTTTAGGATGGTGAACATTTTTACTTGAATACTGACAATCTGTCCTATTAACTACCTAAGTGGATCTTCTGATTACTTTTACTATGTTATATGGTCCTCTTTCTTTTTTTGTGTTTTGTTTTAATCCTCATCCGAGGATATTTTTTCCCATTGATTTTTAGAGAGAGTGAAAGGGAGAGAGGAGGAGGGCAGAGAGAGAGAGAGAAAAAAAAACCCACCAGTGTGAGAGAGACACATAGATTGGTTGCCTCCTACATGAGCCTAATGGGGGGGTGGGGGGGAGATAGGGAGTGAACCTGCAATCCAGGTATGTGCCCTTGCCCTTGACCCAGAATCAAACCTGGGACCCTTCGGTCCTTAGGCTGACGCTCTAAAAACTAAGCAAAATTGACCAGGGTCTACTGTTTCTTATCAATTTACAATACTTTTATATAAACAGTTGATTGTTAAATGGGGGGGGGTAGAGGCACTGACCCCCACAGTCAAAAATCAACATGAAACTTTATTATTTTTTTAATATATTTTATTGATTTTTTTTACAGAGAGGAAGGGAGAGAGAGAGTTAGAAACATCGATGAGAGAGAAACATCGATAAGCTGCCTCCTGCACATCTCCTACTGGGGACATGCCCGCAACCCAGGTACATGCCCTTGACGAGAATCGAACCCAAGACCCTTCAGTCCGCAGGCCGACGCTCTATCCACTGAGCCAAACCGGTTTCGGCGAAACTTTTATTTTTATTTATTGCTTTTAGAGAGAGGAAGGGAAAGAGAGGAAGAGCGAGGAAAAAGGGAGGGTGGGACGGGAGAGAGGGAGAGAAGGAGGGAGGGAGGGGCAGAGGAAAAGAGAGAGATGGATTTTTTGTTAAGCTTATTTATGCATTCACTGGCTGATTATTTTCTTGTTAATCCTCATTTGAGGGTATTTTCCCACTGATTTTAAGAGAGTGGATGGGAGGGAGGGAAGGAGGGAAGCACTGATGTGAAAGGGGCACATCTACTGCTTGTCTCTCGAATGTGCCCCAAGCAGGATATCAAACCTGTAACCCAGGAACATGCCCTGGACTGGAAATCGAACCCGAAACGCTTCTGTGCATGGGCTGACCACTTAGCGACACTGGCCAGGACCACTGATTGATTCTTGTATGTGCCCTGACTGGGGATCGAACCTGCAACCTTGGTGTATCAGGACAATGCTCTAACCAAATGAGCCACCTGGCCAGGGCCTTGGAAATGCACATGTAACTTTTGACTCCCCAAAAACTTAGCTGTGGGAAGTTGATTCCAAGACCCCCGGCGGATACCCAAATCTACAGATGTTCAAGTGCCATATATAAAATAGCATAAGTCAGTGCATATAGCCGGCCCTTGGCATCAGTGGACTCCCAAACGTGGATGGAAAACAGTACAAGTGTTTGGGGGGGGATCACGTATAGGTGGACCTGCACAGTCCAAACCTGTGTTGTTCAGGAGTCAATTGCAGGAGGAAGTAAGACCTGTCTTCCATGGCATCAGTGTTGAGTACTTATCCAAAGTCACCAGGATCCCCTTTTCTTTGCTGACTTTGCAGGAGCAATCCTTTCAACTTCTCCCACTATTTTATCTACTAATGAATTCATGCTTCCCCTTCCTGTCCTCTTTGTGAGGTCTATCACACTTGGCTAAATACATATTGTTTTCTAATCTTTCTTTTTTAAAATCCTCGCCTGAGAATATTTTTTCCCATTGATTTTTTTAGAGAAAGTGGAAAGGAGGGAGGGAAGAAGGGAAGGAGGGGTGAGAAAGACACATGGATCGTTGCCTCCCTCACAAGCCCCAACTGCGGAGCTGGGAATCCTGCAACCCTGTGATCCTTTGGTGTGTGGACCCATGGACACTCTAACCATAAGAAACACAGGCCAGGGTTCTAATTTTTTTTTTAAAAAATATATTTTATTGATTTTTTACAGAGAGGAAGGGAGAGGGATAGAGAGTTAGAAACATCGATGAGAGAGAAACATCGACCAGCCGCCTCCTGCACACCTCCTACTGGGGATGTGCCCGCAACCGAGGTACGTGCCCTTGACCGGAATCGAACCTGGGACCTTTCAGTCCGCAGGCAGATGCTCTATCCACTGAGCCAAACCGGTTTGGCTAATTTTTTTTTTTTTTTTATTCCTCACCTGAGGATATGCTTCTATTAATTTTAGAGAAAGAAGGGAGAAAGAGAAACATCGACTGGTTGCCTCCCGTAAGCACCCGACTGGGGATCAAACCCACAACCTTTTCGGTGTACGGGATGACACTCCAACCAACTGAGCCACCCAGCCAGGGCGTTTTCTAATTTTTATTTATAAAAGTAGCACATATACACAGTTTTAAAAGGCAAATTACTGCCCTACGGGCGTGCCTCAGTGGTTAAGCATCAACCTATGAACCAGGAGATTACAGTTAGATTCCTGGTCAGGGCACATGCCTGGGTTAGGAGCTCGATTCCCAGGGTGGGGTGTGCAGGAGGCAGCCAATCAAGGAATCTCTCTCCCTCCCTTCCTCTCTGAAATCAATAAAAACATATTTTTTTAAAAATCCCTGATCTTTAAATAATAATAAAAACAGCCCTGGGCAGTTTGGCTCAGTGGATAGAGCGTTGGCCTGCAGACTAAAGGGTCCTGGGTTTGATTCTGGTCAAGGGCACATGCCCAAGTTGCGGATTAGGTCCCCAGTGGGGGGCGTGCAGCAGGCAGCCAATCAATGATTCTCTCTCATCATTGATTCTATCTCTCCCTCTCTGAAATAAATTAAAATATAATAATAATAATAATAATAATAATAAAATGGCAAACTAATGTAGTATCTCTCTCCACCCCCAATCCTTGTTCACAAGGGCAAACACTTTCAAAACTTATTTGCGACCCAGCCGATGTGGCTCGGTGGTTGAGCATCAACCCTAAACCAGGTCAGGGTTTGATTCCCGGTCAGGGCACATGCCCAGATTTCAGGCTTGATCCCCAGGGGGTGTGTGCAGGAGGCAGCCGATTGATGATTCTCATCATTGATGTTCCTACCTCTCTTCTTCTTCTTCTGAAATCAACAAAAACATATAAAAAATATTAAAACAAAAAATACCAAAAAACAGCAACACTGGAATTTGCTGCCTTACTTCTAAATAGCATGCTTATGGGGCTTCTGAATGATTCTTTAGCCCTAGTCCCATGTTATCTACTGACTTCTTCATATGAGCAATGAAGATTTGGCTCTTATATCCTGTCCTCCAACTCACATAACCATGCCTCCTTCCTCCTAATAAGTTATATTTGGCTAAATTACTACATTTACATCATATAAATATTATTTACAACCATGCTAGAAATATATTTCCACGTTTTAATTTTTAATGTTATTTTTTGTTTCTTTGGAGCTAACAACTGCCTCAGTTATTTTGTTCACTTAAGTTTGCTATGTACCTGTCAGTTTACTAATTCACCCTGAAACTTTGTGGCAGAAGTGTAAATCTCTCCAACAGTCAAGTAACCCTTTTCCCTTGCAGATATTCATACTCTGGAGGCCTTGGTCCTGTTCTCAAGACCCACTGTGCTGGACTTCCTGTTCTGGATCCCATGCTTTGCTCTTTCTTGGTCTCTCTTGCTGTGGTGAAATCTATACCACCAACAGCTCCTGAGCAAGGGCAAGTAAGTGGTTAATTTTAAGACCTTGCATACTCAGGATGTTTTGATTCTGTCTACATTTGATTCAGACAGTTTGGCTGGGTAAAGAATTCTAAAGTTAGAATTATTTTCTCTCAGGAAATACCCCCACCCACCTTTAATGAGATATAACTGACATATAATATTGTGTAAGTTTTAGGTTTACAATGTGATAAATTGATACACATATATATCATCAAACCTTTACCACAATAAAGTTAACACATCCTTCACCTTACAAATTATAATTTTGTTGTTATGGTTATGGTGAGAACATATGAATCTACTCTCATCGCAACCTTCAAGAATACAACACAGTAATATTAGCTACTGTCACCATGCTGCACATTAGGACACCAGAACTTATCCACCTTATAATTGTTTATACCTTTAACCACCATTTGCCCATTTCGCCCAACCCCCACCCCTGGCAACCACTGTTTCTGTGAGTTTGGTTTTTTAAGATTCCACATATAAAGAAGATATAGTACTTGTCTCTTTCTGACTTAACTTAGAATAATGTCCTTAAGTCCATCCATGTTGTGGCAAATAGCAGGATTTCCTCCTCTTTTTCTTTTTTTCTGGTTGAATAATATTCCTGTGTGTGTGTGTGTGTGTGAGAGAGAGATTTATGTTTCTAAGTTTAATCTATGTAGAAATCTGGCTCTTCAGTGACTTTCCGAAACTAGCACCACGCGCTCCTCTGCGGTCTCCCTCTCCCTCCCCTGGTGCACTACCTTTGCCTTTCCCTTTCCTGAGCTCCAAGGGCCTTTCTTTTGTAACTTGTTTCCTGAGCCTATGAAGCCCAACTGGCTCATTTTTACTACCTTTGTAACTTTCTAAATAAACTTTCTCTTATAATTTGAGAAAAAAATAGCCCAATGAATCACTGGTACAATTAAAAATAAATTCTAATATTCTCAATTCTCAATCTACTCTTAATATCAAGCTTCTTATTATTTCCTGCTAAAGAGAAAATAAGTCTGGCAATAAATTAAAAAGTTTCCCAGAAGGCAGGAGCAGCACCAAAGCTGGGTTTTCTTCCATTTCTATTACTGCTTTTGACAATGAAGAAATATACATCCATTATTTATTTATTTTTTCCTAGCTGGTTTGGCTCAGTGGATGGAGCATCGGCCTGCAGATTGAAGGGTCTCGGGTTCGATTCCAGTCAAGGGGACATGCTCGGGTTGTGGGCTCAATCCCCAGTGTGGGGCATGAAGGAGGCAGCCAATCAATGATTCTCTCTCATCATTGATGTTCCTATCTCTCTCTCCCTCTCCCTTCCTCTCTGAAATCAATAAAAATACATATTTAAAAAAAAAAGAAATATACATCCATTTTTAGTCTCAATACATCAAATATGTATAATCAATAAGGACTTGTCTTCAATTTCACTTACCACACTCTGTTTCTATCAGTGTACCAGATCCATCACACTGATCCCAATACAGATGCCAGATTGTCAATAATATTCAGGGCTAATAACCACTTTTCTTAATGGCCCGAATTGTTAGCCTGCTACAAGTCAACATGAAAAGAGGAAGGTATTAAGACAGGAAAAGATGAATAGACTTGTTCAATGAAAATGACTTATGCTTCACCTGATGGGGAAGGGGAAGGAAAGAAGTGAAGCTACTGGGTAAGGAGTCATTCCCAGGAGAGTCAGAGAGAGGAGGAAACAGTCATCAGTGGCAGCAGTCTAAGACTTAGGACACTGGGGGAGGTTAGCTTTAGGAAGGGAAGGGAAATGACTAACTTTGAGGGGAACCAAAGAAAGTCTAGGGGCCATTCTCACCTGGGCTGTGCATTGGGGATCCCTCAGACTCATCCTGGAGCCATCAAGCCAGGACCTCTGGGGATTTGGGGGGGTAGGGTGGGGATGGATTTTGAAGGAAACATTTTTTAAATATTATATGGTAAATTTATTTATTTTTAACGGGATTTACTCGGGTGATGTTAATAAAATTATATAAATTTCAAGTATACAATTCTATACTACATCCTCTGCCTACTGTATTATGTATTCACCACCCCAAGTTGTTTTTGATTTTTGAAATTCCACAATGATTCTAATGCACAGCTAGGCGGAAACGGCTGGTTTAAGGAGGCTGAAGCAAAGTGGCTGGTTTAAGGAGGCTGAAACAAAGTGCCCACATAAGCCAGCGGTGGTAGTAGCACAAGTAGTTCCATCGTGGGCCACATGAAAAGCATGGGCTGGTCCTCTGCCTCCAAATTACTCAGCTCCCTGATCTGACCCCCAACTCAGATGCCCTGAGATGCCAAATAGGCCGCACGGCTACAGAACCCTAAGCACTGACAGTGGCTCCAAAACAAACACCGGCTTTAAAAAGGAAAAAGCCTGAGTGGGCGTAAGCAGGATTTCTCCGCAAAAGAAACCAAAACCCTGATAAAAATAATCTAGTCCTGGCTGGTTTTCTCAATGGTTAGCGTGTTGACTCAAGGACCAAAGGATTGGAACAGGGGTGGGCAAACTTTTTGACTCGAGGGCCACAATGGGTTCTTAAACTGGACCGGAGGGCTGGAACAAAAGCATGGATGGAGTGTTTGTGTGAACTAATATAAATTCAAAGTAAACATCATTACATAAAAGGGTACGGTCTTTTTTTTTTTTTTTTTTTTTTTAGTTTTATTCATTTCAAACGGGCCGGATCCAGCCCGCGGGCTGTAGTTTGCCCACGGCTGGATTGGAAGGTTCAATTCCTGGTCAAGAGCACGGTTCAATCTCTGGCCCTGGTTGGGGCTCATACAGAGTCAATAATGCTTCAATAATCATTTGGCAACCTACTTTATATTTAGCATAGATTTGAAATTAATGTTCATTCTTTTTTTTTTGTCCTTAATAATTTTGATTAAATTTTTTAAAACATGGGGATTTCCCTTTCTCTCTTACTGAAAGTCTAGATTGCAGAATGGTGCTTGCACTTTACTCGAAAAATGCTTTACTACTGGGCCAGCAGGATCAACTAAAGGGTGTATTCTCCACTAAAGGGCCTGATCAGATAGTTTAACTTGATGAATTTCCTTGTCCAATTTATACAGCATTGAACTAGAAGTGATAGCTAATACAAAGACTCATTATTTTAAAAATACCCCAATAGACTGGAATTATGGTAGAAAACCAGTATTAACACAAATCAAATAAATTCAGGTAAGAAAAAAAAATCAACAATACGCATGAAATAAACTAGGCCTATGCTAAAGGCAATTATTCCTGGGGCTGGCCCAAGAAGCGAAGTATTTACTCAGGAGACTGAACCAAGACCCAAAATAAGCTTGCTATGTTTGCAGTAGTAGATTTAACCTCTATAAGTTTCTAAAAGACAGACTGATGCTAGAGCAAATGAAAAGAACAAAAGCTAATAAATAGAGCATCTGACACTGGAAAAGATGGCATAGTAAGGAGCGTCCTGCATTCCTAATGTGTTTAAAGCTGGCTAACTAACCAGCTACCGTAACATATACTTAAAAAATCAATTATTTCGCCAAAACCGGTTTGGCTCAGTGGATAGAGCGTTGGCCTGCGGACTGAGGGGTCCTAGGTTCGATTCCGGTCAAGGGCATGTACCTGGGTTGCGGGCATATCCCCAGTGGGGGATGTGCAGGAGGCAGCTGATCGATGTTTCTCTCTCATCGATGTTTCTAGCTCTCTATCTCTCTCCCTTCCTCTCTGTAAAAAATCAATAAAATATATTTTTAAAAAAATCAATTATTTCATTACGTTACAAATTTGTTTTTAATTAAATGGTTGCAGTTTAAGAAACCACTTGATTACTGCAGTGCTGACACAGGGATTCACCGTGTCAATCCTACAGTAAAGTCATCGTGTCACAGCATGTTGACATTTGAGTTTCTGCCACCAAGAACACTGAACAACAAAATCTCAGTCATGTGAACCCAGAGGAAGGCTAGGGAATCACTGACAATTTTACTCCACAGATGGACGTTCCTTAGAAGGGCTGAGGCATTCAAGGCTCCTGGCCTGGCCGACATAACCTCCAGCTCACAGTCCTCTAGTTCAGGGCCCCATACTGCTTTGCATAACCCCCCAGGCCTGCGTAGCCCCCACTGCCTCTGCTGCTCAGCCTACGTGTGCACCAACACTGAGAACGCCAGTGCCAACACTGCAGTGACAGCTGCAAAGGTCTTTCCATTCTTTGTTTCTTGGTGAAAACATTTAGATCCTTCCAGGCGGAGGTAAAACTTACTGCAAACCGCGTGGGCTCAGAGTCAGCAGTCCCATGCATCTTTCCATCGCACTGCTGGTCTCGCATCTTTTACCATCCTTTGCAATAAATCAGTAACCTAGTGGGTAACCAGGATTTCTTGAGTTCTGTGAGCCCAGAAGGGATCGTTCGAACCAACAATTTGTAGTTGGTCAGTAGAAGCACAGGCATCTGAGGTGGAGGGCAGTGTTATGGGACTGAACCCTTTACCTGCCAAATCTGATTCTGCTTCCGGGTAGATCGGGTCAGAATTGAGTTGAATTATCAGACACCCTGGCTGGCATTGGAAAATTGCTTGTTGGTGTGGGGAGGCCTCCACACACATGCTGGTACTGGGCCTGGGGACCCTTTCCAGATGTCAATTCCATGAAAGCACAAACTTCCATTTGGTTCAATGTTGTATCCACAGTGCTTAGAACAGTGCCTGGCATATAGCAGGTGTGTAATAATAAGTGTTTGTTAAATTAATGAGTGCATAAATAAACACACCTGCATAAAAGCATGGCTCATGCAATTTTTGGAAGGGAAGGTACAAGGTCTTTGGGGTACAAGGTCTGCTTCTCTCTTTTTAAATTGAATTTACTGAAATGACGCTGGTTAACAAAGTTATACAGGTTTCAGGTGCACAATTCCACAACACATCACCTGTACACTGTATTATGTGTTCACCACCTCAAGTCAAGTCTCTTTCCATCACCATTTAACACTCCTATATCTTCCTCCCTCTCAACTCCCCCCCTTTCTTCTCTCCCTCCCCTAGGCCTACTTCTCTTAAGTACCTAAAATATTCCTCCAAACTTGAAACTATTAACCACTTTATTTAAAAAAAATTTTTTTTTACTTCAGAGAGGAAGGGAGAGGGAGATATAGAAACTCAATGATGACAGAGAATCATTTATCGGCTGCCCCCTGCTGGGAATAAAACACGCAACCTGGGCATGTGCCCTGACCGGGAACCCAACTGTGACCTCCTGGTTCATAGGTCGACGCTCAACCACTGAGCCACACCAGGTGGGTGGGCTTAACTACCTTCTTTATAGCTACTACGAAGGAAAACCTCAGGTTAGTTCCTATCCAAGATTTTATAAACCCTGAATGAGGGCAATTTAGTTACAGTAAGGTGGCACAATAGGATGAAGAGAGCCCATGTTTCAGTCAGACCAATATCTGCATCTTTGTTCCATCACTTACTGACCGGAGAGCTGGACTACACCCACTTCTCAGGCTGTCTCCTCACTGGAAAGCAGCACGGTAAGAATACTGAAGAAGCCGAAACCGGTTTGGCTCAGTGGATAGAGCATCGGCCTGCGGACTGAAAGGTCCCAGGTTCGATTCCGGTCAAGGGCATGTACCTGGGTTGCAGGCACATCCCCAGTAGGAGGTGTGCAGGAGGCAGCTGATCGATGTTTCTCTCTCATCGATGTTTCTAACTCTATCTCTCTCCCTTCCTCTCTGTAAAAAATCATAAAATATATTAAAAAAAAAAAAAACTAAAAAAAAAAAAAAGAATACTGAAGAAACAGAGTATGAAGAAGAAAAAAGACCTATCAGACCAGCTACTGTGAAAAAGTTTAAGGCCTATGTGCAAGAGCGTGGGAGGCACAGGCTCTAGTAGTAATGACAATGAATTCCTATGCATTCATATACAATAGTGATGCCAGGATACTGCTCAGCACAAGTGCTCTATGGTCTGAACTGTGGCAAACATGTTTCATTTAGAATTCATCAATGCTTGACTCAATGTCAACTCAATGTCAACTATACCTATCAAAGAATGACTGCCCGGGTACCCATCACTTACCAGTTAGGGGACTTTGGGCGGGTTAGTTTATCTCCCTGGCATCTATTTCCTGAATAAGAGAACTTTACAACTTCATGAAACTGGAAAGATCAAATGAATACAAAGAATGTATTTTGTTCCCCACAAATTCACATGTTAAAACCCTAACCCACAAGGTGATGATGGTATTTGGAGATGAGCATTTGGGAATTGAGTAGGTTTAGATGAGACCATGAGGATAGGCCTACATGATGGGCTCAGTGCCCTTATAGTAGAGATACCAGAGTATGCTCGCGTGCACTGGTGCTGTGCAACCCCAGCCCTAGACATGGTGGGAAGGCCGCAACAGAAAGAGAACTCTCACCAGAACCCAATCATGTTGGCATCCTGATCTGGGACTTCTCAGCCTCTACAACTGTGCAAAACAAATAAATGTCTGTTGTTTAAGTCAGCCAGTCTATGGTATTTTGTTATAGCAGCTTGAGCAAACTAATACAACAAGTTAATATGGGTAATACACTTAGAACAGTGCTCAGTATATAATAAATGCTAAAATATTAGCGGATATCAGAAGTAGTCTACAGCAATCATGTCCCACAAGAGACCTGGTTAGAATCTACCATTCAATTTTAAGCTTTACTTATTTCCCGTGAGGGGAAAACTGTAAACAAAAACATCTCCCACTCCCCAAAACCAAGACAATAAAAACCTAATTTTCAGCAGGATGCACAATAATGGCAAACAGTCCTTATCCTGTGCCACATACTATCCTCAGCTCTTCCACGGGGTTTTGAATGTTAATTTATTTAATTCTCACTACAGCCCTATGAGGTACTTTATTATTCCCATCTGACAAATGAAAAAACTAAGAGCCAGGGAGGGTAAGTGACTTGTCACAGCAAGGCCGGGTCGAAGCCTGGTGTGAATCCATTCAGCACGGCTTCACTGTGTTCCTAACCATACTTATGCTCCCCTCTCTTCATGTTAACAACGGTCCACTCCAACACGGAAAGGAATGTTCTTAACTTTGGATGGGTTACACTTAGCATACTGGCATATCTTAATAAAGTCTAGTATTTTTAAAAAGGTAAGCTACACTTTAAAAAAATGAGCCCTTACTTACTTCTTAATGATAGATTCAGATTTAATAAGGACCAGACCCAGCAAGATTACCTGCACATAACCAAATCAAAGCTAAAAGTGACTTTGCAAAACCAGGAAGGAGACTTTTTATTATTCATGCTGTTTCAAAACCATCATATGTATACAAAATTATAGAGATCTTTAAAGGTTGCCCTAAAAGACAGTGATAAGGGGAAAATTTTCCAGTGGAGAAAAATATACCTCTTACTAGAATCTCATACTTATTAAATCAATGTGTCAGCCTGAGTATTGTGAATACTTTGCAACTGACACAATTTTAACACCTGTGTTCAAAAGCTGCCTTAATAAGCCAGTCCACATTTTCGGGTAGTGGCAGGATAAAAAAATTACATATTGTTGATGGCAGTGTTCCTTAAAGTGACTGCTAGCTTCTAAGGCTGTGCTCCATGCACCAGGGCTTAAAAGCACAATATAAAGAGAGCTGTTGCCAAAACCGGTTTGGCTCAGTGGATAGAGCGTCGGCCTGTGGACTGAAAGGTCCCAGGTTCGATTCCGATCAGGGGCATGTACCTTGGTTGGTTGCGGGCACATCCCCAGTAGGGGGTGTGCAGGAGGCAGCTAATCGATGTTTCTCTCTCATCGATGTTTCTAACTATCTCTCTCTCCCTTCCTCTCTGTAAAAAATCAATATATATAAGAGAGCTGTTCTTGATGTGTGATTGGTACTGAGGAAGAAAAAAGGCTGAAAGAACTACTATTAAAAGGCCAAAGAGCCCAGCCAGCGTAGCTCCGTGGTTGAGCACCAAGCTGTGAACCAGGAGGTCACAGTTTGATTCCTGATCAGGGCACATGCCTGGGTTGCGGGCTCGATCCCCAGTGTGGGGTGTGCAGAAGGCAGCCGATCAATGATTCTCTCTCATTATTGATGTTTCTTTCTCTCTCCCTCTCCCTTCCTCTCTGAAATCAATAAAAATATATTTTTTAAAAAAGGCCAAAGATGTGCCCTGGCCAATGTGGTTCTGTTGGTTGGAGCATTGTCCCATGCACTGAACGGTCTTGGATTCGATTCCCAGTCAGGGCACATCCCTAGGTTGCGGGTTTGGTCCCCAGTTGGGGCACATATGAGAGGCAACCATTCGATGTGTCTCTCTCATGCTGTGTCTGTCTGTCTCTCTCAAATCAATAAACACACCCTAGGGTGAGAATCTGAAAAAAAACCGAGGGGGGGGGGGAGTCAAATATGCCAGGTCCACTCCACCCTACTATTTTCCATGGAAAATGAACTCAGTGAAGAATTTGAAAGAAATATAGAATGCTTCTAATTTATAAGAAAAGAATACAAACTTATACACACGATTTAAAACAATGCCCGCCCAGCCGGCGTGGCTTAGTGGTTGAACGTCAACCTATGATCCAAGAGGTCATGGTTTGATTCCTGGTCAGGGCACATGCTTGGGCTGCAGGATCAGTACCCAGTGTGGGATGCGCAGAAGGCAGCTGATCAATGAGTCTCTCTCATCATTGATGTTTCTATCTCTCCCTCTCTGAAATAAATTTAAAAATGTTTATAAATAAATAAAACACTGCCTTATAAACCAAAAACATTACACTTACCAATTTATCTAACTTGGACGGATAAGTCTTTTGTGGATGGCTCATACTTGAACTACATGACAAACAATCTCAAAGTCTTATGTGCCAAAATTAATGGTGATGCAAATCTGCATAATCACACTATCAGGCTAACCAGGCAACTTATCATGTACTAAACTGATAATGATAGGACAAACAGTAATTTTAATAATAATAATAATAATAATAATAATAATAATAATAAAAGTATGGCAATTAAAAACTATAGCCAAGAATAATGAAAAAAGCAAGCGACAAAGGAGGAAAAATTATAACCAGCTCAAGAAAGTATTATGATAAAACTAGAGGCCCGGTGCACAAAAATTTGTGCACTAAAGGGAAAGGGGGGTCCCTCAGCCTGGCCTGTGCCCTCTCGCAGTCTGGGACCCCTAGGGAGATAACGCCCTCCTGGCTTAGGCCTGCTCCTGGGTGGCAGAGGGCAGGCCCAATCCCTAGGTGCAGCCCCTGGTCGGGCTCAGAGCAGGGCCGATTGGGGAGTTGGGGCGCCGCCCCCTGTCATGCACAGAGCAGGGCGGATCAGGAGGTTGTGATGCCACCCTCAGTCACGCTCAGGGTAGGGCCGATTGGGGGGTTGGGGCACCGCCCCCTGTCACACTCAAAGCAGGGTCAATGGGGAGGTTGCAGCACCACCCCGTCTCGCACAAAGCAGGGCCAATCCGGGGGGTTGGGGCTCCTTACCCTGTTACGCACAGAGCAGGGTCGATCAGGGGGTTGGGGAGCTCCCCCCTGTCACGCACAGAGCAGGGCCCATCAGGGGGTTGAGGAGCTCCCCCCCCCACCCCCGTCACTCACAGAGTAGGGCCGATAGGGGAGTTAGGGCACCGCCCCCTGTCACACACAGAGCAGGGTGGATCAGGGGGTTGGGGGCGCCGCCCTCTATCACCCACAGAGCAGGGCCGATCAGGGGGTTGGGACGCCGCCACTCTCACACTCAGGGCAGGGCCGATGGGGAGGTTATGGCTCTACCCTGTCACACACAGAGCAGGGCCCGTGGGGGGGGGGTAGTTGGGGCGCCGCACCCTGTCACACACAGAGCTGCAGGGCAATCAGGGGGTTGGGGAGCTCCCCCCGTATCAGGCACAGAGCAGGGCTGATCAGGAGGTTGGGGTGCCTTCCCCTTTCATGAACAGAGCAGGGCGGATAGGGAGGTTGTGGCCCTGCCCCCTGTCACACACAGAGCCGCAGGGCGATCAGGGGGTTTGGGCGCTGCCCCCTGTCATGCTGATCCCTGTGCCGGGAGGCCTCTCGGCTCCGCTGATCCCGGTGCTGGGAGGCACATTACCCTTTTACTATATAGGACAGAGGCCTGGTGCATGGGTGGGGCTGACTGGTTTGCCCTGAAGGGTGTCCTGGATCAGGGTGGGGGTCCCCACTGGGGTGCCTGGCCAGCCTGGGTGAGGGGATGATGGCTGTTTGCAGCTGGTCACACACTCTTCAGGGTGGGGGTCCCTACTGGGTTGCCTGGCCAGTCTGGGTGAGGGGCTGAGGGCTGAAGCTCCCAACTGCTCCTTTTTTTCTTTTTTTTTTTTATTCTGGGCCAGCTTTAGCTCTGGCTCCAGCTCTGAGGCCTCTGCTGCTGAAAGCAGGTATCTGGTTTGTTTGGGTTCTATAGTCGAAACAATGTATAACTCCAGCTCTGAGATCCCAGCTCGCTGAAAGCAGGTTTCTGGGGTTTTGTTTAGCTTCTATATTTGTTACGTTTCAAACTGCAGGCTCAGAGGCCGGCAAGGCAGGCAAGGCAGGCGGGGAACGTTGGTTTCTTCCGTCACTGAAGCAAGCAAGCCTCATGTTAGTTTCAAGCTGCCTGGCTGCCGGCTGCCATCTTGGCTGGCAGTTAATTTGCATATCTCCCTGATTAGCCAATGGGAAGGGTAGCGGTCGTACGCTAATTACCATGTTTCTCTTTTATTAGAGAGGAAGGATTCTCCCCTAGAGCCCTAGCCAGTGTGGCTCAGGGGGTTTAGTGTCATCCGGTACACCAAGAGGTCACTGGTTCAATTCGCAGGGCACATGACTGGGTTTAGGGCTCGATCCCCAGTGGGGGGTGGGCCAAAGGCAACCAGTTGATGTTTCTCTCTCTCTCCCTCTCTAAAAACCAATAAAAACGTATTTTAAATTCTCAATAGAAAACTGCTAGAATTCCAGTTACCTACAAGGACAGTGGGAGATTTGTAACATCATTTGAATTCTGAACACGAATACACAGTAAACTTGTTTATATGCTTAGTTTTAGTTAGTACCAAAAGTCCTTAGCTATATAAAGAAATAAAAGTTTAAGGACATAAATACAATTTCATCTTCAGAACAAAGGACTGGAATTTTTGAATCTGTTCCAGGGCCACCTTGAGAATCCTTAAGGCCCACTATGCCTTTCAGAACCACGTGTTTAAATGCCATTTTTAGTGCAAGGTAAAGTCTACCTCCCTCCCCACCTCACACATGAACAAGGCTTAAAAATTCTCATGACATAAATGGAAAATAACCATCAGGAATACGTTAGGAACGTACACAGAGCATTATACTTACAGTATCTTAAACGTGCAATGCTTTGCCATTTACAAAGCTTTCATAATACCCATTATTTTATTAATAATCCACCCTGAGAAGATGAAATTATCTCCATTTTAAAGATAAGAAGGCTGAGGTCCAGAAAATTAAGTGACCTGCTCAGGGTTAAGTTACATATTTGGCTGTCACAGCCAAGAGTAAAATTCAGGACTTGTTGTCTAGTGCAATGTCTCTGTATCACCCACCTCCCTAGGCCAAATCTAGAAATCAAATGCAATATATAAAAAGCCTTTTAAAAATGAAAAATAGCCCTGGCCGGTTCAACTCAGTGGAGAGAACATTGGCCTGCGAACTGAAGGGTCCTGGGTTCGATTCCGGTCAAGGGCAGATGCCTGGTTTGTGGGCTCCATCCCCAGTGGGGGACTTGCGGGAGGCGGCCAATCCATGATTCTCTCTCATCATGGATGTTTCTACCTCTCTCTCCCTCTTCCTTCCTCTCTGAAATCAATTAAAACAAAAAACAAAAACCAATAAAAATACTAGATCTCATTTTAAAGATTATCAATCATTTGCAGAATGCACCAGTGAAATGCCTACGCCCAGGCCCTACACGAACGATTCAATTTCTCCTGTGGGCCAGTCATCAGGGCTTTGAAGAGGCCCAGATGACTCTAACGTGCACCAGGCTGAGAACTCCTGGGTTACTAGGTGATACAAATGGCAACAGTGTATTACAGACATGTTTTTCCAACTACCATTCAGTATTCCTTTTATATGAATTAATCCACACTCCTTTATTTGACCTCATGTGAATTTAATAAAGCCAAAATGCTGACTTTGAAGATCTATGTATTAGTTACACAGTGTATAATGCTGACTAAAAATGAATTATATGAAAATATGTGGTTCTGTATTATTTTTAAAAACTCTATTCTAATCATTATTTAGAACATTCAATTTAAAAGTACAGCCTTCAGTTTGCTACTAAGAACATTAAAAAGCATTATCTTCAACTGAAGGAAAAAAATCCAATTAATACTACATTTATACAATGCTACATTTAAGTTGTGTTCTTTTGAGGAATACAAAGCTTTACTGTACTAAAACACAGTAAGTAAAATACCAGTAGAGGTATTTAAGAGGCAAATTAGATGGCAATTAGCACTGAAAATCATTTAAAAAGTACTGGATACTGGACCAATCTTACCTTTTGTAGACTTGTTGGATTCAACTGAGTTTTGTCAATTATTTTTATTGCAACCTAGAAAAAAATAAATTAATAAAATTTATGGGTTTTAAGAAGTTGGTACTTACAGACTGGTAGTAATTTTTATAAGTGCCCAGACATGTAGTAATGCTAAAAAAGCAAGTAAACAAACCTCAAAACCTAGTTTAGCATTGTAATAAGATTTTTTTATAAATATCTTAAAATTGAAAACAGGGACTTTATACAAATAAGGGTACTATTATAACAGTTTAAATGAAGACATCTATAGACAAGGAAAAAAGATCTCACAAACCAAAAATTAACAAGAGAGATTACACAATGAAAACACTTCTCAAAATGTACAGCAATGCAGCAAATCTATTCACTATTTACTAACATTATAGTTATATCGGACTCTGCGATGCAAGGGCAGGAACCACAGCTTTTATAGGTTTATACAGCCCAGAATGCCTTGCACACAGTGGGAACTGAGTAGATATATGAACAAACAGGTTGCTGTTGAATATGAAAACTTAACAAAATTTTTTTAAACTATTTTATTAACTGATTTGACAGTGAGAAAGATCAACTTGCTGTTCCATTTATTTATGCATTCTTTGGCTGATTCCTATTATATGCCCTGACTGGAGACTGAACCTGAAACCTTGGTGCATTAGGAGGACACTCTAACCAACTGAGCTACCCAGTCAGGGCAAAACATTTTATTAAAAAGATAGAAAATCTATGCACCCCTATACTCACTGCCGCACTATTTACAATAGCCAGAATATGGAAGTAACTTAGATGTCCATCAACAGATGAATGGATAAAGAAGATGTGATTACACACATGCACACACGTGCGTGTGCACACAGGGACTGGAGTATTACTCAGCAATAAAAAAGAATGAAATTTGCAACAGCACAGATAGGATCTGGAGGGTATTATGCTAAGCGGAAATGAGTCAAACGGAGAAAGACAAATACTGCATGATTTCACTCATATGTGGAGCTAAAAAAAAAAAATCAAAACAAGTGAATAAACAAAACCTGACTCATAAAAACAAAGAACAAACTGATGGTTGCTGGGGTAGGTGGGTAGGAAGTGAAGGGATGGGTGAAAAAAGTTAAGGGGAATACAGTCAATAACAGGGAGATCACTGCACAGTGGAAAATGGTTACTAGACTTAGTGTGCTAATCACATGGGAAGGTAATGTGGAACCACTATGTCAGTGGTTCTCAACCTTCTGGCCCTTTCAATACAGTTCCTCATGTTGTGACCCAACCATAAAATTATTTTCGTTGCTACTTCATAACTGTCATGTTGCTACTGTTATGAATCGTAATGTAAATATCTGATATGCAGAATGGTCTTATGCAACCCCTGTGAAAGGGTCGTTTGACCGCCAAAGAGGTCGCGACCCACAGGTTGAGAACCACTGCACTATGTTGTACACCTGAAGCTAATACTGATGCCAACTATAGTTTTTTCGTGTGTGTGTGTGTGTGTGTGTGTGTGTGTGTGTTTTAAATAGAAAAGCCCTTTAGGCAGTTAAAGAAGGAAAAGAGACTACGTAGTTCCAGACCAATCTGTAGACTAACCAAATGAAACAAACAAAGGTAACAAATGGGTCAAAAGGGATGCATACACCCCAGGCAGTCTAAAAACAAGGCACCAAGACAGACACACACACACCAACTACATCTTCTAGTTACTATGCATCTCTTATCTTAAACTAGAGGCCTGGTGCACAGATTCATTAGTGCACTGGTGGGGTCCCTCAGGCTGGCCTACGGGGATTGGGCCAAATCCGATCTCTGGGTCTGGGGTGTGGGTGAAGCAGATTCGGGGCCAACAGTGCCCCAGCAGCAACCTAACCCACGGCTGATTCCACGAGGAACTGGGCTTCCTCCTCTATTGGTCAGAGTGTGTGCCCCCTAGGGGTCACCGCTTATCATAGCTACTGGATGAATGGTCGAACAGTCGCTTAAGCGTTTATATCTATACTAGAGGCCCAGTGCAAGAAATTCAGGCATGGGTAGGGTCCCTAGGCCTGGTTGGAGATCAGGGCCCATCAGGGATTTTTGGCTGCCAGCCGGGGCCTTCCTTCCCCTGGCTGCTGGCTACCGGCCAGGGCCTTCCTTCATTCCGCACCACTCCCTAGTGGTCAGCGTACGTCATAGCAAGTGGTCAAACTCTCGAGGGGACAATTTGCATATTAGCCTTTTATTATAGAGAAGGATATATAAAAGCCTAAGTGACTGTTATGACTGGTCAACTGGTCACTATGATGTGCACTGACCACCAGGGGATAGATGCTGAACGCAGGAGCTGCCCCCTAGTGGTCAGTGCACTCCCACAGCCAACCTCTCGCAGCCAGCCAACCTTCTGAGTCCCTCCCCTGCATCAGCTGGCCCCTATCAGCCCCAATCAAGAATGGGCGAGACAGCCCCAACTGCCCCGATCACCAGCCAGGGCAAGGGGTCCCACCCGTGCACAAATTTGTGCACCAGGCCTCTAGTATATAGATAACTGACTAAGTACACTTATACCAGCATCCTCATCTGGTCAGTTTGTCATTTCTTTTATAAAGTGACTAGAGGCCCAGTGCATGAATTCATTTACCAGTGGGGTCCCTTGGTCTGGCCTGCGGGATCAGGCCAAAACTGGTTCTCCAACATCCCCTGAGGGGTCCTGGATTGCGAGAGGGTACAGGCCAGGCCAAGGGACCCCACCGGTGCACGATCAGGGCTGGGGAGGGACACAGGAGGTTGGCCAGCCGGGGAGGGACTGCGGGAGGGCTCCAGGGTGTGCCCAGCCTGTCTCAGTCCCAATCGGCTGGATCCCAGCAGCAAGGTAACCTACCAGTCGGAGTGTCTGCCTCCTGGTGGTCAGTGCACATCATAGTGAGCGGCTGAACAGCCTTAGTATATCATTAGCACATTATGCTTTTATTGGTTGAACAGACAATCGGACGACTGGACACCTAGCACATTAGGCTTTTATTATATAGGATTTCTAGTAACTATGGGCATCCAGGATGGGGGAGAGGGGTAACAACAGAAGATGATAGAAGGAAACATAAGAGGGAGACTTTGCCATGAACTGGGGGACATAGCTCTGCTTTGCACCTAAGATCCATGACAACAAATGCTCTTGCCACATATCGGTGAGGCTGTGTTTCCTACTGTGCATCCTTCAGAAAAAAGACCTAATAAGAAGTACCAGTGAAGAAAGGGGTTGCAGCCAGAGTCTGGAAAAAATGCTCAAAGAGTCTCTATGTCAACAGGTATAAAAAATTTTAGTCCCCTTTCTACTCTTAAGATTATTGGTGACCCCAAATGTGGGTTATATCTAGATATTTGCCATATTACAAATAAACTGATAAGTGCAAAAATAACTGAACAATTCATTTCAAAATAATATTCTAGAAATGGTGCTGAGAAAAACAAACATCTATATGCAAAAGAGTGAAATTGGATTCTTAGCTAACATCATATACAAAAATTAGCTCAAAGAGGATCAATAATTATAAATGTAAGACCTACACCTATCAAACTCTTAGAAGAAAACAGGGCAAAAGCTTCACATTAGATTTGGCAATGATCACTTGGCTATGACACCAAAGGTACAAGTAACAAAAGGAAAAAAAGACAAATTGAACTTGATGAAAAATTTTAAATTCTGTGCATCAAAAGACAACATCCAGCTCTTTATCACGGCACTTGGAAGCAGTCGGCTACTTCTGGATGAAGCTGAATATCTTTTTCCTAGCCACTGTCAGAAACTCACTGAAGCAGATGATAAACACAAACTCCGTACCTTTTATGAAAAGCGTGTGGCACAGAAGTTGGTGCTGACATTCTGGGTGAAGAGTGGAAGGCTTGTGTGGCTTAACAGTGGTGGGAACTGCCAACAAGGTTATCCATAAAGAAGGGTGTCTTGACCCATGTCCACCTGCTACGGAGGAAAGGACATTCCTGGAGAACTGGATAAAGGAGGCGCAAATCTGTTTGGGGTTGCACTGTAGATGCAATCTCAGTGCTCTCAACCTGGTCATTGTAAAAAGAGGAAAGAAAGATATTCCTGGTCTCACTGATACCACTTTGTCTCATCGCCTGAAGCCCAAAAGAGTTGGCAGAAGCCGCAAATCTTTCAATCTCTCTAAAGAAGATAATGTTCACCAATATGTTGTGAGAAAGCCCCTAAACAAAGAAGGTAAAAAACCTCAGACCAAAGCACCCAAGACTCAGCATCTTGTCACTCCATGTGTCCTGCAACACAAACACTAGCATATTGCTCTGAAGAAACATCATGGACGAGAAATAAGAAGGAGGCCAGCCCTAGCTGGTTTGGCTCAGGGGATAGAGCAGGGGTGGGCAAACTTTTTGACTCGAGGGCCACAATGGGTTCTTAAACTGGACCGGAGGGCTGGAACAAAAGCATGGATGGAGTGTTTGTGTGAACTAATATAAATTCAAAGTAAACATCATTACATAAAAGGGTACGGTCTTTTTATTTTTTTTAGTTTTATTCATTTCAAACGGGCCGGATCCGGCCCGCGGGCCGTAGTTTGCCCATGGCTGGGATAGAGCCTTGGCTTGTGGACTGAAGGGTCCCAGGTTCGATTCCAGTCAAGGGCACATGCCTGGGTTGCAGGCTCGATCCCCAGTAGGGGATGTGCAGGATGCAGCTTATCAATGATTCTCTCTCATCATTGATGTTTCTATCTCTCGCTCCCTCTCCCTTCTCTAAAATTCAATTAAAATATATTTTAAAAAAAGAAAAAAAAAGAAAGAGGCCAGAGAATGTGCTGGCCATGTAGTTAGGAGAATGAAGGAAGACAATGAGAGACCTGGAACCGATTGCCAGGAGACAGAGGCTGTCTTCTTAAGGATTTTACCTCCATATCTGAGTCCAATCAAAAGTAAGGTTTTTCTAAGAGTAACAAATAAATAAGGTCAGACACACAAAAAAAGTATCAGCAGAGTAAAAAGACAACCCACAGAATGGGAGAAAATATTTGCAAATCATACATCTGATAAGGGATGAATAGCTACAATATATACAGAACTTCTAAAACTCAACAACAAAACAAACCCAATTCAAAAATGGGTAAAGATATGCAGAGGTCAGTAAGCACCTGGAAAAGATGCTCAACATCGCTTGTCATTAGGGAAATGCAACTCAAAACTACCAGGCAGGGGACTCTTTCCCTGCCCCACGTGGGAGTCTGTGCTGTGGGACTCTTTCCCTGCCCCACGTGGGAGTCTGTGCTGTGGGACTCTTTCCCTGCCCCACGTGGGAGTCTGTACTTGTTCTTCAATAAATTTCCGCCTTCGCTACACCAAAAACAAAACAAAACAAACAAAAACAAAAAACTACCAGATAACACTGTACACACATCAGGACGGCAACTGTCAAAAACCCATCAGTAAAATAAGCCTTGGCAAGGATGTGCAGCAAATGGAACACTCGTGTACTTTTGGTAAGAATGCAAAATAGTACAGCCATTGTAGAAAATTGTACAGAGCTCCTCAAAAAACTAAAAACAATTACCATGTGATCCAGCAATTCCACTTCAGGCTATAAACCCCAAAGAATTGAAAGCAGGGAGTTAAATAAATATTTATACACCCATGATTAGCATTATTCACAATAGCTAGGATGTGGAAGTCATCCAAGTTTCCTTTGAGGAGCAAATGGATAAGTCTAATGTGGAATTATCCATACAATGGAATATTACTCAGCCTTAAAAAGGAAGAAAATTCTGGCAGATGCTATAACATCAATAGACCTTGAGGACATTATGCTAAGTGAAATAAGCCAGTCCCAAAAGAACAAATACAGTATGATTCCACTCATATGAGATACCTAGAATATTGAAAATCATAGAGACAGAAAGTAGGTGGCAGGTACCCGGAGCAGGGGGGAGGGGGAATGAAGACAGAGTTTCAGGTTTACAAGATGAAAAAAGTTCTGGAGATAAGATGGTGGTGATGGTGATGATTATGCAACATTATGAACGTATTTAATTCCACTGAAATATACACTTAAAAATGGTTAAGATGGTAAATTTTGTTATGTGTCTTTTTTTTTTTTTTAATCCTCACCTGAGAATATGTTTATTGATTTCAGAAACAGAGAAAGGGAGGCAGTAAGGGAGGGAGAGATCTTCTGAGATCTGGTTTCTTCCAATGACTGGATTTTTTTTTTTTAATTGATGTCAGAGAGGAAGGGAAAGGGAGAGATAGAAACATCTATGATGAGAGCGAATCATGGATAGGCTGCCTCCTGCACGCCCCCCTACTGGGGATCGAGCCCTCAACCCAGGCATGTGCCCTTGACAGGAATCGAACCTGGGACCCTTCAGTCCGCAGGCCAATGCTCTATCCACTGAGCCAAATTGGCTAGGGCCATGACTGGACTTCTGATCACTGGTTTCTTCTGGTTCTCTTCAATATCCACCAAAGATTCTATTCTGATTCTGTTCTTACACGTTTTTTTAAAATATATTTTTATTGATTTTTTACAGAAAGGAAGGAAGAGGGATTGAGAGTTAGAAACACTGATGAGAGAGAAACATCGATCAGCTGCCTCCTGCACACCCTCTACTGGTGATGAGCCTGCAACCAAGGTATATGCCCTTGACTGGAATCGAACCTGGGACCCTTCAGTCCACAAGCTGATGCTCTATCCACTGAGCCAAACCGGTTAGGGCTGTTCTTACACATTTTCATTTTCAAGTAGTGCTATTCAAGTAATAGCTAAGGCAAAAACAGGAGCTCAAATATATGGCATTTGACTAAATCAAACTGAAGTCATTTTATCAAAAGCAAGTGTCCTCAATGTGAAACAGTGTGTGCGTGTGTGTGTGTTTGTGTGTGTGTGTGTGTGTCACTGAAGCCTCAGGAGGAAGCTCCTAATCCCCTCTTCCTTTCAGCTCCCTGTTGGGATGGCTCAGCTACCAAAATAACCTTGGCCCAGAGCTGGGGCCTGTAGAACAGCTCAGCCCTTGAGGTCACCAAAAAAGGAGCCAACTGTGATGCATCACTTCACAGGAAGATGGGGACTGGAGAGAGAGCGTCCGCTCATTCCCAGGTTGTAGAGATGGTTTTTCGGGGGTGGGGTGGGGTGAGGAGTGGCGCACAGCAAAAAGGAGTTCACTACGTGAGGAAGAGGAGACTCCCTGCCACTTGTGTGATGTTCTGGAAATTCCACTGATTCACCCTGATGCCAGACACACAGTGGAAAATTACAAAATAGAAATAAGCTCATGCATGATAAGGGCTTCCCCCCAACATTCCTAAACCAAAAGGGCCCAACAAACCCATAGCACACACCCCTGGAGAAAAACCCTGTCAATTCACTACTGGTCAAAAGATCCGTACAGCTCCCAACAGGTGCTAAAGCACCCACCACCACTGCCAGAGCATGACAAAAAAAGACCCAAGACCTTCAAGACACAGTAGCCTGGAAGAACTGCACATACCTCAGCCTGGGCAGCCATAAAAGATACTACAGAGCAGGTAGCTTACCCAGTGGAAAAGTATTTCCCACAGTCTGGGAAGCTGGGACGCTGAGCTCAGGGTGCCAGCGTGATCAGTTCCTGGTGAGGATGGTCCTCATGGCTTGCACACGGCGGCTTTCTCAATGTGTCCTTACATGGCGGAGAGAGAAAGCAAGCGCTCTAGTGGCTCTTCTTATCAGGACACAAACCCGACTGGATCAGGGCTCTACCATAGTAACCTGTAATTAGGTAAACCTAATGACTTCTACAAAGGCCCATTCTCCAAAACTGCGACACTGGTTAAGGCTTTAACATACGAGTTTTGGGGAACGCAATTCAGTCCACAGCACAGAGACGAAGCCAAACAACTAGAACAGGAGACTACAAAATAAAAATTCAAATTAAAGCCTATCAATACACAACATGGAGAAATGTCGCAAGCATCAAGTGGAGTAAAAGAGACAAACACAAATGATACACTGTATGATTCCATTAGCATAATGTTAGAAAGAAACCCTCCTCTCTGGTGTTAGAGTCAGCACAGCTGTTACCTTGGGGAGGAAGAACAGTGAAAAGATGAGGAGAAGGCAGAAGGAAGGCTGCTGGGGTTCAAGTCATAGCATATTTTTGCCCTTGGTATATTTTGGATCAGGATGATACAAACATGATTACTTTGTGATATTTCATCAAGCTGTACACTTACGATTTAAGACTTTTCTAAGATATTTTATATTTCAATAAAGACTCAGGCTCAGGTAACCAGGGCCGGCCAAGGCTTGCGCTGCTGGCAGTGGCAGCAGCAGAGGTGTGATGGGGCATTGCCTTCCCCTGATCGCCGGGTCACCTCCTGCCCCTGAGGGCTCCCAGACTGTGAGGGAACCCCCTCCAGTATGTATGTGTGTGTGTGTGTGTGTGTGTATATATATATATATTTTTTTTTAAAAAACAGCAAAATCATCAACAAAAATGTGAAAAAGAAATGAACTAAACAAACCACAGAAAGGGCATTTGTTTAGAGTATGAAAGTTGAAACAAGGCAGAGTGTCACCTTGTTGACCTCGACTAGGGAATGCACATTCAGCAGTTCAAACTTTTCACTGCTCTCTGCACGTCCGTAAATGACTGCAAAAGCACTGGGTACTGATTTGGGGACCACAAATACATTTTAGGTAGTGGGTGAGTGTGCAAATATGGAATTTGCAAATAATGAGATCAACTGTATCCGTTCTGGAGACAGATAATGATGGTAATTGCGCGACAATGCAAATATACTTAATGCCACTGACCTGTACACATAAAAATTGTTAAAATGGTAAATTTTACATATTTTTTAAAAGAGTCACAATAGTGTAATTGAGAGATTGTCAATTTGTAGGAATTGTGTTTATGTGGTTTTTCCTTTTCTGCATGTGAACTGTAAAGTCCTGACCTCCGGGTTGTACTAAATGCACTACCACCAACTGTCTTGATACTTTTCAGTCACATCTGCGATCAGAACACGAAGGCTCTTCCACCCTCTGTCCACTTCCGAATCTGCCACTGTTAACTTCCAAATGAAGCAAACTGCCTGGGTAGTAACTCTTTGTCAAGCACTATAGTTGTTTTGAATAAACATTCGATTAAGCACTGCCCGCCCCACCCCAAGAAATTACTACTTGTTGAGTTTCAGTAGACAGTCAGAGAAAAATTCCTGCGAGCACTTGAAAGGGTATTAGAACATTCCTCTCTTTTCCAGCCACGTGTCTGTCTGTGGAAGATCAGGTTTTTTCATACACTTTAACCAAAACAACATACTGAAGTAGTTTGAATGCAGAAGCAGATATGAAAACCTAGCAAACTTCTATTAAGCAGACATTAAAGAGATTTGCAAATAATTAAAAGTGTACTCTTCTCAATAATTTGTTTTGGAAAAGAGTCATTTTTCATAAAAATACATTACTTATATTAATATGTAATAGATTATTTTAAATGAATTAATATATATCTTAAGTTCCTTAGTGTTAACTTCTACTGCAGTATCAATAAATATAACCCATATAAACAAGTTCTCCATGTTTTTATCCTCACCCGCAGATATGTTTTTATTGATTTTTAGAGAGACACGTGGGGGAAGGGGGGGAAAAAGAGAGACAGAGAGAGAGAGAAAAACATAGATCGGCTGCCTCCCGTACATGCCTCATGGATTGAACCTGCAGTCAACTGAGTCACCTGGCCAGGGTGAGAGCCCTCAATTTTATTTATTATTTTTTTTTTAATTTTTTTTTTTAAATATATTTTAGTGATTTTTTACAGAGAGGAAGGGAGAGAGATAGAGAGTTAGAAACATCGATGAGAGAGAAACATCGACCAGCTGCCTCCTGCACATCTCCTACTGGGGATATGCCCGCAACCCAGGTACATGCCCTTGACCGGAATCGAACCTGGGACCCTTCAGTCCGCAGGCTGACGCTCTATCCACTGAGCCAAACCGGTTTTGGCGAAAATTTTTTTTTTTTTATATATTTTATTGATTTTTTTACAGAGAGGAAGGGAGAGAGATAGAGTCAGAAACATCGATGAGAGACAATTTTAAAAATTTAAAGGAATTCTGAGACAAAAAGGTTTAAGAACAGCCTTAGCCATTTTGGCTCAATGGTTAGAGTGCTGGCCCATGGACTGAAGGGTCTTGGGTTCAATTCCAGTCAAGAGCATGTACCTCAGTCAGGTCGGCGTGGGAGGCAACCAATCAATGTGTCTCTCTCACATTGATGTTTCTCTCTCTTCTGTCTCTCCCCCTCCCTTCCACTCTCTCTAAAAATTAATGGAAAAATTATCCTCAGGTGAGGATTAACAACAAAAAAAGTTTGAGAACTGTTGTTAATCAATGGAGCTGCACAAAACAACTGACATTTAGTTTTAATGGTTATGCAGCAATAAAATTGTGAGGGGGGAAAGCCAGGATACAAAATTGCGACCCAAAGTATGTTGAGAAAACATACATATGAATATGTAGAATATACAAAGATAACAATGGTATTCAAGGAATTATGACTGGGATTTTTCCCCTCGCAAATCTCCAAACTTTCTCTAAAGGTAATGTATTCTTCACAGACTAAAAAAATTGTTGTGACTAAAATGTATTACTATTACCCTAAACCAGTGATTCTCAACCTTCCTAATGCCGCAACCCTTTAATACAGTTCCTCATGTTGTGGTGACCCCCAACCATAAAATTATTTTCGTTGCTACTTCATAACTGTAATTTTGTTACTGTTATGAATCGTAATGTAAATACCTGATATGCAGGATGTATTTGGGGGACCCCTGTGAAAGGGTCGTTTGACCCCCAAAGGGGTCGCAACCCACAGGTTGAGAACCACTGCCCTAGACGGTTTGGCTCACTGGATAGAGCAGTGATGGCGAACCTATGACAGAGGTGTCAGAGGTGACATGCGAACTCGTTTTTTTGGTTGATTTTTCTTTGTTAAATGGCATTTAAATATATAAAATAAATATCAAAAATATAAGTCTTTGTTTTACTGTGGTTGCAAATATCAAAAATTTCTAAATGTGACAAGGCACCAGAGTTAAGTTAGGGTTTTTAAAAATGCTGACACGCTGAGCTCAAAAGGTTCGCTATCACTGGGATAGAGTGTCAGCGCACAGTATGAAAGGTCCCAGCTTCAATTCTAATCGAGGGCACATACCTCGGTTGCAGGCTCGATCCCCGACCCTGGTCAGGGTGCACCCTGGTCAGGGTACTTGCAGGAGGCAATCAATCTATGCGTCTCTCTCACATCAATGTTTCTCTCTCTTTCTCTCCCTCTCCCTTCCACTCTCTCTAAAAGTCAATGGAAAAATATCCTTGGGTGAGGATTAACAAAAATATATTTTAAAAAAATGTATAGCCACTTATGTAAAATCTCAAGAAGTTCAGACATCCCAGGATGAAGAATTATAATTTTATCATTCTTAGAATCAACAACAAATACGTATTGAGCACTAAGAGGATAAAGGTAATTGGTTCAAATTCTAATCCTTCCTCCCACCCACTCTGGTGCCTTCTCTAGGGTAGAAAACAGGACACTTGCAGTTAAATGTGGAGGCTCTTAACAGTAAAGGCAGATAGTAAAGGCAGCTAGCATAAAAAAGCACAGTAATAAGTTAAGTTGAGAAGACAACAGTAGGAAAGATACTTCAATAACTTTCTGAAAGAGACCACAGAGGAAACAAACAGCCAGAACCAATGTGATCTGCCAGCACAACTCAGTTACATACCTGGAGGACCTGGGGAACCGAAGGTGATGTGGGAGCTGATGAGCTCATCCCAAGGTCAAAAGTCTATATACAGAATGGCTGCTGCCCCCCAAATCAATCAATAGCTACAGGTTCTTAAGAGGCTAGAAGTGTACTCTGTGGAAAAGCTAACAAGGCTCTGGACTCAAGGTCCCAGCAGAGAACAGGAGTGAGGAGATGAAAAAGGCAGAATGAAGTATCGCACTGCCACTTACGGGTGAGACCACCGGCTCCTTCCAAGCAGAACATAGGGTCCTCCCTCCCCGCTTCTTTTCTTCCCTCCCTCCCTTCCGAAGAAATACAGGGGCTTTATTATAATCAGTATTATTCCTGAAGTTACACTTGATAAGCTCATTCAGGAAAGCATTTTTGCTTTCAATGACCCAGAGCCCATACACACGACAGATGCAGCTATAAGTACATGAAGAGTCTTATCTAGAGAAACTGAATGTTCCCAGAGAAGAGAGCCAAAGGCTATCTAATGAACCTGGGTCCTCCAATAAAAGCATTAAACAACTCCCAACAAGAAAGCTTTGTGGGCAAACATACCCTACACATGGAAATACAAACAACCAGAGATTAACAGATTACAAAGAAAATGTCTGTATGTAAGAGAGAGACCAAGAAGAACCCCAGAGAAAAGAGAAACAATGCAGGGAGCAAAAATCTACCTTAAAAAAATAAAAAAGGCCGAAACCGGTTTGGCTCAGTGGATAGAGCGTCGGCTTGCGGACTGAAAGGTCCCAGGTTCGATTCCGGTCAAGGGCATGTACCTGGGTTGCGGGCACATCCCCAGTAGGGAGTGTGCAGGAGGCAGCTGATCGATGTTTCTCTCTCATCGATGTTTCTAACTCTCTATCTCTCTCCCTTCCTCTCTGTAAAAAAATCAATAAAATATATTTAAAAATAAATAAATAAAAAAGAAAGAGAGAGAGAAAGAATAAATCTGTCACTACACTCAGAACTGGATGCTACGAAGACAAATAATCAGAGAACAAGAAAGAGCTGGGATAAGAGGGAAGCATGAATATGATCATGTAAGACTGGACAATAAAATTAAAGACATCTCCTAGAAAGTAAAATAAAAACATAGAATGGAAAACAGATCAAATAACAACAAAAAGATCAAGAGTTCCAAAATGAAGATTTTTAAATAATAAACTGAGACAATTCTCCAGGACTGAAAAACAAGAATCTCTACATTGAAAGGGTCCTACGAGCACCAAGAACAATGAATGAAGACCAACTCCGGGGCACCTCCCTGTGAAATTCCTGAACAGCAAAGATAAATGAGAAGAGTCTAAGAAGCTTCTAGAAACAAACAAAAAGTCACATAAATTAACCACTTACATTGTTATACTCTAGTCTTTGGAACTACTGATATCTGAAAACCCTTTGTGATCTTAATTTTTAGTTTCTCACTCTCTAATCAACGTCTCCCTTACCCACTTACTTAGAGCTATAATCCATTTGATACCTTTGTAATTAGCTAGCTATCCTATATCCTATATAATATATCCTATATAATAAAAGGGAACATGCAAATTAATGGTCCCTCCGCTATGGTCAAGCCATGCCCACCAGCCAATGAGTATGCAAATTCACCCTACAAAGATGGCAGGTAATTTGCATACACAGAGCAGAATGGGAGAGCAGGCAGCTTAGGGGACGTGTCTCCCTCAGTCGCTCCCTTGGGGGGACGTTCCTCCCTTGGTCACCAGGCGGAGAGCAGAGCAGGAGAGCTGGAGGCTTGGGGGGACATGGCTCCCTTGGTCAGGGAAAACCCAGAGTGTGAGGAGCACCAGGAATTTTGGGAATAGTAGTTTTGGTGGCAGCCCCAGAACCGGAAGCAGAAGCCCAGAGCGCAGGGAGCACCAGGAATGCTGGGAATCGTAGTTCTGATGGCAGCCCCAGGACTGGAAGCAGAAGCCCAGAGCACAGGGAGCACTAGGAATGCTGGGAATCGTAGTTATGGTAGACCAGGGTTGGGCAAACTTTTTGACTCGAGGGCCACAATGGGTTCTTAAACTGGACCGGAGGGCCGGAACAAAAGCATGGATGGAGTGTTTGTGTGAACTAATATAAATTCAAAGTAAACATCATTACATAAAAGGGTACGGTCTTTTTTTTTTAAGTTTTATTCACTTCAAACGGGCCGGATCCGGCCTGCGGGCCGTAGTTTGCCCACGGCTGTCCTAGACACTAGAGCAGCGGCTCTCAACCTGTGGGTCGTGACCCCTTTGGGGGGTCAAACGACCCTTTCATAGGGGTCACCTAAATACATCCTGCATATCAGATATTTATATTATGATTCATAACAGTAGCAACATGACAGTTATGAAGTAGCAATGAAAATAATTTTATGGTTGGGTCACAACATGAGGAACTGTATTAAAGGGTCGCAGCATTAGGAAGGTTGAGAACCACTGCACTAGAGCAAAGTGAGCCTGGAGCATGTTACTGTTGGAGTTGGGGATGGAGGGAAAGCAAAGGTGAGAGACATAAGTAAAATCAGAGTGTCTAGGAAAAATTAAAGGGAAGATATCCTAAAACTTCCAGGAAATCTCCACCAATGGAGCAAAGAAAAAAAAAAGCCTCTATTATTCTGTGAGCAACAATTCAAACTGGGTTGGGGGTCTCAGACAATCCGCTCATATGATTGCAATGACAGACAGAAACTCCAGGATTGGACAGGGCTCCCCTGAGGACTCCCAGATTGGAGTGGGTGTAGGTCAGGCTGAGGGACCCCCCCCCTCCCCCCTCCCCCAGTGCATGAATCTTCGTGCAACAGGCCCCTAGTTAATAATAATAGGAAAGGAGCAAGCGGGGAGACAGACATTATAAGCATGGCCATTTTCGGCAGCTTCACTAGGAAGCTGCATGTCACACTCCCCAGGGAACCATGGGTCCACTTTCCAAAGATCACTGGGGGAAGGGACTGGACAAAATGAAGATGGGTGCATGTGCAGTAGGGTCAGGGTGACGCAGGGAAGGCGTCTGTCAGTCAAGCCTGGGAACAGAGATCATTGGCTAGAGTGGGCAGGGCCAATGGAGGTCTGTGAAAATTTGGGGATACATAATCCCAAAATAAAAGAAATTCTCGCTCTTCTTGGCTCTTGGCGTTCCCTTGGCTCTCTGGTTACTTTGGCTTTGCTCCTGCTTCCTTGCATTCGCCCATGTACCCTCCATAGCCATGTGGCCCTGAGGATGGACCCCACATGCAATGAACTGATGAACTACAGTAGGCAACACAAACCAAGCTAGCGTGAAGTTGGATTGGACTGTGTCCCAACATGGAACGGGAACTCTGGGCAACGGCTTTAATCCTAGCTCTGCTGAAGCCACAGCTACACTTCTTCCATGGTGGAACCGAGGGAAATGGGACCTTAGAAACTCAGGGGTGCAATTCCACAGAAACAAAGCTTTCTACAATATCTCATTCTCTGGTGTGAATCTCAGAAAATTCCTTTTCTTATGATATTGCAAGAAACCCACTCCAACCAGCACCTGGAGGGGACAAGAAGAGCTCCCCATAACACACTGATCTCACCACCTGCCTATAGACAAAAATAATCAACAGCCCAGTGTTAGCAAGAGTGTAGAAAAATGGACACCTTTATTCATTTTGGTAGGTTAATAAAATAATATAACATTTTCTCAAAACCAAATGCCTACTACAATGCTAAACATTAACCCCCTTTGACACAGGATTGCCACTCCTAGGAATTTATCCTACAAAAACACTCTTAACAAGGGTGCAGAGAGTTATGTTGTAGTATTTCCACTGCACATGTTGTAACAGCAAAATATCAAAAACTACCCAATGCCCACTGACGAGATAAACTATGGCACCAGAACACACTGGAAGACGATGTTCATTAAACAGAACGTGTTGAATCTATGAGCACTAAGATCCAGACATGGTCAAGTACATTGCCAAGGAAAATTACTATATGTATCAGGAATTTTACCATGGGTCCATGCCTGGGGAAAGGGAGTCCATCAACTACTTCTCAGAAGTGATTCTGACACAAAAGGCTGAAATGCATTTGGGGAAGAGAAAAAGCAGGTACAAAGATCTAAATGCAAGAAGCAACAGGCTGTGCACTGCCTAGGTAGAACATGAGGAGGAGTTAATTTAGTAGTTTTGATAGAAGTATTTTTTATAAACACGCAAAATGGTTGAGCAGAAAGCCAATATCACACAAGGCAGGAAAGCACACGCCTTCCTCCACCATAGCCCATCAAGCATAAGCTATAAGGAAAGTATTTGGAGAGATAAGAAACTTCTTGAGGATAAATTTATTAACAAAACAGCACTATTGATTTGCAAGTATCATGTGCTTACTTTACATGATTTTTAAAACCATTTTTACTATGGTGGCAGATATTACTAAAACAGAACAACACTACCCATTTTTAAAGGCAAAAGATTATTCAAACAATCAATATACTATATACTACATCTAAAGAAATGGGAAAGCAAAAGAATTCCCAAGTAATTAATGTTTCTTGTTCTTTAAAAAAATTGTTAAATTAGCTTAGAAAGGAGCCCAAATCTATCTGCCCTCTTCCTCTTTCTCTCATGTGGAACTAAGCAGAGCAAGGGTAACAGAAATTAAGCATAATCTCATTTACCTCTCTGCCTGTAAGGATGTGTCTTGCCAATTTCACTTTTGCAAAATTCCCTTTGCCGATTGTTTTCAACAGTCTGTAGTTTCCGATGTGAGGCTGTTCGTCTGCACAGGAAGCTATAGAGTTTCTACACCGAGCTCCAGAGCGCCCGGTGCGAGAGGTCACTTCTTGCCGACCATCTCCATGTGACGTGTGCTACAATACAATATACACAAAACAAAGATAAGAATATGGGAACACACAGTTACCTACCGACTTGTAAATGCCTCTAGCTGAAGAAACAACATTACTACTTTAATTTTAATCCTAATGCATATACCACTTTGAAAAAATTTGCCCACATGTCTATGTTTTTATTATACATATGTCTTAGGTAAAATAAAAGTTTATAAACTAGTTAAAAATCTAAGCAATTTGTAACAATGTTCCTGTAACAAAAAGGATTCTAATTTCCCAATTAGAATGTAGGGAAAATCGCCTATTTTTAAACAAGGTCTTGTTGATCAAAGAAAAGATTAAAGCAACAACTAAAATATGCCACTAACCATTTTAACAAATAATTTTTTTAAAAATATATTTTATTGATTTTTTACAGAGAGGAAGGGAGAGATATAGAGAGTTAGAAACATCGATGGGAGAGAAACATCGATCAGCCGCCTCCTGCACATCTCCCACTGGGGATGTGCCCGCAACCCAGGTACATGCCCTTGACCGGAATCGAACCCGGGACCTTTCAGTCCGCAGGCCGATGCTCTATCCACTGAGCCAAACCGGTTTTGGCTTTAACAAATAATTTTGAATTCTTGTACCATTAGTCAATTATTTCATGCATGAATTTTTTTTTTTCTCCCTAAGGAGCCAATAAGCAACCCAAGGACACAAAAATGTTACATAATTCTTAGGTAGTCATTTTATGACATTTTGTGGCAGCACCAATCACATAACAGGTCCTGAACCATTGAATTTAATTCTTAAAGGTAAAGGAGTCCTGATCCTTCTCCCTCCCATGGAATGGAGCCAATAACCATTTCATCTACCAAGAAAACTAGACTATGTACACTGCTACTGAAAATGCAGAATGAAGCCAAAGACGGGGGATTAACAAATTTGTGAAGTATTCACTTCAAACTAAAACTTCTCTTTAATGCAAAACTTTTAAGTTGCCATTATTAGGAAATAAAGCAAATACTGTAGTTACCTACTCAATATCCATTCCTTCCTTCTTCTTTTCTAAGAGAAGCTGGGGGTATTTGGGGAGGCAACATAGCCATCTAAATACTTGTTTTCCCAAACTTCCCTGCAGCTATAGGTAGCATATAGCTTAGTTCTGGCCAGTTCTTAATAGTGAGAGGTTCTGGGAAAGAAAAGACAAAAATGTTTTCTAAAACCACCAGATCCAATGTTACTGGACTGCTGAACCAAACATTAGAAGCTGCCTAGATTACTTTTGTGAGAAAAACAAACCCCTATTTGGTTAAGGTTTGTTACATTCAGCCAACGTGCTACTTACAGAGTCCAGGGTCATATCAATACAAATGTTAAGCAATAAGAAAATGAATGGGAGCCCTGACAGGTTTGGCTCAGTGGATAGAGCATTGGCCTGCGGACTCATGGGCCCCAGGTTTGATTCTGGTCAAGGGCATGTACCTTGGTTGCAGGCACATGCCCAGTGGGAGTTGTGCAGGAGGCAGCTGATTGATGTTTCTCTCTCATCAATGTTTCTAACTTTCTATCCCTCTCCCTTCGTCTCTGTAAAAAATCAGTAAAATATATATATTAAAAAAAAAAGAAAAGAAAACGAATGGGAAATGCACTCGTTTTATGTTATACTAGAGGCCCAGTACACGAAATTTATGTACTCCGGGGGGTGGGAGGGTGGAGGGAGGTGTTGTCCCTCAGCCCAGCCTGTGCCCTCTCACAGTCTGGGAGCCCTCGGGGGATGTCCCACTGATGGTGGGGGAGCAGGCCTAAGCCAGCAGTTGGACATCCTTAGCACTGCCGTGGAAGCGGGAGAGGTTCCCACCACCGCCACTGCACTCGCCAGCTGTAAGCCTGGCTCAGGGCTTCTGGCTGAGCGGCGCTCCCCCTGTGGGAGCACACGGACCACCAGGGGGCAGCTCCTGCATTGAGCATCTGCCCCCTGTTGGTCAGTGTACATCATAGCGACTGGTCATTCCACCGTTCAGTCAATTTGCATATTACCCATTTATTATATAGGATGTATTAGTCCATTTAAAAAATTTGTTCAGCCCTAGCTGGTTTGGCTCAGTGAATAGAGCGTTGGCCTGAGGAATGAAGGGTCCTGGGCACTTGGCGGGGTTGTGGGTTCCATCCCCAATAGGTGGTGTGCAGGAGGCAGCCGATCAATGATTCTCTCTCATCATTGATGTTTCTATCTCTCTCTCCCTCTCCCGTCCTTTCTGAAACCAATAAACAAAATATTTTTTAAAAAGTTTGTCCATATATACACCCACAGAATATAAATCATCATAACCACAAGGCACAAGTGAGAATATATACCTTAGACACACACAACATTAACATAATAAATATAGTTCCAAGTTTGCCCTTATATCTATTTGGTAAAGTACCAAGTTGAAATGTAAGATTACTTAAGAAATCGAGTTTACAATAATGGTTGGGAAGAAATTAACCAAAGAACTTGTATGCATATATGCATAACCTATGGACACAAGCAATAGTGTGGTGAAGGCCTGGAAGAGGGGTGGGGAGTGAGGAGTTGTGGGGGCAGGGGGATAGAAGGGATCAATGAGGACATATGTAGTCATTTCAACAATTTAAAATTGATTTCAGAGAGGAAGGGAGAGGGAGAGAGAGGTAGAAACATCAATGATGAGAATCATTGACTGACTTCCTCCTGCACACCTCCACTGTGGACTGAGCCCGCAACCCCAGCATGTGCCCTTGACCGGAATCGAACCCAAGACCCTTCAGTCTGCAGGCTGATGCTCTATTCACTGAGCCAAACCGGCTAGGGCAGTGGTCGGCAAACTGCGGCTCGCAAGCCACATGTGGCTCTTTGGCCCCTTGAGTGTGGCTCTTCCACAAAATACCACGTACAGGCGAAGAGCCGCATGTGGCTAGCGAGCCGCAGTTGGCCGACCACTGGGCTAGGGCAACAACAAAGATTTTTAAAACATAAAATAGAGTTTACAACTTTACACTATCTTTCCATTATGCCTCAACAGAGCTTGGTCCCTTCTGTAAAACACAAAACATGCATACATGCATACATCCTTTCTAATCCTTAAAATAACAAGCCACCTCCTTAACATATGGGCAGATTGTTCTTTTTTTTAATATATTTTATTGGTTTTTTTACAGAGAGGAAGGGAGAGCGATAGAGAGTTAGAAACATTGATGAGCGAGAAACATTGATCGGCTGCCTCCAGCACGCCCCCTACTGGGGATGTGCCCGCAGCCAAGGTACATGCCCTTGACCGGAATCGAACCCGGGACCCTTGAGTGTGCAGGCCGGCACTCTATCCACTGAGCCAAACCAGTTAGAGCAAGATTTTTCAATGTTAAAAAAAATCTACAAAGCCAAATTGTGACAATAAAGGCCTGTTCCCAAAGTATTTTGTAACTCAGATATATTCATAAATTGGTTTTCACTTCTGAAAGCAGCTAGGCAATTATTTCATTCACTGCAGAAAATATATAGTAAGATTCAATAACTTGTGATTTAAAAAACTCTTAACAAAATAGGAACTTAGAACAGAACTTCCTTAATGTGATAAAAATCAGAGACCAAAAACTTTCAGCAAATATTACACTAAATGGAGAAACTTTAGAATCATTTAAGATCAGAAATAGGACAAAGCTGCTTAACATAATACTAGAGGTCACGGCCACCATTTAAGGAAAGAAAAAGTTTTAACATGTAAAATCAAAGAAGAGAGATAAAAATATCAGTATTTGCATATGATATATCTACCTACAAACCAACAGAATTAAAAATACCTTTGAAACTCATGAGAGAGTTTGTCAAGGTACAAGATCAACCTGTAACATTCTCTACACCACTAGTGACAAAATTTAATTAAAAGTAACCATTCAAAACAGCAGTCTCTCTTACCCAGTTTCACTTTCCAATTTGTTACCCATGGTCCACAGTAAATTTAAAAATTCCAAAAATAAACAACCCACAGTTTTAAATTGTGCAGCATTCTGAGTAGTGTCATGAAATCTTACACCATCCGCTGTGCTGTGCCTGGGATGTGATGATCCCTTTACCCAGTGTCTCCACATTATATATATACTAGAGGCCCGGTGCACAAAAATTTGTGCACTCGGGGGGAAGGGAGGGGTCCCTCAACATGACCTGTGCCCTCTTGCAGTCTGGGACCCCTCGGGAGATAACACCCTGCTGGCTTAGGCCTGCTCCCGGGTGGCAGAGGGCAGCAGGCCCAATCCCTAGGTACAGCCCCTGGTCGGGCTCAGAGCAGGGCCGATTGGGGAATTGGGGCGCCGCCCCTTGTCATGAACAGAGCAGGGTAGATCGGGAGGTTGCGATGCCACCCTCAGTCACGCTCAGGGTAGGGCCGATTGGGGGGTTGGGGCACCGCCCCGTCATACTCAAAGCAGGGTCGATAGGGAGGTTGCGGCGCCACCACCTGTCACGCACAGAGCAGGGCCAATCCGGGGGAAGGGGCGTTGCCCCCTGTCACGCACAGAGCAGGGCCCATCAAGGGGGTTGGGGCTCCTTACCATGTCACGCACAGAGCAGGGTCGATCAGGGGGTTGGGGAGCTCCCCCGTCACACACAGAGCAGGGCCCATCAGGGGATTGAGGAGCTCCCCCGTCACTCACAGAGTAGGGCCGATAGGGGAGTTGGGGCACCGCCCCCTGTCACACACAGAGCAGGGCGGATCAGGGGGTTGGGGTGCCGCCCTCTATCACCCACAGAGCAGGGCCGATCAGGGGGTTGGGGCGCTGCCACTGTCACACGCAGGGCAGGGCCAATGGGGAGGTTATGGCTCTACCCTGTCACATACAGAGCAGGGCCCGTGGGGGGGGGGGGGGGTAGTTGGGGCGCCGCACCCTGTCACACACAGAGCCGCAGGGCAATCAGGGGGTTGGGGAGCTCCCCCATATCAGGCACAGAGCAGGGCTGATCAGGAGGTTGGGGCGCCTTCCCCTGTCATGAACAGAGCAGGGCGGATAGGGAGGTTGTGGCCCTGCCCCCTGTCACACACAGAGCCGCAGGGCGATCAGGGGGTTTGGGCGCTGCCCCCTGTTACGCTGATCCTGGTGGCGGGAGGCCTCTCGGCTCTGCTGATCCTGGTGCTGGGAGATATATTACCCTTTTACTATATAGGATAGAGGCCTGGTGCATGGGTGGGGTTGGCCGGTTTGCCCTGAAGGGTGTCCTGGATCAGGGTGGGGGTCCCCACTGGGGTGCCTGGCCAGTCTGGGTGAGGGGCTGAGGGCTGAAGCTCCCAACTGCTCCTTTTTTTCTTTTTTTTTTTTATTCTGGGCCAGCTTTAGCTCTGGCTCCAGCTCTGAGGCCTCTGCTGCTGAAAGCAGGTATCTGGTTTGTTTGGGTTCTATAATCAAAACAATGTATAACTCCAGCTCTGAGATCCCGGCTTGCTGAAATCAGGTTTCTGGGGTTTTGTTTAGCTTCTATATTTGTTACAATGTTTCAAACTGCAGGCTCAGAGGCCGGCAAGGCAGGCAAGGCAGGCGGGGAACGTTGGTTTCCTCCATCACTGAAGCAAGCAAGCCTCATGTTAGTTTCAAGTTGCCTGGCTGCCGGCCGCCATCTTGGCTGGCCGTTAATTTGCATATCTCCCTGATTAGCCAATGGGAAGGGTAGCGGTCGTACGCTAATTACCATGTTTCTCTTTTATTAGATAGGATATGCATACAACTGGCCCCATTAGTTAGTAGAGTTGTCCCAATTATCAGATCAACTAGTGCATTATCACAATACATGTGTTCAAGTAACCCTACTACTACTCCAGTGAACATGTGAATCATAACCTAAACAGCCTTTTTGCTGATATGGAGAAAATTTTAGTGGCATGGATAAAAGATCAAACAAGTCACAATATTCCTTTAAACCAGCGGTTGTCAACCTATGGGTCGCGACCCCTTTGGCGGTCGAACAACCCTTTCACAGGGGTCATCTAAAACCATCCTGCATATCAGATATTTACATTACGATTCATAACAGTAGCAACATTACAGTTATGAAATAGCAACGAAAATAATTTTATGGTTGGGTCACAACATGAGGAACTGTATTTAAAGGGCCAGAAGGTTGAGAACCACTGCTTTAAACCAAAGTCTAATCCAGAGCAAAGCCCTAATTCTCTTCAACTCTATGAAGGCTGAGACAAGTGAGGAGGCTGCAGAAGAAAAATTTGAAGCTGGCAGAGGTTGGTTTGTGAGGTTTAAGAAGCCACCTCCATTACATAAAAAAAGTGCAAGGTAAAGCAGCAAGTGGTGATGTAGAGAGTGCAGCAAGTTATCCAGAACATCTAATTAAAATAATCAATGAAGGTGGCTACTCTAAACAACAGATTTTCAATGTAGACAAAACTGCCTTTCATTGGAAAATGCCACTTAGGATTTTCATAGCCAGAGAGGAGAAGTCAATGCCTGGCTTCAAAGCTTCAAAGGACATGACTCTTGCTAGGGTTGGGGGTCGCCACAACATGAGGAACTGTATTAAAGTGTCGCGGCATTAGGAAGGTTGAGAACCACTGTGCTAGGGGCTCATGCACTTGTGACTTGAAGTTGAAGCCAATGCTCACTTACCATTCCAAAAATTCTAGGGTGCCCGGCTGGTGTGGCTCACTGGTTGAGCTGTGACCTATGAACCAGGAGATCAAGGTTTGATTCCCGGTCAGGTACATGCCTGGGTTGCAGGCTCAATCCCTAGTACGGGGCGTCCAGGAGGCAGCCAATCCATGATTCTCTCTCATCGTTGATGTTTCTCTCTCTCCCTCTCACTTACTCTCTCTGAAATCAATAAAAATACATTTTAAAAAATAAAATCAATAAAGATAAAAAAGAGGTAAGGTCCATGTCCCTTCTGCTTGAATCTGGGTGCTTGAAACTGCTTTAACCAAGAGAAAATGGCAGAAGTGATTTTATGTGATTTCTGAAAAGGCAAGCAGCTTCTGTCTTGTTTGCCGATACCAAGCTTCCTCAAAAGAAGTCCACGCACACTGAGACCGCCATGCTGGAGAGGCCCATGCAGCACTCTAGCTTAGAGTTCCAGCTGAGCCCAGCCTTCTAACCATATGGGAATGAAGAAACAGTCAAGGAGCCGAAACCGGTTTGGCTTAGTGGATAGAGCGTCGGCCTGCGGACTGAAAGGTCCCGGGTTCGATTCCGGAAAAGGGCATGTACCTGGGTTGCGCGCACATCCCCAGTGGGAGATGTGCAGGAGGCGGCTGATCGATGTTTCTCTCTCATCGATGTTTCTAGCTCTCTATCTCTCTCCCTTTCTCTCTGTAAAAAATCAATAAAATATATTAAAAAAAAAAAAAAAAAGAAACAGTCAAGGATGTGGATCTTCTAGCCCAGCTGTTCATATCCCCCCTAATCTTTCAAGATCTCCCCAAACTGAAGTCCCAAACATAGTGGAACAGAGAGAAGCCACCGATCCCTCAATCTGTGAGCATAATAAAATGGCTGTTGTTTTACACTACAAGTTCTGGAGTGGTTTGTTCCACAGCAATAATAAGGAGAATCACGATACAGTAAGTAGGAAATAAATGCTAAGAACCCATGTTGGTAGAAATGAGAAAAAAACAACACCAGAATACATTACCATACTATGTGGAAGGTTCTTTATCATCGAATACCTTTAACATGTAGATGACAGCCTTCTTTTAAGAGAAGACATAAACAACTTTAGTCCACTGCACTAATACAGCTAACACGTGCCTATGGGCAGGCATACCAGGCAGGCCTAGGCTAGGCAAGGGAGTTGGCAAGCCAAGGAGAACAAGGAAAAGAGGTGGAGATAGCTTGTGAACAGAAAGTCATCAAAACACATCGAATGTTCAATAACAAAAGCTGCTTTCCCCAGTTTAAATTCTTCTTCTGGATAAAGAATACTAAGTCTAAAGACAGAAGGCTGAGTTAGGAAATGGTTCTAGGTCTACTCCTCTCCAGGATTCTCATTCTAGAAACTGCAACTGTAGTCAATGAAATCATAAAGGTACTGACTGCATAAAGAATAGGATTATGGCCCTAACCACTTTGGCTCAGTGGATAGAGCGTCAGCCTGCGGACTGAAGGGTCCCAGGTTCGATTCCAGTCAAGGGCATGTACCTTGGTTGTGGGCACATCCCCAGTAGGGAGTGTGCAGGAGGCAGCTGATCAATGTTTCTCTCTCATCGATGTTTCTCTCTGTCCCCTCCCTTCCTCTCTGTAAAAAAAAAAAAAAAAAAAAAATCAATAAAATATATTAAAAAAAAAAAAAAGGAAAGAATAGGATTATAACCCAGCTGGTATGGCTCAGTGGTTGAGCATCGACTCATGCACCAAAAGGACACTGGTTCGATTCCTGGTGGGGACACGTGCCCAGGTTGTGGGGTCAATTCCCTGTGTAAGGGCATACAGGAGGCAGCCGATCAATGTTTCTCTCATCAACGTTTCTATCTCTCTATCCTTCTCCCTTCCTCTTTCTCTCTCTCAAATCAGTAAAAACAGCTCTAGCAGTTTTGGCTAAGTAGAAAGCGCATCAGCCTGCAGACCAAAGGGTCCCGTGTTCAATTACAGTCAAGGGCACATACCTCGGTTGCAGGCTCATTCCTGGCCCAAGTCAGGGCTTGTGCAGGAGGCAACCAATTGATGTGTTTCTCTCACATCGATGTTTCTGTCTTTGCCTCTCTCTTTTCTACTCTCCCTAAAAAATAAATAAATAAAACCAGTGGAAAAATATCCTCAGGTGAGGATTACCAAAACTAAAAAGTTTTTAATAAATAAAAATAACGTATTACAAAAAATAGGGTTACATAAAATTCTGGAATAAAAACCTTTGGGTTCAGCTTATTAGAATTTCATATTAAATTCTACCAATACAGATTTCCATATAAAATGTCCGTAATACAAACCCCCACAACACTTATTTTCCACCCCAAAGCAAATGCCTAACTTCAAGTAAGAAATACAAACAAAATAGCTTCTTTGTTTAAGCAGCAATTAAGAATGCTTCAAGCCCTAACTGGTTTGGGATACAGCGTCGGCCTGTGGACTCAAGGGTCCCAGGTTCGATTCCGGTCAAGGGCATGTGCCTTGGTTGCGGGCACATACCAGTGGGGAGTGTGCAGGAGGCAGCTGATCGATGTTTCTCTCTCATCGATGTTTCTAACTCTCTATCCCTCTTCCTTCCTCTCTGTAAAAAATCAATAAAATATATTAAAAAAAAAAAAAAAGAATGCTTCAAGATTCCACATCACCAACGGAAATAATGCCTTATCTAGTCTACATAAGACTAAATAAGACGAACCATGGCTGAGCAGCTCAGGTGGCTAAAATTCAGCGCTAAAAAACTCTAGCTTAAAGGAAAAGCTGGTCTCCCCCCTGAAAAGCCCTCTTGTTCCAGGGACCTCGCAATTACTATACAGGCAGGTGCAGATGGGTCAGCACAAACCCCTTGCAGACCAACTCCAAGCACATACTTTAAATTTTTGTGTAAGATAACGTTAAAACTAGGAGATTCCCAGGGAAGAGATGTGTTTTCTCCTTCAGGTTTAATGTGAAAGTTTCAAGTGGATGTGAGACAAGTGAATTTGTTTTAATCCTCCCAGTGGTCAGCAGAAGAGGCTGCATTCCCTGACCCTTACTCCAGCTTGGGAACAAATTCCAGATAAATTTGTCTACACCAAGAATTCTCTTTGAAATTAAAGATAACAGATGCTATTTTATATTAAACTGTGTATAAGTCTCCTATAAGTAATTACAAAATAATAGTGTGCTACAAAAATAATCAAAATGGCTAATACTCTACTCACTACAAATTTCCACCTTCGCCAAATTTACATACAGAAGAAATGAAGCTGACCCTCAACTTGAAGTCTATAAAATCTTTACCAAACACTTTAACCAAATAGAAAATATTAATTCTTGGCCCCAGCTGAGTGGCTCAGTTGGTTGGAGTATTGCCCCATACACCAAAAAGGTTGCAGACTGATTCCTGGTCAAGGCACATACCTAGGCTGCAGATTCGATCCCCAGTTGGGGACGAGTACGGAGACAACCAATCGATGTTTCCCTCCCCACCTCCCCCTTTTCTGTGCCTTCCTCTCACTCTAAAATTAGAGTCAACAGCCCTAGCCAGTTGGTTCAGTGGATAGAGCATCGGCCCTCAGGCTAAAGGTCCCAGGTTCAATTTCGAGCAAGGGCATATACCTCAGTTGCAGGCTTAATCCCTGGCCCTTATTGGGGTGCGTGTGGGAAGCAACTAATTGATGTGTCTCTTTCACATAGATGTTTCTCTCTCTCTCTTCCCCTTCCTTCCACTCAGTCTAAAAATCAATGGAGCCTGGCCAGTGTTGCTCAGTGGTTGAGCATAGACCTATGAACCAGGAGGTCATGGTTCAATTCCTGGTCAGGGGACATGGCTAGGTTGTGGACTCAATCCCCAGTGTGGTGTGTGTAGGAGACAGCCAATCAATGATTCTCTCTCATCACTGATGTTTCTATCTCACTCTCACTCTCCCTTCCTCCTTGAAATCAATAAAATATATATTTTTTTAAAAAGCAGATTAAATAGTAGGTATTTTAAATGAAATATTATATAAAGTATTTAGTACTACTGCCTGATGTATAGTAAGTAAAGTAAACGATCAACAAAGGGTAATTATTTTTATTCTCCACAACCACACTTTCTTACAAAGAACCAATTTTAAAGATTCATGGAATCAGAAAATTTTATTGACTCTATTGGAAATCTCTCTTCTATAGTCACAATACAATCTAAAAGAATATGGTTTAATTGGCAAGCCTTCACTGAATACTAAGGCAGCAATTCTTTTTTTTTTTTTTTTAATATATTTAATTGATTTTTTACAGAGAGGAAGGGAGAGAGATAGAGAGTCAGAAACATCGATGAGAGAGAAACATCGACCAGCCGCCTCCTGCACATCCCCTACCGGGATGTGCCCGCAACCCAGGTACATGCCCTTGACCGGAATCGAACCTGGGACCTTTCAGTCCGCAGGCCGACGCTCTATCCACTGAGCCAAACCGGTTTCGGCAAGGCAGCAATTCTTAAAGTGTAGTTCCTGGACCTGTAGCATCTACTTCACCTAGAACTTGTTAGAAATGAAAATTCAAGCCCTAGCTGGTTTTGGTCAGTGGTTAGGGTGTTGGCCCGCAAAACGAAGGGTCTCAGGTTTGATTCCTGTCAAGGGCACGTACCTAATCGATATGACTCTTTTACATCAATGTTTCTCTATCTCTACCCCTCCCTTCCATTCTCTCTAAATGGAAAAAATATCTGTGGTGAGGATTAACAAAAGAAAAAAAAGAAATGAAAACTCAAGGGCCCAACAGTAGAATCAAGGTCTGGGGCAAGGTCCAGCAATTAGTACCTTAACAAGCCCTCTGGGTGATTTTAGTATTTGCTCCAGTTTGAGAGTTTACCTGAGGGTGCTTTGATCAACAGGAACTGGAAGTCCAAAAGAACAATGATTCCTAGGTATATCCTCTGTGGCACAGTGCAATACACAGAGTAGGTACTCAAATCTGAACAGCTTAATAATAATCTCATATAACCAATAGCTGGCTAGACAATAACACCATCAGTTTACCTATTTCACAAAGGTAAGAAATTATGATAACTGTTTGTATTAATTAATAAGTACATGGTACACACACACTGGGAGCTGTTAAATAATTGGCAAAGACCTTGGGTACTTTGGCAAATAACCCAAGCTTATTAAGTGTCATACACTTTGAAACTTAAGTAAAAAAACATTTCTAGTTTTACCAGTATACGAACATGATTTGTCCATAGGTCTATACAAATCTACTGTAGAACATAAATTAAAATGCAAACTTTTTATTGACGTTAAAAAACATCTTATTTCAGCCTGGCCGGTGTGCTCAATGGTTGAATATCAACCCAGGAACCAAGAGGTCATGCTTGGTCAGGGCACATGCCCAGGTTGTGGGCTCTATCCCCAGTAGGGTGCACGCAGGAGGCAGCCGATTGATGATGTTTCTATCTATACCTTTCCCTTCTTCTCTTAAAAAAAAAAAAAAAATCCACAAAAATTTTAAAAGAACATCTTATTTCACATCTTAGCCAACTGTAATTGATGGACCAAATATGGATTCTAATTTGAATAGTGTTTACAAAGTAGACAATTGAGGAAATTTGAACAGTGACTAGATATTCGATATTAAGAAATTATAATAACGGGATTATGATTGCTTTTTAAAAATAAGCTTTATTTCTTCTAAAAGCTTTAGAGATGAAATGATAAAATCTACTGAATTTGCTTCTTGAGAAGAGAACAAATAAAATTAAGGCTGGCCATTGATGCTCTAGCTGGTTTGGGTCAGTGGATAGAACATCGGCCTGTGGACTGAAGGGTCCCAGCTTCAATTCAGGTCAAGGGAACCTGCCATGTTGCAGGTTCAATCCCCAGTAGGGGGCGTGCAGGAGGCAGCCAACCAATGATTCTCGCTCATCATTGATGTTTCTATATCTCTATCACTCTCACTTCTTCTCTGAAATCAATAAAACATATTATTAAAAAAAAAAAAAAAAAGACTGGCCATTGAGCTGTTGAGTACATGGGGGGCTAACTACATACCAGGGTTTCTCAATCCTGGTACTACTGACATTTTGGGCCAGGGAGTTCTTCATTAGAGAAAAGGGGTACTATCTTGTGTATTGTAAAATGTTTAGCAGCATTCCTGGTCAGTAGCAACCCTCTGCAGTGTGACAACTGAAAGTTTCTCCAGACATTGTCAAACGTTCACTAGAGGGCAAAACTGTCCCCAGAAGACAATCATTGACAAATACTTATTAAACTTTCTCCTACTTATTTGTTTGAAATTTTCATAACAAAACTTTTTTTCCCATTCTCACTGGAGGATATGTTTTTATTAATTTTAGAGAGAGAAAGGGAGAGGGAGAAACATTAATCAGTTGCCTCCCAAACTCCGATGGGGGATCAAACCCCCACACTGACCCAGAATCAAACCCGATACCTTTCAGTTTATGAGACAATGCTCCAACTAACTGAGCAACACCAACCAGGGCAACAAAATACTTTTAAGTCTTAATCATACTCTGTATTGGTACAACTACATCTTCCTAGTTAAATAATCTATCTATCTATATATATATAAAAGGCTAATATGCAAAGTGTCCCCTCAAGAGTTTGATCAGGAGACTGGGAGTTTGATCACTCGCTATGACGTGTGCTGACTACCAGGGGGCGGCTGGAATGAAGGCAGGCCCTGGTGGACAGCCAGTAAAGGAAGGCCCCGGCTGGCAGCCAGAAGGCCCCGATTGGCCCTGACAGCCGTCCAGGCCTAGGAACCCTACCTGTGTACAAATTTTGTGCACCGGGCCTCTAGTCAGTACATAAGCTTTTGGGAAATAGCCTGATACACACAAAAAAGCAGAGGGGGCTCAGCTGGAAAACTGGGACTTAGCAGAGATTCTGCTACTAAAATAGTCAGAGGTCACAAGCTTCTTGTCAACTATCTGAGCCTCAGCACCCTCATTACATCAAATTGTCTGACTAGTCCTTTGAACTATGAAGTGGATATTCACATTTGAAAAAAAATGAAGCCCTAGCCTGTTTGGCTCAATGGATAGAGCATCAGCCTACAGACCAAAGAGTCCCAGGTTCGATTCCGGTCAAGGGCACGTACCTTGGTTGCAGGCTCCTCCCCAGCCTGGGCCCTGGTCAGGGCTCATGCAGGGGGCAACCAACTGATCTGTTTCTCTCACATCGACTATTCTCTCTGTCTTTCCCTCTCTTCCACTCTCCCTAAAAAAAAAAAAATCAATGGAAAAATATCCTCGGGTGAGGTTTAACAAAAAACAAAAGCTAGAAAAAGAAAATATAGTAGGGAAGAATGAAGATAATATTTTCATAACAAATTATCTGCTTTTTATTATTCTTAACCAATAGGCAACATTCTTTTCTCAATATATGTAATTATTTAAAATTTAAATAAATTTGCGACAACATGGATGGATGTATCTTGAAAGGATTATGCTAAGTGAACTAAATCAGAAGGAAAAGGACAAGAATCATATAATTTCACTCATGTGGGATATAAAACAAAAAGCAACAAATGAACACACAAAACAAAACAAACTCATAGACACAGACAACAGAATGGTGGTTACTAGAGGGGAAGGTGGGTAGGTGGAGGATAATAAGGGTAAAGGAGGTCCACTATATGGTAATGGAAGAAGACTAGACTTCCGGAGGTGAGCACATAGTGGAGTATACAGATGTCATGTTATAAAGTTGTATTACTGGAATTTATATAATGTTATTACCCAGTGTTACCCCAATATGTTTAATTTAAACATTTAAATAAAATTTGGAAGGTAAACAAAAGGGAAAGTCTTTTTACAAAATAGAAAGACAATGCTGTTCTAGACATAACAACAAAATGCCCATCAATTAGTGAAAGGATTTTAAAAAACTGTGGTACATCCAAATAATGAACCACTGCACACACATACTAGCAAACATGAATGAACCTCAACAGTATTATGCTAAGTGAAAGATGCCAGACACAAGACTGTATAGGCTTTGATTCCATTTATATTAACACTAGAGGCCCGGTGCACAAGAATCGTGCACTGGGGTGGGGGGGGCCCTCAGCCCGGCCTGCACCCTCTCACAGTCTGGGGCTCGGGACCCCTCACTCCTTACCACCCGACTGCAGCGGAGGCAGGAGAGGCTCCCGCCACTGCCGTTGTGCTGGCCAGGCGTGAGCCAGGCTTCTGGCTGAGCAGCACTCTCCCTGTGGGAGCACACTGACCACCAGGGGGCAGCTCCCCCTGGTGGTCAGTGAGTATCATAGGGACTTGTCATCCTGCTGTTTGGTGGATTTGCATATTAGCCTTTTATTATATAGGATTCTAGAAGAAGTAAAACTGTAAGGACAAATAACAGATCAGTGGTTGCCAGGGGCTAGGGAAAGGCAGAGGGGATTGATTGCAAAGGGCCATAAGGAACATTTTGGGGCAATAGAAATGCTATATCTTGACTGTGATAGTGGTTACATGGCTATACATTTGTCAAAATTCATTAAACTAGCTTTGCAGAGTGGCAATATTGTAGCCAATGAGTTTTATCTGAGGTGCAATTATTGCTAACTGAAAAAAAAAAATTCATCAAACTATACATGAGTCTATGATCTATCTCAATACACCTGACTTTAACAAATGAGCTGCTCAACAGACTGAGGGCTCCCATTCATTCTGTACCCTCATTCCTCAACTGGCAAGAAGTCTAATATTTAGCAGCAGTTCAGTGATGATAGGTAAATAATATGGTATATGCCAGATGTGTAACACGGACACAAGGGCACCACACTGTAAAAGACACCCAAGTACTTCCAGAACATGCCAATACCTGAGTTAAAAATGGAACAGGCCATGATAAATTAACACATGACGTGCTACAATCCTCTGATTGTAACACTGTCAGAAATTCAATTTTAAATACATTCCATGAGAATAAAGGCACTCTTCATACGCTACATTGTTGTTGTTGTTTTTAAAATATATTTTATTGATTTTTTACAGAGAGGAAGGGAGAGGGATAGAGTGTTAGAAACATCAATGAGAGAGAAACATCGATCAGCTGCCTCCTGCACACTCCCTCCTGGGGATGTGCCCATAACCAAGGTACGTGCCCTTGACCGAATCGAACCTGGGACCCTTCAGTCCGCAGGCTGATGCTCTATCCACTGAGCCAAACCGGTTAGGGCCGCTACATTGTTTTTAAAGAATAAAGTTAGCAATTTGTAATGACACACACACAAAATTACAGCATAATTCAACAAATTCACCAGAGAAGGAGGAAAAGACTCATTGGGTGTAAATCCTTCATTATCACAAGTCTATGATGATTGCCGAAACCGGTTTGGCTCAGTGGATAGAGCGTCGGCCTGCGGACTGAAAGGTCCCAGGTTCGATTCCGGGTCAGGGGCATGGACCTGGGTTGTCGGCACATCCCCAGTAGGAGATGTGCAGGAGGCGGCTTATCGATGTTTCTCTCCCATCGATGTTTCTGACTCTCTCTCTCTCTCCCTTCCTCTCTGTAAAAAATCAATAAAATGTATTTTTAAAAAAAGTCTATGATGATGATTATTTGGCTTCAGTTTATTTAGAAAGTATGGAGCACTTGCTCTGGCCCAATGTAGTAAGTTGCTTCTCTGAATGAAAGTCAGTAATTAAAATTAACTCATTCTTTTGCTCGTTCCAAAGAGTAGCCAAAGAACAGGCTGATAAAGTCAGAAATTGGTTCAAAAGGTCTACAAGAAAATGAACTCACTGACTCACCCAGTCTGCCACTTTCGGTTACTCTATGTAATCTTAACCCGTCCCAGGTAAAGGTACCCCTGTGTCACTTACTGACCTGCTTAGATGGTCACCACACGTTAACATCCTGCGACCGGGCTCTAGCGCCCACAGCGGTCACCTGCCCGCCAACGAGCACAGCAGCGGCACTGGCCATGAAGGCCTCCGGGCCCGCCAGCCCGGTGTCCCCGGGCCTTCCTGCCATCAGGGGCCACGGGCAGAGCAGAAGCCTTTTCCTACGTGACAGGTCTTCCTGCCAGGAATTAGCTCATGAGGTGACAGCGAAAGCCCGGCGAAGCTTCTTTACGAGGGACTTTGGCGATGTTGTGCGGAAACCACACAGCTCCACCGGGGCAGTACTGAGCCCAGAAGAGAGGGGTTCGGAAACTGCCCCAAGTTGTCATTCCCTGAAAATGCTGCTCGCGGCCTTTTCAGAAGGGGTCGTGAACGAAACCGGGGGCTCCGCGGAGAGCACCGCGGGCTGCGAGCCCCCCTCTTCCGGAAGCAAGCAAGCCGGGCAGGGAGGGAGCGGGCAGCCTCGCCCCACACCTGCGCCCGAGGCGCCCCCGCCCCCGCGCCCGCGCTGCCCTCTCGGCCCAGCTCCGGACCCTCGGCGGCCACTTCGCGTGAGCGACCCGACGACCTCAGTCCCGGACAATCTGAACGGAAGAGGCACAAAGGACGGTCCACTTGGCCCGACCGGCTCCTTTTCACCCGCACCCGGGCGGACAGCAGCCCGAGTGGTGCCTGCCCCACTTACAAGGAGTTCGGAGAAAATCGGCGCTAACCCGGCAGAGATGGGGCGCACACTCGGGCCCCCCGCGGCGGGGCGCGACCGGCGGCCTCCGGGCCCCGGTGGGCGGGCAGGGCTGCGGCCGCAGGCGCTCGCGGCGGCCCTTCCCGGGTCCTCCCCAGGAAACGGCCGCCCACCCGCTCGCTCCGGGCCGGGGAGCAGCGAGGGCGCCCGGGCTACTTACGTTCTCAGTGTCCCGCTCATTCACCGTCGGCAACGGGGTCCTCGTGGACATCTTCCCTCACTTCACTGCGGCACCACGCGAGGAGGAAACACAGCACAGCCCGGCCGGCGACGGCGTCCTGGAGCGGCGCCGCGGGAGGGCGGCTCCCCTCCCCCACGCCGTCTAGATCCCGGGCCGGGTCCCGGCCGTCCCCCGGAGGGTCCCGGCGGTCATGCTTCCCCGGCCCCGGCGGCCGCGCCGAGGAGCCCCGCGGGCGGCGGTGGCGGGGCCGGGCCGGCGGCAGCGGACTGCGGGCGCTGGCGTCCCCGCGCCGGAGGGCACCCCGTGGGCCCGGAGCCCCTCGCCGCCTCCTCCGCCCGTCGCTCCGCGGGTTTCAGCGCCGGGGCCTCCACACAGCGCCGCCGGCGGACCCCGAGGAGAAGGCGGAGGAGGATGTGCAGGAGGTGGGGCGCGAGACAGGCCGCCGCGGTCTGCGGGCGCCGACCATGGACGAGACTGTGGAGGCGGCGCCTGCGCCCAGCTGCTCGTCTCGCTCCGGCTCGCTTTCCGCCTCAGCCTCCGCCTGCTGGCCGCCGGCGCTGCCGCCGCTCCCCGCACCCCCGAGCCTCACGGACCCAAGATGGCCGCCCGACGGCTTCCTCTGCTGCCGCCGGGGGCCGGAAGTGACGACGCCGCTGCCTCCCGGGGTTCGGCCAATCAGCGCGGCCGAGGAAGCCGGCCGGCGACTGTTGCTAGGAGAGACTTGGTCCTGCCCCGGGCCCAGGGGGCGGCTGTGGGCCGGGAAGGGCTGGCGGGTCCGACGGGTCCGGGCGGGCGGCAGGCTCCCAGCGTCCAGGGCACGCGGGCACCCCCGAAAGAGCCGGCTAAGGCCCTGGGCGGCGGCCCGAGTCCTATCACTGGGTTGGCGTTTACAGTGTGGACCGAGGGCCTGCTCTGTGGCAAAGCTGCCCCGGACCGTGCGGCACCGAACAGAGTCCCGGCAGCAATGATAAGGCCGGGGCGGCGGGGAGGTGCCGGGCTCCTGCTTCATTGACGTTGACCGGGGAGTGGAGGACTCGGTCGCCCTTCCTGCCTCTGGCTGGGGGCAGCCGGGCTGGGCTGGGCAGCCGGGTGGCAGCAGGCGCGTCCTGCTCTGGAGGAGCTCGCTGTCTGCAGGAAGGTGGACCGAGACCAGCTAAATGCCATCAAGAAGGAAGGTGCTCTACCGGAGCTCTACGAGGCTAGGGGCCCGGGGGAGGTGTGGCGAGCAAAGCCCTAGAAACCCGCGGGGACCGGTTCCTGCACGCCCCGGGAGGTTCTACTACACCAGGAGCTGGAGCACCCCTGGGTCCCCGCCGGCACTGAGCTCAGTGGACGCTTGCAGCCTGGGACGCTGGACATGCTACCTCCCCTGGAAGCCTTCCTTGTCCCCTCTCCTCCGCATGTGCCCCGTGGCCCTGCCCAGAGGCTGGCCAGCAGGGGATGGAGTCCACGGTGCAGGGCTCTGAGGAAGGAGATGGATCGGTATGGGTTGGAGCAGCATGAACTGTTATTGACAGTCTGCCTTGTGGGTCCATTACATATGTTGCCTCATTTACCTGTAAGATGGGCAGGCACACCTTGAGATTTGAAGTCTAAACAGGTAACAGTGACTTGACCCAAGTACCCGAGTTGGACTGCAGAGCTGGATTTTGAACCCAGCTCTTTTTTTAAAATATATTCCATTGATTTTTTACAGAGAGGAAGGGACAGGGATAGAGAGTTAGAAACATCAATGAGAGAGAAACATGGATCAGCTGCGTCCTGCACACCCCCCACTGGGGATGTGTGACCGGAATCGAACCTGGGACCCTTCAGTCCGCAGGCCAACGCTCTATCCGCTGAGCCAAACCGATCAGGGCTGAACCCAGCTCTTAAAACTTCCTAATGCTTAAGCCCTCGTAATAGGTATATCCGGTTTTAGTTTTTCTCTTTTGTCCACTGCATGTGAACCGGCTGGGACATTTCCTGCTCTGTGAAACACGTCTTTAAACACCAGAATCATCACTCGAAAGGACTGAGATGCAAGTGAGGCTTCCATCTTCCTCTCTCTGGCAAGTGTTCACAGGCTCAGGGTAGTCCAATTTAAAATGTTATTATCAGGGCCAGAACCGGTTTGGCTCAGTGGATAAAGCTTCGGCCTGCGGACTCAAGGGTCCCGGGTTCGATTCCGGTCAGGGGCGTGTGCCTTGGTTGCGGGCACATCCCCGGTGGGGGGCGTGCAGGAGGCAGCTGATCCATGTTTCTCTCTCATGGATGTTTCTGGCTCTCTGTAAGAAATCAATAAAATATATTTTTAAAAAAAGTTATTATCGGGGACTCTCTCCCCCTCCCCACGTGGGAGTCTGCTTGTTTGTCAATAAATTTCCCTCTTTTCCTATAAAAAGTAAAATGTTATTGTCTTTCTCCCTCATTGGCCAAGCAGAAATGGTTGAATTCTCTTTAAATGTATGTCACAGTTCAACTGCAAAGTGGCTTATCATGGTATTTTGGGAACTCCAGCAGGGGTATTTGGCCCAACATGGGTTGGGCCAGGGAAGCTCCCTAAGCAGAGGTGTTTCTGCTGAGTCTAAAACAGCCGTGGGCAAACTACGGCCCGCGGGCTGGATCCGGGCCGTTTGAAATGAATAAAACTAAAAAAAAAAAAAGACCGTACCCTTTTATGTAATGATGTTTACTTTGAATTTATATTAGTTCACACAAACACTCCATCCATGCTTCCAGTTTAAGAACCCATTGTGGCCCTCGAGTCAAAAAGTTTGCCCACCCCTGCTCTAAAAGCATGGGCAGTTAGCCAGGTGAGGAGGTGGGAGGGCAGTCCAAGCAGCAGGATGGCCTGTACAGGGGCACAGAGATGAGAAACAACATGGCGGGCGTGCATCCATGTCAGCAGAATGACAGGTGAGCCTGGAGGGTTAGGCAGGAGCCAGGCCAGGTTTGGCGGCAGCGTGGCACTCTGTTCTGTGCCAATGACAGCAATGTCAACTAGGTCAGCTGGGAAACACCGTCAGGACCCATAAATGGTGTCAGCCTCGGGCAGGAGTGCCAGGGAATGAGGTTTCCACCTAGATCAGCGGTTCTCAACCTGTGGGTCGCGACCCCTTTGGGGGTCGAACGACCCTTTCACAGGGGTCGCCTAAGACCATCGGAAAACATATATAATTACGAATTGTTTTTGTGATGAATCAATATGCTTTAATTATGTTTGATTTGTAACAATGAAAATACATCCTGCATATCAGATATTTACATTACGATTCATAACAGTAGCAACATTACAGTGATGAACTAGCAATGAAAACAATTTTATGTTTGGGGGTCGCCACAACATGAGGAGCTGTATTAAAGGATCTCGGCATTAGGAAGGCTGAGAACCACTGACCTAGATGGTTTCTCATTGAATAATTATTTAATTCACACATTAAATAACGACTCAGTGAATGCCAAAAGGTAGGAAGTTAAGCTGACACATCCTCACTCACGATGCTTCTGGTTTTCATAAAGTCGAGAATTAAAGAAACGCTTTGAGCTTTTCATTACACTTATGTCAAAGGACATCATCCTATATAATAAAATCATAGTATGCAAATTGTCCCCTCGGCAGGGAGGTTGTCCAGGAGTTCAACTAGGAGGCGGAGGTACAGAGGCCCCGAATGGCAGCTGGCAGCCACTAGGAACCCTGGGGAAATTCATGCACTGGGCCTCTAGTGGTACTATAAAGAGCTGGGGTTGAGAGGCAAGGTGTGCCTGTTATATGCACGCGCACACACACACACACACACACACACACACACACAAAAGAGAGAGGAGGAAGAGAAGCAGAAAGAGAAAAAGAAAAAAAAAGTGTCCAGCCAGGTATGGCTCAGTGGTTGAGTGTCCACCCATGAACCAGGAAGTCACAGTTCCATTCCGGGTCAGGGCACATGCCTGAGTTACAGGCTCAAACTCCAGTAGGGGGCATGTAGGAGGGTTAGGACCCTGCAGCCCTGTGATCTGGGGACACCCCAGAGGCCCCTCCTCAACCCCAGCCACAGATGCCCAGGACAGGCCCCTCTGCCCCCCAGCACCCGCGGGCCCCCCAGCCTCTCTCAGAACCTGCTGTTCCCCGCCCACCACGCTGGAGAACCAGAGACACCCCTGGCCCTGATCTGAGGGGAGACTAGCGGCTAGAGGTGAGCCAGGGGACAGGGTAGAAACCTCTGACTGACTTCTTTCCCTACCCAAAGCCTAGAACAATTCATGGTCGAAGCAGCCTGGGGCATTTTTCCTTTAAAATAACCAACAACAGCCCTGTGACTCAGTGGTTGAATATGACCTATATGAACCAGGAGGTCAGGGTTCAATTCCCAGTTGGGGCACAGGCCCAGGTTGCAGGCTCCATCCCCAGTGTGAGGTGTGCAGGAGGCAGCTGATTAATGATTCTCTCTCATCATTGATGTTTCTCTCTCCCTCTCCCTTCCTCACTGAAATCAATAATATATATATATATATTATATATATATTTGGCTCTATCCACTGAGCCAAACCAGTTAGGGCAATTTTTTAACTTTTTAAAAAGGAAGAACAAAACCCTCAAAGGTAGCCTCTCCTCCTGACCTTACATGGACTGCTCAGGGGCTGGGCATGGCGAGACGGCACGGAGCCCACCAAGTCGTTAGAACAGGATTCCGTACCGGCGGTGCAACCTCAGCCATGAGCTGTCCAGGGTTGGCCTTCTGAGTCAGGCCTGAGTCCCACCTACACGCCCTCCCCGTGGGGCTGCCGGACTCAAAGCCTCCTTTCACAAAGAGGGCAGGAGCATGGATGACTAGCAGTGTGTAATGTGTCTGAGCTCAGATGAATAATTGATGTGCTTGAATCTTAATAAGCAGGAAGGTTTCTGTGGCCAGGGAAGCCCAAAAGAGATTCTGGTAAAGCAAACTCTCGAATGTGGACCTAAGGCAGGCAAATAAACATAAGAACAACAACAAAACTCCAAAACTCCCCTAAAAACAGAAACCTATACACACATATACCCACATAATTTATAGGTCAAAGAAATCAAGAAGGAACATGTAGAACTGAATAGTAATGAAAATTTTTTTCACATCAGAAGTTGTAGGATACAATGAAAGCAATATTTAGAGAGAAAACTTTAGTGTTATATGTTAAATACGAAAAAAGGGCTAAAAATTAATAAGCTATGTATTACCATTATGTAGTTAGAAAAAAAAGACAATATGCCAAAGAAAGCAAAAAGGAAAATGAAGGCCTGGCTGTGTGCCTCAGTTGGTTGGAGTGTCATCCCGTACACCAAAAAGGTGGCAGGCACATACCGATTTCAGGTTCGATCCCTAGTTGGGGTGAGTCAGGAGGCAACCAATCAGCTTCCCTCTCCCATCGCTGTTTCTCTCTCTCTTCCCTCCATTGCTCTCTAAATTAAAATTTATAAAAGGACAAAATAAAAGCAGAAATTAATTAAATAGAGAACAAAGATAAAATGAGATCAACAAAACCATTTGAAAAATACTACTAAAAAAGGTAAAACTCGCTTTTTGCGTTTTCTCTTTCGAACCGGCGCCGAGCCATGGGTATCTCTCGGGACAACTGGCACAGGCGCCGCAAGACCAGAGGCAAGAGGAAGCCCTACCACAAGAAGCGGAACTATGACCTGGGACGCCCTGCCGCCAACGCGAAGATTGGACCCCGCCGCATACACAGTCCGTGTGCGCGGCAGCAACAAGAAGTACCAGGCGCTGAGGCTGGACGGGGGCAACTTCTCCTGGGGCTCCGAGTGTTGTACGTGCAAACGAGGATTATTGATTTGTCTGCAACGCATCCAACAAGGAGCTGGTCCGCACCAAGACCCCAGTGAAGAACTGCATCGTGCTGGTTGACAGCACACCCTACTGACAGTGGTAAGAGTCCCACTACGCACCGCCCCTGGGCCGCAAGAAGGGGGCCAAGCTGACTCCTGAAGAGGAAGAGATTTTGAACAAAAAACGATCAAAGAAAATTCAGAAGAAATACGATGAGAGGAAAAAGAATGCCAAAATCAGCAGTCTTCTCGAGGAGCAGTTCCAGCAGGGCAAGCTGCTTGCATGCATCGCTTCAAGACCAGGCCAGTGCGGTCGAGCAGAAGGCTATGTGCTTGAGGGCAAGGAGCTGGAGTTCTATCTGAGGAAAATCAAGGCCCGGAAAGGCAAATAAGTCCTCTTCCCTTCTATCTTAGCCCGTGTAATAAAGGTGTTTATAAAAAAAAAAAAAAAAAAAGGTAAAACTCTAGCCTGGCTAAGAATAAAGGAGAGAAAGCATGAGTAAGGCATTAGAAAATATAACGGAAGACATGATTACAGATGTTGCAGATTCATAAAAGATACTGAAATATTATCAACAAATCTGTCTCAATATTTTGAAAAAATATATAAAATTAATTTCTAGAAAACTATAACATCATAACTATCCAAGAAGTAGAAAATGAGTAGTTCTATAACTATTAAAGAAGTTGAAATAGTTTTATTGGCAGTTTTACTAAATTGTTGAAGAACACATGATTTCAGTTTTATGCAAATTCTTTCAGACAAGAATGGTCCAAAATTTATGACCTTAGCAAGCACCTCAGCGGCTTGAAAAGGAACTGTAAGCCCTGGCTGGTATGGCTCCGTGGGTTGGGTACTGTCCCATGCATTGAAAGGTTGTGAATTCAATTCCCAGTCAGGGCACATGGCCAGGTTGTAGGCTTGATCCCTGGTATAGGGCAGATCGTGCAGGAGGCAGCCTATCAATGATTCTCTCTCATCATTGATGTTTCTCTCTCTCCTCTCTCTTCCTTTCTGAAATCAATAAATTCTTGCTTGCTTTTCTACAAAAAAAAAAAAAAGTATTCCCCGCTCAACACACAAACATGTTTGAAAGATCCAGCATTGAAATATCTGAAGCATTATACATGGTAGTGAAGACATGGCAATAACCAAAGTGTCCTTCAATAGATGACTGGATAAAGAGGATGTGGTACATAATATATACAATGGAATACTGCTCAGTCATAAGAAAATATGAAATACAGTTATTTGTGACAACACAGATTAATCTTGAGAATAAAATGCTAAGTGAAAAATATCAGATGGGAAAAGTCAAGAACCATATGATTTTACTCATATATGGGATCTAAAACTGAAAACAACAATGAACAAACAAGACAAGCAAACAGAAACTCATAGACACAGACAACAGTATGGAGGTTGCCAGAGGGAGAAGAGAGGTGGGGGTAACAAAGGGTAAAGGGGGTCAAATATATGGTAACAGGAGATTTGACATACAATGCAATATACAAATGACGTATACAGAATTGTACACTTGAATCTTGTATTATTAACCAATGTTACCCCAGTAAATGTAATTTAAAAGTCAACGTAATTCACCAAAATATTAGAATGGAGAAATCATATGAACACAATACATGCAGAAAAATGATTAAATTTTTCCAGCAAACTAGGAACAGATTGGAACTTAATTTTACTTTAATCAAATTTACCAGAATTTTCCTTTAGAGTTATTTTTATGCAATATAGTGAAGTATGGTAGCAATCATCTCAGGTAGAAACTATAGTTTAACTTTAACACTGCTGTTTGGCTTCTGTACTTTGTTTAATAATAGAAAAGTTATTTTAATTTTCTGAATTAGATAAATCACCCCATTCGATTAAATACCCTATTGATTGTAATGTGGATATCCCATGGGTTGTGGTCATACTGGTCTTAGAAAGCACATTTTCCTTTATCTGGGAAGGACAGCACAGTTATCCCAAGGTCAGAGGGCTCCAGTTAACATGTCCCTGTTGACTCGTGTTCCGGAGACCCAAAAACTGTGATTTAGAAAACATGCTGCTTCTGCTTCTGTAAACTGCTTTTTTGCAAACCAGGTTCCTCATTCCAGATCCAAGGGCTCTAGATAATGTTTCTGTCAATTCAGTGATCCAGAGACCCCAAACTGTAATTTAGATAACATGCTGCTTCTGCTTCTGTAAACTGTTTTTTTTGCAAACCAGGTTCCTCATTCCAAACCTTGGGATGTAATCAATACCTTTGTGATATTTGCCTATATAAATCTGGTGTTGCGGCCATCTTATCACTATGAGATTTGGGAGAGCTAAAATGCCCCCTCATAGTCCCGGATTGCAATAAATGTGACTCTTTAATTCGACTTCTTGAGGCGTCCTTCTGTGATTCGCGGGGTACATTACAATAGTAAAATTTTTTTCCGATTTAATCTCCCTAGTAGTTATAGGTCTGGTCAGACTTTGTATTCCTTGGTGAGTAGGAACTTAATTATGTCGCCATGTTGATATCTATATGCCATATAGCTTTATTTTTTTCCATCACCATTTATCCCCTCTATGCCCTCTTCCACTTTAACCCTCTCACCCTAACCCCATCACCACACTATTGTGCATGTCCTTGAGTTTCTTTCTGCTCAATTCCCCCAACAGAGCTGTCTGCCTACTCTCTTATCTATGAAACTCTTTTTTGTTTGGTTGTCCATTAAATTCTACATGAGTGAAGTCCTATGGCATTTCTCTTTCTATGACTGGTTTATTTCACTTAGCACAATGTTCTGCAGGTCCCTCTGTGCTATGGCAAAGGGTAAAATTTTCTTCCTTTTTATGGCAGAGTAGTATTCCATTGCGCACCACGGGTTTTTAGCCACTCCTTTACTGGACACTTGGGCTGCTTCCAAATCTTGGCTACATGCCATCTAGCTTTATTGTCCCTCATTATCTGCATTACTGTAGTCTTTTGTGTTATTTGATCTTTTGTATTAAATGCTTATTTTCTTTTTTTTTTAAATATATTTTATTGATTTTTTACAGAGAGGAAGGGAGAGAGAGAGTTAGAAACATCGATGAGAGAGAAACATTGATCAGCTGCCTCCCGCACACTCCCTACTGGGGATGTGCCCGCAACCCAGGTACATGCCCTTGACCGGAATCGAACCTGGGACCCTTCAGTCCGCAGGCTGACGCTCTATCCACTGAGCCAAACTGGTTTCGGCTATTTTCTCATTTTTTTATATATTCTATTATCTTTGTGGTTACCATGGGGATTACATTTAACTTCCTAAAGTTATAAAACTTTAATTTGAATTTATGCCAACTTAATTTTACTAAAGCATGTAGAAAACAAAGTTACAATTGTTAAAATACTAGCTTTTATAATTTCCTATCTACTTTTATTGAGATCTTTATTTCTTCTTATGGCTTCCTCTCTAGTGTCCTTTCACCCCACAGGGCATTTCTTGCAGGGCAGGTCTAGAGGTAACAAACCTCATCAACTTGTTTATCTGAAAATGTTTTAATTCTTCCCTCACTTTCTTAATTATATATTTTTATTGCTTTTAGAGAGGAAGGGAGAGGGAGATAACATCAATGATGAAAATCATCAATCTTCTGCCTCCTGCATGCCCTCCCACTGAGGACTGAGTTCGCAACCGGGCATGTGCCCTTGACCAGAATTAAACCCAAAATGCTTCAGTCCCCAGGCCAACTCTATCCACTGAGCCAAACCAGCTAGGGCCCTCAACTTTTATTATTGATTTCAGAGAGGGAGAGATAGAAGCATCAATGATGAGATTCTTTGATCAGCTGCCTCCTGCAGCATGCACCCTACTGGGGGTTGAGCCTACAACCCTGGAATCAAACCATGACCTCCTGGTTCATAGGTCAAAGCTCAACCATTGGGATACACTGGCCAGGCAACTTTTTAAAGCATTTTGAGTATATTAAACCACTACCTTCCGTCCTCTGAGAAATCTGATAATCTTACTGGGGTGGGGGGGATCCCTGTATGTGATGAGTTGTTTCCCTCTTGCTGCTTTTAAGATTGTTTTTTCAAGAGTCTTTTTTTTTAATATATATTTTTATTGATTTCAGAAAGGAAGGGAGAGGGATAGAGAGAAACATCAATGATGAGAATCATTGATCGGCTGCCTCCTGCACACCCCCAACTGGGGATCGAGCCCACAACCCAGGCATGTGCCCTTGACTGGAATCGAACCTGGGACCCTTCAGTCCGCAGTCCGACGCTCTATCCACTGAGCCAAACCAGTTAGGGCCAAGATTCTTTGTCTTTCAAAAATCTGATTGTGACTCTGAGTTGATCTGGCTTGTAATTTGTTGAGCCTGTCTTTCATTTACTTTGGGAAGTTTTCAGCCACTATTTCTTGAGATCCCCATAACACATGTTGGTCTTCTTAGTGGTGTCCTACAGGTTACTCAGGCTCTGCTCTATTTACTTTTATTCTATTTACTTTTCTTCCGTTTTCTGTTCTTCGGAATGAATAATTTCCATTGCCCTAGCTAAAAGTCCACTGATTGTTTTCCTTCTGCCTTTGATTCCATCTGGTGAAATTTTCATTTGTTATTGCATGTTTTAGCTCCAGAATTATGCTTTTTAAAAAAATTCTTTATTAATATTTCCATTTGGCTCAGATATTGTCTTGACTTCCTCCACATCTTCCTTTCGTTGAGTATCATTAAAATGGCTGCTTTAAAATCTTTGTCCGTGGGATCGGCTATCAGGTCTTTTTCAGGGAGTTTCTGTGGATTTTTTCCTTGGGTGGGCCATATTGCCCTGTTGTTATATATTGCTGTATACTGGACATCTGAATCTGTTAACATTGGAAATCAGATTCTCCTTTTCCCCCAGGGCAGCTGGGTTTGTTTTCCATTTGTTACTATTATTTTTATAGGCTATGTTTGTGCCAAGGCTCAGCCTGAGGATAAACATGAAGGCCCGTCTTCCCAGGTCTCTCTGGGCCTTTGCCTTTCCCTGGGCATATGTGGTCAACTTCTCATTTTCTGTACATATGCAGCTGCTTGCCAATATGACCTAGTAAATGTCCTAGTCTGGTTCCCAAAAGGTGAAAATGAGAAAACGAGAGGCAGGAAGCAGGGCACCACATCTTTAAATCTCCCAGAAGTTACTTCGGCCTGAGAACAGGCAACACTGGGGAGAAGTGAAACAATGGCTTCTCTACTCTTTACACTTATCCAAAGCAGCATTTTATCAGCAAAAGGGTCTTTGTGGGCCACACTACTTCCTCAAAGCTCTGTGCATGTTGGGGGAGAATAAGTAAGCTACTATTGTGGCAGAGTCCAAAATGAACTGTAATTCTATTGTCCAAGGAAGTTGAAAGCCTCCCAAGTTCCAAAATAGTCGTATCAGACAGATTCTGCCAGTGTGATTGTTAGGTGGGGAGACAGATTCCTGGCGCTTCAGACTCTTCCCAGAATCCTCTTTTACTAATATTTTGCTATAGTTTCAGGATTGGTGTCTAATTGGGGTCAACCAACAATCTCAGAAGTCACAATTGTTTTTTAAATTTGTGTAGCTCTTTTAATGCACACTTGGGACATTCCTGGTTGTTTTATTCTTGTTATTCATTGCTCTTTAAAAAAACTAAAACAAAAAACCACCACCACTGTCTTGGCTAGTGTGGAGCAGTTGGTTGATGTCCAAGCACACCAGAAAGCAGTGGGTTTGATTCCTTGTCAGGACAAATGCCCAGGTTGACAGTTTGATCCCTGGTTGGAGCATGTGCAGGATGCAGCTGATTGATGTTTCTTTCTTACTCTAATTTAAAAAATATGTATTTACTGATTTCAGAGAGAGGGAGAGAAATAGAAACGAGAATCATTGATCAGCTGCCTCCTACATGCCCCCTACTGGGGGTCGAGTCCATAACCCAGGTATGTGAATGGGAATCCAACTGTGACCTCCTGGTTCATAGGTTGACACTCAACCATTGAGTGACTTAGGATGGGCTCTAAATTAAAAAAAATAAAATGAAATTATCATTTCCATAAATACTCAATAAGTTTAAGGAATGGGAAAATGAAGGGAAAAATGACCCAGGTTCTCATGTAGTCTTTATAGAATTATGTATGAACTGGCTTGGAGTGGAAAGCATGTTTTAAATTATTCAGTCACCTCCCAATGCCCCATCCATTCACCCATCTATTTATTCACCCAAACATCCATTCATCCACTAGTGTACCTAGTCATTCACCCACCCACCCACGGCTCCATCCACCCATAACCCATCCAGAAACTTGGTGATTCCCTGGGTATCCCCCTCTATGTGCAAACTGTTCTAGGGACTTGGGATGCAGATATTAGATTTGTCCCTGCCCTTACAGATGTCAATCTTTGGAGCAGATTCTGCTGTTGCCTTGACAGATAAGGCTTCCAAATCAGGACTTTCAGCTCTATCCTCATATCCAGCTGCCCCCTGGACCTTCTCCACTTAGATATGTCAAAGGTCCCAAAGTTCAACGACCTTCTTCCCTTTGTGCAACTTGTCTGTCTCCGGATGTCCTGTGTTGTGTAGCCTGGTCACCGTAGCCTGCGGATTTCCTCTCACAATGTGCTCCTTTTGAGTCTCTGTTGGGCTCTCCCATTTGGGGCGCGGAGGATAGTATCTAACTCAGCAACTCCACAAGGCATCCCCCAGGAAATCTTTCCTGACAGTCTTTCACTTCAACTCTAATCACAACTGTTCACAACCACCTCTCACGGGACTTCTGGTGGCTTCCAAATGGCAAACTGTGCCGCCCATACAAGGTTGTAAGATCCCAGTGTCAGGCCCCATGTCACTATCTGGATCCCAGTGCTGGATGCTCACAGAAGGGTGGTATCCACATGCTTTTGGTTGACTGGTTGTAAAGCTGCTGAGATGTCCTCAGAGCCTGCTAATCAGGGTAAATAGGTTCCAATGAAAGCAACTTGCTCTATCTCCAAGTGCCAGGAGTTTCTGTTGACCCAATCACAAACCCTTACTGTAAGACAGACCTTGGCAGTCACATGTCAAGCCCCAGGTGATGCCCTGCTCCCTCTTGGCCACAGTTGACTGTAGCTGCCAAAAGAGCCCTCTTGGTGGCTGGAAGTGATCAACCTGACAGAAATGTTCATTTACCAGTGGAGTCTACAGACACCTTCCCAGGAAGGTGAATTGGCAAGTCTGGAGAACTGGCTGTATAGAACCAGAAACAGACTTGAAGTCATGAAGAGGGGGCGTGTTGTTCTAGCGTGCCAGGCAGATTATGGATAGAGACCCACAGAGCAGCAGCCGGGTGGGCAGCCCTGGAGGGATGCTTTCTTGCCAAGATCTCTAAAGGCCGTTGGTATGTGTACACAAGGCTGAAGCTGGTGTAACCTGGGTCCTCACAAGGCCAGGCTTGTGCAGTGAGGTTACCACCATCTTTCCCGCTCCAATGGGCTCCACAACTTAGGGTTACATCTTTTATTTTTTTTTTTAAATATATTTTATTGATTTTTTTACAGAGAGGAAGGGAGAGAGATAGATAGTTAGAAACATCGATGAGAGAGAAACATCGATCAGCTGCCTCCTGCACATCCCCCACTGGGGATGTGCCCGCAACCCAGGTACATGCCCTTGACCGGAATCGAACCTGGGACCTTTCGGTCCGTAGGCCGACGCTCTATCCACTGAGCCAAACCGGTTTCGGCCTTAGGGTTACATCTTATCAAAAGTACTTGACTAGGCCTGGATGGTGTGGCTCAGCTAGTTGGAGCATTGTCCTGTATGCTGAAAGGTGGTGGGTTTGATCCCTGGTAGGGATGCTTATGGAAGACAGCTGATCTGTTTCCCTCTCATATTGATGTTTCTCTCTCCCTCTCAAAAAAAAAAAAAAAAAAGAATACATAAAAAAAAAAAAAAAAAGAGCTGCAACTACAGAGGGCTGTCCCAGCACTGTGTCTCCTCAGGCGCCAAGCCTCCAGAGACATCCTCCTGGATGCTGGTCTTCACCCAAACCCAGTAAGGTGTACAAAGGAGGAAGGTTTGGTTAGCCCTGAATTCTCAGTCTTTCTTGCCTGTGGGAAAGCCCCTTCACTAGCAAAATGATTACAACTCACTTTTATTGGGGTGGGCCTGCTAATCCCTCCAATCTAGGACTCTGTACCGTTGGGCTAGCCAAGGCTGCTTTGGGACCCTAATCTTTCCAGGCTAAAGTGCATCCTTGTCTGACCGTCTAGCACTCATGGCAACTGCTGTCAGCTGCAGGATGGCCTTTACCCCTCCCCTTCTTAGCTTCTCATGCAGCTGGATGATGCAAATGTGATTCTGTTCCTGCAGTTTGTAAGGCTCATGCAGTCCACAGGCCTGAGGCTTGAGGATGAGGCCCTGCCGCCTCCTCCTCACTAACCACTGCACTCAACTACAGGGAGTAGCTTCCAATTTCCAGATGTGCCCCCACCCAGAAGGCAGAGTCCCACATACCCCAAGGTAGGAGGCAGTAACCACTAATTTAGAGAACACCCCTCCCCACCCAGAAACCTTTAGGACCCAAATTGGTACCTTGTTAATAAGTTCATGTACTTCAAAACACTTTCTTAGAAAGCTATCTCCGTTTCCCTTTCTCAACGAAAGATATATGCGGTATCAGTTATGTAACTAACTACAAGCATACCCTGTTTTTACTGTGCTTCACAGATTCATTTTTTACAAATCGAAGGAAGGCAAAGACCCTTCACCATCAAAATGATTACAATTCACTTTTATTGGGGTGGTCTGCAACCAATCCTGTAGTATCTCTATATACTTGACATCTGAATTCCCTTGGTAAGTGCCCATAAAGAGTTCATGAAATCACATTAAGGCAGAGACCCTTTCAGTTTAAAATCAACTCAAGTTGCAGATCAGGAACACAAGACCTAAGGAAAGCCACTGACTCTAGGTAACAAGCAACATCGATTTTTGAATAGGACTGGCAACTGCAGAAGGCAAAGTCCAACACAAATCCAAAGCAGCAGCTACAAAACAGGGCACATTTCAATAATCCAGCATCTTATGAAAATCAACATTAATTTTAACATTGAAGCAGACACACGTATAATTTTAACATTGTTTTAATCAAGTAATGTAGCAGTTTAAAACAGGGAATTTTAAGACAGTTGAATAGAGCAAAGTGAAGGATCACTCTATTAGGATAGCCTCTGTGAATAAAATTTTTATGTGGATTTCAATCTATTGGAATTTTGGCACGACTCAACACCAGTCTATGCCAAAATTTTATTTAGTGTTTAGAAGCCCTAAACATAGTTTCCTTCAGATTAAAAGAAAAACAAAAAACAACAAAAGTCTCTATAACAGAACCTCATTAGCTTGACACCGGGTATGAGTGCAACCTGGCCTATGCCACCAGTATCTCCTATAGGATGTCAGATAATGAAAGCAATTAGCCAATGGCAAAGAATTTGAAACCTAGGTGAGATGTGAATTTGCAAAACCCTTCTCTTTGGTGTGACAAAGCACATTCCCTCCAGATATAGTTTCTGTTTCACTCTCATCAAGATCTATCAAAAGGCAGCTGGAGACTAATTCATTCTCTCTCCAATAAAATTACTAGATTTTAATTTCTTAAAATATCAAGCTAACAAGATTTTATTATACCAAATGTTTGTATAATTTCAATGTGAAAAAACTTTTACATACATTTGTTAAGGTCTCATTATAATCTGAGATGGATCAAAGAAAATCAGAGGTGAATAAAGAAAGCCCATGCTCCAAATAAAACGAATCCTGTGATTCTTGATTCCCATAGAACACTTTTTATGGAAAGAAATAACTGCAATAATTTCTCAAAACCCTTAACAAGTGAATTTAGATATTTTTGGGGAAAGAATTCGCAAGTTATTTCCAAATCTAAAGACCTGGATGGGCTGGGCCAGGCCCTAATCACCTGTATTCAGTGGCCATCACCAGACTTCATGAGTGTCTAACTATATTCAATGTGAAATAAAAGACACCCAAGTCTCCTGCCAAAATATAGGCTGACTTAGAAGTACAATTTTAGTTTTCTTTTTAAATAAGACATTTTTTTGAGAGGGGAAAGAAAAAATCAAGCTTGAGACAGAGCAACACTAATTTTGGCAAGATAGCAACCAAAACCTGTATGTCCAAATGTAAAAGGCATTCAAGAATAAGCCATAGTATTAGGGAAAATCCACACTGAACAAAACATACAGTATAAGTCTAAACATTTTGAAATTGTAATTTAAACCGTAAAAGCTGAAAAATTATGCTGTTTTTTGCTAGAGATTAAGTGCACCTTTTTCTTCTTCCCCCAAATAAAATCATGGAACTATCTAATCAGATCCTAACGCTTGAGCTTTCTCTCAGCACAAAGCAACAGCTAACATAGACATAAAATGCTCATTTGTTAATAATTCCCCTGGCTCATCCAACTTGCAATGCATATGACTTCAAAGACTACAGTTTGGGGCAAGGGTATGTGAACTGGGAAAAAAAATTCAAGTTTCAAAACCTGCTCTTAAAATTAATGTATAGGACACTCAAGTCGTTTTCCTCTTAGTAAGATGAAGGTGTTGTACTGCCCACCCTGGCATGGTAAGAGTGTACACGACCAGATGCCAGTTTGAGGGACTAGAGATAAGACTTAAAAAGTACTGTGTTTCTTAATGGCTGAATAAGGTATTTAAAAATACGTTTATGCTCACACTCTGCTAAAGACCTGCTTACAGTCTCAGCACCTAACAGTTTCTAACAGGCTCCAAGAATCCCTATCAGGTTAAATGATGGTACAGTGTTTTTAAAAGGAGCCAATTGTTTCAGCAGCTTAAGTCATTCAGAGCCAAAAAGTTTAAGAATGACCAAAATCAAATCTTTATTTTTATAACTGTATAAATGTGATCCAAATGTGTCCACCACTAATTTTTCAAAAAGAAACATGCTATAAATAAGCAAACTACATCTGTTCACTGATATGTGTATGGACTCCCGAGGTGTCTCATTGGGGCTTAATTACAGACCACTCACAGCAATACGTTTTTAGCAGAAAGTGTAGCATGATGTTAAGCCATGTTAGCTTTTGCACATACATGTTGCACTTCTGGCTGAGGATGCAGAAAGATTCTTAGCATTACAGATAAGCTGGGCTGCACCCACCCCTTTAAATGGCATCAATATCAATGTCATCATCCTTGTTGTCAGACTTCACAGCTTCCACTTTTGGGACACTGGCAGTCTTCGAGTACACCACCTGATAAAACAAGTATTTTAAGTCCGTGCTAAACAAAGAAAATGGCCTCGATGCATCCCCACTTCTTCATTTACATCCCCCCACCCCCCAATAAGCTCGCTCCACAACCACCAAGACCTTGTTCATTTTTACAGACCACTAGCACCTCTATATGCAACCTGCAGTACTTAAAACTTACATTGGAAATTCTGACATTTATTTGAAATGTCTGGGGATATGAGATTCCCATCACCCTTTATACTCAGAATTACTCTCCAAATTATTGAGACATCTTATTGCCTCAATCACCCAAATTTGCCTTTTTACAATTCTCAAGCACCCATCACTATCACTAAATTTAACTCTCCCCAGTGCTTACCTCAATATTCTCATCTTCGTCTTCTTCTTCGCCACCAGAAGATTCCTCCTCTGCTTCCTTCAACCACTTGATAAATGGTTCTGCTTTGACACGAATCTCTTTGGCAAGTTCTTTTGAAACATATTTCTTTGAGGCCTAAAGAACATTAGGTATAGTTTCCTTAAGTTTGAAGAATTTGAAAAAATGAGTTATTTATATAGCTCTCAGGGGACTGGGTCATACTGTAATCTTGAATCAACAAAATACAGATATTCCACAATAAAGTATCGAGTGTGAATAGCTTCTTATTACTAGCAAGAATAAGGTGGGGAATGGTGGGGAATCCCCTCCATGTTACGTTAGTCAAGCAGAGGAACTGCATTTTCATGTACGTCTAAAGAAACTAAGTATGAGAAGATACTTGAAGAGCCTGTTTGTACATCCCCCACCTTTTCGGACCAGCTGATGATGACCTCTTCCTCCAAAAGGTCTGCGTCATACATTTCCTTCAAGATATGTGGAATCTTGGCGAGCAGCTGAGCTTGATGCATTGCTACCACACACTCCAAACCATGAAGGAGGTAACGTTGAGCTTTTTTATTGTTGTGACAAAACTGCAAATAGATTATCTTTGTGTTAACAAGCTTTCACAGATGTTCTAAGTTGGTAATTTTAACATCCAAGTACATTCACTGCCTTAGGATTGTTCCTTAAAGATATGGCCCCTAACAGTGGCTCAAAATGGTCAACACAAGAACTCTGCATCACTTTATCTGTAAGAGACCATGTGCAGTTTTCAGACAGTCCCATGCTTTTAAGGCACATCAATTATCTCCACTTTCAGGATGACAGAGAACAAATGAGCAAGAGTTAAAGTGATGTTCCCAAGGTCACACAGCTTTAATCTCATTTATGAATCTCAAATTTGCTTACTCGTAGGAAATGGCGCCTGTATTTTTTAATCTGTTCTCTAATCTTCTCATTAAAAAGAACTTCAGTCAAAACAAGAGGTCCCATAGCTTTTACATCCAGTCTTTCTGCTTCAGCAACAATTTCTTTGTCCGATGAGTCGATAATACCCTCTTCTTTCTTTTTCTGCAAATAAAAGCAATTCAGTGAAACAGAGACACGTTTTGCTCTAGAGATATAGGTTAGTCCCTACTCTCATGGACATTTCCTCTAATTTGACAGTTTTAAGATTTCTATGATCAACAGCAGCCAGAAATAGTGCCTGGGATCACACCCAAAATATATGTGAACTAACAAATAGAAAAAGTAAAAGCCTTGCCATTTGAAGATTCAAAGGATTCCATGAAAAGTTACTTGACAAGTATCAGCTTAAAATATTTCACAATAGCCTGAAGTTATGTTGAAGCTGGTTTTATTGATCAAAGAAAAAACAAACCAGCCAGCATGGCTCAGTGGTTGAGCTTCCACCTGTGAACCTGGAGATCAGTTTGATTCCTGGTCAGGGCCCCTAACAGTGGTTCAAAATGGTCAACACACAAAGAACTCTGCATCACTTTATCTGTAAGAGACCATGTGCAGTTTTCAGATAGTCCCATGCTTTTAAGGCACATCAATTATCTCCACTTTCAGGATGACAGAGAACAAATGAACTTGATCACCAATGTGGGGTATGCAAGGGGCAGTCAATCAATGATTCTTTCTCATCATTGATGTTTCTCTCTCTCTCTCAAATCAATAAAAATATATTTAAAAAAAAAAGTCTAACCGCTCTCAAAGCAAGTATTTTTACCTTAACAAAATCAAACAGGATATTGACCCGTTCTTCAACAGTTCTTTCCAAATCATCACTGAGTGTTAGAACTTTTGCATGGTCACTGATTTCATCCATTCTGCGCCTCTGAGCTTCCTCAGTTGTGTCCTCCCCCCAGTCATCATCCTCTTCTTCTTCCTGTTTACAAGAGCAAAGATGAGTGACCAAAGCCCTTAAAATGTAAAAAATGAGCCCAGCCAGCATGGTTCAGTGGTTGAGCATCAACCTATGAACCAGGAGGTCATAGTTTGATTCCTGGTCAGGGCACATGCCTGTGTTGCAGCTTCAATCTCTAGCATGGGGCAGGCAGGATGCAGCCAATCAATGATTCTCTCTTATCACTGACTAGAGTCCCAGTGCACAAAATTCATGCACTGGGGGGGGGGGGGGGGAGAGAACCAGGGGCGGGCGGCAGGTGTCCCTCAGACCCGCCTGTGCCCCCTCACAGTCCAGGAACCCTGTGCGGAGCAGCAGGCCTAAGCCATCAGTCAAACATCCTTAGCAGACATTTTTAGCGTAGCTGGGGAGGCAGGCAGGAGGTTCCTGCCACCACCACTACACTCACCAGCAGGCAGCTTCTGCATTGAGCATCTGCCCGCTGGTGGTCAGTGCATGTCATAGCCAAAACCAGCTCTGACATCCCCTGAGGGGTCCCAGATTGCAAGAGGGCACAGGCCAGGCCAGGGTCCCCACCAGTGCACCATCGGGGCCAAGGAGGGACCACGGGAGGGCTCTAGGGCATGTCCAACCCATCTCAGTCCAGAGGGTCTCACTCAGTCCAGATCAGCCGGACCCCAACAGCAAGCTAACCTACTGGTTGGAGCTTCTGCCCCCTGGTGGTAAGTGCATGTCATAGCGAGCAGTTAAGTGGCCTTAGCATATCATTAGCATATTATGCTATGCTTTGATTGGTTGAACAGTCAACTGGATGCCTGGGCACTTAGCATATTAGGCTTTTGTTATATAGGATGTTTCTCTCTCTCCCCCTCTCCCTTCTCTGAAAACAATAAAACAACATTTCTTAAAAAATTCAGGGTTTTAGTTAACATCAAAGTTCATTTTCCCTTAGATTAGGTTTACCTCAATTCAATCAACCCCACCTGGCACCCAAAACACTGTTGTGGTTTATAATATTTCTGCTCACTATAACCAAATTTATTTCACACAATCCAAGTGCCTACTACACCCTCAATACTGCACTTACCACTGCATGTGGAGGGAGACTGATTTCATTTGGTGGTGGTGGTGGTGGTGGTGTCTCACTGCTGGACACAGAGCCATTTTCCTTGTCTTTGCCCTTCCTATTTTTCTTTTCTTTTTCTTTCTTTCCTGTACCACTGTCACTATTCTCTACCAGGAAACAAAAAAGTAAAGTTTAGTATCACGGCTTATTCCACACCTTATCACCCCCATCATAAACATTTAAAATCCTGCTTTTTGTTCCTGAACCCTCCTCGGAGAAAACCAAACACACTGCTACTTAAAATTTGAAGAGGATTCACAGACCAAATTCATTCACTGTATTCAGGTTAAAAATGGAATGTTCCAAAATATTAATGGTACTGTCAAGATTAAGATGAAGTGATGACTCAGAAGACCCAGCATTCATGACCCTCTTCCATCACTCATGAAGTTGAACAGGGGCATAGCTGAACTGCACATTAGCTCACCGCCAGAACACTGTCTAAGTCTATATAACGGCTTGTCTCATAGAGGAGAGCACCGGAATAGGTTAGACTTTGTTGCTGTAGCAAGCTCAAATTGTGTCAGACAGTGTCGATCATCTGCCACAGAGTGTTGCTTGCAATGCTCTAAAGCCACTTAAGCTTAATGAGCTAACAAGCCCTCCAGTCTCCTTATGTTTTACAGCAACAAGAAAACTTCCATTTTCTTTCAAAGAATCAGTAGCTTCACAGTAAGATCTTGGAAGTTCATCAGGAAGACTTACCAGGTGGGTTTTTGAGAATGAATGTGCAGAGTTTATGATGTGTGTCAAGCATGCCTCGATAGCCACAGGCTTTACAAGAATTACCTATTGTTTGCTTCTTTGGATTGACATGCTGCCAAAAAAGTAAAAACAAGTATGTCATCCATAACATATGATGAAAATTCTGAGAAAAAAGTGTGAAAAGATCTAACCAACAGAAAACATCTAAAACACCAGCTTAACATTCAAAACAATTATTTTCCACAAAGTGATCTACTTCAAAAGTCACTGAGTAATACTGTCAACAAATAAAATAACAAAAGTCAGTATGTGAATATCTCCAAAATTTACAGGTTTTGTGTTACACTTCCAATTATGTCTGCTTTGCCTTGTCAAAACATTAGTTAGTGCTATCACAGGACTGATCACAAAAGCAGGTATTTAGTTTCTTCTTTTATTGACAAAAATCTCAAAGACACTCACCAGCTCTGTTTCAGGATTCTCACACTCAGGACAAAGAACAAATTTTTTAATGAATCCATCCAACATGTCTTGCAGCTTATTCGCCTCATGAGATCCATTGACAATGTAACGGTCATTCTTAACATCAAACTGGGTCTGTGCTCCCAGCTCACAACCAAAATATTTGGTGGGATCTGTTTGGGGGGGGGGGGAAAGTTTGATCACAATTAACTAACCTACTCAGCTAGATGTATACAATTATCACTCCCTATGTTTTTAAATTATTGGGTTAAAAAACGTGTTGCCTACATATTTTTTTGTACTAACGACATTAAATCAGTTGGCTTTAAATCCAAGGTTCTACTTAACCTTTACACTAATTAGTACACAATCCAGGCAAGATCTGCAGATCCAAGTTGGTCATTACTGTCTATGCCTTTCAGACTTCTCCAAGAGGCATTACTTACACGTTGGAGGCCGATTAAGCGCCTTTGCAACGTCAACCATGTTGACTATAACTGTCTTGATTCCATTTCCTTTGCCCTCAACCTAAAGGAAATAAGAATTTAATTTTGCACTGTCTAGCCAAGAGAGACAACTTTAAAGAAATCTACGAAAAGAGCTTAGGACTTGTTACTAAAACGAAGAAAAGTTACCACCTTGGCAATCAGACGGGGCATCTTGTAGCGATAGAACTGGTCTGACACACTGCGGTTGACGTTGACAGACATTTTGGCTTATTAGTGGCTTTATCAATAAGATGAAGAGATCTTTGATTGCAACTTTTTGGTATCTTCTGTCTGGAGAAGAAGGGATGACATAAACGACTGCAAGACTTCTCGGTCTCTGACATGAAAAAGTTTTCGCCACTGAGGCTGTAAGCTCCTTGCTTGTATGCTATATTCCCCCAATACAGGTACCAATGGCTGCGCAACAGCTCTGGAAGAGAAAGGGGAGAGAACACACAAGCCCCCACATTTAACAGGACTCCTGTATGCAACACGCACCCTATGTCCTAGTTAATTACGCCCAAATTTCCAGGGTTAAAAAGCACCCGAGTTCACGCGAAAACGAGCGTTCTCTGACACAGGACACCTGTAGCAACATGGAAGGTCGCCACCTGATTAAGACGCGACCAGGAGGAAATGCCAGACTAAAACAGCGAACTGCCTCAAGCTGCCGCGGACTCCCGGGACGGACCCCGCTCCGCATTTCAACAGTCGGCTTGTGTGCAGCGAGCGGCCTGCTTTCCCAACTAATGAAACCTCTCCTCCCCCGAACCGGGCCGGTACCGGCACCGAGTCTGGCACACCGCCCTCCCCACGAGCTACCGGGTGAAGACGGCGGACTGTTCTCTACACCGTCCCTGCGACAACAATGCCGACTTCGCAGAGACACTCCCACAACAGCCCGCACACGAGCTCCCAGCGCGTGAACGGCCTGCGGAGGACGCGCCCGGCCCCGCTCGCGCAAACGCGCCTGACCTGACCTTCGCTCCCGTCCCCGCGGCCGCGAGCCCACGCGGTCCCGCCGTGGGAGGGCCGTTCCCCCCGGAGGCGGACGCCGCGGAGCCGCGACATGGCGAGGCCTCCCCAGGGCGGCAGGTGGCCCGGGCCGCGACCGCCGCGCCTGTGCGCGGAGCCATCCATCGCGGCGCGGGGGGACGAAACCCGACAGGGGGCGCCGGCCCGCCACCCCGCCCCGCGCGATGACTCACAAATGCAGCACCGAGGCCTGACTCAGCCGCGCGGCGCGCTCCCGGGGGCGGGGCGGGGCGGGGCGGGGCCCGGGGGGGAGGCGCAGGACCGGGGGCGGGGGGGGCGCCCGCCCGCCGCCCGAACTGCGCCACACGCGCCGGGTCACGCGGCGCGCCGCCATCTTGTGCGGCCGCCATCTCCCCGCCGGCCCGCGCCGCCCGCCGCCCGCGGACTCACCGTTTTCGTCAAATAAAGACATAAACCCAACGCTGCTCGCCCGGGACTGGGATGAAGTGAGGCGCGCGTGAACCCGAGTCCGAGGAGGGGCGGCGGAGGAGCGCAGCGAGCAGCGGCCGGGCAGGCGCCGCCGAGCAGCGGGGAGGGGCTGTCCCAGCGACGTCCGGGGTCCACACCCTTCAGCGCCCGGGGCCTGGCGACCTGGCGCGGAGAAACGGCGCCGTGAGCCACGGCCGACGGGGCGCCTTCCCCGCCAGCCAGCGGCCCGCGGGGGTCGAGGGGGCGGGGAGGGCTGGGAAGGGGGCGCGGGGCCGCCAGTTCGCCACCGGACTCACCTCTGGAATGTTCTCGCTCTGACTGAACAACGCCGCCGCCGCGCTCAAGCTACCCTTGGCCCCAGTGCCCGCCCCCCGCGCCAGGCGGCACATCCCATTGGCGGGAGGCCTGCCCGACCTCGCTCGTCATTGGCCTGCACGCCGCGCACGCCGCGTCCATCGCGCCCTTCCCCGCCCCTTCTGCTTCCGGAGGCTCCACTCGCCGCCTTAGCCGGCCCCCAGCCGGGGTCCCGGCTTCCTCCACCTGCCTTCCCCTCCCCTGCGTTTCCCGGAGGCCTTCGCGGTCTCGCGAGAGCGGGCGCGCCGCGGCGGGGCGAGGGGTTCGCCCGCGGGCCGCACTCGGTCGGTTTGGCCGGGGGAAGATGGCGGTTGGCTCCCCATCCTCCCCTCCCCCGCCGGCGGGTCCTGGCCGCGTTCCCACTCGAGCTCTCCCCGCGGCGGATGCGCAGCCTCGTCCTCCCGTTCCCCGGGGTCCGCTCGAGGGGAAGAAGTTGCTTGGTCTCCCTATTTCCGCGGCCTGGGCACCGGGGGTAGATTGGAGCGCCCGGGGCTTCCACCCTAGGCCCGCCCGGTCCCCTCCCGGGCTCGGGTCTGCGCGGCCGCGGCGACGTGACCCACCGAGTCCCCGTGACGGGGGCGTGAGGCCGGGTCACTCCTCCGTCCCCTGCCACCGTCCGCCATGCTCCCCCGGGCACCGCAGCCGCCCGGCCCACACACCCGGTTAGCGGGCCGGGACCCCCTGGAAGCGCCCCGTAGAGGGCGTCCCCGTGGGGTGACCGAACAGTCCCCGCTCCGGCTTGTAAGTCGTGACTGAGGGGCCAAGCAGGCACCTGGAAACGAGGGCGGCTGCAGACACCCCCATTCTTTCGGAGTCAGATGGTGTGGGAGTTTGCGTTGCGACGGTAAAGATTCGGCACCCGCCGCCCCGGACAATTGAAAACGCGCCGGGCCGTGAAACCAGAGCCGGGTAACGGAGTGGCGGGCTGGCACCTGCCGTCCCGGGGCCCGAGCCCGGGCGCAGCAGCCGCGCTGGGAGGGAGGCGGGATGGGGCGCACGGGGGCTGCCCGCCCTCGGTTTCGGGCCCGTCCGGTTTGCAAGAAGGTGGGGACCGAAAGGCGCGGTGATCTTTTTAGTGGGTTCAGGAGCACCCTTCCGTGACTGACAGCTTTATAAACCATTTTGAAATTGACAGCGACCGTGGGGAGAATAAATCCAAGGCCGTAGCGCGGAGAGAAGGGACTTTCGCCCCCGGCAGCGGGGACTCTGCACCGGGCAGGGTATGTACCTGTGTCTGTGCGTGACTTCGAGCGGGCGCTTTGCGGTGCCAGGGTTCCCAGGGGGCACGCTGCTCAGGTTCACCTTGGAGCATGACTTAGCTGTACTGAAACATGCGAGTTTTTTGCATGACTGCAGGCAAATGACATTCTTTTAGAACTCTTTTTTGGAAACTATGGGCATGAAACTAGCCTGAGGCAAGAAGCCTGCCTCCTCAGCGAAGTTTTAAAATAACTACATACAAAGTGATTTGGAAAAATTTTTTTCTTGTACGTGTGATGGCCCATAGTTAATTTTCTTTAAAAAAGTTTGTGCTAAGCCCTGACCGGTTTGGATCAGTGGATAGAGCATCGGCCTGAGGACTGAAGGGTCCCAGGTTCGAATCTGGTCAAGGGCGTGTACCTTGGTTGCGGGCACATCCCCAGTGGCGGGTGTGCAGGAGGCGGCTGATCGATGTTTCTCTCTCATCGATGTTTCTAACTCTCTATCCCTCTCCCTTCCTCTCTGTAAAAAAATCAATTAAAAAATATATTTTTTAAAAAAAGTTTGTGCTAATGTTAACTTTAATTATTAGTACGTGTACTGAGGACAAAAAAGTGTTTTGTAGAAAGAAACCTCACAGGCTGATCAGATCATAAATCTCTAACCCGCGGGTCATGGTGGGTAGCCATGCCCCAGACTTACAATTTCTTAGGAAAATGTTTATCTTGCCTTAAGCAAGCCCTCTCCATTGCTCTTGTCATCCAGGTTAATACACCTTTGAAATAAGCATAACAACTAGCGAGCAAATAATCTTGTTAACTCTCCTGTAATCCAATTACCACCTTACACTCTCTCTCACGTGCATGTCACCTTCCTTACATTCCTTCAATTTCACATGCATGAAAGAAAACTGCAAAACTGTTATTTTCCTAAGTGTTTGAGATCTCGCTTCCTGGCAATTGCCATCTGTTTATTTTTAATATAACGTTTTGTTTTTTAGAGAGAGGAAGGGAGAGGTAGAAACATCAGTGTGAGAGAGGAACATGGATTGATCGGCTGCCTTCTGCATACCCCCTACTGGGATGGAACCCCAAAACCCAGGTATGTGCCCTGGGAATCGATTCAGCAACCTCTGGTGCACGGGACAACTCCCAACCGACTGAGCCATACAGGCCAGGGCAGTTGTCATTAGTTTTGGCTCAAATCCTGTATAATTAAAGGCTAATATGCAAATTGTCCCCTCAACTGGCAGTTCAATCGGGGTGGGGGCTGGGGCCCGGCTGGCTGCTGCCCCCTGGTTGAACTCCCCCTGTCTGATTGCCCAGATGGAGGTGGGCCGGCGGACTCCACCCATGCACAAATTCGTGCACCGGGCCTCTAGTAGACTCATACAAACTCAAGACAGCTTTGGATGTTTATACATCGACAGCACCACTCCTTTGTGCCCAATCACAGGCCACGCTCTTTGTTGAATGCTTCTATAACCTGGGGATTTGCTAAGTTCTTTGCATATAACTTTCTTATTTACTTCTTAGCCCCTAGGAGGAATTTTTTATTCCCATTTTACAAATGAGCAAACTGAGAGTGGGAGAGGAGGGGGGAAGACAAGCAACTTGCCCAAGATTGTGTACCTATTAAGGGGCAGAGCTAGAAGTTAGACCAGGTGTGTATGACCCCAGCGTCTGTTCCCTCCACTGCATGGGCCACAGCCTGCCCAGAGGAACATAAACAACCTCATGTAACCATCATGTGAGGGGGTGTTGCCATGCCCGTTTCACAGGTGAGGGATGGGACTCAGGAAGGTGAAGTGATGTTCCCGAGTCCCCTGCCTATTACACATGGTGGACAGCGTTGGAACTCTAGCTTGTTTGACGCCAAGATCATTGCACAACTCGGCCTCTCTTTGCTGGTCTCCGCCTCTTCCGGCTGCACTGTCCTCGGGTTTGCTAATGATAGGCACTTGGTGCTTACGAAATCCTTTGCGAATGAGTTCCTGAAATATGCGTGTCAGTGCGGACATGAGTAGCTGCGGAAAGGTGAATTAGTCCACTGGCTCCACGGTTGTGTAGATATCGGTGTCTGTGACTCTGGTTAGCATGAAGTAGCCCCCTGAGCAACATCAAGTCTGCGTGGACGGAGAGCCTTGTGCTTCTGAGCTGGGGGCCCCTGGGAGCCAAGGCGTTGGCTGGCTGGCCTCCCCCATGATGCTCCTGTCTCAGCTCTCTCTCACCTCCAGCGAGTTTTTTTTTATCGTCACCTGATGATATTTTTTCCATTGATTTTTAGAGAGAGTGGAAGGGAGAAGGAGAGACAGAGAGAAACACTGATGTGAGAGAGACCCATCAATTGGTTGCCTCCCACATGCCCCTGACCAGGGCTGGGAGCCAGCAACCAAGGTACCTGCCCTTGACCGAATCAAAGCCAGGACCCTTCAGTCTGCAGGCTGACACTCTACCACTGAGCCAAACCGGCTAGGGCTCCATGTTGTTTCAAAGTTGCCCACTATTGGCCATGGAAGTTCCTGTCTCCCCGACTTGAGGACAATTTAGGGGATGGCTCCTAGCCCAGCAGTTGCCAACCTTTCGGACCCCGCGGACCACAGGTTGGCGACCACTGTTCTAGCCCTGGCCTGCGCTAGGCGGGAACCGAAGGTTATCTGGTGTGTGCAGGGGTGGAAAGGGCGTAGGCTCGTGTCCAACAGCACCGCAATCTAAGGCACCCATTTCAGTAAACACTTCTGACTCGCCAGGCAACGAGAATCCAGGCCCCACCTACAACACAGGCACTGCCCAGGGCCACACGTAAACATGCCCTATAGACACCCCAGGAAGGCAGGCCCCTCCGTGGCATCTCTGGGCCCCTGGGCAGGATATCTCCCCACTTCTGTGACCCCGCCCCCCGCATTCATGGAACGTGGTTGCCCTTGCCTGTTTACTTGTCCGCCTCCTCAGGCTCAACGTGTGGATGGGGGACTTGTCCTTGAGAGCCAAAGAATCTGAACTTGGGGGAGGACAGGGACCCTTCAGTTTTGAAGGGGACAGAGGCAGGCAGCAGAGGTGTCTCTGAGGCGGCACCCAGGCCAGGTGTCGCTGGAGACTGACATGAGCCCGCCTCCTCCACGGCACACAGTTCCAGCCAAACTCCACCTGTGGCACTCCTGGAGAGAGAGAAGAAAGTGCAAAGTAGTCCTAGCCGGTTTGGCTCAGTGGATAGAGCGTCAGCCTGCGGACTGTAAGGGTCCCGGCTCGATGCTGGTCAAGGGGTCCAGGGCACATACTTTGGTTGCAGGCTATTCCCTGGCCCTGGTCAGGGCACGTGCAGAATGCAACCAATCAATATGTTTCTCTCACATCGGTGTTTCTGTCTTTCCGTCTCTCTCCCACTCTCTCTAAAATCATGGAAAAATATTCTTGGGTGAGGATTAAAAAAAAGCAGTGCAAAATGGAGAAATGTGGAGGCCTGGGAGAGCAGGCCCTGCCCGTGAATGGGTTGTGTCTGTCACATGGAAGCCACACATGACACCCCATGCAGCCTGCCCGCCTCGGGGCCTCTTGCAGGGAAGCCTGGAGCGTGGCTGCTGACGCAGAACCTCCCCTGCATGGCTCGAGTGGCATTAGTCCCGCACAGCGTGCTGCCCTGGCACACACCCGTGTGTGTGGAAGCCTGGGACAGGCTGAGGGGTGGCGAGACGGGACTCCCGCCCGTTCTCCTTCCCGTAGCCATTGACAAGCCTTTGCAGGAGAGCATCTCAAGGCGGTCCCCACCCCGCCACACGGTGTCCTCTCTAGTGTGAGCCTGGCAGGCTATCCGCCCAGATGAAGTGCCCACATGCCAGGCAGTGAGCTCACGGGTCGCTGGTGGCTGTGGCTTGTGGCCTGTGCTGACCACTTGACCCGCAGCAGCAGGAAGCTTGGCCGGTTACCTTCCCCGCTGAGTCAGCGGCCACTTGGGGCAGAGTTGCCAGCAAGGTGGTGTTTTTTTGTCCTTTTTTTTTTTTTAAATATATTTTATTGACTTTTTACAGAGAGGAAGGGAGAGAGAGAGAGAGAGTCAGAAACATTGATCAGCCGCCTCCTGCACACCCCCCACTGGGGATGCGCCCACAACCCAGGCACATGCCCTTGACCAGAATCGAACCTGGGACCCTTCAGTCCGCAGGCCGACGCTCTATCCACTGAGCCAAACCGGTTTCGGCTTTTTCTCCTTTTTTTTATTTTAGAGAGGAAGGGAGAGGGAAAGAGAAACATCAATGATGAGAGAGAATCATTGATTGGCTGCCTCCTGCATGCCCCCAACTGGGATTGAGCCTGCAACCTGGGCATGTGCACTTGACTGGAATTGAACCTGGGACCCTTCAGTCCGCAGGCCAATGCTCTATCCACTGAGCCAAACGGGCCAGGACCAGGGTGGCCTGCACTCGGTGCTCCATTTCCTGCTTCTCTGGGCACGGCCTGGTTTCCGTGAGCCAGCACTTCTCCTCTGAGGGTGACACCGAACCCGAGGGCCAGGCAGACACGGGTGGCTGGGCTCCCACGGTGTGATTCTAGGTCTGGGCCGGGCCCAGAATTGAGATCTCTAATAGACCCGGTGGGAACGCAGCTGCTGGTCCCAGCACCCCACTTTGCCCTAATGTTGGGGGGCCCATGGCTTTGGAGTCCATCCCCATAGTGTCAGTGGCTTTCTTCTGAGATGGTCCAGGGGCCCTGATTCAGGCGGTCTGTCTGTGAATACAAATGAGCGAAGAGGAACAAATGGATATCCCGTCACCGTGTTGCAGAGGTGGGTCCCAGAGACATTGCACTGGTCCGATGCCCTGTCACCTGTCCCTTCATTCACATCCGGACCTCAGTGAGGGCACAGTGTGCATGGTGGCTCTGCCCGGAGCCAGTCTCTGTCATTCAGAGCCTCAGGCGTGAGTGGTCACAGACATGAGCCTTTGGATCCCACCCCACGCCTGGCCACTGCCCCCCCTGCCTGCCTCCACTCTGTGCTAGTCTTCACTCATCTATTCACTTATTCATTCATTCAACCAATATCTATGGGCGACCAGCTCTAGGAAATTTAAACATTTAAGACATTGTATTAGTTTCTTGTGGCTTCTGTAACAAAGTATCACAAATGACCTGGCTTAAAACAACAGTGATTGCCCTAGCTGGTTTGGCTTGGTGGATAGAGTGACGGCCTGTGAACTGAAGGGTCCCAGGTTCGATTCCAATCAAGGGCACATGCCTGGGTTGCGGGGCATGCAGGAGGCAGCCGATCAATGATTCTCTCTCAACATTGATGTTTCTATCTCTCTCTCTCTCCCTCTCCCTTCCTCTCTGAAATCAATAAAAATATATTTTTTTAAAAAAACCCACAATAGTGATTTATTCTCTTAGTCCTGGAGGCCACAAGTTCAAAAATCAAGGTGTTGGTAGGGCCATGCTCTCTCTCCTGTCTTCGGGTCCTTGGTTCCTGGGCTCACAGCTGCGTCACGCTGAGCAATGCCTCAGTCACCTGACCTTCTCTCTGGGTCTGGTCTTCACACGGAGTTCTTCTTGTGCTCTGTGTCTTCCCTTTTTATTTTCAAAATTAGAGGCCTGGCGCATGAAATTCATGCACTTGGGGGAAAGGGGGTCCCCTCAGCCTGGCCTGTGCCCTCTTGCAGTCCAGGAGCCCTCAGAGGAGCGGGCCTAAGCCAGCAGTTGGACGTCCTTAGTGCTGTGGAGGCGGGGAAGACTCCTGCCACCACTGCCATGCTCGCCAGCCATGAGCTTGGCTTCTGGCTGAGCCAACTGCTCCTGTGGGAGCACACTGACCACCAAGGGGCAGCTCCTGCATTAAGCGTCTGCCCCCTGGTGGTCAGTGCACATCATAGGGACTGGTCATTCTGCCATTTGGTTGATTTGCATATTAGCCTTTTATTATATAGGACTAGTAGCCTGGTGCACGAAATTCATGCACATTAAAAGGGAATTAATTGCCATAACCAGTTTGGCTCAGTAGATAGAGCATCAGCCTGCGGACGCAAGGGTCCCAGGTTCGATTCAGGTCAAGGACATGTACCTTGGTTGCGGGCACATCCCCAGTGGGGAGTGTGCAGGAGGCAGCTGATCGATGTTTCTCTCTCATCGATGTTTCTAACTCTCTATCCCTCTCCTTTCCTCTCTGTAAAAAATCAATAAACTATATTTTTTTAAAAAGGGAATTAATTAGCAGTATTGCTATTTGCCCTTTCTCTGTAATAGAAGTGTGCGAGATGAAAGGAAATTAGTAAAATGTATATGAAGATGATATATAAATTTATTAATAAATAGTAACAAAAGGATACAACAACAACAGAGCATGATATAAAAATGACAAAAACAGCCCTGACCGGTTTGGCTCAGTGGATAGAGCGTCGGCCTGCAGACTGAAGGGTCCCAGGTTCGATTCTGGTCAAGGACATGTACCTTGGTTGTGGGCACATCCCCAGTGGGGGGTGTGCAGGAGGCAGCTGATCGATGTTTCTCTCTCATCGATGTTTCTAACTCTCTATCCCTCTCCCTTCCTCTCTGTAAAAAATCAATAAAATATATTTAAAAAAAATGACAAAAACATGATATGAAAACAACAGTGATGCAAACAATGACTGATAAAAGTGATTAAACTTATTCTAATATTTCCCTGTATACCACATTAAGAGTGAAAACACTTTCAGAGTGCTTGACTAATTTCCCTTGTGATGAAGTACTTAGAACTTTAACTGTAACATCACATGCTCTTCAAACTCAAGAGAAAGCAACATATAACTGACCATATGCAAAAAAGGGTTCAGGTAGGAATATGCCTACTTTGTCTAGAGTTTGTCCTTGTGATTTATTAATAGTCATCACAAATGCTGGCATCATGGGAAACCGTCGTCGAATCAGTTTAAATGGGAGGCCAGTGTCAGATGGGGACAAACTAATTCTTGGAATCAGAACAGCCTCTCCCTCTGCAGATCCTGGTAATACTTCAGCTTTGATAATGTTAGGTTGTAATCTTTTGATAATAAATCTGGTACCATTACAAAGACCCCATTTACTATTGAGATTTCTCAATAGCATGATGATTGCACCCGCTTTCAATTTTAATTTGACATGGCATTCCCGAAGGAGTAATACTATTCAGTAATTCGATGGGGAAATTTTCCTTTGTTTCTTTGTTATGGGGTGGGGCCACAACATTAGTAACAAAGAAACAGAATTAAAATTTTATTGTGGGGAGCCGCTACAGTGTTTTGGACAGGTTCAAGCCTTGGACTGATGAGAGGGCACAGTCCTCTCATTGCCACGTGCAAGTCCCAGCTTGGAGGGCAGGGCCCTCCCAGCACAATTATAGCAACAGCTGTAGCTGTGAGCATGAACCTGTGGTTGGAACATGTGGCCCCATGTGCCTGAGTGATGTGGGCTTGATAGAGTTCAGGTGCATATGTTTGAGTAGGATTGAAACCCAGGAGAATGTTTGTAAACATCTTGGTCACGCCCTTATTTTGCCTCGTAGCATCTGCTATAAAATAAAGGCATAGCTGTGGGCGTGGTCACTGTCTCTCAGAGAAGCAGCGTCCCACCGAGACCTTGCTTTCATTCTCTTGTTTGTCTTTTCTAAGCCTTTCAGCTGCCCCACTCAGGTTCACCCCGTGCTGGCATGGCACACTTTAGAAAGATCTGCCTCCACGCTCCCAGGGCGGGTTCCTGCCTCAAACTCCGCCCTTACAGGAAACAGCTCCAGGAAACAGCTTGGGGGCGGGCTCAGCTATTGCCAAGACAACCCCTGTAGGACTGACTTCCTTCCGCTCGGTCACGGCTGTTCGTCTGTATGTGATGAACACCACCCATGGTTTTTATATAAGTAGATGTTTTTATTGATTTCAGACAGGAAGGGAGAGGGAGAGAGATAAAAACATCAATGATAAGAGAAAATCATTGATTGGCTGCCTCCTGCACACCTCCCACTGAGGATTGAGCCCACATCCTGGGAAGTGAACCTCCTGGTTCATGGGTCAATGCTCAACCACTGAGCCATGCCAGCTGGGCATGATGGCTTTCTTGCTCCATAGGGTGATGTTTCTCAACTTCCCCTTAAACTTAAGATTTAGTCCAGCCCTAGCCAGTTTGGCTCAGTGGATAGAGCGTCGGAATGGGGGCTGAAGGTCCCCAGGCTTGATTCCGGTCAAGGGCACATGCCCGGGTTTCAGGCTCGATCCCCAGTAGGGGGCGTGCAGGAGGCAGCTAATCGATGATTCTCATCATTGATGTTTCTGTCTCCCTCTCTTTTCCTCTCTGAAATCAATTAAAAAATAAAATTAATTAAAAGAAAAGACTTAGTCCATATTTGGGGTCAGTTTCCTATATCTCTGTCATATTCTCTAGTTGATAGAAGAGCCATCAGAAACCATAGCAACATGCTCTAAATCACCTTTTTTTTGTGGTGCCCTCTACATCCATGCAGTTAGTACCAGATGGGACTCTGCAATGTGGACTCCGGAGGAAAGCGTTTTCCTTAAATTCGGTGAGAGGTGTTTTCCCTGGGCCATCGGCGCCCACGTCCGATGTTCCCCGCGTGACATGTGCGCTGTTGGCCTTGGTAAGAGGCTCAGTTGTTCCGAGCTCTTCTTTTAGCTCAGCTCACAGGCTGCCTGTGAGTTGTGGGTTTTTCATGCAGAAGTCTTTGGCCGAGGTCGCACATGTGCACATTCTCTTGCTAGATATTTACCAACCTGGGGCTATTTTTAACACTCACTTTCTCTGCCTTACAACCACAGTCCGAATGGAAAGCCCTGACTGGCTCCTCTCACTGAGCATGATGTCTCCAAGGTGCATCCATTCTGCTTGAGAGAAGCCACTCACAGAAAGACACCTACTGTGCGAGTGCTCAGGAGGCGGAGCAGGGCGAGGCCCGGGCACAGGCAGGCTCATCGGTGTCGGGGACTGGATGGGTCGGGCAATTAGTGTTCAGTGGGGACAGGGTTTCCGTTTGGGAAGGTGGAAAAGTTCTGTAGACGGATGGTGGTGCCGGTTTCACAGCATGTACATCACCTTCGGGCCCTGAACTTAGTAATGGTCACAATGGTAAATGTTGTGTATATTTTACCACAATAAGAATAAAGCCCTACGCCCTAACCGGTTTGGCTCAGTGGATAGAGTGTCAGCCTGCGGACTGAAGGGTCCCAGGTTCGATTCCGGTCAAGGGCATGTACCTGGGTTGCGGGCACATCCCCAGAAGGGGGCGTGCAAGAGGCAGCTGAATCGTTTCTCTCTCATCAATGTTTCTAACTCTCTATCCCTGTCCCTCTCCCTCTCTGTAAAAAATCAATAAAATATATTAAAAAAAAAAGAATAAAGCCCTGCAATAACCCAAGGGACTACATCTAAATATATCCAAAGTGGTAATCGATACATAACAACTCACAGTCCTGAGGGGCGGGGCTAGGAGAGGGACAGTGGATGTAGGGAAGAAGAGCAGGCAAAGGAGATATTTTACAATTTATGCTATGAGTTAGGTGGGAGGGGTGTCTCTCTTTTTTTTTTAATTAAAAAAATTTAACCCAGACGGCGTGGCTCAGTGGTTGAGCGTTGACCTATGAACAAGATCACAATTCGATTCCTGGTCAGGGCACATGCCCAGGTTGCAGGCTCGATCCCCGTTGTAGGACTTGTAGGAGGCAGCCAATCAATGATTCTCACTCATCATTGATGCTTCTCTCTGTCTCCCTTCCTCTCTGAAAGCAATAAAATACATTAAAACATTTTTTTTAATTAGAAAATTTTAAAGCCCTGGGGAAGATCCCTCGGGCCACCAGTACTAGCGCATCCTGTGGCCTTTGATCTCCTTTCTCTGGACAAGCCCCACAGCAAATCCAGTCAGAACTCCAGGTGGTGAGGGCCCTGGGCTCTGGGCTACTGCCGGGGTCTGCGCAAGGAGGGCTGGAGGGCCCAGCATCCCAGGAACTCACTGTGCTCATCCGCATCCAGTCACCTCTAGTCCTTTGACGTTAGGTAAGCTGTTTAGGTTCAAGGGTGTTTCACTCACATGGCTTCCTGGGGACTACATTTTCTGGGGTGTGCAGGGAGCTCTCCATCAAAGCTTGATGGAGCAGAAAATGCTTGCGAATGCTCCCAGCAGTACTCTGTTACAGCGTAAGAACCCTTGTAAATATTCACTACGCTAGAGGCTCGGTGCATGAAATGCGTGCACAGGTAGGGTCCCTAGGCCTGCCCAGCGATCAGGGCCAATCTGTGGGGCAACCAGCGGGGCGATTGGGGCCCCCACTCGCACCTGCCTTGGCCTGGCGCTGCCCGCTCACCTGCTCCACCATTCCTGCCACAGTCCCACTCTCGTCGAGGTCCATTGGGGCTGGCAGCGCCTCCACTGCTGCCTGCTGCCAGCACCACTTTGCCAACATCCGCCATGTTCCATGCTGCCCTGTAGTGGTCAGCGCATGCCTAACTCCTGGTCGGTTGAACTCCCATCTGTGGGGACAATTTGCATATTAGCCTTTTATTATATAGGATGTTACGTTATTACACCATTTGAACCAGGAATATTGAAAGGTCAGCCTAATGCTCTCTCTGGAGGCACGGTTTTGAATATAACCAAGTGGGATAATGGTCAGGAATACCCAGAGCGAGCAATGTAACACGTCGTAAAGAATTATGCTGCCCTGGACCTCAGTGGTGCTTGGCACTCGGCCTGGTGTTGGACACAGGTGGGCTCTCCCTGTCACCTGCCCACCCACATGGAGGCTGGCCTGTGGGCTGAGGGAGCGGATCCCAAGCCCCGCCCGCCCTGAAGCAGATGATGTTGGGATGGTCTAGAAAGCTATGTGTTTTGAAGTAAATTCTTAATGTTCATATTGTTAATATCCGGAAAGTTTATTAAATGTTGTTGAGAGCCTTATTACTATTTTCAGATCCTTTCAATAAACAAACTTCTTTAAAAAAAAAATTAAAAAAAAAAAAGAATTGTGCTGTGAGTTTTAAGTTTTCAGGACAACAAAGATGCCAATCCTATCTAATAAAAGAGAAACATGGTAATTAGCGTACGACCGCTACCCTTCCCATTGGCTAATCAGGGTGATATGCAAATTAACTGCCAGCCAAGATGGCGGCCGGCAGCCAGGCAGCTGGAAGTGAACATGAGGCTTGCTTGCTTCAGTGATGAAGGACTCCAACGTTCCCCGCCTGCCTTGCTGGCCTCTGAGCCTGCAGTTTGAAACATTGTAACAAATATAGAAGCTAAGCAAAACCCCAGAAACCAGCTTTCAGCCAGCCGGGATCTCAGAGCTGGAGTTGATACTGTGTTTCGATTATAGAACCCAAACAAACCAGATATCTGCTTCCAGCAGCAGAGGCCTCAGAGCTGGAGCCAGAGCTAAAGCTGGCCCAGAATAAAAAAAAAGAAAAAAAAAAAAAGGAGCGGTTGGGAGCTTCAGTCACCCACCAGCCTGAAAATAGCCCTCAGCCCCTCACCCAGACTGGCCAGGCACCCCAGTGGGGACCCCCACCCTGAAGGGTGTGTGACCAGCTTCAAACAGCCATCATCCCCTCACCCAGGCTGGGCAGGCACCCCAGTGGGGACCCCCACCCTGAAGGGTGTGTGACCAGCTGCAAACAGCCATCATCCCCTCACCCAGGCTGGGCAGGCACCCCAGTGGGGACCCCCACCCTGATCCAGGACACCCTTCAGGGCAAACCAGCCAGCCCCAACCCGTGCAGCAGGCCTCTATCCTATATAGTAAAAGGGTAATATGCCTCCCAGCACCGGGATCAGCGTGACAGGGGGCAGCGCCCAAACCCCCTGATCGCCCTGCGGCTCTGTGTGTGACAGGGGGCGGGGCCACAACCTCCCTATCCACCCTGCTCTGTTTGTGACAGGGGAAGGCGCCCCAACCCCCTGATCAGCCCTGCTCTGTGCCTGATCGGGGGGGGGGGGGCAGCTTCCCAACCCCCTGATCGCAGTGCGGCTCTGTGTGTGACAGGGTGCCGCGCCCCAACCCCCTGATCGGCCCTGCTCTGTGTGTGACAGGGTGTGGCGCCCAAACCCCCCCCCCCCCCCACGGGCCCTGCTCTGTGTTTGACGGGGTAGAGCCATAACCTCCCCATCGGCCCTGCACTGAGTGTGACAGTGGCGGCGCCCCAACCCCCTGATTGGCCCTGCTCTGTGGATGATAGAGGGCGGCGCCCCAACCCCCTGATGGGCCCTGCTCTGTGCGTGACAGAGTACTGAGCCCCAACCTCCTTGATGGGCCCTGCTCTGTGTGTGACAGGATACGGAGCCCCAACCCCCTTGATGGGCCCTGCTCTGTGATTGATGGGGCAGCGCCCCAACCCCCCGATTGGCCCTGCTCTGTGCGTGACAGGGGGTGGCGCCGCAACCTCCCCATCGACCCTGCCTTGAGTGTGACAGGGGGCGGTGCCCCAACCCCCCAATCGGCCCTACCCTGAGCATGACTGAGGGTGGCATCGCAACCTCCCGATCCACCCTGCTCTGTGCATGACAGGGGTCGGCGCCCCAACTCCCCAATCGGCCCTGCTCTGAGCCCGACCAGGGGCTGCACCTAGGGATTGGGCCTGCCCTCTGCCACCCGGGAGCAGGTCTAAGCCAGCAGGTCGTTATCTCCCGAGGGGTCCCAGACTGCAAGAGGGCACAGGCCGGGCTGAGGGGACCCCCTCTCCCCCCCCGCCCCGAGTGCACAAATTTTTGTGCACCGGGCCTCTAGTAAATAAATAAAATACATTCCTGCCTGGCCAGTGTGGCTCAGTGGTTGAGCATCGGCCAGGAGGTCAGGGTTCGATACCTGGTCAGGGCACATGCCTGGGTTGCAGGCTCAATCCCCAGTAGGGGAGTGCAGGCGACAGCCAATCAATGATTCTCTCCCATTTTTGATGTTCCTCTCTCTCACTCTGCCTTCCTCTCTGAAATCAATAAAAATATATTTTAAAAATGTTTCTTGTCCAAATCTAATTGTAGTTCTATGACTTCATAACTTTGTGACTTTGAGCTAGTCTTCTTAGCATTTTGAGCTATTATTGTTCTGTAAAATAGAAATGATAACTCTACGGGGTTATCAAAGGGGAAAAAAGAGATTTAAATTCATGACATTTGCTCAGCCATACGAGTAGAGACCGAAGTAAACTGAAACCAGCCTTATCGGCGTTTAAGTGGTAATGGGATCAGTGGTGATGCTGGAAATGCCTTGGCCTCATGCAGCAAGCGTTGTAAACCCACGTCCTTCAAGGGCCAGGCACATGAGCGCACAGTGGGAGGCAGGCTGGAGCGAGGCCATGAGGCGGGCAGGGCCTGTGGCAAACTGGAGAGCCCCACACTCATTCCATCAACAAAACCAAACAAAAACTCCATGCAAGCCAAGCAAACCATGAAAGGGTTGTGTGTGGACCAGGGCCAGTAGTTGTCAATTCCTGCTTTAGAGGAGGAGAGACTGAGATCTGGTCGGGACACCAAAAGCCTTTTATAGTCCCAACCCCTAATTTTCAGAAGGTGGGGACGTGGCCAATGTAGGATCTAGATCTTAGCCCCATTTCAGGTCTCTCACGCCACCACTCGCTAGAGACATTGTTTTTCACAGATACTGTATCATCCCAAGTCTGAATTTGAATCTCTTTTGACATAGATAACATTTGTGGAATTTAATCTTTCTGCCCAGGCCATGTCAGCCCCTAGGACAGCGGTTCTCAACCTGTGGGTCGCGACCCCTTTGGGGGTTGACGACCCTTTCACAGGAGTCACCTAAGACCATTGGAAACATATATAATTACATATTGTTTTTGTGATTAATCACTATGCTTTAATTATGTTCAATTTGTAACAATGAAAATATATCCTGCATATCAGATATTTACATGACGATTTATAACAGTAGCAAAATTACAGTTATGAAGTAGCAACAAAAATAATTTTATGGTTGGGGGTCACCACTGAAAGGACAAAGCAGAAACGAACTCTCCTCCACTTTATCTTGTAGGGCTGGGCCCTCAGCCTAAACCCCCTCCCCTTTCTGAGAGTGACCACAGGAATGCCAGTAATATCCTAACTCCCCCAGCCACCACCTGAGTGGACCAATGAAGCTCCAGGAACGCAGCTAAGGTCCTGATAAGGCTATAGTGGGGGACGGCTCAAACCTCAGAATGTGTTGGTCACTTCCTGACCTTTGTGCTGTAAAACCCTGCTGAAAAACCCTGACTAGAGTGACCAATCTCTGTAACTCACGTCACTTACCTAAGCCCACCCAAATGACTAGCCCTATATAACCTTTGTTCTCTTGGGACTCGGGGCTCTCTCTCTCATCCAATAATGGAGACAGAGGGGGACCAAGCTGGCTTGAATAAAAGACTATGCTTTTGCTTTGGACTCGGCGCTCCCTAGTGATGTCCTTTGGAGGATCTTGAAATCTGGGCATAACATTTGGGGGCTCGTGTGGGACCCCCAAGACTCACGAGGGACCCCGATCCGGAGAGTCTGACTGACCGTGTTAAGTGTCTGTGTGTTGTCTATTCTGTTCTGTGTGTTCTGTCCTGTGTGAGCTCACTTCTGAAATCTGTAGTTTCTGAAAACGGTCTAGGTGGATGCACTGGAGGCCTCGGGTGGGAGGAGTCGGAGGACACTCCGATCCTCTGTCAGGAGGGGTGTAAAAACCCCTCACGAGGGGAGTGGGTTCCCCTTGAAACTCTGGGACGAGGCGGGTCGCTCCCGCTGGTTGGCGTAAGGCCATCGTCCAGTTTTCGGCTTTGCTTCTGCGGGGTCGGAAGGCTGTTCTTGGACGCCTTTGTTTGTTTGCTTTCTGTGTTGTTTTGTCTAATTTTGTGGACTTACTGGATGGACATTATGGGACAGACTCAAACTACTCCTTTAAGCATTATGGTCATTTTAAAGTCAAGGGCTGGGCCAAACCTGCTTGCCAGCCTCAGGTGTGGTTTTCCAGAACCTCTGGGAACCTGGGACCTTGAAGCTTACTGAATTCAAATGATAAAAAACTTATATCTTGCATTTTTGAAGTTTATTCTTAAAAATGTTACTGATTGAGAAATGCTGAATATTTGACTTGCCAGCTAAAAGTTTAAGGTTCGGATTGAATTGGGAAAAACTGTGTGTTGTGGTAGCTAAATGCCTTTTCTGAATGAATGTCTGGTGAAAGTGTGTGAGCGTGAAGGGAGGGGGCCTGCCCTCTCCTCTCCTTTGTGTGGCTCCACAACTTCGGTCAGGCGGGCATCTGAGTAAGGATCTGTGAAAACAGGTCACCCCCTCCCTTGTCTGTCTCTCATCACCAATCATCATGGGGTCGGGACAAAGTTTGTTTGTGTAGGACTAGCCAATTTACTACAGAGAGGGGGACTGATAAAAGAAATCTAACAGTTACTGTTTTGTTATAACTCTGGAGAGTCCATAAAAAGGACTGACAAGAAAAATCAGAAGATCTTAAAGCAGATCAGTATGTTTTTCTCCTTATATAATTCCTCTGAAATTTGGCAATGCTTAATAAGTCATGGCAATACATTTCTTTGCATGAAATCAATAAGACCGCTTTTTAATAGTGATTTTATTAACCAGAAACTTTGACTGGAGTATCATGTTTTAAAGAAACCTGTCTGAGCTCTGAAGACTTGAAGCCAATAAAAGTGCCACAGGAAAAGCCTGGTATCCTGCTTGGGAGCCCTGAAGATGGCTGGCGCTGGAGCGTCAGGCCCATGCCCTACCATCACTGGCGGTTGGACAGAGTAGAAGGGGAGCAATAAGGACGCCTCTGCATCCCTGCGGAACCCCCACACACTCTGGGCCGCAACGAGCAGGAGGGCTACTGAGATGGGTCTTAAAGCCTAGAGCGTGGGCTCAGGTGGAGTTGCTACAGGTGAGGGATTCACCTAACTCAGCAGATACTGCAGGCAGACCTGATGGCAGCTGGATGGCTTGGCTTCCTGGCCCTACGGGGCACATTAAGATTCAATCATGAAATTCCAGTAAAAATAGTCAGTTACCATTCTTGTTGTGTTATGCAAACATCAGGCCAAATTGAATACAGTAGATAAATTAATCTTGATTTGGCTTTTTGATAGCCATAGAGGAATTTTTAAGAAGAAAAATCCTATTTCAATAGAGGTTGTTAAAGCTAAAATGGTTTCTTTCCCTTCCACTGGACCATTTGTTATAGTTTGTCTCTGCCAGGTCACAAGCCCAGCTCCTTCTGTGACAGCGGACCTCGCCGGACCCCTTGTAATCCTCCTAATGCTGTTGACTTTTGGCCCTTGCATTATTAACAGACTAGTCTGATTTGTCAAAAAGCGCATAGGGGTGGTCCAGTTGATGGTTTTGAAAGCCCAGGACAGGCCTCTAGCGACGGAAGGTAAAATAGAAATGCAGTCCGTCTCATGATTGAGCGGTAAGTTCCAAGACAAGGGGGGAATGAACGGACAAAGCAGAAATGAACTCTCCTCCACTTTATCTTGTAGGGCTGGGCCCTCAGCCTAAACCCTCTCCCCTTTCTGAGAGTGACCACAGGAATGCCAGTAATATCCTAACTCCCCCAGCCACCACCTGAGTGGACCAATGAAGCTCCAGGAACGCAGCTAAGGTCCTGATAAGGTTATAGTGCGGGACGGCTCAAACCTCAGAATGTGTTGGTCACTTCCTGACCTTTGTGCTGTAAGACCCTGCTGAAAAACCCTGACTAGAGTGACCAATCTCTGTAACTCACGTCACTTACCTAAGCCCACCCAAATGACTAGGCCTATGTAACCTTTGTTCTCTTGGGACTCGGGGCTCTCTCTCATCCAATAATGGAGGCAGAGGGGGACCAAGCTGGCTTGAATAAAAGACTCTATGATTTTGCTTTGGACTCGGCGCTCCCTAGTGATGTCCTTTGGGGGATCTTGAAATCTGGGCGTAACAACCACAACATGAGGAACTGTATTAAAGGGTCGCGGCATTAGGAAGGCTGAGAACCACTGCCCTAGGACTTTTCTATTTCGATAACAACTGCCACCCCCCAACAAAATCCCACATTCAGTGTTGGACAGAAATTTTGCTGTGATGTCACTGTGCCTGCCAGCCCTTTGAAATGGGAATTACTGGTGTCTGCTACTTTGTATTCAAATGCCAAGTTTATTTGTGAACGTGTGCATATCTTCCGCTTCCTGAGACTTGACAGGTCTTGAGAAAGATGGGCTTTCTCTGAGCGCTCAGCTCATTTTAGGAGAACTCTGACCTGAGGGCATGAACTGGCAGACGGGGTGGGTATGCCCCTGCAGGAGTGTCTGTGCTTGGCCTCCCAGTTTGGGGGAGGAGGGGAATGAAATGCCTTTAGGGCACTGTGATCTGGGAAGCCCTGCACACTCCCCAGTCCCCTGCCAGCAACATCTTCAGCTGCCCATGCACACAGCCCCTCCCTGGCCCCTGCGGGTAAGTGAGGCTGTGATGAGACTCACTAAGGGAGGTCACAGGGCACTGCTAGCAGAGCTAGTTTCTCCAGGAAACACGCTCAGAGGTCAGGAGTTTCAGCGGACTTCCCTGGGACAGCCATGAACGGCCAGCCGCCTTGGCCTGTAGGACAGGGTAGAGGCCCACCCTGCTGCTCTGCCTCTGGCCATGTGCAGGAGGGAGTGTCAGAACATTGGGAAACTGTTTCAGATGGGAATTCAAGCCCAGCTGGTGTTGCTCAGTGGTTGAGCATTGACCTATGAACCAGAAGGTCACGGTTCACTTCCCAGTCAGGGCATATGCCCCGGTTGTGGGCTCGATCCCCAGTAGGGGGCGTGCAGGAGGCAGCCACTCCATGATTCTCTCTTTTTTTTTTTTTTTTTTTTTATATATTTTATTGATTTTTTACAGAGAGAAAGGGAGAGAGATAGAGAGTTAGAAACATCGATGAGAGAGAAACATCGATCAGCTGCCTCCTGCACATCTCCCACTGGGGATATGCCCGCAACCCAGGTACATGCCCTTGACCGGAATCGAACCTGGGACCTTTCAGTCTGCAGGCCGACGCTCTATCCACTGAGCCAAACCGGTTCCGGCCATGATTCTCTCTTATCATTGATGTTTTTCTCTCTCCCTCTCCCTTCCTCTCTGAAATAAATTTAAAAATATATTTTAAAAAGAATAAAGTGGGCCAAAAAATGCTCAAGATCAATTTTGCGAGAGTGGCTGGGGGTAAAATCAATTTAGTGGGACCAGAAGAGCATTGGTTTAAGGTTTTTTGTTTTGTTTGTTTGTTGTCGTTAATACTCACCCGAGGATATTTTTTCCATTGCTTTTTAGAGAGCGTGGAAGGAAGGGAGGGAAGGGGGCCAAGAGAGAGAGAGAAACATCGATGTAAGAGATACACATTATCCCTAACAGGTTTGGCTCAGCGGATAGAGCGTCGGCCTGTGGACTCAGGGATCCCGGGTTTGATTCTGGTCAAGGGCATGTACCTTGGTTGTGGGCACAGACCCAGTGGGGAGTGTGCAGGAGGCAGCTGATCGATGTTTCCCTTTCATCGATGTTTCTAACTCTCTATGCCTCTCCCTTCCTCTCTGTAAAAAATCAATAAAATGTATTTGAAAAGAAAAAAAAGAGATACACATTAATTGGTTGCCTTCTGCAAGAGGCTGAAATGGAACTTACAACCCAGATATATGTCCTTGACGGGACTTGAACCTGTGACCCTTCCGTGCCTGGGATAACACTCTAACCACTGAGCACACAGGCGGGGGAGCATTTTTTAAAGCAGCCTTATTGAGGTGTTAGTAACACACGGCAAACTAGCACATATTTAAACTATGCAATTCGATAAGTTTTTTGTTGTGTGTGTGTGTTTTTTTTAAAGAGCCTTTGCAGGAAGTTTTTTTTTTTTTTTTTTTAAGAATATATTCCATTGATTTTTCACAAAGAGGAAGGGAGAGGGATAGAGAGTTAGAAACATCGATGAGAGAGAAACATTGATCAGCTGCCTCCTGCACATCCCCCACTGGGGATGTGCCCGCAACCAAGGTACATGCCCTTGACCGGAATCGAACCTGGGACCCTTCAGTCCCCAGGCCAACGCTCTATCCACTGAGCCAAACCGGTCAAGGCGGAGTTTTTTTTTAAAATGTATTTTATTGATTTTTTAGAGAGGAAGGGAGAAGGATAGAGAGTTGGAAACATCGATGAGAGAGAAACATCCATTAGCTGCCTCCCGTACACCTCCTACTGGGGATGTGCTGGCAACCAAGGTACATGCCCTTGACTGGAATCGAACCTGGGACCTCTCGGTCCACAGGCCGACGCTCTATCCACTGAGCCAAACCGGGTGGGGGGATGATAAGTTTTTTTTTTTTAGTCTATAACATAATCATATTTATTTCCTTTAGCAGCTCAACCTTTCGTTTTCTTTTCTTTTTTTTTTTTACATGTCAGTAGTGGAATGATCCACCCCTTTTTACTTGCAAAGGGTGAACAGAAAGCTACTATATTTCTCTAGGACACTTACAAAGAGTTTTCTTCACCTTAAGAAGAAACTGAATAAAAGCAAGCTCAACCTTTCTTATTTCTAAAGTACCACAACAACCACTAACCAACAAAAGCAGGCAACGATGGGGGAGGCACTAAGCAAAAAGAAAACATTACGAAGTCATGTCGTGTTTTTCTTGGTGGTGATACGTGGGCTGGGATCTGCAGCCCACTTTGGACAAGTCGGGAAGTTTTGACATATGCGTGCACCTGTGGCACCATGGCCAGGTCAGGATGGGAGAAACTCGCCATTGCGAGTCGGTGCCCTTTGCGATCCTCCCACCTGCCCTTCTCGCTGCTCCCCATGTCGACACTGGTCTGCTTCCTGTCACAGGTTAGTTCGTATTGCCCAGAGTTTTTTTCTGGCTTCTTTTCTGAGAATTACTGTGAGATTCATTCATGTTGTTGCATGTACCCATGATTCATTCCTTTGATTGCTGAGTCATATACCATTGCAGGGATATAGCACACTTAGTTTTTGTTTTGCTTTTAAATATATTTTTATTGATTTCAGAGAGGAAAGGAAAGAGAGAGAGATAGAAACATCAATAATGAGAGAGAATCACTGATTGGCTGCCTCCTGCACACCTCCTACTGGGATTGAGCCCATGATCCGGCATGTGCCCTTGACCGGAATCGAACCCGGGATCCTTCAGTCCACAGGTTGACACTCTATCCACTGAGCCAAAACAACTAGGGCAAAGCACACTTTGTTTATTCATTCACTGATTGATAGTGAATCTAGGTTCTTTACAGTGTGGGGCAATTACCAATAAAGCTGCTATGAATATTTGTGTACAAATCTTTGTAAGAACATAGAATCCCTTTCCTTGGGCTCATTTCCTGGGAGTAGAATGGCTGCACGTGTGGTAGGTGTATGTTTGATTTTCGAAAAAACTCCCAAACTATTTCCCAAAGTGGTTGTATCATTTTACAGTCTCATGAGCAATGTCTGAGGATTCCAGTCCTCCACATGCTTGTCAGCACTTGGTTAGCCTGTCTTTTTTTAAAAATCCTCACCCGGGGACACTTTTTCCATTGATTTTTAGAGAAAGTAGAAGAGAGAGGGAAAGACAGAAACACATCGACTGGTTGCCTCCTGCATGCGCCCCAACCAGGGCCAGGGCTGGAGAGGAGCCTGCAACCGAGGTACATGCCCTTGGCCTGAATCGAACCCGGGACCCTTCGGTCTGCAGGCCGATGCTCTGTCCACTGAGCCACGCTGGCTAGGGCTAGTCTGTCTTTTTAGTCGCAGCCCTTCTAATAAATGTAGACTAGTATCTGGTGGCTATTTAACGTGCGTTTCCTTAGTCACTGATGGTCTTTGTGCATCTTTCCACTTGCTTATATGCCACTTGCCTATCTCCTTTGGTGATGTGTCTATTCAAATCTGCTGACCATTTTAAAAATTGTTGTGCTTACTTTTGAGTTTCAAGAGTTTGTTGACTTCATCCCGGCTGGTTTAGTTCAGTGGATAGAGCGTCGGCCTGTGGACTGAAGGGTCCCAGGTTCGATTCCAGTCAAGGGCATGTACCTTGGTTGTGGGCACATCCCCAGTAGGGGGTGTGCAGGAGGCAGCTGATCGATGTTTCTAACTCTCTATCCCTCTCCCTTCCGCTCTGTAAAAAATCAATAAAATATATATTTTTTTAAAAAAGAGTTTGTTGACTTCAAAGAAATAGAAAACTCGACATTTCTCCAGCAAAACAGATTTATTCGGGAATAACACAGAACTGTAATTCGGCACAGAGTCCATTGGAGGAAACTGGGAGTTGGAAGCATTGTGGCTACTCATTGGTTTAGCTCTCACTGTCTCTCATTGGCTGAGTGGTTGCCAGGCGAAGAGAAGATCCTCCTTCCTCCTGGAGTAGCTGAGTAGGAACAAGTGATGGAGATGGGAAATAGTCTCTTCCTGTTTGGGGTGATTGGCAGGTAGGGCGTGAGAGCTCCCCCTGAAAACGCTCTCAACTCCAAGTGGAGTTTCTGTTCATTAATTTCCACAAGTTCTTTTTTTTTTTAATATATTTTATTGATTTTTTACAGAGAGGAAGGGAGAGGGATAGAGAGTTAGAAACATCGATGAGAGAGAAACATCGATCAGCTGCCTCCTGCACACCCCCTACTGGGGATGTGCCCGCAACCAAGGTACATGCCCTTGACTGGAATCGAACCTGGGACCCTTCAGTCCGCAGGCCTACGCTCTATCCACTGAGCCAAACCGGTTACGGCTCCACAAGTTCTTTTTGAAAAAATTATTTTTATTGTATAAAGAATTACAGATGTCCCCTTTCCTGCCCCCCACATTGGCCCCCTCCACTTCCCTACCCCCTTGGCCTTTATATATTCTGGATAAAATTTATTTTATTTTTGTTGTGGTCCCTCTCGAGGTTTGGTGTCATCCTTCACAGTGAGAACTCTTTCATTCTGGAAAGTTCTATTTCATTCTTTCTTCCTCTCCCCTCTGTTGTCTTCTTGGGAAATCGCTAGTGGATGAAGATGGGCCATCTCTTAGATTTTCTTCCATCCGTTCCATCTCATCCCCTGTTGAAGGCAGGTGCTTCCGGTGCCTGGGACTTTGCTGGTGAGCGAAAGCAGTGAACCTCTGCTCTCACCTGGTCGGGGTAGGGGGGCGGGGGGCGGGGCGGGGGCGGGAGCGGGGACTGGCGATGGGTGACATGGCCTGATAGTAAATCAGCGAGTCATTTCTTCTGTTCCAGGTGATCGTTGCTGTGGAAGGAAATGGAACAGGACAGGGCAGGGGCCTGCGTTGGGAGCAGGTGAGGCCATCTCACCAGGAGCAGAGATAAAGGCCTGCAGAGGAGTTGGCGGGTGTCTGCAGGGGTGGGGAGAGCGAGGGGTGGAGGGAGCAGTGGAGCAGAGTGAGGGAGGCAGCCTGGGTGCGTGGGTGAGTGCGGGTGTGGGAAACCTGGTCGGAGGTGGAGTGGGCGACAGGGCCGGTGCTCCTTCCGTGTTACTTGGAATGGATGGAGCCCCGCAGGAGCGAGGGGGCTGGGGGTGGTGGTCAGTCTGGAGCACAGACGGTGGGTGTGGGAGGGAGGCCAGGCAGGAGGCCTGCAGTGGTCGGGGAGGGAAGGAGGGAAGCGCTGGCCAGAGGAGGTGGGGGTGAGCAGCTGGTCTCCCCGAGAAGCAGGGAGATCAAATGCTTTATTGTGGGAAATGCTCAGGGAGGGACATGAGGAGGGAGGTGCGAGGGAACTGCTGGTCAGCCACGAAGGTCTGACTTGGAGCGTGGAGGGGGGAGGCAGGAGCATCCTGGGGGTCCTGGCAGCCCGAGGAAGGTCTGGCACGGCCATCCCATTGGCGAATCCTCAAGCCAGAGCCAGTCATCAGAGGAGCCCGTCCCCCAGGACCTGAGCGGCAGGTCCCTGGCAGTAAGTTCCTGGTGGGGAGCAGCGGGGGCAGCAGAATCCCAGAGCTAAGCAGCTGGGACCCTCCCTGGAGTTGGGGGTCAGTGTCTTCATGGCCACACTGTCCTGGGCATGACTAGCCTGGACTGTCCCCTCACTTGACCTCCATGACTCCAGAAGGGAAGAGTGACCCAGCCTGGCCAGCGTGGCTCAGTGGTTGAGCATCGACCTAGGAACCAGGAGGCCGTGGTTCAGTTCCCCGTCAGGGCACATGCCCGGGTCGGGTCCTTGATCCCCAGTAGGGGGAGTGATTCTCATCATTGATGTTTCTCTCTCCCTCTCCCTTCCTCTCTGAAATCAATAAAAAAGCAAAAAAAGCAAAGAGTGACCCCAACTGCTGTGTGGGTCCCTGGTTTCTCCCTGCTCCTCCTCCCTACATCCTTTGCTTTGGGGTCAAGCCCTGTTTGAGGGGTGTTTAGGTTAAAGCGGAACGTGAGTCTATTGCTAACATGTACTAGTAGGTTCCCGGACAGAGGATGGAGAATCAGGTCACAAGATCTAGGAGAGAATTCAGGTTCATTAAAGTTTAAACCCAGAGCTTTCTGCAGTGGTTCTGAGAGTCAGCATCCAGCCGGGGAAGCGGACAGGGCACGTTGCCGTGACAGGTCCTGCCTGGGCCGAGGTCTCTGGCTGGTGTCTGCACCATCCTCTGCGCGGGAGACAGTGGCCCAAGTTTGCTTTCAAGCTTTCTGCTTTTAAGCAACATTTAAATTCATCCCAGCACATCCTCGACTGCCTGGGGACGTCCTGGTCTGAGCTGGGAATCTGGGTCAGTGTTTATAAGAACAGTTTTGCTGAATGAAGCTGGAGCCCCCAGGGCGGGTGGCTTCTCGGGGGAGGAGGGGGTGAAAGGGGAAGGCTTTGGCCATGAGCCCATCCGTGTGACATCTGCTCTGGGCTGCGCTGTTGGGTGTTGACCTGGGCGCTGGAGCCTCCATGCGCCTCCTGGGAAGGTGCCTGAGGCGCTGTGTGAGCCGGGCTTGGGTGTCTCCGCAGTGGTTTGGGGTGACGGGCGGCCCTGGCCAGGGCTCTTGGCGTCAGGGTCCTGCTGGACCGGGCTGTGCTCAGGTCGCTGGGCCCTGAGACCCCAAGGCTCCCAGACTGTGTTTGCTTCGCCTGCTTTAAGCTCCAGCATCTGTGCTGTGGGCTGAATTGTAACCACCCCCCCAGGAACAGGCTGGAGCCCCCAGCCCAGAGTCTCATGGGGCACTTATTAGGGGACAGTCCTGACAGATGTGACCCAGCCGGGAAGAGGTCACTGGGGTGGCCCAGGGCCAGCACGACTGGTGTCTTTATGAGAAGCTGCATGCCTCGGTTTCACTTAGCTGCTTTTCTGGCGAGTCCTTTTCTTTCCTTTGGGGGTTTCTCTGTCTACCCATGTTTGATCTCACTGACATATCTAGACGTTGAGTCGTTCAGTGGATGCTCCCTGGGTGGCAGTGGCTCCTTGGGCTGTGGTTGCTCCTCGGGCAGTTGCGGTAGCAGCTGTTTCACAGTTGGCAGCAGCTCCTCTGGTGGGTGCTGTTCACAGCTTTGGTGGCTCTTCTAGCTGGTGGGGGGAGGCTTCATGTACAGCTGCTGATCCTCAGAGGGTGTGGTGATCAGGAGGCTGCTGTTGCTTGGATTTGCTGCGTTGATTTAAGGGCACATAACACAACACAACAAGGCACACGTACCAGGCACAATTTCTCTAATAGGTGGGTAATTACAAGGCAATTGCTGAATCCAGTGCAAAGTAGGTTCATAACTGAGCCAAAGTGACTCTCAGCTTCCAATAGCCAATTCTATGCTAAAGTTTTTACAGGCTGGGTTACTCTTCAATCTTCTGTTAAGGCTTCTCCTCGCTAGCATCTGTGTGTCCTCTTTAGAAAAATATCTATTTAGGTCCTTTGCCCATTTTTGATTGGATTATATACCTTCCTTTTGTTAAGTTGTAGGAGTTCTCTGTAAATTTTGGAGAATAAACCCTTATCGGAGATAACATTGGCAAATGTGTTCTCCCATGCAGTGGGCTTTCTTGTTCTTTTGGTTGATGCTTTTTCTTTTGATGTAGTCCCGTTTGTTTCTTTCTCCTTAGTTTCCATTGGCCTAGGAGCTGTATGGGTCAAGATATTGCTGTACTTTATTTTAAAGACTTAAAATAAATTCAAACTTTGAGAAAATTTGATGTAGTTAAGTAATTCCATTAGTGTGTTGAAAACATTCAACCATTCAAACATTCAGTTTTATACATAATTTTTATATCTGCAGAATTCTAATTTCTCTTTTAAAAATCTATTTCTGTTGATTTAGGAGAAGAAGGGAGAGGGAGAGATAGAAACATCAATGATGAGAGAGAATCATTGACCACCTGCCTCCTGCACACCCCACATTGGGGATTGAATTGGGCGTGTGCCCTGACCAGGAATTGAACCGCGACATTCTGCTTCCTAGATCGACGCTCCACCCCTGAGTCATGCCGGCTTGGCTAATTTCTCTTTTTTATATTCTATTTGAACATAATGTCGTGGTCATGGTTTGCTCTCCAGGTTGATGTTTAGTGAAAAGGCTCCAATTGGGAGTTTACAGGTTACATTTATTATTTATTAAATTAGGAGTAGCCCCTGTCTATGGGCGCTGGCCTCTGTGAAGTCATGGTTCACTCCTGCCCATCTGCGCCCCTCCTGGAGGCTTCTAGCATTTTGTGTCTGCCTTCAGCAGTGACACATGTTTATGACACTCTGACCTGTTGGGCTGAGCAACCTGAACCCACAATTGAAGGCGCCCCCCATAACCTGCTCTCCCCCCACCCCAGGTTTCCTCTTCCAGCTCCTGGTCCTCAGAGTTGGATCTTTTCCATCTAGTGGCTGCGTGGCCGGTCACAGCTGCTGGGTCCCCGGGTCTTCCTTCCCAGCTCCCGCAGGACTGCATCTGGCAGGCCTCCCTTCCCGACTGCCCCTTCCACAGGGCTCCACGCCCCCACCTGGTGCTGCTCCCGCCCCCTCCTCCGGGCTCAGCCGCGCTTCAGAATGAGGGCTGTGGGATGTGCAGCGCTGCAGACAGATGTGCGGTGCTCTGTTTCCAAGGAGCCAGACGGCTGCTGGCCGAGGCGGTCGTCCTGGACTGAGAAGGCGAGAGGGTGGCTCACAGGCAGGTCCCAGTGCTGTGGCGGGTTGCTCTGGGCTGCAGCCAGCAGTCCGCGTGGCCCTGTGCCAATCCTGCACACTCAGACCGGGTCTTACAGGGTGTGTCCCGTGGCCGTGAGTGTCCTACCAGGTGTGCGTTGATGCGCTGGTTAAAAGGACTGACTCTTTCAGCATAAAGGCCTCAGCTGGCTGAAAAGAAGGGTCCCTGAGAGGAGCGCGCTGCCACGATGGTCAGGTGTGTGCGATGACGCTGGGTCTGCTTCACTCGTGCAGGTCGGAGCTCCCTGTCTGGAGGCCGCGCTGAGGAAGTTCGATGACGTCTATAGAAAGGGAAGCGGAGGCACAGAGGGTGGCAGCCGGCTCACCATCCTTGCCCTTTTGTATGACTTCCAGCTGGTACAGTCTCTCCGCATCTCCTACATGTTGGAAAAACTGACTGGAACTTTCACAGAGAAAGATAAGGAACTGATCCTGTTCAGGCTGAGAAATGGGGATTTTCATTGAGAAAACACGATGCTATGTCCCTGGCCATGATCAGAGAGACCAGGGCAAAGCCAGCGGGGCAGGCAGCACGTTCCAGGACCAGACCAGGGACGATGGGTCCCTCGACCTGCCTCCTAAGTGCCTAAGTGCGCAGATGCTGAGCAGCAGGTGAAATAAGTGGGGAAATGCTGTGTGCCATGCCCTAGCCATCGGTTATCGTCTGCTCCTGGGATGAAGATGTTTTTATCGTGAGTGTGTGAGCAAACCTTATTTCTTTACTAACACTCGGGTATTTTGTGAGTTTAAGAATCGATTTAATTCACACTCATCTGTTCAACAAATGTTCACTGAGGAAGGCCGTGTGGCTCGGGGCTCAGGTGTCAGCGACCTGGACTTCTGGCTCAGCAGTGGACAGCAATGTGACCTGAGTCTTCCAAGCCTCAGTTTCCCCTTGTAGAACACAGGGCTGAGCAGAGCCCCTACCTCGTTTCCTTTTGTGCAGATCAGAGATAGGGGAGGGCGGGGGAGCCCCTAGGGATGTGTGAGGAGCAGGGAGAGGGTGCGTGTGGGGCCCACAGGGGAGCAGGGCAGAGGCCGGTGCAAGGACTTGGGCTTTGATCCTGGAGGCCCCTGGAGGGTTCTCAGTGGGAAAATGGCCTGGGAAGGGTTCGTGCTAACGGTCACCTTGGCTACAACGTAGAAGATGGAGGTGGTCAGGCAGGAAGACCCCGTTCAGGGGTCAGAGATGGTGGTGGGAGGACTAGCTCTGTGGTAGTGGATGTGGGTGTGGGAGAGGGTGTGGGAGTTGGAACTGACCAGGCGGGGAATGGATGGGAGGGAAGGTGGGGTCAGCCCATGTTCTCAGCTGGGCCTTTAGTGGACAGCAGTACATGCAGGAGACACAGGCTGAAAAGGGAGGACGGGACCATCCTGAAACCTGAAATGCTCACGGGAGGTGCTGTGGTCTGAGCTCTCTGAGGACGCACAGCCCTTAATATACGCGGTGGACACTGTGAATGGGTGGGTGTGATGCTGTGTGAATGCTATCACTGAAAAGTGAATACTTGGAGAAATCTCAGACGGGTATCTGGGAGGTCTCTGAATTGTTCTTGCAACTTTTCTCTCAGTGTGACATTCTTTCCAGCTGAAAAGTTAAAGAGTGAACAGGCCAGGGGTGGGGAAGGAATGGCCAATGTCGTGGAGAGGAGGGGTGGCTCAGAGCACAGGGCCAGGAGGGAGGAGTGCAGGGAGGGGGGAGAACCAGTGGGAGGAGGGGGGTGGAGGGGAGCAGGAGAGGGAAGGGGAGCTCTGTGGGTAGTGGTCCAGGCCCCGGTGGAGGTCTGGCGGGGGTCCGGTGCCGGGTCATGTTAAAAGGCTGCAGAGGCTGGAGTGGGGATGGTCTGCCTGCGACCATCGGGTTTATCAGCAGTGGTGGCCACGTGCAGAGTTGGTTTGTTTCTTCCCAAGTTGAAGTGATGACAATTTGAAATGATTGCTCTCTCTTTCTTTTCTTTATGTTTTTAAGGTTCGCTGTGTGCTGGAAAGGATGTTGGTTCTGAAGAACAGTGACATGCAGAGGATTCCGGGCTGTGAGCCTGAGCCTGTGGAGAAACTGAGGAAATTGCTAAGAGCGGAAGTGAGTTCCCTGTGGACGTGGACCCACCGTGGAAGGGTGGGAGGTAGTTGGAGCCGCGAGTCGGGTGCCGGGCCTGGTCAGCAAGAGTTGCGAGGGATCGAATGGCAGCTGTGTTTCTGGGGTGAGACCCGGTGAGGGGCCCGTGTGCAGTGAGTCCCTGTGAGATCAGCATCCCCCACACTTAGCCGGTGGTGCTGGACTCGGCTGTGCAGCAGAATCACCATAGACCTTCTGATCACTGTGGAAGAGGGCCCACCAGGACCGGAGGCGTTAGCCCAGCAGGAGAGGGGCTTGTCTATGTAACCTCCCCAGGTATTTTTACGTGGGGCCACAGCAGAGACCCACTGCCCTCTCCAGTCGGGGCGTCCTCTACCCTTACTTATTTACTCATTTTTTTGAGGAGAATTCTTATTTTATATATACTTTTATTGATTTCACAGAAAACTGGAGACAGAGCGTGAAAGAGAAACACCAATGATGAGAATCATTGATTGGCTCTCTCCTGGACACCCCGCATTGGGGATGGAGGCCACAACTGGGACATGGGCCCCAACCTGGAAGCCAGGCATAACTGCCTGGTTCTGGTTCATAGATTGACACTCAGCCACTGAACCAGGCCGACCAGGCTCGGGTGCCGGTAAAACTGCTTGTATAAAGAAAAGAATGGTATTGCTGGTTTAGTTAGCTTCAAGGTATTCTTTGAAACTATTGAAGAAGTTGCTAAGAATTGATAACTGAACATTTGAGAATGACTTTCTATGACCTAATGGAACCCATTTTTTTCTTTAAATCTGATGCCAAGGATGTGCTTATTGATTTGAGAGAGAGAATCATTGATGTGAGAGAAAAGCATCAATTGGTTGGCTCTCATACACACTCCCACTGGAGACTGAACGCCCAACCTAGGTATGTGCCCTGACCGGGAATTGAAGCCACAGCCTTTCCGTGTAGAGAATGATGCTCCAACAAACTGATCCACACAGGCCATATCATGGAACCAATTTAAAATACATATATATATTTTATTGATTTTTTACAGACATGAAGGGAGAGGGATAGAGAGTTAGAAGCATCGATGAGAGAGCAACATCAATCAGTTGCCTCCTGCACACCCCCTATTGGATATGTGCCTACAACCAAGGTGCATGCCCTTGCCTGGAATCGAACCTGGGACACTTCAGTCCACAGGCCGATGCTCCATCCACTGAGCCAAACTGGTCAGGGCATGCAACCAATTTTTAGGAACGAAAACTTTGTTACTCCTAACCTTTGTGCATACCCGTGGTCCAAAATACAGCTCAGTCCATGGGAGTTCATGGAACACCTTGATGACTTTGAGTTGATTGAATGAGATGCAATGTGTGCAATGTGCTCATCACTGTGCCAGGCTTGTGCTCACTCTTTTGTGGTTTCAGTCGGCCTCATCCTGTTTTCTATCTCATTCTTATGTATTTTCCTCAAAGTAGCTCTAGGCTCATAAAGTTTGCATCGTTTCTCTAAAATGTTGGCCCTGAAAATTGGGAGCAGAAAGTTTCAAATTTTATCATCCAGTTAATATCTCATTGCCATAAATTCATCAATTCAACTGGTCTTGAAATCTTGATTTACATAATGATAACGAAATAATTTTCAATATATCAAGACTCCTTAAATTATATGTTATTTGCTGTGTTCTCAGTTCAGGTCACTGCATCTATAAATTTGTTTCCAGGTTAGATCACATTTGTTGGACATTAATTTAAATCCCACAAATGAAGGCGGTTAGATTTATGGAATAGCTTCTATACGAGGAATTGATTGAGATAGTTATGAAAAAGTAACCCCTTTAGGTGGAATTTTTTTTTCATTTTTGTTCTTTTCTTTGGGGCAGGAATAGACTGCTGGGGACTCGCTATGATTACAAGGAATATTAATGGTGCTCTGTTAACCGTGATTGTTCTGTTCTAACTAGAGAAAGCACGTTCTGATCTGGTGGAGAGTTGTCCGCCCTGGGACATGGGAGCTAGCAAGGGAATGCAGGCCACCCTTCTTTCCTAGAACGACCTAGATCAGCAACCTCGTTGCCTGTAATCTGGTCCAGGAGCCACCCGGCCTCTGCCAACCCCCAGCCCGAGTTGCCTGTAACCTGTAACCACTATACCTTTCTACTTTCCTGGGCCTGAAGTTTCTACTTTCCCATGGGATCTTTGTCCTTCTAACCAAGATAAGCAGCTGGCTTATGTGCGCCGGGAGGCAGGGGGTAGAGCAGACGTTTGTGGGTGACCTGCTGCTCTCCCCTTCTGATGCATTCATGGAATAAACGCTCATATATGAGTCAACCCTGTCTCTGCTTCATTGGCTCAAGTAGTGACCAGCAGCCCGGACCCATTGCTTGTCCAGTTTCACTTTCAGTAATTTTATTTTTTAATATATTTTATTGATTTTTTACAGAGAGGAAGGGAGAGGGATAGAGAGTTAGAAACATCAATGAGAGAGAAACATCGATCAGCTGCCTCTTTCACACTCCCTACTTGGGATGAGCCCGCAACCAAGGTACATGCCCTTGACCAAAATCAAACCTGGGACCCTTCAGTCCGCAGGCCAATGCTCTGTCCACTGAACCAAACAGGTTAGGGCTTCAGTAATTTTATAACAGACATTGGAGCTGGATAATTCATCTAAATGCTAATCAGTACTCCCCCCCACCCCCAACCCCATCTAAGTCCAAAGATTTCATCTACTTTAAACAATTTACATTTATCTTAAATTAAGAATGAGTTTTTTTTATTAACCCAAGTAAAACCATTACTAGTTTAGAAATAATTGATTGACAGCCTAAATGTTTAAATTCTGTTCTGAGGGTGCCTGTATATTTGTTCTCTAAATGTCTTTCTTGCATGTGCTAATTTAGTACTCCTTGCACAGAAAGCTATGTAGAAAGTCCTTTTGTTAAAATATTTTCCAGTCTGGCCGGCATGGCTCAGTGATTGAGTGTATCACTATGACCCAGGAGGTCACTGTTTAATACCCAGTCAGGGCACATGCCCGGGTTGGGGGCTCGGTCCCCATTATGGGGCATGCAGGAGGCAGTCGATCAATGCTTCTCTCTCATCATTGATGTTTTTCTCTCTCCCTCCCTGTCCTTTCCCCTCTGAACTCAATAAAGATATATTTTAAAAATAAATAAATAAAGTATTTTTCAAATATACAGCTTTACATTGTTCATTTTTCTTATAAATTACACATTAGTGAGTGGTCTGCCAAATTGTTTTTTTAGGCAATTGACTGGTGGACTTCAGGGGTTCTTATGTATGAACTATTGACAGTCAATGGGGAGAATTCCCGAGCTGGACTCTCTAGGTAAGACTTCACAAAATAAAATGAATGTGTTGTTCCCTGAAAGGAACGGATCAAATTTCTGTAATGTGGCAGATGGGAAAAAATAAGTTTTTGAAACGTGGACAGACATATCAGAATGAAGTGGTTAATTTCCATTTACAGTGGTATAGGATCAATACATATAACCTTTATGTTTCTTTCTATTTTATGTGCCAGCTAGATCTTAAGCTTCATGGGGAGGGTGTCCTAATTTTTGTGTATTCCAAAGCAGTTAGCATGGGGCATGAGCCTCTGGCAGAGACGGTTAGAATGCGGGGCCTGAGCAGTTTGGTTGGGGGGCCATGGAGACAGTGGAATGTTAGGTGTGGAGTCGGTGGGCGTGGAGTTGGAGGGTGTGGAGTTGGTGGTGCGGAGTCGGTGTGAACTATCAGTGTGTGAAGAGTCGGTGTGAAGAGTTGGAGTCAGAAGAGTCGGTGGTCGTAGAGTCGGTCAGTGCAGAGCCTCTTCCTGTGTGAGAAGGGACTGTCCCTGCCTCCCCCTCGGGGCTCTTGTGAGGAGTGAATGTGCAAGGACAGAGGGCACCTGGCGCAGGGCCGGGGATGGGCAGAGAGACGGTGCCCAGGTGACTCCCGAGTCTGTGAGCAAACCCTTCCCGCTGCCAGGCTTTGACCAGAACCGTGTCCACTGGCGGCAGGTCCACGGCTTCCCTTCTACCAAGAACCTTGGGTTCTGGCCGGTGCGGGAAAGGGAACACGAGATGGAAAAGCAGGAGCGACCGCCCACGCCCAGTTGTTAGAACCGTGCGTGGGGCCGGCCTGGGGAAACTGCCACCGAGAGCAAGGGACACGTCGGGTGCATGCGTGTTCCCAAACTGTGAAGGCGCTGGGGGCAGACTCAGCCCTAGGACACCAGTGGTTCTGGGAGGGCTCCTGGGCGGGAGCAGAGATGAGGGGAAAGAGCTGACCGGCTCCGCGTGTGTGCTGGGCCCTGGGACCGGAATAGGCCCCGCGGACTCCTCCCCTGAGGGGGCCTGCGAGGGACCAGCCATGCGTCCCGCACCCAGCATGTGCCTGACACCCAGGGGCCCACAGTGCTGTTTGCTGTGCCTCAGCCCTCATTTCCGGGAAACTGCCCAGAGCTGTTGGTTTTCCAAGAGGCTGTGTGTGACCTGTTCACATGGCAACTGGGTGTTGAACAGAAACTCACCGGAACGAACAGCCATTTATTTCCAGCTCCCAGATCAGCGGAGTGACCGTGGAATTGAGAGGCCGAGGCTCAGCCCTCACACCCGGGATAGATCTTAGCCCCACCCCTTCCTTGTTAGGGAAACGGGCTCAGGGAAGTCCCGCACCTGTCAGCAGGTGTGCTCGTCCAACCAGACGAGGCTGTACATGTCAGACACTCTCAAATCCTGTGTACAACAGATGGGGGCAGCTTTAGGTTTATGTGGTGCCCTTCTCTGATTTTCTGCTACTGGGCTGGGGCTGCTGCCGACACAGTGACCTGCTGCCAGCGAAGAGTCATATGCTAAGCTCAGTGGCTTAAGTGGGCAGCAGTGAAGGCCCTCAAAAGAGACAGGGCCTGCCCGACTGGGCCAATGCCCAGGTCGTGGGCTCCATGCCCAGGGGTGGCTTGTGGGAAGCAGGCGATCAATGATTCTCTCTCATCACTGATGTGTCTATCTCTCCCTCTCCTTTCCTCTCTGAGATCAATAAAAGTATATTTAAAATATATATATATATATATATATATATATATATATATATATATATATATATATATACTAGCGGCCCAGTGCACGAATTTGTGCACCATTGGGGTCCCTTGGCCTGGCCTGCTGGAATTCGGCTGAAACTGGCTCTCTGACAGCCCCTGAGGAGTCCCGGATTGTGAGAGGGCATAGGCAAGGCAGTGGGACTCCATTGGTGTATGATCAGGGCGGGGAGGGACACAGGAGGTTGGCTAGTGGTGGGGGACCATGGGAGGGCCCCAGGGCATGTCAGGCCTGTCTAGTTCAGTCCCAATCAGCCAGACCCCAGCAGCAAGCCAACCTGCCAGTTGCAGCGTCTGCCAGTTGCAGTGGTCAGTGCACGTCATAGCAAGCTGTTGAGTGGCCTTAGCATATCATTCGTGTATTATGCTTTCATTGGTTGAATGGATGACCGGACACTTAGCATATTAGGCTTTTATTCTATAGGATGTTAAAAAAACCAAACAAACTGATAGGGCCTGACTGCTGTGTTGCTTTCTGTAAGGATGGATGTAGGTGGGTGACTGGCAATAAGGGTCTCTGCTGGCAACTAGGATGTGGGCCAAGCTGTGATTTGGGAGTCCCTACGGCCTTTCCAAGACATGGTAAACCAGCTAAGGGGCCTGAGAGCCGCCCGTCCTCCTATCACCTGCTTTACAGCCCTGTGCTGTGCGTCACTTTGCTCTGACACCACTGAGGCCTCATGGGTCTTCATCACCTACCACTGGGTCAGCATGTCTTTTAGTGGGTGTAGGTCTCCCAGCGGGACCCTGTGTTGGAGTCCCTTCTGTGCAGCTGTGCTCTAGGAAGTGAGCAGGTGCATGGAGGCCCTTCATCCTGGGGAGTGAGGGTAGCTGCACTGGGGCGGGGCAGGCCAGCGGGTTCCATGGTGCGCATCCTCACCCCACCCCTCTTCCTGCACTAGGATCGTGGACACATCCCCCAGCAGTTCCTTGAGGAGCTGCTGGGGGACATCATGGCCCTCGAGGCTGAACAGGTCCAGAGGAGGAACCAGCCCGCCCACCTGAGCTGGGAGCTGGAGCTGCTGATAGAAGGTAGGCAGCAGCCCCTGGCGCCGGGGAGCCAGCCTGGCTGTGGCTTCTCCCTCACCCAGGGAGCTGAGCCCTTGGCTCTGAATCTCCTGGGTCAGCCCACCCTCAGCCCAAGTCAGTAGGGTGTGATTCAGGGGCCATTTGGGACCGTTTCATTGCCATTCTCCCCAAGGGGAACATGAGGGGCCTGGCAGCCTTGAAGTCAGGACATGAACTACAAGTAAGTGTTGCCAGATTTCTCAGCGCCCGTGCGGACAGTCCCGGGAGCTTCCAGATGACAGCACGCTGACCCCAGAGGCTGTCTTAGATCTGTCCGTGGGGGATTGAAAGCTCTGGATGGCAGGGGCTTCCCCAGTGCCCACTGACCTGCATTAGAACAGAGGCCTGGGCTGATGGCCTCCGTTCCTGTCATCCCCGGGCAGATGGGTGCCGTCTGCTCTCTGTCTCCCTGGGCAGGGGCTGCTCAGTGACCTCTCCTCCCGAAGGACCTCACCCACGGGTGGCAAGTACTCGACACACGCGCCCCCGATCCTCTACCCCCCGCAGGCCTACTGGCCAATTACCGTGCCTCCCACTCCCCAGCTGAGCCCCCCAGACCCCCGCACTCTGACGGCTGGCCCGGACCAGCCATGTCTTTGCCGACTCTGTGAGTCTCTGAAATCCTTGACTTGACGGTCAGGTTAGAACTTGGCAAGAAGTGGTTCCAGCAGTTCCACCGTCTGGAACTTCTGCGTTGGCCTCTCCACGGTCACCTGCCTTCTTCTTAAGCTCTGGGTGGCTCCCCTGCCGGACCCAGCTGAGCCAGCACAGGGGCCACAACCAACAGCGACAGCAGCTTGTGAACGACACCCAGCTGACCATCCCCGGCCCTCACACCTAGGCCTCGGGGTCGGGGGGTGGCCGTCTGGGTGGATGGTCCTCTGTGGCAGAGCCAGGATTAGAACCAGCTGCGGTTCTTCTTGTGACATTAGAATGCCTCCATTTCCGGTTAGCTGCACTGTATTACCCTTTAAGTTCACTGTTTTCATTTATTAATTTTTATTTTACTATATATATAAATATATAGTATATTTTAACTGAATTCAGAGAAGAAGGCTGAGGGTGAGAGAAACATCAGTGATGAAAGAGAATCATTAATTGGCTGCTTCCTGCACACCCCCCACCGGGAATTGAGTCTGTAACCCGGGTATGTGCCCTTGACCAGAATGGAGCCCAGAACCCTTCAGTCCATAGAGTGATGCTCTACCCACTGAGCCCAACCGGCTAGGGCTATTTTAATTTTGCTTAATCCTCACCTGAGGATTTTTTTTTTCATTGATTTTTGGAGAGAATAGAGGGGAACAAAGGGTTGGGGGGAAGAGAGAGATACATCAATGAGAGAGACATCAATATGAGAGACACATTGATTGTTTGCCATCCAGCACACGCCCCCAGTGGGCCCAGGGATAAAACTGCAACCCAGGTACAAGCCCTTGACCCAGAATCAAACCCTTGACCCTTCAGTGCTTGGGCCACTGCTCTAACCGCTGGGGCACACCAGCCAGTGTCCACTCTTTTCCATCCACATGGCCCACTGGGCCCACCCTGTTCCCCCCCTCACCCAGATTCCTCAGTGCCAGGAAGGGGCTAAGTCTGCCCGCCTGTCTCACCTATTGGGAGCTCCAGCGGGAAATGAGGAGGTCCTGACTCTCCCTGACATGGCCCTGGGATGCACAATGGCCAGCACCCCTAGATGAGCACAGCACCTCTCCCGGTGCCTCCCAGTGACGCAGAGTGGAGGCTGCATGTGAGGTTCTGTTTCCCGAGAGGCTAGTGCGGGTTTCTGCCCCAAGGAACGCTTCTCCCGTCCCTGGGTCTGTGGGAATGAACTGCCAATGGTGCCCCACGCCCTGAGGCCGCATGCGATGATCCTGGTGCTGGCGATGCAGATTCGCGGGGAACCTGGTGCTGAACCCCAAGTGAACGGCCGCTTCCCCGGCTGGAGGGGCAGTGGGGGTTGGCAGTGTCCTAACCCTCTACTCCTAATAGGACAAAGCGCTGGAGTCGAGCCAGAGCCTTCCTCAAATTCTTCCAACGCCAGAGAGACGGCTCACGAGGACAAGCCAGGTCACCCGCAGACAGCCTTCCTGGGCGCCCGGAGGCCACCCCCTCGTGCTCATACTGGGCGGAGAAGGGAGACGCCCGCAGTGGGCCCCCACCAAAAGGTAGGAGGGGCTGGCCTGGCTGCAGGAGGGCCGTGAAGGGGAGGATCTCAGGCCTTCCTCGAGGTCAGGGCAGAATCGACGAGATGCGAGCTGGGTGCGCACACGTGTGCTTGGAGCCTGAAGGGGGCTCCGCACGCCCCCGTCTACCCCCTGAGGTGTGTGAACACCCAAGCAGAACATGGAAGCCCACGTCACTGTGGTGGCAGTTTCATCCAGAACCATTTAGCTCCTTCAGCATGAGGAGCCTCCCCATCACGTACACTGTGGTGGGTCCTGGAATATCCAGAGCGGATCTCCAGACAGTTACCGCGGAGACACGCTCAGGAGAGGATGTGTTTGGGGCTCCTTGTCTCTGCCAGCCTCGGAGTAGCCATTTCTGTAGGGAGAGCCCCCATATACCACGTCCTGGACATCTGCCAGCCTTCAGCCAGGCTCGGGCTCTGCTCTCTCTGTTGCTCTGAGAAGTCGGTGTGGTTCTCTTCTCCCACCCGACCTGGCCCTGAGTCCTCCCACCAGGGGGCGCTGGACCTGCTCATTGAGGGCTGTGATGGGAGGGAGCCATTGGGTCCACAGTGGATTTGTAGCCGCATGTGCTGCCTGTGTTTCCTGGGATCTAAGAGGCTGTCAGCTGTCAGCTGCCCGATTTTGTGCTCATAGAAAGAAAGTGATCGGGTGGTGGCAGGGAGGGTTTTGTCAGAATCGCCACCAGCCGACAGTGACTGGGAGGGATGCTCCAAGCTGCACCCTGATTTCAGAGATGGAAGGTTGCGGGGGGGGGGGGGGGTTCCTCTTAGAACCAATTAAACAAAGCCATCGACTGAAAGGTGGTTTAGTTTTCACATTCACTTTGAAATATCATTTTATTGATTATTTGCCTATAAACCTGCCAAACATGCCCCCTGAGGAAGTTAAAAATTTGATGAAGGACATTAGGACCTTCTGAAGATGGGGCCAGGCCCAAGACTCGTGGGCTCCCAGGGGCTGGGGTGCCAGGACCTGACAGGACCCGGGGCCGTGACAAGGCGCCTGTGAGTGTGACGGGTGCACCAGCCATTCCGGGTGGCAGTCACCACTGCAAGTCCTGCTGTGTCACTCGAGGTGCAGAAATGAAGTGTGCGCACGCGGACACACTGTCTGGGGGCTGCTGCCTGCGTTCCCGGTCTCACAGGAGGTAAAGTGGGGGAAACGCTCACGTGCAGGTAAATGATCATGAAGCTTACTGCCTTGTTAGCATTGGTTTTCTCCAGAGGGTTCTGTGGCCTCAGGTTTTCATACTGGCTCCTCACACTTTTGGACATGTATCACGTCCACTTGTGTGATTGGCTAAGTTGATGAATGAGCTATAGTCAGCCCAACTGAGTCAGCAAAACCTTCTGAGCAAAAACTGCTTGACAGAACCCCGCTGTGGTTTGGATCCGTGAGTGAGCAGGTCAGGGGCTGCAGTTAGTAACGGCAGCCGTGCGAGGGGGCTTGCTGGGCTCAGCAGCCTTTCGGAAGTTGACCCACTTTGTCCGTCTCCTTGAGTTCTAGCTGCCGTGGGAGGTCGGCTGCATTCCTGTCCCCCGTTCAGAGCTGGGAGGGGAGCACAGGGATGCTTGACCAGGGTCAGCCTGGCCCAGAGAATCAGTGTTGGAGCTGGGACCCGAACCCGCGTCTGACAGGTTCCGGGGCCCGAACTCTTACCCGCTGTGAGCACTGCCTGCCCTTCAAGCTGCTTTGGTCCCTGAAGATGCTCAACCAACTTGGGGCCCCAGCACTGAGGAGTGGGTCCCTTCTCTGTGGTGTGAGCCGTGCCAGCAGGTGGCGCTGCGGGGGAAGAAATAGCAGAGGTGCCGCTGTGCCCTTGAATCCTCCATCAGGACTGGAGAAATCCCTTCTGTTCACGGACTGACGTGTTGAGGAAGTCACTAGACCAATTGTCTGCTCTCATAAGACTAGAACTTAAAGGCTGTGAGGGCTAAACCAAGAGGAGAGGATGCGGCGCGATCTAACCTGGAAGAATGCTTGAGTTTGAGGGTGTTTTGGTATCAGATAGAGGTAGGTATTTTCGTTATGTGCAAAGTCATCCTGCCATCAGAGGCTGTGAGATGTACCAGAATTCTTAGTGAGCCTGCCCGTTTGTCTCAGTGGTTAGAGCATCGAAGGAACGAAGGGGCGCAACTTAGATTTCCGGTCAAGCGCACGTACCTCGGTCGCAGGGTTGATCCTGGCCGCGGTTGGGGTTTGTGAGAGAGGCAACCAGTGGATGTATCTCTCTCCCATCGATGTTTCCCTCTCTTGCTCTCTCCCTCCCTTCACCTACGTCCTCCCATCCACTCTCTCTCTAAAGACCAATGGAAAAAAATCCTCCCGTGAGGACTTTTTAAAAAGAAGTATTATTACTGAGTAGTTCAGGTGGACTGTTTCACTGCCTGCAGCAGGCCAGAAACATGGCACGAAGTGTTTGGAGAGGAGCAGGAGTTAGTTGTGTGTGAGACAGGATGCCAGGGAGCCTGTCATTAAAATGGATGAGTAAGCGCAGCTGGTGTGGCTCAGTTGGGTGAGCATCGTCCCATGAACCAGGAGATCACCTTCTGATTCCCGGTCAGGGCACACTGGTATGGGCGTGCAGAAGATGGCCGATCCATCTTTCTCATCATTGATGTTTCTATCTCCCTCTCCCTCCCCCTCTCTGAAAATCAATAAAAACACATTGGACGAAAAAGTGGATGAGTAAGGAAAGCTGCCCCCTACATCAATAAACACCCTTGCTTAATAATTTAACCCATGGAAATGGAAAAACAGTCTAAGGCGTGGACTCCTTGAGCAGTACAGAATGCTCCTCTCGTGCTACGTGGAGCCCTGGCTCCAGCTGCCACTCCAACACTTGACTGGCGTCCGAGCAGAAAGGGTTCACGGGGCCCTGATGCTGGTTGTGCTGGGGGAATGTGGCCGTCTCTCCCGGGCTGGACTGGATTCTGATTTCCCAAGTACATTTGGCGAATGTAGCGTCATTTGTCCATTATTCAATTCATTTACTCGCTGTTTTCTGTGTTTTCATCCTTCCTCCCTTGGTTATCCGGATGACAATTTAGCGACGGAACAACGGAAGAGTGCCTTTTGGAGCAGAAAGAAGCATGTCGAGGTCAAAGACAAGCCTCCAGTGGCCAGCTCTGCTTGGTCTAACGTCATGAAATGCTGCATTTAATGCACCCGCCCTCCCCTCCCTAACTGGCCTCTCCCTTTTTTCCGACCCCGAAGATTTATAATCCTTTCCCTTTATCCCTGTCTTGATCATATACCCTTTATTTCTGAAAAATTTTTAAATTTCTTTTAAAAGAACAAAAAAACTCCAACAACAACAACAACAACAAAAGCCCAAGAAAACCAGTTTGCTTGAAAAAAGAAAAATCCTGAACCTAATGGAAACCTCAGTCGCCATGACAACAAAGCAGGAGTCACCATCGCCCTGACTTAGTCGCTTGATGTGTCCCCTACTTGGACTCTTGCACCGGCACTAACTCCTGGGCTGCCACGGCCTGGTCCTCCCTCGGCCTGTCTCCCGGGGGCGCAGTTGGAAACCCGAGGTCTCTCTGGCTTGGCTGTGTCCGCCGCTCTGCTCCTCCAGGTGACGTCACGCAGTGGAGGCCTGATGTCAAAGGGTAAGATTTGGGTGCTTCAATCTTCACGGTGGGTGTGACATTGAGTGGCTGAGGGGCAGGGCAGCAGGTCCTGGGAGAGTGAAGAGGGGCCCGCAATCCCGACAGTGGGTGTGGCTCCGGGCCCACAGCCCCGGGGCTGCCTGAAGCCCGACGCTGTGCAAACAGCCTGTCCTCGTGCTCCCGGAGCTCCACCGCACGCCTGTGCCACTGGGATTGGAGAGCCCATTGCCGGGGTCCAACCCCAGCGGGTCCAGGGGTCCCCAAAGGTGTGGACGGAGTCGGCGAAGAAGGAATGACACGGAGACAGCGTTCAGTTGATCAGCAGCCTAGCCAGGATCTCCAGCCAAGTTCTGGTCTTGATCTCTAGAGAGGTTCTGCTGTTTATTGTTTTGTTACATCTGTATTTATACCAGTTGATTTTAATCCTGTCAATTTCTATTACAAAGGTTAGGGCGTTTCTTATCTCCATTCCAGGGAGTAAAGATTATGTAGCTTAAGCATGATTGTTTGTAGTTGAAGTGATTAACTACCCGCCTGGCACTTAGTTAAGGAGTTTCATCCCCTCCCTAACTTCAGGGAAAAATTCCTACCTGGGGAAACAACCTTTCTAGGAGAGGCATCCCCTCCCTGACTTCAGGGAAAAGTTCCTACCTGGGGAAACAACCTTTCTCGGAGAGGTGACCTTTGTTAAAACACACAGCGCTAAGGGGAGCAAACATATTAAGAACAGTATGCTATATACGCCAGGTCCCTTGAAACATATGCTGTGCAGATGTTTCTTTCCTGCAGCGACTGTGTCAAGCAGCAAGGATGGACCGGCTTCCGGCAGCCCATCGCCTGTCCCACGATGAAGTAGTTGCAGGTCTTTTAGGGGTTTTGCCCTCATGTTTTTTTAAATTAGGATTCTGTTTAGCTTTGACAAGAGTATACGTTCATGGTAGAAAATTCAGAGATTGCAGAAAGCACAAAATACAAGGTAAACCCATGGTGCAGTCAAAGTCACCATGCGGAGAGGAGGACTTCTTAAACAGACGGTTGTTAGGGTGGCAACCGACTTGGTTCTCAAATCCTAAGGGTGCCCTCCTGGACCGTGAGGGCCCGGACCACAGGTGTGGCGTGGTCCTAGGCAGACTCGGGTCAGGGTGCTTTGAAATCAGGGATCTGAGGACAGTGTCTCACAGCAGGTGTGCCCAGGAGTTATGTGTTGGCCTTGTGCCAACATTTGGTGCAGCCTCGTGAGTTGGTCCCCCAAGTTCTCCCAGCTGCTCCGGGCCCGCCCTGTGAGCGATGGGTAGAGTGGAGGCCTCCGCTCAGGCCTGCGGCCAGGGCCGCCCACTCAGACCACAGCCCGCGAGGCGCAGCCCCACCTCTGTCCCTGGGCTCCGGGGGCCCCGCTGCCTCTGCTGCTAGTCCTCGGTGTGGTCGCCCCCCTTGGCCTGGGGTGCTGCAGCCCCATGTCCCACTGTCCTCCTCTGCCCCAGGCCCTGGGGACCCGATACTGAAGGGAGGGGCCCTCCACGGAGGCAGCCTTGACCACTCAGATGCCTCTGCTGACCCAGCACCCGGGCCTGGCGTCCTGACCAAGGGCGCTGAGGGAGCTGGGGCGACGCTAGGCTGTCAACAGGCCAAGCAGGAGCGGAAACTTTGGTCCCGGCCATGTGGCCTGTGCGGGGCACGCCCTGGGAGGGGAGGGCTCTCCGAGAACCCTCCTGCCCTCACTCCGTCCTCTCCATCCTTCCTCTCTTCTCTGTAGGACACTCCCAGGTGCCCGATGACCTGCCAAGGTACCTGCTCAGAAACACCTTCATCTCCTGACCACCAGGGGCCAGGCAGGCGCACCTGCCAGGAGCAAAGGGAGGATGCCTCCCTCTCTGTGCCCGCAGGACTGTCAGCCCCTCCGGCGGAAGCTGCTGAAGGCGGGGCGGTATGTGAAGCCCAACTTGAGACCTGCTGAGCCCGAGGCCCACCCAGTGCGCCCTGAGGCAGCCCTGCCTCCCCAGAGCCTTTCTCTGGGCAGAGCCAGGCCACCCATTCGCCCCTTGCCCCTCCCCCCCCCACCTCCCACACAGCTGCCCGCTGATGCCTGTCCCTAAATAGGGCGGTCAGCCTAGCCTCAGCCCAGCTGCTTGGGACCCGCAGGCCGCAGGCCGGCAAACAGGAGTCACCTGAAGGCGGGGGTTCTGAGGACTCGAGGGGCAGAAACAGCCAGCCACACCCTCTGCCCCAGCTCCTTCACCGCCTGGGTCCCCAGTGCCAACCACTGGACAGGAGGCGCTTCTCACTGGCTCCCCCAAAGGAGGAGAGGCTGGCTCCCCTGCAGCCTCCGCCACGGCCCCCCCACGGCCACGGGAGGTGGCGGCCGCAGCAGCTCCAGCCCCAACACCGCGCAGTGACTGCAGCCCCGGCTGCCAGGACGAGGCCTCAGCCCCGGACGTTTAGGGCGTAAGCTTCTCAGAGCCCGATGGGTCCAGGGCAGGACCACAGAGAGGGGCTCCCTGCCAAGAGCCCACGCAAGTCACCCGACGTGGCTCCCACGCCAACGGGCCCCTGAGAACATCAGTCACAGGAACAACTTAGAGAGCAGGCGGGCGTCACCACAGCTGCGTGGGACCAGCAGGTGGAGCTCAGAGGATGGAGCGTGGCCGTGGGTGACTTCACTCTTGGACCCGCAGCCCCTGAGCCTTCAAACTCCTGACGCCCCTTCTGACCACCAGGGCCCCCTCTCCCATCGGCCTGAGGGGCCGGGAGCGACTTTGGAACGAGGAAGGGTTCCCCCCGCTGCTCCCACCTTTCGGTTAGTGAACGGGCTGTGCCGGACCCCAGGGTCACACTCCCACGATGGCTGCACGCGTCTGACCCTCCAGAAACTGGTATCTTTGGAACAAATCCACGTTGGCCCGGGGATGCTCACAGTGCAGTGACACCCCCCCCTGAGGCTGACGCTGTGCCCCTTAGAACACGTGTCAGCAACCTGACCTCCATGAAAGCGTCCATGTGTGTGCGGGTGCGGGTGAGCAGGGACACGCAGGCACGCTCTCAGGGCTGGGCCCTGTGGTCCGGAAACTTGACTCCATCTCCAGAAGCCTGGGGCTCCCAGGAGAAGCCCAGACCGGCCAGACGACCATGACCTCGCGGCCCTGGGTGGACCTTGGAGTCGGGCTCACTGTTACCCCAGAGCGTTGCCGAGCCAGGCCTGGGCCCCACACTCCTGAGCCCGGGGCCCGCGGCCTTCCAGGCAGGTGGCCTCAGGCTGTGCCTCTCTCCAGCTGGCTCCTGGGGCCCCGGACCTGCCCCCGGGTTCACTTTTCTACCATCATGGGCTCTACCCCGCCTGGCGCAGAGAAGCCCTGCCCGCCCCCTCCCAGCAGAGGCCACAGTGTGCAGAGGGGAGCGTGTGCGAGAGCGGGTGCGGCCTGATTGGTAACGCGGCTGTAGCCCCCGGTGTCCGCCATCGAGGATGACACCTCGATTCTTTGTTTCTGCGTCACTTCCCGGGATAGAAACCCAGTTTAATACATTCCATACCCGGTGTAGGCCCTCATGAAACATATGTGTTTTGAGGTGTCCCCCTAATGGATGTACCACAGGCTGTCCACCAAATGTACACGCCCTTTAACAGCTGGTAACTCAATTTTCCCTCCTTTTCAGGGTTAGCGGATTTGACGGAATGGGTGAAGCCAGACTGAGCTTGGAACCAAGAGGATGTATCCTCTGGACGTTGTTACGGGGACACATCCAGGATGAAGTGTCTGGTCCCGAACGGGCCCCAGTCCAGGCGTCCAGGGCCGCTGTGGACAGAGGATGCGCAGAAACACCAAACGCAGTGATTCCCGGTGTTTGCGGTTCCGTGGCCTCAGCAGCAGCAGCGCCTGGACCAGAACTGACGCAGCCACGGAGCCGCAAACATCAAGAATCGTTCCTTCGGTTCGGTGTTTGTGCGCACCTCTCTCAATAGCTGCCCTCGATTCCTCGACTGCTGGGTGTTGGGTTCCCTCAACTTGAACTTTCCTGTGTCCCCATAAAAAGCCTCGTGGAGACATGGTCTTCGTTCACATCTTACCGTCTTCACCCATTTCTTCAAATCTGTTCAAACTGAAAAGAAGTGAAAATTAAGTGCGTTATCAGCTGTTAACGTGTCTACATTTTGGGGGGATACTACACGTACTTTCCATGGAGGGAATTTTCCATCACTTGTCTGACCTCTTTGTACCTGTTTTGGGGGACAGCCTGTATTTACATTCAATGGGGACTCATTGTCCACAGCAGCCTGAACTCTCTATACCATTTTTGGGGGACACCTTATATTTACGTTCAGTTGGTGACATTTTCCAGCAGCAGCCTGAACTCTCTATACCGTTTTTGGGGGACACCGTATATTTACGTTCAGTTGGTGACATTTTCCAGCAGCAGCGTGAACTCTCTATACCGTTTTTGGGGGACACCTTATATTTACATTCCTATGGTGGCATTGTCCAGCAGCAGCCTGAACTCTCTATACCGTTTTTGGGGGACACCTTATATTTACATTCCTATGGTGACATTGTCCACAGCAGCCTGAGCTCTCTATACCATTTTTGGGGGACACCTTATATTTACGTTCAGTTGGTGACATTTTCCAGCAGCAGCCTGAACTCTCTATACCATTTTTGGGGGACACCTTATATTTACGTTCAGTTGGTGACATTTTCCAGCAGCAGCCTGAACTCTCTATACCGTTTTTGGGGGACACCTTATATTTACATTCCTATGGTGACATTGTCCAGCAGCAGCCTGAACTCTCTATACCATTTTTGGGGGGACACCTTATATTTACATTCCTATGGTGGCATTGTCCAGCAGCAGCCTGAACTCTCTATACCGTTTTTGGGGGACACCTTATATTTATATTCCTATGGTGTCATTTTTCATCAGCAGCCTGAGCTCTCTCTACCTTTTTGGGGGACACCTTATAGTTACATTCCTATGGTGTCATTTGTCATCAGCAGCCTGAGCTCTCTTTACCTTTTTGGGGGACACCTTATAGTTACATTCCTATGGTGTCATTTGTCATCAGCAGCCTGAGCTCTCTTTACCTTTTTGGGGGACACCTTATAGTTACATTCCTATGCTGTCATTTGTCATCAGCAGCCTGAGCGCTCTCTACCTTTTTGGGGGACACCTTATATTTACATTCCTATGGTGACATTGTCCAGCAGCAGCCTGAACTCTCTATACCATTTTTGGGGGGACACCTTATATTTAGATTCCTATGGTGGCATTGTCCAGCAGCAGCCTGAACTCTCTATACCGTTTTTGGGGGACACCTTATATTTATATTCCTATGGTGTCATTTTTCATCAGCAGCCTGAGCTCTCTCTACCTTTTTGGGGGACACCTTATAGTTACATTCCTATGTTGTCATTTGTCATCAGCAGCCTGAGCTCTCTTTACCTTTTTGGGGGACACCTTATAGTTACATTCCTATGGTGTCATTTGTCATCAGCAGCCTGAGCTCTCTTTACCTTTTTGGGGGACACCTTATAGTTACATTCCTATGCTGTCATTTGTCATCAGCAGCCTGAGCGCTCTCTACCTTTTTGGGGGACACCTTATAGTTACATTCCTATGCTGTCATTTGTCATCAGCAGCCTGAGCTCTCTCTACCTTTTTGGGGGACACCTTATAGTTACATTCCTATGCTGTCATTTGTCATCAGCAGCCTGAGCTCTCTCTACCTTTTTGGGGGACACCTTATAGTTACATTCCTATGCTGTCATTTGTCATCAGCAGCCTGAGCTCTCTTTACCTTTTTGGGGGACACCTTATAGTTACATTCCTATGCTGTCATTTGTCATCAGCAGCCTGAGCTCTCTCTACCTTTTTGGGGGACACCTTATAGTTACATTCCTATGCTGTCATTTGTCATCAGCAGCCTGAACTCTCTTTACCTTTTGGGGGACACCTTATAGTTACATTCCTATGGTGTCATTGTCCATCAGCAGCCTGAGCTCTCTCTACCTTTTTGGGGGACACCTTATAGTTACATTCCTATGCTGTCATTTTTCATCAGCAGCCTGAGCTCTCTCTACCTTTTTGGGGGACACCTTATAGTTACATTCCTATGGTGTCATTTGTCATCAGCAGCCTGAGCTCTCTCTACCTTTTGGGGGACACCTTATAGTTACATTCCTATGGTGACATTGTCCATCAGCAGCCTGAGCGCTCTTTACCTTTTTGGGGGACACCTTATAGTTACATTCCTATGCTGTCATTTGTCATCAGCAGCCTGAGCTCTCTCTACCTTTTTGGGGGACATCTTATAGTTACATTCCTATGGTGTCATTTGTCATCAGCAGCCTGAGCTCTCTCTACCTTTTGGGGGACACCTTATAGTTACATTCCTATGGTGACATTGTCCATCAGCAGCCTGAGCTCTTTACCTTTTGGGGGACACCTTATAGTTACATTCCTATGGTGTCATTTGTCATCAGCAGCCTGAGCTCTCTCTACCTTTTGGGGGACACCTTATATTTACATTCCTATGGTGACATTGTCCATCAGCAGCCTGAGCTCTTTACCTTTTGGGGGACACCTTATAGTTACATTCCTATGGTGTCATTTGTCATCAGCAGCCTGAGCTCTCTCTACCTTTTGGGGGACACCTTATAGTTACATTCCTATGGTGTCATTTGTCATCAGCAGCCTGAGCGCTCTCTACCTTTTGGGGGACAGCCTATATTGACATCAGTTGGCCTCAATCTTTCTCCTTGGGAGTCGCACCTCAAGTGTGTCTATGGCCGGTTTCCTGACACATGGTTTCCGGTTTACTAGGTGCTCTCCTGGGATGGGCTTGGCCTGGGGATGGGGTTCTCGAAAGAGGTTTTCCTTTGGAGTTGATGTGCTGAGAAAGAACTGGGTGTGCAAATGTGTTCTGCCTCGGAGTGCTGTGAGGTGTACGAATTAGCCATTGATGCTGGAACACAAGGATGGGTTTGTAATAAAATGAGTTGGAGTAGAATTGAGTCCTGGATTTCCTCACCGCTCGTCACTGGCAGCGATGCCCGGGCTCCAGGCTCCCCGTGTCCGCCCCCGGGGCCTGGGCCCCTGGAATGCAGACCTCCCTGGGCCAGGAGGCCAGAGAAGGGGAAGCCAGGTTTCCTGTTTCCCAGGCAGCCGCTCTTCCCAGGCCTTGGTGTATTTTAAGTCCCTCTAAGTGGAATCCCATTTTGATTTGGGATTTCTATCACAGCAGGAGCTCAGCTTAAACTGATCCTTGGGTTTTCCGAGGCCACTCAGCCAGGAAGAGGCCGAGGAGGGAGGAGGCCTGCAGGTGAAGATCCCCCCTGACCTGACCTCATGGCGGCCCGTCCAGCTGCCGCCTGCGTGTCCCTCCTCCCTCACCAGCCTCTTCTGTAAGGTGCCTCCTGTGGCCTCCTTTCCCCTTCTTTCCAAGGCCCTGCCCCTGGGGGAGCTGCCCCCTCTGCGAGCTGCCCTCCCCAAAGATGGGAGTGATTGGCTCCAGAGTGATTAGCAACAGGAGTGCTCAAAGGCTGTGGGTAAAAAGCAAACTGGTTAATGTAAACTACTGCAAAACGAGGAAAAGGGCCCTGGCCGGTGTGGCTCAGTGGCTAGAGCGTCGGCCTGCGTACTGAAGGGTGGCGGGTTCGATTCTGGTCAAGGGCACATGCCTGGGTTGTGGGCTCGATCCCCAGTTGGGGGCGCGCTGGAGGCAGCTGATCAATGGTTCTCTCTCATCATTGATGTTTCTATCTCCCTCTCCCTTCCTCCCTGAAATCAATAAAAATATATTTTAAAAAGGGGGGGGAGTAGGGAAAATCTATTTGGAAATCGCTTAGACGTAGAATTGGTTAAACTCTCAATGTGGTGGGACAGGGTCTACTCTACACTGTGTCCTGGATGATGCTTCTCCAACTCCGGGGTACCCCGTACCCGGAGTGCAGGGAACAGGCAAGCGGGGGCCTCCATCTCCCAGCTTCCCAGGCCATTCCCAGGCCCCGGAGGCTCGAGATCAGGTCGAGCGGAGGAATGTTCCCAGGGAAACAGCACGTCCCCACATGAGGAAAAATGTCCCGTCTGGATAGCACTTCACTTTATGGGCACACATGGGAGCCCATGCAAAGCATCGCTGTCTCAGGGGGAAAGTGGGTGCTGGTGTTTCCCATCATGCTTTGCTTTATCCCTGTCCTAGTCCAGGGTTAGAAAGACAGGCCAGGGCCGGGTCACAGATCCTGTGAGGTGGTACAGCTTCCACACCCAGGTGTGATCCAAGGTGCACCCGGCCAGCGTGGCTCAGTGGTTGAGCATCGATCCATGAACCAGGAGGTCACGGTTCGATTCCCAATGAGGGCACAAGCCCAGGTTGCGGCTCAATCCCCAGTGGGGCAGGGGAAGGGACGGGAGGGGAGGGGGGGGCGTCCAGGAGGCAGTTGATCAATGATTCTCTCATCATTGATGCTTTTATCTGTTCCTCTCCCTTCCTCTCTGACATCACACAGCTGGGCTCACTCAGGCCCAATCCGGGCCTCCGAGGGGATGTCGGGAGCCCGGGCTCCTGGGTGCCGGCCGTGCCCGGCCATGGCCGTACCTGGTGTGCCCAGCTCCGTGCTGTGCAGGGCACCGGGGCACCCGGCCCAAAGGTCTGGTCCTGGAGGAGCCAGAGCACAGAGACCCGCAGAGGCCTGGCCAGCACCTGTGACGCCACCCCCACCCGCCTGGCCCACGGCTCACTCTCCCTGGGCCTGCTCGGGTCTCTGTCCTCCTTCGGGGAAGCCCCGTGGGCCCAGGGGAGGGCCCTGCCCCCTGCCCCCTGCCCCCTGCTCTCTCCCACCGCTGGGCCCTGAGCGCAGACCTGCTGTTTGCTGGACGCGCTGTCACTGCTGGGCTCCACTGCCTCTCACCTGAGGGGTTTTCCTTGTGTGTCCTGGGACCTCTCTACAGCGGCTCCCGAAAGAACTCGGGTCTAAAACAGATCACGCTCTTCAGACCAGCTGTCAGAGCCAGCGCCCCGGTGCAGGGCCAGCGCTGGCAGGAGAACCCCACGCAGGGAGGGGCCGCGCCGCCCCCAGGAGGGGGGCAGCAAACTCGCCCTCCTCCCTCCCTGCACCTGTTGGGGCTGGAGGCCAGGCGGTACCTAGACTGCGGTCCCGGGGCCTCGTTTCTGCCACCCGCTGAGCAGGTGAGCCAGGCCGACTCTGCAGCCTCCCTCCGTCATCGCGCAAACACGGGGTGAGCTCTCTGCTCAGACCTGCACCCGCAGTGCCTCGCCTCTGGCCCCAGCAGGTCACCGGTTTCTCTCCTCCAAGGTCCCATTCCTGACCCCCGACATCATTTCCAAAAGTAAACGGTTTGCCCATAAGATCATGTCTCATGTCATAGATTCTGCTTTTGGAGGGAACGTAAATTAAGAGAGCTGGGCCTCGCTGGTGTAGCTCAATGTTTGAGCATCAACCCAGGAACCAAGAGGTCACCGGTTCGACTCCTGGTCAGGGCACATGTCCGGGTTGGGGGCTTGACCCCCTGTAGAAGCTGTGCAGGAGGCAGCCGATTGATGATATTTCTCTCTCCTTGATGTTTCTATCCCTCTCCCTCTCTCTCTAAAAAAAAAAAAAAATCAGGAAAAACATTTTTTTTAAAAAAAGAGTTAGGCCCTAGCCAGTTTGGCTCAGTGGATAGTGTTGGCCGGAGGACCAAAGGGTCTCAGGTTCGATTCCGGGCAAGGGCATGTACCTCGGTTGCAGGCTCTTCCCCGATCAAGGCCCTGGCCAGGGCTGGTGCAGGAGGCAACCAAGGCTGGGTGTCTCTCACATCGATGTTTCTCTGTCTCTCCCTCTCTCGTCCACTCTCCCTAAAAATCAATGGGGAAATATCCTTGGGTGAGGATTCACAACAACAACAAATTATTTCTTTAAACAACTAACGCGTAATGACTTCACATCTCTGCTCAGGCCCGGCCCTGCCTTCCTGCACGAGCTTGCACGGCCGGGGCCTCCACGGCGCTGGCTCCCAGGGCTTCCCCGCTGCGTTCCGCTGCGTCCCCTCCGCAGTCACCCGTGGGAGCTGCGGAAGCCGGGCCTGAGCCGCGCTTCTCCGGGGTGTCTGCCGCCGCGTCTTTTCCAATCGGCTTTCAGTTCGTTACGTGGCGGGCAGAGCCCGGCAGGGCCCTCCGTTTAGAAGCCGGTGTGGGCTGTGCTGGCCGCGGGCTCATACTCCACGGGAGAGACTGGTGCCCCAGGGAAGATGCAGCCTCGGCCCTTGGACTTCACCTCCGGCCTGTGCTGCCAGAGGCGGGGGTTCCGGCTGGGTCAGCGGCGGAGGGGGTCGGGCAGGGAAAGGGGAAGCTGGGTACCTCCCCTGCAGCCCCCACCCCGCCCTCAAGTCCTAAGGCACCTGCTGCCAGAGAAGAGGTGGGGTTTCCTCGGGTGACCAATCCCAGGACTCTCTGCCCAGCCCCCTGTCCCCGCCCCGGCCTCCCCACCCCCAGCCTCCCCACCCCCCGGCGCTCACCTTCACGCACAGGTGCACTCTTCAAGGCGAAGGGAGCAGGTGGATGGTGAGTTACGCTCTAGGCCAGGAGGCCGGTGGAAAGCAGGGCGGGTCCTGGGGGCGGTGAAGTGTGAATGACCTTTTAGCAAAGTCCCCTGGGCCTGCGCAGCCACGAGAGGGGCTGGGGGGAGGCAGAGCGAGGGGAAGGAGGGACGGAGGGACGGCACAGGAGGGGCCTTCCTCTGAAGCTCCCTCCAGGTTCCCCCTTTCTGGGCCTCCCCCTCTCTGGGCCTCCCCCTCTCTGGGCCTCCCCCTCTCTGGGGCCTCCCTGCCTGGAGAGGGCCCAGCTGTGCAGCCAGTCAGGCCTGACCTTCAGCGAGGCCAGCCTGGCTCCCGGACACCAGGCAGACTCGGGTGGGGAAGGGGTGGGGAAAGCTGCATTCCGGGGCGACGTGGAAGGATCGGGTTACCTTCCTGGGCAGACCCAGGGGCTCTTCTCGGGAGGCGAGCCGGGGCCTGGACGGAGGGCAGCTGCGTCCCAGGACGGTGGGAGGAAGGCCGCGAGGGATCAGAGTCTGGGTTGAGGGGCTGGGGGGTGGGGGCGGAGTACGTGGAGCCTCCAGGCCCGGGGCTGGCAGACACCCGAGAGGGACGAGGGGCGGGGGCGGGGTGAGCCCCAAGCGCGGGGCGCAGATCGGGGCCTGATCTAACGCAGGCGCCCGCCCGCCCGCCTGCGCGGCCCCACCCGGGGCCCCCCTTCCCCGCGTCCCCTCCCCTGCGCTGGGTCCCTCCCCTCCCCCGCCGCCCCCGCCCCGCCCCGCGCGCCATTCCTCGCCTCCCGCCGCCGCGCAGGGCGTGCGCCATGGCCGGCCTGGTGCCGCGACCCGCCAAGGGCTACCGGGTGGTGCTGCTGGGCAGCGCGGCCGTGGGCAAGACGGCGCTGGCCACGCAGTTCGCGTGCGGCCGCTTCCCCGAGCGCTGCGAGCCGGCGGTGGAGGAGCTGTTCAGCAAGCTCATCGAGGTGAACGCGGCGCCCGCGCTGCTGGAGATCGTGGACACGGTGGGCGCCGAGCACCTGGTCACGCTCCGGGACCTGTACATCCGCAACAGCGACGGCTTCGTGGTGCTGTACAGCGTGCGCAGCGAGGCGTCCTTCGCGGCGGTGCGGCCGCTGCGGGAGCGCATGGGCCGCCTGCGGGGCGCCCGGGCCGTGCCGCTCGTGCTCGTGGGCACCCAGGCCGACCTGGACGCCGAGCGCCAGGTGCTGACGGCGCGGGGCCGCGCGCTGGCCCGCGAGTGGCGCTGCCCGTTCCTGGAGGTCACGGCCAAGAGCAAGCGGATGGTGGACCAGGTGTTCACGCAGGTGGTGCGCGAGATGGAGGCCCTGGCCCCGCCCGAGGCAGAGGCCCGCGCGGCGCCCGCGCGCGCCCCGGGGCCGGGGCCGTCGGAGAGGTTCATCGGCTAATGCGCGGCGGCGAAGCCCGGAGCCCGCACCCGCCTGTGGAGCCGTCCAGCCGCCTCCGAGCGGCTCCTGCGGGAGCGGAAGCCTGGCCCGCCCCGCGCGCTTCGGGACCCTCGGGGAACCCTCTGCAGCTGTTTTCCCCGACGGACGGCGCTTTGAGAAACCAGCAACCTCACATCCCCCCCACCCCGCCCCCCTGTGGAGAGCGCGCCAGCCTTTTCTTCCCGCCGCGGTCCTTACAGAGGTGTTTTTTTTAAAAAAAAATCCACATCAGACATTTGAAATTGGTCGAGGACGTGAGCTAGCGGTTAGCTTTCGATTCAGTGAGGCCTGGCCCCCCTCGTTTAAGGCCTTGCGTTGCAGAGTGAGGTTCCCCTGTGTCTCTAAATATAGTTCTGAGGCCGGGCGGCTGGAGAGGGATAGTGGGGGGGCGGGGGGGCGGGGGGGCGAGCTGCCCTCACACAACGGGCTCAGAGCTGCCTTGTTCTCCAGCTGAAGGAGCAGCAACGACTTGAGAAGCTGGTGGTTTCGCTGTTTGCGTTTCCAACACCTGAAGCTGCAGTTGGGGCAGTTTCCACGCTGCCTCTGCTTCTCTTATTTTCCGGGAAATGGTTGGTCACTGGAGGGAGGTGGCCCTGTGTGTTTTTGCAAAAATTCTCTCCGCCGCGGTGCCTATTCTCTGTTCGGCTGCAGGACAGTATGTGTGTGAGTAACGGGACACCGACGCCCACAGAGAAGCAGAACATGCGGTCCCGGGTCTGACCTCCGCCCTCGAGGCCAGAGGCTGCCCTGGCCGGTGCGCAGGCTGTTCTGGAACCTTAAACTGCGACCTTCCGTCCGTCCGTCCGTCCGGCTGCGAGTTGCTTGTGCTTATTCGCGAAGAGAACCCTCTCACCTGCCCCGAGACACACTTTTCAGGTTGAAGGCCTCACCTCGTCATCGGAGCATCTTTCCAGGAGAAATGGACAGGAAAGCCCCACGCCGCCCGCGGCACGTGTAGAGGGAGGCCACAGCGCTCTGAGTGCTGTTTATGTGGCATGTGACATCTGACTGGAGAAAGGGTTTTATCTGAACATGACATTTACATCCATCTGAGAAGCTAGGAGTGCCTGGCAGTTCCCCCAGGAGGGCCGGCTGGGGCATCCCCTGTCCCCTCTCTCCCTCTCCCAGGACATGGGGACATGGGGTGGGGGAGTTGGGACCCAGCTGCCCCACTCCCCTCTCTAGCCCTCTGTCCCCTCACACCCCTCTAGGCCATCATTTCTTACGTATATTTAGTTGATTTCAGGGAGGAGGGGAGAGGGAGAGAGCGATAGAAACATCAATGACGAGAGAGAACCATTGATCAGCTGCCTCCTGCACGCCCCCCCGCCCCCCAATTGGGGATCGAGCCCACAACCTGGGCATGTGTCCTTGACTGGAATCGAACCCGGGACCCTTTAGTCCACAGGCCGGCGCTCTATCCACTGAGCCACACCGGCCAGGGCTGGGCCATCATTCTTCAGGGGACATTTCATAGGGAGGGAAGGGAGGAGGGCTGCGGGCCGGGGCAGGGAAGCACCCTCAGGGCCTGAGCTCCTATGTCCAAAGCTGCCCCTTCTGCCTGCGGGAGCAGACAGGACCGCCGGACGGAGGGACGGACGGACGGACGGGTTGAGCTGCATAGGAAGCAACAGGGAGTGACCAGCACCACCCCCAAGAACCGGAAGCTGGTGACCCCTCCCCGGCCCCTGGCCCCCCCTGCCGAGGCCTCCGGGGTCTTGCCTCCCCCTGGATAACAGGCCCGTCCAGGAAACAGTGTACAAATAGCGATTCTCCCGCTAGGCTCCCGGGACCACCTGGGTCCCTCCCACTCAGACCCGCATTTCAGCTCAGAGCGCAGGGCTGCTCCTGGCTGGCGGGGCCACATGACGAGTGACCGGGCCCACATGCTCCGCCGCTGTGACCTCGGGAGCCTGTATGAAGCTGCCTTCTGAGTGTGTCTGCAGACACGTGCACACATGCTCACGCACGCACTTACCAATATACACACAATAAAAAACCCACTAGCACACACTGCGATTTCTTTCTCTTCTTACTGCTAATGTGTAACTCCGTGTGTTACACACGGGTTGCCCGCAGTTCCTCTGCAGTCACCTCAGTCCTACATGCCCTGAGCAGCAGAGCCCCGCTTGTCAGGGGGGACCCAGGAGAGGACCCGAAGCCCTCAGGTGAGGCCCTGAGACCCCCCATTGAGGCCTTGACACCCCAGCTAAGGGCCCTGACACCTCCCAGGTGAGGGCCCTGAGACCCCCCAGGTGAGGCCTTGACACCCCCAGCTAAGGGCCCTGACACCCCCCAGGTGAGGCCCTGAGACCCCCCAGGTGAGGGCCCTGAGACCTCCCAGGTGAGGACCTGAGACCCCTCAGATAAGGACTCTGAGACCCGCCAGATGAGGGCCCTGAGACCCCCCAGGTGAGGACCTGAGACCCCCCCAGATGAGGGCCCTGAGACGCCCCAGGTGAGGACCCTGAGACCCCCAGATAAGGACCCTGAGACCCCCCCAGGTGAGGACCTGAGACCCCCAGAAAAGGACCCTGAGACCCCCCAGGTGAGGACCTGAGACCCCCCAGGTGAGGGCCCGGAGACCCGCAGGTGAGGACCTGTGAAATCGGGCGGCTAGCTTGTCAGCTGGGAGGTGGTTGGGGTCTCACCCTTCGTGGTGATGCTGGCATCGGCTCCGTGCACGCTCAGCATAACCAGGAAATGGGTGCTGGTTCCCGAGTGGCATGGCGTTCACATGGCCACTCGCAGGTGGGCACGGCAGCAGCTCTTGCCGCCATGGCTGTGATGCCGGTGTGTGCGCAGATGCTGTGGGTGGCGGGTGTGAATGACGCCCCATTCCTCCCTGTGACATGCCGCTCGCTCTGCCAGCTTTGAAATTATGTGCCGCCCTTTTCTTCGTGGCTCTGGGGTCTCACACAGCCCCTGTGGCGGGCAGCCTGAGACCCGAGGGCCCTGCCTCCTGGCGTGGTTCCCGCCCCTCGGTGTGGCAGGACCTGGTTACTCTGCTAGGGAATATAACATGCCCAGGTGAGGGCATGGCACCCCCAGGTGACATCCCAAAGCACTGACCCCCGAGTTACCGCCTCTCAGCCTCAGTCCAGGCTGAGGAAAGCAAGCTGCCCATCTGTGAGGTCAGGGCTGGCTCTGCCCTCCTCGTAGACATCTGTCCCCACCCCACGTCTTCACATCTGTCCTCTGCATGTCTTTGTCCCAATCTCTTCTTAGAAATACAGCTATCACCCTGGCTGGTGTTTCTCAGTGGGTAGAGCACCTGCCTGAGGACTGAAGGGTCCTGGGTTCAATTCCGGTCAAGGGCATGTACCTCGGTTGCGGGCACATCCCCAGTAGGAGATGTGCAGGAGGCAGCTAATCGATGTTTCTCTCTCATCAATGTTTCTAGCTCTCTATCTCTCTCCCTTCCTCTCTGTGAAGAATCAATAAAATATATTTAAAAATAAAAATAGAGTTTTCAATAAAAACATATTTTGAAAATTAACAAATGAAAGGTCAGTGTTAAAATTCTGGCAATATCCCAGAAATTACGCATGCCCTTAGCGACAAGGTAAACGTACACGTTTAAGCTGCGTGCTCACCTAAGAGTGTGAGACGGTTCGCAGGTTTCAAGCTGCTCAGCGAGGGCCTCAGCGGGAAGTCCGCGTCTCCTCCACGCGTTTTCCTGGCGGCTTCTTGAGGTCACCGGGTGTTGAGTGGGTCCGAAGGCTCTGCAGTCACCCGGCTCCTAAATCACCACCTCAGGAGGCCAGGGGAGGGGAAGGGACGTGCCCAGGACAGAACATCCTGTCCCCCCACTAGGGGGCAGAGCCGGCTCAGGGGAGGAGGAGCTGCTGGTTGTGGAACCTTCCAGGGCGAGGTGTCCAGACAGGGTCTGCAACCACCCAGAGCCCACGGCAAAGCCTAGGTGGCCGGGGTCCCAGGGACCTGCTCTCCAAGGCTCCCCTGGGGTAGGGGTCCCCCTCCCAAGAGCTTGCTCTGTGGCCATGGTTTCTGTTGCCTCATAGTGTCCAGGACACTCACTTGAGGCTGTGTCCCCCCACCGTCCTGCGCAGTCTCCGGGACCATGGAGACCCCCCTGGCGGTGGCCACACCCATCCCCCTTGGCGGTCCTGGCCCGAGGCTGGCACGCCTGTCCCAGGATGTGGGGAGCTTGTGGCCTTTGGAGGACCCTGGGCTGCATCAGCACCAGAGCACACAGGGAGGGCTGGGCAGTCTGCACCCCACACCCCGATCCCCACAATCAGGTGATCAGGGGTCAGGGGTGAGTGATGTGGACAGGGGGCACGGGATGAATGCCAGCAGGACAACTTTTTTGTATATATACTAGAAGCCCGGTGCACGAAATTCATGCAAGGGGTTTGACACCACCACCACCACCCCACCCCACCCCCGCCACCCGCCATGGTGGCTGCCTCTGCCTTGGCCCCAGCTACCGCAGCGTCATCCAGAAGGTCATCCTGAAGGATGTCTGGTCTAACTAGCATATTATGCTTTCACTATTATAGATTAGAGGCCCAGTGCTGTGCACCAGTGGGGTCCCTCAGCCTGGCCTGCAGGTATCAGGCCAAAACCGGCTCTCCGACATCTCCTGAGGGGTCCCGGATTGCGAGAGGGCGCAGGCCAGGCCATGCACTGGGACTCTAGTATGCATATAAGATCTTTGGTTAATCTCTTCCTGCCCTCTCCCCTCCCCCCTCCCCCCCTACTTCCCCCTTCTCTCTGAGATTCATCAATCTGTTCCATGTTTCCATGCCTGTGGTTTCTGCTCCTGCATTGACTGTCTGCCCCCTGGTGGTCAGTGTGCGTCATAGCTACTGGTCGGCTGGTCACTTAGACTTTTATATATATAGATATATATTTTTTAAAATATATTTTTATTGATTTCAGAGAGGAAGGGAGAGGGAGAGATAGAAACATCAATGCTGAGAATCATTGATTGGGTGCCTCCTGCACGCCCCTTACTGGGGATTGAGCCCAAAATCGGGCATGTGCCCTTGACTGGAATCAAACCTGGGACCCTTCAGTCCGTAAGCTGGTGCTTTATCGACTGAGCTGAGTTGGCCAGGTCAGGACAGCTTCTTGTTAAAACTAATCTCAAGTCCCCAGGCAGCTCACCCTGCAGAAGGGTCTGGAACAATCCTTGGATTGCTTTAGAAGAATAAGAGTTCCCCTTTCTCCTGTTCTTCCAAATCCCACCTCCAAGTGGTGGGGCCTGGGTGCCAGGGAACTCAGGGCAGGATGGGCAGACGCTGTGGGGAGCTGAGGCAGAGCCCCTCGCTGGGCTGGGGAGGACTAAGGACACAGAGGGTGGAGGTCAAGGCGACAAGAGGGTCTGGGGGACAGTTTCTGCCGTTGAAGCTTCTGGCTCTGCCACCCTGAGAAACAGGAGCCCCTCTGCTGGCCCAGCCTGACCCCGTGACCCCAGTGACTGCTTCCTGGGCAAACGCCTGCTTGGGTACGTGGCTGCCCCAGCATGGTCTCCTCCTCTGGGTGGCTCTGCCCAAACCAAGACCAGCTGCTCATAACCGGGCAAGACCAGGCAGTGAGGGCGATGGGATTTCCTGCCTGTCCTGGGGTCCACAGTGCCCCCTCCTCTCCTGGCTCTGCCCTGCAAAACTCCAGGCTGGTCCTTGGCTTTTTGAGGAGGGAAGAGGAGCCCTGTCCTCCCCCTCCCCTCCCTTCTCCCTCCCCTTCTCCCTTCCCCTCCCCTTCCCCCAGGCCCTCATCCCGGACCTTGACTGACTCTTGCAGAATACCTTGTGGAAGGATTGGCCAATCCTGGTGGGAGGAGGCCCAGCCATGCCTTCGGGGGCTGGTCCTGCCTCCTGCTTCATCACACAATCAATATGTCCTTGTTAGGAGTCCCATTTTTTTTGTAAAATCCTAGGCATCCTCTCCTCTGTTTTATAGACTTTAAAAAAAAAAGTTTTCTAGTTCCAAAGCACTTCTTTAGAGATGTCCAAACGAAATAAGGTCCTATATAATAAAAGGGTAATATGCAAATTGACCAAATGGCAGAACGACCAGTCACTATGACACGCACTGACCACCAGGGGGAAGATGCTCAATGCAGGGGCTGCCTCCTGGTGTTCAGTGTGCTCCCACAGAGGGAGCCTGCTCAGCCAGAAGCCCTGAGACAGGCTCACAGTGGGTGAGCGCAGCAGCGGTGGCAGGAGCCTCTCCCACCTCCTCAGCAGCACTAAAGATGTCCGACTGCTGGCTTAGGCCCACTCCCCGTGGGAAGTGGGAGTGGGCCTAAGCCAGCAGTTGGACATCCCCCGAGGGCTCCTGGACTGCAAGAGGGCACAGGCCAGGCTGAGGGAACCTCCTGAGTGCACACATTTTGTGCACCAGACCTCTAGCATCAAAATAAGACATTTAAAATGACTCAACTACTACAGACATGGGTGTGTCTTAAATGCCTTTCCCCATCCTGTTTGTACAAAATGCTGTCTTCTTTTTAAAAACCTGAACAAAGAGTCACCCACACCCCATTCTCAGGATTCTGTGAGCACCCCTCCCTCCCTGTTGGCCCCTCCAGTTCTCTCAGCCCCTTGGGGCACAGGCTGTGCCAGCATTTGGTACAAACACGCATATTCCTGCAGCAACCCTGCTCTAAACTGTCCTCAGACCCGCACTCTCCCTTCCTGCCCTGTCAGGATGCCCCCCACACTGACCAGGACCCGCCCCTCCGGACGGGCCGCCTGCCCTGCGGGTGAGAGTGTTTGCCTTCTTCTCTTTGGCTGGATGTTTGGGGATTTTCCAGTTTCCCTACAAGAGAACCCTGTAGACAGGAGACAGATGGCGGCCCTTTTATTTCTGACATGTGCATTTCCTGAGAGGAGAATTGTCACCTCGGAGATCTGGTTTAAGGCAGTCAAGATTCTCAGCCTCTTCCTTCCCATAAGAGGTCTAGAGGAGGCAGCCCATCTCCTGCCTGTTCGGGAAGTCTCCGGGGGCATGACCATGTCGGAATCCGGAAATGTCATTCCGGGACCCAGTTACCAGGCAACAGCTCTCCGTGGGACCAGCAAGCAGAGGTCCAGGCTTCTGTCTGAAGTTCCTGCAAAAGCCATGGCAGCCAAGATGAAAGTCTTAGAGACATCGCAGGACCTTCTGTTCAAATCATGGACTTTTGTGGAACGGGAACGGCACCGGGACCTGGGCTCAGCTACCTCAGTACTTGAGTTCTGGCTAAGAAAGAATTCAGAGCCAAGACTCCAACGATAAGAGGACATTTATCTAGGAAATCACAGAGGCAGGAGGAGTAACCCCGAGAAGAAACGGGCTCAGGAAACAAGCTATAGAGGCAACGGAAGGGCCCTGGGAGCATCGAGAGGAGGAAGGTCCAGGTGATGCCCTGGGGGCAGGGCGGGCAGGGGGGCTGGGCAGGCCCCCTTGGGAGCTTTTACGGGTGGAAATCCTAGGGGAGGACCCGGGGAGGGTTTCTTCTTCTTTCTTTTAATGTGTTTTTATTGATTTGAGAGAGGAAGAGAGAGAGGGAGAAACATCAGCGGGAGAGAAACACGCATCAGCTGCCTCCGACAGGCCCCCATTGGGCCCGCAACCCAGGCACGTGTCCTGACCGGGAATCGAACTGGAATTGAACCAGACCCCTTGGTGCCTGGGTCAACGCTCAACCACTGAGCAACACCGACCAGGCAACTCTCAATGGAACCTTCGCCCGCTCTCCAGGTGTGCCCTTCAGGGTTGGTCCCCACGGGCTGGCTGTCGGCCCAGGGCAGGGTCCTCACTCGGCGCAGCTGGTCCTGAGCTCAGCGGTGAGGCAGCTTCTCCGGGGCTGCTGCTTTTCTGGGCCTGGAGCTGAGACACCGGTGAGGCCTGGGTGGCATCTCCAGGGAGGCAGGGTCAGCCACTCCGCACCTGGGCCCGCGTCCTTGCTCTGCTCCTCTCCCTGCCCACCACCACGGGGCCCAGCACACGAGGTGTCGGTGTGTCTCCGCAGCACCTGTGAGTGGAACAGCCTGCAGTAAGGTGCACGGACTTGACACACGAGGTTTGTAAATGTTCACACGTGCACATGCTCATGAGACGTGGTCAAGGCAGTGACCCATCCACCAGCACCCACGCGTGGCCCTTCGTAACCGTTCCGTCCGGCCCTCCCCACTCACCCACCCCAGCACCCACTCCCCTGCCTCTTAGCGGCATCAGGTACAAAGGGCGCATGGCAGGCTGGAGACCACCAGGGGCTCTCACCCACAGCTCCTGGCACAGCCCCTGGGCAGGCCCTCCACCAGCATCACAGACGCGTGTGCCAGCCTCCCCTCCCAGGAGGTGCCTCACCGAGGCCCCAGCATCCAGGCACAGTGACGCAGGCACCTGGCTGCTGACTTTTTAACAATTGATTTCCGAGAGGAAGGGAGAGGAAGGGAGATGGAAAGGTCAGTGATGGGAGAGAATCACTGATCCGCTGCCTCCTGCACGCCCCCCGCTGGGACTGAGCCGCCCTGCACATGCCCTGGTGGGACATCGAACCGTGCCCTCCTGGCTCATAGGTCAACCCTCAACCCTGGCTGGCTACTTACTTTGTTTGTAGCGAAATATTGGAAAGTCCCTAAGTGCCCGGCAACGGCTGAACAATGGAGCGCTATGCAGCCGAGAACGAGGAGGGAGTGCTCTCTGCTCTGAAGCAGAAATTGCTCTGAGAGGAAGGTGAAGGGGAAAGCATGTGTGCCCAGCAGAGGGTGGTGTGCGTGCCGTTTCCCTAGTGGGGGGGAGGTGGGCATTCATGAGGGCCGTGACCCTGCCCACCTCTCTTATCACCCCCCCCCGCCCCTCCCACCCCTCCCCTCTCACCCGGGGAGGGACCAGGCACGCACTCACTGGCAGACTGGCAGCTGGTGGAGGGATTAAGCCTCTTTCCCTTTGTTTTATGTTGGGTTTGTTCTGCTTTTCTCCTTGTGTCTCTGCGCAGAGGGGCGTGTCTGCCTGGACGGGCGAGGCCTGCAGGCGGGAGCCATGCTCCGCACCCGGCCTGTCAGCAATGGCTGTGCGAGCCTCCCCCTGCCCGCCTGGCCATCTCAGGTTGCACCTGGCAGGTGCTTTTGTTCCCCCACCGTGTGGCTGTGTGCCAGCCGCTTACACACCTGCTGTGCCTGCGGGACACAGGTAAAGCGCACACAACACACACGGTGCCATCTTAACCAGTGTGTTCTAGTCACAGCTCAGTGACGCCTACAGGACGCGAAGTACGTTGATGGTAGTGCGTTCACATCACTGTGCAAGCATCACCACACCCCGCCCTGCAGCGCCGTTCATCTTGTAAACGAAACCGTTAAATAGCTGCCCGTCCTCCCTCCCCGTCCCCGGCAGCCACCACTGCACTTCCTTTTCTTCCTTAAATATATTTTTATTGATTTCAGAGAGGAAGGGAGAGGGAGAGACAGAAACATCAATGACGAGAGAGAATCATTGATTAGCTGCCTTCTGCACGCCCCACACTGAGGATTGAGCCCGAGACTCAGACATGTGCCCTGACCGGGAATTGATCCGTGACTTCCTGGTTCATAGGTTGACGCTCAACCCCTGAGCCACGCCGGCCAAGCATGCACTTTGTCTTTATGGTTTTGACAACGCTGAGTACTTCACCTAAGGAGGGTGGTGTCATGTCTGTCTTTTGTGACAGGCTTATTTCACTCAGTATAATGGCCTCGTCTCATCCATGTGGTAGCATCTGTCAGGATTTCCTTCTTTTTTTATTGATTGATTGATGGATAGATTGATTGGATTGAGAGAGACACAGAGAGAAACATCGACTTGTTGTTCCACTTATTTATGCATTCATTTGTTGATCTTGCAGGTGCCCTGACCAGGGATCAAACATGCAACCTTGGCATATGGGGGGCAGGGGAACACTCTAACAAACTGACCCAGCCAGGGCGGTCCTTGATCTATTTTGAATTTATTTATTTATTTTATTATTATTTTAAAAATATATTTTATTGATTTCAGAGAGGAAGGGAGACAGAGAAAGAAAGAGAAACATCAATGATGAGAGAGAATCATCTATCAGCTGCCTCCTGCACCCCGCCCCCCACTGGGGATCGAGCCTGCAACCCAGGCACATGCCCTTGACTGGAATTGAGCCTGGGACCCTTCACTCTGAAGGCCGATGCTCTATCCACTGAGCCAAACTGGCTAGGGCTATTTTGAGTTTATTTTTATACTAGAGGCCCGGTGCACGAAATTCGTGCACGGGTGGGATCCCTAGGCCTGGCCAGCAACCAGGGCCTATTGGGATCATCTCGCCCAGCCCCAATGAGGGCTGGGCTGGCCGGGGCCTGCTGGCTGATGGACAAGGCCTGCCAGCTACTGGACAGGGCCTGCCGGATCGGGGGAGGGACAGGGAGAGGGACCACAGGAGGTTGACTGGCTGTGGGAGGTTGGCTGTGGGAGCACACTGACCACCAGGGGGCGGCTCCTGCATTGAGCATCTTCCCCCTGGTGGTCAGTGCACATCATAGTGACTGGTCGACCGGTCATTCCGGTCACACGGTCGTAGCGGTCGCTTAGGCTTTTATAGATATAGATACAGTAGCATTGAGTACAGGTACAATTTCACTTTTTTGCATGTGGATGTCCAGTTTTCCCAGCACCATTTGCTGAAAATCCTGCTCTTTCCCCACTGGATGGTCTTGGCACCCTTGACAAAAATCACTTGGCCACATACGTGAGGATTTAAGTCTGGGCTTTCCATTCTACTCTCTGGCCTGTGCCTGTCTTTATGCCAAAGCTGCACTGTTTGATCGCTTTAGCTTTGTGGTAGTTTTGGAATCAGGAAGTGTGAGTCTTGGAGGTTTGTTCTTTCTCAAGATTGTTTTGGCTGTTCATGGTCCCTGTAGGTGGCATGTGAATTTTAGAATGGGTCTTTCTGTTCTGCAAATAATGCCATTGGGATTTTGATAGAAATTGCATTGAATCTGTAGAGTGCTTTGGGTAGTATTGATATATATATATATATAATTTTTTTAAAATTCTCACCCAAGGATATTTTTTCCACTGATTTTTGTTTTATTTTTTAAAATTAAACCTTTATTGTTCAGATTATTACATTTGTTCCTCTTTTTTCCCACCCATAGCTCCACTCCATCCGGTTCCCACCCCACCCTCCGCCCTCACCCCCCCTCCCACTGTCCTCATCCATAGGTGTACGATTTTTGTCCAGTCTCTTTCCGCATCCCCCACACTCCTTTCCCCCCTGCCCAAGATAGTCAGTCCACTCCCTTTCTATGTCCCTGATTCTATTATATTCACCAGTTTACTCTGTTCATCAGATTTTTTATTCACTTGATTTTTAGATTCACTTGTTGATAGATGTGTATTTGTTGTTCATAATTTGTATCTTTACCTTCTTCTTCTTCTTCCTCTTCTTAAAGGGTACCTTTCAGCATTTCATATAATACTGGTTTGGTGGTGATGAACTCCTTTAGCTTTTTCTTATCTGTGAAGCTCTTTATCTGACCTTCAATTCTGAATGATAGCTTTGCTGGGTAAAGTAATCTTGGTTGTAGGTTCTTGGCATTCATCACTTTGAATATTTCTTGCCACTCCCTTCTGGCCTGCATAGTTTCTGTTGAGAAATCAGCTGACAGTCATATGGGTACTCCCTTGTAGGTAATTGTTTTGCTCTGCTGCTTTTAAGATTCTCTCTTTGTCTTTTGCTCTTGGCATTTTAATTATGATGTGTCTTGGTGTGGTCCTCTTTGGATTCCTTTTGTTTGTGGTTCTCTGCACTTCCTGGACTTGTAAGTCTATTTCTTTCACCAGGTAGGGGAAGTTTTCTGTCATTATTTCTTCAAATAGGTTTTCAATATCTTGCTCTCTCTCTTCTGCTGGCACCCCCATAATTCGGATGTTGGTACGCTTGAAGTTGTCCCAGAGGCTCCTTACACTATCTTCATATTTTTGGATTCTTTTTTCTTTTTGTTTTTCCGGTTGGGTGCTTTTTGCTTCTTCGTATTTCAAATCTTTGACTTGATTCTTGTGATCCTCTAGTCTGCTGTTGGGAGTCTGTATAATATCCTTTATTTCAGTCAGTGTATGCTTAATTTCTAGTTGGTCCTTGTTCATATCCTCGAGGGTCTCACTACATTTATTGGCAGTTTCTAGAAAATTCTTGAAAAACCTTAAAAGTGTGGTTTTGAACTCTATATCCAGTAGTTTGCTTTCCTCCATTTCTGTCATTTGTGACCTATTTCTTTGTCTCCACATTTTTTGTGCTTCCCTGTGTTGATAGAGTGGCTTTCTGTGCTAGGTGTCCTATAGGGCCCAGTGGCTTAGCCTCCCTAATTATCTGGGGTGGACACTCTTGGTGCACCCCTTTGTTGGCTTTGTGCACAGTCTTGTTGTAGTTAAGCCTTGATTGTTGTAGGTATCACTGGGAGGAATTGACCTCCAGGCCAATTGGCTGTGAGAATCAGCTGTGTCTACAGTGGAAGAACTTCTGTGCTGGAGAAACCCTTCTGGGGCAAGACTTGCTTCAGTGGGGCTTTGGTGCTCACTGAGTCTGCCCCCTGAGTGTGTCCCTTATGGATCTGAGGAGCTGTAATCTGGATGGTCCCACTCTGACCACTGGGTACACTGGCTCTTGGATCTCTAAGGAGGTGCTAATTTAGCCTCTTCCTGAGGCTACCCAGCAGGATCTATGGAGAGAGCTGCAGATTCCTTTTCTTTGTTTGGGGTTTGGAGATCCCCTATGAGGCCCAGCTGTGAAGCAATGCAAGCTGCTGTGGGGCCTTGGGCCTTCTTTTGGAAGTTCTGGGTCTCTCTGACCCAGCTGCAGTTTGTTAGGTAATTTTCAGATTGCAAAGGGCCAGGCCTTTCATATGCAAAAGCCTCTGCGCACAGCTTGGGTGGGGCAGGGTCTCAGGGGATCAACAGGGCAAAGCAAACAGCTATGGCTGATCCTCAGCCCTGCCCTAAGAGGCTCCTCGTCTCAGTGTCCCGGTAATCGCTGCAAGCACCTCTGAGAGAAAGCCGCCCTCAAGTTCTGCCCAATGCCAGACAGTCCAGTTTCTACCCATATGAGTCTGGGTCCCCAGAGACTCGCCCGGAACTGGAGTTCAGGGCAGTCGGGAGCTTGAGACTCCCTCCCGATTGAAAAAGACAACCGTGTCCTCAGTTGCCAGCCTTTTCCGCACGGGCTTGAGCCTCCATACCTCTGCACTTTACTTCCCCACCTCCTCTGAGTCTCAGTGTGCTTTTCTCTTTCCTTCTAGTTGTAGAATTTCCACTCAGCCAGCCTTCCTGTGGTTCTGGATGATGTCCGTTTTGTCTTTTAGTTGTATTTTTGAAGTGGTTGTGCGAGGCAGCAATTTCCGGTGTTTACCTATGCCGCCATCTTGGTTTCTCCTCCTCCACTGATTTTTAGAAAGAGTGAAAGGGAGGGAGGTGGAGGAGAGAGAGATAGAGAAACATAGATGTGAGAGAGACACATCAACTGGTTGCCTCCCGAATGTATCCCGACAGGGGGCAGAGATTGAACCCGCAACCGAGGTATGTGCCCTTGATGGGGAATCAAACCTGTGATCTTTTGGTTTGTCAGCTGACGCTATAAGCACTGAGCCAACACCAGCCAGGGCTAGTATTGATATTTTAACATGTCTTCTAATCCATAAACATGGAATGTTTCCAATTATTTGTGTCTTTAATTTCTTCCAGCAATGTTGTTTATATTGCACAAGTTTTCTTTATTTTTTAAAATCCTCACCTGAGGATATTTTTTCCCATTGATTTCTAGAGAGTAGGAGGGAGGGAGGAGGAGAAGGGAGGGAGAGAGAGAGAGAGATTGATTGGTTGCCTCCAGCATGTGCTCCTACTGGGGCTGGGGAACCTGCAGCCAAGATAAATGCCCTTTACCAGGAATCAAACCAGAGACTTTTCAGTCCTTGGGCCGACACTAACCACTGAGCCACTGGCCAGGGCCTTTAAGTTCATTGTAAGTAATTTTGTTTTCAGGTTTTGCATTATTTATGTATGGAAATGAAACTGATTTTTGTCCATTGACTTTGTATCCTACTACTTTGCTGAATTCATTGCTGTCTTTTGTGGAGAATGGATTTTTTTTGTGGTGAAATATTTAAATTCCTTCAAATTTCCTTTTGTGTTTATTCTATAGCTATTTTCTTTGGGGTCCCCATGGGGATTACATTTCACATCCTAACACGATCACACCCTAATTTGAATTTATAGCAGCTGAACTTCGCTGACATTCCTTTAGGCTCTGCCCACCCTTTTGGTGGCTGAGACACAGAACCACATCTGTGTGCTTTGTTGTTGAGTCAGGCCCCGCCTCCTGATGGTGATACTCTCAGTTCCGAGTGTCAGGGGCACTGGCCTGGGCCCCTGCCCCTCAAGGAACCCCACAGCCATTTCTCCTTCCAGCCAGTGTTGTGGCTGGGCTGGTTGTTGTGCTTCTTATTATGATTGTAGGATGCACGTCAGTAAAAAACCACAGGGAACTTGAGGAGTAGCTTTATTACTCACCGGTGCTGGAGGACACACAGCACGCATGAGGGTCACGCGGCCAGGTGCTGGGGAGAGAGGAGGACATGGGCCGGGGGCCTGCCATGGTCAGGGTCTGAGGGTGGGTTGTCTGAGATTTTGCAGGGTCTCTTATTATGGGCTAATTTGAAACATAAGTGTGGGAGCTAAGGGGAGCATTTGAGATCTTGCTCCCCCAGTATATGTCATCAGTTTGGCTCAAATAAAGTATTTTTTTTTAAAATAAAGAGTGGGAATGAAAGTGTGGGAGAGTGGAGGTAGGTCACAGCTTTCTCGGTCACCCAGGGCCTCTGAAAGGGGAACTTCATGGGTGTGGGCGGCCCAGTTCCTTAGCTGGTTGATTTGCTAATAGTCATGCCGTATGTTTTTTTTTAAATGGATGTCATTCTAAATGGAGGCCTCAGCAATCCAAAGCTCAAGGTACAGTTACACAACACTTGTGTTCTCAGACACACAGAAATAATTCCATCACCGTCATTAACCTCCTGAACTAGAAAACAGTAACCAACAAGATCTGGAGTTAGACACCACAGCTACAGTAGGACTAGCTTTTACACTAATGTTTTTTATAAATATATTTGTATTGATTTCAGAGGGGAAAGGAGAGGGAGGGAGAGATAGAAACATCAGTGATGACAGAGAATCATGGGTCGCTGCCTCCTGCACGCCCCACACAGGCTCGCCCTGGCCGGGATCGAGCGCGACCTCCTGGTTCATAGGTCGACGCTCAACCACTGAGCCCCGGCCGGTGACCTGTGCTGATTTGACAGCTGCTGACTTTAGGCTGGAGGGTCTGGGACTTGGAGACAAGAAAACCTGGGGAAGAGTGTGAAGGCGGCCTCTCCGAGTGGGCGCACAGCGCCTGCGTGTGCCCTGGCTGCCCCGCGGGCATCTATCGGGAGCAGCTCTCACTGACCGGGTGGCAGCCGCTGTGGGTTTGCCAGGGCTTCTGTCACCAAGGCAGCAGGACGGGCTGGAACATCTCACAGCAAGAGGCTGGGAGCCCAGGCGCAGGGCTGAGGGCTGGCGCCTTCTGAGGGCCGCGCGCCTCACCTGGCCTCCACCTCTGGGGTTCTCTGGAGATCCTTGGTGCACCTGGGCCTGTGGGGTCACCCCAGGCTCCGCTCCATCTTCACCTGCTTCCTTCCCAGGTGAGCGTGTCTCCAAATGCCCCCTGTGAGGCCGGCAGTCGTCGCTCATCCGGGGCCACCCCAGTGGCCTGGTGGCGGCTCGTTCAGCGCCAGAGCGATCCCAGCTCCAAAGGAGGTCGAATCCTGGGCACTGGGATGCAGGACTTCAATGTGAATTTTGGGGGACACAATGGGACCCGTAACAGCCTCTTTCCCCAGCCCCCCAGGGCTTCCACATGGACCCACCAACACAGTAGCGACGGGGACAGGGATGCGGGCTACCTGTGGGCACACAAGCACGCGCTTTCTCTGACCAGCGGCTCTGGCCTTGCAAGTGTCTGATCTGTGGCAGGGGCTTAGCGGGGGTTGGCACTCACTCCGGGGCTGGCACCGCGCCTGGGAGCCGGTGGGTGGCCTGGGCCTCTTCCCTCTCACAGGGGCAGGGCCGCAGCGTCCCTGGAACGTGGATGTGGCTCCTCATCCATATGCTCCTGCGGGACAGGCCCCCAGGCCCCCAGGATCCTTAGCCATCAGCACGTACTCCGCACAGTGTGGCTTCTGGCCCGAGGTTCATGTCAAGGCCTGGGAAATGCAGCAGAGGCGCCCAGGCCGGGAGTCCCTGCTCTCACCTTGGGTCCTGTGCCGGGAGGGACCAGGTGGCTGATGGCTGAAAGAGAGCAGCCAGGAAGGGTGGGCCCTGTGTCACAGGAGTCGGTCCCCTGCCCAGGAGGCAAGGAGGGGCTGCGGGCAGGTCCTCCCCTCTGGCCTACAACCTTGACCTCTGCTAGTGTCAGTGTCTCGGTCCCCCAGGGCGAGGGCTTTGACCAGGACACGCAGTGTTTCATTGCACTGAAAGATGGCACTGCCCCCTTGGGCGCCACAGGCCTAAGAAGGGATGCTCTCCTGGGAGCGATGGAGTGTGGTCACTCCAGGGAAATGGCAAGTTGACGGGGAGGGGGGTGGGTCCCTGCAGCTCTGGGGGCGACATGCAGGGCCCACGGTAGAGACCACAGAGGCAGCACCACTAGGACAGGCCCTGGGGGACGGCTCAGGTCATTCCGCCCAGTAAAGACCCCAAAGCGGCGGTTCTGGCTCGGGCGGGGGGGGGGTTGGGGGGGGCAAGCCGGGTGATGCGAGGAGGAGGACGCGCAGGCATCACAGGGGATGGGGGCAGGGGGTCGATGTCGCACTTCCTCCGCTTGTCCGACGGTGGGCGCGTGTGCTAACCACCCGCCTCCTTTCTCCCCACGTTTTCGTTGGTCCAATTAGGTGGAGTCAGCGTTACATGCCCGTCCTCCTGGCCTGACCCCGCGGAGTGCTGCGCGCAGGGCGGTGGGTGCGGTGGGTGCGGTGGGTGCGGTGGGTGCGGTGGGTGCGGTGGGTGCGGTGGCTCCGGGTGTTTGGAGACGCGCGGGGGGAGAGGGCGGGGGGCGTTTTCCCGGCAGGAAGGAGGGACATGGCGTTCAGTGGAAATGCTCTCAGAGGGGAGCTGTGTCCACAGGGGCCCCTGGAAGCTGAGCATCGAATCCACGGCCTCTGCCTCCCGCGCATCGCTTCGCCCTGGCGGGGCCGCGGTTCCGGGCCGGCCGTCCCCGCCCCCGGCAGAGCGCTGGTCCGCAGCGGGCGCTGGAGGGGCAGGAAGAAGGGCTCCCGGAGCGGGGGCCGCACCTGGGATCCCCTCGAGCTGCGGCCCCGCCGCCTCCTCTGGCCCCGGGGCCCGCGCACCCGCCGCGCAGAGCGACTCGGCGGCTGCACCCTCCGCGGCCGGAGCCCCAGGGCGGCTGGGCGGGGCTCGCGGGTGGCCCCCCTGGGAGTCCGCCTCCGCCCGGCCCGGGGCCCTCCATCCCGCAGCTCCACCGCGGCTGAACGTTTCTTCTCGAAGGTCCCCCAGTGACTGGTTCCGGCTCGGGTTGGCCCCGAGTGGACGCAGCGGTGACAGTGGCTCAGCTGGAGGGTGCGCGGCGGAGGCGGAGGCGGAGGGAGCGCCCGGGAGGGCAGAGCCTCCACTCAGGGCACCACGCTCCCTCCCCCTCCCTCCCCCGCCCCTCCCTCCCGGGTCTCCCCACCGGGTCTCCCCACCAGCGCTCCCACTGAGGCCCCAGCACAGCCTGACTGCCCCCGCGCCCCCACCCGGTTATATCCAAGGGCGCCCCTCGGGCTGGCGGGCGAGGGGCCGGGGCCAGGGACCCGGGCTGGTGGGTGCTTCCCCCCCTCCCGCACCGGTGCCCAGAGGACATGGCCCTGCCCATGCCCCCACCCCTGGGTGCGAGCTGGGCGCTTGGGGCTCCACACTGGCCGCCACGGCCAGCATTCCCGGTGTCCACCTCCCACAGCGGGGGACTCCCCCATCGTCCGCTGCTCCCACCACAGTGAGCAGCCGCCTGCGAACGGGCGAGATGTCCAGGCGCTGAGGCCCTCCCGGAGGGCGGCGCAGGGTGCGCACAGGGCCAGGGCAGGGTGGTCACCTGAGTGTGGACACTCCAAGGAGCCCACACAGCCCCTCCCCGCATGCCCTCCAACCTAACTGCCCTCCTCCCCGGCCCCCCCCCTCCCCCAGGCCATCCCCAGCTCGGACCGGGCTGGTCGGGGGTCTTGTCCACGGCTCCGGGAATGGTCTCCCCTCCCCGCTGCCCGGAAGCGAGCTCCTCTCCCTCCATGTCACCCACAATCACATCTGTCCCCGGCAGCCCACACACACGTGGTCGCCTGGCCTGCCCCTTCTCCGTGCCGCAGCCAGAAGGATCTTTTTAAAATAGAAATTTCCATTGATTCCGAGAGGAAGGAAGAGGCAGAGAGAAACTTCAGTGATGAGAATCACTGAGCCGCTGCCTCCTGCACGCCCCACACTGGGGATCGAGCCGGAAACCCAGGCCGGTGCCCTGACCGGGACCGAACCCTGACCTCCTGGTTCCTAGGTCGATGCTCAGCCCTGAGCCACAGCCAGCCAGGGGGGTCTTTCCAAGGACCACATGTCTTATCAGCCCCATGGCCTCTGGGAGACCCTCCGTGCTTCCTCCCTTACAGCTGAGGTGAGCCCTGCTCCCGCCCCAACTAAGGCCCGGGAGCCCTGCCCCCTTCTGTGGGCTCTGCTCGCTCCCTGCCTTCACCCACCCCTGCCTGGCGCTCTCTCTCTCTCCCTCCCCCTAAAACAGGAACCCTTCCCAGTCCTCCTGGCCTTCGCCCAGCAGTTTCTTCCCCTGCACTGTTCCTTCCAGTGGGGGTCCCCTCCCCAGGGAGCACGCCCAGGCCACAGCGCCGCCTCCCCCCTCCCCTCCCCACCCCCTGCACTTGGACCCCAACTGTTCATCTACTCACTCCCTCCAGGAATGTCAGCCCTGCAGGGAGGCCCGGCTGCCTTCCCCACTGCCCCTCCCCCGTGGATCACACTTGTTCCACATGCACTGTCCTCCTCCCTCTCCCCCCCTCCCCGCCTTCACAGGAGGGGTGGGCGGGCCTTGTGCAGGGAAGCAGGGGTGCGGAGCCCCGCCCAGGAGCTCCCTCCCTGTGCCCGCGACTCCCACCTCCTCTGAGGCAGAGGTTCCTGGGCCACAGCTGCAGGAAGTTACTGAGGTGGAACCTGGGGTGGCCCGCACTGGTGACCAGGGTGAGACCTCAAGCCCTCCCCCACCCCACCCCACCCCGGTGGCAGGAGCAGCAGGAGCAACAGGAACCTCGAGGTGCCACCCATGTCCCCTCCTTCCGCCCCAGCGTGGTGGGTGGGCACCTGAGAGTCACCTGCCCTCCGGCCCGTCCCCACCCCAGTGCTCCAGGACCTTTCGGGTTTAAATTCACCTTCTGGGGCCCTACACAACTGCCCCCATTTAAAATGAGGCAGCCCGGCCAGCGGGGCTCAGTGGTTGCGCATGGACCTATGAACCAGGAAGTCATGGGTTCGATTCCCGGTCAGGGCACATGCCCGGTTGTGGACTGGATCCCCAGTGTGGGGCGTGCAGGAGGCAGCCGATCCATGATTCTCGCTCATCAGTGATGTTTTTATCTCTCTCTCCCTCTCCCTTCCTCTCTGAAATCAGTAAAAATACTTAAAAAATAAATAAATAAAAGGTTGAGGCAGCCCTGGCTGGTTTGCTCAGTGTCAGCCCAAGGACTGGAGGGTCCCGGGTTTGATTTCAGTCAAGGGCACCTGCCTTGGTTGCAGGTTCCCAGGCCCTGGTCAGAGCTCGTGCAGGAGGCAACCAATCAACATCTCTCTCTATACCGGCGTTTCTCTCTGTCTTGCCCTCTCCCTTCCACTCTCTCTAAAAACGCAACGGGAAAACATCCTTGCGTGAGGATTAACAACAACAACAAAACCTGTCGAGGTGAGAAACCTATAAGAATTCTTGTGTTTATTTGAGCCAAACTGATGACAATTGCCAGGAAGCAGCCTCTCCTGACAGAGAACATGCCCGAGGGTGGCAGTTCTGCAGCGTGTTTCACACGTTAGCATGTTAGCATCAACGCGGGAGGCGGAAGGGGTCACCTGAGACCCCTGGTGGGAGGCGAGGGAGGCGGGAGGAAGCACGGGGGCCTCTGGGATCGGATCAAAAGTAAAACGGTGGACACGCCCTTGGCGGGGACAGGACCGCTAAGGTCCCCGGCACGTGGAGGTGGTATTCAGGGAGCACAGTGACATGAGGCATCCGTGGTCCCTGCTCCGGGGGGAGGTGTGCCCGGAGGAAGAGGTGCTGTGACGTTTCTAAGGCATGTTGTCTTAGAGGCCACCAGTCCAGGTAAGGGACAGAATGACCTTCAGCAGGAGATGCCGGCCTAGGACATGATGACCCGCCTCGACTCACGTGTAGTCAGGAATTTTAATTCCAGCTCATCCTGTGTGGTTGCTGTGGGTCTCTGGGTGTGTAAGGCTACCACCGAGCTTGCCAGGTTTAATATGCGGCTTCGGCCCGGCCGGCGTGGCTCACTGGTTGAGTGTCACCCTATGAACCAGGAGGTCATGGTTCGATTCCCAGAGCACATGCCTGGGTTGCAGGCTTGATCCCCAGTGTGCGGCGTGCAGGAGGCAGCCGATCAATGATTCTCATCATTGATGTTTCTCTCTCTCTCCCTTCCTGTCTGACATCAATAAAAATACATTTTTTAAAAATGTGACTCTGTTTTTCACCCCAAAAATGTCCCCCTGGTCCTGGCTCTCCCCATCCTGTGCCCCAGCAGTACCATGAGGGTCACTGAGCTTCCCGCTCCCTGCCCCCACTCAGTGCTCCACTGGGAGGCTGAGGGCAGAGTCTGCAGCCCCCAGGGGTTCCAGCAGCCCAGGACCACACACAGGTGGCACATGGACTGGGGCCCGCCAACCACAGGGCACCCCGTAAGGGTCTCCTGGGGCAGCCATCCCCCCTCCTCCCTCTCCACTACTCTGTGGGCTCTGCCCATCCCAGTTAGCCCCACAGATGGGACTGGCCAGAAAGGCCTCCCTCCCCCTCCAGCTTCCTCTGACCCTGAGCCTGGCTGCTGAGGTCAAGGGCTTTCCTGCAGGTCCCAGACCCCGAAGGTGGTGCCCTTGCCTGCCTCTCTGTGGAACGGATGGTCAAGGTACCCCCTTCCTTGCCCAAATCCTGGGCCGGATGGGAGAGATCTGATCTGCCCACTATTTTGTTTTTCCTTTGATTCCAAGGGGCCTCCCTGACTCACCACCACCCCGCCCTCGCTACGCCCTCGGGACCACGGGCTGTTGACCACAGAGGCAGCGTTTACGGTTACATCCAGGCCTCAGCTGTGCTTCAGCTCCAGAATGACCCACGAACTGCATCCTGGGAAACCAGAGCAGGCGCTGCCCCGGCGACATGGGCCTGGATGCCCAGCCCACCCGCCCGCTCTAGCCCTCGCAGGCCAACCGAGCATGAGCACCTGCGACGCTGGTCGTGGCACCACCAACTCCCAATAAGCCCTCGCTTCCTGGCTGCAGAGTCCTGTGTGTGTCCTGCTGGGCTTTGCTGTGCAGGCAAACGGGCCTCCCTGGTGAGCCGGGCCTCTGTCCGCCGACAGCTCTTCAGGTCAGTCCCAGACACAGGAGTACGTTCCCTCTGAGCCCTGTGCGTGGAGCTGACATGATTGTCCAGGGTCCTAACCTCCCCCCTCCCCCATCATCCTCAGTAAAGTGTGTGGGGAGGTCATTACAGGGAAGGACACTGCGGACCTGGCACAGAGCCAGGAGGACAGGCCTGCCCAGACCCCCAAACCCTGAAAAAGCCGCTGAGGCCCAGCCCTGCTCCCCGAATGAATCACTCCACGGCAGCTTCTGAAATCAGCTTTATGTCAAGCTATAAAAACACGGACCGTGTCCCGGGACACGCATACAAAAGCAGTGCTATCAAAAATAACATCAGTGACATCCAACATGTGAACGACAAATGTACAAAGGCTCTATGCACCGTTTTCACGGCCAGTTCCTGGCCAAGTACCTGGACAGAGGGAGGGACCCTGGAGAGAGAGCTCGCCCGACCTGGCGGCGCCCTCAGAGGCCGAGTCACACCTGCATCTGCTGAGAGGGCCTCTGGGGTGGGCCGAGGCCAGGGGGGTAACTGAACACGTCTTCCTGGGGTAGGACCAGGCGCTCTCCAGGGCAGGGGACGAATGGAGGGCGTGGTGAGCAAAACCATGGCCCCCCAAAGATGCCCACGCCCTAACCTCTGGAACCTGTGACCACGTGAGGTTCGTGGGAAAGGGAATGAAATCAGGCTGCCAACCAGCTGGCCTCACAGAGCGCGGTGCTGGGCTATCCGTCTGGATGGGCCAAAGGTAATGGCTGGGCTCCTTGCGAGTGGAAGAGCGAGGCGGGAGCGAAGCCCTGAAGCCCTGCCCTGTGAATGGCTTTGAAATGGATGGGACCACAAGCCAAGTCCTCTGGGAAGGTGGCCTCTAAAAACCGCAAGAGGCCAGGAATCCTCCCCGGGAGCCGCCAGCAGGGCCCAGCGCCAGCCGGCCCCTTGCCTTCAGCCCACTAGACATGCATCAGAACTCTGACCTCCAGAACTGAAACTTAGTCTTGTTTTAAGATACTAAGTTTGTGGAAATTCGTTATAGCAGCAGTAAGTAACTAATATAGGTGCAGAGGGGTCAGAGGTCAAGCTTGCCCAGCCCAGTGGAGGACCCAGGAAGGCACCCCTGGGCCTGGGCCTGCCTGGGGGGCAGCCTGAACCCTAGAAGACCCAGGAAGCCCCCTTCTGGGCAGGGGGTGCCTGTGGGCAAGGCAAGCAGAGAGGGGTCGGGGTCTGAGCTGCAGGGATCACAGGGCAACCTGGAGGGGCTCTGACGCCGGCTCTGCCCCAGCCTGCGGGTGACTGCCCGCCCCTTCCCAGGCCCAGGCAAGAGCTCATCTTTCCCTTCTTTCCTCCCAGCTGCCTTCCTTTCCAGACTTGCTGAGCCCAGCTGGTCGCAGCCCTGGGTGAAGGGGGCAGGTAGGTAAGGCTCGGCATCCGGCCCTAGGCACTCAGCCCCGGCCACGAGGGCAGCTCTGAGGTGGCCGGGGAGGGCCCCCTGGATAGGAGGTGACCCAGGGTCGCTGACCCCTGGCCACTCTGCTCCTTTAGTGCATGACGATCAATGGCCACTTCTCAGGTACGGTCTCTGGCTCCTCATAGGTGTGCTCCCGCCCCACCAGGCTGGTAGCGAACTGGGAGCCGTCCGTTCCAGCTGCCCCCGGGCCTGCACCAGGCTGGGGCTGGGTGGCAGCAGCAGCAGAAGGCAGGAAGCCCGGGAGGCCGGAAGCCAAGTGGGGTGACTGGCTTGAAGTGGGGTGTGTCCGAAGCTCGCCGGGGCTCACAAGCAGGTCAGTCCACAGGAAAAGCTAACCAACCTTTATAAGTGAAAATAGGGCCTTGGCGGCCTCGGGGGCCCCCGTGTGGACGTCCAGGATGCTCCGGATGCTCTTGACTTCACTGCTGGACATCCCCTTGATGGCCAGGATGGCGCTCAGGTGGCCTTTGCTGTCAGGAGGAAGTCCCGTCAGTCCAGCTGGTCACCAACGCCCCTGCTCACACCCTTCCCGCTCTCCAGCCTCCCGGCCTGAGCCACAGCGCCCCGCAGCAGCTGCCGCCCGCTCTCCTCCCATGAGCTCCAGCAGCATGGCCGCCCAGCCCCCCGAGGGCACGCCTGCTCCTGCCACCTCAGGCCTTTAACCGCTGTCCCTCCTGGAATCTCTTCCACCCGCTCTGGAGGGGACCAGCTCCTCTCACCTTTAAGTCTCAGCTAAAATGTCACCTCCCCCAAGAGGCCTTCCCGTCCCGAAAGCCAGCGCCTCCTGCCGGTTACATAACCTTTCCAACGTGCAGGTGTATCCCTTTGCCTGACTACTGTGAACCCTCCGTGGACTATAAGCCACAGGAGGGAGAGGGGAGGCCTGCTCCGTCTTGTACATCATTGCATCCTGGTACCTAGAACCAAGCCCGGCACCTGGCAGACCACTGCAAATTGTGGGTGGGCTGGTGGGTGGGTGGTGGGTGGGTGGATGAGTGAGTTGATGGGCGGAAGTTGATGGATAGATGCATGGATAGATGGATGGATGAATGGATGAATAGGTGGGTGAATATATGGATGGAAGAGTGAGTGCATAAGTGGATGGATGGATGGATGGATGGATGGATGGATGGATGGATGGATGAAAGGATGAATGAGTGAGTAGATGGAAGGCTGAGGGGTGAATAGATGAGTAGGTGAATGGAGAGATGCAGAGTTGGGTGGATGATGGATGGATGCATGAAAGGATAGGTGGTGGACGTATAGATGAATGGGTGGCTCGATGGGTAGACTTGCGGATGGTGGGTGAGTCGATAGCTGGATAGCTAGATGGTGGTTAGATGAACAGATGGGGAGATGCTGCTTGTATGGGTGGGTGAGTAAGTGGGTGCGTGTGGAGGTGAGTGGGTGGCTAGGTGGATGAGTGCAGTGGATCAGCCAGGGACTACACTAGGCTGAGCTGTCAATCCAACTCAGGGCCCATTCAAACGCTCTCCTCCGTGTCAGAGGACTCGTCCCCCAAACCCATTTCCTGGGCTCACAAGATCCTCAGGCAACCGCCACTCTGGAACGGGGGACCAGGACCCAGGGCCCAGGTCCAAGCCCCAAGCCCCCGGGGATCCCTAGGCTGAGGGGTGGACCCCAGCTCCATCACTGACCTGCTACAGCCTCTAGCAAGTCCCTGGTCTCTCTGGCCTCAGTTTCCCCTCCAAGGGGCAGTATCATCAAAGGCTAAGAGTGGGACTGTGGGGCCAGACTGCCTATATTAGTCATCTCAGCTCCACCGACTCACTGTGTCACCTTGGACACGGGCCTTTAGCTCTCCAGGCCTCGTATGTAAATCAGGGGTGAAGAGCATCAGTCTGGCCTAGCCCGTGTGGCTCAGTGGCTAGAGCATCCACCTGCAGACTGAAGGGTCCCAGGTTTGATACCCGTCGAGGACATGTGCCCGGGTAGTGGGCTCAATCCCCAGTAGGGGGCGTGCAGGAGGCAGCTGCTCAGTGATCCTTGCTCATCAGTGATGTTTCTGTCACTCTCTCCCTCTCCCTTCCTCTCTGAAATCAATACAAATATATGTTTAACGAAGGAAAGCGTCAGCCTGGTAGGGCGGTGGTGAGGCTCAAGTGGGTGAGCCGCTGTAAGGCTTTGCCTGGGCGCCGGCAGTCGCAGCCCTCAGCAAGGTCAGCAGCCAGGACTGCGTTGCGTGGCCAGTACTGGAGCGCCCCCCACCCCAAAGGGGCTGATGCAGCCAAGCCAGGCTCTGACAGTGGGGACCGGCAGGGCCATGCTGACTGCCCAGGTCCCGGGCTGCCCGGTCTCACCTGAAGTCAGGGTACCAGGTGGCGTAAGTGGCCACCTCGATCTTGATGGCACTGGGGTCTTGCAGGCGGATGATCTCGGCGAGTGTCGGGAGGGCGTGGTGCAGCCAAGTGGCCGGGGAGCCCTGCAAGCACAGGCCTGGTTGGAGGGAGGCTGCCCCTGCTCCAGCAGTGCCCCCGGGCCCAGAGTGGTTCCGCCAGAACCGATGGAGCTTGGAGAGGCCCAGAGGGCAAGGGCAGCCCATGGGGGACGGGGGGCGGGTGGTGAGGGGGGTGGAGTCGGGGCTTACAATCTGAGTGCAGAAGTGCTGGATGACTTCGGCGTTGGCCAGGACCTGCCCGGCCAATTGCTGCTGCTGCTCCGCGGTCTTGAGGACCACGCGCCGCTTGCAGAGCCGCACGATGTACTCCTTCACCAGGTGCAGGTGGACAAGCTCCATGAGCTCCTGCGCGGCCAGGGGCAGAGGCAGGGCCGTGAGCCAGCTCCCCACGGAGCTCACACCCTCCCCTGACAGGAGCTTGAAGCCTGGGGCCAGGAGTTCAGGGAGGACAGGTGCCAGGGCCAAGGAGTGCATACATGTGTGTGCGTGTGCAGTGCTGGTGGGTGCATGCACAGGCCTGTGTGAGCCCATGCCCAGCCCAGCCCAGCGCCTCACCTCCTGGAAGCACTCGCGCAGTTCTGAGAACTCGGGCAGCCTTGTCTCCACGGTGGAGATGATTTCCTCCAGGGTCTGCGCAGAGGCCGCCCAGCGGGTCTGTGTGAACCTCTTGAACAGCGGCTGCAGCGGGAGAAAGGCAGGATGTCTGGACCCGCCCTGCAGGGGAAGGCTGCCAGCCACACACGCAGACACGCACACTGACTCTCGGGGTGGCCCAGGGTCCAGGGACCCAGGGCAGGACTCAGGTCACAGGCAGGAAGTGGAGGGGGGTCTGTGTACCCTTCTCCAAGGACACCCAGCTGTGGCCCCTGCATCGCAGGCAGCCTGCGGAGGCCTTTTCCACCCTCCCCCCACCCCTCCGCCCCCAAATAAATAAATTCCTGCATAAACAAAGCCTCGCGCCTGACTGGTGCCAAGTCATCCCGGGTCACTGTCACCGCCAACTGGCCACCCCGCCTCCCACTCTGGCCGCTGGGTACATGGCGGGCAGGCATGGGACCCCTCCTGCTTTTCTCCGGGGCCCCTCACCCTCTGCTAAAGTAACAAGGGCTTTCTGTGGGCTTCTTGGCCCAGGCAGACATGGCGTGGCGGTGGCTGCCAGAGGCTCTGAGCATCACAGCTGGAGTTCGGCATGGGACAGGCGGTTGGGGAGGGGGGGGAGGGGGGGTGGGGGGCGCGGGGAGGGAGAGAGTGTATGCAAGCTTAGGGACTGGGTGGGGGCACCCTGAAGCTTTTCTGTGTCCTCCCAGCCCTGGGTGGCCCCTCTGAGGCCAAACACCAGGCCAAAATGGTGGGGGCGAGGTCGAGGCCTCCATGGCCCCTCGCTGGGCACACCAGCCTCTCTACACCCGGCCCCACACCGTGCCTCCCACATGCCAGCCGGGCTCCTACCATTCCTCCCACCCCATGTCCTATGCACAAGCCTCGGCGGGCCCTGGGCGGGGCGTAGCTACCTTCAGGTCCCAGAGCAGGCCCTGGAGCAGCGTGTCAAAGCCGTGGCTCTTGAGCTCATTCAGGGGGCCCAGGAGGCCCTGTGGCGCCTGCCACTTCTCCAAGGATATCCTGGAAGGACATGGGGCAGGGAGGCCAGTCACACCGGCCCTGCTGGCCATGGCCCGTACCAGAGAGCCAGTCAGCCCGAGGCCCATCTTCCTAAACCACCTCCTCACTCTGGAACCCTCGATGGCTCCCCATTCCCTTGGGAGCAAGTCCAAGTCACTCCATTATACCCCCCAGGCAGGCCCAGGCTGCTCACTGCCCGCACACCCCCAGGCCACATCCTCTCCTAACCGGGGCGTGGCTCCGCCTCTGCACACCTGTGTGCTCCGCTGCTTAACGGACAGAATCACTGCCCGTTGTTCGAGGATAAAATCACCAGTGAACCCTTTGCCTGAGGCGGGGTCCACCACACAGCCGCTTCCGCTGGGCAGGCCTCCCGTTTCCCACAGACCTTCCTCATTTATTCCACGGCTGCTTACACTGCTGTGGCCTGCCCCCCACACCTACCTCACCCCCCACCACGCACTCTCCTCTACCTCCTAGCAGCCCCTTCTCGCCAACAGGCAGGCTGGTGCTCTGCTCCCACACCCACTCCTGGCCGCCCAGCCTCACCGCCCTCACCCTCTCACCGGAAGGACAGGCAATTGTTGATGTTGGCCATCACATTGGCCCTATAATTTTGCAGCTGTTTGCACCTCTCCAGAAAGTCCTCAAAGGCTCGCTGGTAGCTGGTGAGACAGGAAGAGGCACTTGCAGAACCAGCACAAACACTGGGACAGGAGCAGCGCCCCGGGTTACAGCGCACTATCCCAGGGGTGGCCCCTCAGCTTAAGGCAGCAGCTGGCCCCGGGCACCACGCGGCTGACTTCGCTCTCGGGGCCAATAGAGCCAGGTCCTTCCGAGCTCCTGAGCAGGGGGCCGCCAAGCTCTGGGAGCCTGGAGGGGGCCGTGGGTAAATGGAAGGGTCCTCAGACGTGGGGGGGAGGCAGCCAAGAGATTGGGGGGCGAGACTGGAGGTGCCACCTGAAGGGGAGGCCAGGGTCTCAGTCCCTCGGGAGGCATTCCCTTGCAGCTGGAGGGTGCTCCACTGGGAGCTGTGCCCAGCAGAGTGGGGGCCTCAGTGCCCAGTGCAGGGGGACAGACACCCCTAGGGGCCGGGAGGGCACTGGTCTAGCCTGGACCCCCAGCCAGGCGCAGGGAGGATGCTGCAGGGCCCTCTGTGCGCGCCTGCGCACACACCCACCTCCTCAGAAACGCAGCCAGCTCCGCCAGCAGCATGTGCTGTATCTGCTTGCCCAGGTCAGGCGTGATGCTCTCAGCCTTGATCTGGCCCTGGGAGATGATCTGCAGGGAGGGGGGCAAGCTGAGCAGGGCCCCACCAGCACCAGGGCTGGGGTGGGGGTGGGGGCCTGCTGGGAAAGGGGGCGGGCTCAGAGGCGGCACGTGTGTGCACACAGGGATGGACTGGGTGGGCTGTCCGTGTACACGGGAGGGGGGCTGCTACCTGAATGATGTCAATGGCCAGCTCGCTGTGACAGTGGCCGTTCAGCCTCTGGGGGGCCACATCCTGGGCCCAGCGCTGTGACTCCAGGTCCAGGGCTCGGGCCATCAGCTCTTTCACGCTGGCCTGGGGGCCGGGGAGAGTCAGGTCAAGGTAGCAAGGAACCCATCAGCCCTGCCCACGTGGGAGCCCTGTCAGGCTCCCTGATGTCCTGACTGTCCCAGAGCCTCCCTCCGCTTCCTTCCTGCCCCTCCCTGGCCAGGCCCCGGCGCTGTCGTTGGACTCACCACCTCGTTGGACAGGAACGTGGCCTCCAGCAGCCGGACCTGCTTGGGGGGCAGGAGGCTCCCCAGGTTGATCCCCTGCAGCTCCCCTGCCAGGCTGGTGCTATTGATGATGTCGCTGTGGGCAGAGGGGCTGGCGTGAGGCAGACAGGCCCCACCCAGCACCATCCTGAGGTGAGAGTACCTCCCTCCCTGCCTCTCCGCTGCTCTGAGCTCCGCTGTCTGTTCCCCTGCCCCCCGCTAACCCCCCTCCCTGCCTCTCCACCTCAGATGATGGATCCTCTATCTGTTCAGGTAAAAACCTTGGAACATCATGCCTCCTTTTACTCTCTCATCCACTCAGGCTCCAAAACATCCCCCCGCCCCGCCCCATCAGCCTCCAGCCACCCAGCCAACCACCCCATCTCCCGCCTGGCTCATTGCCGGAGCCTCCTCCCAGGCTCCTGCTTCCGCCCTTGTCCACCAGCAGGCAGAACCTGCTCACCTCCTCCTGCAGAACAAATCCCAGCTCCCCTCTCACACACAGGAAACCCGCTCCCTCTGGCAGCAGCCTGAGACCAGCCACCCCTCCCCCTCTTCCCTCCCTGCACCCCAGCCCTAGGCCCCCGCCCTCCCGGCCACCCCTGCTGCCCGCAGAGGCTGGGCCAGCCAAGCAGGAAGGGCTGCTTGCAGGGCTCTGCGGAGGCGGCTCCCCTCACCCTCCTGGCGCCTCTGCGGGTCCAGGGCCCCCAGGGACGGCCCAACCTTGGCACCTCCTCAAGGCCTTTGTCTACAGGAGGCTCTGCCCCTTCGCAGCCTGGACACCATGTCCCTTTGCTCCCTGCACTTCTGCCACACAGGCCTCAACCAAGCCTCCGGAACCCGCCTCAGGACTCCCAGCCCAGCCAGCCTCCGTTTCCGCTGTGTCGACCCCAGTGGGCCCCAGGCTAAAGGCCCCCGGTCACCGTCACCGGGACAGGAAGGCTGCCTGCCTGGCAGAGGTGTGAGTGCCCAGCGTTTCCTGTTGAGTCAGGCCCGCCGCCCCTGCCCTGTGCCACTGCCCTGTGCCCTGCTGACTCCTCACCCACCACCCCACTGGGCCCTTCCTCCGGACCCGCTGACCACCAGCACCAACTGAGCCCACTGGCCACCCAGGTGGGTCCCCGAGGCCCTCCACGCTGCTGACTGTCTATTCCTCTGGGCTTCCCACTGGGGGCTGGGCCAGCCCTTCAGGCCCCCCTGGCTTCTGCTGGGCACTTCCACACTCTGTCTCCCCCCACCCAGCTTGTGCTGAGACCCATGGAGTCTGGGTAAATCGGGATGCCTGAGGCTGTGCCCACGGCTACCAGGCCCCCTCTGCGGGCACCGCCAGCCTCCCACCGAGGCGCTCCGGGCCCCCTGGCCGGAACTCAGCTCAGCTGTGGGCTCACGGGGATCTTTTCATGGGCCACGTGGCCCAGCCCAGCCCTGCTCTCCAAGCTTCCTGGGAGGCCCCCATCACCTGTCCATAAAGCCCAACACTGACAAGCTCCGCACAGCTCCCAGAATGCCTCCCGGCTCCCCTTCAGGCCCAGGGAGTGACTCCCTTCACCGAGAGCACCTCCCTCCTTCTGCCTTCTTCCTGGGCCCCTTCCCTTCCTTCTGTGGGATTGGGAGCTGGCCCTGCTCAGGGACCTGGGCTCCTGCTCCAGGCAGACCCTGCTGGCACCTCCTCAAGCCCACTTCCCAGACTGACCAGGCCAGGCTAGGGCTCTGCCCTGGGCTCCCAGTCCCTGGCCCCCTCTGCCACAGTCCCTCCAGCTCTGGATTGCCATCGTGTGCCCACCCCTTGCCCAGTTCACGAATGAATGAAGTTCTGGGCCCGGCCAGGTGGCTCAGCGGTTGAGCATTGACCTATGAACCAGGAGGTCATGGTTCGATTCCCAGTCAGAGCACATGCCCAGGTTGCAGGCTCCATCCCCAGTGTGGGACGTGCAGGAGGCAGCAGATCCATGATTCTCTCTCATCATTGATGTTTCTCTCTCTCTCCCTCTCCCTTCCTCTCTGAGATCAATACAAATGTATTTTTTTCAATAAGTGAAGTCCCTGCCTTTCTCTGCACCTCAGTTGCCCCAACTGCACCTGTTTCCCCAACTGAGGCCCTGGGAATGAAGGGTTCCAAGTGCAAAGCCGACCCAGCAGGCCTAGGCTCCCGGCCTGCTAGCCGCTCCGCCCACTGGGACTCCTCCCCGCGGCCCAGGGCCCCGCCCACGGGGACGCCACGGGGGGGGCGGGGGGGGACCTGGTTTCCCCCCTCCCGGCCCCACCCCCAGAAACGCCGCCCCGCGGCCCAGACCCGCACTCACTTGGGGTAGAGGTTCTGCACCCAGAGCAGCAGCATGTAGGTGTCGCGCTGGCACAGCTCGAACTGCGCCATGGCCGCGATCTGGGCCGCGAACTGCGCGTGGTAGCTCTCGGCGTAGACCGCCACGACGCCGAACTCGGCGGGGAAGAGCGGCTTCAGCCGCTGCACCACGGCCTCCAGGTCCTCCTTCATGGTGCGGCCCATGGACAGGAACGTGCGCTCGGCCTCCGAGAGGCCCTCGGCGGCGTTGGGCGGCCGGCCCATCCGCTCCTCGGCCTCCTGCGCCACCGCGCGCTGCCACCGCTGCAGCCAGTGCCGCGGGCGCGTGGCCGCCAGCGCCGAGGGCTGGGGCTCCGCGGCCGCCACGCGGCGATCCTCGCGCTCCTGCTCGGCCAGCACGGCCAGCGCCTGGCGCAGCCGCTCGGGCGCCGTCTCCAGCGGCCGGCGCAGCGGCCCCAGCACCTGGTCGCGCAGCAGCACGTACAGCGCCTCCACTTTGCTCTGGCGCCGCACCAGCTCCTCCTCGCTCACGCCGCCCGCCGCCGCGGCCTCCTGCAGCTCCCGCTCCAGCCGCATCAGCGGCCCCGCCGCCTCCAGCCGCCCGCGCTCCAGGTCCGCCTTGAGCTCCTCCACTGCCACAGGGGACACGCGTTAGCGCCAGCCACGGGCCAGGGCACGCGGGGCCAGCCCACCCCATGGCGCCCGCTGGAGAACCCGAAAGGCGAAGTGATGCGCCCCGAGAGCCAGGACTGAAGCCTGGTTCGCCTCCTCCCAGACCCGCAAATTAGGCAGAGGTGCAGGTGGAAGGAGGGAGAGACGGGCGAGCCCACCATTCTGCCCTCTCGGTCCTGGACAGAGTGAGCCAGGCCCCGCCCGCTCTGACCCGGGACCCTCACCCACGCGGCCCCAGCCTACCTGTGGGCAGCGGGCCCCCCGGCCCCGGCTGGGCTTCAGGCTGGGCTTCAGGCTTGCCCTCGCGCTCCGCGGCGGCGGACTGGCCCTTCTTCTTCTTCCCTTTGGTGAAGATGCTGAACATGCCGGCCAGGCCTTTGGGCTTCTTCTTCTTCTTTGAAGCCCCCTCCTCATCCTGGGCCACCTCAGCCTCCGGGAGTGGCACAGGGTCCTCCGAGGAGGCCTCCGACATGGAGGCCTCTGACTCCACCTCTGACCCGGAGCGAAACTTCAGGGGGCTTCCAGGGAAGTCAAGGGCCCCTGGCACCCGCTGCTGGCCGGGCAGGCCCTGGAAGGGCATCGTCTGCAGCATCGTCCCGCCTCAGGCCTGCGGTGGGCGAGGGGAGGGGAGGACGGGGTCAGGTCGCAGCACCGGGCGGGCGTGTGGCAGCAGTAAGTGGGCCTGCTCAGTCGTCCCTGGTGTGGCCACCAGGGCTCTGGCCTTCTCCTGGCCCACGTGGGCACCAGCTCAGCTCCCTCCCTGGACACGGGTTTCTCAGGACCCACAGCTCCCCCCACCACCACCACCACACCGCAGCCCCCCAGAACCACCAGGCAGGGACCAGGCTGAGGAGGCCCCGCCCGCCTCTCAGCCTGAGGGGCCTCCCTTCCCTTGCAAAGCTTCCTTGACAGCCCACCCTCTGGGCAGGGGCTGCAGAGCATGCACCCTGGATCCCGGGGCCTGGGAAGAGACAGCATGGCTTCGGTCCCATTGCACGGAGCACGGACCAAGGTCCAGAGGGGCGCGTAGCAGCGAAGGCTGGCTGAGGCAGAGGCCCAGCCCGGCACACCCTCCATCTTGCCCAGCTCTTCTCTGTCTTGTCTGGCTGTGGGGTCCCAGAGGGACCCTGTGAGCAAACATGGAACCACGAGGCAAGCAGAGCCCCCCCTATCCTGGCTGTGGGGCTCAGTCTACAGATACCATAGCCCCGCTCCCACTCCCACTCTAGGGGGGAGGACTTTGGAGAGCCGCCCACGTGGTGAGATTGGGGCTGCCTGCTTCTCCCTGCTCCAAACGGGGTGATGTCACCATCACAGCAGCTTTCACTTTCTGTGCCTTCCCGGGTGCCCACCCATCTCTTCCTCATTCCCACTGGGGGGCGGGGGGGGGGAGTCCTCATCTCACAGAGAGGACGCAGGGAGGCTTAAACGCCCCTACAGTCAGCAGCGTGAACTCAGAACTCATCCCCTGCCTCCGGGTCCCCCACCACCTTGCAAGCTGCACCCACAAAAGCAGGACCCCTGTGCCCAGCAGCACTTGGCCACCATCAGAGCGGGCCAGGGTCATGGAGGGGAGCATGGCTGACCCCAGGGAGCGAGCAGGGCAGAGCTGGGGACGGGGAGCAGACGGGGCCAGGCCTTCCTGGGAACTGGGGTGACCCATAACCATAGTACCTTCTCGCCACCCAAGAGTAAATATACCCAGTCACGACGCACGCAACGCGGTGACTTAGACCGGCCCCTGCCGCAGCCCCGCCACGTGGGTGGGCTGCCCACCATCCAGGAGAAGCCGAGGAGTGGGTGACGGCGAGGCTGCGGGAGGCTAAGCTTGGGCCGTCAGACCTTCCGGAGCCCCTGCCGCCTCCCCACCAGCCCACACACCTGTCCCATCCCCCGGCTGCTCACCCAAACCCCTGTGCTCGGCCAGAGCCACACGGGGCCAGGGCGCCTGGGTTGTTCCCACTCTCACTGGCGTCTCCAGATGCCCTGGGCAGGGTCCTCCCGTGCCCCTGGGCCTGGCAGTCCCACTGCAGAGCCCAGCAGGGGTGCTCTAGGGGGCCCCCAGACCAAGGTCCCCATTTCTGCCTCCCCACCCACTGCCCCCGCATCCCCTCCCAATCCACCCAGTTCATGCCACGCACCCATGGGAGCTGGTCTGGCCATCTGGCGGGGGTGCTCAGGGCCACCCCGGGGCCTGCCCACCTCTGCCCTCCTCCCGGAGCGAAGGAGAGGCCACCCTGACCAGCAGGGCCACCAGCCTCGCCTCTGCAACCTCGACCCCGTCTCCCTGTTCCCACAAGCTGGGCTCCTCTGACCACCAGACCCTGCTCTGCGGGTCCCCACGTGGTCCCCGCCTCCTCCCCTGGGCACAGACTCCTTCTAGGGCCCTGGGGCCCCCAAAGACTGCAGGCGCAGCCCCGGCCAGCCCCACGCGGGGCCAGGAAGGGTGTGGGGGTCTCAGGCCAGCAGGGAGGGCGGGAGAGGCGATCGGTGAGGCGCAGCCCTGGCTGGGCAGTGAGGGGAAGAAGGGGCCGCCCAGTCATACTGTGTGGCAGCCCCCCTCTCTTCAGGCCCGCACCCCGCTCCTGCCCTCCTGCCCTGGGGTCGGGGCGGGGTCGCACAGCCCCCCCCGCCTCTGCTCCTGGGGGGGAGGTCTCCCCGGTGAGGACAGCAGGCGCCGCGGTGGAGTGACGGCCGGGGGCACACAGCCTCCCTCCGCTGCCGCTGCGAGACCCGGGGGACCCGCGCCCTGCCCGCCCCCCGCCCCCTCCGGCCTTTCCAGGGGCCCCCGCGCTGGGAGCGCCGCCCGGGGCCATGGCCTCAGTTTCCCTGGAATCGGCCGCCCCCTGGTCCCCGCCGCCGCGCCGGCCGCTCCGTCGGGGGACCGGCCATCCGGGGGCGAGCGAGCGGTCCGGCGGCCGGGCAGCCGCGCGGCGCGTTGGGGACGGACGGACGCCGGACGCGGGGAGGGAGAAGGTCACTTACTGAGCCGCCGCCGCCTCTGCCCCGGCCGTGCCCCGCGCGGCCTGATAAAGCGCCGACTCCGCCCCGCCCCGCCCGCCCCGCCCGCGGCCACCACGCGGGGGAGGCCGGGGGAGGGCGACGGGGCTGCCCGGCCCGAACGCGGGAGCGCCCCCCTCCCCGGCGGGGCTGGGCCCGTCCAGCAGGAGGTGTGTGGGGTCACTACCCCCCACCGGCGGGGCGGTGGCCGGGGCCACCCCGTACTTGGGGCGCGGGGACCCTTACCCAAGGCCGACGGGGATCGGGTCTGGCTCCCACCCATTGTCCAAGGGCTGCTTCTGATTGGCTAACTGGGAAGTCCCCTCCTCTCCTTCTCCCCCCACCCCCGCCCCCCAGTTCAGGACCACGTTTCTGCGTCACAGAGCCACCGACATCCCAGCTCGGGGTGCCGGGACGGTCCCACCCCAACTCTCTGTGCCACAAGGGGATCCCACTCTGGGTGGCCCTGTGGCCTCACAGAGGCGCGGAGGGCTCCCTGGAGGAGGTGTCCTAGGGGAGGCTGTAGGGTGGTCCGCCAAGGACAGAGCCCTCACTGTCAGGCCTCGCGGGAATGGGGAGATGCCGAGGGCACGCAGGCGGGTGGCGGAGTCGGAACTCACACCCAGGCCGCCGAACCCCCACTGAAGGGCCTTCCCTTTCTGGGACCCGGGCTGGGCCGGGACAGGCGGCTGGGGGCCCAAAGCCCGGACCCCAGCAGCGTGGGCTCGAGCCTCACTCAGCCCAGCTCTGTCCTCGCCGGTGGGGCTTGAGCAGCTCATCCCCTCTCTGGGCCTCAGCTTCCCCGCTCAGCCCGGTTGCCCAGGCCTGGTATGGGGTGGGGGGAGGGTGCGGCGGAGAGCACCCCCCAGCGGCGGCCCCCTGGCTATGGCACATGTCAGGAATCCCTCTGGAAAGGACCAGTCATTCAGGAATTTCCCGGCTGCGCCTGCTTCCCTTTCGGGGAGCCGCCAGCCCGCCCCCTTTTGTTTGCTCCGTGACCCCTCCACCTCCGAGGGCCGCCGCTCCCCCTGGGTCCGGGAGGATGGCAGGGCGGGCGGGTCTGGGAGCTGGGGGTGCCCCTGGGGACCGAGAACTTCCTCTTCCTCTTCCTCTTGGGTGGAAGTGCCAGGCTTGGGGGGCTTAGAGGAGGGGAGGGGCGTCAGGAGTGACAGTAGGTGGACCCCCCCTTTCTCTCCCTGACTCCGGGGGAGGCGTTTTTCAGAGGAGCCACCGGAGGGGCGGCAGGGAGGGCCTCCCATCTGCTCCCCAGTTGAATGGGAGACGAAAGCCAGGCCCCCAAGGCCATCAGCTGCCAGAGGGCTCATTGTGCAAACCTGCTTTCCTGTCAGCTCCCCTGCTCGCCCCAGATTGGGACACTTGTGAAGCTCCCGGGCCCACAGATTGGGACACTCTGCCAGCTGGCGAGCACCGTCCGGCAGAGCCGGTCCTGGTCAGCACGGACAGGAACGCTCCTCCGCAGGGCACAGCCTGGCCCGGCCGCCCAGCCCACCTGCCCCCTTCTCCACAGCTTCACCTGAGCAGCGGCCAGGGCAGGGGGTGAATGGCCGGGGGGGGGGGGGGGCTGCCTTGCCCTTGTGTGTTGCACCAGCCACTTCCCCAGGGCACAGGGCGTGTACGTGAAGCCCCCAGCGCGAGGGAAAGCCTCTCAGATGGGCTGCACAGGGGCCAGGGATGACAGCTGGGAGGAGGTGGGGCTGACTCGGCAGGAGCTATTCCTGACGTGAGGAGACCTTCCAGGGGAGCCAGCCACGGGCCAGCCCAGAATCGCCGTCAGCAGGAGGGAGCAGCCCATGCGGTGGGAGTGCTGCTGGCCAGCTGCTGGCCCTCCCGTGTCCCAGTGCCAGTGCCTTCCCAGTCCCGTCCCCCATCCAGTCCCCTCGGGGTTCCCGGCAGGGAGGGCGGCAGCAGGGGCAGCCTGGCAACAGTCCCGCAGGCCGGCCCAGGGGTGGTGGGCCAGCTCAGGGCCAGGAGCCGTGGTCTGCTTCTCGAATGCGACCAGGGCCTTGGCCCCACCACACGCGTGGGAGCTGCATGCCTATGGCTCTGCCCCCCTTCCGGCCGCTCAGAAGTGACAGCTGACTTTTTTCTTAGAGCTGCGGTAACAGATGCCTAACGAAAAGGACCATTTTGATCGTGGACGCGTGCAGCTCCGCGGCATTAAGTACCTTCGCACTGTGGTGCAGCCATCGCGCTGCCGCCATCCCTGAGAAACTCATCAAAAGCTAACCCCTCCCCCTCCTCCAGCGCCGGCGACCAGCATTCTACTCTCCGTCTCTATATGCGTGTGATATTCTAAGTGCCTCCCGGAAGTGGAATCATATCGTGCCTGTCCTGGGGGACCGGTTTATTCCTCAGCGTGATGTCAGGGTTCCTCCCTGTCCTGGCGTGTGTCGGGCTTTCCTTCCTTTGTAAGGCTGAATGCCCATTGTTTGTTCGTTCGCACCGGTGGGCACGGGCTGCTGCCACCCCAGGCTGTTCTGAGGGCTTTGTGCACGTTAACTGCTTCCATCAGGCAATCTTCTGAGATGGGTGCTCCCTCACTGTCCCCTTTCTCAGGCGGGGAAACTGAGCCCTGTCTGTGGGTCCGTGGTGGAGCTGGGCACCCCATGAAACAGTGCTTCCCCCCAATGTTGATCAATGTGGGAATGCAGTTTTATGTATTTACGTCACAAGGAGGGACTGCCAGGCCAGACAGCTCAGATGCAGAAATGGGAGGTTTTACTGCCTTCCACTTTGTTTACATCTTTGGGGGGGGGGGGGAAAGTCCCAGTATTACATAATCTTTTTCATTAACTGAGTCTCCACCACTCCCTCAGGGACCCAGCCACATGGGGGGAGGGGGAGGGTGGGGAGCGAGTGCCGGCTGTGCTGGTACTGTCAGGGGCAGAACTGGGGGGGGGGGGCTGCCTGGGAGAAGCTCCTGGGAAGAGGGGCATGGAAGGCAGAGGGGGCACATTCATGGGCAGAGGCTGAGGGCCTGTGGGTCATGGGACCGGCTGCACCCAGACTCCGGGAAAGGTGAGGCCCAAGCCGTGGCCTTCAGCACAGGAGGGTGCTGACAGTGGGGTGGGCTCCCCGACCAGGAGGCCAGGGCACCGGGCTGTCGCCCAGCCCCCCACCCAGGCCTGGCCCACTTCCCTCTATGAGATGACTTGCATTTCCACTGCTGGCCCATCAGTCCTGCTTCTCCCTCTACTTCCCAGGCCATCGCCTGACTGGGGGACCCTTCCTGGGGCCCCTTGTTCCCTGGGGTTGCCCCCTCACTAACTGCACTGCTCAGGGCCCTCGTGTCCCCCGCTGACAGAGGAGGAAACTGAGTCTCAGAAGGGCAAGGGGACTCGCAGGCGGAGGCCTTGAGGCTGGGGCCTGTGGCCACCGGGAGAAGTCACTAACTTGGGGTCACTGGCAGCTGCACAGTCCTGGGCCGGAGTCAGCTGATCTCCCCGGGGCCACGGGACAGCTGGCCAGGAGCCACCCTCCCGGCACCCTCTCCCTCGGGGGCACTTGCCCCATGCGAAGATGTTTACTTGTGAACAGCCCCTCCCCTTCCTCCCAGGAGGAAGTCAGGCCCCACACTTCCTTTTTTGTCTGGCAGTTGGGGAAACTGAGGCCTGAGGCTAAATGGCTTCTGCAGGGTCCATGGGGCAAGAGGACCCCAGTACTTGGCCTCCCACGGAGTGCAGCGCAGGAGGGCTTCCTGGAGGAACCGCCCCAATGGCCCAAACTCTCTCCTAAAAAGGCCTGGCCTTACGCAATGGCTTTTGGTGGTGATGCAAAATGGTCAAGTCCAGCTCCTGTTCCTCCAGGCCTGGGCTGCCCTTGCAGCCTTCCCCTAGCCCGCATGATTTCTAGGAAGTCATGTTTGCTCCCCGCTGGACTCCACCCAATGACAGAGGCAGGAATGCTCCTGGGAATCCCAGCACTCTGCAGGGCTGGGCCAGGGCCCAGAGGAGGAGGGCTGCCCAAAGCACCAAGGGCATGACTTTTCCCGGAGCCTGGGTGCTGGGCTCTCCTCCTCATCCGACACTTGAGAACTCTGTGGTGTCTGGACTTTGGAAAAGGAAGGCAGAACATTGGTATTTTTATTTTATTTTATACTAGAGGCCTGGTGCACGAAATTCGTGCATGGGGTGGGGGGGATCCCTCAGCCCAGCCTGCACCTTCTCCAATCCGGAACCCCTTGAGAGATGTCCGACTGGGATTGGGCCTAAGCCAGCAGTTGGACATCCCTCTCACAATCCAGGACTGCTGGCTCCTAACCGCTCGCCTGCCTGCCTGCCTGATCGCCCCTAACCGCCTCTGCCTGCCAGCCTGATACCCCTAACTGCTCCCCGGCCAGCCTGATCACCCCCTAACTGCCCTCCCCTGCTGGCCTGATCACCCCTAACCACCTCTGCCTTGGCTCCCCATCACCATGGCTTTGTTTAGAAGGATGTTTGGTTTAATTAGCATATTACCCTTTTATTAGTATAGATTATTATTTTTTAATATATTTTTATTGATTTCAGAGAGGAAGGGAGAGGGAGAGATAGAAACATCAATGATGAGAGAGAATCATTGATCAGCTGCCTCCTGCACACCCCTCCCCCACCCCCACCCCCCTATTGGGGATCAAGCCCACAACCTGGGCATGTGCCCTGACTGGGAATTGAGCTGTGACCTCCTGATTCAGAGGTCAATGCTCAATCACTGAGCCACGCCGGCCGGGCCACATAGATGTTTTTAGACATGTGGCCTCACCCCCGGGGCCTCAAGTCTTCCCTCCTGGAAATGGGGCTGGCACACGCTCTGGGTTTGCCAGGGAAGGCTGCAGCGCCCGTGCCTGCAACCAGCAGTACCTGCTCCTCTCGGGACACTGCTGCCAGCCAGGCCCTCATGAGCCACGTTTGCATTTTTGCACAAATGCTCCCCATTTTCCCCCGGAGACAGAGCCAGAGAGCGGGAGTCACTTGCCCAAAGTTACACAGCCAGGAAGGTGCAGAGCTGGGATCCCAGCCCAGGGGCCTCGGAATCCAGAAGCTGATTCCTAACCCTGCACGGAGGGAGGGAGCCGGGCACACAGTGGCTGCGCCCTGACAGCCCCGCGGCCACGAGCATTCCTCTTCCCTAAGATCCAGAGATCCCATTACTGTATTTGGGGACTTATTCTTACCCGGCTCAAGGACTGCCCGCCCCCACCCAACGACCACAGCAAAGGCAGGCTCTTCGCCATTCAGGTTTCCCTTGTTAACCTCGGCTGTTTACAGGCAGGTGTCCCCCAGGGAAGGACACAGAGGAAGGAAGAGGAGACCTTTTACCTTATATCCTTCTTATACCTTTTTAATTTTGAACTAAGTGAATGGACCACGATCCCAAAACATATCAAAGTCACAGATGAAAACATGTAACACGTTTCACTAGCCGCTAATAGGTGTGTGGTATATACAGCTGTGGCAGGGGGAGGGCCCCAGGAGAGCAGTGGGCCAGGTGTAGGCCTGACATGTCCACGCGTCTGTCCTCCTCCAAGCATTTCACTACAGTAGGGTCCCGGGGAGGCCGGGCTATGACCTGGTGGCACCTACCCTTGGAGCTCCAACTCCCAGCACATCCCCCCCTTGAGGCCCAGGAAGGGGCCCTGCTCTCTGTTGCCATGGTGCCCAGGACAGAGCCACTGCCCAGCACTCTCACGGACTGGAGGGGGGAAGGGCAGTGAGCAGGCGAAGGCCGAATCCCTGTTCCTCCCTCCAGGCCTGAGCACAGACAGACACTGACCACCATGGGGGGCCCGCGGGTCTGTGGGGTTCCTAAGGGGACTTTGTGGTGGCAAAGGAAGGAAGTGAGATTGGGGAAGCAGGTTGCTCTGGGAACCAAGCAGCCCCCTCTCCCCTCCTGGGCCGCAGTCTTTCGCAGCAAGGGTTCAGGAACCTGGAGAAGGGCCGCGCATAAATGGATACACTAGACAAGAAATATAAATTTAGAAGGCATGGGGAACCAGGCAGAAACCCTTCTCTAGTGGAGTTGGCTCGCTTAATCTCTGGACCCACAGCTTTTTATTTACACACTAGAGGCCCGAAGCACGAACTTTTTGCAAGAGTAGGCCTTCCCTCAGCTGCCAGCGCCCTCCCGGCATCTCTCTGGCACCTGGGATGGCTTCCCTCCAGCTGCCTGCAGGTACCGGAGACCCCAAGGCTTTTCTCACAGCCCCTGCTTCATTCCCAAGGTTGAAGCCCTGTCTAATTAGCATATTAGCTCTTATTATTGTAGGTTTTGTCCTTTAGCAAAGCAAACATACATATCAAAGGTAAGGTTGGCAAACAGTAAAAGATTATCAGGTTACTTAGGGGATTGCCCTGAGACATTCAGCCAACATTGTCCCCTTGCTAAAAGCCCCAATGTCCATGAGCCTTCTGAAGGACTTCTTGCATAATTATGACCTGCTGGTCTTAGCCTCCAGCACTCCTGGGCAGTGGTGAGGGGCCCTTCAAGGGGGGCTGCCCCCGTGTATAGGTGAGGTGCAGGGCCAGGCAGGGAGGGGCCTGCAGCCATGGGGCAGGGTTCAGGCCTAGCTCTGCACTTTCCAGCCACGAGACTGTAGGCCAGGTCCTTCACCTCTCTGTGCCTCAATTTTTCCAGTGAAATGGGGCGCTGTCTGTGACTCCCGGGCTGGGGAGGGTGATGTAAATGCCAGCCATAAAGCCAGGCCCCTATGACTGCATGTTCCAGGGGCATGGCCAGGCCATGGTCTGCAAGAAAAGCTGGGAAGACCCTGGTGCAAGGCTGGGGGGAACTCTGAGTGGCAGCAAAGCCCGAGGTGAGTGGGCAGCGTGTGGAGAGGCCCCAGGATGACTGAGCAGCCTCCTCACGGCGCAGGGAGCTCTGAGGCGGAGACCACGCTGTCTCCCTGAGCTTCCAGGTTCGGAGACAGGAAGTGAGAGTTTCCTGGCAGGAACTCCATGCCCGGGCAGGCCTGGTGCGTGTTCCTGTCAGCCCAGCCGCGTCTGGGGCCTGGAGTCAGCTTCCCAAGGCCGAGTGGGGATGAGCCGCTCCTAACGGTGCAGTCGGGGAGGCTGGGAGCCACAGGGCCGGCTGAGGTGGGGACACCCTGCGTGCTTCAGGCCCAGGGCTCCGGCCATCGGTCATTCTGCCCCAGGGGTGGGTGGGGGCTGTGCCCAGGACCCTGCCACCCTCCCTGTCACCAGGTCCCATGAGGCCCTGCAGAGAGGAGAGCCCAGAGAACTTGGCTCCTGTGGTCCAGGCCAAGCGTGGGCTAGGGCCTGCCTCCAGAGCCGCTTCCGGCCGTGCTGGCCAAGCTGTCTGGCCAATAAGGAAGTGTGTGTGTGCGTGTGTTGCTGGAATGTTCTGGCCCTGGTCCACACCCGAGGATGGAGGGACCGTGCCCCGTGTCTGCAGTTCTCCTGAGGCAGGACAGCCTGGGAGCCCCTGGTGCCCCTCCAGCTGGAGTCCCGGCTGCGTCCCCTCCAGCAGGTCCCTGGTCCTGCCTCTACCTGGCACCCTCCTCCTGGCGGCGCCCTCTCCTCCCTCCGCTGGTCTTCCCCCAGTGCCCACGTTCCCAGGCTCCTCCATGGACAGGGCTGTCCTGTCCACCCCTGAGCTGAGGGCCTGGAGTCGGGGCCTGCTCCATGAAGTCTGGGGGCTCCAGCCCAGGCCTCTCTGGAGGGCATGAGGAGGTGCAGAGGGCAGCCTGCAGCCCAAATGTAGTCCTGGGGTGAGCCCAGCCTGGGCTCGCACCCTCTGTGGCCCCCTCCCCGTGGCTGAGCATCCCAGCCACCTGGTGTGAGGCAGGGCCAGCTCACGCTCTGCTGGCTGCCCCCCCTCCCCCCGCAGGACTGCTGGTCAGTGGCAGTTCTCAAACATTCCCTGCCACACCCCCAACCTGGAACCTGAGAACTCCAACCTCTCCTCTTCCTCATTCCACCCCACCCACCCCACCCCACCTGATTCCCACCAGGGAGGTCTGGGCACTCCCCCCCCCCCCGCCACCTCTAGACCCTGAGCACCCATGCGTGCCTGCTCCCACCCCTGGGGCCCACCAGGACTCAGCCCTGGCTGTGCGGCAGCCCCGGGGAGGGAGCAGGACAGCCCTGCCTGGGCTCTGCTCAGTGCCGGTCGGCAGCGCAGGGAGGTGGGCCCGGAGGGTCTGCAGACGCACGGCCCCTGCCCCTGCGTGCCGGCCCTGCAGCCTTTCAGGACCCTCGCCCTGTGCTTGGGGGACAGCTTCCTCGGGCTCCAAGGGGCCTGGCTCCAGAGGGATAAACTGAGGCCTGGCCGGGAAGTCCTGGCCCCTGCAGCCACCTGCTCCCTCGCGCTGCCATGGTCACGGCCAGGCCGAGGCAGTGGGGCCTTCTGTGCAGGGGGGAGCGGGGAGGCCTCTGCCTGTTTCCATGACTCCGGTCTACTCCCTCACCTCACACCCAGGTTCCCGTCAAGCTGAGGTTGCCAATGCAAATGAGGTTCCCAGCAGCCTCGCCAGAAGGCTGGAGCCAGGTGCCCAATGGAGGGATCTCCTTTCAGCCCCCGCTCCGAGCCCAGGCCTATGGGGTCAGCCCCCACACCCGAGGGTTTCACTTGCCTGGCAGGAGCCCCTCAGCCTGAAGTCCCTCATGTCTAACCCAATCCCTGATGCCACACAACAAACCTTGGCGGTTCCTTGTCTCCCAGGCCCCCCGCTGAGCGGGGCTCCCGGCACCTCAGGCAGCGAACCCCGAATTCCAGGGCGGGAGCCTGTTTTGCTCGGCAGCCACAGGTGTGGGCCTCCCCAGCTCTGGGCCTGCCTCCGTCTCCGCATCCACTAAATGGGGCCACAGGACCTTCCCTGGCACATGGGGCCCCAGGCCTCCTGCTCCCAGCCGTCTTGGCCTGCCTTTCCGAGGGGAGCACCGCTGCAATTCACGTTTATTTTTTAAAACTCTGTGTCTCGCGCTCAGACCGGGTGGTGCCAACACCATGGACCGGAGCCCCTGCCCCACACTCCCCAGCAGGTGCCTGAAATGCCTCCGCCATTGCTGTCCCTCTGGCCCAGCGGCCACGCGTGGCTGAGGATGGAAGCTTCATGGCTCTGGGCTGACCTGGGGCAGGGCTGGGAGTGCCTCCCTGGACTCCTGGAGTGGGGCTCAGGCCAGGGGGACAGTGGCTGAGCCTCACCTCCCCCAGCGCCCCCTGAGGTCAGCTCGCTCCGCCCGCGGGAGCACTAGATACAGGTGATGAGCAAGTCCACCGAGGCGGGCACCTGGATCTCCTCAAAGAGCACGCGGGCCCCCGCGGTGTCGGCGCGGCCTGCGCTCAGCAGGTCCTGGGCGCGCTGCAGGAGGCGGTGGTTCCGCCGGCGGCCCAGGCGGCGCAGCGCCAGGATGGCCAGCACGTGCTCGTGCCTGCAGAGACATGACCCTCAGTGCAGACCCAGCCCGTCCAGGGACACCCCAGGCCCCGGGTGAGGGGAACGGCTGCTGGGGCTGGTCTGAGAGAGGCGGGCGGAGGAGCGCTGGCCTGGAGGGTCCGTCTGGTGGAGAGAAGGGGCCACCAGCTGGGGAAACGCCTAGGCAGAGGCTCAGGAAATGCTGTGGGGCGGGGGGAGGGGGCGAGGGAGGAGGATGCATGTGCACAGGGTGGCGGGCCAGGGGCATCATGGGCCTGGGAAAGGGGAGCCCAACCAGGCAGCAAGGGGAAAGGCCGGTGGAGGAGGGAGGTGGAGGAGGCCTCCTTAGTCACCCCTCCCTGGCCAGGGCACCCGCCTCCAGGAGCCTGGGAGGGCAGGGCCACTGAGGGTAGGGGAACCCCACGGGGCCAGGAGGGGAGCCCCAGAGCGCTGAGGGGGGCCCCTCTGAGTCTGTCAGAGGGACAGTGTGGGCGGGGCTCTGGGGGCTGCGGAAGGTGCTCCTGCACCTCCACCATCCCATCCCCAAGGCCATGAGCTGGGATTCCCACGGGCTGATGACTCACCCCTCCGCCCTTCCCCCCAAACAAAGCCTCTTTCCTCCTGGCAGGGCTTCCAGAGAGGGCTTTGTTCCCCAAAAGTTCCCCACCGGGGGGTGGGGGGGAGGGGGGGACATGTCTCCAACATCAGACACCGAGGAGGGACCGGACCCGCTCAGATTCCAGGGGTCCCCCATCCCACCACAGGACGGAGTGAAAACCACAGAGAATAGATTATGAGGCAGGGGAACCCTCTTTTCCAGGCGCCCCCTCGCATGAGCTCGCATCACCCTCAGGCTCCTCACCTGCCCACCCACGGCCTCAGGGATGGGACCCGCCCCGGCCCGCAGCCTGTGGGAGCCGGGGCAGCAGGGGTACAGACCTGATGTCGGGGTAGCCCCCGATGAGCGCCTCCAGGTGCCGCTGGATATCGTCTTTGTAGGTCTCACCCAGGATGTCAGCCACGCCCGGGATCGCCTGGTCCAGCCACGTGGCCTCCGAGCCCTGCGGAGGCAGGGAGCCGCGCCTGAGCCTGTGGGCTGGCCACCTCCCCGGGACCCCCTTGCGGCCCTGCCTGCAGCCCCTGCGTAGTGCACCGGCGGCCTTCCCGCAGCCCCCACCGCGACCCTTCCTCGGGGCTCCGCCAGGTAGGCCTGCACCTTACAGGGTGCAGCTCAGGGTCTTCACGCCTCTGCTCGGAGGGTAAACTGAGGCCCAGCCGGAAGTCCGGCCTGGAGTCAGACCAGCGGCCGGGTGAGGGGTGGATGTGTCGGGAGGAGGCCCTCTGCTCCAAAGGCTGGAGGTCGGGGTGGAGGAAAGGCCTCCCACAGCCCCGTGCAGTCAGATGCAGTGTCGGCCCTCGCTCTTGGAGCCCCACAAAATATATGTAAATATATGTAAATGTATGCAAAGCGCCGCTCCGGCCCCGCCCCTCTCGCAGCAACCCAACTGCAGCGAAGAGCCCCGCGGAGGGGAGCCGCTCACCAGGCCCCGGAAGGTGTCCCCAATGGCCTGGGCGTCCAGGCCCATCTTCTGGGAGCCGGTCAGGCGCTCGGCGCCCCGGAACCGCTCGCGAGGCCTCAGCGCCTGGGCCAGGTACTCGCGGACCACGTAGCGGTGCGCCTCCTGCAGGGTCTCCTGGGCGGGGCGGGTCAGGGTCAGGGTCAAGGTCAGGGTCCCGGGCCTGGCTTTGGGCAGGAACCCACCAGGGCCACGCTCCTCCCAAATACCTGCGCGCGAGGTGGCGCCACGCGCTCCAGGTGGCCGGCGAAGGCCACCACCTTGTCCATGAGGGGCTGCAGCGTGTCCTGCGTCAGCCAGGCCTTGGTGCACAGGAGCCTGAAGAGCGGCTGGGCGAGGACAAGGGGGGCTCTTCCCACTGTGCCCGCCCAGCCACTGGGCCTCCCCTGGAGCCATGCGGGGCTCCTGACAGCCAGGCAGGGAGGCCAGTCTGTCAACAGGAAGAAACCCTGGGGGTCTCTCTGACCCCCTTCTCCCCGCGTAGGGTGCCCCGGGCCTCCCTACCAGTGATGCACGGGGCTTTCCCAGGGGCTCGGGTTTGGGTTGGAGCCTGCAGCCAGGTCTTGCTGGGTAAGGGGCCTGGTTTCTTTTTTATTTGCTTTTATTTTTATTTTTTTAAGTGATAAAGTTTTTTAAAATATATTTTTTTATTGATTTCAGAGAAGAAGCGAGAGAGATAGAAATATCAATAATGAGAGAATCATTGATCTGCTGCCTCCTGCACACCCTCTACTGGGGATAGAGCCTGCAATCCGGGCATGTGCCCCTGACCACAATCGAACCCAGGACCCTTCAGACTGCAGGCCAGCACTGAGCCAAATCGGCTAGGGCTCTTTTAAAATATATATATACATATATATATAATATATGTATATTATTGATTTCAGAGAAGAAGGAAAAGGGAGAAAGAGAGAAACATCAATGAGAGAGAATCATTGATCAGCTGCCTGCTCCAGGCCCCACACTGGGGATCAAGCCTGCAACCTGGGCATGTGACCTGACCCGGAATCGAACTTTGACCTGGTTCTTAAGTCGATGCTCAACCACTGAGCCATGCCTGCCAGGCAGGCCTGGTTTCTTGACCTACAGTCTCCAGGAAGTAGCGACTGACCATCCCTGCCCAGCTGGGACCTTGTCTGGGTCACTTGCCCCACCCCACCCCTGAAACTGCCCCTGGAGTAACGAATGCTGTGACTTGGGCCCCAGGGCCCAGGGGGCACTCACTGGGTGTGGAAAGTAGGCAGAGAGGGCCCGTGCCACTCACCTGCACATTGTGCTGCAAACCCTGGAGCAGCCGCTTCTGGAAGGTGCAGGTGGCAGCCACGAGGGGCTGCTCCAGCTCCGTGAAGGCTCCTGGGAACCTGGCCAGTAGGCTGGTCCTGGGGAGGGGCCAGGACAGGTTACAAAGTAGCAAGGGTGCGGGACAAGGCCCGGCGTGCAGTCATGCGGGCTAGGTGCCATGCAGCTTCACTCCCTTAGACTGCAAAGGGCCTAGGACACACAAGGTAGTAACCCTGGGAGCAGAGCCAAGTGAGGGGACAGCACCAAAGCCCCAGGAGCCAGTCATGGAAGCACAGTTCAGGGGCACGGGCGTGGCCCATTGCACACAGAGCTCCCCTGCGGCAGCTCTAGGCCAACCCGCCATCCCTCCGGGAGAGTGCAGCCCAGCCCAGCCTGGACCAGGGGCCCTTCTTGGAGCCTCTGACCGCCTCCCTGCAGGTGCCAATGCCCATTTCAGTGTGGAGGCAATTGAGGGCCAGGCTATGCCCAGGCCCCAGTACAGGGACACAGAAGGGCGGGCTAACATGCCATCAGGGGCTGGACCAGGGGCTACCTGCCCACCAAGGTGCAGAGAATGTTCCCTGGGGCCGCCCGGACAAGCCGGACCCAGATTAGAGACAAGAGAGTGGTCTCATTGTGGTCTTGGTTTGGATTCAGACAGGCCTGGTTCTGAGTCCGGCTGCAGCACGTACTGGCTGCAGACAATAGACAAGTGGCATTTCTTTCCTAAGCCTCTCCTTTCCATCTGTACATGGGGACGCCACCCTCGGGATGAAAGGCACCAGGTGGGTAAAGCCCTGGCACATCACAAGGGTTCCTGAAGCCACTACGCACAGGCCCTCGAGGGCACTGAGTCCCAGGGAGCAGTGGTCTGACCTCCACGGGGCAGGTCAGGAAAGGAGGCGCAGAAAGCGGAAGAGACTCATCTCAAGGCGCACAGCCCAGCCCGCAAGTGGCCGAGCTGGGATCTGAACCCGGGGCTGCTCAGCGTCTGCGTCCACTGTTGCTGGCTGCCCTGCAGCCGCTGGTGCCTCCACAACGGAGCACACTGAGCCTTGGCCGAGGGTTGAGGGCACAGAATGGGGCAGCACTGCCAGCCCAGAGGGAGGGCCAATGGCTTCTGGGGCAGAGGGACCCCGGCCCCACTCCCAGCACAGCCCCGCTTCCCAGAAAAGGGCGTGTTCTAAAGAGAACGAAGGCTGCTGGGATGCAGGGAGGAAAGAAATGGAGCCCACAGTGGCAGGATGTGGACCGGATTGGCAACAGACAGAGACCGGCGGCTCGAACTTCTCAGCCTCTGCTCAGCCTTGGAACTCTCCGCATCTCTTCCCGGAACTCGGCTCCGCGGTGCCCAGGCGGCCTCCCGGGAATTCCCCTTTTTGCAAATTTGTCTCCTTTGCGTGCGCCTTCGGTGCCCCGATTTCCAGAGCTCGCGCGCCCCCTGCTGACCGTGCTGGGCACCGCGCCGAGGAGGAGCGGGAGACCCACCTGAGCTCCTCGCAGGCGTTGATGTTGGCGCCCAGGTGCGGCTCGCTCACCGCCTCCGACTCCAGAAAAGTCTTTTCAAACCTGTGGGCGGGGTACGCAGAGGCCTTGGGGAGCCTTCCTGGCCGCGCTAAGACCCGGGTCCTCCCTCCCTTCAGAACCACCCTCCCCTCGAGTCCCATCCAAGCTTCGGGGCCTTGGGATGAGGCCCCTCCCTCCCACGTGTCCGGACCTCCCACTCTGAGCAAACAGGATGGGCTCTCCCCCGGGGAGACACCATCCACACCGGCCTGACCACTACCCCCACCCGCCCTGGCCGAGGATGGCCCGCACCTGGGCAGGAAGAGACCAAGCGCCCGCGCGCAGATCCGCAAGGTGGTGGCCTCCAGCTCCGCGGAGATGGCCCCCGCCGCCTTCACGTGCTCTGCCACCAGCTAGGAGCGAGGCCACGCTCTGAGCCGGCCTCTGAGCCCTGGACCCCCAGGCCCCAGCTAGTGGCTCCAGCCCGCCCTGCTGTCTCACATCTGGGCTCCAGCTTCCAGCCGCCTCAACGTGGAGGCCAACCCTCCCAACGCCCCACACCACGGCCAACTGGGAGCTGTGGCCTGGCGTTCCCTGCCTGGCCATGCGACCAGGGGACCCCATCCCGCCCCACGTGGGCCTTCAAGCTCCCGTCTGAGTGGGGGAGGGGGTACTGGATTTTATAGCTTTGGGTGTCCCTACTCCCAAACACAGGTCCCCTCCTCAGCCCCTCCCGGGCCGCACCATGTGGATGTCGATGGACAGCGACGAGTGGTACCGGCCTTGCAGCACCTCTGGGTCCACGGCGGCTGCCCAGCGGCTCTGCTCCAACTGCAGGATGCTCTCGAAGCAGCTGGCGATCTTGGTCTGGGGGGGTGGGAGGAAGAGCGGGGGGAGGGCGCGGTGAGACCCTGCCGGAAGGAGATCGGGTGTCCCCTACTTCAGGAGCCGCACCGCGCGTCCTTGGGGACAAGGGCCACCTCGCCAGGGCTCAGGCCGCGGGGAGCCTTGGATTGCTATCCTGGGCCGCTGGAGCGCTGAGCGTACGCCCGCCCCCTGCTGTCTAGCCCCGCCCCCTATAGTCTAGCCCCGCCCCCACCGTCTAGCCACGCCCCTCCTCACCTCTAGGAAGCTGGTGTAATCGCTCTCCAGTTGGGCCCACACTTCTGGGGCCAGGAGCGGGGGCAGCGGCTCCGTGGACAGAGTCAGGTCCGGGGCGCCCAGGAAATTAGGACTGGAAGGCAGGAGGGGGTGATGAGGCAGCGGCTGCCCCCCACCCCACGCCCCTCTGGCCGGGCTCAAAGAGTAACACTATCACCACCATCACCGCAGGGCCCCAAACCTGAGTCTCCAATCACACATTCCACCCCGTCCTCCAACCTCAAGCTTCACCCCCAAGCTTCTCCCCCAAGCCGGGCTTCCTGGCACCGGCCCAATCAGCTGTGTGCGCACAGAATGCATAGGAACGGCTTCCACATGGACCTTGGCCAGGCTGCCTCGGAAGTGACCTCTACCCTCATGGTCGGAGTACACCCCCAACGGAGCTCTAAGCGCCCCAGGGCCACGCAGCTCAGGCACCTGTCGCTATCCAGCCCACCCCAGGGAGGGGCCAGTGTCTCTCCGAGAACCCGTACCGCGCCCAGGACCCTCCTCCCACGCGCTCTCCGGCTGTGGGCTGCGGGCGCTCAGCGCAGAGGCGACCTGCCCATCACACTGCAGAGCCGGGGGTGGTCGGCCTGTGCCTGCTCCTTCGGGGCATCCAAAGGAGAGCGTGCGGGTAACAGCCCACCCACGCCGAGCAGCGGGAGCCCGCCGCTGTGTGCCGCCTGGAGGTGCCCTTCTCTACGTCACTTACTAGTAGAGGCGCCCTGGGGACCAGCAGAGGCCCTCTAGGGGGTTCCCCGCCCAGGTAGGAGTCCCCCCGAAGCTCTCCAGTTTTGGGAGCCGGCGCCTGGGTGGCCCCTTGTGAGCACACCATGGCCTAGAGCCGCAGGAAAGGATGCCAGAGGCCTGCGGGACTCTCACCAGCCCCGCCCAGGAAGAAAAGGGAGGGGGAAGGGGCCCGCCCCTCTGTGCCGCCCGGGACCCTCACCTGCCATAGACGTTGGCGGCCCAGTCCAGCAGGATGTAGAGCTGCTCGCAGCCGCGCGCGTCCCGCGCGAGCTCCTGGAGGCGCTGGGCCACAGCGCCGTGGTAGGCGCGCAGGTAGGTCTCCCAGGCGGGGAAGCCGGCGGCCGCGTACGCGGGCTGCACCTCCAGCCGCACTTTCTGCAGGTCGCGGCGAACCAGGCCGCCCAGCTCGGCCAGCAGGCGCGCCAGGCCCGCGGCCTCCCCGGCGCCCGCCCGCTGCACGCGCTCCCGCGCGCTCCGCCGCACCTCGTCCTCCCAGAGCTGGCGCCAGCGGCGCGGCGTGCGCAGGAAGTCGCCGTCGGCGGGGGGTCCCGGGTGCGCCTCCTCTTCGGCGCGCACGACGCGGGCCAACTCGGCCAGCGCGTCCGCGGCCACGCCGTCGGGGCCCAGCGTTTCGCGCACGATGGCGCGGATCTCCGCGGCCAGCCCGTCGTAGTGCAGGCACACGTCCATGGCCCGCCGCGCGAAGCCCGTGGGGTCCCGCTCAAAGGTGTGCGACGCTTTCTCGGCCACCAGCCGCGTCTCCAGGCGCTGCAGCTGTTCGAAGGCCACCAGCAGCTGCCACTCGGTGATGAGATCCGCCACGGACTTGCCTTTTCGCCAGGAGGCAGGAGAGGGGCAGTGAGGGGACCCCGCGAGCCTGTAGCCCCCAGTCTGACCCCGGAGCGGCGCTGCCTGGTCCCAGAGCTCGGCTGAAGGCCGCTCCAGGAGCAACATCCCCAACTGCCGGAACCCCCTGAATCACGTTTGAAGAGACAGAACCCCAGGCACAAGCCTGGCTGCAGACGCATGTGGATCAGCCCCTGCCCCCCACCCCCCACCCCCCTCCGCTCCCGCCAACCCAGCTCTGCTGAGCCCTACCTGGGCCTCAAGTGCAGCCCCTCCTGCAGGTCCAGGGGTCAGACTGCAATGCCCAGGCTGCTGCCCCTGTGCTGCTCCTGCTCAGGGCCAGCCCCCTGCTCTGGGAGCCTCTACTTCCCCCTGTGCCCCCCTTCAGGGCACAGCACCTGTGTGTCCTCTCCTGGGCCACCCCGGCCGCCCCTCCAGGCTGCCATGGCTCCCTGCAGGCTCTGTGACCCGTGGCCTAAGAGGGCAGCGCCTTGTCCATCACTAGTTCGGCCAGGAGCCAGGGAGGCTGGAAGAGGCCAGGGCTCTGGAGCCGCAAGTCTGGATTCCAGTGCCATTTCTCCCGTCCCAGCTGTGAGGCATGAGAGTCACTTCATCTCTCTGAGCCTCCCTCTCCTGCGCCCACAGGAAATGCCAGAGGAATTTAAAATGCAGCTGTGCGGGGGCAGGGGTTGGGGGGCTGGGGAGAGCCTGGCCGGCCCTGGGCTCCGCTGTCCGCCCTCTGGCCTCAGTCCCCCCCCCCCCCCCCCCCCCCCCCCCCCCCGGCTTTGTGCTGTTGGTGCCGCCCTCACCTGCCTCAGATTCCAGCTCCTCCGGCTCCTCCCTGGGGGATGCCTGCTGGCCAACGCCGTCAGTGGCCCTGGAGAGCTCCTCGGGGCCGTGGCCTGCCCCTGGCCCAGCAGTGGCCTGGTCCTGGTCCACGGCCGGCCTGTGGTCCTTGGAGCGTCGCAGGGACCGGAACAGGAAGCGGGAGCTGCGGCGGAGCAGGCCTGGGTCCTCCTCCGAGGCCCGGCCCGTGGCCCGCTGGCTCACCCGGGAGAAGGCCCGCTGGAAGGCGCCCAGGCCTGGCATCAAGGCCTCGCGCTGGGCGCTGGGCCCTTCCCCGCTGCTTGCCCGCCGAGTGCCCGGCACTGGGGTCGGTGGCTCCCCAGGCTCCTTGGGGCTGTGCAGCTCCAGCGCAGCGGCCACCGTCCGAGGTGCGGTCTGCATGGCAGCAGCAGGAGAGCTGGGGACAAAGCGGAAGCACAGGGGGCCTGAGGGTGCCCAGCCATGGGGAGCGGGACAGAAGCGTGTGAGCGCCCGGTGGCGCCTGGCAGGGCCCAGTCGCGTGGTCAGGGAAGCTTCCCCCAGGAGGAGAGTCCTGGGCTGTCACAATGGCGTGTCACCAGGCAGCTCTCAGGCCAGTGCTGTCTGTGCCAGGCTGCAGCCAGCGCAGAGAGGTAGACAGCCACTTCCTCCAGGCAGCCCCCCTGACACTCCTTCCAGGGGTCTCCCCCAGGTGCCCATCCTCACCGCTCATACAGGCCAGACCCTCCAGCAGAGGTGGAGAGGGGAAACGGGCAGGCAGGTCCTGGGGCCCAGCCCGAGCCACAGTCCCCTGGGCTGCACCCAGCAACCACATCCAGGACTTCCTAGACCTCAGGTCCTCAGGCCTAAAATGCCAGCCACCACCACAGCGTTCGCCGCCCCCCAGGCCTCAGCTCACCCCCATTCGGCCTGTCAGGCCTAACTGCTTCTGCTCAAGGGGCACTCAGACTCTCTTGGGAGCCCCCCTTCCCAGGGGGAGTCAGAATCAGAGGGAGGAGGGGTCAGCTTGTGGGCATTGGAGGAGGCAGCTTATCGGGGACTTGCAGCCAGCCGGGGGAGGTGGTGGGAGGGGCCCTGGTCTATATTTAACTAGGAGCTGGGGGTGCCCAAGGCCGTTTCTCACCCATTACATCTGCCCCCATAGCAGGTGAGGAGAGGGGCCCTAGGCTCTGGGGGTACAGATCAGAGGCTGGCCCTGCACACCCAGGCCCCCCAGGCTCTGGCACATTCCCTTTCAGCCAGCATGGCTGTGCTTGGCTTTCGGGCTTTAGGTGAAGCTCTGGGTGGGAGAGGAGAGAGCCTTTTCTGCCGGCTGGACAGCTGGACGGGAGGTCCCAGCAGGGGTGTGTGGAGGGTTTAGCCTCAGAGAAACTGGGGCAAAGGAAGGACAGGACCTCCTGAAGTCACTGACCAAGAGGCTGAGCCCCAGCTCATTCCCAGCTCCCACCCCCCACAGAGGCCAGCTGAGGGCCAGCACCCGGTCCTTGGACATCAGGCAGGAACAGCCTCTCCCCAGGCCCTCACCCACCCCCATCCAGGGGCCAGCAGAGACCTACCTTCCTTTCGCAGAGGCTGCGGGCAGCTGGCAGGAGGCCCTGCTGAGGGAGGGGCCGGCCAGGTGATTGATGGAGCCTTGTTGGCCACGCCCCGGCCACAGGTCACCGTCCTCCCTGGTGCCAGAGCTCAGCGACCCTGCCTTGACTCAGACCCACCCACACAAGGCAGGGAGCATCGCCACAGGAGCCGGGTCCCCTGCTCTCCCCACTCCCTGGTGCCCCTCAGCACCCAGCAGGGGCAGGCGTGGCGATGAGGACCGTGCCAGCTGGCAGAGGGGCCCAAGGTGCGGGCAGCTCCCAGATGCAGGAGGGGGTCAGACTTGAAGGTCTCCCCGGAGCCTAGAGGCAGATTCGGGGGGGGGGGGATGGGGTGTTGTAGTAATATATAGAAATGTTTAAAAATGTCTAAAAATGTGAAAGAAGGTTTTTAAATGTTTGAGTTAACTTTCCTGAAGTTCGAAGTGTAATATTAAGGACACATACGCCACTATCCTGAACGTGTGTATCCCTTAGATAAGGAATTGAACTTCGATTACTGACTTAGAGTGACTTACTATAATAGACATAGGTTCGCCTGTGTAATTGCTGATTAACGCTTGTAACCCTGACGTAGCTATAAGATAAACACCTGGACTGCGGTGGGTGCGAACAGGCTGTAAAAATGAATCCCCCGAAGAGACCCCCCTTGATCATCGCTTGACAAAAGAGCTTTGTAGTCGCGATTGCTTTGATCCCTGCACTGCACTGGTGGCTTCGACAGCTGGAAGTTTACCTTCGCCGATCGCCTTCAGTTTTGGGTGCAGTTCCCTCCCCATTCCTCGGGGCCTCGGATCTCCGATCTGGATCTCCGTGCTACACGCAACGCCCCCTGAAACCTGAAACTCCTGACCTGACTTGCCAGTCAGCCCCCAGAGGAAAGCCATGTTTTGGGGTCCCGCTAAGCCTGTACCCACAGCGCCAGGAGTTTTGTGAGTCACAGTGTGCTGTGTGCTGATAAGCTTTATGCCCACTGCAATGTTAAAAGAATAAATTGCGTGTGAATTGCAACTGTAACTATTTGTGTGGCATAATTCCTCCGGCAGCCATAATGATCTATACCGGTGGTCGGCAAACTGCGGCTCAGCAAACCGTGGCTCGCGAGCCACATGCGGCTCTTTGGCCCCTTGAGTGTGGCTCTTCCACAAAATACCGACTTCTGCAAATGGGCCACGAAGTTTCAATCGCACTGTACATGCGTGCCTGCACGTGGTATTTTGTGGAAGAGCCACACTCAAGGGGCCAAAGAGCTGCATGTGGTTCGCGAGCTGCTGTTTGCCAACCACGGATCTATACTAATAAAAGGGTAATATGCTAATTAGACTAGGTCAACCGGCCATCTTCCGGACAGACGTCCGACTTCCTTCTGTACAAAGCCAAGGGAGAGGTGGTTAGGGGTGATCAGGCCAGCAGGGGAGGGCAGTTGGGGGCCATCAGGCTGGCAGGGAAGGTCAGTTGGGGGCCATCAGGCCAGCAGGGGAGTGGTTAGGTGGTGATCAGGCCTGCAGAGGCAGTTAGGGGCGATCAGGCAAGCAGGCAGGAGAGCGGTTAGGAGCCAGCGGTCCCAGATTGCAAGAGGGATGTCTGACTGCAGGTTTAGGCCCCATCCCTGTAGGATGGGGCCTAAACTGGTAGTCAGACATTCCCTGAGGGGTCCCGAATTGGAGAGGTTGCAGGCCGGGCTGAGGGATACCCCCCCCCTTCCCATGCACGAATTTCATGCACTGGGCCTCTAGTACTAATATAAGGTCAGGTGAAAATGCCTACTCCTGGCCCTGCCAGCTCAAAGGAGTCTTTTTGCTGGCAACTACTTTAAACGCCTGAATATCTGCACGGTTAAAGCTTATTTCAAGGGATGCCTTGGATAAACGCCCCTCTTCCTCGGACAATGGGGCAGCTGGGGGTGGTCTCGTGGGAGGTTACTCGGGGCCCAGCCTGCTCAAATCAGAGCTGCAGCACAGGCCCATCGGGCTCAGCCAGTCCCCCAGCCCTGTGGCCCTGCTCCTGCAGCTTCCCCAGCCATTCCTGACCTCGCTGAGGCACAAGGCAGCCGGTCACTCCCCTACTCTAAGCCCCACAGAGGCTCCCACCGCTCGGGCCATGCCCCAGCCCGCAGCCTGGCATCTGAAGCGCAGCATCGGGGAGACCTTCAGCCTCACCTGCAGCGCCCTCACCTGCACCCACAGCTCTGGCTGTGGAGCCGTTGGACTGTGCTGCACCACCTGTCGGCTCAGGGGCACTTGGGACTGTCCCCTTCTACTGGCCTGAGAGCCTCTGAGCACCAGCCGCCTCCCCGTAACCCCGGAGCCAGCCTGGAGGAGGAGTGCACCCGCAGTGTCAGGTCGCCCCTGCCTGGCCTGCCTGGGCTCCACGGTGGGGCCTGCTGGGCTGGACTCTGCGGACCCCACCTTGGCCCTGCCCCGCACTGGCCTCCGCGCATCCCTAGGGCATCTCTCTGGCTCCCTGCCCCATTGCCCTCCGTGTCCAGAGGCCCAGCTTCAAGGCCCGGGAAACCCAGGCCCAGCCTGAGCCCTGGTCCCACACTCCCCAGGTCAGGCCAGCACAGCTGCAGAGCCAGCGAGGGGCGGGGGGCGGGGGCCGTGGCTATGCCACCCAGGAGCCATGGTCATTGGGAGCTCCCATCGGGTGCCACCCAACTGTGACCAAGAAGCCAGGCCTGGGCTTCCTCCCTTCCCTACCCCAGCCTCAGCATCCACCCCTGTTCCTAGAACTGCCCTCCCACCCTCCTCATCTTCTGTCAGCGCCCATCCCACCCCCAACCTCCCACCTCCCTGGGCTGAGCCATCACCCACCCTTAAAAGCTCCACACCAGCCACGGGAAGCAGGCGGCTGCTTGCACCCTGGGCCGTACCCCAGGGCGACTGTCTCCCCCCCCGTCACCTCCCACCTGCCATCCCCCATCATCTGGTCACAGGTCCTACTTGGATCCTTTCTCCTCAGAGCAATTGGTGGAGAGAAGGGGGGCGGGGGGGATCCTGCCGAAACACAAACCTCCCTTGAAACCCTTCCTTGTAAGCTAAGCTAAGAGTCTCCTAAAAATAAGACAGGTGTGTTCTCCCCATACTACCCCCCATGTGTCTGTTAACGCTATAAGGCAGTGGTTCTCAACCTTCTGGCCCTTTAAATACAGTTCCTCATGTGGTGACCCAACCATAAAATTATTTTCGTTGCTACTTCATAACTGTCATGTTGCTACTGTTGTGAATCGTCATGTAAATATCTGATATGCAGGATGGTCTTAGGCGACCCCTGTGAAAGGGTCGTTCTACCGCCAAAGGGGTCACGACCCACAGGTTGAGAACCACTGCTATAAGGCAAGAAAAAGAAGAGGTAGAAAAATTGGAAAGACCTGCTAAAACCATCATTATTCGTAGGAGATATGATCGTCTGCTTAGAAAATAGCTTTCCTGTACCCCAGAAAAACCTGTGGGCTCCCCTCGATAGCCACAAACACATGAGACCCTCGGGGCTGCCATCACTCAGGGAAGCAGACTCTCCTTGGCTGGAGCTCAAGCCCCTCTGGCTTCCTCCCCACTCACCACCTCTGAGCTCAGAAGCACTCACCTCTCCCCCACCTTTGCACAGGCTGCGCCCTCTGCCAATAGTGACCTCACCCCCACCTTCCCCAGCTGCCAGCTCCTTCAAGGCTCAGCACAAGTGACTCCTCCTCCAAGAAGCCTTCCTGGAGCAGCTGAACCGCAGAGCGTGGTCAGCACCTCCCGCTCTGAGCTGGTCTGGCCCTGGCATACCTTCTCCAGTGACTAAAGGACAATGACAGGGTCTGGGGCACCTCCCCTCTAACCAGGACCCCCTCAGGACAGGGGCTGGGTCCAACCCACTGGGCAGGTGCCCAAGGAAAACAGATAAGCAATCTCAGGCAGGAGCGTAAGCCCGTGGGTGTGCCCACACTTCTGTGTGGGCCTACGTGTGTCTCCTCGTGTGCACCTCTGATCTAGAACGTATGTGCCTCCGGCCATCTGCGAGTGCTCTCCCCGAGTCCGTGTGTCTGTCTGCGCCTGCATGCCTGTCTTTATGTCCCTGCCTGTCTGCCTGTGTGTGTCCACTGTGACTTAGCTGGCGCGCCGGCCTGGGCTCCGGGCAGAGCGGAGGCCTGGAAGGCCACTGGGAGGCCCGGAATGGTACTCAGTCCCTGAGTCCCCGCCCACCGGCCACGGCACCCCTGTGACCCTCCTGCTCCACCTGCAGGGGACATACCTGCTGAGGACGGAGACACTGGGCCCTGACGGGACAAGCCACCAGGAGAGGCTCTGAGCGGGCCCTCAGAGCCGGCCGCAGTGAGGCCTCTGGCAGCCAGGCAGCCAGAGCCAGTGACCAACAGCTGGGACTTCCCAGCTGAGGCCAGCAACCCGCCACTGCCTTGCCCCCTGCTTCCCCCCAGCCCCCCTCCCCCCCATACTTTCACTTTCAGAAACATTCCAGCCCTTCCTTCCCAGCGCAATCTCTCCAACCTTTGAGTCCAGCAAGCCCAGGGCTCAGGCTGAGGTTCAAGGCCCAGGAGGCGGGCTCCGGAGCAGTGGACGCCGCTGGGGACAGCTCTCCCTGCCAGCTCCTCCTGCGGTCAGCCCCGGGCCAGCGGGGGACCCCAGCCCACTGCTCCCTCCAGGACAGAGGTGCCAGCACCAGGCCTGCCCGCCAGGCTCACCCCAGGGGCCCTGCCTGAGAGCCAGGAGAGCAGAACCGTGGGCCCGGCTGGCAGGGTGGGGGGCACAGTGACAGCACTGGGCGCCCTGCGAGCCACGCGCCAGCACAGAGGGTGCGGGAGCTGGAAGGGGAGGCTCCAGGGCTGAGGAGGCGGCTCCCTGGGCAGGGAGGGGTCCACCTGGGAGCCGTGCGTGGGGCAGGCCCGCTCCTCCCAGGCTCAGGCTGAAGAGCTTTGTGGGGAGGGTCACTGAGACTTCCCAGAAGAAGCCGGCCCCACCCTGCTGCGGGGGATTCCGCCGCGAGCGGCCCGGAAAAAAACTTAGGGAAAATCCAGGGAGGACAGATCCAGGCCTGTCCCACCAGGGAGGGGACAAAGCGGGTGCTGGGAGAACAGACAGGCTGTGGGCTGGGGTCCAAAGGCCCTCCAACACAGACAGTTATTTCTCCCCGCTCTGGAGGCGGGAGGGTGGGCCCCAGGTGTGCGCAGGCTGGTGTCTCCTGAGGCCTCTCCCCCCGGCTTGAAGGTGGCCGTCTTCTTCCTGTGTCCTCGCGTGTCCTCCCTTCTGTACGTGTCTGTGTCTCCTCTTCTGATAAGGACACCGGCTGTTGGGTTCGGACCCCGGCTGGCCTCATTGTAACGGAAGCATGCCTAGAGACCCTCTCTAAGTGCAGGCGCCTCCTGAGTGACGGAGGCCTAGGGTCTCAGCAGAAGACTGTCATGAGAGCGAAATCCAGCCATAGCAGATCGGAAGGCACCTGGGCTGCCGGAGCGCCTCTGCCATCGGCAGGAGGGCCCAGTCGGGGGCAAGTTGCCAGCACCTTCCCTGGGAAGCCCTCTGTTTACTATGGAGCCGTTAGCCCCCTGAGCCCTGGGTTCCCCTCTGTGAAGTGGGGTCCTAAGAGTCCCAGCTCAAGCCCCTGGGGCACCCAGCTGGCCTCCCATTCCCTGCATCTCTCAGTCAGAGACGGACAGATGGGAGGGGCAAGCACAATCCCAGAGACTGGAGGTGACTTCCCGGGGCTGCTCAGTGGGGTCCTGGGGCAAGTCTGTCCTGCTGGGTGCCCTGTGGGCAGGTGACCGCTGCCCATGCTGCACTGGGACACCGACTCAGAGAAGCACAGGGACCTGCTCACGGCCACACAGCTGGCGAGAGAGACCAGGCCTCCAGCCTAGGTGTCCGCCTGGGAAAACGGGGCCTCCCCTGGGGACAGACCCTGGGGGACCTCAGTCTGACCCTCCTGCTCCCTCGCTCACTGGGCGCGTCCTGGGACCTCCACCCAACAGACAGGTCCCTGCAAAGCTGGTGGTGCCCAGGGCCTGCGATGGCGCCTGCACTTCTCCCCAAGTCCCAGCTGCACCCACATCTGCCCAGCCCGAGGCCGGCCTTCAGCCAGAGGCTGTAATGCGCCTTCTCTCCCATTTCCACGTTGCTCCCCCAGCATTCTGAGTGGAATCCTCTGGCAAAGCCGCTGGTCTCAGGGGAGCCTCCGCCAGGGCTGGTCGGGGATGGCAGGCAGAGGTCGCGGTCCAGACGCTGGGCTGAGCCCTTGGGAGAGGCCCTTCTGACTCTGAGCCCTGTACTCCGCCATAAAGCAGGGCTGCTGTGGGTCTAATGGGTTCGCCTCCGTGGAGGGCCTGGTCCCAGAGGGGAAGGGCAGGACACGGACCTGCAGCACCAGTGCCTGTCTGACCTCGTGTTCCTGGGAAGCCAGGCTCTCCCCGCAATGCAGACGCCACGCGGCAGATCCCACCCGCCCTGCCGCCGGCTCGGGGCGGAGAGCAGGAGGCCTGGGCTCCATCCTCGCCCCTAACCGTCCGCGGACCTTGCGGAGCTTCCCTCTCCCCAAGGTGGATACCGCAAACACGAGGAGGCCCATCCGGGAGCCCAGGGGGCAGTGACGGGGCGGGGCGGGACGGGGTGGGGCGGGGCGGGGCTTACCCATGGGCGGGGCGTCCTCGCGGGCACCGCCCCCGACCTTTACCGGAGAAGCGGGAGGTGGTGGTGGTGGGCGGGGGCCCTGCTGGGCTAAAGGCGCCGGTGGGGTGGCTGCGGGCTCCTGAGCTGTTCCGGGGAGCAGAAGACGGGGTAGAGATGCTCTGCCCACCCCCACTGGGCTGCCTCCCTGGGTCTGCACCCCCTCCTCCCAGCTCGCCGGGCATGGGGAGCTCCAGAGTGGCGTGGTGGGCACCGGCCCGCTTGGGTCTCGGGCGCACCTGGGATTGCGAGCTCAGCTCTCCGTCGCTGTGGGACCGCGGGAAAGTCAGGTCTAAATGAGCTGGGAGGGTGAGGATGAAATCTCTGCATGTGGCACCATTGCCCACCCCCGTGCCGCATGGGGAACCTGGAAACCACGCCGCTCCCTCCGTGCCTTGCCCTATATTCCCAGTGTAAGCAAGTCCAGCAGCACTTCCTGGGGAATGTCTACCCCTTTCCCACCCGCTTGGGGACCAGACCCCAGGGGCTTGAAGGACAGCCCCACCCCTCTCCCAGGCTGCAGGCCAGGGCCTGTGTGTGGGGCACAGGCGTCCCAAGGCTTCACTTAAAGAAGACCCCAGACCGCAGGCAAACTGGCACTTCCGCCTCCCACCTCTCCTGCATGTGGGGGTGGGGGTGGGGCGGGGTGAGCTATTTTTAGAAGGAAGGGGCAGGGAAAGGACCCCAGAACAGAAGGGCCTGTCTCCTGCCTCCCCAGGCGGCACACTCACCGGCCTGTCCCACCGCCTGCGCCTGTGTGTTCTGTGGGCTGACATTTATGCCGCGCTTTCCCTGCTAGCCCTGAGGCTCCTCGGCCTCGTGGTCAGGCTTGCTGAGGGCAGGGGCCAGGTGAGGCGGGTGGCACACCTGGGGAGTGGCCGGGCAGCGATCAGGTTTCAGCCCCCCAGCCAAGCTGACCCCTGTCCTGGTGCAGTGGGACAGAGCCAAGCGACAGTGAGGCTGGAGCCCATGGACAGACGGGACCCTCACTTCACGTGGCACAGGAAGAGGTGCCACCTCATCTCCCAGGTGGGCTCTGTGTCTAGCTGGCGGCTTCCCAGCCTCAGGGACCCCATTATAGCCTTCGGCACTTCCCTTCACACCTCAGTTACCTTCACTGTAAAATGGGACTTTGTAGGATTTCGGGAGATCCAGCCTGGGAGAGGGCGCCCACCCCCGGACCATTCCTCGCCCTGGTGCCCAGGGAGGAGGGACGTGAGCACTGACTCCTGCCCTCAGGGCCCCGCCAGGGCTGCAGGCCCCAAGGAGGGTGGCCGGTGAGTGAGGGAGCCGGTCCTGCCTGCCGCCTGGGCTGGGGCAGAGCAGACAGCCCTGGGCAGAGGCCCGAGGAGCCCACGCCACAGCCCCTGGGGAGCCCCACCCCCCGCCCTGGCCTTTGCCCCACACAGACACCCACGTGGTCTCTCCCAGCACCCGGCCTGGCCAGCCAGGGCTCAGAGCCGAAACCCTGACCCGAGAGGCCAGCAGCAGGACCCAGATTGTCCTCGGTCCCTCAAGTCCCCACTGTGGGTGCCACTCCCAGGAAATGCCTTTATTTCTGCTTCAAACCACAGAATAGGGAGGGGATGATTCCCCCCCTGACCCTGGGTGGGAGAGGGCGGGGCTAGGGGCCTGGCCAGAGGAGGTGAGTGGAGGCGCGGCCCAGCTTTATTCCTGGGGCTGGGGCCCTCCCAGCGGTCAGGGAGCAGTGGGACCCTCCCAGCGGTCAGGGAGCAGTGGGACCCTCCCAGCGGTCAGGGAGCAGTGGGGCCCTCCCAGCGGTCAGGGAGCAGTGGGGCCCTCCCAGCGGTCAGGGAGCAGTGGGGCCCTCCCAGCGGTCAGGGAGCAGTGGCGGCGTTGGCAGGGACAGCAGACTCTGGCCCTGGTCTTGTCCTATCCCTGGGCCGCGGGGCCTGGGCCTCGGAACTGGCACACTCACTGCCGGGGTGGCCTGGCACGTCCCCGGGTGCTCCTGGCAGGCTGGGCGCGGGGGCTGCGAGACAAGAAGGCCCCTGTTGGTGGGGCCACGCTCCTGGCAGGCTTGCAAAAAAAATGTGGGGGGAGGGGGGACTGCACCTGGAGGGGCTGGCCGCAAGTTCCCCCCGCGGGAAGGAGGGGTGCCGATGCGCACCCCTGGGCAGGGAGGAAGGTCGAGGTCAAGCTCTAGGAGCAGAAGCACCCCCTGCCCTGATTCCCACCCCGCCACAGAAAAAGGAGTGACAGATGAGTCCAGGGCAGACTTGGGGATGCCCCAGAACCCAAGTCCCACCCACAGAAGGGGGTGTCCTGGTGCTCTTCTGAGTGGAACCTGACAGAGGATGGGACGGTGTTGGGGGGATGGTGGGTTCTGGCGTGGACAGGCCCAAGCTTCAGGGGGCTGCTGTGTGGGTGTGTGGGGAGGGTGACACTCGAGGAAGGGGAGAGGGCAGGCAGGGCGCTAAGCAGCCCCAGCTGAGGCCAAGTTCATCTCCAAACCAGGCAACAGACCGCCCCCATCCCCCCCACCCTCCCACCTTCCCCCCCAGCGCATGCCCTCCACAGAGGCCCCACCACCCAGCACCCCCCCCCCCCCGCCCCGCTCTCCTGAGCCTCAGCTGGCTCCTGGCTGACCCTGCTCCCCTCACTGCTCCCCAGCCTTGGCCCCTCAGCCTTTAACCAGGCACCTGTGGGCAGGACAGGGCCTGCCATGGGCTGGCCCATCGCCCCACCTGGTGGGCACCTGGGCTGGGCCTGCTCGGCACCCGGCACCCGTACTCTCACCCCTTCCAAGCCCTAGTGGACAGCGCAAGAGGGAGGAAGGGGAGGGAGGAGATGGGCCTGGATGCTGAGGGGGGAGACCCTGCGGCCATTCATTCAGCAAGTGCTCGCTGCTCACCACCCTGCTCACCACCCTGTGCCGACCCGGCCCCCACAGTGGATGTAGAGACTCTGCGCAGGTGGGGGCGGGGGCCAGCGAGGCATGCAAGGCCAGGCAGCGCCTAGGCACCAGGCAGAGACTTACAGGGGGCTGCTGGGCGGGCGAGCAGGTGGAGGGTGGGGGCCTGCCTGCGGGGCGGGTGGGGAGGACACCTGCTCTGACTCCCTTTGGGGCACAGGCAGCCATCACTCACCGGCAGCAGCCTGGCTCTGCGGGGAACCCCTCTGCTCGCCCTCCGGGGGCCACCGCAGCTCCCCACTCTCCACAGCACCCGCCTCGGTGGGCTCCACCACGATGGAGGGCAGCCGCGGGCCCAGCCGAGGGCCCTTCTCCCAGGCACCCACCGCGGCCTGCGGGAGGCGGGCAGGGGTCAGCGCAGTGCGGGCCCTGGGCTCCCCACTCCCTCCCACTCCTGTGCTGGACCCTTGCACACACATCTTTGAGAGGGTCCCAGTCCCTCCTCCACCCACCCCTGGGACTGGGGCACTTGGCACTGTGGGTTGCAGCTCTCCTTGGGGCCCATTCCACAGGCAGGAGCCCGGGGCTGGCGAGGCCCCATCACCTGGTGACTGCACTCCCACCCGCCACCTACCCTGCACCGCCCCTTCTGGGGTCTTCCCTGCTGGTCCTTGGCCTCCTCCCTGCTCCGAGGAGCTGGGGAGCGGTTGTCATGGCGACCTGAGCAGCTCACTCCAGGCTCATTGTTCAGTGCCCACCAGAGTGTGCGGGCGCCTCCCACGCCCTCCGTGCCCTGGCATCTCCGCCTCCCATTCAAGGCCTTGGAGGTAGAGGCTCTGGCTGCCAGTCCACTGCGCACCTGCTCCGCCCTGCCAGACCCCCCCCCTCCCTGACCCCAGCAGCCCAGCTAGCCTGCAGGCCCCTCCATGCCCCTGCTCAGGCTGGTCCCTCCTGGAGCCCCCCCCCCACCCAGTGGGGTAGCAGGTGGTGCGCGGTCCACCTTCCCCAACCACATGAGAGCCATGAGGAAGGGCGGGAGCACACAGGCAGAGCTTTTCCAAACAGCCTGGCACCACCTGCCCTGTGCTCAAATGCCCACCCCTGTCCCCCATACTCCCGCCCAGACTCCTGGTTTGCACCAAGCCCCAGGGGACCCTGAAGCGTGAGAACAGGTGTCCCTGGGCTGGGCGGTCTGTGGGTCCAAGGAGCCTGGAGTAGCAGAGCAGGGACGCAGCCAACCCCAATGCCGGGCTGGGCTGCCCTGGGTCTTCCTGCTGGCGCTGCAGCTGTAGTCCCGGCTGTAAGGGCCCTCGGGGAGCCCTCCGGCCTGCGTTCCCCGCCTGCCTCCGGGAGGAGGAGGGGACAGGGTGTCACTCTGCCCTCAGGTGAAGGAGACCCAGGCAGAGAGCACGGAGCTCCAGGCCTGGGGTCCCCCTCTCTGTCCGCCCGGCCAGGGAGGGAGCTGGGTCTGCAACAGCACAGCGCCAGCAAGGAGAGCGCAGGGCCCTAACGGCGCTCCTGTGCAGGGAGCAGCCACACCTCCTCCCCAAGCCCAGAGCTGAGAGCAGGGCCCTGGCACGGCCTCGCCTGGCAGAGAACTGCCCTGAACATCAAGCCCTGGGGCCCGAGGGTGTGAACTAAGCCAGCGCAGCTCAGCCTCCCATCACTTTCTCCATCAGACTCCCCACCCCCTTGCAGGTGGGTAAACTGAGGCAGGCCCCAAGCCACGGGCATCCCTCCTGTCCCCTTAAGGCTGAGGACTGGCACCCCGGGCCCCAGGTCCATACCTTTCCAGCTCGGCCTCCAGCCCCTTCTGCTGGGCTGGGCTCGGGCACGCTGGGCGGGGGGCCACTCATGCTGCGGCCGCTGTGGGGCTGAGAGGACAGCGAGCAGACAGACGACAGACGTAACGACAGCGGCCTGCTGTGGCCAGAGGCTGGGTCCCCTCCCCGGGAAGCCTCGCACCCCAGCCAGGCCCGGCAGCGGGACCTCTGTCCCTGCCCCAGCCACCAGCGGAGGGCGCTGGGCAGCACCACGCAGTGCCCGGGGCTCCGAGGGCGGGCGGCAGGAGGGCTGAGGCTGATGCAGCCCTAAGACCCGAGAAGGCTTCCTGGAAGAGGGTCAGCTGACCTGAGGCGGGGGCTGGGCGAGAGGGAGCAGGCCAGCAGGGAGGAGAGTTCTGAGTCAGGAAACAGCGGGGAGGGGAGGGGGGAAAGGAGAGCGGAAGTGGGGAGCGGGGACCCTAATTGGCTTCTGAGACTGGAGTCTGGGAGCAGTAGGGCCAGGTTCAAGTCAGCCGGAGGCAAAGGCGCACCAGCCTCCGACTCTCCACCTGCACTAAGCCAGAGGGAGAAATGGGGTGGGCCCTGGCCAGCGGCTCAGTGGTTAGCGCACCGGCCCACGCACCCAAGCGTCATGGGTTCCATTCCTGGTCAAGGGCACGTACCTGGGTCGGGAGTCGGCAGTCAATGTGTCTCTCTCACACTGAAGTTTCTCTCTTTCTCTCCTCTCCCCTCCCCCCTTCCACTCTCTAAAAAATCAATGGGGGAAAAATATCCTCGGTGAGAATTTAAAAAACAAGGAAAAAAAGAGCTGGAGTGGGTCTGGCAGGCAGACGGCTCCCTTTGGCACTGCTTGGGAGGCAGCCAGGAACACAGGCAAGGGCAGGAGCGGGGGACTGGGCAGAGGGTGAGCGGTGATCAGCAGGGTGCCGTGTCCGGGAGGCCCAGCTGGTTGTGGGGAGGGGTCCTGTGGGCACCCAGCGAAAGAGGCGGGTGGGAAACGAGGTTTCTTTCAGCGAACACCCAGCTCAGGTCCCCTCTCAGGCCCCGTGAGCTGCTGGGAGGCGTCCTCGCTTGGTGGGAGCCAGCCACACCCACCTGCCTCCTCTCATCCCAGAGCAGGTGAGAGCCCCACCCCACCCCCACCCCCGCCCTGCTCCCAGGTCTGACCTTCCAAGGGAGCCCCGCCCAGGGGTCTCATCCCAGGAACCCAGCGCCGGCTGGGGCCCAGGCCCGGGAGGGACAGGCGTGAGAGGCAGGGAAGCGCCCCAGACGAGCAGAGATGGGCCCGCGCGGGGAAAGAGACCCAGAAAGGCATCCCGGTGGAGGAGGATGGAGACCCAGGTGAGAGCTGTCACCGTGGGGCCAGCCCGGGGCAGGCAGCGGAGGGCCAGTGCCCAAGCGCTCCCCCCGCGCCCCGCGCCAGGGTCCAGTGCCGGCGGGCACGGAGCATGGAAGGCTCCCAGCACCCCCACTTGTGCCCGTTGCCAGGTGTGTCAGGCCAGTTACGGGGTGTGGGGTGCACAGCCCCCGGGGCACTGCTCTCGCCCGAAGCCTGGCGTCCGGCGGCCACGAGCTCACGGGGGTCCCCGCGCCCTCCTCTCTCCCGGGAGCTCCGACTCAAACCCCCGTCCACCCGCTTCCCCTTCTCCCGCTCGCGCCGCCAGGGCGCACCGGGGCCTGGGCCGGGCATGGGCCGGAGGGCGCCCTGCTCCGCGCACACTCACCGCGCGCTGATGCGGGCGCCTGGGTCGCCACGCTCTGCTGGGCGGCTCTGCTTGGCGCTGCCTGCCCCGCGCTGCTCGCCCTCCCCCGCGCCCCGTCCCTCCCCGCCCCCCCCCCCCACGTGCTCCCCGCCCACGCGCTCGCTGGCCCGGCCCCTCATTCACGCTTGCGCCCCTGTTTCTGTCCTTGGGCTCCGCTCCCAGGTAGGACAGCGTCTGGCGTTATCCTCCCTTTGACAAGACCGCATCCCCCAGAACCTGATCCCCATCGCTTGAGATCCCAAGCGTCCAGCCTGAGGCTCAGGGCACAGACTTGGGTGGGGCCAGATGCGTAGAAAAAGGGCGCCTTCCAAACGCATGGAGTGGAGAGGACGCCGGGGAGCGGACGCCGAAGTGGAGGGCCAAGGTGTGTGTGTGAGTGTGTGTGAGTGTGTGTGTGTGTGTGTGTGTGTGTGCAGGCTTAGCCACACACCCCTCTTGTCTTCGTCTCCACCACATTCCCCAAAAGCAGCAAACAGCCCTGGGACATGGGTCCCACTCAGCTGGATGTACATCCCTGACACCTGAGAGCATAGTGCACCACCTCCATCTGCCCAGTTCCCCACCCTCCCACCTCCCAGCAACCATCCAACTTCCATTCAGCACCCACAACCCTCTTTCAGCATCCATTCATCCAACCACTGTCATCTACCATCCAACATTCACCCACCACCCACCAGGCACCAGCCATCATCCACCATCCACCATCCATTAACCACCCAATCCAGTCACCATCCACTCTCCAACCACCAGCCACCCATCATGCACCCATCCATTACCACCCACCACTTACCAGGCATTAGTACACTATGAAAATACCCATCATCCAGCATTCATTCACTCACCATCCATCCATCCATCCATCCATCCATCCATCCACCACCTATCCACACATTGTTCACTATATAACAACTTTCCATCAATATCTAACACCTATCTACCCACCTACCATCCATCCATCCATCCATCCATCCACCACCTGTCCACCCATCATTCACTATATAACAACTTTCCATCAGTATTTAACACCTATCTACCCACCTACCATTCATTTATACATCCACCACATATCTGGCTGCCAACGTTAATCTACCATCTCTCGGCTCCTCATTTATCTGGATTTACCCACCACCCATCCACGAGCCTCCATCCATTCAATCAGCCACAATTCATCCATCTACATTCACTCACCATCAGTCATTCGTAATCCCTCATCCATTCATATTTCTATGAACTACAATCCACCAACTACCTCCCTACCAACCACCTACCACCCAATCATCTTATTCCTATCTATCCATTCATCGTCCATCTCACAGTATCTTCTGTCTATCCATCCGCCACCCAGCTATAATTCACTAGTCATCCAAAACCCATTCAAGTGTCATCTACCACCCATCCATATTCATTTATTCTAGAAGATTTATGGAGTGCCTTCTATGTGCCAAGCATTATTCTAGGTGCTCAGGATAGAGTACACCATCCATCTATTCATTATTTGTGCATTATCCTCCATCCATTATTCACTATTCATTCAATATCCATCTTCATTCATTATCCATTCACCATCCACTTGCCATCTATTTCCTCCATTTAAATACTAAGCCATCTATTTGCCATATACCACTCACCACTTACTATCCATCCATCCCTCCACCATCTCCACCCCCCCGCCTTTCATGAATCCCTTTTCCAAGATATTTCCATGTATCAACCATCATCCATTAATCACCTAATGATCATCTATTCATCCAGAATCCATTATCTATTCACTGTTCACCTTCCATCTCCACTTCCACAGTACACATTCCATTACCCATCCACCTAGGAACCATCCATTTATTTGCCATCTATTCCCCCATTCATGCACTATCCAGCCACCAGATACTTGTCCACCATTCATTATCCACCCATCAATTGTGTATACATTCACATTTATCTCTCATCTATTTATCCATTCTCTATGGATAGATCCATCACCATCATCCACTGCCTATTTATCCACCATCCATCCATACTTCTATGGTTCAGCCACCAGCCACCACCTGTTACCTGCAATTAATCCACTATAGGTTCTTTCAGTATCCATCAAGTCATCAATTTTGTGTCCATAGCCCCCTACCCTCCATCCAATTTACAATCTTAGCCAACTACCATTACAGAGCTGCCCACCGCCCACCAACTTCCATCCACCCACAATCTAGCACCTCCATCTATCATGCTCCCCGCACCTATACAACCATTATCTATACATCTATTCACCCCCCATTCTACCACTGCATCATCCATCCGCTTATTCACCTCCCCTTCCAGCCCTTCATCCCCACCAACTACCCACCTACCTAGTAGTCACCTGTCCATCAACCTGACATGCGTTCTTCTATTATCCTTGTATTTTGTTCGTATGCTATCCATACACATACACATCAGTGAGCCGTTCTCACTTCCATCTCTCCACCACCCATCTTCATCACTCACTCATCCATCCCCATCCATCCATCCATCTTCTTACCATTCTTTTGCCCATTCATTCATAAACTAAACCTGTACTTATTGATAAATATAATATTAAACATTTATCACTAGTTCTAGTGCTGGGTTCTGGGATCATCAAGAGGAAGAAGATCCCATCCATATTCATGGTCTGATGAATTCAGGGTGTAATGGTCCACAGAGGGAACAGATGGGATAGAGACGCATCCGTGTAAACATGTACATACATTGTGTCAAAGTCCGGGTGCCTCCATCTTCTGGCCATGGGATGGCTGGAGCTCTTTGCACCAGTTCATCATGAGGAGCTGGAGTGGGGGCATCACAGCAGAATCAAGCGAGGCCTGCTCTGGGCACTCCCTGTGGCGTGGGAGACCTGACGATGTGGGTGTAAAGATAGGTGAGACCATGCCAGGCCGGAGTGGCTCAGGGTTGAGCATCCACCAATGTACCAAGAGGTCATGGTTCTATTCCTGGTCAGGGTACATGCTTAGGTTGCAGGCTTGATGCCCAGTAGGGGGCATGCAGGAGGCAGCTGATCAATGATTCTCTCATCATTGATGTTTCTCTCTCTTCCTCTCTGAAATCAATGTTGTTTTCAAGAGAGAGGTGAGACTGGAAAAACAGGCTGGCAGAGATCATGCATGGCTAGGACTACCTGACTGAGGAGGGTCCCTGAGGGTGGGGGCCTGAGGACACAGGGAGCGCCGGGAGGTTTTAGGCAGGCAAGTCCCCAGGCAGCTAACTTCTCAGGAGGCCTCCGCTCATATACATACACTGGTCCACTCGGAAGCCCCTGAACCAGAAAGCCCCTGAACCTTATGGTCACAACGCTGCAGTGGCCACTGTGGCTCTCAACACCCAGACACACAGGTGACCAGAAAGTGTGTGCTGCATGCTCCCCCTTCCACCCCCTCCCCCCACAAGGCCACCCCCCTCCTTTCCACGTGGGCAGAATTGCTCTCGGTACCTGTTAATGAGGGTGCTAGCTGTCACCTAAGGTGTTGGATGTCATCCAAGGTGTTAGCTGATGGTTGTCACAGCTCCTGGGGTTGCTCCTAATAGGGCTCAAGGCCCTTGTGGAGTGAAGCTCTGACCAGGAGCAGAAAACTGGGGACAGGAAGTCTCTTTACAGCTGGGCCTGGAGGCCCATATCTGAGCCTGCAGAGACAGCCTTGAGTCCCATCTTTGCCTCCAGCCTTCCATTCTGTTTCTTCCCCACCCCTCCCCTCAGCCCCGCCCCCCAGGGACCTTTCCACAGGAAACGGGCAGATCTGGAGGCAAGAGCTCGTCCTGGCCACGCCCAGCCTTTGCTTTGAGTCCTTGGGAGCCCCGCCCCTCTCTGAGCCTCCCCGTCCCTGTCAATCCAGTAGAAGGAAGGACTGGACTAACTGAAGACTGAAGGGCAACCATCTCTGAGATTGAAACTGTCCCCTGCCCAGCCCCCTCACCCACACATTCACCCTCCAAAGCGGGGATGGAGGGGAGGGCAGCGTCAGGGTCTGGGTGTCCCTGGGGTGGTGGCGTTAAGGGCACAGCGCAGGGCCAGGAAGGCTCGCTCTCGGAGCCCTCTCGTGGCCATTCTTGGGTAAAACTCCGCCAAGGTCACAGCAGCGCAAAGCAACAAAACAGCACTTGGTTAATCTGACACATTGCATATGTGGAAGCGTGGCATGAGCACGGCCGTCCTACACTTGTCCTCACGTGCTGACCCCCTGCGACAGGCAGGCCCAGGCCTGAGCCCCTCGGCTTTTGGGGGGGCTGGTGGGCAGAAGGTCCCAAGTAAATGACCCCAGGGGAGGAGTGGACGGTCCCAAGGGAGTGAATCGGCCGCGGGAAGAGGAGGATCTGGCTGGAGAACACGTCCCCCTCTCCTACCTACTGCCTCACTAGAAGAAAAGTCAGGGATCTCAAGGGTCTTGCCCCAACACTAAACCCCCCGCCCCTAAGTATTGGCTGACTGCGCAAAGTTTCTGGACATTTCTTCCTAATATAAACAACCAGATTTCATAGTTTAAAAAACGCCATCATAAGAGCAGCCCCCTGGGAGCAGGGCGTCCTTCCCAGGGTCGTGGTAACCCGGAGCCGCGAGCATTGCCACCGCTACGCCACAGCACCCCTGGCGGCCTGCGCTGTGCCCGCCGACGCCCAGCTGCAGGAGGTGGGGGCAGATCATGGGGGTGGGGACTCTGTCCTCCCAGCGAGGCTGGAGTGGGGAGAGGAGGACCCAGGCCTGTCCCCGAGACCTGCCCTGCCCGCCGGGTCGAATGGAGCCTGAGGCTGGGCGCCAGCCAGGTTGGCAGGCCGGCTTCCCCAGGCTCCTGGGGACCCGCTCCGGTTCACGGCTTCGCTCGAGCGCCCCCTCCCGGCTGCCCTGAGACTTCAGCGGCCGCGCAGCAGAGACCCGCGCCGCGCGGGCGGAGAGCCAGGGCGCCCCCCTCCTCCGCGCCTCGGACAGAAAGGCAGACGCGGGCTGCGGGCCTGGGGCCTGGCTCCCCTCCCGCGGTGGGGGTGGGGGTGGGGGTGGGGGTGGGGGTGGGGGTGGGGGTGGGGGTGGAGGAAGCCCCAGCGCTGCCGCGCCCCGCCCCGCCCCGCTCTCCCCGTGGACTGGTGGCTCGGAGCCTGTCTCTCCCTCTGTTTCTGCGAGTGGCTGCGCCCCCTTCCTCCCCACGGGGCGGGCGGGGCGAGGGTTCCGGGGTGCGCGAGCCAGAGGAGGCCCCAGTGACCCTCCTTCCCCGCGTGGCGCCGCCGCCACCTGTAGCTTCCGCCCCGGCGCAGCCGGAGAAACTGAGGCTCAGAGAGAGTGGGGGGTCCGAGCATCGGAGGCGAAGCCGGAGGATCCAGGGCCCGGGCACCGCGTGGCGCTGACACCCGCTCCCTGGGGAGGAGGCGCCTGCTCCCCACTTCCCAGGCCGCCCGCCGGCACTCGCTCGTCCCCGCGCCGGGAGCTCGACCCGCGGGACTGGGGAGCATGGGGGTGCGGGACTGGGGAGGGTGGGGGTGCGGGACTGGGGAGGGTGGGGGTGCGGGACTGGGGAGCGTGGGGGTGGGGGACTGGGGAGGGTGGGGGTGCGGAATTGGGGAGGGTGGGGGTGGGGGACTGGGGAGGATGGGGGTGGGGACTGGGGAGCATGGGGGTCGGGGGACTGGGGAGGGTGGGGGTGCGGGACTGGGGAGGGTGGGGGTGCGGGACTGGGGAGGATTCGGGGTCGGGCTTGGGCGGGCTGGGTCCGGGGCTGGGCCGGCCCCTCAGAGAGTCGTAGCGGGGTAATGGGGGGGACGCTTGGCTTCCGGCTTGAAGGACAGGTGACGGGACAGGTGGCCTGGGGCAGGTGGGCACGGAAGGAGGGGCAGCCGGGGTGGGGCCGGCGCGGCCGTGAACTGGGCGCGGCTGGGACCCGAGGCCGGTCGCCCACGGCGTTGGCCACGGCAGCGGGGGAGCGGGAGCTGCGACGCCCGCGAAGTCGCCCAGGACCGCGGCCACCCACCCGCACCCCGCGGCCGAGAGCTCTGCCCCGCCACCCCGGGGCCCGGGCGTGGGGGTGGGAGCCGCACCCCCGTTCCCGCCCGGGCTCGGCCCCGTCCCCCGCCCCGCCCCCCGCCCCCCGCCCCGTCCCCGTCCCCCGCCCCCCGCCCGGTCCCCTTCCCCCGCCCCGTCCCCCGCCCCCCGCCCCGTCCCCGTCCCCCCCCCCCGCCCCGTCCCCGTCCCCCGCCCCCCGCCCCGTCCCCTTCCCCCGCCCCGTCCCCTCCCCCCGCCCTTCCAGCGGCCGGGTCCCTGCGGGCAGCCCGACGGGTGTCAGGCCCGCGGGTGACGCAGAAACCGCCCACCCGGGGAGCCTCGGGTTCAACCGGTTCTTTGGGCTGGACACCCCCCCCCTCAAGTGTGAACCCCCCCCGCACGCCTGGAGGAGGGGCCGGAGCAAAATCGGGGGCCCGGGGGAGGGGCGGAGTGGGGGCACAGGGGTTCGGCTCCAGCCCCGCCCGCACCTGGGGCGCAGCGGTTCGAGGCCGGAGCCTGGCGGGCGAGGTGGGGCCGGGCGCCCTCCCGCTTCCCCGCCTCCCCTTCCCCCGCCCCGACCCCTCCCCCAGGTCCCGCCCCTCCAGGTCCCGCCCCGCCCTGACCTCCGGCCGGTCGGTCAGCCGCGCGGGCCACCACGGCCTCCTGGGTTCGGCCACCAAACCCGCAGGACCCCGCACCGGGCGCGCCTCGCGAGTCGGGCCGAGGCCCCCAAGCCCTGCGCTCCAGGGGGTGCGCTCGGGGCGCGGACTGCGGGGAGGTGGGGAGCGGCGGGGGACGGGTGGGAGGGCGGCCCGGGCCCAGCGGGGGGGTGAGGGGGGGAGAAGCCCGGCCTCCCCGCTCCCGGCCCGGCCCGTCAGGGGGCCCCTGCGCTCGGGGTCCGAGAGGCCGCTGAGCTCCGCGAGGGGTGAGCTGTGTGGTGTCCGCACCCTCTCGGTGGAGGGCGCTGCGGGGGGGGGGCCCTGCGCCCACCGGGGCGTCACCCGCTCCATCCCCAGCTGCGGGGCGGGGCGGGGTGAGCGGGGAACCCTCCCCGGCTGTCAGGTGAGGCCCCGCACCGCCCCCCCAGCTCCGCCCTGAAGGTCCCGCACCCTGGCTCCCTCCCCTGTCGCCCAAACCTGGGGCGGGGGGGGGGGGCCCGAGGCCGCAGGGCGGGTCCTGTGTCTGACCAGCCCCAGGGCCGGCGCTGCTGGGTGGGTGGGGCGCCCAGAGGGACAGGGGTGTCCTGGTCTGACCCTCAGGCCTCCTCTGTCCGCCGGGACAGCTCTGTGCTCGGGGTGCCCAGGCCTCGCTGGCCTCAGGAGGGGAGACAAGTTGGCTCCTTTACTGACCCCCAGGGGGTCCCTGGCCCACCGTGAGCCTCAGGGGGCGGCGGGGGGGGGGGCAAGCAGAGGCTGCGGCTCAGTCCCGCTCCCAGGCTGCTCTTGGGAAGAGGGCTCCCGCTGCTCCGAGGCAGGCAGCCGGCGGGGTGCCAACGCCCAGGGGTGCTGGGCCTGCGTTTCGGGGCTCAGATGCCGCCCTGCCATGACCCGCAGTTATTCCTCTGCCAGGGCCTCTGGCTGCTCTTCCGAAAAAGGGGGCGAGTCCTGTCCCCACTTCAGGGCTGGGCCCAGGCACTGTGGGTGTTGGCAGGGAAGCCGCAGTGGGCGTCGTCAGAGGCCCCTCCACGCCGGCGCCGCCTCCCTGGCTTCCTGGTCCAGCCTCCACCCCGCCCGCCGTCCAGGCAGCACCTGGCTCTCTCGCTGGAAGGCGGAGAAGCCTGTATCAGAGGTTCAGAAGGACCGTTTGTCGCTGGGGGGTGGGGGGGGTGGGTGGAGTCAGGGGGCCATGGAAGGCTGCGGAGCGGGAGCTGTGCTCAGAGCCAGCCTCTGGGAAGGTGCCTCTGGCCGCGGAGGATGGGGAGAGGGCAGGTGGAGGAGTGCCAGCAGCGGCAGCGTGCACAGGCTGGTGATGGCCACCCTGCCTCCCTCCCTCCATCAGCACTGCCCTGTTGCTCTCCATGAGTACGACTGTGTGACTGCCCACGGGCGCGGCACCTGTGTGACTGCCAGCGGGTGAGGTACCTGTGTGACTGCCCGCGGGCGAGGTACCCGTGTGACTGCCCGCGGGCGAGGTACCCGTGTGACTGCCCGCGGACGAGGTACCCGTGTGACTGCCCACGGGCGCGGCACCCGTGTGACTGCCGGCGGGTGAGGTACCTGTGTGACTGCCCACGGGCGCGGCACCTGTGTGACTGCCCGCGGGCGCGGTACCCGTGTGACTGCCCGCGGGTGCGGTACCTGTGTGACTGCCGGCTGCGCCTCACGGACTCTGCCAGGGGGTCTCCATCTCGCTTTCAGACGAGGAGCCGGGTCCCAGCTAGGCCAGTCCTCGCGCCCAGCCCACAGGGCATCCTCGTGGCAGCTGCTGGGCACGGCTGGGGTTGTGTTTGGGGATGCGGGGCACACGGCTGTGGCAGTGGAGCGGTCCCTGCAAAGACACGCATGGGGATGGAGGGCAGGGCTACCCCAGGTGGCAGGGAGGAGAGGCAGGACCTGGAGAGAGGCCTGTCTGACCTGCCTCCCTGGCCCCCTGGCTCTCCTCCTCCTCGCACACACCGAGTGGGATGTCTGTGTCCCATCCTGCAGGGCACTGCTGCGCTGCCCCCTTCAGTCCTCCCGTTGTCAGCCTGGAGCGCGAGGAGGAAGAGAAACACCCTCAGGAAGAGCTGTGGCCCCGCGTGTCAGGCGGCAGGAAACCTCAGGAGCCACTGCCAGGGTCACCGCAGCCGCAGGACCGCAGGACGGGGCCTGGCAGCCCGCGCAGCCTCTGCAGTGACTCCCACGGCCAAGGCCCCTCCCCTCCGCCTCCGCCCTGGCTGCCTGTCCCCGTGGGTGCCTGCGGGTTTCCTACCTGGAGAGCAGCCCCTGGCCTCCTCTTGCCGCTTCTCAGCTACAGCCCACGCTGTGGAGGCCCCACGCCCCCCCCACCCCTACAGGCAGGCACCCGCCCTCGCCATCACATGGCGGCCACTTTCCTCGCAGCCCTCAGCTCTGGAATTCTCTCTGCTCACTCTTGTGCACGGCCTGCGGTCTGTCCCGGCCTGGAGTGGACGCTCAGGTGTCTGTCTTGGCCTCTGCCTGGGGGCTGACGAGTAGCCGCCCCGCGCTTTGGGCTGGTGGAATGAGTGCACCTCCATCACTTCTTAGCGGCTACACGAAATCCCATGTCATGGATGCGCAGTTACCTGTGTCTACTGATGGACGTTTACATTTCCATTATTTTATTTTTAAATACGTTTTTATTGGTTTCAGAGAGGAAGGGAGAGGGAGAGAGAGCAAGAAACATCGACGAGAGGAAATCATTGATTGGCTGCCTCTTGCATGCCTCCTACTGGGGATCGAGCCCACAACCCGGGCATGTGCCCTGACCAGGAATCGAACCCGTGACCTCCTGGTTCATAGTCGACACTCAACCACTGAGCCATGCCGGCCAGGTGGTTTTATTTTAATTGCAAACAACCTAGTAATGATTATTATTGTACATATGACCATTCGAGTCCCAGTAGGGGCACACGGGGACAGGGCAATTGAGAGCAGGAAAAGTGGCCTGTTTACCGAGGTGTGGGCAGGGGCTGGGCAGGGAAGGGATGGGGAGCTCCCAAGGCTGGCAGGGTCAGCGAGCTGCGGCCACCTCTGGGTGCTCTGGGGGCAGCGGGAGGGTGGGGTGGCCAGAACCTGGGAACAGCTGCTTCTAGACGAGGGTCCCAGGCAGCTGTGACTGCGTGATGGGGCGAGTAGATAGCAGCTCCCTCTGCCCAGCCTCCCTTCCCATGGGGACAGCCCATTTGGGGCACAAAGGGGTGGAGCAGGGTGGGGAGTGGACCTTCACCGGGAAAGGCACGCTCTCCACCTGCCGGCGTCCAGCCCCAGCGGTCCAGGGGTTCCCAAAGGTGTGGACGGCATCGGCGAAGAATGCAGGACACAGAGACAGCGTTCAGTTCATCAGCACAGTTGGGTTCTCCTTTATGTCCTGTTACCGCTGTATTTATACTACTCGATTCTACAAGCATGCCTCTATAGTTATGGTATGTTTTGGGTCCTCCTTTGACCTCCTACAATTCCTTGTTTTATGTTTATAGTTTCTTATCTGACCTTTGCTAAAAATCGTATCTCTATCTAGCGCTGTTGATTTTAATCCTATCCATTCTATTCCAAAGGTTAGTCTCTGTGTTCCATTATAAGGGCTAGTTTGTTATCTCCATTCCAAGGTCACTACTCTACTGCTCTGTTCAGCTACAAGGAAGTAACTGAAGGAGATTTTCCTATTCTATGGCCCAAGTAAAGGTTATGTCCTCTTAGCCTTGCTGGTGGTCTTCCTTGGGACTGCCCTGCATCAGCGGGTTTTCAGGGCCATAGGCTTTGGTACTTTCTCTGGTGGGCAGACCCCTGGGGGTGTGGGCCTAGCAAGTCCTAAATTTGTTGTTAACAGCCTTAGTCTGAGTTCTTCATAAGCGGTACACGGTATTTCTGTAACACTGGGGGGTTTTACTGATTTATTCCCTTCCTTAGTCCCGTTAATCCCTAACTCCAGGGAAACATCCCCACCTGGGGAACCAACCTTTCTCGGGGAGGCAGCCCTGGTTCGAACCCATAGCGCTAAGAAGGGGAGCAAACATATGAAGAACAGTATGCCATATACGCCAGGTCCCTTGGAACACATGCTGTGCAGATGTTTCTTCCCTGCAGCGACTGTGTCAAGCAGCGAGGATGGACCGGCTTCCGGCATCCACCCTCGTGCCTTCTGCATCCCCCTCGTCCTATAGGGGAATGTGTTGACGCCAGGGCACGCAATGTCCCATCACTGGCCTCTGATGGTTGTGGGGATGGCTCCCGAGAGTATGCCCACCTGGAGCCTGAGTCCTTGGACAGCATAAGTGCCCTTCATACAGGGTGGGTGGAGACAGGCAGAAAGAAAAGTCCGGCCCTGGCCAGTTTGGCTAAGTGGATAGAGCGTCGGCCTGCGGACTGAAAGGTCCCGGGTTCGATTCCAGTGAAGGGCACCTGCCTGGGTTGTGGGCTCGATCCTCAGTAGGGGGTGTACAAAAGGCAGCCAATCAGTGATTCTCTTTCATCATTGATGTTTCTATCTCTCTTTCCCTCTCTGAAATCAATAAAAATGCATTTAAAAAATAAAATAAATTTCAAAAACATATTTTAAAAAAAGAAATAAAAAGGAAAGCCCACGAGGAACGCTGACAGCGCCTGCTTCCCCACGTCTTCAGCCCCGTCCTTCCTCCTCCTCCGGCTCCTCAGCAGCTTCCTTTCAGCCCGGGGGGCGGCGGTGACCCAAACTTCTGTTCCTTCAGGACAGGGGTCCTTTATGGGCCTGTGGCTAATGAGCTCCTTCCCTTTTCCCAAGAGGAAGAGCCATGAGGCACCACAGGGAACCCCTGGGACTCCTCACACTGCCTGCCCCACGTGGAGAACTACTTCACTTCCCTCTGAGGCCTGGGGTCACGGGGACCCCTCTCTGCTGGCTGGGGCAGGGGCCAGAGGAACCAGAACCAGCCGGGGGGCGGGGCGCCTCAGCGTTACTGCCTCGGAAGCAGGACTGTTTCCTGGTGGACACTCCTGTTGTGGACACGAGCCCTTTGCAGGAAGTTTACCTGCCTCTGGTCGAAGGAAAAGACAAGCATCCTCTCTCCTAGTTTTCGTATAAAACACCCTAAAGAAGTCGTCTGATGGGTCTGGCTCAAATCACACAGCGACCCCTGATCAGGGGGATGGAGAGCTGACCAGTTGGGTCTGGGGGACATGCCCACTCCCCATGGCGGCCCCTCTAGGACCCCACGAGCAGAGTGGAGACTCACAGGGCGTGGGGGGAGTGGGTAGGGGGTACCAGGCGGACAAACACAAGGGCTGCCTAGCAGAGGGACAATGACTTGTGTCCTGTGTACGTGCTGTAAAACGTATCAGAACACTAAATGGAAATTTCAGGAGCCAACAGATATGGATTCTCAAGTCAGGTGTCAGGTCACCATATGTAGTCAAGGGCAGTAATTGGAAACCAGTCCCAGACCTGGATTCAGAGGCAAGCGAGGAAGAAAGGGGGTCTGGGAACGTGGTCCTGCCGGGGCACAGAGCATGGGGCGTGCCACCCTTCACCTGAAGCCTAGTGAGGGTGGCTTTCAAGGGATTCCTCAGAGCTTAACACTGGCCCTATCTGGAGGTGCAGTGGACTGTGACGGACCCCAGCCAGGAAAAACAGGCGGGTGCTGAGCAAAGTGAGGGTGGCTGGAGAGGAGCGTCCAAGGCGGAGGGCTTGGCAAGTGCAAAGGTCCTGGGGCAGGAGGGGACAGGAACAGTTGAGGAACAGCCAGGAGGCCTGTGAGACTGCAGTCTGAGATTGAAGAGGGTGGGGGGTAGAGGGCTAAGCAGGGACAGGCTGAGCCAGCTGGGTCTGGAGATGAAGAGATATACTGCCCAAATGGGGACATTGTGGGGACAAAGGACATATGTTATACTTACACTGAAACAAAGACACAAAGTAGGGACTATCCCAGACAAATTCAGATGTCTGATCACCCAATTCTTTAAAAGCCAAGGTAAAGAATTCGGTCTTTATCTTAATACCAGTGGGAAATCTTGGGTGTTGAGCCAGGTTGGCACGACCCTTTTTCTTCTTCCTTTTTGAGGTATTATACACACACGGTAAAGTGCACAAATATTTATTTACATTTTTTAAAGTATATGTTTTTTATTGATTTCAGAGAGGAAGAGGGAGAGAAACATCAATGATGCCAGAGAACCAGGCTGCCTCCTGCACGCCCCCTACTGGGGACTGCAACCCGGGCACAGCCCCAGCGGGAACTGAACCTCCACCTCCCGGTTCACAGCTGGATGGATGCCCAACCACTCGGACACTGGTCGGCCAGTGCACGCAGATGTAGAAAACGGTTGAAGCTTTCTGTATGTAATGGCCCACGCAATGAGCTGGGTTTGCCTAATCAAGACACAGACTGTTCCTGCCGCCCCAGAAGCCTCCCTCGCACCCCTTCCGGCTCATAATGCCCCCAAGAAACCACTCCTCTGGCCTCCAGCACCAATGACTAGCTCTTCAAAAATTAAGGTGTAATTACAGCAAGTGGTTTGCACAGTGTGAAGACTGCTGCCTACGGGCACCCCTGTGAACCACCGCCCCAGTCAAATTCGGCGTTTCTGGCCACCCCGAGTCTCCCTCTTGCCGACAGGGGCAGCCGCTATGCTCACTCCTACCCCCGTGGGCTGGTTCGCTACAGGCTCCTTCGGTTTTCCGTCTGCAACCCTCTACCCGCCCCACCACGGGCTCCGCGTGGCCGCCCTGCCCCTACCGAGGCCGCCTCCTCCCGTTCCCGTTCCCAGGGGCCCGCAGCCCTGCACCCTCGCTCCCGGCCTCACCCACCCCAGGGCCTGGGTGACCGCCCACGGGTTCCCGCCGGCCCCTCCTCTCCCGACGCCCGGGTTGGTCTGGGCCGGGGTGTCCACCACCCTTCTCCCCGCCACCCCAATAAGCCAACCGCCTCAGCACAACCAGCGCCTCGCGGGGGACCCAGGCCGGAGACCCACAGCCGGCCGCCTCCGACCCAACTGCCTCCCCGGGACGTCTGTTTGCGGGAGGGGCGCGCGGGGCAGCGGGACGGGACGAGGCCATCGCGAATGCACCGGGCGCTGTCCCGGCCTCGGTCTCCCGCCCGTCCACTCGGAGGTGGGCTCCGGGCTCGGGACCCTGGAAGCCGGTCCGCAGAGCGCGCACGCCTGCGCACGCGCCGGCGCCGCAATCTCGGCGGCGCACTGGCTCCCGCCTTCCGCCCCGCCTTCCCGGCATCCCGCCTCCCTACGGCGAGCGGCGAGGCCCGATCCCGCCGGGAGCCTGGAGCCGGGACGCAGGGCGGGGCGGCGCGCTGAGGTCAGCGCGGCGACGGCCGGCCCCGCCGTGGTTGGCTGCGCCCGCCTGGCCGCGCCCTGGTTGGCTGCGGGCCGCGGGGCTGGGCCCGGGTCGGGGCTGGGTCGGGCGGGGGCGCCGGCCGGGCTTGCGCAGCGCTCCGGTCCGTTCGCTCCAGGGAGGCGGGGAGGGCGCGGCCGCGGGCGGGGCCGAGGGCCGCGGGCGGGGCGGGCCGCGCCGGGCGGAGAGGGCGGCGGCGCCGAGGGGAGGAGACCGGCCCATGGACCCGCGGGGCCCGGCGCCCCAGACGCTTCGCCGCCGGGACCGAGCCCAAGATGTCGGCCTAGGCCGGCGCGCGACGACGCGCACGGGGCGGCGACCAGGCGCTGCCCGGGCTCGCGGCCGCCGGGGCCCCGAGGGCGCGCCCTGACGGCCTGCCGAGCGGGCGGCGAGAGGCGGGCGCGTGGGGAGCGGGCCGCGCGGCACCATGTCGGCCAAGGTGCGGCTCAAGAAGCTGGAGCAGCTGCTCCTCGACGGGCCCTGGCGCCACGAGAGCGCCCTGAGCGTGGAGACGCTGCTCGACGTGCTCGTCTGCCTGTACACCGAGTGCAGCCACTCGGCCCTGCGCCGCGACAAGTACGTGGCCGAGTTCCTCGAGTGGGGTAAGTGCGCGCGCGCCTCCCCACCCGGCCGCCGCCTCCGCGCAGCCCTCCGGCCGCCGCCCCACCCGCCGCCGGTCCCTCTCGGGTCGCTCCCGGCGCGCCGGTCCCTCCGCGGCCTTCGCACGTCCGCGTCCGGCAGTCCCGCCCCCTCATCCTGCCCCGGGAGCCACATCCTCCGTCCCTCCCCCACCCCTTGCCGGGCCGTCGCCCCTGCCGCTTCCTAGATCCTCCCTGGAGCCTGGCTATCATTTCCTGCAGCCCTGCCTGGATATCCGCCCCCGCCCCGCGCGTTGGGGTCCGGGATCAGCGTCCGGTCGCCCCCCGCACCCCACGCGCGCGGCTGGCCCGTGGGGGCCGCCGAGTGTGCTTTGTGCGTTTGCCTCCCCCACCGCCCGTGGGCATCTCCTAGGCGACAGCCGTCCTACAGCCCCGTCACTGGGGCTCCTCCACGGGCGATTCGGGTTGAGAGCCTTATTTGGAGCACACCACGCAGGAGCAAGTCGATGTTTTTCCTGGCGGTTGCGCCAGCCCCCTGCAGTATTTGGGGTGGTGGGAATTGCCAGTATGCGGGAGTCCCTTGAGAACTTCCTTCCCCTGATCCTTGCGTGCCTTCTCCGCTTCATTCGGGGATCTACGACGCAGCAGTCCTTGGTCAGCTGACCTGTTCCGCTTTATGGGGGCATAACTTTGATTAAGCCACTTAATGGTCATTAGACTCCAGAAGGCAGTGAAACCCTCTGGCTCCGCCTTCTGCTAACGTGGGCGTGTTGTCAAGACCCTCAGACTCCCCTAGAACCGCCTGGTGGGCAGACCCCGCCTGTGCCGTGTTCGGGCCGCACCTGTGAGACTCCTGCCCGGGGTCATCTGTGTCCTCGGCCTGGTAGGACATGCAGTGCGAACCAGTCGTTTCTAATCTGCGGGGCTGATCAGGCTGCTGTTTACATGAGGAACAAGCCAGTGTGCTCTGTAAGAAGGCCTCCTGCCTGCCAGAGCGGTGTCCACAGGTTAAAGCTCAGGTGCCATGTTCTCTAGAGGGCTGGCCTCCCTCGGCTTTTTGCTCCTGAGGGAGACGCTGACATGATGTCCTGTGAGAGCAGCAGCAGGAGGAGGCCCAGACCCTCGGGGACCCCCGGCCTTGGTCACCTGCAGTGTAAGGAAGAGGGAGTGTTCGCTTTCTGGGGTCCTTTATCAGTGACCTGATTTCCAGCTGAATAATTTACCGGCTTCACAGTTGACTCGAAAGTGAGGTCTTCGGTGCCTGTTACGTCTCGGCCTCCTGAATATTGTATTGGCCACTTCTGAGGGTTTCATCCTGAACTCCAGTTCCACAATCAGGTCCAACCCCGCACAGCCTAGGAGTAACAGGATGATTGAAGGGAGGAAGCAGAGGGAAGGTTTTAGCTGGGACGGTGTGAACCAGCTGGCCTGTGGCCAGGGGACCGGCTGTGCCTGGACTGGGGTTCGTCCCAAGGCTGGGCGCCCTGTGGAGCAGTGGTCCTGGTGCAGGCCCCTCGCCACCTGGCTTCATGGGAGGAGGCTCCCCCAGCATGTGTGGAGGTCTTCCTCTACAAGATTTGACCTTTCCACATCTAAACAGGAGCTGTGTGCTACGAAGATAGAAATATTTTCAAAATTGTATCCTGGCCCTTTGGAAGTTATTATCTATACTAGAGGCCTGGTGCATGAAATTCATGCATATGGGGGTGTGGGGGGCGTCCCTCAGCCCAGCCTGTGCCCTCTTGCAGTTTGGGATTCCTCTGGGGATGTCTGGCTGATGGCTTAGGCCCACTTTCTGCACGGCTCCCATCACCACCTCTGCACTCTGCTTCTGGCTGAGTGGCACTTCCCCTGTGGGAGCGCACTGAACACCAGGGAGCAGCTCCAGTATTGAGCATCTGTCCCCTGGTGGTCCGTGCGCATCATAGCGACTGGTTGTTCCACTGTTCGGTCGATTTGCATATTAGCCTTTTATTATATAAAAATTATATAAAATATAATTATATAAAAATATAATTATATAAAAATATAAAATATAATTATATAATATAAAATATAAAATATAATTATATAAAAATATAATAAAAGGCTAATATGCTACGTGTCTCTCTGCCCATCCGACCAGTCCTATGACGTGCACTGACCACTAGGGGCCAGACGCTCAACACAGGAGCTGCCGAGCTGCAGTGACTTGGCAGTGGCGGTTCTAGGGTGACGCACCCTGAAACCAGAGAGGAGCCCGATTCCTCGTGGGGCTGTGCGATTCCACCTTCGGCCGTGGGTTATATTGTTGCTGGGGCATTGTCGGCCCCAAATCTGGTTTACTGCACACGTGCGTTTGCATTCCACACCCTGTACGACAGCAAGTTTGCAGAGTGCCCTATCACACTCCGGGACCCCTTGGGGGATGTCGGGGAGCTGGTTTTGGCCTGATTCCCACAGACCAGGCCGAGGGACCCCACCTGCCAAGGGACCCTGCTCACTTCACAGATGCTGGGGCAGGACCGCGGTAGGTTGGCTCCAGGGTGTGTCTGGCCCATCTTGCCCAGTCCTGCCCCTCCGGCCACCTTCTACTTCATTTCCTTTCAATGTGCACAAATCCGTGCACTGGGTCACTAGTTATTAATAAATTACATTATCCTAAGAACTTAATTCACATGGAAGTGTAAACTTGAAGTTACACAGGCAAAGAATGGACTTAAATTTAAGGTGGCATTTTAATGAAATGGTAATGTATTTTACAAACAGTATTTAGCCTGCTGTATGCTAACATATGCTCCATGTAACTGCGGTGGTGTGCTGGTGGTATGCTATGTGTGCAGTCATCATTTATTGTTACTTGGGATGCCTGGTGATTGAGAGTGGAAGGCGAAGAATGGTCTGTAGACAGAATTCTTTGTGGAGCGTTATCAGGGACCCTAATTCCTTCTGCTCAGGAAACTAGTGTCGGCTTTCGGTCCATGGATGGTTGAGTTTTTGGAGTCACACTGTGTGTGGTGTTTGACATCTTGGCTGGGTTGTGTCCTGTCATGTGGAGGGCCAGTCCTTTCCCGCCTTCCAAATCTTGCTAGTTGTCTATGGAGTTCTTGAAGCTGAGTGAAGAAAAAGAGCTGATTCCGCTCAGACTTGGAGACTTACTAGGAGGTCTTTGGGGAAGCCTGGGAAGTACAGGTAATAAAGTTGTTACCTTTTAAAGAAGACCGTCGCTGCTCCTGCTCTCTCATTCCCACAGTGCTACACGGGGAGAGTCTCCTGGCTCCATGGCAGGTTTTTGTCTTTAATTTTCCTTTCATTGTGTTTATAGTTTGATTAGTTTCCTCTATTCAATCACAGGCCTTAATTAAAAGTTGGAACTATCCTGCTTTGCATGTGTATTTTTAAGCTATTTCTTTTTTTCAAAATATCTATTTTATTGACTTTTTACAGAGAGGAAGGGAGAGGGATACCAGAGAGCTAGAAACATCGATCAGCTGCCTCCTGCACACCCCCTATTGGGGATGTTGCCCTCGACTGGATTCGAACCTGGGACCCTTCAGTCCGCAGGCCGACGCTCTATCCATTGAGCCAAACCATCTAGGGCTTAAGCTGTTTCTTAACATTCGATATTGTTTGAAGCAGAGCACACGAGACACTGAAATTTCAGCATGTGAACAGCAACAAATACGGACAGCTAAAATGAGGTGGATTTGTTCGTTCTCCGTCATATAAAGGTGCTTTTGCGGTGTTAAACATGCAGCACCACTTAAGTACCATGGCTGGTGTCACATTGGGCTGGAGCTGCTGTCTGGCATTGGATGGACCACAGCGGCCTCTGCACTGGTCCCCACTGGCCGCAGACGGGGCGGAGGTCGAGGGCTCGCGGCTGGTGGAGGCCCACCTCGTGGAGGCCGGCCTGGGCGCGGGCTTCCCGGGTCCGGCCGGCATCTTCTCTCCTGACGCACTTCCTCCGTAAGGAGCTTTAAATGTTCTCCTTGCTGCTGTTCCCACTGTGATTGCCGCAGCCCCTGCGCAGAGCTCCCCTCTTGGATGTAAACTTGCGGGTCTTCGTGTGGGGAGGACGCCCAGCACTGGGTGTGAGGGGGATGACTAGCAGAGCAGTAAATTCAGGCTTCACAGATGGTGCTAGGCATCTCAGGATTCATTCTGATCTGAGTGGTTTCTCCAGCTAGGGCGGTTGCATAACACGGGAACACTTTATTTTTACGACTTTTTAAAATGCTCAACCCAAGGGTATGCTTTTTATTGATTTTAGAGAGAGGAAGGGAGAGGGAAAGAAGGGGAGAGAGAGAAAGGAACATCAGTGCGAGAGAGAAATATCAATTGGTTGCCCCCAGACACACCCGACCCGGAATCAAACCCACGACTCTTCAGTGCACCGGCCGATGCTCCAACCACCGCAGTTACAATGGCCAGGGCAAGAACACTCTTTTTGAGAAACAGGTCTTTTGAGCAATAAGATATAAATTGTAGGGAAATATTGGGGTTGCATAATAAAAGATGAGGCTAACATAATTTAGACTTTATTAATAGCTTTTTAGAACCTATAGCTGTGGAGCGCATGGCGTGAGATGGGACAACTGAAGCTGCCTAACATTACCGTGCGGCTTCCCCTCTTCTCTCCTGAACCTCCTTCACTGACAGTCGGACTTTGAAGTGGGCAGCTGTGTCTGTGCTAAGCCCAGACCTTCAGTAAATCAGGTTGGAGTGAGTGATTTGTTCTCACTTTAGGGCGCACCAAGTGAGCAGCCGGAAAAGCTGATACGGCCAGTGAATTGCTCCTCAGCAGAGTAACGCGGGCGGGCTAACCCCTGGCGCGGCCGCGGGCTGTCCTCAGAAGTCCCTCCTGTCTGCTGGCGGGATGACGGTGAACACATGCGCAAACAAGACTGTTAATTCCAAACTATGTTAAGTACGGCCCAGCTATTGAATGCTTTTCTTGGGAAAGAGGCAAAGAATATCTGTTGAGACTAATAAATAAGGATCTTGCTGGAAGAGACCAAATATGGATTTTTTAGCCTTTTTAAAAATAAGAAAAGGGGATTAAATAAAATTAAAGGAAATTTAGAAAGAATTGAGAAAAGCAACAATCCTGTAATCACATCACCCTAACCCCCATAACATAACACTGTTTAGTCCCTGTCCCAGTTTAAGTTGGATTCTTAGGTTCTTAGAATGTTCCAGAATGACAGTATGTTAAAATTATCTTAAATGTGTGTGAAAATGGATTGAGAAGAAAAGACACTTTCCTTAAATGTAAAATCCCAAGTGTTTTGACAGTGTGATATACATATATGTGTGTATATAAAATATATATATATGCATATGTATGTATATATATGTATGTGTGTGTATATATATATGTATATATATGTATACTTAAAATCTACAGAGGAACAACTTTTTTTTTTGAGGAACAACTTTTTTAAGATACTGGGGGGTGGTCAATGGGGGAAAAAGGAGATATATGTAATGCTTTAAACAAAAATAAAGATACTACCTATGGAATAAAAGTTACACTCTACAGGATGACTTTAGACAATCTGTGTATTAGGTTTTGACTGGTCGGTAAATTTTATTGACTGGCAGATGCTGGCAACAGAATTGTTTTTTGACTAAAGCTTTGCCAAAACAGACATTTATATAATAGAAGACTTTGGATTTTGTTATCCTTAGGAAAGAATTAGAAATTCAAAGATAAATTTAAATTGAATAAAAAAAAATCTTAAAAATTGATTGATTGATGAGAGAGAGGGAGAGAGAGAGAGAGAGAGAGAGAGAGAGAGAGAGAGAGAGACATTGATTCGTTGTTCCACTTATCTGTGCATTCATTGGTTGATTCTTACTAGTGTGTGTTCTCTGACTAGGGATTGAGCCCGCAACCTTGGTGCATCAGGACGGCACTCTGAACCAACTGAGCTACCAGGCCAGGGCTCCTAAATTTCAGTTGAATTTATCCCGTTTTAAAGCTTCTTTGGAGAATGTGGAACTTAATCTTTCTAAGGTGATTCTTAACGCCATTGGGATGGTGACGATCTCTCTAGCCTCCAAAACTGCAGGGCAGGGCTTTGAAAACTGTTAGGAATTTGAGTGATGACATGGTCTGCCCTCCCCAGCCCGCTCTCCCTTGGGTAAACTCAGACTCTGGACATGTTCCCGAGTCATTCCTGAGCAAGCAGCCCCTAGCCCGGGCTCCTTTTCTCCACTGCTTCATCGTCAGCCCTGGGCCTCTGCTGGCACCTGCTTTGAAATATCTCCGTTTTATTTTAGCCTTTTCTTTCCGTTTTCATTATCACCGGCCTAGGTGAAGCTCTCAAGCCCCAGACCTAAATGAACGCTTTTCTCACGTGCAGATTTAAATATCTCTGCCAGGTCTGTCTGAAACACTGCTTTTAATTTCATCGACTCCCCTTTTTCAAAAACCTCCACAATGACTTCATATTCTGTTGCTTTTCACCCCTTTCCCCACAACCTGTGCCCCAAACACACATCCCTTCCTCTTTCTCCTTCCAAATATAAGGTTATATAACCATTTTTGTTTAAACTGATATTCATTGTTTATGTTGCTGTCATTAGGTGAATCTTAGGAAAGACAGGGGATTTTCGTTTTTATCGGAATGAATTATTTTTTCTTTCCTTCAGCTTGGATGCCAGTGCGCCGTCATGAATGCAGTCCCGGGTGTCTCGACGGAGCTCCCCAGTGCAACCTGACCCCCGGGTGGCCTCTCGCTTTCCATCCTTGCAGAGCCTGTCATTTTTCTGGCCTTTCCACTTGCTCTCTAAGCTGCTGCTTAGCCTCCCGAGACCGGCTTCTTTCCTGGCGGGAATTGGTGTGTCTCTCTGCTGAGCCCCCCTTTCTGGAGTTCATGCCTCCCTCCTGCGGGTGGCGTATGTCTTCTAGTGGTTTCCTGAGAAAGCGTCCATCACAGATACATTTTGTGAGACCTAGCCCAGTGGTCGGCAAACTCATTAGTCAGCAGAGCCAAATATCAACAGTACAACGATTGAAATTTCTTTTGAGAGCCAAATTTTTAAAACTTAAACTATATAGGTAGGTACATTGTTATTAACTTAATTGGGGGACCCCTAAGCTGGCCTTTGCTAAAAACGTCCTCAATCTGATTGAGGTACGTTCACTGAGGTCGACCCCTTCCCACTCTCCCATCCACACTCGTCTTGTGTCCTGTATACTTGTTTCGTCCATCTCCTTTCGTTCATCCTCTCTATATATCCTAACCATCTCAACATACAGGGCACCTAAAAAATGTTTCATTTTATAATAATAAAGCCACCAACACAAAATAATTACAATTCTTAAATTGATGACAAAAATACGTGTAGGATTTGCAGCTGATTGGAAAAATACAGGTAACTTTATGCTTCGAGTAGGTACTTTTGTCACCTGCGTGCGATTTGCGGCAGCGACTAGCACTAACCACTGCACATGAGACTGCTGACTGACTGGCTCACTCAACTCGTGTATGAATCACGCCCCTCCCCTGCGCTGCATATCCTGTGGCCCGACCCACCGACCGACACCCCCCACTTCTTCTAACGCCACTTCTTCAAAATAGACTCGCCCAGGCCGAAAACCGACTTCTGCGCACGGGCCACGAAGTTTCAGTCGCACTGTACGTGCGCGCCGCACGTGGTATTTTGGGGAAGAGCCACACTCAAGGGGCCAAAGAGCCACATGTGACTTGCCAGCCGCGGTGTGCCGACCACTGACCTAGCCTGTCTGCAAATGCCTTTTCTTTGCTCACTGCAGTGACAGTTTGCCTGGGTGTTGAATCCCAGGTTCGAAACCAGTTTTCCTCAGAAGTTTGAAAGCGTTACTGTACTGCTGTCTACCTTCCAGATTTGGTCCTGAGAAGCCTGAGACCTTGTGACTCCCAAGCCTCCATCTCTGAGGCTTGCAGGCCCTTCTGTTTGTTCCCGGGGCTCCTTGGTGGGGTGGCGGGGCTTTTGGCGGGGACACGGGTCCTTCAGATTTGGGGAACTTTTCTGTGTTATTTCTTGATAATCACTTCTCTGATTTCTCCATTCTAGCCTTCTTGATCTGTTATTCAGATGTTGGACCTTCTAGCGTGTCCTGCTAATTTCCTTTTCTCCTACCCTCTTCCATTCATTATATATATATTTTTTATTTATTTCCAGGAGAGGCCCTCAACTTTATCTTCTAGCTCTTATATTGAGGTTTTTTTGTTTTTTTAAAAAAATATATTTTATTGATTTTTTTACAGAGAGGAAGGGAGAAGGATAGAGTTAGAAACATTGATGAGGAAGAAACATCGATCAGCTGCCTCCTGCACACCCCCCACTGGGGATGTGCCCACAACCAAGGTATATGCCCTTGACCGGTATCGAACCTGGGACCCCTCAGTCCGACGCTCTATCCACTGAGCCAAACTGGCCAGGGCTCTTATATTGAGTTTTTATTTCTGCCGTTATATGTTCCATTTCTAAGGGCTTTTGTCCTCAGTATTTCTTTCTTTTCAATGTTTTTATTGATTTTGGAGAGAGGGAGAGAGAGAAACATCAAAGAGAGAAAGGCATGAACACTGACTGGTTGCCTCTTACGTGTCTCCTACTGGAGGTCGCTCCCCAGCCCGGGCTTGTGCCCTGACCCGGCGACCTGGTGCGGGGCCGACACTCAGCCACCGAATCGCTCTGGCTCGGGACTTCTTTCTACAGCATCCTGTTTTGTTCCATGAAGGCAGTACCTTTTTTGAGCATTTCTTCTTGGTTAGAATTTGTTACTGATTTACGTGCGCACGTTGATACTTCATAGACATTTTCTGTTTCCTGTGCTGTCGCTGTTCTGAGTCCTTTTCTCCTGGTTTCCACTTTGGTCTTTGCCTTTGATGTCAGAAGCCTTTGTCCAAATATCTGTGATTATTGGCTGTCTTTTCATCATCATGAGCGGGCTGATTGGAAATTCTTTGTGCGTGGACAAGTTTTAAATGTCTCACCTCGAGGAATAGGACGGGGACCTTGCCAGTTTGAGGGGATAGCACCAGAAGTTCTAACGTAATTCTTCTTAAGAGGCTTGTCAGTTTCCACAGAGAGGGGTTTCCCTCTCCTGCTTGGGTGGTGAGGCGTGTGGTCTGCGCCCAGCTGCCAGCTTTCTGGGAGGGTGGGGTGAGTGGTGTGGAGGGCGGAGGAGGTCTGGGCACAGTTGCTGCTGCAGGCCTGAGTCACGCGTGTTTTCTGTCCATTACTGTTTAGGCCCCCAGAGATCCCGGGGCTGCTGCTGAGCTCCGACATTACCCTGCCTCACACAGGGGTAACTTCCAGTTGCTAGCTTCGCTTCCCCCTGCTCAGAATTAAGTTGACATTTCTGGTCTGCTGTCATCTGTCATCCATTCATTCAAGTGTTTTTAAGGACTTAAAGATGTGCCAGGCACTGCAGTGGTGAATGGACTCTGGAAAAGGAGAAGTCAGCAGAGGAGAGTGACGAAACAGCCTCTTTCTCGGAGCTCAGTCATCTGCGAGCTCAGGGGCCGTGGGCTACATTTTAGTGGAGGTTTTGCGGCCAGAGATAAGCTGGGCGTTCTGTACACTGTGCTAACTGGAAGGTGCCCCGGGGTTTATCCCAGTTTCATCTCTAGGTAACGTTCGAGTGTAGAGTTACTAGATCCTTGATTTGGATGTACTGCCATTTCTGTACTTATTTATTGGAAACTAGAGGCCCGATGCACGAAATTCGTGCAAGGAGCTCGGCCCTCGCAGCCCCAGCTGCCTCGCCCTCCGCCCCCCCCCCCCCCCCTTCGTCTGGAAGGTCATTCTGCTGTTTGGTCTAATTAGCACATTAGCTCTTTATTCTATAGGATATTCCTCCAGTAGAAGGAAGACATGGGAATGGGGCGGGCAAGCTTTTCTCTAGTAACTGCAGGGCATTGAAAGGGAGGGAGAGGGGAGAGAAAGGGCCACGGGTACGAAGGAGGGGAGTGGCGTGCTGGCTGCTCTGAAGGCAGATAAAAGGTGTCTGGAAAGTGCTTCCGGGGTCTGGCCGGAGGCGGGCGGCCTCCTGGGGGCCAGGTGCTGGGCTGTGCCTGTGGACAGTGCAGCGTGGGGATGTCGGGATGGGGTTTGTGACCCAGGCCTGCGCGTAGGAACTTCATTGGCTGGTTCTGTAGCTCCAGAGCTTTTTTTCCAGAGCAGGAAGAATCGCTCATTTAAAATAAAGCGCAGAGTAAGCAATGTTCTTGCCATTCATAATTTTCTAAAAACACAGAGAAATGAAATGCAGAGGTAAATGGCCTCCTTAACCGTGACACGCAGACTACATCGGCAGGCTGTTGCTCAGTTGTGCTTTATCCCTGTCCCCCTCATTTTGTTTAAAAACTTTAAATCGGGCTGATTTTATTTTTTTAACCTATACATTATTTTAACTTGAAATAGCATTTGTGTTGATTCTTCACTATTCAGAAAGATGTTGATTTTATAATGAATGTGTATGCAGCAGTCCTTACAAAATAATTTTGCAGCTCTGTCACAAATGGGCTTCTTTCTTTCTTTTTTTAAAAATATATTTTATTGATTTTTTACAGAGAGGAAGGGAGTGGGATAGAGAGTTGGAAACATTGATGAGAGAGAAACATCGATCAGCTGCCTCCTGCACACCCCCTACTAGGGATGTGCCCGCCACCGAGCCAAACTGGTCAGGGCTGGGCTTTTTTCTTATCTAACCCAGTATTTGAAGTTAGGTTGTTCAAAGACTTGACGTTTTGATAATCTGGTGAAATAATATGTTAAGAGGGTTATTGAACAAAAACAAGTTGTCACCAATATTTGAGAGAAAAGTAAATTGAGTTATACAGCTAATTGTTTATTTTAATGAAAAAGAAAGGTTTCTTTGCCATTTTCAATTACCAAATGATTCCTACTGTTTACTTACTTATTTTTGATAATAGCTTCATTGAGACATAAGTGATATGTAATCTACCTGTTCCAGTTGTATAATGCGGTGGTCTTAGGGTATAGTTGTGCAGCCATCTCCCCTGTTCCATTCTAGAACATTTTCATCACCTCAGGAAACCCCTGTGCCCTTTAGCACCACCCCAGCTCCTCCTCCCCAGCCCTCAGCAGCCACTAATCTACTTTTATTATGTAGTTGCCTATTTTGGATATTTCCTGTGAAGGGGGTCATATATCACGCGACCTGTTGTGCCTGGATTGTTTCGCTTAGCGTAATGTCTTCAAGGATATGTCTGTATCTCATTCCTCTTCATTGCTGAGTAATTCTCGGTTACTCGGGTAGTCCACATTTTGTTCATCTGTTTATCAGTGGGTGAACATTGGGGTTGTTCCTACCTTTCGTTTATGCTAATGCCGCGTGAACATGCATGTGCAGGTCTTATTCATGGGCGTTTCCGTTTTCCATGGGTGCGTGTCTGGGAGTTGCTGGGTCCTGCGTGGTGAGCGTTTGAGGAGCTGCATACAGCTTGTTCCCACGGCCGCTTCCCGGTCAGCACGTCAGGGCCCCCAGCAGCACGTGAGGGTCCGGCTTCTCCACATCCCCGTCAGTCCTTACTGTCTTCCTAGTCTTGTCCGTGGGTGCGGACAAGATGCGTGTGCTTTGGCCTGCCTTTCCTTCAGGCTAATAATGCTGAGCCTCTTCGCTTGTGTTCATTGGTCACTGGTGTATCGTCGTAGAAACGTCTGCTAGTCCGTTGTTCATTTCTGTGTTGTCGTTTTGTTGCGTTCTCAGAGTTCCTTACATATTCTGGATACAAGCCTTCATCAGCCTGTGATTTGCAAATATTTTCTCTTGTTCTATGGGTTTCTTGATGGTTTCCTTTGAAGCAAAAGTTTTTAATTTTGATGAAGTCCAGTTAAATTTTTTGTTGTTGCTTTAATTGTCATATCTGAGGATACATTGCCAAATCCAACGTCACAAAGATTTATACCTGTGTTTTCTTTTAATATTTTATAGTTTCTCTCTTACATTTAGGTCTGTGATCCATGTTGAGCCCATTTTTATTTTTTTTTATTTTTAAAATATATTTTATTGATTTTTTACAGAGGGGAAGGGAGAGGGATAAGAGAAACATTGATGAGAGAGAAACATCAATCTGCCTCCTGCACACCCCCTACTGGGGATGTGCCCACAACCAAGGTACATGCCCTTGACCGGAATTGAACCCAGGACCCTTGAGTCTGCAGGCCAACACTCTATCCACTGAGCCAAACCGGTTAGGGCTATTTTATTTTTTAAATATATTTTTATTGATTTCAGAGAGGAAGGGAAAGGGAGAGAAACATCAATGATGAGAGGGAGTCATTGATCAACTGCCTCCTGTAGGCCCCTACCTGGGACTGAGTCCGAAACCCACTCATGTGCCCTTGACCGGAATCGAACCTGGGACCCTTCAGTCCTCGGGCCTACACTCTGTCCACTGAACCACACTGGCTAGGCGATTCCATTTTTATATATGGTGTGAGACAGGGAGTCCACAGTCATTCTTTGCATGCGGGTGCTCTGTTGTTCCAGCACCATTTGTGAAAGAGACTGTTCTTTCCCCATGGCATAGTCTTGGCATCCTTGTCAAAATCAGTTGACCGCATAGGTGTATGGCTTCTTTCTGGATGCTAGTAATTTTCGTTTTCCTTATTTATTTGTTTCTTTTGGGGTCGGTTCTTTGCTTACCTTGGAACTTTTTCTAGTGATTTTCCTTTCTTCTTTTTTAATATATATTTTTATTGCTTTCAGAGAGGAAGGAAGTGGGAGAGAGAGATAGGAACATCAATGATGAGAGCGGTTCATTGATCGGCTGCTTCCTGCACGCCCCACACTGGAGATCGAGCCCGCAACCGGGCATGTGCCCTGACTGTGAATCAAACCCTGATTGTATTGCAAGTTTAGTGTGGCTTAAGATATTATATTTATTTTCTGAGAAAAATATTCTCCAGTAAAATGAACTTTAAATCTTTTTAAAACGAAGTCTGGTGTGGAGAACTGTAACTAGTTTTTCGTGCCCCCAGAGTGTTCTCAGCACCGCCTTGGAAAGGGCGTCTTTAGGTAAACATTTAGCAATAGGAGTGCGGAGGTACACCTCGTACAGGCGGAGGGCAAAGTCCTGCTGGAGCGGTGTTTCTAATCAGACCCGGGACGCGCAGCGGTTATGCCGAGTGCTGGAACCATTAGTCACGCCAGCCCTGCGGAGTCGGTACAGATCTTACCAGCTCGTAAGCTGCTTTATGACCCAGAAGAATGCCAGCGGTGAAACAGGCTCCTAACCAGTGCCCTGGCATGTGGCAGACTCTCATGCCCAGATCCGCGTTGGGGAGGAAAACTACTGTGCGGCTTGGGATGAGAGCGCGCAGCACGTGGAGTCGGTCACTCTGGTTTGAGTATTTGTAAAAGGAAACTCATTTCTCAACAATGTTCAGCCTCGTGTCTGTTGTCAGGCCCTCGGCTATCCCCCATGAGCTGTGCGGCAGCGGGGCCTCGGGTAGGAAGATGGCACTGCCCTTTTGGAGTGGCGTGACCTTTTCCTGTTGATATTCTTTATTTTTGTAATCAGTCCCCTATAAAGTGCTGACAGTTTCTTGTTACAGATGTTTAATTTTTTTATGAGAGGAGTTTCAGACGCCTGAAGGGTAGAGAGAGAACCCCCCGTTCCAGTCACCGTCTCAGCAGTTGCCAAGGCCTGGTCAGCCTTGCTTCCTTTCTCCCCCTTCTCCCCAAGAGGGTATTTAGAGACAACCCCGGGCCATGTCGTCTCGTTGGTAAATGTTTCCATACACACTGCAAGCACACAAGGGCTTTCTTTAAAAACAGCCGTGATAACATTGTGACATTAACCCACAGTACAATCAGGTAGCCATGGTTTAAAGGCCCCCTTGTTGTTGTTCTCGTCGGGTTCTCTGCTGCACGTGGCATTGGTGTGGAGCCCCGCATTCCCCTTTCACCCCGGCTCCTTCCTCCTTTCTCTCTCTGTTTGCTGTGGAAGGAACCAGCCATTTTCCTGTCCTGCTGATACCATTTCCTTATTCCTAGTGTTTTCCTAACAGGGCACATTTGGCTGTTAATAAATCCTTCCTATACTTTGGGCCCAGGATACTTTTGTGGGGAAGAGAGCTATTTGGGGATTTAATTGTAAAAATGAGGTATTTCTTGTTCCATTTGAGATGTAATTTGTACACACTGTTGGGAGGTGTTTCCTGTCAGGGCAGGACTTGCTTCAGGTCCTGAGTGTGGGCTGGTGCCCGGCTGTGGCGGGGTCAGTGGTTCATGTTCCAGGCGGCGGTCCCCGGCTGGGGCGGGGCGGGCATCACCTCCCTTCCTCTCCCAGCACGAGCCCGGCCCTGGGGCCCGCCCTTCCTCCTGGAGCCCCGAGGTTGATTCACCCCGACCCCCGCGTTTCCCCGCGGAGCATATTAATGAACCCTGGACATTTAGGGAGCTGATTAACGTTTAGCTGAAACCCTTCCCCTTCCCCATACTTCACATTGGCTTCTTCAGCTTTTCCCTGTTCATGTCTTCAGCCCTTTCTATAGGGAAATGAGCCCTTTTCTGTGTTGCTTTTCTCAGTTTGCCTTTTGTCAGCACTTGCTGGTGTTTTGTGCTGAGTTTATTACACAGTGGAAGTGAGTGGCTCCGGGGCCTGAGTGTCCAGTGCTGCCCCTTCTCACTGAATGGCCCTGCTGTGGGCTGGATGGCGGCTGGGCTAGCCTCACCAGCCACGTCCACCGCCGTGGAGGGGGACAGTGCGACGTGGCCCTCTGTGGGAGGGTCACCTCTGGTCTGGAACGGGGTGGGGCAGCAGTCGGCCGGACGGCCCGGAGGCCTGGGAGTGGGGACAGTGGTGAGAGGTTTGCTGGAGGGTAGGGGTCAGGGCAGACTGGGGCGCAGACCACCCTTGCCGGGTGGAGGCCATCAGGAAATGGAAGGAGGTGTGGCCAGCTGTGTGCTGGGGAAGTCACTGCTGTCTGCGTGCTGCGGGTGGCAGCCCGGCCACCCCTCGCTTCACTCTGGCTGTGGCGAGTGGTTCTGGGGCTGGTCCCATTGACACCTGCACACAATGTCACACCGTTAGCCTGGCGGCCTCGAAGGCACATTCGGGCAGCTGTCGCCTCCTCGGTCGTCCTGCACCCCACCCTTTGTCCAGCTGCTTACCCAGCTTGGGCCTTCCACGGCGGTGATCCCCGGGGACACCAGTGCTTGGTCTCCTGCTGTCCGGGCAGCCCGGAGCCCCGGGGGCTGTCTGTGGGCAGAGGGCTGGGCAAGCCCCACGTGGCCGGTGATGCCAGGAGCTTGCTGGAGCCATGGCATTGGACAGGGCTTTGGGGCTGGTGAGGGGCTCAGGTAGACCAGACTGGCTGCTGTCCCTCCTCCGCACCCCACACTCAGGACCCTCGCTGGGCCGGCGACTGCGACCTCTGAGCCGCCCTGAGCCGCTGTCACCTCCCTGGCCCTTTGCTGCGAGGCTGCAGCGGCTCGGACCCAGGCCGGGTTCGGTGCGTGTGGACCTGTGGGACGTGTCCTAATAGGGAAGTCGCAGTCATTCTCCTGCTCTGCTCACCCTGGGGCTGGTGTGTCGGGGCCAGCAGGCTGTGAGTGTGTCTGTGCTGGAGGAAGTGGGGGCGCCGTGGGGGACCGCAGACGGCCCGCGACAGCAGAGGGGGCAGAAGTGAAAGAGGTGGCGCCTCGCCCGTCCTTCGTGTCCGTGAGAATCACCCGCTGCTCTGAGCGCCCAGGGAGCGTCCTAGGCGACCCTGTCCCGGGGCTCAGGTGTCTGCACAGTGACCAGCGGCTCAGGGGGCCCCGCGTTTGTCACATTGCTCTGGGAAAACACGTAATGTGAGGCAGGTCTCACCTGTGACCTCCTCACCTGTGACCTCCTGGTTGTTCAGTGGAAACACTGGGATTGACATTCGTGAGGACTTTAAGTGGGATCTTACGCTGTTTAGTCTTTGAGTTGAACTTAAGAAAAATGAGGCTTGCTTGTCCACCTCAGGGCGGTGCCCCGTTGTCCTGTGGCGGCTCTCGGCTCTTGGCTCTCGGCTCTTGGCTCTCGGCAGGGCCAGCTCCGCGGGGCGGGGCGCTCCCTGCTGGGGGCAGCCAGGCCTAGAGCTCCCCGTGGTGTGGAAGGCCTTCTGGACACCAGTGGTCATGCAAGCCTTTCCTCACTGAAGGGCTGGGCCAGGAAGAACCAGCTCTGGCTGCCTGGCGCACAGCGCAGACCTCACAAAGCCAGCGTCCTGTTTGAAGTGTTAAACATTTGCCAGCCGGTCAATGAGATTTCATTGATTTGTGGAGCTCTTGTCATTTGCCTGATTAGTGGGTCTCATCTCTGGCAAATAGTGGGAAGAGGACCCGCTTGCCAAGCCACAAGGAACCAGAGTGAGACCTAAAGTCTTACTTAAAACCAGCTTCCTTCCTGTCCATTGATTAACTTCTAGTGTGGACGGAAGGCCCCAGCTGGCGTGGCTCGTCCCAGGCGCCGCAAGCTCCCCGATTGGATTCCTGGTCAGGGCACAGGCCGGGCTGTGGGTTTGATCCCTAGCAGGGGGCGTGCAGGAGGCAGCTGATTGGTGTTTCTCATGGATGTTTCTTTCTAAAAAAAAAAAAGAAGGGTGGGGAACCCGGAAGACACCCTTCTTCTCGTCTTCGTGTCTGTGTTATTTTGTGTGTGTTTCATTCCTTTATGCTGACATTTTTGTTACTGAAAAAATACTGAGCGCAGAGGGCTTGCTTTCGTATTGTAGCAGAAGCACCTCAGAAATGCATGGGTTGGCTCAGCTGGATAATGTGACATACCATTTAATGCGGACAGTGGGGCCTCCAATTGAGTTGATGTTCAAATAAATGACATTTAATGTGAGGGAAGCCCTTTACCACATCCACACGGTTTCTGCTCCTTTTTAAGCCCTTTTTCAAAAGCACACACAGAAAGCAAAACTAGACTCTGCTGTGCATTCATGAGCATTGTAATGAGGTGCTGTTTCCCCCTTGGCCTCGGCGGCCGGGCCAGGGCCTTGGACACGCGTCCGCGGGTCTCGGGGAGCAGCAGCCTCGGGCAGGAGCGTGTCCTGAGGATGGCGCTGGTTCTTTTCTGCGCTCAGAACCGTGGCCTTGACCGTCACTAGAGTGACTGTGAAGACTCATTCTCATGTGAATGCTCTTCTCTCCACAATCACATCTGCCCCTGGGGCTGCAGTCCAGCTTTCTTTGTAGCCGCAGGTATCTGGTATAGAGTTAGGTTCTAGAAGATTCCTATAATTTTGGTAGAATCCGTTTTGCTTTTTTCTTCCGGAGACATTTACTCCCTGTGCAAAACACAGCGCTTGTCACGAAATTCAGTGAAAGCTCGACTGACACGAGAGGATTGCCCACAAGAACGTTTCCCGGTCGGTCCTGGGGGATGGACCACCCCCGGCTCGGGGCGGTGATGAACGGTGAGGAAGTGGTTGCTGCAGCCGGTGTGGGCCTTGCCGGTAGGCTCCGGGCCTCAGGATGGGTGCTAGATTTTTTCTTATTCCCTGGCAGAGTTTTGTTCTCGTGTTTTCTAATTCAGTACGTTTAGAAGTAAATAGCAATCCTGTTGAACAAGAATCCCACGTGCTGTGTTCAGACAGGAGAGTGCGTGGTGCGCACAGCATGAGCACGGACTGTGAGGAAGGGTGGCTGAGAGCCTTCTCGGAGCAGTGGGCCTGTCACTGACACTGGGTCCGCGTCTGAGCGCTCCGGGCTGTAGGGCTGGGCAGGGAGCGACCTCGCTAAGTTCCTTGGTGCCGTGGAAGAAAGTAGTGAAAGAAGTGGTGGAAGGCCTGGAGCTGTGGGCGGGGGGAAGGCTGCCCGGGTGAGCACGGAAGTGTGGGCTGTGGGACCGGTCTGCCCTCGCAGCGGAGGAGCCCGCCCTGCAGACAGGTGTGTGTCCTGCAGCACGTTCCTGTGGGGAAGGAGTCGGGGTGGAGTACAGTCTTCCTGTGACCAGGCCTGATCTCAGCATGACTGATGGCTCTGCGTGTGGACACAGTGCACTTGCTCATGGTTACGTCCACTGTCACATTCGATCCTCCCAGTGACCCCCAATCCTAGGATTGTCCCTGATTCACCGAGGACATGAGCTCAGATTAAGCATTTTGCACCAGGAGCAGGGCGGCGATGTCTGGCCCCAGTGCCTGCTCTCAGCCAGTGTGTCTGCTGCTTCATTTCAGTAATTTCTTTAAGTACCTTGATGCCGTCTGAATAAATTCATGAATGATCATGTGCTGACCAGGCTCTGTGTGACCTCCTCTTCCCTCCTCACGCATGACCCCTTCCTTGACCAGCAAGCACTGTTGTGACACACATCACAGATTAGTTGTTTTATTATTATTATTTTAAGTGAGATTTACTTACTAAAAGTAAGATTTACTTACTTTTAGAACATTCAGAGTTGTGCAACCATTACGACTGTCTAATTCCAGAACATTTTATCGCCCCTACAGGAAACCCTAGACCAACGGTTCTCAACCTGTGGGTCGCGACCCCTTTGGCGGTCGAACGACCCTTTCACAGAGGTCGCCTAAGACCATCCTGCATATCAGATATTTACATGACAATTCATAAAAGTAGCAACATTACAGTTATGAAGTAGCAACGAAAATAATTTTATGGTTGGGTCACAACATGAGGAACTGTATTTAAAGGGCCAGAAGGTTGAGAACCACTGCCCTAGACCCATTAGCAGTCACTCCCCAGCCCCCTGCCCAGCCCCTGGCGACCACTAGTCTACTTCCTGTCTCTATGGATTTGCTGTTCTGGGCATTTCATAGAAACAGAATTACACAATGTGTGGTCTTTTGTGATTGGCTTCTTTCCCTTGAATGTTTGTAGCATGTATCAGTATTTTCTTTTATGGCTTCATAATAGTCCACGTTTTGCTCACCCGCTCATCAGTGGATGGACATTTGGTGGTTCTGGTTTTTGGCTGCTGTGAATAATGCCGCCATGACCATTTGTGTACAAGTCCTGTGTAGATGTATGTTTTCACTTCTGTTGGGTTTGTACCTGGGAGTGGAGTCGCTGAGTCACAGTCACGCCATGTCAGCATTTGAGGAACGGCCCGGCTGTTTCCCACAGGGCCTCTGAGGGGGTGAGGCTCCCTCTCCAGCTCTTTGCCAACACGTGTTACTTGTCCTTGTTATTCTAGGCACCCTAGTGGGTGTGAGGTGGCATCTCCTGTGGTTTCGATTGGCATTTCTGTGGTGGCTGAGGATATTGACCATCTTTTCATGTGCTTATTGGCTATTTGTATATCTTCTTTGGAGAAATGTCCTTTCAGATCCTTTTGATGCCAGAGGAATTAATGGGCCAGATTTCTCCGACACGAGTGGGGATGAGGTGGAGGTTCTTGGGTGCCACTGAAATCAGCATTTTCAGAAGTCCCCGGGAGGGTGGGACGTGGAAGGTTTTATTGCAGTGGAGTTACATTTCCTGGGTTCTGAAGTCCCCTGCCCCTCGAGCCAGTCCTGGAAAGGGTGCAGCTGGGGCTCCTGCAGAGCCAGAAGCAAGACCGGTGTCGAGAGCTTCTGTTCCACGTTGCAGCCGGATGTGGTTCAGCGTTCAGGCCAGATTAAGTGTATTAGTTCATGTGTGGAGTCCAACATGGCCGTGCGCCACGTGGGCACGGGGGAGAGCATCCCCTGCTGCAGGCGTCCCAAGAGGGCGAGGAGAAGAGAGCTTCCATTGTTGGGAAGTTTCAATATTCAGGTTTCACATGTTTGCAGTGGCCACGCCCATCTTGGCCACTGATTCACTTTCAGGTGATTGACAGACAAGCACCTTCCCATGTCCCTCAAACCTTTACTGGGCAATGTGTCTAATTGCCTTAGTCTACTAGGCCCTTCCCTGTCGGTCAGCGGGAACAGACGTGGCGAGTGTTCAGTGCACCTTTGGCAAAGCTGTGTAAGCGACCTGTCCACGTTGTTTGGTCTCCCCTTTCACTCCTTCTGGTTCAGTGGTAACCAGATTATTACAGTAGCATCACTTAGCCCATTTTTCATTGGGTTGTCTTTTTATTAGTTGTAAGAGTTTTTATATATTATGGATACAAGTCCCTTATCAGATATATAAATTAGCACATTTTTTTCTTCATTCTGTGGCTTATCATTTCATTTTTTAAGAAAATTTTTTATTGACGGGATGACTCCAACCAACTGAGCCACACTGGTGAGGGCTGATGAAGTCCAATTAGAAATTTATTTTCTTGCTTGTGCTTTTGGTTTCACATTTAAGAGTCCCTTTTTTGCCTAACCCAAGGTCACAAAGATTTATACCTGCATTTTCTTCTAAGAGTTTTGTAGTTTTAACTCTTACTTTTATGTCTTTGGTTCATTTTGAGTTAATTTCTGTATGTGGTGTGAGGTAGGGGTCTGTGTTTATTCTTTTCATGTAGATATCCATTGTCCCAGCACCATCTGAGGCTGTTCTCTCCCCGCTCGGCTGTCTCGCAGTGGTGCCTGTCTGCGCTTCCTACAGGGGAGCCCTGCGTGTCCCCCTCTGGTTTCCTCAGCCTCGCACTGTGTCCTGAGTTGATGGGTCATGCCTGCAGCAGGAGGCCGTTTCTCTGTTGCTGGTGGTTTCCTGTGGCATGCATTCTTCTGTTAGTGAACAACTTGGGTTGTAATTGGTTGTTGACAGTAATGAATAAAGCTGCTCTGAGCATTCTTGTATCATAACTGGGTCATAGGCACACATGTTAGCTTAAGAGCTACAGACATACATGGGGGGGGTGTGTGGTAACTATTCTGTTTAGAGGAGAGTGGGAGATTGTTTCCTTGATTACCAGTTTTCAAAGAACCTGAGTGATCACCTGAGCTGACCTGTCACTAAGGTGGTGCTGGCGCCGTCGGGACGTTAGATGCAGCCGCTGTTTTGCTGAGAGAAAACACGCTGGATAACGTGCTGCCTGCCCGACGATTGTCAAGACAACAAGAAAAATAAGCGGAGTTAAGTTTTCCCCTGTCTTTTAAAATGGAAATAAAAATCCTCTTGATTGAATTTATTGGGGGTGGCATTGGCAATAAAATTACATAGGCTTTTAGTGTAAAATGGGCCATTGTTAATGTTTTAAGAAGTGTGAAGAGTCACATGTGTGGGGAATAAAGATAAGTAACAAGGAATAAAAATACTAAGCGCTTATGTGAACTTGGGCCTTGTGTTTTCTCCGTTTGCTTATTTATCAAAAGCAGGCGACACTGCGCTGCAGGTTTTAGAGATTGTTATGACATCCCCGACACACGCAGGTGTTCAGAAATTAGCGGGGGGGGGGGGGGGCTTAATGTTTCATCAAATATTTGGGGTGGAAGAGAGTAAAAGAATTTAAAGCGCAGTGAGTCCTACCTTACCAGCGTCGACAGCGTGCAGTGAGACCGCTTTCCTGTAAGCTAGTGTACATAACAAGATTCCCAGGGCATCTCGCCGCTGCTGCGACGAAACGGTATCACCCAGGACCAGCTGTGTGAGTCCAGGCCTCCCTTCTCACTCTCCAGTGGGACCATGTCACACATTTGAGCTAATTATAACAGAAGGTTGGTGGATACTAGCTGGTTGCTGAAAATTCTCCCCAATTACTGATCCCTGAAATTAAGTTGCCTTCCTTGAGTGTATCAATTTGCTGATGTTTTGCCAACTTCTTGCTTTCTTGTGTTACTCTTCCCGCCCTGCGCAGTTGCGGCGTCCTTTCTTATTAAGTAGATACCGTTTTGTATCAGCGCCTGTGATTAGTGTCTGCTAGACACGACCACCAGGCTCAGGCTCCGAGGCCAGAGCTGGAAGGGTGAGGTGGACTCACTCTAGCACAGGGATGGCAAACCTGTGACACGCGTGTCAGAGGTGACACACAAACTCATTTTTTGGTTGATTTTTCTTTGTTAAATGGCATTTAAATATATAAAATAAATATCAAAAATATAAGCCTTTGTTTTACTATGGTTGCAAATATCAAAAAATTTCTCTATGTGACACGGCACCAGAGTTAAGTTAGGGTTTTTCAAAATGCTGACACGCCGCCCCCAGAAGGTTCGCCATCACTGCTGTAGCAGGAGCCCTTTCTGTCCTTGGTCTCAAACAGGCTGACCCCGAGGCACCCTGGGAGGAAGGGTGTCGCCACTCCCTTCCTCGTTGCTCACGTCCTCCCGCCCTGCTCTAAGCATGAGAGCACCCCGTCTCTAGGAGGCCGTGCTGTGTGTAGGGATGCATGAGGGCTTCCTCCTTGATTTCTCATCCTGCTGCAGGCCTGCCCTGAGCTCATTTCCCGCGTCCTCTTCCTGGTGATGGGCAGGGTGTCCGCTCTCAGGGTGGGTCATGTGGGGTCCTGCCCAGCTGACCCTCGGCGTCACCCGGAACCCTCGGGTGCCCAGCACAGTGTACTGCCCTTTGTCTTCAGAGCAGCTGGGCAGAGTGCCGAGGGCAAAGCTGGTCAGTTCCTGAGATTCTTAGATGCGGATCTAGTTAACTTAACGAGCCAGATTGGGAGTTAGAAAACCATCTCTAGCGTGGCCGTGGCGCTGCACTGCTGAACTTGCCAAAAGCCGCTCGTGTGACTGGTTGGTCTGAACTGCCTTGGTCTGGCTGCCGTGAAGTCTGTACCATCAAGTCTGTATGCTTACCAATGTATTTTCTTTATCAAAATTAAAGTTTTTACTCAAAATTCAGTAGAGAATGATCAGAAAAACTAAAGAGAAACCAGGGAGTAAAATCACTAATGTCTACTCCCCCCGGAATAGAGCCCTAAGAGCCCCTGGGTGCCTGTGGAAGGAGCTGGCGCAGGCGAGAGTCCCAGGAGACCGCCGAGTGGCTGGGCGTGTCGGACACGCAGCGAGGACCATTGCCGCTCGCTTAGGAAAGGGCTGTCTTCTGTGGGTTGCACGCGGAAGCTTGGGGCGTTTATTTTGTAGCCTTAGAGTTGGTTTGTTGGCCTCTGGCTAAGCCAGTGAAGGGAGCTTTCTGCTTCTGGCTGTGCTGGGAGAGCACAGACCTGTCCCGTCTTCAGTCGGGTTACTCAGTCCGTGAGATACCAGCACGGCTTTGGGGTGGATCAGTTTCACCTCCACTCCAAGATCAGTGTTTTATTTTTTATTTTTTTTAATATATTTTATTGATTTTTTACAGAGAGGAAGGGAGAGAGATAGAGAGTTAGAAACATCGATGCGAGAGAAACATCGATCAGCTGCCTCCTGCACATCTCCTACTGGGGATGTGCCTGCAACCCAGGTACATGCCCTTGACCGGAATCGAACCTGGGACCCTTCAGTCCGCAGGCTGATGCTCTATCCACTGAGCCAAACTGGTTTCTGCAATTATTTTTTTATTTTTTATTTTTTTAAATATATTTTATTGATTTTTTAGAGAGAGGAAGGGAGAGATAGAGAGTTAGAAACATCGATGAGAGAGAAACATCAATCAGCTGCCTCCTGCACACCCCCCACTGGGGATGTGCCCGCAACCAAGGTACATGCCCCCGACCGGAATCGAACCCGGGACCCCTCAGTCCGCAGGCCGACGCTCTATCCACTGAGCCAAACCGGTTTCGGCTGCAATTATTTTTTTAACAAAACATTTGTTGAAAATGATTTCAAGTATATAATCCATGCAATTTCTTATTGACTTTTAAAGAGGAAAGGAGAGTGATAGAGAGAAAGAAACATGGATGGGAGAGAAACATCCCACAGGCCCCCTGCTGGGGATTGGGCCCGCACCCAGGCATGTGCCCTGACCGCAGATCGAACTGGTGACTTTGGATTCATGGGTCAATGCTCAACCACTGAGCCACACCACCTGGGCCCATTTTTTTTAGCAGCAAAACTCTGTAGAGTTGTCTGTCCTCACTGTCTCCACTCCCTCTCCCTAATCAGACTTTTGTCCCCCACCACACCCTCCAAACTGCCGCTTTTGTCAAGACCACTGTGGTACCCTTGGGGCAAGTCCTCAGCCCTCACTGCCTGGGGGGAAGCCCTGGCCGCCTGCGTCAGAGCGGGCGCTCTTCTCTGCTCCGCCGGTTCCTCTTCTCTCCCAGCCGGTAGTGGAGCTCCCGGGCTCAGGTCTCCGGCCCTCCTCTGGCCCTGCCAACTCCCTGGGGATCGCATCCAGGTTTGTGACTGATACCAGCTGTACAGCCAGTGCCCCAGTTCCCCAGCCCGCGCCCCGTTCTGGAATCCGTACCGCGTACCCGCTGCCTGCCTGAGGTCTGCTCCATCCTGCCCCTCTCGCTTGTTGGCGACTCCATCCTCCCGTTGCTCACGCCAGCGCCTCGGGGCCGTGGCCCTCTCACCCTGCACGTCCAGTCCTGCAGGACGGCCTGTCGGCCCACCACCTCCAGGCTCTGTCCCGACTGCCGGCACCCGGGAAGCGTGGCTGTCCTGGCCCACATGCTCCCTGTCTCCCAGATTCTTTCCATCCAGAGCGTGTATTGTTTTCTGTGTAATGTACTTGCTTCATGTATGTGTGGTTTCCTTGGTCTTGCTCCACTAGCATGTGAGCTCCGCGAAGGCAGGAACTTTGTTGCTCACAAACCTCTCCCACTGCCTAGAATACTTCCTGCAAAAGCAGGTGCTTCATCCCGGCTCCATCGGGCCTGCTTTAGAACCGGCAGCCTCTCAGGTGCTTACAGGTTAGGGGTGGTCACTGCGGGGGGCAGCAGCGTGCCCCCCAGGGCTGCGGTGTACGGAGGGCTTTCGGTCTCATGGCCATTTATTCAGCTCCTCTCCCCCAGTCAGCACATGGTCCGTGCAGACGCGCGGGCTCCTCCCTGCGGCCCTGCGCGCTCAGGGTCGGTGCCTGTGTCCGAGCTGGCCTGTCCTACTTTCGCAGCCAGACCTTCCTCCACTCCCTGCGTGTAGCTTACCCTGCAGCCTGGCCAGGCCTTTTGCCTCCAAGACGCTCCGTGGTCCCTTCTCCATGCTGCGTGCCGCTGCTGCTCTCTAACCCGTCCTGCTTGTGAATGCGCGCATGCTCTTACCTCACACAGCGGAGGCTTCAAGGTTGGTTGAGCTCTTACTGGTTGTTTTGCCTCTGCCTCTCTCCTCCACATCCTCCTTCAAAAAAAAGGTCAAGTTCCCTCTGGTGTACTCTCACAGTTGGTTTCTTTTCTCTCGCTTTTAACAGCTTCGTTGGGATAAAATCCCATCCGTATAGCCGTTTCTTTAAATTCTTTATAGTCCTTACCTTGTTCGTCCATGTGCGATCCGCAGTGTGTTCCTGTCCCGCCCTCTGTCACACCAGGAGGACCTGCGTGGCAGGGAGCAGCCTTGTGGTGGGTCCCTGTGGAGGGTCCCTCGTGGAGGGTCCCTTGTGGAGGCTTTGCTCAGTGAAGAGGGATTGGGAAGAAGTTGGACTGCAGGCCTGCATTCCTCCGACCATGCTGGGCCTGCTGGGGGTGGATCAGAAAGCGGGGCCCTCCCCCAGGACTGAGAACTCCCTAGGACAAGCAGAGGGTGCCCACGAGATGACACTGCTGCCAGCAGAAGGTCCTGCCAGCTCCTGCTTGCAGCCGCAGTGGGCAGTGCAGGCGGCAGAGCACTGGCCGCCAGCCTTCGCTCTGTCTGTCAGGTTGCCGGCCTCTCCTCAGGTGGATAACTCCAGGCGTTAGAGGGAGATTTCCTCAGAGCTGTTGTGTTTTAGGAGCAACGCAGGTAAAGAAGGGCCCGGAAGACGTGTGCTGGAGGGAACGTAGAAGGGGATTGACAGGCCCTAGAAAGCTGAGCAGCTGTGAAGGAGCAGGACCTGGGCTGGGTCAGGAGAGGAGAAGCGGGCGGCCAGCCTTTCTTTTTTGGTTTTCTTCCTTCTTTTTAAATATATTTTTATTGATTTCAGAGAGGAAGGGAGAGGGAAAGAGATATAGAAACATCACTGATGAGAGAGAATCACCCATTGGCTGCGTCCTGCATGGAGATGGAGCCTGTGACCTGGGCATGTGCCCTTGGCTGGGAGTCGAACCCAGGACCCTCCAGTCCGCAGGCCGACGCTCTATCCACTGAGCCAAACCGGCCAGGGCCAGCCTCTTTTCACGGCACGGCTGCTGCTGCTTCGTAGATACACACTCAAGTGAAAGACGTACATGTATTAAATTATGATTTTTCGGAGATAAATTTTGGAACAGGGTACATTAGAGGGTAGCAGAAACCTAGTAATTTGTTCTTATATCTGTCTTGGCGAGAGTAATCCCAAGAGCAGGGAGGTAACTCATGGCCTCGGGGGGAAGGTTACTAGAAGTGGCCCTGCGACAGGGCCCTGGTCTCCCCCGCAGAGGGTGAGACGCATACCTGGCTGTCCCCTGGAGCCCGGGCCCGGACCGGACACAGACCGCAGACATGGCGCCTGCCTTGGGTCAGGGCTGCGATGGGACGCAGACCCGTGGCCTTCTCCTCATAGACGAGGCTGAAGCTGCTCCCGCAGGGTGGCTGGGTGGCGGCCAGCAGCATGTAGGCTGGTGCAGACTCGTGGCCTCCACTGTGGCTACTCAGCCGCTGTGGTTTCAGCAGCAGGTGCGCTAGGAGATGCTCTAAATTAGTGGGTTAGGGCTTCATGTGCCATGTAGACCTTGCCTTGCACCTGTCTTCCTAAAATGAGGTTAAACAAAATAGAGAACTAAAACTTTTCTGTTGAAAGTTCTACTTACTGCAGGAAAAATACGAATCTTTCAAAAGGTTTTTGTCCCTAGAGCCGGAGGGTGACGTATCATGGGCCCCTTTCCAGGGTGTCTTCAGCTCTCACACTGGGGACAGACACCAGTTTCAAGGCCTGGCCTGCGGGGGCCGGCAGTCTCTGCCTCAGGCAGACGTTTCATTTCAGTTGACCTTCCTGTTTCACATTAATGAGGAGAGTCTAAACGACATCACGGAAGAGAAGTAGCCATGCATGCGTGTCGAAGTGTGAAGGTCATCAGCCACGCTTCCGCCCCTCCACAGTCCGCAATCTCCGACGCATCGGTAGGAATGCCGGTGAAGTCGGGGGTCCGTGATGCTCGCTCCTGGGGGGCGGGTACTGGCTGGAGACTGACCGTCGAGGTTTGGGGTTTGCAGGTCAATTTCCCTGCCTCCCCTCCCCTGGCAGGTGCAGGGGCCTTGCTGGGGGCGGCCCTGCTGGGTAAGGTGCTCTGGGCTGCATTTGCCAGGGCCGTGTGGGGCTTTGGGGCACTTAGTTTACAGGTTGTGTCCCTGTGTGACCTGCCTGGTGGAACTCGAGTGGAGCAAGGGTGCCTTGCTGGCTGGCAATGTAGCTGGACTCTAGGGCGATTTTGGTGATAGTTTGTTTACTTGTTAAATATGACATATAAATAATGCAAAATAAGTGATTAGAAGGCAGAATGTCACCCAGTAATGGCAGGAGCTCCGTTTAATGAGAACTTGCTACGTGCTGGGCATAGTGCTGCATGTGTTGTGGGACCATCTAATTTAATGCTCGCAGTGACCTCTCGGGTAAGTCCTGTTACTCGGTTAGCAGGTGAGGAGCCGCCTGGAGGCTGGTAGCCTGCAGGTAACGGGCCCCGCAGTGTTTGGATTGAACACCGGCCCCACAGTTTGCCTGACCGTGAGGATGCCCCTTCTGGTTACTAATGCCCAGTGATTTGGGGGAGCTTAGCGTCCTGTCCCATCCCCGCCTCCCCCCCATGTCATGACCTATACTCTGTACCTTTAGTGGCCTTTTTTCTTAAATTCAGAATGTGTGTGTGTGGATGCTTCTAGTGACTCACGAGTAAATGGCCTGGAAGCTGGCTGTCTCCCCGGACAGGCTCCACGCTTCTCGCCGTCTCCTGTCTGTGCCTGTCTGTGCCTTCCTGCACTTCTGTGACTTGTCCATGTGACTGCGGCTGTGTCCCTCGATCCTTCCTGTGTCACCTTAACAAACGGTGCACATTGGTGTTTGCAGCAGCAGGGAGCCGGCTCTCGCAGAACCGTGTGCTGTGACGGGCACTGGCTTTGCAGACTCTGCCTTGACAGGGGGATCCCAGCGGATGGGCCTGCAGACTCGTGGCCGGGGCGCGCCGCCTCCTGGACTGTGGCTTCTGGGGGCACCGCCTCCGCCAGAGGGCAGGCACTTCTAGGTGGTCCTGGGAGGTCGTTCAGTAATGACAGAGCAGGAGGGGCCAGATGGGAAGGAAGTGACGAAATTAGTCGAGCTGGAGAGAGGAAGCCAAGATGAAGGAATGCGTGGCTGACCAGCGTCAGGCCGAAACGAGGTCGCAGCCCGGGCAGCCGGCCGGGCAGGTGGCCTTCCTGTGACAGCAGCCTGTTGGAATGAGGACTTTCCTGTGCCGCTCCCCACCTGGCTCCTTGGCTCCTCCCGACTCGGGCCGAGCCTCGCTTGGCCTGTGAGTCAGGGAATGAGGGCCGCCGCCCGCTCCCCGTCCTGCCTCACCTGGCGCGTGGCCTGACGGTCAGCGGGAAGGGCTCGCGTCTGGAGAGCAGCTTGTGGAGTTCATTCCTAACGAGGGTTTGTGGCTGACGCCCTGGGAGGGTCTTCTCTCATTTGAAAAATGATCTTAGTTCTAAACAAACCAAACCCATTGAGTGTAATTTAAGCACATTTTCCAAACACTTGGGGAGAGGTGTTAATCCTGTGTCCGTGTGTCAGCAGCCTGGGCTGTGGGAGTGAGCTCCCAGCGGGTTTGGAACTGCACGCTCACCCCAGTGGTACTTGTAGAAAGTGGCTGCTTTCCGGCCCACGCTAGGCCCAGCCTGCTCTCAGCTCTCACCTGTTGTCCAGTTCTCATGGGTTAAGCCGTGGTGCCCAGCGGGCATTGAACTTGTGCCCTGTCTGCTTGATGGTTCTGCCTGGCCTAATACACTTGGCCCCTTCTTCCCGGTACAGAGATTAGATACGCAGCACCTGGCGTGTTCCTGCTGCCCTGGCCGCAGCCTCAGGCCTCCTGCACCACCTGGGGGTGCCTCCCACAGCACCGGTGCCTGCGCCCTACCTGCCGGGGCAGTGCTGTGGGCAGCAGCAGGTCTCCGCACTGCTGTTTGTGCCAGGGCCAGAGCGGTAGCTGGTGTTGGCCTTCCTGGGAGGGAGACCGCCATGTTCCTGTGGATAGAGGTCTGTCTCCTCTGCGTGGCACTTGGCCTTGGGAGCCTGTGTCTTCCTTTCTTGTTTGACCGGGAGCATCTGTAAGACCATCTCCGACTTATGGCCACAGAGTGGCTGAGCCCGATGGCACGTGCTGGCCAGGGGCAAAGGGGCACCCCGGCTGCCTTCGGGGGCTGCTGCCCTGAGACACAGCCCTCTTTCCTCAGACGTCCCTCCCGGGCCTCCAAGCGGCTCGGATAGAAAACCAAAGGGGCCCGGCCAGTGTGCTCAGTGGTTGAGTGTTGACCTATGAACCAGGAGGTCCCGGTTCGCTTCCTGGTCAGGTCACATGCTGGGTTGTGGGCTCGATCCCCAGTGTGGGGCATGTGGGAGGCAGCCGATCAGTGATTCTCTCTCATCATGGATGCTTCTATCTCTCCCTCCCTCTCCCTTCCTCTCTGAATAAAAATGTATTAAAAATAAAACAAAATCAAAGGGAGGCATCAGGTTCTCATCGCCCGTGATTTTCTGTCTGTTTCAGCCAGAGACCCTCTCCTGCCTGGTCTGCTGGCAGAGCTCTGTGTACGGGAGCCCTGGTCTGGCTTTGCCCGCGGCTGGGGCTCCTTTGCCAGGGCTGCCTCTGGAGCAGTCCTTAGTCTGCCCTTGACTCCTGTGCCCTTGGAACTTGGACAGATGCAGGTTGCAGGCTGGTCATTGTGCCGTGCTCCTTCGGCGTACGTTCCCCTTCCTTCCGTTTCCTCATGATTAAGCTCAGGTTGTGTAACTTGGGCAGGTGACGCACACCTTCTCCGTCACGTGACTGATGACCTTCACTCGGGTGGCCAGGTGTAGGCTGTGTCTGCCAGGCTGCACGGCGGAGCCGCTCGTCCCCTCAGGATGGGGCGGGTTTGGCCGGGATGTACGTTGTAACTGTCGCTTTCCGCACCAGCTTTTGCCTTCATTAGCTCACTGCCCTCACCTAGACTCCCGGGGTCCTTCCCGGCCGTCGCTGTGACGGTCCGTCCTCACGGGGGTTCGCCGTCCTCCTCTGAGCGCTCTCTTCTTCCGCACAGGCTCGCCCCGTGCTCCCTGACCCAGCTCTGACTGCGCGGAGCCCGGGTTTCTTTGCTGCAGCAGGTATTTCGAAACCACGACCTGACACTAGATACGTTTGTTGTTGGGGTGTTGCTGCGCTCTGTGGACACGGCACGTACGTCTGGTGTTCTGGCTCCCATACACTGACCCGTGAGCTCACGCCGGGGCCTCCAGGTCTCACCAGCACTCTAGGGTGGCCTCTCCCTCCATAATCCCGCCCTGACCCAGGAGCCTGGCTTCCAGGTCCTCAGACCTGTTTGCTTCCTGGGTCAGCCTCCTGTGTGCCCATCTCCACTTTCACCCCGTGCCCAGCACGGACGTCCTCACCCCAGCATCACCCCTCTTGGGCTCCACCTAAAGGGGTGTTGAGGGGAGACTGGGGACCGGAGGAAGGAGAGGGGCTTGCGGCTTTCTGCCCGCCCCCTCTTCCTTTGAGTGACAGCGAAGCGCTTTCTAGTGGTGGCTGATCCCAGTGTGGCGGCTCCCACGCTGGCGGGGCCGGCCTCAGCTTCCAGCCCAAGAAGCCCCACCGTGAGCTTAGAAACCCCAGTACCAGCAGCAGCCCAGAGCCCTTTGTGGGGGTCAGAGGTCCAGCCCTCCCTGTGGTCCTCCCTGACTGGCTTCCTGCGCCTGCTCTCGGCGAGAATAGGGGTCGGCGTCGCTTCTTAGGCCCCTGCTGCATAGTTCTGTACGTTAAAGTCTCTGTTCAAATGACGGGTGTGGCTTCTGTCTCTTGACCCTGCCCTGTCCAGACGGCAGGGTCAGCGTGGCTGTGTGGACACGGCTCACACCCTGTTGAAATGTCACTTCCTCGGCACCTCCGACGTCCTGTCGGCGGGAGCGCGTGGCCTCCGTGCTGAGTGGTCTGCCGGGTTGGGCTTTCTGTCCCGGGTCCAGCAGCCCGTGGCACACAGGGCAGTGCTGCTGAGGACCGATGGAGGCATTTCATGTTCTTGGGGAAGAGTGACCTTCCCCGGGGCTTGTCCTGCTGGCCCTCTTGGCGCCCCTGCCCACAGCTGCTTTTCCGCTGCCGAGCCTGCCGTTTCCCTGTCACGCGGGCATCTCAGGCGCGTGCCCGTAGTCCTCCCTGCTATCGACGGGCCCCGGCACATCGCGCCGTCACGCAGGGAACGGGCACAGACAGGAAAAACGCAGCAGCGCCACATGCTGGCAGCGAGCAGGAGCCCCGATGACGGCCGGCGTTGAGGGCCCTCCATGTGGAAAGGTCAGAGGTGAAGAGCGCGGCTCGTAGGCGGCAGCCGTGGCACAAGTGCTTGACTCCTGGGCCTCAGGTGTCACTGCGCATGGGTTCCTGCCGGGGGTCGGAGGGACCTTAGGCCCACTTTCTGGATGAGGAAGTTTTGTCACAGGATCCAGTGCCTTTTCTAGATGGTACGGCCACCATGGCGTCCTCAGGACCTGCCTCCTGCCTGAGCGGAAGCTGGCTTTCCCCTGGGCCCACAGCGGCGTGGCCTCTCCTGCCCGTGTGGCGGAATCAGCAGAATTGGGTAAAACACGTCAGGCCACTTAATACACATGGACGTTAAAACTGGAAGTTAAAATAAACACTCCAGCCCTGGCTGGTTTGGCTCAGTGGATAGAGTGTCAGCCTGTGGACTGAAGGGGTCCCGGGTTCGATTCCGGTCAAGGGCACATGCCCGGGTTGTGGGCTTGGTCCCCAGTAGAGGGCGTGCAGGAGGCAGCCGATCAGTGATTCTCTCTCATCATTGATGTTTCTATCTCTCCCTCTCCTTTCCTCTCTGAAATCAATAAAAATCTATTTAAAAACCTAAAATAAAATAAACACTCCACCCTCCAACGTCCTCTAGCCAACAGGTGAATAATGGGTTAACTATTTAAAAAGCCATTCAGCAAAAAAATAAGGTTGAATATCAGGTCTTTAAAGAGTTGACAACTTTCTAAATAAGGCTTAATAATAAAATGACAAAGGAAAAAGGCATTAATTCATTTTTACTAAAAGTAATAAATTTTATACAATAAATATAGTATAATTAAGATGTAAAGCAGGAACAGAATGAAGGAGTGATGTTCGCAGCGCTTACGTTTGGGAGAGCCACAGTAAAGCACTTACACTCACTGTCTAAGCAGGTGCAGGCATGGCCGGTGAGCAGGCATGACTGGGCGCTGGCGCCGGGGAGGGCGATGGCCTTGGTGTGGGGACAGGACAGCTGACTCAGGAGGCAGTTTGGAGGGCAGGTCGGGAACTGTAAAAGGTGAGTGCCCTTTGGAGAGTCTTGGCGTTTCATTCTAAAAATTACTGAAGGTAGTAGAGCTCCGTGCCTGATCATGTTCATTGCATATTCTTCACCATAGCAAAATAATAATTTTGAGAATTAAATGTTCAGCCGATGTGTTTAATAGATACATGATTTTAAAATTGTTGGTGTGCCGCCCTAGCTGGCTTGGCTCAGTGGATAGAGCATCGGCCTGCGGACTGAGGGTCCTGGGTTAGATTCCAGTCAAGGGCACATGCCTGGGTTGCAGGCTCAATCCCCAGTAGGGGGCATGCAGGAGGCAACCAATGATTCTCTCTCATCATTGATGTTTCTCTCTCTCCCTTCCTCTCTGAAATCAATGAAAACATTAAAAAAAGTTGTTGGTGTGCCAACTTATTGAAATACTAGAGGCCCGGTGCATGAAATTTGTGCACTTGAGGGGGAGGGGGTCCCCTCAGCCCTCAGCCCGGCCTGCACCCTCTTGCAGTCCGGGAGCCCATGGGGGATGTCTGACTGATGGCCTAAGCCGTCAGTTGGACACCCTTAGTGCTGCTGCAGAGGCGGGAGAGGCTCTCACCACCGCCGCTGCACTTGCCAGCCGTGAACCCGGCTTCCGGCTGAGCAGTGCCCTCCGCCCCCTCCCCCCCCCATGGTAGTACACAGACCACCAGGGGGCAGCTCCTGGTGGTCAGTGCGCGTCATAATGACTGGTCGTTCCGCCATTTGGTCAGTTTGCATATTAGCCTTTTATTACATAGGATAGGATTATACATCCGTTAAAATGACAGTTGAGTAGAATAGAAATCTGAAAATATAAGAAGTAAAATAAAAGCAGGATACAAGTTGTGTCAAACATTGAGTACGTCTGAGCAAGGATGGAGAGGGAGCGGGGCACGATGCAGAGGCTCGGGTTCAGTTACGGGGTCTTGGGCTTCGCGTGTTGCCGCTTGGTTTGCACATTGAAAACCGCTCGCGAGCTCCGGGAGTCTGGGTTTGTGGGGTGTTGGCTGTAGTGTTGGGCCCCTGCCCGAGGAGTGTGCGGACGGCGACAACGCTCATTCCTGGGCGGTGCTCCCTCCTTCCAGACGCGCTCTCAGGGGAAACAACGCGTCTGATTAATTGGGGGTGTTTTTCTTCATGGTAAAATGGGAGGTTCACCCAAAAGGTACCACAGGGGGTGTGGTCTTCAGTGGCTGTTTAAGCACATTTCCACGCACAGTGTTGGGTTATTTCTGGTCATATTTGAAAGAAATAAAGATGAATCACAGACCTTGAAGTTCGAGCACAGGGTTTTTCTACCCTGGCCTTAAACTAAGAACTCAGGCCCTGTGTTTCCTTTCCTGTCTCTGTGCCGATGGCACTTGCAGCCGGGGCAGCAGTTCACTGCCCATGGCACCGAGAGCCTCCTGGGCGCTGGCAGTGAGCCAGGGGATGGACCTTCCTGGCCCTAGGCAACTATTTAAGGAGAAGCAGTAGTGAGTTAGGTTGGTAGTGAATAGGGAGCTCAGTTAGCAGCCGGGATGTCAGGGGGCAGGGCTGCTTTGGAGATAATGCAGATGTCGGGGTAAGAAAGCAACAGAAAGAGCCCTGCCCTCTGCCCAGTTTCCCCCAATGGGAGTGTCTGCAGGACGGCAGGCATGGGGGCCCTGAGGAAGCAGGACAAACGTGAAAGTTGGCATAAGACGTCAGGATGTAGGCCTGAAGGTGGAATCGGAGAGGGGATGCTAGACGGGGGTGGGGGGGGTGGGGGGGTGGGAGGGGTGGGGGGGTGGGATGGGCGGGGTCTGGAGGCCAGGCCTGTGGCTTCCGGTCCGGCTCTGCCACCTGCTCTGTGTTCCTGGAAGGAAGTCACAGACGCTGGAGCAGTTTCCTGGGCGACTGTCACAGGCGAGCGCCAGCTGGGGGTCTGGAGGACAGAGATGAAGACGCTGTAAGCTCGAGAGCAGCTCCCGAAGGCTCCGGGGAGGGCGCTTCCTGTCTCCCAGCTTCGGGGCAGCGTGTGGGCACGATTGTCCTCCACATTCTCAGCTCTTCTAGAGTCATTCACGGGAGACGGGTTAACGGGAGAAAATGTCCTGGGTTACTACCGAGGTCCACGTGTGGGTGCCAGCCTGAGACCCCAAGCTGCCTTGGGCAGAGGCTTAGGTGCCCTTCTGACTAAGGAGAGGAGGCCGGGGTCCGGGGCTTCTGGGGGAAGCAGGGAGTTCACGGGCAGAGGAGAAAGAGCAAACTGGCACCCACATTCCAGCTGGGCCGCCAGGAGCAGGGGCACGGACAACAGACGCCGGGCCAGCTTCCCCGGGCCCCACGCACTCCTGTCAGTGCAGGGGTGCCCTTCCTTTAAGCAGGTTTCTGCCTGGATTCCTGAGGCAGGTAACGGGGGAGGGCCAGGGACTCTCTGAGTCTTTTGCTTCTTAAAAACCAGCTTGAAGTCAGTTTCCCAAAAGGCATATTGCAGGATGGCCAGCCTGTGGTCCCCCGGCAGCCATCCCTGCTCCTGGGCCTGCACCAGCGCCGTTCGGGCCATGCCTCCCTCTGCGGCCCCTTGCCCTCTCGCTGGAGGGACGGCATTAGTGCTGGCTTCAGGGCTCTGCCCAGGCCTCTGCGTCCTCATCTCAGCCTGAGTGCATCTGCACGGCCCACTTCCAAACAAGCAGCCAGGGGACACGATTTGGGGGTCGCTGTTAGCTAGTGCGTGCGCCAAGAAGCCTGGCTCCCTCTCCTCCCCACAGTAAGGGTAATAATGGAATTAGTCTCAGAGAGGCTGTGCGGATACAGGAGCGCAGCGTGGAGCGGGGTTCCTATGGGAGGAGCCATGCGAGTGTCAAGCCCCGTCCCCTCCGTTTTCCGGGGGCACCTCCGTTGCTCCCTTGAGTCCATCTTGTGCTCCTCCAGCTGCCCTGCAGGTGAGCTCAGAGCTCACTCACCCGGAGCACAGCAGTCGTAGCTGCTGCAGAGCAGGCAGCACCACGCCAGCTGCCTGGGTGCCGCTGGCAGCTGGGTCTTACCTCCCATGACGTGCCAGCCCTCTGCTGTGAGGGTCTTTGTCATAACAGGTGTAGCTGTGTGGGTGCTGATGACAAACATCCATGTTAATTTAGCATAAAAGTACTTATTTGAAAAGTGAACATTTTCCTATAAAAAGTATAACTTACTAGAATAACCCAGTGCGTTGGTTTTAGACAGCATGCATTTAGCAGACAGGTGTTAATCCCGCTTTCTTCTTTGCAGCCAAGCCCTTTACGCAGCTGGTGAAGGACATGCAGCTCCGGCGAGAGGACTTCGAGATCATCAAAGTCATCGGGCGGGGCGCGTTCGGCGAGGTGAGCTCGGCTTCGTTCTGTTGGCTTCGCACAGATTGCCAGGCCACGGGCAGCGTTCTGGGGGTCCTCCTGTTGATTTTGGGGTGAGGTAATTATTGATAATCTTGGGAGAGTGCTGGGACAGAAAGGTGGAATTAAGAGAAAAACAAAAACGAAAGCTTGTGACTGGTGAATTACCCTGGGCATCGTTCTGGCCAAAATAGTTTCTTACAGACCAATAAGGTTTTAAAAAATCCACTTGTTAATTTTCTTTGAAATGCATAGAGAGTAAAATATGGTTGTTCTCATTACTTGTGGCTGCTGCCAGCAGTCCGTGCCGGCCACAAGTCCCCTGCCCTGGGCGGGTGGTGGCCTCTGCAGGTGGCGGGCTCCTCCCAGGCTCGCACCGCCCCGCTGTCAGAGCTCAGCTGGCTTACAGTGAGCCACCTTCAGAGCGCCTCTCACTGGAGCGCATCGCCCTGTGCTCGGGTTTCAGCTGCCGCGTCCTGAGGCCTGTGTGGGGGAGCCCTCCGGGCGGGCGAGAGCAGACGTGCGGTGGCGTTGGCCGTGCAGGCGTTCTGGGCTGTGCCCTCGGAAAGGAAGCGAACCGCAGTTTCACCGGCGAGGTCTCGCCTGTGGAATCTCTCGTGACTTCTGAGTTAGAGCAGGGCCTGGCATCTGCCTTAGGGAACGTCTCACTGCTGCCCATTCTTCTGCCACAGACGCGGGGGCCACCCGTGGAGCTCACAGGCCCTGCAGAAAGCCTGCCGGGCCGCAGCCGTGTGCTGACCGTCTTGTCTTCCTTGGAAACTGCCCTGGCCTCTGACCAGCCCCCCGCCCTCTGACAGGCCGCCTTCCTGTCCCTCATACCCCCCGCCCCCCCAGCCCTCTGACCAGCCCCCCGCCCCCCCCGCCCTCTGACCAGCCCCCCGCCCTCTGACAGGCCGCATTCCTGTCCCTCTTCTCCATCCCTCACCCCTGAGAGTCCGTCTCCCCCAGGCGTGGGGGCAGGGGAAGCAGCACCACAGGGGGCTGCTTGGGGGCAGCCTTGTCCTCTGGGATGGCCGCTCCTCCCAGGCCCGCCCCAGGCTGACCCGATCTCCAGGGTCACCTCAGAACCCAGGGACCCAGGGTCCTCAGCCAAATTCAACTCACTGTGGCTAGGAGGGGGCAGGGAGGGTCCTCTGGTTTTGATGCTGAAGTACAAGGACACATAAATGCCCAGATCTAAGTGACACTGGGAGTGTGGCAGCGTGTGCACCCCGGTTGGAAGACAGCATCTCTCTCCCCTAGAAGGTTCCCTCCTGTTGCTTTTCAGACCCCCCTCCTGTGAGCCCCACGGGCCCCCAGGCAGCAGCTGTCCTGGTTGCCACCAACGGGGACCTTAGTTTAAAGGAACCATAGGAAAGACTGAGTTCTGCACAGAAATAGCGAATCTCTGAGCTGTAGGTAGTTGTGTAAGGCATGGTTTTTGTTGTTTAGTGAGAAGAGAGAGAAAGCCTGTTGAAATCAAGCCTGACTCAGCTCAGTCTATACTTACACCAGCTGTCGTCCTTGTCCCAGGAGCCGTGCCAGGCTCGGGCAGCGCAGTGAGCAAGGCCCGGGCCCTGCACAGCTCTGCAGCCACCGTGTCCCCGTCGGAGGGGCCCGGAGGGGCAGGGAGAGACAGCGCCAGAGAGCGGTCCCTCCAGGAGGGAAAGGGAAGGATGAGCGAACGCTGCCGTGCCGCTTGTTTGTAGTGACTTTTATTGGTTTTTGAAATTATTTCAGAGAGGAAGGGAGAGGGAGAGGGAGAGAGAAACATCAGTGATGACAGAGAATCATGGATCGGCTGCCTCCTGCACACCCCCTACTGGGGATCGAGCCCGCAACCCGGGCATGTGCCCTGACTTTGGACTTGAACCGTGACCTCTTGGTTCATGGGTTGATGCTCAGCCACTGAGCCACGCCGGCTGAGCCCTAGCTCTTTGTAGTGCTCTTTTTTGCCAGAGAACTTGATACAAAATGGTTCTGAGTTTCAAAGAAGGTAACAACGATCACTTGCCACTTTCCTTCAAATTAAGAGAAGCACGTCCTTGCCCAGGCCTCTGCGGAAGCCCGCGGGTTCTCTCCTTTCCTTTGCCCCTCTCAGCTTTACCACCTTCTCTGGGCGCACCCCCTCCACCCCCACTTCAACCCCCAGTCAGCCTCCCTGGCCCCGAGGCCTGGGCTCCACACCAGCCCTCCGCACCTACTCCTCCCACCACCCGGCACTCTGTCCCGTCTGGGGCCCTGTGCATGCTCCCCATGCTCCCTGCCAGCGCTGGGACCTCGGATTGTGTCCACAGTCTTACTGAGCCCCCGTTGCTGTTCTGGAGCATCCTCGTAACCACGCACCTGGAATGGGCCCAGCTTCCGCTTTGTCTTTGATGGCGCCGGGTGGATCACAGAAACGGGGCCGCTCCTTATCGGTGTTGGGATCGGAAGGCTCTTCGCCTGTGCTTCTGATCGGATTATTCTTTCCTAAGGACGAGCCAGGGGTGCGCCAGGGCGTTCATGTGGGCTTCCCACCACCAGGCCCCGGGGAGGTGACATTGGATGGTGCCCGTCATTTAACATAGGCTTCAGAAGCAGGCCCCTGGGGTGAGAGGGAGAGTTGGGGAGCCTGAACTGAGAGCGAGCGGGCAGGTGCTCGGGGCACGTTGGCTCTTGGGAGACCTTGGCGATGCGTGGCATGTGCTGGTTAGAGAGCAAGGAAGCTGGTAATGAGGGACTCTGCTTGACACCTGCTGTGGGCTGCCTGCCACTCGCAGCAAAAAGGTCTGCTTGCTCTCACAGAAGTTAGTCACTGTCAATACGCAGCTTATGGCCTTGTGATGGAGACTTGGGCCAATGAACGATCCATTAATGTCAGGTAGAAAGTGCCATGTGATGGCACAGACATCACATCTGGTGCTGGTGGCGGTGGAAGAGCTCACTGGAGATTGGGCAGGGATCAGGAAGTCCCAGAGGGCTTCCTGGAAGAGGTGGCTGTGAGTTGTACTTTGAAGAATATGGCTGCAGCCAGCATGCCGAGCCTGACATGTGTCTAACACCGTCCTGAGCACATTGCATGAGATCTGAGTGAGAGGTGGGCCCCGAGCACCTGTGGGCGTGTAAGCGTTAACTCGGGGATGGTGCATGTGGGCGCAGGGGCGAAGCTTGGGAGCCAGTGACGAATTTTTAGAGGTTTATTATGAAACTCTCCAGACGCACCCCAAGTAGAGGACTCTACGCACCCAGTACTCAGCACTGCAGGGTTTTTTTAAAAAATATATATTTTATTGATTTTTTACAGAGAGGAAGGGAGAGGGATAGAGAGTTAGAAACATTGATGAGCGAGAAACATCAATCAGCTGCCTCCTGCACGCCCCCTACTGGGGATGTGCCCGCAGCCAAGGTACATGCCCTGGACTGGAATCGAACCTGGGACCCTTGAGTTCGCAGGCTGATGCTGTATCCACTGAGCCAAACCGGTTAGGGCAGCACTGCAGGGTTTTTTTGCCTGAGGGGGTGTGATCGATCATTCAAGTTGCTGTGTGGCTCAGATGAGTTTTGATGGTTAAAAGAGCAAGTCCTCATTTACGTAGAACACTTTCCTTTTCTTAACACCTCTGTACAGACAATTGATATCTCACTGTGAGTTTATGAAAACGCATGTTTGTGACACTCCCGTTTGTATTCCAGGTTGCTGTTGTCAAAATGAAGAACACTGAACGAATTTATGCCATGAAAATCCTCAACAAGTGGGAAATGCTGAAGAGAGCAGAGGTGAGTGTGAGTGAGCCACAGTCCCTGCCGGTCTGCGCCTTCCTCCTTGACAGGAGTGGGCTGCTCCTGGCATCAGATGTTGGCCACCTCCCTGCTCTGCCCTCCGCACCTGTGTTTGCGCCTCTCCCCCGTCCCGCCCCAGAGTCCCCCCGTCCCTCCCCAGAGTCCCCCTGTCCCGCCTGAGATCCCCCTCATCCCGCCCCAGAGTCCCCCTGTCCCACCTGAGATCGCCCTCATCCCGCCCCAGAGTCCCCCTGTCCCACCTGAGATCGCCCTCATCCCGCCCCAGAGTCTCCCTGTCCCACCTGAGATCCCCCTCATCCCACCCCAGAGTCTCCCCGTCCCACCTGAGATCCCCCTCATCCCGCCCCAGAGTCCCCCCCGTCCCGCCTGAGATCCCCCTCATCCTGCCCCAGAGTCCCCCCCGTCCCGCCTGAGATCCCCCTCATCCCGCCCCAGAGTCCCCCCCGTCCCGCCTGAGATCCCCCTCATCCCGCCCCAGAGTCCCCCACGTTCCGTCCCAGAGTCCCCTTGAGTCTGGGTGGTGCTGGTTACTGTCAGGGCGAAGCACAGCTTTGCGGACTCCGTAGGCATCTCTCTCGGTTCGGCTCTCTGTGCCAAAGGAGTGCTGGGATCTGGAGCCTTGTAAGTGCAGGCATGTTTCTGTCCCGTCAGCGGGGGAACGGAGGCTATCAGTAACCATAGGCGACTGCTGCTTCGCAGTCCCATCCTCCTTCCTCCCCTGTGTCCTCCCTGCGGCAGCTGCTCACGCCCGGCACCCTTTCCGCAGCCCCCGCTGAGGCAGGCGAGGCCACCCAGAGCCAGGCTTTTCTCCAGCGGCTCCGCTTCTGTCTCCACTGAGCCCCCCCTCCCCCAGTCCTCCACTGCCTCAGAGCCAAGGGCGCCTGCCAGGTAACGCAGGGCTCTGCCTTCTCCCGCCTGCCCAGCACCTGTCCAGGCTCTGACTCCGCCCCCCAGCGGGCCCTGAGCGCCTGGTCCCTGCAGTCCTCTCTGCGCAGCTCGTGCATGCCACACCTGCTGGGCAAGCCCTTTGTGGGGGGCCCTCCCTCTGCAATCGGCTGTTCCCTGCTTTTGGAAATTCCTCTTTTGGTTTCTAGCCTCTCATCCTATCCCTGCAAACCCTCCGTGTGACTTTTGGTGGCCCTTTCCTCTTTTGTTCTGGAATTCTCTGCCCATGGTAGCTGCTGCCTTGGGCAGATAACGGAGCAGGCCACTGACTTCCGTGGTTACTTCAGGTTGTCAGGGTGTGGTGGGTGGGTGGGCATTCTCGGCCCAGCATCCACGAGGGTTGCTCTCCCTCCTCCCCGCCCCCTCCCCTGTATGGCACTTGTTGCTCAATAAGTGCCCGTTGATTGACTGTGTCATGACGATCTTGCAGTCACCTGGGCTCGAAGGGCTGGTGGCCCATGACTACCGCAGCCCTCTCCTTCCTCGCTGCACTGCAGCCTCCCTCCGCCCGTCCTCGCTCTGCTGGTCTGCACCTGCGCCCTCCTGCCGCCTCGAGCATCCCTCCCTCACGTCACCACTGGCACCTGGGCAGTCGCAGGAACTCCTGTGGGGACGCAGTTCTTCACGGGGGAGGATGCGGCTGCTGTACATGGAAGTTCTGGGGGAGGAATGGATGTTTGGGGGAAAGAAATAGCAGGAGCACATTCCATTCAAGTGGTATTTCTACCTGAGGTGGCTTATGAAAGACAGCTGAGCCTGTTTAGTAGCGCTCGTCATGTTAACCTCCGGAGTGTGTGTGTGTTTACATTTTGAAAGTTATATAAGCCCCAAGGTTGTTTTCTCTGTTGTGCTAGTTAGTATATAGGCGTGTGAGGACGTGGTGTCATGGTGAGCATGTGCGAGTAGGGATTGCTTGTTTAATTTGAACCTGGTGACACAGCAAGGAGTCAGTGGAACAGTTACAAAGCAGTGTACTTTATAGCTTGTAGACCCTCTGGGTGTTAGTTTAGCTTTCTTGGTCATAAAAAATAAAAATAAAAGCTGTTCAGAGAAAACAGAACTGTGGCTAATACGTCTGTTTCCTGGATGGTCGCCGTGCTGGCCCCCAGGCTAAGCCGGGGCTTCACTGGGAATGGCGATGGTGGGTGCCGGTCGTCCGCTTGGAACTGTCCTGGGCCCAGCCGCCTTCCCCAGGCCCCGGGGCTGGGCGGGACCGGCTAGGGCGGACTGTGGGCCAGGCGTCCTCGTGTCTGCTTCTAATCAGTAGAGTCAGGACACATCCACCTCAGGATTCCTTTTAGCAAGAAAAGCTTTTTAAAGAAGTTGAGAAGAGAAAACGTGTAGAGAAAGCGCATTGTAAAGGTCCTACTGAGTCTTGGAGAGAACAGGTGCTCTGTCTAGTGCCTGCACCCAGGCCTCCATCAGGCCTTGTGTTTTTGCAAGTTTCACAGATCAGGAGTGAAAATCTTATGTTAAATACTCAATGAAGAGGAACTTTCATTGTAATTATGCTGAAGACCTGGTTACTTTTTTTTTAAAGCTCCCCTTTGCTCCCTGTCAGTTATTCCCGCTCACTGCTGTGAGTGTTCCTGACTTTTCTTTCCCGGTCGCCTGTCTCTGCCCCTCTCTGCCGCTGTCAGCTTGTTCTCTGTCTGTGGGTATGTTTCTGTTTTGCTTTTTTATTCACTGAGCACAGTACCCTCTAGGCCAGTGATGGCGAACCTTCTGAGCTTGGCGTGTCAGCATTTTGAAAAACCCTAATTTAACTTTGGTGCCATGTAACATATAGAATTTTTTTGATATTTGCAACCATAGTAAAACAAAGACTTATATTTTTTATATTTATTTTATATATTTAAATGCCATTTAATACAGAAAAATCAACCAAAAAAAATGAGTTCGTGTGTCACCTCTGACACGTGTGTCACAGGCTCGCCATCACTACTCTAGGTCCATCTGTGCTGTTGCAGATGGCAAGGTTCCGTTCTTCTCCAAGGCTGAGTAATAGTCCACTGCACGTGCCTGAGATCTTTATCCACTCGTCTGTTGATGGGCACTTGGGTTGTTTCCATATTTTCACCATCCTCCTATATAGTAAAAGGCTGATATGCAAATTGTCCCCTCGGGAGTTCGACCGCTTGCTCTGATGTGTGCTGACCACCAGGGGGCGGCATGGAACGAAGGAAGGCCCCAATTGACTCTGATTGTCGGCCAGCCCTAGGGACCCTTCCCATGCACACATTTTGTGCACCAGGCCTCTAGTTGTAAGTAATGCTGTGGTGAACATAGGGGTGCATATATTGTTTTGAATGAGTGTATTTGGTTCTTTTTGGATAAATAGAAGTGGAATTGCTGAGTCATATGGCAGCTCTATTTTTCATTTTTTGAGGAATCTCTATACTGTTTTCCATAGTGGCTGCACCAATTTGCAATCCCAACAACAGTGAATGAGGGTTTCCTTTTCTCCACATCGTTGCCTGTGGCTATTTCTAAATACAGATGCAACCTGTGTGTTAAAGCTCTTAAAAAAACCCAAAACTAGCCCTAACTGGTTTGGCTCAGGCCTGCAGACTGAAGGGTCCCAGGTTCGATTCCAGTCAAGGGCATGTACCTTGGTTGCGGGTACATCCCCAGTAGGAGGTGTGCAGGAAGCAGCTGATCGATGTTTGTCTCTCATCGATGTTTCTAATTCTCTATTCCTCTCCCTTCCTCTCTGTAAAAAAATCAATAAAATATATTTAAAGCCCTAGCTGGTTTGGCTCACTGGATAGAGCGTCGGCCTGGGGACTAAAGGGTCCCAGGTTTGATTCCGGTCAAGGGCATGTACCTTGGTTGCAGGCTCCTCCCCAGTAGGGGGTGTTCAGGAGGCAGCTGATTGATGCTTCTCTCTCATCGATGTTTCTAAAACAAAACAAAACAAAACAAAAAACCCAAAAAAAACCTCCAAAACCCCAAAACTATATAGAGTCTAAAAAAATAGTCTTCTACCCACATGCTCCAGGCCATGGTCCTCATGGTAGAATTCTGTTAGGATGTGTGCATCTGTATCCTGCCAATAGGCCATGTTCCTTAAAAATAACCCACCCAGACGAGGAAGCATGTGTGTGCTCATCCTGCCAGTCACGTGGCTGCTAGACTGTGGGTCGTGACGGGGCAGACACGAGGGGTAGCTGCACTCCTGGCCACCCCCAGGAGGCTGACCCCGTAGAGAGAAGGCAGGTGATACTGGATGGGAGGGGCCCAGCGGGGACACTGTTGCCGACCCCACCCCCACAGTGAGTCTCTAGTATGGGCCAGAGAGACAGCAGGTGTGGAGGGTTGGGTGCAGGAGCAGGAGGCACAGGTGTGCTGCGGAGGGGGCGCAGCCGCCTGGGGAGACAATGTGCCTGGTTCCAGGTGAGCGGGAGGGCGGCTGCCGCATCTGGAGGACAGGTGACGCGTGTCCAGAGCCTGTGGCAGCAGGACCCTTGTTTAGGACGCCCTGGGGGGGTTGCAGACGGACACTGACGCCCCTGATGCCTTGCAGACGGCGTGTTTCCGGGAGGAGCGCGACGTGCTGGTGAACGGGGACTGCCAGTGGATCACCACCCTGCACTACGCCTTCCAGGACGAGAATTACCTGGTACGTGGTCGGGCCGCGGGTTCTGACGCCTTCGTGCTGTTACTAAAAACCGAGAAGATCCCCGAAAACCGGCCTTTTATAGGAATCTGACTCCATGAAACTAGGGTTTGTCTTACGTCGTCATTGGCAGGTGGGTTTTTAAATAGACAGTTCTATCCCTGTTCTTCTTCAATCACTACAGAGCCTGGTTATTTTGTCCTCTGGGTTTATTACATTTAAATAAACGGGGGTGGGGGGGTAAAACATTTCTGTTTTGAAGATGAATAGGAAGCTGCTGTAGGGCTTTAAGAATTGAAAAGGCTCCTATTTGTGTGGGCAGAGGGGCAACTCCTGACTCCTGGGCACTGCCGTGGGTTTCTGGGTCCTGTCCCGTGACCCAGTGAGCTTGGCCTTCACAGTTCCCATCACTTTCTAAGGCGGTGCCTGGGCACAGAGGCGGGGCCTGTGCCGGGCCGGCCTGGCCGTGTGGCGGGCCGTGCGGGTGCCCTGGCGCTTGGGGCCATCCCCTCGGGAAGCCTTGCTCCCACCTTGTTGCCGCCCCATGGACTCTCCAGTCCGTTTCCTGTTTGATGGGAAGTGCAGGAGGTTCCTGAGGCGGGTACGGGCCCAGAGGGCACTGCGTGTTTTGTGTGAGAAGTTTTCCTGAAAGCAGCGCAGCGTTGGGCTCTGAAACGCTAGGCACGACCCCCTTTCTCTAAGCTGGCCCGGCCTTCCGGTCAAGGAGCCGTCTTGAGGTTGGAGGTGCCCGGTTAGAAGCGCAGCGAAAATTAAGGAGAAGGAAAGCGAGGGCTCTGGCGCCTTCTAGGATGTGAACACGCGGCTGCTGCGCTCAGGCTGGGCAGGCTGCCCTTGCCGCCCGCCAGCGGGGTCCTTAGGTGAGTTCCTGCCCCCCTCCCCCCCGCCTCGGGACAGTGGCAGGTGCCACTGCAGGGCTGGGGGAGCGGCAGGGCTGGAAAGCTGGCCCAGGCGCAGCCTGGCTGCTGCGAGGCGCCTGGGCCCCTGCAGCTGCTTCATGTAATTGCTGTCGGCGTCTCGTGAAGACTAAACCTGCTCCAGCAGAAACTGCGAGGGTGTGGCCTGGTGGCTTCCCTCAGAACCTGTGTCGCGGGACGGAATAACTGGGCTTGTTCTTGGGAAACGAGTATCTCCCTGCGCCTCCTGCGCCTGGCAGCCCCTTTCCCTCTGGCCTGAGCCCAGGCGCCCGCGGCCACATGGGGCACGCATGCTGCGCGTGCCGGTTTCTTCCGGCCGACGTGGGGCAGGAGGCGAGGCGGGGATGCTACCTGCCCTCCTGCTGCTTGCTTCCTTTATATATATATTTTATTGATTTTTTTACAGAGAGGAAGGGAGAGGGATAGAGAATTAGAAACATCAATGAGAGAGAAACATCGATCAGCTGCCTCCGGCACACCTCCTACTGGGGATGTGCCCGCAACCCAGGTACATGCCCTTGACTGGAATCAAACCTCAAGGAATTGAACCTGGGACCCTTCAGTCCGCAGGCTAACGCTCTATCCCTGAGCCAAACCGGTTAGGGCTTGCTTCCTTTTTTAAATATGTTCGTATTATTGTTATTTTTAGAGCGCTAGGAAGAGCGGGGGAGAGAGGGGTAGAAGCATCTATGAAAGAGAATCATGGATCGGCTGCCTCCTGCACACACCCTACTGGGGATGGAGCCCGCAGCCCAGGCGTGTGCCCCGACGGGGAATCGAGCTGGTGACCTGGTTCCTGGTTGCTGCTCACCCCCTGCGCCACGCCGCAGGGCACCCTGCTGCTTCCTTTAGGACCCGCAGACCCCGGCTGCTCATGCCTTGCTCTCCCTCACCCATGTGCCTCCATCAGCAGGTGCTGTGGTCTCTTTCTCCGGTGTCGGCCCGTGTCTCCATTCTGTCCACCCCTGCCCAGCCCGTCACCCTCGCCTCCTGCCTGGACCACATCACGGCTTCCTAGGCCCGGTCCAGTGCTGCTCCTGCCCTTCCTGCCCTTCCTCCCCGGCCGCTCTTCACGGGGCAGCCAGAGGAAGCTCTTGGCGCAAGTCAGACGGCAGCCCCTGCGCGCGAGGCCAGCTTCTCCCTCCTCACTCGCCAGGCCCCGGCCATGGCCACCATTGCCCGTTTCTGCAATGGCCACCTTCGTTCTCTTCTCAGCCTCTTTGCATGCGTCCCTCTGTCTGGAATAGGTGGCTTCTGCCTGTCCCTCAGGCCTCACACCTGCCCGATGGGTCGTGTGCAGCAGTGCCCGCCATGCTCTGCCCCGCCCTGGGCTGGTCCCTCCGCTCAATGCCAGCTCCATGGGGGGGTTCCTGTTGCCTGGAGGGGTGCCAGCAAGCTCGTTATGGAGAGAATGAGCGCGCGAACCTCCTTCCGGAGTCGTCTTTGTGGCAGGAATTGAGCCAGGGGTGGGGGAGACAACACGATTCATCAGGCTTCTGCCCTCACACCTCACTGTTACTGGCAGAGACAGGCTCCAGTGCAGAGAGGCCAGTGGGAGGTCTGGCTGAGGCTGCCCTTGGGGAGGGGCGGGAGGGTCTAGGAAGGCTTCTCAGAGGAGGTGGCGGTGCACGGAGTCTCGAGAGCTGAGTTCCGAGACAGGTGAGGGCTGTGGTAAAGCGTCTGTGGGCGAGTGGGACCTGTGGAGCCTGCGGGCGGCGGGCTGGGACCCTGCAGCGTCGGGTTGAGGTGGTGGGTTCCCGCTCCGTCACTCCGCTGGTGACTGGCTGTGCTCCTCATCGTGGACGGGATCGTGCTGGTCCCTGTGAGGCCCGGTGAGGTGGCAGGGAGTGGGCATGAGCCCTGGGCCTGGCGCCGCTGCCCAGAATGTAGCTGTGCTCAGGTTCTCAGTGAATATCCAGTGGCTGTTCTCCAGGCAGCGTGTCTCCTCCCTGTTGGCGAGTTCACTGCTCGGACCAGAGCATCCATCTCTTATAAGGAAGCCAGCGTCGAGGAAGGGGTCCTGGAGGCCGGACCGGCAGCCCCTCCCGCAGTTCAGAGGCTCGGCAGCCACCCCGGCTCTGGCGTCTGGGGTCTCTGGCGGGTGGGGTGCCCCAAGGGGAGCCCCTCACCCCAGCCTTCCCAGTGCAGGAGGTGAGCTCTGAGCGGGTCTGGCTCGTCTGGGCCAGGCAGGCACATGCCCAGTTGCTCCGATTTCTACTCAAGCAATCGATTTTCTGGTTCTTTCACAGGGTGAACCCCCATGAAGTAGCTTTTAGTTTGTTCATGTTACTACTGTCTTTTCTCATAAGAGCTGCTCGTTTTCTGTGATTTAGCTGGTTCCCCTTTCCTCTGGCACAAGTGTGCTCTGTGACGTGAGGACCGGGGGATGATCTGAACCCTAGAACTGTGGCCCATCGTGGTGCTCCCGTGGGGCCTCTGGCTCCCAGAGTGCTGCCTCCTGGAGCCCCCAGTCACTTCCCGTGGGTCCGTGGAGCATCTGCAGGAGCTCATTCCCTGCCGGGAGCACGGCTTAGGTGGCCGCGGGTTGTGATCGGCGGTGCCTGTGCTGAGGGCGGGTCCTGGACCCTGTCCATCACTCTGGGGTCGCGGCTTCTGCGGTGAAGTTAGGCCTTTGCTCGTCAGGCGCAGTGCTGACTGGACGCCGTATTCTGTCCCCTTCCCGATCGCAGTACTTGGTCATGGATTACTACGTGGGTGGTGACCTACTGACACTGCTCAGTAAGTTTGAAGACAAGCTCCCGGAGGACATGGCGCGCTTCTACATCGGGGAGATGGTGCTGGCCATCGACTCCATCCACCAGCTCCACTACGTGCACAGGTAACCCCTCCAGGTCATGGAGGCCACAGCCCTTGAGGTGATCCCCCTTCGGGGTCCCTGAGGCCTCGACCCCGTCCAGGTGTTCAGCCCGGTCACGCACTTGGTGCTCACGTTGAGTGGCCCGGTGCTGGCACCAGAGGTCCCGGTGTCACTGACAGGAGAGCTGATGTCAGGCAGCTACCTGTTCTCAGCTGACCTGGCCCCCTCCCCTGCACCCCAGAGCTCCTGTGGGGTCCCCACCCCGTGTCTCCTCTCTCTCAGCTCCACTTCACTTTCATGCCGACCCCACAGGGCCCTTGGCCTCGAGCGCCCCGCAAACCCTCACAAAGGGATGTGGGGGTGGGAGAGGTGGAGGGCTGTTAGGGGCTTGTTTGTGACGATGTGCCCCTGTTTGTCCGTCACGGAGGACAGCCAGCTCACTGCCCCCGCAGAGGCCGGCATGTGGCGCCCCTTCTGTCTCTTAGTGCTGCTGGCGTGCTGTGCTCAGCACCCTCCTTTGCTTTTATTTATTTATTTTTTAGATTTTAATATGTTTTTATTGGTTTCAGAGAGGAAGGGAGTGGGAGAGAGAGAGAGAAACATCAATGATGAGAGAGAATCATGGATCGGCTGCCTCCTGCACGCCCCTACCTGGGATTGAGCCCACAGCCCAGGCATGTGCCCTGACCGAGAATCGAACCTGGGACCCTTCAGTCCGCAGGCCAGGTCTCTATCCACTGAGCTGCACCAGCTAGGACTGCTTTTGTTTTTGTTAATCCTCACCTGAGGGTATTTTCCCCAGTGATTTTTAGAGAGACACATCAATTGGTTGCCTCCCGCACACGCCCTGACTGGGACCAGGAATCAAGCCCGTGACCCTTCAATTTGAGGGCGGACACTAACCACTGGGCACACTGGACAGGCCCCTCCTTTGCTTTCAAAGTTTCTGTTCCCTTTTCATGCTCTCGGTCATAGAAGCTTATTCTGTCAGTGATGGCGGGTACATGGACAGCAGGTGCGAGTGCTGGTTAGAGAGGCAACTGGCTGCTCTGTACCCAGGCAGGTCACCCCGCACTCCGACCTCTATAAGTACAATTTGGGGGTCCTGGTGGTTTGTGAGCCTGCAGTGGGGGGCCACTTGACCCCTCCGTGTGCCACTCTCTGTCCCTCACCTGTTGCTGTTCTTCCTATTCCTTCGCGGCCCCCACCGGTGGGCTGTGCCGGGACCTGATGTGCAGGGTGAGAGGTGTGCCTGCTGCCACCTCGCCTGGCCAGTCCCCGCAGGAGAGACTCGCCCAGGCGGCCCCAGCTCGCCTGCCGCCGGGGGGCGTGGACCTTCCGAGTGCGCGTGGGGTGTCAGGTGTGTCTTTGTCTCACCAACAGGGACATCAAACCCGACAACGTCCTCCTGGACGCCAATGGGCACATCCGCCTGGCCGACTTCGGGTCGTGTCTGAAGATGAATGATGATGGGACGGTACGTGTCTGTTCTCGTCCTCACACGGTAATGTGTGTGTTGACATGCCTCTTGGAGAAGGAGGGAGGGAGAGAGAGCAGCGCTGTCTGAATGGGGGCGTGGATTTCCTTCCCCACCTACACTGCACTCCATCAGTGTGGACGCGCGCCTCGAGCGCCACCTGACCCCCATCGGCCAGCTATCCGCGGCAGCTCCTGAAGTCGCAGGTGGGGCGGGGCCTGGCCCGGGGCAGAGCCAGCGCCCTCCTCATTCCCACTGGCTGGCTCTGGGCTGCTGTCCCCTCTCTTCCGGACCGGCCTTCCTCGGACGTCAGGACTCACTCTCCCAGGGACTGTCCTGCCCTTTCTGGGGCCTTAGCCGCTGGGAGACTGAAGGGCAGGCTGTGATGGGCAGCCTGACCCCCCCACAGCAGGTTAGAACTGCTGCTGCCTGGAGCCTGTTTCACCAGCGCCCGGGGCTCTGTACATGGGCACACCTGGTCCCGACCACAGTGAGCGGCAACAGAGCCCGTGGGAAGTGGCGCCCCCTTGGGCTGCGACGCCATGGGGCTGTGGAGGTTTGGGCATTGAGACTGGCGAGCAGGAGCCCCTGGCACTTGCCCTGCGTTTGGCAAAGGAGCACCCATTTGCTTGAATTTTGAAACTCAGGCGTTTCTGAGTGAGATGCTTGGCCCGGGCGACGTCCCAGGTTCCCTTGAGCACACCCTCTCCCCAGGTGCGGTCATCGGTGGCCGTGGGCACGCCGGACTACATCTCGCCGGAGATTCTTCAGGCCATGGAGGACGGCATGGGCAAGTACGGCCCCGAGTGCGACTGGTGGTCGCTGGGCGTCTGCATGTACGAAATGCTTTACGGGGAAACGCCCTTCTACGCGGAGTCGCTTGTGGAGACCTACGGAAAGATCATGAACCACGAGGTAAGCGTGCCCTTCCGCACCCCCTGTCCGTGCTGAGGCCCAGCGCAGCCGCGGGGCGCTCGGTGTGGAAGCTGTGGGGTCGTTGGGGAGGGGGCGGATGGGAGCGGGGAGATTCAGGAGAGGGTAGCAGTGGACTTGGCTCAGGCTGCAACACAGCAGGTGCAGGCGGGACTTCAAGGATGGTCCGCGTTCTGGGGGCGAGGATGGTGTTCATCAGGTCAGAATCCCTGCAGCACACGATGTGGCGCGTGGTGGCCGTGCTGTGTCCCCGGGACGCCAGCGGGGAGGACCCGGGCAGCCTGACCCGGGTCTGGGTTCGCCACGCAGATCAGCACGAATCCAGTCCGTTTCCCAGAACCAGTTGTCAGTCACATCTCATCGGAGGAGTCTCTAGTCCCTTCTCCACCCCTTCGCTCCTCCCTGGATCCTCTTCCCTCTCCCAGCCTTCTCTCGGTTTCCTTTGTTTGCTTGTTTTTATTTTCTTTCCCGACTAATGTTTTTGTCATCTGTTACTTTTCTTTATATTTTTTAGTCAAATATTTCTTTCTAATGCCCATCTCACCCTCTGCGCTCTTATTCACTCACATGCTCACACACTCACATGATCACACATTCCCAAAACGGCTCCCGGGGGCTGGTCTGTAGGGAGCATGTGAACACTCATGTGGGGAACGGTCTTCTAATGACTCAAAGCAAGGGGTCCTTTTAACAAACACTTTTTTCAAAGTAGAAATACATTTTTCACTTGTAAATTAGGTTATACTCACTATAAAACCTTCTGACGATGCCATGCACACAGTAGGTGGTGACAGCCACCACCCGCTTCTCAGCGTGGGCGCAGTGCCGTGCGGGCTCTGTGTGCCTCCAGGTGTGTGGTCCTCACAGCAGCCCGGGGACTGGCTGTTGTCCCTTTTCACAGCCATGGTGGCTGGCATGCAGGCCCCTGTGGGAAGGGGAATGCCACAGGGGTGGCCCGGTGCCCTCTGGCAGGCCCGCCTCTGTCCCCCCACATGTGCGTGAACATTGACTGCTATTCCCGTTCCCAGGAGGGTGTTGGCACCCTGCCCCGATAGAGCCGGCAAGGCCATGCTCTCGCTCTCCTGAGCTGTCGTCAGCGGCCGTCTGCGCTGTTTGTTGACTAGATGCTGCTCTGCCGTGCCCCCGAACGCCCTCATCATGCACCCACTTACCCCACCCAGGAGCGGTTCCAGTTCCCGTCCCACGTCACAGATGTGTCTGAGGAGGCGAAGGACCTCATGCAGAGGCTGATCTGCAGCAGGGAGCGCCGGCTGGGCCAGAATGGGATCGAGGACTTCAAAAAGCACCCCTTCTTCCAAGGGCTGAACTGGGAAAACATACGGAACCTGGAAGCACCTTACATTCCCGACGTGAGCAGTCCTTCTGACACGTCCAACTTCGACGTGGATGACGATGTGCTGAGGAACATCGTGAGTGTGGGTCTGCCGGGCATGTGCAGCGTCCGCTTGCTCGGGGCGGGGCTCGCAGGTCCACAGGGGAGGACTCGCAGGTCCACGGGGGGGGCTCGCAGGTCCACGGGGGAGGGCTCGCAGGTCCACAGGGGAGGGCTCACAGGTCCACGGGGGAGGGCTCACAGGTCCACGGGGGAGAGCTCGCAGGTCCACGGGGGAGGGCTCGCAGGTCCACGGCGGGGGGGGGGGCTCGCAGGTCCACGGGGGAGGGCTCGCAGGTCCACTGGGGAGGGCTCACAGGTCCACGGGGGAGGGCTCGCAGGTCCACAGGTGGGCAGCTTGCAGGGCTTGTGTCCAGACAGAAGTTGTGCAGCTATGCTGTTTTTTGAAAGATTAGGCAGGAGTCTCAAGGACAGCGCCTTCTAGCTTGGGCCTTATTGTCCCTTTTTAAAATAATGGATTACAGTTGGAGTGAAAGCGAGTTAAATAGCTGTTTTTCTTAGCATTCATCAGAAACTCTTACCCTGGTTTTTATGGCAGTTTGTACCTTTTCAAAGCAGGTAGCCTCCATTGTCATATTAGAGGTCCCCTGAGGCCCCTCACCTCTTCCAGCCTAAATCCCCGCAGCCTCTGGCTCCCCCTCTCCACCACCCCTGACCCTGGGCACATGGCCATGGCGTCTGCTTCTCAGCAGCACTCGGCCACAGGCTGACTTCCAGGCCGGATCCTGCCCTGGGACCCTCCGGGGTCTGAGCTGGTCCACAGGCCGGGTTCTGCTCACACGCTGCACAGTGGTTTGGTCTCGTCAAGCCCAGCCTTTTACTCTCTGTCCGCACCGTGTCCTGTTTGGGGAACAGTAGCAGTCTAACCAAGGAAAGGGCGAGTTGGGGTACTCCTCAGTTTACCAGTCAGAGCTGCCTCAGCACAGCTAGGAGACGGCGAGAGGCACCGGCACTGCTGTGCTCGCACCACAGCTCCCAGATAAGTCGTCACCGCAGTTTTATTTTGAATAAAGAAACATTGTCAGGCTGAAGATAGGGCTGTAACTAAGATATTCTGCCTTTGGGTCAGACCTCCGCTCTACCTCCGGCCGGATTCAGGCAAGAACTGCAGCCTCTGCCCCAAGTCCCTGGGCGGCCCTGTCCCCTCTGCTCAGGATCGTGTTGAGCAAGATGCGATGCCGTGGCTTTAAAGAGTGGCAGTGACTGGCCTGGTCCGAGCTTGGCCTGTGCCTTTTCACCATCAAAAGGAGTGTGTCTACCCTCCTAACTGTGGTTCATCAGATGAGCCAGGAGTGAGAAATGGCCCTGCCAGTGGCCAGCCGTGCAGGGGACCCCAGCAGTCACCCTGGGCAGGCCGCAAGCTCCCCCCCTGCACCTGTGTGCTCCCCTTCCCAGTGAGCACACGCTCACTGCCAAGCACGCCGTCACTGTGCCATGCGCGCGCTCACGGCGCCATACGTGCTCTCGTGCAGGAGATGCTGCCTCCTGGCTCTCACACGGGTTTCTCTGGGCTGCACTTGCCGTTCATCGGTTTCACGTTCACCACGGAAAGGTACGTGTGGTTCTGCTGTTCCCAATGTGAGGCTCTGCTCTGCGCAGTGTGTGTGTCGGGGCACCGGCTGCCCCCTTAGGGGAGGTGTGGGGGGGGTTCTGTCCTTTAAAAATGCGCCCCTGGTCACTGCATGAGCTGGCGCAGCAGGTCAGACTCTTCGGAAGAGCCTGGAAGGAGGTGACTTAGCACCTTCTTGGTGCCTGAGGAGGGCTGGCCCCAGGCCGCCGACTGCTGACCTGCCCCGAGGCCACAGCACTGGTGCCATGCGGTCCAATGGCGCCTCGGTGGCAGCCACACGCGCAGCCCAGAGCCGTCTTTCATTAGGACACTCTGGCCTTTCAGGGACCGCCCGGAGCCCAGCTTCCATTAGCGGGGCTGGAGCACACTCCCTGCAGAGCGAGAGCCACGCCCACTGGGCCTCCAGCCCCGTGCGCCAGTGCCACTGTGTGTGTTTCTGTGGGTGTCTGTCTCGAACGGGCCTCTCGAAAGTCATGTCTCCCTCCCTCTGAAAAGGACACTGGGGCAAGAGGAGAGGGGTTAGGGCAACGGCATCAGGTGCAGCTGCCACGGGGTCTGCAGGGAGCTCACGGCTCGGCTCCTGGCAGTTCCCAGGGGCTGCTCGCTGGTGCGGTGCTCGCAGGGCCTGAACAGCAGCTGAGCGCCAGAGGCGGCTGCTGCCTCCCGCTCTCACGGGTGGCCCAGGAGGGGGCATGTTGCTTTCCTGTCTGTCCAAGGTGCAGGGCTCGCCACCGGCCAGGTGCCCCAGCTCTCCAGGTGCCAGTCAAGCCTGTGGCCTCAGGCTCGGAGGCTGTAGTTTGGCGGTTTGGACCCCGGGATGCACACTCCCCCAGGACACACACACCCCTGGGACATACACCCCCTACCCATGCACACTCCCCCCGGGATGCACACACCCCCATGCACACACCCACCCAGGACGTACACCCCCCCCATGCACACCAACCCCCCTTCCCCCCGGGACATACCCCCCCCATGCACACCCACCCCGGGGTGCACACTCCTCCAGGACACACACACTCCCGGGACATACACCCCTTACCCCATGCACACTCACCCCGTGGTGCACACTCCCCCAGGACACACACCCCCCCCGGGACATACCCCCCCATGCACACTCCCCCCGGGATGCACACACCCCCAGGACACACACCCACCCAGGACGTACACCCCCCCCATGCACACACCTCCAGGATGCACCCCCCCAGCACACACCCCTGCGACGCACACCCCCCCAGGACACCCCCCCGGGACGTACACACAGCCCCCATGCACACCCCCCCGTGATGCACCCCCCCCCCCCAGGACACACACACCCCCGGGACGTGCACACCCCCCCAGGACACACATGCCTCCGGGACACACACACACACACACACACCCGGGACGCACGGCATCCCGGACACACGGCCCCCCCAGGCCACTTTGAGAAACCCTGCTAGGCCCTTCTGTCGATATCCATGCTGGTGCCTGCTGCACTCAGTGTAGGACTCACCGTCACACTAATGGCAGGAGGTAAAGGAAAGAGGCCGGGAAGGGAGCTGTGTGTGAGAGCGCCTCCTGTCTTCGTCTGCCAGCGCTGTCCACGGCGACCAGCTCAGTGGTGCTGTCAGCCTCTGGAATGGAAGGAACCCTCAGGTTGCACAGGGCTCGGGCCCCAGGGGCTGAAGGAACTGTCCCAGTTAGAGCCAGGAAGCCCTTGACGCAGTGGTGCTCAACCTTCTGGCCCTTTAAATACAGTTCCTCATGTTGTGACCCAACCATAAAATTATTTTTGTTGCCACTTCATCACTGTAATGTTGCTTTTTATGAATCGTCATGTAAATGTCTGATATGCAGGATGGTCTTAGGCGACCCTGTGAAAGGGTCGGTCCACCGCCAAAGGGGTCGCGACCCACGGGTGAGAACCGCTGCCTTGATGGCTCGTGCTGCTCTGGCCGCGCCGCTGTCCTCCGGTGCCGCCCAGTGACTCCTCTGCGCAGCCCAGCGAGGCCTCTCAGGCCCAGCTCTGCACTCGCCTTCCGTGTGAGCCATGGCTTAGAAATTGCGCTTCACTGATTTGCGGAGACGAGTCCCTGACTGGCTCCGAGGCGTGTCCTGGGGCCATTGTCACCCAGTTCCTGCGTCAGGAGGACTCTTGTCTGACTCTGGCTCCATGAACAGTAGAGTCTTTTCACAGGTGTCTGTGCTGCCTTCCCCCCCAGGGAGCCTTTAAATGCTGATGAGGCCTCTGGTCCCAGTGGTGAGGCCTGTGTTTTGTTGCAGCTGCTTTTCTGACCGAGGCTCTCTGAAAACCATGATGCAGTCCAGCACCTTAACCAAGGACGAGGGCGTGCAGCGGGACCTGGAGAGCAGCCTGCAGGCGGAGGCCTATGAGCGGAGGATCCGGAGGCTGGAGCAAGAGAAACTGGAGCTGAGCAGGAAGCTGCAAGGTGAGGGCCGGCTCCTGTGGCTACAGGGGCTCGCACCAGGGCCGCGCTCACACCTGTGTCTCCCCCCCCCCCCGGCCCCCCCAGAGTCTACGCAGACCGTGCAGTCCCTCCACGGCTCGGCTCGGGGTCTGGGCGGTGTGGCCCGAGATAAAGAGGTGAAAAAGCTGACTGAGGAGATCGAGCGCCTGAAGAATAAAATAGCAGGTACGTGTTACAGTCGGGCCGAGCAGTCTCTGCAGAGGAAACTTCAGAGCCTTTCCTCGCAGTGCAGAAGCAGGGCAAGCCTCAGCGTTAGCAGGCCGGTCAGAGCTGCACATTTTATCAGTTTATTTAAAGCCCTTCCCCAGGTGCTGAGCGCTGATGCTTTCATAGCTCCCGCGGTCAGTTCACCCCGGACTCGGAGCCTGTTGCCCTCCCTGCTCTGGCTCCTCGGCCCTGAGACCACCCGGCCTCTCCGCTGCAGCGAGCCTGCTCCCCAGTGTCCTGGTGCTGCATCTGCTGCCCTGGTTCCTGGGCTATCGGTTCCCTAAAGACTCGTCACTTCTAAGTCTTAACCCTTGACCTGACGGGTTGGCGCTGCCACTGATGCATCGCCAGGCAGACCCGAGGCGGGCAGCTTCTCCCCAGTTCTGTCTGGAACCCGCGTCCCCACCCGCAAAGGCTCCGTGGAGTCTGCTCTCAGCAAAGCTGTGGCCCCCGGGGCTCCACTGCCGGCTGCACAGGGCAGCGAGGATGAGGCAGAGGGTGCACAGGTGGCTGCGGGGCCCTGTGTGCGTGGGGAAGTCTGGAGGCCTCTGCCTGAGGGCGGGCGGGTCACGCGTGTTAGGCCGGAATCAGATAGGAGCTTTCGCGGGGGAGGGAACACGGTTTGTTCTCTCCTTTGCTCAGACTCAAACAAGCTCGAGCGACAACTGGAGGACGCAGTGGCGCTTCGCTCGGAGCAGGAGGGCTCAGCGCTCCGGCTGAAAGGCCTGGAGAAGCAGTACCGCGTGGCGCGGCAGGAGAAGGAGGACTTCCACAAGGTAGCGGGCGACGCTGTGCGGAGGGGACCGGGCTCCGTGTGGCACGGCCTGGGGGACTGGGCTCCGTGTGGCACGGCCTGGGGGACTGGGCTCCGTGTGGCACGGCCTGGGGGACTGGGCTCTGGGGGACTGGGCTCCGTGTGGCACAGCCTAGGGCAACCCCCGGACGGTAGCCCCGCAGCTGCCCTGCTTCCAGGGGGACGCTTGGTCACCACAGTCTGCAGAGGAGGCCCTGCTGACATTCAGGTGTTCCCCAAACTCCGCTATCAGTGTGACTTTTCAGGAGGACACGTCGCTGTGTTCACTCGGGGTTGAGTTTTCTAAAAAGGCTCATTTAGACCCTCAGATCAGTGGGCCTGCGCTTGGGGTCTGTTCTCTAAGATGTGGGGGTTTCAAACCCAGGCTGACGGTGGCTCACATGGTGTCACGGCACCTGCAGTGCGTGGTCTGGTGTGCGCTGGGGTGCCCTGCCGCTCCCCGTGTCAAAAAGCCGCTCTGAGCCCACGGGGCCTGGTGTGGGCACTCCCTTCCCCGCGCGGGAGCTACCCCCCACCTGTTTAGGTGCCACAGGGACCAGCTGCAGGGAGGTGAGGTCAGTGCAGCCAGAGAGACACCAGCCTCCCCCCTCAGCCTCCAGGAAAGGGCCAGCTGCCCGGCACTGTTCACAGTGCTTTACTTTGATCGGAGTCTTAACTTCCCCGTGTGTAACATGTCCTTTCCAGTTCTACTGTCTGGATGGTGGGCACTCTGGTTACTTAACATTCACCAGAGTTCACGCCTCGTCCACCTTTGTGCTTGTGTGGGCGGCACAGAGGCGGCCGCCGTGCAGGTGTGGGCGGCGTTGCCCGGGCCGGGAGGGTCTGTCGGGATGGGCGCTGAGCCCGAGCTCAGGTGCACCTCCAGGCTGCACACAGCCGAGCTGGGGCAGAGGGACTGTGCCTGGCGGGCGAGCCTCGGACCGCGCTGTCCCTGAGCTCCCCACCTTCGCATCTCTGCGACGGCAGCGTCATTCTTTCTGTGCAGCAACTGGTCGAAGCGTCCGAGCGCTTGAAGTCCCAGGCTAAAGAGCTGAAAGATGCCCACCAGCAGCGGAAGCTGGCCCTGCAGGAGTTCTCGGAGCTCAGCGAGCGCGTGGCAGAGCTGCGCGCTCAGAAGCAGAAGGTGTCCCGGCAGCTCCGCGACAAGGAGGAGGAGGTGGAGGCCGCCATGCAGAAGGTCGACTCCATGCGGCAGGAGGTCCGCAAATCCGAGAGGCTCAGGAAGGAGGTAGGAGCGTGGGCGTGGCTGCACCAGTGGGCTTCCGTGTGACCCTGACCCACCTCTAAAAGCTGGCGCGGCACAGCGACTGCAGGGTGGCTCATCACTCGGGTGAAGCCCGGTGAAGGGATCTGGCAAGCGATGGCTCGGTGGTCTCAGCCCCTACGTCCGTGTGTGACGTTAGTAAGTGACTCCTGTAGTGCTGGTTTTTAAAATCACCTGTGAAAGCTGATAGAGGGTATTCATGCCCACAAATGTGATGGAAACACGCCGCGATGGGCTGCCGCGGGGCTTCCGGGAGCGTGCGCACCTGCGTCCGTGCAGCAGCCAGGAGCGGGCGGGCTCGGCCTGCGCCCCATGCCCGGGCCGCGATCCGCACGCTGGCAGGCCAGTGGGGCCTGGAGAGCTCGCCTGTGTGGCTGGTGGCTCTTAACGTTCACGTTAGATGTGAAAAGTGACACTTTTCATTATAGCAGTAAACCCATTACAAGTAGCACAGATAGTGTTTTAAAGAAGTATTTTCCCCAAAAGTGTAGCGAGAAGAGTGGCATTTTTCACTTTTTGTCCTTTCCTTGATAACGGGCTGAACAGAAAACACCTCTGTGCCCACCTGCTCCGTGTTCTGTGTGGTGTGCACTGTCTGGGAATGGGCGGGAAGAAACCCTGGGGTGGGGGCGGGGGCGCGGGGGGCAAAGGGAGGCCTTGCAGGCCCTGGAGAGAACCGCGGCCTCGGGGTGCCCGCGTCCTGCTGTTGGTGGGGACGCGCTGTGAGCCCGGACGCTCCTCCTTCTCCTCAGGGCCCTTCGCCATCCGCCTCAGAAGCCTCTTGGCTGTGGGTAATGCTGGCCCCGTTACAGACGTCCCTCACTCCCCAGTGCTCCCCTTCACCCAGTCCCCGCCTTCCCCACACTGTGGTCTGTGTCCGTGGGCTGTGCATGTGTGTTCTTGGAGTCCGGCACCTTAGACCACTCGGCCATCCTGACACATTGGTACATATATGTTCTCTGGTTCGTTTCTTCCAGTTCCCGTCCCCCTCACCCCCCTCCGAGATCTGTTGGTCTGTTTCATGCAGCCAGGCCTCTCGTCCTATTTGGTTCATCAGTTTATTTTGTTCATATGAGTGAGATCACGTGATACTTGTCCTTCTCTGACTGGCTTATTTCACTTAGTTAGCGTGATACTCTCCAGGTCCCTCCATGCTGTCTCAAAGGGTAAGAGGTCCTTCTTTTTACTGTTGCAGAGTGTTCCATGGTGTAGATGTACCACAGCTTTTTATCCACTGTCTGCTGATGGGCACTGGGCTGTTTCCAGACCTCAGCCATTGTACATTGCGCTGCTGTGGACATGGGGTGCACACATGCGTTCTGATGGGGGTGTCGGGATCCCAGCAGTGGGATCACTGGGTCCCGTGGCAGGTCCATCTGTAAGTTGTGGAGGAAGCTCCACACTGTTTTGCACAGCGGCTGCCCGGTCTGCATCCCCGCGTGCTATTGCAGCCCCGATGCGTCTGTAGTTGTAGCCACTGGGATTCAGGGGGGGCCTGCGAGCACCGCCGCTCGGATGGAGGGGGTGAGGGGGTGCTGGACCCGCGGACCCGCTGGGAGCAGGAGTGCTCCATTTAAGAAGCGCATGTGTGTCCTCCAATAGCAGAGAACTTGTTTTCACAAACCAGTGCCTTTCTCGATGTTCCCCATCAAATTCCCCGTTTACGTGAGAGTTTAACGTTGTTTTACTAACCAGCCATTCTAGTCAATCCCTGAGGAGCGCTCCTCAGACTTGACTGAGCGATGAAACCTGGGACAGAGTGAAGTGAGAGCTTGCAGGATTCTGCGCACTTAGAGACCGTGGGGGCGGGGAGGGGGGGGCGGGGGGGCGGGGGTGACACGTGCTGCTGGCTCGGTGCCTCTGAACCACGGTTCCCCGTTTTGCAGCTGGAAGCTCGGCTCGAGGACGCCGTGGCCGAGGCCTCCAAGGAGCGCAAGCTTCGCGAGCACAGCGAGAGCTTCTCCAAGCAACTCGAAAGCGAGCTCGAGGCCCTGAAGGTAGAGCCCCTGGGCCCCGCCCCCACCAGCAGCTGTGACCCTCCCTGCCGACTGGGAACTCATCCTAGGAGCGGGCTGTCGCGGGAGGGCCATCCAGCAGGCCCGGCCTTCGGAGCCCGTCACTAGCACCTGTGCCTCTGGACACCTGGGCTTCTAAACTCCTGGGCCCACTTCTGGGAAAGTCCCTTGAAGCCGGTGTCCTGCCACAACAGCGGAGACAGGCTGGTCGTCCGTGGCCAGAGGCGGCGAGGGGACAGGAGAAAGGCCTGGGGTGGGAGAGGGCGGTGGAAGGCTGGGCTCCTGGCTGACCTCCTGTGACCCCAGGGCCTCCACCTGCCTCGCCGTGGGTTCTTTGTGAATGGAGACGCTGAGGCCTCTCTCTCCCTCGCACCCCCTCCCAGCCCCTGGCGAAGCCGCCACGTCTCCCCTGGGTGTCTGTGTCCCCCTCACCTGCGCTGCCACCTGCCTGGCCAGTGCGCCGACCGCACTCCTCCCTGCCAGTCTCGGCCACGCCACCTGGTGACTGTCATTGTCCCTCTGCTGCACGAGAGCAGAGACGTCACGTGGCCGTGGCCACAGGGGCCTGACGGTCGGTCCCCAGAGTGCTGAGCGGGAGTGCTGGGCAGAGGGACCTGGAGCCATCCACATCGCAGGGTGACACAGCGTGACACGGCCCCGGGCCCGACAGGTCTGGGCACGTCCCTCCTGCAGGCAGATGCTGTCACCCCCAAAGCTGCCCTCCTAAGGCTACGGGACCGGGCTCAGCTGTCACAGGACCGTGCCTGCCGGTGGGGGCACAGGCAGCAGCGTGCCAAGGGCCTGCACGTGGGAGGGGACGCAGCGTGACCCCGAGGGAGGGCAGGGGTGTGTGTGACTTACCTGAACCTTCATCTCCAGGGAAAGCAAGGGGGCCGGGGACCAGGGGCCTCCTTAGAGCATCAGCAAGAGATTTCCAAAATCAAGTCTGAGCTGGAGAAGAAGGTCTTGTTCTACGAAGAGGAGCTGGTCAGGCGCGAGGCCTCCCACGTGCTGGAGGTGAAAACTGTGAGGAAGGAGGTGCATGACTCTGAGAGCCACCAGCTGGCCCTGCAGAAGGAGATCTTAATGTTAAAAGACAAATTGGAGAAGTCAAAGCGAGAACGGTGAGTTCCCCGTCTCCTCCGTGTGGAAGGCGCAGGCTGGTGTGGCTGGGCTGGGGTGGGCCCAGCGGGCTCTGACCCTGCCCCTCCCGCAGGCTCAGTGAGGTGGAGGAGGCAGTGGGCACCGTCAAAGACAAGTTCGAGCGAGACCGAGCCGTGCTGTCGGAGGAGAACAAGAAGCTGGCCGCCGAGAAGGAGAGGGTAATGGAGGGCTCGGGGCGCCTCGGGGAGGCGGGAACTTGTCCCTCGTGGATGCTGGAAGTTTGCGTTTTAAGTATTTTTATTTTTCAGTGAAGTAATGGTGATCTTTTAAATGGGGTGTTTGTAATTGGCTAAAAGCTGCTGATGATCTGAAATCACTGGCTCTTGGTCCCTTTTATGTTCAGATCTGCATTGAAATGTGACTGGAGTTGGATACAATCAAAAGTCCACATCCTGAACTTCATAACCATTAAAGAAAACTGCCAAAATCTTCAAAAGAACTTGCAGTTTGCATAATGCTGATGTCCTATCGCGGGCGCCGATAACCCCCCGTGTGTGCGATCGTTTACTTTCAGCTTTGCTCCTTCGTGGACAAGCTCACAGCTCAGAACAGGCACCTGGAGGACGAGCTGCAGGACCTGGCAGCCAAGAAGGAGTCGGTGGCCCACTGGGAAGCTCAGATCGCCGAGATCATCCAGTGGTACGTCGGCCCGCCCAGCGGTGTGGCCAGGCCCAGGCTCAGGCTCAGGTGTGGCCCAGGCTCAGGTGTGGCCCGGCTCAGGTGTGGCCCAGGCTCAGGTGTGGCCCAGGCTCAGGTGTGGCCCGGCTCAGGTGTGGCCCAGGCTCAGGTGTGGCTCAGACTCAGGTGTGGCCCGGCTCAGGTGTGGCCCAGGCTCAGGTGTGGCCCAGGCTCAGGTGTGGCCAGGCCCAGGTGTGGCTCAGACTCAGGTGTGGCCCGGCTCAGGTGTGGCCAGGCTCAGGTGTGGCTCAGACTCAGGTGTGGCCCAGGCTCAGGTGTGGCCAGGCTCAGACTCAGGTGTGGCCAGGCTCAGGTGTGGCTCAGACTCAGGTGTGGCTCAGACTCAGGTGTGGCTCAGGCTCAGGTGTGGCCCAGCCCAGGATGCCGGTTCTCCAGCTCCTCTTCCTCTGTGACCGTCATGTACACCTGCTATTTCTCTCACGCCCAGGCACAGCCCTCCGCTGTGCCCCCACATCGCTAGTGGCAGTGGCAGTTCTGCCCAGGGCCGTTGCGCTGAGCTAAAGGTGGAGAGGCAGCCACCAGGTCTCTGAGGTGTGGCTGAGGCTGTGCAGGGACACCCGCCCTCGGAGGCACCGCTTCACCAAGCGCCATGCAGGGCAGGCGACCGAAGGAGCGGGGACTGGCCTCTCCCTGCGGCGCATTCTTTTTTTTATACATATTTTTATTGGTTTCAGAGAGGAAGGGAGAGGGAGAGAGAGACAGACATCAATGATGAGAGAGTCATTGATCAGCTGCCTCCTGCAGGACCTACACTGGGGAATTGAACCTCGACCTCCTGGTTCATAGGTCGATGCTCAACCCCTGAGCCACACCGGCCAGCCTCGGGGGCATTCTGTTGTCATGGGGACTGGTGTCCCGTGAGAGGACGTGGGTCCCTGTGTCCTCGGCGGCGGGACCCATGCGTGCTCCTGGCTCCTGGCACTCAGACATCACATCCCCTCCCGCAGGGTCAGCGACGAGAAAGACGCACGGGGTTACCTCCAAGCTCTGGCTTCGAAGATGACGGAAGAGCTCGAGGCGTTGAGGAGCTCCAGCCTGGGGTCGAGAACTCTGGTGGGTTGTGCCCTAAAGCGCACATCTGTCCCAGGGGACTCGCGAGGGGCTGTCGCCGTGAAGCACCACGCAGGCCGTTCCCGTGGGGACAGCGGTGTGAGGAGCCCTGGCATGGCGTCCGCTCCGGGAGGCCAGGTGCTGTCGTCCTCGCTCACGTCGCCGTGCTCAGTGGTGCCGCGCCCTCACCCTCGGGACAGGCCTTCTAGGTGACCAGCCAGTGGTCTGTGTTTGCAGCGCTGGGAGTGTGGCCAGCTCGGGGCTGCATAGGTCCTCAGCCCAGTTCCCTGTCTCCATTTCTCTGGGTCCCATTTACTTTCTAAAAACAATTCGTTTTGTGAACAAACGATACAGAACAGTAAGAACAGAGGCTCAGGGAAAGGGTTTATTAGAATTCTGGTTCCGTCATGTTTTCCTGGTGGGAAAGTATATTTACCCAAAGGGACAGCGCCTGCAGGTGTGGTAACTGCTCCGCTCACACGAGCACAGAGCTCGGCCTGTGGGTGCGGAGGCTGAGCGCGCAGCGGCCTCAGTGCGTGTCCCAGGGACTCCCTGCGTCCCCAGAGCCCTCCGTCTGTGAGACACAGTGACAGCTCAGGCTTCTTGAAGAGAAGACCACGGCCGCATCGCCCCATCCCTGGGAAACATCTTCGCTTTTAGGGGCGAGGTTTCTGCAGCAACTGGGATGGTCAGTAAGTGTCTTCCGTCTCAGCGCTCCTCTTCCAGCTGCTGTGTGCCCTGGCTCCTAGGAGCTGCGCTGACCAGTCTGTGCGTACCCTCGTAGGAGGAGAAAGATGCCGTCACAGGTCCTCCTAGCAGCACGGGCTTCGGAGATTCTTGTTGCAGAATGCATGTAGATGGCTCCTGTTGCAGGGCACATTGGATGAGGTTGCAGTTCCTTTTTCCCTGAGTCTGTTCAGTTACTGATTCTGGAGAAAATCCATCCAGGACGTTGTTGCCTGGAGACTGAGGGCTCAGTCACGTTCCCTCCACGCCTGCTCCTGCCTGCAGCTGGGAAAGGCCCCTCGGGCCGCGCTCTTCTCCGCGATGGACGGAGAGCGGCAGCCTCGGCTGTGCTTGAAACTTAGGAATAAGGTGTCCAGATGCCTCTCATTCCCCTTGGAAGTCAGCGGGCTGGTTGGCCCGCCCAGTGAGCAGTGCTGCAGCGGCTGCTTCCCTCGCTGTGCCATCCCCTGGCGTGCTCCGCCCCTCCTTTTCCTTTCTCTTAGTCTCCTCCCAGGTAGGCATGTCGGTAAAGAATGCCGTCATTCCTGCAGTGAGGAAATAGCCAAATGCTTCAGGCTAGAACAGTGCTGGCGAACCTGTGACACGCGTGTCAGAGGTGACACGCGAACTCATTTTTTTGGTTGATTTTTCTTTGTTAAGTGGCATTTAAATATATAAAATAAATATCAAAAATATAAGTCTTTGTTTTACTATGGTTGCAAATATCAAAAAATTTCTATATGTGACACGGCACCAGAGTTAAGTTAGGGTTTTTCAAAATGCTGACACGCCGAGCTCAAAAGGTTCGCCAGCACTGGGGTAGAAGGAAGTAAGATAACTGTGACCGTGCAGTGCCGCTTAGCTTTGTAAGAGCCTAGTGGCCCAAATAGAAATTACATGATGGCCCTAGTTGGTTTGGCTCGGTGGCTAGAGCAGGGGTGGGCAAACTTTTTGACTCGAGGGCCACAATGGGTTCTTAAACTGGACCGGAGGGCCGGAACAAAAGCATGGATGAGTGTTTGTGTGAACTAATACATGTTAACACTGCTGCTGGTGAAGGAGCGGAGGGGAGAGCAAGAGAACCCTCCACTCTTTCGGCTCCACGGGCCGGATAGAACAGCGGAACGGGCCGGATCCGGCCCCGGGCTGTAGTTTGCCCACGGCTGGGCTAGAGCGTCGGCCTGCGGACTGAAGGGTCCCGGGTTTGATTCCAGGTCAGGGCACATGCCCAGGTTGTAGGCTCGATTCCCCAGTAAGGGGTGTGTAGGAGGTAGCGATCAATTATTCTTTCTCATTGTTGATGTTTCTCTCTCTTCCTCTCCCTTCCTCTTTGAAATCAATTTAAAAAATTACATTATAGGATCCATTTTATTCCTTCAAAAAATTAGTGAATTTTTAAAAGATCTCTAAGGAAGAATAAAGACCATAAAATATTGAAAATAAAATTGGCTGTGATGGACTTCGATAATATCTGAGAGTTAATCTTTAAATATGATAAACGTTTAAGGTTAGAAACAGATGAATTTATTATTTGTTAGCGTTAATTTTGTGAAGTCAGTAGTTTAAAATGTATCTCTCACATTTGAACCAACGCACACAGGACCCCCTCTGGAAGGTGCGCCGCAGTCAGAAGCTGGACATGTCCGCGCGGCTGGAGCTGCAGTCGGCACTGGAGGCCGAGATCCGGGCCAAGCAGCTGGTTCAGGAGGAGCTGAGGAAGGCCAAGGACTCGAACCTCTCCTTTGAAAGGTGCTTGTCCTCCCATGTGGGCCCTGGGGCACGCCTGCCGTCCCTCAGAGGATGGGGCTGAGGTGTGGGCGGGTGTCACCACTACACAGGTGCAGAGCCAGGATTCGATGGTAGGTCCCCCCGTGCTGGACTGGCCTGCTCGCCGCCTCGCCAGATGTTGGCTGCAGCAGCTGGCTGCTCCGTCCCCCCACAAAAGCCTAGGAACCCCAAGACCTTGTGCTCAGGGAGGTGGTAGCTACCATCTTGCCTGTTAGGGGAAGGACACAGGTGTAAGGTCTGAGTGCCCTGGGCTGTGTGTCCTCAGAGGGCAGAGGGTGGTCCAGAGAGAGAGCAGTGTCCATGCCGCGGGCTCCACACCGTGGTCTTTGCCATCCGTGTTTGTGCTGCGGAACCACTGGTACCATCCAGACGCGCTAGGGGAGGCCGGCCCGTCACGCATGTGTCCGTCCGCATATGTGTGGAGCCCGGGCACGTCCGGCACTTTCCCGGGGACAGCCCCGCCCCGCCTTCCTCTCAGCCGCTCGCAGATGCCTGGCTCTGCACCTAACGCCGCCTATTTCCCCTTTTAGTAAACTAAAGGACTCGGAAGCCAAAAATAAAGCATTATTAGAAGAAATGGAAATTTTGAAGAAGAAGATGGAAGAAAAATTTAGAGCAGATACTGGTAAATTAAAATTACAAGTTTTTACATTTTTAAAGTATGAGCCTTTTTTAATGAAATGGTTTTGTTTTTAGATTTAATTTCTTTTGGGTTTAATAGCTCATAGTTATTTGAAGAGAACACTTAGTCATTCCAAAGCCAGAACTCTGAAATGGGTGCGCCCAGTGATCCGCTCCCTGGAGCCACCCACAGGTCTGGGTGGTCCTTCCTGTGTCCGGTCTTGAAAGAAATGAGTGTAGTTAGACGTCACATCCCATGACAAGGGACCGCTGTGTGCTCTGTGGCCGGGTGTCGGCCCCTCCGGCCTCGCTGTCCTGGGACCCGCAGCCGGGTGTGGACCCGCATACAGCATTTCCCATCCCGTCACTGTGTTTTGGGCGAGATGTCCAGCGTGAACTGCCGGCCCAAGGGTCAGCGTGCACACCTTGCAGGTGCTGCCGCTGCGGCAGGCACCGGGACGTCTTTGCCCGCCACGGGTCGGGCGGGTCCCCATCACTCCCAGGTGGGGTCACCCTGTCGGTGCGAAGCAGCATCGCCGCGGAGCCGGGTTTGCGTTTTCTTATTCTGAGCAGGACGTGGGCTGGCTGTGGTTCTTCCTCTGGTTTATACATTTGTATCCTTTGCCCATTTTAGAAATAGAGGCTGTGCAGTCTTTTTCTTACTTCTCCGAAGCTTTCGGGGCATTGAGGATTAGAGGCTTTTGTTTGTGACTGAAGTTGCAAGTATTTTTTCTCGGCTGTCTTTTACTTCGGGCTTTTTATTTTTAAGCCGGGGATAGGGTTTTAAATGGTGTGTGTGTCTGATCAGTGTTTCCCCTTTGAGGCAGAGAGAGAGACTCCTGCGCCCAGTTGTTCGGGGGGTGCACCCGTGCTCTCCTCCGGCGCGTGCAGGGTCGCTGTGCAGGTAGCTCACCAGCCCGCTTGCAGTTTGTGAGGACGTGCAGTCCGGGGGACCCGTCCTATCTTTTCCCCGTGGCCCGTTAGCTGTTCAGCACCAGTTAAGTTCCCGTCCCTCCTGACTTCCTGTTACTCTGCTCATGCGTGAGATTGCCCTGGGCGCCAGCTCTGAGCCGGGATTTTCTCCCCTGTTCGTCATTCCTGGGCCAGACCTCTTGTGGGTCCATTTTAACAGCTGGTGGGTCTCCTCCTGCCCCTTTCTTCAGAGACTCCGAGGTGTCCCCCCTCTCCCTCCTCCTCCCCACCCCCCTCCCCCTCTCCCAGGTGAGTTTGCATTCCCGTCCCGGCTGGGGAAAGTCACGGCCTTGGCGTGGCACCACATCAGGTTTATCGGTTAGCTGGGGAGCGCCGGCGTCTGCCGACGTGGAGCCTTCCCGTCTCAGCATAAGATCATCTTACGTTTTCACCGTGACTCTCTCTGTCTTGCAGGACTCAAACTTCCAGATTTTCAGGATTCTATTTTTGAGTATTTCAACACTGCACCGCTTGCACATGACCTGACCTTCAGAGTGAGTAACTGTTTTACAAGCGAAAAGCGCATTTATGATGGGTTAGAAATAGTGCATTGTGACCTAACTCCTGTGGGGCCAGAACACACCAGCCAAGTACCATCTGTCGCGCGACCTCAGTCACGCTGACCTGTCCTCCACCCAGGATGTGAAGTGTGTAGGTTATAGACGTGTCAGGACTTGTGATGTTTCCAGAGAAGCTTCCAGAATTACTGAGAGCTGCTAAGAAACCGCTCCGTGTCTTCAGGGCAGAGGTTGCCTGGGCCTCTGCCTGTGGTGCTCCAGGCAGCTGTTAAAGCACAGCCTCACACCGCAGCCAGGGAACGGCAAGCAGACCTTCGGGGGGCGTCCTGGCTCCCGTCCGGTCTCCCCGACGGGTGGAGGCCCCTCACTGCCGCCGGAGTTGGAGCTGGGGCGGCACCTCCCCGGGAAGCAGGCTGTGTTGCCTGTGCAGGAAGCGGCAGAATGCAGGGCGAGCCCCGCTCCCCGTGCACCGTTTCCCGCGCCTCGGGCTCCGCGTCTTCCCCTTTTCAGAAGAGTAGGCTGCACCCTTCCTAGCAGCCTCTGGAAGCCAGAAAAGGAAAAGCGTGCAAGCAGGTCTCATTCACGGGACCTGTGAGGCGTGTGCTGGTTTTCCCGCCTTTATTTAGAAATGTTGACACCTGCAGCGGAGGTGGAAGAGTCTGCAGTGAGCACACGCCTCTCACCGGTGCTTCTCACCCGGCGTCCTGCCCCTGTGCGGCTCCTCCCTCCCCGTGCACCACACTCCCCCCAACTACTGAAAATGCGTTGTAGGCATCAGCGACCCTGGGCTACTCCAGAGTTCATGTCCTAAGTCAGGCCGTCCTCCCGCATAACCGCAGCTAACCGCGATGTCGCTGTCGTGTGGACGAGGTGGCCCACGTAACCGCAATGTCGCTGTCGTGTGGACGAGGTGGCCCACGTAACTGCGATGTCACTGTCATGTGGACGAGGTGGCCCTGAGGCCCTGGTTGCCAGTCCAGGCGGAGCCTGGGAACCGTGCTGAGCTGTCCCGCCTGGCCTCCTGTGCTCTGGAACGGTGCCTCCTTCCCCGTGAGTGGCTGCTTTGCCTGGCCCAGACCAGCAGTGTTGTGAGGCCCAGCCTCTGGGTTTGTCTGATGCTCCCGCTCGTGAGACGTGCGCTGGACATTTTGGCGGGAATTCTGCAGGGGACACGTGCAGGTTCCACGCTCTGCAGAAGCTGTTGGTTGAGGGGGTGTGCCAGACCTTGCCCGGAAAGGGCCAATGGATGCGCCACCCACAGCAGCCTGGCCAGCGGCCAGCGCTCCCGGCCTGGGTCGGCCTTACCGAACCCAGCAGGCTTGCTCCTGTCGTCCTGGCACTGCCACTGCCGTCGCTTTGGACACCGGCTTTGTCGGGTTGGTGGTTTGTCTTCCCGAAGCCCTCAGTTTGTTTGTAATCCTCACCCCAGGGTGGTGTTTTTGTTGTCGTTTACTTTTTTTTTTAATAGAAAGTGACAGGAAGGGTGGAGAGAGAAACATTGGTGTGAGAGAAAGACATCGATTGGTTGCCTCTCGTATGCACCCCCACCAGGGATTGAATCTGCAGCCTGGGTATATGCCCTGATGGGGCGTCAGACCTGCAACTTTTTTTGCTGTGCAAGGCGACATTCCAGTCAGCTGAGCCACCCGCCAGGGTTTTTGTGTGTTTTTTTTCTAAGAGAGAAACATCGACTTTTTGTTTCACTTATGTACTCCTTCACGGATGTGCCCTGACCTGAGATCAAACCCGCAATTTGGCGCATTGGGCCAACGCTCTAACCGCTGAGCCGTGCGAGCCAGGCAGAGGCTGCAGTGCTTAAGAAGCAAACAGATTGCACTGCAGCGGCGCCTCTGCAGCTCTGGTCATCGTGCCGTGAGCCTGCCACCGCCTGCCTTTCCACCACGGCAGCATCGGACTCCGCCGTGACCGCGAGTGCAGCTTCCCGAGGACCAGAGACCGCAGTTCACGGGCGGAGGTGCCGGGAGGGCCGCTCTCCTGTGGAATGGGTGGCAGCGGCATCTCCGGCAGGTGCTTTCCAGCTCGGACCCCTCACTGGCCGCACTGGCCACGTCAGCCCGGGGTGGGGCTGGTCTTGGTACCTGTCCTCGGAGCCGGCAGCTGCGTGTTAGTGCCGTTCACGTCAGCGCTTTGACAGCCGTTCCTGCTCCGGCTCAGGAGAAAGGACAGTCACGGGAAAGCCTTGGTTGGAGTCTGGGTCTGCTGGGAGGTGGGCCCACACCGGGAGTGGTCTCCCAGAACCTCTCTCTCCCCACGGGAAACACGCTGTTTAGGACTGGGAATATGGAGTCCAGTTTCCATGCAGGTTCTTATTGGGTGGGAGTGATTGTTCTGTCCTCCTGTCTGTCCCTCCTCCACGTCCTCGCTGCCTCACTGGTGCCAGGGCAGCCTGGCACACGTCCACACGATGCCTCGTCCACAGGACAGTGACATCGCGGCCGCGTGGGCCACCGCCTTCCTCAGTGTGCGCCCTTCTGCTCAGTTCACAACTGCGTGGTGAACGTTAGATTAATATTCACTTGCTCCTCATTTTTCTAAAACTGTGGCTCTAACTTCTTTAACATTCCTGTCATGGAAGAAACATGCTTACATCTGTAGCCTTGATCGCTAGCCCTCCCCTGGGAAGTTCTGTACGCACGCAGGACGGCTGCGGGGCTGCATGGGGCTGCGCCAGCTCCTGGCACCGAGGGCTCCTCAGGGAGCCCACTGACTGCGGCTGCTGTAGGGCTTCCCCGGTCGGCTCCGTCCGCTGGAGCACCAAGCGCAGCTGTGGGCGCTCCTGTGGGCGCCTCCCGGCGTCTGTCTGGTGCCGTCTCCTTGTGCTCGGGCTGCGCTGCTTCCACACGCGTGAATGGTGCGCGCGCACCTGTGGACAGAGGGCGTGACCTTTGATGGGGAAATACTAGTTTCAGGAACACTCGTTATAACCTAAAGATGGTCTTAGAATGTAGCTTTAGCTTCAAATTGGCTTCAAAGCTTTAGCTCCAATTTCAAATAGAAATTAATTTGGGAATCTTGAGTTGTCAGAACAAAACATTGCTTCCCTGTGTATCAAACTTGCAGGGAAATTCTCCCTTCTGGTCATAGGCCCACAGGCCTCTGTTGGTCCCTGCGATGAGGTTAAGAAGCATTGGGCTCCGGCTGGAAGATACAGAGAGAGTCATGTCCGTCAGAGGGCTGGCGTTTCCCGGCGCCTCCCCTTTAAGGGTGGCTTCTGCCTTGGCTGGTGACGGTGTCTCATCAGGGTCCCGGCCGGAGGTCAGCCTGCAGCCTCGGCATGCAGGGAAGGGTGAGGGGTGACGACACGTGCCCGGGAACAAGACCTGTGCTGGACCTCAGCTCCCTGGTGGGAGGCACTTTTTATTACTTTTTATTTTTATTACTTTTTATTTTGGGGGGGATGCACTTTTTAAATAGAGAACACGTAGTAGAGCCTGAATTCTGCAGAGGGAGTTCTTTCAATCTCACAACTTCTTTGCCTTTTCCCCACAGACCAGCTCAGCTAGTGAGCAAGAAACACAAGCTCCAAAGCCAGAAGTGTCCCCGTCCACGTCCATGGCTGCAGGCACAGAGCAGCAGGAGGTAAGACTGCCCCGGACCGTGCCCCCAGGTCTGCCCCCTCGGCCCCGCGTCCACCTGCTGCTGGAGGCCGAGGCCGGTGCGCTCGGGCCCGCCCGCAGCGCCAGCTCTGAGCCCAGCTTGCATTTCAGAGCTGCCGTCGGCGCATCGGCTAGATGAGGCGTGCTTTGACAGGTGTCTCCACAATGTAGCGAATTAAAAATGCAGAACTGTTCATTATTGATCAGCTCCAGGGGGGAGGGATCCACGCAGGGTCTGGCTAGAGCAGCGCTGAGCTAGCACGCGCTCACCTGCCCCGCTTGTCTCCCAGGACATGGCTCGGGCCCCGCAGAGGCCGCCCGCCGGGCCGCCACCCACCTCGCAGGCCCTCGCTCTGGCTGGACCAAAGGTAAGCCTGGCTTTCCCCTGGGCGCCTCCTCGGTTTAGAAGAGCCGTGTGAATCAGACAGACGGGCGTGTCCTGTTAGCGGACGCTCTGAGTGCTGTGCGATCCAGGGAGTGTCGGTCCCTGGTGGCCCTAACCAGCGCTGCCTGAGCGGATTTCACGGAAACGTGTCTGAGTTAGATCTCCCAGCCCCTTCACTCCCAGACCAGCTCCCTCTCCAGTGCAGCTGCTCTGTGATGTGTCTGAGCTCCTTCTCCAGATTTACTTCCCTTTACCCGCCTGCACGGAGAACCTCAGAGAAGTGCGTGGTGTGTGTGTGTGGGGGGGGGGGGCCTCCCCCCGGGGGCTCCCCCCCCCAGCACGAAAGGAGCTCCCGAGTGTGCACTTCGTCGTTGGCCTTTGTCACTGGGCCTTGAGAGCCGTGCACACTGCTCCACCAGGCCCACACGACCAGAGCCCTCCAGGCTCCACGCTTCAGGCTTCACTGGCATCTGGCCTTATGCACCTTAGATGCGGCTTCTTGTTGATGCAGTCATGGCCTCTCCTAGGGTTTCAGTCACAGTGGCCATGCCAGCTAGAACTCAGCTTGGTCCTGTGAAGGATGGTGAATGGTTTGGCCGTTGGACTTGATTCTCACAGTCAGGGAGCAGGTGGACTGCACCTGGGTTCTTTAATCCCTCCTGCTTCTTACGAAGGTCCCCATGTATGTCCCCTGAGGAGTAAAGGCTCGGGCTTTGCAGTGTGAGCCTCGTAACCAGCCTGCGTCTCCTTCCATCAGCGACCGCGTCACTTGGGTCCCTCCTCCCAGCGAGGGCGCGGTCTCCGCTCTTGCTGTTAGGAAGGGGCTGCTGCTCATTCCGTGTATGTCTGTTGGTCTCAGGTGGGAGGGCAGCTCTGGGTGGGAGCCCCGCCCACACGTAGCCCCGGGCGGCCCCCAAGGGCCTCTGGGAGGCGAGGGGCAGACACGCTCCCTCTGCGCCAACCTCGCTTTATGCCATTCGTCTCTGAAGGAAGCGTATGGTGACGGACTTTGGCTCAAGCTCCTCGGGTGGGTGTTACGCACTGGTCTTTGGTAGCACCGCCTGGGGCCGCGGCACCTCAGGGGAGATCACACACGTTCTGTTTCTCAAGAGCAAACAGACGGCGCCAAGCTGTTAATGAATTCCAAGTGTGTGCTTCACCTTGTCGGTGCTCTCCCCACAGCCCAAAGCCCACCAGTTCAGCATCAAGTCCTTCTCCAGCCCCACTCAATGCAGCCACTGCACCTCCCTGATGGTGGGGCTCCTCCGCCAGGGCTACGCCTGCGAGGGTGAGTGTCCCCGCGGCCCTGGGGCGCAGGGGGTGGAACGCAGCCAGTGGGAGTCAGCGAGGGGGCATCTTCCCCTCGTTGTGTGAATGCTCCGCGAGCCAGGGCTGAACGCCTGGTCCTCGCTGCGTGGGAGCTGCGCTGGCGGGTGAGCCTGGCCTCTGGTGATCACGGCTGCCCCCAGAGTGCCGTGCAGTCACGCCGAAGACTGGCCCGGCCTCCTGCGAGTCCTCTTCCCTCGGCCTCGTCTCAAGCCTGGGCTGGGCCTTGCCACGCCCGCGCTCACTCACATTTGGGTGCAACCACCCGTGCAGCGCCACTGGCTAAGGTCACAGGTGCCCAGTGACACCCTGGGCTGGGCGGCCCAAGCACCCACGCTGGTCGGAGCTGCATGCTCACAGTGCAGGGCCAGCCCTGTGATTGGTGGCCAGGACCCGCGTATGTGCCATCACCCGTCAGACCGGCACGTTTCCTGTCGGGGCTGGGGGAGGACAGGCCGGCTCTGGGACAGTCCTTGCACGTCAAGGTGTCCTGGCGGCCCTGCCTGCCGCTGTGCCCCGTCCCCGAGCTGTGGCGGGGCGTGTTCAGGAACCGCCACGTGGGGTTCCGGGGCCTCCGGGCCACATCCTGACGCTGCCCCCCTCACCGCTCCAGTGTGCTCGTTTGCCTGCCACGTGTCCTGCCGAGACAGCGCTCCCCAGGTGTGCCCCCTCCCTCCCGAGCAGGCCAAGCGGCCCCTGGGCGTGGACGTGCAGCGGGGCATCGGGACCGCCTACAAGGGCTACGTGAAGGTAGGACGCTGGGTCCTCGTGTCTGCGATGACCCTGTGCCCGTCCCGGGCGGCCCGATCCACGAAGCACACGAAGTCAGGGCCTGTCCCGCCTCCTGCCAGGCGCTCAGACAGGTCCCGGGGCCGAGTGCTGTGAGGCCCGGCCAGCTGTGGTTTCCGAGTGCTCCCTGCTGTGAGCGTCCCTGTCGCTGAGCTGCCCGCCTCGTCCCTGCCCCGCGTAACCTTGTCAGTGCCCGCCCTCCGCCCTCCGCAGCAGCAGCGCCCTGACTCCCTGGCCCAGACCCGGCTCTGGCCACTGGCCTGCGAGGGTGCGGGGTGAGAAGCCGGCCAGCAGAGGGCGATGGTGGCCCATGGCACCTCCAGGAAGCTCCCCCCCCCCCCCCCCCCCCCGCCCCGCCTGAGGCCCCAGGTGGCGCTTCTGGAAGGTTGTGGTTGGCCTCGCTGGCCAGTGAAACACGGTCCCTGTTCACCCGCAGGTCCCGAAGCCGACGGGCGTGAAGAAGGGGTGGCAGCGGGCCTACGCCGTGGTCTGCGACTGCAAGCTCTTCCTGTACGACCTGCCCGAGGGGAAGTCCACGCAGCCCGGCGTGGTCGCCAGCCAGGTCCTGGACCTCAGGTCTGCACCTCGCTCTCCGGGCCTCGCCTGTGTGCTTGTCACCAAGACGACAGTGTGTTGTTTGAGACCCTTAACCTCATTTCCGCCTCCACACCCTCACTCACTGTGCTGTCCCCAAACAGGCACTAAAGTCCGTGCCAGAAGCGTCCTGTTTTAGATACGTTTGCATTGAAAATGGCCCAGTGAGCATTTAGCATAAGAAGCCGCGTGCCCAAGAGCAAGCAGGAAACATCCAGAGGGCTCTGCGTGTCCTGAGGGGCCTGGCGGGTCCCTTGTTGGCGACGGCAGCCTGGAGCCGGGCTGTGGGGCCCTAATGCTTGCTGCGTGGGCACCTCTGACCCTTCCGTACCTGCCACCTGCCTCCCTGGCACCGGGCAGAGGGCAGCAAGCACCCTCCTCGCGGCTTCTCTTCGTTCCGTCTGGTTCCACTTCCCATTTGTGTGACGGGCACCATCCCAGCGTGGGAGTTGGAGGGTGTTTGTGAGGTTAAACAAGTTGCAGGTGGGCGTGCTGGGCACAGGGCCTGGCGTGGCCTGTCCTGTCACCCGCCCCAGTGCCACGGAGGACGGCAAATGCAGACATGGACATGCTGGCATCTGCCCAGGCTGGGGCCCAGCCTCCAGCCTGTCGCCAGCATTGGTTCTGGGGGGAAGGGGTGCCGAGGTGGTGCCATGAGAGCCATGTGTCAGTCACCCCCACAGCAGTGCCCACCTCCCATGTCCCCAGGACATGGGGCAGATGAGCACTGGGACCTGTGTGCGGGAAAGCCCCAGGGAACCTGCTGCCCCTCCCTGCGCCCTGGCCCTGCGAGGAAGAGGCCAGCGGGCGCCGAGCCTGGCGTGTAGAGTGTATTGAAGGGCTGCCACAGCTGTCGCACATTTTCGCTCCTTTAACGACGGCCTGATTGTAGCCCCACCCGGGCCCACCAGCGAGGTGGGGTCTGTCTGTCCCCGAGCAGCTCCAGGACTAGAGAGAGCCATGTGGCTCAGGGAGGGGGAGGGGTGTGGCTCAGGGAGGAGGGAGGGGTTGGGGGAGGGGTGTGGCTCAGGGAGGAGGGGTGGAGGGAGGGGCTCTCAAACTCCCAGCATGGTTGGAGGGCTTCAGAGGAAGCGTAGTCCTCAGGAAAGGGCCCTTTCTCGGCAGACCGGAGCACAGGAGGGTGTGCGCGGCCTGAGTGTTCCTGCCCCTGCGTGCGCTGAGTGTCCTGTTTCTTGCAGAGATGAAGAGTTCTCGGTGAGCTCAGTCCTGGCCTCCGATGTCATTCACGCTTCACGACGAGACATTCCGTGTATCTTCAGGGTATGGTTCTCTTCTGTCTGTTAGAGAGGATTCGCTGATCACAGAAAGTCACGTGGTTAAAACGAAGCCCTCTGAGAGCATCACTGCCGTCGGAGGGGCCAGTGCCCATGGGAGAGGCCCGGCTCCCCTCCCCGTCCTTGCTGCAGGCTCCTCACACACGTGCCGCCCATCCTCTGCCCTCGCTGCCGCCTCCCTCCCTCCCCATCGCAGTGCTCTGTGCCAGTGTTCGCTCTCAGGCGGGCCTCCCTCCCACCCCATCGCAGTGCTCTGTGCCAGTGCTCGCTCTCAGGCGGGCCTCCCTCCCTCCTTCCCATCGCAGTGCTCTGTGCCAGTGCTCGCTCTCAGGCGGGCCTCCTTCCCATCGCAGTGCTCTGTGCCAGTGCTCACTCTCAGGCGGGCCTCCCTCCCTCCCTCCCCATCGCAGTGCTCTGTGCCAGTGCTCGCTCTCAGGCGGGCCTCCCTCCCTCCCTCCCCATCGCAGTGCTCTGTGCCAGTGCTCGCTCTCAGGCGGGCCTCCCTCCCTCCCCATCGCAGTGCTCTGTGCCAGTGCTCGCTCTCAGGCGGGCCTCCCTCCCTCCCTCCCCATCGCAGTGCTCTGTGCCAGTGTTCGCTCTCAGGCGGGCCTCCCTCCCTCCCCATCGCAGTGCTCTGTGCCGGTGTTCGCTCTCAGGCGGGCCTCCCTCCCTCCCCATCGCAGTGCTCTGTGCCAGTGCTCGCTCTCAGGCGGGCCTCCCTCCCTCCCCATCGCAGTGCTCTGTGCCAGTGCTCGCTCTCAGGCGGGCATCCCTCCCCATCGCAGTGCTCTGTGCCGGTGTTCGCTCTCAGGCGGGCCTCCCTCCCTCCCCATCGCAGTGCTCTGTGCCAGTGCTCGCTCTTAGGCGGGCATCCCTCCCCATCGCAGTGCTCTGTGCCAGTGCTCGCTCTCAGGCGGGCCTCCCTCCCTCCCTCCCCATCGCAGTGCTCTGTGCCGGTGTTCGCTCTCAGGCGGGCCTCCCTCCCCTCCCCATCGCAGTGCTCTGTGCCAGTGCTCGCTCTCAGGCGGGCCTCCCTCCCTCCCTCCCCATCGCAGTGCTCTGTGCCAGTGCTCGCTCTCAGGCGGGCCTCCCTCCCTCCCCATCGCAGTGCTCTGTGCCAGTGCAGCTCTCAGGCGGGCCTCCCTCCCTCCCCATCGCAGTGCTCTGTGCCAGTGCAGCTCTCAGGCGGGCCTCCCTCCCCTCCCCATCGCAGTGCTCTGTGCCAGTGCAGCTCTCAGGCGGGCCTCCCTCCCCTCCCCATCGCAGTGCTCTGTGCCGGTGCAGCTCTCAGGCGGGCCTCCCTCCCCTCCCCATCGCAGTGCTCTGTGCCAGTGCTCGCTCTCAGGCGGGCCTCCCTCCCCTCCCCATCGCAGTGCTCTGTGCCGGTGCTCGCTCTCAGGCGGGCCTCCCTCCCTCCCTGCCTGCTGGTCAGGAGCTGGAGCGACACAGCAGCTGGCAGCCCTGCTCCCGCGCACTCGCTGGCAGGGGGCGTGCGGGGTCCCTCCCTGAGCTGAGAGGTGCCTCCCCGGGAGTTCTGGTTGAGCTCGTCTCTGTTCAGAAAGCCCCTCGTACAGCGCAGAGACTTGCCGTCACTGCATGTAACGTGTCCTTGCAGCCGCACGGGCCTGTGCAGGCGCCCTGGGCTGTGTGAGAGCCCGTCGCCTGTGCACGTGCTCCGAGGGTCCTCTTTAGTGTAATACGATCGTTCAGGAAAGCACCTTAGAATGGACATGACCCCCCAGATTGGGCAAGAGCAGGACGACTGAGCTGACAGGGAGCTGGCCGCCCTTACTGTCCCGAGGACAGCACAGAGGGGCCTCGGAGCAGGGCCGGCCGAGCTTTAACCCCTGGCCCTCCTGCTCCTCCCTCTGGCGGACAGCGGCCGGGCCAGGCGGCCGGGCGGTCGGGCGGTCGGGCGTCGGTGCCGTGCTTGCCGGCTTACGACTCTCCTGTTTTCTTTTCTGCCCTGAAGGTGACGGCCTCTCTCTTAGGTTCACCTTCTAAGACCAGCTCACTGCTCATTCTGACAGAGAACGAGAACGAGAAGAGGAAGTGGGTGGGGATTCTGGAAGGCCTGCAGTCCATCCTGCAGAAGAACCGCCTGCGCAACCAGGTGGTGCACGTCCCGCAGGAGGCCTACGACTCCTCGCTGCCGCTCGTCAAGGCCGTGCTGGCGGCCGCCGTGCTGGGTGCGTGCGCCTCCGAGGCACCGCGTGCTGTCCTCACCGTCGTTCCAATTAGAGCCGTTGCTCCCGTGTCTGGGGAGGGACAGGCCAGGCCCACAGCTGACGTGCTTTCTGTTCTCTTCCTTCTGCCTCACAGATGGCGACAGGATCGTGGTCGGCTTAGAAGAAGGGCTCTACGTCATCGAGGTGACCCGTGACGGTGAGTGCGGCCTGTTCGCTGTGCTGGCCCAGCGCCGGCCGTGGGAACTTGGGAGCGCGGAGACAACGTCACTGGGCGGGTCCGTCGCCCCCATCAGAAGCTTTGTAACGAGAGGGAAGGCCGCAGCTAAGACCACTTACTTGCGACAGCAGTGACGTTGGGCACATGGGGCCCTGGGTGCCTGGGAAGGGGTGGAGGGTGCTGAGCAGCGCCGGGAGCAGGGGTGGGCCCTGCGGTCCCCCCGCCTCGGCCTCACGCCCGCCCTCCCTGCAGTGATCGTCCGCGTCGCTGACTACAAGAAAGTCTACCAGATCGAGCTCGCCCCCAAGGAGAAGGTCGCCGCGCTCCTCTGCGGCCGGAACCACCACGTCCACCTCTGCCCGTGGTCGGCCTTCGACGGCACAGAAAGCAACGTGGACGTCAAGCTTCCGGAAACGAAGGGCTGCCAGCTCGTCGCCACGGCGACGCTGAAGAAGAGCGCGGCCACCTGCCTGCTGGTGGCGGTGAAGCGGCTGGTCCTGTGCTATGAGGTCCTGCGGACCCGGCCTTTCCACAGGAAGGTCACGGAGCTCGCGGCCCCTGGCAGCGTGCAGTGCATGGCCGTGCTCAAGGACAAGCTCTGTGTTGGCTACCCTTCGGGGTTCTCTCTGTTGAGCCTCCAGGGAGATGGGCAGGCCCTGCCGCTGGTAAATCCCCATGACCCCTCGCTTGCGTTCCTCTCACAGCAGTCTTTTGACGCCCTTTGTGCTGTGGAGCTCAAAAGCGAGGAGTACCTGCTTTGCTTCAGCCACATGGGACTGTACGTGGACCCACAAGGCCGGAGGTCGCGCACGCAGGAGCTCATGTGGCCTGCGGTGCCTGTTGCCTGTAGTATGTATATGTTTTCTGTTGCCCTATCCCTGTCGCTGCTCTTCACGCCCGTCAGCATGTTCAGTTTTGCTTCAGTTCGTCTCCGGTTCCCCGGCCAGGCAGCTAGGGAGCGCCAGGAGGGCGGGCGGCTGTGAGGGCCTGCAGTCATTTATGAACTCGCAGTAGCAGCACCCAGCTGCAGGGCTCGGCGCGGCCAGGAGAAACGCGCTGTCCTGTCCGTGGAGGCCTCTGGGAGGCGGTTTCCTGAGAGGCAGGAGCTGTTCTGGAAAGAGCCGAGTTGGTCCAGGGATTGAGGTGGCTTCCCGTGTGTGGGGGGCTCGGTGGGTCTCTTCACGCCCAGCCCGCCATCTGAACTTGTCAAGGGCCCTAACCCTTAGCGCCCACCACTGGCGGGCAGGTGGGAATCGGGGGTGATGGGACCCGTCACGGGCAACAGAAGTGGGGTTACGGGTGGGGGGCGGGTGCCGTGTTTTTCCTCAATTACCTACAAGTACAGCCTTTGTCTGCCTTGTTGCTGGCAGAGAACCCGGGGGTGTTGGACCAGGAGCCCCAGCTATGGGGTACGCTGCCTCTGTTGGCTCCTGGGGCTCACGTGTGTGTCTGACTGCAGCAGCCAGAGCCTCCTGCTGCCACGCCCGCCCCTTCCCTGCCGTCCCCGTGTCCACGGAAGCCGCCACGTAGGAACAGCCTCAGAACTACAGGGGCCCTGCTCAGCGGGGCTGTTCTGCTAGGAAAGGAAAAGCGACCCCAAGCCCAGGCTCCAGGTGGACACGCTGGGCCTGGCATTCGGTTCTGCCTCCACCTGTGGTCTCGTTTCCGCCCTTGTGCACAGCGCAGATGCTCAGCCAGTCTGGGGGCTAGTGCACTAGTCCTGGCCACGCCCTGCTGGGCACCCTGTGTGCTCAGCGCCCCGTCCCGTGCAGAGGCGTCAGTCCCATCTCTGCGGGCTGGCCATGGGCAGGTGATGTGGGAGCATGCGGCTGTGGTCAGATTCTACAGCGGTGCCTTTCCCGTGAAGACAAACACCTCCATGCAGCGCCTCGTCCCCCACAGACCTCCTGGCCCCTGCAGGGAGCCCCACGTGGTCACAGGAGAGGCTGCCCGGCTGTGCGCGGGCCTCGAGGTCGGGTCGTTTGTGGATGGCCCCCAGTCCTGCCTCCTGCCTGCTGCCCGACCCTGTTTCACTCCCTTGGGCTGGAAGGGAGGCTGGTCGTGCCGTCCACTAGGAAGACAGCAGCAGCATCTTAGACTCACCTGCTGTTAGTGACTTGCCCCCTGAAGCTTAGTGGGGAGCCAGGAGCCGGAGCTGGGCCCTGTGGCTGCCTCTGTGGTGCGGCCGCTCATGGTGCCGGGGCAGCGTTCAGCGCACAAGTGGGCGCGAGGAGCAGACAGGCGCCCCGCTGTCTGGAAACCCTGACACTTCAGATGGGCCCACAGGCCTTGGCTTGTGTCTTTGGAACAACGGGGGTTTTTCAGCTGCCACCTGACGGTTGGCGTCACTCTGAGCAGGGCAAGAGCCGTTGCCGGAAAGTAGTTCGGTGTCGGAGCAGATGCCAGGAGGGATGCCCGCCTCCCGAGGACTCGCTCTGCACAGACCCGGTGCTCACTGGGTGTGGCTGGCAGGCTCGTCCCCCAGAGCTAAGCAGTGGTTCTTGTATGTCTGGATATTCACCCAGAACCCCGGCTCCTTGGCAACTCCTACAGGAGTTTGCTTCACAGGGCAGGCCATTTGGCCCTCCCTGAATTTCGGGGTGTGGAGCCTCGAGTGTCAGCTCTGCAGGAGCCGTGTAAGAAAGCTGACTCAGAAACCGTTTGTGCTGCGGCTTTTGCCTGCTCCTCAGTCGAGAGCAGCGGTGATGCACGAACCTCTGGTCGTGCTGGTCTGAATCTGGGAAGGCCCTAGAGTGGGCGTGGTCAGGGTCTGGCCGGCCCCTCACCTGGGCCGAGGCCGCCTGGCCCTCGGCACCTTTTGGAGGCCGGGGATGGGCCTGGCCGCCGCCCTCAGGCGGAAGGCGCCAGGCCCCGGCCGCACCGCCCCTCACCGTGCTCTGCTCTGTCTGCGCCAGGTTGCAGCCCCTCGCACGTCACCGTGTACAGCGAGTACGGGGTGGACGTCTTCGACGTGTGCACCATGGAGTGGGTGCAGACCATCGGCCTGCGGAGGGTGAGGCCCGGGGCGGAGGGGAGGGCGTGGGCGGCTCCCCCTGCTGTGCGTGCGGCTGCCGACCCTCTGGTTTCCAACAGATCAGACCGCTGAACATGGAGGGCACCCTCAACCTGCTCAGCTGTGAGCCTCCCCGCCTCATCTACTTCAAGAGCAAGTGCTCGGGTGAGTGAGCCGCCGTCTGACCGCCGTCCCTCTGTCCGCCCTCTGACCTGCCCGGCCTGGGGGCTGCCGTGACCGCGGTCACCCTCCCTCCTGCAGGAACCGTGCTCAACGTGCCCGACACCTCGGACAACAGCCGGAAGCAGATGCTGCGGACCCGGAGCAAGAGGCGGTTCGTCTTCAAGGTGCCGGAGGAGGAGAGGCTGCAGCAGCGGCGGTGAGGGCGGGGCCCGGCCGTGCCGGGGGCGGCCATGCCGTGGGCGGTCAGGGCAGAGCCCGAGGACTGCTCACGGTCGTGAATCCCAAAATGCCTTCTTCCCCAGGGAGATGCTTAGAGACCCAGAACTGAGATCCAGGATGATCTCCAACCCGACCAACTTCAACCACGTGGCCCACATGGGCCCGGGCGACGGGATGCAGGTGCTCATGGACCTGCCTCTGGTGAGTCCTGGGGGCATGCTCCCGTCCCCTCCTGCCGCAGGGGGCCCCCCATACTGCCGGCCTTTCTTCACTCTGGTCTGAGCAGACCCGGAGCTCCGGGCCCAGCCTCGGGCGGTGAGCCAGCGCCGTTCGCTGCAGCCCTGGCCGGGGCCACGTAATTTGCTCCGTGACTATTAATGTTTCATGACAGAACTGGCTGTCAAAAATGGTTTCTAAATAACACTTCACTGTGAGCAGGTAACATTTTTTTTCTCTTCACTCTAAAAACGATGGGTTTTCTGTAGGATTCAATGTGGTCTAAGATCACAGTTGCTGACTCTTAGCTCAGAGCTTAGCTGGCGTCACTGCAGAGCTTTCCCGGCCGTTTTCCTCATGGAGGGCCCAGCCCGGCTCTGGTCGCCCTGCAGGCTTCCCAGTTGGCCCACCCGCTGCTCAGCTGGTGCCCCGTGCTCACCTGCTGTTTTCTCTGCTCAGAGCGCGGTGCCCCCGGCCCAGGAGGAGCGGCCCGGCCCCACTCCCACCAGCCTGGCCCGGCAGCCCCCGCCCAGGAACAAGCCCTACATCTCGTGGCCGTCGTCAGGTACCGGGGCGCCCGGGGCGGGGCCTGGGGCTGCGGCTCCTTTCCCTGAGTGACGCCTCCTTGTGCCCCAGGTGGGTCCGAGCCCGGCTTGGCAGCGCCTCTGCGGAGCATGTCCGATCCCGACCAGGACTTTGACAAGGAGGTAAGGCTGCTGACGTGGACGCGGCCCACGCGGAGCAGAACCCAAGCCCCACGCTGCCGTTCTTGGGGAAACAGGCTTCGTCTCCCTTGAGCAGCCACGTGGCCCAGGGGTAGTTTCAGGGGAGGGGCAGGGGCAGCTGCATCACTGCCCACGGAAGGAAGAGCAGCCCCTGCCCCAGCCGGCAGCCCAGCCAGTGGAGATGCTGCCGAGACCACAGGCCGGAGGGGCCGCTGGGGTGGGGCCGGCACCGGTGGCCGAGTCCTGGCCGCCTTCCTGAGAGAGGCCCAGCCCGCTCTTCCCTCTGGACTCTCACGGCTTGGCTGGCACAGATGGTTCTGTCTCTAACTCAGGCAGCCCCTGGTCTTGGAGAGCCTTCCCTCGGCCTCTCCCTCCCCCTGATGGCCGCGAGGTCAGAGTTCAGGGACGCACGTGCTGAACTGGAGGGGCAGGTTGCACACATCGAGGCCTTTACCTGAGTGGATCGATGGCGAGCTGGCCCTGAGTTCTGTGTCCCGCGTCCTCCCCACACCCTCCTCTGGTGCAGGGCCGGCGGCTACGCGGCATCTGGCTACCGCCGCCTGCGTCTCCTGCCTGGGACAGCCCCGGCCGCCCTTCACGTGGCTGACCCGTGTTCTCTAGGGGCTGCTGGTGGGTTTGTCTTGATCCACGTTGGGCCCGGAGCTGGAGGCTTCACAGACAGTGGTGTCCTCAGTGGCGCACGGCCCCTGTTTGTCCTGCTCTGACCTGGTTCTTTTAAATTGAAGTGAAATTCGCAGAAAGGAATGGCTTGGGGAGTGGCTGTTCAGTAGGTTCACAGTGCTGTGACTAGTCAGAGCATTTCCGTCACCCGACAAGGCAGCCTCTCCCACCGCCTGCCCTGCCCGGCCCATGGCCACCGCCTGTCGCTGGGGCCTGTTCTGGGCATTTCGTGTCGGGATCACACGGTGGGGCAGCTATGACTGCTTCCCTTAGCATCACCGTGTCCGGTCTTCATGCTGCGGCCTGAGCGTCTGCGGCCTGCTCCTTAGTGCGAACAGCCCCCAGGATGAGCACACATTTAGGAGTCCTTGGCCACGGATGGCTGCTGTGAACGTGTGTGCACGACTTGTTTGAGTGCTGTCTTCAGTTTGGGGTGTGGCCCTGGGAGTGGAATGGCCGGGTCACATGATGACGATTTGCCATAGCAGCCGCCCCTGTTACCCACCCCCCCCCCCCCCCCGCAGGGCACGTGGGGAAGTTCTCTGCTTCTTACCAAGGCGCGTGGCCCCCCTTTTCTCAGCAGCCGTCCCAGCAGGTGTAACGCGGAGTCCCCTTAGCCTGGGTGTGCGCTTCCCGAGTGGTGACTGGTTGCTGGGCCGTTCGTATGCTTCTGGAGCAACGTCTTCAAGTCCTTTCTGCGTCTCTCATGGGCTGTTTGTCTTTTTGTTGGTTTGCGAGAGTTCTTTCTCTCTGGATACCAGGCCCCGTCGCTGTGTGGCTTGCGGATGTTTCCTCCCGTCCTGTGGGTGGTCCTCACCCTCCTGGTCACGTCCTCTCGTTCATGCACCGTTTCCAGTTCTGATGGAGTCCAGTCTTTGTGCTTATGCTTTCGATGTCAGAACTTAGACCCGTTGCCACGTCCGCAGTCATGAGCACTTACCGTTTCCTCCTACGGTTTTGTGGGTCGGCCTGTGCTCAGCGCATGGGTCCCCTGACGTTCGCTTGCAGGCGCGTGAGGCAGAGGTCAGCTCCTTCCTGTGGGGGCCCCGCACTGTGTGGAGAAGCGGCTGTTCTTCCCGGTTGAGTGGTGGGGGTGCCTTCGGCACTGACACTGGCTGCAGGTGTGTGTCTCTTGGGCTCTCGGGGCTCCTCCTGTCTTGATGTCAGCACCCCCCGTTTTGATGAGTTGCTTTTGAAATAATAAGTTTGGGGAGTGGGAGTTCTCCAGCTTTTCTCACTCAATATGGTTTTGGCTATTCTGGGCCCTCACAGTTGCATAGGAACTTGGATTGGCTTTTCCATTTCGGGGGGGGTGGGCGGGACAGTGGAATCGCAGTCAGATTGAGCTGAATCTGTAGGTCACTCGAGGGAGTTGCTGTGTCAACAACATGTGGTCTCCGGCCGCGGCCACGGGAGGCCCTCTCATCACCGGCCTGTCTCGCAGCCGCATTTCCTGGTTTCCGGGACCAGCCCTCTGGCCTTGGTGAAGTGACTCCGAGCTGTTTGTTCTGTCGGACGCTGTTGTCAATGGATTGTTTCCTGAATTCCCGTTTCAGGCTGTCGCGTTGGTGTAGGACACGGGAGCTCTTGGTGTGCGGTCGTGTTTTCTGTGCGCAGACTCGTGCCACCTGGGAGCAGGCGGCGTGGCCTCTTCCTTTCCCACTTGGCGCCTTTTCTCTCGCCTCGGTGCACTGGCTGGCGCCTGCGTGCGTTGCAGCGGCCGGGGAAGCGGGCAGCCTGTTCACCTCCGGTGCAGGGCTGGCTGTGGGGTTCATGGTCGCCCTTCGCCCTGTGGGGAAAGGCCTCTCCTCTCTTCCTGGAGCATGCAGCACGAGAGTGTCGTGTCTGGGATTGGCGACCATGGCGTCCGTGTCTCACTGTGCGGGGCGCCCCCTTTGCCGCCTTAATTACTGTCATTGTGGGGCCCGGCTTGGTTCCTGATCTCATCAGCGTGTGCTCATCACAGGAAAGGAGAGAGCAGGTGCCCCCACAGACACCCCGTCGGGCTGGGCTCCCACTGCGCAGGCCCTGGGCGATGCTTCTCACGTTGTCCCTTTGTGTTAACAGCCGGATTCCGATTCCACCAAACACTCAACTCCTTCCAACAGCTCCAACCCCAGCGGCCCCCCAAGCCCCACCTCCCCCCACAGGAGCCAGCTCCCCCTTGAAGGCCTGGAGCCGCCGGCCTACGACGCCTGAAGCCACCGGCCACCACCTCGTCACCACGGGCCCAGGAGCCACATGGCTCCGATGCCAGTGCCAAGACTGAGCTGACCCCTAGTGTTGTCCACGGAGATGCAGAATGACTTGTAGATGAGACCAGAAAACTCTATTGTAACGTGACCGTTCATGCCACGCTGCTCAGGGCCGTGCACCTGACCCTTCGTCCCCACCAGACGGGTGGGAAGGTGCCGGGCCCGCAAGGCTGCCGCTCAGACCCCGCAGCCCTGGCGCTCTGCTTGGGAGGCAGGCAGCTCGGCCCGACCGCCTGCTCCTCCCCAGCGCCGTCCTGGAGCTGGAGAAGGTAGGAAGCCATGTCATCCAGCGTCTAGTCCTGAGGACAGGAGCACGGAAGCTGGCCAGGCCTTCCGTTCACTAGCCGTTGCATCGTCTGCTGCAGAAGTCTTGCTGCTGACCTTGGACCATGGACACAGGCCTGTGAGGGACACCGCCCAGCCTGGTCCCCTGTGTGTGAGTCCCTTCCCGGTCACAACCACAAGTCACCAGTACCTACTACTGTGAAGTCGGCTGTGCTGTTATCCACTCTTCCCAGCTCCCGCCTCCATGGAGCAGGTGTCCTGGTGCAGCCAGGCCCCGCCCACCCGCCCGGACTCCCCACGGAGCCGGGTTAGCACCTGTGGGGCCCTTAGACGCCCTCTGCACATCGTCCTCCCCGGCCTTTTTTCACGCTCACCTCCCCGTGTCGCGTGCGTAGCCAGGTCTGTGGCCGTCCCGGGAGAGGTCGAGTCCCTGGCCAGTGCACAGCGCGTCTCAGCCAGGACGCTGCTCCCCGCTGCCCGGCAGCTCCTGGGATGCTGTTGACGGCGAGCACTTCCTGAGGCGGCACAGTGCGCGGCTCCAGCGGGCCCGTGGGCACCAACCCAGCAGCTGCCCGCCACCCACCCCTGGGCCTCTGCTGGGGCTGGCACCTGCTGGGGGTTCTGGTTTTTACTTTTTTAATGTAAGTCGGAGTCTTTGTAATTATTGAATCACCGTGAGAACATTTTGAACAATTTACCTGTCAATAAAGCAGAAGACAGCAGTTGTAAAGTTCCCACCGTTTGTCTGAGTGTCCAGGCGCCCCCGGCAGTGCCGGTGCTGGGAAAGCGCCCTCTGCCATTCCCGTGCCGTGGGGCAGGACTGGCCGGAAGGGACCTCGCCTGCCAGGCGGTCGGGGACCTCTTGGGGGAAGCGGCGCCAGGCAGGTGGCTCCCGGCCCAGAACAGCAGAGAATCCTGTCCACCCGCAGGCGCTGGCCCCTCGATGCTGGGGGACAGGCTGGGGTGGTGACCACATCGACTCTGGCCCAAGAGGGTCTGTTTCCCTCAGGGCAGGGCGCGCCTGGTGGGTTGGGGGGTGTGCCCTGCAGAGCCCCCGGGAGTTCGGTGACGGGGCAGTGACCGGATCTGCCAGAGGCAGCGCCAAGCCAGCCAGTGCCCAGCCTAGAGATGGCTAGAGCTCCCATCTTGTCCCCCAGCGAGGCCAGCGCCTCCAGGCGTGTCACTTAGCACTGAGGCCCTACGCACTGGGGGGCTCCCACTGGGGGGGCTCCATGGCCACAGTGGGGAAGGAATTGCAGAAGTTGTAGGAGCTCTGGCTGCAGAGTTCTGCCCCAGGGGGTTCACACCCTGTCAGCTCCCACTGTCTGGGCCAGTCCCATGGCCCTGCCCTCCCAGGGAGCAGACTGCAGTCCCCCCAGCCCGAAGCAAGCAGCTGGGGAAGGGAGCCCTGCCAGGAGGGCTAGAGTTAGGGGTGTTAGGGTTGGATCCGCGTTAGGATTAGGGTTATGGTTGGACCTGTTTTAGGGTTTGCATTAGGGTTGGACCTGCACTAGGATTAGGGTTATGGTTAGGGTTGGACCTGTGTTAGGGTTTACATTAGGGTTAGCTCTGGGTTTGGGTTAGGGTTAGGGATATGGTTAGGATTGGACCTGGGTTAGGGTTAGGGATACGGTTAGAGTTGAACCTGTGTTAGGGTTGGGGTTGGACCTGGATTAGGGTTGGGAATAGGGTTAGGATTTGACCTGGGTTAGGATTAGGATTAGGGCTATGGTTAGGAATAGGGTTAGGATTTGACCTGGGTTAGGGTTAGGATTAGGGTTAGGGTTGGCCCTGGGTTAGGGTTAGGAATAGAGTTAGGATTTGGCCTGGGTTAGGATTAGGGCTAGGGTTAGGGTTGGCCCTGGGTTAGGGGTAGCTTTAGGGTTGTACCCTGGTTAGGGTTAGGGTTAGGGATAAGGTTAGGATTGGACCTAGGTTAGGGTTAGGGTTAGAATTAGGGTTAGGGTTGGACCTGGGTTAGGATGAGAGTTAGGGTGTAGATCCTGGCCCCTGGTGTGATGTCGCCACAGGAGGTCAGGGTGGTGTGTGTGGATCCAGGTGCTAGACCACTTGTGGTGCAAGTTCACACACAGGCAGCCGAGTGGTTTTCTTCTGCGACCGGGGTGTGTGTGTGTGTGTTTGGGGGGATGTCCCCAGAACCGCCCTCAGAATGGGGAGGGCAAGGCCTGGCTGCGACAGACACAGCTCCCCCCCACAGCTGCCCCTGCCCCCTGTTCCTGCACAGCCACTGGAAGGGACACGGGGGTCTCGGGTGCCCTGCCCCTCCCGGGTCCTCGGCATCAGGGCAAACCCGCCTCCTCCTGGGCGCCATCAGCCGACAGGCAGCCTCGGGCCTGCAGGCCGTTCACTGCCCTTGGCGGTGGCCAGGCGGCCCGTGGCCAGCGCTGAGGACCCTCCTTGCGTCCTGGCGGCACCACGGAGGGCGCCCGCGGCCCTCCCAGCTCCCAGCAGCCCGGGGACGCAGCGGTGTATCCACGGAAGCGGGCGCAGGAAACCCCTTTATTGGCGGCGCCCCAGGGGGCTGGCAAGAGGCGAGCACCCCGAGGCTGTGACCCGCATGGGCCATGGGCGAGGCGGGGCGAGGGCAGGTCAGGCCGCCCGGCCCCTCAGGCGTCCGTCTCGGTCGCACTGAACAGCGGGTTGACGAAGTAGCTCTGGCTGGTGCTCTCGGCGGCCGTGGGTGCAGGTGCCGGGGGCTGCGGGGGCGCAGTCAGGCCGTCGGGCGTGGAGCCGGCCACGGGGAGGCCCACCCCCAGCCCCCGGCCACGCACCTGCTGCACGGAGCCTGCCACGTCGAACACCGGGTTGTGGAAGCCCAAGGGCGTCTCCTCGCGCCTCCTCCACCTACAGGTGGGAACCCCTTGAGCCCCGCGAACCTGAACCCCCTCCCCCTCCCGGCTATCCCCCCACCCCCCCGGCGCGCACCCGAGCCCTCCGCCCCCGCCCCGCGCACCCGAGCCCTCCGCCCCCGCCCCGCGTACTCGAGCCCTCCGCCCCGCCCCGCGCACCCGAGCCCTCCGCCCCCGCCCCGCGCACCCGAGCCCTCCGCCCCCGCCCCGCGTACTCGAGCCCTCCGCCCCGCCCCGCGCACCCGAGCCCCCGCCCCGCCCCGCGTACCTGAGCTTCCCCGCGCGGTGCAGCAACAGCGCCCCTGCCGGCAGCACCAATAGCAACAGGAACAGCGCAGCTGCTAAGCCGCTCGCGAGCCCCACGCGCAACCCCGGTCGGTGCAAACCGTCCCCGACGGGCGCGCCCGACTCCCGGAAGGTCGCTGACAAGATCCCGAGGGCCTCCCCTGCCACGGAGAGCCGGGCTCAGTCTCTCCCGGGCGGGCGGGCACGGGGACGGAGCTGGGCCGGGCCGCGCTTACCGTGCTCCGCGACGTCCGCCAGGAGGGCCCGGGCCAGCCGCCCCGCGCCGCCCGTCTCGGGCCCGGGCTCCGCCAGCACCACCTGGATCTCCGTGTCGGCCTCGCCCGGGGCCTCGCGGGGCTGGGGCGGGCGTGGCACCTTGGACACGGCCACCTGCAGCGCCTGGTACTGGGGCTGGGGAGGGCACAGGGTTGGCCCGGGAACTGCGCCCCTGGGACCTGCGGGGACGCGGGGGGGGGGGCGGGAGGACGGGGGGGGGGAATGGTGCCCGGGGGTGCGAAGCGTGGGCGCGCCCATGAGGAGGTGGAGCGGGCTCCAGGGTCCCCGACAGGGGAGGTGCCAGGCGGGGCAGGAGCGCCATTACCAAGGTCAGGAAGTCGCTCAGCAGCCGCGCCCGGTACCGCGCCAGGTCAAAGGCAGGGCCGTGGGTCAGCGACACGATGGCTCCTGCAACAGGGGAGCAGGGGTCGGCGCGGCGCCCGGGACCCACGGGGTGGCCCAGCCGCCCAGCGCGCAGGGGCCGAGCAGGGGCGCTCACCGCAGAGGGCGCAGCATTGCCCCTCGGGCCGGAGCGCGTCGCGGCAGGCGGCCGGCGGACAGTGGCCGCCCGAGGGCCGGAGCAGGGCCGCGCAGACCCAGGGCTGCACCTGCAGGCGGGAAGCCGGCTCAGCGCGCAGGGCGAGGCGCGGGGCAGCCCTGTCCCAGCGCCAGCCTCCCCCCGCGCGGAGCCCTCGCCGCCGTGGGCGCCCTCACCTCGGCGTTGCCGCAGACGCAGCCCGACGGGGCGGCGCAGGTCTCGGGGCGCACGCTCAGCGCGCCCGGCCCGTGAAAGCGCAGGCGGCCGGCGCGGGACGCCAGAAAGCCAGCCAGGTCCTCGTCGCTTGTGAACTTCTGCGGGGCCAGGTCACAGCGGAGTCACAGGCCGAGGAAGCGACAGCGGCTGAGCGCTCGGGACGCGTGTCCAGACCGCGGGGGTGGGGGCGCCGGGGGAGGAGCCCGAGTCCCGCCCCGCACGGCCCCTCACCTGGCCCAGAGCCCAGACGCTGCCCACACGCAGGGCGCGGGCGCCCGGGCCGAGGCCCACCCGGAAGGAGGAGTCCGGCGGGAAGACCACGTCATCGTGGCGGCAGGGCACGCGCTCGACGTCCAGTGAGAAGAGGCCGCGCGCCGCGTCCCCCGAGCGCCACAGGCGCGGGTCGTGCCACGAGAAGCGGTCGGGGTCGAGGAAGCGCGCGGGGGCGCCTGCACCAGGGGACACGTGTCCCAAAGGTCCGCGGGGGACGCGCCCTCCGCGCAGACCCCGCCCCAGTCAGGCCACGCCCCCACCGGGACGACCCATCTGACAACGCCCTCTGATCAAGCCCCGCCCCCAGACACGCCCCAACCAGGCCACGCCCCCAATTGGGACGCCCCCTCGGGACAACGCCCTCTGCCTGGCCCCTCCCCCAGATGCCGCTGCAGCCGGGGCCTCACCGGGGCCGCAGTCCGGGTTGACGCTGGTGTCCGCGGCACTGAATCCTGCCCCCGCGGCCAGGACGAACTCCCCGTCCAGGGGCAGGAGCTGCAAGAAGCGCCGCTGAGGAAGGACACGTGGCGGCCCAGGCTCCAGAGGACCCTCGTGGGCGCCCACCCCGCACCGTGTCCCAGGCCGAGGAGCGGGCCGGCGAGGCAGGCCTGGGGGCTCCCCGCCCTGGCCGAGTCGCAGACCCCGAGGGGCAGGGCCGCGGGCCCAGGAGCCCAGCTACCCTGAGACCTGGGAGCACGGAGTGTTTGGGGTGACATTAGCCAGGGCCACTGCCTCACCCGTCACCCCTGAGGAACTGCACAAGCCAAGGGCTCGTGGGTTCCAAGCACCCACGTGCTGGGAAGTCTAAAGGCCCCCCTGGACGCTGTGAGGGAGGGAAGGGGTGCCAGGGGCGGCCTTGGAGTCCCCTCTGGCTCCACTGTGGCAGCCCGTTCACCGGAACATTCACCTACAGCCCAGGCCTCAGGTGTCGGAGGAAATGCCGCTGCGGGAAGGCCAGGAGCCAAAGGACCGACCGGCCCCTCCCTCTCCCTTCCGAGCCCCAGGATCCTGCCCCTCCTCCTGTTGACCCTCCTGGGGGTTGGGCTGCGGCCCAGGGCCCAGCCTCCGGCCCCCACTTGCTGGGCAGGCCTGCTCTTCAGCTGTTCCCAGGCACCCACTGGGAAGCTGACACCCCGAGGGGCGCGAATGTGAGGTCCCAGGCCAACTACCTCCACTCCTGAGGGTGCAGCAAGCCAACCCCGCCCACAGCCCAGGGGGAGCCTGGAGCAGGCCGGCTTGGCAGCCTCCGGCCTCCAGGGCAGGGGCCACTCACTTTTGTAAAGAACCAAAGGGAAAGTATAAACTGTGGAAAACATGATACTTGAAAGGAAGAGCGCAACAGGTGAGAGAAACATGAGTCTCCATGCAGCTGGAGAACAAACACCAGGCAACCTGAGCCTGATGCCAAGGAACTTTCCAGAAGGCAGCAGTGAAGGCCTGAGAGAGAACCCGCCCCCCCAATCAGGACAAGCTCCCACTCAGGGATAACGCTGGGCCTCCAGGCTCTTCCCATGGACTCCCCTTCACCTTCCAGGAGAGATGGGAGGGTCCAGATTGAAGTGTCAAATTCAGATCCAAGGGGTGGGGGAGGAGAGAGAATGTTTGAAGAAACAGCAAAGGTGACTTGCAGATTTGAAGAAAGAAACCAGATGGAAAGGCCTCATGGACAGCCTACAGGACCTAAGGAAAGTCACACCCAGACACGGGGCAGCAGGCTGGGCCCAAAGACACAGGACATCCTAGAAGCTTCAGAGAGAAAGACCAGGTCACAGGGAAAGAAAAAAATTCAGAAATCAGTTTCTCAGCAACAACAATGGATTCAAAAAGCCAATCGAATAATATTTCATATATACTAGAGGCCCGATGCATGAAATTCGTGCAAGCGTAGGCCTCCCTTCCCCCAGCTGCCAGCACCGGCTTCTCTCTGGCATCGGGACCCAGGCTTCCCTTGCAGCCCCAGCTTCGTCCAGAAGGTCATTGGTCTAATTAGCATATTATGCTTTTATTATTATAGACTAGAGGCCCAGTGCATGAAATTCATGCACTGGGGTGGGGGGTCCCTCAGCCCAGCCTGCCTCCTCTCACAGTCCAGGAGCCCACAGGGGATGTCCTACTGACGGCTTAGGCCCACTCCCCATGGGGAGCGGCCCTAAGCTGCAGTCTGGCCATGGAGGCTCAGAGCAGGAGCAGTGTGTGTGTGTGTTTTCGCTGGGGACCTGCCCCCAGGCACGCCACAGAGGCTTGGAGCAGGCGCTCCCCTGTGTTGATCGTTCAGGCTCCGGGCCGCACCCGGCTCCTCCTCCTGAGCTGGTCGTGACCATTACAGAGTCCTGACCTCATTTGCATATTACTTCTTTAGCTAGATAGATAGATAGATAGATAGATAGATAGATAGATGATAGATAGATAGATAGATAGATAGATAGGAAAAGAACTTTTCATCTAGAATTTTATATCCAGACAAACTCCCATTCAAATGCTAGAGCATAAAAAAGTGCCCTCAGGCCTAAAAGACATCAGAAGGTTGCAACACGGGGACCTGTCCTGACGACAGGCTGGGGAAGGAGAGTGGGAGGGGCCCAGGGCTGAAGAGATGGGAAGTGGGGGTGAGATACATTGGTAATGCGTATCATTATCTTTTTAAGTTTTTTAAAAGCTGGGACTGAAATGTGATGGGGAAGGGGGAGGCCGAAGGAGTGGCATGCACTGCAGAGCTCACGTGGCAAGGGAAGAAACGGATAGTGAAAAGCTTGAGAAATCAAAGGACCACAAACTTAACATGAAGTCTATCCATTTCTAGAAACGTTTAAAACATCAAAATTGACACAACAACCAACAGAGAATCTGAACAGGCTAGCAAGGATGAAAGATATTAAAATGTTGGCCACAGACCTCCTATTTTCAAAATACCAGTCCACACGTTTTTACAGGCAAAGTATACCAAACTCTCAGTGATTCCTTCTTACAGAAATGGTTATGGGAAACAGAAAGGAGGACTGGGAACTGCCCAGTCCATTTTATGAGGCCGGGGTGATCTCAGTTCCCAAACCAGAAGAAGGACATTCCAAGATAAGAAAAAGTGCAGGCCCATTTACTCACAACGGACATGCAGACGTCCTAAATAAAGTACTAGTTCACTAACAGCAACAGTGTGTTTTGAAAATACATGGTGTTCAGCCCAGCCCGTGTTGCTCAGTGGTTGAGCATCAACTCATGCACCAAGACGTCCCCGGCTCCATCACCGGTTCGATTCCCCAGTCAGGGCATGTGCCCAGGTTGCGGGCTAGACCCTCAGTAGGGTCACGGCGTCACTGGCGCGGCTGGGTGTGCAGGAGACAGCTAATGGATGTGGATGTTGATCTCTCTTTGATGTTTCTCTCTCTCCCTTACCCTTCCTCTCTCTCTAAAAATCATTAAAAACATTAAAAAATACAAATACATGGTGTTCAAAGTGTTCATGCCCCAGGAACGCGGGAAGGCAGCCTGGGACCTCGCGCTGGTGGGTGTGTATGCTGGTGCCCCAGCAGGTGGCAGTGAGAGCCTTGTGCTGGGCGAGTCAGTCTGGGCGCGTTTGAAGAGGTGGCACTTGCGCCCAGCGGGAGGACAGTCTTGCAAGGGCGGCTCAGCCTCAGAAGACCTCACCAACAGGCCAGATAACGGAGGGGAGAGAAGTCACATCTCATCGACGCAGGAGAAACCCGAAAAAGCCAACAACCTGCTTGTGATTGCTACACACTGCTAGCAAACTCGCTCTGGCCGCAGCGCATTGGTGAGAGCGTCACCCCGCAGGCCAAGGCTGTGGCTTGGTCCCGGTCAGGGCACACACAAGCAGCCACCAATGAAGGCGGGACAGCAAATCCATGTTTCTCGCTCTCAAATCAGCTTTAATTTTTCAAACTGCTAGCAAACTAGCAGTGGGACAGAATTTCTACAACTGGATAGTTTTTGTACCAAACCCGACAGCAGACTGGGCAAAGGGTAGAAACGGGAGGGGCAAGGGGCCCAGGAGGAAAAAAGTCACAGGGAGAGGCTTCCAACCTGAGGAACACACATTAAACCCGGTGTGTGTGTGGGGGGGGAGGGGAGGGCTGAGCGCTGTGGAGGGCCGTCCAGCCAGGGTGGGAGGTCCCTCCACCTCCCACGGGGACTCCTGGGCCATCGCCCCTGTCCCTTAGCCCCTGACTGTTCCCACCCCCCAAGGCCGATGAGGCTGCAAGGATCCCTGTCTCAGCCCCGCCCCCATGCCCTAGCCCCGCCCCCACACCCCAGCCCCGCCCCCATGTCCTAGCCCCGCCCCCACACCCCAGCCCCGCCCCCATGTCCTAGCTCCGCTCCCACGTCTCAGCCCCGCCCCCATGTCCTAGCTCCGCCCCCACGTCTCAGCCCCGCCCCCCTCACCATGTCCGAGACGCTGTGACCTCCTCGCACCAGGACTGACACCATCTGCGGGAAGAAGGAGAAGCGGCCTCAGCGGCGGGCCCACTGGGCCGACACCCCCCGGACCACGCGGGACCCAAGGTCCGAGCCTCCTCCCGGTTGGGCCCAGGCACCTTGTCCGCCGGGAACTCCACGGCGGCGCCTGCGCAGGGGGTCCGGTTCTGGCTCCAGTTGTCCGCATTGTCGAAGTCGGTGTTGGGGACCCAGATTTTGTAGGCGGCCCTGGTCAGCGCTGGGGAGGCGGAGGCTGAGTGCTCCCCGCGCCGCTGGCCTGCGGGGCCCCCCCAGACTTCCCGTCCGGGGATGCGGGGGGGACGACCTCCCTGGTGAGGCGCGGCGGCGACACGGGGCCCACAGCCTGGCACCGAGGGGGCCCCGCGGGAACCCGCCCCGCCCTGAGGAGCTCCTATTGGCTCTGCAGAGCCCGCTCAACCGTGCCCTCCTCCAGGACGCCCGCCCCCGTTTGGCCGGAGCCGGAGCAGAGGACCCGGCGGGGGGGACCGGGACACCGAGGGCCGGCGGAGGAGAAGGGGCGGCAGGAAGGGCGGGCGGGAGCCGGGACTGAGACGGGGCAGCGGAGCTGCGTGCCTCAGCTCCCGGCGGTGGGCGGGCCCGAAGGGGAGGTCAGCGGCGCCTCGGGAGGAGAAACCGAGGCAGCGGCGGAACCCCGCGGACTCCCGTGCGCGGCCACCGCTTTCCGCGGGGATGAGGGCGGCGCCAGGGCGGGCGGGTGGGTCTGGCCGGGCTCCTCGTCCCCCCGCCACCTGCGGGGCCGGCTGCTGGGACGGAGCCGCCCGCCCCCGGGACCCGGGCCCTCGGGCCGGGAGCCGCGCGGCCCCAGCGCGCCCGCTTACCGCAGAGCTGCAGCCCCAGCAGCAGCCGGCCCAGCGCGCCCCTCGCGCCCATCGCGCCCCTCGCGCCCGCTCCGCCCGGCGCCCAGGACTTTGCCCGCGGGGCCACGTGACCGGGCGGGCGGGGTGGGCGGGGCCGCCGGGCGGTTACTCATTCACCTGCCGCCCGGGCCGCGTCCGGTTCCTCCGAGGGCCCGCGGCCTCTTCCCCCACGTTCCGCCCCCCTGCCCATGAAGTGGGTGTGCTGGGGGAGAAGACCTGGGGCTCCCCCTCGCTGCCCGGGTGTGAAGGCGGAAGGCGGAAGTCCGCCCCCCTGGGGGGCTGGTGTCCACTCCCCCGGGCGGGCCCTCCTGCCTCCCGGCGGGCGGGCTGTGGCCCCGCTGATGGCGGCAGGGCGAGCACGGGGCGTGGCGGAGGGTGCTGTGCCGGTTACAGACGAGGGCGATGGATGGATGGATGGGAAATCGTGAGCCAGTGAAGGAAGGAATGAGCGGTTGGTGATGGGGCGGATGTTGGGTGGGGATGGAGGGGTGGGTGCAGGGGAGGTGGGTGATGGAGGGTGGGTGGTGGGTGGAGAGGGGAGGGGGTAGATGAAAGGTAGGATAAGAATGGCGATTGGGCCGGAAACCGGTTTGGCTCAGTGGATAGAGCGTCGGCCTGCGAACTGAAAGGTCCCAGGTTCGATTCCGGTCAAGGGCATGTACCTGGGTTGCGGGCATATCCCCAGTAGGAGGTGTGCAGGAGGCAGCTGATCGATGTTTCTCTCTCATCGTAACTCGCTATCTCTCTCCCTTCCTCTCTGTAAAAAATCAATAAAATATATTAAAAGGAAAAAAAAAAGAATGGCGATTGGATAAGTGGACAGGTGATGGGTGAGAGAGAAAGTGCAGGCGTGGCCTGTGTGCAGATGGGTGTGCAGAGACGGTGTATATGGATGCTGGCTGGGTGGCTGGGTGAGATGGGTGGAGTGAGAAAGGCCGCGGGTTTTGGATGGTAGAGGCGATCGAATGGTGATGATGGATTGAGGGTGGATAGATTAATGGGGACTGGGGTTTAGATGAATTGTGAATGACGGTTAGTAGAGAGATGGTGGATGAGAGCGGAGATGGTTATTGGATACAGCAGATGGATGGATGGCCAGGTGGGCGCCTGTGAGTGTGGGATATGTGGGTGGGTGGATGGATGGATGGATGAATGGATGGATGGATGATGGGACGTTGGAGGATGGGCTGGCTGATGGCTAAGCTTACCTGGAGAAGTGGATGCGTGGCTCTGCGTGCTGCACATCAGCATGGATTGTGGTGAGGGCGATGGGATGGTAGGGTGAGTGGGTGGGTGCACAGATTTCACACGCTGCCCCGGATGGTGGACAATGGGCTTATGGTGCGTGGATTACTAGGGGACAGGCTGTGAGTTGGGGGGAGATGGGTGGCTGATGCGTGGATGGTGGGAGACAGATGGTGCTTACTGCTTAGGGCGGGTGGAGGGGAGGAAGGGCGGTGGAGGTGGCTGCATAGACGGAGGACAGTGGGAGAGGGACTGCTCAGCCTTGGGAACTCCTGCCCGTCCTCCCTGCAGGTCCCTCGCTCTCCTGCACCCACACCCTCACCTGCAGCCTGGGCTTCAGCACCCTTCGCTCACACACACGGGATGGAGGGAGCCAGCGCCCTGGGCACTCACCTCTGAGCTGGGAGGGGCGTGGCCCCTCTGGGAAGGAGGGAGCAAATGCACCAGCACCTCCCCCCCACCACCCCACCGCCTCCCCCCCCCCCCCGCACTTTTTCCTGCTGGATGGGGCACCAGAGGGGCGGGGAGGCCCAGTCCTGGAGTTTGTGGGTCTCACAGGAGGCTCCATCCTCTGGCCTCGACCAGGAACAAAGGGGCTGTTTGGGGTTCACCTCTGTTTTGTCCTTTGTTTTGCTTCTCCCTAGGAAGGAGGTGGTGCTATTGATTGGGACTGTACCCCAGTAAACTGCTGTCCCCCTCCTCCTCCCACCACCCACTTCGGATGCTCAGGGCAGAGCTCGGAGGCGCGGGGAACTTCGCCCTGGGCCCGAGCACTGCAGCCAACCTGAAGGTCGGACCTGCAAGGCGGGGGCACTGAGGGGAAGGCATGGCCCCTGGACAGCTCCAGGGGCTGGACCTCTGCCCACTCTGGCCCCACCTGGGCAGGCCATTCTCAGAGAGACTGTGCTGTCTAGAGAGGGCAGCGAGGCCGCCTGGGCAGGCAAGGGAGGCTTCCTGGAAGAGGCAGCACGAACGCCACCACATGAAGGCGGAAGTCACAGCTGTGGGTACAGGTGGAGGGTGGATGAAGGTGGAGTCAGGGCTGCGGGGTCTTGGCGGCGTCTCCATATATTGAGCAGAGGCTGCAGGTAGGTCCCGTATCAAAGGGTGGCCCAAAGAGGAGCCCACGCCAGACGCAAAGATGTGGGCAACACATGGCTGGACCACGCCGGCCACGGCACACGGCACGCTGTGCCCCCGCCCCCCAGGTCCACATGGGCACAGCTCCCTCGTGTGGCGTGCGGGAAATGAAACGCCCTAAAGAGTTTCTCCCAGTAACCGGGCCCCCTGAGCAGCTGCGTCAGGCACGGTGGGATCCAGGCGCTTGGGCTGCCTAGTCTCTTGGTCTCTCTGTCTTGCTGTCTGGGCTTGACCATCCTCGTGCTGGTTTCGTGTGCTCAGCCTTCTCCACAGGCAGGGAAGGCGGCCTGGGAAAGCCGGGCCCCGCTGCCCTGGCCGGCCCTGTGGGGGGCTGGGAGTGGAGGGGGGCGCTCAGTGAGGTCTGAGTGTGGTTCACCTCATGGCCCAGGGTTGTTGTCCTCTGATTGGCCGTCACAGCCCTCCCCTGGCAGCAGGGCACTGTGAGTGACAGCCCCGTTGCCTGGGGGTGGAGGTGGGCAGACCTGCTCTTAGCCATGGTCCCCAGTCAGAACACTGGGGCCATGGAATCACCCCCTTCCTGCCCCTCTCCTTTCTCTGTTCTCAGTTCTATGGGGACAGATCCAACCCCAGGTCAATTCCCCAGCTCTTCCCCCCACCTCTGTCCCTGACGGAGCGGCCACCTGTCCCCCCACCTCTGTCCCTGACGGAGCGGCCACCTGTCCCCCCACCTCTGTCCCTGACGGAGCGGCCACCTGTCCCCCCACCTCTGTCCCTGACGGAGCGGCCACACCTGTCCCCCCACCTCTGTCCCTGACGGAGCGGCCACCTGTCCCCCCACCTCTGTCCCTGACGGAGCGGCCACCTGTCCCCCCACCTCTGTCCCTGACGGAGCGGCCACACCTGTCCCCCCACCTCTGTCCCTGACGGAGCGGCCACCTGTCCCCCCACCTCTGTCCCTGACGGAGCGGCCACCTGTCCCCCCACCTCTGTCCCTGACGGAGCGGCCACCTGTCCCCCCACCTCTGTCCCTGACGGAGCGGCCACCTGTCCCCCCACCTCTGTCCCTGACGGAGCGGCCACACCTGTCCCCCCACCTCTGTCCCTGACGGAGCGGCCACCTGTCCCCCCACCTCTGTCCCTGACGGAGCGGCCACCTGTCCCCCCACCTCTGTCCCTGACGGAGCGGCCACACCTGTCCCCCCACCTCTGTCCCTGACGGAGCGGCCACCTGTCCCCCCACCTCTGTCCCTGACGGAGCGGCCACCTGTCCCCCCACCTCTGTCCCTGACGGAGCGGCCACACCTGTCCCCCCACCTCTGTCCCTGACGGAGCGGCCACACCTGTCCCCCCACCTCTGTCCCTGACGGAGCGGCCACACCTGTCCCCCCACCTCTGTCCCTGACGGAGCGGCCACACCTGTCCCCCCACCTCTGTCCCTGACGGAGCGGCCACCTGTCCCCCCACCTCTGTCCCTGACGGAGCGGCCACCTGTCCTCTGAGCAGAGGGAGGCAGTGAGGGTCACAGGCCGACCGGCACTCCCAGGCCTGGACCATGGGCCCCCTGGAGAGCCACTGTCCCAACCCCACGGACCAAAGCCAAGGCCTGGGCCGGTCAGCGGCCAGGTGGCCCTCAGCGAGGGCAGGACGCTGGGCCGGGAGGAGCTCCGGATGCCCCACGCCCACGGCGGTTCTCTCGGGGGACAGAAGCGGCTGCAGCCTCCGGCCAGTCCCCAGGGCGCCCTCAGCTCAGGGCCCCTCTTCCTGGGCCGCATTGCTGATTGTCCCGTGGGACTCGGGGAAACCAGGAGGAGAAAGGAGAGGGTCCAGCTCCCGCCGGGGGCGTGGGAAACCCCACGGACACTGGGCAGCAGTACCAGGCGGGCTCGGGCCATCCAGGGGTCGCTTGGTGTCTGTCCCTGGTGTGGTCAAGGCTGAGGTGGGACCCCAGGCTTCAGTTCCTGCCCAGGAGGGTGGATGGAGCATAAGGGGCATGGGCTGTGCCCCTTCTCCGAGCAGCTCCTGGGTGGGGTGGGGGTGGGTGGGGAGGGGAGGGACAGCCGGAGCAGTGTGGCCTCTGGACAGAGGTGAGCCCTGAGGTCTGGGCGGGAGTGGCCTCTGGGGGCTCGTTCCTGGGCCCTCCTTTCCTGCTGTGGGTGGAGGCCGATGGCCCCTCCCAGGCCGGGCCCCACGTGGAGACGTGGAGAAGGGGTGAGCAGGGCACTCCGGCGGCGAGTGGGCTGCAGTGGGGACATTGGAGGAGCAGGGTGGTGGGAGGGGCGGGCGACTCCCGGGGCCTTAGTACCAGGCCTGAAAGCAGCCCCCACACTCAATAATTTGGGGAAGCTCAAGGCAGACGCAGGCTCCTGTGCACGTGCGTGTGCGCGCGCACACACACACACACACACACACCCGGGCACCTAGAGAAACGCGAGATCCGAGACCGGCTATGTGGGCACCAAGCTGGGGCCGGGCGCAGGCCCAACACCCCCGCCCGGAGGGGCTGCCTTACAGATGCCACCCCCAGCAGCCCCACCCCCCCGAGGCCAGTGCTGGGATGCTTTTAATAACCACTTTGTTTCAAGGGGAGGCAGGTACTGCCCTCCCATCTGCCAGAAGAGACTGAGGCTCAAGAAGCCTGGACTCCCACAGCGGAGAGTGGGCACGGGGGCAGGACCCAGACCTGCGGCCCAGCGGGGCCCCGGGAGTGGGAGGGCCCCCTGCTTGCTCTGGGTCAGGCACAGGCCTGAGCGTGGCTGCTGGTGCCTGGCTCAGCCCTGGGACTCAAGGTCAGAGCCATCACTTGCATGGACAGCCAGGTGGCCTCAGGTAGGACTGGCCACTCAGCCTGCAGGGTCAGGGCAGAATGAGCACCCAGGACCCCTTTTCCAAAAGTTAAGAACTTCAAGGTGGTGACAGGAGAGCACTGCGCCAAGTGTGGGCCCACGTTCGGCATGAGCCCCCCCCGCCCCCCGCCCGCGGCCACTCCCCACACCTGTGAGACAGGGCGATGGAGAAACGGAGTCCTTCGTCAGGTTTATTTGCCTCTAATGACAGTTTAGCATTTCAGGTTTGCATTCTATACTCGTACAAACTTCAGTATTAGCATCAGGAACACAAAGACATTGCAAGACCTCCAAACACAAATAAATACCAAATAAAACCACACACAATATACAGTAAACAAAAATAGAAAACATGATAATGCTATGAGAAAACCAGGCATGGTCCGAACTCATATGATTATTGCTGAGCAATAACTCACACGGTCCTTGGTTGTTGTTTTCTTAGAAGAGCAGGAACACACGGACGTGAACCACTGGTCGTCACACTCACGTGCAGTCAGGACGGCCCTCAGCGCGCGTCACCGGACGGCCGTTTGTAAAACAGGCAGATTAAACAGTCAAATAAGAGACGGGCCTTCTTTGGTCTTTGGGGCAAGAACTGAAGAGTGAGCCACCGGAGAAAGGACGTGACTAAAAGCGCCTCCCCCCTGTGCGCGTGGGCTTGCACGCTCCCTTGGTCAGAGATGCGCCCACAGAGAGCCCGCAGGGGAGCCTTGGGAATCGTGCGCTGCTGTTTACCAACGGGGGCGTCGCGCTTGCTGCGAAGGTCATCTTGCTTGTCTGCGGGGACTGAGCTATAAACCACCGACCGCGGCAGCAGGGGCGGTGCAGCCGGACGCCCGCCTTGTCCCTGTGCGAGTTCACAAGACATGGACACGGCGGCAGCGGAGAATGAAATGCAAGCACAGCTCAGCGCCCCCCAGGGCAGCAGCGATGCCCCCAGGATGCCTCTGGGCCCTGCCCCCCCCCCCCCCCGCCCCCAACTGGCCGGGCTCCCAGGTGACAACCAGCGCTGCCCGGACAGACAGGAGCGACAGGTCACCTGCCCACCCTGGCACCTCCACCGGCCTCCTCGGCCTGGGCCTGGCAGCCACATTCCACTTCGGAGAAACCACAACTACCAGATGGGCCAACAGGAGACAGAGCCGTGGTCGTGGCTGCGAAGTGGCTTTGGGTGGCAGACCCCCGTCACCAGCGCTCACACATGCGGACGGGCCCCTGGAACCCGCTCACCGCCGCAGCCCCATGAAGGTCAGCTCCGCCCGGCCCGCTCAGCACAGAGGGGCGCTTCGGGGCAAGGCTGGAGCTCCTGTCCAGCCCGCCCGGGGCGACAGCAGAGGTGCCGGGGCTGGACCGTCTGTGACGGGCACAGAACAGCGCGGGCCTCACTCCGTGTGTTGCTGGAGGGGCTGTGGGCCTGGACCCCGGGGTGCGAGGGGGGCTCCTGCCTATCTCCCCACATCCTCTGACCGGACCATGGAATGACCCACCTGGGGACTCAGCTGTTTAAGGGTCTGTCCAGACCCTTCTGCCGACAATGCCCCTCGGCTGCAGGTTGCTGGGCCGGCCATGGGGGCCCGATACCGCCCAGAATGAGCGGGCGCTGCTGCTGCTGGGACAGGGGCCCCGACCCGGGCAGCTGAGGACCCTGGAGACAGGCAGGTGTTCCCTGCGGTCCCAAGGGGGCCACAGGTTCAGGGAAGCCTTGGGGCGTTCGCTCTGCTGTGACGGGGGCTCGGGCAGCGGAAGGGCCTGGGGCGGGGGGAACGCGGGGAGGCAGCTTTCCCGCCACAGCCCTGAGGTCACAGGGCAGGAAGGAGCCGCGGGGCCAAGAGCTCCCCGTGCTCCCAGCTGTTCCCACGTGGGGGGCCGCGGAGCTGGGCCCTGGGGCCCTGACAGCAGCCGTCATGATGCCCCACGATGGCCCTCGGTGGTGAACGCACACCGAGCTGCGCCCGGGGTTGGCGCTACCCTCTCCTCCGACAGGTCTGAGAACTTCCACCCCAGGCTCTGCTGTCACTGTGGCCTCTGGAAATGGGAAAACCTGCTCATAAAAAAGGCCCAGGCAAGGGGGCTCCAGCCGGACAGGCCCTCAGGGACACCGGGCCCCAGGCCCCACACGGCGGCCTGCGCGGGACGGGACGAGGCTGCAGGGAAGCCGAGAGCGTGGGCTTCTCTGAGGTACGGGACTGTCCGTGGGAAACCTGCACTTAGTCGAGGGGAAAGCGCACCCGTCACAGCGTGTCTGACGCCCTCTTGTCGCCAGGAAGGGGCAGGGCCGCGAGGAGCAGAGCCCGGCGGCGGCCCCCAGCATACGCAGGGGAGATGGCACACAGCAGTGGCCACAGGCCCCCACCCCCAGTGCCACCGAACGACGCTCCCGCCACGTCCTCTGGGCTCCTTGGAGGTGGGGGCCCAGGCACGCCCCGCCCCCCCCCCCCCAGCAGGTCCCCCACCGGGCGATGCTTCCCAGCAGCCACCCCACAGCTCTCCCCCGGGGAGGAGGGAACAGGATGGCTTTTCCTTTCTGGCCGGACCGAGGTGGTGCTTATTCTCAATTTGTTAGTAAAGTGGAAGTGGCAGGGGGTCCCGCTGGTAACCCCTGGCCTGGAGCCGCCTGAGGCCCCGCAGGAGGGCCTTCCTCTGGGAGTGGGGACGCCTCACCTCCCGGCGTCCTGGGAGGAGGGAGAAGACGAGGCTGAGCATTGGAACGGGGCCTGGCAGGTGCTCGGAGCCCAAGAGGTCACTTACGGACGCGCACGTGGGGGGCGCTTCCAGCAGGCACGGCGAAGGCACACCCAGCAGACGCAGCACCAGAGACACGCGGCCCGGCCGCCCGCAGCCGTGGAGCCGGGCAGGCAGTCTGAGCCGGCCGGTCACGGGGGGGGGGGGGGGGGGGGGGTGGGGGCGGGGGCAGGGGGGGTCGTTCGGAGAAGCGGCCGCAGGCGGTGGGTCGCTGGCTGGGCCTGGGAAGCACCCGTCACGTGTAGCACCTGTCGGTTAGCACCCGTGGAGCGTGCTGCATAGCGGAGGGGAGGCAGGGCGCGGCTTCTAATCACAGTTGGACCATTGAGAGAAGGTAAACAGTGAGTTGAGAAAAGGCCGGTGGGGCGGGCGCAGGCCGGGCCCAGGGGCCCCCAGGCCACCCTCCCGAGGGCGGTGGTCCCGGAGGCCGGGGGTCGGCCTGGCAGGCCCCAGAGCGGCGGTCTCTGGAATGCTCGAGGGCCCACGCCTGCGCCCAGACCAGGTGGCTCACCTTTGGGCCTAGAGATTTGGGGTCTGTGATAATCAGGGGTAACTGAGCAGTGGGGGCCCCAAAGCCGAGGTGGAGCTGGCTCCCCCCAGCAGGGGCAGAGCTGCCTGGCCGGTGAGACAGAGCTCGTGGTCGTGGAGGCTGGCCGCACGGTCACTCCCTAGAATCAGAGCACACAGAGCCTGGGTCGGGAAGCAGCGTGCAACGGTAAGGCACAGGTACAGTATGCCGCCACCTCTACGCAAAGATGTCGCTTCCGGAGGTCGGAACAGAATGCAGCAGCATGACAGAATGGAGGGACACCTGCCGTGGCCACCTGCAGCACACGTCACCCGCCCACCCGGCGCTGTCGGCGATCGAGACCGTCGGAACTCGTGGGCACAATTTAAAGCCTGCAGGACTTTGTTCAGAACTCCGAAGTTCAACTAATGCCCTATTTTAGGGTGAAAACAATTATAAATCTGAAATGATGCACAGCATCCATGAGCAATTTCCTTTCGTAATAATTTGAAGTAGTGTCATTGACTACGACAGATATTGAAGGTTTACATTTCTAACGAGAAATAACACAGATTGAATATTCTCTTTCCTATCACAAGTGATAACCAGTGTTGGATAGTTTACATTTTCTTCCAAGAAATATAAGTCTATCAACGTTTTAAAATAAAATGTCTGCAGTAACCATTATCTTAGAACTTTAAATTAAAAAATGATTCTGAATTTAGAGACTTCCAGAAAAGACCGAGGTGACTTCAGGGTCTTCTGACAAACAAATTATTAAAACAGAGACCAGGTGAGGCCTTAAAAATAGACAATATGCTGTATTTGAAACAAGATTGCACTCTGGAGCTTTAGAACGAATATATCAGAACTGCATTATTATTTCATAAACTCTTCTTTACTTAACATGCTGACATGTCCAGCTAGCCCAGGCGTGTGTGCATGTGGTGGGTGTGTCTTTTGTGTGTTCAAGTTTCAGGAAGAAAACTCATGGTTCTTTTCGGAGCCCATGTGTCTTCCGCCGTAATGAATGAGACCTTTAAAAATGGAAATGAACCTTCTCCGACAGCAGTGTTCCTCGCCGCAGGATAAAGAATTCTTCAGTGAAGTGTTGCTAGACTATAGAAAGCGTCCCCGGCTGGCTCCTCCTGCCGGCCCGCGGCCGCCTCCTGCACTTCCTGCTCCACAAGGTCCTCGCTGAGCGTGAGGACCCCGGTGGAGACAGCAATTCCAACCCCGAGGAGTTGCCTTCTGCTCAATCCGCCCCCTGTGGCTGTCAGGGGTCAGGCAGGTCCGAAGTATCCACTATGACTTTAATAAAAATGGTGTCATCTTTGATGTACGTCCCGTTCTCCAGCACAGTCTGTGCCACGAACACTGGGCAGCCGGAGGCGATGTTCATCTCCCCGCTGGGCTTCTTGAAGCTGCTGCTGTTGGGGTCTGGCTTGAACGCGTCCCCCAAGTGGCGCCGCGAGGAGCCCTGGTCCATGAGCATGAGCGTCACCTTCTGCTTGAAGGGCCAGGGAAGCAGCGCGTCGTACTCCCCGCGCATGATGACGAAGAAGAGCGACAGGTGTGTGCCCTTGCCCATGCCGTCCCCGTTCAGGTAGACCCGGGCGCACATCTTGTAGCCGAAGTAGCCGGTGTAGAAGGGCTGGCTGTACAGGGACAGCGTCTTGCCCATGACGGCCTCCTGCTTCCGCCGCTTGTAGTCGCGGATCTTCCAGATGAGCACGCCGTTGTAGCTGGCCGTCTCCAGCACCTGGAAGCGCAGGTCCATGTCGGCCAGGCGGATGTCATGGACGCTCAGCATCTGGTCGTGCCGGCTCAGCTGGGACTCCAGCAGGCCTGGCGGGCGGACAGAGCGGACAGAGGGGGGGGTGTCAGGGGTCAGAAAGGGAGCGGCCGACCCTCACCGGTGTCTGCACTGAACGCCACGCAGCTGACCTGACACGGGCCCCCACACCCAGGTGACGGCCGCTGAGACCACCAGCCTGGGGTCCCTGGGCACCTCTGCAGCATCCACAACGGGGAGCCGCTGGGGGCAGGGAGGGCGCCCCTGTCCTTCCAGCCCAAGGCTCGGGGTCGTCTGTGCCCCGAGTTCCAGTGGCTCCTCTCCCACCTCATGTCCTCGTGCAGCTCAGTCCAACCCCACGTTCCTCTCACCACCAGTCTTTTCACGCAGACACTGAACATTCATTCAGCCCCGAGTCACAGGCCCAGAACCGCCAGCTGACACACGTGGGCGTCACGAGCACCGCCTGGCAGGCCCTGCCCTCCACCCGCATCCCCCCACTGGCCTCGCACCGAGGGGACGGGTCTGTGGGACCCGTTTCTTTCAGCCGAAGACGCCTCAGCAGGAGGCCTGCCGCCTGGGCACACGCTGCACCTGGAACGGACGTCCGGCCCCAGGTGCCGAGGGGACTGCCTACCCCTCAAGTTCAAGCCGCAACCCGCACTGGGGGTCGCAGGCGTCTGTGACGTGCGCCCCGTCCCAGCCCCTCAGACATGTCACTGCGCGCCGCCCGGGCTCACCTGTGTTGCGGGCCGCCTGCCCTGAGCTTTTGTCCACGCTCTCCAGCTCGGTCACCCGGTTCTGCAGGGACTCCACGCTGCTCTTCATGCTGTCTGCTTCCTCCCAGTTCTGCCGGAAGGGGCGGATCTCCTTGTCGAGCTCTTTCAGTTTCTCTGCTTGGCTGTCGATTACTCGCTTCCAAACCAAAGGCATCGAAAGGACAAACACAGTTAGCGCTCTCCGGAGACGCCGTGCCACCACTGAGAGGCTGGGTAGGAGCGGAGCGGCCAGCTCAGGGCCAGGGCAGCCCCGCACCTGCCCCTGCACGCAGGCCTCTCGTGAATCTCAGGAGACACGAGGGATGAGAGTCCACGTTCCCAGAGGGGACCGAGCTCGGCACAGGGTCTCACCCGCCGATGGCAGGGCAGGCAGCCCGCGTCCCCTGTCCTGGGGGTCTCAGGTCATGCTGCAGTGACACCACTGGCCCCGTCGGAAGGCCTGTCCCGAAAGGCACTGAGCCATCAGCAGGGGCCAGTGTGGCCTCCTCCCGGGCTGCCTGGGCCCAGGGCTGAGGGAACGGAGCCCTGGCGGGGGTGGGGGGGGGGGAGGGGATTCCCTCCGCCGCTGCTCCCTGCTCTACGTCCCACGGCCTCCAGGCCACAGAACACCACACTGCTGGCCCACACGTGCTATTGACAGCGAGGTCTGGCTTTACGCTATTTTAACTTTAAAAATATTTTTATGGATTTCAGAGAGGAAGGGAGAAAGAGAGAGAATCATTGATTGGCTGCCTCCTGCACACCCCACACTGGGGATCAAGCCCACACCTCGGGCACGTGCCCTGACTGGGAACTGAACTGTGACCTCCTGGTCCATAGGTCAATGCTCATCCGCTGCGCCACGTGGGCCGGGCTCTGCTATTTTAATTTAGATAATTCAGAAAACCTTTCCTCCCGGAAACACACAGACCATTTACATCTCTATAGGGACTGGAGGAGTGCGGCCTGCACTCCAGCTAAAGGACTGGCATGCCCACTGCCCAGCCCAGGCCGGGACCTAAAGAGTTTTCACTTCTAAAAAGAATTTGCATTTGTGACATACAGCTCCTGGAGGCTGGGCAAGGCGCCCCATTAAACTGGGGGGGGGGGGGGGGGGCAAATTCACTTCCCCTTTTGAAAGCCTATTTTTAAACACGTAGGTTTCAGCACCTTTGGGGCTGTTACTAACCACGAAGGAACAAGCACGGCTTACTTTTTTGGGGCAAAAGCAGTGTTACTCTTCCTCTTCTTTCCAAGAAAGCCTGGCATGGGCTCGTGTTTAAAAAGGAAAGACGATTCCTTCTCCTGTGCATGTCACTTGTTTTACTCTAAGGCGGGGGCTGTGGGCGTTTCCTCGGCCCCCGAGTCTGCTTCCGGGGCACAGCCCTAGCGAGCACCACACCCGAGGCGCCTGTAGCGGGTATGCACTCGCCCTGTGAGGTGACAGGCGGGGCTCCCAGGGACTGTAAAGGAGGCCGCAGAGATCGGCGGTCGTGAGTGATGCTGAAGGAGCCAGGAGCCGGGCCCAAGACACGCCCCGCACGCATGTCTCACGGAGCCTCCTGCACTCCCCACCCCCACAGGGAAGGGCCTGGGACAGCGGCCTGTGGGCGTGTGGTCACCTCAGGGACAGAACTGTGGTGTCTGAACAATGAGCTCCCGTACGGACAGCAAGGCCTGGCTCCGGAACGCGGGCACGCTCGCGGGCACATGGGTACACAGACAAGGCTCACCCAATTCTGTAGGGGGGCTCCACGCAGCGAGGGAACCGCCCTTTCAAATGACCGTCTTCGGACGGACGAGCAGCACTGCCTGACGCAGGGGCGGGGCTGGGCCGCGCGAGCGCTGAAGAGCCAGCACAGGCGGCTTCGAGCCTCAGGAGCAGGCTCCACCTGGCAGCTGCAGTTTCCAGGAGAGCAGATCCCAAGCGCGGGCGTGGGGCTTTCAGGAACACGCATTCGGGAGCTGAGATAAACTGCAGCCGCACACACACCACGTGGGCACCCGGGCGCGGGGCCTGCCTTCCTCGCGCACGGGCACGTCCGCGCCCACGGCCGGGCCTCTGTCACCGCAACGCCCGTCCCAGACCCGCCACTGCCAGAGCCTGGGTCCTCCCAGCCCCTCCTGACAGCGGGACCTGGGCCTCACAGTATACCCAGGCTGCCTTTCTAACTACGGAAAAGGCTCTTTAAAACGTCCAATGTTAAGCTGACATACTCTTCACTTCCACCCGAGTCTGTCTGCATCCCTGTCCGTGGGAACCCTCTGCTCAGAGGCGCTGCCGCTGCGTCCGGGACTTCAGGGCCCACTGGAGGGTCAGAGCAGCCGGGTGGGTCCCGGTGCACGGGGCTGTGGGACAGCGAGAGGGTGGGGTCCGCCAGGCTTCCTGGAGGAGGCAGCATTGACACCTGAGGTGTCTGAGGAGGAGCCAGAGCCAGGAAAGGTGGGTGGGGGAGAAGACCCATTTCTCCACGCTGTGGACACACAGGTGACAGAGTGGCCGGTCATATAAGTATTTCTGGCCACAGCACAGCATTTAAGACAAACTTCTCCGGGCAGCTGGGGCGGGGCGGGGGGGGGGGTGTCTGAGCCGAGGAAGGAAGTAATGGCAGGTGTGTGTGTGCGCCGGGCTCGGCTGGAGAGGGGCCTGCAGGGACAGCAGAGGAAGCGCCTGGCTGACAGATACATCTGGCGCGCAGCCCATGGGGCTCAGAAGACCCGCGTCTACTGAGACGGACAGATTTTCTCTCCTCCAGCCACGCGCTGGAACCTCCCAGCAGGGTCAGCGATCAACTGCACTCCACTCCTGGCTGGATTCCACGTGAGCCTGCGGGGAGCCGAGATCAAGCCGGCTGGAGCCCCCGTTTACATACAGCCTGTCCCCAGGTCCTCTCTCTGGAGAAGGACACCAGCGCGTGGAGCCCCTCCTCCTCGTGAGTGCGCGGCGGCCGCTGTGCGCTCACCTCACCTCCCGCAACCTGGCTTCCGCCTTCCTTAGACCTCATGGGTTTATTCAATCACAGAAGCTTTAAAATATAACTCACATGCAGTGGAATGATTAAGCTCTACAGAAAAGGACATTAAATTCCAACTTTTCTCACCAAAAGACGAAGTGAATGCAGAGAGAATCCGGTTTCCAGTGAGGGCGAATATGACCTCATCATCAGATTCCAACGTCTTGGTTCACTTGAACCCACTACCTATCCATGTTTCCTACGCTGTTGGTATTTTTAACAGGTGTAACTTCCTCAGCCTTTCCATGCGCCCCTGAGCCCCAGGTCAAACAGGGCAGGTTCACGGCAAATGGCTGGTCCTGCGCCCCAGGCAGGTGAGGGCCCTGGTCGGGTGTATCAGTGGTTAGAGCATTGGCCTGTGCACAGGAGGGTCTTGGGTTAGATACCCGGGTCAAGGGTATGTACCTGGCTTGCAGGTTCGATCCCCAGCCCAGGTCAGGGCACATGCGGGAGACAACCAATTAATGTGTTTCTCTCACATCGAAGTTTCTATCTCTCTTTTCCCACCTACCCACCCCCCCCCCCCTCTAAAAATATCCTTGGGTGAAGATTAAACAACAACAATAACACAAAAATCACCACGAGGGACTTCCCGCAGGAGGCGTGCTGGTGGTTTACGACGCTGTACTTTTCGGCTAGCCAGCGCTAACGACCTGTACCTTTCCTAACACAACCTAGCATTTCAGCGTTTTTCCTCATCCCCAGACATGCACAACGTCCAGACCAATGAAGCTCTTAACGAGTCCCTGTGCAGCGCCTGAAGGCAGGCTGACCAGCCTCCAGGGCTGAAGCGGGCGGAGAGGCATTCCCGCAGACGCTGGGCTGAGCTCGAGCCCTCTCTTCCAGGGGAGGCGGGGAAACACTCAAGCCGAGCCCGGAGGAGCCATCTGGCCGCGCCCAGGGGTGTCTATGACGCACGCACAGCACGAGCAAGCGCTGTGCAGACAGCAGCCACCACGACGATACACTGACAAGGGCCTCGGAGACCGAGCTGGCAGCAGGCGGGGACCATCCTTCTCACCAGGCCCAGCCACACGCCTGCCTCTGCCCGGGCAGCTGTTGGCTCTGGACCCAGGGGGACTCGGGTGAGGAGCCCGAGAATCACTGGGAAGTTTGGATCAAGAGAGTTTGCCTTCACTTCACCGTGGGAAGTGAAACTTTACACAGAACCACCGATGAACACGAAATCCTCAACAATAAAGGCTAATTTGTAAATCACGGGCTGTGAGTTTCGCTGCACCCACGGTGGGTCAAAGGCAGAGAGAGGGATGGTGCTGCTCCCGGGAAAGGAGGGGGAGCCCTGTCTGGGCCCGCCCGGCCACCCTCCATCGGCCAGGCCATGCCTCTTACCTGTAAGTGCAGTATTTTGGATTCGTTATTTCGCAGCATTTCCTTTTGTCTCTCAATTTCGATCTCGAAGCTGCATATCTGGTTGTGCAGGCTCTGTATGCTCTTGTTCTTCTCCACACTCTCATTCTGCAGCAAGGAAACCTGAAAAAGGAACGCTGCCGTCAAGCGAACAGAATACGGTTCAATATTAACGAGTAGCCACTCGGCTTTTGGAAGGCAGGCCTGCGGGCTCCCTGGGAGGGTTCCCGGAAGCACCCTTCACCCGGGACCGCGCAGGGAGATGCCCGTGGATTTCAGGACGAGAGGGACGCTCTCTGAAGGTTTTGCTGGAAATTAATGAGCCTCTCGCCGGAGAGGCTTTCAGACTCCGGCCGGGAAACGCACATACATGACCCACTCGCCCTGCGTGTGCGCCTGAAAAGCAGGCATCTCAGACCGCGCTTGTCCTCACACTGGGTTCCCTCTCTCACCCCGTTTGCTGTGAATAATGTGGTCACAACCCGCCACGGGCGCTCCCTGCACCTGGAAAAGCGCTCCCCCCAAACCAGGAGGCTCGGTGAGGACTGGCTGCCCGCCACCGCCGCCCCAGGTGGGTCCAGGCCACCATGCCCTTGGGTCCAATCCCTTCCTGGGAAACCATGAGCCCCAGAGCCACCGCGCGGGGTCCGCAGCCCCCGGCAACCCCTTCACAGCTTTGTCTCGCGATTCCATGTGGGCAGCTGGCCCTTGAAAGGCGCCACCACCACAGCCTCTCTGCATGGAGGACCGCAGGGGTGGCAGTGGGCGGATGGCAGTGCGGGGACGGCAGTGGGGGGGCGGCAGTGGGGGGGACGGCAGTGCGGGGACGGCAGTGGGGGGGCGGCAGTGTGGGGACGGCAGTGCGGGGACGGCAGTGCGGGGACGGCAGTGGGGGGACGGCAGTGCGGGGACGGCAGGCAGTGCGGGGGCGGCAGGCAGTGCGGGGGTGGCAGGCAGTGCGGGGGCGGCAGTGCGGGGACGGCAGTGCGGGGGCGGCAGTGCGGGGACGGCAGTGCGGGGGCGGCAGGCAGTGCAGGGACGGCAGTGCGGGGGCAGCAGGCAGTGTGGGGACGGCAGTGGGGGGACGGCAGTGGGGAGACGGCAGTGCGGGGGCGGCAGGCAGTGCGGGGGCGGCAGGTAGTGCGGGGGCGGCAGTGCGGGGATGGCAGGTAGTGCGGGGGCGGCAGTGCGGGGGCGGCAGTGCGGGGATGGCAGGTAGTGCGGGGGCGGCAGTGCGGGGGCGGCAGTGCGGGGACGGCAGGCAGTGCGGGGGCGGCAGGCAGTGCGGGGGCGGCAGTGCGGGGGCGGCAGGCAGTGCGGGGGCGGCAGGCAGTGCGGGGGCGGCAGTGCGGGGGCGGCAGGCAGTGCGGGGGCGGCAGTGCGGGGGCGGGAGGCAGTGCGGGGATGGCAGGTAGTGCGGGGATGGCAGGCAGTGCGGGGGCGGCAGGCAGTGCGGGGGCGGCAGGCAGTGCGGGGGCGGCAGCGTGGGGACGGCAGTGTGTGGACGGCAGTGGGGTGACGGCAGTGCGGGGACGGCCGAGTCACCACAGGAAGGACCCAGGCGATGAGCCATCCCAGCCGAGTCCCGCCCAGTAAGCACCGGAGGCACCCCCCCTCCCCCCCAGCTCAGTGGCGGCAGCGCCTCTGGTCGTTGTGGTCTCACTGGTAACAAACGTGCTCCCTGAGGAGGACAGACTTGCCACCGCCTGCGGCTCCGCTCAGCGCCGTGCACTTCCCGGGGACAGGGCGCCTCCGCCCGCGCCGAGGGCGGCCCTCAGTCCGGCTGTCACAGCCCCAGACGGCGACCAGCTCTTCTCTGCAGCAAACGGAGCGGGCTCGGCCCACAGGACAACAGCACCTTCCGCTCCGTCTGTGCCGAGGGGCCGCCCTGCTCGGAGCTCCTTTCCTTCCTGATGCCTTCCCTCGGGGAGCTCGCCCCTGCCCCCCCCAGCCTGGCCCGCCCTCCCGAGCGCGCCCCCGGACGGTGCTGCTCCCTGGGGCGCGAGCCTCTGAAATGGAAGGTGTGACGGCGCCTTTAACTGCCGGTTTCACAGGACATTTTCTAGTTTGACCCCGAATGTGAGGCCCAGTCTCCGAACGGACCCACATGCCACTTCCTGCTCCATGACCCTGCCTGAGGCTCCCCTGCAGGACCTGCGCCAGGAGGAAGCCCTTCGTACAAAGGACGTGTGGCCTCCATTTTGGTCCAGCTCTGCTTTGGGTCCAGTGAAGAGCAAGGGTCCGACCGCGGGGGAGAGGGGTGCAGGGGAGGCAGGGTGGGGGGACGGGGCCCCTTGGGACAGAGGCGGGACAGACCCTTGAGCCGCTCCCGTCGCCTGCAGCCCCCGCACCAGGCGCCAGTGTCCGCAGAGCGAGGCTGCTGTGCTGTGCGTGTGGTCCCTGGTGAGGCCCTTCCCGGTGGGGGGAGCCTGCACTGAGGGGCGGGCCTCTGGGCGCCCACAGGGTCTCAGCGGGGAGCCGCCACCCCAGACCCGCAGATGCTATGCAACTCCTGCAGCTGGATAAGCCAACTCACCCTCATGAGCGAGAGAACCTTTTAAATAAATGAGAAGGGAGAGACTAAAGCCCTGACATCTATGCCTATACATTTTTTTTTTTAATTCCTCACCCAAGGGTGTTTTTCCACTGACTTTTTAGAGAGTGGAAGAGGCAGAGAAACCTCGATTGGTCGCCTCCTGCACGTACCCGGACCAGAGCCCTGGCCAGAGAGGAGCCTGCAACCCAGATCCATGCCCTTGACTGGAATTGAACCCAAGACCCTTCAGTCTGCAGGCTGGCGCTCGATCCACTGAGCCAAACCGGCCAGGGCAAAACCTATACTTTTTTAAAAGGCAGAAGCAGTAGTCTCCAAAGAAAAGACTTCTTGCAAAACCACCGAGAACAGAGCGTAGACACCACACGTGACTCACTGACGACATTCCCTGCACGACCAACGGACGCCTGCTCCGTGTGCCTGTGCATCTCCAGCTTAAGCATCTACACTGAAACGCTGCTTTATTTCAAGTACATGAATATTTAAATTGCCCGGATTTAACTGAAAAGAGGCATTCGGATCCGCACAGACAAGGCTGACCTGGCTGCTCGGCCGGCTCAGGGCCTCCGCTGCGCTCTCCATGCGAGTGTGCTGGACGCCCAGTTTTCACTTTGCAAGTAACCCGCAGCGAGTGATCCCAGGACAACTCCATCTGCTCTCAGAGGTCCTCACCTTCTCGGAAAAGGCCTGCCGAGCAGCACCCTATGAACCAGCTCCCCAGGAAGGGGCTGCTAACAGCCCAGCCCACAACCAGCCCCTTGAAGGGCAGCTGGCGAGTGAGTCCCTCTGGGGAAGGGCCTGCTCGGTGCCCCAGCTCCCACAGTGCCGCTTGAGAAGCCAGTGCAGTACCTGTCACATGAGATGCCGTCCCGGTCGGGGGTTGGCACCTGCTCTCCAAGGGCCAGAGGGTAGGATGTGAGCTTTGCGGCCCCCGGTGTCCCAGCTGCTCCGCTTGGCTACAGCCAGAGCCAACGTGGGAAGGCATGAGCCCGGTGCCCAATACGACTTCATGTACAGGAGAGGGAGGTCTGCATGTGCGGCAGTCCCTGTCCAGAGCAACGCTAAGATAACCACACGATTTTTAAAAAGCACGGCACACGTGCTGGCAATAAAAAAAACAGAACCAATGCAAGCGCCTTCACAGTGAGGCTGTGAGGAGAACGTACTTGACCGCCTCGTGGTGCCGCCCTTTTCACCCTCAGACAGTGAATCGCCACAGAAAAGCGGAGGAGACCACGGAGAGGACCAGCCGCACGTGGGTGTCCTACCTTCTTCTCCAGGGAGTTGCTCCACTCCTTCAGCAGGTTCACGTGCTGCACCGCGGAGCTGGCCTCGTGCGCCTTGATCTGCTGGTTCGTCCCCTGCAGAGCAAAGTGCAGGGCATCAGCCCTCGCCGCCCACACAGAGCAGGAGCCAGAGAAGCTGAACGGGGAGGGGGAGCCTGGCTCCTGGGATGTGACTGACTGCCATGCCCAGCGGCCCCACTCTGCTGCCAGCGGGCGCACGGGAGGCGGCTCTGAAGCTGTACAGGGATCTCGGGCTCACGGCTTCACTCCTAAGCTGCTCTCACCAGTGCCTTCCCGGCTGTTTCATACAACATCAAGAAACTGAATTTCAGACATATCATTTTCCTTCCTTTAGAAATTCATTCATTAAAATATAAACGGGTTGGGACAGCTTCAGTTACAGCTAGATACTGATACAGTAATCGAGTGAACATGTAATCAGATGAGGGTTCTGACTAATTCACCAGAACATGAACTTATCAGTGACGTACACTGTAGCGGGAAATGTACTGCTCGCTGTTCTGAGGCTACTTAGGAAGTTACATAGAAACATAAATAAACCAGCTACAGAGTACATAAGATGCAGACCATCTCAGGAACAAGCACAGCAAATAGTGCTTCCATTCTTAAGGAAGTAATTGACAGGAAAATAGAATTTGTTTTGATATTAGAAAATTAAGAAGCCATAGGAAGCATTTTAATGATCTCCAAAACATATACTCTGTACAGAGAATATTCCTATGTATATGTTGACATAAGTGTTGCTATATGTCAACATATACATACACAGACACAGAATGAAAGGTACTACACACGACATCACAGGGGCGAGACTCCGTCCCCAGGAGCCTGGGGCAGAGAGAAGCTACAGGCCTCTTCATGCTCAGGCTTTCACTTCCTGAGAAAATACTAGGACAGCATGTCTCGGTACTAACTTCATGACGATGTGTGGCTCATACACAAAATTAAACATAAAATACTTTAATAGTAATAGATACTGTCTTTTCATAGTTTTAATATTAAGATACACATTTAAATAGAAACTCAGTTCAAATTCACTAGCAATCTCAGACGTGTTAAAGAAAATAAATCGCCGGCCGGCGTGGCCCAGTGGTTGAGCGTCGACCTAGGAACCAGGAGGTCATGTTCAATCCCAGGTCAGGGCACAGGCCTGCGTTGCAGGCTTGATCCCCAGTGAGGGGCGTGCAGAGGCAGCTGATCAATGATCATCTCTCATCATTGATGTTTCTATCTCTCTCTCCTTCGCCCTTCCTCTCTGATATCAATAAAAAGATATTTAAAAAAATACATATATACTTAAAAAAAAAAAAAGTCAGAAACAGGTTTGTCATAGCACAGGTGTGGCAATGACGAAGACGTCCTCTCCATGCTGCTGTCCCAGGAGGTGTGCAAAATGCAAAATGCATTTATGGATACACATGTGTGCGACCCTTACCACAGTGCACCGATACGCACACTGCTCACAGCAGCCGGCTGCACACTTACTCAGAAGCGTTACAGCTGACATCGCCATAACCGTAGCTGCAAACCCCACCCGCCGTCAGGCCGGCACGACCCACTCACTAGCTGGTTTCAGACGGGAACATCCTGACTTCCTCTTGGCACAGGTGTCCGCCTTAACTCTCAAAGCCCCACCGGCACCCACGCCACAGGGTGATTCGGTTTCATGCAAGGACTCCAAGCCCAGAAGTGGCACGTTAAAATGCTAATGTAATAACTTGCTCCCATGGCAGAATGTCAGCGACTGGAAAGGACAGACATCGGATACTGACCTGAAAAACGCAGCCATAGCGCTTAAAACTACAGGTGCTGGGGGCATTGACACACTCTGACAAGTGGGCACTCAACTGCAACGGAAAGAGACGTGAGTTGTGGCACGAACATTCGCATGAAAATGTTCCAACAGGTTAAAGGCACAGGAGCACCCCGGCTGCGCCGTCACGGACGGCGATTACAGCCGCAGGTGTGTCCCGTCACCGGCTCCCAGACTCCTCGGCAGTGAATTCACGGTATTGTCACGTGTGTACACAGATACACCAATATACGGAAATACGTTCACTGTAGCGTTGCTTAAACTCGAGTTTTCGTTAGGAATGTTCGAAACGTGACCTGCCGTCTGCAGTGCCAGAGATAAGAAAGGAAGAAACGCAAACTGAAATGCACATTGAGAGACTGTAAACAAAAAGTGCATGAAACACAAAAAGGAAAGCATCCGGATGCAACTGGGCCACACACCTCATACACAGCACAAACACACTTCCCAAGGAGCGCGGGCGCCGCGGGCTGCCGCCTCCCGTCCCTTCCCTGACTGCCCTGCAGGGCACGCACCGCGGTCTCCAAAGGCCGCTGCGGCCGTGCTAACAGGAGTCTGAGCTGTCACCTCTCGCTGACGGGGATCAGAGGACCTGGGAGAGGACGATGAAGCTGCAGGTCGGCAACTGGTCCATACAAACCACCTACACCTGCGACGCCCCCTCCGGAGGCAGAAGGTGCTGGGCCCTGGGCTGACACAACGTAAGGGCAGTTTCTCCTTTTACTGAAGAAACACATTCTCATCAGGAAACTCCGGGGACAGACCTTTATAGGAACAATCAGGACCTGTCTGTTGTAGGCCAGGGCCACACCCCCAGTGCCTGTGGGGCATCACTCTGGTGAGGGGGACATTGGTCTAAAGGACAAAGCAGGCCACTCCCTGTAGGTCAGCACTTGGGACAGAGAGGAAAGTGGCCACAGGACTGCTCTCTGTTGCGACTGCTATGAGGAGGGCCGGCACCGAGGGACCAGACCGGCCATGGCCACCTTTGCGGTCTCTGAGCGGGGCAGCCCAGCACACCCAGGCTCCTCTGACCCCAGCCTGGAGTCAGGCCTGCACCCGAGGGAGCGCCTAGAACAGGGGTGGGCAAACTTTTTGACTCGAGGGCCACAATGGGTTCTTAAACTGGACCGGAGGGCCGGAACAAAAACATGGATGAAGTGTTTGTGTGAACTAATATAAATTCACAAAGTAAACATCATTACATAAAAGGGTACGGTCTTTTTTTTTTTTTTTTAGTTTTATTCATTTCAAACGGGCCGGATCCGGCCCGCGGGCCGTAGTTTGCCCACGGCTGGCCTAGAAGGTCCATCACAGGGGCCGGCAGAGGTGCCGCCTGAGCAACTTAAACTTTAAAAGGACCTTCCACTGCCATCACCGCTGTCGGGACCGAGCAGCCGGCTGTGCTGCGGGAGCAGAGTCCACGCGATTGTCAGGGCGCCGCCATAAATTCAGGGTCACACTTTTTCCTAAATTGGCTTTATTATCGTCACTCGCAAAGCCTTACAGAATTTGAGGCACTTTGGAATAGAGGCAAGAATAATCGATACGCCAATAACACCTTTCACCAGAAACTCAAGGTAAATGCTGGTTGAAAGATTTTTTGAAATAAAAATAACTTCGAGGCAAAATGGAGGCAGCTTTCGTCCCTAATTCAGATAGCCCTGAGTGAGTAAAGATTTAGCAGAGTGTATAAGACCCTGAAATTATTTCAACAACAGACTCTGCATGCGTTCACTTTAACAGAGCGGCTCTCTGGTTGTGGAAATAATCGCTACTCGGAGAGGCACATTCAGGGCCAGGGACCGGCCACCAGGCAAGACCCTGCCTTCGCCCCGCAGTCAACTTGTGCAGGATGCACCTCGAGGGAGAGCGGCTCTTGGGGTCCTCCCTGCACCCCGCGTCTCCCACTCAGTGAGGACCTGAGGGGATGCTCCCCACACTGTCTCCAGTGGTAAAATTCCCGGCGGCCAAAAAGGCTGAGGGGACTTCTCAGAGCAGAGCCCCCAGGACTAAGGGGACACACGCACCCGAGGAGCCCACTGAGCCGATGTGAGCCCCAATGGCACCCCAAATGGCAACCAAAGGGGCTCCAGGTCAGGATTGGATGCAAAGACATGAAGAACCCTGGGAGTTTTCGATCTGGGTATGTCTGGGGAAGGTGCCTTCCCAGTGGCCCCTGACACGCAGCCACTGGCCGGTGCCACTCGCTGCCCACGCCAACCCCCGCCAGCAGCGGCCTAAGTGCTCCGGCAGCATCTCTGAACAAATCCATTTTCTTGAGATAATCCTACAGTAATTCCTATTTTACTGATTTAAAAACAGCTGCTTTTAAAAATGACATCTCCTTTGCTTGCACTGGAAGCAATCCCGTTTCCTCAATTCTTAGCAACACTCGTCCTGCACTGACACTGCGGCCCCCCAAGAGCAGCGGGAGGGTTTCCACTGTGACCTGCAAACCCAGGGTCTCGGAGTCGGGGAGGGTGTCCACGGCTCGCCGCCTCGGGCCCCGGGCCAGGCAGCGGCGCCCTTACCTCGCTCCTCAGGAGGGTCTGGACCCTGCACTTGTGCGGGCAGGACACCACCACGCAGGGACAGTCCGTGTCTTCGTGTTTCTGCAGGAGAAAAGGAACCTGTCATCAGCTTTGAAACATACAGGACCCGGAGGAGGCACTCGACGTCCGTCCGGATAGGCCCTCACCCGACAAAGTGCTGGGAGAACGGCCTCACGGGAGCCCAGGCACCCTGACGAGCTACAGCCCTCGTGGGAGCTGTGTGTGCTCTGAGCGGGGCACCTGTGCCCACAGCGGCAAGGGGAGGTGAGGGCTCTCGGGGAGACGGGTTTTGTCTGGCCTCTCAGTTTGGGGTCTGGAAATGATGCTTCTCAAACGCCCAGAACAGCCAGACCTCCTGGGTAAATTACAGCCCTGAAATCCTACTGAAATGATCTTTAGTGCCTGGAAAATACGGGTAAAGGCTGCTTGAGCCCTTCTCTGCATAGCACCAAGTTCAAGTGCAGGGGTCTGAGTGACAGGGACTGATCCACTCGATGCCGCCGGCACCCATGCACCTGTCCGTAAGTGCAGGAAGGGCAAGGGCCCCGAGCACAGATGACAGGCGACAGGGCCGTGAGAGCAGGCGGAGGCGGAGGGGGAACTGCGCGCTCAGCAAGGTGCCCAGGAGGCCAGGCCCCGGACACTCCCACCTCCTCCAGGTCCCAGCTTCTCTCTGGCCTCCCAGACCAGGCTGCTGAGCGGGGAGACGGGAGCCTGGCCAGGCGCCTGGGTCTGACTGGGCAGGTGTGGGGCAGAGGACAGGGTGGCCCATGTGGGCGAGTGAGCGGGGACGCTTGTCCTGAGGCCCGCAGGGTGCACCCTGTGCTTTCCCGAGTGGTTCTAGGGCCCGTCTCTGGGTCTGTGGCCAGCGGTGACCTTCGGCACACGCTGCTCTGCTGCTGGGCCAGGTCCGAGGTCCCGGGGGCGAGGCCACACGGCTCGGAGCTCACTGGAGGGCCCTCGACCACAGGCCTCCCGAGGCACCGCGCTGGCTTCCCATCCTGCCCGCCCGTGTGCAGCATCCTGGTGCCGGGGCCAGGTCTTCAGGGAGAAACCTGGACAAGCGCTCCACCTCCGCCTCACCTGCAAAGCCGGGTGGCGGGCGCTGGGAGGGAGGAGTCAGGCCTGGGCCTCAGAGCTCACCAGGCAACGCTCCACCTCCTCCCCAACCTGCCCGTCCCGTCCTCATACACAGACCAGCCCAGGAGGACCGCTAGGGATGCAGAGAGCGTGTGTGTGTGTGTGTGTGTGTGGGGGGGGGGCCCTGAGGGAGAAGTGGGGTGGGAGCGGTGTCCGGCCGCGAGGCCAGGCAGTCAAGGCCTCTGCAGATCTGTGCGCGGTGCCTGAGGACAGCTGTCAGGACGCAGGCTGTGCTGGGAGCCACGGTGAGGCTCTTTCAATGGGGCTTTGACAGGTATCGCCGCCTGCCCCCCTCCTTCTGCACACCGTTACCGCGTGGCGAGCGCCTGCCTTGTCAGCCCAGCACACATCCCCCTCCCCCGTGACCGTCAGGGTGGCAGCGACCGGTGTGGGATTCTGTAACAGCGCGTGGCTGAGCAGGTTTCTACGTTGGTCGTTTATGTTCCCTGTGACTTGCCTTTCCTTGGCTCTCGCCCATTGCGGTGGGTGGACAGTGAGCCCTCTCCCGTTCCTGTCCACCCGGAAACTCAGTGTGGGCTCCCTTGGGAAGAGGGTCTGCGCGGACGTAAGGGGAAGATGAGGCCTCGCTGGATCAGGGGGGTCCTCACACGAGGAGGACACGCAGCGGGAAGGTGGCCACGGGAACACGGGCCGGCCGCAGCAGTGAGGCTGTGGGCAGCGCACTCACAGCGCCCCAGCTGGGGTGGGGGCGGGTTCTCCAGAGCCTTTTGGATTTCTAGCTCCAGGACTGTTAGAGCATAAACTTCTGTTGTTTTAAAACACCAACTCTGAAACCCCTTGTTACAGCAGCCGAAGGAGAATAGCACACCCATTAGAAAGCTGCTCATCGCCTGGTTCGCCTGGCTTAGTGAATGAGCGTCGACCTATGAACCAGGAGGTCACGGTCCGATTCCCGGTCAGGGCAGTGCCCAGGATTTGGGCTCCATCCCCAGTGTGGGGCGTGCAGGAGGCAGCCGATCCATGATTCTCTCTCCTCATTGATGTTTCTACGTATCTCTCTCCCTCTCCCTTCCTCTCTGATATCAATACAAAAATATCTAAAAAGCTGCTCATCTATTGGCAAGAACTCAGCACATGATGAAATCAGCCTGTCAGAGCAGGTGGGACTTGCTGGGACACACCTGAGCTGAAAGCAGGGCCAGCCCTGGCCTCACCTATCCGTGTGCTCCTGTTCAGTCCCACCGCCTCCCCCACAGTCACCACCCAAACCTCTGACCTCTGCTTCTACTCCTTTGCTTAAAAGGTTCCCTTACGAGGTTTCTATCTCTCTCCCATCCTCTCTGAAATCAATAAAAATATATTTTACAAAAAAAAAAGGTTCCCTCACACACGAATTTGTTCCAGACAAGACCCTGTTTTGTTGTGGTTGCTTTTGAATTTCATCAAAACAGAATTCTGCCCTCGGAGCCGCCTGCGACCTGGGCCGGATCAGGCTTCCCAGGCGACTCCGTGCACTGCACACGGCGCAGGCCCTCACCTCTCACAGGTGTGCAACGGCACCGTCACACAAGTGTCCCCGGGGCCACCACCACTCCCAGCGGGTGGACGCTGGGCTCTTTCCTGGCTCCCGCGGCGCTGGCTCTGTGCGGCCACGGTCCTGGCGAGGGCACGGCAGCCGCCCCTCCCGCGAGGAGAGGAGCGGCTCACTAACTGAGGACAGGAATGTTCCGCCAACTCGTTTTCCAACGTGGCTGTGCCTACACATCCTCCCGTCACAACGCACATCTCCGTAAAATGAGGTCTACGTAATTCTGACTTCTCACAAACGAACACAACCGACCCATATTCGAGCATTTCCAGACTAAATGTTAAATCATGCTACTTGCAGCCCCGCTGATGTAACATCGATACCGGCTCAAACATAGGAGAGAGGTTCCCACGAGAAGGAACGGTCTGGAGTGCCAATCTGCACCTTACTTAGCAGCACAGGCGTGGGGACTAACACGCCGGGCCTGGGAAGATGAGGCGAAGGGAGAAGACGGGAATCGAGCTGCGCCAGTCCACCCGAGACGGGTGTGCGAGGAAGCGAGTGCACCTGCCTTGCTCGGGTCGCGCTCCTGTGCACGAGCAGGGACTGTGAGTTACAGGCCCTGGCAGATGGAAGCACGTGCCTTAACATACCTGGCACATCTGCATCATTAAACAGTTGATCACTTAAGCGCAGTGAATTTCCAAGAGTCTTTCCTGGCACAACTCAGGCCCCAAACTTGCTAACTATCTCTTTGTGCCTCTCACCCATTCGCCTCTGCACCTGTTTGCCGCTGACAAATTTAAGACCCAGATCAAATCGAATGCTACCTGTGTACCGAGGCCCGCGTGGCCCCCCGGCTACCGAGCTGGCCTTCCTCGGGAGCTCCATTCCCACCACAGGGGCAGTGAGGGGAGGGGACAGACCGCCGTGTGTGCGCACCGCGTGCGTCCTGAGCAACCAGCTCAGCCAGGTCCAACAGGCACTCAAACGTCCCGTGAACCCCTCCGCTGTTATTGTCGCACCAGTCTCCTCACACCTGTCTGGAGTTCAGAGTCAGGTGTGTGATGTTTAATGGACACGCTCTACAATTCTTTCGCAAATGAAAATTAATTACTGGATTCTATTCTGCAAATAGAGGTAAGTGGTTCTTGCAAGAAGCCAAGGGCGTGTCTGACAGCAACCTGCCGCCGCGTGCAGAGCCGGAGCCTGCTCACTGGGGGCGGCCGCGGCACCGGAGGGGTCACCGAGGCCCTGCTCAGCCGCGACCAGGACTCCGCTCGTTCCAAAGGGCAGGCCCAGCGCCTCCCAGCTCCTCACACCTGGGCGCGTCTACAGACTCGCAGGGGAAAGACTTCCCAACGGGAGAAAGCCACAGGCATGAGAAAGTCATACAAACGTGAATATTATAAAGATTTTGTACCAAAACAACAAAGACTTTTCCTGGATTCTGGTCAATAACTGCTTCAGAACATCCACCAGGAATGTGGCTGCGGCCCTGCACCCCTTCCCTGTCCCCCCATCTGATGACCTCACAGTCATCGCTCTGCCTCACCCCGAAGTCAGCTCCCAGCCCCTCCTGCGCAGCCTCCCAGCAGCATTGCCTGCCCTGCCCCTCACCGGGACACCCCTCTCCCGACCCCTGACAGCAGCCTCTCCTCTGTGGACCACTTTCCGTCTCAGCGGCCTACAAACACCATGTGCCCAGGCTCCGTCTGACCTGGGCTCTCCAGTCACACCCATCCCATGGCTGCAAGGGCCAGGTGCTCATACCTTCTGGAGCCTGGACCACCCCGCTTTCCCCCTCGCCCCCCAAGCCTCTTATCCCCCACGGGCCCCACCTTGGCAGGACGCTCCGGCTCCTAGAAATGCTGGGTGTCACCCTTAGCGCACACTCTATACTTGAGCCTTCAGCTCATCCCATTGGTTCTATCTTCAAAACTACCCCAGGACCCCTCCCTCTCCCTGCTCTCCTTGTCCAGGCCAACATAGTGCCTCCCTGCCCCGCCCCGTCCACCTGTCATACCTGCTGGATGGACAGTGCAGGGAATGTCACCCCCAGCTCCCGGCTGCCGTCGGCTTCCTGACCCTCGGCCCCTCGACTGTGTTCAGTGCTGGGAGTGCGCTGGCCTCACAGCTCCTACAGTCCACCTGCCAAGCTGGTTCCAGCTCAGCCGGGTCCCCTCGCTGCTCCCTCTGCTCGAGCTCTCCCGCATGCCACTGTGTCGGAGGGCGGCCGCAGGCCTGCTCTCCACGGCACCCTCCGGACCACCCACCGCATGCTTGCCATGGACCCTCAGGTCCCAGAACAACGCCTGGCGCTTAATAAATGTTGTTCAACAAGTGGACCCATGCTGAGGGTTCCCACACCACTGGTTGTTTTCAAAGTTTGCCCTCATCCGCATCACCCCTCTCTCTTTAACTTACAGATAAGGGATCTGATTCTAACACGCGCACGATACTGAACTGGGCCAAAATAATCGCAGTCGGAGAAAAAACGTGAACTCGACATCCCTGCGAGACAGACGGCTGTGCTTCCACGTCGCAGGGCACCTCATCCTGCTGACGCGATGGTTATCACAGGGCGGTAAGAAATTAGGCGATCCAACACGATTTGGGAGCCATTCCCTGGGACGAGTGAGAAAGTCTACCTCTTTTGAATAATTAGTCTTCATTTTTTTGGCAACCCAAGTGATAGTCAACCCAGGCAATGAAAACGTTAATTACGTAAATGAAAATGAGTAAAACAAATGGAGCTTAACTCTGAAATGAAGTCAGATGAAGACTGCTATTTACGCCCGGCTTTTCTCTTATTCCTGTTAGAACAGTCACTTAAACGCTATTCTGCGGGCAGATCGCATCTGGCCCGAGCAGGCGGTAGGTGGGACGCGAATACTGCACCTGCAGCGTGATCATCGGGACTTGGCTTTTGCAGTGGCTGCACGTGGCCTCGCGGTATTTACAGGCCTTTTCCACGTGGTCACGCAGGTCTTTCCTCAGGACCCTTTCTTTGCAGTCGGCACGCACACACGGGAGTTCTTCAAACTGGCAGTCATTCCTCAGGTGCACCTGGGAGACAGACAATCCCAAGCTCTTAGTCGGCAGCAAACACCACGGGAAGCGCCTGATTTCGGCCTCCACGCCATCAGCTCCCTCATAAACATTTCCATCTGCCCAGACCCGCTCTCCAGAGACACTGAGTCCCACACCCATTCGGTGGCTCCTCAAACGATACTGCTCTGAAGAATTAAGAAAACTTCTCTCTAGATAAATAAAGGGTTATCTGCTAAGGACTTTGTTTTATTCTAATTCAAATATCCTTTCAGGATAAAATCTATAATAATAAAAGGATAATATGCTAATTAGACAAGACATCTTCCGGACGTCCTTCCTGACGAAGCCAGAGCCGAGGGAAGCCAGCCCGGGTCCCGGGTGCCTGCTGGAGGAGGGAGGCCTGTGTCCCAGGTGCCGGAGAGAAGCTGGTGCCGGCAGCCAGGGGAAGGAAGGCTTATCCTGCACGAATTTTCGTGCATCGGGCCTCTAGTGATACTAATAAAACAACACAAGAAGTTATGTGGAATTTCATGGTAAAAATAAGAGGTTTTCATGGATCTTCCAAAATTAAAATTTGATACAGATTTCCTTCTGTTCTAAATAGGGTGGTGAGTGTACACCCAGTGGGGAATTCTGCTAATGGTGTCACAAAAGGGACATTTCAGGCCCACGTGGTCTGACTGCTCTCACGTGTGGCGGGTCTTAGGTGATGAACGCCTGGGCGCACACACACTGACCGGGGACGCTGTGCACACGGGACCCCACGCGAGCTCGGTACTGACCAGCAGCTGTCCCAGGGCGAACTGCTCGGCACAGCCGCGGCCGACGTTCCGGCAGTGGATCTGCAGGGCCAGGATCTCCCGCTTGCAGCAGTTATCCTTGAACACCTGCAACGAGGACAGCGTAAGGGGAGGGGCAGCATCCCTCATCGCCACAGGCTGCTGCTCTGGGCGATGCAAAACCACTTTGAAAAAATCACACAAGCTTCCCTGATGTGGGCCGCAAAGCATGGAGGACCCTCTTCACTTCCCATGTCTACAGCAGAAGGGAGAAGCTGCCCCACTAAGAGACACAATTTATTTATTTAAACATATTTTTATGATTTCAGAGAGGAAGGGAGAGGGAGAGAGAGATAGAAACATCAATGATGAGAGAGAATCATGGATCGGCTGCCTCCTGCACACCCCACACTGGGGATCCAGCCCCCCACCTGGGCATATGCCCTCCCCGGGAATCGAACCGTGACATCCTGGTTCATAGGTCCATACTCCACCATGGAGCCACGCTGGCTGGGTAGAGACACATTTAAATAGCACAACCTTAATACTGTCTTTCACTGGAGAAGCCAAAGGTAACCAAGTCACACTGAACATTGAGAGGACGCGGGGTTCACGCTGACAGTCTCAGGCAGGCACACCAGGACCGAGTTCACGGTGGAACTCTGGACGCTCCAGGAGCCGGCACCGTGAAGGTGGCCACGGGAGCTCACCTCCGGTCAAGGCTCAAGGGCAGAGCCTGGGAGAACTTGATGCCTGGGTAGATCGCTGACTACAGGAACTACCGTGAAAGGCAACATCTCACAGACGGTCAGTAAACCATTTATTTTGGTTCCTTCTCCAAAGAGTAAGTCACTGACAACTCATTTCTTAGCAAAAAGGAGGCATTAGCCTGCTATTAAAAAATCCTTTTAAATATATATTGCAAAGTTGATCCAGTAATGAAAATGTTTCCCCTTCAAAATGAAAACTCTCCTTTCTTTAATCCTGTTTCCCCTTTAGAAAACAGGTATGCTCACTCCTAACAACATGGTTACCGTTAGCCCTTGGGCATTTAATTCTAAGAAACTCCCACATGCTAGCGCTGTCACAATGGAAAACCAGACAGGGAGCCTTTCTCAACCCCAGAGCAGAGAGGCAGAATTGACAGCTGTGAAGAGTTAAAAATAAACTAATTTGGAGTCAGATCTAATTCTCTATAAACAGGACTTTTAAAATAGGTCATAATTTAAGATTTGAAAGTCAAACAGGTGTTTTTAACCGGTAAGAAATAGCTTCCTTTTTGTGTCAAAGTTTCTGGAGCCATTTGAGTTTAACTTTATGATTGGAAACATAAGACCACGAGAAGTACAGAGCTTTAGAGCTCAAGAGCTCGGACTGTGCACTGCAGCTGAGGACGCCGAGGGCCGCAGTGCCCTCCACCAGCGGCTGACCTTGGTCTGCCAGGGCCCTGCCCCACGAGGACCCATGGCGTGACTCAATTTATTTATGCTTCTTCAACAAAACTAGCATTTTCCCTCCAGCTATCAATGCCATTGAAAAATAGGAATTGCCCTGGCCGGTTGCACAGTGGTTAGAGCATCGGCCCAGGGACTAAAGGATCTCGGGTTCGAGTCCTGGTCAAGGGCATGTACCTGGGTTGCAGGTTCCATCCCCAGCCCCATCAGGGCACGTGCAGGAGGCAACCAATTGATGTGTCTCACATCAATGTTTCTCTCTCCCTCCCTCCATGGAAAAAAAATCCTTGGGTGAGGATTGAAAAAAAAAGGAATAATACGGAATAATGAAATGGGAGACGAAGAGGCCCTCTCAGTCCGTTGTTTGTTGTTCCGGCTTCTTCCCGTTACGTAGGTTAGATGCGTGTTAACAAGGTTGGCTACAATGTTAAGGTAAGGAGAACAGGGTGATGTGTTTTTCTTAGAAACATTCCCTTCCCTGTTACCAACCAAAGTCTTTAGAAATAGGTAAAGGCTTAGAAAGAAAAGGTAGGAGAATCAAGATGGGGGTGTAGGTAAATGCCAGTACTCACCACCTCCCACAACCACATCAAAATTACAGCTAAAATACAGACAACCATCATTCAGAACCGCCTGAAAGCTGGCTGAATGGAAGTCCTACAACTAGAGAAGGAAAGAAGAAATAACCAAAACGCCAAGGGTTAAAGACAAAGAGAGAATCTTAAAGGCAGGAAGAGAAAAGCAGTTAGTTACCTACAAGGGAGTGCCCATACGACTGTCAGCTGATTTCTCAACAGAAACTATGCAGGCCAGGAGGGAGTGGCAAGAAATATTCAAAGTGATGAATAGCAAGAACCTACAACCAATATTGCTCTACCCAGCAAAGCTATCATTCAGAACTGAAGGTCAGATACAGAGCTTCACAGAGAAGAACAAGCTAAAGGAGTTCATCACCACCAAACCAGGATTATATGAAATGCTGAAAGGTACCCTTTAAGAAGAGGAAGAAGAAGAGGAAGAGGAAGAAGAGATGAAAAATATGGACAATAAAATGGCAATAAATACATATCTATCAACAAGTGAACCTAAAAATCAAAATAAGCAAGCAAGGACTCTAACGGATGAAACAGACGGGTGAATAAAGGAGAACCGAGGCCTCGAAGCTTGGAGCAGACTGACGATCTCAGAGGGAAGGGGGGCGGGAGGGAAGAGACGAACCAAAGATCCTACGTGCACGTGCACTCCCTAAGGACACTGACAACAGGGCGGGGAAGGGGGGCGGGAACCAGGGGGAGGGGGCAGCGGGGGGAGGGGGACAACTGTAATACGCTCAACAATAAAGATTTAAAGAAAAAGAAAAGGAAAAAAGAAAGAAAAGGCAGATGGACACTTGGCTAATTCCATCTCTAAACTGCCGTGCGGGTCCCCAGCCGCCCTGCCCAGCCGGGGCACCTGCCAGCGCCCGCAGCCGCTGCTCCTCGCTGCAGACAGAGGCCAGCCTGCCGGGCTGCAGCCAGGAGCCCGAGCGAGAACTTCACCACGATGTCATGGCCTGCATTTAAGAAACTATTAGGTTCATTAATCAAAACTTCGGAACCACGGATTTTTATTGATATTTTAAATACTTCAATGAGTCATTTCAAACTACAAGTGTGCCTGGCGGAGTGTGGCAGCACAGGGAGGGCCACAGAGACACCGGGAGGGGCCGGGCCCGGGGGAAGCCCGTGGGTGAGCTGGCGCCTCTGGTGTCTGACAGGCGGCCCCCGTGACACCTATGAGCCCCGCGCACAGGCCCGTGGGCGGGGAAGGGGCTGAAATCTCAGGATGCCGCGTGGGGGCCGGGAGCCAGCGGCCACACGGCAGAACGGACCGAGCGCCGCACGCAAACCACCCCGCTCCCAACACCGGACAAAAACTGACAAAGAACCCGGCGATACCTTGTCTTTGACGATGCTCTCCTGACACGCAGTGCATTTCGGGCTGGCGGAGCTGAGGGAAGGAGACAAACACGTCAGAGCGGAGCCCGCCTCTGGCCGCGGTCCTGTCACTCGAGGGCAGCCCTCGCGGCCACCGGCGCTGTGGGGTCGCCTGGTGGTGGAAGTGGGGCCGCAGGGAGAGGGCAGGCTGGGGAAGGGTAACTTCAAAGGAAGTGAGCAGAACAGCGAGGTCAGTGCCCTCTGGAAAGCCCCGTTCAGTTAAAAGTGAGATTTTATTTCAGAAACCAAAACCAGCCGTGTGTGGGGCTCCTCCGTGGGAGTGCCCGGTCTCGGGGCCACACTTTCTCCACGTGCTCGTCCCCCACGGAGCCTTCACAGCCCGCAAGTCACCCACCCGCAGGAGGTCTGTCAGGGGCCCTGGGCAGGACCCAAGGAGGGAGGCCGCCGCTGCGCTCGGGGCTGAGTCAGGAAGAAGAGGGCACCTTCCCAGGCCCTGGGCCCTGCCGCGGGCAGCATGTGCCCACACTGTGCCCACACGTGGTGGAGAAGACACTCGCTCACCCATGTCATTTCCGCTGGGACCCTGGACTCTGCCATGGCAGTGGGACTCGGCGGACCAGGGCTCCCGGGTCAGTGCCTGCTCTGCGCACACCCGCTCCGCCACGCACACACTGGGTGCCTCCTCGGTCAGGGGCGCCCCGGCCTCCCTGCTGCCCATCCTCTCCCGCACACAGAGCACACACCATAAGGACTCCCCTGTCCCTGGCTGATGGCGTCTCCTCCACAGAACTGTGAGCTCCTCAGCAAACTCAGCAACACAGTCGGGGGACACCACAGACAGGGGACGCCAGGGACAGGGGACGCCAGGGCCAGGGGCCAGGGCCACTGAGAAGGTGGCAGGAGACTTTACAGACGCTTCAGGGAGGAGACAGACGTCTGCGGGATGGGGCTGGCGGTCCAGGCCTCAGTCACTGAGGCCCCTGCGCTCAGGTGCGCTCCCACCAGGTTCCCTACATGGCCCATCTCTGCGGGTCCCCTTCGGAGCTTGCTTTATAGAGAAGCAGGAGAAAGACGCGCCCGCAGTAGCCGGGCGCCTACCCCAGCACGGTGGCCATGCAGCTGTCACAGAAGCGGTGCCCACACTCGGTCTGCTTGGGGTTGCACAGCACCAGCTGGCACTTCTCGCACTTGTACTTGTCCTCCACGGTCTTCACGAACTTCTCCTTGTACCCTCCTTGCTCGGGGACGAGCACGGGGGCGCCCGCGCCGCGGTCCGGGTGCAGCTTGAGCGACGGGTTGGTCTGCAGCGAGCCGGAAGGGTCCATCTTTTTACTCGGCTCCATTGTGAGACAGAGACACTCTGCTGGGAAAACAACAAGAAATGAGTCAAGTGCTGCCCATGGCCCAGCAAGGAGACAGCAGACGCCTGGACGCCTGTCAGCCTGAGCGAGGTTGGGTGCTGGGGGCGGGGAGGGGAGCGCCTGCTCGCTGCGCCGTGCAAGCTCACGCCGCTGCTCACAGCCCTGACGGCACGGACTGTATCTTGAAGTTTCTTTAAACCACAGAGAACACCTAGCTGGGCCGTAAGCTCCCATCCGAGGCCCCATTCCGATGCTCTGGCTGAAACCACGCCCTTCCGCCAGTGTTGCTTCCCAGCAGGCCTTGCTGTGGAGGCCACCTGCTGGCCGACCGGGTGGAGGTGCTGTGAGGGCCTGCAGCCAAGCATACCGCAGACTCCTGCTGAAGTGCGCGCGGTGCCACCCGCGCGAGGGCCCCCCAGGTACCCGAGCCTGGGCACCACAGGCCTGGCCTTGCCTCCTGCCGGCCCCATCACTTCACCAACTCCGCAGCTATGGGTCCCCACTCTGCCCGCAGAGCCGCCGGTCCCCGCACTGCGCCCACGGAGCCGCCGGTCCCCGCACTGCACCCGCGGAGCCGCCGGTCCCCGCACTGCGCCCGCGGAGCCACCGGTCCCCGCACTGCGCCCGCGGAGCCGCCGGTCCCCCGCACTGCGCCCACAGAGAGGCCACTGTGGACTTGCAGGCTCTTTAATGGCGAGACAGATGGCGGAGGGGACACGGGACTGGACGGGTCTCCTGTGCCCACATGCAGGCTCTCCTACCGCAGTGACTAGTGAGCAGAGGGCTGGTCCCACCTCAAGTTGCCGTCATGGGACAGGTAAGCACCTCCCAGACTCGAGCCACAGGTGCCCGCCTGGCCCGCCGCCTGCGGAGGAAGTGGCTTCCGAGCTCACCAGGACTCTCCAGCCACACCAGGCTCTTGCTCCGCCCATCCGTCCGTCCACTGCTGCTGCTTAACCTTCTCCCTGCTCTTGAGGCCCGTGGGCCAGTCCCACCCGCCCTCCTCTTAGGCCAGTGCTGGGTGGCCATGCGCCGTCGCTGCTGGACCTGGAAGTGTGCTGAGCCGGGGTTCGAGTGGGGCCGGCGGGGCCCTCTCTCCCGGCCTCGGCCTCTTTCTGAGGCTGGAAGGAGGGACGTGCCCCACTCGGGATGTGGGAGCTCCAGCCAGCGAGCTGGGCTCCGCCACACGGGTCAGTTTTCGTGAAACAGCCCTACTGTGCAGTGTGGAGCCTCCTGTCAAGTCGGCCTGTGAAACCAAAAATGTTTTTAAAATGACCTCAAAGGCCAGCAAGTCGCTGCCCACAAACCCATTCACTGCGGGACGGCACCTGCTTGCCTTGCTCTCGAGAAAAGGGTGCACCGGGAGCCGGCCTGCCCTTGGCCCTCTCAGGCCGGGCACCTGCGTCTACAGATGCTCCAGGTGCCCCTCCTTCCGGGGATGCACCCCCACCTTCCCAAGGAGCCCAGTCTGGCCGGACCCCGCTGCCCTGCCCGCCTTTCCCATGGCACTGCCGCCGTCCAGGCCCGCAGGCGTAGTGTTCGCTGTCTCTCCGACAGACCAAGCTCCCGACGACAGGGGTTGATCTGTGTGGCTGACTGACAAGCCCCTGGTCCCTAGGACAGAGCCTGATGGGCAGCAGGTACTCCATACACACGAACGCAGAACAAGGTGAGGCTGAGCCACTCCACCCTCGGCCGGACCTGAGCGCTCCTCGCCCTGAGGGCCTCGCTGCGGGCTTGGCGAGCTGTGCTCAGGACCCAGTGCTCCATGCGAACTGGCTGCTTCTACGGCCGAGCTCCTGTTTCCAGCGTGAGAGACACTCACTCACCAGCCATCGGCCGTTTCCCTAAACGCCCGGCTCCGCGCACATTAGTACAGAGTACAGCTCGGGAGCCTGTGCCTACAGAGCAGAGGCAGAAGGCACCCAGCCCCGGTGGACGCTCGCCGCCCTGCCCTGGGCGAGGACAGCCCGCAGGAGTGTGGTGGGGGGGCGCCCCTCAGAGGCCTCTTGCGGCCCCTCCCAGCGGCCCCGCAGCCTGCCCCACGCGCTGCCCACTCCTGAGCTCCGCCGAGGGCTTGAGCAGCAGGAACAAGAAACACCAGCCTCCCTACGCACTGTCCACGGGGCGGGAGGCGGTCTACCCGGAGACGTCCAGAAGGGGCGGGCGGAGAAACCGGGCAGGGTCCTGGTGGCCGGGGCGGGGGTGGGGCACCTCCTGCTGGGCACGGCTTCCAGCTGGGGAGACAGAAGTCTGCAGCTGGACGGTGGGGGCGCACAACTGCACACCCATGAGAAACCACTGCGCCTGGCTCGGCTCGTGTGTGGTATTTACTTAGAGCGTCACACACTTTAAAAGGCGAGGGATCTATGCGATCTGAAGAGAAACCAGAGGATGCACATGAAACGTCAGACTCTGAAACGGAAACTGCACATGCCCGACACGTGAGGTCTCAGATGAATTGATCCCACACCAGCACCTGCTCTGCGAGGGGTAAAGGGCCATCGCGGTCCCTTCCCTGAGGCAGGTCCTTGGGGACAGCACAATGGCCAGTCCCAGTGCCGCAGGCGTCCGAGCTGCGCTGTGTGGAGCCTCTGCTGACCACAGCCCTGGACAGAGCTGCGCCCTCCGGTCCCCGGGGCCGGGAAGCCTGACAAGGACCGGGCTGTCTCCTCCTCTCGATGGCTCAAAGCCTTCCTCAAATGCCCCTCTGGCCTTGTGGGGAGGGAGGTGTGCTCAGCGTTAGAGTGCCAGCCCGAGCATCCAAGGGTCTCGGGTTTGATACCTGGTCAAGGGCATGGACCTGGGCTGCAGGTTTACTTCCTGTCCCCGATTGGGGTGCATTTGGGAGGCTACTCTCACATCAATGTCTCTCTCTCTCCCTCCCTCCCTCCCTTCCACTCTCTGTGAAAAGCAATGGAAAAAAATAGCCTCACGTGAGAATTCAAAACAAAACAAAACAACAAAGCAGAACACCCGCCCCCCCCCCCATGCCCCTTCTCCGCAATTAGGCAAGAAAAAGAAATAAAAGGCATCCAGGTTGGAAAGTAAGACGTAAAACTATTTCTATTCTCAGAGGACAGAATATAGAACATACGAAGGAAAAAACCAAAAACGAGTTACACCAACAGCAAAGCTGCAGGATACAAGATCAATACATACAAATCAACTGCATTTGTACACACCAGCAATGATAACCCAAACCTGAAGTCAGGAAACCACCCACTTAAAACAGCATCAAGGAGAAGGGAGTGTCGGGAATAAACGTAACCAAGGAGGGGAAGCTGTGCTTAGTGATGCTGGAGGGCAGCGTTCATGGCCCGGAAGCCTGACGCTGCTGGGACGCAACACTGCAGACCCGCCTACCGGGTCGCTCATCCCTACGGAAAGCCTCGGCTGCTTTGCAGAAATTCATAAGCTGCACCTAAAACTCACATGGAAATACAAGGGACCCAGGACGGACCAAACAACCTTGAACAGGTACAAAGTTGGAGGACTCACACCTCCTGGCTTCCAAACTCTCTGCAGCTCCATTGGGGTTGCGGGGTGCTGGCCTGAGGACAGACACAGACCAATGAACCAGAACTGAGTCCAGAGATAAACCCTTACATCCGTGGTCACGCGGGTCCTGACAGGTGCCCAGGCCACGCACTGAAAGGGGCGGTGTGCACGCGGTGTCTGTCAGCATCTTGCGGCTGCTCAGAGCAAAGGCTCCATGCTGGGCATCCTCATCGCGGCTCCGTGAGGGCGGGGCTGGGGTCACCACACAGGTACCTGCCCCTCGCCTCCGGCCGTCACCTGGGCGTAGTTCTCGGACAGGAGTCCTACCAGGGGGAACAGGAGGTGGGTTAAAGACCTCCCTTGCTGGTAGCCTCGCTTGCCTTTCGAAAAAATGTACTAGCTGACACACACCAAAGGTCATGTGCACTCTACATGCAAGGTAAGAAGACAACCAAACCGTAACCCAAGCACACCACCCGCCACAGCACCCCCGCGTGCAACTGCCTCAGCCACCCCTACCCGTCTCTCGTGGGCATGGGCGCACTCATGCCTCTCACCGCGTGGAACACTCCACGACGCACTCCCATCTCTGATCGCACTGTCTCCAGCTTCGCTCTCACGAACAGTCGGAACATCCTGGCTTCTGTGCTGGGCCGCATCCAGTGGCCCCAGGGCATGTTCTCAAGACCGGGGGTCAGGGCCCAGCAAGCAGCTGTGGGTCCAACCCAGCGGCGCCGGTTCCTGCCAGGTCCTGCGCGAAGACTCCTCTCTGGGTTTTAAGGGGAGCAACAAACAAACGAACGAAACGGGACACCTGGGCGACGAAACCTGCTGTGGTCACAAAGCCCAGACTCTCCCATCTCGCCCTTCGCAGCGAGCAGGGCCGGCCCTGGCCATGGCCTCGGCGTCCAGAGTGCGGGAGCTGCAGGTGTGCACGGCCGACCGACCAGCCGGGCCAAACTGCCCTCCACGCCAAGCGGCATCCTCACCAACGCGGCGCGGTCAGAACCTTCATTCCTGCCAGCGAACAGGGACCATGGGTGGTCTTCCTTCTTTTTCCGATCATTAAACAGGTTTAGCATCTTTCATGTGTTGGTGGATCACTTGTGTCTTTCCTGCTCTGAAATGCCTGATTCTGCCTTCCTGTCATTTTTAATGGGGCTATTCTGTCTTTCACAACATTTATCTGGGGGTGATTCGTATATTCTGACGATGAATCCTTTATTAGTCACATATCTGTCTTTACCACAGGTAATGGCCTGACTTTAATTTACTTATATCTTTTAATGAATGGTGCTTCACTGTAACGTAGTCAGATTTATCCGTATCTGGAATGTTCAGACTAGGTTATGGGTGATGCTGACGGAAAAGGGACAGCCTGGTACCTATGAAAGCAGACAGAAAGCGGTTCTGACGGTTCGGCCAGCACTTTCCCTCCCGACAAACACACGGAGGCGCCGGGACCGGGCACTGAACGGCTCTTCTCCGGTGGGGAAGCGGGAGTCTGACAGCTTGTGGCTCCAAAGACCGTAAAAGAAGCTGCCCTGCAGCGTGGCGCCTGGCGCTACTGGTTACATGCGAGGCTCTCCTCCACCCACTCCCACTGCTGCTGCTGCCGGTCAGGGCAACACGCCATCAAATCGGCCTCGTGCGATGCTGACACCTTCACGAGGAATTCCTGGGACTTCTTGGGTTTCTAGAATTAATACTAAGAATTTCTACTTTTGACATTAATCATTGTTAAATGTCTTCAAAGTTTTCATAAATGTATACACCTTTTTAAGCAGTTCTAATTCTATCACAGAATCATTTTCAAAAGGATAACCTGCTCAAATAAAACCAGCAAAGGAGCCGCTATGTCACACACGCAAACCGCCAAGGAAACGACTCCTTCCAAACGGAAGCTCACGGGGCAGAGACGGCAGGCCAGGCCTCTGTGGGGGTGACCTTCGTGGGCCCACGCAGCAGGAGACGCCGCAGCAGGTGCAGGGCAGGGCGGACGGATGCTCTCAGATTTGCTGACGATCCCAAACTCCACCAGCACCGACAGGCACCCAGAAGCCAGTTCCCACCGCGGCGCACGCAGCACTGATCGCCTCCTAAAGCCACGAGGCGACAGGAAGCCGTCTGTCTCGTGCTGAGGACACGGAGCGCGGGGCACAGGAACGTCACCACTGGAGGCCAGCGCCTCCCACGCGCTAAGAAAACGTGAACGGCAGGAAAATGTTCACGTGAGAACAGCAACATATTAAAAACACCTAGCACCTTTGAACCTGTCCATATTCAGATCCCAAGAATTTCACATCATTGTACGTATTCTAATGGGAAAATTGGAGAGGAGTGAGCTATCAGAGGCCATGAAGAACTAAGCTCGACGAAGTAACAATTTAAATCAATGCCGAGAAATAAGGAGAAGAAAGAGGCAGGGGACAGCTGCCAACCTCAGACGTGGAGCCGGGCGCGCCGTGTGGCGGTGAGGGACGCCCGCGGCAGGCAGCCACACCTGGTCCTGGGCTGGAGCCGCGGCACAAAAGCCAAGGCCGTGCTCAGAGGCCTCGGACTGAAAACCACTCTGAAAAAGGAAGCTCCTTGGCTCTTATTATAACTCTCTAAGCAAACACACAGGAAATGTTAAACGCTTCTACAATACCCGTGGACTGATTGCTAACCTGCAGCTCAGCTGGTCATTCCTGCCTCGCGGCAGACAGGCCAGCAGCGCCACTCGGGCCCCCGTGGGGGCTGCCGGAAGTGGCAGTGCACAGGCAAAGTCCGTCTTCGGGCCCTCCCTCCAAAATGGGGGCTGTGGACCTTTGACTAGACTTCTTCCCTTTTCTTTTTTTGCGGGTTAATCCTCACGAGGATATTTTCTCCATTGCGTTTTTAGAGAGGGAGTGGAAGGGAGGGCGAGAGACACAGAGAAGCATTGATGTGGGAGAGACTCGTGCATTGGTTGCCTCCCACCCGTGACCTGACGGGGGGGCGGGGGGACTGGGGATCAAAGCCTGCAACCCAGGTACGTCACCTTAACACAGCGGTTCCCAGCCTGGCTGCACCTGAGAATCCCCTGGGAATCTTTGTAAAATCCAGATTTCTGGGCCTCCTCCTCCGGAAATTCTGTTTCTTTGTGATGGGGTGGGGCCACAACATTAGTAACAAAAGAAACAGAATTTCCAGAGGGTGGGGCCCAGAAATCAGGATTTTAAAAAGATTCCCAGGGGATTCTAATGTGCAGCCAAGGTTAAGAACCACTGCCTTAACCGAAATCGAACCTGAGACCATTCAGTCCCAGGGATGATGCTCTAACCACTGAGCATCGGCTCGGGCCAGATTTCTTGATTTAAATATAAATATTTTGTTTCACTTGCTTATACGTGGGTATAAAAATAAGTTAAAGTCTACCTTACTCCTGAAGTTAGATGTGACAATTACAGGTTAGTGAAATTCTACACTTGTCACGACTGTGTTGCTGGAAGAAAACCATGTGAGCTCAGCAAATGCTGAGGTGGCGGGGGAGGCATCGCTTAGGGCCTTGCAGGCCAAGGTTTAACCGCTGACTTGGGGACGCCCAGAGGCTGACACAGGTGCCTCTGGTGAGGACGGCGGCCCTGCCAGTGGTGGAACCCAGACCTCGGCTCATGCCCACGCCCCACCCTCCCTTCGGCCTCAGCTTGGGGAGAGGACATCTGCTTTACGTTCACACACCGAGAAAAAGGTTCTGGTGAACAGTAACAGCAGACACACGGAGCAAGGGGCGCCAGAGACGGAGGAGCAGCCCGTGACGGCAAGCGGCACCGCGTCTGCACCAGGAGCTGAAGGGTGGCCGGGACCGGAGCCCCCGGCGAGCAGCGGCCCTGGGCCCCGGGACCAGGCCTGCCTGGCCGCCCGGCCTCTGGGTGCTAGAACCGACGCTGCGGTTTCCTTTGAGCGGAGTTATTACTCTGTTGCTGCCATGTTCACTGCTGCCCGGCAGGCATGAATTTACTACGTTCTGGAGCCATGTTTTTACGCAGATGAAAGCCCCGGTTTGGGGAGCCACTGCAGAGCACGCTGGTGTCTAGCGGCGGTGCAGGAGGCCAGGCTGCCGGCGGCCGAGGAGGCCTGTGCCGAGAGGCAGGGAGGCCTGGGCCGGGGCCTCCGCCTCCCTCCACGCAGCACCGACGGGCAGGCGCCCGCTGCTGTGATTCCAGTGGAGCCACATTGTACTTGGAGATTAGAAGCTGGAAACAAAAGCACGTCTGCTGACAGAGGGAGTCCCAAGGCGGGAAAGCCCGGGGAAACCCGGAAAAGGGCAGCAGCCGATGAACAAGAAAATGGCTCCTGCCAGCAGGAGAGTGCTGGACTCACGGACGGAAAACGGAGCCGATGGGGCGGGAGCTGCCAGAAGGCAGGCAGGCAGGCGCGCTGCGTCGAGGCTCCGGGGCTCGGCCGCTGAACACACAGAGGGTCCAGCAGATGCCGTCGGACGCCGTGCTGGGGCCAGGCTGCAGGTAACAAAGTTCATGTTCCTGGAGCAGCAAGTTTACCTGAAAACGGGAGTGAAGGCACCAGCCCTGGCCACATGAAGGAGCCACTGCAATTTTTAAATCAACGTTTGGAACAAACCTTGAGATTTAAAAACACTTGGCTCTGCCCCGGCCGGTGTGGCTCAGTGGTTGAGCATCAACCTATGAACCAGAAGGTCACAGTTCGATTCCCGGTCAGGGCACAGGCCCGGGTTATGTGCTCCATCCCCAGTGGGGCGTGCAGGAGGCAGCCGATCCATGATTCTCATCCCTGATGTTTCTATGTCTCTCTCTCTCTCCCCCTTCCTCTCTGAAATCAATAAAAATATGTTTTAAAAGAACAACAAAAACACAGCTCTTCTCCGACCTGTTTCGCAGGCCCTCCCACGTTTACCTGTGGTCTCAGGACGAGGGCCGCCTCCTCCCTCCCCGCACACCCGCACAGGCAGCCGCCCCTCCAGGCCTCGCCCACCGGAAGCTTCCAGCGCGGGCAGACAGGCTCACTGTCATGTTGCATGGGCACTCGCGTGTGCTCATATGTGGAACCAGTCACCAGCGGTGCTTCTGCGCCCAAAGAAAGCACCCATCCCAGGAGCAGCACCCTCACCACCCACGCCAGCTGCCCCCAATTGACATCCAACCACTAGCGAGGCCTGTCAGTCTCGCCGTCTCTACCTCTCTCCCCAGGACCACCTCCCTGTTACGGGCACACACTGTGTTGCCAGCGAGACCCTCTCCGATTCCAGCTCCTTCCTCACTGGCCGTCTCTTCCAGCTCAAACAACCCATCTTGAGCTTCTAGTCCAAGCCCCATTCCCCACGGGAGGGAAACCAGGCCCAGGCAAGCACCGTGCTTGCAAGAGCAGATCATTCACATTTCTGCGCAGGAGAAACACACTGACTAAAGCCAAAACCTGCTGGGGGCCGATGAGCGAGCCTGCAACCCAGGTCCATGCTCTTGGCTGGAATCGAACCCGGATCCTTCCGTCCACTGGCCAACGCTCTATGCGCTGAGCACACTGGCTAGGGTGATCCTAAATTTGAAATAAAAACAATATGAACTCGTGGTGTATTTTTACTTAAAAAGCGTATTTCCTGGTTGTCCAACAGGAAGGCCTGGAAATGATTACGGCCGAGCACCCGGGGCCCCCAGACCGTGGTCTCAAGATACCATTTTCCACAAGAGGGAAGCCGCGCTGCTACCGGAAAAACAGCCAGTTCCAGGCGGGGCAAGAAAGGACTAAGTGAATCTGAAACCTCTTCCCACAGCAGAAAGCAGGGAGGAAGACCAGGTCACGGCCAAGGACGAAGGAGGCGGCTGGAGGCTCCTGGCCACCAGCGGCAAGTGCCAGCGTGCAAGTCAGAGCCCGTCACCTGTGACTCTTACGTTTTTAGCGACACTTAACATACCCACCGGCCACTCGTGCGGCGGCTGTGGGGCCATCTCGTGCCACTGAGGACCGACGGAGAGACGGAACCTGCCTTTCCTACTGGGATTGTCCCTTAGGCGACCACACAGTCAGTGGCGGGAGGCTTCTCTCTACAGAGGCATCTCCTAATCGGGGCAGAGTCGGTGGTAACATCTACGTCACCACGTCGCCAACCGACAGCTGGGAGTCCAGGCACCACTGGCCCTGCAGGTGCGGCCCCACCCCCACCCACCCCACCCCCAGGCGCACCTGCGCTGAGCCTGAGCCGGAATGGGGTCGGCCTCTGGATGGACCTCACAGGAAATCCAGGGGACAGAACGCGTTGGAGGGAAACCTGGCTACAGAACCATCAGCCTGGACTTGCCGACAAAGACAAGGCGAGGAGGGCGGCAGAGGGAGGGGAGTCACCTGGCTGAGAGCCGAGCGCTAGCGAGGCAACTGCTTGCGCGCTGCTTCCAACAAACTAGAAAAGCGGAGGCCGCGGGGCGCTGTGATGATGAGCACAACGGTGAACAGCAGCTCCCAGTATTTATGAGTTTATCAAAACCAGCGACGCACGAAGCAGCTCTGGACGCAAACATTTCACACCCATTTTATGTTCATTTTAATGTTTTAATATATTAGAGAGTTCTTAATTCCAAATAGGAAACGCCACTCAGTCGCAAATTAGAGTAGCACACAGGGTGTTTGGTTTCTTTTCAAACTCCCGGAGAAAGAAGGTTGAGGAGCGTGCAGCTGAGGGGATGGAACACTGCGATGCTCACGGGAGGCCTCCGCCCGCAGCCCTGCAGCACCACCCACTGCAGGGCCCTGCGGGGAAGGGGGGCCTAAGGAGGCGGGGGGCGTGCCCTCCCCTGGTTCTCAAACTCACTCCTCATGACTGCCATTGCACAGAATCACCATGTCTGTCATCCTCCAAGTTTAACGCTGATTTAAGAAAAACAGAATTGAGGTCAGACACAGACCAAAATACACGGCCGCGCATGGACAAGATACTTAATACATCTGTGACAGATGGAACCGCTCGAGCCAAAAATGAGCAAGTTCTGGATATTTTTGAATGTAATGATTTTTATGCAGAGCGAACGAATAGCAGCAAAAGAAAGACATCCATCGGATTGAAATGTGCCAGTGACATACCTGTGACCTGCAGGAAGGCGGGGCGAGCAGGAGGCTCTAGGAGGGGAGGGAGCGAGCCCTGTCACCCTCACCCTCCTTCAGACCACGGTGCAGAGTCCCTGGCCTAGGAAGGAAGAGTCAGCCACAGTCAGCTCACGCCTGGAGCATTACAGAGCTTTGAAACCAGGGTTTCAAAAAGGTGACACTTGTAGAAAGTGATCAAGGAAGCAGTTCGAGATAAACGTCTTAACCTCTCAATACACGTGTGCTTTGGGTCTTCCACATTTTTTGAGTTGGACACAAATTATTTTTATTTTATTTTAAAATCACGTTTGTCATGAAGTATTACAGAAGCATAGAAAAGCACAGGAAATGCATAGTTCTATAAGGTTACTAGAAGCCTGGTGCACGACATTTGTGCATTGGGGGAGGGGGCTCCTTAGCCCAGCCTGTGCCCTCACAGTCTGGGACCCCTCGAGGGATGTCCAACTGCCGGCTTAGGCCCACTCCCTGTATGGCAGTTGGACATCCCTGGGGGGGTCCTTAGCGCTGCCACAGAGGCGGGAGAGGCCCCCGCTACCACCGCTGCACTCGCCAGCATGAGCCCAGCTCGTGGCTGAACGGTGCTCCCCCTGTGGGAGTGCACCTACCACCAGGGGGCAGCTCCTGCATTGAGTGTCTGCCCCCTGGTGGTCAGTGTGTGTCATAGCGACTGGTCTTTCTACTGTTCGGTCGATTTGCATATTAGGGTTTTATTATATTGAATTACACAACAGCTGGTCCATCTGCCACCCAGGCCCAGGAACGGGGCACAGCAGGAGCCCCAAGAGGATGGGCACCTCTCTTTGATCCCAGAACCTCTCCTCCCCGTGGTGACAACCACCTGACACTGATGGGCGCCATTTCCTTGCTGTTCTTCAGGTTTGTCTCCCAGGTGCGCAGCCCTGAAAGTTCATCTTTGCTGCTGAATTTCATATGCACGGGCCGCATGTCGGCATTTGTTTGTCGTGCTTCCCCCTCCACTGTTCACTACTGTATAATTCTCCATTGTGCAGCCCGGCCGGTGTGGCTCAGTGGTTGAGTGTCAACCTATGAACCAGGAGGTCACAGTCAATCCTCAGTCAGGGCACACGCCCGGGTTGTGGCTCGATCCCCAGTAGGGGGTGCTGGAGGCAGCAGATCAATGATCCTCTCTCATCATCGATGTTTCTATCTCTCTCCCCCTCTCCCTTCCTCTCTGAAATCAATAAAAATCTATTTTTGAAAAATTTTAAAAACTATCAGTACCATGGCTGGGTAAAAAAGACAGCATGTCCATCCCAAAGTTAAAATAATAAACAGACAAACCATAATTCCCTTGTCCATCCCACTGCCATGGGTAGCTTCTGCTGCACAGAAATGCAACCCCAGCCCGCGGGCACGCCTTTCCCTGTGTGCACGCCTGGGAGTGTTCTCAGCGTCACTACTTACACCCAAACTGCTTCCAAAGCAGCGGGAACGACCTACACTGCCACCAGAGGGATTGCGTTTCTGGGGGTTTACTTTTTCCACAAGACTTGTCAGACTTTTCCAATCTTGCTAGCTGACTGGGTAGTGGTAGCTTAAGATTTCTTTCTTATGTAGAATTTTATAACTATTTTTTAAAAATACATTTTTATTGATTTTAGAGGGGAAAGGAGAGGGAGAGAGAGAGAGAAACATCAATGATGAGAGAGAATCATTGATCGGCTGACTCCTGCATGCCCCACACTGGGGACCAAGCCTGCAACCCAGGCATGTGCCCTTGGCCGGAATCGAACCCGGGACCTTTCAGTCGCAGGCTGACGCTCTATCCACTGAGAAAAACCAGCTGGGGCAGAATGTTATAACTATTTTGACTAAAGAATCTGTGAAATCTTACAGCTGGACCATTGCTGCAGTGGAGAGTTAATTTTGCAACCAGGCCTTCTTTCCCTTTCCCCTGGTCCCTGCGTGGCAGCTCCTCACCAGCTGTGACCCCAGCCTTGGCTCACCAGCGTGAGACACGGCCTCTGAGCCCAGGCCTCCGAGCCCAGGCCCGGGAGGGAACCTGTGTGGGAGCAAGCTACCCCTGGCCAGTGAGCTCATCCCTGTGAGCACACACCCACCTCAAAACCAGCGATGTCGCCCTTCCTCCTCGCTCCCACAGAACCTACAGGGGCGCCAGATCCAGCAACGAGGAGCGAGGAGCCCGTGAGAGTCCTGCCCGCGTGGAGGGCGCGGGGTTGTGGGTAGGGAGGTGGGAAGCAGGCCTCCCTCCGCCTGCCCGCCTTAGAGTCCTCAATCAGCTGGTCCACAGGCCCCTTCTATTGCAACAGTGAAGGTCCACTTACAGCAGAAAGGCCCTCACAGACACACTCACTTTCAAAACCACGGATTTTAATCACTCAAGAAACTGTATGGGTCAATTAAGGTCACACACACACCCTCATTCTTCTTCATTCACATTTTACTAGACCATTCCACAAGGAACCAATTTTTGGCTTGTTGGTCTTTTCTACCGTAAATTTTCCATCTGATTAAGTCTGCTCTTATTTTTATTACTTTCTTCCTTTGGGCCTCCCCCCCCCCACCCCCATTCTTTTTCTAACTTTTATTTAGAATGAGGCTTAGCCTACTAATATTCAGCTTTTCTACTTTTCTCAGACTATAAATCTTCCTCCATGTACAGCTTTGGCTGCCTTCTACAAATTTTGATACATGTATTTTCATTATCATCCAGTTACAAATACTTTCTAACTCCCATTATAGCATCTTTTTAGACCCATGATATTTAAAAACTATTTTTTAATTTTAAACTCTTGGGGATTTTATAATTATCTTTTTGTTACTGGTTTTTTAAAAATATATATTTTACTGATTTTTTGCAGAGAAGAAGGGAGAGGGACAGAGAGTTAGAAACATCGATAAGAGAGAAATATCAATCAGCTGCCTCCTGCACACCCCCTACTGGGGATGTGCCCGCAACCAAGGTACATGCCCTTGACCAGAATCGAACCTGGGACCCCAACACTCTATCCACTGAGCCAAACCGGTCAGGACTTTTAAAGGTTTTTAACTGATTTTTAGAGAGAGAGGAAGGGAAGAGAGTGCCTCCTGCACACCTCCCACCAGGGATCCAGCCTGCAACCCAGGCGTGTATGGACCGGGAAACAAATCCACGCACAGGACCATGCCCCATGAACTCATCCACACCAGCTGGGTCTTGTCACTAATTTATAGCTCAATTCTACTGAGGTCAGAGATTCTAACTGGTATTTTTATTACAATGCTTTGAAAAGTATGAGGTTTGTACTATGGTCCAGAATTGATCAATTTTTACAAAGATCTTCTGTGTGCTTGAAGAGAAAGTTTCTGAATGGAATGTCACTTATATGTACAACAGACCGAGTACTGATCCTGTTTAAAACATCTGTGCTTACAAGTTTTTCATTTATTTATTTATTTTTATCTGCTTATTCTATCAATTACTGAGAAAAGTTCCCATCTGAGAGCATTTTCCTCTACATGGAGTTCCTTTAAAACTTCCTGTAGTGCAGTTCTGCTGCCAATGAACCGTCAGCTCTTATTGGCCTAGAAATTCTGATCTCACTTTCATCTGTGAAAAGCGTTTTCACCGGGAGCAGGATTCACTGGCGGCCACGCCGCCGCCTCCTGGCCGCACGGTGACCGGAAGGCGCTGCCCGTGTCTCTCTCTCCCTGTGCCACGTGACTCCTCTGCTCCTCGCTGCTTTTCAAGGTTCTTTCTCTCAGTACCACTGGTGCGCTAGCGATGGATTCTGTGGCACCTTGGAGTGGTTTTCTTTGACTATTTGAGGTTTCTGAGCTTCGTGGTTTATAGTTTTCATTAAATCTGGCCATTTTAGCCACTATTCCTTCAAATACTGTTTCCGTCCCCTCCTCTCCCGGAACTCCATGCACACACACCTTAGAACAGTGAATTCACTCAAAGGTCAGGCGTGCCTGCTTTTCTTTATTCTCCGCGCTGCAGTCTGAGGAGGTGCTCCTGCTGTGTCTGGAAGTTCACTGATCTTTTCTGCGGTGCTAATTTGCTATTAATCTCTCCACTGCATTGTTCATTTCAGATATTACATTTTTTATCTCTAGAAGCCTATTTCAGTCTTTTTTATATCTTTCATTTCACTCACTGTGCTTATTTTCCTCAATGTTCTTGAATATGTGCAACTGATAGACTAGTTATTTTAATGCCTTTGTTGGCTAATTCCATCATCTCTGTTACTGTGGGGTCTGTTTCTATTGGTTAATGTTCTTCCTGGCTTATGTCATATTTTCTTGCTTCTTTGCATGCCTGGTAATTGTTATTAGATGCCGGACACTGAATTTTTTTGCACCATTGAAAGCTGGTTTTACTGCAGCCTTTTACATTACGAGTGTCCCGGCTAACGAGTTTTTTGAGATACCAGCTGTCTCTCCGATGATTTTTTGCTTTGAGTTGGCAGAGTAATTTGAGTTAATGAGCTCCTTAACAAGCTCGGTCTCAGAATGAATTAAACTGAATTAAACTCGTAAGTCAAGGCCCCATTGTAGTTGGGGCTTTTTTTTTCCCCCTGGGAGTGCAATTAAGTTACTTGGACTCAGGTAGGGCAGTCCACGGCCGCCTTCTACCTGAGGGCTAACTTAGCTGCACTGAGTCCACCTGATGCCCTAAGTCGGGGTGGGGAACCTGTTCCCGTCCAGGACCATCTGGACATTTATAACATCATTCTCAGGCCGTACAAAAGTATCCACTTAAAAACGAGCCTGCAAAAAACCAAAAAACAAATGAGCCTGCTGTAGCTGGTCAAACATTGAATTACCTCACCCCTGCTGCCTTGGCGGGGCTGACCAAATGATGTCACAGGCCTTATACGGCCCAAGGGCCGGACGTTCCCCAACCCTGCTAAGTGAAAAAGCTGCTCTGGACCCACCCGACCAAAGATTTAACAGCAAGCCTTCAACGGCCTCAGCGACACCACCCGAGGGACAGACACACTGTGCCGCCTACTCGTTCCCGAGCTTCTGCTCCCGGCTTTGAGGGCCTCCTGTGTGTCCATGCGCGTCGGCGCTCAGCCCAGGTCTCCAGGGCTCTGTCTGGGGTCTCTGAGTAGCTCCCTCCTCTCCCACACTTGGACCCTCAGGTTCTAGCTGCCTGTCCCCAACTCCGACCTCTGTTTTGTCACTTCAGTAAGGCCTGCCTGTGGGCTATGCTTGCTCTCCCACCCCCAGTGTGGAAACTCTCTAGGCTGAGATTGGCAACCTACGGCCTGAGGGCCAAATCCAACTGCTGCCTGTTTTTATAAATAGAGTTTTATTGGAACAGAGCTACACCCATTCATTTGCACACTGAGCAGGAAAGCAGCCACAGAAAGGCAGAGCTGAGTGTGTCACAGAGCCCCCCCCGTCTGCCAGGCCCGAGATGGAGAGAGTGTGGGTCCCTGCTGGGCAGTGAGCGGACCGACGTGGGCTCCTTCTGTGTCGCCTTCTCGTGCTTCGGGGCACGCGGCCCTCACCTGCCTGGTGACCGCGACAGCGTCTGAAGGCTGTTGCTTCATGTATTTTGTCTGGTTTTCAGGTTGAAGACTTGAAGACGAGAATCAGGTTTGGAACGAGGACAAACTTTAAAGGCGTGCCCAAAACTCAGTAATAGAGAGAAAACCAAAATTAATGCAAAAAATCCATGCAAAACAAAACGTTAAAATTTGAGATAAAGACAGGTATCAGTCACAGCACTGAGGTGAGCTATATTGAAGCTGAGGCAAAAAGGAAAAGTCACTAACTCTGTTGTCTCTATTAAAAATTAATTTTTTTATCGTAGATTTTTTTGGCATCAAATTTGATTTTTTAAAGTAGTTCATGAAAATGTCATTAATCTCAGTTACTGAGCTCCCGGTGCTCCCTGAAGTTCTGCACTCGAGGCAGGTGCCTCATCACTTCCGCGCAGCCCTGGTGGAGAGGGGATCTGGGGCCTGTTATTAGAACGCCTTTCTCAGTGAGCGGAACCACACTGTTACGTGGTACCTCCTACAGCTGATCCGAACTAGCAAACGACTGTGTCCTTTCTCAGGCATCTCGGAGACAAACGGCTTCCATGGGAAACACGGTGCTTTAATTCTACTTGCAGCTAACAGGTCTGAGTGTGCATGTGCCCACAGACCCGCATGCAGACAGGAAAGCACCACGAGAACGACACTGGGTTCTTAGAATCACTAAAGCAGGACCGCCTCGAAGACCCTACGCCGCAGAGCACCCTGCACAGGACTGCACCGGCGCCGCGGCCGCACCGGGAGGCTGTGCCCGCACCAGCAGAGAGGCGTGCTCGTGGCTTATGATGTCGGAAGAACCAGCAAAGGTTTACGCTGTACAGCCAGACTCGCCACCTGCACTTGAATTATCTTTGGAAGGTCACCGCGCCCACATCTCTGCCTGGACCGAGCAGAACCCAGATCGTGACGGTCAGCCACCTGCCGAGGTCGGAGTCAGTGGGACTGAAGTTGGGTCTCGGGGCCGGCGCTCCCTCCAGGACCCGCCACAGCACCCCCGATGCCCCGACACCTGAAAATTCAAGTCCCGGGCAGTCATCGATTCTGTATCAGGAGGCGAACGCACGCCCCAAAGGCCCCAACACATCAGTGATGCCGACAGAGGCGTCTGTCCCTTTAAAAACCAAGCGCCTCCTCCCAGGGCTTTGGATCTCAGCGCTGACATCCCGGAGTCTGGTTCTTCCCGGCGCCCTCACCTGGCGTCACCAGATGCACCAGAGCCGCACCTCTCGCGGAGCCCACCGGCCACGCTGAGCTGGCGAGGCTCCAAGGGTCCCACAGCATCACAAGCCACCCCAGGGTGCTCTCCCAGTGGTACTGAGAGCAGAAGGGAGGGAGGACCAGGGAGAGGAGAGAGACACATCCGTCGGCTGCTTCCTGCCCCGACTGGGGCCTGGGGCCAGGGATGAACCTCCAACCCAGGTACAGGCCCTTTTACGGGAAATCGTACCCGTGACACTGTGGTTCACGGCTGGCACTCTAACCACTGAACCACACCAGCCATGGCTCTCACAACATTTAAATAATAGTTTGCTTCATTTCTAGCTACTTTAATATGAAAATCGACTACATTATTGAGCTGGCATTTGAAAAAGCATCGCCATGGGCCTGAATCAGGAGGAGGACAGCTCACTCAGAGTGAAATGACTGCTCTGTGCTCCTGGTTAGTACTGAACACTCCGCGAGGGGGAAGGAAGCCGTGTTGGACTGTACGGAGCAGTGGTTTGGTTTTGCTTCGGGCACTGGGGAGGGTTCTCTGAAGCCAGATTCGCTGAGCCCTGATCGCACACCCACTCCCGCGGCGCACTTAGTCCGAAAACATCGAGCGTCGCTGTGCTCCCCGCCAGGTGGTCAGGTTGGACGTGTGAGCTCCCTCCGGCACATAGCTCCTTGAATCCGATGCTCTTCATGCTACACACCCTCTGGAATAAACCCTTCCCAACCAAGGTGACCCGCTGGGAAACCGGGAGGCCCGTCACTGGAGAGAGGAAGGCCCAAGCGGGAGGCAGCCGGCCGTGTGCGGGTTCTTAGCTTCGTGCCAGAAAGATTTCACAGCGAGTCCAGTGACTGAGAGGACGTTTACTGAAGCTGGGACAGTGAGACAGGAGGCCTCGGGCAGAAGCAGCAGCAGGAGAGCACAGGCGGGCGGCTTCGGCTCTAGAAACGTCATGGGGCTGCCGTCAGCTCACTGGAGAGAGAGAAAAGGGCCTTGGGCCCGGGGTCAGCCTGGGAGGAGCTGCTGCTGCCCACTGCTCCCCTGGTTGCAAGTCTTAGCGTTCAGGAGGTGCACGCAGTGGGGAAGCGAGGGAGGGAGAGGAGGGTCGAATAGGATAATCGTCTGTGCCCTTTCAGGTTCTGGCCTCCACTGATCGGTCAGCGCCAGGGCACGGGTCATTAGTCCTTGCAGCTGGTCCTGAGGTCAGCCCTGGCACCCCCTGCCTGGTTTCGCTGCTTTTCTGGGCGTGGCGCTGAAATACCACTGAGGCCTAAATGTCACCTCCAGGGAGGAAAGGTCAGGGGTCCAAACCGCACGACCAGCGATACGCACGGGGGGTGGGGTTGGCAGCAGTTTTGCCCGTTGCTGGGCACCTGGGCTCTCCTCCCTGCGGACCTGTCTCTGCTGTAAACTGCTCGGCCGGTTTGTTCGCTGTCTCCGTCTCCCATTGTGCTTGCCGTTTCCGCTCCTACGGTCCTGCCTCCCAGCGAGCGGCAAATCCCCGCACAGGCCCCTCTGACCACGTTATTCTAACCAGAACTGTTCAAAGTGCGAACCTGCCCAGGCCGCCCTGCACCGCCAGCTAATCGCCTTTCATACACCCTGTTCTGCCACGCTGGCTTTTGCTTAATATAGTTATGATTCGCTGCAGTTTGCTCAGTGAATTTAAGCAGAGATTTGTTATGCAACATCAAATCTCTTAGGTTTCCCTCAAGATTAATCAATATTTAGAATATAAAATATTCTACTGTCAGCACTTCTTATACAAATAAAATGGCGACATCAGCAACGTTTTCTACTGGAAAAATATGGAAACAAATCTGTTTGTAGGTTAAAGCACTGCTGCTAATGACTCCAGGATAGACGAGGGGGCAGGCCGCAAGCGCAGTCCCCGCCGTGCCCGCCACCATGCACCCAGCACCCAGCTCATCCCAGGCGGTCCTGGGCACTGGCGCCCAAGCGAGGCTTGTCTGACCTCAGGGTCCACTCTCACAAGTGCCCGGTAAATACTTTTGAGCAACACAACCTGCCCCCATCGCAGGAGGAAGATGAGGGAATTTTCTATGTTAAATGTCACAGTGACAGGCAGGTTCGCTGGTTTCTCTGAACGACCTCACGCTCCTCATGCGTCTCCGCACGGGGCTCAGAAGGACCAGGCAGCTGCCCTTCCCCTCCGTCTGCTCACGCAGCAAAGAGGCCCCGGGAGCCGAGGAAGGAGCACCCTGGGGCGTGACAGTCACCCATGCCGAGCGGCCCCTGCTCCCTGAGGAGGGGAAGCAGAAGGTCCAGTAATTTGAGAGAAGAGCCAGTTAGTAATGGGGAAGGATTTCTTGGTGGAGCCAGAGAACACGAAAGCTTCCCAGGCGGTTCCGTGAAGGAAAGGGTGGACGCAGCCCAGCCAGCCTGGCTCAAGGGTTGAGCGTCGACCTAGGAACCAGGAGGTCAGGGTTCCACTCCTGGTTGGGGCACATGCTCAGGTTGTGGGCTCGATCCCCATTAGGGGGCGTGCAGGAGGCAGCCGATCAAGGATTCTCTCTCATCGTTGATGTTTCTCTCTCTTCTTCTCCCAAATCAATGAAAATATATTTAAAAGAAGAAGGAAGGGAGGGCACAGATTACCACAGTGCCTGAGGAAGACCCTGGTCTCAGCTCACTCACTGGCTCAGCCCAGAGAGCCCAGAGGGCAGGCTCTGTGCAAAGAGAGGGGGAGGTGGGGGGACAGGGAAGGGGCCAGCACACCCGGAACTGTGCATGTGCGCACTCACGTGTGACAGGAAAACTACCGCAGGGCAGCACACGCTGAACCCACCAGGACGCCCACTTAAAAAGGCCTCCCTGAGGAGAGGGTGCTAAGCCATGATCTGGAGAATCCGCTGAAATTAACTGTTTCTGCAAATTTCAGAAAATTAGAAACAGGTAAATGCAATAAGAAAAATCAAGTGTTGCCCTGACTGGTGAGCTCAGTAAAGAGGGCAGGATGCCCTCACCGCCTCGCACCGCGGGGGCCAGGCGGGACCCACGGTGGGCAGGTGCCGATGGCGGCATCTGGGCACGCAGGCGAAGGATGGGCCGCTCGCTTTGTGCCCAGGACGACGGGACACAGGCGCACTCGCTGTTCACACCCCGTCGACCGCAGGGAGGCACAGGACAGCTGCCAGCCTGCCCGTCCCCAGGAGCCCTTCACAGAGAAAGGGCCCCTCCCTCTGGGCCCTGCCTTTGCTTCTGCCCATGAAGTCAACATCCTCGTGAGCGGGCGTGGAAACGAAACAGCACGCGCCCACGGGAGCGCAGCCGGGAGCGTGGGACACGTGTGCACGGCGGGAAGCACGCAAAGGCACGCCGCGCCGAGGTGCCCGCCGCTCCCCGAACCCCGAGGTGCCCGCCGCTCCCCGAACCCCAAGGTGCCTTCCCATTGGCAGCACGTCTGCCCCTAACCCTGCTGCTGCCCCTCCATGGAAAGCCAGTTAAAGCTCACGGCTCATCAGAGTCGCAACAGCCACGCCGTGCGCGTAACCGACGCTCCAGGGGCTGCAGCCAAACCAGCTCCACCCGCCAGGCTCTCCCCTGGGCGCCTCGCCGGGAACGCGCACACTCAGGAGCCTGGCCGTGCGCCCCCAGGCCCCCCGACACGTGGCACCGGCTTCACACTGCGCAGCACCCCCACCTCCCACTCCCACTCACTGCGAGTCGAGTCAGGGTCTGATGGCCACTCTGGGGAGATGGAATGTTCTGGATGCACAGCTGGGAACACACTGAAAACTGCTGAACTGTACGCTGTAGCAGGGTGCCATTCATGGTCTGCAAATTATCTTGAAGGAGCTGTTATTTTAAAAAATTTAAGGCTAGTTATCCAGAGCCACTAGTTTCTTCTGCTTTTCATCTCCAGCATGTAACAGAACGCCGTATCTAATCCCAGTGACCGGACACCAGGCTTCGTGGAGTGGTGAGAGCCACCTGGTCGTGTCCACAGGTCTGTGCGCCGTGACGGACACAGGACGGTGCTGACTGACAGCACCTCTCGGCTCCCGTCTGGGGCCTGCGCTAGAAAGCGAGAAAGCGGAAGCAGAACCGCCTGCCGCCACGCACGCGCCGCCACGGGGTGCCACGTCCCCCTGTGGGAGCTGGTGAGCTGTTGCTCAGCATGGCAGCAGGTCCCAGAGCAGGCGTCCCAAAACCAGAAGCCAGGCAAAGCTGTGCCCTTTATTTATTTATTTTTTAATGCTTTTTATTGATTTCAGAGAGGAAGGGAGAGAAAGAGAGAGAGAGAAACATCAGTGAGAGAGAATCATTGATCGGCTGCCTCCTGTACGCCCCACACTGGGGATCGAGCCCACAACCTGGACATAGGCCCTGTCCAGGAATCAAATCTCCAATTCTTGATTCATGTGTCAACTTTCAACCACTGAGCCACGCCGACCAGGCGAAGCTGTGCCCTTGTTAAGGAAGTCGCACAACATCGCTGCCTTACCACTGGTGAAGGGGTCACAACCCTGGCCCAGGCCCCAGGGAGGAGCAAGACCCCGCCCCTCGTCCAAGGTCTGTGGGAACCGCAGGAGGGATCCAGCACTGTCAGTCCTACAGTAAAACCTCAGTCTTTCTGAAGACGGTGAGTTAAAATTCTGGGTTAGCCCTAACCGGTTTGGCTCAGTGGACAGAGCGTCAGCCTGGGGACTGAAAAGTCCCGGGTTCGATTCCGGTCAAGGGCATGTACCTCGGTTGCAAGCACCTCCCCAGTAGGGGGTGTGCAGGAGGCAGCTGATCGATGTCTCTCTCTCATCAATGTTTCTAACTCTCTATCCCTCTCCCTTCCTCTCTGTAAAAAATCAATAAAACATATTTTTAAAAAATCCTGGGTTAACAGGCATCTGGCTAACCATCAATTTGTATGTCAAGCCTCATAAGCAGAATCTCTTATTGCCTGTGATAAGCTGTAACCTGGAAGCTGCACCCGAGAGCCCGTGTTACTGTCTTAGGAAACAGTGTCGAGGCCTGGATGGAGCAGGGGATGGTTCAGGTGCGCATCCCCCAGGCCCTGCCCCCGGCCACCGGGCCGGCACGGGCACAGTTTACCCGGACACACGGCTGGGCTTCGCCACCACGCGGCCTGAGCCCCGGCACACTGAGCGGAGTCCCAGGAATGACAAAGGCGGAGAGAAGGCGGGCTTTTAAAATCACCAGCCAGCGAACTCTACTACCACACGAGAGGGTCTCTCTACAGACCCAGCGCAAGCGGCCGAGAGCGAACCCCTTCTGCCAGGAGCCGAGCCAGCAGCCAGTGCTGATCCAGACCTGGTTCTGACCCGCTCTGGGACCTTAACCCAGTGGCATAACTTCTTTGGGCCTCTGTTTCCTCATCTGCAAAACAAAGGGCTGAATCCGATGAAGACTGCCCTCAGGCCTGCAGGTGAGTCGCTGCTGCAAGCGTGGGGTGGGCCTGTGAGTCAATCCGCCCTCCAGCTTGAGTGTAAACTCGGAGTGTACCTGGCCACCCCTCTTGAGCCCACGCAGAGGCTGTCAGGAGGCCTTTTACAAAGTACTGACAGATTCTCTTCAGTCCCAGTCACGACAGGGATAGAGTGTAAACACACAAGAAATGAGGCCACACACATTCCTACAAACAACAGACAGCCCTGTTTGGCGATGAAGTCAGCCTTTGTCTGTTATTCTCACAAGTTGGCGTTTGGACAGGGGTCCTCCTGACTTGGGGCTCCCTCTGCACCCCAACCATGATGACGTCGGGGGAGAAGCAGGCGCCTGGCCGCAGGGTGCTGCAAGGCCTGGGGAGGCGAGGGCCACCAGCACCCACACCCCGCAGACAGAGGTGCTGGGCCGTGGTGCTCACACAGGCAGACCCCAAGCTGAAGCTGGACACATCCCTCAGCCACAGTCTGTGGCCAGGAAGCAAGAGGCGAAGGCAGACCCAGCAGGAAGAACCGCTGCACAGCCACCTGGTAAACAGAGAGGAGGCGGCGCGGAATTCATCCCCATCACCAGGACGCAGCCTCTCCACCGGGACCTCTCGCTGAAAACACCAGAAGGTTCAGAAGCCATTCATAAGCTTTCCAGAAGGCATGCAGTTGCCATGGTAACCCTGGCAACGTATCCCTTGGTGCTGGGACATAGAAAGTATCCCTCCTAATGCATTTAATACAGTTTGGGGCCACCGATTCCTAAAAAAACGAATCAGAGCTCTGACTCTCAGCCCCTCTCTGAGCCACTGGAGGCGGAATCCCACACCCGGACAGCAGAGCAACACCCCCGAAACGCTCGCCTGAAGGCAAAGAAGCGAGGAAACAAGACTTCAGCACCCGCCGCCAGCGCGGAGGTTTTGTGAAACAGATGACGGAAAGTGTCTTAGGCTTCAGGCAGAGAAGCAACTACACTGCAGCCATGTCCGCCCCTGGAATCCAGCCGCGCTCGGAGTCGGAAAAGCAGAGCTCTGCAAGGAGCAACTTCAATGCCTTACTCAGAGGCATCTGCCAACCAACAAGGTGCCTGTGCCAATGCCCACACTGCCCTCTCCGAGACGCCGAAGGGCCGTCTCTCAGGACCTGCTGGGGCCTTCGCAGCACCTACAATAGGCCGTGCATGGCTTTTAAAGCCCCTACCTTCTCACGAGCCACCGCGTGTGGGGACGGGCACGAGCGCTCCGAGCACCGCTGCACAGGCATCTTCAGCCCCGCGCGCCTGGGCAGCCACGGCGCCCGCCGGAGCAGGGAGCCCAGCGGGAGCCGCAGCGGGAGCCGCGCACTGGGCACAGACTCCAGCCTCTGCAAGCATCCCCCTGCTCCCCGCCAGGCGGCCAGGAAGCGCCCGGTACCGGTACCTCCGCTTCACACTGCGGGCGGCAGGCAGCGGGGAGGGGCCCGGAGGGCGCAGAGGCCCTCGCCTCGGGCTTCCATAGTAACAGCCACGGGAACGCTGCATTGCAGTCTTTCTGAAGCCACCGACCTGGGAGCGGGAGCGCGGGGGCTCCTGGCACAGGAAGCGCCTCTATAAAACGCTGCCAACACCTGGGGGGGTCCTACCTCCCCAGCCTGCCTGCTGGGGCCGGCTGGTCTGTGGGTCATGGGAGGGGAGCCCTGACGACGTGCTGTGCTGGGAAAGAGCGCGACCGTGAGGAAATGTAGGCGATGACACCGCCATCCCGCTCCCTCCTGGCTGCCTGTGAGAGCCACACACCTGCTGAGCACGCTCGAACCCCTCAGGGCCTCCTGCACACAGAGGGGCTGTCGCCCCAGACGGCAGGCACGGGCCCCAGCTCCTCAGGGGCCGCCTCACAGCACCCAGAACCATTACGCGGTCGGAGCCGGAACTGTTAAGCCACCGGCGAATTCAGAAGCAGGGACTTGGACCAAGTGCAGCAGCAGCTACTACAGCAGTGACCTCTGATGTTCGCTCATTCAGTCCCTGCACACGGCGGCCACGGCCACGCGGCCTCGGGCAGACCACACCATTGGGATGGGCACGGGCACTCGGGAAAGCCCACGGGGATGAGGCGTTCCAAGCGTGAGGCGGGCCAGCACACAGGGTGGGGGGTCTGGGAGCCGCGGGGTCCGAGAAGGTTCTGTGCAGGACACCTAGCAGGTGAGGGCCACTCAGCAGGGAAGGGAGGTAGGGGAAGCCCCCACGGTGCACACGGCCCTCAGCACGGCCAGCGCATCCTCAGCCTGAGCCATCACACCACCACCACCACCACCACCACCACCACCACCACCACCACCACCCCATCACCACCATCACCACCACCACCACCACCACCATCACCACCACCACCACCATCACCACCACCACCACCACCACCATCACCATCACCACCACCACCACCATCACCACCATCACCATCACCACCACCACCCCATCACCACCATCACCATCACCACCACCACCACCATCACCACCACCACCACCACCACCACCACCATCACCATCACCATCACTACCACCACCACCACCATCACCACCATCACCATCACTACCACCATCACCACCACCACCACCACCACCACCATCACCATCACTACCACCATCACCACCACCACCACCACCACCACCACCACCACCATCACCACCACCACCACCACCACCACCACCACCACCACCATCACCACCACCACCACCACCACCATCACCACCATCACCACCACCACCACCACCATCACCACCATCACCACCACCACCACCACCATCACCACCACCATCACCACCATCACCACCACCACCACCACCACCACCACCATCACCACCATCACCACCATCACCACCACCACCACCACCACCACCACCACCATCACCACCACCACCACCACCACCACCACCACCACCATCACCACCACCACCACCACCACCACCACCACCACCATCACCACCACCACCACCACCACCACCACCATCACCACCACCACCACCACCACCACCACCACCACCACCATCACCACCACCACCACCACCACCACCACCACCACCACCGCGGACAGATGCCTGAGTGCCTGGCACCTGAGGTGCCCACGGGAGGGGCAGGCTCTGAGCCTCGCAGGGCGACACCACGCACCCCTCGATGGGTGGCAGCTGTCTCCCAGTGATGCGGGGGACCACCTCCAGGCGGGACGGTTGTCTAAGTGGCCTGGTCCAGCCGTGTTGTATTCGATCCAAGTCTGGCGCCCAGCCTGACGCGAGCAGGCGCTGGGTAAAGGGCAGGTGAGTGAATGAACGAGCTAAGGGTTCATGGGCCCCTCGGTCTAGTACCACCGAATGCAGGTGGTGCCCTGCCAACACCGTGCTGCCTCTGTGAACCCCCAACCTGCTCAGTGAAGGCTCCAGAATCTCCTCCATCCAGTCTTCAGCAACTCCCCACACCAGCGGCAAAGCCTGGTCACCCTAGTGGTTAGCACCTGCAGCCTGACATCCCTGCTGACCCCCGGGCTCCCACAGGTCGGCCACCAGGCTCCGCCTGTCCCACCGTGAGGAGCGCCCAGCATCCTCTCTGCCTGACAGCCGGACACCCAGGCCCAGGGAACCGCGGTAAGTCCAGGTGGGGGAGGCGGACTCAGCCCAGGCCGGCTCCACGGGCCGCACTCACCAGCGGCCGCTGCTTTTCTCGGCTCCGGACCAAACCTCAGACCCAACCCGAGGGTGATGCTCCCAGGGCCTGGCTGGGGGAGGAGAGCAACCTGTGGCAATACTGCAGCCTCCTGCCCCACCTCCCTCCTCCCTCGGAAAGGTGAGGATGGAAGTGAGTCTCAGAGAGGCCTCGGGCCAACTCCTGGCTGTCTGGCACCCTCCCAGCAGCGGGTGAGCAGAGGAGGGCAGAGCCGAGGAAGTCTCACTACAGTAGCTAACGCCTCAGAGGCCCTTATCTCAAACGCCTCTGGCATATCCAGGCCTGGGCACCCGCTGCCGCTCTGCCTTTCAAGTCAGAGATCAAGGCTGGCCCCGGCAGCCTCGCCCGCCAGCCGCTGCCCCGGGCAGGGAGGCGCTGTCCCCACTGGGCGGCAGAGGCCGGCCCGAGAGGCGCTCCCAGGAAGGTCCAGAGGAGCTGGCAGGGTTTCCATCCAGACTCTGTGCCTCCTGAACAGACAGTGCCCAGCAGGGTGGGGCCGAGGCCGGGCAGTGGGAGCTGCGTGGGGGTGGCAGGCACTGCGCTGCGGGAGAGAAGCCAGCGGGGAGCGGGGCTCTGGGGCTGGGGGTGGGAGGTCAGAGCAGGGGGCCCCCTACAGGACCATCCAAGCCACTTCCAGGTCAACTGTCGGAAAACCAAGGGCAGGCCCTGGCCGATCGCTGGGTTGGTTGGCGCTAAGGCTGCAGGTTCGATCCCGTCAGGGCACATACCAGAATCAACCAATGCACGCACGCACAGTAGAACAAACTGATGCTTCTCTCTCTCTCCCCCACCTCCTTCCTCTTGCTCTAAAGTCAACTTAAAAAAAAAAAGATGAAAAGCAAGGGCAGTGAGCAGGTTCCGGGCACAGGCGTGGCTTCCTCTCATCTCCCGTTGGAGATGAGGAGGGGAGGCCGCTCCCAGGAGCCATCCTTCCCAGTGCACGGGGAGCCCCACGCGGCTGTGCCGGCAGCTGCTGGCGTGCGGACTCGCACCCAAAGCCCCCGCCTCCCTGGGCACTTCTCCCAATGCTGGCCCTTTCTGACCTGGGCGTTCTTGCCTACGGGGACGGAGCAGGACCTATCCTACAGACCTTAGAGCTCATGTGATTGCTCTTTTCTTCAGTCGTCACCCGAGGACAAGCTTAGAGCTTAGGGCAGGGGTGGGCAAACTTTTTGACTCGAGGGCCACAATGGGTTCTTAAACTGGACCGGAGGCCGGAACAAAAGCATGGATGGAGTGTTTGTGTGAACTAATATAAATTCAAAGTAAACATCATTACATAAAAGGGTACGGTCTTTTTTTTTTTTTTAGTTTTATTCATTTCAAACGGGCCGGATCCGGCCCGCGGGCCGTAGTTTGCCCACGGCTGGCTTAGAGGGAGGGAGAGAGAGAGACATCGGTTGCTTGCCTTCCCCACGCTCCCCCACGGGGGTCAGACTGCAGCCAGGTGTGTGCCCTGACAGAATCATACCGGCAACCTGTCGGTGCACGGAATGGAGCTCAGCCAGCTGACACTCCAGCAGGCGAGTTCATCTGATATTTCTGTTGTTAATCCTCACACAAGGATATTTTTCCCATTGAGTTTTAGAGAGAGTGGAAGGGAGGGATGGAGGGAGGGAGAGAAACATCAATGTGAGAGAGACACATTGATTGGTTGCCTCCCTCATGCCCCAACTGGGGCTGGGGATCGAACCTGCAACCCAGGTGCATGTACTTGACCAGGAATTGAACCCGAAACCTTTCAACACTAGGGCCGACACTAACCACTGGGCAACACCAGCGAGGGAGAGTTCGTTTGATTTAGCTGATGTTATGCATGTGAAAGGTTCCCAAAAGTATACACTTCTCAAAATGTAAGTCACTGCTGTTACAAAATACAGCCAATATCCACAAAGCCCGCAATAATCTTCCCAAGGCTCACTCGGTTTAAATACGAGACGGGAGACCTGCAGGACGCTCACCATTCCCTGGAATGACCATGGCGGAGTCTGCTCCTTAATGAAACAGCAGTAATGAAATTCATAATCCGGCTCAGGCAATTAGCTAATAGTGTTAATGTACATTCACAGGAATTTGATACAAATTATGGAAACATCCCTGTCGGTCTCATTTGGACACTTAACAAAATGCTCAGGAGGATCACTACCATCTTAAGATGTTTATTTCCTCAACAATAGGCAACCCAGTAACCCAAATTCCCGTGAAAAAAGCCGCAGGAATGAGTGGCATACCGACCGGCTAAAGGACATGGAAACCGTGCCGTCATAACCGCCCGATGCTGGGCCCCAAGAGCAAAGGGTATCACCAAGAAGAAGAGGGGAGAAGAACATAAAAATATAAACTAGAGCCCTGCCGGTGTGCTCAATGGTCAGAGCACAGGCCTGCACGCTGAGGGGTCTCAGGTTTGATTCTCGGTCAAGGGCATGTACCTCGGTTGCAGGTTTGATCCCAACCCTGGTCAGGGCGCATGCGGGAGGCAACCAATTGATGTCTCTCTCACATCGATGGTTTTTCTCTCTCCCCCTCTTCCTCCCTACCACTCTCTCTGAAAATCAAGGGAAAAAATATCCTTGGGTGAGGATTAACAAAAACAAAAACATATAATCCTACAGGCACAAGTTTGTGGGGTGGGGTGGGGAGGGGGGAAAGGATCGTCCAGGGGTTTCAAGCATAAAACAGAGTCACCGAGTCACCAGGAAAGTCAAGAAGCCATTATCCGTTGCAGAACCTCTTCACAAACCTAAATCAGAATCAACAGTAGCCCAAAGAAGCGCCAAAAGCAGACCCAGCCGCAGCTGGTGGCTCAGTTGGTTTAAACGTCATCCCCTACATCCAGACATTGAGGGTTCGATTCCCTGTCAGGGCACATACCTACATGTGGGTTCGATCCCCGGTCGGGGCATGTATGGGAGGCAACCCATTGGTTTCTCTCTCACATCAATGTTTCTTCCCCCCACCCCAACCCCCCCGCCCGCTTCTTCTCTCTCTAAAATCAATTAAAAAAAAACACACATATTCTTAGGTAGAAGGCACGGGAAGGGGACATCTATAATATTTTCAACAATAAAGACAATTAAAAAAAAACAACAGATGCAAACTCCTAGGTACACACTCAAAAGAAATGAAAACATGTGCACACAAACGCCTGTACACGACGTTCCTAGCAGCTCACATTCCTAACAGCTAACAAGGGGAACAACCAAGTGTTCACCCAGGGACTGCCGCGTGCGTCAGCCTGGTGCGGGCCACAGGGGACAGACTGGGCAGCAAAAGGAACAACCGGCAGCCGCTCAGCTACTCCACGGATGGACCCTGGGAACACCTGCCAAGTGCAAAGACCCGCAGTACACAGTCCCATTACACGAAGTGTCCAAAGAAGGCACAACCCTGTGAACATACTAAAGCCACGGAATGGGCGCAAGGAGAGATGAATTGTGTGTGCGGTGTGTGACTATCTCAATCAAGTTATTTTTAAAAAACCTGACACAGCCAAAACCGGTTTGGCTCAGTGGATAGAGCGTCGGCCTGTGGACTGAAGGGTCCCAGGTTCGATTCCGGTCAAGGGCATGTACCTGGGTTGCGGGCACATCTCCAGTGGGGGATGTGCAGGAGGCAGCTAATCGATGTTTCTCTCTCATCGATGTTTCTGACTCTCTATCTCTCTCCCTTTCTCTCTGTAAAAAATCAATAAAATATATTTAAAAAAAAAAAAAAAAAAAAAAAAAAAAAAAAAACCTGACACAATCCAGTCAATGGCAAAACATCTGAGTTCACATCACTTAATGAGATGCAGCTCATCTCTCAAAGAAACAAAGAAAGAAAACTTTTCCCCAATTGCATTATTTGGGGGGTATCCCTTCCAAATAATTTTAGCACTAACTGATCTGGCTCAGTGGATAGAGCGTCAGCCTGCGGACTGAAGGGTCCCAGGTTCGATTCCGGTCAAGGGCACCTGCCCAGGTTGCAGGCTTGATCCCCAGTGTGGGGTGTACAGGAGGCAGCTGATCAATGATTCTCTCTCATCATTGATGTTTCTCTCTCTCACTTCCTCTCTGAAATCAATAAAAATATATGTTAGAAAAATATATATTTTTAAATAAATAAAAAGAAAACAAATAATTTTAAATAAGCTTCTTGCAGTTAAACTCATAACTGTTTTTAGTAACTTTTTCTCCCACAAATCTCAGAGCCTGACAGTTTTTCAAGAAAAAAAATTGATTGCAACTGTAATGCTAAATATCAATTACAAATGCCTACAAAGGTAGCACTTTTAAACATGAAAGAGCATCACCAGGAAAATCATCAACCCCACCATCACCACCACGAAGTATGCATTTACTTAGTTCTTTCTATTATGAAATAAACAAAACCACTTGGGCTTTAAAAACCAGAAATATTTATAAAACTGAAGTCAATAAGTCAAAGAAAACACATTCATTAACTGAACATACTGGTAAAAACAGCCCAGACGGCGTGGCTCAGGGGTTGAGCGTTGACCTATGAACCAGGAGGTTACAGTTTGATTCTCAGTCAGGGCACATGCCAGGGTTGCAGGCTCGATCCCCAGGGTGGGGCGGGCAGGATCAATGATTCTCTTATCATTGATGTTTCTACCTCTCTCTCCTTCTCCCTTCCTCTCTGAAATCCATAAAAAGCAAAACAAACTCTCATAAAAACCAAAGTAAGCCCTGCATAAACCCCCAGCTCACTGACGGACACCTCGCCCCGGCGCTCCCCGTGTCTGTCCACCTTGAGTCCTCCGCCGCCGGCCCGCAGGCACAGCGTGTGGCCGCGCCGGAGCGTGATCCCGAGGTGTCATTACGGTAGTGTGCTTCCACTTTCCGCAGGAAGACGATTGTGCCTGCTCATCACTCACAATGAGTCAGCCAGCGTGGAAGATGTTTTACATAATGGGAAATTTATTGCGACCCAAAAGTTCAGCGTGTTCTCATTAAGTTACCAGAAATTACAGATGTGAAGATACTTCTGCTAACTGAACCAAAATCAAGAAAAGAAACCACTTTAGATATGCACTTTTCTGGTTTGGTGGATCGAATTCTTCCTATGCTACTGTATTTCGAATCACTCAGGCTGGTGGGTTTGCAGTTTAAATACTGAATACAGGAAATCTGCACGCGGGCAACGTGAGTGATTTTGAACTGGTTTGACACTGCACCGCTTGCTGCCTATATAGCTAAGCAATGTCACACCGGCCAGAAAGGCTCCAGCTTTTGTGAACACCCCTACAGTGAAATGGTTTTTCCAAAATGATGATACCATCGGAAGCGTTAGTGGAGCCTCCCACTGCCTCAGTGGCATTAAAAACCTCTGCAAGCCCTGCCCAGTGTGGCAGCTTCAATGCCCAGTCAAGGGCATGTACCTGGTTTGAAGGTTCAATCCCTGACCCTGGATGGAGCACAGCAGGAGGCAACCAATTGATATCTCTCTCTCACATTGATGTTTCTCTCTCTCTACCTCTCCCTTCCATTCTCTCTAAAAATCAATGGGAAAAATATCCATGGGTGAGGATTAACAACAACCACAAAAAAAACCTTAATGAAAAATCTTAGCTTCTTTTTTTAATCCCAGTAGAAGAAAATATTTAAGCACTTAAGCACATAACACATTTCTGGACCTTTTAAAACGCCTTCTGTAATACACTACAACTAGAGGCCTGGTGCACGGATTCATGCACATTTAAAGGAAATTAGTTGGAGAAATATTTTAATATTGCTATTTGCCCTTTCTCTATAATAGAAGTATCAACCAAATTCACAATCAACAATGACAGATCGAAACACACGCGTGCAACTGGTGCCAGCGAGAGCTTTATATGTATTGCGCATGCGTGAGTCAACTTAGCCTTTTATAGACATAGAATAAACTTGCTTAATTAGACCTGCTTTCTGATGTAGCTAAACTTTTTCCAGCCCAGTGAAGCACCCCAACTTCTCTTTCAGGAAATTGTCAGCAACACAGCAGTAAGTATCAACACAAAGCAGATTATTATTGTAGGTCACACAGGGAGAACAAAGGGTAAAATATTTACCTGCAGCCATGTTTGACTCTATTCTACACAGTGAGAAAACCTGAAGTCATTTTCAAGGTCCACCATTTCTTCTTTTCAGTTGGGTCAAGTTTCTAAGCTTTCTAAATCTCCGTTTTCCAGCTAATGAAAAGAAAATGGGGTTCCACCGAGTCTCCTATCTATCTATTCCAGGACTTCCGTAAGGATCAAATGAGATGAGGTACGGGAAAACGCTTCACAGATATTTGGTTAAAGTGTACAATGCTTGCACCTGGCTATGAAGTAAGTCGTGTTCCTGGGCTGAAGAAACTCCAAGGAGGCTAGTCGCTAGGGAAAAGAAGCCAGGCATTGCTATGTGACATCATTACCCGGCACCCACAGCCACCCGTTTTCAGGCTGGGCTGTGCTGTGGGCCGCATTTTCACCAAGGGATCTCGGCAGCATTGGCTGCGATTTGGTGGGCTGTTGCTCTGGGGAGATGGCGGGTCTGTGTCCCACTTGGGGGAAGCCGAGTGTTGCTTGTGGGCGCCAGGTCTGTGGTGCTGTTTCTCTGTAAATGGCCAGTGTGCGTCAATACAGCTCCCGCGTTGAGTGTCTGCCCCCTGGTGGTCAGTGTGCATCATAGCGACCGGACAGACGGACACTTAGTATATTAGCCTTTTATATATATAGATACTACAAAGGCTACTTGTAAACTGACATGTTCACACATGCAGCGCAGATGCAAACATTTAGACTGCGGAACACGCACACTCTAAGGAATCACACGTTTCCAATTCCATAAACATAATCCATGAGAGCAAAGATTATGCCACCAGATATTTTTTACATTATAGGTTGATTCCCAAAAAAGGGTAATTATAAAACACAAGGAGTCTCTTTTGAACCCTGATAAACAAACTATTTGCCAACATTCACCACTTCCCTTGTCCTGCCACCACGCTCACCAGAGTGTGTCTTGAAGGAAGTTGTACAATACAAACTCTCGTCCTAAGTAGCTTACAATCTATTACAAAGGCATTTTAAGCCTTTTGAAGCGGTAGTAGCTGATAAAATCTGAAACACTGAATGTGTGCTTCTGATTCAGTGTCATGCTCATTAAACCTCAGGTCACGTACGGTGGACAGAAACAATCCTAAGTTGAAAGGAGAATCTTTACTACACACGCTCAGATGTGAGCTAACACATTCTACAGGGTTTATCAAAGTCCACAGGAAACTTCAGAAATAACAGTGAAATCTGCTTCGGGAACAAACTGCTTTGCCCCCTGTCCTCTTCAAAGGCTTGGAATATGCAGATCCGGGCACATTTGAGTATTGGCTCTTCATTTTCTAATAAAATGGGCAGGCTTTCATGCAGCTTGGATATTAAACATTTTCTTCAAAATGCAAGCACCATTTCAGAAAGCAGGTAATTTTTAAAAAGATATCTACCTACATCAAAAATGCATCTTAAAATAACAGTATACTCATATTTTAAAATTCAGGAAACGTACATGAAGTCCCTCTAACGTTGAAGCTCTTGGCCAGCCACGGGGCAGAGTGCGAGTGTGGACCAAGGACTGGCCTGCCAGGTGTGATGCCCACAGCGAGGGCACAGGGCGCAGAGGCTCAGAAGTGGGCGCCTTGTCTTGAGCCTCCCTCTCTGCCCTTGACCCCCGCCAGACCCATGGAAGGGGCGCAGGATGGTCCAGGCGGCCACTCCCCACACTCCCTGCTGGAGGCCGTGCCGTGTGCCAGGGCCTGTGTGGACACCTGGGAAGTCAGCACTGGCACAGCACACGTCTCAGAAGCAGGAAGGTGCTAGCACCCGCCAGCACCCACAGCTGCCTCTCAGTGCCCGTCCCACCACGCAGCCAGCGCCCTTTCCCTCCCAGCGGGCGGCATCATGCCTGACAGACAGACCTCCACTAAGTCAGGCCCATGACCCTGGTCTGTGATTCTGAAACCCCAAAGCTCTGAGAACAGGTCCCCAACTCACTGGGCGGCAGGCCCTGACGCACGCCCCCAGTCTCTGCACCACTTGGTGCCAACAGTCAGACCTGCGGCTGCAAGCATCTTCGTGTCGGCTGCCAGGTGCTGGCCAGCATATTCCACAATAAGATCCAGAAATTCCAAACTCCAAGCCACTGTGGCCCAAAGCACGGGCTGCCGAGTGGCGGCAGGCAGGCATGCGGGAAGCGGCCATGAGCCCTGCAATGGCCGGGTGCCCGGAGCCGCAGCAATCTGGAGTTAAAGTCCAGATTTGTACAGCTGTTTGCTCCCCAAACTCCCTGAGCAGGAGTGTGGCACGGCCCTCCCCAGAGGCTGGGTGTGCCAGCTGGAAGCAAGGCCACTGTGCCCGCCTCCAGGGGCCTGCCCCGAGGTGATGAGGGAGCAGCACTGGGTGCCCGGTGCCCGGGGGAAGGCGGACACTCAGCGGCTGTGCGAGGGTGAGGGGGGTCGGGAAGCCAGCCCTAGGATGGGAGTCTGGAGCCCAGCGGCAGGCCCCGGCTCAGGGAAGGCGCAGGCCCAGCCACGCTAGCAGCCCAGGAGGCTGCGGAGAACTGGGAAGCAACATGGCCTGGTCATGCAACCAAATGACCAGCTACCAACCAGCTCCCGCAGCCTCCGCCATGCACCTGCCCCAGGAGGGACCGCCTGGGCCCGCACACACTCCAGGCCAGGTCACTGTGCACGGTGATCTAACTGTTCGTGGCGCCCCCTGCTGGGAGGGGGAGACCTACCCGGAGGGGGGCTTACCCTAAAGCTGCATGGAAAGGAAAGAAAGCAGGCGATGCAAGAACAGGGAAGAAGCCGCCATCACAGTTGGTAAAGCACTGCCGAAGGCTCGAGCCGCCTTCCCAGAGTGGAAAGATGCGCGCGGATCTGTTAAAACCGGAAACGGTTCCGCTGCCATGTCCTCGGAGGGGGTTGCCCTCGGGTCCTGGCCTCCTCCACAGCCTCGCCAGGGAAGGGGTGGGCATCAAGGGCACACCGTCCTGCCAGATGCCCGAGCTCCCCGCGGCCTCCTGCCCCTGCCCCCCGCAGCACGGAGGGTTTGCCAAGCGGCTGTTAAGATGCACAGTGGAGGGATATCTGGGGCAGCTGCCAGAGCTCCATTACGGCTAACAAAATGGTTAAGTGACTCTCACACTCTTTAAGGTTAAATGCTCACTTGGGTGAGATTTAATGACAGAACCACAGAATCCAATAATGAAGTGGCTTCTCAAACTTCTCCACCAAAGTACCCCCAAAGGCACAGGAGAAGGAACCCTGAGGGCAAGCACTTTAAAGTGACTCAATTTATGTAAAACCATAGGTTTCCTATTAAAAATTCATGCAAATGTTACATTTAACTCCGTAACGGAGAGTACACGACCTTCCGTCCCGTCCCTCTCAGCTTCTCACACAGGCAGTCGGACGTTTTCTTAGGAAAGGCCTGCCAACGCCCCGCCCTCTCCCTGGCCCTCAGCCGTCCCCCCCGCCCCCCAGCCTCTCCAGCCCCTCCCACCAGCGCTCGGGGAGCCAGTCTGTCCCCAGCTCCCCACCCCCAGCATCCTGTGCTTACAAGTTGCCCATGCACACATCCCCAGACAAGCTCACCCACCACGGCCGACGCCATCCTCCTGCCCAGGCCCAAGACCTCCACGTGTCCGAATCTAATGGTCACCTCTCACTCCACCGGCTCGAGGCCCATGTGGCCTCTCCTAGCTCCAAATGTGCGTCCCAGCCACACATGCTCTGACTTCCGACTGGTACCCCATCACCAACACCCTGGACCCACTCTGACAACCCCTGGCTCAGCACGTGGCTCAGGGCACACACGCCACACCCACCCATCAGCAAACACTGTCTACTCCATCTTCAAAGCGCGTTCCGAGTCCCTCCACTTCCCACCCAGCTCCCGCCACTCTGGCCTCCGTGCTGGTCCTAAACCACGCCAAGCACTTCCCTACTTGGAGGTCTTTGTCCTCCCTGACCCGGCGCCCCAGACCTCCGCACGGCCCCGCCCTGACCACTCTGCAGGCGGCACGCCCATGGCAGCCTGGGCCAGCGCCTGCTTCCCGCCTCGCAGCCCTCCCTAACATGCTCGCAGCACTAACTGGCAGGTCACTGGTGTCTTGACTGGCCAACCCGTTGGCTACAGGTTGGACTCATTCACCGCTGCATCGCCAGCTCTTGGAACAGAGCCCGGCTCATGGCGGGGGGGGGGAGGTGGGGGGTGTCAATATTTGTTGAATCTGTTCACAGCCTTATTGGGAAACATTATCTTGTGTTAATGTGAAACCGTCATCCACGTACTTGACACTAACGCTAGAGTCTGCGTGCCCCAGATGCAGAAGTCCAGCCCACATTTCCCACGGCCTCCTGGTGACCTGCGTCCTGGCGGCACCCCAGGAACGGCCGACGGCGGGCCGAGGGCCTGGCTGTGCGAGGCAGAGGCCACTGGAAACAACCTAAGTGTCCAAGGACAGAGAACGGAACCGGGAAGCTGACTTGGCCATAAAGATGAATGAAATCTTGCCATTTGCAACAACACGGATGGACCTCGAGGGCATCACACTAAGTGAACTGAGTCAGAGAAAGACAAGAGCCGATGACTCGCTCATAAGTGGAGCCTAAAAAACAAAAAGACGAGCTCATAGACCACAAGGACAGACGGGGGTCCAGAGGGAGGACAGACAGGTGCCCAGAGGCGGGGCAGGGAGTGGGTGGAGGGGATGAAGGGAGGCAAACAGGCTCGCTTCTGGATATGAAACAAACCCTGGCGGTGGAGCACAGAGCATGGAGCCCAGTTAGCAACACTGTTTATTACACATTTGGAAGTTGCTAAGAGTAAATCTGATAAGTTCTCAACACAAGAAAAAAATTCTCTAATTATGCAGGATATTGGATGCTAAATAGACTTACTGTGGTGCCCATTTCATAATATATACGCATATCTAATCACTATGTTATACACCTGAAATTACTATAATGTTGTGTCAATTATACCTCAGTAAATAGAAAGAAACTTTGACACAATTACATAATCATCACATAATCAACCAAATAACATGTGATGCTATTAAAAAACACGTCTGGCCCTAGCCAGTTGCTTAGTGGTTAGAACATCGGCTCACAGACTGAAGGGACACAGGTTCAATTCCAGTCAAGGGCACGTTCCTCGGTTGCAGGTTCAATCCCCGGCCCCAGGGGTTTGGGAGCAAGCGCAGGAGGCAACCCGTTGATGTATCTCTCGCACAAATATGTTTCTCTCTCTCTCTATCTCTCCCCCTCCCTTCCATTCTCTCTAAAAAATCTAATGGTAAAAATACCCTCAGGTGAGGATTAACAAAAAAAATGCATAAATATAAGAATCACATAAATAATTTTAAATCTTCCAGTAGTCACATTAAAAAGATAAAAATAGGCAAACTTATGTAATATACATTATTTAACCCAATATAAAATTTTACCACTCAATGTGTAATCAATATAAACAATTATTTAAGATGTTTTCTGTTCTTTTTTCCACATTAGCTCTTCAAAACCTGGTGTAAGCTCACACTTAGAGCACATGGCAATGTGAACAGGCTGTACTCCACGTGTCCACCAGCCACAGGGATACTATAGCGGACAACACGGGATTATATCATGAACATTTTCTTTTTCTTTAGTCTGCAAGTGAAAGAGAAAGTTATATTTAATGAGCTGACCCTAAAACGAACAAGGGAATGCAAAGGACTTAGAATAGACAAAACAATCTTTAAAAAGAACCAATTTGGAGTATTCTCAAGTCCCCAATTTCAAACTTGCTATAAAGCTGAGTAATCAAGAGAGTATTAGCATGAGGATAGACATATAATAGAAAAAAAGAGAACTGAGAGTTCAGAAATAACCCCTTACATTTGCAGTCAATTAATTTTTGACAAAGGGAAAAGAGTAGTTTTCTCAGCTAATGGACAACCACATGCATCAGAATGACACCGAACCCCTACCTCACACCATACACAAATTTTAACTCAAAATGGATCACAGCCTAAAGGCAAGAGCTAAAATTATGTAACTCTTAGAAGAAAACAGGTTTAAATCTTCATGCTCTTGGACTAAGCAATGGTTTCTTAGATATGACACCAGAAGCATAAGCAACTAAAGAAAAAAAATAGTTAAACTGATTTCATCAACACTAAAAACTTCTGTGCACCAAAGGACAACACCAAGAAAGTGAAAAGACATCCCACAGAATGGGAGAACATATTTATAATTTATATATCTGGTAAAGAAATTATATGTAAAGAACCCTTTATAACTCAGTAACAAAAAGACAAATAACCCAGTTTTTAAAATGGGCAAAGGATATGAGTAGACACTTTCCCAAGGAAGATATCTAAATGGTCAATTAGCACATGGAAAGGTGCTTAACATAATTAGTGTTAGGAATATACAAATCAAAACCACAGTGTGAGACCACTTCACACACACTAGGACGTCTAAAGTAAAATGAATGAACAATAACAAATGGTGGTGGAGATGTGGAGAAACTGGAAATTGCACACATTGCTGATATCCCAGCTGCTCTGAAAAACAGCCTGGCAGTCCCTCAAAATGTTACACATAGAGTTACCGATGGCCCAGCAATATATACAACAGATATAAATACTTAGGTCCTCACAAGAACTAGTACAGGACTGTTCTTAGCAGCAGCATTCATAATGTCCGCAAAGAGGGAACAACCCCATGCCCACCAGCTGATGAACAGATAACAAAGGTGGTGTCTCCCTACAGTGGGGTATCACATGCCTATAAAAAGGAATTATTGAGACATGCTACAAAATGGGTGAACCCTGAAAACATACGCTACCCGGACAAAATCAGTGGCCAAAAACCACATACTGTACAATTTCATTTGTATGAAATTTCCAGAAATGGCAAATCAATAGGGACAGGAAATAGATTAATGACTGCCTAGGGCTGGGGAGGGGAGAATGGGAGTGACAGTTAATGAGTACAAGGTTTCTTTTCTGGATTATGAAAATGTTCTAAAATTAGAAAGTGGTGATCACTGTAAAATTTTTGAATATAGTAAAAAATGACTGAATGGTACACTTTAAAAAGTTGAAGACTATATGTAAACTACATCTCAATAAATCTATTACATGAAAAAGCAAATTATAAAATATAGAATTGTCCTATATAATAAAAGCCTAATATGCAAATCGACTGTTCGGCAAGTGACCAGTGGAACAACCCATTGCTATAATGCACACTGACCACCAGGGGAAAGACATGGAACACAGGAGCTGCCCCCTGCCCACAGGCCCCAGGCCAGCCAAGACGAGTGCCAGCAGGGGGGCTCCTCCATCACCCCACTGGTCACTCTGCAGAGGGAGGTGACCAGCAGCAGTGGCAGCGGGCGAGGCCAGCGAGCAGGCAGTGCCAGGCCAGCCAAGGCGGGTGCCAGCAGTGGCCCCCCGATCGCCCCACCGGTTGCCTCCCAGATGGACCCTGATCACTGGCCAGGCCTAGGGACCCTAACCATGAACGAATTTCATGCACCGGGCATCTAGTATTTTTATAAAAAGAAAACATCAGTATGCCCCAAGTATGGCTTAGAAGTGATCGGAGAAGGCAGGATTGTATTTGTATTTTTGTATCTCGATTTACCTATTTAACAATTTTCCTGAATGGGAATTCCTGTTTTAATAAAAAAAAACACCTGTTTTGTTTTGTTTTCATTTTAAAAGGTTGTTTTTAAAAACTAAAAATTATTTAAATACATTCCTATTTTTGTAAAAATGCATAAGATTATGCCCCCAAAAGAGATGAATGACATACACCAAAACATTAACAGCAGTGAGTCAACAGGAAATATCTGCATTTTCTAAATATTCTACCATGAACACACTGGTCTTTTTTAAACAAACAAGACATTCACACACGCATACACACATACACACACACACACGCACGCACACGCACGCCTGTTCCGGAACACTAAGTTTCTGGTATGAAGGCAGCGCGGTTCTCGGGACACACAGCGAGAGGGTGCATGTACGCAGAGGCCAGTCCCGTGAGTGACGCCGTGAACTGACATCCAAAGCACCCACGTGTTCCTTGCTAACACCAAGGGGCCAACCTCCCAGACAAGGTGTCCTGGGGAAGGGGAGACAGCCACACTAAGGGTGACGGCTGCATCCCAAGACCACGCAACGCTCAGGGGCTGGGTGGGACGACAGGCTCTGGGTGGACCAGTCCGAGGGGCAGGCAGGGCCCTGACCCCCCAGGACCTGTCGGGAGGCCTCAGGGGTGACCCGAGTGCAAACCAGGCTTCATTCTGAAGGAACCTAACTGCTCTCTGGCTGGAGTGTCCTCTGCACAACCTGAGCCCATCCGAGCCCCCCTGGATGGAGCTGAGCACCAAATCAAGGGGCCGAATGAAGGCCGCACGCCGTCGTCCTCCGGGGCCAGGCTCTGACCAGGCCACAGTCCGCACCCTGCTGGGAGGCTCCGGATGTGAGAGCGGCCACAGGAGGGAAGCCACACAGACAGTGAGCAGCAGGGGGGAAGCCACACAGACAGCGAGCAGCAGGGGGCCCCGGGAGGAGCGTGGGAGCAGCAACCCCCACCCCTGCCGCATGCCTCTCATTGCGAGGCACAGCGCACACCATTAGGGCCTGAGCCTCCCAGTGTGTCCACACCGAAAGCCACAAAGACTACACACCTAGCCCCGGCCAGTGTGGCTCCGTGGGTAGAGTGCTGGCCCGCGGACTGCAGGGTCTCAGGTTCCATTCCGGTCAACGGCATGTACCTCAGTTGCAGGCTCAATCCCCGTGCACGAGGCAACCAATCGATGTGTCTCTCTCCCATCGATGTTTCTCTCTGTCTCTCTGCCTCCACTCTCTCTAAAAAAATCAATGGAAAAATATCCTCGGATGAGGAGTAACAAAAAACTTAAAAAAAGACTACACACCTAAGTGCAGCAGTGGGGGGTGATGGGAAAACGTGTTTTCGCTATCGCTCCCCCGTGGATTTTGTGGGTGAGCACACTTCTACAGCCCCGTGCCCAGCTTCTCCTCCCTCTGCAGCGAAGCGGCCGGGGGTCTCTGCTCCCACAGACGTCCCGCCCCTGGGACTCAGGGCGTCTCCCGCCCCGGGCACCTGCTCCACGCGCCACCTCTGGGAGAACACACCCAGCCCAGGCAGCGATGTCCCACAGTGACTGGCTCAGCAAGGACGTGCCTCCTCCCTCGAGGTCCTTGCGAGTCCTCAGTGCAGGGATCACAGGCACGTCATACGCGGCCGCTGCCAGGAGGAAACCGTGCCCCAGCGTGGGAAGCACCACCGATCCCAGCCTCACCCCAGGGATCCAGACCCACCTACACATTGGATGCCACAGGCAGCCGCCTGCCAGGGCACCAGCCCTCGTGAGGAGCGCGCCTCGGGTAAAAGGAATGCTGATTTCCATTCCCACAGCCAGCGACCATCCTGGCATCACATCTCCTCCTCAAGGGCTTCTGGTGGGAACGCAATGCGACACACAGATCATGCACCACAGAAACGCACACTTGAAACCTGTATGGTCCAAGTAACCACCGTCACCCCAATAAATGTAATTAAAAAATTTTTTAATAAAAAATTAAAGCGAGGGACAAGAATTTGCTGCTTTGGAAAAAACGCTCCGAGGGTGCGGGCCCCACCGAGCTGCACTCACACCTGCTGTGTGTAGGTGAGGCAGGACCTTCCCCGCCCCGCCCCCCCCAGGCCCCACCACATCCCTGGCCCCTCCGTGCCCAGCACAGCCCACCGCATAGCTTGACTGACAGCACCTGTGCCCCCTCCTGCCTTTCCCATCACCCCTGAGCCTCTCCCCTTCACCCTGCTGCCCTGAAAATCAAAATGTCATTTGTCCCATGAAATACCTGCTCAAGTTTTAGGCTTTGTAAAACATTTCCTAACACCTGCAGCCAAGAGTCAGCAAACTTTTGCTATAAATGGTCAGGTAATAAATATTTTAGGCTTCGTGGGCCACTGATGGTCCCTGTTACATGTTCTTCTTTACTTATCTTTACAAGCCTCGATAAACATACAATCATCTACAGGACTGTCCCTTCAGCCTACTTTAAATCCTTCTCCCAGGCTGCACTCTGACGGGGTTCTGCTGTGGGTTCTGCACTCTCCTGCCTCTATGACCCAACGTCACGTTCACCACTGACGCTATCACCCCTGCTGTACCCCCTGCCTGTCTCACAGCTCACACCTGCTGCACCCTCTGCCTGTCTCACAGCTCACACCTGCTGCACCCTCTGCCTGTCTCACAGCTCACACCTGCTGCACCCTCTGCCTGTCTCACAGCTCACACCTGCTGCACCCTCATGCACACGTCACAGCTCACACCTGCTGCACCCTCCTGCCTGGCTCACAGCTCACACCTGCTGCACCCTCCTGCCTGGCTCACAGCTCACACCTGCTGCACCCTCATGCACACGTCACAGCTCACACCTGCTGCACCCTCCTGCCTGTCTCACAGCTCACACCTGCTGCACCCTCCTGACTGTCTCACAGTTCACACCTGCTGCACCCTCCTGCCTGTCTCACAGCTCACACCTGCTGCACCCTCCTGACTGTCTCACAGTTCACACCTGCTGCACCCTCCTGGCTGTCTCACAGCTAACACCTGCTGCACCCTCCTGCCTGTCTCACAGTTCACACCTGCTGCACCCCCTGCCTGTCTCACAGTTCACACCTGCTGCACCCCCTGCCTGTCTCACAGTTCACACCTGCTGCACCCTCCTGCCTGTCTCACAGTTCACACCTGCTGCACCCTCCTGCCTGTCTCACAGTTCACACCTGCTGCACCCTCCTGCCTGTCTCACAGTTCACACCTGCTGCACCCTCCTGCCTGTCTCACAGTTCACACCTGTTGCACCCTCCTGCCTGTCTCACAGCTCACACCTGCTGCACCCCCTGCCTGTCTCACAGCTCACACCTGCTGCACCCTCCTGGCTGTCTCACAGTTCACACCTGCTGCACCCTCCTGGCTGTCTCACAGCTAACACCTGCTGCACCCTCCTGCCTGTCTCACAGTTCACACCTGCTGCACCCCCTGCCTGTCTCACAGTTCACACCTGCTGCACCCCCTGCCTGTCTCACAGTTCACACCTGCTGCACCCTCCTGCCTGTCTCACAGTTCACACCTGCTGCACCCTCCTGCCTGTCTCACAGTTCACACCTGCTGCACCCTCTGCCTGTCTCACAGTTCACACCTGCTGCACCCTCCTGCCTGTCTCACAGTTCACACCTGCTGCACCCTCCTGCCTGTCTCACAGTTCACACCTGCTGCACCCTCTGCCTGTCTCACAGTTCACACCTGCTGCACCCTCCTGCCTGTCTCACAGTTCACACCTGCTGCACCCTCCTGCCTGTCTCACAGTTCACACCTGCTGCACCCTCTGCCTGTCTCACAGTTCACACCTGCTGCACCCTCTGCCTGTCTCACAGTTCACACCTGCTGCACCCTCCTGCCTGTCTCACAGTTCACACCTGCTGCACCCTCCTGCCTGTCTCACAGTTCACACCTGTTGCACCCTCCTGGCTGTCTCACAGCTCACCCCTGCTGCACCCTCCTGCCTGTCTCACAGCTCACACCTGCTGCACCCCCTGCCTGCCTCACAGTTCACACCTGCTGCACCCTCCTGCCTGTCTCACAGCTCACACCTGCTGCACCCTCCTTCCTGTCTCACAGCTCACACCTGCTGCACCCCCTGCCTGTCTCACAGCTCACACCTGCTGCACCCCCTGCCTGTCTCACAGCTCACACCTGCTGCACCCTCCTGCCTGTCTCACAGCTCACACCTGCTGCACCCCCTACCCAGCTCACACCTGCATGTCTGCCCCTCCTCACACGACCTGTTCTTCAAAGACAAGAAACCCCTTCTCTATCCCCCATCACCTACTACAGACACTAGTACATATGAAGTGCTCTGCCCACGAATCCCGAGTAGAGCGTTGGATGTAAACTGCCCACTGAAGCCTTTCCCGTCGCAAGCAGCTGAAGGGTGTGGACTGGTGAGCAGACGTCACCGAGCTCTGCCAGCCACGCAGATGCTCTGGGGTCGATGGGCGAACTACTGGGTTCCATGTCATTTAGATGAACCCCCAAGCCATGGGGTTCCCTGCCAAGCCTGCTCCCGGCCGCGCAGGCCTCTAAAGGCTGTTCTGTAACCCTCACGTGGCGTACCCCGTTTCCAGGAGGCATGGAAGCCTAAAAACTCCGTCCTATCTACAAACTCCGGACAAAACGGAGGGCAGGACTCCTGTTTTTCTAGAAACTTCCATCGGCCGCCAAGGGAGGTACTTTCGCTCATTCAGGAGAAGGGCCTTCAGCATTAGCAGCTCATCGCTTCTTGTAAAGTGTCTGATGCGCTTGCTACACAGACTGAGCAGTTTCTCTGGCACCAGCATGTCCCCTGAACTAGCTTCTCAGGCCCTTCCTCTCGGTGGCCGCCAGGCTCCCCGCGCTCCTGACCAGGAGGCCTCCTTTCTCACTCAGGGTCCATTTGGAAACAGACGATGCCCGCCCGCCTCTGGCAAGTAAGGGACAGGCCACACGAGCCTTGGCGCCCACTTCCCGTGTCCTGCCCGCCCAGGAGACTGCCACTCACCCACACCGTCACCCAGGATGGCACCTGGAGTGCGTCCTCCTGCACGCCTCACAGGACAAGGCTCAGGCGGCCGGACTCGGCCTGAGGGCAGGAGAGGCCTGAGGGCAGGGAAGGCCTGAGGAGGAGGGGAGGCCTGAGGAGGAGGGGAGGCCTGAGGGCAGGAGAGGTCTGAGGAGGACGGGAGGCCTGATGAGGAGGAGGAGAGGCCTGAGGAGAGGCCTGAGGAGAGGCCTGAGGGCAGGAGAGGCCTGAGGAGGAGGGGAGGCCTGAGGAGGAGAGGAGGCCTGAGGAGAGGCCTGAGGAGGAGGAGAGGCCTGAGGAGGAGGGGAGGCCTGAGGGCAGGAGAGGCCTGAGGAGGAGGGGAGGCCTGAGGAGGAGGAGAGACCTGAGGGCAAGAGAGGCCTGAGGAGGAGGGGAGGCCTGAGGGCAGGAGAGGCCTGATGAGGAGGGGAGGCCTGAGGAGGAGGAGAGACCTGAGGGCAAGAGAGGCCTGAGGAGGAGGGGAGGCCTGAGGGCAGGAGAGGCCTGAGGAGGAGGGGAGGCCTGAGGAGGAGGGGAGGCCTGAGGAGGAGGGGAGGCCTGAGGGCAGGAGAGGCCTGAGGAGGAGGAGAGGCCTGAGGGCAGGAGAGGCCTGAGGAGAGGCCTGAGGAGGAGGAGAGGCCTGAGGAGGAGGGGAGGCCTGAGGGCAGGAGAGGCCTGAGGAGAGGCCTGAGGAGGAGGAGAGTCCTGAGGAGGAGGGGAGGCCTGAGGAGGAGGGGAGGCCTGAGGGCAGGAGAGGCCTGAGGAGGAGGAGAGGCCTGAGGGCAGGAGAGGCCTGAGGAGAGGCCTGAGGAGGAGGAGAGGCCTGAGGGCAGGAGAGGCCTGAAGAGGAGGAGAGGCCTGAGGAGGAGGGGAGGCCTGAGGGCAGGAGAGGCCTGAGGAGGAGGAGAGGCCTGAGGAGGAGGAGAGGCCTGAGGAGGAGGGGAGGCCTGAGGAGGAGGGGAGGCCTGAGGAGAGGCCTGAGGAGGAGGAGAGGCCTGAGGAGAGGCCTGAGGAGGAGGAGAGGCCTGAGGAGAGGCCTGAGGAGGAGGAGAGGCCTGAGGAGGAGGGGAGGCCTGAGGAGGAGGGGAGGCCTGAGGGCAGGAGAGGCCTGAGGAGGAGGAGAGGCCTGAGGGCAGGAGAGGCCTGAGGAGAGGCCTGATGAGGAGGAGAGGCCTGAGGGCAGGAGAGGCCTGAGGAGGAGGGGAGGCCTGATGAGGAGGAGAGGCCTGAGGAGGAGGAGAGACCTGAGGGCAAGAGAGGCCTGAGGAGGAGGGGAGGCCTGATGAGGAGGCGAGGCCTGAGGAGGAGGAGAGGCCTGAGGAGGAGGAGAGACCTGAGGGCAGGAGAGGCCTGAGGAGGAGGGGAGGCCTGATGAGGAGGAGAGGCCTGAGGAGGAGGAGAGGCCTGAGGAGGAGGAGAGACCTGAGGGCAGGAGAGGCCTGAGGAGGAGGAGAGGCCTGAGGAGGAGGGGAGGCCTGAGGAGGAGGAGAGGCCTGAGGGCAGGAGAGGCCTGGGGACCAGGGAAGCCTGTGAGCGCAGCGCCCGTCCTCCAGTGCCGCTCGCACACTGGGCACCTACTCCAAGGCCAGGGCGCTGGCCTCCGCTTCCTGCTCACAAAGCCCGCTGAGACCTTCAGCACAGGCTGCCCTCTGAGCTCTGTGCGTGGGAGGGGTGGCTCCCTGCAGGGATCGGCGCTGTCTGCCCTCTCCACCCCCCACCCCGGCCTGGGCTCCAAAAGGTGAGGAAAAAATAACTGACAGAAACCCCCATGCAAAACCCCAGCTCTCAGAGGGCGGTCCCTGTGCACCCTGCTCCTCCTGTCCCCGCACCCGGTGAGGCTCCCATCTGAGGATGGCGGGCAGGGGGCCCAGCACTGGGCAGGAGGGGGGGTTCCTTGGGGGAGAGGGGGACTGGGTGGGAGACCAGGCAGGCGAGGGATCCTGGGTGCTGCCCAGCCCTCTGGCGTCAGCACCCGGAGGCGGTGGGAAGGGCTCAGAAGCCATGGGACAGGGTGGGCGACAGCTAAGTGAACACGCGGGAGCCTCAGGCCATGGACACAGTGCGTTTCCCGCGCCGGCCTGGTCAGTGAGCCCCAGACCAGCTCAGGCAGCGCCCGCCCAGCCCTGCCCAGCCCGCTCTATCCTGCAGCCGCACCGGACTCCCAATCTGTCCTGACCTCACCGGCCTGCTGGGTCCCTGGCGCTCAGGGCGGTGCCGGCACCCCCAGCACTCAGCCAGGAGCGGGTGAACACACAGGCTGGAGCTGGCGCGAGGGCCACGGGCTAAGGACAAACCGGGCACTGGGAGCCACAGCCGGAGAAGTCCTTGATTCTGATGGTACCTACTCAAAAACTCCCGTCCTGCGACCAAAGCTTCACTTAAATCATGGTTTCTCAGGAAGGGCTTAGCCACACCAGCCGGGCCTCTGCCCCAGGCCCCTGACCTCTGAGTGCCCTCTGCGCATTTTAATACACTCAGAGCAGGCCCGCGTGACAGTACAAATTAAAGACATTCTTTACTCTTTACGACCTCATCTAATAGCTAGAGACCATGTTGTAGAAAGCACCTCACCTTCACAACATGAAACCCGAACAGTCACACATCCTCTGGCCCCGACTCCCAGCTCTGCACCCCCACACCTAAGCCAGGTAGCTCTCTGCTGGGGGGCTGCCCTGGGCATCCCGGTGTTTACCAGCTCGGGCGGTGCTCACTCGACACCAGCCCCACCCACCAGCCCAGGGGGTTTCCGACACTGCCAAGCGTCCCTGGGGGACACCCTCGCACGCACACACACCGCGACCAGCATGACCCGGCCAGAGGCCTTTTCCCATCGCCACTGTAACGAGGACACGGGGATGGAGCGGGGCTGGATGGGAAAGGCTCCCTTAAAACCACTGGCCCAAATCACATGCCGCTGAAACCGAAAGCAGTGCGGTGCCTGCACCCGCCACCCTGCGGGGCTCTGAGCCGCGACGGCAGCACCCACACTTCCTCTGGACGGGCCCAGTCTGAGCGCGAGTCTCTAGGAGGCCTGCCTCCCTGGGGGGCGGGGGAGCTCATCCCCAAGTCTCCCCATTTCTATAGGAGGCAGATCCCGAAGTCAAAGGCATTGCTGACCGATGCCCTGTAGGACACACATGAAACGTGCATGTGGAGCTGTCCTCGCACATGTGCAACGGGACCACAGCGGCGGCTGCCTCCTCCCCGCCCTCCCTGCCCGCAGCCAGGAGGGCCAGCAGGCCGAAGCTCCACAGAGGGCTTGTCTGCAGTCCAGTGGGAGGCCCACTCCACGGGCTCCCGGTCCAGGGACCGACGCACCAGGACAGTGACTGTGTCATCTACCTGAGACTGTCTTGGTGTGCACCGCTCTCTAAAAAGAGTCAGTAACCTTCCATACTCTAAACCAGCGGTCACTAACCAGTGGTCCGCGCGATCCGAAAGGTGGGCGACTGCTGCTCTAAGTCACTGAGACGTCTGGTATCCGGTTCCCCATCAGCTCACCAGGCCACGAGGTATGAACTCTTCCTCCCACCACGGAGGAGCGGCCACGCCGAGCGAGCACCAGTGCGCTCAGCCTCCCAGGGCCCCCAGTGGGGCTGGCGGCGGTGGTGGTGATCACATCACAACTAGCCACCCACTCCCCAAATTCCTGAAACCAAAAGGCACCAATTACACACGCAGAGCAAACACTCCCTTCCGGGCCCGAAGGAAAGGAAACTGAGGACCATACTGAAGCATTTAGAGACATGTCCCTCTCAATACAGACTCTGCTCAGCCAAGGGTGGCCACAATCTCCCCAGCTTCTCGGGGTGCAGGGGGGCGTGAGACAGCAGGGGAACACCCACATTTTCCTGTCCTGGAGGGTCAGTTCTGGCACACAGGAAGTCTCCTAGCAAAAGGCAAAAGCCGTGAGTTCCAGGTAAAGCAGACCACAAAACCTGTGTTAAGGACAGGCTGCTGCTTCAGCCCTGGCCGGTGTGGCTCAGTGGACAGAGCATCGGCTGGCGGACCAAAGGGTCCCGGGTTCAATTCCAGTCAAGGGCATGTACCTTGGATGTAGGCTCCTCCCTGGCCTGGGCCCTGGTCAAGACTCGTGCAGGAGGCAACCAATCAACGTGTTTCCCTAACATCCATGTTTCTCTGTGTCTCTCCCTCTCTCTGGAAAACCAGTGAAAATGTCCTCGGGTGAGGGTTCACGGCAAAAAAAAGAAGAGGCTGCTCCAGCCCGGCCCGCGTGGCTCCGTGGCTGAGTGTCGGCCTAGGAACCAGGAGGTCACGGTTCGATTCCCAGTCAGGGTACGTGCCGGGTTGCGGGTTCGGTCCCCAGTGTGGGGTGTGCAGGAGGCAGCAGATTAATGATTCTTCTCTTCATTGGTGTTTCTCTCTCTCTCCCTTCCTCTCTAAAATCAATTTAAAAAAGAAAGAAAAGGAAACAGGAAGCTAACACTGCGGTTCCCAGACACCATCGCTCCAAAGCGCAAGGGTCCTCCACGCCCTCGAGCATCCCAGCTCCTCTGGGAGCCTGCAGGGGGCCGGGGCTAAGCTGCCTCCTAACACGCCTTCTCTCTCCTCTTGGTTTGAATGTAACAAAATAGGTTCCTCAAAAACAAACTTCCCAGTTTTCTCTTTCTAGGACTGATTCTCACTCTGCCCGCAGGGCCAGGTCCCGCACACACTCACTCCCAGTGACACTGGCCCAGATGCACGCAGGGATGATGGATACCCAGGGCGGGCGCAGCGGATGCTGACGATAGAAAACACTGGACTGTCTGAGCAGCGAGGCCGTCACGCAGAGCACCGGGGTTCTGGGAAAGCAACGCCCCGGGGAAGGTGTGCACAGTGAGGTGCCGAGGGCGAAGCCAGCTGCTGGCTGGGTGCTGGGAGCCGCCAGGAGGTTCGCAGATAGGCTGGCCCCAGAGCCACAGCCCCTCACCCCAAACCAAAGCCAGTTGTGCTTGAGGTCAGAATGCTCTGGAAGTTAGGAAGGAAATACTGTGTGCAGTATGCATTATGTAACGCTCCCGGTGAAGTCTGGGGCAGCACCTGCAAGAACCACAGGAATTACCGTCTGCGGCGAGACACCCCACATGGAACAGGGACTGTAAACAGCACCACCTCAGTCCAGGTCAGGTTTTGGCACCAAATCTGTGACAAATCCATTCCGTTTTCAGAGGCTCTGGGACGTCAGAATTGGACAGAGGACCTGGGTGCCTCACTTTCTGTGCAGGGGCCTGAAGGTCAAGTCACTCACTCACGTTCACGCAAGCGGAGCGGGAAGAGAGGCCATGGCCGCTGGGGCTCCTCCCCCTGGAGCAGGTCCGGTCCCTGAAAGCCCTGCTGAGGCGCCCAGGGCACCGGCGGGCATGAGGGAGGCCTGGGTCCGCCTGGCGAGGCGCCTGGGCAGGTGATGCCGGAGAGGAGTGTGCCTTCTGCTGACCCACCGGCTCGGCCCCGCGGGGCGGCAGTCCCACCCCAGGGCGACTCTAAGGAAGATGCCCGACATGGCGGCGTGCAGGGCGGCAGTCCCACCCCAGGGCGACTCTAAGGAAGATGCCCGACATGGCGGCGTGCGGGGCGGCAGTCCCACCCAGGGCGACTTTATGGAAGATGCCCGACATGGCCGCGTGCAGGGCGGCAGTCCCACCCAGGGCGACTTTATGGAAGATGCCCGACATGGCCGCGTGCAGGGCGGCAGTCCCACCCAGGGCGACTTTATGGAAGATGCCCGACATGGCCGCGTGCAGGGCGGCAGTCCCATCCAGGGCGACTTTATGGAAGATGCCCGACATGGCCGCGTGCGGGGCGGCAGTCCCACCCAGGGCGACTTTATGGAAGATGCCCGACATGGCGGCGTGCGGGGCGGCAGTCCCACCCAGGGCGACTTTATGGAAGATGCCCGACATGGCCGCGTGCGGGGCGGCAGTCCCACCCAGGGCGACTCTAAGGAAGATGCCCGACATGGCCGCGTGCGGGGCGGCAGTCCCACCCAGGGCGACTTTATGGAAGATGCCCGACATGGCCGCGTGCGGGGCGGCAGTCCCACCCAGGGCGACTTTATGGAAGATGCCCGACATGGCGGCGTGCGGGGCGGCAGTCCCACCCAGGGCGACTTTATGGAAGATGCCCGACATGGCCGCGTGCGGGGCGGCAGTCCCACCCAGGGCGACTCTAAGGAAGATGCCCGACATGGCCGCGTGCGGGGCGGCAGTCCCACCCAGGGCGACTCTAAGGAAGATGCCCGACATGGCGGCGTGCGGGGCGGCAGTCCCACCCAGGGCGACTTTATGGAAGATGCCCGACATGGCCGCGTGCGGGGCTCCCGACGGAAAGAGTCTGAAGCGGCCGGCTTTTGTGTTCTTTCTACTCACCTTAACGTGCAGCCAGGATTTGGAATCGCTGACATGAAGCCACGAGAAGAAGAAAAATAAGTCACCGGTAAAGCAGAGGACAGAGCAGGCGGCCTGAGCCGGCCAGGCGTCCCGCGATCCGCCGTCCCACCCGGGGCTCTGGGAGGCCTCCCGCCCCGACCAGGGGGCTTTAGGAAATCCCTGGGGATAAACGGCCCGTCCGGGGCCCTGTGGACCGTCAGCATTGTCCCTCCTGGAAACCCATGAAACCCTAGACATCCCACAGGGAAGGCCAGTCCCACGGGACAGCCACCCGAACACGAGTCCAGAAGCCTGCGGGCCGCTGGCAGCACAAACACGCGGCGGCCGCGAGGAGCGGTCCCGGCGGCGGTAGCTACGCTCTGGGTGCGAGGTCATGAGGGAGTGGGACCCGCACACGCAGGCAAACTGTGACTTTCCACGATGCTCACGAGTCCACGCAGCTGGCCCCGCGCTGGGCGCGCTCTGCCCTCCGCCATCACAGGAAGTCCCTGAGCAGGCCTTCCACGCCCTGTCTGCCCCCTAAACTCTCACCGTTTCCAATATTCCAGATTAGCCACCGGCTTCCACACCCAGTCACGGCCATTGACGGGTACGTGCCCTTGACGGGGAACTGAACCTGCGACCCGCCGGAGTGCAGGCCGATGCCTAACCACGGAACACACAGGCCAGGGCTCGGGTGGGTTCTGAGACCACAGTCGCCTCGTGAGGCAGGCTCTCCGGGAGGCCCATCTGTGAGGCTCCTGTTGGGAGCTGGCCAAAGCCCGAAGCTGACACGGACGTGCTAACTCACTCGTCCTGTAATCTGCCCTTTATTTTTGTTCTCTTGCTTCTCAGGCCACACAGACGGGCTGAGCCTCCGTTTCAAAAGGGGGTGGCCGTCACCTCGGTTTCCAGAGCCCTGGGGGCACGACCTCCTCTCAGGACCTCCACGCCTGCGGGTCTCCAGCCTTGAGACCTGCTGGGCTCCGCCATGCTGAGCCGTGGACACGGGTGGACCCCCCTGTGGAGGGAGCCCCCATCCTGTGCCTGCCGGCCACCCACTGCCTTCCCTCCCCGGCCGGCTTGCTGATGAGCACTCTCCATGCTCCCACGCTCTGGGCCTCAGAGGCTGACCTTGCAGGCTGGTGCTTGACGAACAGAATGTTGGAGCTGGAAGAGCCTTATCTGTCGTGTGCAGACCTGGGACCTCTATGAAGATGCCTCAGACACCACACCTTACTTATTTCTCTGCGCAAAGTGACTAAACCTGACGCAGGTCTGGCACCCCTATACCAAATATAGGGAGCATATATGTAGGGTGTCCCAAAAATGCACACACACTGAATAATCATAAAGGCGGTGTTTATTAACATAGATTTCATTTCCAAAATTGCGCTATCAGCTGTTAAAGTGTGTTCACATTTTGGGGGGACACCTGGGTGTAACTTTACTGCTGTAAGAGACCTCAGGCATGACAGGAGGGGGTTCAGGAGCCCCAGGACTCCCTGAAATGCCATGCACCTGTCAGTCACGCTGACACATCCACCGCCAGCAGCGGCTGACTCTGTGGACAGAAGGCTCGCTCCAGGGAGTGGTGGGCATTGGGAACAACGGGAGGGTGTGCTCAGGACAGCGGGCCTGGGCGGCTGGCGCTGCGGCCGGCACTGCACTGGGCAGGCTCGTGGGCAGGGCTCCTGGCGGGGTGCAAGCAGAGGACGCACATGGACCAGAAACCTCAGCCCCTCTCCAACCTCACCAACCCCACACCTTGGGGCTCCCCTGGAGCCAAAGATTCAGATTTCTGTGTCCGCTCCCCACGCCCTGTGGCCTCCGCACACGCGCTAGGCTCCCTGGTGCTGCGGCACCAGCTGGGGGCTGAGAAGCAGGGCTCACAGAAACGAGACGGGGGCAGAGCCAACGCAGCCTCTGCACAGGCCCGTGAGGCAGCCCCACCTCCACACGCCAGCCTGGCTTTGGCGGGGACGTCTCCACGGGGCCCCTAGAGTAACCCAGGGTGAAGAGAAGGACATTTACTGACAGTGTCTCAATGAAGTTTCACTGAAGAACAGAGAGAGAGAAGCTTAAACTCCATGATACTCTTCAAATTAAAGTAACGTTTTCAAGGTATTTAAAAATAACCTAATAGGAAGGGAAACTTTATGGACCCAAAGTCGTACCTGGAAAACTCCTGACAGCCTGGCCTGGGTGGCTCAGTGGTTGAGCACCAACCTATGAACCAGGAGGTCACGGTTCAATTACTGGTTTGGTCACATGCCCGGGTTGTGGGAGCGTACAGGAGGCAGCCGATCGATGTTTCTCTCTCATTATCGGTTAAAACGCGGTTGGCAGCCAATTACCAAGCCAGACAAAGATACCACAAGGAAAGGAACCTAAAGACCAATGTCCCTTACAAACCTGGATGCAAAAATTCTCAACAAAATAATTGCAGACCGAATCCAACAACACCTTAAAGGGAACAGCCACCACAATCCAGTGCGATTTATCCCAGGAAAGCAAGGGCGGTTCAACACATGAAAATCGATTAATGTGATGCACCACATTAACAGACGGAGGGGGAAGACACGCGTTCGTGTCAACAGACACACAAAAAGCACGTGACAAAACGCAACAACCTTCCATGATCAAACACTCCGCAAAGAAACCTCCTAACATGATAAAAGGCACTTATTTTTGAAATCCTACACTAACTCCATAAGCAATGGTGCAAGTCTGGAAGTGTCCCTAAGATCAGAAACAAGACAAGGCTGTCCGCTTCCACCACTGCTGTTCAGCACTGCAGAGCCCCAGCCAGAGCAACCAGGCAAGAAAAAGAAACAAGAGGATCCAAATTGGAGAGAAAGAGATTAAAAGCATCTCTATTGCATGTGTCATGATTCCACATGTAGAAAATCCCACAGAATCCACAAAAAGCTACCAGAGGTAATAACCAAACTCAGCAAAGTTGCAGGCTATATGATCACCACACAAAAATCAGTTGTGGCCAACCGACGCGTGGCTCAGTGGTTCAGCTTCGACCTATGAACCAGGAGGTCACAGTTCAATTCCAGGTCAGGGCACATGCCCAGGTGGCGGGCTCGATCCTCAGTGGGGGGCATGCAGGAGGCAGCTGATCAATGATTCTCTCTCATCACTGATGTTTCTATTTCCCTCTCCCTTTCTCTCTGATTTAATAAAAATGTATTTTTAAATCAGTTGTGCTTTTATATACAAGCAATGAAAAATCTTTTAAAAATTAAGGAAACAATTTGATTTACAGTAGCATCCAAAAGAATACAATACCTAGGAATAAATTAAGCCACGGAGGTGCAGACTTGGTCACTGAAACAGAACCTTGCTGAAAAAAATGAAAGATAAGAAGACATGGACCAGTATCCCATGGTCATGGACTAGGAGACCGAATATGGTTAAGATGGCAACACCCCAAAGCACATGCAGTGTAATTCCTCTCAAAATTCCAAATTGTTTTTGCAGAAAGTGAAAAACAGAATCTCAAATTACTATGGAGCTGCAAGGGATCCCAACTAGCCCGAGCAGATAGGAAAAACAGGTTGGAAGACACACTTCCCAAAATTATTTCAAAACTTTCTACAAAGCTGCAGCAACTACCTGGCCAGTGGGGCTCAGTGGTTGGGCATTGACCTATGAACCAGGAAGTCACAGTTCAACTCCCCATCAGGGTACCTGCCCAGGTTGATGGCTCAGTCCCTAGTAGGGGGCATGCAGGATGCAGCCGATCAATGATTCTCTCTTCATTGATGTTTCTCTCTCTCTCTCTCTCTCTCTCTCTCTCTCTTTCTCTCCCTCTCTCTCTTTCTCTCTCTCTCTTTCTCTCTCTCTTCCTTTCTCTATATTCAATAGAAATATATATATATGTTTTTTTAAACTACAGTAATCAGGGGAGGCTAGGGGACTGTCTAGGGCGGGGGGGGGAACAAATGGACACATATGTAATACCCTTTGTAATACTTTAAGCAATAAAATAAAAAAATAAAAATAAAAAAATAAACTACAGTAATCAAAACACAGTGTGCTACTGGCATAAAGACAGACCTATACAATGGAATAGAGAGTCCAGAAATAAATTCAAACATCCGTGGCCAATTGATTTCCAACAAGGCTACCAAGACCATCCAATGAGGAAGAACAGTTCCTTCAACACATGGTGCTGGACAACTGGGTAAGCACTTGCAGCAGAATGAAGGAGAACCCCTGCCTCACTCCACACATAAAAATTAGCTCACGGGGATCAAAGGTCTGAATGTAAGAACTAAAACTATAAAACATATAGCAAATCTTCATAGTCAATAGATTCTCAGATTTTATACCAAAGCAACAGCAACAAAATGAAAAATAGTAAAAGTGGACATCGTCAAAATTAAAAGCTTTTAAACATCAAAGGACATTAACAGGACTAAAAAAATCTTAGGGAATGAGAGAAAATGTCTGTAAATCATGTAGCTATCCAAAATATAGAAGGAACTCTTACAGGTCAACAACAAAAAGTCAAACAATCCATTGAAACATGGGCAATGCTTGAGTAGACATTGTTCCACTATATACGATGAAAAGATAAAAGATGCCCAATGCCATCGGTCATTAAGGAGATGCCACTTCATGTCCACTAGGAGAGTTTTCACCAGAAAGACAAAAACAAATGTTGGCAAAGATGTGCAGAAATCGGAACCCTGGCACCTTGCTGGTGGGAATAAGGTAAACACAGAATCACCATATGGCCCAAGAGAAATGGAAACACCTCTCCACATGAACTTGTACACATGATTCGTCATAGCCAAAAGGTGAAAACCACCCCAAAAAGTGAGTGAACGCATAAACAAAACTGTGGTAAGACACACGACGGAATATTATTCAGCCATTAAAACAGAACACAACACTCGTGCAGGCAACAGCTTGGACGCACCTCAACAACACTGTGCTAAGGGGAAGGAGACGCAAAAGCCAGTCGTGCTGTCTGGCTCCTGTTCCGTGGCACGGCCGGGACAGGCAAACCCACAGGGACAGACAGCAGGCCAGAGAAGGAGGCACAGGGAACAAATATGCCAGGAGCACAGGGTTCTTTAATGGGTGATAAAACCATTTGAAACTAGAAAGAACTGGTGTTTGCACAATATTGTGAACATACTAAATACCACTGAACAGTACATTTTAAAATAGTTAATTGTATGACATGTGAGTTTTGCCTCAATAAAAGAAAATGTGGTCAGACAATAGTTTACTGATTCATTCATACAAACTCTTAGCTTCCTACCACACACCAGGCGCTCTCGGGTGCACAGGCTATGGCGATGGACAATTTTCTGCTACGAATTTAAAAAGCCCACAAGGAACTAGACAGAGACAACCGGGGCTCTCTGAATTAGGGCAGTGATGGCGAACCTGACACGCGTGTCAGAGGTGACACCCGAACTCATTATTTTGGTTGATTTTTCTTTGTTAAATGGCATTTAAATATATAAAATAAGTATCAAAAATATAAGTCTTTGTTTTAGTATAGTTGCAAATATCAAAAAATGTCTATATGTGACACGGCACCAGAGTTAAGTTAGGGTTTTTCAAATGCTGACACGCCGAGCTCAGAAGGTTCGCCATCACTGAATTAGGTGTTCAGGGAAGACCTCCTAGAACAGCGGTTCTCAACCTGTGGGTCGCGACCCCTTTGGCGGTCGAACGACCCTTTCACAGGTGTCACCTAAGACCATCCTGCATATCAGATATTTACATTACGATTCATAACAGCAGCAACATGACAGTTATGAAGTAGCAACGAAAATAATTTTATGGTTGGGTCACAACATGAGGAACTGTATTTAAAGGGCCAGAAGGTTGAGAACCACTGTCCTAAAAAAAGTGACATCTAAGCAGATACCAGAATGGATTGAAGAATACTGTTCTGCTAAATAATGTACTAAAATATAAATTTATCACAAACCATCACACGTAAAAACTGCTTTTCTTAAAAAATGGGGGGCTACCTGCAGACATTCCTGTGTGCGCAAACATACAGCGACTGCTAGTTTCTAGACCTTTTGCTCTTCGTCACAAATCATTTCCTTACAGTCCAATGGCGTGCTTCTTCTACCCCCACGCAGGCCGGGCCTCCAGGCCGCCTTCATCCCCAGAAGGCCTGTCATTCCTGGCTCGTCTTCCCTTCTGGAAACTCAGGAGAGGAGGGAGGGAGAGGAATTCCCTCTTGCGATGTGTCAGGTCTCCCAGTCTCCCCTGTAACCCAGTCACCCTTCCGCCGCTGAGAACATGAGGTGCAGGGAGGAGAGTGACTTACTATCACGGGCAGGTCGGACGCAAACCCCGAGGCCCTCCGTGGAGTGAGCCTCACTGTCACCGAGCACATCTTAGGCCAAACTGAGAAACACGGGAAGCGGGCCTGTCCTTAGAAGCCTGTCACTGACCCCTCCCAAGACCTGAACACCCCTCGAGCCGGGGGTGGGGGGGGGGGCCTCCAGAATCACAGGCCCCATGCTGCCGCCCCCACCCAGCACCAGCCGTGTCAGAAAGAAACGTGCCCTCGTCCCTCCAGGAAGCTGACCCAGCTCAGGCATGTGCCTCTGGCAGGTGCACGGTGCACGCTCCCGCCGGGCAGACGGCACAGAGGTTCTGGCAGACGGCACACACCCTCTCCTCCCAAACCCAAGCACGCCACGGCCTGCCGACCGCGACCGCGCAGAGGGCTCCTGTGCCTTCAACGCGCGTCCCCATCAGCGACGCGTAGCTATTCTCATCTCCCAGGTGAATGGCAGGAACCTGACTGTCGGGGGCCCCAGTAGCTATTCTCATCTCCCAGGTGAATGGCAGGAACCTGACTGTCGGGGGCCCCAGTCGGCTCCGTCCAGAGTGGCCAGGCCTGGGGACATGTGACCACCAACGAGCCGCTGAGGAGACAGTCACTGAACACCGTCCTGATGAGTCAGGATGTGAGCGCAGGGAGGGGGTCGCCAGCACGTTAGTACCAGACGTCAGCAGCACCTGAGGGCGGTGGGAGTGGATTTTAAAGGGCGTTGAGTGCGATGTTGCTGCCACAGGAAAATAACTCTGAACAGAGGGAAGGAACGGGAGCGGCTGGGAAGTGTCCGCGCAGGCAGAACGGACTCTGGGGGAAGAATGGCCGCACAAAACGCCCGCGCTGGACCCGACCCCGCTCCGCAGCGCGCGCTCAGGAGGGAGCGAGAACGCCGGAACCAGAAAGCGACACTTACAGTCTGGAGTCTGAACAGAACCCAGAAGCGGACTTAATTCAGCGCCAACTGCCCGCCGAGCAGTGATGAGAACCTGAGCTCTGGGGTCCCACAGGCCTGGAGCTCTTCAGTTTCCTCATCTGTAAAATGGGACAATCTTCTCGCCACAGTCAGGCTGGCACCCAGGGCGGCCGCCAGACCCCTAGGCCTCACCGTGAGCTCGCTCCCCCACAGCCAGCTTGCTCATGCTCATCCTCCCAGAAACCACCTCCTAAGCCCTGGTCCCAGGCAACGGGCCCTGCCTCCCCCAGTGCCCACCCCCTCCCCCCGGCACCTGCCCCTGGTGCCAGCACCTCAGGACTCTCTGGCGCATCCTGGTACAGAAGCTCCTTGGAGACTGATCACAGAGCATCTTACTCGACTTTCCAGCTTTAGCAACTAGCACTGCTCCTGAGCAAATTCTCAAAACTGCGCTGATTAAATAACTCTCCACTGTCCTGGGTCTTAAGTGGAAGCCAAGCAGGCCCCGGGCGGATCTTGGGGCATGAAGAAGGCAGGGGACACTCTACTCGGGGTGACTAGTCCCTGCTCTGTCCTAACAGACCTGGGGGAGCCACTACCCCCTCCTGAGCCTCAGCTGCTGCCCTTATAAAATGAGGGAACTCGGTGAGAAAGTCGCAAGGGCCCCTAAGACTGACCCCTTGTTTACACTGCCAGACCTCCACACGCTGACTCCCCACATCCAGTCCTCCGTGGACATGAGCGAACACGGGCCGTTTCACGGTCTCCTCCTGACAAGCAGGGCTGGGGGGTGGGGGGGGGTGCCATCAGCCGTGCGGGCGGGGAAGCCGACGCAGAGGCAGAGGCAGAGGCCGCCCTCGCTGCTGGTGCTGAACAGAGGGCCGCCGCTGTGCCTCCCACCACGCCCACACCGCTGAAGCTGGGGTGGCCAGCCCCCTCGGGAGCCCAGGGGATGCCAGGGGACCCCCTGGGGAGCCCAGGGAAGCTAAGCATAAACACCATCTTACGGAGAACCTACCATACCCAAAATTCAGGGGGGAAAGTGTGTTTATGGTAGAAAAATCAGACATATCACTGAGTACGACATCACATTTGCATTAAATGTTAAGATGAAACACAGCCTGAGCCGTCTCGCGCGCCACGCCAAGCGCGCTCTCACGGGAAAGCCCTCTGCAACCAGAACACTTCATTTCCCCTGTAACCACGTTTCAAAGGCCGGGCCATTATTAATCCAAAAGGGACAGATCTAATTTCCAGAGTAAAGTTGTGACTCCTGGGTATGACTGAGCAAGGAAGGCTGGGGAGCGACTTTCCCTGCTCGTCCTGTCCTGGAGCCCCTAACGCAACGGACCAGGGCTCTCACTGCTTCCGGAAGGGTGCATGGGGTGGGCAGGCAGGGGTGGCAGCTGCGAGGCTCTGGCTCGCCCACTGCAGAGCCACACCACAGGGACCACTGGGTGGCCCTGTCCGGCCCCTCCTCTCGCAGGCCTGCGGGTTCTGGACACAAAGGCAGAGGGTCTAGACCTGGGGAGGGGAGAGGCCTACTGGGCGTTACCCTTCGGGAGCGGAGCTGGTCTTAAAGCCCTCAGCACAGTCATGCCGCTGGCACCCCCGCTTCACCATGCGGATGCCGCCGCTGCCCTAAAGATGTTTCATGCCACTTGGTTAATCCGTTTTGCTTTTCTCGCGGCTTACAGAATCCAAGTTTCCTATAAATATGTATTTAGGTTTTGCCACAGAATCAAGTGTTTAAATTGGAAAGGAAATCAGGATATCAAAACCACAAGTGTGGTATCTTTCTTGGTAGAATGGCATCATGAGAAGTTACCAAGTAACCTCCATTTAAAATAAATAAAATTTAAAAATATATTTTATAGCCGAAACCGGTTTGGCTCAGTGGATAGAGCGTCAGCCTGCGGACTGAAGGGTCCCAGGTTCGATTCCGGTCAGGGGCATGTACCTGGGTTGCGGGCACATCCCCAGTGGGAGATGTGCAGGAGGCAGCTGATCGATGTTTCTCTCTCATCGATGTTTCTAACTCTCTATCTCTCTCCCTTCCTCTCTGTAGAAAATCAATAAAATATATTTAAAAAATAAAAAAATAAAATAAAAATAAAAATAAAAATATATTTTATATATGGAGTCAAAATCACCATGGAACAAACTCTTAAAAAAAAAATCATGAAATGAAATTATAGGGCCCGATGTTTTATGTCTGGAGAACCAAAGGGACATGAGTGATTCGAGGTGGGTGAGAGGGAAGCAGGGAGGGGAGGCCCGGGGGAGGGAGGAGCTCTGTAACCCTGACCCACTATGCACACCGAGACCCCCTGCGCCCACCCCGACCCCCTGGCACACCGGAGACACCCTGCGCCCACCGGAGACCCCCTGCGCCCACCCCGACCCCCTGCGCACTCCGGAGACCCCCTGCGCCCACCCCGACCCCCTGCGCCCACCCCGACCCCCTGCGCACACCCCGACCCCCTGCGCACACCCTGACCCCCTGCGCACTCCGGAGACTCCTACCCCGGAGAGGGAGGAGGGACAGCCGCGTGCTCCACCCAGGGCGGCCTGCACAGGGCGGAGGCCTAACCGCCCAGCTCCGGTCACAAAGGGCCTGCAAGGGCCAGAGGATGCGCAGAAACATCACCCCTAGACACGCCATCACGGGGCGGCCAACACTGCACCCCTGGCCAGCAGCAGGGCAGCCAGCAGGCAGGTCGCATCTGACAAACACCAGGGGGACTTGGCAGGAGCTGGAGGCCCACTTCCGGCCTCCCGACCCCATGTCCGTCAGATGTCTTCTACACCGGAGTCCACACTGGCTCAACTTTCTTCCTGGGGTCTTCGCTCTGGCTGAGAGGCCGGTCCTGGCTCCTCCCCTCACTGGGTCCTGGCTCCTCCCCTCACTGGGTCCCGGCTTCTCCCCTCACTGGGTTTGGCTCCTCCCCTCACTGGGTCCCGGCTCCTCCCCTCACTGGGTCCCGGCTCCTCCCCTCACTGGGTTTGGCTCCTCCCCTCACTGGGTCCCGGCTCCTCCCCTCACTGGGTCCAGGCTCCTCCCCTCACTGGGTCCCGGCTCCTCCCCTCACTGGGTCCCGGCTCCTCCCCTCACTGGGTTTGGCTCCTCCCCTCACTGGGTCCCGGCTTCTCCCCTCACTGTGCACCAGCTGGGAAGCCCCAGACTTCCGCAGACCCTGCCTTTAAAGGCGGTCTGGTCTCTCCCTCACCCTGGCACTGTAACTAGAACATTATGGGAACTCGAGGCACATTAATTGAACATTAAATTAAATGGGAAAAAGACTCCCAAGTCCCAGCTAATGATCCACTTATCTAGAGGAATACAGAATTCAGTACAAGATGCCAACCTGATTTCTGCAGTTGACAGAAACCAGGAGTCACCTGCCCCAGTGACATCTCACCACCTGCCAGCCTCACCCCAAGGTACCTGCACAGGGAGACAAAATTTTCGGCCCCCAAAACAGGTTCTAATGCTGACTGATAAGAGCCTCACCTCCTCTTTCCTGGGCTGGTCAGTGCCCCACCACCCACCACGTCTAGGATGGTGCTGTGCACAACACAGTAAAGGCGCTCCAAAATGAGAGAGCCATTGTGTCTTTTTTAGTTAATTATGAATAATACTACACAAGCACAACTTTTCCTTTTCTCTTCTGTTTCCATGAGCTTCTTTGGACCCCAAGCCTGCTAACCTGCCACTGCACCACCCGCTCCCCTCTCTGCCCCTCCTGCCTGCGGGCGCCGGGCCCTCTCTCACGGCTTCATGCCTCCTGCTCAGAACAAGTCTCAGCACCATCTCCACACTTAGGCTTCGGCTGCCTCTCGCTGGTCACCTTCCAAATCCACTGGCCTCACCGCCTTCCCCACTCCACAGCCTTCTCCCAGTTTCTCTCTGCACCTTAAGTCAATACTATGACTCTCCTCCCCCTGCCCCCCAGATAATGTATCTCCCCCGGTGAGCACTCCCGGAAGCCCCCTAGGGGTCATGCATGATCCCTGGTCCACGCAGAGGGCCTTGGTCAGAGGATGTCCCCTGGGCTAAGGGAGTTCTTAAAGTGGCCACTGCAAGGAAACTCAGCGGTTGCATAATATGTGATAGGTTAGATCCCCGCTGCTTGGGAGAATCGGGTAAGAGGATGAGAACACAGAAATGGGCAAATTTAACGCAATTTCCTTTGTGTGCTTGAGCTGGCGCAGGCTTGCAACACCACAGTGGCAGTTTTGTCTTTCTCCAAGTACAGATTTCACGTCATTTTTAAAAAGGACTTTACGGGAGTCAATCATTCTCACCCTTCAGCTCATTAGCATATCTATCCTGACAACACCCCAGAAAGGTCCCTCTCTGTTTGCAGAGTGAAAACTGGAAGGGACCTGCCAGGGGTGTTTACAGAATCAAAATCCCCAACACGGGAAAACAGCAGAAGCAAACAGATGTTTCAGGTGCAGGAGGCCCTTCTTCAAGCAGGAATCCTTTTTAACAGAACTGACCCCTGCTCTTGCCATCTTTCTGCAAAATGAATGGGTAGTGTCCAAGGAAAATAATGAGTCCCCATTCCCCTCATAGAAAAATTCACATGAACGTCTTAAAAAAAAAAAAAAAAGTCTGGCCTTCTCCCTGGCAGCTCCCCGCGCCCCTGGCTTCTGCATTGTGACAGCTGGGACCGATGGCGTCTGGGTGAGACTCCGCACATCTTACGCCTCGACCCGACCCGCAAGGCCTGTTGCTCGCAGGGATGCTGGCCTCCCGGCCGGTTTCTGTCCCCAGCACCTACTCGCAGGAGGGTTTCCAATCCGGGGTGACACTGCCCACTTATCAGACCGGCGAGGCTTATTTTGTTTGGGCCCAAAATGCTTTCGTCTTCCGACTCATTCCTAACATGCGCCTTGTCACAACGCGGCCCTGGGAGCAGCGGATGGCGGCCCGCCGGCCGGCCAGGCTCCTGCCCGGGATGGGCTCCCCACAGGCCGTTTCGGCGGAGATCTCAGCGCCCACCGATGGCGATGGCCTCCGGGTTTTGCAGACATAGGAAGGGACAGAAATCAACATTTCCCAAAGCTTCCCCGTGTGTGTTCCCAGCAAATGCGGCGGGGGGGGGGGGGGGGGGCTCCTCAGCTGTGTGCTGTGAATGTAAATTAAGAAGCAGCAACAACGCCACTCCATGCAGCCTCTGTGGACTCCACAAAAATAAATGAATAACCACGCACACGCGCACACACACACACCCCTATGCCGTTCGAAAACCGAGTCACAGCTTCACACGAAAAAGGTGCAATAAGATTGTCCCCTTCGGAGGTCCGTGATCTGAAGGCTCCTTAAATTTCCGGGCACGTCCACACGCTTCATTTCCATCTCGCTGCTGTTTCCCGGGAAGGGACGGGGTCCCGCACGGAACCCCCGCGACGGGGCTGAACAGGAGCGGCGTCCCCGGGCGGGCGACGGGCAAACGTGGCCGGGCGGCCGGCGCCCGCAGCGGGCACGCAGCCCGGGCCGGCCCCGCGCTCGGGGCGCCGCGCTGACCTTCCGCGGCCGGAGGGGAATGCGTGCATCTGCCCCCAACCGGGCCGCCCGCCCGCCGCCCGCCCGCCCGCAGCGCCGGCGTGAATCAGGCGCGCTCCTCTGCAGAGGAATGACTCAGGGTAAACTTTTAAATAATGGTCGGACGCCGCCGCAGCCTCGGCCACCGCTCGTGCGTGCGGGCAGCCCCGCGGCCCGGGTCCCGGCACCGCCGCGCCGCAGATGCTGCTCTCGCTGCCGCGGGGTCACGTTCGCGGGAGGCCCGGGCGCCCGTTTCCTGAAAAGCTGCGGAGCCCCGGCCCCGCGGCCCCGGCCCGGCCTCGGGCGCAAAGTTTCCCGAAGTTGAGGCGTCCGAGGGGCGGGCGGCCCGGCGGGGACCGGGCGAGGCGGCGCCGCACCGGGCACTCGCCGCCGGGCGCCGGGCCTGCGCCGCCCCGGCCCCGCGCCGCCGCCGAGGGCGCGGGATGGAGCCCGGGATGGAGCCGCCGGGCCGCCCGCCGCCGCCCGCCCTCCCGCCCGCCGCCGCCCCTTACCCCGAGGTCCGCCGCCGCTCGTGGCTCAGGGGCGCCGGGCGCGTCCTCCGCCGCGGTCCGCAGCGTCCTGCTCCCCGGGCAGCCCCATGTCGGGGGGCGGGGAAGGGCCGGCGGCCGCCGCCGCCGCCGGCTGGAAAGTCCCTGCTGGGCTGCAACCGGCTCGCGCACGCGGCGGCCGCGCCGCCCCGCGCTCCTCGCGCCCTCGCGCTCCCGCTCGCAGCACTTCCTCTCGCGCTGGAAATCCCCGCCGGCGCCCGCCGGAGCGCGCCCGCCCCGCCCCCGCCGCGCCCGCGCCCGCGCCCGCGCGCGTGGGAGCCGCAGGACCGCCGGCGCGGCCGCCCCACGCGCACGCGCGCACGCTCGCGCCCGGTTGCCAAGGCCCCCCCCCCGCCGGCCTTAGCAACGGCGCCGCCGCGCCGGCCCCCTCCCCCCTCGTCCCTCCCGCCGGCGCCCCGCCCCCTGGCCCCGCGCGCCCGCCCGCCCGGCGGCCCCCTTTCCGGGTCAAAAAGCCACGCAGGCCGCGCGGGGCCCGAAAGGTGCAGGTTTCCTCGCGGTCGAGAGCGATGGCGTCACCCGGTTCACCAGGGCAGCCGTGCTCCCTCACACTCACATCACACACAGACACACTCACGGGCACCCACACCCACAAACCCGCGCCTTCAACATGTATTCTCGGTCACACACACACACTCGTGCAAAGGCTCACCTACACATATCCAACATTTACACTGTCACACTGACACACTTGCTCAGTCACACTCCCTCTTACAGACGCGCAGGTACAGACTCGCTCACGTGCTCTCGCATTCCTACTCACACATGCATGCTCTGCAACACACGCACACACCCACACAGACACACCTGCTGCACCCACAGCCGCGTGCACACCAGCAGGCCATCTGGGCCAGGCCACTTCTTAGCCTGAGAGGTCTCAGCATGGGCTTGGCTGGAGTTCCCTTCCTTCCTCCCTGGCCCCTCCACACCCAGGAAGTTGGTTTTGGTCAAGTGTGAACAGGGTGGCCAGTGTGCCATCGGCTCCCAGAGTTCCCAGCTGGCCTGGACGCCCCTCCTTCTTTGACCCCAGGCCTTCTGGGGCCTGGGCAGCCTCCAGGGCCAGGGCCAGCCTTTTCTCCAGAGGCCTCAGCCCTCTGTTCCCTAACCAGTGGTCGGCAAACTGCGGCTCGTGAGCCACATGCGGCTCTTTGGCCCCTTGAGTGTGGCTCTTCCACAAAATACCGACTTCTGCGCATGGGCCACAGAGTTTCAATCGCACTGAACGTGCGCGCCCGCACGTGGTATTTTGTGGAGGAGCCACACTCAGGGGTCCAGGGAGCCGCAGTTTGCCGACCACTGCCCTAAGCCATCCAGGGCCCCTCAACGTCCTCCAAGATTACCCCGCCCCGCTGGGCCTGCAAGCCCTGAGCAATGGAGGCCTGTCTCTGGGAGTTCACAAGTCCACGCTGAGGAGGCAAAAATGGACTTGTCATTTTTCTCTTCTCAACAAGACTTTGTACAAAGATTCCTGGACCAAACACACAACATAATATAGACGATGGATTAGAGCACTGTACACCTGAACCCTATATAATTTAATGAGCCAAGGTCACCCCAATCAATTCTATAAAAAATAAAGAAGTTTCCTGGAGTGTGGCCAGCTTAGGCCAGTCCTCCTTGTATCTCTCAGTGACTCATGGGACTGGAGGCAGGAAGTCCAGCACCTCCTCCCGCGGCCTCCCCATGGGATGTCCCAGAACTCTGAACAGTCTGACCAGGCTGATGGGACTCCAACATCCCAACAGGTGCAGCCACAGCAGTGGGGCCTTGCTACCCAGACTCAGCCAGGCCCCAGTGGCGCCCCCGCTCAGGCCACTAACCAAGCACAGCTCTTTGAATTCAGCCCAGAGAACCAGAGGTGGCTGCCATTCACAAAGCAACCATGTCAGGGTGGCAGGCCAGTCCTCGCGCACAGGCCCCGAGCGCTGAGTTGAACCTGAGTCACCAGACTGGTTCCCCCTCCCCTCGCGGTGGGTTCCCCCCTAGAGCTTCAGGTGTCCCTTCCTGCCTGTCAGGAGTTGCAATGACACTGACCTCAAAGGATCATGGGACCGGACTGCATTCCCTTCCCCAGGCTCCGAGGCCTTGCACGTTTTCCCACTTCCTCCCAGGTCCCCAGGCCTTGAACACCGCCTGCCAGGTGCCCCCTCCCACCTACGGCCTCCCTATCATAGGGGACCTATTTAAGACTTGGCCAAAATCAGACTTTGCCAAAAATTTCCCAGGCTGCACTACATATGGTTCTTATAAAATAAGCAACTAGGTAGACATTTCAAAGACCTGCCAGAGGGGTTTTCTGAGACTCCTCCTCTTCTCCACCAAATCAATTAACAAGCAACATTCCGAATGCAGATGCAACCATCGTCGAGCCCTCTTCTGGCGAGACCTGCTCCTTCTCATCTCTCCCCTTCCTCCTCCTCCTCCTCCCCCCGCCCCCCGCCCCCCTCCCCGCAACTGTCTGAGCAGCTATGGACCCCTTGCTATGGGGGATTGGAGGTGAGCAGTACAAAGAGGTTTGCCCCAAACCCCGCAACTGCTTTGGAGGCCAGCCTTCTGCCCTCTGCAGTTATAGCTGCTGAGCAGCAGTGATGGACAGCAAGGAGAACCAATCACAGCTCTCTCCTCGATGCATTTCAAAGGCGGAACTCTGTGTTCCCTATGGCAACGTGGAACAACAAGCTGACACCATTTCTGGACAAAGGCCTGTCTCCCAGGAATGTGTGTAGCATTACATGTTTGCTACACGTCGGGAGATGTGCACACAGAAATCAGAGGGACTCACATCCATGTAAGACTCAGAACGAAGAAACATCCGCTGCACAGTGTGAGGGAGCTTCAGGCCCTCAGTGACACCTCCCCCCCAAGACCTCGCCCCAGGGGTCCAACTTGGGCTGAAACGTGCTGGCAACTTCTCCCACTAAGACATGTTAAATATGCGTCAGGAGGGACTCGCACACATGGCAAAACAGTTACTAGATGTTCAGACAAGAGGATTCCGAACTTTGCATCGCAGGGAGCGGCGTTCTTTCTGCCCAGGCTGTGCGGGGGGCCCCCTGTGCTCATGCCCTGTTATTCACGTGAAGCATGTGAAAGGAGCTATGACTGAGAAAGTCAGCTCCCACTAGAACCCCCACACTCGGGCATGCAAGGCCTTTTGAGAAAGCCGAGGCTGGTGGTGGGTGGGCTGGGTCTGTGAGCAGTTCCCGGGGACAGCAGATGGGGGAGTTTCTTTTTCTTTTTTCTTTTTTTTTTTTCTTTTTTTGCGGGGCAGGGTGCCGGGGACGGGAGTTTCCAGTCTGGAGACCAAAAGGGGTCTGAGTAGGCCTGTAATGGTCAGACCTCCCCTGCTCTCCAGCCTGGGTGGTGAGGATGAAAAATGGTCAGATTCACAAATTCAGGTTGTCCCTACACCTGCGGTTCACCCATGGTTCTCAGACGGTCATCTCTGTGAGTGATCTGCAACGTAGGTGATGCTTCACAACTAGCCAAGTTTGAATTTCCCTCTTCTATTTCTCAGCATAAATGCAAATAGTGAGCTCACGTCACAGGAGGCTCTCACAGTGCTACGTGCCGATACTAATGGGACAGTCGTTAGGGCTTCTTTAAGTGAATAATTAGCAAGCTACTAAATAACCCTCCATCATTCTAATCAGAGTTTTCTGTCTGGTCAGGACCAAGAGGTCACGGTTTGATTCCTGGTCAGGGCACCTGCCCAGTTTGCAGGTTCAATCCCCAGTGGGGGCCGTGTAGGAGGCCGCCGATCAATGCTTCTCTCTTGTCATTGATGTTTCTCTCTCTCCCTTCCTCTCTCTGAAATCAATAAGAATACATTTAAAAGAGTTTGCTAAGCACCAGCTGTCCCGTACTTCCTAAAGTCTGGACGAAGGAGCCTGGGGCCGTGACGGAAGGGACAGGGCTGGAGGGGACCTCCACCTGGGCTCTCTGCGGACCCCTGCCTGGGCCCAGGCATCATGGGCGTGTTCCTGGGCCTCTGAGGCTGAGGTGCCCGGCTTCCCCGAGGTGCTGTGCTTCCCCTGTTCTGGGGTGTTAAGAGTCAGGCAGGCAGGGCTCCTGCCGAGTGAGGCTGCCAGGGTGGGCACCTGAAGCAGGTGGCGGCCCCAGTGGCCCTGTCACAGGAAGTGGCCTTTCCTCGCTTGCTGTTTCTTTTTGAGTATGAGGCAAACCAAAAAATTTCCCCGCAGATGGTTAAGGAACCAAAATCGGACACTGACTTCGGTGTGGGGATTTTGCCCTCCGCGTGGGGCACTTCATTCTGCAACTCCAAATGCAGAAACTGCCCGACAGGCCCCGAACACAGCCCTTCTGGGCAGCCACTTCCAGGTCACCCCCAGAAGGGACAAGGGGCGCTCCCTCCGGGGAAACAATTTGAATAGGCGTGGGCCTGTCTGAAGTTGTCCGGGGAGCTAGGACATGGGACCGGGGTGTTCCCTCCTGCTCTGACTCAGGTCGATGTGACATCTTGTTTCCCAAAAGAAAGCAAAAGGTATGCCTGGCCAGTGTGGCTCAGTGGTTGAGCATCGACCTATGAACCAGGAGGTCATGGTCAGGACACATGCCCAGGTTGCAGGCTTGATCCCCAGTGTAGGGCATGCAGGAGGCAGCCAATCAATGATTCTCTCTTATCATTGATGTTTCTCTCGCTCTCTCCCTCTCCCTTCTTCTCTGAAATCAATAAACATATATATTTAAAAGGTAGAAAAGGATGCAGGAAAAGTTCCCCATTTTTTCCAGAGCCTTGATTTCAGTTTTTCCTCCATTTTTAAGGATAAATAACATTGATTTTACACCAGGATCAGAAAAAAATAACATCCATTTATGGATCTTTGAAATAGTCATTCATTCATTCATACAGCCACATGTCCGCTAGGCAGTTGAGAAATCAGATCTACTCTGAGCCTATTCTGCTTGTAAATCCCCCAAAGCTGCCCCAGGCAGGGGTGGGGCTTGCAACTGCCCCTCCTGGGGCCCCCAGGAATTAATGCCCTTGAAGGTGTGCCCCCCCCACACACCTTCCTCCCCACTGTCACTCCACCTGCGTTGTGTAACTCCCTGGAAAGCCTGTGAAGACAGGCGCCTCGCACATCTGAAGGTATCTTCAGAATTGCGTTGTGGGGGTTTTGCCCAGAGCAAGGGTCCGGCTGCCACTGGGTTGTCAAAAGATCTGAAATGCTAATAATGCAATAAAAGCTCTGCCATTTGCCCAGAAAAACAAGACAGCCGAAACGTACACATCCAAATACCTTTTGCAGTTAGGCAAATCCCAGTAGCATCATTTAGCTACATGCATCTAAGCTAAGATCCTTTCAAAAGCTGGAATTTTCCCTAAGCCATTCCTTGCTACCCGCTACCACCAGGCCTTACTAGCATCTGCCTTTGCTCCTCACCACTCTGCCCAGCAGGGCCCCCATCCTTCCTGACACCCATGCCCTCACTACCCCCTACCATCCCCTTGTTCTCCTTACCACCCCCATACTGTCCCCCACATGCCTGCCATTCCCTGCCACTCACCCCATTCCTCCCCATCTTTCCTCCGCCGCCCATTCCCCCCCCCCATCCCCCATGCATATGAAGTGTGTCCCTCTCCCACCACTGCTCGGCCCCAGGCCCAGCTGTCAGGCCAAGGCTGAAGAGTGGGCAGCCTGGGAGGCCGGGAATGGACGCCAGCACCTCTAACTGCATCTGACCCCAGAGCTCAGACCCAGGGGCCAGCTCCTTCCTGGCCCTCCCCGCTCTCTGGGTCCCTGAGAAACTCCAGCTCCTCTTGCAGCCACACTCCCAGGGCAGGGACCTGCTGCCACCGCACACATTTCGGTTCTAGAGTTTCCATCGGAGAAGACAGACCTGTGACAGACCTCCTCCCCCCGCCCTCCCGGTGCAGGGGAACCACGGAGGCACCCCCTGTCCTGGGAGTCCCCTCCTGGATTCCACAGTAGGAGGGAGGTTAGGGGGCCGAAGGGCCTGCTGGACGGCCAGGATCAGGGTCTGGCTGAGGCCTGAGCTCCTGGTGCGCCAGGCACGCGCAGAGGCTCGGGTGGAAAGAGAATTGAGGCCAATGGGCTGAGCAGACACGCGCACACACAGTGACGGAGTGTCGGGGTGGCACGGAGGACCCGCGGTGTGGACTGTGCCCCAAGTCCTCAGGAAGCCCCTTGTCTGTGTTCCTCATGATGACAGGGAGGCGGACATTGTCTAAAACAGCATGCGATCTCCAGGATTGCACAACAAATGCGGCCAAAACTGAATGGCTGGCTCAGACAGCCACGTCATCTCATTACCTCTCAAGGTTTCTGCGGGCCAGGGTCCGGGGAGGGGCGGGCCGAGTAGGACTGTCTGGATGGGGAAAGAGGGACTTCCTCCTAGGTCTGGTCCTTGGCCCTCTGACCCTCTGCCATGCTCCTCACAGACCTCAGAGCCATCAACCAAGACTGTTCCCTGCACAGCCAGAGATCCCCACCCACACAGAGCCCTATGGCTCAATGGGGAGTGCTGGGGCTCCTGGGGGTCCTGGGGGCAAAAGGGAACCAGCCCTGAGGGTCACAGGGTCATCTTTCCAAGTTCCCAGGTCTTCAGAGCCAAGGAGCTCTGTCGGCAGGTTTGGGAATGCCGAGCTGCCCCTTGCAAAGCATTTTGGGGTCTCTTGGATAAAGATTTCAGTATTAAGCATTAAGATTTTGCGACGATTAAATTCTTGCCAGGCATGAGGAAAGAGCTGTAACTACATTTCAGTGTAGCATTTGAAAGGATTTAGTGATTTTCCATTAAATTTTTTTTTTTTTAAATGTCAAGGGTACAGATCTTTATTCGAGAACTCGGCCTATGGCAGGTTTCAGATTTAAAAAGACCCAGCCCAGAGATGGACTGTGAGACCCAGACCAGGGGCTGAAAATCTACAATGCAAACGTTATGAAGCTGTTACATCGTCAATTGGTTAAAAAAATCATCTCCGTGGAAAATTTTGTAAGCTTTCCATGCATAATCAACTAAAATGAACCCTGTAAGAGCTTGCTTTCTGAATAAAATGATCAAGCTCAGATCAAAGGCATTGCTGAGGGGTCCGATCCCATTACAGAAAGCCGAAATGAAGGCCCCGGGTTATGCTGTGGGAGGAGACTGGCCAGTTCTTGCTTCCTCCCTTCCTAGCCCGCCTCTGTCTCTCTCCCCCCCAACCCTGCCTCGCGGCCAAGAAAGCATGTAGAGGTGCAGTCTTCAATTTTATGGAGCCATGGGTTCATTGTAAATATTTATTAGCTATTTAGTAGGTACAATTAAATTTCTGGCTGAGCTTTGCATGGCTATTTCATTAGAATTCGCTAAGGCCCACTTTCAAGTCTAAGTGGGTACCATAGAGTAGAGCGGTGTAGACATTAAAGTGCAATGAGCCCGACCGGCGTGGCTCAGTGGTTGAACGTTGGCCTATGAACCTGGAGGTCACGGTTTGATTCCCGGATTGTGGGCTCGGTCCTCAGTGAGGAGGTAACCAATCAATGATTCTCTCTCATCATTGATGTTTCTCCCTCCCTCTCCCTTCCTCTCTGAAATCAATAAAAAGATATTTTTAAAAATAAAGTGCAAATGAAGAATTGGTGCTGATTACAGCAGGTGGGCAGCGACTTCCTGTCCGTGAGAAGCAAAGGGCCTGGTCTGAGAGCCAATATCCTGGCAGAGGCCCGTGTCCCGTGCCTTCCATGCCCTCTGCGTGTGGGCACCATCATCTCTCCCCAGCACAGTCAGAAAAACGGTGGGCTCCTTCCCCAGGAAGGAAGTGGGCAGGCAGGAGCCCCTCGGGGCTGCGCATCAACCCCAGCGCGCCCCGGCTGAGACCCGCCCAGAGAAGACCTCCGGCCAAAGGCACCAGACAGCACAGCAGGGCCCTCACCCTCTGCTCCTGCTCCTGCTCCTGCTCCAGAGCCACCGCTAACCCCACTCACCCACCCCCTACATATGTGCTTTCACCTGGTAAAAAGGGCCCTGGCCCGGAGATCCTGTTCCCGGGTGTCTCCCCCAGAGGAATGAACACACCTGTGCACGCGAACACCTGTACATGCGTGTTCATGGCTGCCTTGGTCATGCAGCCGCAGGTGGAAACCAGCCCGCTCTCCTTCATCCGCTCAGCGGAGAAACGCGGTGAGGGCTCTCCTACAACGAACACCACGTGGCAGTGAGGGAACCGAGCACTGGCCCCGCCACCGCGCGAGGACCCTGCAATCACCACATGCGTGGAGGCCCGCACGGGGACGCATTGCAGAGGGAAGCATTGCATTGCACGGGGACGCATTGCACGGGGACGCATTGCACGGGGACGCATTGCACGGGGACGCATTGCAGAGGGAAGCATTGCATTGCACGGGGACGCATTGCACGGGGACACATTGCACGGGGACGCATTGCAGAGGGAAGCATTGCATTGCACGGGGACGCATTGCAGAGGGAAGCATTGCATTGCACGGGGACGCATTGCACGGGGACGCATTGCACGGGGACGCATTGCAGAGGGAAGCATTGCATTGCACGGGGACGCATTGCACGGGGACACATTGCACGGGGACGCATTGCAGAGGGAAGCATTGCATTGCACGGGGACGCATTGCAGAGGGAAGCATTGCATTGCACGGGGACGCATTGCACGGGGACGCATTGCACGGGGACGCATTGCACGGGGACGCATTGCAGAGGGAAGCACTGCATTGCACGGGGACACATTGCATGGGGACGCACTGCTCGGGGGCGCATTGCAGAGGGAAGCATTGCATGGGGACACATTGCACGGGGACGCATTGCACGGGGACACATTGCATGGGGACGCACTGCTCGGGGGCGCATTGCATTGCACGGGGACACATTGCACAGGGGCACATTGCATTGCACGGGGGCGCACTGCTCGGGGGCGCATTGCATTGCACAGGGGCGCACTGCATTGCACAGGGGCGCACTGCTCGGGGGCACATTGCATTGCACGGGGGCGCACTGCTCGGGGGCACATTGCATTGCACAGGGGCGCACTGCTCGGGGGCACATTGCATTGCACAGGGGCGCACTGCTCGGGGGCACATTGCATTGCACGGGGGCGCACTGCTCGGGGGCACATTGCATTGCACAGGGGCGCACTGCACAGGGACGCCCCGCGGCCCGCAGTGCGAGTGCTCAGAACCACAAGCCCGGAGAGAGCACTGTGGTTGCTGGGCTGGAGGGCAGGACGGGGTGGCCACCAGCGGCGTGTGGTTTCTTCCGGGGTCAGGAGCTTGTTCTAAAGCTGGTTGTGGTGACGGTTGCACAACCGAGAGCGCGCCGGCCACCGCTGGACTGCACCCTGTAACGCGGCGGGCACGGACGGCACTCGGCTTCCGAAAGGCTTCCACGGCGGGCGAAGGGGACGCCTAGCTCCGGGGGGAACCCCAGCCCCTCCCGGCCGTGGGGCTCCCCTCGGGCTCCCGAGCGGGTGCGGGACTCAGCAGCCGCCCCAGGAGCCCCCGGGGTTCCCAGAGCAGCTCCTTGGTCCGCGGGGTTCCGGGCCAGGCCCCCCAGCCCGAGGTGGCGCCCTGCGCGCAGGCTCCCCCTGCTGGCCGCTCCGACACGGGTGGGTGGGGGCCTTGGGCCGCACTCGGACGTGGTAGGTAGGAATGCCTTCTCCCAGCTCCTAGAACGTTCTAGAAAGCCTTCCCCTCCCACAGGCAGAACACAGCGACGTCTGAGGTTTGGCAACAAATTAGAAGTGGCTTTTAAAAAAGAATGACACAAAATGAAATAAAATAATACATTACATTCAGTTAAAATAGAAAAGAAGTGGCTTTTAGGACAGCCTGGGGCCACGGAGGGCAGCCGCCCATCCAGTTTCCCAGGGCCCAAGCCCAGCACGTGCGCCTCAGGGGGCACTCTGATTGGCTGAGCCAATGGTCCCCTAGCCCATGATTGGCTGAGCCCTGCGCACGCGGCCCAGGCCTAGCCAATGCTGTGTGAGAGGCTGGCTGCGGGGATTCTGGGGGAGGTTCCTCAGGGGCGAAGGCGGCCTCCCTCGCAGATGGCAGATGGGGGCGGGGGGGCTGTGCCCGGGCCCCAGACTCACTGCAATGCGGACGCCCCACGGTGGCCTGGTCCGCCCGGAGCCGCCCTTCTTGGGGAAGGCCAGCGCTTCCCTTCTCCTCAAGCCCGTGGTCCCCGGCCTGCCCCGAGGGTCCGGGGCCACGCGGGGAGGTGTCTGACGTCAGCATAGGGGGGCGGGGGGCACGTTTCCAAGCTGGTTTCTGGCTCAGCCGCTGGGTTGTTTTCTCCTGGACACACTCCTTCCCCAGCCCGGACAGCTCCCGCCCAGCAGGCCTGCGCAGAGCGTGTGTCCATCCCGGGCCACGGTGCGCCCGGACACCTCCTCCCCGGAGGCCTGCGCAGAGCGTGTGTCCATCCCGGGCCACGGTGCGCCCGGACACCTCCTCCCAGCAGGCCTGCGCAGAGCGTGTGTCCATCCCGGGCCACGGTGCGCCCGGACACCTCCCGCCCAGCAGGCCTGCGCAGAGCGTGTGTCCATCCCAGGCCACGGTGCGCCCGGACACCTCCTCCCCGGAGGCCTGCGCAGAGCGTGTGCCCATCCCGGGCCACGGTGCGCCCGGACACCTTCTCCCCGGAGGCCTGCGCAGAGCGTGTGCCCATCCCGGGCCACGGTGCGCCTGCCCCAGGACCAGCCACTGCAGGGAAGACGGCACTGGCTGGTGGGCACGCCATTCACTTGGATTCCCCTTTGTGAACCTGATCCTTGATGCCAAGAAGAGAAGATGTCAGGACCCACCGACCCGCCGCTCAGAGGTTCTCCGCAGGGGTCTGAGCCCGGGCCACAGCCTCTCGGATGGTCCCTCGGGGAGGAGCTGCAGGGAGAAGGCCCGGATGCGCCTGCAGGCCGGGGCTCCCGTGAGGAGACTGCAGTCTGGCAGCCTCTGGCCTGTCCAGGACGGCAGGAGGCTGGGGGCGGGCTCCACCTCTGCCTCGGTTTCTCCATGGTCAGTGGACAGGTCCACAGGATTTCCACCTCCCTCCTATCTCAGATGGGCCATGATCCAGCGGTGATGGTGGCGGAGAAACCAAGGGCCACTACTCCCTCTTCTGGGGAATTCATTCATTCAGTCGTACATTCATTCATTCAGTTCCTACAGCTCCACCTCTGGGGCAGGGCAGGAGGGGTCTTTAGGCAGCGAACCCGAGATGGGCTGGGGCAAAAAGACACCAGGGGTCATGCGCTCAGGACACCGAAGGGCAACAGGGACCGTCCGCGGTCATCGCTAGCTGTGACGGGCTCAGGAGCAGATCTGAATCCTCTCCGCGGCTCCAGGCAGAGGCGGCTGAGGGAGGGTGGGCGTATGCTTGCTCCTGTGCAGGAGGGAACTCCAGGCAGAGTGAGGACCGAGGCAGCCGGGCGGAGCGGGCAGGGCGGTGAGCCACCGTAGGACAGCGATGCGGGGGGCTGAGCAGGGGCCAGAGCTCCAGCGCACAGGTGGGCTTGGGCTCTGTCACCCGTGGATTTAATGACCAGCTGGACATGCAGGAGGGAGAAGACGCAGTGCATGCTGGGGCCTCGAGGCTCTGGCTCAGGGGCCAGGGTGGGAGGTGCCAGGAGAGAGGGTCTGGGGGGAAAGGACTGTGCTGAGCTTGGACCTGTGCAGTGGGGAGACCCAAGAACGATGTGGGGGTGCAGGTGGTGGAGCTCAGGGGTGGGGGCCATGGGGGCGAGGACAGGGAACCCGCAGAGGAGGGCCCACGGGCCCCCGCCAGGTGTCCTTCCCAGCAGGAAGCAGGGTTGTGGCCGGAGACCTGCGTCCTCGGACCCTGAGCTCCCCCTCAATTGCCATGAGCCTGAGCATCTTGGAGGAGGAAGGAGCCGATCAGGGGAGCGGAAAGAAGGCCTCGGGCATGTACAGAGGACAGGCGTCGCTTACTGTGGGGTAATCGAACTAACTCAAACACCCTCTCCCCTGAGGGGCCGAAAGCCCCGATTTCCCAGTGGGGTCAACTGTAGCAAGAGTGGGGTTCAGGTGGCTTGGCAGACAGCTCCCAGGTTTCCTCAGAGGCCGCGTTGGTTCTGGCCGTTGGTTCCACCTCTGCCTCAGTTTCCCCATCATCAATCGTCACTATCAGAATTGCTTTCTCCCACAGTCTCACCCAGGGGGCAGCCCTAGCCCTGGAGCTTGAGGCCCCAGATGGGAAAATGAGGCCTCATTTTCACTCACTCATGCCCCAAGTTCCTGGTCCCCCAAACCCGCCGCCTCACCCAGCTCCCCACAGGACTTATAGGACTGAACCGCTGAGGGCTGTCATGAACGCTCAGTTTATAAAGATCTCATTTCTCTGAAAATGTCTCATGACGTTTTCTCTTAAATAATTAAAACTAAATGCCACCGATCAAAATAAATGAAAAGGCGTGTGAGGCTCTGTGGTGTCCTCGAGTGACTTCCGGGGGCCACGCACTCTTTCCCATGGGGTCCCCGGAGGCACGGGCCTGCAGGTCCCGAGATCTCAAAGTCCACTTCTCCTCCTCTCAGGCCGCTGTTGGGCACAGGGACACTGGCCACGTTCCAGACCTTTCCAATATACCGCTGTCCTGAAGACACGCAGGCCAAAAAGATCATGCGACATCAGATGTGACACCAATTGGCCAACCCCAAAATAAGGGTTTATCTGTATCCCGAGAACGCGACCTTATCTATACTTAGTTGTGGAATTCCACATGCCGGGCGCCGATGAGCTCATCACCCCCAAAAGCCAGAACTTGGAGCGCCCTCCAGACACTGGGCCTCCCAGTGGGTCCCTGCGTGGCCATTGCTCTCTCGTGACAAGAGTGGAGACGTCCTGTGGGGCGAGGCTGCCGTGACAGACAACAGGACGGAAGGCAGGCTGGGCAAACTGACCGATTCAGTGTCCTTCCCACGAGATCTGGGCCAGGTGTGCCTCCTCCCACTCACTCCACGGGCTGGTCCCGAACCTCCCTCGCAAGAGCCTCGTTTGCGCTCTGCGTGGGGAGGGGCTCGGCCTGGGTGCTGTTCAGCTACGTGGGTTGCTGTCCCACTGGGTGCCAGGCAGGGCGCCAGGCGGGCCTAGTGTTGGGCTTTTGGCGAATCTCACTGACCCAACGCTCCAGCTCTCCCCGCCGTCGGGCGGTGGAGGTGGCCTGGGGTTCCGTCCTCACCCCTGCGCTGTGGCCACTGCCTGGTCCCCGGTGTCAGCGGCCGGGTCTCGGCTCCCTGAGCTGGCAGGCGGCTCCCTGGGGCCCGTCCGTGGCTCCTGCAGCACATTTGCTGCGGCTGAAACGTGAAGGATTTTGTTGACCTTTAACTCTGTGGGGCGTTTTGTAGGAACAAACCTTGTCACCATCACCACCTTCTCTGGGTGTCCCTGCCCTGCACCCCGTCTTCTGCCCAGCCACGGCGGACAGTGCTGTGTCAGGCCCACGCCAGCCGAGGGTCGTCCAGCCCAGGCTCACGGGTTCCTCTGAAGAAGGAAGGCCGCAGCCTCACCCGCGGAAGGAGTGGTGTCATCACCCCCAGGGGCAGCCCGCGACCAGCTGGAGCTGAGTCTCTGGATGAGCACCCGCCCGCCCCCCCGCCATGGGCTGTCCTGAGGTGCAGGCGAGGTGATTTCCAGGCCCCCCACCCCCACCCGGGACTGAACGCCCAGTGTCCTCACTGCTGGCCGCCGGCCTGATGGCCAGGTGACCTGCCCGCGCCCAGCTCCTGCTCAGCCTCTGCTTCCGGGCACGTGGACGGGCCATGACCTCAGTGGACTCCAACTTCCTCGCCTGGAAAGGGGACCAGGAGACAGGCCACAGGGTGTGCCGGGAGGTTGGAGGCCGGAATGCAGAGCCTGGCCATGACCGTGAGGGACACGGGCAGAAACGCGAAAGGCCGATGGCGTCTTCCGCCATGGCTCCCGCGCGTGCCCCTCGTGGGCTGCTGGCAGCAGTGCTGGTGGTCGGCTGGTTATGATTTGTTGGTCCTGGGCTTGCCCAGCGCCCACCTCGCTCCCTGCTGCTTTCTGGTGAATTCAAACAAAGCCCAGAATGTTCTGCCAGTGCCTCGCAGCCACGGGACAAGGGACAGGCCGAGGCCCTGCCCCACCTGCTCTGAAACCACACAGAACCCCCAGCCGGAAAGAGCCGGGTGGCGGGGAAGCAGAGCAAGCGATGGGGGCCCCGCACGCAGACGCCCCTGCGGCGCTGGGGACAGGCTGAGGGGGCCGCACCGAGTGCTGCTCCCCTGGGACCAGCGCCTTCACGATGCTGCTGGGCGTCCCAGTCAATGGTGAACGCTGAGGCATTAACTCGTTAAGAAACGTGCGACACAGGTGACATCAAGAGCTGCCCCCACCCGGCCAGTGGGGCTCAGTGGTGGAGCGTCGACCTATGACCCAGGAGGCCAGGGTTCATTCCTGGTCGGGGCCCAGGCCCAGGTTGTGGGCTAGATCCCCAGTGTGGGGCGTGCAGGAGGCAGCCGACCCATGATTCTCTCTCACCATAGCTGTTTGCATCTCTCTCCCCCTCCCTTCCTCTCTGAATCAATAAAAAGATAGGGGACGGCTCCTCCTGCCTGCTGACAGCTGGGCCCGCATGGAGTGGCCGGTGGTGGCAGAGAGGGGACACACGTGGCCTCTCTTTGTTGCACTGATTCTGGGGTTAGGGCTGTCGCCTGGGCAGCCCCAAGTGTGGCCTCACGCAGACGGGCTGGGCCGGGACGCCAGCTCTGGGAGAATCCGCTGACGCGGGGCCAGGGGAGCAGGCCGGTTCTGCTGCAGGAGGAGAATCTGCAGGAAACATCTCCTCCAGGCCTCGCAGGGACACGGGCCCTGACGCAGGGAGGCGAGGTCTCTGGGGCCTGGAGGCTTTGGAGCTAAAGCTGCTGAAAATAGCTGGGGCCTTGCCCCCTGAACCCACTCCACCTGGCTGCCCGGCAGGTGTGAGACAGGAATAGGCCGCGACCCCAGCACAGGGCCTCCACCCTGTGGGGATGAGCCAGACAGCGGATGGCGGGCCAGAGCCGATCTGCAGGGCAATGAGGGGGGCAGGGGGGCCCGGGGGACGGGGGAGCAGGGGGCCGGGAGGGGGAGGGGGAGGGGGTTGGGGGAGCAAGCCCAGTACAAGGGGCAGGCCCTGCAGCGCCCTGGATTGGCTGGAGCAGGTCTCGGCCTCTGCGTGCGCTGTGTGGCGTGGCCTTTCCAGGTGCAGCCTCCTGGCCACGCTCTGGGCCCCGTGAGTCTGACCCCGCAGGGCGATGGGAACGGGGTGCTGCTGGGCCTGTCCCTGCGGCCGATAGCTCCAGGCCAGGGGCGGGAGCAGGGGAAGGTGGCCGTGAGCCAGGCCACGTGAGTGGGCGGGTGTGGGGTGAGCCCTGGGAAGTGACATGGTCCGCGGGCTAAAAAGGTCTGGTCACCAAAATACAGCAGTGGCATTGGCGGCGGGGTGGGGGGCTGGGCGCGCTCTTGGACGTCGATATCATGGATTCAAAATATCACAGCCCGTGAGGACACGCGGCCTGGCCGGACGGAGGCCACGCCCTGTGCCTTCCACTGCTTTCTATGAGCCGTGGGAGCGGCAGGCTCCTGGGCCCAGGTCCGAGCACCGCAGCACCCTACCTGGGACTGGGTGCTGCTGGGCAGCTGGGCTGTGGCTGAGCCAGGCAGTCACTGGGGGCGCAGGCTTGGGGGTGCAGAACCCCACGTGCCCCTGCAGAGCTGACGTGGGGTTGAGAGTGTGAGCACAGCCCAGCCTGTCCGAGGCTGCTGTCTGCTCCCCAATGTCAACATCCTGGGGCCACGGGGGGCCCTGCATCGGCGCAGCCCGCTGACCGCAGGCGGCAGGCAGGCCCACGCTCGGCCGTCCCCTCGCTCAGTCACCCCCTCGCTCGGCCAGCAGGGTGAGCGCTCCCCGGATGGCGCGGGACGGAGACAGGCTGGCCAGTGGAGGAGGGAGAGGACGTGGGGGAGAGGTGCACCCCCCGCCCTGGGACCCCCGCTCGCTCTGGCCAGACCTGGCATCATTACGGGGAGTGATATTTTCAACTCATGAGCTCCCCTCGCTCTGGCATCCTGACAGCCTGCCGGGCTGGTGCCAGCGGGCACCCTTGGCCCAGGGAGACCTCTGTCCCCACAGCCCACGCCTCTGCTCAGGCTGGAGAGCGCTGGCCTCGCAAACCCTCTGCACCTTGGTGGCCCTGCCCAAGGCCTTCTGGGGGACCCTGCGCTCCCCCGAACCCTGCGGGCCGAGGAATGGTCAAGAGCCCCTTCCCGCCGAAGCCGGTTTGGCTCAGTGGATACAGCGTCGGCCTGCGGACTGGGGGGTCCCGGGTTTGGTTCCGGTCGGGGGCGTGTGCCTGGGTTGCGGGCATATCCCCGGTGGGAGATGTGCAGGAGGCAGCTGATCAGTGTTTCTCTCTCATCGATGTTTCTGACTCTCTATCTCTCTCCCTTCCTCTCTGTAAAAAATCAATAAAATTAAATTAAAAAAAAAGAGCCCCTTCCCCAGGGACCCCGGCCCCAGGTCACTGTCACCTGAGCCCTCCTGCTGAGCACGGGAAGCCCTAATGGCTGTGGCGGGTGGAGCTGGCCCCTGCCCTGCGGTGGGTGCCCAGTAGCCTCGTGGGACCCCTGTTCTCCCTCTCTGTCCTGCCCAGGTCTCCTGGCCATCTCCCCACCCTTCACCCCCCCATGTCCCCCCATCCCCACCCACAGGATACAGGAGGGCATGGCAGGGCCGGCTCTGCCACCTCAGAGCCTTCTAATTAAAAACTGTGCCCCAGGCAGCCCGGGAATGGCCTCACTTCACCTCCCCTGGGGTATCTGAGAGTCAGCTCTGGGAATGGGGTGGGATGGGCATCTCTAACCAAAACCATGCTTGGCAGAGGGGCCCTGACCTGCCCCAGGGCTTCCTGAGCCAACCGGGAGGGGCCCCAGAGCTGCCCCCACCTGGACACAGACACGTGAGGTGACGCTCAAGGTGACCATTGCTCAGAGAAATGCAAATTAAAACCACAGCGAGGTATCACCTCACACCTGTTAGCATAGCTGCCATCAATAATCAACAAACAACAAGCGTGGGTGAGGATGTGGAGAAAAGGGAACCCTCATGCACCGTTGGTGGGAATCTAGATTGGTGTAGCCACGGTGGACAGCAGTATGGAGGGTCCTCAAAAAGGTAAAAATGCCCCATCCAGCTGGCTCAGCGGGTTATAGTGTCGTTCTGATATGCCAAGGTTGTGGGTTTGATCCCTGGTCAGGGCACATACAAGAAGCAACCAATGAACGCATACATCACTGGGACAACAAATCAAAGCTTCTCTCTCTCTAGAAAAATAATAACTTAAAAAGAAAAAAATTAAAAATGGAACTGTCTTATGACCCGGCGATTCCACTTCTGGGTACTTATCTGAAGAAACCCAGCACGCTGGTTTGGAAAGACACGTGTGCCCCCACCTTCATCACAGTGTTATTTACAATAGTCAAGCTATGGAAGCAACCCAAGCGCTCAACGATAGACAAGTGGATAAAGCACATACACACAATGGAACATGAGCCACAGAAAAGAACAAAATCTTACCATTTGTGACAGCGTGGAGGGGCCGGGAGGGTATACTAGGTCCTCGGTTACGTCAGAGATCCGAGCCTACGGTGCGACGTAACGCAATTTTCACCATAAGTCGGAACCCACCTACGTAAGCACCTACGTCACAGACGTAGCACAGACACAGCAGTCATGAAGTGAAACAGTAAAAAACAAGTTTAAAAGGAAGGTACAATTCCTGACCTTTACTTGTGGTAAATAATAAAAACATTAAGCACATATGTACATACCTCGAAATGATGGAACATTTTTTAAAAAAATAAATGGGAGATGGCGATGTAACCACAAAACGACGTACGTACATGGAGTCCGACGTAACCCAAGGGCTGCCTGTATTGTGCTAAGTGAAATAAGTCACACAGAGAAAGACAAATACCATATGATTTCGCTCATGTATGGGATCTAAAGAGCAAAACAAACAAAACAGACTCACAGATACAAAGAGTAAACTGATGGCTGCCAGATGGCAAGGATGTTGGAGGACTGGGTGAAAAAGGTGGAGGGATTAAGAAGTACAAATTGGTGGTTGCAAAATAGTCATGGGATGTAAAGTACAGCACAGGGAACACAGTCAATTATATTGTAACCAGAGGCCTGGTGCATGAATTTGTGCACCAGTGGGGTCCCTCGGCCTGGCCTGTGGGATTGGACCAAAACCAGCTCTCCGACATCCCCTGAGGGGTCCCAGATTGTGAGAGGGCGGTTCTCAGGTGACGCACCCGGGAATCAGGCTCCCTCCTCTCTGTTTCTGGGTGCATCACCTGAGAACCACAGCTGCCAAGTCACCGCAGCTTGGCAGCTCCTGCATTGAGCGTCTGCCCCCTGGTGGTCACTGTGCATCATAGCTACCGATCAGATGGTCAAACGGTCGGATAGTCGCTTAGGCTTTTATAGAGAGAGAGATGGAATGGCAAAAAAAAATAATTAAAAAGAAAAGAAAAAACCTTCTTCGTTGACATGATGAGTGGTTTCTGTCCTCTGTCTGGATCTTGGAGACACATCTAGTCTTTGACCCACACGCTTACCACTTGCATTGCCGTCCATCTACCCGTTCATCTTAGATGCCAGCTAGAGCCGCCCCTTCAACATCACCAACTCGCTTTCACATTTCTCAGAATGAAGATCTGCTTAGGAAAAATTCTCTCGGTTTTTGTTTATAGAAAATGTCTTTACTTGGCCTTCATTTTGAAGATTTTGCTGGATTAGAGTTCTTGTTTGACAGTTTTTAATTTCAGCATTTTGATGTCCCAAAGTTTTCTGTCCTCTATTGTTTCTGCTGTGAAGTCGGTTAATCGTGTCATTGTCCCTCTGTGTAACCTGTCTTTCTCTCACTTCCAAGATTTTCCAAGATGTTCCCATTCCCGTTGGCTCCCAGGGTTGGCTATGGTGATCCTAGGACTGGTTTCCATCGTTTCCATCTGGCTTCAGGCTCACTGAGGCTCTTGGATCTAGAGTTTACATGGCTCACACATTTGGGGTGGTTTCTGCCTTATCTCTTCAGAGGTGTGTCCTGTCCCTTTCTCCGTTTCCTCCTTCTGAGACCGTCACATGTGCGTGGCTGCTTCATGTGGTCCCACACGGCTCTGAGGCCCTGTTCATCCTTCCTCTTTGTTCTCTCCATTTTTTGGATTAATTTCTATTGCTCTATCTTGAAGTTCACCAATTCTTCTGCTACCTCTAATCTGCTATTCAAACCATCTAAACACACACACACACAATTTTCCATTTTAGTTTTCATACTGTTCAGCTCTAGAAATTCCATTTAACAACTTTTTAAAAAACCTCTTGAGCTTCCTTATCTGTTCACTCATTAAAATAATTATCCCTTAATTATTGATACATATTTATAATATGATTTGAAGTGATTGCTAAGTTCAGCATCATGGTCCACTTGGCGCCAATTTCTATGTTTTTTCCTGATTCTACATTTTTCTGCTTCTTTGCATGTTGATTAATTTTTGGTTGAAAATCAGGCATTGCAGGTAACACAGACATCGTAGTGATTCTGGATTCTGTTGTGTTCTCATGACGGTTACTTTGTTGTTATTGCTTTGGAGCGCAGGTAACTGGCCTGTATTCAAACTACAAATTCTGTCTCACCCCGCAGTTGCAGCAGCTGAACGTGCTCAGTCCCGTCAGCGTCCAGCAGCAGCTGGGGCGGGGTGTACTCCCCTCTGCCTGCATAGTTGGGCAGTCAGTCAAGGATTTCAGGAAAGTTTTTGTTTTTTTTAAATACATTTTATTGATTTTTTCACAGAGAGGAAGGGAGAGGGATAGAGAGCTAGAAACATCGATGAGAGAGAAACATCGATGAGCTGCCTCCTGCACAGCCCCCGCTGGGGACGGAGCCTGCAACCCAGGCATGTGCCCTGATCAGGAATTGAACTGTGACTTCGTGGCTCATGGGTCAAAGCTCAGCCCCTGAGCCACGCCAGCGGGGCGCGTTTCAGTAAGTCTGCAGTGAGGTTATTCTCCCTGTGGTTCCCTTGCTTCTCAAATTCCCTTTAAGTTCACAGCTTCTCTGTCAGCGTCAGGTTAGATAGTTGACCCTGAACAACAAGGGAGTAAGGGGCACTCACCCACCCCTCATGCAGTTGAAACTCCACATATAACTTTTTTGGGTCCTTTTGTCTTTTTAAATAATGTTTTTATTGATTTTTAGAGGGAGAGGGAGAGGGAGAAGGGAGAGAGATAGAAACACCAATGAGAGAGAAACATTGATCGGCTGCCTCCTGCACGCCCCCTACTGGTTTAAGCCCACAACCAAGCAAGTGCCCTGACCAGGAATCGAACCATGACCTCCTGGTTCATAGGTCGATGCTCAATGCTCAACCACTGAGCCGCACGTCCGGGCAGGCTGGCTCTTTTCAGTACATGCACTCACTGGACGGATGGAGACAGGAAGCCACGAGCTGAGTCCCGCGTGGGCGTGGTCACTCCGTCTCCGTGTCCGGCCGACCGGCCGGGGGGAAGTGGGGTCTGCTCACATGTGCTGCCCTGGCCGAGGACCTACTGAGCGCAGCCTGTTGGGGGGAGGCTTTGGCTACTGTGGCTCTAAAGTCACCCCAGGGCGCAGGAGCAGGACCAGGACCCGTGGGTCAGTGGATAGACCCTGCGCGGTTGGATTGGCCTCCGCTGTGGCCCGGTGAGCCCTGCAGAGCTGCGTGGGAAGGGGCTCAGTCCCGCGCCCCACGTGAGAGGCGTGACACCTGCCTGAGGCTGCAAGGCCGATCGCTCGGGTGAGCTGCCGTGTCCACAAGCGTCCTTCCCTCCAGCCTGCAGGACGGGGCTGGGCTGCGCCCTCCACAGGCCGTTCACCTGGGGACCCGTGACTTGGCTCCTCCAGCCCCGCCTGAGGTCAGCAAAGGCCAGGCCCCTCTCCCCCCACCCCCACCCCCACAGGAAAGCGCAGGGCTCCCTCTTATCTGTCACGTCATCTCCCCAGGTCACATGGCCTCTGAGCCCTGGACCTCAGTCCTTTTCTTCCTCGTGGCCTCAGCAGCCCTGGCAGGCGCCCAGGGGCACTCCGCACAGGAGGCTGGAGCGCCCCCCCCACCCCAGGCTCCCCACTGCGCGCACACAGAGGGACCCGTCCCAGACCCCCCACTGCGCACACACACAGAGGGACCCGTCCCAGACCCCCCAATGCGCGCACACAAAGAGGGACCCATCCCAGACCCCCCACTGCGCGCACACACAGAGGGACCCATCCCAGACCCCCCACTGAGCGCGCACACAGAGGGACCCGTCCCAGACCCCCCACTGCGCGCACACACAGAGGGACCCGTCCCAGACCCCCCACTGCGCGCACACAAAGAGGGACCCATCCCAGACCCCCCACTGAGCGCACACACAGAGGGACCCGTCCCAGACCCCCCACTGCGCGCACACAAAGAGGGACCCATCCCAGACCCCCCACTGCGCGCACACAAAGAGGGACCCGTCCCAGACCCCCCACTGAGCGCGCACACAGAGGGACCCGTCCCAGACCCCCCACTGAGCGCACACAAAGAGGGACCCGTCCCAGACCCCCCACTGCGCGCGCACACAGAGGGACCCGTCCCAGACCCCCCACTGCGCGCGCACACAGAGGGACCCGTCCCAGACCCCCCACTGCACACACACACAGAGGGACCCGTCCCAGACCCCCCACTGCGCGCACACAAAGAGGGACCCGTCCCAGACCCCCCACTGCACACACACACAGAGGGACCCGTCCCAGACCCCCCACTGCGCGCACACACAGAGGGACCCGTCCCAGACCCCCCACTGCGCGCACACAAAGAGGGACCCATCCCAGACCCCCCACTGCGCGCACACAAAGAGGGACCCGTCCCAGACCCCCCACTGCGCGCACACAGAGGGACCCGTCCCAGACCCCCCACTGCACACACACACAGAGGGACCCGTCCCAGACCCCCCACTGCGCGCACACACAGAGGGACCCGTCCCAGACCCCCCACTGCGCGCACACAAAGAGGGACCCATCCCAGACCCCCCACTGCGCGCACACAAAGAGGGACCCGTCCCAGACCCCCCACTGCGCGCGCACACAGAGGGACCCGTCCCAGACCCCCCACTGCGCGCACACAAAGAGGGACCCATCCCAGACCCCCCACTGCGCGCGCACACAGAGGGACCCGTCCCAGACCCCCCACTGCACACACACACAGAGGGACCCGTCCCAGACCCCCCACTGCGCGCACACAAAGAGGGACCCGTCCCAGACCCCCCACTGAGCGCGCACACAGAGGGACCCGTCCCAGACCCCCCACTGAGCGCGCACACAGAGGGACCCGTCCCAGACCCCCCACTGAGCGCACACACAGAGGGACCCGTCCCAGACCCCCCACTGCGCGCGCACACAGAGGGACCCATCCCAGACCCCCCACTGCGCGCACACACAGAGGGACCCGTCCCAGACGCCCCACTGCGCGCACACAGAGGGACCCGTCCCAGACCCCCCACTGCGCGCGCACACAGAGGGACCCGTCCCAGACCCCCCACTGCGCGCGCACACAGAGGGACCCGTCCCAGACCCCCCACTGCGCGCACACAGAGGGACCCGTCCCAGACCCCCCACTGCGCGCACACACAGAAGGACCCGTCCCAGACCCCCCACTGCGCGCACACACAGAGGGACCCGTCCCAGACCCCCAACTGCGCGCACACAAAGAGGGACCCGTCCCAGACCCCCCACTGCGCGCACACACAGAGGGACCCGTCCCAGACCCCCCACTGCGCGCACACAAAGAGGGACCCGTCCCAGACCCCCCACTGCGCACACACACAGAGGGACCCGTCCCAGGCCCCCAATGCGCACACACACAGAGGGACCCGTCCCAGACCCCCCACTGCGCGCACACACAGAGGGACCCGTCCCAGACCCCCCACTGCGCGCACACAAAGAGGGACCCGTCCCAGACCCCCAACTGCGCGCACACAAAGAGGGACCCGTCCCAGACCCCCAACTGCGTGCACACAAAGAGGGACCCGTCCCAGACCCCCCACTGCGCGCACACAAAGAGGGACCCATCCCAGACCCCCCACTGAGCGCGCACACAGAGGGACCCGTCCCAGACCCCCCACTGCGCGCACACAAAGAGGGACCCGTCCCAGACCCCCCACTGAGCGCGCACACAGAGGGACCCGTCCCAGACCCCCCACTGCGCGCACACACAGAGGGACCCGTCCCAGACCCCCCACTGCGCGCACACAGAGGGACCCGTCCCAGACCCCCCACTGCACGCACACAAAGAGGGACCCGTCCCAGACCCCCCACTGCGCGCACACAGAGGGACCCGTCCCAGACCCCCCACTGCGCGCACACAGAGGGACCCGTCCCAGACCCCCCACTGCACGCACACAAAGAGGGACCCGTCCCAGACCCCCCACTGCGCGCACACAGAGGGACCCATCCCAGACCCCCCACTGCGCGCGCACACAGAGGGACCCGTCCCAGACCCCCCACTGCACGCACACAAAGAGGGACCCGTCCCAGACCCCCCACTGCGCGCACACACAGAGGGACCCATCCCAGACCCCCCACTGAGCGCACACACAGAGGGACCCGTCCCAGACCCCCCACTGAGCGCGCACACAGAGGGACCCGTCCCAGACCCCCCACTGCGCGCACACACAGAGGGACCCGTCCCAGACCCCCCACTGCGCGCACACACAGAGGGACCCGTCCCAGACCCCCCACTGCGCGCACACAGAGGGACCCGTCCCAGACCCCCCACTGCGCGCACACAAAGAGGGACCCGTCCCAGACCCCCCACTGCGCGCACACAGAGGGACCCGTCCCAGACCCCCCACTGCGCGCACACAAAGAGGGACCCGTCCCAGACCCCCCACTGCGCGCGCACACAGAGGGACCCGTCCCAGACCCCCCACTGCGCGCACACAAAGAGGGACCCGTCCCAGACCCCCCACTGCGCGCACACACAGAGGGACCCGTCCCAGACCCCCCACTGCGCGCACACACAGAGGGACCCGTCCCAGACCCCCCACTGCGCGCACACACAGAGGGACCCGTCCCAGACCCCCCGCTGCGCGCACACAGAGGGACCCGTCCCAGACCCCCCGCTGCGCGCACACAGAGGGACCCGTCCCAGACCCCCCGCTGCGCGCACACAGAGGGACCCGTCCCAGACCTCCCACTGCGCGCACACAGAGGGACCCGTCCCAGACCCCCCACTGCGCGCGCACACAGAGGGACCCGTCCCAGACCCCCCACTGCGCGCACACACAGAGGGACCCGTCCCAGACCCCCCACTGAGCGCGCACACAGAGGGACCCGTCCCAGACCCCCCACTGCGCGCACACACAGAGGGACCCGTCCCAGACCCCCCACTGCGCGCACACACAGAGGGACCCGTCCCAGGCCCCCCACTGCACACACAGAGGGACCCGTCCCAGACCCCCCACTGCGCGCACACACAGAGGGACCCGTCCCAGGCCCCCCACTGCACACACAGAGGGACCCGTCCCAGACCCCCCACTGAGCGCGCACACAGAGGGACCCGTCCCAGACCCCCCACTGCGCACGCACACAGAGGGACCCGTCCCAGACCCCCCACTGCGCGCACACACAGAGGGACCCGTCCCAGACCCCCCACTGCGCGCACACACAGAGGGACCCGTCCCAGACCCCCCACTGCACACACACAGAGGGACCCGTCCCAGACCCCCCACTGCGCGCACAGAGGGACCCGTCCCAGACCCCCCACTGCGCGCACAGAGGGACCCGTCCCAGACCCCCCACTGCGCGCACAGAGGGACCCGTCCCAGACCCCCCACTGCGCGCACAGAGGGACCCGATGTGTATGTTCAATGCCGTTAGGGCAACAAGGACGGGAGTCAGGTTTTGACTAGTTCTCTGACCAAAACTGCACTCATCTGAGAAGGGGCCCGAGACGGGTGCTGGGGGTGCTGCCGCAGGGCCCTCCCGTCACCCGAGGCGCTGGGCCGAGCCGTCCGCTCTGGGCCACCAGAGGCCTCTTGGGGCCACAGTCCAGCGTCCGGGCGAGGAAGCCTGGTCACGGCGGAAAGGGAAGACGCCGCCGACAGGCTAACACCCCTCCCTTCAGCATGGAGCCCTCAGTCCTTGCCAGCTGTCCGGCCCGGCACCTCAGTGTGACCCCAACCGTGAGGTCACTGCGCTCGAAAAGGTGGTGGTTCAGGGAGAGCTGAGCTAGAGGCAACACAGAGCCCTCCCGGCCCCACAGGGCACGTGTACATACTCAGCACCCCAGGGCCAAGGCGGGGGGGGGGGGGGGGGGCGGGGTACTGCTCTGATGGAGGGGGTGCAGAAAATTGTTGTTTCATATTTTATTACATCAATGGCTTGAAAATTTTTATTTAACTTCAGCAAATATTGGGAATAGAAAAATGAACTCTGCAGAATCGCACAAATAAATTTTCCCGATCTCCACTAACAAATGTTATCCTCCGAAGGCTAAGCAATGATCATGCTATGAACAGTCACCACAATCATGAGTACTGAGATAGAAAACAGGCGGAGACAGTCAAATATTCCTCACACAGCAGAGTACAGCTTCTTTTCTTTAAAATCCCCAGGCGGGCTTCATCACTTGAAAAGATATACAGCAATTTGACGATCGTGTCAAACTTAGCCTTGCACATCTTTTAAAATCCTGAAGTTTTTAGCAACTTACACTCGGCCGAGCTGGGCCTGTGCGGGCTGTCGGCTCCGGGAGGGGCCTGTGCACACTGGTGGCGGCGAGCACGGACGGGGCGTCGGCTCCGGAGGGGCCTGTGCACACCGGTGGCTGGGAGCACCGACAGGGCATCCGCTGAGCAGGCGGCTGTGCTTCAGCTGGTGAGGAAAGGCGGGCGCAGCGCAGGGGTGCCCGCTGCTGGGCCTCGCAGGCCTCGGCTTGAGGCAAAGCTGCACATGATTAAAAGCCGGAGTCTGGGCTTTAGGAGTGCCTGGGGGTGGGGGTAGGGGTGGGGCAGCCGGCAAGCAGACGGTGGGGTGGGGAGAAGTGGGAGCTCTGCCCTCTCCGAGGAAGGAGGGAACCACCTTCCCAACCTCCAGAACCCCTGGGCCCTGCAGTCTGCCCAGGCCGGTGCGGGGGAGCCAGCGCGGATCACTCTCAGCCTTGAGGCCCGAGACCCGCTGCCACCACCTGCTTCCTCCAGGACTGAGCGCGTACACCCCCAAGTGTCAGAAGACGCGGTCCTGATGGCGCCCAGCCGTGTGCACTGGCCCGGGCCTTCCAGTCCAGCGCGTCTCGGGCCGGGCTGCGCGGAGGGCGGTGAAGCGTGCCCTGGAGGGGAATGAGGGAACCGTGTTTGCGTGGACAGACATCCTCTGGGAAGACAACAGCGGAGGGAAAACGTCATGGTCCAGAGGCGTGGGCGTTATTCCCAGAACAGTGCAAGGCATCTGTAATTACATTTATTCCAGGGATGAAAAACTGGAATTTTATATTGTTGCATATTTTGAAATTTTTTGGGTAAGATAAGGGAACTATTAGGGGTTTCAAAGACCAACCTTTCGGCTCATGACGATAAAAGCCAAGTCCGCGTGTGAAGGGTGCATGAGCGGTTGATGGGGTCCAATGAGGCTCCACCACCGAGCAAGGAGCCCCAGCCCCTTCTCATTCGGAAACAAGAGGCCCGCGAGCGGAGCAGAGCCCAGCGGGACGGGTCTGGCTGGTGGGGAGGGAAGCTAGTGAAGCAGCCAAGGGCGCTCTCTGCTCTGGGCAGGTCGTTCTGCTTGGGCCGAGGGTGGTGCTACGCTCCATATGGAGCCGGTAAAAGGACAAGAAGCCTTCAGGACTCCCGAGGCGGACGGTGGAACCACCACTGAAATCGCTGCTCTCCGTCATCCTACAATGAACCTGAAACAAGACCTATACGCCTTTTTGGCCAAAGGGCCCAAACCATGAAGAACACAGTTGGTGGCAATGCCGTTACCTGCAAAGCAGAGGAAAGACCCTCTGGCACACGGTTCGGTGGCTTGAAAACGAACTCATCGATGGCGTAATGGTAATAACTTAAGAAAGTGTCATGTTTAGTTGTGGAATACAGGTTTAGAGCTATTTTATAAATTTGGGATTCAGATATGAATATAAATAAAATAATGCATAAAAACAGAACAAGAGCTTGAATCCTGGGTCCTAGGGTTCAGCAAGAGGAAGGCGGCTCCACCTCCTGTGCCCCGGCAGGTCCGGCCAGTGGGACGCACTGGTGGCTTATTTTTGGTGCACGGTTATACCAACAGTACATCTGATATTCAGAAAGACAAAAATAGGGGGGAGTAGGAATTTAAAGTGACAATGAGCACACTTACAGGCGCGTGATATTTGAGGAAACTTTATACACGCAGGAAACTGCTTACTTTGTCCTGCAGAGTCAAGTTGTAAACCAATTGTGTTTTCATACTCATGTTCTGATTAGAGGTTTGTGAGCATCAAAGGGTCTTACAGGTTAAAAACTATCAAAGCATTTCACGGGACTGGCGTCTGGGTGGCACACACAGCGAGCCCGCTCAGTGGTGCCGCCCGACCTCGGCTCCTGGCCGCGCTCACCAGTCCCGGAGGCGGCGGCTCCCTGGGTAAGAGCTACATTACAGAACTGATCACTGTTTCAAACCAGCCAGCACGACATTCAAGTAACAAGGTGTTTCAATGGAGAAGTGAGAAAAACTTTACCTAACACTTTACACAGCTACATAAAATTAAATAAAACAAACTTTTAATGCATATGTAATACAATTTATATCTTTTAGGATTTCTAAACTAAAACTATCATTTGTTTCAATGGTACTATATTTTGCACAATAACTTATACTTAGGAGAAATCTTCCACAAAAATAGATATAATTATGACATTCACATTGATACTCTTTAAGACAAGCTGAGGGAACACGGTCTGACCTCCCACCCCACGCACACCTGTGATGCACCGAAGTCTTGATATGTTTAAAAGGGTCTTCACATCGGTAAGACCAGTCACTCGCTGTCAGCAAGCGGTTTCTTGCATTTACATCATTGCAGAGACAGTGTAAGAACAGCGGAGCACACAGTGCTCTCTTAGGTGTGACACGGGCGGAAGCAGCCAGGCCAAGACGACGTCACTTCCTTCTGGCCAATGGAAACCACGGGCCCCTTTTCCTCGGAGACAGAGCCCATGTCAGCTGTGGTGCCGCGGGAAGACTAGTGCGGTGGTGCCGAAGCAGGTGAAGACCAAAGAGCACGTGGTGCTGAGCAAGCCGAGACCTGGTCCTGCCTCGCTGCAGGACGGGCACCGAGCTCCCTGCGGCCAGGGACCAGTTCCCAAGGAACACAGCCTGGGCCAAGGGGAGGACAACCTGCTGGCAGAGGGAGAGCCCCTGCAGGAGGCCCCTGCTGCCTCAGGAAGGAACGAGGCCGGGGAGGAAGGAGGCCGGGAAGAGGGAGATCAGGGAGGAAGGAGGCCAGGGAGGAGGGAGGCCAGGGAGGAGGGAGGCCAGGGAGGAAGGAGGCCAGGGAGGAGGGAGGCCGGGGAGGAAGGAGATCAGGGAGGAAGGAGGCCAGGGAGGAGGGAGGCCAGGGAGGAGGGAGGCCAGGGAGGAAGGAGGTTGGGAATGAAGGAAGCCGGGAGGAAGGAGACCATGAGAAGCAGCAAGGAGCCTAAAGCCCCTGCCCAGGCTGTGTCCCTTACTGCGATGTGCAAAAGTATGACCCCTCCCCATGGTCCCCTGCGCTTGCAATGACACAGCAGGCCTGCGATGCAGAGAAAACCAAGCGTGGGTGCTTCCTAGTGTTATCTCGCTCCCTGCCCAGGCAGGACCGTGGCTGGACTGCCCTCTGCCTCCCGACTGCGCTCACCTGCATGGATTCCCAGTGCAGGGACAGAGGCGGCGAGCTCAGAAAGTCCCATCTTACTGCCCCTTCCGAACGACCTTTGTCCAGGTTCCTTTAAACAAAAGGTCCAATTCCAAACAAGCTATGATTCTAGCTGACCCTCTTCCTAAAATCAGCTGACTTAAAAAAGGCAAGGTGCTTGCGTCAAAACACATCCAATTTTAATTGCATATTTCAAATTCTTAAGAATTGCTTCCGCGCCTTAAAGCCTCGCGCTTCTCTTTTTTGGTATCGAAAGCAGGAAAGTGTTCACCTGGCGGGAGGACCACAGGCAGCTCCTGCAGCGGCTCGGCCGCCAGGCTCCCCCAGCCCGCAGCAGCTCCGGGCGCAGGGCAGCAGCGACGCTGGGAGCCTCAGGACGCTCATTAGAAGTTTCACTTGCTCCCAGGCCAACCAGAGGCAGTGCACCCGCTGCGGCTGTGTGCTCTCCGTGGGCTCATCAGCACCGGCCACCTGCTCCCGCCTCGCTCTGTGCTACGCTGTGGGAGAGGGCGGGGCCGTGTGGCCTCATTGGGGCCTGAGGACCAAGGGGTGTGGAGTGACAGGGAGAAGCCAGGCTGCCCAGGATAAGGGGAGCAACGTGCACTTTTAGAAACCCTCCCGGCTACTCTGTTCCCGTGTGGACTGCGTGCCATCGAAGCCTGCCCCTTCAGGCCGGCGGCGGCTCTCACACCCGGTGGTGTCATCTTTGGCAAGCAATGGACGTGACAGAGCTACGACGCTGAAGCAGAAACGGGGCTGAGAATGCGCGGCCCGAGGAGAAGGCACCAAGTCCAAGTGTACAAGCACCAGTGCAGGGCACGGACCAAATCTCCTGGAGCTGTTTGGGGGGAGCCGGGAAAAGAGGGCGGCATCCATCCCGGGGCTGCAATGCTGAGAGCTGAAGGCAGAGGATGGACTCCACGTTCCTTTCAAGCTACGTGTCCAAAGAGAGCTGCTGCGAACCAGCTTCCTACCAGCCGGGAAGGCAGAAGGAGAGGTGAACGCCAACTAGATTCATCAGCCATCATTGCACCTGCTCCGGGGAACAGGATCGAATCGGGGCGTTTGGCACGATGAAGGGGACAGTGCAGTCTGCACACACGGTGACATCAGAAACATGATCTCAGGTGGGGGCCTCCGAACGGAACCGGAGACCCCCCAGAAGGCCAACAGGTCCAGTTGCTGAGAACGACATGATGCACAGAGGAGCGATCCAGGCCATGCAGGAAGAGGCGTGCCTTCCAGTCGGCCACCTGCTTGGAAGCTGCGGACGGATGGGGAGAGCTGCCATGGGGGGCCCGGAGCTCTGCCTGGGGAAGCGGCCCCAGGGCCAGGGCGCCGTGCAGCCACGAGACCCCAGCACGTAGACCGCGTGAGATGCACGGAGCTCTCCGGGAAGTGGCGCCAACATGGAGGAACGAGCAAAGAGTTAAGGCAGATGTAGCACAGGACCGGAAGTGTTGCTGTTTTTGGTAATAGCTGCTTGTCCACAGATGTGAGCAGATGGCTAGGTGAAGCCTTGTCATACCTGATGTCCGGGAACACAGACGCCCATACCACGTGCGGAAGCTGCCTGCGTTTCTCAGGAGGCAGATGCATATCTGACGTCAAGAACAGAAGCAGCCTGAGGAAAGGAGAACAAAAGAATCAGCCTGGCTGGCGTGGTTCAGTGGCTGAGTGTTGACCTTTGAACTAGGACAGTGGTCAGCAAACTCATTAGTTAGCAGAGCCAAATATCAACAGTACAACGATTGAAATTTCTTTTGAGAGCCAAATTTTTTAAACTTAAACTATATAGGTAAGTACATTGTTATTAACTTAACTAGGGTGCTCCTAAGGCTTAGGAAGAGCCACACTCAAGGGGCCAAAGAGCCGCATGTGGCTCGCGAGCCGCAGCTTGCCGACCACGGAACTAGGAGGTCACAGTTCAATTCCCAGTCAGGGCACATGCCCAGCTTGCGGGCTCCATCCCCAGTGAAGGGCGTGCAGGAGGCAGCCAGTTGATGATTCCCTCTCATCACTGATATTTCTATCCCTCTCTCCCTCTCCCTCTCTGAAATCAATAAAAAAATATTTTTTTTGAATAAAAGAAGAACAAAGAGCAGGAAACTATGCAAATGGCTTGTTCTGGTGTCCTGCAAGGAGAGAGGTGGACCTGCTGGCTGCCCCGTACACAGCGGGCACAGCAGATCTCCTGGGGCGGGCCCGGGAGGTGGCTGCACAGCGTGGCCCCTGCAGCCAGATGCCCGGCTCAGAGCCTGGCTCCGCCACTTTCCAACTGCCTCCTTGCAGGATACACGCAGGCACGGAGCCCGCCACACAGGACAAACAGAAGCCGGCCAGGGCAGCGAGCGCGTGCTCAGCGAGGGTAGCGGCTGGAGGCTGCCAGGCTCCTGCTGGGACAGGACACCTACGACCCTGCAGATGGCAGGACCCGCTTTCACCGCTGCCCCAGCATTTCTCCACTCTCCGCTCCGTTTTCAAGCCGGATGCCCACCTCAAACCTCCAACCTAAAGATCCCTTGTAGGCCCCACTCCCCTCATGGTGTCTTGTTGCCAGGAAACAACAGCTACACATCCAGAAGCTGCACGTGCACCCGTTTAGGGCGCTCAGGTCACGGGAGGGCTGGGCGTCCATCGCAAGCCTTCTCCAAGCGACAGAGCCCCACCGCCGTTCCAGCGCTTGCCCTGCCCTTTCTGACACGCCCAGCCCCGGGCCCACCGCTGGCTCCTCAGCGAACCCTGGATCTGAGCAGCCCAGACCCGGGGCTTCCCCACCTTCTCAGTCTGCAGGGCCAGTGCACGGAAGAAAGCTCTCTCTCTTGCAAACGCGCATGTCCTGTCCCCAGGAAGCGTCCTGAGTGGAGTCCAGGACCAGGAAACGAATGTGTGCTGCGGGGCAACCGGCACGGGACGAAATCACGGCCACAGATGGAGAGGCCTTCACGCCGCTCGGAGGCTGCTGTGAGCCAGGGCTGCACGACTGGCCGGGACCCTCGCATCGGCCACACTTCCTACAGGGCCTCTCAGTCTAACCAGCGGGCCAGGCAGCACGCGCTGCCCACACGCCCGGACACCGCCCCACTCGGGCGGGAGCCTCCGGCTGCTCCCCGCTTTCAGAGGAGAGCACAGCAGCAGGAAACAGGCAGCGCGGCATGCCCATGGCTGTGGGAGGCTCTGAGGAGAAAGTGACTTTCCTGGTAAAGCCCAGCCAATCGGGAAGTGACCGGTGCAGTGAACAACGCCAATGAGAAGTGATGGCGACGACCGGGCATCACTGCCTGACCACCACCCTGGCCATCCCGCCAACCACTCCAGAGCTGCCCCCGTGGACGCAGTGAGCCCCGCCCCGCGGCCGCGCAGGACGCACAGTGAGGCGGCGGCACCGCTCGGGGCTGCGCTCCACTCCACGCAGAGCTCTTCCCGTGCTTAGAGAGAAGCTGGGGGTGTGGGATCGTCTGTGGCAGGAAACCACAGTCAAATGAGGAATTTGTCCAGGGATTCAAATGTAAGGAACACCCAGGGACAAACACCTGAATGAACTCCACACACAGATCATGCCTGTACAGGCTAAAGCCAAGTTACTGGCTGATGAGACCAGGAACCTGGCCCTGGTGCGTGGGGACGTCAGCAGCGGGGCCAGCGGGAAGGGAGGCTCACCTCCTCCTCCTCCTCGGGGACCTTGAGAGCATTGTCCGGGGACTTGACGGGCTTCTGGCCGCTGGGCCCATTGGTCTCTTCCTTCCCATGCTCCGCCTCCCATTCTTGTAAAACTTCATCTATGTTGAAGCGGCGTCGATAATTTACGAAAAAGTTTTTCACTTGTACCACTGATTTGTTCCCAATCACATCCGAGATGGCCTGGAAGTCCCGGCCGTACTTCCTGATGGCTGGAGAGAACGCGTGTTTCAACACAGAGAACCGAGGAGAACCCCACGCTGAGGCCTTCCTGCATCCAGACGAGGGAACCCACAGGCTTCACCCCGGGCCTACCCATCCCAGACCAGAGGGGGTGGTCTAGCCACACCCAGACAGCTGACCCGAGGCCAGGGCGACCCTGCCAGCAGACGCCCCGTGAACACTGGCCACCCAGCAATGATTGTGGGTGTGGACACTCCGCCCCCATCCTCTAGGGTCCCAGGACTACAACACCCCGACCTTAAACCCCAACACTCAGTCTGCTAAAATGAACTTCTCACACCTGTACCACTTACACCTCCACTCTAGCTTCAATCTTGTGATGTGGCTGAAAGTGGCCCCCCGGAGTCTGCTTCCACGCGAGCAGTGCGCTGGGCATGGGGCGTGGGGGAGCTCACCAGTCTCTCCTGAAAGCTCTCTAGAAGAAGCCATACCTTGCACGGCGAGCAGCTGCTCCTCTGTGGTCCAGCGCGCGTTGCACTTCTGAATGACCTGGACACCCAAACGCGTCATGTCAGCACGCCCACCACCCACCCTTAGGAGCCACCCACCCTTTCCCAGGCCAGGCTCACGCCGGCTCGGCTTATGAAGCCATCACATCTTTCCCCAAGAGGGTGAGAGGTGCGCACTGGGGACAGAGCGCAGGGTGTGGCCTCTGTGATGACGCTGACAGTCCTACCTCAGGAAGTCGGTACAGCTCAATTCCACCGTCGAGTTTTTCTTTGAGAGCACTGTTGGTCTGTTTAATGTTCTGAATCTAAGAGAGAAAAAACTATTATCCTATGTAATAAAAGCCTAATATGCAAATTGACCAAACATTAGAATGATGGTTCACTATGACACACACTGACCACCAGGGGGCAGACACTCCAGGCGGTGCCCCCGATCGCCCTGCTGGTCACCCCACAGATCAGCCCTGATCACCGGCCAGGCCTAGGGACCCTACCTGTGCACGAATTTTGTGCACTGGGCCTCTAGTTTTAAAATAAAAAACTCTGAAGTAGGGTGTGGCGGACTAGTCCACAGGCAGCGGGCACAGTGGGGCCCTGCTCTGCTCAGCAGGCTCTGGGCTCTGCGCCCGCAGGAGAAAGTGGCAGGAGAGTGATCTGACATCAGTTAAGTGTCCAAGGCACGAGTCAGTGACACTAAAGAGAACCTGGACGGTGCTGGTGGCTCCATGGCTTGTGGGAGAAAGAGAAATGGTCACTGGTGCGGAGAAGGCAGTGCTAATAAACAGTCCTGAGGGTTCTTGCTCCCTCTCCCTTCCTCTCTCTGAAATCAATAAAAACACCTTTTAAAAAATATTTCCTTAATTGTTTAAGCTGCTGTTGGTCAGGTTTTCTGTCATTTCCAGGTGAACAGTTCCCTGACATACAACCAAACACGGGCCCCCAGATCACCTGCCACTGAGGCCGGTGCGCCTGGCAGGAGCGTGAGGCTGTGGGCGGCAGACACCTGTCTCCGCCTCAGCAAGTCAAACTCGAAGCCCGCTCTCTTCGACCATGTGAATGAGGAGCCACCTTTAAGGTAAAAAGCCCTGCTCTTCTCCTGTCTACCCCGCCACAGCACCAGCAGCACTGCGGAAGAGGGGTGCAGCCGCAGTGGGCAGGGAGTCCCGCAGAGGAAGGGCAGATGCACCCGGGAGCCCACAGCCTGATCGGGGCAAGCGCTTCCCATGCAAGCAGAGCTCCCAATGCCCCGAGCTGTGGCCCTTGGCTGGCGCCCCGGAAGGTGGGGCGGCCCTAAGCTGGCACCCCGGAAGGTGGGTGGCCCTCAGCTGGCACCCCGGAAGGTGGGTGGCCCTCAGCTGGCACCCCGGAAGGTGGGTGGCCCTCGGCTGGCGCCCCGGAAGGTGGGCAGCGTGGACTGTCCTCCTCTCTGAAAAGAGGCCTGGGAGGCTGAGTGGTTCTCCTGAGATTAGAGTGCAGCTGCGTCAGCAGCACACCAGGAGCCATGCCTCGGCCCGGGCCTGCTGTCCTGGGCTCGCTCCCTCCTGCACCACAAGGCAGGTGGGCCTCGGACCCCACTCTTCTCACCCCCGAAAGTGAGAGCCGACCTCCTATTAGACCTTCAAACAAGTCAAAGCAGCAAAAACTAAAGTAAACCCTCAGCCGACATCTGCCTTGATCTTGAATTCCGGACAGAGAGAGAGGAGGGCAGAAAGGGGAAGCGCAAAAAAGGCAACACTAGGCTACGCAGGTGAAGTTCAGCTGCCATGTCCCAGGCAAAATTAGATTCAGACAACAAACACGCTACTTCTCATGCCAGCATCCATGGTGAAAAGGGTTACATTTTTTTTTCTTTTTATTGATTTGCGAGAGGAAGAAAGAGTGAGGAGGCAGAAAAGGGTTAATTTAAAAAACAATGTCCTTTACAAGAACATCAAAACAGCGCTAAATATCTAGGAGTGACTCTAAGGAAGGGCAGATAAGACCTACACCCTGAAAACAACACAACAGAGAAGCCAGAGGCCGCGGTAAGCATGGGCTATTTCATGGGTCAGGTGGTGTTAATTCTCTACTTTGATCTATAAATTCAGTACAATCGCAATCAAGACTCTAGCAGAATTATTTTCCTGGAAATTGAGAAGATGATTCTAAATTTAAATGGAAAAGGGCCGTGAATGGCCAAGACAATCCTGGAGGACTTGTACTACAGACCCCTGCCTTACACTCTCCCTCCAGACAGTACTGCTGTGAAGGAGGACAGACAGACAAGGAGCGGACAGGACACCCGCACTGACCACCGGAAGCTGCAAGGACAACGAAGGCCCCTGCCCTGCAGCACACGCAGCACACGGCTCACTAGGAACCCGCACGCCACGCTGGCCTGCGCAGAGCAGCACACACAGGAGAACCTCCGGGCAGACTGACGTCCAAACTGTAAGAGGCTTGGACAGATACAGGCAGACAAAAGCAAGCAGCCCACCTTCTACCCCACACAGGGATGCACCCGGCATGGGTTAAAGACTTAAAGCTCAGACTTGAAACCGTAAACATTCTAGAAGAAAACATAGGCAGTAAAAACTCGGACATTTCTCGTAGCAATATTTTTTCTGCTATATCTCCTTAGGCAAGGGCAACAAAAAGAAACAAAAAGAAAAAATAAACACATGAGACCACGTCAAACTGAAGAGTTTTTGCACAGCACAGGAAACCATCAACAACATGAAAAGACAGCCCACTGAATGGGAGAACATATTTGCCAAGGATATATCTGATAAGGAGTTAATAGCCAAAATTTATAAAGAACTTTGAAAAAGGCAACTGCCTTATGACCCAGTGATTCCTCTTCTGGGAATTTATCCAAAGAAACCCAAAACACTAATTCAAAAGAATGTATGTATCTCTATGTCTACTGCAGCGTCATTTCCAACAGCCAAGATGTGGAAGCAACAAGTGTCCATCAGCAGGCGAGCAGCTAAAAAAGCAGTGGTACATGTGCACAACGGGATACTACTCTGCTGTAAAAAGAATTTTTTTTTAAAGAAATTTTTTACCCTTTGCGACAGCATGGATGGACCTGAAGAACATCACACTAAGCGAAATAAGTTGGTCAGAGAAAGACAAGTGCCACATGATTTCACTCAGACGTGGGATTTAAAGCGCAAACTGAACGAATAAGTAAAACAGACTCAGAGAGAGAGAGAAGGCTGACAGCTGGGGGAGTGAATGGTTGGGGAGGGAGACTGAGCAAAAAAGAAAAAAAAATAGAACTCATGGGCACGGACAACAGTGTGATGATTGAGGGGGTGAAAGGGGATGAGTGCAGGGATGAGGCATAGAGGGAATAAATGGTGATGTTTGAAAAAAATAACATAAAATGATAACATTTTTAAAATGTAAAAGGCAAAACAACACTAGGATCACATGCCGGAATATCTTCCTTACCTCAGGAAGGCTGTTAACAGACTCAAAGAGCACTAACCATAGAAGACAAGAGTGAGAAACTGGGCGACTTCAAGTTAAGAATTTCTGTGACTCAAAAGATACCATGCAGAGAGTGAAACGCCTTAAAACAGAAACGGACGATTTGTGCCCCCTCTTCCCGGGCCAGTTCGCAACGCCTTGGGACATTTCTGTTGGCACAGCGGGTGCGGGGCACTGCTAGCATCTGGTGGGTGAAGGCCAGAGACGCTGCCGGCACTCGCTCAGGCACAAGACAACTCCCCACAGAGGAGAACTACAGCCCACATCTCGGCAGTGGTGATCCGGGGGGAATCTCGCACTGCAGCCCACATCGCACCAGTGGTGATCCGGGGGAACCTCACACTGCAGCCCACATCGCACCAGTGGTGATCCGGGGGAACCTCGCACTGCAGCCCACATCTCGCTGCTTTCTGTGCATACCCCCTACCCCAGCAATTCCACAAGGATACACGCACAGTGCAAGGGTCACACAGAAGAATGTTCACGTCAGGATTATTTGTAATAGCCCCAAATGAGGAACCCAGACATTTACCCAGCAGTGAGAAAGAATGAGAACCACGGCTCTACACTACATGGATGCTCTCATGTTACATGAAAACCAGACATGCAAGAAACCACATCATGTCATCTATAGATATAAAAGCCTAATATGCAAATTGTCCCCTTGGGAGTTCGATTGCTCCCTATGACGTGCGCTGACCACCATAGTGCAGTGTGGAAAGAAGGAAGGCCCGACTGGCAGCCGGAAGGCCCCGATCGGCCCTGATCGCCGGCCATGCCTAGGGACCCTCCCCGTGCATGACTTTTGTGCACCAGGCCTCTAGTTTTTCTATAAAATCCAAAAGTGCATCGCAATCATTGGTGGTGTTGAAGTCAGAATCGTGGCCACGCGCTGGAGAAGGCGGGGTGAGCAAGAGGCACGAGTGGAGCAGGCGCTGCTGTGCTTGGGGTGACAGTCATCGGAGGGGACGCGAGTGGGGCTTCAGAAGCAACGGCCATTTCTTGGCCCAGAGAGAGGTTAGCTGGACGTCAGTGAGCACACACACACACAAGCATTTATATGCACACACTTGACATCGACTTCAAAGTGAATTCAAGAAAAGGCAGTGAGCCAGTACTAAGATCTTCCGCCCAACTCCTTAGGGCAAGTGCCCTTTGGAGGTGTGTGGGAGGAGAGCACCCGCGCGTGTGAACAGTGACTCCCCCCCCCCCCCAAGGCCTCGTCAGCTCCCCAGTTCGGGCGGGTACCTGGCGCTTGATGGAGACCAGCTCCATGTCCAGCTGGCGCAGCACCGTGGTGGCCGCGGTGGCGTTTGCAGACACGGCCTCCACGTCTTCTTGGGAGAGGAACATCCCTTTCGGAGGTTTCCTCTTGGCTCTGTTCTTGGCTTGGGTGCTATGCTTTTCTTTCTTGATCTGAGGGACTGTCTCAGCAGGGGGCACCTGCACAATACACAGATTTGGATGTATGTGACACCAAAAACCTTAAAATGCCAAATGGACAGTAAACGCGTATTTCCTCACCACGGCTCCACACAGTCCATGACAAGCACCAGGCTGCATCGTCCCCGCACCTCCCGTCCTAACAGGGCGGCAGGCAGAGACTTCGGCTGCTGGGCTCTGCCTGGACGCCTGGCAGAGGACCCACTCCCTGCCCACAGCTGCACCCTCACTCTCACTCGGAGGCTCTGATAGCAGCGCCTCAGCTCCCTGCAGTGACAGGGGGCACCTGCGCGCTGCGCTGCCCACAGAGGGTAGGAGCTGCTTGTCCGCACAGGCCCCACCGTACACAGGGAGGGAGGGATGGGGGGGAAGAGGGAGGGAGGGAGGGGAAGAGGGAGGGAGGGGGGGAGGGAGGGAGGTTGGTTGGTTCAGCATATGTATAAAGATCCATTTAAATTCTTTAAATCTTTATACAAGTTTAAAAATATACAAACTTCAATATGAAACTGTGACTTTTTACACATTTTTTGGGGGAATCACATTTAACTTTTAGAGCAATTGTGCCCTAAAAATCTCCTTCAAAAAATATAAGCTGTCATTGAACTGCACGGCTGCTGCTAATTTTTTAAGCGCTTTCTCTCTGAATCCAAAACCTGCAGAAATGAAGTACAGTGGAACCTTGGCCAGGAAAGGCAACGTCTCCCTGTTAACCCTTTTAAGAGCAAGAAGTGTATGTCTTTGCTGATAAACTGAGAATATCTTCACATTGTGAGACCAAGCTGAAGGCCATGCAGACTGGCAGCGGCAGTGAGTCCCGCAGCGGGAGTAGAGGCCCGCGGCCCCGCAGTGAGTCCCGCAGTGCTAGCAGAGGCCACAGCGCTATGCTGTTCAGCAAAGACCTCCGATGGGCAGCGTGTCTGTTTTAATAACACTTAGGCGTGTAAACTATGATTTAAGCATTTTTCTTTTTGACTCAGAAACTAAGCTATATAAATAAGAATTACAGAATTTAATATAAAATCAACCTTTTCTCTTCATTTAAAATGTTCCATTGAAGAACCTAATAGACAGTGCGACAAAACAAAGCTCACTATGCATTCCCAGTCCGATCTGATTTCTCAGACAGTCTTAACCGAACTAACCCCTAAAGCAATCTTGTTATTTGGGCTCATGTAAATTGCTGGCAGAGTGCCATTGGGAAAGAATGACTAGTTTCCCATTTGGTGATATAACCAGACCAAAGAAGCCTTAAAAACATATCTAGAACACTTTGACCCAACTGTCAACATCCAGAAATTAACTGTAATGGGGAAAATTAAGTGCACTAATACTTAGTTATGAAATCAGCATTGTTTATGACAGCAAAAAGCAGGGGCAGAACTGTAAAAACCCACGAGGATTAATTTCCTCCATTATGGACGCGCTGTATGATGGACTAACACACAGTTGTGAGGGGAAGCACAGGACTGGCTGGATGTCTGTGAGGAGGAGTCTCCGAAAGGTCGGGGCCTCTGGGGGCACTTGGCCCAAGGCGGCAGCCCCTGCCCTGACTTCTCCGCAAGTCCGATCCCCTGGGGTGTTTTGCTAGAATCTCTGTTTAGTCTTTTAAGACCCGGCCTTGTAGAAGCATGAGCTTTCTCAATCAGCCTGCCCTGCTGATTGTATCTAGAGGTTAATTTTAGTCCAAGCTGTTGTGACAATAAAAGCCAAGGCAGCAATAGCCAAGCAGTACCTTAGCCGCTCTTTCACAGAAACGTGTATTACAGTCATCATTCATCTGTCGCTCGGGGTCTGCCGGTCAGCCCCGGCACAGTTGTGTATACAAATGTATTTGACATAAACAGAGTAAATTTGAAAGGTTATAAAATTTATATGTAGATAAAGATCAAATTTATATATTTTAAAATAAATATTTACACAGAACTAAGTATATAGGCATATACTTAAAAACATTTTAAAAATATTTTAATTGATTTCAGAGAGGAAGGGAGAGGGAGAGAGAGAAACATCAATGATGAGAGAGAATCATTGATTGGCTGCCTCCTACACGCCCCCTACTGGGACCAGGCCTGCAACCTGGGCCTGTGCCCTTGACTGGACTCGAACCCAGGACACTTCAGTCCACAGGCCGATGCTCTATCCACTGAGCCAAACCGGCTAGGGCTACTTAAAAACATTTTTTAAAATTTTATTTGAGAGCGAGAGAAAGGGAGAGGGAGGGAAGGAGGGAGGGAGGAAGGGAGTGGGAGGGGGAGAGAGAGAGAGATCGATCGATTTATTGTTCCACTTATTTATACATGCATTGGTTGATTTCTGTATGTGCTCCAAGCAGGGATAAAATCTGCAACCTTGGTGGATAGGGACAACACTCTAACCAACTGAGCTACCCAGCGCCCACACACTCCTTACAGAGGAACGTGTGAATGGTGACTATGGTGTAAGTGGTTTCATTTTCTCCTTTTGGTTAGCTGTATTTCGTACTTTGTCCATAAGGAGCACATGGTACTGGTGTCATGTCAAGGTTAGGCCTGTCTAGACCCTTCTACTTTCCTGCCTGAAGCAGCGTTCAGACCTCAGAGCCTGTGAGACAGAGAACCTTCGAGTTTAAGAAACTGCAGGCTCTGCCTTCAGAACAACCCCCGTGATTGCCAGTGAAGGTCCTGCCCACAGTGGGGCCAGCACCGCAGCCTGAGGGCCCTGTGGCCGGCCTGCTGCAGGCAATGCTGGATTGTGGGGTTCCCCCAGAGCTGCGGAGCTGGGGTTTCCTCGGAGGGCCCACAGTGCTTTAGTCAATGTTATGAATGGACAAAACAATGCCAGACTGCGACCCCCATTTCAAAAGGCTAACTTCCCAACACCCCCCTATTCTTAGTGGACAGGTTATAAAAGTCGCCCACAATGGTGGGGTTTTGTGAGGCAGGCCCCTGAATCCAAGCACTAAAAACCTCCGGCATATGCCTTTCACGATGTGAGCGATTACACTTCACCGTGGGAGGCCCAGCTCGTGACCTGCGCTGTTGCTTCTGAGGAAGGAGAGGAGTGTGGGGAGAGGGCGTGACAGCGCGGGGGAGCCACGGGCCGAGGGGAGCTGCGCCCTGGCCTGGCCTCAGGAGCACCCCTCTCTGAGGCGCTGAGCCAGCGCGGGAAAGGTGGCAGCGAGGACTCCGCCAGACACACTGTCACTCGTCACTGCCATCTTTCCTTCAAGACTTCCTTGACTCATGCTTCCTGGCGAGCACAAGGCTAAGTTTGCCAAGGCCCGGTTATTATTGCTCAAAATGCCTAGCAGGACGCCCTGTGCCACAGAGCAATTACTGCCTCCGGAGAGTAAGAGAGGGGAAGGGGTGTCTGCTTGTGAACGAGCAGGAACATCTATTTGCCTAACGGGGAAAATACCTCCTTTTTGCTCTCCTTGTTCTGATCAATCTCAAGGTCAATGGGATTGTTTCCATTTGCTTCTTCCAGTTCATCCTCACTGAAAGACAAAAAAAGTGACTGAAAGGTTATTCGGTATTAATTACTTAATATACAAATACATTGATATGACATGAAATTAGTATGTTTTAAGACTCTGAGATAAAAACATTTTTACAATTCAAATAAAATACCAATCCCACAGTTCCTTTAGTCTAAATGATTAAAATCAACTATTGAAATGGGTTTCTAACTCCCAAACTGGCCTACAACCCTGTTGCTTTATATAAAGTATTTTTTCTCAACTGAAAATATGAAATGTAAGACACTGACTTTATTTCCCCATAATTATCTGGTGGAGAACTGGGACCTGACCGTTAGGCACAACCAAGAATGTTCACGCGTGCAGTGCCTCTGCACAGGGACCGCCTGCCGCCCGCGGCCCCGGGCGAGCACAGGGCGGGCTACGGGCGGGAGCAGCTGGGACTTAGAGTCAGTCCACCCCACCGAGGCCCTGGCTGCCCGTCCCTGCAGCCGCTATGTAAAGAGGACAGAGCTCGCCGGGAAGGTCACTAGGAAACTAGAAGACAAGGCCCAGCAGCCTGCCCACTAAGGCCAAGATGGCGCGGCCAGAGAGCTCGGGTTTCCAACAGCCACATCCCACTTGCATCCAGAGACCACGCCCCCTTTACCCCACTCCCCTCTCTATCCCCATCCTCCATGGCCCAAGGTGGCACAAGTTCTGGCTGAGGAAAGAGTGTGAAGGAAAGAAAGAGCCTGGGCTGAGGGTGCTCTGCCCCCGTCCCCGCCCTGGCACCACAGCAGGTCCCAGCAGAGACAAGCCGGGCCCCTGCCCTGGCGGGCGCCTCCTGCCTGCATCCTGGGGAGTGACGTGCCCGCCGGAGGTGGGAGCAACATACCACCTGGGGCGTCATTTCACACTCAGCACAAGTCCCAGCCTGTTTTGGTATTTAATGCTGCTTTCAGTGGGTAGACTGCATCTGTCTGCAGTAATAAACCGACCTTACACTCAGTGCACGAGACCTGACATATCACGGAAATAACGATGTCCACGCAAAGTTGCTGCCACGCTGAAGACACTCGGTAGGGAGGCTGGCCACCTCTCTCTGTCATGAGGAGTGCTGAGCAGACGCCGACATGCCCCCTGTGTGTGCTGGAGACCAAGCCACAGCAGGCGCCTTGAGGTCAGCGCGGGCGATGCTCAGCGTTGCACATGTCACCCGGGAGCCAGGCGGGCGAGCTCTCCCGGAGAGCTCAGCTCTCAACTCGTTCCCACGTGTTGTTCTCTCTCATTTGAAATCATAATACTCTTCTGAGATGGGGCCAAATTACCACTAGTTTACAAAAATAATGTATTACGCAAAATGTGGAAAACGTAATTTTAAAAAGCCGCCTATATTACCACCAGCCTCACCCAAAGACCACTGTGCTGTGTGCTGGCGCCTGGCCCTGAAGCGCCTTCCTTTGCAGCTGAGGGGCCGGGGCCAGGGCCTTCCAGCCGAACGAGGTGCCTACGCCCGCGTGGCCACTCCCCCTGCGCTGTGCCTACAGGGGCCGAGGACCTGAGGACAAGACGCATCCTTTCACTAAACTCGCTGTGAAACTCGCGTTCACTAAGAAACCATGAAATGCTTCTCTCTCACTCACGCGTGCAAAACAGTCAAAAGGGAAGAAGCACTGGCATCTAACACACCGAGCACAAGCACATGCCAAATGCATCTGTGCAAGCACGGCAGGTAAAGCTCCACCCAGAGCCCTGGCTGGTGTGGCTCCGTGGAGAGAGTGTGGGGTGAAAGGTCCCGGGTTCGATTCCAGTCAAGGGCACGTACCTTGGTTGCAGGCTCCTCCCAGGCCTGGGCCCTGGTCAGGGCGCCTGCAGGAGGCAACCAACATCGATGTTTCTCTCAGCCCCTCTCCCTTTCACTCTCTCTAAAAATCAATGGACAAATATCCTCGGGTGAGGAGTAACAAAAAAGGTTGATTTAAAAACTACGCCCAGGAAAGAACAGATCCCTGCTATTAAAGAAGATGCCCTGGCGCAGGCCCAGTGGCTCAGGTGGTTGGAGCGTCATCATCCTGATACACCAAGATTGTGGGTTCGATCCCTGGCCAGAGCACATACAAGAGTCCACCAATGAATGTATAAATAAGTGCAACAACCAATTGGTATTCCCCATCCCCTCTCTTTCTAAAATCAATTTTTTTTAAAAAAAAGCCGCCCTTAAGGGGCATGAAAGAATGTGTGGGGAAGCTTCCTGGCACGAGAGTGGCGAGAAAAGTGCTGCAGGAAATGCCACGGTGCGTGAGCACAGCGTCAGCAGCGAGGGAAGCATGTTGTGAGTCTGGTTCCAGCAGGAAGGCCCTGGGGGAACGCAGCCACGACTCGCGTGCATGTCCACCAGCTCACAGCGTTCTAGCGACTCCGAAGGTCCCCCGGGGGGGACAGCATCCAGGCGCCACTGACCTTTCCTCCCGCTCTCGCTTCTGCTTGCGAGCGTGGCGATCCATCACGCTGGTCTTAGTCCTCGTCTTCTTCCACGAGTAGTAAAATTTCACCAGACTCGCTATCGACTTGTCAGGAAGCTAAATGTAAGAAAGAGCTGACTTAGATTTAAAACTAACCTGTCAGAATCAAACGTGCTTAGATCCACTTATAGGGTCACGCTCACATCCTCAGAAATGTCATAAGTCACAGCCCCTCCACAACAAGGAGAATCATGAAAGGTTCTTCATACATTTTCAAATGACTAAGTGTGACTGTAAGCGAAACGGCAGTTTAAGATGAATCCGTTTCCACACACCTCAAGTTTCTAACATAACTTTTGGGGACCTTTAAAAAAGCTCATTTGAGCCCTAATGCAACGTAGTGGGAGCCCACCCAGCAGCACTCTAGAGTGTGAGAGATAAGCAGCCCTTCCCTGGGAGGCAGACCCCATGGCGCCATCTCCTCAGTAACCGCAAGAGCCTTCCCTAACCTTCCCTAAACCTTCCCTAGCCTTCCCTAACCTTCCCTAGACTTCCCTAACCTTCTCTAACCTTCCCTAGCCTTCCCTAACCTTCCCTAGCCTTCCCTAGCCTTCCCTAGCCTTCCCTAGACTTCCCTAACCTTCCCTAGCCTTCCCTAACCTTCCCTAGCCTTCCCTAACCTTCCCTAGCCTTCCCTAACCTTCCCTAGCCTTCCCTAACCTTCCCTAGACTTCCCTAACCTTCCCTAGACTTCCCTAAACTTCCCTAACCTTCCCTAACCTTCCCTAGACTTCCCTAACCTTCCTGGCTCGAACAAGGGGGGTGTCACGGCCCTCAGGCTGGGAAGTGCCAGGAAGTGCTCCCTACAGTAATCTGCAGCCTCGTGACCCCGCTCCCCCCTCCCAGGGGGAGCCTAAAGGGAGCTTTCCTGGAATGAGGCCTCCTGCCTCAGTGCTAGATACCCCTGCCCCCGGGTGCGCTTGGGTGGTGGTGGGTGGGGCCCTCAGGTCTCATCTACTTACCATCTGTTGGATTCTATGGAAAGTTTTCCCGTGGAAACTAAAGGCTTGCTCAAACAAGACTTTGTCTTCCACAGTCCACTCGTCGGGGAAGGGGGTAAAGTTGGGCAAATCAGCCAAGGATTTCTCAATGTTATGCTTGTGCCAAAAGAGCATCCCAAGAGCCTAGAAAAATAGCATCAGTGAGATTTTAGACCAAAGATGTGATCATCACGTTAAAATGGAGACGAGGCTGGCAAGAGTGCACACCTTCCCTCCCAGACAATGAACAGCCGCGTGGAGCCGCTCCTGCTGTCACTAACTCTTCACCCCACGAGCCCGCAATCAGCAGGCCCACCCCCCGCGCTGCTCAGGTTGGACTCGGAGGCCCTGCCTCGCCACAGAGCCAGGAAGCGGCTCTGGCACCTGTGCGCCTGGTCAGGCTGCCTCCCCAGAGCACGCCCTGCTGTTACTCCTCTGCCCAAGGGCCAGCACAGCCCGCTGGGGGCTCAGTCGGCTGCAGCGCCGTCCTGGCACCACAAGGTTACAGGTTCGATTCCTAGGACACAGACCCAGGTTGCGGGCTGGAGTACATATGGGAGGCACCCATCAATGTTTTTCTCTCTCCCTCTCTCTCTGAAATCAACAAAAACATATCCTCAGTTAAGGGTTGGGGGAAAATAACCCCGGCAAATAGGAATACATGAGAAACAGGAGAGGGAGCTCGGGACTTCCCTGAGGAGTGTCCTGCATCACAACTCTGAAGCGAAGACTATCATGCTTTTGAAGATCAGAATCCTTGAAAACCATACAAGGATATTTTGCAATCGATCACCCAATCATGTTTACACTCTCTAAACAGAATAAAAAATGGATGAGCTTTCTGGGTAACTCATGCAGTTCATGAGCAGGGTTAGAACAGGAGAAGCACACATTTCTTGCTTTGAAAGATTCTGGAACTACCTTATTATAGTTGCCTTTTTAACAGTTCTACCAGGATAGAATAATTACAAATAAGGCCAAGGCTGTAAACAAGAGTGCAATTCTAATTGGAGTCACTGGTATCTTCAGTCACTAGGGTAAGTGGAAAATGCTAGCACCGTACAGGCTGTAAAATCTAGATTGATGCCAGGAAAGCACTAACCCAGCTTAGCGTGCTCACTTTAAAAGCAGTGATTAGAAACTTTTAAAACAGCCTTTGAACAATTTTTAAATGAAAGCCTTAGCCAAATTTTACACCTGAAAGTGACTCAAAACAATTAACATTAAAACACGATAGGTTTAAGTGTGGCAGCCTGAGTCAGGAAACACCATCAACAGCCACAAAATGACAGCTCACATGGTCACGTAAGAAAGCATGTGCCCAGCGTCCCGCACCGCAGCCTCCTCTGCCCTGCGGCCCCGCGGGACTGACCGTCCACCGCCACCCACCTCGGGGCTTCTCGCACGCTGGCTCCCGGGCGGTGCGGGGGGGCCAGAGCCCCTCTGCTGAGGGGACACGGCTGCTCCCCCCACACACCTACTGGCTCGCTCCAAAGCCCATTTCTAACAACAAAAGAAACACGTCATTACCTGCTCCATGTTGTAGCCGTGCTTCTCCTTGGCGATGGCGATGTACTCGTCCACTGAAAAACAAGACAGGCGTGAACAGGGCCGCAGGCTCCGGCTGCACGCCCAGGACAGGCCGCGCGGGGCCTACAGGCAGAAGCCCCGCAGGACTCGCTGAAATATACTCAATATTAAAGCCCTTATCTCTGGATGGCAAAATTATGACTCTCTTTTCTAAACTTGGTTCTACTTATTTTCCATAAACAAGTATTTCTTTAGTACCTGAAAAATAATTATTTATAAATAAAAAAACATTAAATTGGGGTTTGTTTTTAGTAGCCAAGGCTACAGAACAAGCAACCTATCACTATAGTTTAAAAAACCTAAGAGATGAGTGATGTGAGCCAGTGTCTGGTATTTGCTTTCAGGCACTAAGAAAACTGACCCAAAGATGAACCTGCTTCCACCTTATATTTTCTAGTCTTTTCTCCAGAAAAATCAGGCACTACTCGTCTATAGCACTTCCTTATATTATCCATGTGTGACTTCTCTATATAAATTACAAAAATAACACAAGCTCAAAAACACCACTAAGCAGAACTGTATGCAACAGCGACATCCCCACGGCCCCTGACCCCTGTCCCGAGGCTCACTCGGTCCCCACGGCCGCTGACCCCCGTCCTAGAAGGTCAGTTAGTTTCCCGAGAGGACAACTCGAGGCTGGGGGCCAGGCCCCAAGAGCTGCGCTCGCCCGGCTGCAGGGAGCGCGCAGCCTGGCACTGCGCAGTCAGGCCACAGCCCTGGCTCCCGCTGCGGCAGAAATGAAATCAGTTTTGAAAAAATAATTCAGACTTCTTTAGTGTGCACCCTAACACCAGAGAAAATGTTTCTCCACTGGCAGAGGGAAAAGGCCAGCGTAACTCAAACCGTAACTACGCACGGTGCAGCTCGCTGCTACGGCAACTCGGAGCATCCACTCCCTTCCTTCACAGCCAAGTCCGCACAGACTGGCTGTCACTGCGCTCGCAGCAGGAAAACTCCAGGCACCGGAGACTCAGTGAACTAAACCAGCGGCCGCCAACCTTTCGGAACTCACGGCCCACCGGTTGGCGCCGCTGAACAAAATGACCTGAGTGCAGTCTTGGTGAGCACGCAGCAGGGACGGCACTTTTCTGCCTACATCCAGCTCTGCGAGCCACAACTGCCACACCACCGCCTCCCTGGGCCCAGCGTTCCCTGGGGCCTTGCCTCTAAGGGAAGGAGAGAACCCTACCACCCCAACGCCTCAGGCGCAGTCCCCGGGGCCTCGCCCCTAAGGGAAGGAGAGAACCCTACCACCCCAACGCCTCAGCCGCAGTCACAGTCACTGCGGGCAGGAGTGGAAGTTACCTTGTGAAAGAATTCTATCTGACACCCTCGGCAAAACACACTTGGTGCATTCTCTTCATTGTCCCCAGCTCCAAGAAAGATTAGCAAACAGCTGATGAGTGGGTGCTGGGAGCTGTGGCATGCAGGGTATGGGGGCTCCTTTCCCAGCAGGGCAGGGGCCGGGTTAGCCCTGGGGAGGAAGGCACAGGTGGAGCCGGCTCTGACTGACAGAAGAGGCCTGGGCAGGGGTGGACACTCAGCACTGCGAGTAAGGTGGAGGTCGCGTCCCTTAGCAGCTCCCCGGCCTCCCCAGCACATTCAGAATGAAGAGCGTCTGTACAAGCAGTGCTGCGGACTGGCCTTGCCTTCCTAGCCGCCCTGTCCTCAGCTCCTCCTCTACTCATCAGGCCCATGGCGACCACCACCGTTTCTGGCACCCTGACTCCCCACCTCCCTGACATGCCAGTAGCTGCTGGGAGGACATAATGAAAATGAAGTGTGAATTTTCAAAGCCTCCCTCGACTCCCTTAAGCAAAACTAAGCTTTCAGCCTAAGAAAATAAAATCCACTCACAAAGGATGACCAGATATGAAACAGGAAGGGAGTGAGGCCCTGAGGCAGGGGGTCATCAAGGAAGGTGTGATCAGGGCGAAGTCCATGAGGCTAAGGAGCCGCCAGGACATGTCCTGGGGCCTGGGCCTTTGCACCCAGTGCCCTGCCCTGTCCTGTCCTCCCCAGGGCGCAGGGGTCAGTACTGGGAGCCCCAGGAGCAGGAAGCAGCAGACTTGCCTTGTGCGACTTAGCTGAACCCTAGATTGTCTGTCAGAAGCAGAACTGCTCAGAGCTAAGTGCTCTCTGCTTCAGAAGCAGCCTGCCATTGCATAATGCAGTGTTTTTAAAACTTGAAAATTCCCATGGAAACCACCGAGGAAAATGGTCCAATCTTAAATGATGATGCATAAGACATACATCACTCTGATCATTTAAGGAATTACACAGACTGTACATATCCTTTGCTTTGACAAGTACTTAATGTTATAGAAAGCACAGGTGACTGAGTTATGTTTTGGGGGTAACATCACTTAAAGATAGTGTGCATATGTGTGTGATTCATCAAGAAAATTTACAAGAAACCAAGATGGCGGCATAGGTAAACACCGGAGATTGCTGCCTCGCACAACCACTTCAAAAATACAACTAAAAGACGGAACTGACATCATCCAGAACCACAGGAAGGCTGGCTGAGTGGAAATTCTACAACTAGAAGGAAAGAGAAAAGCATACCGAAACTCAGAGGAGGCGCAGTGCAGAAGAAAAATACTAAGGTGCGGAGGTGCATGCGGAGCGGGCTGGCGGCTGAGGGCGCAGTTGTCTGTTTCAATCAGGAGGGAGTCTCAGGCTCTGAGCTCCAGCTCCAGATGAGTCTCTGGGGACCCAGACTCAAACGGGAGAAGGGGACTGTCTGGCATCGGTCGGAACTCGAGGGCAGCTTTCTCTCTGAGGTACTTACAGCAATTGCTGGGACACTGAGAAGCAGAGCCTCTGAAGGCAGGACTGAGAGCAGCCATAACTGCTCGCTCTGCCCGCCCTGTTGATCCCCGGGGACCCGCCCCACCCAAGCCTTGCACGAAGGCATTTGCTGGATAGCCTCAGGCAGAGGCTAGATTAGCACCTCCCTAGAGATCCAGGACAGAAGTTCTCCCACTGCAGACACAGCTGATTCTCACAGCCAATTGCCCTGGAGGTCAACCCCCCCCACCCCCCCAGTGTTACCTACAACAATCAAGGCTTAACTACAACAAGACTGCACAAAGCCCACAAAGGGGTGCACCAAGAAAGCATAAAAAATGCGGAGACAAAGAAACAGGACACAAATGACAGAAATGGAGGAAAGCAAACTGCTGGATATAGAGTTCAAAACCACACTTTTAAGGTGTGTCAAGAACTGTCTAGAAGCCGCCGATAAATTTAGTAAGGTCCTCGAAAAGATTGGTGAGACCTCCGATAAATGTAGTGAGATCCTCAAGAAATCTAGTGAGACCCTTGATGTTGTGATAAAGGACCAACTAGAAATTAAGCATACACTGACTGAAATAAAGAATATTATACAGACTCCCAACAGCAGACCAGAGGATCGCAAGAATCAAGTCAAAGATTTGAAATACGAAGAAGCAAAAAACACCCAACCGGAAAAGCAAAATGAAAAAAGAATCCAAAAATACGAAGATAGTGTAAGGAGCCGCTAGGACAACTTCAAGCATACCAACATCCAAATTATAGGGGTGCCAGAAGAAGAGAGAGAGCAAGATATTGAAAACCTATTTGAAGAAATAATGACAGAAAACTTCCTCTACCTGGTGAAAGAAATAGACTTACAAGTCCAGGAAGCGCAGAGAACCCCAAACAAAAGGAATCCCAAGAGGACCACATCAAGACACATCATAATTAAAATGCCAAGAGCAAAAGACAAAGAGAGAATCTTAAAAGCAGCAAGAGAAAGAAACTAAGTTACCTACAAGGGAGTACCCATACAACTGTCAGCTGACTTCTCAACAGAAACTTTGCAGGCCAGAAGGGAGTGGCAAGAAATATTCAAAGTGATGAATGCCAAGAACCTACAACCAAGATTACTTTATCCAGCAAAGCTATCATTCAGAATTTAAGGTCAGATAAAGAGCTTCACACATAAGAAAAAGCTAAAGGAGTTCATCACCACCAAACCAGTATTATATGAAATGCTGAAAGGTATCCTTTAAGAAGAGGAAGAAGAAGAAAAAGGTAAAGATACAAATTATGAACAACATATACACATCTATCAACAAGTGAATCTAAAAATCAAGTGAATAAATAATCTGATGAACAGTATGAACTGGTGATTGTAATAGAATCAGGGACGTAGAAAGGGAATGGACTGACTATTCTTGGGGGGGGGGAGGGGTGTGGGGTGAGGGAAGAGATTGGACAATAATCGTGCACCTATGGATGAGGACAGTGGGTGGGGAGTGAGGGCGGAGGGTGGGGTGGGAACTGGGTGGAGGGAAGTTATGGTGGGGGAAAAAGAGTAACTAATGTAATAATCTGAACAATAAAGATTTAAAAAAAAAAGAAGAGGAAGAAGAAGAAAAAGGTAAAGATACAAATTATGAACAACAAATACACATCTATCAACAAGTGAATCTAAAAATCAAGTGAATAAATAATCTGATGAACAGAATGAGTCAGTGATTATAATAGAATCAGGGGCATAGAAAGGGAATGAACTGACTATTCTTGCGGGGGGAAAGGGGTGTGGGGGATGCGGGAAGAGACTGGACAAAAATTGTGCACCTATGAATGAGGACAGTGGGTGGGGAGTATGGGCGGAGGGTGGGGTGGGAACTGGGTGGAGGGGAGTTGTGGGGGCGGGGGGAAGCGGAACAAATGTAATAATCTGAACAATAAAGATTTAATTTTTTTAAAAAATAAAGAAAATTTACAATACAGCCAGTAATCCTCCTATATAATAAAAGGCTAATATGCAAGTTGACCCATCAGCAGAATGACCAGTCGCTATGACACGCACTGACCACCAGGGGACAGATGCTCAAAGCAGAAGCTGCCCCCTGGTGGTCAGTGCGCTCCCATGGGGGGAGCGCTGCTCAGCCAGAAACCAGGCTCATGACTGGCGAGTGCAGAGGCGGTGGTGGGAGCCTCTCCCACCTCCGCTGCAGGCGGGTGGTAAGGAGCGAGGTGTCCTGGACTGTGACAGCCCCTGACTGCAAGAGGGCGCAGGCCAGGAAACCCCCCCCCCCCCTCCCAGTGCACCAATCTCGTGCACCGGGCCTCTAGTATTGTAATAACTAGTATGGTGCCAGGCTAAAAACATCAGGAGACACTTTGTCAAGTAAGATTGTCTGACCGTTACGCTGTACACCTGAAACTAATGTAAAACAATAGTGAATGTAAACGGTAACTGAAAAATAACATTTTTAAAAAAGAAAATTCACAAACGCCCCATCAAGCATATACTGAGCTACCGTTACTACGTACAGAACGCGCCCCATCAAGCATATACTGAGCTACCGTTACTACGTACAGAACGCTCTACTGAGTAGCAGGACAGACTGCAGAACTGACTAACTGACTGACTTCCTTCAGTAGCTTGAAACAACACACAGGTAAAGGAAGAGAATACAGATTTCAAAATAACAGCACAGATGCAGATGGCAAGGGCATGCAGAGTGATCAGGAAATAATGATCATGACGATGATAATCAGGGGACGGCAGTTACCCTGAGTGATGACAGCAGCTGACATTGGTCATTCACTGTGCCAGCCACTGCGCTAAGCTCTGCACAGGATTCTCTCTCTGATTCTCTCCAGTACTTCAGCTACCACCTCATCCCCAAAGGCCCAGAGAAGGCAGGGGATTTGGAAACTCAGGGTCTGACTCGGGGCCTGGGCGCTGAACCTCTGTCCATGCCTCCCTCTCTCTGGAGGAACCGCCTCCACGGCGCAGAGAACAGATCAGGCCAGTCGGCCTGTGTGTCCCGCGTGAACGGGGTTAAGGAAATAGAGCTGTGGCTGGTGAAGGAAAAGGTGAGAATGGGAGGCCACAGGCACCTGCCAGCCTTGTGCTGGGCCTCATTTGCTTCTATATTTGTGTTTAATTCAGGGCTACATGTCCTTAGTACCATCAGTAAGAGTCTCTTTCAACTGCAAATGTAAGGAAGAATGCAGACGAAAACTGCCAGTCACCTAGCTCACCCGGCCCGGCCCTGGAAGCCAGAGTGGGAATCCTTGTGCCTGTGTATATCCGATGCAGAGCAGGAGCGGACACCATGAGGTGGGTGAGGACAAACTAGAGCTGTAGTGCAGCTTTTTAAATGGTTTATCGCTATAACATTGGCAGTAGCACTAGGTACAGAAAAGGAGGCATGGCATCAATGTCTCTCTTCAAGAATATAATAAATATCAGGGCATCTCCTTTTATTATTAAAACACAAAATGAGCAATCACTGTAACTCAGAATCCAAAGGCGCTTAAATCATGTAAGGAAAGCAATGATGCCACCTGGTGGGCATAACTATCACTACAGTTATCATTTCAATGAGACACTCCCCCACCCCATTCAGGGGAACAAGAGAACACAAGACACAAGACAAGACTCTGCCAGAGTCTAATACAATGAGCCTGTGCTCCCTAGTCAGCAATGAAATACACTTTCTCTGTTAAAATGCTGTTTCTTAATGTAGCTTTGCTAAAATCCCACTTTATAGAAAAAGCGCCCCCACCCTTCTGAACCCAGTAAATACGACACAACCCAGCCCAGTCCGTAAACACCTGGATCAGGTGGAAATGAGAACTGTGAGCGCCCTGCCCAGCCTCCCACATCCGCAGGCAGCTCAGCACCCGCTGCTGCTCTGCACCCCCGACCGCCCTCCCTCCAGGATCTGCGCGCATGACTGGTAAGCTCACCCCGCCTCTGCACCATTTTCCTTATCCGTATGAGAGCGGAGTATTATGACCTTAAAAGTGTCTTCCATGGCTAACACTGTATGAGCAATCTCTTGAGTTTTAACGTTAAAGAGTAAAGTCAGCGAGTGACACTCTCTCCTTGCGTCTCTCACATCAAGTCAGCTTACTCATGACTCAGACCCTTGCAGGCAACTGCAGGCTCAAAATAATTGTTTGTTCTCATATGTTTTGCTTTGTACAATATGAGCTAAGAACGGAGCCATGCTCAAACAAGGTCTGCATCTCCCTTTACTAAAGGCAACATTCCCCTGCATGAGGGGCGTGGGGGGCCTCAGCCGCACAGCTGAGCGCCTCCTGGGGAAGAGCCTGACCCTGGTCCGACTCGGCGCCGTCGGGAACCAGCAGGCTGCAGCACGGCTCTCCCCAACACCAGCGTGAGGCCAGGCCTCCTGCGCAGTCCCTCCGAGGCGGCAGGAGCAGAGACATACAAATGCAAGTGTTACAGAATAACTCCTTCCTACGTATTCGTGAGCGTCAGCTACAGGCGAGGGTGCAGTTTAGAACCCCAGCATTCGTTTAGCAAGAGAAACCCACCGAGGCTGGCGCGCTGCTGGAACTCTGCTCCAACTCCAGTTCCCAGCCCCGACCTCTGAGCCACCTCATCCACTTCTTCCAATCCCACTCTTGGGCTCCACCCTGCTGTGTATATTCGTGTGCATAGCTGTATATGTGTATACATGTGCGCGTGCACACACATGCATATATGCATTGTGGTGCACACATGTTACATACATGCACGCACACCTATGTGTTTGGTGCGTGCACATACATGATGCATCCATGCACCTTGCGCGTGTGCAGTTTTATGAAGTATGCCGTGCTGTAATAAGAAAGGCGCACATGGAAGGACACAGCTTGGTGAATTTTCAGAAAACACACACATCTAGCTCTAGGCGAGAGAGCCCAGTGCACTGCAGGTGGTTTGGGTCTGTTTTTCTAATGCTCACAGGGATAATGACGGGCAGTTTTGAGAATCAATGAGGTAGAGCAAACAGTAATGTGTAAAGAGCACGGGTTTGATAACATTCCCCATTTCCATGTGATAAACATCTTCTCAACAAGCACAACATGTTTTAAGGTTTTGGTGCTGAAAAGACTATGACAACAGCAAAACCATAAGCACAAGAATGTGGCTTGAGGCTTGTGAATTTGTGAATCTCAGCAAAAAAATGTCCTGTCGGTGACCAAAGAGGCTCTTTTTAAAAGCACCACTTTCAAGGCCGCCTCCTGCTGAGGGCTCCAGCAGGGGAAAGGAGGTGGTCAGAGGCGGCTTTGAAAGCCCGCACGCAGGACTCCTATGGCTTGTGTACAATCTTGCGTCACCGGGCAGTTGCCTTGACCCTACCTCTCCCACCGATGCAGGCGCTGGCCTCCCCTCACGCGGTCCACCCTCCATACGCGCACAGCAAGTGGGCCCTAAGGGAGAGGCCAGCAGCCACGGGAAGCCAGGCTATGGCCCGCACCTGGGGACCAGCACACGGTTCTGCCCACCACAGCCTTCACACAAGCCACGTGCCCTCTGTGGACCCGTTTCTTTAGCTGAGCTGCGGGTGGCATGGTGAGAACAGAGGGGCATACTGTTGGGAGGGCACCTTTCCCCTGGTAAATCCTACTGTTTTCAATGCTTCAGTCTTAGGGGGAAGGGGCTCTTCAGCCGTAAAGAAACCTGAGCTTTCAAAGCAGGCTGCAGAGGAAGAGGTTTTACAGCAACTAGTGTGTTTACATTTAGTTATTCTCCACTGATTCAGTCAGTCTTTCAGCCCTACTACGTGTGCCCAATGTTGCTTATACAGCCATGATGAAAACAGTCTCTGCTTTTGTAGAGCTCAGCGCCTGGCTGATGAATTACACAAACAATTCATTGCAACTGCCACACATGCAGAGAAAAAGAGCTATGAATGCACTTACCTGGGAAACCTGACCTGCAGAATCAAGGAAGGACTTTTGTTTCTACTGGACGGACACTGTCAGTTCCGCTCGCGCGTGTTATTTATGGTAGGAAAATGAAAGTATTTCAGTGACCAAGAATGGGGACATGGTTAAGCAAATCAAGCCACATGCTGGAATATATTTGGGATCAAAATCCAGTTTAATTTCAATCAGGAAAATTAAAGTTGAAAAACTATTCTATACAAATGATCCATATGTGCTTAAAAGCAGAGGGCCACGCGCCTAGCGGCAAGATGTGAAAGCAACACGTTAGCAGTGTTGTACCCACATGCTGAAGGGAAGGAATTCTAGGCTATTTAATAATAAAAACAAGCTCATGTGAATATGTAATTTCTTTTCTGAACCGTTTGAGAGACTCATATGTTATGGCCCTGTACTCGTCTTAAATACTCAGCATACAGTTACTGGTGTTAAATGCTCGGCATCTGTTTTCCAACAGTAGGTACATGTATCCTCTTAACCACAGAACAGGACACTTAACACTGAAACAACAATCTGTGTCTGTGCCCCAATCTGGCCAACTGCGCCAAAGTGTGCTTTATATGCTGAAGAACTCTTTTAATATTTTTATTTTTAAATATACTTTTATTGATTTCAGAGAGGGAGGGAGAGGGGCAGAGAGAGAGAGAGAAGCATCAATGATGAGAAAGAATCATCGATCGGCTGCCTCCTGCACGCCCCTATTGAGGATCGAGCCCACCGAGCCAAACCGGCCAAGACTATGCTGAAGAATTTTAAAGTAAGTCCAGGTACTTCATCAATATGCATCCTTTAAAAAAAGCCAACAGCCCCAGCTGGTTGGGCTCAGTGGATAGAGCGTCAGCCTGCAGACTGGAGTCCTGGGTTCGATTCCGGTCAAGGGCATATGCCCGGGTTGAGGGCTCCATCCCTAGTGTGGGGTGTGCAGGAGGCAGCCGGTCAATGATTCTCTCTCATCATTGATGTTTCTCTCTCTCCCTCTCCCTTCCTCTCTGAAATCAATAAAATATATATATATATATTTTGAAAGGCCAACCTATTTTCTCACAAAACCACATGCCATTATCATACCTAACAAAAGCAGCAAACTTCCCTGGCATGAGAAACGATGTTATAAGCACTGGCTCATCTAACATGCAGCAGTCTTACAGTCTCAATACTGAAGAGACCAGGGTATGTCACCTGCATCTCACTGGGAGGAGCATAAACCAGTCCGGCCACTTTGGGAAACAACCTGGCAGTCATCTTAGAGCTGACACCTCCGCTCGGGATGGCTATCAAGACACAGGTCAAGGAATGTTCCAGCAGTGACAGCCGTCATGGTCAAAACGCAACAAATGTGCACGAGAAGAGAGGATGAATCCCGACAACAACATTGTAAGTTTAAAAGGATGAAGATAAGACTCGTTGATATGGTTAAAGGGCAAAGTAACCCTTGATTATAATGAGGGCTTCCGTCACAGTGTGTACATTTAGCTGTTTTGCTAGTAAGTTTTACACATTTTGGCTAAAAGAGAATAAATAATACAAATAATTTTCACAGGCTAAAACAGCATTTTAATTACAAGCTTCAAGCTCTTTGATAGCCATCTACCTAATGACAGGATAATATGCAAACTGGTCAGGACAATGCCCCCGCGCCGGCCCAGAGACATGAGCTCGCATCCCTGACCCCGGCAACAGGGCCCGGGACATGAGGCTCGTGTCCCTGCCCCCCTGCACCGGCCTGGGGGTCCACAGGCGCATGGAGGTCTGCGGGCCTCTGCCACAGCCCAGCCCGGGGGTCCACAGGCCTCCCTGGCTCCAGCCTACCTCTTTGGGGCAGCCCGAGGAGCCCCGGATGGGTGGGCAGGGCCTACCTCTTTGGGGCGATGGATTGTGGGGCTTCCACACTGTGACAAGGCACAGACCAGGCTGGGGAACCCTCCCCCTGCCTCGAGTGCATGAATTTCCTGCACTCGGCCACTAGTCCTATATAATAAAAGCCTAATATGCTAAGTGTCCGGTCATCCGGTGACCAGTCGACTGTTCAACCAATCAAAGCATAATATGCTAATGATATGCTAAGGCTGCTCAACCGCTCACTATGACGTGCACTGACCACCAGGGATAGGTTAGCTTGCTCCTGGGGTCCGGCTGATTGGGACTGAGTGAGATGGGTCTGAAATGCCCTGGAGCCCTCCTGCGGTCCCTCCCCAGCTGGCTGGCCTCAATCGGCCCTGATGGGGACTGGGCAAGACAGGGCCAGACATGCCCTGGAGTCCTCCTGCGGTCCCTCCCTGGCCCTGATCTAGTACCGATGGGGTCCCTCGGCCTAGCCGGCACCCTCTCGCAATCCAGGACCTCTTGGGGGATGTCAGAGAGCCGGTTTTGGCCCAATCCTGCAAGCCACTCCCCTTGGGAGGGCGCCAGATGCAGGGCTCATGGCTGGTGAGTGCTGCTATGGCACGAGCTTCTCCCGATCAGATCGGGGTAGAGAGGAGCGGGAGCAGCAGGTAGGAGCTGCAGGTGGCGTTGGACTGCGGGTTTCGGCCCCATCCCTGCAGGCCTCCCAGAAGGACCACCCATGCATGAATTTGTGCACCAGGCCCCTAGTTTATTCATAAAGAGATGAAAACCAAGGCCAAAGTTAGCTTATCCCGCCCCAACCCCTGCATCCTCCAGTCACAGAACGAACAGGTGAGAATGTGAAGTCCCATTTCCCTGGGGGCAGTGAGCTCACAGTCACCCCAGCAGTTCCCACTGAGACAAAGCTGCACTGGCCGGGGCTAGGCTGCTCGGTCTTGTCTTCCTCCAGTGCCGGACACAACCAGCCGCTCAAATATTTACTGAGCAAAGGAATGGTCCCCAAATGGCCCAAGGTGCAAAGCAGAGCCCCAAAGCCTGTATTACCATCTCCATCCAGGAGTGCCACCCCACCATCTGCTCGCTCACTGCACAGGTGGTCACGGTATGTCTCCCACATGCCCACAGAGGGCTCACGGAGAACTGAGCAAAGGGCCCGCCGCTGCGCTCGCCGGAGGAGAGACGCAGCAGTGCTAGGCCGGGTGATGGATGGAAGGAAAGAATGAGCACTTGGCCATTTTAGTGTGGTGAGAGGAGGCCTCGGAGAGCGCCGCTGCAGGATGGTGAGGAGTGGCTGGGAGGAGTCCTGCTCGGGGAGCATGCTGGGAGGTCCAGGAGGCAGAAGTCAGGTCGGGTCGGGTCGGGCGATGCAGGGCCTGGTGCCCAATGGCCAGGTCTTTGGCTTGAATTTATAGTGGACTAGAATGTTCTGAATAGACCTCTGACATTCACCACATGTTCATGTGAAAGTTTAGGCATTTACATTGACTACATAACTGAAACTTCCACACACAGTGCACCTGGAAACGTGTGAAGGACATGTGCTGACATAGAACGACTTCCGTGTACACTGCAGGTCTCAGGCGGGTCTCACTCCCAAGAAAGTAGACTTATTTTAAAGTCTCGAATTTGCCTTTGGTTTTTGACCAATTTTAAATTCGGCGTGGCTAGCATGTTACATGTGCTAGTTTCTTTCCCTACAGTTACTAGTCAGCCAGCGTTCACCACCACCGAGCCAGCCTGACTGGCATAGCGCGTGAGTGCCGTCCCTGCCTATTCAAGAGGCCGGTGCTTCTCACCGTTGCACCAGTTTCTCCTCATTGTCATAAATAAAAACAAAATACAATCGGTCACTTAAATAACTAATGGGTGCAAAAGCACCCATTAGGCACGACCTATGAACTACGTAAAGCGTAAATCCATGAGGACGACCCTCTCACTGATTCCCAGCAGCCCCTGCGGCAGAGTCGTGGAGGCGCTTCTTTGGGAAACCACCAGCAGGGAGCGTGGCTGACACGCAGGCCTCCCCTCCAGCGCCAAGTCAGCCCTTTCCAACCCTCCCTTCAAAAGAATCAAACAATAACAAATCACGTTCAATATTCCCTTTCCTGTCCTGTTCTCTCTTCTACAGCTCCCTGCTAAGAATTCTCTCAGGCCACAGTTTTCTATTAGATTTGACCACACTTGCTTTGGTAAACTTTTTTTGTTTTTCATTCAAACGGTAAAATGAACCAGACTGTGACTAAGAGCTGGCCTAACTCTAAATACATTTCAGAAACAAGATTATCTAGTAAACACACCTTTTGAGATCCCTTGTTTAGTTAACCCTCAACTGCTTCTCTACACAGAGTGCAAACCGCAGGTAGGTCTCCGTGGGGTGGAAGGACAGGTACTGCACCCAGCCCAGCAGCCACCCAGAGGGAGGAGACTGCCAAAGCCATTGGGCGGGGAGAGCAGGGTGGGCATCCAGGGTGCAGATTATGTGGGAGGAGCAGGGAGGCCCCGAGGGAGGGCAGCCTGGAATGGGTGGGAGGAGCAGGGGGGAGCACCCCTGCAGGGGCAGCTGCACACATCACATCAGGGCCGGAGAGGGAGCAGCACCAAGTGCCTGGCAGGTGTCTCACTCCCCCTGTGGGATCAAGGATGGAACAGTGCTGATGAACAGACAGGAGGATCCTGCTAAAGGCCCCGGGGCCAGCACCTACCCCACACTCCTATGGCCTCATCTCCTTTGAGCAAGTTCAACCACTCCTGACACTGCTGCCTTCACAGCCACTCAGAACAGCAGATTCTCACCGGGAAGTGCACGATGGCTTACTCACAGGGAAGCCTCCATCCCAGGCCCTCCAGTCCTCCCACTGCTCCCCAGTCCCCAACTCCAGCCCCTCCCCACGCCCCCCACGTCCCCAGGCCCCAGCTCTGCTCTAAACCACAGGCTGTCAAGAGCTTTCTAATGTAAATTATTTTGCTCCTAACTAAAATCCCTCAAAAATCCTCATCCCTGTAAGAAGTCTGCCTGCCTTTCCAGTGTCCTTGCTTCTCATTCCCCAGGGACAACATGTGTCAGAGCCAGGCCGGCCTCCAAAGTGAAGTGTGCATTTCCTCCCCACGTCTGCACGTCTGTGCAAGCGCCAGTCTTTCTTGTGTCTAGAATGCACTGGTGTCCCTTGCCCAGCCAGCGAACTCATTCATTCCTCAATATTTTACTTAAATGTCAACAGTTTCCACCGCTTCCCTCCGTGCTACCCAGGAGACCGGAGCACTTCCTGCTGGGTCCCCAGGGAGCACCAGAGCAGAAAGCGCAGAGGAGATGTTGGCGCTAAAATAACATGAGCATCAACTGTCCACTCAACGCGCGGACACTGGCAGTGCCTCTCGCTGTGCAACTCGACTCCACCACAGGCTTCAGCCTCCCTCCACTCCAGGCGCCGGACTCTCATGGCAGTGTTCCAGTGATTCTCCACAATCATTTACTGTGCTATTTACAACTATTGTTCTCCTCTACGTTGCTTGAAATTAGTTACATTTCCTCTACATGAAATGTCTCCATAAGGCCCATTTTCCAGGCGTCCCCAAAGGCTGTATCTTAGACACGGCCCAAAGCAATTAGTGTGCTATCAGTATTCAATTACCGTTTATTTAATGAAGCAGGATGGGAAGGCAGATGTGTGTAGTAACGCGGGCTATAGACCAGAAGTCTAGCTGAAACTTGGCTACTAACTAGCTGTGGAACCTGAAGCATTAGACTGAACTGTTTTCAACACCTGAAAAGCAAGAGTTAGACTAGAAGAAATCTGCTTACATAGTCATTTTCCCCTCTTTCTCCACTAGAATATAAGCTTCCTGTCACCCTCACTCCTGATGCACCAAGAAGCACCTAGAAGAATAAGGACACGAGCCAGGAACACTGAGAAAATAAAACGGTACCAAACCAACCAACACCCCAACGAAACAAATCCCGAGTCCAGACATAAGCCAAAGTACATATGAGTTTAATGTAAGTGAAGGGCAAGAGTTCAATGTTCCAGGTAACAACGGTGTGAATGAGGAGGGAGGGCAGGAGAAACATAGGTATGCATGTCCATAAAATTGAGGGGGGCCTGCTCTTACACATGACTGTACACTAGAAGCCACAGATCAGATTAATAAATTTAACTAAAAATTATTTTTAAAAGAACAATAAAACAAAAAATAAGTTTAGGTTGACTGCTATTTACAGAAAAATTAAAAAGTCAAAATACAAAGATGCTCAACCTCCATAATAATTAATGAAAATCCTTCCCTTATCAGCTCAGCAAAGTTTTAAGGAATTCATATGCCCCACAATGAGCTGCATTTCACACCCACTAGGATGACTACTATAAAGCAAAACAGAACAAAACAAAACAGGAAGGAAGGGCTGACCAGGATGTGAGAACTGGAACCCTTGTGCACTGTTAGGAGTGTAACATGGAGCAGCCGCTGTGGCAACCAGCATGGTGGTCCCTCAGAAAATTAAAAAGCCAGCATTAGCAAACCCAGCAACCCCACTCCTGGATGCACGCCCAAGAGAGCTGAAAGCAGGGTCTGAAGAGGTGTTTGCACACCCATGTTCACGGCTGCACGATTCACAGCGGCCACAAGTAACGACAACCCAAGGGCCCGTTGATGAATGAATGAGAGACAAAGCGTGGTCTCCCACAGAACGGGCTACCATTCACCCACAAGAAGGCAGGGCGTGGAGACATTACAGTGCGGGTGAACCTGGAGGACATTTTGCTAAGTAACTAAGCCAGTCACACAAAAACAAGTACTGCATGAATCCACTTACATGAGGGACCTGGAGTAGCCATTTCACTGAGTCAAAGGGGAAAGGTGGTTCCTAGGGGTTGGAGGGAGAGGCAGACGTAGAGTTGTTATTTTCGGGGACAGTTTCCGTTTTGCAAGATGAAGGGAGTTCTGGAAGCTGGTTGCACAATAATGTGAATGTACTTAATAACAGTGAACAGTACACTTAAAAATAGGTAAGATGATCAATTTTATGTTGTGTTTACAATTTTAATTTTTAGAGAAAATAATCTACCCAGTGTTAGGGAGGTTTTGGAAAATAGGCACACTCATCTTTAGACAAAGTATGGAAAAGTCCATAAAACTTAAATGCATGCACCATTTGAACTCCAAGGATATTCCCTGCAGCGCTGTTCAGAAATGCTTAAAACTATGAAACACCCAAATTATCCTACCTAATATAGAGGGGGTATGCTAATTGACCCTCATGCCACAGCCAATAAAGAGGGAATATGCTAATCAACTGCCCCGCCTTCAAAGATGGCAGTGCCCACAGCCACAAGATGGCAGCACCCAGTCCCCTCAGCCCTGCCAGGGTGGCAAGTGCACGACAAGGCCCGCCCCCAGGCAGGCCCGGCCTTGCCATGCGCCTGCCTCCAGAGTCCCCAGTCCCCTCAGCCCCCCAGCCGCCAAGGGCCACCAGAGGCTCAGGTAACCAGGGCTGGTCTAGCTTGCACTGCCAGCAGTGGCAGCAGCAGAGGTGTGATGGGGCGTCACCTTCCCCTGATCGCCGGGTCGACTCCCGCCCCTGAGAGCTCCTGGACTGTGAGAGGGGGCAGACCGGGCTGAGGGACACCCCCTCCAGTGCATGAATTTTCAAGCACCAGGCCTCTAATGTGACATAAAAACACACACCAAGATATGTTCATAGAAATTAACAGACACCCAGAAATTTAACATAACAGCAGCTAACTTGGGAGACGTGGAATATTTAAGTGTGCATGCATTCTTTTCTAGTTTAGAAGGAAATAAGCCACACACCTATTAGAGTGGCCCAAACACTAACGTCAGCCGCTGGTGAGGGCGCGAAGCAGGGAAGGCATGGAGCAGCCCCTTCGGAGGACAGTTGGCAGCTTCTCACAGAACAAAATGTACTCTTACCAGACAGCCCAGCACTCCTGTTCCTAGGCATCTGTCCAAAGAGTTGAAAACTTTTGTCCACATAAAAACCTGCACACAGATGTTTACAGCAGCTTTATTCATATTTGCCCTTGAATAGATAAGCTGTGGTATATCCAGACAGTGGAATATTGTACAGCACTAAAAGAAAATGAGCTATAAACATGAGCTAAAAAGACATGGAAGAATCTCAAATGTACATTATTACTAAGTCAAAGCAGCCAATCTGAAAAAGGTTATACATACTGTATGATTCCAACTATATGGAATTCTGGAAAAGGCAAAATGATGGAGACAGTAAAAGAGCAGTGGCTGCCAGGGAGGTCTGCAGAGGCAGCGCACAGAGGACTCAGGAGCTACAATGATGGGTACCTGGCGTACATTTGTCAAAACTTATAGGGCAGCCTTTGAGATCTTGCTCCCCATGATATAGTCAGTTTGGCTTAACTAAATTCTTATAAAAATTCAAAACAACAACAAAAACCTTATAGAATATACAACACGAGAGTGAACCCTAATGTCACTACAGCCTTTGGGTGATAATGATTTATGAGTGTAGGTCACTGACTTTAAGTGATGTGCCACGCGGGTGACGGACGCCCATCATGGGGAGGCTATGCCTGTGTGGGGACCAGGGTATGTGGGAAATCTCTACTTTATGCTCAATTTGACTGTGAGCCTAAAACTGCTCTAAAAATTAAATCTATTTTTTTAAAAAAAGAAGAAATATAAGAATAATATATTTGCTCTTTGTCCTAGAACTAGGAATTTATCTTAAAGAAATAAGAATGTTCACTACCGTACAGCTTTTTAAAAAGAGTTTTAAAAAGGATCTAAAAGATTTCAAATATCCACCAATAGGGAATTTTGTTTAAAAAAATAATAAAAGACTAAGTTATGATACACCTATACCTATTAAAAATTAGGTGCATTTATTGAGACAGAACCAAGTCCCACATATACTGATAAGAACAAATTGCCAAGTCCCACATATACTGATAAGAACAAATTGCTGAACAGCTCATATTTTGTCACAAAAAGTCTTAAAATATTAGCAAAAGCATATCCTACCTAATAAAAGAGAAACATGGTAATTGACGTACGACCGCTACCCTTCCCATTGGCTAATCTGCAAGATATGCAAATGAACTGCCAGCCAAGATGGCGGCCGGCAGCCAGGCTGCTTGAAACTAACATGAGGCTTGCTTGCTTCAGTGACGGAGGACTCCAACGTTCCCCACCTGCCGCTGCAGGCCTCTGAGCTGCAACTCTAAGCAACTATATTACAAATATAGAAGCTAAACAAAACCCCAGAAACCTGCTTTAGTCCGCCAGGCTTCAACCAGCAGGATCACAACATTGTAAGCAAAGGCCAGAAACCTACTTTCAGCAGTGGAGGCCTAAGAGCTGGAGCCAAGCCTCAAAGCTAAAGCTGGCCCAGAACAAAAAAAAAAAAAGAAAAAGAAAAAAAGGAGCGTTTGGGAGCTTCAGTCACCCCCAACCTGAAAACAGCCCTCAGCCCCTCACCCAGACTGGCCAGGCACCCCAGTGGGGACCCCCACCCTGAAGGGTGTGTGACCAGCTGCAAACAGCCATCACCCCCTCACCCAGGCTGGCCAGGCACCCCAGTGGGGACCCCCACCCTGATCCAGGACACCCTTCAGGGCAAACCAGCCGGCACCCACCCGTGCACCAGGCCTCTACCCTATATAGTAAAAGGGTAATATGCCTCCCAGCACGGATCAGTGGAGCCACGAGGCCTCCCGGCACCGGGATCAGTGTGACAGGGGGCAGCGCCCAAACCCCCTGATCGCCCTGCGGCTCTGTGTGTGACACGGGGCGGGGCCACAACCTCCCTATCCGCCCTGCTCTGTTCATGACAGGGGAAGGCGCCCCAACCCCCTGATCAGCCCTGCTCTGTGCCTGATAGGGGGGAGCTCCCCAACACTCTGATCGCCCTGCGGCTCTGTGTGTGACAGGGTGTGGCGCAACAACCTCCCCCCCCCCCCGCCCCGCCCCACGGGCCCTGCTCTGTGTGTGACGGGGTAGAGCCATAACCTCCCCATCGGCCCTGCCCTGAGTGTGACAGGGGACAGTTCCCCAACCCCCCAATCGGCCCTACCCTGAGCCTGACTGAAGGTGGCATCACAACCTCCGGATCGCCCTGCTCTGTGCATGACAGGGGGCGGCGCCCCAACTCCCCAATCGGCCCTGCTCTGAGCCTGACCAGGGGCTGCACCTAGGGATTGGGCCTGCCCTCTGCCACCCGGGAGCAGACCTAAGACAGCAGGTCGTTATCTCCCGAGGGGTCCCAGACTGCGAGAGGGCACAGGCCGAGCTGAGGGACCCCCCTCCCCCCGAGTGCACAAATTTTTGTGCACCGGGCCTCTAGTCTATTATAAATAGTAACTATAAGAGGGCTTTAGCTGTCTACATTACATGTTCTGTATTGCCTGATATCACTACAATAGCATTTACTTTTATGACCACCATGTAACTGTGCGAACTTGCAGTAACCCTAAGAGGCAGAACTTCAGCAGCTACATGAGAAGAAACAAATATAGGACTTGCACAGGGACCTCGTTTAGAAATCTACGCAAGCTCCAAATTACCCCATTTCCCCGCAGAATCAGAACCAGCAATGGACAACCAACGCTTTCACATTCTTTCAAAATAAAAAAGACTTCTTTTCTGCCTATATATCGGGGGGAAAGACAGATGGCAGAGAAATTATTGGTGCTGTTTGCATTAACACTATAATCACATCTTGAGGCCTATGATTAGACTATTAATCAAGGAGTATGATTCCCAAAACTCCACAAATCGGCACCTGCTGACAGGAACCACACTCACACTTCAGCAGATAAATAAATTCCCGTCAACCCACATTCCATTCCTAGGGATACAGCCTAAGCAAATACTAAAAACAGAAAAAATAAAATGAAATAAGAGGACAAAGCTCTATCATTCAGCTTTTCGCTACAGCCTTCTTTTACAAAAGCAACAAATTAGAAGCAACCTAACTATTCCAGAGAAGAATGATTAAGTACACTGATATGCCATGACAGAAGAGCCCACAGCGATTAAAATGTGTACAAGAGCCCTAGCTGGTTTGGCTCAGTGGATAGAGTGTCGGCCTGCAGACTGAAGGGTCCCGGGTTCGATTTTAGTCAAGGGCACAGGCCCAGGTTGTAGGCTCGATCCCCAGTAGGGGGTGTGCAAGAGGCAGCCGATCAATGATTCTCATCATTGATATTTCTCTCTCCCCCCGTCTCCCTTCCTCTCTGAAATCAATTTTTAAAAAATGTGTACAAGAGATTCACAACATGGGAAATGCTGAAGTCAGTGTTCAGAAGACAGTGCACACATATACAGCAGGTCCTGGAATAACATCATTTTGTTACAACGTTGATGGGGGGCAAGGGGCAGGCAATAATTGATTCCTGACCAGGGCCATGCACAGGAAGTGAATGGCATGTCTACACAGTCCCAGTGGGAATGTGTTAGTGGTTGTGAGGTCACCTTAGATGGGAGGATGTCTAGGGTGGTCCCACCTTGCACCCTGAGCAGCCAGGAGAGGGTCCAGCCACTGAACTGGAATCAGTGGGTTGGAAAATCATTATCTAATTTGTTTTTATTCATCATTCTTAGATGTCTGTGTAACTCACATTTATTTCAATGTCTAATATTAATGTTTTGCCTGGCCAGTATGCCTCAGTGATTAAGCATCGACCTATGAACCAGGAGGTCACAGTTTGTTCCAGTCAGGGCACATAGCAGGGGGCATGCAGGAGGCAGCCAATCAATGGTTCTCTCTCGTCACTGATGTTTCTATCTCTCTTTCCCTTCCCTTCCTCTCTGAAATCAATATAAATATATATATATATATACACACACACACACACACACACACACACATATTTAATATATTTTATTGATTTTTTTACAGAGAAAGAGAGGGATAAGAGTTAGAAACATCGATGAGAGAGAAACATCGATCAGCTGCCTCCTGCACACTCCCTACTGGGGATGTGTTTCCAACCAAGGTACATGCCCTTGACTGGAATCAAACCTGGGACCCTTCAGTCCACAGGCTGATGCTCTATCCACTGAGCCAAACCGATTGGGGCAAAAAAATATATATATTTTTTAAAAGGAATGTTTTGGGTCTTCATTTAGAAGTTTGGTACAATAACTTAACTCTTGTTCTATCAACTATCCTGGGGTACAACTGGTTTTTTTTTTTTTTTTTTTTTTTTTAAATTTTTTTTTTAAATATATTTTATTGGTTTTTTACAGAGAGGAAGGGAGAGAGATAGAGAGTTAGAAACATCGATGAGAGAGAAACATCGATCAGCTGCCTCCTGCACATCTCCCACTGGGGATGTGCCCGCAACCCAGGTACATGCCCCTGACCGGAATCGAACCCGGGACCCTTCAGTCCGCAGGCCGACGCTCTATCCACTGAGCCAAACCGGTTTCGGCTGGTTTTGTTATACTCTGTTTTTCGCTTAAAGTCGCAGTTGCCAAGAACCTATTGATGATGTTAAGTGAAGGCTCACTGTATACACCTACATGGACAGACATGCCATCACCTCACTTATACAAATACTAGAGGCCTGGTACATGAAAATTCATGCACTGGAGGGGGGTGGTCCCTCAGCCTGGCCTGCCCCCTCTCATAGTCCGGGAGCCCTAAGGGGCGGGAGGTGACCCGTCGATCAGGGGAAGGTGACGCCCCACCACACCTCTGCTGCTGCCACTGCTGGCAGCGCAAGCTAGACTGGCCCTGGTTACCTGCACCTCGTGCCGGCCCTAGGCAGCTGGGGGGCTGAGGGAACTGGGCGCCACCATCTTTGAGGGTGTGGCAGTCAATTAGCATATTCCCTCCTTATTGGCTGTGGGTGCCGCCATATTTGCGACGGCATGATGGTCAATTAGCATATCCCCTCTTTATTAGATAGGATGCAGAGAGGGATAAGGGTTACAAAAACACCCCAAGATGCTTAACAATTATCTCTGGATAATGAAATACTGAGTGAATGGTTTCTTTATTCTTTTCTGTGTCTTCTGAACTTTCAACAAAATATACAAATAATACTTTTAAATTGGTTTTTAAAGTTTTAACCATTACAGAAAGGGCTTATGTTAAAGCTAAATTTCACTGTAGCCAATACCATTGTTTTAAAAATCTATTAACTTTTCATATTCTGTATTTTCTTCTGCATAAGATAATATTAAAATCAAACTCTGGCTCCAAAGATGCTGACAGGGAACCCGCAGCAGGAGGCACTGACAGCCGTGAGCTGTAATAACAGGATTGTGGCTGAAATACAGAGAGGACTGGAGCTTGTGAACTCAACTCTCGAGATGCGTTTAGAACACGAACCAAGGGGTGGAACCAGCAAAGCTGGACAGGCTCCCCATCTACCGTCTGTTAGCGCCCAAGTTTCTGACAGGGAGAGTCAAGATGAAGGAGTGGTTTTCTTTAGGAAACAATTCTGCCAAAAGCATGGGATGCAAGTAATTTAAAATATTCAAGACATATGCATGACTGACTCCAAATTGCCTTAGTATGCCTTGTATGATAGGATATAAGAACTACCCCCATCTACATAATGTTTGGCTGACACTCAAGACAAAACCTCACATATTCAATATCCCACTATTTTCTGATTGTACCAAAAAATTAACAACCAGAAAATTATTTCACTCTTTAAAAGAAAGCATTTACACTTTAAAATTTGGGATGAGGTACAATTTCCTCCTTCTTAAAGGTGTTTCTACAGCTACTAAAAAAACTTGCATTTGTAAAATAGTTGATAAAAAAATCTTCCTCTAGCCCTGGACGGTTTGGCTCAGTGGATGAAGCGTTGCCCTTCGGACCAAAGGGTCTCGGGTTCAATTCCGGTCAAAGGCATGTACCTTGGTTGCAGGCTCCTCCCCAGCCCAGGATCTGTTTGGGGGCATGCAGGAGACAACCAATCGGTGTGTTTCTCTCCCATTGATGTTTCTCTCTGTCCTTCCCTCTCTCTTCCACTCTCCCTGAAAATCAATGAAAAAAATGTGCTCGGGTGAGGATCAACAACAACAATCTTCCTCTGGATTGTGCAAGAAGGGCGACAGGGACTACAGAGAAGACATGGTTTGTGGTATTAATCAGACTTGGCTTCTTTCTCTCCTGCTTCGCCCGACACTGGCCTCTCCTCCTCTTCAGTTTCTCCATTTTCTGTAGGCAGATCTTTAGGGTCCTGGTCAGCCACTTGGCCTGGTTTCCCTTTGCTCCTCTTTCCCTTCCATATACACTTTTTTGTCTGCAGATTCATCCTTTCCTGCCACCTTTTTTGGCTTCATTCCCATTTTTTTTTTTTTTTTTCTGCAGGAGGAGGTTTGGCTGACAGCCTTGCTGACCTCCTCCTTTGCTGCCTATAGGGGGAGCTGACCTTCCTCTTGGGCACCATGGGGGTGGCATGCAGCTGAGGGCCTGAGAACTGAGGCTGCCTAGGACCTTTGAGAACCTGGGATGACTGGCTGCTGCCACTTCTCCAGCCACCCCAGCTGCCTAAGCTGCTGGGACCCACAATGGGGGGCAGTGGGAAAACCATCTGAAACCGGATTGGGAGCCCACTTCTCCCCGCGTCCCCCAACTATTCTTAATATTCAGTTCTGGGCACCGTAATTTAAGATGGGCAATGTCATCCTGGCTGGTTTTGTTCAGTGGATAGAGCGTCAGCCTGTGGACTGAAGGGTCCCAGGTTCCATTCCAGTCAAGGGTACATGCCTGGGTTGCGGGCTCAATCTCCAGTGGGGGGCATGCCTCCCTTCCTCTCTGAAATCAATAAATATATGTGTAAAAAGAAAAAGATGGGCACTGTCATCAAATACAATATATCCAGGAGGGCAACGGAGATAAAAAGAGACCCGAAAATCAAACTATCTAATAACCCTTAGGGTTTAACTTGCAGTGGGATGGCCAACGTGGTAGGAAACAACATCTCAGAGATGTTAGGGAGCAGGTTAGTCAGCAGAGTTCAAGAAAACAGAGCACTCAGACAGCAGCTTTTCAAGCTCTCTGGTAGAAAGAACATGTTCAAAAATGGAACCGGGTGCTTTTGTAAGTTACTACAAGTGCTCAAAAAGAGAGGGAGTACTTTAGGTCCTCCCCACAGTGAAGGCATCAGGAATGCCAACACACTTTCTGCTGCTCTGTTCTCCATTACAAACCCATCAAGCAGCAATCTGATAAAGGCAAAATCCAGGGACTCTTACAAGCAGATTATACTGAGACTAGAAGGACAGTGCACGAAATTCCTACACAGGGGGGTCCCTAGGCCTGGCTGGCGAACAGGGCCGATCAGGTTCCCTGCCTCTCCGCCTCCTCCTTCCGTCACCCATACGTGTGCTGCCACTGCGCAGTTCCCCGCCTCTCTGCCCGCATCTGCCTCCACCCACCCCTGGTTCCCTGTCACAGCCCAGGGCCCGGTTCCAATCGGGCGATTGGGACTTGCCAGCCGGGGGGAGGGACCAGGAGGTTGGCCGGCAGGCCCCATTGGCGATCAGGGCGCCTACAGGTTGGGGGCAGCTCCTGCCTTAAACATCTGGCCCCTGGTGGTCAGCGCATGTCATAACAACCAGTCACTTAGGCATATATATCATATCTAATAAAAGAGAAACATGGTAATTAGCATACAACTGCTACCCTTCACATTGGCTAATCAGGGTGATATGCAAATTAACTGCCAGCCAAGATGGCAGCCAGCAGCCAGGCAGCTTAAAGCGAACATGAGGCTTACTTGCTTCAGTGACGGAGGACTCCAACGTTCCCCGCCTGCCACTGCAGGCCTCTGAGCTGCAACTCTCAGCAACTATGTTACAAATATAGAAGCTAAACAAAACCCCAGAAACCTGCTTTAGTCCACCGGGCTTCAGCCAGAAGGATCGCAACATTGTTTCAAATACAGAAGGTAAACAAAGGCCAGAAACCTGCTTTCAGCAGCGGAGGCCTAAGAGCTGGAGCCAAGCCTCAAAGCTAAAGCTGGCCCAGAATTAAAAAAAAGAAAAAGAAAAAAAGGAGCGGTTGGGAGCTTCAGTCACCCACCAGCCTGAAAACAGCCCTCAGCCCCTCACCCAGACTGGCCAGGCACCCCAGTGGGGACCCCCACCCTGTAGGGTGTGTGACCAGCTGCAAACAGCCATCATCCCCTCACCCAGGCTGGCCAGGCACCCCAGTGGGGACCCCCACCCTGATCCAGGACACCCTTCAGGGCAAACCAGCCAGCCCCACCCATGCACCAAGCCTCTATCCTATATAGTAAAAGGGTAATATGCCTCCCAGCACCGGGATCAGTGGAGCCTCGAGGCCTCCCGGCACCGGGATCAGTGTGACAGGGGGCAGCGCCCAAACCCCCTGATCGCCCTGCGGCTCTGTGTGTGACAGGGGGCGGGGCCACAACCTCCCTATCCGCCCTGCTCTGTTCATGACAGGGGTAGGCGTCCCAACCCCCTGATCACCCTGCGGCTGTGTGTGTGACAGGGTGCGGTGCCCCAACCCCCACCCCACCGGCCCTGCTCTGTGTGTGATGGGGTAGAGCCATAACCTCCCCATTGGTCCTGCCCTGAGTGTGACAGTGACGGCGCCCAACCCCCTAATCCGCCCTGCTCTGTGTGTGACGGGGGTGGTGCCCCAACTCCCCTATCGGCCCTACTCTGTGAGTGACAGGGGGGAGCTCCTCAACCACCCGATTGGCCCTGCTCTGTGAGTGACAGGGGGCGGCGCCCCAACTCCCCAATCGGCCCTGCTCTGGGCCTGACCAGGGGCTGCACCTAGGGATTGGGCCTGCCCTCTGCCACCCGGGAGCAGGCCTAAGCCAGCAGGTCGTTATCTCCTGAGGGGTCCCAGACTGCGAGAGGGCACAGGCCGGGCTGAGGGACCCTCCCCCCTCCCCCCCGAGTGCACAAATTTTTGTGCACCGGGCCTCCTGTATATATATATATATATATATATATATATATATATATTTAGAGAGAGAGAGAGAGAGAGAGGGAGGGAGAGACTGACTGACTAGATGTTCACTGCACGAAATTCATGCAGGGCAGGGGGGGCTGTCTGTCAGCCCGGCCTACACTCTCTCACAATCAGGGACCACTGGCTCCTAACCACTCGCCTGCCTGCCTGACTGATCGCCACTAACCACTCTGCCTGCCTGCCTGATCGCCCCCTAACTGCCTCTGCCTTGGCCCCCACCACCATTGCTTCATCTGGAAGGACATCCAAAAGGTTGTTCAGCTGTCCAGTGTAATTAGCATATTATACTTTTATTATTATAGATTATTATTGCTAAATTTAACATTAGTAAGAGCAGTTTCAGTTTCCCATGTTCCAGGGAGGATATTATACCAAAAAGGATCCTTCTTGACCAAAATTAAACATGTGTCTTTACCATAAGAGCTCTTTGCATCTTACATGCTAACACAGATCCTGAGTACAAGAGGGGGGCATTTAACATGCAATATCGTCACACTGCATGGCAGTACAGTGTTCACACAATTTAATGATGCAGAACATAATGTGGGAAACCCTCGTCAAAGCCTAAGAGTCCAGCCTCTGCTCACAGCTTAACAGTTTTCTGATGAGCATTCACCACTGATTGCTTTTTAAAGCCCTCTCCTGTTTTATAAAATTGACTATTAGCCTTTTTTATTGGTCAAAGACCCTTTTGAAAATCCAATGCCATTTCTCCAGAAAAATTTTGCATGTGATTTCCAAGTTCCCATTAATTCCATCCAGACCCCCACTAAAAAATTCTCAAAGGAAATTCAGTTTTTCTTTTTGTTTTAATATATTTTTTTATTTATTTCAGAAAGGAAGGGAGAAGGAAAGAGAGATAGAAATATCAATGATGAGAGAGAATCACTGAATGGCTGCCTCCTGCATGCCCCCTACTGGGGCTCAAGCCTGCAACCCAGGCATGTGCCCTGATCAGGAATCGAACCAAGTACCCTTTAGTCCACAGGCTGACGCCCTATCCCCTGAGCCAAACCAACTAGGGTGGAAATTTAGTTTTTCTTCTCTCTTTTAAGTTATGAAGAAAATAAAAACTTTGAAAATGGCAAAGGTATGGTAATATATCAGATATAAAATTATTTTTGAATGGTATCATTTGAGCAAAAGGGACAAAAAATTTGAAAAAGCAAACTCTGAAAATACAACTAATATTACTAATAGCTTTAGGTCCCTACCTGCCCCCGCTCCAACACAAATCCAAAGTAGCCCAGAATATTCATCCTAGTCAGATTTTAAACACATGAAATAAGCAGCCAATTCCAAAGTTTTACTTCTAGCTAGGCTTAAGTCTTGTATTACGATGCCCGTTCCAAAATCTCACATTTGACCTTTGTAATCTTTCAAATTAGAAACCTGTTCAACTCTTCATCTTTATAACCCTGTAAGCTCCCAGCTGACGGAGGTACACATTGCATTATGATGTTCCCTCCCCTCTAGGCCTTTCCTCCTCGTTACTTCAGTATTAGCTTGTACAGCATTTTGAAAAAAGCAGATTGTGAAACCACAGGTTAGAAATCTTTCAATCATCATGACAGGCCACAGTAAAGATATATACTTTCAAACTCTTGAAATTATTTTAAAAATGTAAGAGAACTGTCATATACGTAGGGACTTTCAGCTACAAAACTTATTTAAAACTTTGCATTAAGAAAGATGGTGAAAAATAAAGGTGCTTTAAAACTTACGTTTTGCTTCTGATAGATTCTGATTGGGCGACCAGACCAGCATGCCAAGATTGTCTCGTTCTTGACTGCGTCTTGCTAATTTGGCTTGGTAGAAAAAAAAAGAGAGAATGCTTATTGTAATTTAACAGACATGTGAAGCAATGATCAACAACAGGCTCTGATCTTCTAAGCTCAGACCCTGATGCCATCACCCACCCTGGACTGAAATCCGCCAATGGAGCCTGCATACTCGCCACCACCACAGGGTGATGGGGGCGTGGAGCAGGCTCTGAAGTCCCCGGAAACATTTCTAAGTCTTTTCTTACGTTATTACTTATTTAACAAGGAGGTGTCATTATTATCTCATACTGTTAGGTAAAGAAACTAAACAGGTCACTCAGCTGGAAGGACGTAGTCAGAAATGAACTCAGACTGGCTCAGCGCCCACGGCTTAAAGCGCTGTACACGAGGATGCTGTTTTCAGACATGGGACATCCAAAAGGGGAGCTGCTCCAAGATCCTCTTAAAACACGAATCCTTTCAGTGTGCTTAGCCTACCCTCACTCTTCTCTGCCAGCGTAACTTTTGGGTGGCTTGACAGCAGGAATCCAAAGATTCCTTCAAAAATTTTATTAAAGAATAACTTATTAAAAAGATTTAACTTGAAAGGAAACTTCTGAAGTACATTCAAATTCTTAAAAATCTGTGATACAAAACAATAGGCCCACAGGTTTACAGGTACCATAAGAAAGAAGGAAATCTTGCCATTTGTAACAACAGAAATAGACCCAGAGTGTATTATGCTAAATGAAATAAGTCAGACAGAGAAAGAGAAATACCATATGATGGTGCTCATATGTGGTATCTACAAAAGAAAATAAAGAAACAAACTCATAGCCCTAGCCGGTTTGGCTCACTGGGTAGAGCGTCGGGCTGGGGACTGAAGGGTCCCAGGTTTGATTCCAGTCAAGGGCATGTACCTTGGTTGCAGGCACATCCCCAGTAGGGGGTGTGCAGGAGGCAGCTGATCGATGCTTCTCTCTCATCGATGTTTCTAACTCTCTATCCCTCTCCCTTCCTCTCTATAAAAAATTAGTAAAATATATTTGAGGGGAAAAAAAAGAAACGAACTCATAGATACAGAGACCATTTTGATGGTTGCAACATGGAAGGGGGTTTGGGAGTGTGAAAAATGGGAAGAGATTAAGAAGTACAAATTGCCAGTTATAAAAACAGCCACAGGGAGGTAAAGTACAGCACAGGGAATATAGTCTATCATATTATAATAACTACTAGAGGCCCGATGCACGAAAATTTGTGCAAGAGTAGGCCTTCCTTCCCCGAGCTGCAGGCACCGGTTTTCCTCTGGGATCCAGGGCCCAGGCTTCGCTCCTGGCCACCGGCAGGCACCCGGGACCCAGGCAGCTTTGCTCCGGACCCGGCTTTGTCCGGAAGGATGTCTGGAGCGTACTACCCTTTTATTATTATAGACTAGAGGCCCGGTGCACAAAAATTTGTGCACTCGGGGGAGAGAGGGGGTCCCTCAGCCCGGCCTGTGCCCTCTCGCAGTCTGGGACCCCTCAGGAGATAACGACCTGCTGGCTTAGGCCTGCTCCCGGGTGGCAGAGGGCAGGCCCAATCCCTAGGTGCAGCCCCTGGTCAGGCCCAGAGCAGGGCCGATTGGGGAGTTGGGGCGCCGCCCCCTGTCACTCACAGAGCAGGGCCAATCGGGTGGTTGAGGAGCTCCCCCCTGTCACTCACAGAGTAGGGCCGATAGGGGAGTTGGGGCACCACCTCCTGTCACACACAGAGCAGGGCGGATTAGGGGGTTGGGCGCCGCCACTGTCATACTCAGGGCAGGACCGATGGGGAGGTTATGGCTCTACCCCATCACACACAGAGCAGGGCCGGTGGGGTGGGGGTTGGGGCGCCGCCCTCTATCACCCACAAAGCAGGGCTGATCAGGGGGTTGGGGCGCTGCCACTCTCACACTCAGGGCAGGGCCGATGGGGAGGTTATGGCTCTAACCCGTCACACACAGAGCAGGGCCGATCAGGGGGTTGGGGCGCTGCCCCGTCACACACAGAGCAGGGCGATCAGGGGGTTGGGGCGCCGCACCCTGTCATACACAGAGCCGCAGGGTGATCAGAGGGTTGGGGAGCTCCCCGCTATCAGGCACAGAGCAGGGCTGATCAGGGGGTTGGGATGCCTTCCTCTGTCACGAACAGAGCAGGGCGGATAGGGAGGTTATGGCCCCGCCATTACACACAGAGCTGCAGGGCGATCAGGGGGTTTGGGCGCTGCCCCCTGTCACACTGATCCCGGTGCCGGGAGGCTTCGCGTCTCCGCTGATCCCGGTGCTGGGAGGCATATTACCCTTTTACTATATAGGATAGAGGCCTGGTGCATGGGTGGGGCTGGCTGGTTTGCCCTGAAGGGTGTCCTGGATCAGGGTGGGGGTCCCCACTGGGGTGCCTGGCCAGCCTGGGTGAGGGGATGATGGCTGTTTGCAGCTGGTCAAACACCCTTCAGGGTGGGGGTCCCCACTGGGGTGCCTGGCCAGTCTGGGTGAGGGGCTGAGGGCTGTTTTCAGGCTGGTGGGTGACTGAAGCTCCCAACCGCTCCTTTTTTTCTTTTTCTTTTTTTTAATTCTGGGCCAGCTTTAGCTTTGAGGCTTGGCTCCAGCTCTTAGGCCTCTGCTGCTGAAAGCAGGTTTCTGGCCTTTGTTTACCTTCTGTATTTGAAACAATGTTGCGATCCTTCTGGCTGAAGCCCGGTGGACTAAAGCAGGTTTCTGGGGTTTTGTTTAGCTTCTATATTTGTAACATAGTTGCTGAGAGTTGCAGCTCAGAGGCCTGCAGCGGCAGGCGGGGAACGTTGGAGTCCTCCGTCACTGAAGCAAGTAAGCCTCATGTTCGCTTTAAGCTGCCTGGCTGCTGGCTGCCATCTTGGCTGGCAGTTAATTTGCATATCACCCTGATTAGCCAATGTGAAGGGTAGCAGTCGTATGCTAATTACCATGTTTCTCTTTTATTAGATAGGATGGTGTCAGGTGGGTACTAGACTTATTGGGGTGATCACTTTGTAAATTATATAAAGGTTGTATATATATACCCAAAAGTAATATAATATTGTACGTCAACTGTAGTTGAAAATTATTTAAAATTTTCATTTGGGCTGAACCGGTTTGGCTCAGTGGATAGAGCGTCGGCCTGCAGACTCAAGGGTCCCAGGTTCGATTCCGGTCAAGGACATGTACCTTGACTGCGGGCACATCCCCAGTGGGGGGTGTGCAGGAGGCAGCTGATCGATCTCTCTCATTGATGTTTCTAACTCTCTGCCCCTCTCCCTTCTTCTCTGTAAAAAATCAATAAAATATATTTTAAAAAATTTTTTCATTTGGATTGCAAATTAAAATAAAAAAGTCTGACAACACTAAGGTGTAGCGATACTGTGGGGGAACTGGAACTTCCATGCAATCATATATATATGATTGATATAGATAGACAGACAGATAGATATAGATATAGATATAGATATAGATATAGATATAGATACATTAAAGGCCTTTAGAGTAAAGGTTGATATAAATTTTTAAAGCCTGAGAGAAAAATATCACCTCCAAATAAAAGACAAATCACCAGCAATAGAAGCCAGAGATAGCGGAATACTATCTTTATCGACTGAGAGGAAATCTTAGCATGTACCCTGCAAAACGTGCAGAAACATGGGCAACATGGGACATTTCACATGGACACTTATGGAGACTTTACGTGCACTAAAGAACATGCTCAGGAAAAACATCCTGAAAGGAAGGTTGATACTCAAAAAGAAAAATGAAAGTAAGTAAACAAGATTTCGTAAGCACTACCTATAAAAAATAAAATCACGTCCAGCCCGGCCAGTGGGGCGCAGTGGTTGGGTGTTGACCTATGAACCAGGAGGTCACGATTTGAATCCCAGGCAGGGCACATGCCCAGGTTGTGGCTCGATCCTCAGTGTGGGGCATGCAGGAGGCAGCATCAATAATTCTCTTTCATCATTGATGTTTCTATCTCTTTCTCTCCCTTTCCCTTCCTCCCTGAAATCAATAAAAATATTTATTTTTTTTAAAAACACATGTCCAATTTAAGGAGTTTTGAAAAAGAACAAAACTAAAGTTCTGGACAATAACTAACAACATGTAGCTCTGGGTAGTAGGATCATAGCTGAACTGTTCTAAAGCTGAAAGATGAACTTTAGATGTGAACTTGAGTGGGTGGGGTGAGGAGACCCAACAAACACTGTGGTGCCAGCCTACACTGACCGTGACTGCCCCACGGCAACAGCACCTGCCCCGAGGGTGATGAGAAGGGCATCACGGCACTCTGAGGTCTCCCTCCCCAAACCCTCAGTCTAATAATCAGAAAGCATCAGGTCCCAACTGAGGAACATTTTACAAAAACCCTGACGCATACTCCTCAAAACCGCTGAGTCATCAAAAACAAGGGAGGTTATAAGGAACTGTCTGTCACAGCCAAGAGTTGCCTGATGAGACATGACAGCCACATGTAATGTGAATCGTGGATGGGATCCTGGGACAGAAAAAGGACATCAAGGAAACACTAAGGAAATCTGAATAAAGTATGGTTCCAGGTAATAACACTGAACCAATATTGGTTCATCAACTAACAAATGTACCATACTAATGTAAGACATTAATCAGAGGGGAACACGGTGTGGGTTGTATGGGAATTCTCTGTACTATCTTTGTAACTTCTGCAAGTCTAAAACTATCCAATATAATAAAAGCCTAATATGCAAATTGTCCCCTTGACCCGGAGTTCGACCGCTCGCTATGAGTGCACTAACCATCAGGGGGCAGCATGGAACATGGAGGACGTCAGCGACGCGGCGCTGGCAGCGGGCGGCAGTGGAGGCACTGCTGGCCCCGATGGGCCCTGAAGAGAGCGGGAATGTAGCGGGATGATGGAGCAGGTGAGTGGGCGGCACCATGCCAAGGCAGATGCGAGTGAGGCCTGATCGCCCCACCAACTGCCCTGCACACAGCAACCAGGGGCAGCAGGGCTGCCGCCCAGCTCCCAGGCACTGAGGGAGCAGGCCAGGAGCCCAATCGCCCCGCAGACGGTGACCAGCATCCATTACAGAGAAGTGGGAAATAGCAATATTAAAATACTAGGGGCCCAGTGCATGAATTCCTGCACCTTGAAAGGAATTGTGGGCCATGAGGCTGCAGTGGGCACAGGGGCGGGTCTCAGCCCATCCTCTGCGCCCCCACCCGGGCCCTCCCGCTGCAGCCCCTGGTCCTGTGTGCTAGCAGCACTGCTCCTGCTACCGCTGCTCCCACGCCCTGACGGTGCCAGCCCAGAGTGATTGGGGCCAATGCCTTCAGCAGCTGGGAGTGGCTGATCATCCCTCAGGAGCAGGGGAAGGTGGAGAAGCCCTCAGGGGTGATTGGGGCCGGCAGCCGCCGCTCGCACCCACTGATGGCGCCAAGTGATCGGGACTGGCGCCAGGCACTGGCAGTGAATATGAGCAGCAGATCCAGTGCCGGCTGCAGGTACAAGCAGGGCCAGCGCCAGCAGTGGGTGCAAGTGGCGGCTCCAGAGCCGGCAGCAGGTGCAAGTGGGGCCGTCGCCGGCAGTGGGTGCAAGAGGCAGCTGCCGACCCTGATCATCTCTCAGGAGCAGGGAGAGGTGGAGAAGCCCTGAGGGGTAATGGGGTCGGCAGCCGCTGCTCGCACCTGCTGAGAGCGTCAAGCAACCGGGGCTGGTGCCAGGCTCCTGAAGCAGGTGCGAGTGGCAGCTCTGGCGCCAGCAGCAGGTGCGAGCGCCTGGTGGGACCACAATGTATGGGAGCAAACAATTTGCAGTAACCACCAGAGGCTCGCCCCAATGACAGTGACTGGCACCCCACCTTGGTCTGGCGCCCTTGCTCACATGTGCTATCATCCTGCCGCGGCCAACGCCCGCCATGTTCCGCGCTCTGCCACCTGCTGTTGATGCCCACCATGTTCTGCACGCGTCCCCTGGTGGTCAGCACACATCATAGCGACCAGTTGCTTGGTTGTTCAGTTGTTCTGCTGTTCAGTCTATTTGCATATTAGAGTCTTAAATACTAGTATATATAGATTTCTTCTAATTATTTTCCTTTAAATGTGCACGAATATGTGCACCAGGCCACTAGTTTTAAAATAAAAAGTTTACTTTGAATCCAAGGCCCTGCACAATCTGACCAGGCTACGGGTCTATCCCATGTCCCATTCTCAGGATTCACCTATCCCCACATGGTAATTCCACATTTTTTTCCCACATCTTTCCCCTTACACCTCTTTCTCGCTGCAATATCCCTTCCTATCTTTTCCCACCAGCCAACTCCTACTGATTTTTCAGGACAGCCCAAAGAGCACCATCTTTGGAAAGTCTGCTCTGACTCTCACAGTCCAGGTTACAATGCACCCTCCTCAGTACCACTGAGGACCACCCTCTCTCACAGCTTAGACCAGCCGTGGGTAAACTATGGCCCGCAGGCCGGATCCGGCCCGTTGGAAATGAATAAAACTAAAAAAAAAAAAAAAAAAAAGACCGTACCCTTTTATGTAATGATGTTTACTTTGAATTTATATTAGTTCACACAAACACTCCATCCATGCTTTTGTTCTGGCCCTCCGGTCCAGTTTAAGAACGCATTGTGGCCCTTGAGTCAAAAAGTTTGCCCACCCCTGGCTTAGACGCATCATTAATGGTTTGCACAGAGACACCTGCTGTTGTGGAAAGAACAATGCCATTGTAAGGAAGACTCAGTACTGGCAGTACTGGAGTCCCCCTTATTCACGGGGACTCGTTCCAAGACCCCTAGTGGATGCCTGAAACTGCGCAAGGTACCGAAACCTCTATATACTGTTTTTTCCTATACTTACATACCTATGACAAACATTTCAATATTTTAATTACACCCATGTTAATTCTGAGTTTGCAGAGGTAACCTAACCAACTACCATTATATATTAGTACTAAGGGATATACATTTCAATAAAGTGATTGAAATGCAAAAAAAAAAAAAGTTTAATTTGTAAATTAGGGGCAGTAAGAAGTTGACAAGAATAATAATAAAATAGAACAATTGTAGCATACACTGTCATAAAAAGTTACATGAACGTGTACCCTATGTGTGTGTGTGTGTGTGTGTGTGTGTGTGTGTCCCTCTCTCTGATAATCAATCTGGTCGCTGAAACGGCGACTAAGTGACTAACCAGCTGGGAGCACACACAGCGTGGATACGCGGGACACAGGTGTGATTCACGTCCCGGGCAGGACAGAGCAGGACAGAGCAGGATTCATCACACTACTCAGAATGGCATGCAATTTAAAACGTATTCATTGTTGATTTTTGGTATTTTTTCATTTAATATTTTTGGACCACAGTGAACCTGTGGATAAGGGGGAATCTACTGTAATTATTATTAGTGGCTTTGGGATCAGTAAGATCTCATTGTAATATACAAAATAACCCTGTGAGATAAGATGTTCTACTTTGTTTACAAGAGGGGTGAAGTGACTTGTGCTAGAGCCCAGCATTGCCTGGGATCTGAGTCCACCTCTCAGACTACACCCAGGCGAGTCGGAACCCCTCTCAGCCACTCTGCCACTGAGTGACGATGAATTCAGCTTTACCAACCCCTGTTGGAAAATGGGGGGATGCGCCTGCTTGTGCACCCAGGTTTCTGTGAGGATTACAAACGGCACATATTACGTGCCTGGTACATACTTAATAACCATGATAACAGCAATCATTCTCTTCTGTCTCCCTTGTTAGGCTGAGCTTCTTGAGACCTCTGTTATCTTTACTGTCGGGCACATTATAGGTGCTTCATAAAAGCTGAATAAATTTGTATAAAATATATTTTTATTGATTTTAAGAAAGAGAGAGAGATAGAAACATCAACGATGACAATCAATGATCTGCTGCCTCCTGCACACCCCACCCTGGGGATCAAGCCTACAAACCGGGCATGTGCCCTGAACAGAAATAAATCAATCTGTGACCTCCTGGTTCATAGGTCGCCGATCAAACACTGAGCCATGCTGGCCGGACAAAGCTGAATAAATTAGTATGCACAAAGTAACAAGTCAGGTACCCAATTAATAGAAAGTCCTAGAAAGGGAGCAGCATACTGTCCTATTCCCTTTCTTTCACTGCAACTGTCCAGACGGACAAGCGTGAGAAACAAATAGGTTGGACAACTCCTGCAACTCTGCCCTCTAGAGCGCAGCCCTCCCCTCACTGCCTGCCCCCTGCAAGCCAGCCCCCTGCCCTCTGCGGCATAAACTACCTGCAGGCGGCCACTTCAAACACGCGTGCTCACTCTAGTCCACGCGGACAGCCCTGGGCGAAGCTCCCTGAGAATGGGCTGCATCCCTGTCCAGTAACCTAAGTCCAGCCAGGCCTGATCTGCGTGCCTTTCCTAATTCTCCGAGAAGGAATCAGATCCTGACCTAACCCGATACTACCAAGCGAGCTCTGTCTACACTGGAAACGGGAGTTGTGCGCTCAGGTTCCTCCAACAGAAAACATCTTCTTTTCTCTCATTCTCCCTCACCTACAGGTGTCTGGATCAGAATCAGTCGTCTCTAGAGAAATGCTTTCCTTCCATGTTACTGTCTAACCAGCTCATCATTTAGCGCCAATGCAGCATCACCGTGTGCAGTCCTTAGAGTAAAACAAGGAGGGGCAAGGCCCTCCAGAGGCCAATGGGTTTCATGGCGGATGCTTCACATCCTGGGTCCCTCTAATCTTCTCAACACTGTTCTACCAGGACTGTCACCAAAGCACAGCGATCAGACGGGCAAACCACACAGGCAGACCTCAGAGACACTGGGCTCGGGTCCCAGGCCATCCCTACAGAGCTAATGTCACCAGCAAGGGAGCCACAGGAGCGCCGTGGCCCCCCAGTGCCTACAAGTTATGTCTGTACTGTACTGAAAGCATTAAGTGTGCAGCAGCGTGATGCTGAAACAACGTACACACCGGAATTAAACTTTCCGGCTAAGACATGCTAAGCAGCCTCTCAGCCTGCAGCAAGGCGTAAACTGTTTTCTGGTGGAGAGTCTCAGCATCAAGGTGTAAAAATCGCAGTCTGCGAAGCGCAATGAAGCGAGGTCTGCCTATACGGGTGTTCACCACCACGGCTCTGAGAAGAGCCCCTCAGCCACAGGCGGACAGCGGTGAGGCGCCACCCCCACAAGGGTGCACATTCTCCATGGCCCAGGGAAGGCTCCAATGGCTCAACGGCCAGCTGAGAGCAGCACTTTAACACACCTCAGGTTATGAGAGTCTCCTCCTAAGAGGTGAGCTAGAAAAAAGAGAACACGGACTTCTTCCCACAGTCTGGCAGAGCAAGATGTTAGAAAGGGCGCAGAAAAGGAGCCACCAAACACGCGGACAGTGCCCAGCGTGCTGTCAGTGAGCTGAGGCTTTCCGGAAGGCAGTTGGCCATGTTTACCAACGCCTCTAGCGATGTACCCTACAACAAATAATCAGGGAGCTTTGCAAAGACTCACCTACAAAGTTGCTCATCAAGTGCTGCCGAAATGGCCATGAACAGCGGACAGTTCAAATGTCCGACAGGAGACATTTAAAACATCTGGTGCGACTCTACAGCGGGCACTGCACGCACTGCACGCACTGCCCTGGCGGGGGCTCAGCTGACTGGAGTGCTGTCCCAGAAAGGTTGCAGGTTTGATTCCCAGTCAGGGCACAACTAGGCTGTGAGTGCGATCCCTGGTCAGGGCGAGTAAGGGAGGCAATCAGTTGGTATTTCTCACATCACTGTTTCTCTCTCTCCCCGCCTTATGTCTCTAAAATCAATAAAAGCATATCCTTGAGTGAAAATTTAACAAAAAAGAAAAGAAAGAAGCTACGCACACATACAAAGAAGCTGTGCAAGTCCTTCCAGTGATGTGGGAAGCAACGTGTGGGTCACATGCAGCGAAGTCAGCTCCCCGCCCCGCGTGGGTCCTGAGGTCATGCCTACGGCTTCTTACGGAGTCAATCTATTGTACGTTTGGTCCTCCAAACACATAAAGTGAAACAGAGGAGATCACAGAGAAGCACTGCGACTGCAGAATCGCCCAATGTCACGACTCACGTCCAGTGAAAAGGATCCCGATACATGTACCCACCGCTCGCGCACTAAATCCTGGTTCCTGAACCACCCCACCCCGCCTGCGGACGCACCCCTCTTCTCCTGTGCTCCCTCTAACAAGCACCCGCCGCCCTGGGCTTTTCCCAAAGCTAAACATGTAATCCATGATTGTGCTGGTGACTAAATTCTTCTGAATGAGGAACTATTTCTTCCCTCTGATGTCTATGAGGTGAGAGGATGCTGAGATATAAAGCCACTGACATGGTTTGATGTAAGACGAATAAATGAATATTCATTCTTTTGGTGGAATAAAAAATAGCACAAAGGATCAGATTTTTAAAATTATTACTGATTTTTCCATAACGAATCCAGATTTGTGAGAATTTTATTAGATTCCTACCTCCACAATCTCGCTTACCAAGTGCTTTTCTCTTCTGAAAAAGTTTGGACACTCCTGGTCCCACACAGTCTAAAACAAAGCCCTGCTAGCAGGCTGATCCTTTCTCACTGTGACGACACCCTGAGGGACCCAGAGCAATGGAGAAGAACTCTATTCCCAAGTTCCAGAGAGCACAGAATCAGATTAAGAATGAGACTTTCCACTGTGGTTTAAAATACAAGATAGGACAGTGGTCAGCCCCTTGAGTGTGCTGTTCCACAAAATACCGACTTCTGTGCATGGGCCACGAAGTTTCAATCGCACTGTATGTGAGCGCCCGCACATGGTACTTTGTGGAAGAGCCACACTCAAGGGGCCAAAGAGCCGCATGTGGCTCGCAAACCGCAGTTTGCCAACCACTGAACTAGGAGATCAACCAAAGGACTTGTATGCATGCATATAAGCATAACCAATGGACACAAGACACTGGGGGGTAGGAGAGGCCGGGGGAAGGTCAAGGAGGAAAAAAAGGAGACATATGTAATACTCTTTAATACTTTAAGCAGTAAAACAAAATTTAAAAAAATAAATAAAATACGAACTAGGAGATTCCTCTCTTCTTGCTATACGATGGCATGCAAACAATTAATAATAGACTTTTGGGGGTGCCATTTAATTCCTGCAGGCAATGATCTTCCGTCATACATGAGCCTGAAGCTCCAGCCGTTACTATTCTATTTCAAATAGTAAGATCGACACAAAAATAAACTTCATGCCCAGAAGAGCTGGCAATATCACATGCACAGTTTTACTGACTGCTTTATTTTAATAACAAATCTGAACCAATTTATAAGACTACAATTTATACAACTCCTATCAGATTAAGGAAACAACCACCTTTTTTTTTTTTTTTTTTAAATATATTTTATTGATTTTTTACAGAGAGGAAAGGAGAGAGATAGAGAGTTAGAAACATCGATGAGAGAGAAACATCGATCAGCTGCCTCCTGCACATCTCCTACTGGGGATGTGCCCGCAACCCTGGTACATGCCCTTGACCGGAATCGAACCTGGGACCTTTCAGTCCGCAGGCCGACGCTCTATCCACTGAGCCAAACCGGTTTCGGCAACAACCACCTTTAATATTATACTTGAGGACGAAAATTCTCAAACAGCCTCTCATTAGCATACTGCCCTGATAATATCACACTTTAACAATGGCGGAAAGCCAAAGGCTATCACCTTCTTAATACTAGTCACAAAAGAGGCACAGCTCTTTTTTTCTTAATTTAAAACAGACTGAAAAGCTAATTTTATAATACAAGATATAAAAAGGAACTTATTTTTACCCAACGAGTAACCTATGCAAAAGTATCTGTGCAAATTTTCCTGTCTGTTAAGTAAATCACTTACAAATCACAATAAATATCATATGTACATCAAATTCATAGAGCTATACAACCTATAGATTCAATACAATTCCTATCAAGATACCAATGGCATATTTCACAGAACTAGACCAAATATTCCACAAATTTATATGGAACCACAAAAAGACCCTGAATAGCCACAGCAATCTTGAGAAAAGAGAACAAAGTTGGAGGATTCACACTACCTGATATCAAACTATATTACAAGGCTATAGTAATTAAAACAGCATGGTACCAGCATAAAAACAGACACACAGATCAATAGAAAAGGATAGAGAGCCCAGAAATAAATCCATGCCTTTATGGTCAATTAATATATTTGACAAAGGAGACAGAAAACATACAATGGGGTAAAGGTAGTCTATTTTACAAATTATGTTGGGAAAATTGGACAGATACATGCAAAACAATGAAATGAGACTACCTACTTACACCTTACACAAGAATAAACTCAAAATGAATTAAAGACTTAAATGTTAGACTTGAAACCATAAAAATTCTACAAGAAAACATAGGCAGTAAAATCTCAGACATTTCTTGTAGCAATATTTTTTCTGATATAGCACCTTGGGCAAGGGCAACAAAAGGAAAAATAAACAGATGGGACCATATCAAACTAAAAAGTTTTTGCACAGCACAGGAAACCATCAACAACATGAAAAGACAGCCTACTGAATGGGAGAACATATTCATCAATGATACATCCGGTAAGGGGTTAATATCCAAAATTTATAAAGAACTTATAAAACACAACACCAAAAAAAAACAACAAGCAATCCAATTAAAAAATGGGCAAAGGACCTGAACAGACACTTCTCCAAAGAGGACATACAGATGGCCAACAGACATATGAAAAGATGCTCAATGTCACTAATCAGAGACATGCACATTAAAACCACAAGGCGATACAGCCTCATGCCTGTGAGAATGGCTAACATCAACAAATCAACAAACAAGTATTGGGAGGATGTGGAGAAAAGGGAACCCTCGTGCACTGTTAGTGAGAATGCAGATTGGTGCGGCCACTGTGGACAACAGTATGAAGTTTCCTCAAAAAATTAAAAAAGGAACTGCCTTATGATACAATGATTCCACTTCTGGGAATTTATCCAAAGAAACACAAAACACTAATGTGAAAGAATTCATGTGCCCTGGCTGGGAGCTTAGTTGGTTAGAGCTTCGTCCCGATTCCCAAGGTTGTGGATTTGTTCCCCGGTCAGGGCACATACAAGAATCAACCAGTGAATACATACATAAGAGGAACAGCAAATCGATGTCCCTCTCCATCTTCCTCTCCCTCAACAATAAATATATTTTTAAAAATAATGCCGAAACCGGTTTGGCTCAGTGGATAGAGCATCGGCCTGCGGACTGAAAGGTCCCAGGTTCGATTCCGGTCAAGGGCATGTACCTGGGTTGCGGGTACATCCCCGGTGGGGGATGTGCAGGAGGCGGCTGGTCGATGTTTCTCTCTCATCGATGTTTCTGACTCTCTATCTCTCTCCCTTCCTCTCTGTAAAAAATCAATAAAATATATTAAAAATAAATAAATAAATAAATAAATAAATAAATAAATAAATATGCCCTAGTCAGTTTGGCGCAGTGGATAGAGCATCGGCCTGCGGACTGAAAGGTCCCAGGTTTGATTCTGATCAAGGGCACATGCCCGGGTTGTGGGCTTGATCCCCAGTGGGGGACTTGCAGCCGATCCATGATTCTCTCTCCTCATGGATGTTTCTATCTCTCTCTCCCTCTTCCTTCCTCTCTGAAATCAATGAAAATATATTTAAAATAAATAAATGATTAAATAGATAGATAGATAGCCCTGGCTGCTGTGGCTCAGTCAGCAGGAGCGTCATCCTGTACACGAAGCATGTCAAACTCAAAGGCTAACACAGCCAAATAAACAAAGTTTAAGTTTACATGGGCTGCAAAAGAAACAAAAGCTTCCATTTTCATAGAAACAGGTTTATTTCAACAGAGACATGCTGAATACAAAAGGCTGAAATAAATGAGTAATTGTTAACATAAAAAAATAGAACATTTTAATAAAAGTTAATATTTTTTCTTGAACATTAACTTACCAGACACTGAATAACTGCACAAATTAATAAGCATAATGCAAATAAACCTATTTTTCTTGTTCACCAAAAGCGAAATATTTCCTGTTGCACACACCAAACAAGTCAGTACAAGACTAATGATGTGGCCATCAGCTGCTAAAATATTCGCTGTTAGTATTAGTGGAGAGAAATGGTGCGCCTACACGGAAGGCGCGTAAGAAAAATGAATGCAACATAATTATAGTAATCAGTCATTAGCGAACGTTGTAGTTCGTTATCAATAACTAGAGGCCCGGTGCACGAAATTCATGCCCTTGGGGGGGGGGGGGTTCCTCTCAGCCCAGCCTGCGCCCTCTCGCAGTCTGGGAGCCCTCGGGGTATGTCTGTCTGCTGGCTTAGGCCCACTCCCCCAGCCCAGGACCCCTCGCTCCTTACCACCCACCAGCTCACTGTTCCTTAGCACTGCTGCAGAGGCAGGAGAGGCTCCCACCACCACCTCTGCACTTGCCAGCCGTGAGCCTGGCTTCTGGCTGAGCAGTGCTCTCCCTGTGGGAGCACACTAACCACCAGGGGGCAGCTCCTGCGTTTTACGTCTGCCCCCTGGTGGTCAGTGTGCATCATAGTAACTGGTCGTTCTGGTCGTCTAGGCTTTTATTATATAGATTATGTATAACAGGATATTGTAAAAATTAAGTTACAAAATTTTATTAAAACATTTCTTACAGCCCTGACTGGTTTGGCTCAGTGGATAGAGCATCGGCCTGCAGACTCAAGGGTCCCAGGTTTGATTCCGGTCAAGGGCATGTACCTTGGTTGCGGGCACATCCCCAGTGGGGGGGCGTGCGGGAGGCAGCTTATCGATGTTTCTCTCTCATCTATGTTTCTGACTCTCTCTCCCTCTCCCTTCCTCTCTGTAAAAAATCAATAAAATATATTTTAAAAAAACATTTCTTACATACCATTATATTGGCTGGCCGCAAAAATATTCCTTGTGGGCCACATGTGGCCCGCAGGCCGCGAGTTTGACATGCTTGCTATACACCAAAGGGTAGTGTGTTTGATCCCCGGTCAGGGCACATACCTGGGTCGCGTTGTGGATTGAATCTCCAGATAAGGCAAATACAGGAGGCAACAGATTGATGTTTCTCTCTCACATTAATCTTTCTCTTTCTCTCTCTCTCTCTCTCTCTCTCTCTCTTCCCTCCCTCTCTAAAATCAACAAAAATATCTTCAGGTGAGGATTTTAAAAAGAATGGATGAGAGTGGAAGTTTTGTTTATACTCCAGATAGGTTTCAGGGTGATTATAGTCTAATTACATACCAATTATAAAGTTCTTTTCATCTTCAAAGCCATTAACTAATAAATTCTCATACTACCTCTGTGTTATAGCAATCTTCTTCTGAAGTGAAAACCACCTCACTAGAAAGGTTAATATAAATTAGCTCCAAGTGGAGTAAATCAGTTTTAGATTAGGGTAAAATACTTGGGTTTTAAGGCACCTAACAAAAAGTCAATATGCCCGTATGCCTTAGACACGAGCGTATGAAGTCACCTAGGACTCGCGTGAGAACAACCCAGGAGGGAAACCCTAAGTGTGGACACTCAGCACACACATCAGCACCTATACTGTAAGAGGAACATTCTGTAAAAATATCTTCAGAAACCTTTTCCACGGGTCTCTATACCCTGTATGTGTTTGGGTTTACTTAGTCGACCTAGTGAAATTATATAAAAGAAAAAACAAGCCTAGAGGAATGTTTTTTTAATATCTGAGCAAAATGAATTCAAATAATGAAAATAACTGATTTCTACTTAAATGAATGGGTTTGCTACAAAACATTACAACTTACACAAGCTTAATTTTGAAATCTGGTTAGCAATTTTTTTCATCATTTTTTAAAAATATATTTTATTGATTTTTTTTACAGAGAGGAAGAAAGAGGGATAGAGAGTTAGAAACATCGATGAGAGCAAAAGATCGATCAGCTGCCTCCTGCACACTCCCTACTGGGGATGTGCCCGCAACCAAAGTACATGCCCTTGACCGGAATCGAACCTGGGACCCTTGAGTCCACAGGCTGACGCTCTAGCCACTGAACCAAACCGGTTAGGGCTTTTTCATCTTTTTTATTTTTTATATACTACTAATGAGAGGGAGAGAAGGGACAAGATAGAAGGAAATATTTATTGTTCATCTATTATGTGCCAGGCACTTAACTTGTAATCATCCTATATAATAAAAGCATAATATGCAAATCAACTGAACGGCGGAACAACTGGTCGCTATGACGTGCACTGACCACCAGGGGGCAGACGCTCAGCGCAAGAGCTGCCCCACAGGGGGAGCGCCACTCAGCCAGAAGCGGCAGGTGAGCGCAGCGGCAGCGGCAGGAGCCTCTCCCTCCTCTGCTGCAGGCGGGCAGTAAGGAGTGAGGGGTCCCGGACTGTGAGAGCCCCAGACTGCAAGAGGGATGTCTGACTGCCGGCTTAGTCATAGTAAGCTGGCAGGTGGACATCCCCCAAGCAGTCCCGGACTGTGAGAGGGCGCAGGCTGGGCTGAGGGACCAACCCCCTCCCACCCACCCAGTGCACAAATCTCATGCAACGGGCCTCTAGTACTTCTATAAAAACTGAAAGACCAGTCCAGGCTGGTGTGGTTCAGTTAGTTATAGGGTCATTGTTCCATGCACCAAAAGGTTGCGGGTTCCATCCCCAGTCAGGTTGAAAGGCAACCAATATATGTGTCTGCCTGTCTTTCTCTCCCTTTTCCTCTCTCTAAAATCAATAAGCATATCCTCAGGTGAGGATTTTAAAAAAAAAAACAACTGAAAAGACCATAAAAACATAGAAAAATATCATGATAAAACAAAAAGCAAATTATGACACTCCCCACCAGAAAGATGCTGAGAAGAAGGAATGCCAAGGAGCTTCAAGGGGAAACGTGTTGGAGGAGAGTCCCTCCGCTGCCCGCCATTCTAAAGTACAGAGTGAGGCGCTCCTTGGGAAGCGAGTGCCAGAACAAGTACAGAAAAGCTAGTAAAATGCTGTCTCCAGGAGGGGGGTATACAGGAAATGTCTCCTTCTCATTGCACACAGCCTTTTGCATCTTTTAACTTTGTATTTCATCCAAATAATCAATACAATTTTGAAAAGCCAATCACGGGGTAAGAAGTATGGCAAAGACCACTGAGTCCTCATCACACAGATCAGTCTTGATTGCCGTCCTCTGCCAGGGACACTGTGGTTTAAACATACACCCTTCTCCCTAGGCCCCCGCATCACAGAGTGGGGGGTGGGTTGTCAGACCCCCACAGCCACCATAGGCATTACTCAATGGCTCACTCAGATGAGAACTAGACCTTGTCTTTACCTGCTCTACAGCTTACCCAAGTGCCCATCACAAAACGGAGCCCACACTTTACCTGACAGTATGAACATGTAATGCACATGTGCCTTTGAAGAACATGGAATAACATAATAAAGCTCAGTGACTGCTATTTTCAAAGAGCTTCTCTTCCACATGCCCCTGAAATCATACAGTCACATAGCCTTCCCATGTTATAGGTAGTTATACATCCTAGGTTCGTTCATTATTTATCAATAGTAATATTTTTGTCAACTGGAAGACAGAAAATGTTAAAAGTAGGTGATTTTATTACAGGCGTCCCCGTTTGTTGAACATTCACTGTACGCCATTTGTGAAAGACCTACATTAGTACCTGTTTTCACTGACTGAAAGAAATCCAAAAGATTTCTACTTTTAGGAAAAAAGGTGAAAAGTGAACATCACATCTAGCACTTGTCTTGTAGCACGCAGGCTCCTGAGCGTGCATTAGGCACCTGGGTCTTCACTTAGGCCGGTTCACCTTACGGAAGGTTTCCAAGGACGCTCTGCTCTCAGGTAGAGGGGGAAACGTGTATCACACAGAAAGTCTCGGCTGGGGCTGAGTCTAGATGAGGGGTGGGCAAACTTTTTGACTCGAGGGCCACAATGGGTTCTTAAACTGGACCGGAGGGCCGGAACAAAAGCATGGATGGAGTGTTTGTGTGAACTAATATAAATTCAAAGTAAACATCATTACATAAAAGGGTACGGTCTTTTTTTTTTTTTTAGTTTTATTCATTTCAAACAGGCCGGATCCGGCCCGCGGGCCGTAGTTTGCCCATGGCTGGTCTAGATGGTAAAACAGTACGCTCGAAAGAAATGCAGTTTGGAGAATTTTCACCCAATTAGGGTCTCAATGAAAGGACACAGAAGATACTTAAATACAGATGTGGTGGGTGGAACAATGTTGGAGGGACTGTCAGGCGCACAAGCAGACAGGCCAGCTCAATGTGAGGAAGAACAGCAACAGTGTCACCCACCATAGGAAACACTGTGTCTGAGGACACGAGAATTAGGCAAAGGTTTAAGAAATCTGATCACTGTCAGAAAAGACAGAATAGGGGAGAGCATGCCTCTAATTCACTCTCAGCATCCCATCTCCTGTCCAGGTAAGTGGACGCCCAAGACTCAGGGTCTTCCCTGCTGTCATTCTTTACATATATACTAGAGGCCTGGTGCACAAAAATGTGTGCACTGCGGGGGGGGGGGGGGGGGGTCCTCAGCCCAGCCTGTGCCCTCTCGCAGTCTGGGACCTCTCAGGGGATGACCACCTGCTGGCTTAGGCCTGCTCCCCGGGGGATTGGGCCTAAGATGGCAATCAGACATCCCTCTGGCAGCCCAGCAGCCCTTGGGGGATGTCCACTTGCCAGTGGGGAGCAGGCCTAAACTGCAGTTGGACATCCTTAGCGCTGCTGAGGAGGCAGGAGAGGCTCCCACCACCACCGCTGTACTGGCAGCCATCAGCCTGGCTTGTGGCTGAGCAGAGTTCCTCCCATGTGAGAGCGCCCTGACCACCAGAGGGCAGCTCCTGCATTGAGCGTCTGCCCGCTGGTAGTGTGTGTCATAGTGACCAGTCATTCCCAGTCCTTCTGCTGTTAGGGTCAGTTTGCATATTACCCTTTTACTATATAGGATAGAGGCCTGGTGCACAGGTGGGGGGCGGCTGGTTTGCCCTGAAGGGTGTCCCGGATCAGGGTGGGGGTCCCGCTTGGGTGCCTGGCCAGCCTGGATGAGGGGATAATGGCTGTTTGCAGCTGGTCACACCCCCTTCAGGGTGGGGGTCCCCACTGGGGTGCCTGGCCAGTCTGGGTGAGGGGCTGAGGGCCATTTTCAGGCTGGCAGGTGACTGAAGCTCCCAACCTCTCCTTTTTCTTTTTTTTTTATTCTGGGATTTATTTGCCTTCTATGGCTGTCACTGGAGCTGAGAGCCAGCTTTAGCTCTGAGGCTCAGCTCCAGCTCTGAGACCTCAGCTGCTGAAAGCACGTATCTGGGTTTGTTTGGCTTCTATAATTAAAACACTGTTGCAGCTCCAGCTCTGAGGCCTGGCTGGCTGAAAGCAGGTTTCTGGGGTTTGTTTAGCTTCTATAATTGCAACATTGTTTCTTAGAGTGCAGCTCAGAGGCCGGCAGCGGCAGGCGGGGAACCTTGGCTTTCTCCATCACTGGAGCAAGCAAGCCTCCTGTTCGTTTCAACTGCCTGGGTGCCGACCGCCATCTTGGCTGGCAGTTAATTTGCATATCGCCCTGATTAGCCAATGGGAAGCATGTTGGAGGTACAGTTAATTGCCATGTTTGTCTATTATTAGATAGGCCTAGAGGCCCGGTGCACGAATTTGTGCACCAGTGGGGTCCCTCGGCCTGGCCTGCGCGATCAGGCCGAAACCGTCTCTCTCCTGGATTGCAAGAGGGTGCATCCCAGGCCGAGGGACCCCACTGGTGCACGATCGGGGCCAGGGAGGGACGCGGAGGGCTCCAGGGCGCATCCAGCCCCTCTCGCTTTGCCCTGGTTCGTGGAGCAAAAGCCACATGTCTATGGCTAACTACAAGGAAGGGTGGGAAAGCGTGTTGGCTGTAGGACTAATAAGGTGGGGAATTCCCCTGACTTCAAAAGGTGCCAGAAACCAAAAAGCACAACCAACAGCCACAAGTGGTACCACACTGGCCACCACCCCCTAAGGCCCTTGTCTACTTTTTTCTTGGCTAATTCCCTCAATTTCTCCTAAAGTTCAGTGTCCTTCATCCCACAGTGGAATCGCTTGCAACCCTATTAGCTGTTTTGGGTATTTCTAAACAACATGCTAATGTTGCTATTGAATTTTCTCTCCAGTTTCAATGCTATCTACTCACTACCTTATATAGAAGAGGGTCTGGCTTTCTCGCCCTTCCTCCAATTATCCCACAACATGCTTAGCATATTTTGATTGAGCCAACGTATTTATTGTTTGTGGCGGCATAAATACCATTCCTAGCTGAGTCCCGCTGCACTCATTATTACAGGCTTATTTTGTGCACCCTGTTTTAGCTGGAACTAATAATTGTCCTTTTTTTCTTGCTTAATTCTCTGCAAACCTAACACTAATGTACTCCCAATCTTCCACTAAAAGTATAAATCTCAACACATCAGGCTTACCTGCCAGCTGTTTATTTCTCGAGGGCGTCCCTCTGGAGCCCTGTCCCCTGGCCAATCTGGGCTGGTTGGTTGCTGCTTGCACAGCTACTATCCCAAGATTTCTCTCTGCCATCCCTCCAGGGAGGCCCTTCTCCTTAGCTCCTTCTTGAATTCCATTGCCTGGCTCTGGGTCCCGTGTCTGAGCTAAGCTTTCAAGATAGAGCAAACAGGCGACTATATCGAGGATAATGGGAAGCAGGACCCTCACTGTCAAAGGAGAGTGAGGAAAAAGGAAAGTGAGGCCAGAAGGAATCCTATGAGCTGGACCAGAAATGGTGGCCCTGGATGGTCATGGTTTCTGACACACATACCCGCACAGGCTTAGGAACAGGTATCAGATGTGGAGACTGTACACACACGTCTGGTTCCTAGTTCTCCCGGGCCGAGAAGCAATGATGCCTGCAGCCCTGAGCACAGCTAACGCCAGGTCTTGGTCTACGATACTCTTCACCACTAGGAGAGTCAGTGTTCCTTAAGGAAGCTCTGGCTCAAGCCCATGGCAGGGAAGCTACAAGATGGACACGGAATGCTTCCATGTGCCAGCGAGCAAGTGCTGGGAGAATGGTAGGGGTCTGTCAAAATGACACGGGAGCCAGCTTACAGGGGCTCCCACTGGCCAAACATGGCATCATCTGAGCATCAGTTAATGATAGTTATGAATTATAACTGAGTAAGGGGAAAACCGTGAGTCCACAGTGATAAAGTAAAGGAGTGAATAAATGACAGAGAATTTAGAAGCCACAAACTGCTTCCTCACAAAATATTTATTACACATTAATAAACACAAAAGTACTTTTTAAATAATTCTACAGTGGAGAATCGTGGCAGGCACTGAGGAAACAAAAACTTATTCTCAAATGGTCCCCAAAAGGGTACACGGTACAGAAAGAGGGCAAAGAGCCCCTCCCCCTTTAACAGAAGAAACGGCCTTCCGTCTGGAAAGCCTCTGTCCCGCTTGGCGTGGGCTCCCCGATGGAGGTCCTGCTAGAGCCTGGGCGCCACTCCACTGCCACCTCGTCCCGAGGGTTCGGGCCCTCAGGCCACTGCTGTGGCTTCATTTGTCCCCTGGAAGGTTGGGGGACCCTCTGTTCTCTCTTGTGAAATACTGGGACGCACAGACTTCTTTTTTCCTTTTATTCATTGTGCTGGGCACGTGGTGGGGCTGTTCCACCTGGAGAGTTGTGGCCTTCCCTTCCGGGAAGTGTTTAAATGGTAATGTAATCACCGTTCCCGCTCAGTCTTCTCTCTCTCTGGAGGACACCTAGTAATGCAGATGCTGGCTCTCCTGAACTGACCCATTACCTCGGACATATTCCTTTCTGTTTTGTTTTTCTATTACATTATGCCCTAATTGCTTTAATTCCAATTAATTCCCTCCCCCCGCACACACCCACCCACACACCATCTGAAAAATGCACACACAATACTTAACTCCTTCAGTGTGCACTTCCTAGGGACATTCTCCTACAGGACCACCATGCCACTACTGCATGTGATTAATTAACATTAATTCACTTCCACTTTCTATGCAGCCCACGTCCACATTTCCTCTTCCCACCTCAAACAGTATTTCTCAATCAAGGATCCGATCGAGGCTCCGACACTGTCCGTCCTCTTTTTCCCTCTGTCCGCCTGCCTACTGCTTTTTGGAAGATCTCCTCAGCTTCCTATTGAAAACCTCCCTGCCATCCTATTTCCCGGGCTTCTTTCCTGGTCTCTGAATGGATCCCAGCTTTGTGCCGTCCTGTTTTCGTGTCATGAATTCAACATGCCTTTCAGCTCTGTAAGCCTTTTGTTTCTGAAGTTGCACTTTTCTTCTGCAACTTGCTTGCGTTTCCTGTTTCTTCATTGGTTTCTCTTTTATCTGTTTGTGTCAGACTTGGAGGCTTTCTTCCTGATGATGATGGTCCTTGACTGTTCAGTCACAGCTAGAAGGAAGGACTAACTAAAAAGTAGGTTTTCATTTCGTGCGCAGACGGGCTTATTGAGAGCAGCAGCAAGGCTTGCCTGCAGGGACCAGACAGGCATCTGTTTCACTAAGAGCCATGAGACTGTATTTTCTAAAGCTGACCACATACCTACCTCCTCGCAGGATCTCCTCACAGTGTGACCAACTGAACTCTTGCCTTCAAAAGAGGAGGTCTATGTTTCCTCCCCCTTGAACCTGAGCGAGTCTGTGACTTCAGCAGGAATGATGTGCTATGACTTCTGAGAGTAAGTCGTAAAGAGAAGAAACGTGCTGCCTGACTCTCTTGGGACACAGGCTTGTGACATCTAGCTTGTGACATCTAGGCAGTGAGCACGTGCAGGCAACTTGAGCGAGTGCCCTGAAGCAGCAGCACACACTAGTGCACACAGGGACCCCTGGAGGGGCCCAGACCACACGTAGGGAGGAGACCGGTGGGCACACTGCCTCCTCTGCCCTGTGCCCACTACTACTTTTCCAGCTCCACCACCTGACCACAACCACAGAAGTGACCTGAGCCAGAATCACCCAGCCCAGCTCTCCCAAACCCCTGGCCCATGGAAACCATGAATTATATTAAGTCACTTAACTTGGGGGGCGGGGGGGAGGGGTGTCATTTTTTAGGCAGGAAGATCAAGTGGGGCAGATTTGGGCACCTGTAAGGGAGAAGCTGCTGCAACAAAAACCTAGACCATGTGGACTGGCTTTGGGACAGGTAGCAGGTGGAAACTGGCCTGGCAGAGGCTCTGAAGACTTGAAGGGCCTCAACAAGGGACTATCAGCAGCGGAAGTAAGAAAACGATAGCTGTAGGTTGGAGAAAAGGGACCCCTGGTACGAGATGTTGGAAATGTGGCTGCAGTAAAACGGACACAGGAAATGTGCCCAACAGACTACATGACCTATCCCAGGAGACTTCCAGGCAGATACTGAGCACCAGCGGTGTCTTCACACGGCCTCGGATAAAAGGAGAGGAGAGCTGGGGAGCACAGGCTGTTAAAAATGGGGTCAGGCCTGGTTTGGCTCAGTGGATAGAGTGTCGGCCTGCGGACCGAAGGGGTTCAATTCTGGTCAAAGGCATGTACCTTGGTTGCAGGCTCCTCCCCAGCCCGGATGCTGGTCAGGGCTCATGCAGGAGGCAACCAATTGGTGTGTTTCTCTCACACCGATATTTCTCTCTGTCTTTCCCTTTCAAAAAAAAAAAAATCAATAGAAAAGCCCAGCCAGTGTGGCTCCACGGTTGAGCATCAACCTATGAACCAGGAGGTCACGGTTCGGTTCTCGGTCAGGGCACATGCCCAGGGTGCAGGATCGATCCCCAGTGGGGGATGTGTAGGAGGCAGCCGATCCATGATTCTCTCTTATCATTGATGTTTCCATCTCTCCCTCTCCCTCTCCCTCTCCCTTCTTCTCTGAAATCAATAAAAACATTTAAATAAAAAAGAAATAAAAATCAATGGGAAAATATCCTCGGGTAAGGATTTTTTTAAAAAAAATTTTAAATAAAGGGGTCAGGATTTGCTGGGTTAAAAAGGGGTATTTCTCATCCTCAGCCTGTCCTGAGGGCAAAACAATTTTCAAAATAAGAAATGGCTGGCGAGGCCGGGGGGGGGAGGGGGGGGCGCGGGGCTTAAGTACAGGTTATGATTGGGTAACTTTATTAAAAAGTCAGAAAGATCCAAGACGGTTTCAAATTGGCATTTCAAACAGACCCAGGTCCTTCTAGAGACCTTAGGGGCCACCTCTAAAGACCCTCTCCATGCAAACAGCAGCGTTCCAACACTGTCACAGCGGCTGTCCACAGCAGATGCACACAGGGGCCACGGAAGCCTCGGAAGCAAAGGACTTACCACAAAGAGATGTGTAAGTATGGCTTTTGTTTAATAGATTGGATTATAAATTGGCACAGAGAACCCACAAGAATTATAAAGGAACTGTTCCAGTTTAGACTGAAAGGTAAAAAACAGTACAAAATTAAGTTGTTCCTCCCCAAATATTATGTGTGAAGCAGGCTAAGAAAACTAGTCAGCTATAAAAAGCAGCCATTTTTTGGAGAAAATACTTCCATACCATAGATCTCATATGGGATTAATATCCACAATATACAGAGCACTCCAAAAACTCAACAACTTCAAAAAAAAAAAAAAAATGGGCAAAGGACTTCAATAGACATTTCCCCAAAGAAGATACAGGTCTTCTTCATTTTATCGTGCTTCACTGTATTGCACTTCAGATGTTATGTTTTTTAAACACATTAATGGCAAGACTCTCCCACCGGCAAAAAGATTACAATTTGTTTTAATGCAAAATTCCCTTTTGCTGCAGTGGTCTGCAAGCGAACCCAGGGTTCTAAGGTATGTCTGTACACAAACGGTTAAGCAGCACATAAAAAGAAGCTCAACTTCACTAGTCATTAGGGAAATGCAAACCAAAACCACAATGAGATCTTACTTTACACCCATTAGGATGAATACTATTAAAAAAGAAAGGAAGGCCCTGGACAGTTTTGCTCAGTGGATAGACATTGGCCTGCAGACTGAAGGGTCCCAGGTTCGATTCCAGTCAAGGGCACATGCTCGGGTTGTGGGCTTGAACCCCAGTAGGAGGCATGCAGGAGGCAGCCGATCAATGATTCTCTCTCATCATTGATGTTTCTAACTCTCTCTCCCTCTCCCTTCCTCTCTAAAATCAATAAAAATACAATTTTAAAAATATATTTTAAAAAAAGAAAGGAAGGGCCGAAACCGGTTTGGCTCAGTGGATGGAGCGTCGGCCTGCGGACTGAAGGGTCCCGGGTTCGATTCCGGTCGGGGGCGTGTGCCTGGGTTGCGGGCATATCCCCAGTGGATGTGCGGGAGGCAGCTGATCGATGTTTCTCTCTCGTCGATGTTTCTAACTCTCTATCTCTCTCCCTTCCTCTCTGTAAAAAATCAATAAAATATATTTAAAAAAAAAGAAAGGAAGGGAGGGGTAAGAGAGGGGAAGAGGATGTGAAGAAATTGGAGCCCTTGTACAATGTTGGTGGAATGTAAAATGCCACAGGCACTGTGGAAAATAGTATGGCAATGCCTTAAAACTTTTTAAATAGAATTACCATATGATCCAGCAATTGCATTTCCAAGTATGTACCCCAAAGCACTGAAAACAGGGTCCTGAAGAGGTATTTTGTATACCTATGTTCAGAGCAATGATATTCACAATGGTTAAAACATGGAAGTAACCCCAAGTGTCCTCCCACAGAAGAACAGAGAAGCAAAATAGAGTGTAGAGCCATATAATGGAATATTATTCAACCTTAAAAAGGAACGAAATTCTGACATGGGCTACAATATAGATGAACCTTGAAGATATTATGCTAAGCACAACGAACCAACCACAAAAACACAAATACTGTATGATTCTACTTATATGAGTAATTTAGAATAGTCAAAATCATAGAAAACTAAAGTAGAATGGTGATAACCAATGGCTGGGGAGGGGAAAATGGGGAGTTTGTGTTAATGGTGTTTAATGGGTAAAGAGTTTCAGTTTTACATGATGAAAAGAGTTCTGGAGATAGATTTTGCATGATGGTTGCACAACATTATAAATATATTTAATACCATGGAACTTTACACTTAAGAATGGTCAAGATGGGCCCTGGCCTGTGTTGTTACCCAGTGGGTAGAACATGGGCCCCACACCGGGGGGTTGATTCCCAGTCAAGGGCATGTACCTGGGTTGCAGGTTCAATCCCCATCCCTGATTGGGTCCATGCAGGAGGCAGACAGTTGATATGTCTCTCTCACAACAATGTTTCTCTCTCTCTCTCTCTCTCTCTCTCTCTCTCTCTCTCTCTCTCTCTCCCCCGCCCTCCCTCCTTTCTACTCTCTCTAAAAAAAACAAAAAACAATGATATCCTCAGGTAAGGATTAACAACCAAAAAAAGGTTAAGGAGGGGGGTTGGGGGTTAATGGGGAGATGAGGACACATATATGTAATATCTTAATCAATAAAGAAATTTTTAAAAAAAAGTTAAGGTGAAAAAATTTGTGTTATGTGTATTTTAACACCTTTAAACACAAACCTAGCCATTACTTATGGAAAAGGATAACTCAGAAGTCAAAACAAAACTCTCAGAAGGTAGAGCCAAACACCTTGGAGAATCACTCCCAAGCAAAAGAACTAAGTCCTAATCAATGAACTAGCAACTTGCGCCTGGTTGAATTTCAAAAAAAGCTATGGACCAGTGACTGTTGTGCCTGTCTTCTTCTTTTGTGAACAGATGTGTCTATAGCCATTCTTTAAGCCTGCCCCACCATTTTTAGTTGGAAGGAGCGTCAGACTACTTATCTCTTGAATTCACATGTGTTCAGGTCTAGAACCCCACGTGAGGAGCTCCATCGAGTCACAACTGGATTTAGATGACAAGATCCTTAACTTAGAGCAACTGTAATAATGGGGTGAGAGTGGGAGCATTGGGAGAAGGTACATAAATATAATTTGCCTGAAGTAGGAATGCATTACAAAGAAAGGGTAAATTGTGCTTAATCATGTGTTCCAAAGATGGCCAGAAAATCATCCTACACGTTCTCCTTACAATCTGACTTTGATTCAACTTCTATCAAGAGAAGGAGTCTATGCTAACCTCCCCTTGAGCCTGAACAGACTTCTGACTATGGCAAAAATGACGCTGTGTGACTCCTGAGGCTACATCCTAAAAGGCGCTACACACGAATAAGGATTTTGGTCAGCCCAAGCTGCTTCAGCATTCCTACTGTTTTGGCTCCAGCCACTATGTGACCACAACCTAAAGAGAAACACCCCGCCCCCCCGCCCCCGAAAATAATAAAATGAAATAAAGAGAAACCCAAGCCAGCCAGAACTGCCCAGCTAAGCCCTTCCTAAATCCTGACCCACCAGAAGCTGCGAGCGATAATTTATTGAGGCAATAGTAATGGCAGCAGTAATGCAACACTAACTGGAATACAGGGTGACAAATGCCAGAGGATGTATATAGAGAGACCTTTACATCTGGGCCAGATTTCTCCCAAAGAAATCTAATCTGTAGCCTAGAGCAGCGGTCGCCAACTGGTGGTCCGCGGACCTCTGGTGGTCCATGAGGTCCGAAAGGTTGGCAACCGCCGGCCTAGAGGATATAAGCCAGACTGCAAGAATTCTGGGAGGTTCTGAGATTCTCACCATTCCATATGCAAACTTACACTTAATCGATGCATCTTCCCATCCTCTCATGCAGTCCCATCCATCCTTCCCCTTCAAATCTACTAAGAGAAAACTCTACTAAGAGAAAACATTCTCTGATGGAACAGGAAAGGGGCAGTTGCTAGGTTGCTGAAAGTAAAGGCAGAATCTAAAGATCGAAGGACTTCCTATAGACTTCCGGTCAGCCCTCCGGGTCAGCCCTCCACGCCACAACTAAGCCTCGAAGAGGCCTGTCCTCCCCTTCCTGGCCCTCCTGAGGTCCTGCAGCTGCAATCCGCTTGCTTCTGACGGGCATCACTCTATCCTCTGGTTGCCGCTTTCTCGGTTCCTCCATGGTAATTACTATTTTACCTTAACCTATTTTCTCAGTTTCCAAAACATCAGTGACATCTTCAGACTGCTCTTCTGTTCATAGTATCCCATTACTCCAGACACCAAAACCCAATCTTTTCACTTCCCTTCCTATATGGTTTGTTTACATCCTCTCAAATTTCATCCCTTTTCCATTTCTAATGCTCAGTGCAGCCTTCACGATCAAGTTTAGAATACTATAAAATCTTTAAAATGGCCGTCCTGACTCCATTCTCCCATACTCCAATCCCTCCTACAATGTCACAGAATACTTTTCTGCCCATCCTACTGCTAGCACACACTAAGTGCTCCACAAATATAACTACCAGTATTACCATCAAGTCATCAGATCAAGAATTTTACAAAGATCTCTTAATCCTCATATCAACCTTGTGAGAGAAATATTATCCCCACTTAACAAAGAAAATAATTCAACAATTATCTGTGGACCTGAACTATCTCTCATTTTCCTCTTGCCAAATAACCTCAATAATCCTACCCAGCTCTAAAATCTTATTTTCTATGATTCAACGGTAAGAAACTGGAGACACTACATACAAAATTATACTAAACACAGGTTTTCACAGACACTTGTTAATACTGGCATTTAACTTAACAAAGGAGTTTATTCCTTCGTTTGATTCCTGCATTCCTACTTCTTCCTTCTCTTAGATCAAGACACTGAAAGGACACTGGGCCGATATACAGTGGGGACAGGAGTGGAAGAAAAGCGGTAAAAACTAAACACGCCCAAAAGGAATGGAGTCACAATGACATTAGTCTGTTTTAGCCACAATCACAAGGAGGCTCTCGCGAATGATATTCAGAAACATGGTTCCCTTGATAAAAACGCAGATCCAGCGGTACTCACATACCATAGCTTCTCTACCAAGAAGTCCGAGCCACAGCTACACAGTTCAAAGCTAATAAATGAGGACACAGCCACCCTGGTCAAACCAGCCTTCATACCACATTGGACACACTCTCCAAACCCACAGGAACTACATTACATACGGGGGATAAAGCAGAAATAAAACATGGCCCGCGCTTTTTTTGGAGCATACAATCTAGTTGGCAAGAACATTAAACCCTGGGCAAGTTATTTAACTTCTCTATGTCTCGGTTTCCTTTTCAGTTGCTTCCTGGGGTTGCCCTATAATGCACTGATCACAGTGGCTAACACATAAAAATGCATAAATATTATCTATTATTATTAAATAACTACTCAAATAATTCTTTGAATTATAATCTGACAAGGTAGCCTCTGGGTAACTGTGTGACTTGGAGGACATAGTAAGAGACCAATTACATTTCACTCTACGTCAGGGGTCCTCAAACTTTTTAAACAGGGGGCCAGTTCACTGTCCCTCAGACCGTTGGAGGGCAGGACTATAGTTTAAAAAAAAAACTATGAACAAATTCCTATGCACACTGCACATATCTTATTTTGAAGTAAAAAAACAAAACGGGAACAAATACAATATTTGTATTTGCATGTGGCCCGCGGGCCGTAGTTTGAGGACCCCTGCTCTACGTTTTTGAAATTTAGTTGTTTTATACCAATGATACATTACCTGTTAAACTTATTTTTAATTAAGAAATTTAGAATTTCACCCTAGCTGGTTTGACTCAGTGGATAGAGCATCAGCCTGCGGACTGAAGGGTCCCAGGTTCGATTCCTGGTCAGGGCACATGCCTGGGTTGTGGGCTCGATCCCCAGATCCCCAGTGTGGGGCGTGAAGGAGGCGGCCGATCAATGATTCTCTCTCATCATTGATGTTTCTATCTCTCTCTCCCTCTCCCTTCCTCTCTAAAATCAATAAAAATTAAAAAAAAAAAAAAAGAAAGTTAGAATTTCAATCTAAATAAGAGACAAGTACCTGAATCTCCATGATGCTTTCCTGGATAAGCTGTCATTCAGAAGCATAGAGAGCTCCCTGCAATGCCTGTTGCCACTGGGGAATCTGGCAGGCACTCTCGGGCGCTCAGGTGTTCCCATCTAGTCCATGCACATTTGAATACTGACCTTCTAAGTCCAAGAGGCCAGGCTTATAGCACGCATCAGTCATGTCAACGAGTTCTCTTCTATGTCAAACACCCAATTAATTAAAACCATGGCCAGTCCTTCCCACTGTAAAGGGTTTACACAATTTCACAGTTATAATTCCAAACTACTATTTTGTTACCTTCCCCCAGAAAAGGTAAAACATCCAAACACTTTTTAATGAGAAAATTTACATTCTGAGCTAGATCTGCCTTAGCAACAAGTTATAAAGTCATGTCATCCTACTTATGTTCCCATGGATACAGTCATGAACAGTACAGTGGCACGCTGTAAAAATCAAGAAAATAATCCCAAAAGAATCACATTCAAAACTTGGAAAGAGCCCAGCCGGGCCTGGCTCAGTGGCTGAGCATCGACCCAGGAACCAGAAGGTCAGTGGTTCGATTCCTGGTCAGGGCACATGCCTGGGTTGCAGACTCAGTCCCCAGGAGGCAGCCAATTGATGATCCTATCTCATCGATATTTCCATTTCTCTCTCCCTCTCCCTTCCTCTCTGAAATCAATTTTTAAAAAATTTTTTAAAAAAACTTGGATAGAAAACCATACTGTAAAGGAAAGATCAATGTGTAGTAGCTCTTCCTATTAAATCCACCTATAAGTCCCAAATAGCCTTCCATTAGAATCTCCACCCTTAGCCCTGGCTGGATAGCTCAGTTGGTTAGAGCATCATCCTGATACACAAAGATTGTGAGTTCGATCCCTGGTCAGGGCACGTACAAGAATTACTGCATAAGTAAGTGGGACAAATTGATGTTTCTTTATCTCTCTCTCTCTCTTTCTCTCTCTCTCTGTCTCATCAAGAAATTACATTTTTTTAATAAAAAAGAAAAGAATCTCTGCCTTTAAACCTATCCCCACTCAATGTTTCTAAAAACAAATATTAATAAGGCTTCAGCAACAAACTCTGAGTCCGAGTTAATAATGACCCTGGGCTATCTGTATGTGTGCTATTCCCAAAACTGATACACAGTTCTTTCTGATGTAGAAAATGTGTCAAATTGGCTTGAACAGAAGGTAGAAACCCATCCTATATTTTAAATCTGTAATCCAGATAAAGTTAAAAATTTTTATTGGTTTTTTAAACCAACACTTTAAAATATATATGTGTGTATGTGTATATATATATATATACACATATATATATACACATATATATATATATAATTGATTTTTAACAGAGAGGAAGGGAGAGGGACAGAGAGCTAGAAACATCGATGAGAGAGAAACATCGATCAGCTGCCTCCTGCACACTCCCCACTGGGGATGTGCCCGCAACCAAGGTACATGCCCTTGACCAGAATCGAACCTGGGACCCTTGAGTCCGCAGGCCGACGCTCTATCCACTGAGCCAAACCAGTCAGGGCAAACCAACACTTTAAACCACTGACATCTGAAGTAAAAGAAGTATATAACCCAAAGTGTGGGAAAGACAATTATTTTTAATGTGGATATTTCTTTCCAGAGTGTAAACACTATAAGAACTATCTTTTAACACTAAATTTTGATACACTGTGACAAGAGAAAATAAACATCCCCTCATTGTAACTTAAGGGCATTCTTCCTTTGTTCAACTTTTTCCTAAATTGTAAAACTTCTAACAGCACAAAATAAGGGCATAAACTATAGAGTAACAATCCCAGAAGTCATAAATAAAATGATAAATCTGTCTACATAAAATTTAAAACTTTTGAAGATGCCGAAACTGGTTTGGCTCAGTGGATAGAGCGTCGGCCTGCGGACTGAAAGGTCCGAGGTTCGATTCCGGTCAAGGGCATGTACCTGGGTTGCGGGCACATCCCCAGTGGGAGATGTGCAGGAGGCAGCTGATCGATGTTTCTCTCTCATCGATGTTTCTAACTTTCTATCGCTCTCCCTTCCTCTCTGTGAAAAATCAATAAAATATATTAAAAAAAAAAAAAAACTTTTGAAGAGCCAAATAACCCATATATCATCAAAATTAAAACATTTACAAAATTTTCACCAAAGGGCTACTTTAATATACAAAGAGTTGTTATAAATTAATAAGTAAAGTAAACAAAGGTCACAAATAGTCCGTATACAGAAAGAAAGAGCAATGGTTCATAAAGATATGAATAGATGCTTAAGTTCATTAGTTAAAAGGACTGATAATTACTCAGAAAATAAGGACACTTTCAAAATCCACATAGAATGAAAAATAACTTCTGCAGAGGTAATTTGGTCATTCTTATATAAATTTTTATCCAATTCCTCCATTGCTAGGAATCTACTCTACAGAAAAATTAACCCTAGTGGGCAGATGATTATATGCAGAAAGACAATCATGCAGTATTCGTAGTAATACAGAACATCAGAAACAAGAAAATTTCCATCAGTAGGGTAAAATTATGGTTAAATCCATACCAACACTGTATGAAATCATGATGAAGAAATAGAGCTGCCTTTAACTCATTTCTACATATGTATAATATTCTAATAAATATATATAGCTTCAATATTTTCTTTTATTAGGAGACTTTAGAAATAATATATGGGAGAAAACTTTTAAATTTCCATGAGAAAAATTTAAAGAAATGGGACAGGGAAGAAAGACGGAGAAATTAGAAACAACAGAAGCCCATGAAGAAACCAGAGGCTTGACTACAAAGAGTTGTAACTAGTCCTGGCTGGTGTCGCCCCGTGGTTAGAGTGTCAGCCTGCATACCAAGGGTTGCTGGTTTGATCTCCGGTCAAGGGCACGTACCTGGGATGCAGGCTTTTGTTTTGTTTGTTTGTTTTCAATGTATTTTTTTTTTATTTCAGAGTGGAAGGGAAGGGGAGAGAAAGAATGAATCATGGATCAGCTGCCTCCTGTACTCCCCCGACTCCCACCCCCACCCCAATCCCTGCCCCACTGGGAATTAAGCCCGAAACCCAGGCATGTGACCTGATGGGAAACTGAACCGTGACCTCCTGGTTCATAGGTCGATGTTCAACCACTGAGCCACACCAGCCGGGGGGCCTGGGTTGCAAGTTTGAACCCTGTCCTGGGTTGGGGCACATGCAGGAGGCAACGAGTCAATGTTTTTCTCTCTCTCTCCTCCTCCTCCCTCCCTCCCACCCACTCTCTTTAAAAATCAATGGGAAAATATTCTTGGTTGAGGATTAACAAAAAAAAGTGCCATTTGCAACAGCATGGATGGAATTGGAGAGCATTATGCTAAGTGAAATAAGCCGTCAGAGAAAGATAAATACCACATGATCTCACTCATTTGTGGAATATAGAGAACAACATAGACTGATGAACAGGGACAGTTCCAAAGACAGAGAAACAGCGAGCAGACTATCAATCTCCAGAGGGAAAGTAGGGGAGGGTGGGGGTAAGGGGAAGAGATCAACTAAAGGACTTGTATGCGTGCATATAAGCCAAACCAATGGACATGGTCAACAGGGGGATGAAAGCATGAGTGGGGGGGGGTGGGGGTGGGGAGGTTGGGGGTCAATTGGAGGGGGATGAGGACACACTTGTAATACCTTAACAAATAAAGAAATTAAAGATTAAAAAAAAAAGTAACTGAACAATTTAGAAGGCAAGCGATCTAGCCCTAGCTGGTTTGACTCAGTGGACAGAATGCAGGCCTATGGACTGAAGGATCCCAGGTTCAATTCCCATCAAGGGCACATGCCTGGGTTATGGGCTCAATCCCAAGTAGAGGGCATGCAGGAGGCAGCTGATCAATAATTCTCTCATCATTGATGTTTCCATCTCCCTCTTCTTCCTTTATCTCTGATATCAATAAAAATATCCTATATAATAAAAGCCTAATATGCTAAGTGTCCAACTGTTCATTTGACAGCTCGACCAGTCGCTATGATGCACTCTGACCACCAGGGGACAGATGCTCTGACCAGTAGGTTAGCTTGCTGCTGGGGTCCGGCTGATTGGGACTGAGCGAGACAGCCAGACATGCCCTGGAGCCCTCCTGCAGTCCCTCCCCAGCCCTGACTGTGCACTGGTGGGGTCCCTCGGCCTGGCCTGCGCCCTCTCCCAATCTAGGACCCTTCGGGGGGATGCAGGACAACTGGTTTTGGCCTGATCCCTGCAGGCCAGGCTGAGGGACCCACAGGTGCACGAATCCATGCACTGGGCCTCTAGTTTTAAAATAAATAAGTAAAAAATAAAAGGCAAGTGATCTTGAGAATTTATATGTGTAACATGACCAAGTGTTAATACCTCTAACTGATAAGAAACCATAAAAACCCTATTCAATGGGGAAAGGACATAAAGACATTTCATAACACAACACACAAAATTTTCTACCTCTGTGGAAATGGGAAAAATACTCATTAAATACGGCAACCTTTTGCTTATTAAATTAGCTATCTGTCGAGTGGAAGCTGGAGCATATGGCAAAACAGTGTACAGCACTGAACTGCTGGATAACCTGGACATGTCTTCTGGAAATCAATCTGGCAACAGATCTAAAGATTTTCAAAATGTTCATACATGCCCTACCCGGTGAGGCTCAGTGGATAGTGTCGGCCTGTGGACTAAAGGGTTCCAGGTTCAATTCTGGCCAAGGGCACATGCCCGGGTTTCAGGCTAGACCCCCCCAGTTGGGGGCGTGCAGGAGGCAGCCAATTAATGATTCATCATTGACGTTTCTATCTCTCTCCCTTCCTCTCTGAAGTCAATAAAAATATGTATATTAAAAAAATGTTCATGCATAAGACCCAGTAATTTCCCTTTGGGGACTCTGGAAATAATCCCCAATATAGGAGAGTATTATAAACATGGAAATTCACCTCAAATTATTTATGAGGGGGGGTAAATTTTTTTTTATTGATTTTAGAGAGGGAGAATGAGAGAGGGATAGAAACATCAATGATGAGAGAGAATCATGGATTGACTGCCTCCTGCACACCACCTACTAGGGATCAAGCCCACAACCCAGGCATGTGCCCTGACCGGGATTCAATTGTGACCTCCTGGTTCATAGGTCGACACTCAACCTCTGAGCCATGCTGGCTGGGCAGAAAAAAAAATTTAAACCAACTTCGCTAATGGTAAGGAGTTGGTATGTCTGTAATCTATTCCATGAATAAGCATCCAACTTAAAAATGTTGAAGACCATGCAGAGAGAAAGCGAATATCAGAACAATGTCAGGCACTGTTCTCTGAGTACCTTATGTGTATTAACTCCCTTAATAATACTGTTAGAAAACTATTAATGGCATAAAGCAGTGGTTCTTGAGATTGGTTTTTCTCTTAAGTCAGAAGGGATTGACAATTTTATGAAAGCTAATGATCCTGATATTTCCTATAAAAATTCACATACAACATTTTGCACACAACTTCAGAAGGTTCATAAGTCCTAGGTTGAAAAGCCCGACATTCAGTATGTTAAGAAATAGGCGTACAAACAATATGAAGGCAATGCAGCCAGATGGAACCCTTTCTCCAGGGAGGTTAAACTTTTGCACTTAGTGGAAGATAAGGAATATGTGGTGCAGTTGGGAAGGCCCTTTGTACCAGTTCCCAAAATGGGGGGTGGAGAGAACCAGGAGAGTTTTAAGTCAGCAAGCCTGAGGTCCAATCCAAGCTTTGATAATTACTGTTTATACCACATGTAATACTGGGCAAGTCAGGCTTAGTCCCCTCGTGTGTAAAATGCCAGTGTTCTTCACAAGACTGCTATAATCTATAATAATAAATCGTAATATGCTAATTAGACCGGACAGCCAAACAACCTTCCAGACATTCTTCCAGATGAAGCCGCAGCAGCAGAGGCCGAGGCAGAGGTGGTTAGGGGCGATCAGGCAGGCAGGCAGATAGGCCAGCGGTTAGGAGCCAGCGGTCCCGGATCCCTGCAGGATCCAGCCTAAACCAGCAGTCGGACATCCCCCGAGGGGTCCCAGATTGGGAGAGGGTGCAGGCCGGGGTGAGGGAACCCCCACACCACCCCATGCACAAATTTTGTGTACCGGGCCTCTAGTGAATACATACAAAAGGCGACTTATAGCCCTAGCCCAGTGGTCGGCAAACTGCAGCTCATGAGCCACAGGCGGCTCTTTGGCCCCTTGAGTGTGGCCACGAAGTTTCAATCTCACTGTACGTGCGCGCCCGCACGTGGTATTTCATGGAAGAGCCACACTCAAGGGGCTGCAGTTTACCGACCACTGGGCTGGCTGGTATGGCTCAGTGGATAAAGGGTTGGCCTGCAGACAGAAGGGTCCTCAGTTCAATTCCGCTAAAGGACACATGCCTGGGTTTCAGGCCCAATCCCCAGTAGGGGGCATGCAGGAAGTAGCAGATCAATGATTCTCTCTCATCATTAATGTTTCTATCTCTCTCTCCCTCTCTGAAAAAGGTGACCTATACATGAGCCTCTCCCTATGTGATTATTTAATAACTTAAAAAATTAGCATAATCAATGCCAAAGTCATCTTTTTTGTTTGTTTTAATCCTCACCTGAGAATATTTTTCCATTGATCTTTTAGAGAGAATGGAAGAGAGAGGGAAAGACAGAGAGAAACATCATTGTGAGTGAAACACATCAATTGGTCGCCTCCTGCACACGCCCTGACCAGGGCCCTGGCCAGGGAGGAGCCTGCAACCAAGGTTCATGCCCCCCGACCGGAATTGAACCCAGGACCCTTTGGTCTGCAGGCCAACGTTCTATCCACTGAGCCAAATCAGCTAGGGCCAAAGTCATCTTAAAAGTAAACAGCCGAAGCCGGTTTGGCTCAGTGGATAGAGCATCGGCCTGCGGACTGAAGCGTTCCGGGTTTGGTTCCGGTCAGGGGCATGTACCTGGGTTGCGGGCATATCCCCAGTGGGAGATGTGCGGGAGGTGGCTGATCGATGTTTCTCTCTCGTCGATGTTTCTAGCTCTCTCTCTCCCTTCCTCTCTGTAAAAAAATCAATAAAATATATTAAAAAAAAAAAAAAGTAAACAAACTTGCTAACATTTTCCCTGAATCTCAACATATATGAGCCTGTTCAACAAAAGTAGAGAAAGTCTGAGGGAGAAAACCAAGATGGTGGCATAGGTAAACACTAGAAATTGCTGCCTCGCACAACCACTTCAAAAAAATAACTAAAAGACAAAACGGACATCATCCAGAACCACAGGAAGGCTGGCTGAGTGGAAATTCTACAACTACAAGGAAAGAGAAAAGCACACTGAGACTCAGAGGAGGTGCGGCAGTAAAGTGCAAAGGTACGGAGGCGCACGCGGAAAGGGCTGGCAACTGAGGACACGATTGTCTTTTTCAATCGGGAGGGAGACACACGCCAGTTCCGGGTGAGTCTCTGGGGACCCAAACTCATACAGGGAGAAACTGGACTGTCTGGCATCGGGCAGAACTCGAGGGCGGCTTTCTCTCAGAGGTGCTTGCAGAGATTGCTGCGGAACAGTGAGACCCGGGTCCACTTAGGGCAGGACTGAGGATCAGCCATAGCTGTTTGCTCCACCCTGTTGATTCCCTGAGACCCCACCCCACCCAACCTGTGCACAGAGGCTTTTGCATATGAATGCCCTGGCCCTTTGCAATCTAAAATTACCTAACAAACTGCAGCTGGGTCAGAGAGACCAAGAACATCCAAAAAGAAGGCCCAAGGCCCCACAGCAGCTTGCATTGCTTCACAGGTGGGCCTCATCTAAGCACCTCCAAACCCCAAACAAAGAAAAGGAATCTGCAGATCTCTCCGTAGCCCCTGCTGGGTAGCCTCAGGCAGAGGCTAAATTAGCACTTCCTTAGAGATCAAAGAGCCAGTGTACCCAGTGGTCAGAGTGGACCATCCAAATTACAACTCCTCAGATCCATAAGGGACACACCCAGAGGGCAGGCTCAGTGAGCACCAAAGCCCCACTGAAGCAAGTCTTGCCCCATAAGGGTGTCTCCAGCACAGAAGTTCTCCCACCATAACCACAGCTGATTCTCACAGCCAACTGACCTGGAGGTCAATTCCTCCCAGTGATACCTACAACAATCAAGGCTTAACTACAACAAATCAGTCTTGTTGTAGTTAAGCCTTGGTACAGCCAACAAAGGGATGTACAAAGAGTGTCCACCTCAGTCACTGGGGAGGCTGAGCCACTGGGCCCTATAGGACACCTATCACACAACGCCACTCTACCAACACAGGGAAGCAGCCAAAATGTGGAGACAAAGAAACAGGTCACAAATGACAGAAATGGAGGAAAGCAAACTACTGGATATAGAGTTCAAAACCACACTTAAAAAGTTTTTCAAGAATTTTCTAGAAACCGCCGATAAATTTAGTGAGACCCTCAAGGATATGAAAAAGGACCATCTAGAAATTAAGCATACACTGACTGAAATAAAAAATATTATATAGAGACCCAACAGCAGACTAGAGGATCCCAAGAATCAAGTCAAAGATTTGAAATACGAAGAAGCAAAAAGCACCCAACCGGAAAAACAAAAAGAAAAAAGAATCCAAAAATATGAAGATAGTGTAAGGAGCCTCTGGGACAACTTCTGTACCAACATCCGAATTACAGGGCTGCCAGAAGAAGAGAGAGAGCAAGATATTGAAAACCTATTTGAAGAAATAATGACAGAAAACTTCCCCTACCTGGTGAAAGAAATAGACTTACAAGTCCAGGATGTGCAGAGAACCCCAAACAAAAGGAATCTCAAGAGGACCACACCAAGACACATCATAATTAAAATGCCAAGAGCAAAAGACAAGGAGAGAGTCTTAAAAGCAGCAAGAGAAAAACAGTTAGTTACCTACAAGGGAGTACCCATAGGACTTTCAGCTGATTTCTCAACAGAAACTATGCAGGCCAGAAGGGAGTGGCGAGAAATATTCAAAATGATGAATAGCAAGAACGTACAACCAAGATTACTTTACCCAGCAAAGCTATCATTCAGACTTGAAGGTCAGATAAAGAGCTTCACAGATAAGGAAAAGCTAAAGGAGTTCATCACCACCAAACCAGTATTATATGAAATTCTGAAAGGCATCCTTTAAGAAGATAATTTTATGAACTGAATAAACTGGTGAATATAATAGAATCAGGGACATAGAAAGGGAGTGGTCTGACAATTCTCAGGGGGGAAGGGGTGTGGAGGGTGCGGGAAGAGACTGGACAAAAATCATACACCTATGGATGAGGACAGTGGCAGGAGTAAGGGCAGAAGGTGGGGTGGGAACTGGGTGGAGGGGAGCTATGGGGGGGAAAAAGAGGAACAACTGTAATAATCTGTGACTCAAGATTTAATCTGTGAACAGTAAAGATTTAATTTTTTTTAAAAAGTAGAGAAAGTCCAATAGTCATCCTGATTTACCAGGGGGCAATGAAGCCCCTCCCCTTCCCTAGAAGTAGATAAACGGCCATCTATGAAGGTAGCCTTCCTCCCTACAAAGGTAACCAATGTCAGGCTGCTGCTCCACTTAAAATCCTATCCTATATAATGAAAGGCTAATATGCTAAGTGTCCAGTCATCCATTCAACCAATCAAAGCGTAATATGCTAATGATATGCCAAGGCCACTCAACCACTTGCTATGACATGCACTGACCACCAGGGGGCAAACAGTCAACTGGTACGTTAGCTTGCTTCTGGGGTCCAGCAGATCAGGCCTGGGAAAGACAGGCTGGACACACCCTGGAGCCCTCCCGCTGCCCCTCCCCAGCTGGCCAACCTCCCCCGTCCCTCCCCAGCCCCAATCGTGCACTGATGGGGTCCCTCAGCCTGGCCTGTGCCTTCTCGAAATCTGGGACCCCTTGCGGGATGTTGGAGAGCCAGTTTCGGCCCATCCCGCAGGCCAGGCCGAGGGACTGTAGTGTAATATAAAGCACCTGCGGCGGTGTCAGACCTGTGCGGAATGTTTGGTCTATACTCCCTGAGATCACCCTGCCCCTGGGTGACAGAGCATGGGCTGCAGCAGACCACACTCACACTAGCACCTTGTTCAGCCCAAGAGAGATCTCGCAGCGATTCAAACCTGCAGACACTTGGTGTAGAGAGCTGTTTTGTTTTCCCTTGTCAGGATTAATCAAGAGGCTAGTACATTGCATTCAAGCCAAGAATTTTCACTGACACCTCCCCTCACCAACGGGGCAAGATAGAGCCCTGCAACGGGCAGCCCCTCCACGGCACCTCATCGTCCCCTTGAAAAGCTTGTGCGGGACCCATGGGCCTTCGTCCCGGTGCCTGAAGCACAATCATGTGCAGTACACGTATGAGGGAGACAGCTGGAGGCACCTCACATCAAAATGGGATCTTCAGGGTCATGGCTCAGAAATCTACCTTTCCTTCGGTAGAAAGCAGCATGCATGACTTCAGTTTTCCTTTCTTTTTTTTTTTTCTTCTTTTTTAATATATTTTATTGATTTTTTACAGAGAGGAAGGGAGAGAGATAGAGAGTTAGAAACATCGATGAGAGAGAAACATCGATCAGCTGCCTCCTGCACATCTCCCACTGGGGATATGCCCGCAACCCAGGTACATGCCCTTGACCGGAATCGAACCTGGGACCTTTCAGTCCGCAGGCCGATGTTCTATCCACTGAGCCAAACCGGTTTTGGCATAGTTTTCCTTTCTTAATGTTTATTGTTGAAAGTGTTACATATGTCCCCTCCTTCCCCCGCCTGGCCTCTTCTAACCTACCCCCACCATTTTCTTTTACAGTCAATTTTTCAAGATTTAATATTCTACTGAGAACAAATTCCACTTTGGATTACAAACTAGCTTTCCTTCAAAGTATAGAGTAAAAAACACTTTACTCCATAAAGTGTTCTGGATCCCGCCTGGTCCAGATCCCACCTGCTGTGACAGCCGTTATAGCTCTGCGCCTGCCTGCGGGACCAGTGCCTGCTTTCCACAGGCTGAAGGGAACTTGCGAGCTGGAGGCACCTTTGAACTGCAGAATGGAGCTGCGTCTTAGGAGATTAGGCTCCGAATTACCATCAAGTAGGTGAAAATGGCACAGATTCCAAATCAACCTAGAAAAGCACCTCAGGAAAACTGCCCACTGGAGACCAACAACAAATTCATCTCATAGGCTCAAAGCCAGTTTTCCTCCACTGTCCAGTAACCCCTCCCGAGCTGGCGAGCACTCAGTTGTTGGGTTGTGTACAGAAGTCATGTTCAATTTAAAACCTGGGAACAATGCTTAACACAGTCATATTTTCACACTGGGAATCAAAGTAACACCCATCTCTCGCTTCCTCCAGGGCACAAGTATGAGAGTGATGACCATAACGCTCTGTCTAGCTTAGTCCTGGGGAGTTCCAGTGTACCCCTGTCCACCCGGCATAATGTTTAACAGGCCCCTGTTCCCTCTTAAAAGTAGTCTGGACTAGCCTACTACCAATGAACTCACTCCCACGCCCTGTAGTCAACTCGCAACAAATCTGGGCTGGGCTGTGACTCATGTTAACCAAGGAAATGTCAGAGAGATAATGTGCCAGTTCTGGGCCTACACTGTGAAAGGACTAGCAATCCTGCTTCCTCCTGCTTGGAATGCTTGCTTTGGGGAGCCCTGAGCCACTGTGTGAGGAATCTAACTCCCCAATGGAGACCGCTCCCACCGGAAGAGACTAGGCCCTGAGACTACAGGGGGAGAAACAGGCCCAGCTGCCCAGCATCTCAGTGCAGCCCCCAGATGACACCTCCAGACCACAGCCAATGACTCACAGAAAGCCCAGCGGAATGGCTCTCCAGCTGAACAAGAAACATGGAATAACAGTTGTCATTTTAAGACATGAAACCCAAGTGCTTTGCTACACTTTCCTCTGTGAGAGGAAGGGCTCCTGTAACTTCATGGGAGAGCTCAGAGGTGGTGGGGTTGGTGGAGAACTTGTCACAAAGGGCAAGTCCTCTGCAGTGGCCATCCCCACACTCTCTAACATCTGGACAAAGAATGGGCCTCGGTCCGCCGCAGGCACCTACCAGGTCTGACCTAGGAAGACATGCGGAGGCTACCACTGAGCAAGGCTTGTGGTTTAGTTATTTTTGCACTGATTTTAAACAGGATTCCTCACTTTGAGAGGTTGCTTTGTATTGAGGATATGCTAGGCAGCCGCTTTAAGTATTTAACGCTATTATATGGGGTTAAACAGCCTGCCCAAAACTCCTAAGTTCCTGCATGACACAAAACAGATGACCTCTCTATAGCTAGGTGGCATATCATGTAAAAATAGTCAAGAGTATTGGATCGAGATCAAGTTATCCCAAGTTGGGTTCTGCCACTTACCAACTGAGACCTCAGGCACGTAGTTTAAGCTCTCTAAATCTCAGTTTCACAGTTTGTACAATGGGGATGATGCCTCTTGTGTTGTAGGATTGTTATGAGGATTAAACAAGATCATCTTTGTAAAGCTCTTCAGCACAGAGCAGGTACGTATACACACACACACACACACACACACACACACACACACACGGAGCCAGAAGGAAAGGAGGTGAGGTGGCTGACAAGGCACCTTCAGAACTATAAAACGCCTATCTATAAAAAACATATAACAGGCATCTGTAAGCCAATAAAGGTATTCACTGATGAGAGTTGCAGGCTAGGAACGTATAGTTTATAAACTCCATGAGAAGAGTTCCTGTCCATGTTTTAAACAATCAGAAAGTTGTTACTGAGAGACACACTGTCACCAGGCACTATTCTGGAAGCTGGGGTATAAAAGGCAACAAAATTAAAAGCCCTCACCTAGAGCTTACCTTCTGGCTGGAGAAGTTAAACAAGATCAGTAAGGAAGTATGTTGGCTAATGATAAGAGTCAGTGAGAAAAAAAATGAAGTGAGGAAGGGAACAGGAAACACCAGGGATGCAGCTGAAATTTTTAGATAGATTGACCCTAAAAATCCTCACTGCGCACGTGACATTTCACCGCCGAGGGAGAGAAGACAGACCGTGAGCCGGTGTAAGGAGAGGAGCACAGAACAAGCACTGCAGGCAGAAAAGGGCATCTCCCTGGTCAAGACCAGCAAGCAGATCCCTGCGACGCGAGTGGAAACGGGGAGGCGGCTGGAGCTGAGGTCAGGGGTCACAGGGACCAGATCTTGCTGGAACGAAACCCATTTTGTTCCAGATGTCACAGGAAGACAGGGCTTTGTGATGGTATGTGTCAACATGACCAAGTCACACAGCATGACAGTGTGCCGAGATCCTGGTCAAATATCCTGAGTGCTTCTGTGCGATGTTTCTGGGCGAGATTAACATTTGAATTGGGAGACGGAGTAAAATAAATTGCCCCCCATCATGTGGGTGGCCCCCATCCAATCGGCTGGAACAGGGCACCTCCTAGTCCACGGGCCTTTGGCCATGGACTAGCACAGGGGTGGGCAAACTTTTTGACTCAAGGGCCACAATGGGTTCTTAAACTGGACCGGAGGGCCGGGACAAAAGCATGGATGCAGTGTTTGTGTGAACTAATATAAATTCAAAGTAAATATCATTACATAAAAGGGTACGGTCTTTTTTTTTTTTTTTTTTAGTTTTATTAATTTCAAACGGGCCAGATCCGGCCAGCGGGCCGTAGTTTGCCCACGGCTGGACTAGCATCACACCATCACCTCTTGGCATCTCCAGCTTACTGCCTGCACGTCTTGGGACTGCTCAGCCTCCAGTCACATGAGCCAAACCTCCTATAATATGTGCACATGTATGTGTGTGTTATGTGTATATGGATGTATATCAGTTCTGTTTCCCTGGAGAACTGTGTCTAGCCAGTTCTCAGGAGGAGTGACTTACTGGGTCTCTTGGGGTAAATAGGTCGAGTAAGGTGAGGATTTCCAGCTGACCATTGGTTTAGCAATATGGAGGTCACTGGTGACCTTATGAAAGATTCCGGAGAAGCAGGGGCAAAGCCTGAGGGGCATGTGTTCAAGAGAGAAAAGAAATAGAAAGCAGGATATAGACAGTTACCAAGAGGGATTTTTAAAACAAGGGAGAAATAACAGCCTACTTATATGCTGTGGAGAATACAACAGAGAAGAAAAGTTCAATGAGACAAAGGGTGAAAGAGTGATATCTTCGAGTAGACAGAAGGCAACAGGGTCTAATGCGCATGCAGAGTCGGCCTCAGCTGGAAGCATAAACAGCTACAGGAGATCAGGCAGAGGATTAGGCACAGAAGTGGAAGGGGCGCGGAGGTGGGGAGGGGGCGCGGAGGTGGGAAGGGGGCGCGGAGGTGGGAAGGGGGCGCGGAGGTGGGAAGGGGGCGTGGATGGCAGCGGGAGCCTGTGGAAGTTTCCTCCCAATTGCTGCCATGTCCCCCAGTGAAATAAAGGATGTGGAGAGAAGAACTGAAGGTTTAAGTGAGATATGTAAATGCTGTCAAGGTGAGTAAGTGCAGCAGTGAAACAGAATGTGATAGATGGGCCGCCTGACTTTGGTGATCACCACTTCACAGTCAGCATGGTTCCTCCAGCCACAGTCAGCTGTACACATGCCAGTCGAGGCAAAGACTAAGCAAAGGCTGGATTAACAGGCTGTAACAGATGCAGTCCATGCACCTCCCCCATATCCACTCAACTTGCCTGCTGCTCTGCTGCCCAGCTGGAGCAGCCCCCCAAGGCCTAGCAAAAGCTCGCGAGCCCGCATGATCATAAGCCCAGCCCACCACATGTGCCTCCTCTCCTGTGCTACCAGCTGTCTCGGCCTCCCCCAGGGGAGAAGACTGTGCCCACTATGGCAGAAGCCACAGCAGCTCCAATGCTCAAATTCAGCTGCTTCTCCAGCAGCTGCCTAGAGAGGCCAAGTGACAAACCCCAAAGCACAGAAAAGTTAAGACTCTGTGGGCACCTTTGACCCTTAAGGGACAGGAAGTGGGAAGGAACCAACAAATTTCTCAGCTGTCCCCCTCACATACCTACCCCGGGAGTGTCCTGGAATTCTTATATGCTGCTAGTAGGAATGTACAATTTGGGAGTTTACAGCTTCTTAAAAAATTAAGCATACAACTACTACATAATTCCATTACTGAGTATTTACTCAAGAGAAAAGGAAATGAATGGTCACGCAAAGATTGTACAGAGATATTCATAGCAGCTTTATTTGTTGTAACCAGACAATAGAAATAACCCTAATATCCAACAAGAGGTAAATGAATAAAAAAAATTCTGGTGTACCCATACATTGTAACACTCTGCTCAGCAACAAAAAGGGAAAATCAATTGATACATGTACAGTGAAGGGAGTCTCAAAATAACTATACTAAATGAAACAAGCCAGACAAGTAGTACATAATTTAAGATTCCATTTATATAAAGCTCTAGAGACAACGCAAACTAATCTATAGCGAGAGGAAGCAGATAGATCAGTGGCTGCTTGGGAGGAGCATGTAGGAGGAATTACAAGAGGACACGAGAAAACTTTTGGGAGTGATGGATATATTCAGTATTTTATAGTGATAATTTCACAGGTGTCAAAACTAATCTTCTATAACAATAAAAGTGTAATATGCTAATTAGATTGGACGTCCTTCCTGACGACTTTCCGGACAAAGTCGGGGCTATGAGGGAAGTCTGGGTCCCGGGTGCCTGCCAGCGGCCAGAGAGAAACTGGTGCCGGCAGCTGGGGGAAGGAAGGCCTACTCTTGCACGAATTTCGTGCATTGGGCCTCTAGTCAAACTATAAACTTTAAATATGAGTCTATTGAATGTCAATTATACCTCAACAAAGCTTTCTTTTAATGCAACATATGAATCATGTTTGAATCCTGATCTAAACAAACCAACTATTTAAAAATAGCAGACTGGAGCCAGGCCAGCATAGTTCAGTGGTTAAGCATCAACCTATGAACCGGGAGGTCACATTAGATACCGGTCGGGGCACATGCCCGGTTTGCGGGCTCGTTCCTGAGTAAGGGGTGTGCTGGAGGCAGCCAATCCATGATTCTCTCTCATCACTGATGTTTCTCTCTGCCTCTCCCTTCCTCTCTCTGACATCAATATAAATATATTTAAAACATTTTTTTAAATTAATAAAAAGTTGACTGGAGTATTAATTACACTAGGGCAGAGGTCGGCAAACCGTGGCTCGTGAGCCACATGCGGCTCTTTGGCCCCTTGAGTGTGGCTGTTCCACAAAATACCACCTGCAGGCGCACACATACAGTGTGATTGAAACTTCGTGGCCCGTGCACAGAAGTCGGTTTTCGGCCTGGGCGAGTCTATTTTGAAGAAGTGGCGTTAGAAGAAGTGGGGGGTGGACACAGAGAGAGAGGATGAACGGAAGGAGATGGACGGAACAAGTGTGCAAGACGAGTGTGGATGGGAGAGTTGGAAGGGGTCGACCTCAGCGAACGGACCTCAATCAGATTGAGGACGTTTTTAGCAAAGGCCAGCTTAGGGGTCCCCTAATTAAGTTAATAACAATGTACCTACCTATATAGTTTAAGTTTAAAAAATTTGGCTCTCAAAAGAAATTTCAATTGTTGTACTGTTGATATTTGGCTCTGCTGACTAATGAGTTTGCCAACCACTGCACTAGGGGATAAATATTAACTTTATTTATTTATTTTATGGAGCGCTTCACGAATATGCGTGTCATCCTTGCCAGGGGCCATGCTAATCTTCTCTGCACCATTCCAATTTTAATGTACATGCTGCCAAAGCGAGCACAATATTACTTTTATTTAACTGTGATGTTTGTGCTTAGATTTTTTGTTAATGTTCATTTTTATATAAGACTTTATTTTTTTAGAGCAATTTCAGGTTTATAGCAAAATCGAGTAAGGCAGAAAGATTTCCCATATATCCTCTGCCCCCAGACATGGACAGTCTCACTCATTACCAACACCCCTCACCAGAATGCAACATTTCTCACAAATGAGGAACCTACACTGATACATCATAATCACACAAAGCCTACAGCATACAGTAGCATTCACTTTTGGTGTTGTACATGCTATGGGTTTGGACAAATAAATAATGCCATGTATCCCATCACTATAGCATCCATCCATCATTCAGAGTATTTTCATTGCCCTGAAATTCCTCTGTGTTCCACCCATACATCCCTCCCTCCTACTCTAAACCCTGGCAACCACTGATCTTTTCACTGCCTACATTGTTTTGCCTTTTTCAGAATGTCATATAGCTGGAATCATACAGTATGTAGCTAGATTGTTAAGTCGTATACTTAGAGATGGATAGGTAGGTATCAAGATAATCCTCATCGAGAAGGTAACATCTGAGCAAAGATTTGAAAGAAGTGAAGGAGATAGTCAGAAAAGTAATGCAAGACCAGGCCTGCAGGGGAGGACAGTTGCGGGGGACCAGCCCTGCAAGGCTGGCAGGGGAGGGCAGTTGGGAGGGTGACCGGGCCAGCAGGGGAGGGCAGTTGGGGGTGACCGGGCTGGCAGGGGAGGGCAGTTGGGGGCGATTGGGCCAGCAGGGGAGGGCAGTTGGGGGCAACTGAGCCATCAGGGGAGCAGTTAGGCATCGATCAGGCTGGCAGGGGAGTAGTTAGGGGGTGATCAGGCTGGCAGGCAAAAGCAGTTAGGGGCAATCAGGCAGGCAAGCGGTTGGGAGCCAGCAGTCCCGGATTGTGAGAGGGATGTCTGACTGCCGGTTTAGGCCCAATCCCCCGAGGGGTCCCAGATTGGAGAGGGTGCATGAATTTTGTGCACCAGGCCTCTAGTATCCTATAACAGGAAAATCTGTATTCTTAAATCACCAGCAGTATACGCAGTCCACCATTTCCTCACATGAGTTCCTAAAAACACGTACAAAACTGGAATATGTTGCCTGGCCAGCATGGCTCAGGACTGAGCATCTACCTATGAACCAGGAGGCTGAGGTTCGATTCCAGGTCAGGGCACATGCCCAGGTGGGGGCGGGGAGGGGGGGCAGCCAGTCAATGCTTCTCTCTCCTCATTGATGTTTTTGCTCCTCTCTCCCTCTCCCTTTCTCTCTCTGAAATCAATAATATTTTTTTAAAAAGCAAGGCAACAGACATGTATTAAGGGTAATTATGTTCCTGAAAAGCTAAAAACTGTAAAACAATTACATCGCGTCTTGCTTTTCCAGGGTATAGTTCCAATTTCATACACGTTCTTAAACTGCTTTTTTTTTCCCTTCACAATTAAACAGTCAACCAACAAATGTGTCCAACAGAGGTAGAAACAGCATGCTTTTAGAATGTTGAATTAATTATTGTTAGCTCTGTCTCAACTGCATTAAAGTCTGTAGAACCTTCACTTCCCTTTGCCACTGCCACTTGCTCTTAATAAGGCAGAAAAGTGTCATTTTAAAATTTTTTACATCAATAAGACTCTTACTTTAAAAATTATCTAGAAACTCAACAGGCAAGACTAAATAAAAGCTCAGCTATTCTAGTTTACACCTGCTTTAGCAGGGTAAGGGGTCTGCATCCCCACCCCTGACCTCTCAGCTCTGCTGACAGTGGTGTGCAAAAAACGGCAACGCCATGGAAACGGACCTGTTGCTAAGCAAGAAGAACCCCAAGCAAGGCTCAAAACCATAGTCCACCAGTTGATATATAAAACTCTGATTCAGTTAGAGCATCAATATATGGCATATAAAAAGCGCCAGATGTTCAAAAATAAAAAGGCATCTAGCTGAAAATGACTAGAAAATAACAGAAATTTCTATAAGAAATACTTCAACAGGAAATACATACACATTCAAACACACAAATACATACACATACAAACACTCATTTTACTACACTGCAGCAAGATGGAGGTCCAAGGCAGTCCAAGAATGAGACATTTCCATTAAATTACACTTTTTGCAGAAGTACATTAATTAGAAGTAATAATTTTTAAATAATTTACTTTTTAAAGAATAGATAATTAATTGTTTAAATACTATCCTCCTTTGGAAAATTCTAGGCTAAAATTATCAGATTTCAATGAGTGGGGTAGATCAGACTGAGCACTGCATCGCAAATACTGAAATGATCAGTGGCTATATAAAAACATAAAATGTGCCCTAGACGGTTTGGCTCAGTGGATAGTGTCGGCCTGTGAACTGAAAGGTCCCAGGTTCGATTCAGGTCAGGGCACATGCCAGGGTTGTGGATCCACAGTGGGGGGCTTGTAGAAGGCAGCCGGTAAATGATTCTCTCTCATCATTGATGTTTCTATCTCTCTCTCCCTCTTCCTTCCTCTCTGAAATCAATAAAAATAGATTTTTTTAAAAAAACCACATAAAATGTGAGCCTTGGCTGGAGTTGTTCAGTGGTTAGAGCATCACCCCTGGAACTGAAGGGTCGAGGATTCGATTACAGATCAAGGGCACGTACCTGGGTTGCAGGCTCAATCCCCAGCCCCAGGTGGTGTGCCTGAGGGAAGCAACCAGTCAATGTGTCTCTCCCCTTCTCTCTTCTTCTCTTTCCCCATCCACCCCCCTCACTTCCACTCCCTCTAAAAAAAGGAAAAAATATTCTCGAGTGAGAATTAACAACAAAAAAAGCTTGGGACCTGGCTGGCTCAGTTGGCTGAGTATCATCCCATATACGAAAGGTTGCCAGTTCAATTACCGGGCAGGGCACATACCCGGGTTACAAGTTCAATCCTGATGGGGCATGGGAGGCAGTCAATCGATGTTTCTCTCTCACATCTATGTTTCTCTCTCTGCCTTCCTCTCTCTCTAAAATCAATAAAAACATATCCTTGGGTGAGGATAAAAAAAACAAAAAACTTAAAACAAACCTTGGTATTCTAGTTTCAAAAAGCATTATTATTCTATTTACAGAATGTCCCCGGGAACATACAACCCACATTTAAGAAACTTAAAAGACATAACAACTTTAAGGAAAAAACAAATAGGTTAGAGGTAACATAAATACATATCACATCTGCATCCATTCTGCAGACTCTGCCCTCCTCACCGACTTCCTCTGCTCTTTACCCTCCACAGCATTTACACTTGTGAATCTCTTGTTCATATAATTCTTTTTTGTCATCTGCTTCTCAGAGGATACAAACGAACGATCACAGGAATAACATCAATCACCTTCAAAGCAGGAAGGAGAGAGTGAAGGAATCAGCTTCAGCTGCACCTGAAGCAAATATGGCCAAATAGTAAGTGTTTCATCACACTGGTGCCCACAGAACTGTATGTGTTATTTTCTGTTCTATTTGAACATTTTTTAAATATTTTTTTATGGCCCTAACCGGTTTGGCTCATTGGATAGAGCAGGGGTGGGCAAACTTTTTGACTCGAGGGCCACAATGGGTTCTTAAACTGGACCAGAGGGCCGGAACAAAAGCATGGATGGAGTGTTTGTGTGAACTAATATAAATTCAAAGTAAACATCATTACATAAAAGGGTACGGTCTTTTTTTTTTTTTAGTTTTATTCATTTCAAAGGGCGGGATCCGGCCCGCAGGCCGTAGTTTGCCCACGGCTGGGATAGAGCCTCGGCCTGCATACTGGGGGGTCCCGGGTTCGATTCTGGTCAAGGGCATGTACCTTGGTTGCGGGCACATCCCCAGTAGGGGGTGTGCAGGAGGCAGCTGATGGATGTTTCTCTCTCATCGATGTTTCTAACTCTCTATCCCTCTTCCTTCCTCTCTGTAAAAAAATCAATAAAATATATTTTTTTAAAATATTTTTTTATGAATTTCAGAGAGGATGGGATAGGGAGAGATAGAAACATAATGATGTGAGAGAATCGTTGGTCAGCTGCCGCCTGCATCAATGTGCCTCTCTCACATCGATGTTTCACTCTCTGTCTCTCTCTCCCCCCCTCCCTCCCACTCGCTCTGAAAATCAATGGAAAAAAATCCTTGGGTAAGAATGAACCAATAAGTAAATAAATAAATTTATGAACACATATTATTGTTCCCAATTACTGCACCCAGTACCAAGGCTCTGAAACATCTAGCAATGAAAGATTAAAGTTTGCCCTCATCATGGCCTCAAGTCTCCTTGAAATATTTTTAATACTTAGGTACTGAAAGACAGACATACAAGTCACTTTATCCCTCTAGGTCTCATTTTCCATGTCTAGAGCTCAAGAAGGTTGGATTATATGGACATTATAATTTTCTCTCTCAATGCTTTGAGGAGAGGAATCAAGAAATTTCAAAGAGTTGGGTCTGGTGTGCAATTTTTATTAAGATCCACACATTTAAAGAAATTGACTAATTTGAAAAAGTAGTTTTAGGGTTTTAATAACTTTAATGTTATTTTATGTTATTTTAAAAATATTTATTTCTCTCAAACATTTTAGCAAAACACTTGCCATCTTACACCAACTTTAAAATATTACAGAAAGCATAAAAGTCAACCAGAGATTTAGCTTCTAGAACACAAAACAAAATTGATATATTGCAATTATGCCCCTCCCTATCATTTCTAGGATCACAATATTTTCCACAATTGCTATTTAGTGCTGCAAGAATTAAGTCAGTCCAAATCATGAAGTCAGCATTCAATTCATAATCCCTATCTTCCTCAGACTTTTACTGTGCTACTAGAGTAGCTCTCACCAGAAAGTGATTTCAAGTTCTCTATTTTTTTGGTTTGTTTTTAATTTATTTTAGAGAGAAACAGAAGGACAGACATGATTTCTCTGTTTTGAATATAAACACTAATGTATTACACACTCCATAGCAAGCATCATTGTTTTCCATTAGAATTAGGGAACAAAACAGAAACCTTATTTCTTACTTTTAAATTATGCATGGAACCTCTGAAGAAAGGCTCAGAAGGAAGTGAAGGTTAAACTATGTCAATTAAAACAATCTCTGTAGCAGAGAAGAAAATATTAAAAGTATGATAAACTGGGGAAGAATACAGAAACTTAGGTAGAACTTTGATGTTTCATCTCCAACAACCATTTTAAACTAAATTGCCCCACAGAACTTTAATTCCAAGGAAAATGAGTAAGAGTAAGCCTAAATTTCTTCAGTACAAATGACCCTTAACATTGCTTTTACTTCTTTATTATTAAATACTAGAGTCCCGGAGCACGAATTTGTGCACAACCAGGGGAGGGTCCGAGGACGGATGGCTGGCTGGCCCCACCCGCTGGTGTAATGGACAATTTGCATATTAGCCTTTTATTATATAGGATATTTTTATTGATTTCAGAGAGGAAGGGAGAGGGAGAGAGAGACAGAAGCATCAATGATGAGAGAGAATCACTTATCGGCTACCTCCTGCGCAACCCACAACCCAGGCATGTGCCCTAATCAGGAATTGAACTGGTGACCTCTTGGTTTCTAGATCCACGACCAACCTCTGAACCACACCACTTGGGCCCAGCTAACCTTCTAACCACAGTCATCACCCCTGGAGGAGAAGGTTGTTATAGAAAGTGCCTCGAAAGCATTAACTCTCAAAGACAAGTTTAAAGAAAAAAACTCCCTAGCTCACAGCCTACCTAATGTGTACTTCCCCTGACCCAGGGATGGATTCAAGGTTTCTTTTTTTCATCTAGAACAGCGGTTCTCAACCTGTGGGTCGTGACCCCTTTGGGGGTCGAATGACCCTTTCACAGGGGTCGCCTAAGACCATCGGAAAACACATATATAATTACATATTGTTTTTGTGATTAATCACTATGTTTTAATTATGTTCAATTTGTAACAATGAAAATACATCCTGCATATCAGATATTTACATTACGATTCATAACAGTAGCAAAATTGCAGTTATGAAGTAGCAGTGAAAATAATTTTATGGTTGAGTCACAACATGAGGAACTGTATTAAAGGGTCGGGGCATTAGGAACGTTGAGAACCACTGATCTAGAAACTTGATCTGAAATTTAAAAAGAAGCCGAAACCGGTTTGGCTCAGTGGATAGAGCGTCGGCCTGCGGACTGAAAGGTCCCGGGTTCGATTCCGGTCAAGGGCATGTATCTGGGTTGCGGGCATATCCCCAGTAGGAGATGTGCAGGAGGCAGCTGATCGATGTTTCTCTCTCATCGATGTTTCTAACTCTCTATCTCTCTCCCTTCCTCTCTATAAAAAATCAATAAAATATATTTTAAAAAATAAAAAATAAAAATAAAAGGGGGGGGGGGCGGAGAAGCCCTGGCCCAGGAGCTCAGTTGGTTAGAGCACTGTCCCAATATGCCAAGATTGCAGTTTGATCCTATCAGGTCACATACAAGAATCAACAAATGGCCCTGTCTGGTGGGGCTCAGTGGTTAGAGCGTTGGCAGAATACCAAAGGTTCATGGGTTCGATTTCTGATACCTGGTCAAGGGCACATAAAGATTACAGGTTCGATCGTCAGCCCCAGTCAGGGTGTGTGCCGGAGGCAACCAATGGTTGTGTATCTCTATCTCTAACATAGATGTTTCTCTCTCTCTCTCTACCCATCCCTTCCTCCTTTCCATTCTCCTTAATTACCAATGGAAAACATATCCTCGGGTGAGGATTAACAACAGCAACAATAACAACAAAAAATGAAGTATCACACAGGTGGCAAGAGGCACTGGGAGGATCAGAGCGGGTTTTACAACTCTCAGCATTGGAGCTCAGTCTACTCTATGCTGCTTATGAAATAAACATGAAATTAAAGGTGACTATACCTGACATAACCACAGAGTGTTAGTGACGAAAGGACCTGATTCACCCATGAACCAGGAAACTGAGGCTTCTGCGAACAAAATGACCAACTCTACCTGCTATCACCTTCTTAATCACAGAGGCAGGGCACCCACTCTCCCCACGACCAGCTCCGGTCTCCCTGCCACACCACTCAGGATTCATCACCACCCTCACTTCTCAGCTGGTGAAGACTGACTCACAAACCATTCACCGTAACTTATGAATTTTAGGATATCTATAAAACTGATTTTTACAATGAAACTAAAGCATAGAAAATAATGTGCTCAAAGAGGTACATAGAACCACCAATAAAAAGAAATGAAAAGCAGATCAAGATGCCCTATTCAGTAAGATTATTCCACAGTAAAGTGTAATACATTTTTTAATACCAGTCAACTCTGACGTGATAGTAGAGCCAATACAACCACAATTTTCAAATCTGATTAAATCTATTGGGTTCAATGTTCCAAATATGGGTTGCATGTTTAAAAGCCCACTACCACAAAAACATTTACCATTAACACTTCCTCTTCGCCGAAACCGGTTTGGCTCAGTGGATAGAGCGTCAGCCTGCGGACTGAAAGGTCCCAGGTTTGATTCCAGTCAAGGGCTTGTACCTGGGTTGCGGGCATATCCCCGGTGGGGGATGTGCAGGAGGCAGCTGATCGATGTTTCTCTCTCATCGATGTTTCTAACTCTCTATCTCTCTCCCTTCCTCTCTGTAAAAAATCAATAAAATATATATATAAAAAAAAAACACTTCCTCTTCGGCAAGAGTCTTAATTTTACTATTAGTGAACTGCGATACTGAAAACCAACTCAGGTAGAAGGTGACAGTAACACATGCTTCAGAAACACAGCTTGAGTCAACCTGAAAACCCTGTCCCTGCGCTCCGCCAGCGAGAAGACAGCAGAGAGGAGTAAAGACATGACCCACTATGCACGGGCTCCGAGCTCCTTCCCCCTCTGCACGCTCATTGGGAACATGCACATTTTTGTACAGAAAACACTACTCGCGTCAAAACAAACCCTGCTTTGCCAGGAGGAGATAACTAACCACGGGTGGGGTAGAGGAAGCAGGCCTCCCTTACTGCCTCTATGATTACTAAACTAGCAGAAACGACAAATCAGCACATGCTAGGGCACTGGGAAGGGAAAGCTGGCCTAGACGCCACGCGAGAAGAAAGCCTAAGTTAAAGGTACATAATGAACAACATAAACCTCAGAGGGAAGGCAGGGGGGAGTTCAACCAAAGGACTTATATGCCTGCATATAAGCATTACCAATGGACACAGACACTAGGGGAAGTGAGGGCATGTGCTTGGGAGTGGGGGTGGCCGGGGAGAGGTCAATGGGGGGGAAAAGAAACATATGTAATACTATATGTAATACTTTAAACAATAAAGTTGGGTTTTTTTTAAGTCAATGTCAAAAAAAAGGTATAGGACTGCATTCTGTTTTGTTTTTATGTCGAATTGATAAAACTTTTTCTGTCGTTGTAAACATAGATGCTTACAGGTTATGCCATAATCCACTGATTTAGTCTAGGTCTTGATTAGATCAGAAGAGCTGAATCCGCATGCCAGGGCTACTTCATTCACTACTTACAAGGGGTGACAGAAATGATTTTCCTTGGAATACTAGGGAATAACAGGTGGTCCTGGTTTCAACCATTTGCTTTTAAAGCTAAATACAGTCAAGTTGAGAGACTGTGGAAAAATAAAATCTGACTTCAAAAAATGAAATCAACTTCTTCCACTCACACATCTCTACCACAGGAGGAAAAAGGCTTTCTGATGAGTTTCACATTCACCTACCTGCTCAGGTTCTGATAGAGAGAAAGAAAGAGAAATGCATTCAAAACTCAGGCAGGGCCTGCCTGTGACTCAGTGGCTGAGGGCACCAATAGGTCACGGGTTGGATTCCCCTTCAGGGCACAGGCCTGGGTTGCAGGCTCCATCCCCAGTGTGTGTGTGTGTGAGGAGGCAGCCCATCCATGTTACTCACTGAGGTTTCTCCCTCTCCCTTCCTCTCTCTCTAAAAATAAGTAAAAACATTTAAAAAAAAAAAAAGAATAGGCAGGGAGAAAGAGAAGATAGTAACAATCACAATCTCAATCCACACTATTCCTCACTTGTGTGTGTGTGTGTGGGGGGGGGGGGGGGGGCCTGTCTTAAGTCTATTCCAAAATGGAAGTCATCTCTCCCTTAGACTTTAAATTATAGGAGAACACACCTAAAAAAACTCACCAGGAAACAGTAAAGTCCCACAATTCTCAGCACTAGGTAGGACTGTGTCCCACTGCTCAGACTGGCACAGCAGGGTTTGACTTTATTTCATACCAGTTCTATGCCTTTCTAGATTAAACCACACAGAGAACAGGAAATCTGGACATGTTCCTCCCAAGACCCAATCCCGTGGCCGTAAGGCGACCTGGCAGAAGGTCTACAATGTTTTCCTTCTTGAGAGCTGGTAGCGCTCCCCTCAAATCAGTCCTATCAGCTCAACACAGTCCTATTCCACTGGCTGTTTCACAGGAGAGCACACTCTAAGGTTAGGCTCCTGGCGACGCAGAGCTGGCCACCAGCACCGGGAGAATGTCAGCGATCGGATCCCTGCGGAGGCCATCACGGCGGCCCCCGCCTCAGTCACATCAAACATTTTAAATGGAGCTTCCAAACTAAGGACCAGAGTGCACCCCACACTGACCAACTCGCTAACAGCCGAGCTTCCCGCGCCGCGTATGAAAACAAAGATGGACTTGACCTACAAGATGCAGGTCGGGTCAGCTGTCACCAGAAGCAGAGGCTTCCCCGGGCGGCCGCGCGGAGGGGAGGCGTGCCCAGGCCCCCGGCCCGTCACTCCCGTCCCGAGAAGCGACCAAAAAAGGCAGGCGTGGGGGAGGGGAAGGACCGAGGCGCCGGCCGGAGTTTAAAGGAGTGCACGCCCGGCCGGACTCCCTGCACCCAGGAGGCTCGCACCCAGGGACCCACATGTGGGCGCGTGTGGGGAAGGTCACCCATTTCCCGGCCCCCAGCAGCGCGCTCAGGGACCCCCGCGCGTCCCCACTTCAGAGGGCACCCCGAGTTGAGCACCTCAATCGCCGCCCAGGAGCGGCGGCCGTTTTCAAGGGCGACACCCGCGCAATTCGCGGCAGCCTGGTCCCCAGGAAAAGCCTGCGGGCGCCCATCTCCTCCGGGAAGCCGGCGGGCGGCCGACCCGGCGACCCTCCGCTCGGGGCTCCGGGGGCTCCGGGCTTCCCTGGGGAGGGAGGGAGCGGTGACAGCAGCGCGTCCTTTCAAACAGTTCGAGGCCGGCCTCGCTCGGAGCGGCCAGAGCCTCCAGCGTTAAAACCCTCCATTCCTTTGTCTGGTGGGGTTTTCCTGGAACCACTTCACAGCGGCTCCCGCGGAGCAGCCGCGCGAAGGGAGCGCTCGGGCCTGGGGTGCGGGGTTTCTCGGGTGCAAATCGCAGGTCAGGCTCGAGTCCTGGCAGGTCCTACTCTCCCACAGCCCCTCCCTTTCAGAAAGGATGGGGGCGGGGGCGCACACCGGCCGACAGGTCCCGGGACTGCGGCAGGGGCCTCCGGGGGCGCGGGGCGGCCGCCGCAGGCGAGGCCGCGGGCAGCACGCGCCGGGGCGCCGGGTCCGGGTCCGGCCGGAGGGATGCTAACTCTCCGGCACGGCCACCCTCCCGCCGGCCGAGGCGCAGCCCGTCGGGACCCGGCACCGCCGGGGGCCGCCAGGCCAGGGCTGTCCGACCGGGCGGCCTCGGGCCTCGGGGACACGCGGGGGGCGGCCGGGCACCCACGCCGGGCGGGCTCCCCGCCCCGTCGCGCCTGCTGTTCCCCCCGCGGACGGCAGGGCGCACACACAAAAAGAAAGTTGTCCAAGGGCTCCCCGCCCCCTCGGGCTCCCGGCCGGCCCGGGCGCTACTCACCGGGGTCGAAGTCGGGCACGGCCGCCTGGTACTGGGGTCCCACCCGCATGCCGCCGCCACCTGCGGGGAAGCAGAGCACCGGGTGAGCGGGCGCGGGGCGGGCGCGGGGCGGCGCGGCGCGGGCGCGGGCGCGGGGCGGCGGCACCTACCGTGCTCCTCGTCGCTGGACGAGCCCGAGCTGCCTTCCTCCCAGGAGTTGCTGCTGCTGTTGCCATTGGGCGCCGCCGCCGCCAAACTTTTATTCTGCCCATTATTGGGGGCGGCGGCGGCCGAGGCGGCCGAGGAGGCGGCGGCGGCGGCGGCGGCGGCGGAGACTGCGGCGGCCGAGGCGGCCGAGGCGGGGGCGGTCGAGGCGGCGGCGCTGGCCGCGTTGTTCCTCCCTCTCCGCTTCCCTGACACCTCGGGGCCCTTCTCCACCATGGTCGGCATCAGCGGGGGCCCGGGCCGCGCGAGAGTGACGGGGACCCCGGCTCCTGAGGAGGGGGCGCCGGAACGGGACGGGGGGTTCGGCGGGCGCGGGGCCGGGCGGGCGCGGCGGGGGCTGGGGGCGGCCCAGGCGGGCGGAGCGCGGGGCCGCTTCAAGCCCCCAGCGCCGAGCCGAGCGCAACTTTCGCTCTCATCACCGCCCGCACTTCACTGGCTCCAACTACTCCGGGAGCAGCGGGCGGGAGGGAGGGGAGGGGCGGGGCCTGGCCGCGGGGGGAAGCCGCGCACAGCCCAACCCGATGCGGGGCGGCTCCGCCCCCGCGCGCTCCCATTGGCTCTCGTGGGATTTGGACGGTGAGCGGCCTCGCGGTTGGCTCGGCGCACCCGTCTATCCCAGGAGCGGGGCGGGAGGAGGGGCGGGGCTCGGGCTTCCGTTGGTCAGGTTCGGTTGACGCGTATCGCCCGCTGTACGTGGTTTTGAGGTTTGCAATCTCTCTACGCCCCATGATCCTTCTCTCCCGGCACAGCGAGGAGTTGGCTGCCTCCCCGCCCCCTCCCGCTGCCGGGGTGCCCACCCCCTCCCCTGCGCGCACCCCCGGCGGCCTCGGCCCCCACAGCCCCCGAGGGGCCCCTCCGAGGGTCCCATCGGCTTCAAAAAGTAAAATATGGGCTACACGAGAACAGAAATTGAATGGCAGGTCGGGACTACTTTCCCCCTCGCGCGGAGGAGTACATGTCACAGTTTGAATGGGTCTATACAAAGAGGAAACTAATTGAAAGAAACTAATTGCGCCCCCACTTTCCCCCAGGGACTCGGGGGTGCAGCAGGACCTGGGCAGCCCTGGTGCAGAGGGCGGGGTTCCCAGGTGACCATCTCCGGAGGGGAAGGCGGCGGTGCGGCAGCGCGCGGGGTGCGTCCTGCTCCCCGGAGGGGGAGGTGGGAAGTCACCGTAATTGCCCGAGTTGCGGGGCGCCCGCCGCGGCCGGACGGGAGGGTCCCCGCGGTCCCGACGCCGCTTAGAGACCCGCGCAGGGCCCGACCTGCCGCGGGGAGGGCGCACTTGCAGAAATGGGGAGGGGACCTGAGACAGGGCTGGGGGCCCGGATGGGTAAAGAGGAAGAAGCTATTTTCATCCCTAGCCCTGGCTCGGGGAGGGTCAACTTCCTCCCGGGCCAGAGCCACTTTTCCGGATCTGCTGCCGGCCTGTCTCCCCTCCACCCCGGGCCCCCGCGGGGGGCGAGCACGACCCCGCCCTGGACGTCCCTGCCCCGGAGACCGACCCCCGGCGGCCGGCCGGCCGGGCGACTTTAGAGCCGCATGGTCGGTGTCACCCCCACCCCCACCCACGGGCTGTTCGTCCATAATTAGCAAGCGAGAGAAGGTCTATAATTGAATTTTTTAGATGCAGCGACGGCTTATTTCTCTTTTAAGTTACTTCAAACCTGAGCTTAATATGGGGACAGTTTACACCAGCTCAGGTTATAAATAGCCACAGGGAGAAATCTGGAGTTTTATGGTTTTACAGCCCAAATAAATACTGCGAGTGTGCGCTTCTCTGTTTTTTGCAGCATGAACCATGATTATTAACGTCAGTGAAGTGGCCGCGTTCGTTTCTGCTTCAATGGCTTTTGAGATAAAGGGCTGGGAGCCCTCCCTTCCCCAGGAAGACCCCGCCCCACCGAGTGCAGAGCCCCTGGCCCTGGTCTGCCCTTCCAGGGGGAGCCCTCTCCCTGGAGAGCCCCAGGCAGTGCCGGGGTGAGTCCCTGGCACACTCCCTGCCAGCTGGCCTGGGTGGGCGTAGACAGCAAAGCCAAGGGAGAGGCACCGAGGTGGCATTCCCCAGGGGCTGGGCTGCCTGGCTCAGGGCTGACTTATCTGGAAGTGAGCACGGCTTGAGAAATGGGGTTAAGAGCATGATGCTCAGTAGGTTTCTGTGAAGTTCTACCACTAAACTCTGAAAAGATTGGCCTCCAAGACCACAAAGGTAACCCTGAGTCATGTGTCAGGGTAGGAAGTCACCAGCCCCACCCACCAACTCCAAGCTTGGGGCTGCTTGGCGTCTGGATTAGACTGTGGGTGCATCACTGGGCTGTCCCACCATTCACATTTCTCAACAAATACTTATTAACACCTAACAGACCCTGTATTAGTCTGTCTGATTCCCCAGGCCACTTGGATACTACATTGGCCTTGAACCTGTTAGCTTCCCCATCAATAAATCGGATAATAGTACATACTTCCTGGCCTGGCGAATGTCTACAGTTCACCTCCCAACTCCTCATTCCTTCCCCCCTGGGAAGCCCTCCAACGGCTCCTGCCCCGCCTATTGCCTGGGTGGGTGGGGGTGGGGAACACACAACCTTTCTGATTGTGTTTGTGATAAACTTCAAGCTGTCATAGTCAGCAGCTCACCATGTTTTTCAGTGACACTGCCACTCTCTGAGACTAAGATTTCACACCTTCTCCCCCTCCGTCCACCCCTCACAGCCCCTTCTGCCCTCACACCCAGTCCCGGACCTCACCTCCCTCTTCAGTGAGAAAAACAAGCCATCACATAGAATCCCTCTCACCTTCCAGTCCCCAAACCAACACTTCTCCCTGCCAGGCACCCACCTGCCCCACGGGCTCTCCTACCCTAATCTTGATCACAGAAACGCTCCCCCTGTTGCCCTCCCCTTTATGCTCCCCTGGGCGATCAGCCTCCGTCCACCTGGTCAGTATTTTCAAAAAAAAGTGAGGGGCCGTAACCGGTTTGGCTCAGTGGATAGAGCGTCGGCCTGTGGACTGAAGGGTCCCAGGTTCGATTCCGGTCAAGGGCATGTACCTGGGTTACGGGCACTTCCCCAGTGGGGGATGTGCAGGAGGCAGCTGATCGATGTTTCTCTCTCACCGATGTTTCTAACTCTATCTCTCTCCCTTCTCTCTGTAAAAAATCAATAAAATATATTTTTTTTAAAGTGAAGGAAATTCTCCCTTGCTTCTGCATGTCCTCCTGCCTCCTCCCATTTCTCTACTCCCCACACAGAAAACGCCAAAAGTGTGTCTAACCATGGAATACTGTGCAGCAGTAAAAAAAGGATCTCTTACCTTTGGGACAGCATGGAGGGCCCGGAGAGTATCACGCTAAGTGAAATAAGTCAGAAAGACAAGTGTCACATGATCTCACTCGTATGTGGAATCTAAGTAACAAAATAAACTGATGAACGGAGTGGACCCAGAGACATGGACGGAGGGAACAGAGTGCGGAATCTCAGAGGGAAGGTGGGGAGGGTGGGTGGGTGGGAGGTGATCAACCAAGACCTTGTGTGCACATATGCATGGCCCATGGACACAGACAGTGGGGTGGTGAGGGCCGGGGGCAGGGTGGGCTGGAGGGGCTTGATGGGGGGCAATGGGAGACATATAACTTTCAACAATAAAGACTTTTTTAGAAAATGCGTCTATACCTGCCTTCTCCACTCCCTACCTTCCCAGCCTCTCCTCACCCCGCTCTCAACTCTTGTGAGGTCACCCACACCCTCCCTGCTGCCCAATCCAGCTGAGCCCACATTCCTCCCAGAAATCCCCTGGCTCCTCAGGGCCTCGTTCTCCCAGCACACAGAGCACCCCTCATCTCCCTTTGCTGCCTCCACCCCCTCTTCCACCCTGTGATTGCTGGGGCTCCTCCTGGACCCCCTGCTCTGTGCCTAGCACCTGTAAATATTTGTTGAGAAATGAATGATAGGAAATTAATGTCAGGCTGCTGTGGGTGCCCAGAGCAGAAGCCCATCCCACGGAGGGGCGGGATCCAGGGATAAGGGAGGCCTGACCAAGAGGTCAAATAATGGGGGGCGAGGGCCTGGGGCCTTCCAGCCCAGCATCTGCCTACAGCAGTGGTTCTCCACCTCCCTAATGCCGCGGCCCTTTAAATACAGCTCCTCATGTAGTGGTGACCCCCAACCATAAAATTATTTTCGTTGCTACTTCATAACTGTAATGTTGCTGCTGTTATGAATCATAATGTAAATATCTGATATGCAGGATGTGTGTTCAGGGGTCGTGACCCACAGGTTGAGAACCGCTGGCCTAGAGGCAGCCCCTCCTCCAGGACCAGGTGGTTGGCCTGGCCTGCCCAGCATGTGCCCCAGGCCTGGCCAATCAGCGCGCCGCCCCAGGCCTCTGGCGGCAGCGATTGGCTCAGATGTGGGCACGTGACCTGGCCAGACCAATAAAAGCCCCTTCAGGACCTTTTTCTGGAGTGTTCAGGGAAGCTTCTTCCTGAAACCAGGACCCAAGGACTGGGAAGGTTGAGAGCCTGGGGCAGGGCCCTGCGGGCTGGCGGGCAGTCGGTGCAGGAGCAGGAGGCAGGAGGCGCTGCCGCAGGCCCTGGGGCAAGTGCAGGGCCCTGCAGAGCAGGCCGCTCCAGGGAGCCCAGCCCACCTCGCCAGCCTGAGGCCAGGAGGGCTGAGTCCTGATAGGATCTCTGAACGCTCCCCAGTGCCCCCACCCTGTAACCAGGCCTGAAATCCTGGCCTTTGAAGTGAGCAACCTGAGTTTCTGTTACCGCTCAGAGAACCCAGAATGATACAAACGATCAGACATGCACCCGGTGCAGAACGAGGCGGGACCGCGGCAGAGGCTACGGCATCTCCCCTCCCCGAGGAAGGCCTGGCGGTCACAGCTGTCTTCAGGGTGAAGCTGCCCGGGTCTGCTCTCAGCTCCTGAATCCGCCCGAGCATCCCAGCGGATGAACAGCTGTGCCCGGCCCCCGCGCCCTGAGTCAGGAAGCAGGCTGCCTCACCCAGCAGCGGGCGAGGGGAGAGGGCAGGTCTCAGCCACAGAGGGTGCAGCCCGGCTCCCTGCACCCCTCGGGGCTGGGAGGGCCGGGGAGAAGGTGCCCCAATGCCTGATTGTACACGTAGTGTTCAGAGTGGTTCATTATGCAGTTTGTTCAGATATTTTTAGTGTTGTTTTTTATTTTATTGATATTTTTCTTTTTGGGGACAGAGAGGGAAACATCAATTTGTTGCCCTACTTATGTAGGCATCATTGGTTGGTTTTGGTATGTGCCCACAACCTTGGCGTATCCGGACGATGCTCTAACCAACTGAGCTACCTGGCCAGGGAATTTTTGTTGTTAATCCTCACCAGAGGACATTTTTCCATTGCTTTTTAAAGAATGGGAGGGTGGAAGCTGTGGGAGAAGGGGGGAAAGGAGAGAGAGAGAGAGAGAAAAACATCGATGGGAGAGAGAGACATCGACTGGTTGTCTCCCACACGTGCCCCAATTGGAGCCAGGGATCAAACCGGAAACCCAGGTGTGTGTCCTTGACCAGGAATCAAACCCTTGACCCTTTGGTGTGAGGGCTGGTGCTCTAACCACTTAGAAACACTGGTCGGGGCCGATGTTTTGGTTTTAGTGTTAGCATTGTTGGATGGCTTCTTAGAAAATTCTTCTAAGTAAGGAACAACTCCCCCCCACACACACACACACACCCCGGCTGGAGCCAGACCAAGCGTGGTGGGCTGGGCTGGGGGGACCAGGAACCCAGCCCTGAAGCCAGTCTCGGAAGTTTCAAACCCCCAGAACACAAATCAGAAATAGAGGCTTTGGGCAGGAATTTTTGCCACCCCAGGAGTTCCTTTTTTTGTTTTGTTTTTTTAAAAATATGTTTTCATTCATTTCAGAGAGGAAGGGAGAGGGAGAGAGATAGAAACACAATGATGAGAGAGAATCATGGATCGGCACAGCCCCACACTGGGGATTGAGCCCATAACCCGGGCATGTGTCTTGACCGGGAATCGAACCATGACCTCCTGGTTCATAGGTTGACACTCAACCACTGAGCCACACCAGCCAGGCATCCCCAGGAGTTCTTAACCTGAAGTCTGTGGACCGAATTTGGAGGGACCATGGACCTGGGAGGTTAATTACAGTTTCATTTAAATGAACCTGTAACCGGAACCCAGCATCTTCTTCCATTGTAAATGGACACGGTATCAACAATGGCTGCAACACGGCCGCCCACACAAGTCATGATACTGTCTCAGCACATCACAGTTGCTGGAGGGATCACAGAGCAGTGTACACGCATCTCCAAAATCACAGGAGGCATTAGACCCGCGGCCAGATCTTGTTACTTAAGGTGTTAACAAATAACTCAAAATAGACCCTAACCTAACCATAAGAGCTAAAAGTATAACACTCTTAGGAGAAAACACGGGGAAATCTTCATGGCCTTGAGTCGGGCAAAGGCTTCTTAAACACAGTTCCAAAGCATAAGGAACAAAAGCTGTATACGGTAGATTGGACTTCATCAAAATTAAAATCTTTTGTGTTTCAAATGATACCATCCAGAAAGTAAAAACAGCCCTGGTCAGGGTTGCTTAGTGGTTAGAGCGTCACCCCACACCCTCAAAGTTTTCAGTCCCAGTCAAGGGCATGTACCTGGGTTACAGGTTTGATCCCCAGTCCCCATGTAGGAGGCAACCAAAGGATGTGTCTCTCTCACATCGATGTCTCTCTCTCTCTCTCTCTCTCTCTCTCTCTCCCTCCCTCCCTCCCTTCCACTCTCTAAAAAGCAACAGAAAAAATATCCTTGGGTGAGGATTAACAACAAAAAAAGAAAGTAAGTAAAAAGCCCAGAAGTTAGGAAACAAAGAAACTAAGGCAATAAAAGGAACTCTTGCTCCATATTCATCACTCAGGCTTTGGAAAACTGACTCCCCTGAGTTACTGTACTAGTACATCTGCAAATAAAGGGTTTTTCCTGAAAAAAAAAAAAAAAAAGAAAGAAAAAAAGTAAGTAAAAACAGTCCATACAATGGGCAACAATATTGGCGAATCATGCCTGGTAAGGGACTTTATCCAGAGTATATAAAGAACTCACTACTCAGTAATAAAAAGATGAATAACCCAGTTTTAAAATGGATAAAGTATCTGAAAAGACATTTTTCCAAAAAAGACATACAAATGGCCAATAAGCCCGTGAAAAGATGCTCCTTGGGGAAAAGAATCAAAAGTACAATGAGCTCCACTGCAGAGGCCGGTCGTCGGAGAGGACGTGGCGGAGCTGGCCCCACGCCTGCTGGTGGGACTGGAAAGGGCGCAGCTGCTGTGGGACGGTCTCCCGCTCCTCCGAGAGTTCAACATGGAGCTACCGCCCTGGCCGGGTAGTCAATTGGTTAGAGCATCATCCTGATTCTTCAAGGTTGCAGTTCCGTCCCCGGTCAGGGCACATACAAAAAAAAAAAAACAACAGGCACATAAGTAAGCTGAACAAAAAATTGATGTTTCTCTCTTTCCCTAAAATCAATTTAAAAATAGCCGAAACCGGTTTGGCTCAGTGGATAGAGCGTCGGCCTGCGGACTGAAAGGTCCTGGGTTCGATTCCGGTCGGGGGCATGTACCTGGGTTGTGGGCATATCCCCAGTGGGAGATGTGCAGGAGGCGGCTGATCGATGTTTCTCTCTCATCGATGTTTCTGACTCTCTATCTCTCTCCCTTCCTCTCTGTAAAAAATCAATAAAATATATATATTTTAAAAAAAATAAAAAAATAAAAATAAACAAGCCCTGGCCAGTGTTCTCAGTGGTTAGAGCGTCCCTTGTCCTGCCCACTGAGGGTCTTGGGTTCAATTCCCAGTCAAAGGAGGTACTTGTGTTGTAGGGTCAATCCCTGGCCCTGGTCTGGGTGCGTGTGGGGGGCAACCAATCAATGTGTCTCTCCCACATCAATGTTTCTCTCTCTCTCCTCCTCCTTCCCTTCCACTCTCTCTAAAAATAAATGGAAAAAATACCCTCAGGTGAGGATTAACTAAAAAATAAATAAAGCATGGAGCTCTCAGATGACCCAACCATTCCACCCTTAGATACATAACCAAAAGAATTGAAAACATATGTCCACACAAAAACTTGTATATATGTTCACTGCAGTGTTATTCACAATAACCAAAAAGTAGAAACAACTTAATATCCTTTAACTGATGAGTGGATGAACAAAATGGACTCTCTGAAAGACAAATATAAAAATAAAAACAGCCGAAACCGGTTTGGCTCAGTGGATAGAGCGTCGGCCTGCGGACTGAAAGGTCCCAGGTTCGATTCCGGTCAAGGGCATGTACCTGGGTTGCGGGCACATCCCCAGTGGGGGATGTGCAGGAGGCAGCTGGTCGATGTTTCTCTCTCATCGATGTTTCTAACTCTCTATCTCTCTCCCTTCCTCTCTGTGGAAAATCAATAAAATATATTTAAAAAAAATAAAAATAAAAATAAAAAATAAAAATAAAAACAAAGCCCGGCCAGTGTGGCTCAGTGGTTGAGTGTCCACCTATGAGCCAGGAGATCATGATTCAGTTCATGATTCATGCCAGTGTGGGGCTTGCAGGAGGCAGCTGATCAGTGATTCTCTCTCATCATTGGTGTTTCTATCTATCTCTTTCCCTCTCCCTCTCTCAAATCAATAAAAATATATATTAAAAAATAAAGAAATACTAAAAGCAAAAAAAAAAAAATTAAACATAAAATGTAGTCTCCAATGGAATATTATTCAGCCATAAAAAGGAATGAAATACTGTCACATGCTACAATAATGGATGAGTCTTTTTTTAACTTAGGCAATTTATTTATTTAGTTATAAATAAATACAAGAAAGAGAGAACATTGATTTGTTGTTCCACTTATTTATTCATTCATTGGTTGATTTTTAAAATGTTTTAACAATATTTTACTTACTGATTTTTTTTGAGAGAGCAAGAGAAACATTGATTTGTTGTTCCATTCATTGGTATGTGCCCTGACTGGCGATCGAACCTGAAACCTGGTGTATGGGGATGACCCTATAATTAGCTCACCTATTATATTTTATTATATTTCAAGACCCTATTTTATTTTTTTAATTTAATTTATTGGAGTAACATGAATGAATCTTGAAAAAGTTATGTTAAATGAAAGAAGCCACTCACAAAAGACTTCATGTTCCATTATCTCATGTATATGAAACGTCTGGAATGGACACATGTGCTGAGACAGGAAGTAGATTGCTGGTGGCCGGGGGCCAGGAGAGGAGGGGACTGGGCAATGGCTGCTAATGCGCGGAGGGCTTCTTTCTGAAGCGAAACGACGCCTGAATTGATTGTGGGGATGGATGCACCAAATCCATTGACTTACACAGTTTAAACAGTTTCACTTCACAGATGAGAGATGGAGGCCCCGCTGGGGGCTGTCATCAAGGTAGGACTTGGGGGGAGCATCTGGCCCAGGTCCTTTTCTGCCCTCTTTTTTTTGTTTGTTTGTTTGTTTGTTTTGTTCTTAAACTATATTTTTATTGATTTCAGAGAGGAAGGGAGAGGGGGAGAGAGATAGAAGCATCAGTGGTAAGAAAATCATTGACCGGCTGCCTCCTGCACGCCCCACACTGGGGATGGAGCCCACAACCCGGGCACGTGCCCTGACCAGAAATTGAACCGTGACCTCCTGGTTCATAAGTTGACGCTCAGCCCCTGAGCCACTCTGACCGGGCAGTTCCCCCATTTTTATCTAAATACCTTCAGGAATGTTTTACTTTTTATCTGAGAAGACTCCCCAGCAGGATTGGGGAGCTGGCCGCAGGCCTGGGTAACTAGGCTCCCCAGGGCGACTCCCTCGGGGGGCCACAGGCAGTGGGCGGACTGAGCAGCCCCAGCCCTGAGAGGTGGCGGAGGGAGGCCTCCAGGTTGAAGGTCAGTGGTCCTCCAGCTCCGGGTCTGGCTCAAGACTCCCTTGTTTGGGGGACTTTTTTCCTTGCCGGGGTTACTCAGGGCATGCTGCTCCCACCAGGCCATCGGCTGGAATTGTGCCCACTCGTCCGTCTGCATGTCTCAGCTCACAGTTCACCTCCTCCAGGAGCCCCTCTGACTTCCCAGCCCAGGTCCCCATGACCTCCTTCTGGCATCAGTCACAGCTGGAAGGACCTGGTGGGGCTGCCTTGTCCTCCCACTGGGAAATGGGCTCCACGAGGCCCCGTGTGTGGCCAGGTGTGTTTGGGGTCCCCGGCCAGCAGGGGCCTTGCTCACCGCTGCGGACTTGGTACTGGGGTCACGCTGGCCTGTCAACATTCAGTCCGGGGACCGGCCACCAGAGGTGCCCGCCTCACCAGGGAGGGCAGCACAGCACAGCACCCCCTGGGTGTCCCTGTCCCTGTCCCCGGCCAAGCTCCATCCCCTCCCCACAGACAGCTCCTTAGACGGTGGGCTCAGAGGAGAAAATGCACAGCCCCTCCCCCCAGGCCCACCTCCCTCCTTGGTCTCCACTCTGCCTCCGCCTCACCTCCTGGGCACCGCCTCAGGGGCCTCCCCGCTCCGGTGCCAGGCCTCCAGGCCGCACCCCCCTTATCTCAGTGACAGTTAGGGCTCCCTTTGTTCTCATCTCTGCCCTCACAGGCTCCACCCTGGCCTGGCTCGGGCCTGTCTTGGTCAATCCTGTGCTGCACTCCCCCCGCCCCCCCCCCCCCGCCCCCAAGGGATCCTGTCCTGGAGGGGAGAAGTCTGCATCCTCCTTGCAGTGACTAGGGAGGGGGGTGTGGGGAGGGAGAAGGTGGGTCTGGGGAAGGCACCACGGCCCATGCGGAACCACCACGGCCCAGGCCTCTTCAGCCTCCACCATCCCAGCGGCCTCCACTGTCCCAGCGGCCTCCCTCCCTCCACCCTTCGCAGGCATCTGACTTGCTGCATCGCCCCCCTGGCCTAGCACACCGCCGGCCTCAGGAGGGCTTGGGGTTCTGGCTGGGTGGACCGCGAGGGCAGGGCGGCATCCTTCTAGGTGTGTAGGGGGCCTTTCAGTGCCCAACACGAGCAGCCGGGGAGGGATCGCAAGGCTGGGCCGGGGCTGCCGCTGCCTGCCCTCCACGGAGGCTGGGCTCGCCCCACCTGGTGACTTCCAAGTCACAGAGACTCTCAGAAGAACAGGAAAGATGGGGGAGCCCATTCATGGACCTTTGGTCCTGCCCGGAGCCCCGCAAGTGAAAACACAGGGACAGAGACGCCAGAAGGACAGACGGATGGACAGCCACAGTCCCAGGAGCCGAGAATCGGATGCTGAGTCACCCTGCCCCGCACTCACCACCCCTGCCCCGCACTCACCGCCCCTGCCCCTCAGCCTGGGACAAGGAGACTCCCTACTTCGGGTGCATTTCCTCCTCACAACAACCTCAGGGGGCTCTGCCTCTCCGGGCACAGAGCTGCAGGGGGGCCGCCCCGAGAGGAGTGAGCTGTAAGCCGGGGACCTGGAAGGTACGTGCAGGCCGGCCTCCACAGCGAGAGGCCCATGGGCGCTGCCAGCCCGGGGTGGGAGGGACAGCAGCAACTAGAGCAGGGATGGCGAACCTTCTGAGCTCAGCGTGTCAGCGTTTTGAAAAACCCTAACTTAACTCAGGTGCCGTGTCACATATAGAAATGTTTTGATCTTTGCAACCATAGTAAAACAAAGACTTATATTTTTGATATTTATTTTATATATTTAAATGCCATTTAACACAGAAGAGTCAACCAAAAAAATGAGTTTGCGTGTCACCTCTGACACGCGTGTCATAGGTTCGCCATCACTGAACTAGATAGTCCAGACGGTGGCCAGCTCCATGCACATCTGTGCTGCCACTGACCTGGGCATCTCAAAAGGGTAAAACGATCAATTGTAAGTTATATAAGTTTACACACACACACACACACACACACACACACACGGAGCTGAGGGACCGGAGTTGGAGCCAGCCCTCAGATCCAACACCAGGGCCCACCTGCAGGACCAGAGGGGCCGGCGAAGGAGCTGCAGGGTGACCCTGTGTCTAGACGCAGCCCCACACCCCGCACTCGTCCTTCCTGTGGCCTGCAAGGCCACACAGCAGGCAGGACCTCAGACCCTGCTCCGTCATCTTGCCGTCTCCATGTCACCACCAGCTCCACCCGTGGCCTCCTGCTGGTCCTGGAACAGACCCAGCCCAGACCTCAGGGCCTGGCACCTGCTGCTCTGAGTGCCAAGAATGCGCTTCCCCAGGAATCCCCGGGCTCACCACTCACCGCGTTCAGGTCCTGACTCCGCTCTCACCACCCAGGAGCCTCCCTGCCCACTGTCCTTGCTCACCACTAGCCAGCATCTCACTGCTGTGTGCCCCTCACTCACTGCTGCGTGCCCCTCACGGCTGCGTGCCCCTCACTGCTGTGTGCCCCTCACTGCTGTGTGCCCCTCACTGCTGTATGCCCCTCACTCACTGCTGTGTGCCCCTCACTGCTGTGTGCCCCTCACTGCTGTGTGCCCCTCACTCACTGCTGTGTGCCCCTCACTCACTGCTGTGTGCCCCTCACTCACTGCTGTGTGCCATCGGCTCCACCTAGACCACAGCCCCCCAAGGGCAGGCTCTCATGTCTGCTTTTTTTTATACTTTTATTGATTTCAGAGAGGGAGGGATAGATAGAAACATCAATGATGAGAGAATCATTGACAAGCTGCCTCCTGCATGCTCCACACTGGGGACCGAGCCCACAACCCGGGCATGTGCCCTGACCGGGAATCGAGCCATGACCTCCTAGTTCATAGGTCGATGCTCAACCACTGAGCCACACCGGCCGGGGCTCCTGTCTGTTCTGTCACTGCTCTTTCTCCAGGGCCCAGAGCGGAATGTGGCTCACAGCGGCCTTCCCTGAGCAGCTGAGAAATAAATCGGCCGTTGTGGGGTGGTGTCCCAGAAGGGCAGGGGGTGCGGCTGTGGCCAGTGGACCAGGGTGTCCTGCGGGCCTCTCCCCAAAGCACCGCCCTCCCTGCTCCGGCCTTCTTGTTATTAGTACCCATCCTACGGCGGACAGAGTGTTCTCACAGCATCTTCTTGCTGAGAGGGCAAATACTCAAAAATACTTTGACAAAGACACTCTCCAGGGCCCCAGGCTGGGTGAGCCGCCAAAGATGAAGTGATCATTAGCGGCACCAGCTCCCCACATGTCCTGGCATCTGTGTCTCTTGCGGGGGGTGGGGGGGGTGACGGGCGGGGGTACGCCACAGTGGCCCAGACCCTCCAGCCACTGCCCGGGCGTGTCTGGGTGGACCCCAGGGGAGAGGGCAGGGCACCAGGCCCGGCTTCGCCTCTGGCCGCCAGAGAGCCCCGAGCCGTCCCTGACCTCTCTGGCCTCAGTTTCCCCATTTGTAAAACGAGGGTCTTTGGGCTCAGATTCGGGTCCCGAGGTCACCCATCCGGCACAGTCCCTGGGTGGGGAGGTGGGGGCAGGGACACAGGATGTGCCGGGGCTGCTGTGGGTTCCTGTGGCTTTCCAGAACAATCTCAGAGCCTGAGCCACTTCAATTCAGACCACTTCCAGGCCTCCATTCCCCACCTCCGCTCCAGACACCCGAGTGCCCACGTGGTGCTAGGTGCGGGGATAGCGCGACAGGATTCCGTACCTCGGTGAGCCCTCCAAGGGCCTGCGCCCTCCCCTCCCGGCCCCGCACTCCGTTGGTGATCAGCCCGCGAGGCGGTGGGTGGCTCGCCACCACCCTCCAGGGCAGCCCTCTGTTGGTCACAGTGGCTTTGAGACCAGCTTTATTTGACCCTCAGAGCAACCCCCAGAGGCCGCCAACACAGGGGCCATTGATCCCATTTTAAAACTTTTATGTATCTAATTTTTATTTAAAAACTTTTAATTTTTTCAGTTACAGTTGACATTCAATATTATATTGGTTTCAGTTTTATAGTTCCCATTCGATAGATGTGGAAATTGAGGTCCTGTGAAGGGAAGTGACATGTTCAAGACCGCACAGGAAGTTAGATGAGCAGAACCAGAACTCGAACCCGGGCCTCTGACTTCTGGGTCAGGACTCTCACCCGGACACCTCCGAGTGTCTGAGGGGCACCGAGGTGGGGCTCGAAAGCCAGGAAGGTTCTCTACTCTCAGTCAGAAGCTGGTGGACACAAGCCCATTCACAGCCTCCGCCAGGCTCGGGTAGCAGAGAGCAGCCCGGGGTGCTGGACCTGACCAGGACAGAGCAAGGTCACCCCAAGGGACCGCACTCCAAACATCAATTCCATGAAGCCACTCCTCTACTCAAGGACCTGCCATGGTTCCCTATTACTGAACTGCAGCAGGCCCACCTTCCCTAGCATCACTCTCAAACAGCTGCATGTGTGTCTTCTCACCCTGGTCTGCAGGTCTTTCCAGCATTCCAGACCCACCCTCCCCGCCTGGCCCAGGCCGGGATCCCCAGTGGAGCGCTGCCGGGAGCCGGTCCATCCTTGCTGTTTCAAGGGACCTGGCATATATGGCATACTGTTCTTAATATGTTTGCTCACCTTCTTGGCACTATGTGTTTTAACCAAGGTCACCTCTCTGAGAAAGGTTGTTTTCCCAGGTAGGGATTTTCCCCTGAAGTTAGGGAGGGAATAAAACCTCTTAACTAAGTGCCAGGCGGGTAATTAATCACTTTAACTACGAACAATCATGCTTAAGCTACATAATCTTCACTCCCTGGAATGGAGATAAGAAACGCCCTAACCTTTGCAATAGAGATTGATAGGATTGGAATCAACTGGTATAAATACAGATGTAACAAGACAACAGCACACAGAACCTGGACACAGAACCTAGACACAGAACCTAGACACAGAACTACACAGAACCTAGAGACAGAACTTCGCTGGAGAGAACATGGCAAAAGATCCTGGACAGAAACTGGCAACAGAACCTAGAGACAGAACCTAGCGAGAGAACCTGGCTGAAGAACCTAGAGACAGAACCTGGCTACAGAACCTGGATAGAACATGGCAAGAGAACCTGACTAGAACCTGGTGACTGAACCTGGATGGAGAACCTGGACAGAACCTGGCTGGAGAACCTAGTGAGGGAACATGGCTACAGAACCTGGCTGGAGAACCTAGCAAGAGAACATGGACACAGAACCTGGCTGGAGATCCTAACCAGAACTTCGCTGGAGATCCTGACCAGAACTTGGCTAGAGATCCTGGCTAGGCTGCTGATCAACTGAACGCTGTCTCTGTTTAATTACTTCTTCGCCAACTCCGTCCATACCTTTGGGGACCCCTGGACCCGCTGGGGCTGGACCCCAGCAGAGCGCCTCCTACCTTGTCCCATTTCCTTCCTTACTGGATGCCAGGTTGCTCTTCCCTGGACCTGAAGGTCAGATTTTGGGTGGTCAAGGTCCCCACCCTCCAGAAGTTCATACTCTAGCTGGGGAAACAAATCTATGATAATAAAAGCATAATATGCAAATCGACTGAACAACTGAACAACAGAACGTCTGTCCGGACAACCTTCCGGACCACACTATGACACGCACTGGCGCCAGGCCAGCCAGGCTGCAATGTGATTGGTCAGGAGGGCTGCCATCACCCCACGATCGCCCCACAGTGGGAGACCCAGGCCACCAACCGGCGGGTGGGCGGAGCCTCCCCCTGTGAGCGATCCATCACAGAGCCCTGGTTGGGTGGGCAGGGCCTACCTCTTTGGGGTGATGGATCACGGGTCTCCTGAACTGTGAGAGGGCACAGGCCAGCCTGAGGGACCCCCCCCTCCAGCACATGAATTTGGTGCACCAGGCCTCTAGTCTGTTTATAAAAAATCAGAATACAAAGCCCTGGTTGATTACCTCATTTGGTTAGAGTGTTGACCTGATATGCCAAAATTGCAGGTTTGATTTTGACCCCTGGTCAGGGCACATACAAGGGTCTACCAATGAATGCATTAATATGTGGAACAACAAATCAATGTTTCTCTCTCCCTTCCTCTATCTAAAATCAATTAAAAAATTTTTAAGTATCTGTAGGCAATTAAAAAAAGATTCTAGCCCTTAGCCGGTTTGGCTCAGTGGATAGAGTATCAACCTGCAGGCTGAAGGGTCCCGGGTTCGATTCCGGTCAAGGGCACATAACTGGGTTGCGGGTTCAACCCCCCAGTAGGGGGTGTGCAGGAGGCAGCTGATCGATGTTTCTCTCTCATCGATGTTTATAACTCTCTATCCCTCTCCCTTCCTCTCTGTAAAAATCAATAAAATATATTTAAAAAAAAAAAAAAGATTCTGGCCCTGGCCAGTGTTGCTCAGTGGTTTGGATATCATCCCATGCATGGGGGGGGGGGGGGTTGCTGGTTTGATTCCCGGTCAAGGGCACATTACTGGGTTGCGGGTTCAATTCCCCAGTAGGGGGTTGTGATGTTATACTCTCACATCGATGTTTTTCTCTCTCCCTCTCCCTTCCTCTCTCTCTAAAAATCAATTTTATTTTATTTTATTTTTTTATATATTTTATTGATTTTTTACAGAGAGGAAGGGAGAGAGATAGAGAGTTAGAAACATCGATGAGAGAGAAACATCGATCAGCTGCCTCCTGCACATCCTCCACTGGGGATATGCCCGCAACCCAGGTACATGCCCTTGACCGGAATCGAACTTGGGACCTTTCAGTCCACAGGCTGACGCTCTATCCACTGAGCCAAACCGGTTTTGGCTCTAAAAATCAATTTTAAAAAATCTTTAAGAAAGAGAAGATTCCGGGTTGCTGGGTTGTATGGTACTGTCACGTTCCCTGGCCCATCCTGATGACGTAACTCAGGAAGAGGAAGTGGCTTGCCCAGACCTCAGAGTCAGCAGCTGCAGAGCCCACCCTGGAATGTGGAATGGGGACTCTGACTGTGGGATCCCGGGCCCTGGGCCCTGGGTCCTGAGGTCTGGAGGGCTCTGAGTGCATGCACAGGCTGCCCCCTCTACCCCACCTGCCCCACCCTGGGGCACAGCTGCGGCTTCCTACAGAGACTGCCTGACAGCTACTGTGCAGGGGACAGCTGAATCCCCAAATAGAATTGCCGTCCTAACTGCCTGACAGGCTCAATTTGACCAGATAGTGAAGTTCCAATGGCCCATTCTCATCCCCTTTTTGCCTTGCCTGCCAGGAAACTCATAGGTGTATTTGATGCCCAATTACCAACCACCAATGCCCTGGAGCCCCATGATCCATCGCCCCAAATGCATGTCTTGCCCATTCTTGACTGTTCAATGTTATCTATTACTACTGTTATGAGTTGATAGTTTCTCACTTCCTGTAGGTCACTGCTTATTCCTTCTGGAATACGGAGGGGTACGAGAAGCACAGATTATACCTAAGGAAACCCAGCGTATTCATTTGACCCCTAGGAACCAATCCTGGGGCTGCCTGGCCCAGCAGGGGGGAGGGGCTGCCCGAGACCCTCTGCCACTCCTGCCACTGCCCCCTGGTGGCCAGTCCTGCAGCTCAGCCCTGCCTGTCCCCAGTGGACGTCTGTTTCAAGCAGGCCCATCTCCCTCTGCTGCCAGCAGGTCCAGGCACCTTGCCAGGCCATGCCCTGCCTGAAGGACGCTCCTGCTCCTTCTTATTTATCGTGGCCGAGTGTCCAGGCTCAGCTGGAGGGCCCGCTGCACCACAGAGCCCACCCGACCAGCAGGGCCCAGGCGGCCTGGCTGCTGCCTCCATCACGGTGGGAGTGGGGCGGGCGGGCAGGCCCACAGTGTGAGCGTGTCCTCTTGGCAGCTGGGACCAAAGCACCAGGGATGTTAGCCTGAGCACGTGCAGGGAGGTCGGCCTTCGGGGCAGGTGTGGGGCCCGGGGCTGCCCCCGAGGGGAAGGGAATTCCTGTCTCCAAGAGCATGGGCCGAGGCCTCTGAACCAGGAAGGAGTTGGCTGGAGGACATGGCAGGCCCTGCCTACCCCCGTCCATGTGGCTTCCTTGCCTCCCCACACTCACCCCACAGCTTGTTGATTGGCTGGCTGACCCCTGCCAGTGCTGCCACCAACGCCCCCCCAAGCCTCCTGCCCCGGGGTCCATGGGTCCCCTGGTATCCCGAACAGCTCCTCAGACACTCAAAGCAGGGCTCAGGGCCGGGGTGTGGAAGAAAAAGGGGCGGAGGCCCAGGGGCCAGGAGCCAGGGGGCCCAAGGACAGCGGGGAGGGGGCAGGGGCGCAGGGCAGGACGACTGGCTGTCTGACTGGCGTTATCTGCACCACGTGCTGCGCTGGCCAGGCCCGGCTTCCAGGTGAGACCTGGAGGAATGACTCCTGAGGGCTGGGCCTCTTGGTGCCTCCCCCCCCCCCCGACCCCCCACCTGGAGTGACTCTTCATTCTGCCCTGACCGTGAGGAACCCCCATCCTCACTGGTCAGAACCCCACAGCCCGCCACCAGGAGGATCTGAGATCAACCCAGAGGTCAGGTGAGGGCAAGGAGCCCAGGTCCCACAGGTACTGGGGCACCTGCTGACCAGACCTGCCCTGCTTGATCCTGGGTCTGAGGGTTCTGTGGGCAGGGAGGGGGACCAGGCCCAACCCTCATGGCCCCTGGCTTAGCGTCTCGCCCACGGGGCTGGGCCTGAGAGCCCACCCGCTACAGCAGACACTCCTCAGGGGCCAGGGGGCCAGACCAGCTGACAGTATGGAACAGGCCTGGGAGAGCCCAGGGCCAGGGAGGCTGGAGTCTGAGCCTCCACTCATCCCCTTTTACAGGTGGGGAAACTGAGGCCCGCCTGTGACTGCAGACCAACGGGGGGGGGGGGGGGGAATGGAATGGCCTTTGCAGTCCCCTGGATCTATTTCCTGCTTCAGCCGTGTCTGACGACGGAACAGACCCGGGATGCCCCTTCCTCCAGCCCGATGTCCCTGCAGCCTCTTTCCAGTCGCCACCCTCGGAGCCACCTCAGCCATCCTCAGCCTCCGAGACCAGCCAACACCGGCTTCCTACCTTAACTCCGGTGAGCAGCCATGAGCTCCCCAATTCCTCAGAGTTACCCCCCGAGGCGGAGGCTGCCATCAACCGCCTGGCCGCCTGCCTCTGCGGCCGCCACACCTGCCTCTCTCTGGGCTTCTGTTTCGACCACAACCATGAGGCTCTGGAGGGCGCTGGCCTCTCTGCGAGTTGGCGGAGGAGCAGGAGAGGCCCAGCATCTCTTCAAGATGCAAAACCAGCGCGGGGGGGCGGGGGGGGGGCATTCTCCCAGGACCTGCTGAACCTCCCAACACGAGTGGGTAAAACTCAGGGCGCCATGGAAGCCGCCAGGGTCCTGGGGAGGAACCTGGGCCAGGCCCTTGTGGACCTGCAGACCCTCAGCTCCGACTTCCTGGAGAGCCATTTCCCGGATGAGCAGGTGAGGCTCATCACGAAGGTGGGCGGCACCTGACTCACCTCCGCAGGCAGGCGGCAGGGCTGGGCGGGGTGTGGGAAGGCTCCCCCGCCCCCACACCAGCACCACTAGGAGCCTCTGCGTCCCCTGGTGTCTCGCTTTGCCTGAGCCTCTCCCCGAAACCCCTAGCCTTTCTTTTCACCACCCTGGAGCCCACTCCCATGCATTGGACCAAATGGAAACAATAAAGCTGTTTGCAGCAAAAATAAAAAAAAAAGAAGAGGAGGAGGAGGAGAAAAGGAAGGAGGAGGAGGAGGAGCAGCCTTAGCCGCCAAGGGGCAGGGCCTTGCCACCCCACAGGAGGGCACAGTGTCTGGGCGGTGGAGTGCCTTGGAGTCTGCCTGGTCCTGTGGGCCCTTGGGCTGTGGCAGGTGCTGGGGGGGCCAGGCCAAGAGCGGGGATCACCGCGCCATTCCCCTGCCCCGCAGTCTGGCCCTCAGCTGGGAGGAGCTGCCCTGGGTCTCAGCAGGTGCCAGGGGACCCCCCACCCCACGCCCAGGCCTCAGTCTCCGCCTCTGTGATGGAGGGGAGGAGCCTGGGCCCCCAGAAGTCAGCGCACGCCCCAGACCCCCTACGAGGAGGTCCAGCGAGAACCCAGGGGGCAGCTGGGCCCCTGCCCACGTTGTCCAGAGAGGGACGCTGAGGCCCAGAGAGCGCGAGACGAGGCCAGGGCCACCCGAAGGCCAGGCTCCTCCCGCCCGCGCCTCCTCCCGCCCTGCGCGGCGCCGCCTGTTCTTTGTCTCCCGCCGTCGCCATGACTACGGCTCCCGGCGGCTCCCGGCCGCGCCGCCTCCTCCGGCCGCCGGCGGGATTTCTCCTCCGCGCGGGTAGACGGAGCCCGGGGCGGGGCGGGCGGGGGTGGGAAGCGGCCTCGGCGCCGCCCCAGCGCGCGGGAGGGACGTGCCTGCGGGAGGCCACGCGGGTCCAGCCACGCGGCGCGGGGCCTGGGAGCCGGCCCGGCCCGGCCAGGCTGCGGTCCCCGAGGACGCCCGCCCCGCAGGCCGGGCCTGTCTGCTCCCCCGGCAAACGGGCGCGCGGTGCCGGGACAGCCTGCGAGCGCCGGAGGCGCAGACCCTGACCTTCCCCGGGAGGTGAGGGCGGCCCGCGGGTCCCCGTGCCCTGGCCTTGCTGTCCTGCGTGTCACACGGTGCGAGTCCACGTGGCGCGCAGGGCCAGGACTTGGCAGCGACTCTCCTTGTTCCGAATCAAACGTGGTGCCTTGGGGTCCGAGGAGTCACCCAGCTCCCGCCCAGCTGAGCGGCGGCGCCGACCCCATCGGACAGAAGGGGAGCCCTGGGACCTGGAAGACCGGAAGCCGCGGGACCCCAGGGACCTGGAAGACCGGAAGCCGCGGGACCCCAGGGACCTGGAAGACCCGAAGCCGCGGGACCCCAGGGACCTGGAAGACCGGAAGCCGCGGGACCCCAGGGACCTGGAAGACCGGAAGCCGCGGGACCCCAGGGACCTGGAAGACCGGAAGCCGCGGGACCCCAGGGACCTGGAAGACCGGAAGCCGCGGGACCCCAGGGACCTGGAAGACCGGAAGCTGCGGGACCCCAGGGACCTGGAAGATCGGAAGCCGCGGGACCGAGCGGAGGACAGGACGAGCCCGAGGCCGCAAGCCTGGCCCTGCCCGAGGCGCGGTCCTTCCCGGGAGCCCAGACAGCCCCGGGCCGGGCCGGACCGACGCGCTGCTGCTTGGCTGCCCGGCAGTCCCACAGGGCCCTGCGCCCAGGCAGACCCTTGGGCTTCCTGCTGTGCTGCTGCATCTTGAAATTTTTAGTTTTAGTTTTTTGAAATGTCATATATATATATTTTTAAATTGATTTCAGAGAGGAAGGAAGAGGGAGAAACAGAAACGTCAGTGACGACAGTGCCATGGATCGGGTGCCTCCTGCACACCCCACCCTGGGGATCGAGCCCACCACCCGGGCCTGTGCCCTGACGGGGAATGGAACCGCGACCTCCTGGCTCATAGGTCGATGCTCATCCACTGAGCCACACGGCCGGCCGGGCTAAAGTTGTTAATTTTTGAACAAGGGGCCTCAGAAATTATGTAGCTGGGCCTGCGGTGGGGGCAATGCGGGCCAAGGCAGGGTTTGTTTAATCATTTTTTAAGTGTAGCAACAATGTACATAAAATTTGCCACTTCAAGTGTAGTTCAGTGGCATTAAGTAACGCACACTGTTGTGTAACCCTCACCACCATCCATCCAGCGAACTCCCTTCATGTTGCAAAACTGTAGCTCTGCGCCATTAACGCTGCCTCCTCTCCCCTCCGGCCCCAGCCCCTGGCAGCCATGTTCTGCTTTCTGCCTCTAAGAGTTTGACTCTCCCGGGTCCCTCGTGCCAGAAGGATCCTACAGTGTTTGCCCTTTTGTGACCAGCTTACTTCACTGAGCATGCTGTCCGCAAGCCTCGTCCAAGTGGGCACATCTGTCAGGACCGCCTTCCTTTGTAAGGCTGAACATACTCCCCTGTGTGGACCTGATGCTTATTCACTGAGCTGTTAGTGGACACGGGTGTTTCCGCCTTTTGGGTATCCTATAGAATAAAAGCCTAATATGCAAATTGTCCCCTCGGGTGGTTCCACCAGGAGTTTGACTGCTCGCTATGAGGTGTGCTGACCACCAGGGGGAGTGCGGAACATGGCGGGCGTCGGCGAGACACTGCCACCTCTCACTGGCTACCTGGGGGCGGGGGTGACGGGGACAGAGGTGCAGTGAGAAGGCAGGGTGTCCCCTGAGCTCGCTCTCACTCCCCCTGCTACCCTTTCTCAGGGTGCCAGGGCTCGTGTGCTGGGGAACCCCATGCTCAGGTGCCTGGCTCGCACCCAACGCAGCATCTTCCGGGTGTGCTGGGCTGCAGCTGCCGGGACCACAGGGGCCAGTCAGACTCCCCAGGGGTTGAAACAGGAGCCGGTCTGCAAGGCCAGCTGGGAGAGAGTGTGCTGCCTGCCCGGCTTCTGTGCGGCACTGCTGGGCGGCCCAGAGGCCCACGCTGCCCCCCGGCCCGCAGTGTCCAGCCATGCTCACTGCATCTCCGCGTGGGGACTCAAGTGCCAGGACTCAGGTGGAGGGGGCTCATGTCAGAGGTCAGCTGGGACCTGCCCTTCCACGCCAGACGCTCACTCATTAATCGCCTGCCAGGCCTAGGGACCACACCTGTGCACGGATTTCGTGCACTGGGCCTCCAGTTGTTAATGCTACAATCCACACAGGCATGCAAACAACTGTTCCGTCGCTGCTTTCAGTTCTCTGGGTGCATTCTAGAAGTGGGCTTGATGGGTCATGTGGTATGTCTAACCAAGGGAGGGTTCCAGGCAGAGTGTGGTGGTCAGAGGGGGCCATCAAGATGTTCATTGGGCTCTAGCCAGTGTGGCTCAGTGGATAGAGCGTCAGCCTGCGAACTGAAAGGTCCCAGGTTTGATTCTGGTCAGGGCACATGCCTGGGTTGTGGGCTCAATCCCCAGTAGGAAACATGCAGGAGGCAGCCAATCAATGATTCTTTCTCCCTCTTCCTTCCTCTCTGAAGTCAATAAAAATAAATACATAAAAAGATGCTCATTGGCTGGGTGGCAAGTTGACGGTGGAAGGTGGATAGTCCTGTGGGTGGAGCATGGCGTAGGGTCAGAGTCTAGGTGTGAATTCGGGGTTGCCATGTGTGGGCTCTCTGCTGGGAAGTCCTCACTCTGTCCTGGGTGTCCTGGTGTCGGTGGGCTGACTGTGTGGAACCTTCTGTTGGGAACTGAATGAGTTACTAGGTGCCGAAACTTAGGGCAGTGCAGAGCGCGGTTGCAACTATTGCTGTTATTATTCTGGAGAGGGGCCTCTGGGGGAGAGAAGCCCGGCCAGACCTGGGGAGCCAGGACAGCAGGGGCGACCAGCAGGCCCTCCGTCAGCAGGGGGCTCTCCCCGTGTCCTGGCCGGTAGCTGTGACACACACTGACCCAGACACTGCTGCTGGGGCCCAGAGAGGCCCAAATCTGGTTCACCAGCACCCCAGACCCAGACAGGAGGGAGGAGGGAGCCCGATTCCTCATGGAATCGGCCGTTTGTTAGCCTGATGCTGGGGCCAACCCCCCATGGCCCCTCCCCCAGCAAGCTGGCCCCCCCGATTGGCCCCGATCAGCGGCCAGGCTGAGGAACCCCACCTGTGCACAAATTCATGTACCGGGCCTCTAGCATTGTACAAACTATGCATGGCCAGGTGGGTCCTAGAACAATCAGGGGGACACTTCGTAAAGTGAATGCTTGTCTAACCACCATGCTGGCTCACCTGAAACTAATAAAAAATACTGACTATAAGAATAAATAAGTGAAATGTCGTTTAGCCCGGCTGGTGTGGCTCAGTGGTTGAGCATCGACCTATGAACCAGGTCACGGTTCGATTCCTGGTCAGGGCACATGCCTGGGTCGCGGGCTCCATCCCTTGTGTAGGGCGTTCAGGAGGCAGCCGACCCATGAGTCTCTCTCATCATTCACGTTTCTATGTCTCTCCCTTTTCTGTGAAATCAATAAAAAAAATAAATAAATAAATAAATAAATAAAATGTACTTTAACTTAAAAAAAAAATCCATGTGTCAGAACTAGGGGTTAATCACAGAAAAAGGAACAGAGCCCCACTGCAGAGGCAGGCCCGGCACGGAGGGGTGATGACTACACGCGACTGCGGGCGCCAGGCCCCTGCCCACACGGGCCTCTCCTCCCTCTCTGGGTTAACGTCTCTCTTCTTTCTCCACCACTCCAGCCGGCGGGGGGGAGGGGTTGGGGGGTGGGTGAGGGGGCCCTCAGGCACATCCATATTCCCTGCCCCCCTGCACAGGTGCCTTAGTGGGTCATGACATGAATCTACAGAAAAACCAGTATTTAGTTTCTTTTATGCAACATTGTCACATAGGGCAGTTCACCCGTTTAAAGTGTCTAGTTCTCGCCGAAGCCGGTTTGGCTCAGAGGATAGAGCGTCGGCCTGCGGACTGAGGGGTCCCAGGTTCGATTCCGGTCAAGGGCATGTACCTGGGTTGCAGGCATATCCCCAGTAGGAGATGTGCAGGAGGCAGCTGATCGATGTTTCTCTCTCATCGATGTTTCTGGCTATCTCTCTCCCTTCCTCTCTGTAAAAAATCAATAAAATATATTTAAAAAAAATAAAGTGTCTAGTTCTCTAGTTCAGGCCAATGTAGGCCTCAGTCACATGGAGACCATCCCGTCCCCCCATGTTCGGGGTGCCCTCCCCCACCCACCCACTTCCTGCCACCATAGACCAACTCTGCCTGTTCCAGGATTTCAGAGGCATGCCACCGCTCGGTATGTTCCTGCATGAGGGGGACTCGCTCAGGGTGGTGCCTGTGAAGCCGCCCTGGGGGAGGGGTAGTCAGTAATTCGCTCATTTTCCTTTTCACGGAATATCACATCTGTTTATCCTCCTCCAGCGGGTGGCTCACTGCGTGGTTTCCATTTGGGGCCCGGTGGACGAAGCCCCCAGCACTGGGGAGCAGTGAGGGGAGAGAAGCCTCGCGCCCTGTAAGGGGAAGCCGCGCTCCGCGGGCTCGGTTGCGTTTCCGTAACTGGATCTGTGTGCACCACCGACAGCCTAGACCCGTCCTGCTGCCGTAAGGACAGCTCAGGGCGCCTCCGGGCCGGCACCCGTGTCCGCTCCAGGGCACGTGGGCTCCGGATTAGAACATCAGGCCTTGCTCTGGGCAAGGGTAGGAGGGGGGGGGGGAGGTGGTTGTGCCTAGAAAGAAACGCCGCCTTTCCCCTGGGACCTGGGACGGGGTGGTGGGACCCCCTAAAGGTCACCAGGCGGGTGACTGCTGTCACTGCTCCCAGGCCCCACGATCTCTCTGATTCTCACCCTCTCTTTCGGGCCAGGGACCCGCATTACTCAACAGCCCTTCCCCCAGGACCCTGTCCCCATGGTCAAACTCCTCTCCTGCTGGGACCCCTGGGGGAGCAGGGGGAGGCGCTCCAGGCAGAAGCCAGACACCCCCAGGGCCCCGGCCAGGACGCTCTTTGTTTCTGGAAATACACCTGTGCCAACATCGGGGTCCCCGATAGGACAGCAAGTGGGGGGTGGCCGAAGCATCCTTAGGAAGAAGAGAGGGGCACCTTGGCCTGGCCCTTCCCGGGGCTACCCGGGCTCGGGGCTGGGGGCTCGGGCTCGGGTGGAACCGGCAGGATATTCGTTGACAATCGGGGCCCTTCGAGGAGGGGCCGCCACGCCCATTGCTTGGTGAAGGAAACTGAGGTTGGAGGCCGGTGTGCCAGTCCTGCCACAGGAGGGGATGGGGCCCAGGAGCGGGCAGCTCAGTCCCAGCCCTGCGAGGCCTCCTGCCAGGTGCGTGTTGTCATCCCACTTTACTGGTGAGGCAACTGAGGCCAGAGAGGTGAGCAAGTTGCCAGGGTCACTTTAAAGCAAGCGCAGGGAGCCCAGCCTCAGGGGCTCAGGGTTGAGGGTCGGCCCATGAACCAGGAGGTCAGGGTTCAATTCCCGCTCAGGGCACAGGCCCGGGTTGGGGGCTGGATCCCCAGTGTGGGGTGTGCAGGGGCAGCCGATCAGTGATTCTCTCTCATCATTGATGTCTCTCTCTCTCCCTCTCCCTTCCTCTCTGAGATCAATAAAAACATATTTAAAAGAATAACGTATGCGCAGGGAGCAAGTAGAGCCAGCACCACCCTCCAGCCGCTATTCTCGGGCTGGGCGTGTGGCAGCCAGTGCCCAGCAGTGGCCGTGGGCAGCCGCAGACCTGGCCCTGTGCCCTCAGTGGTGGCCAGCGCTGAAGCACCCCCAGAAATCCCTTCCTCTCCCCTCAATCCTTTTCACCAAACCCTCCTCCATAGGCAGGCCACGCGCTGCTGGGCCGGACTCCAGCCTGGGGAGTGTTCCCAGCCAGACCCAGCCTCCCAGGGCAGGCTTCTCCCCCGGGGGGAGGGGGGCGGGGGGGGGACCCACCAAGCAGGCTGGGCAGGGTGTGCGGAGGCGTGCCATCTGCCGCTGGGTTAGCACAGCAACATCCTGCACCCCGCCTGCACCCACCCCGGGGCCTCGTGCACAAATGAGGGTCTCCCGCACAGAGGCCCGGAGGCCTGGAAGAGGGGTGAGGTGGCCGGGGGTGGGGTGGGGGGCTGGATCAACAGGAACTGGGAGCACACTTGGTGGTCACTGCTGGGCGGTGCTTTTCCAGGGCACCGGTGCCTTCCCGATGTTGCCAGCAGCCTTCAGGGCTTAGATACAAACAAAGTACACGGGCTAATGAGTTAAAAACGAAAACACCTGAGGGGAGCCTTCATGGTCCTCCCAGGAAATGTCTACGGAGAGGGCCTTCCCAGGCGGAGCTGGGGGGCACCTCCCGCTGGGCCTGCGGCCCCTGCCCATCCTGCGGGGGCCTAGGGGGTGTCCCCTTCCCCTCACACCTCGAGCTTCCCAATCCTGCAGCCATGGCTTCCCAGACCCCAGGCGGTTGCAGTCTCCTCCCAGCGGAGGCTCCGGTTACCTATTCCCACCCTTCCAGCCCCGCCCCCAGGGAGGAGCTCCTGGCATTCAGGCTCCCAGGGGGCTTCCTGTCACTCCTGAGGACCTTTCTCATCCCCTTATTTTTCTCTATTAATTAATGTGTGTTTTTACCCATTAATGCAATGGTTTAAAGGGTCCCACATGACGAGCAGACTTGAAATGATGATTAGGCCTTCGCCCTCCCGAGAGAGGACCGCGTTCAGCTCTGCGGGATTTCATCTCCATGTTTACAGACAGCGAGCTGGCAGCTGCAGCTGCTGATTTACCAAACTCCTGCTGAGGGAACATGAGGGTTTAGCCTGCTCACCCTTCCCTGCAACACACCCCATCCGGTCACCGCGTCGTGCCCTCACCCGCGTGCAACACGTTTGGTTAAGCCAATGTTCAGCTGTTTCATCAGCATGATTCCATGAACATTGTTTACCGCTGAGCCAGGGGCTATAACCATGTACGTATGGTCTGACTTTTAGTTTTTCTTTTTTAAAATATATTTTTAATTGATTTCTTTAGAGAGAGTGGAAGGGAGAGGGATAGAGAGAGAAACATCAATGAAGAGGAACATCATCAATTGGCTGCCTCCTTCACAGCCCCCACCGGGGATGGAGCCCGAAACCCATGCATGCGGCCTGCCCTGGAATCGAACCAACGACCCATTGGTTCCTGGGTCGACTCTCAACTGCTGAGCCACACGGGCCGGGCACTTTCAGTAAATACCTTTGACTAGGCTGCTTCAGGAACGCTCCCCCTGGCGGTGTGCAGTCGGCTGGAGCAGCCTGCAGGTGTGCCCAGGTGGAAGTTTCCACCCCGGCCAGGGCACGTGCAAGAATCAACCCATGAATGCATGGGTGGGCGGAACAACAAATGGTCTCTCGCTCTCTTCTCTCTCTAAAAAAAGTCAATAAAGAAACAACACGGGGTTAGAACATCATTTAGTTCATCCCTCTATCAAATTCATAATAATAATAGAATGGCTCCTGTCATCACAAGGAGAAGAAAATTGTAACTATGAGATGTTTACTATTAACCAGGCCCGTGGTGGTTATTTCACACATTACACAACTACCGAATCGTGATGCTGTACACCGGAAGCGAATATGTTAGATGTCAACTATGTCTCCATAAAGAATGGCTCCCAAAGATCCCCCAGCTGGTGTGCTCCCCGCAGCCTCCTGAAGCCCCTCCCGGGAGCGGGCGTGCCCTGTGGCTCACCCTCGCCAGCGGATCTCGCTGCAGGGAACATGCCAGCAGACCAGGATCACAGCGCCCATCTTGCCGGCGGCGTGTCCCGCTCCCTCCTTGGCGGGAAGAAGCAAGCTGCCCCGATGGGCGCCTGTGTGGAGACGCCCACGTGGCAAGGAGGCGCCCCTGGTCCCCAGGAGCCGGGAGCAGCCTCTGGTCAACAGGCAGCAAGAAACGGAAGTCCTCCGTTCCGCACAGCGAGGAACCGAACCTCAGCAGCCTCATCAGTGCGCTTGGGAGTGGACCTGCCCCATCGCCCTCCAGTGGGATTGCGGGTCCCCGCAGGCACCTTGCGTGCAGCCTGTGAGCTCCTGAGAGGGGACCCAGTCCAGGCTGCTGACCTGGGAGACTGTAAGACATCTGTGTGGCTCGCAGCGACAGGGAGCTCCCAGCTGTCTTCCTTTTCCCAGGGCTCCAGGACCTCTCAGCGCTATTTCCCACCCAGCACAGAGCCTGTCCCCCGCTGACCCACACCTTCCCCCCTCCCCCCAGCTTCCCCTGGGTGCATCCCTGGGCTCTGCTAGGGTTCGCCCTAGGATATGCCGCAGGCACAGACAGCCCCATGCCCCGGGGCACAGACAGCCCCACGCCCCGGGGCACAAACAGCCCCACGCCCCGGGGCACACAGGCTCTGTCCAGTCACAGGATGTGAGGCCTGCAGGTCCCTGTGGCTCTGCTCTGCGCCTGCTTCATTCTGGGACCCAGGCTGAGGGAGCTGCCCAGGGTCTCCCTGTGGCAGAGGCGAGAGAGCCAGGGCGGACTCCAGGATGACTTCGAGTTTCAGAAAGTGTGACATGGGACTTCTGGTCCCTGTGTGGAGAGAGGGGCCACAGGCTGCCCTGACCAGCTCGGGGAAGGCCTGCATGGCGGCCTTGCAAACCCTAAGACTTAAAGTCACCACAAGGATGGTCTGAAGTTAAAACTAACTAAAAGCAGTGATGGTGGGCAGTCACGTCCTCGGCAGATATCTTCCCTGACAAGCTCAATTTTCACCTTAACTGAGCCCATTGTCTTTTTGCATGTAGATAACATATCGTTGGAATGTCACAGTTACTTGTAACTTCCCTTTTTTCTGGACCCATCAGGGCACAGCCAAATGCCCCAACAGATACCACAAATTCCTTCATTGTCATTGTTATCATGTTCATTGTACTATCCTGCACCCACCCAAGTAAAAGAAGTGTCCATCATTTTACTCTTTATCCAATCCCAGAGGTTCCCTCCCCACTTTGCTTTCTCCCTCCTCCCTAATCCATCACCGATGGATTTCATGTCACCCACTTACATCTCCTTTGATGCAATGTATAAAAGAGGTGCAAGACCACCATTCCCGGAGCATTATCCCAATACGTTGAGGTTCTGCTTCCCAGAAACTGTCGACAGTTGGGTTCAAATAAACTCACATTCTTCGCAGGTTTGAAGGTGTCTATGTGAACACTGGAAAGAGGATCTGGCCTGTGCAGTCTGCCCAGGGCCAGATGGTGAGTGTCGGTTCTTGACTCCATGCAGGAAAGATCTCACAGCACGAGTCCTGGTGAATTTTAGAAGATGGTTATAAAGCTGGGGACAGTGAAACAAGGAAGGGCCAGGGTAGAAGAAGCGAGAGGAGAGGGACTAGGCAGGGAAATGAGCCCAGGCCGGCTGCTTGGGCTCACTAAGAAGTCAGAGAAGAGGGGGCCTCGCAGACAAGGTCAGGGGGTTAGCCTGGGATGAGCTGCCAATGCCCATTGTTCCCTGACTGCAAGTCTCCGGGTCCCTCAGAGTTTAGGAGATGCACTCCTGTGGGGGAGGAGGAGGGGGGAGGGGAGGGGAGGGGAGGGGAGGGGAGGGCGTGGCAGGAGCAGAGCCTGCTCCTGGGAGGGAGATCCCACTGGGTCCTTATCTTGAGGGTTTTATTTTTTCATTTTTTTCGTTAATTCTCACCTGAGGATATTTTCCCTTTGACTCTTAGAGTCATGCAGGCCTTCCCAGGAGGGACACAGAGAGAAACATTGATGTGAGAGAGACTCATCAATTGGTTGGCTCCTGCAAGCCTCCTGACCAGGGCCGGGATCAATCCTGCAACCGAGGTAGGTGCCCTTGACTAGAATCAAACCCAGGACCCTTCAGTCTGCAGGCGAGTGCTCTATCCACCGAGTCAAACTGGCTGGGGTTTTATATATATATAAATACATATACTTTTATATTTTTATATTTATATATATATATAAATATATATACTTTTATTGATTTCAGAGAGGAAGGGAGAGGGAGAGATAGAAACATCAAGGACGAAAGAGAATCATTGACCTTCTGCCTCCTGCAGACCCCACACTGGGGTTCAAGCCTGCAACCCAGGCATGTGCCCTGACTGGGAGTGGAACTGTGGCCTCCTGGTCCATAAGTTGACGCTCAGCTAGGGTTTTAAAGGCTGGGAGTTGAGCGGCGGTCTTCTGGGAGGACCAATAGAACATTCCTCAGCTTTGTGCTGCTGCACCAGAATGAGATTTATCCCTCAGCTCCATCGTCCTTGGGTATGGCTGGCAAATGGCACCAATTGGATTTCTGCTCTCTGTCTCCCTGCGTAGCTTGATTTAAGCTATTTACCCTCTGCTTGGGAGAAGTGTAAGTCATGTGCCCTAGGTCGCAGAAGATGGGATGTTTCTAATTATTAGATGCCTGTAACCTGCTTGGCCGTTAACTACTGTCTCAGCTGCCCTGGCCCACAGGTCCCTTACTGCCTGTCTCACTCCCACCCTCCTTCCTTTTGCCGAAGCAGATCGATTGGCCTGTACAGCAAGGGTCAGGGAGTGCCCAGGGCCTCCAGTCTCCAGAGAAGAGTCCTCCAATATTTTGACTGGGGCCCAGCCGTGTGGCTCAGTGGTTGAGCGTCGACCTATGAAGCAGGAGGTCACAGTTGGATTCTCAGTCAGGGCACATGCCTGGGTTTCAGGCTCCATCCCTAGTGTGGGGCAGCTGATCAATGATTCTCTCCCCCTGGTGTTTCTGTCCACGCTCCCTCTCCCTTCCTCTCTGACATCAATAAGACAAATATATCTTTAAAGAAGAATCTGCCTGCGAATACAGGCTCAGGTTCTGGTGGCCTAGGAGCAGGGCAGGGCAGGGCAGGGTGGGGCGGGGAAGCTGCGGACACCATGCCTCTTTTCAGCCCCCACTGCCGCCTGCCAGTTCTCCCGGGATTCTGCCTCCTGTCTCCTGCAGGGGGGCAGGTGGAGCCAGGACAGTGGGTGGGCCTGCTCAGCTGAGAGCTGTGGGGAGGTTTGGGAGTGTATCTGTTTTCTGCACAACAAACTACCGCGGACTTAGCAGCTCACAGCAAGCACAGGTCTGACTTCAGTTCCCAGGAGCTAGAAGTCTGGCCGAGCTGGCCCTCTGCTCAGGGCCTCAAACAGCCACAGCCAAGGTGTCCCCACTGCGGGGTCAGCGGGGAGAATCTGCTTCCAGCTCATCAGGCCACTGGTAGGGCTTATGTCCTTGTGGTTATGTTGCCAGGGGCCCTGGCTTCTTGCTGGCCGTGGCTGGAGGCCGCCCACAGCCTCTCACCACCTGGGCGGCCTCGGTGTGGCAGGTCACAAGGAGAGTCTCTCTCTCCACTCAGGGGGTGACAGCCCGTCCTCTGTGCCACACTCTATGGGTTGAAGCAAGTCACAGGCCCCTTACTCTCCAGGGGAAGGGGTGACAGGGGACGTGAACAGTGGGGGCAGATCACTGGAGTCACCTTAGGGTCTGTCCTCCACTGGGGCTGTCATCAGAGGTCACCCCTGCCTCCCACAGTGCCCAGATCTACCCACCAATTTCTGCGTGTGCTTTCCGTGGGCCTCTTAGGGAGGCGCATGGTGGCTGCTGCCTCTTCTATGCTGAGACCCACCTGCCTAACATGTGTCGGATTTCTCACCCAGGGTCCTCTCCTCGCGTCTATGCCTTTTTGAATTCTTTGCCATCGTTCTTATGAAGTTCCCAGAGGAAGTGGAGATAGCACATTTAACCTCTCCTCTGTCCAGTGGCTACCGACCCCTCCACACCTGACTGCCTTAGCTTTGCTGTGGTCTGCCACGCCCCCTTCCCTGCCCATCCTCCACCCACACCCAGGGCCTTTGTCTGCTCCTTGCTTGCACCTGCACACTGACAGACACTGAGAGACACTGACAGATGGGCAGACAGCAATTTTTTAAAATATATTTTATTGATTTTTTTACAGAAAGGAAGAGGGATAGAGAGTTAGAAACATCGATGAGAGAGAAACATCGATCAGCTGCCTCTTGCACACCCCACTGGGGATGTGCCCACAACCAAGGCACGTGCCCCTGACCGGAATGGAACCTGGGACCCCGCAGTCTGCAGGCCGACGCTCTATCCGCTGAGCCAAACCGGTTAGGGCAGCAATTTTTTTTAAATCCTCACCCAAGGATATTTTTTTTATTGATCTCTAGAGAGAGTAGGAGGGAGGGAGGAGAGGGAGAGAAAAACATCCACGTCAGAGAGATGCATAGGCTGCCAGCCTGAAGGGGCTGGGAACCTGCAACCCAGGTAACGTGCCCTTGATGGGTCTGCCCGCCGAAGCTCTAACCACTGAGAAAACTGTCCAGGGCAGACTCCAAATTACTTTCTTTCTTTTTAAATATATATATTTATTGATTTCAGAGAGGAAGGGAGAGGGAGAGATAGAAACATCAATGGTGAGAGAGAATCGCCCATCGGCTGCCTCCCCCACGATCTCCAGTAGGGCACAACCCGGGCAGGTGCCCTTGACAGAAATCTAACCGGACCCTTCAGCCGCAGGCCGACGCTCTATCCACTGAGCCACACCTGCCGGGGCAGATCCACATTCTTTACACTCATATCTGATTCAGTCTTCCCCGCACTGCTCTTTGCTGCCTCTGTCTGTTTGTTTGTTTGTTTTCCTGCCTCCTGCACGCCGCACCCTGGAGATGGAGCCCACAACCCGGGCATGTGCCCCCATCGGGACTGGAACCCTGACCCCCTGGTTCCTAGGTGGACGCTCACCCACTGGGCTGGGCTGGGCTGTGTCTTTGCTTATGCTGCTCCTCCTCTCGGGGCCTCTTCCACCCGACCCTGCTCCGGCACCTCTCCCGGATTCCTCCCGCCCGCCCTGGGCGCCCAGCGCTGCAGGACGCGGGCAGCAGGCACATCTGCACACCAGGCATCGCCCGCCCGCCGGCCGGCCCCGCGGGGCGCAGGGGGAGGGGAGCGAGGCTGCCGGAAGGAGCGAGGATTCTCTCCTCCCCGGGGAGCCCGTGCCGGCCGCGCACACCCCACCCCCGGCTCCTCTCCCCGCGGGGCCCCTCCGCGCCCCGAATCCGAGGCCTGCGCGGCCCACAATGCACCGCGGCCGCTCTGCGCCCGCCCCGCCTCATTCTTCTTTCGGGGCGCCCGGCCAGTCCCGGGGCCCACTCCCGCCCCTGCAGCCCCTTCGCCAGCCCGTCCAGGCTCACCGGCAGCCCTGCCTCCCCCAGGCCGCTGCCCCCTGCCTGGAGCTCGGCCCCGGCTCTCAGAGGGTGGCCAAGCCCGCTCCGGGCTGGGGGAGCAGACAGCCATGTCTAGAGGGGAACTCCCAGTCAGTGGCGACCTGAAGCCAAAACTCAACCGGACAAGCCCTGCATGTGGGCCCGGCCTGGGGCTCTCTGACATCAGGGTCATGCTCCTTGCCTCTGGCCTGAGGGTGCTCCCCCGCACCCCAGTGAGATCCCTGCCTGAGGTGGCCCCGGCGCACCCACCGTCACCAGTCCCGCTCCCCACCTGCTGGGTCACCTGCTGGGCTGAGTGCCCGGCTTAGGAGGAACGCTGATGGCCAGGCTCAGAGATGGGAGGGTGGGGTGCCACCAGTCCCCGTGCCTGCAGGGTGGCTGGGTGGGACTCCCCCTGGAACACCGGGGCGATCTTACCTAAAGGAGGAGGAAGAGGGAGGCGGGCAGAAGGCCCCCCAAGTGGACATAGAACGGGAACAGCCTCAGGCCCCAGGACGTACCTGAGCCAGTGTGGGGGTGGGGGGGGGGGCGGTGCTTTGCTCCGGGCCCTGCGGTGCAGACCCAGCAGGACTGGGAGTCGGGAAACAGTCAGGTGCCCGGGCCTACACAGGTTCAGCCGCAGGGCCCAGCGGGGCCACTGAGAGGCCCCGGGCTAAGGTGGGCTCTGCGGCTGGGCTCCGGCCCGGGGAGGGTGCACACGCACAGGACAGAGCAGAAAGCGCACGGACTCAGGTTCCCCAGTCCAGGCAGTGCCAACCCCACCCGCCGCCTGTGAAATGGGCCCTCAGTCCCTCTCCCGTTTGGCCAGGGTGGTTGGAGGGAAGAGAGGGACTAGCTCAGAGGGGCGGGCAGTGCGATTACAGGGGGGTTATCGAGGTGAGGCCAGGGTTTGAAAAGCAATCGGATTAGTCCTCCAATCAGGGCCCCGGACAGGGTACAAAGTTCCCACTTCGTCTCCGAGGGATGGGTGGAGGAGGTGCGCATGCGCACTAGGCTAGGGGCGCGGAGCCCCAAGTCCACCGATTGCACGTCCACGCCCCCGACACCCACACCCGCCAGCCCTGGGGGAGTCCGGAGGCGCACGGTGTGACCCCCAGGCCGAGCGGGGGCGGGTGACTCCCTTTCGAGGAACACGGTACAGCCCAGCTGGCTGAACCTGGACCATCAGGCCTGGGTGCAAATCCTGACTGCACCCCGCCCTCCTGAGACTGGGAGGCGCTGAGCCCCTCTGCGCCTCCTTTTCCTCACCAGAAACCCGGGGATAATGACACCTGTGGCCATCGCGCCGGCCCGGCAGCACGGCCACGGGCCTGGAGTGCAGTCAGGTCACAGCAATACAAGCACACAGCGCGGCCTGAGTTCCTCCCCGGGCTGCGTCGGTCTAGGCGGGCAAACGCCCTCCCTCCGGAGGCCGCAGCGGGGCTGGGACAGTGCGGCCACGGGTCCCAGTACCGGTTGCGAGGCGGGGGCGGGGCCGGGCTTCGGGGGCGGGGCGGCGGGGGCGGGGCGATAACCGCTGGGTGGGAGGGGGGGGAGTCCTGCCTCTCGGATTTCATCCCGCCCCCCTGTTCCTGGCAGCTTTGCACAGACGTTCTCCCGCGGGGCCTTCCGGGCCGCGTTTCAGGGGCCCCCAGCCGTTCCTGGGGGGCGGCGCCGTCACCGCCTGGCAAGGCTTAGCGAGCACCTGGCGGGATGGGGAGACCGAGGCCCGGGGCCCCGCGGCGCAGGGCTCCCTCTGTGCCAGGCCCGCTAAGGGCGGAGCCTTCTTCCCTACTCCTTGCTCCCCCTGCAAAAGAGGGACGTTCACTTCCTGTTACAGCCGGGGAACTGAGGCCAGAGGGGTTAGGTGGCTTATTTAAGCTCGGCGAGCCGGCTTTGAGTTGAGCCTTGAAGGCTGGGAAAGGTCTGCGCGTTTGGAGAAGGGAGGCTGTGCGTTAGGCGGGGGAGCAGCGAGGGCAAAAGCGTGGAGGTGGCCGGGCCAGGAGGCGAGCGCCCACACACTGGAGTCCATGTCCCTGAGGGACAGCGGGGGCCGCCCGGTGTTCCTGGAGGGGTTTGAGGCTGGCCAGGACGGACGGGGAGGCCGGGGGCACCTGCGGGTGCTGGGAGGCTGGTTCTGGGAGAAACCAAATATCTGCTTTGGTGGGGGCGCTGGTTCTTGCCGCGCTCTCGGCACAAACCCTCCACCTGCACTCTCCGAAGTCAGGGCATGGTGAGTGGGCTCCTTGGAGGAGGCGGCCCGGGCAGTGCGGTGGCCCAACCTGCGGGGGTGGGGTGCTCCCTGAAAGGCGGTAGCTCCTGGGGCCGCTGGGGCAGAGGCCAGCCAGCCGGGCAAACGGGTTGGACTGGCTGGGGAGGGGGCACGCCTCCGGGTGAGGCGCGCTGACTCGCTTCCGACTGGAGGCCTTGGGGCAGGTAACCGGGGAGGCCACTTCTGGGCATCGGCCTGGGCATGGTCTGGGCAGCAGGGGCTCAGCTGAGAGGGCACAGGGTGTGGCCACAGCCAGGCCCACCCTCAGGCCCCCCAGCCCTGTCCTCACAGCCCCGGCAGCATCCTCTCCTGTACCTTTCCTGAACGGGTGCCCACAGGGCCAGCCGCTTCCTGAACTTCAGAACCAAACACGGGCTCCCCCGGGGGGCGGGACTCACTGACCCCCACACACCTGCCCATCGCCACTGCCTCCCTGTGGGTGGGAACCCAGCAGCTCGGCTACCGCCCTCTGCGCCCCAGAGAGAGGGGCAGGGAGAGGGCCCAGCTCGGGGTGGGGTGTGGGGTGGGGGAGCGAGGGGTCTGTAAGGCTCCTGGAGCAGCGCCTGGCACAGAGAGTGTTGGCGGCTAAGGAAAAGCCCCCCTCTTGGGAGATGCCACTGGGAGACTGGCAGGGTCTCCAAGAAGGCCCCCCTGATGCTGCCTCCCCTACGCGCACCCTGGTGCACCCCCCCCAACCCCGGTTTGGGCGGGAGGGGACTGCTTCTGAGCAGAGAGGAGCAGAAGGGAGAGGGAAAGGGATGAGGGCGGCACTCCTGGGGTCAAGTTACAAAAAGGCTGACTTCTGCCCCTAGCGGTGGGGCTCAGTGGCTGAGCCTTGACCTATGACCCAGGAGGTCACGGTTGGATTCCCAGTCGGGGCACATGTCAGGGTTGTGGGCTCAATCCCCAGCAGGGGGCATGCAGGAGGAGCCCATCAATGATTCTCCTTGATGTTTCTATCTCTCGCTTACTTGCCCTTGCTCTCTGAAATCATATCTAATAATAGACAAACATGGTAATTGACCATACCTTTGCTACACCTCCCATTGGCTAATCAGTGTGATATGCAAATTAGCCACAATCAAAGATGGCGGCTAATTTGCATACTGCAGCGAGATCCCCAGCCACTGGCTGCCCCAGCAGAAGATCCTGGCCTGCCCTGTGTGGGGCGGGGTGGGAGGGGTGGGTGGGGCCGGCAGCAGCACAATCCTGAGGCACCGCCAGACCCAGCCTGGGATCCGGGCCTGCCATCTGCAACCGGGGAGAAGGACACGGCGGGATTGGGCGTGCCATCTGCCACCAGGGGAGTGGGCCTAAACCAGCAGGTGGTTATCTCCCGAGGGGTCCCAGACTGTGAGAGGGCACAGGTTGGGCTGAGGGACCCCCCCGCCTGCCAGTGCACAAATATTGTGCCCCGGGCTTCTAGTCAATAATAAAAAAAGAGACTGGCTCCTGTTTGGGTGCGGGCTCTCGCACTCTCTGGCCCTGGGGGGAGCCAGCTGCCATGACCCCTTAGCCAGCGGCCAGGTGGGTGAGCTTGGGAGCAGGTCTATGCTCAGAATCCTTCTAGGATTTTACATTTGCCTCCCAATCTGTTTTTAAGTATATGTTTTTATTGATTTCAGAGAGAGATGGAAACATCAATGGTGAGAGAACCGTTGATCGTCTGCCTCCTGCACGCCCCACACTGGGGGTCGAGCTTGCATGTGCCCTGCATGTGCCCTGACCAGGAATCGAACCCAGGACCCTTCAGGCTTCAGGCTGACGCTCTATTCACTGAGCCAAACCAGTTAGGCCGGCCTCCCACTCTTTACAACTGTCTTATCTCTAACTAATTCAATAGCATTTTTTAAAGGTTTAATTACTTTCAACAAGTCTTTCCAGAACATCAACTGACACCGGTGTTTCAGCCCTTTGTGCAACGAGCGGACTCACCGCCGTGAAGAGGTGGGGACAGAGCAGTGACTCCTCCCGGGCTGGGCAGAGGCTGGGGGAGGGCAGAGCCCTGTGGGGGTCCTTACCTGGGGGGGTGGGGGTGGGGGCAGATGGGCTTCCGGCTCCAGGAGCTGCTGAAAGTGCACCCCGGTCGTTGCTGTGGAAAGTCTGTGCGGGTTGGGAGGGTCAGCAGCATCCGGGCTTTTTGCCGAGTGCCTCGCAGAGGGTGTGGAGGGCGCAGGGCGCTGGGATAAGAGGCTTCCCCGGAGGTTTAGCTGCCGCAGCTGCGGTGGTCCTCCCAGCTGCCGTCCAGGGAACTGCCACCCGCCCCCCCTTCAGCTCCTTCCAGAGCCGGCAGGGGGCCCTTCCCCTCCCAAGGCAGACAAAGGTTCTCTCCCACTCCCCTTCCCCTACACCCCCCCCCGCCCCTCCCCTTCCCCTACACCCCCCCGCCCCTCCCCTTCCCCTCCCCTCCCCCCCGCCCCTCCCCTTTCCCTACCCTCCCCCCTGCCCCTCCCATTCCCCTCCCCCCGCCCCTCCCCTTCCCCTACACCCCCCGCCCCTCCCATTCCCCTCCCCCGCCCCTCCCCTTCCCCTCCCCCTCCCCCCTCCCCTCCCCTTTCCCTACCCTCCCCCTTGCCCCTCCCATTCCCCTCCCCCCGCCCCTCCCATTCCCCTCCCCCGCCCCTCCCCTTCCCCTCCCCCCTCCCCCTCCCCTCCCCTTTCCCTACCCTCCCCCCTGCCCCTCCCATTCCCCTCCCCCCCGCCCTGCCCCTTCCCCTCCCCCCCCCGCCCCTCCCCTCTGCCTCTCCCCTTGCTGCTCCTTTTGCACTTGGAGCTCCAACCTGCCCACTTGCCTAGGGCCGCCCCCTCCAGGTGTGTCTCCTGGCCAGGCCATCCTTGCCACGAGCTCAGCCTGAGCCTGGGCCTGGGCCCCCGCGGGGCCTGGAGCTGAGGCCCCTGCTCGGCCTGTGTCCTGGCTGCCCAGTGGTGAGATGTGTGCAGGGCTGTCCTAGCCCTTCCTGGATCTGGGGGTCAGGTAACCGCAGTGAAAGGGCTTGGAAAGCGTCAAAGGCATTTGCAGGACATGGTCATCACCATCATTATCATCATCATCACTGTGGTTCAAAACAAGCCTATCAAAGCCATCGACTGGCTGTTAGGAAATGCAAAAAAAAAAGAAGCAATGCCAACAGTCAGCAAAACCTCACCTGGCCCTCCCCAGAGTGGCAGGTGGGGGAAGGGGTGGGTGCCGAAGACCTGGGTTCCAGGCCCAGTCAGTCTGCTTCTGAGGGAAGGTGCCTGCCAGACAGACTCCCTCCTCAGACACAGGGACTCAACGCCTGGGGCCTCGATACTTTATGGACCCACGAAATCTTTCAATTTTGTTTAAAATGAAAAAGAGGCCTGGCTAGTGTTGCTCAATGGTGTCGGCCGAGCACTAAAGGGTCATGGACACAGAAAGAAAAACACATCAAATCAGCCCTGGCCGGTGTGGTTCAGTGGGAAGAGCGTCGGCCTGCAGACTGAAGGCTCTGAGGTTTGATTCTGGCCAAGGACACATGCCCGGGTTGTGGGCTCGATCCCCAGTGTTGGGCGTGCAGGAGACAGCCGATCAATGATTCTCTATCTCTCTATCTTTCCCTTCCTCTCTGAAATCAATCAAGAAATATATATATATATATTTTAAAAAGAAATCAAATTAAAAAGACAAAAAGAACTGTTAGGGTGAAGAAAATGTTTTAATATACATGGTTGATATATTCCTCTTTTTAAAAAAATACTTTTATTGGTTTCAGAGAGGGAGGGATGAAAGGAGCCTCAGATGAACGAAGGCAAATGGGCCCCGAGTGGGTTTCACATGGTGAGCCTCATTGTTGTCACCTCTAGAATGGGTGTGATTCTGTGAGCACGTGAGAATGGGGAGCTGGTACGGAGGGGCTGGGCTCAGAGCTCCTCTGTCCCCCATCCAGTGGGGACCTCTGATCGCTGCTTTGGCACCTGGGGCACAGTTTCAGATAAGCAGACAAGACGCAGGCCCCGCGAGGCTCAGCAGCCCTGGCTGGTGTGGCTCATTGGGTTGAGTGTCATCCTGTGAAATGAAGGGTCACGGGTTTGATTCCCAGTCAGGGCACGTACCCAGGTTGCAGGTTCGATCCCTAAGTGATGCTTCTCTCTCACAGGTGTTTCTCTCTCTCTTCCCCGCCCCCCCCCCCCCCCCCCCAATCAGTGGAAAAACATATCCACCGGCGAAGATTGAAAACAAACAAACAAGGAAAGAAAAGACAGGAAGAGGAGCAGAAGGACCCGTAACCGGGACACAAGCAAACAAACCACCCAGACAGGAAACCTTTGGGAGGACCGGGCCTGACCGACCCCTTTCCTCCTCCTGCAGCGGGTGAAGCAGGGCCTGCACTGAACCCCGGGGGGCGGCAGACAGCGCAGCTGCCTCCCAGGCGAGGAGCTGCCGGAGAAGCAGCAGACGCAGGGTCTGTGCGGGCGGGCGAGGCGCCTCCATCCCAGGGAACGCGTTGCTCTGCCCAGAAGATGCTCAAATGAGAAATTTCAGACAAGCTGGCGGAGGGGCAGGGGGATGGGACAGGAAGTCCGCCCTGGATATCCCAGTCCGGACCGCGTGAGAGCGGCTTTGTCACTCATAGAAACAGCCCCCGCCCACACCCACCCACCACACACACGCCCTGTGCAGGCATCACTCAGCACACTCAACCCACACACTGTACATGCACTGCACACACACACACGCCCTGTGCAGGCATCACTCAGCACACTCAACCCACACACTGTACATGCACTGCACACACACACACACACACACACACACACGCCCTGTGCAGGCATCACTCAGCACACTCAACTCACACACTGTACATGCACTGCACACACACACACACACACACACACACACACGCCCTGTGCAGGCATCACTCAGCACACTCAACCCACACACTGTACATGCACTGCACACACACACACACACACACACACACACGCCCTGTGCAGGCATCACTCAGCACACTCAACCCACACACTGTACATGCACTGCACACACACACACACACACACACACACACACACACGCCCTGTGCAGGCATCACTCAGCACACTCAACCCACACACTGTACATGCACTGCACACACACACACACACACACACACACACACACACCCTGTGCAGGCATCACTCAACACACTCAACCCACACACTGTACACGCACTGCACACACACACACACACACACACACACACACACACACGCCCTGTGCAGGCATCACTCAGCACACTCAACCCACACACTGTACACGCACTGCACACACACACACGCCCTGTGCAGGCATCACTCAACACACTCAACCCACACACTGTACACGCACTGCACGCACACACACACACACACACACACGCCCTGTGCAGGCATCACTCAGCACACTCAACCCACACACTGTACATGCACTGCACACACACACACACACACACACACACACACGCCCTGTGCAGGCATCACTCAGCACACTCAACCCACACACTGTACACGCACTGCACACACACACACGCCCTGTGCAGGCATCACTCAGCACACTCAACCCACACACTGTACACGCACTGCACACACACACACACACACACACACACACACACCACACACGCCCCTGTGCAGGCATCACTCAGCACACTCAACCCACACACTGTACACGCACTGCACACACACACACACACACACACACACACCACACACGCCCCTGTGCAGGCATCACTCAGCACACTCAACCCACACACTGTACACGCACTGCACACACACACACACACACACACACACCACACACGCCCCTGTGCAGGCATCACTCAGCACACTCAACCCACACACTGTACACACACTGCACACACACACACGCCCCTGTGCAGGCATCACTCAGCACACTCAACCCACACACTGTACACGCACTGCACACACACACACACACACACACGCCCCTGTGCAGGCATCACTCAGCACACTCTACCCACACACTGTACACGCACTGCACACACACACACACACACACACACACGCCCTGTGCAGGCATCACTCAGCACACTCAACCCACACACTGTACACGCACTGCACACACACACACGCCCCTGTGCAGGCATCACTCAGCACACTCAATCCACACACTGTACACGCACTGCACACACACACACACACACACACACACCACACGCCCCTGTGCAGTTATCACTCAGCACATTCAATCTACACACACTCTACATCCAGTACACACGCACACCCATGCACACACAGGCACACAGGACCGGGGAAAGGCCATAGCGTTCAGAACAAATGCTCCACCACTCCCCCTTTGGCTCCCTCATTCTGGATTCACACACGGCAGGACCTCCTGGGACAGCCTTCCTCCGTGCAGCCTGGGGGTGTGCACTGGGCAGATGTCGGAGGGCTGGGGGTGGGGCTCGCCTGCTGGGAGAATCTGGTAGGGATGGGGTTGCTGAGGAGGGGGCGCTGGTCTCTCCCGGCCCGGGCTCCTGCTGGGACCCCTGCCGATTCCCCTTCCACCTTCCCCCCACCCAGGCCTGGCAGCCTCCCTTCACAGCTCACAGTTGAAAATAAGTGGGGGGACCCCCTGAAGCACAGCCTCCAAAGTGTGTCAGAAACTCCTGTGAGCCCTTGGGGGCCTGGCGCCCTGAATCCCCCTGGCCTCAGTTTCTCCCAGGAAGGCAGGCCTAGAACCAAGAGGAACCCGTGCAGAAGGTGGCTCCTCAGGCATGTGTGCCCCGCAGGGGCCTGGCAGGCCATGGGCGATCTGGGCAGGAGCCAGCAGTCCCAGCCTGGAGACGACTGGGGGGGGCGGCGGGGAGGCAGCCAGCCCCGTGGAAGGAGAGCTGTCGGCTGCCCGAGGGCCTCCATTGGCGGGGCAGCAGGAAGGCCCTGCTCTCCCCATGCTCGGCGGGGCGCCTGGCTCCCCGAGGCCAGAGCCAGAGGAGGTGCCATCGCTGGGGCTTCTCCAGACTCTGACATGTGTTATCACAGTGACACCTGGGGCGGGGTTAGGAACAGAAACCCACAGGAAAAACAATAAAAATAAACAAATAAAAAACAACAAAATAAAATAGGAAACAAATACAAACCAAAGAAACCACAGAAGGGCTTGAGAAGAGCGGCCACCGGCCATCCAATCCCCCCTCCCCCCGCCCCGTCCCCCCAGAGCCATGTCAGCGCCCGTGGCGACGCCCCTCCCTCCCGCGGTCCCTCTTCACCAGCCCCAGTCCCTCCCCGAACCCATCCCGTGTTGGTTCTCTCTCCCTGGCACCTCCGTGACCCTGACAGAGACATCTGTCCCTCACTCCCTCCCGTCTCAGGAGGACCCAGGGGGTCCCCAGTGAACGCACCCCTGCCCGGCCCGCATGTCTTCAGGACTGACTGTCACTCTTCGCTCCTCCCGGGTGCGTTCCAGGCGCAGCTGCCCCCGCCCTCCAGGCCTCCATCAGCTGGAGGTAGGAAGTCAAAGCTCGGTGCTCTGTGGGCCCGGCGGCCTGGACCAGGGAGCTCTGGGGAGGAGCGGTTTTCTCCTTTTTGTTAACTCTCCGAGGACACTCTTCCATTGATTCTTAAGGAGCGGGGAAGGGAGGGGGAGAGACAGAGAGAAACATGGGTGTGAGAGAAACACATCAAGTGGTGCCTCCTGCACGTGCCCCGACCAGGGCCCAGGGCCGGGGAGGAGCCTGCAACCAAGGTGTGTGCCCTTGACCAGAATGGAACCCAGAGCCCATTGGTCCGCAGGCCGACGCTCTACCCACTGAGCCCAACGGGCCAGGGCGAGAGGAGCAGTCTCTATCCTTGCTCGCTGCCTCCCCGGACTCCCAGCTGCAGGGGCACAAGACGTGGGGGCAGGGCCTACACCCTCAGTTCACAGATGACAGGAGCTCAGCGAGGGGGCGGGCTTGTCCAGGGCACACAGCTCGCAGCTGGCACCTGGGTCAAGCCCAGTCCCCGCCAGGCTCCTTCCCCACTCTCCGCCTTTCCTTCACCTCCCCCTCCTGGGCTTCCTGCAGCGCCCTGCCCACCCGCCTCCCCCACGGATGAGCAGGACTCTGGGGCGAGGGGCCTGGGAGGCAGCCGCAAGCAACACCCTTGCTGGCCCGTTCCAGGGCCCAGTGAGTCACCAGGAGGCGTGTCACAACAGACACTGTGCTTTGTCCCCAGGTGGCAGATGTGACCGGCCTTCTCCAACCTCTCCTCCGCCGTTTCCTTCATCACGGCGGCCAGTGCTGACAGGCCCTGCTGCCGGCACAGAGCGCCTCGCTCCACTGGAAAGCCCGGGGCGCTGTGCTCTGTCCTGGAACACGGGGTGCTTGAGCCACACACCTTAGGCTCTGCATTCACCCCTTCCCCACCTCCCGCCCCAAATGCCGGTGCTGGCCTCTGGAAGCCGACCGTGTCTACACTGCAGCGACTGCCCTGCCCCACAGGCACCCACACTCTCCTCGCTGAGAGGCAGGCTCAGTGGGACCCACCCTCCAGGCCCAGCTCCTGGACCAGGAGCCTCCTTGAGGCCACTGGGCGGGTCCCTCTCCCGGCAGGAGGCGTCTCCTGGGCCCACCGGGAGAACCATCTGGCCCGGTCAGTGTGGCTCAGGGGCTGAGCCTCCACCATGGACCAGGAGGTCAGGGTTCGAGTCCCTCTCAGGGCGCACGTCCGGGTTGGGGATTCCATCCCAGTGGGACGTGCAGGAGGCAGCTGATCAATGACTCTTTCTCATCATTGATGTCTCTCTCTCTCTCTCTCTCTCCCTCTCCCTTCCTCTCTGAAATCAATAAAAATATATTTAAAATAAAATAGTGGTAAAACAGCCGAAACCGGTTTGGCTCAGTGGATAGAGCGTCAGCCTGCGGACTGAAAGGTCCCAGGTTCGATTCCGGTCGGGGGCATGTACCTGGGTTGCGGGCACATCCCCAGGGGGTGTGCAGGAGACAGCTGATCGATGTTTCTCTCTCATCGATGTTTCTAACTATCTCTCTCCCTTCCTCTCTGTGAGAAATCAATAAAATATATTTAAAAAAAAATAGTGGTAAAACACACATAACATAAAATCTACCATCTTGCTGGGCCAGCGTGGCTCAGTGGTTGAACGTCGACCCATGAACCTGGAGGTCAGGGCACAGGCCCAGACTGCAGGCTCGATCCCCAGTGTGGGGCGTGCAGGAGGCAGCCGACCCGTGATTCTCTCTCCTCGTTGATGTGCCTGTCTCTCCCTCTCCCGTCCTCTCTGACATCAATAAAGAGATATTTTTAAAATGAGAGGAGCATCGTTTGACGGTGGCGAATTCACTTCAGTGTTGGACCAAGCCAGTCACAGCGCAGTCAGACGTGAGCGCCTGGGGCACAACCACAGCAGCAAGGCCGGTTGAGGGTGTCCAACAGGGTGAGAGGCACCACTGGCCGCTGGTAAGACAGAGCTGGGTCAAGTGGAGGCGAAGCCCACCCTGCCCCCCAAGGCCCTCAGCCTCAGCCAATAGCACGCAGGGCCAGGGCGTGGCCCCACAGGCCCAAATCCCAGGGTGGCGTCGCTGGCTCTGCTGGCCCTGGCCACCCCTGGTAAGTCGCTGGTCACTTATGGACGGGCTCTCCTTGGTCAGCTGACCATGCCTGTCCACTCGGTGGTGGGGAAGGCTCCGTGGCGCCTGGGCACCTGCAGGTTTAATAATGCATCCCCCCTCCCCCCAGACCCCACCTGCCCTGGCCGGTCTGGCTCAGTGGATAGAGTGTTGGCCTGAGGACCGAAGGGTCTCAAGTTCAATTCTGGTCAAGGGCATGTACCTTGGTTGCAGGGTCCTCCCCGCCCAGGCCCTGGTCGGGGTGCATGCAGGAGGCAACCAAAAAAAATACAAATAAAGCCCCCACCTTGGTCTGAGGGGGGCTGCTGCAGGGAGGGGCCTGAGAGGAAGGTCAAGGTCTGAGCTGAAGGCCAAGGCCTGGGAGCCCCAAGCTTGAGGATACTGAGGGCTGGAGGGGTGTTGGGGGACGGTCCTGCCCCCACCCCCTGGGCTGAGACCTGCCCGCACCCCTTCTCCTAACTAGGCTCCTGGGTCTTGGAGCTTGGGGAGTCGGTTGGAGCCGGGTGTGTGGGGGGACCCAGGCGCTTCCCCTCATCAGTCAGGGCCTGAGCTTCCCTGTCCTGGCCTCCGTGGGGGCTGGGACCCTCCTCAGGGCTCTGTGGGCGCCTCTGGCCTCTGGTTCCAGGCTCTGGTCAGCCCAGCCCTGTCCCCACGGGGCACAGGAGGGGGTGCGTGGCAGGGCGTGGTGTGTGCCCGCTCCCTGCCAGGCACACACTCCACTTCTCCCGGGAAGCTCCCTCCTGGTGCCCAGGGCCCCGCCCCTGGCAGAGCAGGTCCCTAATCACCGGCTGCTAACTGCCTGGGGGGCCTCCCCTGGGCCCCAGCTTGTTATTGGAAGGAACCTGATTCCCCCAGTTTGGCAGAGTTCTGACTTGGGTGTTGAACGTGGAGTTGGAGCTTTTGTCATTCAAAACATGCCTCCGGGACCCTTCCCCTCCCCACCTGGGGGTCTGTGCTTGTTGTTCAACAAATCTCCACCTTTGCTGTGCAAACACCCCAAACAAAAAACAGAAAACACGCCTCCCTCCCTCCCAGCTTCTGCAAACAACTCACCAGGCACCCCCCATCCTCCGCTGGCGCCCCTGACCCGAGGGCACCCCAACACCACCCCGGCCCTGAGGGCTGGGAGGCTCGGGGCTGCCGGGCACCGGGGGTCTTCCCTTCTTTCCTGAGGCTGCGCTGGGGCCCAGCTTATACACCACGAAGTGCCCGGCGGGAAGGGCACAGCTCCCGCCTTTCAGCAGCTTCCCAGCCTGTGGGACGCCAGCCCTGCCACCCGCTCCCCGCGCCCACCCGCTCCCCGCGCCCGTGGCTTGTTCTGTAAAAGGGGGCAGGCAACCTGGGGTCACTGGTGTTTGTTTTTTTTCTTTTTTAAAAAAAGTCTCCCTGTGATGAGGACACAGCCGAGCCGCCTCCCACACGGGTTGCGGTGCAGGGCCTCCCGGGCGGCCGCAGGCCGTGGCTTCCTCCACGAGCGTCGCAGCATCGCGTCTGGGTGGAGTGCAGACCAGTCCGCGCTGCGTGGCTGTGCCACCGCCTCTGACCTGTCACCGTGGATGGACCCGTGTCTCCGCTTCCTCGTTGTCAGTAAAGCCGCTGGGAATGTCCGTGCACAGGCCTCCGGGCGAGCTTTCCTTTCTCCTGGGTAGAAACCTCGGCGTGGACCTGCGGGGTCACGGGGTATGTTCAAGAACCTACCAGGGGCTGAGCATCGACCTATGAGCCAGGAGGTCATGGTTCCATCCCCCGTCAGGGCACAGGCCGGGGCTGCGGGCTCGGGCCCCAGTGGGGGACGTGCAGGAGGCAGCCGACCCATGATTCTCTCTCATCACTGATGTTTCTCTCTCTCCCTCTCCCTCTCCCTTCCTCTCTGAAATCAATTTAAAAAACTAACAAAAAGAAAAGAAAAATAAAAGAAACGACCAAACTGTTTTCCAAAGTGGTCTCGGCCTTTGCCACCCGCCCTGTGTTCTTGCCCACAGAGCACAACCAGACACTGTCCCGTGTGTGTCCCTGTTCGTGGTTGGTTACCCTGCAGCCCCCGTGGGACGTGGGCAGGAGGTGGACAGGCTCCCAGCCCGTCTGGCCAAGTCCCTCCTCCTTCAGGGAACTTCCTTGGCTGTCATGCCCCTGAAGTCTCCTGCCGTGTTCATGCCTTCCCCGCTGTGGGAGCTGGAGCGCGGTGGTCCCCAGCCACCCATGCTTCCTGGTAGTCATGTGCTTCCACACTGACTCTGGGCTTGGCCATGTGACTTGTTCTGGCCAATAAAAAATCAGCAAGGGGCCCGGCCAGCGTGGCTCAGTGGTTGTCAGCCTATGAACCAGGTGGTCACAATGTGATTCCAGCCAAGGGCACAGGCCCGGGTTGTGGGCTCGATCCCCAGGGTGGGGTGTGCAGGAGGCAGCCGACCCATGATTCGCTCTCATTGTTGATGTTTCTCTCTCCCCCCCTCTCCCTTCCTCTCTGACATCAATAAAAGTATTTTTTTAAATGAGCAAATGTAAGAGAAGTGGAGGTTTGATTCGTTCGTGCACATCGGGCCTTGCTCTCCATGGACCCTGGCTGCCATGCTGCGAGGAAGCCCACGGCCGACAGTGGGCACCCATGGCAGCCGCGAGGGGGAGCCCCTGGAGCGGCCCCCACCTGAGCCTCCAGGAACTGGGGCGTAGACAAGTCTCAGCAGGGGCAGCGGCTGTTGCACTGCTCTGGCCCCTCAAAGAGGACTGTCCAGCCAGCCCGGAGAAGGGGGGAAGTAAGACACCACTGCGGTCCAAGCCCCTGTACACAGCAGCAGCCAGCAGACACGCGTGGGCATCTCATTCCTCCGGGGTTCACTGGCGTAACTGCAGCCCCACCCGCCTCCCGCCCTGTCCAATGCTCCTGGGAGCCACCCAGCCCCCCAGGCCTGCCTGTCTCCTCCCCCCCACTCCCTCCACTGGGCGTCAGGAGCTTAGGACTTTAGTGACGCCTGGCAGGGACCTGGGGCACCCATGGGGCCTCAGCTCCCCACTGGACAAGGGGTGCCGAGTGCGGTAAGGCTCCCCAGGGAGCTGACCCCCACGCAGACAGCACTGGATCCTCAGTGGCTCCACAGGGCATGTGCTTGGGGGTAGGTGGGGCGGTCCCTAAAGTGGAGATGAGGGCAGACTCGGGGCGCGGTGACACTGGGGTGTGCAGCAGCGGGTCACTGTGGAAAGCTAGGTTCCCACCGTGCCTGTGCCAGCTCCTCAGACCGCTTAGGACTTAGTGTCTGCATCTGTAAAATGGGCCCATAGATCGCACCCCGGGCCTGGCCAGCACTTAGGAGCCTCACAAACGGGCACCTGGGGAGGCGGGGGGGGGGGGCCCTGGGGGGGGCTCTTAGGCCGCTTGCCTCAGCAGCAGGCCCCGCGGGGCGGCCGGTGGGTGGCATTCCAGGCGGAGGAACAGCCAGTGCGAAGGCCTGTTCCCGGGGAAGGTGGGGCTGTGCAGAGGGCTGGGGGGCGGGGGGGGGGGCACCAGCGGGGGCACTGAGCCTGCAGGCGCGGGGTGGGGGGTGGGGGGGAGGCTGAGGCCAGGGGGAGGCCGGGAGGGGGGCTTGTGGCTGTTTCCCCGAAACTGAAGCTCCCCTCGGCCTCTTCCGCTCCGGAGAGCTGCCCTCCCGACCCTGCGCCCTGCGGGGGCCAGAGGACTTCCCCGGGGGTCACCGGGGAAGCGGGGTGTGGGAGCCGGAAACCCGCGGGCTTCCCGCCCCGCCCCGCCCCCTCCCCGCCGCGGGACTTCTGATTGGCTGATGGAAAGGCAGGGTCTGCTACCCAAGGGGGCTGAGGGGTGCGCGCAGGTCTGGGGCAGGTGGTGGCTGTTTCCCGGGGAGAAGGCGTGGCGAGCAGGGGGGCTGTTCCCGCGCAGACCAAGCCCGTGGACCCGGCGCCGGGCCAGGCCCGCACGCTCGCGGGGCCGTGACTCACCGCGGGTGCGAGGACGCGCGCGGCCGCCAGGGGGCGGTGTCGGCCCGCGCTGGGCGGCGGGAGGCGGTGGGGCGGGGCGGGGCTCCTGCGCTGGGGAAACTGAGGCCGCCCCCACCCGGCTCACGCGGGGTCCGATAAAGGGGCGCCTCAGGTCCAAGCCCTGGACCCTCCCGTCCCACACCTGCTCCGGCCCTTGCCGGGGAGTCCCGCCTCCCGGCACCTGCTTCCCTCCCGCCACCTGAGCGGTGGTCGGAGGGCGCAGGGCCTTGGGAAGGCGGAGTCCCTGCGGCTGCCAACTTCCCCTCCTGCCACCGAGGCCCAGGCGGCGGGGCTGGCCGCTCCCCACGAAGCTGGTCTGTGGTCCTGGGCTGGGGAGGGGGATGGGGGCAGGTCCTGGGCTGGGGAGGGGGATGGGGGGCAGGTCCTGGGCTGGGGAGGGGGATGGGGGCAGGTCCTGGGCTGGGGAGGGGGATGGGGGCAGGTCCTGGGCTGGGAAGGGGGATGGGGGCAGGTCCTGGGCTGGGGAGGGGGATGGGGGCAGGTCCTGGGCTGGGGAGGGGGATGGGGGCAGGTCCTGGGCTGGGGAGGGGGATGGGGGGCAGGTCCTGGGCTGGGGAGGGGGATGGGGGGCAGGTCCTGGGCTGGGAAGGGGGATGGGGGGCAGGTCCTGGGCTGGGAAGGGGGATGGGGGGCAGGTCCTGGGCTGGGAAGGGGGATGGGGGGCAGGTCCTGGGCTGGGAAGGGGGATGGGGGGCAGGTCCTGGGCTGGGAAGGGGGATGGGGGGCAGGTCCTGGGCTGGGGAGGGGGATGGGGGGCAGGTCCTGGGCTGGGAAGGGGGATGGGGGGCAGGTCCTGGGCTGGGGAGGGGGATGGGGGCAGGTCCTGGGCTGGGGAGGGGGATGGGGGCAGGTCCTGGGCTGGGGAGGGGGATGGGGGGCAGGTCCTGGGCTGGGAAGGGGATGGGGGGCAGGTCCTGGGCTGGGAAGGGGGATGGGGGGCAGGTCCTGGGCTGGGGAGGGGGATGGGGGCAGGTCCTGGACTGGGAAGGGGAATGGGGGGCAGGTCCTGGGCTGGGGAGGGGGATGGGGGGCAGGTCCTGGGCTGGGGAGGGGGATGGGGGGCTCTGACCCAGCCGGGAAGAATCATGGGTTCCCTGCCCTGCCCAGGGCACCCCTTTCTCCAGCACCGCCCACACCCCCAGGCTGACCAGGCCTGCCTGCCCTGCTCCCGCCTCCCCAGCCTGATGACTCCCCCACTTAGCCATCAGCTTTTATGGGCACCTGTTCTCCTGTAGGGACAGGTAGGCCCCCTCTGGGGGCTGACCCAGGAGGAACCCTCAGGAGCAGGGACACTGCTCCCCAGCTCTTTTAGGCAGGTGACCCTGAAATGAGGCCATGCAGACCTGGGGCGGGGGGCGGGAGTGGGGGGCGGGCAGGCAGAGGGAACAGCAAGCACAGGCCCCGAGGCCTAAGGCCAGGTTCCCAGTGAACGTGAAGGGTCTGGCCTTGAGGCTGAGAGGTGGGCAGGCAGCAGGTCTGAGCAGAGGAAGGGCCAAACTGATGGGTTTTGCCAGGACCCCTCAGGCTGCAGGCGGTGGGGGGGCGGGGGGGGGGGCCTGGGAGGTGGATGGAGCAGTGACAGGGGGGTGAGGGCGTTTGGACACAGAGCCTTCCGGACTCCATTTGAGGGGCGCAGGTGCCTCCTCTCCTGCCCACTCACCCCGGGTCCTCAGAACAGGCTCAGGGGCCAGTTTGTTGACTAAATTAATGGGTGAGGCTGCTCAGAGTGCTGGCTGACCCTACTTCCCTGTCGGGGATGGAGGGACCCACCCACCTGCAGCTGACCCCAGTCCTGAGAGTGGCGGTGATGCTAGGGGGCCTCACCAACTTGCACAAAGTGGTCTGAAACTCCAGAGCTCAGGAACTCCCGACACCAAAGCCTTCCCTCATAGGTTCCACCTCCGTGTGCAAAGCCATCTCTTCTCCCAGCCTCAGTTTCCCTACCTGTAAAGTGAGCTGACAGTCTGACCTACCGCACTGGGCAAACCAGCGAAGCAATGACCTTGAGGCAGCATTTTGCCAATGGGACCTGCCTCTTTAAAAACCCACCTTAGCCAAAAACCCACCTTAGCCAAAACCGGTTTGGCTCAGTGGATAGAGCATCGGCCTGCGGACTGAAGGGTCCCAGGTTCGATTCCGGTCAAGGGCATGTACCTGGGTTTCGGGCATATCCCCAGTGGGAGATGTGCAGGAGGCAGCTGATCGATGTTTCTCTCTCATCGATGTTTCTAACTATCTCTCTCCCTTCCTCTCTGTAAAAAATCAATAAAATATATTTTAAACAAAACAAAACAAAACAAAAACCCCACCTTAATTACACAAATAATATGTGAATATGTGTCCTTTGTCAAAGGTTCAGAATGAAAACTCCCAGGAACCCTCCCTCCTCTTGCTGACTCTCCCCCCAGGGGCACTGCTGTCAACAGGCCAGTGGGTGGCTTCCAGCATTTATAAGACAATATGGATGCTTTTCCTTTTAACATGTTCATGTTGAAATATTTAAAAACTAGAGGCCCGGTGCATGAAATTCATGCACAGATAGGGTCCCTAGGCGGGGCCGGCAATCAGGTCCAATCAGGGCCTTCCTTCCCCCTGCTGCCAGCTGCCAGCCAGGGCCTTCCTTCGTCCTGCGCCACCCCCTGGTAGTCAGCACACGTCATAGCAAGCGGTTGACCTCGATGTCAGTTGAACTCCCGAGGGACAATTTGCATATTATCCTTTTATTACATAGGATGAATCCCAGCAGCTCAGGCACGAAGGCCAGCCCTTGTGGGCACAGCAGGTCCCTAGAGAACTCCTTCGGTGGGTGGCTCTCTGGGGCAGGCGCCATTCTCATCTGCACCTGACAGACTGGAAGTGCCAGCTCTCTGACTTTGACCTTGATGGTGGCTGCATGAAACCTGTACATGCATGTCCCGCAGCTGCCATGTCATTTCCCTCATAAACCTGGACCTGCTGAGCAGGAAGGGGACATTATAATCCTGCTGGGAGGACAGGGCCTGCCCCAGGTGGATACTCGAATGAGTTAGGGCATTTTTAAAAAGAGAATTTTGCCCAGCCGGTGTTGCTCAGTGGTTGAACGTCGACCTAGGAGGTTATGGTTTGATTCCTGGTTGGGGCACATATCCGGGTTGTGGGCTCAATCCCCAGTGTGGGGTGTGCAGGAGGCAGCCAATCAATGATTCTCTCTCATTATTGATGTTTCTATCTCTCTCTCCCTCTCCCTTCCTCTCTGAAATCAATGAAATATATATTTTAAAAAATAAAAAAAAATTACCAGCTCCTTTAATGAGACAGTCCGAGTCCTCAGGCACAGCTGGATTCAGAGATCCTACAAGAACCCAGAGTTCCATGGAGACTGCCTCCCTTGGGTGGGGGGTGCGGAGGGCAGGTGAGGGGGTGGTACCAAGGCTCCAGGCTCACACAGTCCCCTCAGAAAGGCCTGCTGCTGAGGGACCAGATCCCACAGGGAAGGTGCGTCTGGTTACCTTCCGCACTCCCTTTGGATGGCCACCCAGCTGGCTTCTGGGTTTCACTAGTAAAAGCACAGCGCGAGCCCTGGCCAGGGCTGGGTTGGCTGGGCGTCCTCTCCTGCACCAGGAGGTGGCCGGTCTGATTCCAGTCAAGGGCACGTGCCCAGGTTGCAGGCTCGATCCCCAGGAGGGGGCGGACAGGAGGCAGCCGATTGATGTTACTACGCTCTTAAATCGATGTTTCTCTCTTGATCCTTCTCTCTCTAAAAATCAATAAACTATTATCAAAATAAAACCAAAACACAGCTTGACCCTACCTCCTTGGTAGCCACCTGAATTCTCTGCAAAGGTTTAATTTTGAAATAGTAATAAAACATAAAATCAGAGTGTACCTAGAGGTCAGAGTGGGACCATCCAGTTTGCAGCTCCGTGGAACCATAAAGGACACACTCAGGGGGCAGACTCAGTGACCACCAAAGCCCCACTGAAGCAAGTCTTGCCCCAGAAGGGTGTCTCCAGCACAGAAGTTCTCCCACTGCAGACACAGCTGATTCTCACAGCCAATTGGCCTGGAGGTCAATTCCTCCCAGTGATACCTACAACAATCAAGGCTTAACTACAACAAGACTGTGCACAAAGCCCACAAGGGGGTGCACCAAGAGTGTCCTCCTCAGGTAATTGGGGAGGCTGAACCACTGGGCCCTAGAGGACATGTAGCACAGAAACCACTTTATCAACACAGGTAAGCATAACAAATGTGGAGACAAAGAAAAAGGACACAAATGACAGAAATGGAGGAAAGCAAACTACTGGATATAGAGTTCAAAACCACACTTTTAAGGTTTTTCTTTTTTTATTATTAATTAAATCTTTATTGTTCAGATTATTACATTTGTTCCTCTTTTTTCCCCCATAACTCCCCTCCACCCAGTTCCCACCCCACCCTCCTCCCTCACTCCCCACCCACTGTCCTCATCCATAGGTGCACGATTTTTGTCGAGTCTCTTCCCGCATCCTCCTCACCCCTTGCCCCCCCAAGAATAGCCAGTCCACTCCCTTTCCATGCCCCTGATTCTATTATAATCACCAGTTCATTCTGTTCATCAGATTATTCACTTGATTTTCAGATTCACTTGCTGATAGATGTGTATTTGTTGTTCATAATTTGTATCTTTACCTTTTTCTTCTTCTTCCTCTTCTTAAAGGATACCTTTAAGCATTTCATATAATACTGGTTTGGTGGTGATGAACTCCTTTAGCTTTTTCAAGAACTTTCTAGAAACTGCTGATAAACTTAATGAGACCTACAAGAAATCTAATGAGACCCTCGAGGTTGTGATAAAGGACCAACTTGAAATTAAGCATACACTGACTGAAATAAAGAATATTATACAGACTCCCAACAGCAGACTAGAGCAGCCATGGGCAAACTACGGCCCACGGGCCGAAAATGAATAAAACTAAAAAAAAAAAAAAAGAAGACCGTACCCTTTTATGTAATGATATTTACTTTGAATTTATATTAGTTCACACAAACACTCCATCCATGCTTTTGTTCCGGCCCTCCGGTCCAGTTTAAGAACCCATTGTGGCCCTCGAGTCAAAAAGTTTGCCCACCCCTGGACTAGAGGATCACAAGAATCAAGTCAACGATTTGAAATACGAAGAAGCAAAAAACACTCAACTGGAAAAGCAAAATGAAAAAAGAATCCAAAAATACGAAGATAGTGTAAGGAGCCTCTGGGACAGCTTTAAGCGTACCAACATCTGAATTATAGGGGTGCCAGAAGAAGAGAGAGAGCAAGATATTGAAAACCTATTTGAAGAAATAATGACAGTAAACTTCCCCCACCTGGTGAAAGAAATAGACTTACAAGTCCAGGAAGCGCAGAGAACCCCAAACAAAAGGAATCCAAAGAGGACCACACCAAGACACATCATAATTAAAATGCCAAGAGCAAAAGACAAAGAGAGAATCTTAAAAGCAGCAAGAGAAAGACAGTCAGTTACCTACAAGGGAGTACCCATACTACTGTCAGCTGACTTCTCACCAGAAACTTTGCAGGCCAGAAGGGAGTGGCAAGAAATATTCAAAGTGATGAATGCCAAGAATTTACAACCAAGATTACTTTATCCAGCAAAGCTATCATTTGGAATTGAAGGTCAGATAAAGAGCTTCACACATAAGAAAAAGCTAAAGGTATCCTTTAAGAAGAGGAAGAAGAAGAAAAAGGTAAAGATACAAATTATGAACAACAAATACACATCTATCAACAAGTGAATCTGAAAATCAAGTGAATAATCTGATGAACAGAATGAACTGGTGATTATAATAGAATCAGGGGCATAGAAAGGGAGTGGACTGGCTATTCTCTGGGGCGGGGGGGGGGGAAAGGGTGTGGGGGATGCAGGAAGAGACTGAACAAAGATCGTGCACCTATGGATGAGGACAGTGTGGGGGGGGGGTGAGGGAGGAGGGTGGGGTGGGAACTGGGTGGAGGGGAGTTATGGGGGGGAAAAAGAGGAACAAATGTAATAATCTGAACAATAAAGATTTAATTAATAAAAAACAAAACAAAACAAAACAAAACAAAACAACATAAAATCAAGGCTGCCCTGGCTAGTGGGATCAGCTGCCTCCTGCACGCACGACCGGGAATCCGACCATGCCTCCTGGTTCCTAGGGTGACGCTCAAGCACTGAGCCACTCTGCTGGGCTATTTTTTGTGTCTGAAATAATTCAGACTTCCGAACGCTTCCTGCTTCAAGTCCTCAGGAGCTCCTTGCCCTGTGATTCACCCCATCGGACCTTTGCAGCCTCCCTCCGCCTCTCCCAGACCTTTGCTCCCTCCAGCTGGGTTCCCCCCTCTCCCCCCCAGAATGCCTTTCCCCTCCCCACCTGGTCTTTCTGGCTAAGTCCACTTCCTCGGCAAGCTCCTAAGCCAGTGGTTCTCAACCTTGGCTGCACATTAGAATCACCTGGGAATCTTTTTAAAATCCTGATTTCTGGGCCCCATCCTCCGGAAATTCTGTTTCTTTGTTCTGGGGTGGGGCCACAACATCAGTAAGAAAGAAACAGAATTTCCGGAGGAGGAGGCCCAGAAATCAGGATTTTAAAAAGATTCCCAGGTGATTCTAATGTGCAGCCAAGGTTGAGAACCACTGTCCTAAGCAGTAGAGAAATGGGGTCAGATATGACTTTTAGAAAGGGGCTTCTGGGAACCCCAGCAAGGAGGGCATGGAGGCACGGAGAGAGCTGCCTGGAAGCCAGCTGTATGCCAGGCACCCACAGCTGATGCCCTTTCACCCTCATTCCACTGCTGCCATGGAGACGCCTGAGGCCTCCACTCCAGCCCTTGTCTTCTTGGGGCCGAGGCAGCAGGGCGGCTGCAGGCCTGAGCCACCAGCTCCCGAGGCTGTCTCCCAGGACCTGGGGCTCCCAGAGGCCAAAGGTCAGCCCCAGGACCACCATTCCTTCGGACCCCATCCTATGCAGAGACACCTGGGACAGGGGAGGGGAGTGGGATAGGGAACGGGAGCTGAGAGAGGGGAGGAGGTCAAGGCTGAGGCCAGGCAAAGTGGAACCCAGATCCAGGCAAGTGAATTAGTGCTCCCCGGAGTGCGGCTGCCGCCTGCGACCCAGCTCCTGTGCATCTGGCTGCCATGGGCCCCGGGAGGCATGGGAGGGCCTGCAAGGCCACACGCACTGAGGCCAGGCAGGGCTTTGGGTGAGGGCGCCTGGGTGCGTCTCCGCGTGACCTGTGCGGTGCCCCAAACCTCGGGCCCCTTTTCCTTGTGGGAAAGCTGGGGCCCAACCCAGCACACGTCTGAAGAAAAGCAGGGGAAGCGCCTGGCTTGCGTCCTGGCTGCTGCTGGTTTGGAGGCCACCCTCTGTGAGCCCCAATTTCATCGCTCCCAGCACTACCGAATGTGAACATGGCACACAGCAGGTGCTCACGAATTGCTGTCTGCACCCGATCCTCCATTCCCTGGGAGCGTCCTCGGCGCCCCCAGCCTGAACCCGAGCCTCTGACCCCGAGGGCCCTACCCCAGCCGGCAGAGGCCCTTAGGGGTCACAGCTCCCGCCTCCTGACCCCTCCGCGTACAGATGTCTTCCCAAGGTCACAGGGTCATTGCAAAGGGGACCTCGACTACGACTCATGGGGCGACCAGGAAAGTCCCGGTCGATGGACCCGGGGCGTCCACGCGTGCGCCGCCCCGCACGCAGGAGCCGCCACCCCGCACGCAGGAGCCACCACCCCGCACGCAGGAGCCACCGCCCCGCACGCAGGAGCCGCCGCCCGGGGCCTCCACTCCCCGCGGCTCCGTTTCCCGAAGCCCCGCCCCGCCCCGCGCGCCCTCAAGTTTCTCCCAACTTTTCAGCAGGTCCCGCCGGGCGCCCCGCCCCCCGCCGGTGACGTAACAATGGTGCAGCGCGACGGCCAATGGGCGGCGGCGGGGGCCGGCAGGGCGGGCCAATGGCGGCGGCGGACGGCCCCGCGGTCCTGCCCGGCCCGGGCCGCACTGCGCCGCCCGCCGCCCGCCCGCCCGCCCGCCCGCCGCCGGCGCCCGCACCGCCTCCCAGCGTTGGGACGGACCGCGGGGCCCGGAGAGCGGCTGCGGCGGGCGCGGGCGGCGGCAGCTCCCCGTCTGTCCGTCCGCCCTGGGACCTTCGCCTCCGCACTCCCCGCGCAGGCCCGCGGCCACCGCCCCCCACGGTGAGTCCCCCGCCGCTCTCCCGGCCCGCAGCCCCTGCGCCGGGCGCTCCCCCCGGGCCGCCGCCCCCCTCACGCCCCCTGGACACACGCACACGCAGGTGCCGCCTTCGCTGCGCCAGCCGCCGGCCCGCAGCACCGGCCTCGCCCCCGGCGGGGTCCCCGCGTCCCCGGGAGGGGACCGGGAGGAGCTGGCGGACGGCCCGGGACGCGCCCCTGGGCTCTCTTCAGCCCCACCCCCCACTCACCCAGCCGCGGCCGTGACTCAATGCCCGGTGACGTGGGGCGGCCCAACTTTACGTAACCCGCCCGGCGCCCCACGCTGCCCACACAGGGTCCACCTGGGGCGCAGAGGCCCAGGCGTGGGGGGTGTCTAGTCGCAGTGCCCCCCAAAGGGCGCTGGGCCTGCAGGCCGCCCCCACCGTGCCCATCTCCGTAACTTAGTTCCCGGACCTTTTTGACTTTTGATCTTGGACTTAGCCCTGGGAGAAAGCAGTGGGGACCTTGGGCCGGGGTCAAAGGCTCAGGTGGAGGCTGGGGGCGCAGAGGGCAAGGTCAGGGCTCAGGCTGGGCCCCCTCAGGGGTTGGGACACCCCATGTATGGAAGGAGCCCCAAATGGGAGGCAGGAGATCCGGGCTGGAGGTTTGGCTCTGCCATGGCTTGCTGGCTGGTCCTTGCCTCGCCTGCCCCTTGCTGGAGAATGGCTGACAGCACCTGCTTCCCCTAGTGGCTGGGAGTGCACCCCAGGCTCCAGTTGGCTTCACCCTCCAGCCCCCTCCCAGGAGCCAGGGGTGTGGACACCCTGCAGACATCATGTTTGGGTGGAAGGTAGCGTCCCGCCCCGCCCCAGACTCACCCTGCTGGGCTCGCGGCCTGCATTCCCCTCTTCCTTACAGATGAAGGCGCAGTGACAGACCCGCGTCTGCTAGGGGATCCCGTGCAGGAACCAGGTAGGTCTGAGTCCAGAGCTCTGCCCCTGCCCTGCCTGGGGGTAGACTCTAGGGGTCAGGGGTCAGAGGGCAGGTCAAGGTTAGGACAGGGATTTGTCCTACCGAAAGGACTGGGCTACAGAAAGAGTTTGGCTCCTCTTGAGATGTGGGTCACTTTCCTACCCGCCACCTGGCCTTTTCTCTGTTGGGGGTGGGTGCGCCTGGCCCAGGGGGGCAGGCACTCTCCCCGTGGGGTCCCTGGGCTGGGGGGCGGGTAAGGTTTCACTGTGGTCATGGGGGTGGGAGGAGCTGCGGGCAGAGGCAGGTCTCCTAGAGATGCCAGAGAACGAGGGGATTTCAGGTCAGGCTCAGGTCAGGCGCAGCTGGAGCAGGAGGTGGGACATAGTGGGGTCTGGAGGGAAGGGAGCTGTGAGGAGAGCCTGGAAGGGCCGGTGAGGCCGGAGGTGGGTACAGTGTCGGCCCTGTGAGGGGTGATCAGATCCCCTCGTAGGCCCCCCGGTTTCCCCCGGCGGTGGGGACAGGGGCCCAGGCACCTCACCGTGTCCCCTCTGCCTGTAGGTGGTTGGCCGCGGAGCCCATGCCCTGAGGCCGGCGTGGCCCCTGCCAGCATGCCGTGGGACGCACAGCGGCCCGGGGGAGCGGACGGCGCCAGCGCAGCGCGCCTGCGGGCGCAGAAGCAGTGCCGCAAGTCCTCCTTCGCCTTCTACCAGGCGGTGCGCGACCAGCTGCCCGTGTGGCTGCTGGAGGACATGCGCGCCAGCGAGGCCTTCCACTGGGACGAGCGCGGGCTCGCCGCCGCCTACTCGCCGTCCGAGGCGCTGCTCTACGCGCTGGTGCACGACCACCAGGCCTACGCGCACTACCTGCTGGCCACCTTCCCCCGGCGCGCGCTCGCGCCGCCCAGCGCCGGCTTCCGCTGCTGCGCCGCGCCCGGGCCGCACGTGGCGCTGGCCGTGCGCTACAACCGCGTGGGCATCCTGCGCCGCATCCTGCGCGCCGTGCGGGACTTCCCGGCCGAGGAGCGCGCGCGCCTGCTGGACCGCCGGGGCTGCGGCCGCGTCGAGGGCGGGGGCACGGCGCTGCACGTGGCCTGCGAACTGGCGCGGCCCGAGTGCCTCTTCCTGCTGCTCGGCCACGGGGCCTCGCCCGGCCTGCGCGATGGCGGGGGCCTCACGCCGCTCGAGCTGCTGCTGCGCCACCTGGGCCTGGATTCCGGGGCCGCCCCTGCCCCCGGGGCGCCCGCTGCGCTCGGGGAGGCGCGCCAGCGCCGCCTGCTGCTGCTGGACCTGCTGGTGCTGTACACGCCCGCGGCCGCCCGCCTGGCCCGCCGTGAGCTGCTGGGCGACCGGCCGCGCTGGCAGCGGCTGCTGGGCGAAGACAAGTTCCTGTGCCTGGCGGGCCTGGCGCCGCCCTCGCTCTTCGTGCGCGCCATGCAGGTGCTGGTCACCGCCATCTCGCCCTGCCGCTTCCCCGAGGCCCTGGATGAGCTGCCGCTGCCGCCCTTCCTGCAGCCGCTGGACCTCACGGGCAAGGGCTAGCCCCGGGCGCCCTGGGACTGGACGTGGGAGAGCACTATTTTCGGAGGTTGTACTGGCACTTTACATACACTGACCGCTGTACGTTAGACTCTGCCTCGTCTGTCCCATCGTGGGGCCGGGAGGGTGGCAGCTGGGCTCCACGCCGCAGGTTTTCTGAGTCGGGCTGGGCTCAGTGCATGACCTCCCTGCGCAGAGCGGGGTTGAGGGATCACGTGGCTCCCAAGAGCAGGCCTTGACCTCAGCTCACTGCCCAGCCTGAGGAAGGTGAGAGCCAACCTTCCTCCCTCATCTCTCGATTCTAGAACCTCCTGGAAGGTTATCCCTCTGGGAGTGACCGCTAAGCTGAGCCGGGCTGTGGACTGACAGCAGGGGGCTGGGTCTGGAGGGCGAGGCGGCCAGGAAGGCTGCTACAGGGGGAGGTGTGACCCAAGCTGGTCCTCCCTATCCCACACTGGCACCTGCCCCCTCCCACACTGGGTGTCACTGTGACTTCCCCACCAAACCTGGTCTCCCCAGGCCTGGCCTCGTGCTGTCACCCCTTTTTTTCTCCCTGAGGATGAGCAGGCACCCAGCCTGGGCTCCTGGCCCAGCTCCACCCCCTCAGGTGGGTTGGCTGTGCCTTGACCCGCCCTCAGTCCCCCAAGGTGGGCCTCCCAGGGGGTGTTAGGTGGTGCCCAGGGTGGTGTGGCTGCATCGCCCAGTGGCAGCCTGCAATGTGGTGCCTCCCCTCTCACCCACGGGCGTCAGTCCCCAGTGAGGCTTGTGGAGGCCATGCCCAGCCAGTAGAGCTGGTTTCCGCAGGCAGGTTCTCAAGGTGCAGACTGGCCAGCAGATCTGTCACAGCCTTTCAGGGAAAGGGGCCCTGGCGGAAAAGCGGGGTCCATGCCCAGGCGCCTTGGACCAGGAGCACAGCCAGGCTGCAGGGCTCAGGAATTCTGGGCCGTGAAATTCAACCCGGGGGTGGCAGCCACGGTGTTCTGCCAGGAGCTGAGGGCTAAAGGTGTGCATGACGTGGTCACCAGCCTGGCGGGGCACCCACTGCCCACCCTGCCCCAGCCTCCCTGAGGGGGGCATGCCTGGGGGCCAAAGAGGCTTTGGTGGCCATAGGACGGGATACAGAAGGGGCCTGGGTGCAGGAAAGTCTTGCTTGTGGGACCTGGTTCTGGCCTGCACCTACCACTCACTCTCAGGGTGACCTGGGACACACCCCTGTATCCCGAACTTCTGTGCCCCATGTTTTCAAAGTGTTTTGGACCATCTCCAAGCTCTGCGTGCCCTGAAAAGGATGTGACCCCAGTTCTAGGATGTGTGGGGTGGGGGTGCACAGGCCTGGTGGGAAGGAGGGGGTAAGGGTGTGCAGCCAGTGGCTGATCCTGGGCTCCGGTGGGAGTGAGGGCCCCTCCCCCCCATGTGTCCTGGGCAGGTTGGGTAGCTTCTCTGAACCTTGACACGGGGCAGGGGGCGGGGGGTGTTGGATACTCACCTCTCCCAACTCAAAACGCCCTCAGGAGCCCCTGGTTCCTCTACACGGCCCCAGTCCTGCCGCTGTCAGGGAGGGGACATTTCCTGAGGGGAGACGGGACGGGGAGCCGAGTGTCTAGAACAGGTCACGGTGGCTCTGGAGGTGAAGGGGGAAGGGGCTTGGAGCCCTGATGCTGGGCACCTGGCGGGGGACCTGGGCCTGCAGACTTCCTCTTAGTTTCCCCAGCGCCAGCTCTGGCCTCCGAGGGGCTGGTCCAGGGCCCGGGCTGAGGTCCCCCCTCACTCCCCCTCTTCGGGGACAACCTCCTTTGTGCCCCCTGGGCTGGGACTGGGGTGAGGCAGGGGCAGGGGGAGCTGTCCCATCTCAGGGCTCCCTGAGGCCCTGCAAGGGGGATGCCTCTCATTGTCAGGCAAGCGGAGGTGGCACCTGGGCTGGTCCTGGAGTTTGGGGCAGGATCCCAGCAGGAGGATGTGGGTGGCACAGAGTGGAGAAGGCCAGGGCCCAAGTGGAGTGGTTTGGTTTGGGGTGAGCAGGGGATTGCACCCTCATTTCTTGGGTGACATTGGGGTTCCATCTCAGCACCCCTTGGAGGAGTGGACAAGGGGGGGGCAGCCCGGGCATCAGCCCAATGTCCTCGCTGAAGGGAGAGGGAGCCCAGGCCAGCTCACAGACCTGTGACAGCCCAGCGGGCAGGGCCTGGTTCTGGGCACAGCCTCCACAAGCATCACTGGGGACTGACGCCTGTGGGTGACAGGGGAGGTGCAGGGCAGATAAGGGTATCTGGTGGCCGCTGCTGGCCAGGAGGGGGGGAGGGTTGGAGGGGAGGGAGGGCAGGCCCAGCTTGGGCTTATCAGCTGGCTGAGCCCTCCAGCCCCCGGGAGGCAGCAAGCGCGGGGCCCTGCCCGTCACGTCACCATGACCTGTCACCATGACCGCCTGGTGATGAGCGTGGAGTCTGGGGACAAGGCGGCCAGGCCCAGCCAGGGCCCCGGGGTGGACAGCAGCTCCACTCTCGGCCCCTGGCCGCGGGCTCATTGGCTTCTCTGCCCACAACAGGCCCCTCTTCTCTGCAGTGAAGTGCTGGTTCGTTTGCCGAGTTCGTCCATTCCTCCAGCCTTTCACAAGAAAATCTGACTGTGGCCAACTCGGTCCCCCAGGCCCATCCAGGGGCCTAGTGAACCCAGCCAGGAGGCCGGAATCTGTACCCTGGACACCTGTTGGTATCATGATCTGCCCAGAGCCTGAAGGGACAGCACAGGACACTGCGTGCTGTCGGGTGGCCTGGGGGGATGCCAGGAGGGCAGGCTGCAAGGCCCTGGTGACGTGACCCTGTGCAGACCTCGCTGTGCCTCTGCAGCCTCGCTCACCCGAGGTTACTCTTTCCCCCATTTCCATCCCGCCCCCCCCCTTCTTCAACTTTCAAATACTGTATTGAGAGCAGTTTCCAGTCACCCCACATCCTGCTCAGAACAAGGCGTGTCCTGGACGTCGGGATGGAGGCTGTGTAGCCTCTGGACCCGATTCACAAGCAGTGACCGGACGGAGCCCGCCCCGCAGGGATTGGTTTTGGCTACATGTTAAATGGAGGCACAATCGATGGGTAATAAATGCAGACTTGGAGTGTATAGTCTGAGGGAGGACAATGTCTACACACCTGTATCCACCCCCCAGTCAGGACAGGGGAAGACAGATTTCTACCTTGGCCGAGTTGAAGGAATTTAGCTTACAGAATCACGCTCACGGCGGACCCCGTACTCTGCAGAGAAGCTGGGGCAGGGTGGGCGGGGCCCGCCTGGAGACACCCACTGCCCAGCCCAGCCCCCAATCAAGAGGCCAACCCACCCCCACGCCCCAGACACACTGCTAGCCTTCGGTGTCGTTCCTTCCTGTGTTTTCCATTGGTGTATATACGGGTATTTTTCCTATGCATGTTGTTACATACATGACACCATGTCACACTATTTTTAAACGCACGCAGCATAAGCTTCTATATCGTACACCCTGGGAACGTGAGTTGGACGAAGTCTTTGGTGGTTATTTCTGAGAGCACAGAGAGAATGCTAGCGAGGACTGCGCTTTAAAATGCAAGTTTTATTACTTTTGGAATAAAAATCTACACGGCTCGGAATTCAACACCTGCCCACAGGTTTGTGCGCAGCAGCCTGCGTGGTGGGCTCGCTCCTCAAGGGCCTCGGGCGCCCTGGAGCGGAGGTTCTCCACCCGCCAGTGAGCGCGCAGCCGCCCCACGAGTGGCCTCCTAGGGCACAGCAGCCGCCCCCAGGAGCCAGGCTGCCCAGTGGACGGGCTGCCGCGCCCGCCTTTCCGAGAGCCTGTGCCGTGGGCTCCAGTCCGACGCGGGCTGTGCTGCACGTCAGGCCGTTGGCCGGCCCAGGACTCGGACTGAGGGCAGTGTCCGGGGTGGAGTCCTGGGCGCGAAGGTTTCGAGGCCGCTGCTGGGCTGCCAGGGGCTCCCCCACCCTCGGCCCCTGCCCCGCCTTTGTCCATCGGGTCTGAGGCGTCCCTCCTCCCGGTGGAGCCAGTGCGAGGGTGTGTGCGCAACACCGCGCCCCGGGTGCCATTTCCCGTCAGTGCACGTGGCTTTAATCTGCACCATTTCCCCTGAAGAAATCAAATCCATTTCCTCTGCGCTTCCCCCGCAGAGGTCAGAGAGCCCTGGCCGCCCAGAAACCGGACACCATTTAATCCACCTCAGGTTTATTTTGTGCCAACAGCTGAGCAGTGGTCCACGGGCTGTGAAGTCTCTCGGCCCCCTCAGCCCGATGCCACCTGCATGGTGCAACCTCTGGGGGCCTGGCTGGGCTGCGGGGTGTCCCTGCCCCCCGCCCCATCCTCACTCCTCTTCCCAGGACAGTGAGAGTGCTGAGTGGGCGGCCGGGGCGCCAGAGCTGGGCTCCATGGCAGCAGAGCGAGTTCCGTGACAGTCTCACCTGACGGCCCGCGGAGGGCGGAGGGCGGAGGGCGGAGGCCGGCAGGGGCGTTCGAGGAGAACAGGCGTTATTTGGGAGCGCCTCCTGCCCCTCCCACGTAGAAACCACGCGGGGGTCCTGACAGGCTGATGGAGGCGTGAGGCCCTGTGGGAAGCCGAGGCCGCAGGGCCCCTCCCCCGCCGGGAATCCGCGGCCCTCCTGCTTCCAGCCCTCCGTCCTCCGTGTCTGCTGACGGATGTGACCTGTCAGCCTCCGGCCCAGGTGCCCTGCCGGCCGGCACGTGGTCTTTCTCCGTGTGCTGGTCCCAAAGGGCACTGCTCACCCTTGTTTCCTGGACGGAGGTTTAGCCCGGGCCTCAGTGCCTCCGTGAGCAGGCGGCCTGCACTCCGCCTCCCGGGACCGGGGCACAAGCCCCTGTGGGGTGACCCCTCCCGCAGGCCCGCCACCCTCGGCAGGCCGGTGTGCATGTCACGTGGGTCGGGGCAGGCGATCACATCCGCTGCACTCTGCGGGCAGTGGGGTGGGTGGGCAGGGACCCCAGCCCCAGCGGGAACATGACCTCCACGAGTGCCCAGGGGACACCTGGTCACGGCTCAGACACAGGCTTGACCCGGCGTGGAAAATGTCCAGTTCGTTGCACTGTCTCAAGCACAACCGAAAGTCAGAACCAGGGAGAAACCGTGCCCAGCACTGCAGCTCTGTGGTCAGCGCATCGAGGAGACGGGGTGACGCGTGGAAGCCCGCGGGCCTGGAGGAGCCTGCCGTCCGTGGAGCGGTGAGGCCCGAACTCGCTGCAGCCCCCGGGCGGCCTCTGCTGTCACCAAACCCTAAGGAAGGACCTACGACAACGAGGTGTGCAGCAGCATCGCCCCAGCTGCCGGTCCGCACTGGGCCCTGCAGGACCCTCTCCACCGCTGCCTGGTGCCCTCGGAGGACGTATCTCCCTGCTCGCCACCCAGGTCCTGGGGGCTTGACATGCTTGCGTTAGTAGGAAACAGGCCTCGAGTGCCTGGGCCCCGGGCAAAAGGCAGCTAAAACCAGCAGCGGCCAGAATGGGCAGCTGTGTCCAGGGGAGGGGGCTCAGGGTGGATGCAGGCTGGGCTCCAAGTCCTACAGCTCAGGTGCCAGCGAGGTGACTGGGCACTGCAGGCTGACCCATGAACTGACGTCTGACGGGGCCACAGCAGCCGACCACAGCGAGCACTAACCTAGGGATCAGCCCAAGTGCCGTGACAGTGCAGCTGCACTGGGAGCCGGCGGCCCAAGGGCTCCCCACACAAGGACGCACAGGCGACGCCCACTGCCGGACGCGGCAGCTGAGGCTGCGGGCTCGGGACAAACCACGGAAGGAGCGAGGCCTTCCGTGGGCTTCAGGGACTAGGTTTCTCTCCTAAATCTGACATTTCATTCCTAACGAGGTATCGTATGCAGGTTTGTACAACAAACAAAAAGGCGACAACTGAAGATTGCTCCTGAGGGTGCCCTAGTCTTGTGCCCTGCAGCACGAGCTGCACAGACTCCTGCTAGCGAGAGGGCGCTGCGCCCGCCCCCCCAACCCCTCCCACCTTCCTGCATCGACCTGCCTGGGTGCGTGCACGGCCAGGTCATCGCCTGCTGGCCTGTAGTGCTGTGGCTGGAGTGTCTCCAGGCAGTGAGCGCATTTTGGCCTGGGCGGCTGCGGCGTGGCCTCCATCCTGGCACGGCCAGCGCCTACCCCTCCAAAGCGGCCTTGGGTTCACATCTGGGCGCCTGGTGTGGAATGTGTGCGGGAACCTGTGTCCCTGGGAGGAGGTGCACCACGTGGGAGCGTGTCCAGTGGTGGGAGCACTGACCTTCGGCCTCGACGTGGCTGCTGTGGCAGCCCACAGGGTGTGGTCAGCGACGAGACCCTGACCACAGCCACTGCCCCACGCGGACGACCGCGCAGGCTCCAGTTACTCGGCTGAGGCTGTAGTTCTGGAACGAGAAGGAAACAAACATGGTGAAAGCAAGTGTGGGGCGTTCAACGTGCCCACATGTCCAGACGCGTGGATGTGGCGTGTCTGAGAGCGCGGCTCAGAACCGATGGGGCACGGCACATCCGGCCGCCCTGAGCGCCGCCCGAGCTCCTTCAGATGACCTCCCACTCGTCCTCCAGGTCCTCAGGGTGCGAGGTGGCGGCCGGGCTGCTCTGGGCACCGTGTGCGTGGCTGAAGGTCCGTGTGAGCCGCTGGAGGAGGTAGCCGGGCGGGCCCACCGCCCACAGCTCATCTGACGCGGTCACTGCAGGGACAAGAGCGGCCACAGTGAGCACCCAGAGCTCCACGTCCTGACGGGGCCCTTCTGGGTGTGGGGCCAGACGCCCCCCACCTGTGCCTCTGTTTCCTCAGGTTGCCCTGTCCCCTCCTGGAGGCCCTGGCAGAGCTGGGTGCAGCTCCCCTCCCTCAGGGTCACCCAGGGGCTGGCTTTGGGGAGAGGGAGTCCGCGGGAGCCGCCTGGACAGCCGCTGACACGGTCCAGAGCCTAGATTCGGAGAGGCCCGCGCAGCCCACACCCGGACCTGCCTGTGAGACACGTGGCGTGCCCGGGCACTTTCTTCCAGTAGTCCCCCGCGGGGTGCTTGTCGGTGACGCCGTAGCGCCGGGCGAGGTCCCCGTTGGGGCAGCGGGCCCACACGGTCCTGGTGCTGAGCGCCAGCTGGCAGGCCTGCAGCCCTGCAGGCAAAAAGGGCGTCCGTCTGTCCTCAGACCCCGGCTGTGGGCGGATGCACCAACCCTCCCAAGAGCCTGCTCTCTCCCGCCACTGCACCCGTCCCGCCACGTGCCCGTCCCATGTGCCCGTCCCGCCACTGCGCCCGTCCCACCATGTGCCCGTCCCGCCGCTGCACCCGTCCCGCCATGTGCCCGTCCCATGTGCCCGTCCCATGTGCCCGTCCCGCCACTGCACCCGTCCCGCCACGTGCCCGTCCCATGTGCCCGTCCCGCCGCTGCACCCGTCCCGCCACGTGCCCGTCCCATGTGCCCGTCCCGCCGCTGCGCCCATCCCGCCACGTGCCCGTCCCGCCGCTGCACCCGTCCCGCCACGTGCCCGTCCCATGTGCCCGTCCCGCCGCTGCGCCCGTCCCGCCATGTGCCCGTCCCATGTGCCCGTCCCATGTGCCCGTCCCGCCACTGCGCCCGTCCCGCCATGTGCCCGTCCCGCCATGTGCCCGTCCCGCCATGTGCCCGTCCCGCCACTGCGCCCGTCCCATGTGCCCGTCCCGCCACTGCGCCCATCCCGCCATGTGCCCGTCCCGCCGCTGCACCCATCCCGCCATGTGCCTGTCCCCACGTGACAGCTGAGGGAGAGGGGGCCCATCGGCAGAGCCACCGAGAGCCCGAGACGGAAGGACAGAGTGTCCGGCGGTGCCACTGAGCCCCGCTGGCCTGTGCACGGCGCCGGGGGCCAGGCTGCAGTGGCACCTCGGGGTGGCTGAGGGGCAAGAAGCAGCCAGGCGACGGAGAGCCAGGGTGCGGGCTGGGCCCTCACGCCAGCAGTCCTCAGGCACGAGGAGCCGGGTGTGAAACCTTGGCTGCCAGGCTAGGCTGATGGCCAGGGCCTGCCTGGGGGGACAGCGCCACGCCACCCACGCCCACCTGGCACGTGATCCCAGTTGGTCCCCACGGGCATCTCCTCGGTGATCCCGACGCGGACGTGCACGTTGCACCGGCTGTCGAGCGCCCACAGCATCTGGTCGTTGGGGCTGCAGTGGACGCTGACCAAGGTGACCCCGGCAGGCTGCGCGTGGGAGGGAAGGAGTGGGAGGGGGTCGTTATTTTTGGACAGAGCAAGGCGAGGTCAGTGACGCAGCAACAGGAGATTCTAGAAACTTTCGCTGATTCCTGCTTGCTAGCCTGCCAGCCACTCAGCCACACGTCACCACCCACACATCCACTCATGCCTCCACCACCCACCCAACAGGTGTACTTGAGCATCTACCACATGCCAGGCACTGTGCCAGGAGCTGGCAATCAATTTTCTTGTCTCCTGGATTTTGTGAAAAAATTTTTTAATGATTTCAGAGAGAGAGGGAGAGGGAGAGAGTGATAGAAACATCCATGATGACAGATAATCACTGATTGGCTGCCTCTTTTAAACTGTTACTGGGGATCAGCCCCGCAACCCGGGCATGTGCCACTGAGCCACACCAGCTGGGTGTCTCCTGGATGTCAAGTCCTGTGAGAGACAGTCATTACTCAAATAGTCACACAGAGACACAGGAGGCCGCCCCAGGCAAAAGCTGCCCAGGTGAACGAGGCGCCCAGACCACATAACTGGGTCAGACCCAGAGGTCAGGGAAGCCGGCCTAGATCCCACCCTATACCAAGATGACAGGATGAACAGGAATGACCCAGAGAGGAGGGCAGGGGAGAGTGTGCCAGGCGGGGGAAGTGTCTGCAAAGCAGGGGGCACGGGGGCACGAGGGGCTGAAAGCCCTGTGAACCACTGGAGGAGGTAGCCGGGGGCCCACTGCCCACCGCTCAGGCGGCTGGAATGGGCGGGGCTGGGCCGGGCAGCACTGTGCAAGGGGCATCTCCTCCATAAGCAGTGGAGGCCTGCTGGGCACTGGGGTCCGGGACGCCGGGGCTGACGGTTCAGGGAGCTCTGGAGACATGCCTGAGAGCAGATGCAGGAAACAAGATGCAACGTGCAAAACTGAGGACGCAGGGAGGTTAGGTGGGCGCACCCCTGCATCAGGGAGGTCAGAGGGCACACCTCATGCATCCGGGAGGTCAGAGGGAACACCACATGCATCGGGGAGGTCAGAGGGCACACTGCCTGCATCGGGGAGGTCAGAGGGCACACTGCCTGCATCGGGGAGGTCAGAGGGCGCACCACATGCATTGGGGAGGTCAGAGGGCACACCACATGCATCGGGGAGGTCAGAGGGCACACTGCCTGCATCGGGGAGGTCAGAGGGCACACCACCTAAATCGGGGAGGTCAGAGGGCACACCACATGCATCGGGGAGGTCAGAGGGCACACCACATGCATTGGGGAGGTCAGAGGGCACACTGCCTGCATCGGGGAGGTCAGAGGGCACACCACATGCATCGGGGAGGTCAGAGGGCATACCACATGCATCGGGGAGGTCAGAGGGCACACCGCCTGCATCAAGGAGGTCAGAGGGCGCATTGGGGAGGTCAGAGGGCGCACCACCTGCATCGGGGAGGTCAGAGGGCGCATTGGGGAGGTCAGAGGGCGCACCACCTGCATCGGGGAGGTCAGAGGGCGCATTGGGGAGGTCAGAGGGCGCACCACCTGCATCGGGGAGGTCAGAGGGCGCACCGCCTGGCACTTGGGAGAATGGGGTTAAGTGGAGGCAACAAGGAAAAGACTGCGGGTGATATGGCAGCAAAGGATCTCACAGATGTCACCCACTGTCTGCCACCCACCTGAGAGCGCCTGAACACGGCCCGAGACATACTGCCTCACAAATGTCACCTGGGAAAGTCCCAGGGCCCTTACTCCAGTGGCCAGGCAGGGCCAATCGGGTGAATAGCTGCAGTCTGTGCAGGCTGCTCTGTACACACACCGGCCATTTTCAAACTAGGAAACGCTCTTGAACCCAAGTCCCTCCAGAGTAAGAACGGCTAGTGGTTCTCAAACCTTGGAGTCCCTGGACATGTGTGGGGCTGTTAAAACGGCACATTCAGGCACTAGCCGGCCTGGCTCAGTGGTTAGTTTCAGCCCACAGTTTGAAGGGTTTGATTCCGGTTAAAGGCATGAATCTTGGTTGCAGGCTCGATCCCCAGCCCCAGGTCGGAGCTGCAGGAGGCAGCCAATCAATGTCTCTCTCTCAAATGATGTTTTTCTGTCTCTCCCCCTCCCTTCCACTCTCTCTAAAATCAATGAAAAAATATCCTCGGGGGAAGATTAACAAACAAACAGAGGCACACTGGGGGCTGGGGCCAACCCTTATGCATCAGACTTTGGGGCTGGGGCCCCGAAACAACCTTGTAGACAAACACCCGGGTGCTTCTGATTCAGGGGCCACTAGGCTCTCCACTCTGTCAAGCACAGGCAAGGCGAGACCACACACACGCACAGACACGCGTGCGCACACACACACATGCACACACGCAGACACACACAGCCCAGCCGGTATTGAGGCAGAAATGGAAAAGCTCATCCTAGAATTCATGTGGGGCTGCAAGGGATCCCGAAGGTCAGAACAGTCTTGAAAGAGAACCAATTTGGAAGACTCGCACTTCCTGCTTTCGGGACGACTCGGACGCTGCGGCGGTCACACAGCGAGGCCGGTCCCGAGACAGGCCCGCCCACGGAGCAGACCTGAGAGCCGTGCCACGCAGCCGAGAGGCGCTGCCCAGGCACCAAGGCTGCGAGTGAGAGAGCGTCTGCCCAGCAAATGGAGCCGGGACAGTCCTTGCCTCACGCCCCCTTCAGAACAACGCGAACGGGTCAGAGTCAGCGTGGGAGCTAGACCTGCCAACGGTCCTTACACGACACCAAAGGCAGCAGCGACACAAAGGTAAACTGGGCTTCATCAAAATTCACAACTTCCGCACCTCAAAGGGCACCACAAGGAAAGTGAAGAGACGCCCGCAGAAGGGGCGAGAACACTTCCAGATCACGTACTGAATAGGGTCTAGGGCAAGGGTGGGCAACCCCTGGCATGCGTGCCACGTTTGGCACGCCAGTAACTCTTGCTGGCACGCGAAACCTTCTCTTATAATCTTCCATTTATAATTTTTTTCTTAATACGACATTTTTATTTTTCAGATAAATTCAGTGTAGGTGCATCTTAGATAAATAAATAATTTTACATAACAAGTGATCTTAAAGACCACAGACATGGACTGACAAGAGAGGGGAAGAGCAATTTCTATGCCTCTGCCTTAACTCTCCCTGCCTTCCTAGATCTGACCAGTGTTTTGGTTTCATCCACATACGCTTGTGAGTCTTTGTTCTCAGTGATGAATTTTGTTAAGTCTCGTCATAGGAGTAGCCTGATGGATGAAAGTGGTAGCTCGTGCATATCTCTGAAGGTCACGAAATAGAAACCTGATGTAAAATCTCTGTCATCAGTGATGCAGCAGCAAAAGCCCCACTGATAATGTCAAAAGGAGTCATAAAGTTTTCTGTCGGACTATCAGTGTACATGTATACATTGAAAAATAAATGTATTTTTCATCATCATATACTGTGTTTTTGTCGCTCGAATAAATTTTATTATTTCTTCAAGGTTCTTCACATACGTACACCTTAAGAGATATCAGGTAGGCGTAACATGTTCTCAAAAAATTAGGGTTGGCACGCAGAAGAATTTTGAGTCAGAGATTTTGCTGGTTTTGGCACGCACTCACAAAAATGTTGCCCACCCCTGGTCTAGGACCCCGAATACAGAACTTTTAAAATCCAACAACAACAAGAAAAACAACCACATTTTTTAAAGGACAAAGGACTCGAAGAACCACTTCTCCAGCCCTGGCCGGTGTGGCTCGGTTGGTTGAGCATCATCCCAGGCACCAGGTGAGGGTTCAAGCCCTGGTAGGGCGAGTGCAGGAGGCAGCCGGCCCATGTTTCTCTCCCTGTCTCTCTTCCCTGCCTTCCTCTCTCTCTAAAAATCAACTAAAACATACATCTTAAAAAAGACATTTCTCCAAAGATATGCAAAGGCCAACAAGTGCGTGCAAAGGTGCTCGACATCATTCACTAGCCCGTGGGAATGCAAGTCAGAGCACAGTGCAGCCCTCCTCACACCCACAGGGCGTCTGGAGAAAGGAAACGGAAAAGAACAAGCTAGGGAGCCTGTGGAGAACAGGGACCCTCCCCCCTCCGATGGGGTGTGAAGTGGCGGGTGTGGAATGGAGAGCAGGCTGCAGGCCCAGGGGGTGAACAGCCCCACCCAGCAGTGCCACGCGGGAACATTTACCCAGAGCACTGGAGCGGACCTCAGACCACAGGCAGGAACGGCCACAGCAGTGGAATTCTTCACAACAGCCCCCATGCCTGCACCGGAGGCCCGGACACAGAAGGTGGCGCCTCGGCGTGCGCCCGGCCCGCCGCCAATCGACACGGCAACAGAGGGAGTCAAGTGAATTGTCGGCTCCCCAGTGGGTTTCACAGTGATGGTTACATTCACTGTAGTCTGTTAAGTGCAACAGCATTACTTAACAACAAACAACCGGTTTCATTCTAGGTTATCGTTACACACTGAGCAAGAAACACGTTACTGCCAAACAATGTTGAGCACCGCCTGAGCCTGGGGAGCGGAGCGTATTGTGCGGGGAGGTCACGCTTGCTGGACGGACACGCAGGCCTGCGAAGCACAGAGACAGAGCTCTGCCTGCAGCGGGATCTCGCTCAGGCCCGACCCTGACACAACATGGGCCTCAAAGCCCGGACAGTACGTGAGCAAAGCCCCCCTCAGGCCGCGTGTCTGAGCCGTTTCCAGGAAGAAAACCCACCGAGAGGAAGCGGGTTAGTGCTTCCAGGGGAAGAGAGGGGGTGGGGACTGACGCTGGGTACAGGGCTTCCTTCTGGGTGATGAGAATGTTCCGGAGCCCTGGCCAGTGCGCCAAGTGGTTAGTGCCGGCCCGTGCACCAGAGGGTCGCAGGTTCAATTCCCTACCAAGGGCATGTACCAGGGTTGCAGGTCCGATGATTTCCGCCCCTGCTCGGGGTACATGTGGACAGCAACCAATCGATGTGCCTCTCACATGGATGTGCCTCTCTCCCTCTCTCCCTTCCACTCTCTCTAAAAATCCAAGGGAAAATTATTCTCACTCGGGTGAGGATTACAAAAAAAAAGAGAGAGAGAATAAGGGACAGAAAAGCATCCCTGCAGATGGTCAGAGAGACATGCTTACAAAACAGACAGAAATGATCACATTAAAAAAAACAAAGCATGTTCTCAGCCTTTCTCATTGCGGGACATGCGGTGGGTCGGCGAGGCCTGTGGAGCAGTGGCAGGTCCCTGGGAAGAGCCCTGGAAACAAGGCGACCGGACGCCACGTACCTCCAGAGGCCCGTCCTCCCTTCCCCGTGTCATTGACCTTGAACCCACCTCCCGCCCGTGCAGGAGGACCGGTTTCCTCGCGGGTTCGGGCCTGCACCGCGCACCGCCAGGCTGAGTGGGGTGTGTCCCGTCCTGCCCCGTGGCCCTGCGGCGGCTGTACTTTCTGACCGTTGGGTCTTCCTGCAGAGCCCCTTCCTGCTCAGGTCTGTCACTTGCAGGCCAGGTGGGACTAGATTCCCCCGGCCAGGCCTGTCTCAGTGCAGGGGACCCTCAGGGCGAGGGGGCGGCGGGCAGGGAGCTGGGACACTTTTTCTCTGGTCAGCCTGTGACCTGGGCTGATCCCTCCCCCACCGTGTCCCCTGCCAGGCTGGGGCGGGTTCTGGCTGCCTGGCCTGCTGGCCGAGCCTCATGGCCGTGTGGACCACCTGGGGGTGAGCCCGCTCTGCGCGCGCTGGGTCCTGCAGGAGCCCCCGATTCCCGGAGCTGCTCCGCCGCCACTGTGGCACCCGCCTGGCTCAGGGCGCTTTCCTGGGAGAAGGGCCCGGCCCAGGGAGCCCCGCTGCGGGCTCGGAAGCGACAAGCTCTCGGCTTCTTTCCTCTCCTGACCGGCAGCTGCAGAGCCGGCGGCCCCTGTGACTGCCCCGCGCCGGGCCTGGGGGTGACTTCAGAGACTGCACCTGCCGCCTTTCCTGCGCGGCCGCCACATCCTGCTCCTCCCGCGTGGAGGCCGAGGCCTGTGACCCTTCTGCCCAGCACCTGAGCCCGTCACGCCGGCAGCACGGTGACCGTGACGCTGCAGAAACTCTCCCTGCGCACTGGCCCGCTGTCTCCGTGGCTGGGCACGCGGCAGCTGCTCAGATGGCCCCGGCGCCCAGGCCCTGCTGGCCGCCGCTGCACACGCAGGCCTGGGGCGGCCTCTGTGCGGGGAAGGCCCGGCTCTGCTCCTCCCCGACTGATGCAGACCCTTCCTGGGCTGGCAGCTTTGGGGAGCACTGGGTCACCCGATGGCAGCCCATCTGTGCCTGGTGGTCTTTGCTGGGAACCACGCCGTCCAGCGCAGGAGACAGGGGCTACGGACACACGCCCCTGGGAAGGGTGGTATTTCTTAGGACCAGGGTTGGAGAAGAGAGCCCCCAAACAACGGTGCTCTAGGAACAGAGGTAACGGGGGATAATGAAGGAAGTGGCAAACACAACCTCATTTTCCTCAAAACGGGGTTGTTGCATCAGCAGCATTGGCTGCCACGTGGGAGGCGGCAGCGCGTGGTCCTGAGCAGCTAACGTGCCGGGGAGCCCAGGAGCGGGGGGGTGACGGTGCCCGGCTCTCAGCACGCAGCCCACGCTCCTGCGCGCTCAAACACCAGCACTGCTTGGGAGACGACTCCAGAACCAACTCACACCTGCCCTTCCCCCCTCCCGAAACACGCTCCATGATGAGGGAGAGTTAAAAAGGTTGGGCCCAGCCAGTGTGGCGCAGTGGTTGAGTGTGCTCACGAGACAACCCCAAAGTGGGCAACACCTTCTAGAAAGTAGGATAAAAGCAGAAAGAGAGGGAAAGCAGGAGAGAAAAGGTAAGCAGAGGCCAGGTTAGGAAGCCAGGGACAGAGCATGACCCCGGAAAGAGCAAAGAGAGGAGCAGGAGGGCCGAGGCAGGAAGGAGGCTGCTACCAGCACAGGACGTGGCCCAGAACTAAGGCCATGGTCCCCTGGCACAAAGGACAGGCCTCCTGGGCACAGCGCCATTTGTCCTCAGAACACGGAACAAAGAGCTTACAAATGTCCAGAGGAGAAGCAGGTCAAATCTCAGGGATCAGCTACCAGAGCGGCTCAGGCCACGCTGGGCGCCAGGAGGCGGTGCAGGAGGACGTCCTGCTTCTCAGGAAACGACCCCCAGCCTGGACGGCCGTGTCCAGCATGGTCAGGGTGACGTGGGAGAGACTTTTCAGACATGCAATGTCTCCAAGAGGTACTTACCACGCACCTCCTCAGGAACGGACTGGAGGATAAACCCCCAAAACAAAGGAAGAGGAAGACGCGGGATCTAGGAGTGAGGGCGACCCCAGCTGGACAGGGTGACCAGGCCGGACCCGAGTGGCCAGAGCGTCCCAGAGGGATCCTCCAAGATGACGACCCGAAGTGTCCGAGGGACGGAGAGGAAACGGAGCTAAGCGCCCGCCCCACGGGAGCCGGAACCGGAGCCTGCTATCAGCAGCTGCGCTCTCCTCGCCCACAGCGGAGCGCTGGCTCCTGTGTCCCCCAGGTCTAAACCCGTGTGTGTGGTGGGCAGGGAGGGAAGACCGATGGGGAGGGGCCTGGAGCAGGGCTGCTGACCCACAAAGTTTGGGTCCTTTGTCAAATATGTTTTTCTCTCCGATTATAAAAAAATGTCCTGCCCATTATAGGTAAATACAGAAAACAGCAATGAGAGGTCATGATCCCTTAACCAAAAATAGTCACTTCGCTACTGATTCTTCGAGGAACGTAGTGGGACTTTCCTGTTTTGGTTTTGGTTTCTGTTTTTCAAAACAGGGAACCACACCACCTTCCTCTGAGCGCACTGTGGGCACAGTGAGAACAGATGCCACTGACCGTCCCCGAACCCTGTGTGCATGTCCCCGAACCCTGGCGGCAGCGCCGGCACAGGAAGCGGGGCAAAGGCCAGCTCCAAACCACTAACGCCCTCCTCCACTCGCAACAGTCCTCCGGATCCGTACTCGCCAGAGCACCATTTCAAAGTGCATCCTCAATTATTTGCATCAGCTGTTGTCAGACCTGCTAGGTGGGCTCCTCACACCAGGCAGGCCAGCGCGCTCACCAGGCGCCCTCTCTCTGGGCCAAGGGTCATGTTTACAGTGACCACAAACGGCTTTGGGAACATTCTGACCCTTTTCTAGGACGGGTTTGTGTTAGCAGGTGACTCAGAGCTATGGACTGCTTTTTCCATCACTGACGTGTGACCCGCAAGATATTCAGAAAAGAGGGGACGACTGAGGGAAGGAGGAGGGGCCTCAGACAGAGCTCCTTTTGTGTGTCGCTGCCTTCACACTTTTCCAACGTGTACGCTCTTAAATGCAAACACAGGCTCATCAAACGTGTTCTGTAGCTGATGCTTCTACCCCAGTGCTTCTGTGAGCACTTCTCCAGGGAACACAGCTCTCGCGCGAGGCCGTGCGCGGCTGCCGTGCGCGGCTGCAGCGGTTTCCCTGTGTGGGTGTCGTCCCTCAGCAAGGCCTCGATACATCCCCTTGAGGAGCAGTGGCCTCCCAGGCTCTGCCCATGCAGCCAGCATTTCTGCTCTCTCATTAAAAGCCAGGGCATCTTGCCCGGCTGGTGGGGCTTAGCATCGACCTATGAACCAGGAGGTCACAGTTCGATTCCCGGTCAGGGCACATGCCCAGGTTAAGGGTTCAATCCCCAGTGTGGGGCGGGCAGGAGGCAGCCAATCAATGATTCTCTCTCATCATTGATGTTTCTAGCTCTCACTCCCTCTCCCCTCCTCTCTGAAATCAATAAAAATAATATTAAAAAAGAAATAATTTTAAAAAAAACCATAAAACCAGGACATCTTGGTACCCTGGGGTGAGATCCCAGCACAGAGGGTGGAGTGACATCGAGGGTTAGGCGGCACTGCCTTAGATCGGGAGCAGAGAGTAGACTTCCCTTCACCTTGTTCTGCTCTGGTGCCGAGACGATGTTTCATTCTGACGGATCAATGGAAGGCCCAGCCCGGGGAAAGGGGTGCGGGGGGGGGGGGGGCACACTCTCTAACACCAGAGCTTCCCCAGCGTCTCCCTGTGGTCGGGCCTGAGCTTTTCTAAGGATCTGGACGTTGAAGTTCCATCGCGTTCCCTCCATCCCCACTAGCAGCACTGTGAGCGTGCGTCCTCAGGTGGTAGCTATGCCCTGTTTGCGTGCTTGTTTTATTTTGTTGCTCATATACTAAGCATAACCAAAGCAGCTGAATTTAAAATAAGTTTTAAGTGTTAGTTTGGCCATTTGCAGTCATATTTGTCTTGGTTTTCCAGGTTTCTGTCTTCCAGGAAAGCTGCAATCCAGGCAGAACCAAGGGCCCCAGAGAAACTGACAGAGCCAGTCCACACGGGGAGTTGGCAGGAGCCGACTAGGGGGCAGAGGGGACCAGGAGGCGGAGGGGACCAGGGGGCGGAGGGGACCAGGGGGCGGAGGTGAGCATAAGGGGCTAAGCAGATCCCTGTGAAAGAAGAGGGGGGCCTGCTGGGGTGTGGGAGCTGGACCACCTGCTGGACCGGCTTCCTTTATCCCCACCCAGCACCAGCAGCGCGGGAAATCCCATCAACTGTGCTCGCTTCAGAGCTAATTTTCAGGTGGACAGAAACTCTCCAACTGATGCAGCAAACTCCAAAGAGATGCTAAACACAATTGTAAATGTTTTCTCCGAATCTTTCTACACGTTAGCAAGTCTGAAAACTGGGTCATTTGTTTGAGTACTTTGTAAAACTTCACCCCAAACTGCTGCGGGAGGGAGGTCTCAGGGCCGAGACTAGGAAAGAGAAACGGAGAGACTGCGGTAACCAGTGTCTGTGGCTCACACGTCGTACCCTTCAGCATCCATCCATCACCTCTTCCATTTGCCCCAAATGCAAACGTCCTACATGCAGACCAGGAAGCGCAGGCAAAGAATAAATAAGACGCCGTAGAGAGGGGTGGGGCGCGGCTGAAACATGTGAACCTGTCTGCATTTGAACATCGGGACTCAACCAAGTCGTCCTGACGTTCTAAGTCCTCTCCATGGACTCAGAACGGGCAGGGGCAGGGATAAGCACACACTGGGAGGGGGGGAAGATGTGCTTCAAGCGCGAGCCTGGCACATGGGAGTGCCCAGCAAGGGTGCCCGTGGCCACTTCAGAACGCAGCAACGAAGTGCTCAGCCCGCTGCCCAGGAGCAGCGGCCCCGCAGACGGTGCTGGGAGAGCAGGCCTGGGGCCCGTCTCGCTCAGCTACTCATTAGGGCTGTGGCGCCCACACGGAGCTGTCCAAGTACCACGCTTCCACTGCCAGGTGGGAGCCACTCCTGCCCTCAGCCCTGGGGGAAGCAGGAGAGGGACAGAGAGCTGGGAGAGCCGCGCAGACAGGCTGGTGCAAGGGCAAAGCCTGGTTTCCCCACAGGAGCCCATTTCCCAGCACCCTGTGTGAGCACATCCCACGGCGCTGTGTACCGAGTGCGACATGGCTCGGCTCAGCAGGCACTCGGCACGGCCACTGCTTCCCACACCGTTAGCGGTCGGGCTTGCTCAGAGCACAGCCTGCAGGCCTCCCAGGAGCCTGTGCCACAGTGGCCACTTCACTGGGCAAGGCTGCTGGTCACTGCAGGCAGCAGCACACTCCAAGTTCAGCTTTCTCCCCCCAGTTTCAGCTCTGTTTCCGAGAGGTTATTCTAGAATCTAAGAGGAGGAAGGAAGAGGAGTGTGTGGTTTCACGGTCTCCCACACAGCCCCATGGATGAGCTGCGGGCCAGCCGAGGAGCAGCAGAGGCAGGCTGGCCTGGCCCTGTGGCCTCGGCTCACTGCCCGGCACGCCCACCCCACTCGGCAGCATCCTCACCACCACCCGCGCTCATCCACCCAGCAGCGCTCCCTGACCCTGGCAGGATTCCATGCTGGGGCCCCACACGCTTTCCAGTCCAAGGTTATTCCAGGTCGTCGACGGGCCTGGGAGCTGTCGGAGGATCACGAGCAAGCAACGCACAAGCAAGTGGGAAGCAAAAGGCTGACGTGACACAGAGGAACTAGAGGATAGAAAGAAAGAGGGAGAGAGGCCAACAAAACCAAAGGAGGGGTTTGAAAGGATCAACAAAATTATCAAAACTTTAGCTGGATTAAGTAAGAAAAAAAAGGAGAAACAAATGACTAAAATCAGGAAGGAAAGAAGGGACATAGCTGCCGACCTTACAGAAATAAAAAGGGTCATAAGGAAAAACACGAACAAGCGGATGCCAATAAACTAGACACGTAGGTGAAATGAACAACTTCCTAGAAAGACATACTGTTCATACTGAATGAAGAAGAAAACAGGAAGTTGTGAACAGACCTATAAGAAGTAGAGACTGAATCAGTAATTTAAAACATCCCTCCAAGAAAGGCCCAGGCCCACACTGATAAATTCTAGCAAATGCTTAACACCCACCCTTCAGAAACTCTTCCAAAAAACATAAGAGAAAAAAACACTCCTCATTTCATTTAAAAGGCCAGCAGCACCCTGATCCCAAAACCAGACACATGACAAGAAAAGAAAACCAAAGACTAACCGCCCTTAGGAATATGGACACAAAAATCTTCAACAAAATCCAGCAAACCAAATCCAGCAAGGTCCACCAAGGCCGCGGCCACGGCCAGCAGGGTCGTCCCAGAATAAAAGAAGGCCCACCGCACAAAGTCGGTCAAATTCGCGCATCACATTCATAAAGGAGAAACCCACACAATTATCTCAGTAGACGTAGAAAAAGTACCTGAAAAAATCCAACATCCTTTCGTGATAAAAACATTCAACAAAAATAGGAATAGAGCCCTAGCCAGTTTGGCGCAGTGGATAGAGCATCGGCCTGCGGACTGAAGGGTCCCAGGTTCAATTCCGGTCAAGGGCATGTACCTTGGTTGTGGGCACATCCCCAGTAGGAGGTGTGTAGGAGGCAGCTGATTGATGTTTCTAACTCTCTATCCCTCTCCCTTCCTCTCTATAAAAAAATCAACAAAATATATTTAAAAAAAATAGGATTGAGGGGAACTTCCTCAACTTGCAAAAGGGCATCTATGAGAACGCTCCCAGCTAGCAGCGTGCTTAACGTGACAGGCAGGATGCCTTCTCCTGAGGCCAGGCACAAGACAGGGATGTCCACTCCTGCCAGTGCCATTTGACACTGTACAGGCGGCTCCAGCCAGGACAATTAGGCAAGACAACAAAATAAAAGACATCCAGATAGGAAAGAAAAAAGAAAGATTATCTCTATTTGTAGACAACATGATCTTATATATAGGAAACCTTAAAGAACCTACAAATAAGTTATTAGAACTAATAAGCAAGTTTACCAAGATTTCCAGATACAAGATCAATATACAAAAACTTAACACTAGCAATGAATGATCTGAAAATACAATTAAATTCCATGTACAAAAGCATCCAAAAGAATTAAAAACATACTTTGAACATCCAGCAGCCCCTCACTACATTTTTCAACAGAAATCCACTAAGCATAGCAACCAGGCCCCTCAGATCTTTAGGGTAACCAGACAGGGCGCCGGAGTCAGACTTCTGCTTCTGACCCAGCGCGGGACAGCCACGGGCAAAGGCAAGCCATTGAGATCACACTGCAAACTGAAATGCGGAGTGTGGGGGCCAGTGGAGGGGGATTTCTTGTGTAAGCCAGGACAGGCTCTCACAGAATGCTGATACTGACAGATTACTTCCAGGACGAGACTTTAGGGGACTTTCACTTTCTTCTCTACACTTCTGGGCACTGGCTTTTAAAAACATGCTCATTTTGCAAAACCCGCGTTTGGGAGGTCAACAGATGTGGCCACCTTGTCCCCCGACACGTCCCTGCCCCGCTGTGGGAGGCCACCTGTGCAGCGAGCGCTTTTCTGACAGCCGCCCCTAGCAACGCCTGTCTCACGGAGGGGCATGTTGGGGCAGTTCCCTCGAGCTTACCTGGACGGGTGGCTCAATCGTTATCCAGGCCGGAAGCATGAGACTGGGGTTCAGAGGCTGGGTGCCCACGCGGAAGTACACGCCGCCCCTGGAATCACAGGCCCACACGTGCTGGTTTCCACACGCCAAGCTTGTCAGTTTTGCAGCTCCTGGAGACAAGGAAACACACAAACACGAGTTACTTCTGTAAAATGACTACTCTTTCACGGACTCTATCAACTTTTAATTTTATTTTGTAAAGGAAGAGATGAGGAGCGTGACCAAGACCACCTGCCAGGCGCCACACAGCAGCCCCTCTGTACCAGGCGAGGCCGTCCAGGTGCCGTCAGCCCGGGGCCCTGAGCCACTGAGCACGGGGACTCGTATCTCCACGTGGGCCTATGGCTAGCGCCTTCAGAGGCGATATTACCAGCAACAGCAATAGGGACGAGCAGAGAGGATGCTCCCTTCACTGCTGACCCAGCTGGAGGTAAGGTGAGCGAACACAGCCCCGGAACCTTCACTGTTCTGTTCCTTTCTCCTTGTGGATTAAGCTGATTTGAAGAGGGAGGGCGGTAGGAGGAGCCTTTAAAGAGAAACCACATTTGATTGACAGTCTCTCTGGCAACCACCAACAGCTGCTGTGGGGCTGGGTTGCAGTCAGGCCCTCACTTTGAACCTCATCCCAGCACCCAGTGTCCCGTCCACTTGAGGCCATCGGGACCAGACATGGAGGCGTGTGCCCAGGGTCCCACGGCGGGGACGTGGCTCAGCCAGGAGGCTGAGGGTGAACTGAGGGTGAAGCCAGGGTGGCCTGACCCCACACCAGCTACCTTGGCCCCTGGGAAACCACATCCAGAGCGCAGAACTCATGGTTCAGCTCCATCAGCTCTGACACATGGACCGACCTGGTCACCCCGTCCTGTCAAGTTATGGGCCATTTTACCACCCCAGAGGGTTGCCTCAGGCCCCTTCCCATCACTGCCAGGCCACGACCCCGTGGATTTCTACCACAGGGAGTCCGGCCTCACCTAGGCCTCCACGGAAGCAGTCCCAGGTGCATGCTGGGTGTGGCTTCTCCCGCTCAGGGCCCCTTTTTCATGGCCGAGGATGATTCCCCTGCAGCAAACACCACGCGAGGCCATCCATTCACCTGCGAGGCACCTTTGGGCCACCTCCGCGCCTTGCTGTTGGGAGGAAAGCTGCTCCGCGCATTGTGGCAGACCTCTGGGAGCAGTGGTTTCTCTGGAGTAACGCCCAGGAGTGGAGCTTCTGGGCCCCAGAACAGATGTTCACCTGGCCAGTGTCCCCAGTGACATGACACCCCCACCAGCATCCGCTGCGGCACCTCTTCTGTCACCCCTTCTAGGTGTGAGGGCATCTTGCCGCGTTTAACCTGCATGTGCCGAGAGCCCTGGTGCGGAGGCAACGATGCGCTTCCGGGGCACGGGTGTGTCTTCTCTTGAGAAGTGTCCATTCAGGTCTTTGCCCATTTTTCAAGCCGAGTGGTTTGTCATCGATGACGAAGCCAGAGGGCGGGTCATCTGGACTTTAAAACTGGGGAAGAGGTGGTGCAGCTGCCCTTGCTGGCAGCGCTGCCTTGGCACCCCACGCAGTTGCCCTGGCATCGGATGACTGCCACGTGTCTGCACCAATGGGCACGGGTCTTGCTGTAGCAATCCTGTCACGTGCCCTTAGTATGAGACAAGCTTAGAAGTAGAACTCCCACAACACCGAAGTCCTCAGCGCCTTTGTGCATTTCTCAAAGACGATGATTTCTCTTATGCTGAAATTAACTGCCTTTTCCTCTCAATATTTTATAGGATGGCTTACCAGGAGTTCAAGAGACTCCCCAGGGATCTAAGTTACGTATTAAAACATTTGCACCAATCAAAGTAAAGGAGCTTCAGCAGTTGCTGGGGTCTGCAGCCGCCCTGAGAGCAGCTCCAGGCAGCAGCTGCCTTGGGAGTCACCTGGGGGGAGGCACCTGGGGGAGAGGCACCTGGGGGGAGAGGCACCTGGGAGAGAGGCACCTGGGGGGAGAGGCACCTGGGGGGAGAGGCACCTGAGGGAGAGGCACCTGGGGGGAGAGGCACCTGGGGGGAGGCACCTGGGGGGAGGCACCTGGGGGGAGGCACCTGGGAGAGAGGCACACTGGAGGCCGCTCAGAGCGAGGGGACACACCATGCAGAGCACAGTCACAGTATCAGGGGCACATTCCTTTAGAACAAATACAGAAGCTGCTGGAACCTCAACGGCCTCAACCAGCTGATCCTGGACTGAAGAGCAGGGAAAAGCAGAGAACGGCCCACGGGGGCTCACTCCGCTCTCCCGGCTCCGGTCCGTCCACAGAGGGAGGGGGAGGTCGAGCAGGTGGCAGACACCCTGCCCTCTCACACACTCCATGGCTCCCAGTCCTGAGTTAAGCAGGGCCCCATCCGGCCAGCGGGCTACGAGCAGAAGTGACTGTCCCTCCTGAACGGAACCACTGGAGCTGGCGCAGGGCCCTCCAGCTGCAGTGCCTGAGGGGCCGGGGCGCAGAGCACCGGGGGGACCAGTGCTCCCACCCCGGGCACGACGGCCCTAAGAGACCGAGGCTGACAGCCAAGCTGGCGGGAGAGCAGGCGGCGTTCACCGTGAAGTCGCTGATACTGGGGCCTGTCGCTACACAGCCCAACCAACACACGCAATTTTCCTGCCACTTTCGGGTTTTTCTCTCCCATTAAAAAAAAGTTTTAATTACTTTATTCAACAGATCAGACTTCTTCCCTTAACAGCAAGTGGCACCTACTTGGTGTTTTACTGTATCGGGCTGCACACTTTCCTGCACACATTTCCAAAGGCATGACTGACACCAAGCACTCCCCATCCCGCGCCGAGACCCGTGACAGTCATCACAGAGCGCACTGTGCTGTCCTGTGCCTGACAGCGCACATGTGCCAGGGCTCTTTAACATCCACAAGGATGCCAACTGTGGGGAGCCGATATAGGGTTAAGCCTCCGACTGACCTGTTGGCAAAGTCACAAACAGGTCTTCCGAGTCTTAACCCAATCTGAGAGGTGGCCGCTGATTTACACGCGTTAGCATTTAATAAATAAAAAAGGGGGAATTTGCCAGAAGCTGGTCCATCCTTGCTGCTTGACAGTCACTGCAGGGAAGAAACATCTGCACAGCATATGTTCCAAGGGACCCGGGGTATATGGCATACTGTTCTTAATATGTTTGCTCCCCTTCTTAGCGCTACGTGTTCTAACCAGGGGTCACCTCTCTGGGAAAGGTTGTTTCCCCAGGTGGGGATTTTTCCCTGGAGTTAGGGATTAACAGGACTAGGGAATCAGTAAAACCCCTTAACTAAGTGCCAGGCGGGTAGTTAATCACCTTAACTACGAACAATCACGCTTAAGCTACATAATCTTTACTTAGGATAATCTCCTTCAGTTACTTCCTTGTAGTTTAACAGAACAATAGAGTAGTGACCTTGGAACGGAGATAAGAAACGCCCTAATCTTTGGAATAGAATGGATAGGATTAAAATCAAATGGTATAAATACAGATGTAATGGGAGAATAAAGGGAGAACCTCACTATGCTGATCAACTGAACGCTGCCTCCATCCACACCTTTGGGAACCTCTGGACCTGCTGGGGCTGGACCTCAACAGCCAATTTGCTTCCAAAAACTAAGGTTGTAATAAATTGCAAATTCCATGCTGTTGTTATAACTGGGCTCAATAGCGAAACATTTAATTTAAGAATTCTCTTCATTTCACCTAAAGCAGCAATTGATTTGGTAGTTTGCACAGGGGCAGAAGAGGGATGCTACCCCTTTAAGAAGAAATTGAAGGCAGAAACTGTGTTCATGACTTGACACTTTGCTCCTTAAAATTGCAACTTCTGTGTGCCATATGGGGAAGACCAGTGACATTCCAGACTTTACAATGACCTGGCACAGCCAAGGTCAATACCAGCACGAGGTAGCCCAGCTCTCATGGTCGGCACTGGGAAGACAGGCTTTCATTTGAAGGCTCTAAGGCCGGGGCACTAGTACCGAGAGGCCAGGACAGAGCAGGGGCCAGCCATCTCTGAGGCAGCTCACATTCCACAGGATGCTCCTGCCACCATCTCTCCGCGGTGGGCGCTGTTCCCCTTAGGAAGGTGAGGGACTGGGTTTAATGGGAAGACAGCAGCTTGCCAGGCCCAGCTCTGGGCACAGCCAGCACTGCCTCTGCTGTGAGTCCCGCTCCTCAGCCTGGCCTCCTGCCACCTGCTGTGTGACCCACTCTGGGCTTGGCTGGATCCTGGCACTGGTTTGCTAAGGATGAATTTTTTTTAAATTTTTTTTTTGCTAAGGATGAATTTGCAGGCAGGAGGCTGGGCGGCACCGTTCTCTGCGCCTGCACCACCGGCAGCAAGCACCCACTGCCTGTGCTCAGACGACCAAGCACATCCCGACTCAGATGCAGCTCCCCCTCAAATGGAGACTCACATCCCCCGAAGCTGTTTCTCCCCAGAAAGCATGGCCACCACCCCAGTGAAGCCCAAAGGCACCGCCAAGCCCTGCCCTGCTCCAGCGGCCAGCTACGCCAGGAGGAACAGGCTGAACATGCAGGGAGGCAGGGCTGTGGGCTGGAGCCTCGAGCAGGGAGGCCCCGGTGGAGCTGGTGCGCTGGGTGGAGCCAGGCACCATGCCCACTCCCTCTGCACCAAGCTCTCAGCGTGGCAGGACACAAACCGCACCTGGGCTTTGCGCCTCCACCAGGAACCTCGGCATCTCCCACACAGGTCTGGCTGGGGCTGTGGGGGTGGGCTGGGGCAGGCAGGAGGGCCACGGCCATCAGTGACAACTAACAACGGCTGGCAAATGCTCTCAAAGGCGGAACAGTGGCCCTGGTGCTGGGATTAGGTTCAAAAGACAGTGTGAGGACGTGTACCCGGGTTGCAGGTTCAATCCTGGCCCTAGTCAGGCTCCTACGGGAGGCAACCAATCGATGTGTCTCTCTCACATCTGTGTCTCTCTCTCTAAAAGTCAAGGAAAAAAATACCCGTCGGGTGAGGATTAACAAACAAGCACAAAAACATGACCCTGGGCGATGCCTAGCTCTGGCCAGAGCGAGCTTGCCTAGTGGAGGGCCGCCGGCTGCTGCAGCTGCAGCTGCGCTGGATGTGTGGGGCCTGGCTGGACAACAGATGAAGGTCTCTGCATGGCACCCTGTGGAGCCACCTGGGCCGAGACCTGCGGTGGGTGGTGAGCGGCCCCTGCATCAGGAGGTGCAGCCTTCTTGCTCTTCCCGCTCCATGTTTGTGTGGAGGACTTGTGGCTGAATTCTCAAACAGCAAGTGCTTGCACAGCAATGCTGGCTGTCAGTTTACCGGGAGACCATATGGCAGAGTATTTCTAGGGCCCATCTGGACCCTCTGGAGCCCCTGGCACACCCTCTGCCTCAGACCAGCCACACCTAAGCTGCCGTTCAATCAAGAATCTGCCTGTAGCCCTAACCGGTTTGGCTCAGTGGATAGAGCGTCGGCCTGCGGACTCAAGGGTCCCAGGTTCGATTCTGGTCAAGGGCCTGTACCTTGGTTGCGGGCACATTCCCAGTGGGGAGTGTACAGGAAGCAGCTGATCGATGTTTCTCTCTCATTGATGTTTCTAACTCTCTCTCCCTCTCCCTTACTCTCTGTAAAAAATCAGTAAAATATATTAAAAAAAAAAAAAAAAGAATCTGCCCGAATAACCTTGTTTGGGCTCATCCTATTACCTCATTTCTTAGAACACAAATGAATGATTTATCAAAGGCACCTGCTGTGTGGCCCGCCCTGTAACCAGAGGAGAGCGGTGGGAGGTGCAGTGTCAATCCCGTCTGACTGAGCACCGAGCCTTGCTAGCTGAGCACCGAGCCTTGCTAGCTGAGCACTGAGCCTTGCTGAGCACTGAGCCTTGCTAGCTGAGCACCGAGCCTTGCTAGCTGAGCACCGAGCCTTGCTAGCTGAGCACTGAGCCTTGCTAGCTGAGCACCAAGCCTTGCTAGCTGAGCACTGAGCCTTGCTAGCTGAGCACCGAGCCTTGCTAGCTGAGCACTGAGCCTTGCTGAGCACCGAGCCTTGCTAGCTGAGCACCGAGCCTTGCTGAGCACCGAGCCTTGCTAGCTGAGCACCGAGCCTTGCTGAGCACCGAGCCTTGCTAGCTGAGCACTGAGCCTTGCTAGCTGAGCACCGAGCCTTGCTAGCTGAGCACTGAGCCTTGCTAGCTGAGCACCGAGCCTTGCTGAGCACCGAGCCTTGCTAGCTGAGCACCGAGCCTTGCTAGCTGAGCACCGAGCCTTGCTAGCTGAGCACCGAGCCTTGCTGAGCACCGAGCCTTGCTAGCTGAGCACCGAGCCTTGCTAGCTGAGCAGCTATTCTATGCTGGGAGGAGACAGTAAACGGGTCACTGATCCTGGCGCAGGACACGCCATTTTTCAGGCTGTAAAGCACGAAGCTGCATGCCATATTCAGACTGGCAGAAGCAATGGCACCAATGGGATTACTTGAAGCAGTTCTTTGCGGCAGCTTCCTCTGAGTCTGCTCCTCCTGAGCCTGAAAACCCCCAAACAAGGTGGGAAGTGAAGCTCTTACAAAAGTAAGCAGCCCATTTAATCTGCAAGAGCAGCTAATCAACCTCCGAAAGCCAGCAGCTTACGAAGTGTCATACGAGAGTTCACACAAGTGGGACCCAGGGGCCCGTCACATCCACAGGCACGACACACAGGACGGCATACCTAGCTGGGCAAGGTCCAGTCGGGTCCAGTGCAGGCCGGTGGGGCAGCTGGTGGACAGCGTCCTGATGAACACCTGGCCCAGGCTGTCCAGCGCCCACAGAGCGTCCTGGCAGGCGGCGTAGGCTCTCATCTCGGTGTCAGGAGGCAGTTGCACCGTGGACGGGCGGGACTGCGCGTGCTGGGCGCCCACGCTGCAGAGGTCCTTGCTGCCCTGGCATAGCCACAAGGAGCTGCCTGCAGAAGAGTTCAGGGGTGTCACTGACAAAAGCAGCCGCTGCCTCTGGACAGCTGACACCAACGGCTCCCTTGCTCCCTCGTCACCGTGACAGAAGCTCCATGTGCTTTAAGGTAGCGTTGGAGGGCACACCACGACTGAGCAAGAAACAAGCCCAGATATTTTAAAGAAGTGAGGGAAAGCAGGGCTTATGGGGTTTTAGGAAGGCTACGATGTTGGCCCAGTGGCTCTGACCCAGGACGTGCTATGATGAAACACTTGGTGTGTTCCCTCCGCGCACTGGAGGGCGTGGGGTCAGAGGGCCTCAGAAGCACAGAACCCAGGGGCTGGCCTGCTCTGCAGGGGCTGGGGCTGGGCCTGCAGAAGCTGGAAAGCCTTCCCTTCCTGTCCCTCCACGATGATCAGATCCTTAGGTGAAGAAGATTCAGCTTAAAATGCGAATAACCCCCAGGAAGTGAAAAGCGTGGGCACATGCATTATCTAAAACACGATCTAAAACCTGTGGCCAGGATGTTTTGGAATTCAAGATTCCTTTGGTTTGAAGACCTAGGGCAGTGATGGCGAACCTATGACACGCGTGTCAGAGGTGACATGTGAACTCCTTTTTTTGGTTGATTTTTCTTTGTTAAATGGCATTTAAATATATAAAATAAATATCAAAAATATAAGTCTTGGTTTTACTATGGTTGCAAACATCAAAAAATTTCTCTATGTGACACGGCACCAGAGTAAAGTTAGGGCTTTTCAAATGCCGACACGCCGATCTCAGAAGGTTCGCCGTCACTGGCCTAGGGCAGTACCTCGGCCTGTGTTAAGTCCAGGCCGGCAGCGCCCCGGTAGCAGTAACACCGCTGCAGCGCGTCAGTCAGCGAGCGCAGGCCCCTGGCTGCTGCGCCATGGCCCGCTGAGATGGCTGAAGTCACTGCTGCCAGCCCCGGCGGCTACTGCATGTTCCCCTCCTCAGGACGTGCTGTCACGACTCACTCAGCTCCACTGCCCTGGATCCTGCTCTCCTGGTCAAGTGGGCCCAGCCCAGGGGCCCTCGGCTCAGCCCACAAGGGCTACTGGCCTGTGACACAAGCCACCTTGTCTCTGTTCACTCAGCCACGCCCTCACCCCAGCAAGGCCACAGGCAGACTGTGGCTTTCACTACCACGGCCACGGCACTGCTCTCCACCAACCTTCCTTTGTGGGAGCAGGGGAGGCCAACACAAAGGCCCATTTGGTAGCAGAAGCTGTCCCGCGGGGAACAACGTTGTTCCAGTGAGTGCCTGGAAAGAAGAAACAGAAGCAGGTGTTAGAGAAAGAAGGAACTAACCACCCCCCAGAGCGTGGGTGCTAGACCACAGCAGGCCCTGCAGCTCACTGCTGGCTCCAGCCTGTCCTTACATGGAGGGCTGAGCCAGCACTCGAGAGCCGGCCCGGACCTCTGTGGACACCGGCAAGCAGAGCCAGACTTGCCCAGGGACGAGGAGCTGGTGAAAACCCACAAAGCAGGGGTGCGTTTACAGGAAGGACGGGTGCGTGCGGACAGCACCGCATTACCGATCTGGCTAGAGCCTGGCATTTTCAACAGCATGATAATGTTCCTCCAGGAAATGGACTATTCTCTCTTCTTAGGCTCTTCAGGTTTTGGGTGGTTTTTTCATTTAAATAAAAAATTATTAATGTAAAACTGAGCTCCATTTGCTTTCTATCATAATAGGTCCCCAGTGGAGACTGGTCGCACACCACCAGACCCTGGGATCCAAGCGGCAGCAACGACAGATGAAGGAGGGAAACGGACAGGCACCAAGAATGCCTCCGTCCCGATCACCCCACACTGGCCTGTCGCCTTCGCAGGCTGAGCGCCTGACGCTTTCCTTGACGCGCCGCCCCTTCCTGAGGGAAGCTGCCTCAGGCGGCGTGAAGTCTAAGCAGTGCACCCACCGATGAGACTCCCCTTGGCGACGTGGAGGTCATTCTTGCCCGAGGAGATCCAGACGCCGCTGCTGTTGACCCCCAGGAGGCTGGGCTGGCACTGAAGCTGCTGAGACCAGAACGCCGTGCGCAGCTTGTCGGCCACCTTTTCCACGGGCGCCTGGGCCGCCGTAGCCACCGAGTGTGTGGCGTGCAGGATGGTCTGGAACAGGCTGCACTGGTCGAACACCACGTAGTCTGTGATGCTCACCTGCGGGGACGGGCAGACACGGTCAGGGCCGCCCTCCCGCCGCGTGCACGTGTGTCAGTGAGGACGGAGACGGTCAGGCCGGACACCACCGAGCTGCTGTCGTGACCCCGGGGGTTGGAGTTAGAGGCGGAAAATGTCACCTTTCATACACTTCTATCACGTGGATCTGTTACAAGCCTGTGCCTGAACATCACGCCCTTACACCTCCACGTCTTTTGTTCCAGTTAGTGAGAGAGAACTGTTTTGTTTTTAAATCTAGGTATTTCTCATGGGCACTCATGTACAATACTTAGACTATACAATAATAAGACTTAAGAAGGTAATATACGTAATAATTTATTATCTAAACCAGGCCTGTTAGTCCTTATGCCAGGCCAACAGCCTAAAGCCCCCTCTTGGATTGAAGGCAGCACCTGGCTCAGATGCCAGGCCCTTGCTTCTCCCACGTGACCTGAAAGGTGCTTTTCCAGGCGCCTCCTGAGGAGACCCCTCCTGCTCTTTCTAAAAGGCTTTCACGCACGTATCTGCCCTGCTGGGCTTGACCACAGGGGACTCGCTGCCCTATTCCTAGGATGGTCTCGTGCAGGTGACGGGCCCAAGTCTCGCACAAGGAACTGTTGAGTGAAAGGGACCTCCATTTACAAACACAGGGACGAAAAGGAGATTCCTGTCAAAGTCAGTACTGGGTGCAAACACTGCCCTTGGTTGGTATGAGCTGCCGCCCTAACCGAAGCAGAAGCGGAGGCTTCACCGTCCGGCCCCCGAGGCCCCGTTCTCAGCCCGAGCCCTCAGAATGCTGGGCCCGCACACGCTGGCGCTGTGACCACTCGGGGAGCCCGCGCTTCCCGGTGTCTGCACCTCGCCAAGGCCACACCAGGTCTGGGACAGACGCAGTCCCAGCACCCAGGACCTGCGGATGAGCAGGATGCATATGTAAATAAAGTTGAGCAGCCAAACAGTGCTGCTCTCATGCTACAAGAGTCTTTAGTAATTACACTAACTGCTTTCAAATACCTCAAAGGTGATTCTGCCGATTAAATTTCTCTAAAGATAATGATCTGAACATTATGATAAAACGTACCTGCTTTCCTCTTGGCTACTTAAAAACAGAATTTAGTACGCACGTACAGGTGAGCGTGTGTGTGTGCATGTGCGTGTGCAACCATGTAACATGGTGACGAGTAGAGAGAAGGTATTTTAAGGCCCTCGTGTAACTCTTTGAGTGGCACCTGGCGTGTAGATTAGAGATGCCTGTACACATACGCACACTCATCAAAGAGCAAACACACCGACTTCCCTGCATTCACACCTCAGGGACCCAGAGCAACAAGGCAGGCCTGAGGCGACAGTGAGACCTGAGGCCGTGGACACCACGCTGAAGCGACGCTGCGTGCTCACAGCTGCAAGGGCAGCGCAGCCTCACCTGCCCCACAGGGGAGTAGACGCCCCTTTGAGAACATCCCAGCCACCTGGCTGGCACCAAGTCACGAAAGGGGGCTGATGACACCCTCCCTTTCGGGAGCCAGCGGAGGGTTCCCCTGTTGAAGTGCCTCCCACTCAGAGGACTTCCGAACAAGCAGAGAGAGAGGGACTGTAATTGTGGGTTGGGTTTCCCAACCCTATTGTCTAGTCTCTTTTCTTGGCCCGTCTGTCAGAATTAAATATCATTATTGCCCAGGTCTTCGAATGGACGCCAAGGGTTTATTTCATGTAAAGTAGATTTCTAACACCCACAGAACCAGCCTGCGCTCTGAGCAGAGCTCCGCAAGGCCCCTCCTCAGGTGGGAAGTCTAGGAGTCTCCAGTTGCTGGGACCCAGCAGTCTGACTCAGTAAACTGAGCACTGTTACTCACCGCCCCCCGCCCAATCTCTTTAGGGCAAAGGGAGGGGCTGCAAGGGGGCAGCAGCCCCACCCCAGGGAGACCCGGGCCGACCGGAACACCCACTTGCCACCAGTGGTCGTCCTCCCCTTGGGGCTTCTTGGGAACAATGCCGGTTCTGAACCACAGGGTTCCGTGGATGTCCAGCGCCCACAGGGTTTGCTGGTCCCCGAGCGCCACACAAACAGGTTCCAAGGCCTGCCTTTCGCTGAAATGGAGGAGGACATGGGAGTCAGCATCCAGGCGAAGCCCCAGAGGGTCTAGGACTGCCAGCAGAGGGCGCCCTGGGGGGTCGGCCTGGGAGAAGACACCCCACCCACAAGACCCCAGGAAGGAAGCCGCATTTTGAGTTAAGTTACTGTGCAACATCAATTGTTCAAACGCATCGTAGCTTCTGAAAGACATACACAGACCCAGAATGACAGGAAAGCTCTTGGAAGAAAACAGCCTAAGAAAAAAGTGGGCAGAGGCCCAGCAGGAATCCAGGCCCCCAGGCGCCTCCCGCTCCCTGTCCCCCCTTCGCTGTGCCAGGCTGTGCCGGGCAGCTGCAGCTGGGCAGACGCCGCTCTCTCTGGGCTTCTGGTGCCATCTCACCAGCCTCCAGGCTCTGCTGGGCTCCACTCTGCGCGATGCCCTCGGCCTCCGCAGGTGGAGCCGGGGCCCAGTGCTTGCTCCGCTCCCTGGTTCAGGAGCATCGGCACTAACGGAGGGGTCAGTTCACACTCCCACTGGGAGCTCTGTGAGGCAGGGCAGGCTCAATGGTCTCCGCACATGCAGTGCAGCAGCTCTGGCTTACAATGGGGACTTGCTCAACTTTCCTGGGTTGCTAAATGCAAACCAATATCCTAATCTAATTTTCTAAGGGCTATTAATAATTTCATATTAGCAAGATGATTGGATAGTAATTCTGTAATTAAAATTTTGCAAGGCATAATGTAACCAATAAATTACAGTTCAGAGGTCAATTTCAATTGACTAGGAGGATAATAAAGAAAAGTATTTGGCTCTACAGCATCCGAGATTCTAAAGAGAACCACCCCCCCCGGCCCCCGACACTGGGCAGTTCTGAACAGACAGTCCTGAGAAACGGGTGGCGTGTGCGGCTCGGGGTTGCACAGGAGGCAGCAGCATTGACAAAGCTGCGCTCTGAGCCAACATGCAGTGCGTCAGAGGTAGACAGAATGTGTCTCCAAGGTCAGGCTGCTCAAACCGGTTCCGACAACTGCAGAGAACACCATTACCATGGAAACCCCCAGGGAACCAGCTCTTCCCGGGAAGGCTCCCCTGGACGCCTGAGGGGCACCCTGCTGACAAGGACCAGAGGAGAGACACACAGGCCCGGTACCTGACGATGTCACACTTCCACTGCTCCCCTTCAGGACAGAGGCTGCTCACACCCTCCCGGTACAGGAGGGCTCTCTGCTCCGTCAGCGCCCACACCACGCTGTTCCGGGCTGTCACCTGGGACAGTGGGTACGGGCAGTCGACCTTTATGGCTCTGGCACAGGGGCGATCCACGCTGAGACCTGCCGGAGAGATGGATAGGAAGCCCCAAGCACACACAATTGGGCTGTCACACCTCACTGTCACGTTTACTTACTATTCTTTTTGGTATTTTGCTATATTCCTTTGTAATAAGTGCTTTTTAAAAGATCTAGTCAGCCCCCGGTTGGGTGGCTCAATTGGTTGGAGCATCATCCACACACAGAGAGGACGCAGGTTTAATCTCTGGTTGGGGGTATGTACGGGAGGCAACCGGTCGGTTTCTCTCTCACATTGAAGTCCCCCCCCCCCCCACTCTCCCTCTCTCTCAAATCAACAAAAACAATCTCAGGTGAGGATGAAAAAAAAATAATAAAATAAAAGGTCTAGTCAATTACCCAAGGGGAGGGAGGTGGGGGGAGGTAAAAGAGGGTTATTGGGGGATAAATGGTGATGGAAGGAGACTTGATTTTGGATGGTGAACACACAATATAATATACAGGTGATGTATTATAGAATAATACCCAAAACCTATATAATTTTATTAACCAATGTTACCCCAGTAAGATCAATAAAAAAGGGAAAACAGGTATTGTCAACACACACGGGGAAATGGTGCTGAAATGTAACATCAGGTGCAGCATTTCAGACGCCCTTGGGAAACCCAGGAGTAACAACCGAGTCTGGTACGTAAGGTGTCCTGAAAGATGCGGGAAGCCCGTGCCAGAGCGAGATGCTAGCCTCTGGCTCCATCTAGTCGCCTGCTTTGTTCCCACGGCCTCTAGGATAACAGCTTCTTGCACACAGATGTGCGAATTGTCAGAGGAATTCTCCTTACCAGAAAGCGCCTCTCCCGAGGAGGTAAGTGAAGCATGTACAGAATTAACGACTATCACAGATTTGCAGGAACCGCATGACCAGACTCACATCATTTGGCACAATCTTCCTTGGACCCTGCTGGTGCCCAGATGTCTTCAGTCACCCATCACCTCTTGCCCCTCCCACTCCCCCTTCCCCAGACATAAAAGAAGCCTGAGCCTCCCATCTTCTAGGCTGGGGACTTCTCCGTAAATAAACCTTTCCTCACCCCAAATTCTGACATTGTGAGTTTGGCCTTTCGAAGCATCAGGCACATGGCCTTTGGACGGGTAACACCCAGAGCAAGAGAGCAGCCAGACCCCAAAGAACGGAGCCCAGGCCGAGAGCAGCCAGCTCTCAGAGATGCCCTTCCCTGTGGGCATTGTGCCCCTTGAGCCGCAGGGTGAGCAGAGGGGTCAGCAGCATCTGAGGCCTCCAGCCACCCTCTCAGAGCAGCTCCAACGAAGGGCCCCTCGCCCTGCTTTTACCTGGTGTGTGTGTGTGGAAGGGGCGCCCGTGTTAACATGAAGACCCCGTGTTTCCTAGGTGAACAGCATGGCCCATTGCTGGGGCAGTACCTGACTCCCCACGGGGCTCTCACCCTGCCTCCTGGCACCTCTGCCCAGCGAGCAGCAGGCCCTCCAGGAGAGCGGGCAGGACCTGCATCCCATATTGCGTGGTCTTCAATGTGCTCCCACTGGTCACACACACATCTTGCTCAATCGCAGGCCTTGGGGTGTACCTCCTCCCACACACTAGGTGTGACTCACCTGCAGGACTTCCTCCCTGAGACTGTAACCCAGTAGGGCTAGGGCAGTGATCGGCAAACTGCTGCTCACAAGCCACATGCGACTCTTTGGCCCCTTGAATGCGGCTCTTCCACAAAATGCCACGTGCGGGCCCTGACCGGTTTGGCTCAGTGGATAGAGCATCGGACTGCGGACTGAAGGGTCCCAGGTTCGATTCCGGTCAAGGGCATGTACCTTGGTTGCGGGCACATCCCCAGTGAGGGGTGTGCAGGAAGCAGCTGATCGATGTTTCTAACTCTCTATCCCTCTCCCTTCCTCTCTGTAAAAAATCAATAAAATATATTTTAAAAAAATACCACGTGTGGGCACACATGTACAGTGTGATTGAAACTTCGTGGCCCATGCGCAGAAATCGGTATTTTGTGGAAGAGCCACACTCAAGGGGCCAAAGAGCCGCATGTGGCTCGCGAACCGCAGTTTGCTGACCACTGGTCTAGGGGGTACAGAGCTCGTCTGAAACCACTGCCCTGGAGACTGCTGGTTATGAGGCCACCCACTCCTCACCCCCAGGCAGGAGCACCAGTTTCCCCACCAAGAACAAAACTCAAATCCCCAGAGCTCCTTCCACTGGAAGGAAGACACAGAAGTAGGCCAGGGGCCAGGGCTGGCCCATGACCCAGGAGCTGCCCCCAGGGCTCCAGCAGGCTTCTGGGATGCGCTGGCCCTCCCACAGGTGGGCTCTGAATCTCCAGGAATCAGCCCTGATAGTTCGTAAGACTGATCACAACATTTGGCGCCAGCAATACTGCTGGTTAGAAGACTGATCTTTATGGAAATCCAATATGGTCTCTTGACAACCAGAAAAGAGCTCCTGGCTCTGGCCGGTTGCTCAGTGGTTAGAGCACCAGCCTGCAGACTGAAGGGTCCCGGGTTCAATTTCCAGTCAAGGGCACATACCTGGGTTGCAGATACCTGGGCGCAAGGTCGGGGCCCATGCAGGAAGCAACCAATCGACGTGTCTCTCTCACATCGATGTTTCTCTCTCTTTTTCTCTCTACCACTCTCTAAAAATCAATGGAAAAATATCCTTGGGTGAGGATGAACAACAGTAAAGAGAATTCCAGCCCCCATCCTCCCCAGTCCCGTGAATCACTCTCTGGGACCCACATGGACACGGACTCTCATTAGACCCCTTTTAATAAACAAGTCCCCCTGCGTCTCCTCCAGCAGCGAAGGTTCCCTCTGGGCAGTTTCCGTGAACTGCCATTTGGAGCAGACGACTCCTCTTTTTTCCTGACCTACATGTGAGTGCGTGCAGGGAAGCGGGCTGCGGCCTGAGAAGCCCAGGCCCTTCTCTCAGACCCCACCCTGTGGGTAAGTGACACGCAGTGGCACGAGGAAGGAGAACAAGGTTCTGTTTCTGCTCCTCACTAAGTAATCCCGTTCGTTCTTGCCCTACATTTGTCCTGGTTGAATGAATCAGTAGCAGGAAATAGCGAGTATATCTGTTGGCAAGCACTCTCTTTTTAGAAGGTGTTAATTTAAATGGCTTTTCAGCCTCTCAGTCATCTGATCGTTCCCACAAAGCAGGGCGCAGACAGCAGCCATCCCACCGGGCGCGCCGTTACCTGTCTGCAGGTACAGGTCTCCGTTGGTCCTGATGACCCAGGCAGCGTCCTCACTCAGTGCCACAAACACGGCCTGGGGCAGCGCCTCGTACCAGTGCCGTTTGCCCTTGATGGTCACTTTGCCACAAGCAAAAGCCCGGTTAGACTTCTGCTCAATCTTCCAGAGGAGGGCTCCTGTGCAGATAAAGCGCCCGTCAGATCATGTGGGAGCCTTCCCCTGGGCGCTGGGGAGAGGGTTCTCAACGCCGCCCTGGCTGCAGCCTCACTGGGAAGAGCCCTCAGTGCCAGGTTGATCTGGGGCCTCCACCTGCCAGTGTGGCTCTGGGTGTCCTGTTATGTAGTGTCGCCCATCTGGTCTCATCTGTGATATGGCAAGACCACATCACCAACACAGCATGGGGCTGGCACCTCACGGCACTCATCACACTGAACAGGGGCGGGGCCTTCATCCCCAGGTGGCCGCGGTGAGCCCCCGTGAACACGGGAGTCGCAGTGGTGCCCTGCCACGGGCGGGAGTCCTGCAGGTGTCAGAGGGGAGTTGCTTCCAGACCAGCTCCATGGACGAGATGCAGAGAAGGAGGCATCTGACCAGGGCTGTGCTTTCTTCACTCAAGGGGTTCTGATGGACATGAAGAAGGGGAGGGACGGCAAAAGGGAAGATGGGGGACCTCGTAGACAGGGGTTGTGGCACAGGCTGGGCACCCAAGTGTGAGAAACCACTGCCCAGGAATGACGGAAAGCACAGCAGCTGGACTAGAGGGTGCGCCTGAGGAGAGGAAGCAGGACAGGCCCCAGCAAAGCTCCCCCTAAGTGCCATGGCTCAGGGCTCAGGTGCTGACACAGAACACCCACCTTCTGGAGGCAGAGCTCTCACTGGAGAACGAGGGACAGGAGGGTTGGAAACATAAGGCAATGAACAGGGTCAGGGAAGAACCGAAGTGTCTAAATGGCTGAGGAGATGAGCCCAAAGGGGAATGACAGAAAGAACTGACACACAATTGTAATGCCCACTGGTGGAGGAGGGGGTCTCAGTCAGCCTCTAAGGAAAAACACTTTTCAAACAAGCAAACCCGACAAGCTAGTATTTTAAACAGTGACAAAGCCCAGGGGGAGCTAAGGGAATCCACTGCGAAGGCACAGAGGACAGTCCAAGGTCAGACGCACTCTAGTAGGACTTCCTACCAGCACCCTAGCAACAAACCAGGTACTGCCGGCAGACACACAGAAACACCTCTGTTCTGCCTGCCCGCCCCCCAACAGGCGAGGTGGGAAACACCACGACTGAACAGCGAGCAGGCACTGCAGCCCAGCGGCTCCTCATTCAGGGATGCCGGCACCCGTTAGGTCAAAGTGGACGATCGTGGCAGCACACAATGGGTGCTTTTTCTTTCTACAGTCAGGGAGCACATCAGTCACCCAGAGAAAATATATACATAGCTCATTTAAAAATGATTTCTAAAAAGGAAACCAAATAGCCTGTACATATCCAACATATGCATCGGTCCATCTCCCTTAGTTCAGCTGCGTTAAAGCAACGCTGAGAAACAGAAATGCACTTTATTTTTATAAGGAGCATGTTAACATCTCCCTCCATATCCTCAAAATTCAAGTTATTCGTCTAGCCTACGAAAATGTTCACATGTTACCGCTGCCATGAATAAAAAACAAAAACTCAGGCCGAACATCCCTTCACGCTATTTAACTGACAGCAAACGAAGCATCTGTCTGGAGAAAGCCCTCCTCCTGGGGGAGGAGTGGGGGGGGGGAGGCCGAGAGAAGCTGGCTGTGGAATGGGCTGCAGGGACCCCCAGTGAGGGTGGTGACCCTGGGGCGGGAAGCAGAGCAAGCGAACCTGAGGGCGAGACTGCCACCTGCTGGACGGCATCTTCAAACTTCTGCCAGCGCAGCCCAGCGCCCCGCAAGGCACTGCAGAACAGGCCGCCTCTGTAGTCCAGGCACCAGACGTGCTTCTCGGAGACCCCCAGGCTGAGTATGCCGTGGCCGGGGCCAGAGTAGCCCATCCAGCTTTCTGCAAACTAAGGAGAGCGGTGAGTTCTGTGCAGAGCACGCGGCTGCGTTGCTGCAGTCACCCCGGGTGGCCCCGTGCTATGCCGTCCTTCCTGACATCATGCTTCCAGGGCAGACCTGGCCCTGCCCCACAGGAACAGCCCACCAACAGACGTGTCTGTGCAGCACCTCACCACCAGCATTAGCAGGAGCAGCTCCGCCACCATGTTGGTTGTGTGTGTTTTCATCAATTTTAAAGGTATTTATTGTTGGAAATATGACAGATATCCATTTCCCCCCACTGACCCCTTCCAGCCCACACTTTTAGTCACTGTCCCAATCCTCGCGCACAAGGCACGGGGTGTGGCTCGTAGCAATCTGGCCAGGATGCTCAGGGGCATGAAGGCAGGAGAAAGGTCCTCAAAGTGCCAGGCGCCCTCTCCTCTGGGGAAGGACTTTTCTAAGCTCTGGCCCGAATCCCCAGAGCCTGCCCCACACCGCGTCCGCCCGGCGATGCCGTTTGCTGTCACGTGCACTGTGGCATCCCCGGCTCCAAATAGCCGGCAGCCGAGGCACTAGAACAGACAGACACGCCAGAGACTGACGGAGGCCAGGCCCTTGGCATTTCGTCCCAGAACCAGGGAGCTGTGCGTCCCACTTTCGGGACAGCAGGTCGAGAGGGGTCTGGGACCAGCCTGGCCCTTCACTGGCTACGCGGAAGCCACTCAGCTGTCCCAAGGCTCAGTATCTCTCTCTGTGGAGTGGGACAACAGTGCCTACCTCCTGGCTTGTTCTGTTTTTAGAGAAGTAACAGGTTAACCTGTGATGCCTGGCATGGTGCCTGCCCAACGGCACCGTTACCAGCGCCGAGAACCAGGCGGGACGCGCAGGAAGCACAGGTGGCTGCCGCTCACACTCACAACCGCACTCACCCCCCTCGGTAGGAAAAGTCACCACACAGGGAGCATTCTGAAACCAAATACCTCTAACAGTAATTACCTGCTCAGGGAAGTGAACGCTAATTAAAAAGCACTTTTTAAATAAATGACCAAGGACGGTTCATAATCGTCTCCTGCTGCGTGGGCTCGGAGGCCCGAGGCACTGGACCCAGCCTGCGGGAGCCGTGGCGCCAGTGCTGCAGGCCGGGCCAGGGCCGGGCTCCTGCAGCCGGTGCCGTGGGCAGCCTGAGGCGGCGGCGAGGACAGTCCCTGCCTCCCCCTGCTCAGAGCCCTCTCCACCGCCAGTGCTGGTCCTCTGCCCACCGGTGTCTGGAATGGCTCGGCCGCGTCAGGCCTCCCCGAGGCGACCAAAACTAGTGCCTGTGCTGGCAGGACGCTGCTTCTGCGGAGACGCGGGTTATGGAGCAGGGACACAGGTCAGCACGAATCCAGGCCATCCGCAGGCCCTGCACCGGAAATGCCCCCACCCAGACTTCAAACACTTGCCCCGCAGGTTTTGCAGTAGAAATAGAACCTCTTTCCATAAAAAGGAACCCAGGTCGCCGATGACGTCCCTGAAGCTGAAGCCCACATACCTGATCGGACTTCAGCAGCCCAGCGTCGTCGTCGGCCGGCTGGCTCAGGTCCTGCAGGGAGCGGCTGCCTCCGAGCTCCGGCACACTCGTCTCCGAGGATGAAGAGGGCAGCCCTTGGGCATAGATGTCCTCCTCGTCGCTGGATGTCTGCACCTGATCCCGTGAGGAATGCTCGGGGCGAGGGTCCTGGGCGCTGGCCGCCAAGGCACAAACGGGAGGAGTCAGCCATCCGCCCACACTCCCCAGGTCACATTCGGAAGCAACCACTGCTCTCTGGCCCGTGCCATCATCAGTGACGGCATGCCAGGGGTCGGAACCGAGGTGGCCAGGAGCCGCCACGTGCATCAGCAGGCCCTGCTCTCCGCCGGTCCCCTTGGCGCTGCCTTTGTTCACTCTGGTCTCCAGCAGCCTGTCCCCAGCACTGGGGGCCCAGCTAGGGCTGGACGGCACGGGGGGCAAGTCCAGGAGAGAGGCTTCAGACACCGTGCACTGGGGATCCTCAGGCTCGCAGCCCCCCTCCTCCTGGGCCTCAGCAGGGCTGTCCTGGTCTTGGCAAGGTGACTGTCTGCTACTGGGTCCACTGTCCGCAGGATGAGGCTCCCCCTCGAGCTCTGTGACCTCGCCACCTTCCACGTCTCCCCTCGGGTGCAGGGGTAGGCGCAACCCGCAACCATGCAGCTCCATCTCGCCTGCCGAGCTCCATCGCGGTATCTCCAATCTGTCATCTTCGCTGAGTAAGTCAGGGGCAGGCTCAGGCGCCTCCAGGACACTGAATGCTTCCGGGTCATCGTTCTCCTGCAGGACACCATTCACCTCGCCACTGAGGCTGCTCTCCCAGTCGGGAGACTCTGTGCTCACCCGATCCACGATGCTGCCCAAACTTGAGGTCGTGGACAGCAGGTCTGTGTTCAGGGACTGGGGACTGTCATCAGGAAACTCACAGCAGGGAGTCGATTCAAGGGAACTGTGCCAGGTGCTCCTGCCTCCGCCTTCTAATTTAAAATAAGAATGTTTAAAATGAGGTATGGTCCTCCATAAAGACACGAATCAAAAACCACAATTTTAAGACCCTGGCCAGGTCACTCTGTTGGTTAGAGCATCATCCCCAATATGCCAAGGCTGTGGGTTTGACCCCGGTCAGGGCCCATAGAAGAAGTGATCCATGAATGCAGATGGAAGTGGGACAATACTTCTCTCTCTTCCCCTTTCTCTCTAAAAGAGTTCTGGCTCGCCCTGACCGGTTTGGCTCAGTGGATAGAGTGTCGGCCTGCGGACTCAAGGGTTCCAGGTTCGATTCCGGTCAAGGGCATGTACCTTGGTTGCGGGCACATCCCAGTGGGGGGTGTGGAGGAGGCAGCTGGTCGATGTTTCTCTCTCATCGATGTTTCTAACTCTCTTTCCCTCTCCCTTCCTCTCTCTAAAAAATCAATAAAATATATATTTTTTTAAAAAGGAGTTCTGGCTCAAGAAAAATATATTTTAAGAAAAAAATGTTTTAAACAAATGAAAAAATACTTTTTAAACTGGCAAAGAACAAACCTCTTTTTTTTTTTTAAAATATATTTTATTGATTTTTTACAGAGAGGAAGGGAGAGAGAGAGTTAGAAATATCGATGAGCGAGAAACATCGATCAGCTGCCTCCTGCACATCTCCCACTGGGGATGTGCCCGCAACCCAGGTACATGCCCTTGACCGGAATCGAACCTGGGACCTTTCAGTCCGCAGGCTGACGCTCTATCCACTGAGCCAAACCGGTTTCGGCAAGAACAAACCTCTTAAGTACAAGTGACACCAACGCAGGGATATTTAAATGGATGCAAACATCCCACATGCCATGGGCTCTGAGGCTTCCCTCAAGACATGTCACTCAGAAAAATAAAAGAACAAATGAACCACAGACCAACTTTTAGAAGTTATGAAAGTGCTGAGGAATCTGGTAAAATTCCCTTCAATACTGCAATGTCTTTAGCTAAGGGGAGTCTGAAGTTGAAGATATTCCATGTAAACCCCGTGTCTGGTAGCAAACACACCCGGCCCGGCGGTCAACATGAATGATCCACCTGGACACGGGGTCACTCTTGTCTCATGCCCTCCAGTGAGGTTCCCAATGTCTCTGTCTAGTAAGTGGTAGACACGAGTAAGCCAGACTTTTATTTAAAGACCAAAGAGCACAGAACCCGGCCGGGAGGCAGGGCGCCCCACGCACAGGTGGGCGCTACTATTTACCCTCACGGCGACGCTTCCCGCGTCAAGGGCAGAACTTGGCAGCGCGCCTCCTCTGGGGGAGGAACACTGTTTTGAGGACCCTCTCTGCTGACCTGTTCTGTGAAGGGCGAGTGCCCACTCAGCACCAGCACTCCCAAGGCCCCCGGGAGCGGAGGCACCAGCGTGTGCCCCACACAGACGTACCTGCCTTCTTCTTCCTCCTCTTCTTCTTCACTTTGAGAGGCTTCACAACGAGCTCCTGGTCGAAGTCTTCCGAGCTAATGACACTGAACCTCTGCGGGGCGGGCTGGCTGCCCCTGCCCAGCTCCAGGGCTGCCTGGGGCCCGGAGCCGCTGTCGGTGGAGTTGAGAGAGCTGCTCCTGCTCCTCGGCTCGCTGGCCACGGAGCTGGCCACGGAAGCGCCTCTGAGCCTCGGCTCCGAGACTGTGGCCCCTGGCGGCCTCTCTGTGTGCTGCGCGGGGACTTGCTCTGTGCATCCTGGCGTCTCCAGACTGTCTCGTACTGAGAAAGAAGAGTTCCGTTTTACCACCATGTATCCAGGAGTCGACGTGCTCTTATGTTAATTTATCCCACACACCAGCCTCTGAATGCAGAGAACTCACAAAACGCAAAGAATTGCACGAATTATTCCAATCAACGGTTCTTGTTCTCCAGGCAGCTCATCTATCAAAGTCTCCACCCCTGTCTCGTCAGTAACTGCACAGGAAGGGACCACCGAGGACAGAGCACCTCTCACTGACACACGAATAACGGACAGAGGAGGCCTGTCTGCAAAGGGCCTGTGCTGCCTGTGCTCACCCCGGGCCCTGGATATCCGTTCATGTGTCCAGGGGCTTTGAAAACATCTGCATGCCTGTCGTGACACTTCTCCACATCAGGGAGGAAAGGCAGGTGTCCACCAGAGCGAATTCAAGACCATGTTCATTAGCCCAGGCAGCGCCCGCTCCAGGCAGAGGCAGGGAGAGGAGCGGCCGGGAAAGCGCCCGGGCTCTGGCCCAGCACAGAGAACAGGCAAGTGTCCCCCTCCACGGCCTGCCCTTCTCTCACTCGACACCAGCAGGTCCCCACGGCCCGAGCGGCTCCAGTCACTCCTCAGCACAGGACCGGGGGCCACTTGGATCTACTGCGTGCCAGACACCGTTCCAAGTGCTGAGACGCGGCCGTCACCGGCAGCCGGCCCTCCTTTCCCGGGGTTGTCCGGCAGAGAGCGGCTCCTGGGGCTCACGGGACCGCAGAGCAGGCCCTGCTGCGTGAAGCCCAGGGCAGGGCGGTGCCTGTGCCAGGTCACACAGCGAATGGACGGCAGCGCTCGGTCTGGTGCTGCGCTGTCCGGCACAGAAGCCACCACCCATGGAGCTGTTTACATTCAGACGAATTAAAATGAAACATTGAAAGGCAGCTCCTCAGATGCACTTGCCACTCAGTCCTCAGCAGCCAGGTGTGGACAGGGCCACCTGCCGGAGAGTGCGGATACAGAGCAAGGGAGGGACAGAGTCACTCCAACCCCTGGGGTGGGGGGGAGGATGAGGAAGGCGGTGGGTGGAGGGGCAGGGGTCCTGCACTTCCTACAGGCTTGTTGTAAAAGACAACAGAACCCCGTGACACTGCTCTGTGACCTCAGAGGCCCCACAAATGCAGGGGCTCTGGGACCGGATGCCCCGTGTTTGGCTCATGCAGAGCAGAGGTGGTGTCTTTGGGCCCCTCGGGCACCTTGTTGAGACTCGGCACCTCCCATGCGGCTGTTCTGAGGGTCTGTAAGATCGGGAATGTTGAGCACTTAGCCGTTCTGGTTCCCACCAGGACCAGTTCCCTAAGCACCCGAGCATTAGTGCTGTGCCGTGTGCCCGAGAAGCCACAGTAAGGTCCTTTGCTTGTGAGAATCTGGGCTCGTGTGAATTACCAAACAAAAGTCAAAGGCACAGAGGATAACAGTTCTACAGGACGAGCTGTGGTAGGTGCATTATGTCCCAGACGACGGGTTAAATGTTGTAAAATCTTATGCAAATCTAGGTCTTTTGCAGCATTAGTCCCACATGCTACCTAGAGTATCAGCGGTCGGTCGAGTGGGCACTGAGTTCTCGCTCCCCCTCACCTGACCTCCCACCTTCCAGACCCATGGGAGCAACTCTCCCAAGGGGAGACCTGCCTGATGCAGGCCGCAAAGTAGGTAGCCTTCAAGGACAGCGGCATACAGAGTATTTTAAGAATCATAAGAAGCCTGCTAGATGCCTTCGTTGTTCAGATAAAGCCACAATCATTTAGCAAAATGGTCAGTGTCATAAATAAAAACTGCCACTGCACACACAGTACCTGCATTTCCAATACAAACCTACGGACGCTAGTCCCTCTGGCCTGCTCGAAATCCTTATGATGTTCCTATCTCCTTTTAGGAGAAATATTTCATTTTCTGTGCAGGAAACAGACACGATATCACCCGATCCTTCCAAACCAGCAATCGTGGCCTGTCCAGAAACAAAAACAAAATCACAACACCAGGCAAGACTGCTCTACTAGACCCGAGCACACCAGCAGCGTAGGGACCCAAGTACGTCCCCTGTGTTTTGTTATGAAACTACATGGAAGTTGGTAGGTGGTCCAACCCACAGTCAGGTGACACTGAGCGGGGTCTGACTTGGAGTCTACTCCTCACCAGTAAATTCACGTGCGTGAGGAGCAGTCTCCCACCTTCTGGCCGCTCTCTGGACCTTGTCTTCACCTGCTCCCCACTCCCTATGACACGGAGCTCCTCCTCCCTGCAGGACCTGCCTGGCGACCTCACACAGCTCTGCTCGTAAGATGAGAAACTGAAACTTTAAGTTTCTATATCCGACTCTAATAGTAATAATCTATTATCGCCATGATTTTTAAACAGAAATGGTAAAATGATGTGTCTCCATTTGGGCAGAGGGACCAAGGGTACGAGAACAGGGTGGAAAGGAAGCTGGAGAGAGCCCCATCGGCTCAGGCCGCCCTGGGGTGGCCGCGGGAGTCACTCTCTGCTACTGTTCCTGCCAAGCTGGCCTTCATTCACACACTCAGCCACTGGCAGTCAGGAGAAACATGACCCAAATAGACTACAAAGAACAAGTTTAATTTTGTGCTTAAGTGCAAAAAACCCCCACCATTTCCTGGCCGGGGGCAGGACTATGAATAGCAAACCAAGTATTTTTTCAAATCTACACAAATAATCAAACCTTCACCTGATTTCCTTGACTGGCCCAGAGGGACATGTAAAGCATGAGAACCTATTCCGCTCCCTCCAGCACCTGAGCGGCAGCCCCAGATAAGCCTCGAGACACCAGGATGGGGTGCAGCCGTGCCACCTACCTGGTTGACAGTGTCTAGAAGGTAAACACTATATTCGTTCCAACTCAGCACCCAGCCTTCCCGGAAGAAGCAGGAAACCAGCCCCAGGTGCCTCTCGGGTACGCTGCCACTTTCCGGGTCGAAGGAGTCCAGGCGCGGGTACAGCTCGAAGGGCTTGACTCCTCCAGCAAAGGCATCTTTTAAGATAAACGTGGCTTGCACAGTCCCCTGGACGTCAGCCCTCCACAGCCGGAGCCCTGGCCGGGATGCGTACAAGGTCAGATCGCTTTGCTTACAAAGTCCTGGTATAAAACAAGCACCAAATTTCCCGGTGCTGGAATTAAAGAAAGAAAGAAACAAGACACGGCTGATTGAAAGCGACCGCTGCTGCTCACTCCAACAGGCATGTTTCTAAGCCTAACAAACAAGACAGATTCCTGAGGACCCTTTCCCGTTTCTCTTGCTAACGGAACCAGCCAGCCCTGCACCCAGCCGACAGGTCTCTCCTCACATTCCTCACGACACCCAGGAGGGTGCACCCATGAGCGCACCTCCTGGTTCCCAGGCCACCGCGTCCTGGGTTCCCTGTGGCGCTGCACCCACTGCTTTAGCTGCACGCTCTTGTGTAATCCCCACGACCCTGCGAGGCAAATATTACGACTCCTGTTCGAGAGAGAACTGAAGCAGGAACTGGCAACTCCGGTCTGCCCGCCGCCCCGGCTGAGACCGCTCCGCCTGCTCACCGCCTCACGCCCACTCCCCACGAACAAGCTTCACGTCTGGAGTCCAGGCCGTCCTTCGGGAGTTTTTCTAATCTGTCAGAGGGACCAAATCTCCCTTCTGAAACCATGAACTATCGAACGCTAACAAAAGAACATGTGTCACACATGTGGCATATTGTTTATGACGCATATACCCAGGAGCCCTCCCTCATGCTCCCGGGCCCCACGAAGTCCCTGCTGCTCCACCCCCAGGGGTGACCGCTAGGCTAGTGCTCCCCGGGCCCTTCCTTTCACTGATGGGTGAGCCACAGCCCATGTTTCCTGAATGAGCACTGTGGCTGCTCTCTGCACACTTCTGACACTTGCTTTTAACATGACACAGGGGCATTTCTCAGATCCGTCCTTCCCGGTAAGGCTGTGGCTCATTCACCGCCACCGCCACACAGTACCCCACGCTGGCTCACATACTCCCATGTGGATGCGATTTGAATGATTTCCCCGTTTCCGTTCTGCACAGCGGCGCGAGGCATTTTTGCACGTGACCTCCAGTACACAGGTGCCAGTTTGGGGAGATCGCGGAAGCGGGACTGTGGGTTGCTGAGTGAGAGAAACTGAAGTCTGGAGACTTCAAACTTTCCCAGCGACCCTCCCGACGACACTCCCACCAGCAGTCTCTGCGTCCTCACTGTTCCACGTTGGCAAACCTCGGCCTTCACCAGCTCATGTGCTAAGAGGTTCAAATCAACCCTAAGTCCTGCTGATTCTCCTTCCAAAATATTCCTCTGGTTTTGAACAGTAGAAAGAGGACTGGCTTGCCCAGCGGCCGCTCAGTGGTTGAGTGTTGGCCCAGACACCAAGAAGTCACTGGCTCAATTCCCACTCACGGCCCATGCCTGGGTTGCAGGCTCGATTCCCAGCTGGGGTGTGCAGGGGGCAGCCTATCAATGTTTCTCTCTCTCTACCTTCTCCCTCTCCCTTCTTCTCTCTCTGAAAATCACTAAAAACTAATTAAAAAAGAGCACTGGCTTCACAGCGACACCTCCTAGCTGTGTGGTGTGCGGCCCTTTGAGACCTCGGTTTCCTGGTCTGTAAAAAGGGAGAGTAACTCCCATCTCCAAGGCTGAGGTGAGGACTGAGTCCCCACAGTCGCTCACCTGCATGCACGCAGCTGCAGGCGCTCACAGCTGGGAGCTGCCCCTTACTCTACCCACGCGCCCAGAGAGTGTCGGTCCTGTGTGCTGTGTCTCCCCACCGCACAGCACCGCAGCACACCCATCCCCGGAGGGGGCCCCAGGGGTCACAGATAAAGTATGTGGGTGCTTCTCTGCCCTTTGTGTCTCGCTAGGTCCCCACGGCACCTCAGTAACGACAACCCTCTGGACAGGGTCCAAGGAGGATACCATGGGTCAAATTCACTTTCAAACGAAGACTATTACCAACTGAGGGTGTCCACAGACACCTCTCTAACCAGCAACGCGTCTCATCACGGCCCTGAGACGCAAAGGAGTTCCAGCAGGGCGGCCACCCCTCCCCTGCCTTTTCTGTCAAATCAATTCTGCTTGGTGATCCCATGGGGCAATCTGCCTTTTCCAGGGCTGGCAGGAGGTCACTGCTATGAACAGACCAAGCTGCTGATGGAAGGGCTGCTCAGCAGGGGAGCGGGGGGGAAGAGGGGGGGGCTGCCCGAAGAACAGAGAATAAGCTCCCCCTGTGTGTGGGGCACAGAGATCAATGCTGGCTGCACCCGCTGACCTCAGCCGCCCTCCCCCGATGGCACCGGCACTACCAGCCTCCCCGGCCCTCACCAGCGCGTCGGTTCCACCACACTTCCAAGCCAGCCCGCTGCCCACTCACCACCCCCCACCCTCTCCTCCTTCCCAGCCCGGGCATCCTCTCCTGGGTACTCGTCCAGCTCCCGCCCACCCTCTCCCACTGTCCCTCCCTCCACCCCTCCTCAGTCCCCCCACCCCCACCCTGCACAGAGTCCTACCAGGGGCCTGGTCACCCACAGGCTGCTGCTGCCTTTTCCCACGGCAGGCAGGCAGGTGGACTTGGCCTAATCCTTCTTGTCACTTTTTCTTTCTGGCATCAGGTCAAAGGAGGGACAATCCCAGCCTAGAATCCTTCACCTCTTCCCCGTCTCCTCCCTCCCTCGCTGCCCCCCCAGACCCTGGCACCCCTGGCAGAGTGGCTGAGGGACAAGCTTCCTCAGAGGCCGGACAGAGGTGTCCAGGGCAGGCTGGGGGCCCTCCGGAACCCCAGGCTTAGAGCCGTGTGGGCTTGCACGTGGCACACCGGAACCCTGGGAAAATGTCAGCCCGTGACCAGCAGGCCGCACTCCGGGAAACTCACCTCTTCCTCGGCTGGGACCCGACCTGGCGGACAGACTGCTCCTCGGTGTGGAAGAGCAGGCTTCGCTGCAAGGTGGACACGAGCAGCACCTTCTGGCTGTAGTCCAGCTGCACGATGGAGGACGGCTCCTCCAGCACCAGGTGGGACTTGCAGACACCCTGGCAGAGGCAGGCCGGTTACCCCATGCAGGGCCCAGCCCCCCACCTCCCCCGACACTAGCAGGCCGGTTACCCCACACAGGGGCCCAGCACTCCACCTCCTCCATGACTAGGAAAGCACCCGCTCTGTTACTTTTATTTAGGCCAAGTTCCTCTTAAAATGCACACTTTAACTCGCATCACATGTGGTGTCAACCCATCTCCCTGAAATTATCTGGAAAAGTTCTTACTAAAGAGAAAACAGTCAATGTTAACATCTATCTCAGACTACCTCAAGCTTGACAGGAAACATTAAAAATTCTGTATATTTTAAAATGTCTCAGTAGATCATTCAAAGAAAAATTCATAAACACCTAAGCAGAAACATGTTGTACCACGAGTATTACTTATCCTACTAGAGGCCCGGTGCACAAAAATTTGTGCACTCGGGGAGAAGGGGGGGAGGGCCCTCAGTCCGGCCTGTGCCCTCTCGCAGTCTGGGACCCCTCTGGGACGACCTGCTGGCTTAGGCCTGCTCCCGGGTGGCAGAGGGCAGGCCTAATCCCTAGGTGCAGCCCCTGGTCGGGCTCAGAGCAGGGCCGATTGGGGAGTTGGGGCGCCGCCCCCTGTCATGCACAGAGCAGGGCGGATCGGGAGGTTGCGATGCCACCCTCAGTCACGCTCAGGGTAGGGCCGATTGGGGGGTTGGGGCACTGCCCCGTCACACTCAAGGCAGGGTCGATGGGGAGGTTGCAGCGTCACCCCCTGTCACGCACAGAGCAGGGTCGATCAGGGGGTTGGGGAGCTCCCCCCTGTCACGCACAGAGCAGGGCCCATCAGGGGGTTGAGGAGCTCCCCCCTGTCACTCACAGAGCAGGGCCCATCAGGGGGTTGGGGAGCTCCCCCCCTGTCACTCACAGAGTAGGGCCATTGGGGAGTTGGGGCACCGCCCCCTGTCACACACAGAGCAGGGCCCATCAGGGGGTTGGGGCGCCGCCACTGTCACACTCAGGGCAGGGCCGATGGGGAAGTTATGGCTCTACCCCATCACACACAGAGCAGGGCCCGTGGGGGGGGGGGTTGGGGCGCCTCCCTCTATCAGCCACAGAGCAGAGCTAATCAGGGGGTTGGGGTGCCGCCACTCTCACACTCAGGGCAGGGCCAATGGGGAGGTTATGGCTCTACCCCGTCACACACAGAGCAGGGTAGGGGGAGGTTGGGGCGCCGCACCCTGTCACACACAGAGCCGCAGGGCGATCAGGGGGTTTGGGCGCTGCCCCATCACGCTGATCCCGGTGCCGGGAGGCCTTGCGGCTCCACTGATCCTGGTGCTGGGAGGCATATTACCCTTTTACTATATAGAATAGAGGCCTGGTGCATGGGTGGGGGCTGGCTGGTTTGCCCTGAAGGGTGTCCTGGATCAGGGTGGCGGTCCCCACTGGGGTGCCTGGCCAGCCTGGATGAGTGGATGATGGCTGTTTGCAGCTGGTCACACACCCTTCTGGGTGGGGGTCCCCACTGGGGTGCCTGGCCAGCCTCGATGAGGGGATGATGGCTGTTTGCAGCTGGTCACACACCCTTCAGGGTGGGGGGGGTCCCCACTGGGATGCCTGGCCAGTCTGGGTGAGGGGCTGAGGGCTGTTTTCAGGCTGGGACTGAAGCTCCCAACTGCTTTTTTTCTTTTTCTTTTTTTTTTATTCTGGGCCAGCTTTAGCCTGGCTCCAGCTCTGAGGCTCAGCTGCTGAAAGCAGGTATCTGGTTTGTTTAGGTTCTATAATCAAAACTCTGTATCAACTCCAGCTCTGAGATCCCAGCTGGCTGAAAGCTGGTTTCTGGGGTTTTGTTTAGCTTCTATATTTGTTACAATGTTTCTTAAACTGCAGGCTCAGAGGCCGGCAAGGCAGGCGGGGAACGTTGCAGTCCTCCATCACTTAAGCAAGCAAGCCTCATGTTCAGTTTAAGCTGCCTGGCTGCCGGCCGCCATCTTTGCTGGCAGTTAATTTGCATATTGCCCTGATTAGCCAATGGGAAGGGTAGCGGTTGTACGCCAATTACCATGTTTCTCTTTTATTAGATAGGATTATAAAGGAGCACACGGTACTTTCCATAAAATTATTGTGATTACGACCAGCTAAGTTCATACTATACTCCCCCCCGCCCCCAGTTCAATGCAATTTTGGGGACATTTTATTCCTGCGGACTGAAAGGTCAGAGAAAACAGGAGGTTAGAAAGAAATTAAAATGGTATTAAATGTATTAAAGAACAAAAGTAATATCTAGAAGGCACTTTGCTGTTAACACAAACTACTTCTTGGTGGCAGAGATCTGCCTGCACCATCACTCCTCTCCTGAGCCAGTTTCTCCGGGAAGAAGTACTGCTGTGCTATCACAGGCCTTGAGGGCCGCGGAGCAGCACTCAGACTCAGACTCACCGACAGGTTTACAGGGGACAATTTGCCCTCCAGACACAGCTCCATGAACTGTGACAGGACCCAGCCGGGTAACCGTCACCACGATGAAGACACAGAAGCCCCGTTCCCTCAAGCTCCAAGGACTGTTGAGGCAGATTTCCCACCCACATTTGCAGTTATGCAAATGGCAGCTTTTTAGTTTCTCACTTACCTTGCAACGCAATGAAATTTACTGTACTGCATTTTACAAAAACCTACATCCTCCTACGGCTTTATTTTTATAAATCTCACAGAGTCTTTAAAAAACAATGATCAGAACCTCAATAAAGCCGGGGAAGAAAGGATCAGACTGCTCAGACACTGCTTCCTGCTGAGCAGTGTCCTGTGCGCTGCCCACAGGCCGGGCCGGCGAGTGGCGGCAGGAAAGGACACACGGGCACCCTCAGCAGTGTCACAGGACAGCTTCCCGCACAGCGGTTCTCCCAGTGCAGCCTGCAATAGGCCACACCAGGGTGTAAGGCTTTTCTGATCAGAATGGCGACACTAACAAAGCTGCTCTCCTCCGTACTACATAATCAAATGTGTCAACACTTGGAAGACTGCCCTCGCTCAAGGGCTCAATATGTTCTAAGTGACCTGTGCACGTTACAAAATCGCATGTGGATCAAAGAGCCATTCTGACAGAAAGACGGACCAGTGGATTTTATGGTAACAGCACAAAAAATTCACCCCACGGCTTCAGTTCCATACTGTAACTAACCTTTCAGGACACTGCCATTAGTCAGTTTGTGACAGAACTAAAGAAGAATACCCACAATTCTCTGGAAAGGCTATTAAAACACTCCTCCGTTTCTAACCACAGGCTGGAGTTTCCTTATGTCTTCCAAGCAAAACAATGTAATTGCGACAGACTGCGGGCCGTCTTCCCCAAGCCAGGTATGAAAGAGACTCGCAAGCATGTAAAGCAATGCCACTCTTTCTACTTGTTTTGAGAATATTTTCATAAGAATGTTATTTACGTTAACATATAACAGGTCTATTATTATTAAAAATAAATTTAATAAATATTTTTTCCTCTCTCAGGTCTGATTTCTAACAGGGTGCACTGAGCAGGTAGAACTCATACAGAAAACAGCACTTTGGGTCCCCACTGTAGGAGTGTGAAGGGGTCCTGAGACCAGACAGTCTGAGCTACTGCTGGAGAGGACCCATCAGAAGTCAGTCTTGGGTCGGAGGGGCAGAGCCACTCCGCTAGTAGCTGCTGAAGTCCTACCCCGCGCTCGGCGTGAAGGCTACCAATAAGAAAATGGAAGGGCCATGCCACCTCGGAGGGCAGACCAGCCGGGCAGGCCGGCACGAGGCCAATGTGCAGGGGGAAGGCAGGCTGGCGGTGGGAGCTCAGTCTGCAGCTGAGCTCTGCCAGGAGTTAGCTTGTGGTCCCGCCCTGCTGACTGTGGCTCTTGGAGTGGTTTCCTCCACTGACTGGGGTGAGAACACAGCTCAGGGGACTCGTGGAGGATTAAATGAAGTAAGAAACGTGAGGGTGGGGCTGGACCTGGTCATCTCACAGCGGCAGGGTTGGGCGAGGGGTGAGCTGTGCACCACTGGAAGCGCTGGCCTCTGTCCAGCTGATTAGGGAGGGCGTCACCTCGTTCCTACAAACCCTCAAGGAATTAGGAACAACGGTGGCTTCTTTTCTTAGTAGAAGAGACAAGAGAATGAAAAAGTGGACGTTCTAATACAAATAAAGGCCATGGCTCTTTTATCACCAAGTAGAGGCTCATGAAACATTAGAAAAGTCCTTGAAAGAAAATGTTCCTAACAATTGAGATAATAGGATGATGATGGAGAAGACATGCTGACTGACTAAAAATGCAATGATGAACATCATTTCCCCAAACACCAGGCCAGCGGTGCTTCTGAACAGAATTTTACCTGGTCTAGGTCCAGAGAGGAATAGACAATTCTCCCTCTGTCGTCTCCAGAGAACAGTTTCATCCCGTTGGGGCTCCATGCCAGGGCTGTGATGCTGTTTTTGTGAATCCCAGCGACATCAAATCTCCGGAGCTAGGAAGAAACAGTCACCGTCACACAAGAGACAGGAAGGATCAGCACGGGGGTGGAGCTTTGGGGACAAGGTGGACGGAACCATCCCATTTATGGGGAAGCTGGGTCCCATTTGCCTATGTGTAGGGAGCGGCTATAGGGTCAAGCCTCAGATTGACCTGTGGCAGGACCACAAACAAGTCCCAGCTTGGAGGGCATAGCCCTCCTAGGTAGCTAATGGGTGTGGGAGGTACAGCAAGTGCTGCTAAAACAAGGTGAAACTCACAAGAGCATTGTAAACATGTTGACCACTTCTCTTGTTTTGCTTTGTGTGCTCTGACTATAAAATAAAGCTTCAGCTTGCAGGCTGGGTCTCTCTGTGTCAGAGATCCACCTACTCCAGCTGTATTCTCTTTGTGTTTTCTGATCCTTCACTGTCCCCCGCTCAGGTTCACCCATGGCTGTGCTGGCATGGCACATATGGTGCCCGAACAGGGACCTGAGTTTGGGAGAACTGCAGTTGTCAGGTGCAAGGACGCTCCCGTGAGGCACCGTGCAGAAAGCAAAAGTAGGGTAGGGAGCGAGGTTTGGTAGCAGCTAGGTGTAAAACATGGGAAATTGAGGATCTCAGGAAAGGGACCTCTAAAACAATGCTCAATGAAGCAATTTTAAATTTCTTAAATTAAGACTGTCCAAATCTGAGGACTACAAAGACAGAGCAGATCCTGAACCCTAGCCGTGCTGAACACGGCATCTGGCACCCCAATAGGAATCTGGAGGAGAAGAGTCACCTAAGCAAAAAATGAAGTGAAAAAGGAAAAGTGGAAATTCACTGGAAAGGTGGGAAGTGGACCGGAAAGATGGGGAAATTCACCGCACACAAAGCCTATGCCAGCTTCGGAGTTGCGACCGTAAGTGAACAAGGAACGTTTAGATTTCAGCCAGGTTATAATGGGGCAGAATTCGAGTAAAAGGCAAAGACATCATTGTAAATTTTTAGCTTGCATGCTCAAGGATAAAGGAATTAAGGTGTCAAAAGGTACTCTCTTAAATCAGGCTCAAGGAAAATGAGTGCCCTGGTCATCTTTAACTAGGTGGGCTCTTGTTTGACTGCATTATGCCCACTTCGTATTGGGGATCAACAGTCTGTCACACCTAAGGCCCCGGACCCTCCACCTCTGGTGGGGGAGGCTCCCCAGCTGGAGAAAATGGGAAAACAGTCCTTTCACAAAAGGGCTCTGATGCTCTGTCTGACAATCATCACCTGACGCCTTGGGACGGGCAGGTTTTAGCTAAAACAACTCTAGATGCCAGTCAGTGCTGTGGAGAGCAGGACAGGGTGAGATCTGTGAACAACAGGCTGAGGTCTAGGCCGCATTCTGGCTGTAACAGGCCATATGAAACATCGGAAAGATCCATGAAAAGAGCTCTGATTTATTAAGTCTTGTCTATGTGTTATGCATGCTTGTCTATTGATTATTGTTTTATCTGTCTTTTTTGTTTGGTTGAATTTGTCTATTGTTAGTCTATTAAGCATGCCTTTATCTTCACAGAAAAGAAACAGTAGGTGGCCAGGCCATTACTAAATTTCTCCAGAGCAAACGGGATGTGGGGGGTGGGGAGAGAGAATATGAGCGATACGTGTGGCCCATAACACAGGACAGGTTCTAGGAAAATTCTCTAGACGAGTGGTTCTCAACCTTCCTAATGCCGCGACCCTTCAATACAGTTCCTCATGTTGTGGTGACCCCCAACCATAAAATTATTTTCGTTGCTACTTCATAACTGTAATTTTGCTACTGTTATGAATCGTAATGTAAATATCTGATATGCAGGATGTATTTTCATTGTTACAAATTGAACACAATTAAAGCATAGCACAAAAACAATATGTAATTATATGTGTGTTTTCCGATGGTCTTAGGCGACCCCTGGGAAAGGGTCGTTTGACCCGCAAGGGGGTTGAGACCCACAGGTTGAGAACCGCTGCTGCTCTAGACAAAGGGAGGTAACTAAAAAAGGCCCCAGCCATTAATTACTAGGTCTTTGGTGATCCTGTAAAATGGACGCCCACTCTCGGGAGTGTTATTAAAAGTCTCGTTTTCGCCATGTTTTTATTTCCCAGTCCGTCATTTGAAATTTGGATGAGACATTTCTCACAATTTAGGGATGCGTCTGGGATTTCTATATCCATGAAGAGAAAAAGGCTAGCTTAAGACAAGGCGCACCCCGCCCGATTTTGGTCGCCTCTTGGCCCAAGCCCCATCTCCACAGATGCTATAGAATAGGCCCCAGACTGTTTTTCTTTAAAAGATGACAAAGGTGACACAAAGAAAATATACAGGCTGGGTTTGGGCAATAAGATTAGTGTTTCCATAATAATGGGTAATTCTTGAATAATAATGGACCTCATTCCAAGTTTGCCTCACAGGTCCCAGGGGCACTCCTGTTTTTATAAAGGAAAATAAAATAAAATAATACTTTAACATTAAAGCCACTCAAAGTCAGTAAGTCATCTCTGTTACAGAATTTGCCAAAGAAAATGCCTTGAGTAATAATAATTAGCTTTAAAATCTCAAAGTAGTTAAGGCAAAATATACATAACTAAAATGAAAGGTATATGGTAAATGTTTTTTAAGTGGTAATTATATATGACTAAACATAGTTTTCAAAGTCTCTGGTAACTTAAAACTTCCGAGTTTGCTGAATTAAATAAAAAATATTAAAATCTAGGTATTTTGAAATAACAGAATACTGAAATATTAATCTGAGTTTTTTCATATGAAAATTCAAGAGGATAGATTTGAATCTATCAATTGAATATGTCTTGTATTTTATTTGAAATATATCCTTAAAAATATAAATATATTACTAATCTGAGAAATGCTAAGTATTTAACTTGCCACCTAAAATTTGAGGCTTCTAAAAGTTAAAAGTTTAATTAAGTTGGGAGAAATTAATATGGTTGTAATAATGAAATGCATAAAGTATAGAAATTCATTTTTAAGAAAAATAATTCTTGTGTGTTTTCTCTGGAGAAATTAGTAGTTCAAAATATATTGTAGTACATGTGGTAAAATTTCAACCTAGGATATAATATTTTATTGGCCTGATTGAAAAGGATTAATTCTATGGTCTAAACCAAATTTTTAATATTAAAACCAGTTTAAATTTAATTGATATCTTTTAAAAACAATTACAAAAAGTGTATAATACAATCTTTGGGTTATGTATATTTGATAATCTTTTCAAGTTAAATTTCAAGATTTTAACTGAGCGATAGCTCTGGGACATTTCAAGGGCCCTGGAATGAGTCAAGGATTTATTCTATCTTCTTAAAAGAAATATTTTTAAACTAAATTAGGCTGATCTAATATACTCGAAATCATGTGGGAAGCTTTATCAAATAAAAATTAATAACTGTGTTCTATTTATATACATATATTTTAAGTGTTATAAAGGTTTCAACCCCTAAGCTTGGCAGGACAAGGTTGCTGAATACTTCGTTGGCTTTTCACAATATAATCAAAGTCTTACATAAACTCAGTTATATAAGAAGCCAATATTTTATAAGCAATTGGTTCTAACAAAGTTCAAAGTAAAATTTGCATACATATGCAAATAAGCACTAGCCAAAAAGAATACAGTTTAAAAGTAAATTTAAGCTTAAAAAGAATAAATTTTAAAATCTGTTCCGCTACTATTTACAAAGTAAACTAAAAGTTATTATTCGGGCATTAAATCTCACCATTAATAAGACACCATAAGTAAAAAGAAAGTTACTTTTACTTGAGATGTACACATTGCAATATTGTCCAGCATGTTTCTCTCCTTCTTGTTTTTCTGAAAAGCAACCAAGTTGGTTGGTCTTTTTAAAAGAAAGTAAAAGTTTTTAAAAGAAATTCCCTAAATGTGGCTTAGAGAATGCTCTAAATACAGTGGGAAATGCCCTTCAAATACCTAGGAACTATACTTAAAAATCAATGTATTAGGCCTCCAAAGGTAAGAAATATGAAAGGATTGCCTCAAGGCCTTAAATGACTTTTAGAAATTATTAGAGGATATTAATTAGTTAAGACCTTATCTAAAAATCTCTAATTTCGTGGCGCGCATGTAACAGCAGTTTGCCAACTATCTAAAAAATATAAATGCCAATCGTTTTGGGGCCATCTGGTAAATCCTATCTTACCTAAACCAAGGACACTTAAAAGTAAGTAATTTGCATTTTGCCTCCTTAAACAAAGCTTATGTCTATATACTCAAAAAGACTGATAGCAGAAATCCAATTAGTGTCATTTACTGTCCACACCCAAGGACAAATGAAGTTAGAAGATAAACCTTACTTCAGACTGATTTAAATTGGCAAATTGAAATAAGTGAATATTCAGGGGAAATTAGTTGTCACCTACTAAAATATAAGTTACTACAGTTTTTATATTACATCCCTATTATTATACCAAAAAATACTAGGCAGGAACCTATTCCTAGAGCATTAACTGTTTACTGATGGTTCATCTAATGGTAAAGTGGCTTATCATGCAATGAATTCAGACCGAGTCATCCAGACTAGTCATACTTCTGTGCAAAGAATTGAATTAGAAGCTATCAAGGCTGCATTGCAGGATATCCAAGAGCCTCTTAATATTATTTCTGATTCTGCCTATGCTGCTGGCCTGGTAAACAGAATTGAGACTGCTCGATTAAAATGACTCAGTGACACAAGCTGTCATTTCCAACAATTCTGTAAAAAATAGAAAATTCAACACATTACAGGACTACCATACAATTCCCAAGGACAGGCAATTACAGAACGCCAACATCAGTGGCTAAAATCCCAACTTGAAAAACAAAAAGGGGGAACAGTGGTGAAATCTCCTGTAAGTAAACTACACCAAACCTTAGTAACTTTAAATTTTTTCACTTGTAAACGCTGATGGCAAGACACCTATGGAATTACACTGTTGTCATAACAAACCAAAGGAAAATGGTTTGGTTAAATGGAAAGATCCTGAGTCTGGTTTATGGAAGGGTCCCGACCCCTTGTTAACCTTTGGTCGAGGATGTGCTGGTGTATTTCCAGAAAACTCCTCCAAGCCCCTGTGGATTCCTGCCAGAAACATGAATCCGCGGAGAAGGACTAAACAAATGAATTAGGACCTTGCACCTGGAGCCTCAACCTGTATCTGTGGCTGCAGACAACTGACTACTACAGCCACAGATAGGAGTAGCCCCAAGCAACACACTGAAGGAATGGGAGGAGAAGGAGACAGAGGAGATGGAGAAGCGGCAACATCTCCTGGAGATGGCGGCTGGAGCAGGCGCAGGGTACCCAGAGAAGCTTCTTGTCCCTCCATTCAAAAGACTGAGAATTGCGATGTGGAGACACAAGGCACCGAGGTGTCAACATGGGGTCAGCTGAAGAAGTTAATGACTGAAGTCCAGCAGATAGTAGAAAAGCAAGAAGTGGAAGCTACTCGCTCAACCATGTTTCTGGCTATGCTAACATTGGTTAGCTGCCAGTCTTCTGTAAAGCCTTGCACAGCCAAGTCCGAGGACTCTGAGTAGATAACTTGCATTTTATAGCTGAAAATTTAACATGTCTGTAGTTTGGTTTTTGCATTGGCATTGTTTTGTTATTGTTTCAATATCCAGAGTTTTGTTCTTGATATTCAAGTTTTACTTTTATGGATATTATAGTAGGTTAAAAACAAAAAAATGGGGAGATGTAGGGAGCGGCTATTGGGCCAAGCCTTGGACTGACCTGTGGCAGGGCCACAAACAAGGCCCAGCTTGGAGGGCAGAGCCCTCCTAGCATAATTCAGCTTAACCTTATAGTCCTCCCTAATTTCTTCCTAAGCTGCTAATGGGCTGTGGGAGGTGCAGTAAGTGCTGCCAAAACAAGGTGAAACTCACAAGAGCATTGTAATCATGTTGACCACTTCTCTTGTTTTGCTTTGTGTGCTCTGACTATAAGATAAAGCTTTGGCTTGCAGGCTGGGTCTCTCTGTGTCGGAGATCCACTGAGCCCCAGCTGTATTCTCTTTGTCTGTCTTTTCTGATCCTTCACCGCCCCCCTGAGGTTCACCCATGGCCGTGCTGGCATGGCACACCTATGTACCTTCAAAACCCAGAGGACAGCCAGAGATTACCCAGTGGAATTTAAATCACCACATGTGCTTTTTGCCAAGTGTCCTACCAGAACAAACATGCTACCTGATGATCAAGAACACAGTGTGAGCTTTCCTGGCCATTGCTGTCTAGGCAGATGAGGATTTTCACTTAAAACCCTGGGGATTTGCCATGATGGTCAGAGATACTGAACCCTGTTGGCTCACCTGCTTGTTCCTCCCGGGCAGCAACGACACCAGCTGGAAGACGGCAACCCTCCCGGAGGCTGTGCCTGCGGCCACCAGGTCATCGAAGCAGCTCAGCAGCTTCACCACCGTGATGGCTTCTGTTTTCCCCTGAAAGAGGAAACATGCAACCACCTGTCAGCAGGCGGCTTCCGGAGAACATCCTGGCGGAGAGGACCCTGCAAAGGCAGCAGCTCTCTACCCCTGGGAAAGTGCACACGGTGCAGGGAGATGACGGAATCTGCTAAACCCTCCTTCCCAGTTCAGGTTTCTAATTGTTGAAATGACAACATGAAAAACTGCATTTCTGATGAAGGAAATGCTGATCACCCAAGTGTAACATACTGAGAGGTCTCCACCCAGACAGGGGTCAGGAGTCAGGACGAGAAGAGTCGCCCAGGCCGAGCTCTGCTTTTTCCTCTGCGTGGCCCCGTCTCTCACACTGTGGGGGCCCAGTCGGCGAGACAGCACCTCCGCAAGAGCTTTGGAAATGACTTCTGGTGCATTCTGGTTCTTAGATCAGTAATCAGCAAGTGACACTGATTCAGGCTTACCACCATGGTTACTACGCAGCATGTGTCCGGCCCTGCGCCAACCAGGCTTCCAGTCCACGTAAGTGATCATCTGTATCCTGAGACCATTCATTCAGAAAGTGACACCCGTTTTGACCTTGCTGCCATGGCGAGATCCCCAGTGTGCCACTGTGACCCCACCGTGGTGATTTAGTGGTGGTCAGCTGGTCAAATGGTACTGAGCCGGGTGCTATGGTAACATAAGCTAAAGCAGGTCGTGGTCACCCTTAAAGCTTTGCTGTGGCAACATGCAATGCCGCCCGCAGGCAGTGGGGAAGCTAATGACTAAGCTCAGCTCACGTTCCTCTGGCCCTTCAGGGCTTTCAGGGGTCCTGGGCTATAAATACCTTCATGGCACAGGGTGCGGGTTTGGGTTGGAAACTGAAGGAAAGAAAGGAGGAGCCCTCGAAAAGTCCCGATTTTGCCAATGCGTCAGTCAGAGGGGATTCGGAGTGGGGTGCAGAGGGGGAGGGCCAGTCAGGAAGACCAGTGGAGAGCCTTTGGGGTCCTTAGGCTGCAGGGAGTATTTGCCACCCCGAGAAGGGCAAACTGAAAGGGCAGAGGCAGTGCCCTTGGTGAAGACAGGAGACCCTCCACACCCACTGAGTGACAGCAGCAGTGAGAACCGCACAGGCCTCTCGTGGGCTGAGCGTGTCCCAGCTGGTGAAGCACATGCAGTGTTGCCGCCTGCAGTCCTCAACCTACCACGTGGGTAGGTGCTGTCCTCACTGCCCGGAGGGTCAAGGGCTTGTCAAAGGCCCTGTGGCCTTGGGGTGCCTCCCGGAGGCCCTGCTCGCCTCGCTGCCTGGGCTTTTTCTGCAAGCGAGTCCACAGGCCCAGCAGCCAAGGCCGGGAAGCTCGTGGGAAGGACCTGACCACCTGGAATGCGGGTGACATGACTGAGGTTCCATTAGCAGAATCCGTTGGTGCTGCTTCGAGGGGAGAAAGTGACAGGACGAGCCCCAATGTTTTAGACATTATGGTTATTTTTTCCATCTTCCTAGTAATTCACTGTAATTTACAAAACTACCAATCAATAATGGTTTGGAAATTAAAAACAGAAAATTGGTTTGAGAGGCACTTAGAGAATATAATTCATGTACTAAAAATATGAAGTAGATCCATATTTATAGATATGTTACATGAAAAAAAAGCAAATAACAGAACAATATAAAGATTTGATTCAATGTGTTTTTTATAAAAACACCAATCATAAATGTAATATTTTTTTTAAATTCTCTATTTTGGTTGTTAGTTCAGTTTGTTCACTGAATTCCACAAATGAGTGAGATCATAAGGTACTTGTCTTTCTCCGACTGGCTAATTCACTGAGCATCATGCTCTCCAGGGCCGTCACTGCTGTGCAAAGGAGAATGTTCCTTCCTTTTCACAGCTGAGTAGTGTTCCATGTGGAAACGTATCACAGCCGTGTTCTCCACTCACCCACTGATGAGCACTGGGCTGCTTTCATAGACATGACAGTCTCGACGTGGTAGCAGGATGCTGGAAAGGGGCTATTTTCCCTGGGAGTTTGTGATTATAAAAAGCGCCACCAGCCCTGGCCAGTGTGGTTCAGTTGTTTGGAGTGCCGTCCTGTACACCAAAAGGTTGCAGGTTCACTTCCAGGTCGGGGCGGGTATGAGAGGCAACTGATGAATGTTTCTCTTCCTCTCTCTCTCTCTTCCTCTCCCTCTCTTTAAAATAAAAATAAGAAACAAAACCACCACATCAGGAATCAAAATCATTTACTGGAAATCTTACCAGGTCTTAGCATAAATTTACAACAGTGTGCAATTTTTCCAAACGGTTTCAAAATAAAACTTGTCACACCTTTGGGCTGAAGCCTGAATATCTGTGTGTGGTGCTCAGATACCTGCTCTAGTAAACCAATGTGCTAAGTCTAAGTTAATATTATTTAATACAATCTTCTATATATATAAAAGGTTAATATGCAAAGTGTCTCCTCAGAGTTCGATTACTTGCTATGACGTGTGCTGACCACCAGGGGCGGCACAGAACATGGCGGGCGACCAGCAGCAGTGGCAGGTGCTGAGGGAGCAAGGGAAGGAGGAGGCGAGGAGGCGGGGAGGCGGGAGGCAGGGAACCTGATCAGCCCTGATCACCGGCCAGGCAGAGGGACCCTACCTGTGCATGAATTTTGTGCACCGGGCCTCTAGACATTAATAAGTGTTACAGTTCTTGACTCAATAACCAAAACATCCCAAGAATCAGATTATCCACATTTAACTACATTTCACACAGAAACAAAATATGAGGCTTCAACTTCTGATCGTATCATCTAGCTATTCCAAAAAACATTTCTCTCTAAATATCTAGAAATGCTGAGTAAGATACATAAAAACATCCTTCTAAATGCATAGCTGATCTCTAAAAAGTAAAAACATTTACAGGAGACAAAATCAAAGAGAATATTGCCAAACCAGGACAGAAGCCAGCCCTGAAGCTGCAGGCTTCCCTGGACTACCTGGCTGGCACCAGAACCTCAGGCTTCAGGTCAGATGAGGTAGAGACTGGAACCCATAACCCCTGCCAAAGCCAGAACCCCTGTGAATCCAGCCCTCAGAGGAAGGGTGGACGAGGGGAATGGACTTGCTGGCAAAGGAGGCTGACAATGAACTCGGCCTTATCTCAGGCACTGATGACAGTGAGTAAAGAATCTTCCCTAAGAATCTGCAGTCACGAGCCTGCCCCACTTGGCATCAGACTTTAAATTTTTCATTCTTTCCGCTAAAAAGAAACTCCGTGCCAGGCAATTTAACTGAAGCGCTTGCAGGTGAGGAGCACACGGAGGTGCTTGGCAGAGTGAATGTAAACCCCACCCGCGTCCCCAGGTCCCTCAGCATCTCGATGTGAGGATCAGCCATGTAATTAGGAATGGCCACAGGGAAACAGGCCCATGAAGAAGAGTCAACTCCGGGAACATCCACCCCAAAGCACCTGTCAGAGGGGAGCTTTGTTCCCAGGCAGGAGGTCGGCCCGCCTAGGTCCTGGCAGCACTGTCGCTGGCCGTGGTCTCAGAACGCGCATGTGGCGGACTGAGTGCCCGCTGACGACGCCCCCACAGCGGGAGAGGATCTGAGGTCAGGTCATTTCCATGCGACACACAAAGTCAGAAGACACTGACGAACACTCTATTTTATTTGAAGAGATCGAATATTTGAGGGTTACTTTTCATGACTGAAGCAGGATGCACAAACCCTTGCAGGGTATCCAAATACTAGGGCTAAAATCCACTATTAGTATCTCTTTCGGAAGTATTTCTGTTTCACAAAACCAATCTTTCACGTTAACACATTATTTAAAAATGGGAATTTCACTGCACTAAGTTCATTAAACTCCAAGCGAGTCTGGTCTCTCACACCAGGCTACAATGAGAGGTGGGCCTCAGCCGCATCACAGAGCTGCTGGTTCCGGTGAGATGGATAGTGAAGGGGTCAGCAGGAAGTGCTCACTATCGGCTTTGCTGTGCTTGTGCAGGGACACCAACAGCCGGGCTGCTCGCAGGGGCCTGACGGCCTGGGCAAAGGAGCAAGACCCACCAGCCGCGCCCAGCGTGTCGGCACCGACACCCGTGCAGGTGGTCTGGGAAGGATGTGGTCCACTCCACAGGGCAGAGCAGGGGAGGGCAAGCACGGTGCTGCCCGTAGGATGCCTCGTGCATGGGACTGTCCTCGTTTTCATTTGAAAATGAGGAAATACGATCACATGAAAAGACAATTTACAACATAACCATACACAGCAGCGTGAAGGGTTATCATAGAACAAGCACCGCAATCCCATCTCGCTTGGGAAAGGGAACATCCAGAACAACTCCGAAGCCCTCTGTGCCCCTGACTCACAACACCACTCCCGAGACTGGGCGAACCCGGCCTCCATGTCCTCACACACGGAGGTGTGGCCCCCAGCCTCCCTGCCTCAATGCCCAATCTCCTTAGTGTCCTGGTGTTGATCAGCCCAGGTAGGCTGCCTCTCCATCACCAAATGCACAAGAAGTGCAAGTTCAAGCCAAATTACATTTTCCAGTGAATGAAGTGGCGACCAAACCAGAATGCTCTGTAGGCACGAGCCATACATTCCTCCTCTACGCCAACGTACATGCGCAGCAAGTTTTAGTCCAAAAGCTGCCTGACAAGCATGGAGCCATTTCTGATGAAACCACTGAAGCGTTCGAGCCAGCACGCTCAGGGGGTCACGACTCCCAAAGGGCCCCACTCTCAGCCGCGGGAACCGGCCTATGCTGCAGCAGGCCGCTCACTTCCTGTCACAGCCTCTTTGCTTTCGGGAAGGGGACAGCTAGTCTTATCCTGGCCTGGGCGCTGCGCTTCCAGCTCGGTCAGGGGCCTGTCCCTCTCAGACCTCATCTACTGTGTCGCCAGCTCCTGTTTCCCTCTTTTGCAACTTCCTCAGGGCACTTGTTGCCTCATTGTGACAACTTAACTTCCTCAAATAAAAGCCAATAATCAAAAAATTTAACAAGTAATTCGACAGGAGCTGGGAATGGCTTCCCGGACAAACACGTCACCATTAGGAGAGCCGGCAGCCCACTTAGGCTCTGGGCAGGCAGCTTTCCCTCCATGCATGAGACAAAACTGCAGGGGGACAGACGTTCAGGGGGACAGCAGTGCAGGGGGACAGGAGTGCAGGGGGGACAGGAGTGTAGGGGGGACAGACGTGCAGGGGGACAGCAGTGCAGGGGGGACAGGAGTGCAGAGGTACAGCAGTGCAGGGGGACAGCAGTGCAGGGGGACAGCAGTGCAGGGGGGACAGGAGTGCAGGGGGGACAGGAGTGCAGGGGGGACAGACGTGCAGGGGGACAGCAGTGCAGGGGGGACAGGAGTGCAGAGGTACAGCAGTGCAGGGATACAGCAGTGCAGGGGACAGGAGTGCAGGGGGACAGCAGTGCAGGGGGATAGCAGTGCAGGGGGACAGGAGTGCAGGGGGTACAGCAGTGCAGGGGGACAGCAGTCCAGGGGGACAGGATTGCAGGGGGACAGGAGTACAGGGGGACAGCAGTGCAGGGGGACAGCAGTGCAGGTAGACAGCAGTGCAGGGGGTACAGCAGTGTAGGGGGTACAGCAGTGCAGGGGGACAGCAGTGCAGGGGGGCAGCAGTGCAGGGGGACAGGAGTGCAGGGGGACAGCAGTGCAGGGGGACAGCAGTGCAGGGGGGGCAGGAGTGCAGGGGGACAGGAGTGCAGGGGGACAGCAGTGCAGGGGGACAGCAGTGCAGGGGGGACAGGAGTGCAGGGGGACAGCAGTGCAGGGGGGACAGAGCGAGCGGAGGAAAGGACCGCTGGCACGTCCAATGACCAAAGGACCTGAATATTCTGAAATATTTAAGAAGACTCAAATAAGATACGAATTTCTTATATATATAAGAATTGTTTTACTGGTTTCCTTCTTTTACTAACAAGAACCACAGTTTAAAGTGTGAATACTTAGCCTGGCTGGCATGGCTCAGTGGTTGAGCATCCACCTATGAACCAGGAGGTCAGGGTTCGATTCCCAGTCAGGGCACATGCCCGGGTTGCGGGCTCGATCCTCAGTGTGGCGCATGCAGGAGGCAGCAGATCTAGGATTCTCTCTCATTATTGATGTTTCTATTCCTCTCTCCCTCTCCCTTCCTGAATTAATAAAAATATCTATACACTAGTATATAAAAGCCTAAGCGACTGGATGACCAGTAGCTATGATGTGCACTGACCACCAGGGGGCATATGCTCAACGCAGGAGTGGAAACCACAGGCATGGAAACATGGAACAAACTGATGAATCTCAGAGGGAAGGGGGGGGGGAGGAAGAGATTAGTCAAAGATCTTATATGCATACTAGAGCCCGGTGCACAGCCTGGCCTGCGGGGATCAGGCCGAAATTGGCTGACATCCCGAGGGGTCACGGATTGTGAGAGGGCACAGGCCAGGCCGAGGGACCCGACTGATGCATGGTATTAAAACAAATAAAACGAAAAACAGTGTGAATACTTACACAATGCTTAATGACCTAAAGCAGTGGTCGCCAACCAGTGGTCCGTGAGGTCCTAAAGGTTGGCGACCACTGACCTAAAGGGAAACAAAGGACCTGCTTTTCTGGACTAAAGCCCTTCACTTCACTCAGAGCTCAGTTCTGACTTATTAGACTCCCAGCTGGGTTCTGATCCAGTTAGACTCCCAGCTCGGTTCCGATCCCTGTTAGACTCCCAGCTAGGTTCTGACTCTCCTGTGAGCCTCCCAGCTCCATGTGGCAGGTACCTGGCCTGTTTTGCGCTCTCCTGCACCCCCAGGACCTCGGATGGGCCTGGCACAGTGAGTGCTGGACACATGCTTACTGATGTATGCACAGGACAGCAGGTGTGGCAAAGGGGCAGAAATGAGGACCAGCATGGCTGTGATGGGCAAAGAGTTATGAAGGCAAAGCCACGAAATCTCAACAACCTGCTGAGTGCTAACAAGGGAGATCATACATTTAATTCCAAAACAGAAAATCAGAAACTCAGGGCACGTTACCTTTCTAATCCATTCCTATGTATGTCACAGTATGTTTAACAAGTTTATAACACTTTTGTACTTATTATTAGCTCCTCACAGCATTTCTCCGTGCTTCTGGCACTCACTAGCAAGAATTTCTTGTGTCACCATCTGCTCTCTCTAACTAACTTGTGTAGAAAAAGAAAAGGTTTCCAAAAAGGATTATTCTTGAAAACACATGCCCACCTCTGCTTATCACGTAAAGGTCTGCTTTCTTCTTTAGGAACATACTTCATTTGAAAAAAGGCTCTTTCAGCCCAGCCAGTGTGGCTCTGAGGTTGAGCATCGTCCCATGAATCAAGAGGTCACCGGTTCAGTTCCCGGTCAGGGCACATGCTCGGGTCGCAGGCTTCATCCCCAGAAGGGGGAGTGCAGGAGGCAGCTGATTGATGTTTCTCTCACATCGATGTATCTATCTCTCTCTCCCTTCCTCTCTCTGAAATAAATAAAAATACGTTTTTAAAAATATATTTTAAAAAATATATTAATATAAACTCTAGAGCCAGTCTGCCCAAGTTCAGACAATATTGCCACCATTCACTAACTCCTGACCTTGGGCAAGTCCCTTAACCTCTGTGTCTCAGTGTCTCCCTGGTAAAATGGGGATCAAAATAACACCCACCTCATCGAATTTTTCTGAGCATATGATGAGTTAATACATATATGTAAAGGTTAAATGATGTCTGGCATATAGTAAGTGCTACATGCATGCTAACCATTTTTGTTAGTTCAAACTGAGTATAGCCCTAGCTGGTTTGGCTCAGTGAATAGAGCAGGCGTCCTCAAACTACGGCCCGCGGGCCACATGCGGCCCTCCGAAAACATTTATCCGGCCCACCGGGTGTTTTTGCCGCCTCTGCCTGTCCTGCTTAGCAGCCAACTCGTCCCGTGCCCGCAGTGCGCATGTGTGGAATGTCTGAGGGACAGTGAGCTGGCCCCCTGTTTAAAAAGTTTGAGGACCTCTGGAATACAGCATCAGCCTGTGGACTAAAGGGTCCCGGGTTCAGTTCTGGTGAAGGGCATAGGCCTGGGTTGCAGACTCGATCCCGATTAGGGGTGTGCAGGAGGAAGCTGACCAATGATTTTCTCTCGTTATTGATGTTTCTATTTCTCTTGCCCTCTCCCTTCCTCTCTGGAATCAATAAAAATATATTTTTAAAAAGCCCCTCCTTCCACAGTTTCCTGCTAAGTATTAAACACTAAAATATTCTCTTTTAAAATGATGCTAGATTTTTCTGGAGGAAGGAGAGAAAAAAACACAATGTTTTAATCTATAGCCCACCTCAACTAAAGATGATTTCAAAGTATTGTCTGGGTGAGAATCTAAGGCCATATGCCAGTAAATGGACAGTAAACTGTCCCACGTTGGAACTCACAAACAAGCAGACATCAGCCAGGGCTCAGGCACGGCGTGCAGAGGACAGCGGACTCACCTCGAAGTTGTACTTCTTCATCCGGCTGAGGCGCCGGCAGTACAGGTAGAGCATGCCGGTGCTGCTGCCCACCGCAATGTAGTCCCCGCTGGTGTCGAGGGCGGTCAGGTAGACCGCCACAGAGCGGAAGCCCTTCTGGATCTTCGTGGGAATGGCGTTGAGGAGATAATACAACGGGCAGAACTCCCTGAACGTAACAGGCTCCGATGGGGATGCCATGGCCACGGTTCCCACGGCTGATCTTCAGGGAGGGAAAGGAGTGTTGGCTTGGCATCTAGGGACACCTGGGGGCTAGAGAACAACGAGAAGTCACGTTGGGTAGTGAGAACAGGAACTTTCAGGCGGGTAGGAACCACCTGGAGCCGCACTAAACAGAGAAAGCATCCAGTGGTCATTCGGACCACTTGTTGTTTGGAGCATTTTAATTCAAAATGCACTTCATTATGTACTGACCCCTGTAATTTGCATTGTGATAAATACTGTGGAAGGGGTGGAAAGAATATTAAAAACAGTTCTTATTCCCAAGTAGCTTATGATCTAGCCAGGGAGCCAAAGAAACTGAAAATATGCAACTCCACACAGGCTCAGGTGTGCATCCGGGGGTCTTGATGAGAAGAGGGAGAGGGGTGCGGTCAGAATGGGACAGGCTTTGCGGAAAACACCCTGAAGGCTGATGTCTGCCAGGAGGATGGAAGGTGGAAGCAGCAGGGACACCTCTGCACTGGAACAGCGGACCAGCCCCATGCAGCAGGCTGGGCAGCCGGCGGGCGGGAAGCCTGCAGGGCCTCTCACCCGTTCCTCCCTGAGACCCACACCTCTTGGCACTTTGGATTCAAAGCTTCCTTAGATACCCAGTCCTTACACAGCGCATTACAACTGACAAAGTGACTCGTTTAATCCTCACCCTACCCTACAGGCCAGGTGCTGGCATCTTCCCCAACTTTATTTTTTATGTATTTTTAAAATTGATTTCAGAGAGGAAAGGAGAGAGACAGAAACATCAATGATGAGAGTGAATCATCGTTCAGCTGCCACCTGCAGGCCTCACACTGGGGATGGAGCCCACAACCCGGGCATGTGCCCTGACCGGGAATCCAACTGGGACCTCCTGGTTCAAAGGTCAACGCTCACCACCGAGCCACACTGGTGGGGCCGAACCCAACTGTAGAGGAAGGTACAGAAGGCCAGAGGCTCAAGACCAAGGGCTGGGACCGGAATCTAGGGCTGCCCTCCAAGTCCTTCCCTTCCCCAGGTCATAGGCACAGCTCTGACGGCAGCTACAGGTGGGCGCTGCGCACCTGACCAGGCTGGGGGGGCGCCTAACCCTTGGGCCCACGGAGACCTCAGGCCCTCGCCGAGGCGCCCGGGGTGCTGGGTCGCAGCCTGTTCCAGCGGTGGGTCCCTCCGTCTGCGGAGCTGACCTGACGGGCTGACCGCCAACCTTCTCCAGTGACACTCGCCAGGGGCCCTGCCGGCCCGCCTTCTCCCGGGATGCGCTCCCGGTCACTCAGCCGCTGCTCCTGCTGCCCAACCCCCGGTCTCTGCGGGAACGTCCCCTCCCGGCCCCCCGGCCCCCTCAAGCGGCTCCTGGGCGACAGAGTCCGTCCCGTGCAGCTCGCCCCCCAGCAGCCCGGGCGGTACCCCCTGCCGCCTGCAGAGCCCGAGGCAGCGGAACAAAGCCCGCAATCTGGCGAGAAAGCGGGGCAGAGCCGTCCTTCGGCACCGGCACACCGGCCGCCGGCGCCGGGCCAGCGCCTCGCCTCCCAGACCCGTCCCCCCGCCACCGGCGCAGCAGGAACGGGCCACCGGTTCCCGGGATGAACTGGGCTCCGCGCGGGGACGTCGCCGCCCGCGGACCTGCCCACCGCTCACCCGCACGGCCCGTCCTGCTCGGCCTGAGCCCGGGACAGAGGCGTCGCTGTGCGCACCCCCGGGACGTGCCGGGGCTGCGGCCCACGAGGGTCCATCCCGGGCCCGGGCGGGGGCGGCGGGGGCGGAGCCGGGAGGGGGGCGGGCGACAGCTGCTGCCAGGCGGCGCTCCGTGTGCGGACACTCAGCCTCGGCGGCCGCGCGGTCGCCACGGGAGCGGGAGAGCGAGGCGACCCCGAGGCGCGGGGCGGCGGGGAGGAGCGCGGGGCGCGGGGCGCCGGCCGCGTCGCAGGACTCACCTCCCGCGGCGGCCCCTCGGGCACTCGGACGCTCGGCGCCGCCGGCGGAAGGGGCGGGTGGAGGCCGGGCCGCGGGGGCTGCCGGGAGCCCGCTCCCTGGGCCGCCGGGCCCGCCCCACCGAGGGACAGCCCGCTCCTCTAGGGCTAGAGCGGCGACGGGAGGAAGTGACGTAACTTCCGGCGGCGTGGGCGGGGCCCCGGCCTCCTTCCTGGGATATCAGCAGGCTCCCATGGAAGGTGCGTGAAACGGGCCGCTGTCCGGGGCGGGTGGGAGGCGGGAGCCGCCCGTGGGACGGGATCCGTGCATGGCCCCAGCCCCGGCCCGCGTGGGCTCCGCATCGGCCTGGGGGCCGTCAGCCTGGCCGAGCCCCGGTTTCCCCTGCGTGGGCTCCGCATCGGCCTGGGGGCCGTCAGCCTGGCCGAGCCCCGGTTTCCCCTGCGTGGGGCGGGACAGTGTCTGCGAGAGGCGCAGGTCCCGACGCTCCCATTGCAATCGTCCTTCCAAATGAGCGTCGCGGAGCCGGTGCCCCGACCTCCCCGGTCCGTGCGGGCTCAGTCCCCGCGCTTGCACCAAAAGCTGCCATTCGCGAGCGTGGTGCTGCGACTACGGGTCCCCCCAGATGCGTACACACACTGTCAGCTGGTCTAGTCACCAGAATGCTTTCCTGAGTCCCGTGAGCCTCTCTAGCAACTGAACTAGCCAAGGGAGGGGTCTTGGGAGCTCCCATCCATAGCAGGTAGGTCGCAAGCACAGGGAACAGCCAACCTGGGCTTGCTGTTGGCATGTGAAGTGGAAGGTTGGGGGAAGGGACAGGCTTGTAGGACTGAGCCCTGAACCTGCGGGATCCGAGGCCCTCTTCGGTGAGTGTCAGAATTGAGGTTACTGCTCGGTGGTGATGGAAAGCCGCATTGGAGAGGTCCTTGCCAGTGCCAGGCCCTCACAGCTTGACATACGTCATCTAATCTTTACATCCACTCTCTGAAGTAGCTGTATGGCATCCCCGTTTTACAGATGAAAACATTGAGGCCCCTCGAGGTTAACTAAGGCGCCCAAGATTGCACCGCTGGCAAGGGCAGAGTTGGGATTCTAACCAGTCAGTATGGTCTTCAGCATCTAGACTCCAAACTGTACCGCTGTGTGTGCTGGACTCCTTAAGGGGCCTCCCACAGAATGTGGACTTTATCCTGTGGACCAGAACCCTTTGAAGGGTTCTAAGGAGGGAGGGAGGGAGGGCACGGGAGGTCTGGAAGAGAGCTGGCTTTTGCCGGTCTGAGGGTTGCTTCCCGCAGGCGCTGGGATGCGGGTGAGTCTTGGAGCATGGGCAGCACTGGCCCAGGAAAGGACAGAACTTTCCAGCAGAAAGGACTGCAGGTGACTCCACTTTCCAGGCGCTGCCAGGAGCTCATTTTAGCTGTAGGGTAAGGGGTTGCGGTGGAGAGGAAGCCAGGTCCCGAAGGACTTGGGACTGCCTCCTGCGTCCTCCGCACCGAGGTGGCCTCTGCATCTCTAGGGCCAGCCTGGCCAGTGTCTGGAGAAGCACGAAGCTCTGATCAAATGTGAGGCAGCAGTGCCTGAGGCAGGTGATGGGAGCCCTGGCTGGGGCCTGGAGGGCTTGGGCAGGAAGTCACACTCTGCCTTATCCCCAGCCTTTGAAAATGGTCCAAGTGCCCTGGCTCGGTTGGAGCATCGTCCCACACCCCAAAAGGTGGTGGGTTCAAATCTCGGTTGGGGTACCTACCCAGGTTTCGGGTTTGATCCCCAGTCGGGGTGTGTGCGGGAGGCAACCAATCGATGTTTTTCTGTTTCCCTTTTCCTCTCTCTAAAAAAAAATCAATTAAAAAATAAGAATAAAGACATTCATTGAAAGTGGTCAAAGTGCTTAAGGCAAAACTTTGTGGAGCCATTAAGTTGGGAAAGGGTCCAGCCATCTCCGGAGAGTCTTAAAATGTAAAAACAATTGTTCTTTTTTGTTGTTCTGGGACCTTCCCCAGTCACCCATTCTTCTGTTTCCACGCTGTCTGTCCAGAAGATGTCGCGTGTCAGGTCGGCTTACAGTTGAGATTTATGAGGGCATTTGCCCTCCAACTACGATCAAGAATTTCACAATAACTGTGTTTCTTTTACTGCCTGTCAGCAAAGACCCTGGGAAGTGCAACGTCCCGGAAACCTGTCTTATCCGTTAGTGCGAGAAAAATTAAGGACAATGCAGCCGATTGGCATAATTTAATCATGAAGTGGGAAACCCTCAATGATGCAGGCTTTGCGACTGCAAACAACATTGCCAACATGAAAATCAGTTTACTGTAAGTACTGCCCGTGCTCCTCCGAGCTCCGCAGCCTTACTGCATGGGCACACGTTTTCAGGGAGGTCTCTATGGACATGGACAAATTAAATTCTATTAAGAAAGTGGTAAAGCAGTCTATGCAAGTGTGAACTATATGTGTACTTAAGTACAGATGACACTACATGCTGACCATGGTTGCATCTGTGCATGAAAGTATTGGAATGGATTGGTAGGACACAGGCTCAGCTCAGGACATGGGTCTCTTCTAGGAAGAATGAGTATTGGGGGTGGGGGTAGGTAAAGGGGACTTTGTCTTCATGAGGTTGCATTTTATCTTGTGCTATTGTGATTTATAAGAAAACCATACTTGGTCTTCCTCCCTATTCCTGATACACAGCTCCGAAAATCCTTATAATTTCCTAGTTGCTAAGAGCAATGGGAGAATGTTTTGTTATAATGTTTGGTATTTTGTCCTCGAATAGTCCCCGTTCCTGAACTAGCTTCAGAGCGATAAGAGTGTCCGCTCATTCGGAACAAGCCCCTTCCCACCACATCTGAGTTTATGTAACTTTTGGTGACTTTTGGAAAGCCCCCAAGGAAGGAGGTGGTTGCCAAGGGAACCAACCAGGCCATTAGAGGGTTGCACTTTCAGCATCACCCCTCCGGGAGGTGAGGGGCTGGAAGTTGAATTAATCACCAGCGGCCAGTGGTCCAGTCCATCCTGCCTGCATCATGCAGCCTCTATAAAGCCCCAAGAGCTTTAGAACTTCCGTGTTGTAAACAGGGTTACCTTGGTGTGTGGGAAGGGTGTCCCAAACCCCAAGGGACAGGAGCTCCCGTTTGGGGCCCCTCTGGACCTTGCCCCATGCGCCCCTTCATCTGGCTGTTCTTTAATACCCTTTGTCATAAGCCTGGAATCTATTGAGTAACCTGTTTTCCTGAGTCCCGTGAGTTACTCTAGCAAATGACTTGAACTGGAGGACAGGGTTGTGGGAGCCCTTGATTTATAGCCTGTCAGTCAGAAGTACAGGTAACAACTTGGACCCCTGGGAGGGTCACTCATGGGGACTGAGCCCTTCACCTGTGGGATCTGTTGCTGTCTCCAGGTTAGATTGTATATATAGATGGTGTCACCAAAAAAGTATACACACACTTTGAACAATTATAAAGGCAGTGTTTTTCATTCTCAAAATTAAGCTATCAGCTGTTCAGTGTGTATGCACTTTTGGGGACAGCCTGTATATATGTTTTCTTAACCTCCTCAACGTCCTAATTACATACGTTTGTTCTCCAGCTCACCTGTGTCCACAGGCGCGTCTAGGCTTCCCTTGCTGGCCAGGCCGCTGGCGCCACCGGAGGCGCTTGGAGCCTCCGCTGTGTTTTCCTGGAGCCGGCTCAGCCGGTCCCAGTGCCCCGCATTCTCCATTCTCTTTCATGTGGAATTTTCTCCTTCCGAGTTGCTTGTGACTCCCTAGGTCAGGGTCCTGCCCCGTGGGCCACAGCCTCAGGCTACACAGGCATCCCCAGCTTGTGAACTCATCTTCCTCACCAGCACCCCACCCTCCACCGAGGAGCCACAGGCTGAGTGTAATTGGCTTGTTCTCCTGGAAATTGAGTCACTGACGGATGTATTCATGGCATATGCCAATGAGTGGAACATGTTGAACGACATGCAACACCTTTGCCGACCATCTGACATTACATGGATATTGAGTGTGCGCGAGTTTACCCTGACGTCTGAGGCGAGCTTAGCTTACGGACTGTGTTTTGTTGCCGCTCTTCCATTTCGTCCAGGAGTAAAGACAAGATCGAGTTGGAGAGCCGCAGCCCGGCTTGCGATGAGAATGCAGAGCAGAGGCCGCGGGAATACAGCGCGGAGCTGGAGGCGCTGTGTGAGGAGCTGCGGGCCACCTTAGACGGCTTGGTAAGACCCGAGGCCCCGGGGCGTGTCAGAGCTGCCTGGCTCTCAGGACACCGAGGGCGGTCTTCCCTGCTCACAAGTTGGATTTTCCCTCCTCGGCCTCCTCTGTTGGTGTCTTCCTCTGCCTGCCCTTTAAGTCTTGACGTCCCAAGATGCTGTCCTAGACCTTTGTTCTCTTGGTCCTATGTGCTGTCCGCTGCCAGGCCGCCCCCTCGCTGGGCTCCACAGTAAACATGCCAAGGCTTGGGGGCCCCCAGCGTCTCTGGTCACCTCTCAGCTCTGTCTGGAGGCAAATGGCGGTAGCTGTGCTGCAGCGAAACCTTATTTATGGGCTCGGAAATTTCAATTTTATGTAATTCTCATCTCTCTCATGTATTCCTCTTGATTTGTTTTCAACCATCTAAAAGGCCCATTCTTGCCCTAACCAGTTTGGCTCAGTGGATAGAGCGTCAGCCTGCGGACTGAAAGGTCCCAGGTTCGATTCCGGTCAAGGGCATGTACCTGGGTTGCGGGCACATCCCCAGTAGGGGGTGTGCAGGAGGCAGCTGATAGATGTTTCTCTCTCATCGATGTTTCTAACTCTTATCCCTCTCTCTTCCTCTCTAAAAAATCAATAAAATATATTTTTAAAAAAACTTTTTAAAAAATAAAAGGCCCATTCTTAGCTGGCAGCTGGTACAGAAGTAGGCTCCATGGGTGGTGGCCAAGGGTCCTGGTTGGCACACAAGAACCGCTTGCAGGGGTTAATGGACTGATGTCCGAAGGTCAGTGTCCCCCATACTGGCCACCAAACGTGGACAAGACACGTCGCCTCTTTGCAGGGCACAGCAATAGGGGTTTGCACGTTTGAACTTGGATAACTATCACTCACCCGTTAACATGAAGTCTTTACGTTTTAACTTCTCCTGATGTGAATGTTTTTTGGTGTGTTGGGGACTTAGCCTTTTCTTTCTTTTCTTTTTTAAAATATATTTTTATTGATATCAGAGAGGAAGAGAGAAACATCAATGATGAGAATCATTAATCAGCTGCCTCCTGCACGCCCCCTACTGGGGAATGAGCCTGCAACGCAAGCATGTGTCCTTGACCAGAATCAAACCCAGGACCCTTCAGTTCACAGGTGGACGCTCTATCCACTGAGCAACACGAGTGAGGACCAGCCTTTTCTGTAGATTGAAATGCAGTACCGACTTCAGACGATGTGCGGACTACTTGTCTCCTCTCAAGGATTAGGTTTTTGTAATTATCTCGTCCTTGGGACTCAGCCTTCCCTCTCGCCTGGAGCTGTACTGTGTTAGGAGACAGAGCAGGTATCCCCCCTCCACCCTCCTCTTCCTCCAAGAGGTTCCAGTAAACTCAGAGGCAGCTGATGAAAGAATCAGAAATGAAATCATTTACTGGCTCCCCCTCGCCTTCCACAAAAGCAGGAACCTGCGTGGGGATTGGTTCCTGCCGGTCTTTGGAATCGGAGTGAATTGGGGCTGGAAATGGGGTAGTTACTGAAGTGATCCAGATGAGTGGCGTCATAGCAGCCATCTGCCTCAGTTGCCTGGATTTGCTGTACACGGAGCCAACAGGGTGGAATTCCTGGACTTTTGGTCTCAACAGATTTACATGTCTTAGCTTTGAAATCTTAAGGAGCTGTTGAATCTGAGACTGGAGTAGATTTCAAATCTTATTCTCATTCCAAATTAATATCGTTTCAGACCAAAATACAGGTGAAAATGGAAAAGCTGTCTTCAACTACCAAGGGAGTCTGTGAGCTGGAAAACTACCATTACGGGCAGGACAGCAGCCGGCCGCCCCTGTTTCACACGTGGCCCACCGCCCACTTCTGTGAGTCCTCTCTGCCTGGCTGTCGGGTGCGTTCGGAGAGCCTTTGTGCCATTTGGACCTGGCGTGCCGAGACGCTGGCAGGCGTTCGGAGGAAGGAGCCTGGGGGTATCTCAAATAAATAGAGCATTTATTCTTGGCTTAATCATTAATCACCTAATCCAGTGGTCGGCAAACTGCGGCTCTCGAGCCACATGCGGCTCTTTGGCCCCTTGAGTGTGGCTCTTCCACAAAATACCACGTGCGGGCACTCACGTACAGTGCGATTGAAACTTCATGGCCCTTGCGTAGAAATCGATATTTTGTGGAAGAGCCACACTCAAGGGGCCAAAGAGCTGCATGTGGCTCGTGAGCCGCAGTTTGCCGACCACTGAAATCAAAGAATAATAAAACACAATTAGAGACCCATGAAGCAGGTTGCCATTAATGGCCCTTTAAACCAGTGGGTAGAATGAAGAAAAAAAAATGTTTTTAAGATGGTTCTTTTGCCTTTTGTTTGGTTTGAATAAGGATAATACTTCAGTGAACCTCATGGGAGAAGACTGCTTGGGCAATGGAACCCTTTGCTTTCATAAGTCCTATGAAGTAAGGTTATTTTTAGCTTTATTAGTTAAGAGAAGGGATAAGCTACTTTATATCGACTGAGATCTCACTTTTCAGTGAGAAGTGGGTAAAACCAGCTAACTGGTGTGTATTGCATGCAGTGTTGTCAGTTTGAGGTTAACCTACCATTTTAGCCTTGCAGGTTCCCAGTAGTTGGGAGGTTACAGTTAGTCTTTGTATCGTGTACTTGCTGCGTGCTCCTGCTGAGGGCCGCAGCCAGGCGTGCACACCTGCCGGTCCTTGACCTCTTGACCTCTGCGCCGGAGCTGAATCTGGCGTTTAGCCAGCAGCTTCCTGCCCAGGTGGTTCCTTGTGTGGCTGCCATTAAAGGGAGACTCGCATTTCTTACAGACGAGGCTTCCCGCCGCCTCTCAGACATGTACGGGGCGGAGCTCCTCCTGAAGCGTACCATCGTGGATGGGCTGGCGCACACCACGGACCACGACCTCTCCCTTACCTACTTGTCGCTGTGGCTGCACCAGCCCTACATACAGAGCAACAGCAGGCTGCTTCTTGAGAGCATGCTGCTCGAGACGGGGCACCGCACCCTGTGACTCCAGGCTTCCCGCTGCTCTCCCGGCCCGCCTGCTCCACTGGCCCCTGCAGCGCCCACGGTGGATTGTCTTGCATGTCATGCCCTGGCCTCTGGCCTGGCCACCTTCTAAGGGTCGTCCAGACTGGACCGGTTCACCAGCGCCCCACGGCCTATGCAAATGCACTGTGTCTGCTGCATACTGTCTGCCGCACAGTGTCACCGGTCGACCCACGGTGAACCCAACACCCCTGAGGACCTCGGCACAAAATAAATGAGTTCAACGGAAGGATGGCGTGATCCTGTTTCTGTAAATCAGGTGTATTTTACACAGGTTGCATTTTGTAGAAAATTCCTAGTTGTAGTGTTTTTACTTTATATTTATCTGTATTGTTTGAGTTTTTGAGTTTTGTAATTACAGCTAATGTTCAAAATAATATAGAGTTTTCCCAGCTGGCAGGGCTCAATGGTTGAGCATCAACCCATGAACCAGGAGGTCAAAGTTTGATTCCTGGTCAGGGCACATGCCCAGGTTGCCAGCTCAATCCCTAGTGGGGATATGCAGGAGGCAGCTAATCAGTTATTCTCTCTCATCATTGATGTTTCTCTCTCTCCCTTTCCCTTGCTCTCTGAAATCTCTAAAAATATATTGCCCTGGCCTGCTTGGCTCAATGGATAGAGTGTTGGCCTACAGACTGAAGGGTCCTGAGTTTGATTCTGGTCAAGGGCATGCATCTGGGTTGCAGGCTCAATCCCTGGCCCTGGTCGGGGCATGTGCAGGAGTCAACCAATCGATATGTCTCTCTCACATCTATGTTACTTTGTCTCTCCCCATCCCTTCCACTCTCTAAAAACCAGTGGAAAAATATCCTTGGGTGAGGATTAACAAAAAAATAATATTTTAAAAAATACCATAGAGACCAAGATGGAGGCATAGGTAAACACCTGAACTTGCTGCCTTGCACAACTACGTCAAAACTACAATTAAAAGACAAAACAGACATCATCAAGAACCACGGGAAGGCTGGCTGAGGGGAAGTTCAACAACTAGAGGGAAAGAAAAATGCATCTAGACAGGTAGGAGATGCAGAGGTGCAGAAGCGCAGAGGTCCAGAGGCGAGTGAAACGGGCTGGCAACTCGGTATGCTGTGGTCTTTTTCAAGCGGGAGATACAAACTCCCTACTACTCTTAACTCCAGTTCCGGGCAAGACTCTGGGGACCCAGACTCATACAGGGAGAAAATGGACTGTCTGGCATCCGGCTGGAACGTGAGGGCAGCTTTCTCTCAGAGGTGTTTGCAGCATACATTGTTCCTGCACGGTGCCGAGGGACACAGAGACCCAAGGACCTATTGGGGCAGGGCCGACGGCAACCATTGCTGTTTGAACCACCCCGTGATTCCCTGAGACCCCACCCCACCAATTTACAATCCCACCCAAGCTCTGGAGCAGAGGCTTTTGCATGTGAATGGCCTGGCATTTTGCAATCTAAAATCTAACAAACTGCAGCTGGGTCAAAGAATCCCAGAGCTTCCAAAAGAAGGCCCAAGGCTTGTCAGCAGCTTGCATTACTTCACAGCTGGGTCTCATCTGGGCACCTCCAAACCCCAAACAAAGAGGAAGAATCTGAAGATCTCTCTGTAGCTCCTGCTGGGTGGCCTCAGGCAGTGGCTGACTTTGCACCTCCTTGGAGATCCAAGAGCCAGTGTACTCTGTTCAGAGTGAGACCACACCAGATTACAACTCTTCACATCCATAATAGACACACTTAAGGAGCAGACTCGGTGATCCCCAAAGCCCCACTGAAGCAAGTCCTGTCCCATAAGGGTGTCTCCAGCACAGCAGTTCTCCCATTGTATACATAGCTGGTCCTCACAGCCAATTGGCCTGGTGGTCAATTTCTCCCAGTGATACCAACAGCATTTAAGACTTAACTACAACAAGACTGTGAACACAGCCCACAAAGGGGTGCACCAAGAGTGTCAACCTCAGGTAATAAGGAAGGCTGAGCCATTGGGCCCTATAGGACACCTAGCACACAAAGCCACTCTGTCAACACAGGGAAGCAGCCAAAATGCGGAGACAAAGAAACAGGTCACAAATGAAAGAAATGGAGGAAAGCAAACTACTGGATATAGAGTTCAAAACCACGGTTATAAGGTTATTCAAGAGTCTTCTAGAAACCTCCAAGAAATTTAGTGAGATCCTCACGGATATGAAAAAGGACCAATTAGAACTTAAGCATACACTGACTGAAATACAGAGATCCAACAGCAGACTAGAGGACCCCAAGAACTAAGTCAAAGATTTGAAATATGAAGATAGTATAAGGAGCCTCTGGGACAACTTCAAGTGTACCAACATCAGAATTATGGGGGTGCCAGAAGAAGAGAGAGAGCAAGATATTGAAAACCTCTTTGAAGAAATAATGACAGAAAACTTCCCCTATCTGATGAAAGAAATAGACTTACAAGTTCAGGAAGCACAGAGAACCCCTAACAAAAGGAATCCAAAGAGGACCACACCAAGACACATCATAATTAAAATGCCAAGGGCAAAAGACAGAGAACCTTAAAAGCAGCAAGAGAAAAACAGTTACCTACAAGGGAGTACCCATATGACTGTCAGCTGATTTCTCAACAGAAACCATTCAGGCCAGAAGGGAGTGGCAAGAAATATTCAAAGTGAAGAATAGCAAGAACCTACAACCAAGATTACTCTACCCAGCAAAGCTATCATTTAGAATTGAAGGTCAGATAAAGAGCTTCACAGGTAAGAACAAGCTAAAGGAATTCATTACTGCCATACCAGTATTATATGAAATGCTGAAGAGTATTCTTTAAGAAGAAGAAGAAAAAGGTAAAGATAAAAATTATGAACAACAAAGTGACAACAAATATATATCTATCAACAAGTGAATCTAAAAATCAAGTGAATAAAAAAATCTGATAAACAATAAAGTGGTGACTATAATAGAATCAGGGGCATAGAAAGGGAGTGGACTGAATTCTCGGTGGGAAGAGGGCGTGGGGGGTGCGGGAAGACTGGACAAATATCGAATACCTATGGATGAGGACATTAGGGGGGGTGGTAAGGGCATGGGATTGGGTGGGAACCGGTGGAGGGGAGCTATGGGAAGAAAAAAGAGGAACAACTAATCTGAACAATAAAGACTGATTTAAAAAAAATACCATAGAGATAATTGCGCAAAGATGGGATCATGAAATGAAAACTTCCTACAAAAAATTTGCCTGTTTGCATACTGAGGATGCCACTAGCTGAGCGAGGTTTCTTCCACATCATTCTTCTGGCGGAAATCCTACAGTTTGGCAATATTTGCAACTGAACTTTGGAGGGGGTCGCTTCTGCCATGCTCCCAGACACAGGTCTGTGGAGCTTTGTGCTATGGGAAGTGGGCTGTAACCTCATGAAACTAAAGTTCGAGGTCCCAGGAGCAAGTGCTTCCTGGGCAAGGAAAGAAAAGTGCCCCAAAGAAACGGCTTCATACGTGACAGGGACTGTCCCGAGAGAGTCATGCCCGTGCTGTGCCGTGGCCCCGTGCTGTGCTGTGGCCTATCAGAGCATTAAAAGTGACAGTGATTAGAGGTTCCCTTGCCTCTACCTGTGCAGTATTTGCTAAAATCTAATCTCACAAAAGCAGGATGCTGCAGCCAGGCCTCTGGCAGGAATGACGTCCTGCTGCCTCAGGGCAGGTTGTGGTCCCAGCCCAGGGCCACGGGCAGGGCCCAGAAATGGGGAGTGAAGGGGACTTAGAGAATAAATGCTCTTCAGTGGAGACATAGAGCAACTTCTAGGCTTTTCTAGGACATTTCATGTCCTGTGATGCCTCATCCCTGGACACCCAACTCGCCCAGAATGAATGGAAAGGATCGATACTTTCCATTAACAAACAGAAGTAAAAGAGGGAAATGAGAAACACATAATCTGGAGGCATTTGCCTGGAGATCTGTCACAAAGCAGAGAGGGATCAAAGGAATGGATGAGCTCTCCAGTGGTTGTTTGCTGATTCCAAAGTCATTGCACAATCCTATCTAATAAAGACAGAATATGCAAATTGACTGTAACTTTGCAACAAAGATGGTGCGCCCACAGCCAATAAGGAGGGAATATGCAAATTGACACAAGGCGAGAGGCAGAAAGGCAGCTCTGGGCTGGAGTGAAGGCGGTGCTGGCAGCCAGGGGAAGGAAGGCTTATTCTTGCACGAATCTTCATGCATTGGGCCTCTAGCTGTAAAATAATCTACAGATCACTTCCTATTGGAAAGAGCAGTGATGTCACGTGAGAACAGTGCTCTCCTCTGCCTCCAGAAATCTGCCCAGTGGACAGTAAAGGAATAGAAAAGGACCAGCAAAACAGAGAATGGTGTTGGGAATGAAGTCATGATAAGTACCTCTGAAGAAAACTAACTCCTGGGAACACAGAAACATACACAAAAGCATAAAAATAACACAACGTACTACACAGAGCTCAGCTGTGGACATTGTGTGTCATATTGAAGGAGGGCTGCTTTTACAAAAATAAGTCTTAGCCCGGCTGGTGTGGCCCCATGGTGGAGTGTCAACCTATGAACCTGGAGGTCACAGTTCAACTCCCTATCAGAGTACATGCCAAGGTTGTGGGTTCCATCACTAGTAGGAGGCAGCCGATCTATGATTCTCTTTCATCATTGATGTTTCTATTTTTCTCTCTTTTCCTCTCTCTGAAATCAATTAAAACAAAACAAAAAACAAAAGTCCTAGAAAGTAGACACTATCTATATGCAGATATGATTTTGTTAAAAAACAAATAGCAAAAAAGAAAGAAAACTAAGCAAATGAAAAAAAAAAACAAGGCAATAATCTCTAGGAAAAACAAAACTCTTACAAGAAAATGTTACAGTAGTGCTCAGGCTCACATGACCCATAGTTACAATTCAGTGCGCGAAGCAGACGCGAACACAGTGTGTGAGGGGCACCTGTGCCGGGGGTGTGGGGGGGAAGGCACACGCCCCAGGTCCCCATGTCTCAGTGGTTTGTCCATGGCTAACATCTAACATGAGTCAGTCAAGCAGCAAGGCAGCCAGGTTCAGACACGAGGAGAAAGGGGGCGGGTACCTCGGCTGGGGGAACCGAGGGCTGAGGTTGGGGCCGCACTGCTCATCAAGGCCCTTCGGTAATGCTTGACATTTATCAACTATGGCCGTGCTATTCCCTGGATGAAAACAAGGATTCATCTTAAAAATAAGGAGCCCTGCCCAGCCAGTGTTGGCTCAGTGGTTGAGCATCTATCTGTCTTTTGGACCAGGAGGTCATGGTTTATTTAATTCCTGGTCAGGGCACATGACTGGGTTGCTGGCTAGATCCTCAGTGTGGGGTGTGTAGGAGGCAGCCGATCAATTATTCTCATCATTGACGTTTCTCTCTCTCCCTCCCTCCCTCTCTGAAATCAATAAAAATATATATGGAGCCGTGGCTCAGTGGATACAGTGTCAATTCCCAGTTGAGTGCACCTACCTGGGTTGCAGGTTCAATCCTCAGTCAGGGCACATGCAGGAGGCAGCTAATAGGTGAGGAGGCAGCTAATGGGTGTGTCTCACATCGATGTGTCTCTCCTGTTCCTCCCCTCACTTCCACACTCTCTAAAAAACATCAGTGGAGCCCTGGCTGGTTTTCTCAGTGGTTAGAGTGTCAGCCTACAGACTAAAGGGTCAGGGGTTTGATTTACAGTCAAGGGCATGTACCTTGGTTGCAGGCTAATCCCCAGCCCTGGTCAGGGCATGTATAGGAAGCATCCAATGGATGAGTCTCTCTCACATCAATGTTTCTCTCTCTCTCCATCCCTTCTATTATGTCTCATAAAAAAGGAAAAAAATATCCTTAGGAGAGGATTATACATACATACATACATACATACATACATACATAACATGGACCTCATCCTTGCCTGGGTGGCTCAGTTGGTGGGAGCATTGTCCCCTGCAACCAAAGGTCACCAGTTCAATGCCCGGTAAGGGCACATGCCCAGGTGGCAGGTTTGGTCCCCGGTTGGGGCGTGTGTGGGAGGCAACAGATGGATGTTTCTCTCTCACATTGAAGTTTCCCTCTGTCTCCCCTTCCTCCCTAAGATCAATAAAATAAGTTAAATAAATAAAAGGACCTCAACTCTCCCAGGACCCTCTTCTTCCCATTCAGCTGTCCCCAACCCAAGACTTCGGAGGTGGGGTGGGGAGGGGAGGGGGCCTGTGCCTCAGGGCCTGCAGGGGTGCAGTGCTGACCACAGCCGGGCACCATGAGAAGTGCTGGAAACAGTCCCTCGAGGCCCACGGGCCCCTACGCAGCACTCAGGGGCATGTGTACAGTCTGTGCTCTGAGGCCTCCATGCCCACTCCTAATTTCAGCCTCTAAACTGTAAGCATGCCCTAACTGGTTTGGCTCAGTGGATAGAGCACCGGCCTGCGGATTGAAGGGTCCCAGGTTCGATTCCGGTCACGGGCATGTACCTTGGTTGCGGGCACATCCCCAGTAGGGGGTGTGCAGGAGGCAGCTGATCGACGTTTCTCTCTCATCGATGTTTCTAGCTCTCTATCCCTCTCCCTTCCTCTCTGTAAAAAACCAAAAAATGTATTTAAAATAAATAAATAAATAAACTGTAAGCACTAGGTAGACAGGAGACAGTTCCTGATGAGGAGGGAATTCCGCTCCCTCTGCCCGCGTGGTGCTGTGAGGATGAAGCAGTGTAAAAGCTGGCTCGGGTTCGGGCCCGCCAACGCTGCCCGAGGAGCGACACAGGCTCCCCGAGCAGAGGCCTGTGGCTGCTGCCAGGGCCTCCTGTGCTTTCAACTACACGATGCAGCCAGGGCACTTTCATTCCATCGTGAAATTCACTGCCCACTTACATCCACAGTGAGGCTCATGCCCGGGTGACGTGAAGACGCACTGGGACATGCAGCAGAGCACCGTCCTATAAGTGGAAAGTAAGTGCGTGTCTGACCTGCTGTTGTGTGAGTTGCCCGACGGGCATCACAGGACGAGGGGCTCCACCTTTTCCGCTCACTCACCTCCATAAAACCAAGCAGAGACCCCTGCCCTCCTGCTTCCCAGCACAGTGCCGCCCGCCAGGAGGGCTCCTTTCCCGCCTGCTGGGGCTGGGGGGGAGGGGCTTTGCCGCCTGCTGGGGCCAGGGGGGGCTTTCCTGCCTGCTGGGGTGGGGGAAGCTGCGGATGGGCCCCTGCTGGGGAAAAGCAGCACATGGCCCTGGGGAAGGGCAGGCGTTGGGGAGCAGGGAGGGCACCCAGGGACGGTGAGTGGTGCTGAGAGGCAGATGGACCGCCCGGAGGAATTCATCACCAATACGCTGCGGCCACCACTGTGATGAGAAGGTAGAGAAAAAGGTAGGCGTGGGGTGGAAAGACATCATTCTTTATAAATAAAAGGCTCCTCGGTGTCAGTATTCACATTAGAAAAATAAACACGCCTTGAAATAGACCCTCTGCATAAAATCAGTCGGCTGTGTTCTGACTCCCTCTCGCCGGGAGGGCTCTGCGCCTCGGTCTCCGGAGGAAGCCCTCCCGGTGGGCCGGCTGCAGGGCAGGCTGCTCCGCTCAGGGCCGGTGGACAATGCCCGCCTCCCAGACACTACGGCGCCCGGAGGGGCCAGGACAGTCACGTGGGAAGACAACAGCTCCTGGCACCCGCTGGTGATCTCAAAGCCACGGCCTCACCCTCGGCGACGACGCTCTCCGGTTCCCTCTGGTCAGTGTGTGGCCGGGTCCTAAGGGCGACTGGTCCAAGCCCCGCACGGGGCCCGAGACCCACCGAGCAGACAGCGGAGGCCCGGCTGGGACACGGGCTGCAGGGACAAGACTCTCCGGCGGAGGGACCGCAGCCGCGTGAGCAGGGCCTCACCGGCCCTCCGGGGCTCCAGCCCCGCCAGGCAGCAGGGACGCACCCCTCCCGCGGACATGCAGCCTCCACGGAGTCCCCGCCGCCCAGGTCTGAAGAGGGTCCCTGCGCAGCCTCGGTGGGGCTCCCTGCGGCCGGCTCCGGGTCAGCACCCCGGCTGGGCTGTCCAGGCTGAGCGTGAAGGCCCGGCCCACTGACATCCCACGCAAGGGGGGGCTCCACACAGGCTCCTGGCTGCTACCCCGGCAAGCGCTCTCAGCTGCTGGCCCAGCCCGTGCTGCTGTCGCCCGCAGATCTCGGTGTGGTCTGGCCTTCCTCACGCCCGGGACAGGCGGTCCCATTGACTCCAGGGGCAAACCTTACGGCGAGGGAAACAGGAAGTCACCCGCGTGCTGTGTCATGGCCTGTGCGCTGCACTCATTGTCCAAACAGGCTGCCACGCGCATGTGCAGCAAAAGGAAAACATAAACTCCTGCTGCCTGGACGGGAGCTTCCCGGGACGGGCGGACGGACGGAGCCACGGGAGGAAGTGCAGCCCCGCGGGCAGGGAAGCTGGGTCCCGGGTCAGAGTTTTCCCTGTTCTCATGAATAAACCTGCCCACCCCCCTGCAGGATTAAGCAATGAGTTAGGAATGGAGAGGCCTCTTTAAATCAGACCGCACCAGCGGGCGGCCCTGCGAAGCTGGCTTGTAAGAGAGTTTCCCATGGTTCTCAACATGCCCAGGTTCAAGGTGCCCAACTAGGGCAGGACTGAAAGCCAGAATACGTCATGTTTGCAAGTGCTACATCTCGGCGGGCACTCGGAGCCCAGTCTCCGGAAAGCCTAGCCAGACTCGGGGGAGCCCTGGGCCCCTCCTGGCACACCACCCACCACCACACGGCGGCTCTTCATTTCAACACGGGACCCAAGAAAACCTCCAAGACCTCGAGATTCCTGGGGACGCATATGAGCAACAGAACGTGGGGAAGCCGAGATAAAGCTCTTGAGAAACCGGAGGGCAGGGCTCTCTTAAATGTGGCCACAGGGGCTCCGGCTGAAAAGCAGGCCTTTGAGTCACAGCCGTAACCACACAGCCTCTCACCCTTGCTGGCCGCCCGGGGACGTCCTCTGGCCGCCACTGCAGGCAGAAGCCTCGGGGGGCTCCTGGGGCAGAGCTGCCCTTCTGGGCCTTTTCGCTGAAGTCAGCGTCTCCCCTGTGGTCTAGGGAGAGCGGACAGTCAGCGGAAGGAAGGTGCAGGCGGCCGGTACCTCCCCTCCTGGAGCGGCGCAGGGAGTGAAGGCAAACCCAGCCGTCCGCACGCACGCCAGGCAGGCCCCGCCCCGCCCCGCCCCGCCCCACCGGCCCACCTCGTTCTCCCTCTTCGCCGGGCTGGCCTCCCGGCCGCTGCCCATGTGTCGGATGCCGTCGTCGTCGTCGGTGTGTGTTTCTTCCTTGCGCAGGAATTCCTCCGTGATTCCCAAGGACTCAGCCACCTGAGGAGCACAGGGTGTAGGACTGAAAGCCTGCCTCTGAGTCTGCGAAGTCCCTCTGTACAGCGAGGCGCCTTCTGAACAGGGAAAGTGAAGGTCAGTGTGAGGTGGAAGAGCTAGTGGTGAAATGCTGCTCCCAGAGCCAGAGCCGCTGGGTTAGCAGGTCAGGAGACACCAGCAAGGTTTTTAGTAAAATTTAAAATACTCTCTTTCGTGTCACCACAAGCTTAATAACGTTAGTCTGCTACCACGGCCGCTGTCTCACCACTGTGCCTCCTTTTCTGAATTCTCCCTGGTACTTCAGAAAAAGAATCCTAAAATAATAATAATAATAATAATAATAATAATAATCCTGCCTATTCCAGAACCACGTCTCCTTTCCCAGTCGGTGGACGGGACGTGGATTTGGGAGGCTGGGAACCCCTGGCTGGCCCTGGCAGCTGCCCATGTGGGACCACAGCCGCTGGAGGGGTGGGGGGATGAAGCCAGGTTCCACGTGAAGCAGCAGGTGTGAAGGTCATCGTGGACATCGGTCGGCATTTACGCACGGACCGTGGAGAGAACACCAAGAGCATGAGGGGGCGGCAGGGAAGCAAGGGCAGATCAAGGTCAGAGGAGAGGCCAGGGGTCGGCGAGTTTAGCATCCAGCGACCTGACAGTGTCCCCTGGCTAACAGTGTGGGACTTTGCGGGCCAGAGAACTGCTCCGGGGCATGGCAGTGGGATGAGGCGATTCTCCCTGACCACGTGGCACACGTCCTCGCAGCAAAGGCTTGTATCCACAAGAAAGCAAACCAGGGCATTTTCAAAAACATTTCTATCAGAAACAAACAAGCAAAAAACACACACAAAAAAGAAGTAAAAAACAAAACAAAAAACTGCATTTCTGTCAAGGACCCAAGATTGCTAAAGGCAATTTGATGACAATGACATTGAAATGAGAAATTTGTCAAAACAACCACAAGCAAGACCGTTGGGCTGTGTGTAACCCAAAAATCTACATAATGAAGGACCCTATTAACCGTGGCAGTGACTCTGACTCCGATCAGCGGGAGGAGAATCGCGATGGTGTGGACTTCCTGGAGCTTATCTGCATTTCCGAGTTCCCTGAAGACAGCATTCACCGCCTTCACGTGAAGAGAAAGAGTGACAGCGCGGCCGACAGTGCCCACGTCACCACGGAAATGCACGTTCTCCTGCAGAACCGCTCGTCCTCCGAGCAGAGCGCTTCCCAGCGGGACCCTTACCTCTGGATCCTTTATTTCCAGGGGCTCCTGAGATCGCGGGCTGGGGCCACGGAGGTAATCCTGACACATTTTTTTAACCATCTGATGCAACTCTTCAAACTCCTTGTACACGGCTGGGAACAAAGGCTGTGCTAGATGACCTTTCTCAACCTTAATGAAGATAAAAAGGAAGACGTTGAGACCGGAGGCAATGAGAGGGAAAATACAGAAGGACGTGTCGAGGGAAGGAGATGGGTTCCTCGGCCCTCGCCGAGGCGTCCCCCGTAGGCGTTCCCTTCCCTGCCCAGGGCTGCACGAGTGGGCCTGGAGCAAAGGGGACATAGAAAGGCCTGCGGGGGGCCTCCTCTCCCTGGCACTGCTGGGAGGTGTGCGGTGTGGGTGCAGGAGCCCAGGCGCAGCATCAGAGTGGGCTCGCCAGGGCCCAGAGCCCGGCTTGGAGGTACCCAGCGTGGGGGAGTCCAGAGTGGAGGAAGCCAGGGAGGGAGGGTGGGTAGGTGGGTAGGTGGGTGCTGGGGCCGTGTGCCGCCAGGGTTTGCTGCTACCCCCTCGGTGCCTCCCGCAGAAGCTAAAGCTGCCCGGGGAGACCAGGGCCTCCGGCAGCACCAGCAGCCTCACCAGCTCTGTCCAGAGGGAAAGGACCACAGAAGGCCTGGCTCCTAACCTAACGTGAAGGACACCTTTCTAAATGGCCCCTGGTCATCCCCTGGACCGTGCAGGAACACTCGCCTTCGTCAGCAGAAATTCATACACGGTCACGGCCTGGGCCAGCCGGGGCAGAGCCAACTCCATGAGGTCCTCGAGCGCACACTGCTGCAGAACCTACCAGAAGAGAGCGACTGACATCTTTGAAAGCCCACAAGAATCTCCCATTAGCCAACAAGCTGCTGCAACAAAGAACATAGAAGGCAGAAAGGTCCCTCAAATCTCAGTGATGAAGCCACTCTACACTACGAACACTCTGCTTTGTTAACTCTCTCGCTTGTTCCCCATGAACAAAATCCTGAGATCCACCTGGATTCAGAGCCTGACTCCCCGACAGCCCTGAGTGCGGAGTGGATACGAGTTCTGGATAACGACATGGTGACGGGGAGACGCGCTCCCTTCTCTCCAGGGCTCCAGGCTCACCAGCCTGAGAAGAACAGGCACAGAAATCCCAAGGCAGCCAGTCAGGGCCCCACCAAAGCACAGGTGGGAGAGGAAGAGGACCAGGTGACAGGCAGGCAGGGCGGGGGTGGTGGCGGGGGGGGGGGGGGGGGGGCGCGGTATCTGGGAGGCAGCAGGGAGGGTGCAGTCCGCAGGGCTGAGTGACCGCTGGAAGAGGAGGGGTGCGTGAGGGGGAAAGGAGAGCCATGGGTGCTCTGGGTGCCCGGCTGAGCTCTGGGCAGACCTGGCTAGGTGGGTGGGACAGGAACCAGCTGTGGGACATTTGGAATCGAGGCTGAAGCGCCAGAGAGGTCTGAACAGGAGGAACCGACATGGGAGCCAGCAGGGGAGCGCGGGTCGAGACACAGGGGGATGGACAAGGGCAGCCAGGGCAGCAATACGGTGGCGGAAGCGGAGAGCCCTAGAGACAGGAAGGCCCCGAGGCTCAGGGAGGACATGGGCTCAGGGAGGCTGGGGAGCCATCAGCGGAGCCAGTGGCTCAGGAAAGTCACAAAAGCAAAAGGAAGACCTTCCTCTGCGGGACCGGGTGTTTAACTATGACTAAGCCCTTTGGTGACAATGACATTGTACACGGCTGGGAACAGAGGCCGTGCAAAGCCCTTAGAGAAATGACCAGCTGGTTTCCAGCACTCGGGAGGTGTGGGTGGAGGGAAAGTGGGCGTCGTCTCGCCACACCTGGCCAACAGCAGCCAGGCACCTCCTCCTTCTCTGGCAACTGTCCCAGGCCGGTGTGGCTGTCATCTTTCCCCGAGTGGGGTGTCTCTCGCGCACACTGTCCCCCCCACACCCAGGACAGGCCTGGTTCGTGCAGGCAGCAGCGTGTGCTCGAGCGCCCGGTTCAGAGGGCCTCTCTGCGAGTCAGGGTGCGGTCAGCAGTCCTCAGCGTCCGTGCCACCTCGCTAACGTGAAGGACCACCGTGTTCGAGTCCCCATCACACGGAGCAGACAGGCCGTGCGTGGACACCAAACACCCTAGATCCAGGTTCCAGACCTGCCACCCCAGGGGACCTGTGCGCGGTGCAGCCTCTGCAGTCTCAGCTCCTCACTGTTAAGCGAGGTAACCACCGTCAGGGACCGTGAGGGGAGCGCACAGGAACTCCGCACGGGCCGGGGCCGCGGCTGGGCTGTGCAGAGGGCCTAACCCGGTGGTGGAGGCTAATTGACGCTAACGAGTGAGTCAAGCCAAGGACTACCTCACCTCCTACTCCTGGACATGTCACCCGGATTAATGAACAAGCCCCCACCCCCACCCCCCCCAAGCCAGTTCACCAGGGCTCGCATTTCCCGCTAGAACCGTAACCTCACGGAGCTCTCTAGGAAGCCACTTCCTGTGAAACCACTTCCTCCCCTGTGTGTGGAGACGGTGTCTCGCTGACTGGCCTCGCGCTCTCTTGCTGGCTCTCACTTCCCTTAAGACATCCATCCATCCGCCGTGACCAGGCAAATACATGCGTCCTGGCCAAAGGCAACTTGAGTGAGTCCCACTTTTCCCAGTTAGTCCAGCTAGATTCAGTGCACTGCCCTGGCTGGTGTGGCTCAGTGGACAGAGCGTTGGCCTGCGGACTGAAGGCTCCCAGGTTTGATTCTGGTCAGGGCACATGCCCGGGTTGCGGGCTCCATCCCCAGTGGGGGGCGTGCAGGAGGCAGCTGATCAATGATTCTCTATCATCATTGATGTTTCTACCTCGCCCTCTCCCTTCCTCTCTGAAATCAATAAAAATATTTTTTAAAAAGAAGATAAATAAATAAGTTCCGTACACCTTCTTTCCGGGCTGGGTTGGAGATTCCCGGACTCAAAACCTGAAACATGCTTTTATATCTTGCAACTTATGACAGTAACAACCGCAAAAACTCCTTCTGTTGTTTTCTGAATGGCTTCCATGAAAACACGGGTATAATTTTCCAAAACGTATAAAGACAAACAGCCCTTGCTGTAGGTAAGACCCTCTGGTCCGTTCAGACAGGTAAACCTGAATGGTTCTAAGTGAACAGCCTGGAATTAACTGCGGGCTCCAGTCAAGTGCACTCCAGGTGAACTGCCTACCGACCTGGGTACTTTACGTTCCAATTCAGGAGCCCAATAGCGAACGGCCACATTCCACGCCAAACAGGTCTCACCGCATGTGAGAGCGACGTACCTCCTGGAGCCGGGCTCTGCTCCTGGCAGCTCGGCTCTGGCCCGCGGGGGCGGGGGCGTAGCCCCTTTCAGGTCCGGGGCGTCTCTCTGATTCCCAAAGGGCTGAGTAACGTCCATCTGCTGGTTCCGTCACCAGCGCTGCTTCCCCTTCCATAGGCTGACCGTTCTAGAGGGTGTTGGGAGGGGCAACAAGGGGAGAGGAGGCGCCCAGGTGTCACTGCCAATGTCCCAGGAGGCACCGTGGGCCGCTGCCCCCAATCCCGACCTTTCCCAAGACGCGCTGTCAGCTGGAGTGCGCTGCACGCAGCCCGATGACCACGCCGAGGACCTGGCTGTGCCGGACAGACACCTCCCTTCCCCGGCAGCAGGCCCACAAGGTGGGTCTCAGATCTCCCAACAAGAGGACTTGGTTCTGCTTGAGCCTCTGCCTGAACCCCTCGAACACCATGAAGGCTACTTTAAGGGTGACGGCAGCAACAGGACACTGCCACCAGACAGAAAGCTCACCTGCAGGCCTCCCCGAGCTGACGGGGCCCCTTCCGCACTCAGAGGAGCTGGTGTGGACGGTCCCGGGGGCGTGGGGCCACGGGGCCTGCCCTCCGCACAGCCCCGGGCCATGCTCCCCTTGGCTTCCTCAGACAGCAACGGCTCCGGCTGGGGCTGGCCGTGGCCCGGCTGGAGTTTAAAGTGCCGGGCCAGTCCCCCCTTCCCTATGTACGACTTCCCACACGTCTGACACCTGAAGGCTCTGGGCCGCAGGGAGCTGCTCGGCAAGTCAAAGAGCGCCTGCTTGTCCCTCTGCTCCTCCTCCTCTTCCACACCCAGTTCTGAATAATCGTCTGAGTCGGACGGGTGGCTGTCGGCCAAATCCTCCATCCGTATGAATTTATAATCTTTGGCTTTATACCTGGGAGGTCGAGATATCCGCCCAGAACGTGTTTTCACTTTGAAAGGTTTTTTTAGTTTCTCAGTGTGTTTTGTATCCAAGTTGGAAATAAATAAATTTGCTGAACTGGATGAAACAGATGTTACTGCTGGCTGGTCGGAGGTTGACTGAGGGGCCGACGTGGCGCCGAGTCCATTTGGCGCCTGGGGGGCCACAAGTCTCACCGCAGGGACCGGCTGGAGGGCGGGCAGTGGCCTCTGGAGCAGCACCTGGACAGGAGGCTGCAGCCGGGCGCTCAGGAGGGGCTGTGCCCTGGGCAGCCGAGGGCTGGCGACGCTGAGCCCCAACACGCGGCAGTGCCTCCCGGGCGGCTGGCTCGGCCAGGCTGTCCTGGGATGGACGGTGGCCAGCTGGGGCTTCGGCCCTTCCTGACCTTTCGTTTCTCCAGACGTTACCGTGACACAGATGGTTTCCAGTTGCTTTAAAAAGAAAAGAAGCATTTAGCTTATCAATGTTTCTGCAATTTTGCTCTCATCTTAAATCCACCATGGACATTTTTTCTACGTTATAAAATGCACCCCGGCCGCCGTGGCCGAGTTGTTGGGCATCGTCCCGTGCACCGAAAGGCTGCCGGTTCAATTCCCGGTCAGGGTGCACGCCAGGTGCTGGGCTCGATCCCTGGTCGGGGGTGTGCAAGCAGCAACCAATCAATGTTTTAGTCTCACATTGATGTTTCTCTCTTTCTCTTTCCCTCCCTCTCTAATTATCAATAAAAAATCTTCAAAAAAATAAAATTATGCCCGACCAGCATGGCTCAGTGGTTGAGTGGTAACCTATAAACCAGGAGGTCACGGTTCAATGCCTGGTCAGGGCACATGCCCGGGTTGCGGGCTCCATTCCCAGGTTGCAGGCCCCATTCCCAGTGTGGGGCAGGAGGCAGCCAATCAATGATTCTCTCTAGTCATTGCCGTTTCGATCTCTCTCCCTTTTCCTTCCTCTCTGAAATCAATAAAAATGTATGAAAAAATAAAATTATAAAATGCATCTCAAAAATCTATGTAATAAAAAAAAAGTCTATGTAATATAGGGTGTCCCAAAAAACGTATACACACACTTTGAATAATTATAAAAGCAGTGCTTATTCAAATACATTTCATTCTTGAAATGGAGCCGTCACCTGTTAAAATGTGTAGTTTTGGGGACAGGCTGCATAGCTGTACCGTTTATAGTGATGTTTCTGAACCTTTCTCACCAAGTGATACATTTTGTCACATCCACAGGTTAGTGTGGAAGCATTTGCACACTAAGAAATAGAAGTGCGTGCGCCAAACCCTATTGTTTTAGAACGACCACAGCACAAACATGGCCTAAATTTTTGATCTGCTATGGCCACTGGTTTCCCATGTGGTTGTCACGTTCATTTCATCGAGCAGACTTTCTGAGTCCCTCTGGGCGCCAGCGTACACATCGGCAAAGCCCTGCCTCCCCGGAGGAGGCGGGTAGTTAGTCCCCTGCCTGCCCCAGTCGCCTGCAGACGAGCTGAGCGGGACCTCCTGCCCTGTTATCTGTACTTTCAACAGCTCCACTGATTCTGAAGGCAGAGAGGTTCCCTAAGGAATGCAGACAGGAAAGCAATGCCACCCGCCACCGTGGGGCAACTGGGGCAGTGACTCCCAGGAGTGGGTGGCTTCCCAGAAGAGATGACCTCTGGGGTGGGGGGTGGGGATGGGGGGCCCTGGAGGCTGAGTAGAATTTTTGCAGGTGGGAAGGTATTCCAGGTGTAAGAAAAACAGGGCGCGGCTATTAGAGGAAGCTAGCAGTGTTTCTGCGGGGCAGGAACGGGAGGGCCGGGAACAGCCCGACCCGTGGGTGTGTGTCCACTGGGGCTGTGCCTTCCGATCCGCACCACCCCACAGAGAACCCCCTTCTCTAAATGCACCCCCCGGCATGCGCTCCTCTTCCGCACGTTCACCGGCACCCCCTCCCAATCTAGTGCGGACACCACCTCTTCCTCTAATGCATTTGGCCCTTCCCCTGTGCCTACAGCTTTCTTTTCTTTAAATATGTTTTTATTGCTTTTAGAGAGAGAGGGGAAGGGAGAAGGATAGAGAGAGAACCATGTGCCCTGGCCGGGAATCGATCCAGTGACCTCTTGGTTCATGGGTTGATGCTCAGCCACTGAGCATCACCGGCAGTGTCCTCTAGCTCTCCGACTGTGATCAGAAGTTTGAGTCCCGTTTTACCTCCCTGGTTAGATTATTGCCTCCTTAGGGGCCAGGGGCACATCTTGTTTGCCTCTGTGGCCTCCGTGGCGCAGCTGGTGCTCCAAGAGTATTAGCTGAACAGGCCGCACAATTCCATTATTGTGATTCCAGGTAGAATTTATATCCTCCCTTGAAATATTAATGTTTATTGCATATAACATTATTATATTTAAAATAATTTTTCTTGAAATATGAAAAAATATTTTTTAAAAACCACACACACACACACACACAAAGAATTTATATCCTTCCAATTAGAGGAGCTACAGAACACAATCGCGCCTCCTAACTGCAGTTTGCTTTCATGTGGTGGGAAATGCCATTTCTGGACTCTTTCCTAAGCTGTCACACCAAACCCAAAAGGCTGTGGCCACATTCAACAGGCCCTGGAGGGCAGCCACACGCAGGGGACCCTGGGCACAGTCACCGAACCTCTCTGAGCCTGTTGCTGGTCTGTACACGCTGTTACAAACCCTTGCGTGCGGCTGCTGAGCGCCACACTGTGCGCAGCACGGGGCCAGGCAGGGAGCGGTGTGTGCAGGCGACAGCCACCCTCACCCTCTGACTGCTCAGACGTGCTGTGTCCCGCGCATGCAGGAGGAAGCAGTTTGGGCAGAATCGTCCTTGTCTTCTCCAACTTTAGCTAGACAACTCTCCAGGGTCGATGCGGAAGTGGGTACAGCTCCAAGAAGCCGAAATCACCGGGTGCGGGGAGGGGACCTCGACCATGAGGACTGTCCATTCTGTTCTCTGCCCACCTGGAGGAAGAAGCGCCTGGGGAAGCTGGGATGAGGGGCGGCTGTCATTCACGGCCCAGTGCTGAAAGGGGACCTGGGCTTCAGGGGCTACAAGACCCTGTTTCATTCCCCACCTCCCTACTAACCAAGAGCCTGGCACCCTGGAAAGGATGCCGCTGGGAAAGGCGGTTTTGTGGTATATTTTTTGCATATTTCATGCATGAAGGGTATGGCAGGCGCTGTGCTGAGCACTGAGTTACAAATCCAGGCGCTACTACTGCAGGGCGCCAAGTCCGCACCCCCCATCACCACGCACCTAACTCTGCCGGCCAGAGGTTGAGCATCGACCTAGGAGCCTGGAGGTCACGGTTCCAGCCCCAGAAAGGGGCCGATCAATGATTCTCTCTCATTACTGATGCTTCTATCTCTCCCCCGCCTCTGCCTTCCTCTCCGAAATCAATAAAAAATATACTTTTTAACAAAAAAATGTACTTAATTCTGTCCTGAGTCTCAGCAGCTGCCACCGGAAAAGTTCTCGGCGTTGGCTCCTGGGAATCCACCCGGGTCTCTCGCTACCGCGGCCCCTGCGGCTCCCCCAGCACCTGCCGGGGAGCGCCCGCCGGGTGTCCCGGTGACGCTCGTCCGCGGAAGCGCCCGTAAGAGCGCAGTGAACGGCGAGGCCTGCGGCGGCGCTGGCGGCCGGGCGGCGGGAGGGCCCGGCGCGGGCGAGGCTCCCGGCCAGGCGCGTCGGGAGCTGCCAACCCCGGCGGAGACGGCGGGGGGTGGGGGCGAGCCGTCCCCGGGAGGCCAGCGCGGGGACCCTGAGTCTGGCCAGGCGGACGTGGCCTCCCCGGCCCCGTTCCCCACGTCCCTCCCGGCGCCTCACCTGGGGCGGCAGCGGGCGCGGCGGGCGCGCGAGCTGGGCGCGGGGACCCGGCTGCGGGGCGGCCCGCGGGACGGAGGGCGGCGGCTGCGCCTGGGCCACCTGCTCCAGGACCTGCCGCAGCTGATCGGGGCCCAGCGGGGCCAGGCGCGCGGCGCTGCCGCTCCGGCCCGGGGCCCCGGGCTCGGACCCCGCCATGGCGTCCGACGCGGGGACTCGAACCGGGGTCGCCGGGCGACGGCGGCTCAGACTCGCCTCACGGGAAAGGAGCGGCTACGAGTGCCGGGCGGGCCCAGAAGCCTCGGAAGGCGACCGCGAAGGGATACGTCGGTGGGCGGGGCGTAGGGTCGCTCCGCCCCCTCTGGTGGCCCCGCCCCCTCACCACGACAGAACCAGCCGGCCACGCCTGTCTGTCAAGGACTGACCTCACCTTCAGGGGTCACGTCCGGCAGCTTTTGAAACCTGTCGGGCAAGAAAAACTTTTCCTCTTCCCATTTTGGTTCGGCTTTTAAGGGCCTGCAAATTAAACCGACAAAAGACAAGTTAATTAGAGAAAAGACAAAATGCAACCGTGTTTTTATTCATGTACCTGCCAGAATTCACAGGAAAATAAAAGTGACTCAAAGAGGCAGTTAGAGTGTGGGCTGTACACTCTTACCAGAGGAAGGAGGGAGAGGGGGCGCCCGGGGAAATGGGGCTGTTGGGAAGGTGAATAGGCCCTTCCCTGCAGTAGGTGGGGCGATGATAGCTTGTGAAATGCGTTTAGGTGTCCTGAGTTAGTCTTTCCTGATTGCTCCCAGGGAAGGCGGTTTATGACAGTCGCATTCTTCTGCGTTCTTTTTGGAAGGCTCTGCTTTTTTAGGCAGAAAGGACTGCTCAGGAATTCAAATGCCTTTTGCTCAAAATGTTTTTTATGTCACAGAGGCATATTCTGGACCCCTTCAGGCCTCGTTCAGGAAAGTGTGCGCTCTGAGGGCAGCAGTCTCAGCTGCCTCCTCTGTGTGTCCCTGCATCTAGCGAGGAGCCTGACACAGACATCCAAGATGCGACATGCAGCTCATGGGCCGGAGTCCATGCCTGGTGTCCGCAGCCCCAGATTCTTCTAACTGACTCCCCTAGGCCAGGCCCTCTTCTGGTTACAGATGTTCTCACTGAAGGTTTTATTTTAAAATATATTTTTATTTATTTCAGAGAGGAAGGGAGGGGGAGAGAGAGAAACATCAGAGATGAAAGAGAATCATTGATTGGCTGCCTCCTGGATGCCCCTTGAGCTCACAGCCCCAGCATCTGCCATTGACCTGAATCCAACCGGAACCCTTCAGTCCGACCCTCTATCCACTGAGCCAAGCCAGCAACCGCCCCACTGGAGATTTTTCAAAGATGTCTGGAACCCTTGCTCAGGACCCTGATATAAAAGGACATTGGCTGCTCTAGCCAGTTTGGCCCAGTGGATAGAGCATTGGCCTGCGGACTAAAAGGCCCCAGGTTCGATTCCAGTCAAGGGCATGTACCTTGGTTGCAGGCACATCCCCAGTAGGGAGTGTGCAGGAGGCAGCTGATCAATGTTTTGCTCTCATCCATGTTTCTAACTCTATCCCTCCCCCATCCTCTCTGTAAAAAATCAATAAAATATATATATATATATTTTAAAAGGATATTGACCTTAAAAGCTGGTGGGCCGGTGTTGCTCAATGGTTGAGCATCGATTGACCTATGAACCAGGAGGTCATGGTTCAATTCTCAGTCTGGGCACATTCCCTGGTTGTGGGCTTAATCTCCAGTAGGGGGAGTTCAGGAGGCAGCAGAGCAATGATTTTCTCTCATCGTTGATGTTTCTATCTCTCTCTGCCTCTCAACTTCCTCTCTGAAATCAATAAAAATATGTTTTGGGGTGTCTTGTGTTTTGTTTTGTTTTGTTTTGTTTTTTAAAGATGGCTTTTGCTAATCTAAACACTCCTGACTATACACCTGCAGACTTAAGCCATGAGTGAGAAATAAATTCCGTTGCCATCTGGCTGCAAACTGCAGAACCAAGAGGGAGAAATGTGAAGCCTAAGAGCTCTCTGAAAAAGCACAAAAGTGGCAAGAAGCCCTGGGCCTGGAGGCTCAGCTGGCTGGATCGTCGTCCCGATACCTCCAGGTCGATTCCCAGGTCAGGGCACATGTAAGCTCTCTAACAATCACTAACAACATGAAAGACAGGCTTCCACACCAGACCGCCTCCTCAAAACACGGCCGTCGGGTCTGGTCACTGTCTCCAGAGCGGCTGGCATTTGCGTCTTTCGCTTTCTGTGCGGGACGCGCCCCAGGCTCTCTCCATAAACATCCGTGGAATGAATGAATTACAAGCCGGGATTTCAACTCTAAGAACTCCGGGAAACTGGGGTCTCCACCCAGGGCCCTGGAAGCTCTGCATGGGGAAGCCACTGTCGGTAGCCTCTGAGAGCGTCCTAAGAAAGACCCTCAGGGTGGCCGCGGGGTGCGGCGCCCGGGGCCTCCGGGGGACAGGCACTGGCAGCCGTGCGCGGGATCCTGCTCTCCCTCCACAATGGCCGCTGCGACAGGTTTGAGGCGGAGTCCGGAATGATCGCGCGACCGTCTCCTGTTTGCACCCGGTTTACAGATCTCAAAAGCCGTATTTGAAAAGCATATTTTTAAATATGCTGTAAAAGAATTGGCAAGTGGATTTTGCTAAAAGAGCACTCTGGCCCGTACGGGGATCGAACCCGCGACCTTGGCGTTATTAGCACCACGCTCTAACCAACTGAGCTAACCGGCCAGCCAGGGCCTGGGCTTCGCCGCGATGCCTATGAGGGTTCTACGCCTGCGCTCGCCGCCAGCGGGCCCAGCGCCCCCGGGCGACTCCGGGATGCCGGCTCCTTCCCGCGGCGCCTGGCGTCATTCCTTCGGGCGAGGAAAAACCTGAGGCCCTGGGGCTTCCCGGAGAAGGTAGGCGGCCTCTTGGAGCGAATGGGAGTTTTTCACGGGGAAAATGCAAAGGGCCTCCGCTCCGGAGAAAGGTTTTCAGATACCGCAGCTCAATGCTGACTTCATCTCGGAGAATCCTTGCCGCTTGGAAACTTCCTCTACCCAGAGCTTTCGCTTTGGCTAAATAAAGCTTAGAAAATAACAGAAAACCCGAGAAATGACGAAAGAACCACCGAATTTCCCACCGCCCATCACAACCACGCTGGGATCTTGGCATCCTTCCTGCCATTGTTTTTTAATTTTCAGACATATTCAGGGTGTCCCCCCAAAATGTATACGCACTTTAACAGCTCATAGCTCAATGGATGTTTCTTTCTTTTCAGATTTAACCCACAGGAATATATCATTATTCAAAGTGTGTATACATTTTTGGGACACCCTGTATCTATATCTATATATCTACATCTTTCTCTATCTCTATCTCGATATATCTATATCTGTATCTGTACCTATATCTATATCTATAATTCAATCTAACCTTGCTTAAGATACCATTTTAATCTTGCATTTCTTAGTATTCTATCATAAGTCTATCCCGAATAATTGCAAATACCATTTTAAACGGTTCCTCCATGTCTGCTCCCCCTTTTATCTGGAAAACGTCTGCATTCGCCCTCTGACTAACGAGCACAGGAATAAATCCTGGACTAGCTGCTGGGTGGGCAACTGACAAGATTCACTCCAAAGGGCCAGGGTCTGCATGCAGTGAAATAAAGCAGAGAGAGAGAAAGCGCCGGGAAGACAACACTCGAACGAACGTGTGGGTTCCCCCAACGCGGGTGTCCCAGGGGCCGCTGGCGCTCTGAGGGGTCCCTCCTCTGGTCTGGGTGCTCAACAAGCTGCTCCCAAGCCCAGGCTCCATCAGGGTTCTCTGTTGCGAGCAGGAAATCCAAGTCTCGCTCATCTCGCAGAACAGAGTTAGCTGAAAGGATGTTAGGCAGGGCACCAGGAAGGTAGAGACCCAGGCGTAGACAAAGGACCACTCAGTCAAAAATAGTCACTAAGCCTGAGAGTGCCCTGAACCCGCTCCACCAGCCGTGAGTAAAATACATGCCCAGTCCCCTGGGAGTTAGCAGTGGCAGGGGACAGAGCGAGTGGAGTGCTCGGGCTGTGCTCAGTGCCCCGTCAAGAAAGCCTACTGGTCGTGGAGGGCTGGGCCGACTCCTGAGACGGGGACATTTGACAGTGTTCTGAAGGGCAGCAGTGGGTAGGTGTAGACCAAAGTGGGTAGAGCCTGTGGGCAGAGGGAATTGCTGGTGATGGCAGGCATCCTCTCCATTTGCTTACACCTGAATGCCCGGAGCCTGGCACAGTCTGCAACAGTACGTGTTGAGGATCAGGAGGCAGATGGATGAATGATATAATTTAAAAAGCTTATATTTTAAAACATAGTCATTTCACTGTTCACACTCTCCACTTCTGGCCAGGCCCTGATAGGATGGCCAGATTTTGCAAATAATTTCGTATAAGTACATGTTATGCAATATTCGGGACGAACTTATACTAAATTGGTAGTTGTGTATCTGAAGTTCAACTTTAACTGGAAGTTCTGTGCTTTCTCTGGCAACCCTACACCAGAGGAGCAGCCTTTGGAAAGAACCCCTCTAAGAGGGCGGTGCCCAGCATGGTCTGGGGGAAGGGGACGGAGGGGATGAGAGGAGGAGCACAGAGGCTTCGGTGGGGGAGGAGCGTGAACGGTGTGCTGAGCATTGTGGGGTGGAGGTGTCTTTGGGACCTCCAAGCTGGGAACAGATCTGGGGGTTCCCAGGAGAGGCCTGGGCTAGCGGTGCTGGGAGCCTTCTGGGAAGATGGCAGTGAAAGCTGTGGGTATGACCAGCTTGTCTGGGGCTGGAGGAGGGTGAGAGCGGGTGGGGAGCACCCCGCAGTGAGTCACACGGAACACATGGTCCGCAGAAGGACGGGTGTAGCTGGTGTGGAGGCTGAGGGAGGGAGGTGCACAAAGGTAGGTCAGCGGGGTGGATGCCAGAGGTGCCAGGGGCCTGAGAAGGTGTGGGAGGCAGGCAGACCAGTTGGCCAGGCCCTGCCAAGACCCAGGGACAGGGGTGTCGGGGGGACCTGGGATGAGAACAGTCAGCTAAGAGGGGCGGGCACATTCCAGATCCATTCCAGACCCAGGTTCAGGGGAGCGATCACCTGTGGGAAGTGGAGAGAGGAGGGGTCCAGCCCGCACCCCAGGTTTTGGCTTCTGTGATTGACAGCTGGTGGCCTTGGATAAGCAGGGAGCCCAGAGGAGCCAGGGAGAGTGGGGGAGCCCGCAGCCCGGGCAGGGGGTCTAAGGCAGCGACCTTAGGCCTGAAGCTCAGGAGTGGTCAGTGCTGGGGAGCAGGTGGCTCAGCCCTGCAGAGGGGCAGGGAGGGGGCTGCCTCCACGGTGGGACCCGGGAGCGGGCACACAGGGAGCTTCAATGAGTGTTTGTGGAAAGGATGAGGGGGGACCCAGGGACCGGCCAGTGTGCGCCCTGAAGAGCTGTCCCAGACGGGAGAGAATCAGGGGACAGAGGCTGAGAGCTCCCAGGGGGACCGGTCAGGTGCAGACCCTGCAACAGCCAATGGTGCCGGGGAGGCGGCCTGCAGGGGTCCACACGCTCAGTTTGGCTCCCATCTTTGGGGAGGGCAGCTCGCAGAGGGGGCGGCTCCCCCAGGGGCAGGGCCTTGGAAAGAAGGGGAAAGGAGGCCACAGGAGGCACCTTACAGAAGAGGCTGGTGAGGGAGGAGGGACACGCAGGCGGCAGCTGGACGGGCCGCCATGAGGTCAGGTCAGGGGGGATCTTCACCTGCAGGCCTCCTCCCTCCTCGGCCTCTTCCTGGCTGAGTGGCCTCGGAAAACCCAAGGATCAGTTTAAGCTGAGCTCCTGCTGTGATAGAAATCCCAAATCAAAATGGGATTCCACTTAGAGGGACTTAAAATACACCAAGGCCTGGGAAGAGCGGCTGCCTGGGAAACAGGAAACCTGGCTTCCCCTTCTCTGGCCTCCTGGCCCAGGGAGGTCTGCATTCCAGGGGCCCAGGCCCCGGGGGCGGACGCGGGGAGCCCGGAGCCCGGGCATCGCTGCCAGTGACGAGCGGTGAGGAAATCCAGGACTCAATTCTACTCCAACTCATTTTATTACAAACCCATCCTTGTGTTCCAGCATCAATGGCTAATTCGTACACCTCACAGCACTCCGAGGCAGAACACATTTGCACACCCAGTTCTTTCTCAGCACATCAACTCCAAAGGAAAACCTCTTTCGAGAACCCCATCCCCAGGCCAAGCCCATCCCAGGAGAGCACCTTGGTAAACCGGAAACCATGTGTCAGGAAACCGGCCATAGACACACTTGAGGTGCGACTCCCAAGGAGAAAGATTGAGGCCAACTGATGTCAATACAGGCTGTCCCCCAAAAAGGTAAAGAGCTCAGGCTGCTGATGGACAATGACAGCATAGGAATGTAACTATAAGGTGTCCCCCCAAAAGGTAGAGAGAGCTCAGGCTGCTGATGGACAATGACAGCATAGGAATGTAACTATAAGGTGTCCCCCAAAAGGTAAAGAGCGCTCAGGCTGCTGATGACAAATGACAGCATAGGAATGTAAATATAAGGTGTCCCCCCAAAAGGTAGAGAGAGCTCAGGCTGCTGTGGACAATGTCACCATAGGAATGTAACTATAAGGTGTCCCCCAAAAAGGTAAAGAGAGCTCAGGCTGCTGATGACAAATGACACCATAGGAATGTAACTATAAGGTGTCCCCCCAAAAATGGTACAGAGAGTTCAGGCTGCTGTGGACAATGAGTCCCCATTGAATGTAAATACAGGCTGTCCCCCAAAACAGGTACAAAGAGGTCAGACAAGTGATGGAAAATTCCCTCCATGGAAAGTACGTGTAGTATCCCCCCAAAATGTACACACGTTAACAGCTGATAACGCACTTAATTTTCACTTCTTTTCAGTTTGAACAGATTTGAAGAAATGGGTGAAGACAGTAAGATTTGAACGAAGACCATGTCTCCACGAGGCTTTTTATGGGGACACAGAAAGTTCAAGTTGAGGGGACCCAACACCCAGCAGTCGAGGAATCGAGGGCAGCTATTGAGAGAGGTGCGCACAAACACCAACCCGAAGGAACGGTTCTTGGTTTTTGCGGCTCCGTGGCTGCGTCAGTTCTGGTCCAGGCGCTGCTGCTGCTGAAGCCACGGAACCGCAAACACCGAGAATCGCTGCGTTCGGTGTTTCTGCGCCTCTGTCCACAGCGGCCCTGGACGCCTGGACTGGGGCCCGTTCGGGACCAGACACTTCATCCTGGATGTGTCCCCGTAACAACGTCCAGAGGATACATCTTCTTGGTTCCAAGCTCAGTCTGGCTTCACCCATTCCGTCAAATCCGCTAACCCTGAAAAGGAGGGAAAATTGAGTTATCAGCTGTTAAAGGGCGTGTACATTTGGTGGACAGCCTGTGGTACATCCATTAGGGGGACACCTCAAAACACATATATTTCATGAGGGCCTACACTGGGTATGGAATGTATTAAATTGGGTTTCTATCCCGGGAAGTAACGCAGAAACAAAGAATCGAGGTGTCATCCTCGATGGCGGACACCGGGGGCTACAGCCGCGTTACCAATCAGGCCGCACCCGCTCTCGCACACACTCCCCTCTGCACACTGTGGCCTCTGCTGGGAGGGGGCGGGCAAGGCTTCTCTGCGCCACGCGGGGCAGAGCCCATGATGGTAGAAAAGTGAACCCGGGGGCAGGTCCGGGGCCCCAGGAGCCAGCTGGAGAGAGGCACAGCCTGAGGCCACCTGCCTGGAAGGCCGCGGGCCCCGGGCTCAGGAGTGTGGGGCCCAGGCCTGGCTCGGCAATGCTCTGGGGAAACAGTGAGCCTGACTCCAAGGTCCACCCAGGGCCGCGAGGTCTTGGTCGTCTGGCCGGTCTGGGCTTCTCCTGGGAGCCCCAGGCTTCTGGAGATGGAGTCAAGTTTCCGGACCACAGGGCCCAGCCTGAGAGCGTGCCTGCGTGTACCTGCTCACCCGCACCCGCACACACACGGACGCTTTCATGGAGGTCAGGTTGCTGACACGTGTTCTAAGGGGCACAGCGTCAGCCTCAGGGGGTGTGTGTGTCACTGCACTGTGAGCATCCCCGGGCCAACGTGGGTTTGTTCCAAAGATACCAGTTTCTGGAGGGTCAGACGCGTGCAGCCATCGTGGGAGTGTGACCCTGGGGTCCGGCACAGCCCGTTCACTAACCGAAAGGTGGGAGCAGCGGGGGGAACCCTTCCTCGTTACAAAGTCGCTCCCGGCCCCTCAGGCCGATGGGAGAGGGGGCCCTGGTGGTCAGAAGGGGCGTCAGGAGTTTGAAGGCTCAGGGGCTGTGGGTCCAAGAGTGGAGTCACCCACGGCCACGCTCCATCCTCTGAGCTCCACCTGCTAGTCCCATGCAGCTGTGGCAATGCCCGCCTGCTCTCTAAGTTGTTCCTGTGACTGATGTTCTCAGGGGCCCGTTGGCGTGGGAGCCACGTCGGGTGACTTGCGTGGGCTCTTGGCAGGGAGCCCCTCTCTGTGGTCCTGCCCTGGACCCATCGGGCTCTGAGAAGCTTACACCCGCCGGGACAGGGGCCACGGTGGCCACCTGCCCTGAATGTCCGGGGCTGAGGCCTCGTCCTGGCAGCCGGGGCTGCAGTCACTGCGCGGTGCTGGGGCTGGAGCTGCTGCAGCCGCCACCTCCCGTGGCCGTGGCGGGGCCGTGGCGGAGGCTGCAGGGGAGCCAGCCTCTCCTCCTTTGGGGGAGCCAGTGAGAAGCGCCTCCTGTCCAGTGGTTGGCACTGGGGACCCAGGCGGTGAAGGAGCTGGGGCAGAGGGTGTGGCTGGCTGTTTCTGCCCCTCGAGTCCTCAGAACCCCCGCCTTCAGGTGACTCCTGTTTGCCGGCCTGCGGCCTGCGGGTCCCAAGCAGCTGGGCTGAGGCTAGGCTGACCGCCCTATTTAGGGACAGGCACCAGCGGGCAGCTGTGTGGGAGGTGGGGGGGCAAGGGGCGAATGGGGTGGCCTGGCTCTGCCCAGAGAAAGGCTCTGGGGAGGCAGGGCTGCCTCAGGGCGCACTGGGTGGGCCTCGGGCTCAGCAGGTCTCAAGTTGGGCTTCACATACCGCCCCGCCTTCAGCAGCTTCCGCCGGAGGGGCTGACAGTCCTGCGGGCACAGAGAGGGAGGCATCCTCCCTTTGCTCCTGGCAGGTGCGCCTGCCTGGCCCCTGGTGGTCAGGAGATGAAGGTGTTTCTGAGCAGGTACCTTGGCAGGTCATCGGGCACCTGGGAGTGTCCTACAGAGAAGAGAGGAAGGATGGAGAGGACGGAGTGAGGGCAGGAGGGTTCTCGGAGAGCCCTCCCCTCCCAGGGCGTGCCCCGCACAGGCCACATGGCCGGGACCAAAGTTTCCGCTCCTGCTTGGCCTGTTGACAGCCTAGCGTCGCCCCAGCTCCCTCAGCGCCCTTGGTCAGGACGCCAGGCCCGGGTGCTGGGTCAGCAGAGGCATCTGAGTGGTCAAGGCTGCCTCCGTGGAGGGCCCCTCCCTTCAGTATCGGGTCCCCAGGGCCTGGGGCAGGAAGGACAGTGGGACATGGGGCTGCAGCACCCCAGGCCAAGGGGGGCGACCACACCGAGGCCTAGCAGCAGAGGCAGAGGGGCCCCCGGAGCCCAGGGACAGAGGTGGGGCTGCGCCTCGCGGGCTGTGGTCTGAGTGGGCGGCCCTGGCCGCAGGCCTGAGCGGAGGCCTCCACTCTACCCATCGCTCACAGGGCGGGCCCGGAGCAGCTGGGAGAACTTGGGGGACCAACTCACGAGGCTGCACCAAATGTTGGCACAAGTCCAACACATAGCTCCTGGGCACACCTGCTGTGAGACACTGTCCTCAGATCCCTGATTTCAAAGCACCCTGACCCGAGTCTGCCTAGGACCACTCCACACCTGTGGTCCGGGCCTCACGGTCCAGGAGGGCACCCTTAGGATTTGAGAACCAAGTCGGTTGCCACCCTAACAACCGTCTGTTTAAGAAGTCCTCCTCTCCACATGGTGACTTTGACTGCACCATGGGTTTACCTTGTATTTTGTGCTTTCTGCAATCTCTGAATTTTCTACCATGAACGTATACTCTTGTCAAAGCTAAACAGAATCCTAATTTAAAAAAACATGAGGGCAAAACCCCTAAAAGACCTGCAACTACCTCATCGTGGGACAGGCGATGGGCTCTCCAATCCCAGTGGCACAGGCGTGCGGTGGAGCTCCGGGAGCACGAGGACAGGCTGTTTGCACAGCGTCAGGCTCCAGGCAGCCCCGGGGCTGTGGGCCCGGAGCCACACCCACTGTCGGGATTGCGGGCCCCTCCTCACTCTCCCAGGACCTGCCCCCCTGCCCCTCAGCCACTCAATGTCACACCCACCGTGAAGTCTGAAGCACCCAAATCTTACCCCTTGACATCAGGCCTCCACTGTGTGACGTCACCTGGAGGAGCAGAGCGGCAGACACAGCCAAGCCAGAGAGACCTCGGGTTTCCAACTGCGCCCCCAGGAGACAGGCCGAGGGAGGACCAGGCCATGGCAGCCCAGGAGTTAGTGCCGGTGCAAGAGTTCCAGTAGGGGACACATCAAGCGAATAAGTCAGGGCGATGGTGACTCCTGCTTTGGCATGGCCTTGTTGTCATGGCGACTGAGGTTTCCATTAGGTTCAGGATTTTTCTTTTTTCAAGCGAACTGGTTTTCTTGGGCTTTGTTGTTCTTGTTGTTGTTGTTGTTGGAGTTTTTTTGTTCTTTTAAAGGAAATTTAAAAAATTTTCAGAAATAAAGGGTATATGATCAAGACAGGGATAAAGGGAAAGGATTATAAATCTTCGGGGTCGGAAAAAAGGGAGAGGCCAGTTAGGGAGGGGAGGGCGGGTGCATTAAATGCAGCATTTCATGACGTTAGACCAAGCAGAGCTGGCCACTGGAGGCTTGTCTTTGACCTCGACATGCTTCTTTCTGCTCCAAAAGGCACTCTTTCGTTGTTCCGTCGCTAAATTGTCATCCGGATAACCAAGGGAGGAAGGATGAAAACACAGAAAACAGCAAGTAAATGAATTGAATAATGGACAAATGACGCTACATTCGCCAAATGTACTTGGGAAATCAGAATCCAGTCCAGCCCGGGAGAGACGGCCACATCCCCCCCAGCACAACCAGCATCAGGGCCCGGTGAACCCTTTCTGCTCGGACGCCAGTCAAGTGTTGGAGTGGCAGCTGGAGCCAGGGCTCCACATAGCACGAGAGGAGCATTCTGTACTGCTCAAGGAGTCGACGCCTTAGACTGTTTTTCCATTTCCATGGGTTAAATTATTAAGCAGGGGTGTTTATTGATGTAGGGGGCAGCTTTCCTTACTCATCCACTTTTTTGTCCAATGTGTTTTCATTGATTTTCAGAGAGGGGGAGGGAGAGGGAGATAGAAACATCAATGATGAGAAAGATGGATCGGCCATCTTCTGCACGCCCATACTAGTGTGCCCTGACAGGGAATCAGAAGGTGATCTCCTGGTTCATGGGACGATGCTCACCCAACTGAGCCACACCAGCTGCGCTTACTCATCCATTTTAATGACAGGCTCCCTGACATCCTGTCTCACACACAACTAACTCCTGCTCCTCTCCAAACACTTCGTGCCATGTTTCTGGCCTGCTGCAGGCAGTGAAACAGTCCACCTGAACTACTCAGTAATAATACCTCTTTTTAAAAAGTCCTCACGGGAGGATTTTTTTTCATTGGTCTTTAGAGAGAGAGTGGATGGGAGGATGTAGGTGAAGGGAGGGAGAGAGCAAGAGAGGGAAACATCGATGGGAGAGAGATACATCCACTGGTTGCCTCTCTCACAAACCCCAACCGTGGCCAGGATCAACCCTGCGACCGAGGTATGTGCGCTTGACCGGAAATCTAAGTTGCGCCCCTTCGTTCCTTCGATGCTCTAACCACTGAGACAGACGGGCAGGCTCACTAAGAATTCTGGTACATCTCACAGCCTCTGATGGCAGGATGACTTTGCACATAACGAAAATACCTACCTCTATCTGATACCCAAACACCCTCAAACTCAAGCATTGTTCCAGGTTAGATCGCGCGCATCCTCTCCTCTTGGTTTAGCCCTCACAGCCTTTAAGTTCTAGTCTTACGAGAGCAGACAATTGGTCTAGTGACTTCCTCAGCACGTCAGTCCGTGAACAGAAGGGATTTCTCCAGTCCTGATGGAGGATTCAAGGGCACAGCGGCACCTCTGCTATTTCTTCCCCCGCAGCGCCACCTGCTGGCACGGCTCACACCACAGAGAAGGGACCCACTCCTCAGTGCTGGGGCCCCAAGTTGGTTGAGCATCTTCAAGGACCAAAGCAGCTTGAAGGGCAGGCAGTGCTCACAGCGGGTAAGAGCTCGGGCCCCGGAACCTGTCAGACGCGGGTTCGGGTCCCAGCTCCAACACTGACTCTCTGGGCCAGTGCTGAGCCTGGTCAAGCATCCCTGAGCTCCCCTCCCAGCTCTGAACGGGGGACAGGAATGCAGCCGACCTCCCACGGCAGCTAGAACTCAAGGAGACGGACAAAGTGGGTCAACTTCTGAAAGGCTGCTGAGCCCAGAAAGCCCCCTCGCACGGCTGCCGTGACTAACTGCAGCCCCTGACCTGCTCACTCACGGATCCAAACCACAGCGGGGATCTGTCAAGCAGTCTTTGCTCAGAAGGTTTTGCTAACTCAATTGGGCTGACTATAGCTCATTCATCAACTTAGCCAATCACACAAGTGGACGTGATACATGTCCAAAAGTGTGAGGAGCCAGTATGAAAACCTGAGGCCACAGAACCCTCTGGAGAAAACCAATGCTAACAAGGCAATAAGCTTCATGATCATTTACCTGCACGTGAGCGTTTCCCCCACTTTACCTCCTGTGAGACCGGGAACGCAGGCAGCAGCCCCCAGACAGTGTGTCTGCGTGCGCACACTTCATTTCTGCACCTCGAGTGACACAGCAGGACTTGCAGTGGTGACTGCCACCCGGAACGGCTGGTGCACCCGTCACACTCACAGGCGCCTTGTCACGGCCCCGGGTCCTGTCAGGTCCTGGCATCCCAGCCCCTGGGAGCCCACGAGTCTTGGGCCTGGCCCCATCTTCAGAAGGTCCTAATGTCCTTCATCAAATTTTTAACTTCCTCAGGGGGCATGTTTGGCAGGTTTATAGGCAAATAATCAATAAAATGATATTTCAAAGTGAATGTGAAAACTAAACCACCTTTCAGTCGATGGCTTTGTTTAATTGGTTCTAAGACGACCACCCCCCCCCAACCTTCCATCTCTGAAATCAGGGTGCAGCTTGGAGCATCCCTCCCAGTCTCTGTCGGCTGGTGGCGATTCTGACAAAACCCTCACTGCCACCACCCGATCACTTTCTTTCTATGAGCACAAAATCGGGCAGCTGACAGCTGACAGCCTCTTAGATCCCAGGAAACACAGGCAGCACATGCGGCTACAAATCCACTGTGGACCCAATGGCTCCCTCCCATCACAGCCCTCAATGTGAGGGCAGGTCCAGCGCCCCCTGGTGGGAGGACTCAGGGCCAGGTCAGGTGGGAGAAGAGAACCACACCTGCTTCTCAGAGCAACAGAGAGAGCAGAGCCCGAGCCTGGCTGAAGGCTGGCAGATGTCCAGGACGTGGTACATGGGGGCTCTCCCTACGGAAATGGCTACTCCGAGGCCTGGCAGAGACAAGGAGCCCCAAACACATCCTCTCCTGAGCGTGTCTCTGCGGTAACTGTCTGGAGATCCGCTCTGGATATTCCAGGACCCACCACAGTGTACGTGATGGGGAGGCTCCTCATGCTGAAGGAGCTAAATGGTTCTGGATGAAACTGCCACCACAGTGACGTGGGCTTCCATGTTCTGCTTGGGTGTTCACACACCTCAGGGGGTAGACGGGGGCGTGCGGAGCCCCCTTCAGGCTCCAAGCACACGTGTGCACACCCAGCTCGCATCTCGTCGGTTCTGCCCTGACCTCGAGGAAGGCCTGAGATCCTCCCCTTCACGGCCCTCCTGCAGCCAGGCCAGCCCCTCCTACCTTTTGGTGGGGGCCCACTGCGGGCGTCTCCCTTCTCCGCCCAGTATGAGCACGAGGGGGTGGCCTCCGGGGGCCCAGGAAGGCTGTCTGCGGGTGACCTGGCTTGTCCTCGTGAGCCGTCTCTCTGGCGTTGGAAGAATTTGAGGAAGGCTCTGGCTCGACTCCAGCGCTTTGTCCTATTAGGAGTAGAGAGTTAGGGCACTGCCAACCCCCACTGCCCCTCCAGCCGGGGAAGCGGCCGTTCACTTGGGGTTCAGCACCAGGTTCCCCGCGAATCTGCATCGCCAGCACCAGGATCATCGCATGCGGCCTCAGGGCGTGGAGCACCATTGGCAGTTCATTCGCACGGACCCAGGGACGGGAGAAGCGTTCCTTGGGGCAGAAACCCGGACTAGCCTCTCGGGAAACAGAACCTCACATGCAGCCTCCACTCTGCGTCACCGGGAGGCACCGGGAGAGGTGCTGTGCTCATCTAGGGGTGCTGGCCATTGTGCATCCCAGGGCCATGTCAGGGAGAGTCAGGGCCTCCTCATTTCCCGCTGGAGCTCCCAATAGGTGAGACAGGCGGGCAGACTTAGCCCCTTCAGGGCACTGAGGAATCTGGGTGAGGGGGGAACAGGGTGGGCCCAGTGGGCCATGTGGATGGAAAAGAGTGGACACTGGCTGGTGTGCCCCAGGGGTTAGACCAGTGGCCCAAGCACTGAAGGGTCAAGGGTTTGATTCTGGGTCAAGGGCTTGTACCTGGGTTGCAGTTTTATCCCTGGGCCCACTGGGGGCGTGTGCTGGATGGCAACCAATCAATGTGTCTCTCATATTGATGTCTCTCTCATTGATGTCTCTCTCTCTTCCCCCCAACCCTTTGTTCCCCTCTACTCTCTCCAAAAATCAATGAAAAAAAATCCTCAGGTGAGGATTAAGCAAAATTAAAATAGCCCTAGCCGGTTGGACTCAGTGGGTAGAGCATCACTCTATGGACTGAAGGGTTCTGGGCTCCATTCTGGTCAAGGGCACATACCCGGGTTACAGACTCAATTCCTGGTGGTGGGCGTGCAGGAAGCAGCCAATTAATGATTCTCTTTCATCACTGATGTTTCTCTCTCTCACCCTCAGCCCTCTTCTCTGAATTCAGTTAAAATATACTATATATTTATATATATAGTAAAATAAAAAATTAATAAATGAAAACAGTGAACTTAAAGGGTAATACAGTGCAGCTAACCGGAAATGGAGGCATTCTAATGTCACAAGAAGAACCGCAGCTGGTTCTAATCCTGGCTCTGCCACAGAGCGACACTGTGCTGACTCAACTCGAGTACTTTTCTCATCGAGGCCTCAATGTCCCCGCCAACACAAGGGACAGGAGGAGGGTGGGAAATTATGTGGTTTTGTGATGTCAACAGAGAGCCCTTGCAGGATTCATGGTGATTTGCCCGCAAGGCTGGGCTGGGGCAGGACAATCTGAAGGCCCAGCTCCTGGGGCTCAGGCCCGGACGCAGGGGAAGGCCTGCTGGACGGAAGCCCGCAGCCTCGGGGACCGAGCCGCCCACCACCGGGGCTGCTGCTCTGCAGAAGGGAACGTGTTTGAGAACCACCCTGGGGTCCAGAGACTCCACAGGAATGTAGGGAAGACGAGGAGGTTCCTGTGACTGAAGACCATGGGTGCTGGCCCAGGTGTCCGGCCCACGCTTCCTTCCCAAAACAGAAACATGGCTTTCTAGGTCCTGAAACCTGGAGACACAGCCTGATAGTCCTGCTTCAGTGGCTCTAATCCAGACTCTCTGCGCCTTCAACCGGACATGGCAGCTGGCATTCGCCACCCTCAGAGGATAACCCCGAGGAAGGCCGGAAAGAAACTCTAAATTCTTTCAGAGCTGGGAGGGAGGTGCGCACAGGGGACCTGCCGTAGAGGGGAAGGTGCGGGCCCCACACACTGGTCACTGCTCCACATGGCTTTCCCCACTCGTGAAAGAGCAGCTTCCTGTTCTGTGTTGAAGTTCCTGCTGCTGAAATCAACTCACTTCCTAGGAGCAGGACACTGAGCCTTCTTTGGCTCCCCAATTCGGTCCTCTTCCGCCTCTCCTGTAGGCATCGTCTTCCGGCTGTCGCTGTAAACAGAGGAGAAAGGAAGAACAGTCTGGTTTTATATAAAACATGTAAATGGACTCATCGGCCCCGGCTGGGACCTGGCCCAGAAGGGCCGGCATTTTCCTGGGACTCGTGACCGGCAAGCTCGCCGAGTGGGGAAGATGGGGAGGGGAGCTTGTGGCGTGGGTCCGGGAAGCCTAACACGTGAGGAGACCTGCTGCAGCACCAAGGAGCAGGCTGGACCTCATCTCAGGAGAGCAAGCCCCGAACCACGTGCAACTCAGGATGGCAAACCCGTGGGCCTTGACGGCAGAGACCCTGGTTTCCTTGCTTGAACATGAGTCCCCTGGATCGAGGCAGCAGCTCAGGCTCCTTTGGCCATGAGGCTGCCGAGGTCCCACCTAAGACGCGGGCTTTTCTGAGGGTTCACCGTGAAGTGAGCAGCTGTGAAAAGCGATGACTCGCAAACCGCTGGGCCCAGGACCACCGACCCTGACCTGCTCCCAGCGGCCTTGGCTCGGCACCTGTTCTTCTGTCTGTGTTCCTCTCTTCCCTCAGCCGTGCTGCTGGGCCTTATGCTAGAGCGCTTTCCTGTCTGGCTCTGACCGACCCCCACCACTAGGCGCACATTCACAGAAGACAGGCCCCCAACCCGCCCTGGGCTGGGAAGACTCCACTCGGAGCAGCTCAGGAAGCCTGCCCACTCCCTGGCCTCCTGCACACACTGTTTAATGCAAAACCTTCATCAGATCATCCCCCTGGGTACCAGGCCCCGATGCTTCTAGTTGGCACCTACCCAACCTCTGCTGGTCATTGGTACCCACTGCGCTATAGAGAGCCAACTCAGGCCACGGTCATTTCCACCCCAAACTACAGTGTGGCTTTCCCTGGAAACCATCCTGGGTAGGTGGCGAGCCAGCTGTAGACGAGCAGAAGAATCCGGGAGAAAAGTGAAGCAGCACCGTGACCCCGGGGGGCTGGGTCAGTGCCCCTGTGGCCACTGTGACCATGTCCCTCTGTCCCTCATGGCCAGCCGCTCCCCATCACCAGGAAGGACAGTCCCGCAGCTCAGCACCGCGGGGTGAAGACCACCCTGGGCCCACCAGATGCATCTCAGGTCACTTGACTTCTAACCCCAAGGTTTCCAGCACCAAGCCTCTTCCTCCTGCCTCCTTTCTGGCAGCTCTCTCGGCCCTTAGACCAGCCTCCCATAAACACTCACTCCCAGGGAATCTCACTCCTTAGCAAGGCATGGAGGCCTTCCACATCTGAGTGCCCCCTGCTCCAGCCTTCCCTCCTGCCACTGCCTGCACCTTCCCTGCACCCCGACCACCCGTGCTCCACCTTCACGTTCCCCCAACTCCCGCCCCCCCGGCTAGCCCTGTCCCCATCCGGGTCAGCTGCAGAACCCCGACTCCCACCACCACCACGCTTCCTTCTCCGCCTCCTTGGAGCTCCTCAACATCTGTCTGCTGGGCACACAGCTCTGCTCACATGCCATCACCCCTGCCGGTTCGTGGCCACCAGGTCACTGGTTCCGTGCACCTCGCAGGGCCTCCGCCACAGCCAGGTCCGTGTCGTGTCAGCAGAGGGAGGACAACCGCGGTGCACCCACAACCCTCTCTCCAGCCCCTCAAGGGGAAATCAGGCAGAGAACGGGCTCAACCCGCGACCTGGATTGCTTCCCTAGGTACCTCTCTTTACCTCTGTCATAATTTTTAAACTGAGCGTAATTCCAAAAGCAGATTAAGAAGCGGCTGGCAGTGGGCCATGTCGGTGAAGCCAGCAAAATCCAACCACCCCTCCTTGCAGAATTCTAGAGCCATTCCGGGGAAAGGAGAGCAGGGTGCGCTGGGAAGATGGTCTGTTCCTTTGCCCTGGGTACACCAGTTCGCCGGCGGGCTCTCTGCCCAGAATGTGGAGGCCTGGGCTCAGAGCTGGAAGCCCGCAGCCCTGTGAGGACAGGTGTCGGTCACCCCTCCCCCTTACATGTTCTCAGTGCAGTGCTGGTCACTTGCGGCCAGGAGGCTCTGGTTCAGCTCTTTCAAGGTGTCTATCTCCCTCCTCAGGCGACGTTTCTCCTCTTGCCAGTCCTTCTTCGCACGGTTGAGCGACTGAAACACAGATCAACAATGTCCTCAACACCACGGGCCCCTGTGACTCCACTGCCTCGCCTATGCCCTCTCGCAATCCGGGACTCCTCAGGGGCTGTCAGAGAGCCAGTTTCGGCCGAATTCCCACAGGCCAGGCCAAGGGACCCCAATGGTGCACGAATTCGTGCACTGGGCCGCTAGTATATATATATATTTCTTTTAAATATACTCTTATTGATCTCAGAGAGGAAAGGAGAGGGAGAGATAGACACATCAGTGATGAGAGAGAATCATTGATTGCCTGCTTCCCACAAGCCACCCCTGGGCATGGAGCCCACGACCTGGGCATTGGCCCAGCCGGGCAGGCCCTGTCTCTTTTGAGGGCCTTCACTGCTGCCCACTTAAGCCACTGAGCTTAGCATATGACTCTTCGCTGGCAGCAGGTCACTGTGTCGGCAGCAGCCCCAGCCCAGTAGCGGAAAATCAGAGAAGGGCACCATATAAACTGAAAGCTGCCCCCATCTGTTGTACACAGGATGCGAGAGTGCCTGACATGTACAGCCTCGTCTGGTTGGATGAGCGCTCCTGCTGACAGGTGCGGGACTTCCCTGAGCCCGTTTCCCTAACAAGGAAGGGGTGGGGCTAAGATCTATCCCGGGTGTGAGGGCTGAGCCTCGGCCTCTCAATTCCACGGTCACTCCGCTGATCTGGGAGCTGGAAATAAATGGCTGTTCATTCCGGTGAGTTTCTGTTCAACACCCAGTCGCCATGTGAACAGGTCACACACAGCCTCTTGGAAAACCAACAGCTCTGGGCAGTTTCCCGGAAATGAGGGCTAAGGCACAGCAAACAGCACTGTGGGCCCCTGGGTGTCAGGCACATGCTGGGTGCGGGACGCATGGCTGGTCCCTCGCAGGCCCCCTCAGGGGAGGAGTCCGCGGGGCCTATTCCGGTCCCAGGGCCCAGCACACACGCGGAGCCGGTCAGCTCTTTCCCCTCATCTCTGCTCCCGCCCAGGAGCCCTCCCCGAACCACTGGTGTCCTAGGGCTGAGTCTGCCCCCAGCGCCTTCACAGTTTGGGAACACACATGCACCCGACGTGTCCCTTGCTCTCGGTGGCAGTTTCCCAAGGCCGGCCCCACGCACGGTTCTAACAACTGGGAGTGGGCGGTCGCTCCTGCTTTTCCATCTCGTGTTCCCTTTCCCGCACCGGCCAGAACCCAAGGTTCTTGGTAGAAGGGAAGCCGTGGACCTGCCGCCAGTGGACACAGTTCTGGTCAAAGCCTGGCAGCGGGAAGGGTTTGCTCACAGACTCGGGAGTCACCTGGGCACCGTCTCTCTGCCCATCCCCGGCCCTGCGCCAGGTGCCCTCTGTCCTTGCACATTCACTCCTCACAGGAGCCCCGAGGGGGAGGCAGGGACAGTCCCTTCTCACACAGGAAGAGGCTCTGCACTCACCGACTCTACGACCACCGACTCTTCTCACTCCAACTCTTCACACCGACTCTTCACACACTGACAGTTCACACCGACTCCGCACCACCAACTCCGCACCACCAACCTCGCACCCACCGACTCCACACCCTCCAACTCCACGCCCACCGACTCCGCACCACCAACTCCTCACCAAACATTCCACTGTCTCCATGGCCCCCCAACCAAAGTGCTCAGGCCCCGCATTCTAACCGTCTCTGCCAGAGGCTCATGCCCCATGCTAACTGCTTTGGAATACACAAAAATTAGGACACCCCTCCCCATGAAGCTTAAGATCTAGCTGGCACATAAAATATAAAGAAACATAAAGGTTATATGTATTGATCCTATACCACTGTAAATGGAAATTAACCACTTCATTCTGATATGTCTGTCTACGTTTCAAAAAATTATTTTTTCCCATCTGCCACATTACAGAAATTTGACTCGTTCCTTTCAGGGAACAACACAATCATTTTAATTTGTGAAGTCTTACCTACAGAGCACAGCTCGGAAATTCTCCCCATCGACTGTCAATAGTTCATACATAAGAACCCCTGAAGTCCACCACTCAATTGCCTAAAAAACAATTTGACAGACCACTCACTAATGTGTAGTTTATAAGAAAAATGAACAAAGTAAAGCTATATATTTGAAAAATATTTTATATATATATATGTATATATATATATTTAAATATATATTTTATTGATTTTTTACAGAGACGAAGGGAGAGGGATAGAGAGTTAGAAACACAGATGAGAGAGAAACATCGATCAGCTGCCTCCTGCACACTCCCCACTGGGGATGTGCCCGCAACCAAGGTACATGCTCTTGACCAGAATCCAACCTGGGTCCCTTCGATCCCCAGGTCAACAACCCTCTATCCAGTGAGCCAAACTGGCTAGGGCTATACTTTATATATTTTTAAAAAATATAACTTTATTGAGTTCCGAGGGGAAAGGAGAGGTAGAGAGAGAGAGAAACATCAATGATGAGAGAGAAGCATTGATCAATTGCCTCCTGCACGCCCCATAATGGGGATCGAGCCCCCAACCCGGGCATGTGCCCTGACTGGGTATTAAACGGTGACCTCCTGGTTCATAGTGATACACTCAATCACTGAGCCGTGCCGGCCGGACTGGAAAATATTTTAACAAAAGGACTTTGTACATAGCTTTCTGTGCAAGGAATACTAAATTAGCACATGCAAGAAAGACTTTTAGAGAACAAATATACAGGCACCCTCAGAACAGAATTTAAACATTTAGGCTGCCAATCAATTATTTCTAAACTAGTAATGGTTTACGTGGGTTAATTAAAAAATTCATTCTTAATTTAAGATAAATTTAAACTGTTTAAAGTAGATGAAATCTTTGGACTTAGATTGGGGTGGGAGGAGAGTACTGATTAGCATTTAGATTAATTATCCAGCTCCAATGACTGTTATAAAATTACTGAAAGTGAATCTGGACAAGCAATGGGTCCAGGCTGCTGGTCACTCCTTGAGCCAATAAAGCAGAGACAGGGTTGACTCATATATGAGCGTTTATTCCATGAATGCAGCAGAAGGGGAGAGCAGCAGGTCACCCACAAACGTCTGCTCTACCCCCTGCCCCCCGGCGCACATAAGCCAGCTGCTTATCTTGGGTAGAAAGACAAAGATCCCATGGGAAAGCAGACATTTCAGGCCTGGGAAAGTAGGAAGGTATAGTGGTTACAGGCTACAGGCAACTCGGGCTGGGGTTTGGCAGAGGCCGGGTGGGTCCTGGACCAGATTACAGGCAACGAGGTTGCTGATCTAGGCCTTTCTCGGAAAGGAGGGTGGCCTGCATTCCCTTGTTAGCTCCCATGTCCCAGGGCGGACAACTCTCCACCAGATCAGAACGTGCTTTCCCTCATTAGAACAGAACAATCACGGTTAACAGAGGACCATTAATATTCCTTGTAATCATAGCGAGTCCCCAACAGTCTATTCCTGCCCCGAACAAAAGAACAAAAATGAAAAAAAAATTCCACCTAAAGGGGTTACTTTTTCATAACTATCTCAATCAATTCCTCGTATAGAAGCTATTCCATAAATCTAACCGCCTTCATTTGTGGGAAGTATGATGAGATTTCAATTAATGTCCAACGAAATGTGATCTAACCTGGAAACAAATTTATAGATGCAGTGACCTGAAGTGAGAACACAGCAAATAACATATACTTTAAGGAATCTTGAGATAATGAAAATTATTTATCATTACGCAAATCAAGATTTCAAGAACAGTTGAATTGATGAGCTTATGCCAAAGAGATACAAACTGGATGATAAAATTTCAAACTTTCTGCTCCTAATTTTCAGGGCCAACATTTTAGAGAAACGATGCAAAATTTATGAACCTAGCGCTATTTTTAAGGAAAATACATAAGAATGACACAGAAAACAGGATGAGGCCGACTGAAACCACAAAAGAGTGAGCACAAGCCTGGCACAGTGATGAGCACATTGCACACATTGCATCTCATTCAATCAACTCAAAGTCATCAAGGTGTTCCATGAACTCCCATGGACTGAGCTGTATTTTGGACCACGGGTATGCACAAAGGTTAGGAGTCACATAAAGTTTGCTTTCCTAAAACTTGGTTCCATGACATGGCCTGTGTGGATCAGTTTGTTGGAGCATCATTCTCTACACGGAAAGGCGGTGGGTTGAATTCCTGGTCAGGGCACATACCTAGGTTGGGCGTTCAGTCTCCAGTGGGAGTGTGTATGAAAGGCAACCAATTGATGCTTTTCTCTCACATCAATGATATTCTCTCTCTCTCTCTCTCTCTCTCTCTCTCTCTCTCTCTCTCTCTCTCTCTCTCATCAGTAAGCACATCCATGGCATAGGATTTAAAGAAAAAATGGGTTCCATTAGGTCGTAGAAAGTCACTCTCAAATTTTCAGTTATAAATTCTTAGCATCTTCCCCCAAAGTTGCAAAGAATACCTTGAAGCTAACTAAACCAGCAATACCATTCTTTTCTTTATACAAGCAGTTTTACTGGCACCCGAGCCTGGTTGGCCTGGTTGGCCTGGTTCAGTGGTTGAGTGTCAACCTCCCACCACCGACTCTGACCCCCTCCGTCTTCTACGTTGTAGCCAAGGTGACCGTTAGCACGAACCCTTCCAGGCCATTTTCCCACTCAGAACCCTTCAGGTGCCTCCAGGATCAAAGCCCAAGTCCTTGCACCGGCCTCTGCCCTGCTCCCCTGTGGGCCCCACACGCACCCTCTCCCTGCTCCTCACACATCCCTAGGGGCTCCCCCGCCCTCCCCTATCTCTGATCTGCACAAAAGGAAACGAGGTAGGGACTCTGCTCAGCCCTGTGTTCTACAAAGGGAAACTGAGGCTTGGAAGACTCAGGTCACATTGCTGTCCACTGCTGAGCCAGAAGTCCAGGTCGGCTGACACCTGAGCCCCGAGCCACACGGCCTTCCTCAGTGAACATTTTTTGAACAGATGCGTTTTAAATAAATCGATTCTTAAACTCACAAAATACCCGAGTTTTAGTAAAGGAAGAAGGTTTGCTCACACACTCACGATAAAAACATCTTCATCCCAGGAGCAGACGATAACCGATGGCTAGGGCATCACACAGCATTTCCCCACTTATTTCACCTGCTGCTCAGCATCTGCGCACTTAGGCACTTAGGAGGCAGGTCGAGGGACCCATCGTCCCTGGTCTGGTCCTGGAACGTGCTGCCTGCCCCGCTGGCTTTGCCCTGGTCTCTCTGATCATTGCCAGGGACATAGCATCGTGTTTTCTCAATGAAAATCCCCATTTCTCAGCCTGAACAGGATCAGTTCCTTATCTTTCTCTGTGAAAGTTCCAGTCAGTTTTTCCAACATGTAGGAGAGGCGGAGAGACTGTACCAGCTGGAAGTCATACAAAAGGGCAAGGGTGGTGAGCCGGCTGCCACCCTCTGTGCCTCCGCTTCCCTTTCTATAGACGTCATCGAACTTCCTCAGCGCGGCCTCCAGAGAGGGAGCTCCGACCTGCACGAGTGAAGCAGACCCAGCCTCATCGCACACACCTGACAATCGTGGCAGCGCGCTCCTCTCAGGGACCCTTCTGTTCAGCCAGCTGAGGCGATTATGCTGAAAGAGTCAGTCCTTTTAACCAGCGCATGGACACACACCTGGTAGGACACTCACGGCCACAGGACACACCCTGTAAGACCCGGTCTGAGTGTGCAGGATTGGCACAGGGCCACGCGGACTGCTGGCTGCAGCCCAGAGCAACCCGCCACAGCACTGGGACCTGCCTGTGAGCCACCCTCTCGCCTTCTCAGTCCAGGGGGACCGCCTCGGCCAGCAGCCGTCTGGCTCCTTGGAAACAGAGCACCGCACATCTGTCTGCAGCGCTGCACATCCCACAGCCCTCATTCTGAAGCGCGGCTGAGCCTGGAGGAGGGGGCGGGAGCAGCACCAGGTGGGGGCGTGGAGCCCTGTGGAAGGGGAAGGCGGGAAGAGATTCACCAAAGATCTTATATGCATACTAGAGGCCCCAGGTGGGGTCCCTCAGCCTACCTGCAGGGATTGGGTTGAAACCAGCAGTCCGACTTGCCCTGAGGGGTCCTGGATTGTGAGAGGGCCCAGGCCAGGCTGAAGGACTCCACTGGTGCACGGGCCTCTAATTATAGTTCAATTTTTTTTCTTGAAATATTAATGTTTATTGCACATAACATGCAAAGATATAAAAGCCTAAGTGACAGTTGGACCAGTGCTATGATGCACAGTGACCACCAGGGGGCAGAGGCTCAACCCACAGGCATGGAAACATGGAACAGGCTGATGAATCTCAGAGGGAAGAGATTCACTGAAGATCTTATATGCATACTAATGGCCCTGTGGGGTCCCTCACTTGGCCTGTGGGGATTGGACATGGCCTGAGGGGTCCCAGATGGTGAGCGGGTGCAAGCCAGGCTGAGGGACCCCACTGGTGCACAAATCTGGGCACCAGGCCTCTAGTTATATTTAAAATTGTTTTTCTTGAAAAAGAGAAAGAAAATGCCAAAGAAATAGAAAATGAAAATAAATAAAATAGAGCTTTGTACATATGTAAAACGAGCAATAGCATTCATGTGGCTGGAGTTACTCGAGCACCTGCAGTGATTCCGACGGGACGTGCACACAGGTCTGCAGACCTGCTATCTGTGGATCCAGGAGCCGAGAGCAGCTCGGGGTGGCCCACGGGCTCGGGACACACTCCGGGCCCCACGAGGACGCCCCTGTCGCCACAGGCCTTGAGCTGAAGGCGGTCCCTGAGTGCGTCATGGCCGGTGTCCGTCCTGCCGCGCGGAGGGCTGCAGCACCAAGCGCACAGTGACCTCCTGGGCCGCGTCCCGTGGATGCCCCACCGGCAGCAGGAGGTCGGGGTCCGTGGCTCTCACTCCCGGTCGGGACTTTCTGTCTGAGCCGAACCCTGTGGCTGAGGAGGATGCGGGTCCGACACCGCAGGCCTTGGGCCCAGGAAGCCCTGGAGCGGCGCCCTGAGCGGGGGCCACACAGGGTAGGGCCGGCGCCGGGTGCAGCGCCCTCTGCAGGGAGGCGGGCGGCCTGGCCGGTGAGGGGGCGTCCTCCTCAGACACAAACCCCGACTAGGAAGGCGCCTCCCGGAGCCGCTGGTGCGGGCAGAGCGGGGTCCGCCGCCCGGAGGACCCGGGGCCTGAGCGGGGCGGTCCTCAGCCCGCGCCCCAGGGCCCCGCAGCCCCCACTCGCCATCTTCCCTGCAGAAGCCTCGAGGCTGCCCTGGCCACGCGCTGCCAGCAGCCACTCTGGTCAGACAGTCCCCACACCTCCATGCTGTTGGCTCCACAGGCGCCTGGCTGACTTCCGGAAGGGGCGGGACTTCCGCGCGGTGGGCGGTACCTGCGAGGGCCCATTGCCGCCCTCTGGTGGCGGGAGGCGGCAGCACAGGGCACTGGCAGCTGCCAGGTGCCTCCTGTTGGAATGCTGAGCCCTGAGCAGGGGCGGCAGGGGGCGCTCTCGCTCCCACAGGAAAGCCCTGCAGGTCCTGGTGCAGAGGCCTCCGCCCTCCCCGCCATGGAGGGGCCCTGCTTGTCCCAGGCGTCATGTTGGCTCACGAGGGCGCATTGATGGGGTGTGTTAGCTGGAAGGAAGCTCAGGAGTGGATGCATGCCACCCTAAGGCAGATGGTGCCGGAGATAATGGACCCTCCCTGGAATTCCCAACAGGTCAACATGCGGACCCCCGTGGCCGGAACTTCCTCAGCTCATGCCCCATGCCCCTCACCAAACACCTGTATAAAAAGAGGTGCCCCCCTCCCTGTTGGCGTGAATTCACTGGCCCTGCCTTTGGGGCTGGTGAGTCTGGCCTGGGGTCACAGATTAAAGCTTCTCTTTCCCTTATCTGACCGGCTTGATTCTCTTTGTTTTCCTATGTCACGAACTTTACAGGGGGTGGGGAGGAGAACATGCCCATAGGGAAATTTGCTTGTGAGCCTGGGCGTGTATTGGCCAGAATTTACGGGAAATTTCTACTGAGCTTGCTGTTCTGAGCCTGGGGTTTCCACTCAACCCCGGGCCTCGTGCCTCCGTGTGCCGTGTGGGGCCTCTTCTGGGGTGTGTTCTGTGCCCCAGATCCATGCGGATGGGACAGAGTGACCATGGCCTTGTTGGGAACAGGGCCTTGGCGGGTGTATCCAGGTCAGTGGGGTCTCAGGGTCTGGGGTGGGTGGGCCCTCACTGCAGTGACACGTGTCCTTATATATTTATTTATTTTTAAAGATTTCCTTTTTTGAAGGTTTTTTTTTTTAAAATTGTTTTATTGCTAAAAGTATTACAAAGGGTATTACATATATCTCCTTTTTTCCCCTGCCCTTGACAATCTCCAGGCCTCCCCTACCCCCCAGTGACTTATGTCCATTGGTTATGCTTATATGCATGCATGTAAGTCCTTCGGTTGATCTCTTACCCCCACCTGCTTCTGCCCCCCTACTCTCCCCGGCCTTCCCTCTGTAGTTTGACAATCTGTTTGAGGCAGCTCTGCCTCTGTATCTATTTTTGTTCATAAGTTTATAACAGTCTTTATTATCCATGAATGAGTGAGGTCATGTGGTATTTTTCCTTCATTGACTGGCTTATTTCACTTAGCATAATGCTCTCCAGTTCCATCCACGCCGTTGCAAATGGTAAGAGTTCCTTCTTTTTTACAGCAGCATAGTATTCCATCGTGTAGATGTACCACAGTTTTCTAATCCATTCATCTACTGATGGGCACTTAGGCTGTTTCCAGATCTTAGCTATGGTGAATTGTGCTGCTATGAACATAGGGGTGCATATATCCTTTCTGATTGGTGTTTCTGGTTTCTTGGGATATATTCCTAGAAGTGGGATCACAGGGTCAAATGGGAATTCCATTTTTAACATTTTGAGGAAACTCCATACTGTCTTCCATAGTGGCTGCACCAGTCTGCATTCCCACCAGCAGTGCATGAGTGTTCCTTTTTCTCCACATCCTCTCCAGCACTTGTCGTTTGCGGATTTGTTGACGATAGCCATTCTGACCCTTGTAAGATGGTACCTCATTGTTGTTTTGATTTGCATCTCTCGGATGATTAGTGACTTTGAGCATGTTTTCAAATGTCTCTTGGCTTTCTGAATGTCCTCTCTTGAAAAGTGTCTATTTAGATCCTTTGCCCATTTTTTGATTGGATTGTTTATCTTCCTTTTGTTAAGTTGTATGAGTTCCCTATAAATTTTGGAGATTAGGCACTTATCAGATACGACATTGACAAATATGTTTTCCCAGGCAGTGGGCTTTCTTGTTGTTTTGTTGATGGTTTCTTTTGCTGTGCAGAAGCTTTTTATTTTGATGTAGCCCCATTTGTTCATTTTCTCTTTAGTTTCAAGTGCCCTAGGAGCTGTATCGGTGAAGAAATTGCTTCGGCATATGTATGAGATTTTGTTGCCTTTGAATTCTTCTAGTATTTTTATAGTTTCCCGTCGTACATTTAAGTCCTTTATCCATTTTGAGTTTATTTCTGTGTATGGTGTAAGTTGGTGGTCTAGTTTCATTTTCTTGAATGTATCTGTCCAATTTTCCCAACACCATTTATTGAAGAGACTATCTTGACTCCACTGTATGTTCTTGCCTCCTTTGTCAAATATTAATTCAGCATATTGGTTTGGGCCGATTTCTGGGCTCTCTATTCTATTCCATTGATCTGTATGTCTGTTCTTGTGCCAGTACCAGGCAGTTTTGAGAGCTGTGGCTTTGTAATACAGCTTGATATCTGGTATTGAGATCCCACCTACTTTGTTCTTTCTCAGGATCGCTGCAGCTATTCGGGGTCGTTTTTTATTCCAGATGAATTTTTGGAGAGTTCATTCTAGATCTGTGAAGTATGCCATTGGTATTTTAATGGGAAGTGCGTTGAACTTATAGATTGCTTTGGGTAGTATGGACATTTTAATGATGTTGATGCGACCAATCCATGAACACAGTGTGTTCTTCCACCTGTTTATATCTTCCTCTATCTCTTTTTTCAACGTCCTGTAGTTTTCTGAGTAGAAGTCTTTTACCTCTTTAGTTAAGTTTATTTCTAGGTAGCTTAATATTTTTGGTGTGATGGTAAATGGGATTATTTTTTTAGTCTCTCTTTCTGAAAGTTCACTATTGGTGGATAGAAATGCCTTAGATTTCCTGGGGTTAATTTTGTATCCTGCTACATTGCCAAATTCATGTATTCAGTTTAGTAGTTTTTTCATGGAGTCTTTAGGGTTTTGTCTGTATAATATCATGTCGTCTGCAAATAAGGACAGTTTTACTTCCTCTTTTCTAATTTGGATGCCTTTTATTTCTTCTTCTTCTCTAATTGCAATGGTTAATACTTCCAGTATTATGGTGAACAGGAGTGGGCATCCCTGTCTTGCTCCTGTTCTTAGGGGAAATGGTGTTAATTTTTGTCCATTGAGTATGATATTGGCTGTGGGCTTGTCATGTATGGCTTTTATTATGTTGAGGTATTATCCTTCTATTCCTCCCTTGCTGAGAGTTTTTATCAAAAATGGGTGTTGGATTTTGTCAAATGCTTTTTCTGCATCAATTGATATGACTATGGTTTTTTTCTTTCAATTTGTTTATGTGATGTATCACGTTTATTGATTTGCGGATATTGTACCATCCTTGCATCCTTGGGATAAAGCCTAATTGGTCATGGTGTATGATCTTTCTGATGTACTGCTGGATCCGATTTGCTAAGATTTTGTTGAGGATTTTGGCATCTATGTTCATGAGGGATATTGGCCTGTAATTCTCTTTCATTGTGTTGTCTTTCCCTGGTTTTGGTATTAGGGTGATGCTGGCTTCATAGAATGAGCTTGGAAGTGTTCCTTCCTCTTGAATTTTTTGTAGTAGTCTGAGGAGGATAGGTTTTAGTTCTTCCTTGAATGTTTGGTAAAACTCCCCTGTGAAGCCATCTGGTCCTGGGCTTTTGTTTGCTGGAAGCTTTTTGATGACTGCTTCAATTTCTTCCATAGTTATTGGCCTATTGAGATTTTTGGATTCTTCCTGATTGAGTTTTGGAATGTTGTATTTTTCTAGGAATTTGTCCATTTCCTCCTGGTTGTCTAGTTTGTTGGAGTAGAATTGTCCATAGTATTTTTTAACAATCATTTGTATTTCTGTGGGGTCTATTGTTATTTTGCCTCTATCGTTTCTGATTTTGTTTATTTGGGTCCTCTCTCTTTGCTTCTTGATGAGCCTGGCTAGAGGTTCATCAATCTTGTTTATCCTTTCAAAGAACCAGCTCTTGGTTTCATTGATTTTCTGTATTGTTTTTTTGGTCTCTGTGTCATTTATTTCTGCTCTAATCATTATTATCTCCTTCCCTCTGCTCACTCTGGGGTTTTCTTGTTGCTCTCTTTCTAATTCTTTGAGATGTAGAGTTAGATGATTTACTACCATTTTTCCTTGTTTTTTTGAGATAGGCCTGTAGAGCTATAAACTGCCCTCGCAGGACTGCTTTCATTGTGTCCCATAGGTTTTGGAATGTTGTGTTTTCATTGTCATTAGTTTCCAGGATGTTTTCAATTTCTTCTTTGATTTCATTGGTAACCCAATCAATATTTAATAACATGCTATTCAGCTTCCAAATGTTTGAGTATTTTGGGTTGTTTTTATTACAGTTTATTTCTAATATTATGCCATTGTGGTCTGAGAATATGGTTGGTATGATTTCAATCTTCTTGAAATTGGGGAGACTTTGTTTGTGACCCAATATGTGGTCTATTTTTGAATATGTCTTATGAGCACTTGAGTAGAATGTATATTCCGTGGCTTTGGGGTGAAGTGTTCTGAAGATGTCAATTAAGTCCATCTGATCTAGTGAGTCATTTAGGATTGCTGTTTCTTTGCTGATTGTTTGTCTAGAGGATTTATCCAGTGATGTCAGTGGTGTATTAAAGTCCCCTACTATGATTGCATTGTTGTCAATCTCTCCTTTGATATCTTCCAGTTTTTTTTATGTATTGGGTGCTCCTGCATTGGGTGCATATATGTTTATCAGAGTTATATCTTCTTGTTGTATTGATCCCTTTAGTATTATGAAGTGGCCTTCCTGATCTCTTGTTATGGCCTTCACTTTGAGGTCTATTTTGTCCGATATAAGCATTGCTACCCTAGCTTTCTTTTCCTTTCCATTTGCCTGAAAGGTATTTTTTCCATCCCTTCACTTTCAGTCTGTGTGAGTCCCTTCTTCTGAGGTGGGTCTCTTGTAGACAGCAAATGCCTGTGTCATGTTTTATTATCCATTCAGCCACTCGATGTCTTTTGGTTGGAGCATTTAGTCTGTTTATGTTTAAAGTTATTGTTGAAAGGTACTTGTTTGTAGCCATTTCTTTTTTGGGTTGCTGTTTTCTTTCTGAGCTTTTTATTTCTTCTTTTTTCACCAGTCCCTTTAGCATTTCTTGCATTGCTGGCTTGGTGGTGATAAACTCCCTTAGCCTTTTTTTGTCTGTGAAACGTCTTATTTCCCCTTCAATTTTGAATGATAGCCTTGCTGGATAGAGTATTCTTGGATTCAGTCCTTTGCTTTGCATCACTTTGTAAATTTCCGTCCATTCTTTTCTGGCCTGATGTGTTTCTGTTGAGAAATCATTTGATAATCTAATGGGAGAGCCCTTGTATGTAACTTTCCGTCTCTCTTGCAGCCTTTAAGATTCTCTCTTTGTCCTAAACATTTGCCATGGTAATTATGATGTGTCTTGGTGTTGGTCTTTTCGGGTTCACCTTGTTTGGGTCTCTCTGTGCTTGTGTGACTTTTTTCTTCCCCACCTCAGGGAAGTTTTCTGATATCATTTCTTCATATAGGTTTTCTAAGTCTTGTTCGTCTTTCTGTTGTTCTGGCACCTCTATTATTCGTATGTTGTTTTGTTTCATGTTGTCCCATAGCTCCCTTAGGCTCTCCTCCTGTCTTTTAATTTTTTTCTCCAAGTGCAGTACAGTTTGGGTGTGTTTTGTTTCCCTGTCTTCTAATTCGCTAATTCAGTCCTCTGCTTCTCCTAGTCTACTGTTGAAACTTTCAATGGTGTTTTTTATTGCTGCTATATCACTCTTCATTTCTTCTTGGTTCTTAAATAATTTATTGATTTTTTTATCTGTTTCTTTTTGCTTCTTGCATAAGTTGTTGATTTTTTCTTCCATCCGGTTTATGCACTCTAGGACCCTTAATCTGAATTCTTTTTCTGTTATGCTGCATGCCTCGGTTTCACTTAGCTGATTTTCTGGTGAGTCCTCCTTTTCTTTCCTTTGGGGGTTTCTTTGTCTACCCATATTTGATCTCACCGACATATCTAGATGTTGAGTTGTTCAGTGGCTGCTCCCTGGGTGGCAGTGGCTCCTCGGGCTGTGGTTGCTCCTCGGGCAGTTGTGGTAGCAGCTGCTCCTCAATTGGCAGCAGCTCCTGTGGTGGGTGCTGTTCACCGCTGTGGTGGCTCCTCTGGCTGGTGGGGGGAGGCTTCTCACACAGCTGCTGTTCCTCAGACAGAGGGTGTGGTGATCAGGAGGCTGCTGTTCTTTCAGATTTCCTTTTTTAAGAAGATGTATTTTTTATGGATTTCTGGTAGGAAGGGAGAGGAAGAGAGAGAAACCTTAATGTTGAGATTGAATCACTGATTGGCTGCCTCCTTTATGCTCTCTACTGGGGAATGACCCCCCTACCCCATAAGGGCTTCCTCTGAGGGAAGACTGGGCCTCTAAAGGCTGTCTATGGGGAAAGTATCAACCATGCATGGGAATAAGCAGCCATACATTCTGGGGAGAGTGATGGAGAAGGGGGTTAGAAGGGATTCTCAGGTTGTGTTCATTGTATGTGTATCCTTTGAGTTCTTGACAGAGTTGTAGGCAAATAAGTATTTGCTGTATTATCTACCAGAGGCCTGCTGCATGGATTCGTGCACTGGTGGGGTCTGTCAGCCTGGCCTGTGCCTTCTTGCAATCCGGGAATCCTCAGGGGATGTCAGACTGCTGGTTTCGGCCTGATTCCCTCAGGCCATGGCCCAAAACTGGCAGTCTGACATCCCCCGCGGGATGTAGTAGTGCACAAAGTAGCAGGCAGCTGGGGAGGAGCCCAAGCCCAGGCTGGGCATTGGGCTGTTCCCACTCATCCTGGCTCCGCTGTGCCTGCCGCCACTGCTGCTTGGTAAGCTCGCTGAGCAGTGCTCCCGCTGTGGGAGCACACTGACCACCAGGGGGCAGCTCTTGCATTGAGCATCTGCCCTCTGATGGTCCGTGCGCATCATAGCGACTGATCGACTGGTTGTTTGGTCATTTGGTAGCTGGGTCACTTAGGCTTTTATATATATAGATAGCTTTTTGGATGCCTGAGAATATTTGCTATTCTGTACGGTGCGTATTTTAGGAGCAGCTGTAAGGTAAGAAAGAGGAGAGCAGATGTGCAAGTCTCTTTCAACAATTTGCTGTGATGGCAGCAGAGACATTGACTGGCACTTTTTTAAAATATATTTTATTGATTTTTTACAGAGAGGAAGGGAGAGGGATAGAGAGTCAGAAACATCGATGGGAGAGAAACATCGATCAGCTGCCTCCTGCACACCTCCCACTGGGGATGTGCCCACAACCAAGGCACATGCCCTTGACCCGAATCGAACCCGGAACCCTCCAGTCCGCAGGCCGATGCTCTATCCACTGAGCCAAACCAGTCATGGCACATTGACTGGCACTTGGTGAGGGCTTGGGGTCAGAAAGCTATTAGGATGTTGCTCTCTATAGTGACTAATTTCCCCTTGTTACCGTAAAAGCATTCCAACCTGTAAGAATTTTTTTGTGAGTTTATTTGAGCCAAACTGTCAATAATTGCCAGGAAGCAGAATCTCAACATATTGGGATAATATCCAGAGACTGGCAGTTTTTCACCTCGTTTTATACAGTGCAATCAAAGGTGGAGATGTAAGTGGATTGCATGAAATCCACTGGTGCTAGATTAGGGGGCGGGTGGGAGAAAGCAAAGCAGGGAGACCTCTGGGATTGGATAAAAAATAAAGTTTCAGACACACACTTCTTTTACTTAGGTGGGTGCAGGATAGTTAACAGTCAACAGTTAACTCAATAACAATGAGGGGATGTGTGGTCTCGCAGAGTGGTGCTGTGCTTTGATGGATCCGGAAAAAGGGAAAGTTCTGTGACATTCCAACGATATGCCATCATGGAAGCAAAAAGACAGTACTGCAGAGGGGGCCAGTTCACTGTCCCTCAAACTGCTGGAGGGCCAGACTATAGTTTAAAAAAAAACTATGAACAAATTCCTATGCACACTGCCGGCCGCATGTGGCCCGCAGGCCATAGTTTGAGGACGCCCGGACAATAGGTTCAGTTCAGGTAAAGACTGACCTTTGTCAGGGAAGATACCGGCCTAGGACGTGACTACCCGCCATAACTGCTTTTAGTTAAAGTTTTCATTCCAGACCATCCTTTGAGGTTACTTTAGGACTTTGAGTTTGCAAGGCCGCCAGGCAGGCCTCCTTCTGGGCGGAACTGCTTTATAAACACCCGAGCCAGACCAGGAACACAGCCAAGCTCAGTTCAACGTTTCTGGGGATTCAGGACAGAGAGCAGCTTCAGTACAAGATCCAAGCCTTGGACTTGGAAGAGAGGATGAAATCCGAGGAGCTGGGGTAGTTTCCCCGAAGCCCTGGATGGAAGGCAGAGGTTATGGACAGAGGATCTGGCAGTTGGTGGAGTTGACATTGGAAAGATAATTCTTTTGTGATTGCATCTAACTTCTTGATGAACTACGAAGTGATCATCTGAGAGTGAGCTGGGAAGAGATGGTGACAGAAGCTCTAGAAGTTGCATTTACTCTTGAGAGTTTGTAGGATTGCTGGATAAAACTCATACCCCACATGCTGGCCGGGCGTCCTTCCACCCAGAAGTGAGTTAAGCCTCAGCACCTGCTGTGAACCCCCTGCAGAACCAGGGTGGGCGTTGTTAGGATGTTGAGACTGATGATGCCACACACACACTTTCAGTGTGCGAATTAGCGCACTCTCTGGTGTTGAAAGTACCTGATGGGGGGTGTGCTGGTGGGAGGGGTGTGGATTCCTGAACAGGGAAGCAAATGAAAATAACATGTTCCGGTGTGAGTGTGCGAGTGTGCGTGCGCACGTGTGTGTGAAAAGAAAAAAAAAAAGAAAATAACATGTTCCTGTCACACTGCCCATGCTGAATATTGACATGGAAAGGACAGGCATTTCCATCTGTTCTCCACGCAGCAGGCAGAGGGAACCTGACCTAGTCATTCCCTGCGTAGCTTCCCAGGTTGCTCAGCGCGCAAGATCCAGTCCTGGCAGGGGCTTGCGAGGCCTCACACAAGCCTGGCTCCCCCTTAACTTCTCACCTCACTTCCTGCCTCCCTCCCTCTTCCTCTCATACCTGGACTCTACCTCCTTTTGCTTCAGGAAGTCTTCAAATCGCACTCGGTATATTCAGTTCTTAACTTATTTGCTCTTCCCTGACAGCTGTAGCTCCAGGAGGACACATGGGTGGTCTAGTTTGACCCTGCTCTGACTCCATACCTAGACCCACCGCCACGTGGTGGGCCTTCAGTACAGGTTTTTGGAAGAACTGAACATCTGTCCGTTGCACGGATGAATGCTTTTCTGAAAACCATCTTCTTGTCTCCATTAGAAGTTAATGTTTACCCTTTTATTATATGACTTTTATCTCATTTCTTATGATCCTTACTACGCAGAGTGCACATCCCATCCCCGAATTGAATGATGAAGTGTCCTCCGTTACGGACAGTGGCGGACCCACGGCCGGATCCCACACCTGCAGCAGGGCCCGCCCCGACTGGGAGAGGGAAACACTGGGACGCAGTTTCAGTTTCTTGTAAAACAAATGCAGTTTCAGTTTCCTGTAAAAGGAAACTTATCTCATTTGCTCTCTGCATCCCTGGGGGCGAGGCTGCTCCGCCTCCTGGATGTTGTCACAACTCAAACCCTCCGGCAGAGTCAGTTCTGCATTTCAGAGGATCCTCTTCTCTAGGTAAGACATGGACAGCGGGCAGAGGGCTGCTCCTTCCATGGCCCTCCACCTGGGATGGCCTGTGGGCTCAGGGAGTGGAGTGCAGACCCTGTGGGTCCACTCACAGAACACCTTGTTTCTCATCAGAGAAAAGGGGGGGAGGGGCTCCAGCCCCCAGCTGCCCCCCCAGGATCTAGGACTCTGGGGACTCCGCCTCCTCCATTCCTGGGTGGGGGGTGCGACAGGCGGGGAGAAGTGGGGGAAGAAGCCAGTTAGGCTTAGAAGGAAGCAGATCAGAGCCACGCCAAGCTGGAGCTTTGGGAGCAGCTGAACCAGGGTTGGTGGCACTTTTTTTCTTTTTTTAATATATTTTTATTGATTTCAGAGAGGAAGGGAGAGGGAGAGAGAGATAGGAACATCAATGATGAGAGAGAATCATTGATCAGCTGCCTCCTGCACATCCCCTATGGGATCGAGCCCACAACCGGAGCATATGCCCTGGACTGGAATCGAACCTGGGCCCTTTAGTCCATAGGCTGACGCTCTATCCACTGAGCCAAACCAGCTAGGGCTCCATGGCACTTTCGCATAAAGTCCTTGTAACCTTGGGTGAATCCCTCATCCTCTCTGTGCCAGACAATGTTTTCTCATTTGTAAAAGGCAGATGGTGCCCTAACCGGATTGGCTCAGCGATAGAGTGTCAGCCTGTGGACTCAAGGGTCCCAGGTTTGATTCCGGTCAAGGGCATGTACCTTGGTTGCGGGCACATCCCCAGTAGGAGGTGTGCGGGAGGCAGCTGGTCGATGTTTCTAACTCTCTATCCCTCTCCCTTCCTCTCTGTAAAAAAATCAATAAAATATATTTTTTAAAAGTATATATATATAATAATAAAAGCATAATATGCTAATTAGGCCAGAGGTCCTTCTGGACGACCTTCCGGATGAGCCTGGGCTGCCAGGGCCGCAGCTGCGGGGTCCAAGCCCCTTGCATGAATTTCGTGCATCTGGCCTCTAGTATACATATAAAAGGCAGATGGCGATCTCCTTACCATTGTGCCAGTGGAGGGATTGCATCAGAGCGGGAGCCCAGAGTAACATTTCAAAGTGGAATTGGTTCTGGTTTTCTTTTTCTGTTTTTTCTGTGTTTTTTTTTTAAAATATGTTGTTACTGATTTCAGAGAGGAAGGGGGATGGAGAGAGATAGAAACATCAGTGATAAAAGAGAATCATGGGTGGGCTGCCTCCTGCACGCCACACACTGGGGATCGAGCCCCAAACCCGGTCATGTGCCCTGACTGGGAACCAAACTGTGATCTGCTGGTTCCTAGGTCGACCCTCGGTCAGCCAGCCGGGCTGATTTTCTCATTTCTCATGGCGCCTTTAAGTGGCCCCGTGGAGACTGAAGGGAGTTCTAGAAATATCTAAGGAGTCAATGTGCTGTCAGGCGGAAGGAAGCCGCCCGCCTGGGGAAATAAAATCTACCCCGTCCACTTCACCCTCCACTTCCATCCCCCCAATTCCCAGCCCTGGACCCTTTCCAGGCCTGCTGCCCCCCAAGCTCAGAGAAACCTCTCAACTACCCCTCCCCCAGCCCCTGTAGAGGCGGGGGGAGGGGGGGGGGAAACCCCAGTTCCAGTGTCCCTGTCCCTGACGCAGCTTCTTGCAGGTTTGGCTCCCCTGAGTGCTTATTGCTCTGTGCGCCATGGCAGGCATCTTGGCCTCTTCCGTCGTCGCCAAGATCCTGTCCGCAGCGAGCCTGGCCAAAGCCGGGGCGGCCTCCAGCAGTGTCCTGGCTGGGCTGTCATCCATGGGTGAGCTCCTGGGAGGGCCGGAGCGGCAGGAGGCAGCTGGGGAGGAGGGCCCGCGAGCGTCCTTCCTGCTCAGGGCCCCACGGGGAGGGTCAGAGGGGCGTTACCTGCGGGGCTTCCCGCTGGGGGTGTGTCCTGGCCGGTGAAGGGGCAGGCTCGGGGTCTGGGTGCCCTCCCCACTGGGCCCAGACCGAGGGGACCCTGCCTGGGCCCCGCTCCCTGGCTCTCATTTCCCTCGGGTTCACCCCCAGAACTCACCTCCTTTAGTTACGTTGTTTTTAAATTAAATTTTATTTTTATTTTTATTATTTTTTAATCCTTACCTGAGGATATTTTTCCATTGATTTTTAGAGAGTGGGAGAGGGAAAGACAGAGAGAAATATTGATGTGAGAGAAACACACCGATTGCTTGCCCCTGCACGAGCCCTGACCAGGGTCTGGGTGGGTGAGGAGCCTGCCCTTGACCAGAATCGAACCCGGGACCCTTCAGTCCGGGGCCGATGCTCTATCCACTGAACCACACCGGCCAGGGCGTCACCTCCTTTAGTTTTCTTATCTCTGCATCCCGCCTTGCGTAGCAGTTCGCCATGTGGGGTCTCAGATCCAGGGCGCCGGTGTTAGCAGAACTCTTCGGTTCGGGCCTATTTTTTTTGTTAGTTCGTGTGAGCCCCTCTTGGGATTATTTCTTATTTTGCTGTTTATCTTCTCCTTTGTTCCCCCCACCCCCTACCCCAAGGTCAGCCTTTCTAATATGTTCCATGTGTGTCTGTTTTTCAAGGTATGTTTTTGCAGAATGTGTATTTTCTGTTTGCATGTGTTCTCCTTTACTTATTGAATAATGGCTATCTCCCTCGGTGTTTTTTTTTGTTTTTTTGGGGGTTTTTTTTTTGCATGAAAAACGATGTTTCTGAGATCTGTCAGTATCGCGAGGCGAGCCTCCGACCTCGCTTCCACCTGCGGCCCGGGGGGCGGATGTGCGCTCACCCACACTGACCTTTCTCTCCACCCCCCACCCGCCCAAAGACCTGGCGTGACATGGGGGGAAGGCGGCCACGGGGCCCCTGGCCCCGGCCTGACGCTGGCCCCTGTGCACTCACCCCGTCTTCTTCCTCAGGGCTCACCGTGTCATCCAAAGCCGCCCTGGGCTCCGCCGCATCCTCCCTGGGGTCCATGCTGGGGGCGCTGCAAGCCTCCTCCCTGCTGGCATCCCCCGTGGCAGCCGTGACCGCTAGCCCCCTCGGAGGTAACTGGCTTGGCCAGCAGACACCCTCCCTGGCGCCCTTCCCCGGTCCTCCTGTTGGTGAGGAACAAGGAGGACTCCTCAGCTGATGATGAAAAAGAAGGATAGCTGGGTTTTCCCAAACACGAGCCCAGTGGCCAGGCTTAGCATCCGCGGTTGATCAAGTGGTTGAATTCTCATAACTACCCCCGACAAAGATAAATTGATAATATTGTCCTTTATTTACAAATGAGGAAACCTTCGTGGCCCTGGCCGGTAGCTCAGATGGTGAGAGTGCCACGGTTGTGGGTTCGATCCCCAGTCAGGGCACATGTAAGAATCAACCAATGAATGCATCCATCTATAAGTAGAAGAACGAACTGATGATTTTCTCTCTCTCTCTCTCTCTCTCTCTCTCTCTCTCTCTCTCTCTCATCAATTAAAAAATTTTTTTTTAAAGAAAAAAGGAAATAAGCCATTGTGCAGGAGCCCACGCAGGAAAGGGCCAGGCCCTGGGGAGCTTAAGTAGAAAGGAAATGCAGGTGACCATGGTGGGGGTGCGGGCGGGGGGAGGGCGCCTCAAGGCAGGTTGCAAGCAGCACCCTTCCCCCTGGGCCTTCTGATATCGGGGAGGATGCAGAAGTGGTAAGTGGGGCAGTAAGTTTCTCCGTGACCTTGTTCTGGGAAGAGAAGCACATTTCAAGGCCAAGGCCCTGAAGGAGAACCAGGGTCCGATAAAGTAAATTTCCTCCTGTCCCAACTTGCCTTCTGCCCGTGGGAGGGGGGCCGGCAGAGCCGGTGCGGTGGGAGCGGAGCCAGGCCAGGTGGGAGGTCGCTGTCGGATATCAGAGGCCAGGGGTGGCCACGGCTGGGCCTCACCCCCCTGCTGAGCAATAATGTGAAGCAGCAAATCCTTTCTAACTGGGCTCTTAGTTTTTTTGTGTGTTTTTTAAAATATGTTTATTCATTTCAGAGAGAGGAAAGGAGAGGGAGAGAGAGATAGAAACATCGATGAGAGAGAAATATCATCCATCAGCTGCCTCCTGCACGCACCCTATTGGGGATCAAGCCCACAGTCTGGGTATGTACCCTTAACTGGAATCGAACCCAGGACCCTTCAGTCTGCAGGCCGATGCTCTAACCACTGAACCAAACCAACTAAGGCCAAAAAATATATATACTAGTACATTGTAAAAGTAATAATATGATCTAGTGCTAAGTAGCTCTAGCCACAGGGGAGCAAGGACGAGTTCTGGTTGGGAGGGTCTGGGTGGCTGCCTGGAGGAGAGGGCAAGTCAGGCCCCGAAGAACCCAGAGCATTCACTCATCCAAGCGTTCCCCAGTGCTGCCTGATGTCAGCCATTCTCTCTCCGCCAGGACTGACTGCCGGCTGAGGAGCCGGTATACTTCTCCACTAAGCAAACATCAACCCCGATTTAGATGAACTAACATCCTGCCCAAACTACCGTGCCCTAAGTCACTTGGCCGTTGTCAGGAGCCCGCACAGGAAGGGCCAAGCCTGGGAGCTCCAGTAGAAAGGAAATGCAGGGGCCCAGCACCCTCCCCCTGGGCGACCACTGGGGGAGAGGGGGGGCGGGCGCCTCAAGGCAGGTTGCAAGCAGCACCCTTCCGCCTGGGCCTTCTAGAGCAGTGGTTCTCAACCTTGGCTGCACATTAGAATCACCTGGGAATCTTTTAAAACCCTGATTTCTGGGCCTCGTCCTCCGGAAATTCTGTTTCTTTATGGCTAATGCTCTGGCCCCACCCCATAACAAAGAAACAGAATTTCCGGAGGATGAGGCCCAGAAATCAGGGTTTTAAAAAGATTCCCAGGTGATTCTAATGTGCAGCCCAGGTTGAGAACCACTGTTCTAGAGGATCGCAACCCTCGCCCAGCTCAGGGCTGTGAAGCTGCCCCTCTCCGAAACCCCACTTCTCAGAGTGAAGACGGGGGGGGGGGGGAGGGGTGTGGGGGTGTCAGGCAGGGTCATTCCTTCCTGTGTCCCCACCTGGGGCAGCCCCTCCCTGTCGGTGGTCGGTGGCCCTGGGCTCCGGGATGGAAGGGAGGCCAGGGTGGACCTTCTCACAGAATGTCCTTTTGGTTTCCAGTCAAGGTTGCCGTGGCTGTGGCCGGAGGAGGTAAGTTTCTTTAGGGAAAGGACTCAAGTCCCCGTCCCCAGATTCTGGGACTTGGGAGCGCCCAGCCTTGTGCGTGCTCAGGTTGGCCCGGCCTCCCCTATGCCAGGGAAGGAGATGGAAGGACGGAGAGAGGAGCAGGAAGCCAGGGTCCAGGAACAAGAAACAGGGATCTGGAGCAAGAGAGCCTGGAGGCTGGGGCGGAGGCAGCCCCATGGGGCCTGTGCCCTCAGGGCAGAGCAGCCCGGGTGCGACTTGGAGGTCTCTGAGAATGCACGCCTCTGAGCTCCCACTTCTTCCCTATCACGGGGCCCATGCTGCCCCTGCAGCTGTGGGAGGGTTACCGAGGCTGAACCGTGTGTGCCCCGAGGTCCCAGGCTTTTGACTGCTCCTGGGGACGCCGCCCTGGAGCTGCTGGCTCATGGGGGGCCCTGGGTGCGGGGCTGACCATCCTGGACACCTCCTCAGCCAAGACAGGAGCTGGAGGCCGCGCCCCAGGCCTGCAGCACACTAATGGGGACCCTGAGACCCAAGAACAGGGCTCTCCCACGGGCGGTTCTGCTGCAGACCTAAGCCGGGCCCAGCCCCGTTCCCAGCGACCCCACCTGCTCTCCCCACCTGTCCTGTGGCTGCTGGCCAGGCCCAGTCTTTCCCAAGTTCAGAGTTCACCCCTTCCCCCACCCCCTTGAGACCCCCCAAGCTTGTGTGTGTGGGGGGGTCCATTTCCCTGAGTGTGGCCTTGACCCAGCTCCTCTCCCTGGACAGCCGTGACTGTGGGCGCCGTGCCCGTGGTTTTGGGCGCCGTGGGCTTCACTGGGGCAGGAATCACCGCCTCCTCCCTGGCAGCCAAGATGATGTCGGTGTCCGCCATCGCCAACGGGGGCGGTGTTGCCGCTGGCAGCCTGGTGGCTACTCTGCAGTCTGTGGGTAAGGGTCCCCGGTGGGGCGAGAAGGACGAGGGCCTCAGAGGGTCCAGCCCAGTCCTAGCCCAGTGAGCCTCGGTCTCTGTGCCTGTGTCACCTTCCGGGTCCTCTCGCTGGAGGGGGGAAGGAGCCCTGGCCTGGGCTGTTGGGCTCCGTGGGCTCTGCCCAAAGGGTTTGCTGAGTAACTTGGAGCGTCTTCACCCCACGTGGGGCCCAGCCCCTCCCAGCTCTCATGGTGACCCTGGAGTGCACCCCCCTGGGGAGCTGCCTGCAGCAGCCCGCCCAGAGCAGAGGTCCTGGGAGGTGGGAAACCCAGGAGGGTGCTGGCTGGGGGTGTGGGCCTCAGGCCCCCCTGAGAGGCCCGCTCCGGCATCTCTGGCCCCTCGGAGCTGTCCCTGGGCCCTCTCTGCTCAGCCCTGCTTCTTCCGCAGGAGCAGCCGGGCTGTCCCTGTCGTCCAAAGTCATCCTGGGCACCACTGGGTCCGCCCTGGTGTCCCTGGTGGTTTAGCTTCCTGCCACTCCAGTGCGGAGAAGAGGAACAGGGGGGGCCCTGCCCCCCAGCCCGATGCAGTGGGTCCAGACCCGGGGTGACGGTGTGCCACATCCTGCACCCCCCGAAAGAAATAAAGAATAAAAACGAGGTGTTGCCACCCGTGTCGGATTCCTTCCTTCTCGCTGCAGTCAGGTAGGGGAAGCCTCACTTCACTTTCCGAGCCCCATGGTGTTGGGGTGCCGAGCCCCATGGTGTTGGGGTGCCGTGAGCTGGAAGGAACCTAAATGGGAAGCCTGGATGCGGCCCCTGCCCAGCTTGACTCTGAATGTGGCCCCGGCTGCCGGTCGGCTTCTCTGTGGGCCTGCGTCGGCCTCTCCGGGTGGGGAGCTGACCTCCAGGAGCTCTAAGCCCCAGCCGGGACGGTGCTGGCTCAGGTGTGCAGAGCAGGGAAGTGGGACAGCAGGGCATCCTGTTTGGAGCTGCTTGTGTGAAAGCCAGACTCTCATTTGCACAGTCGCCCACGCCTGGCCTCTGATGTCCGACGGCGACCTCCCACGTGGCCTGGCTCCGCTCCCACCGCACCCGCTCTGCCCGGTCGCTGCCCCCGCGGGCCGGCCCCCCTCCCACGGGCAGAAGGCAAGTTGGGACAGGAGGAAATTTACTTCATCGGCTCTGGTTCTCCTTCAGGGCCTTGGTCTTGAAATGTGCTTCTCTTCCCAGAACAAGGTCGTGGAGAAACTTACTGTTAAGCCCGGATCCCCCCAGAGCATAGAAAGTTCACTGGCGTTGATTCACAAACCTTTTCCCCAACTCTGAGCAAGTGCCGTGGGCCAGGGCCCCTGCTGGGTGCCAGGGAACCCCTCCTTTTCCTAGGCAGTGATCCTGGTCCGCTGGGGGGATGGACCACCAGGCACGGCCCCCTGAGGGGGCATTGCTGGAGGGGTGCCCAGGGGAAGGCAGGTAACAGCGGGGTCTTCGAGCATGCAGCTGCTGCAACAAATATCACAAAGACTGGGTGGGGGATGAATAATAGACATTTACGTCTCCCAGGCCTGGAGGCTGGGACGTCAAAGACCAAGGCACCGGCAGATAGGTGCCTGGTGAGGGCCTGCTTCCTGGACAGCCATCTTTTCGGGTGTCCTCCCCTGAGAAAAGGGGCATTCGATTCCAGTCAGGAGGGCTCCACCCCCATCATAGGCACTTCCCAAGGCCATCACCTTGGGATCTGGGGCGAGGAGGGGGCGGGGCACAACATTCAGACCACAGCAGGCATGCTGGGAAAGGGAGCTTGCACTCGGTCCTCAGAGTTTGAGAGGCACGGAGGGTTTTCATCATGACGGTGACCCAGTTGCTGACCTCACACCCTGCACACTCCACCCTGGGCCCTCCGGCAGCCTAACGGGATCTGTTTCCAACAACAACTAAACCTGCGAGTCCAGTGGACATGTCAGAAAGTTAAAGAACTCAGCTGTGTCCTCACGTGGCTCCTATTTGGATCGTGATGCCTGGTTGCTATGCAGCCATAAAAATAAAGCCCTTGGGGTATTTTTTTTTTTTTAAATCCTCACCAGAGGATACTTTTCCATTGTTTTTACAGGGGGTGGGAGAGGGGGGGAAGAAAGGAAGATTGATGCCCCCACTGGGGGTGGGGAGCGGAACCTGCAACCCAGGTACGTGCCCTTGACCAGGAATCAAACCCTCAACCCTTCAGTGTGCAGGCCACAGCTCTAGCCAGTGAGTACACTGGCTAGCCGCCCGTCCCCCTCCCCCCCACCCCCCTACCCTGCCCGCCGCCTTGGGGTATTGATTAATTCACTACTTGCTTCTTTTTCTTTCTCTCCTTTCTTTGATGCCTTGGAGAGTCTGATAAAAGCTGTGAACCACTTCCCCCAAAACGCACACATTCTCAAAATAATGCCTCCACGTTCAGGGTGATCATTAGAGCTTCCGAAGGCCTTCCTTGGAGCTGAAGGCGAGAGCCCTGCCTTCACTAGAAGTCCAAGTTCCCCACGAGAAGAGCACTGGGTCTGACCTGGACCAGGAGGATGGACGGGCCCCCCTCCCTGCTGAGACCCAGCACACAGGGCTGCAGCCCCCACCCCCACCCCCAGCCCCAGCTCCCATCCTTCTGGGCTCTGTGTCCTGAACACCCGCCCCACCCCTCCCACCCCCCCCACCCCCAACCCCAGCCCCTGACTCATAAAGACCAGACCTGTTTCTATTCTGACTTTGAGTTTTCAGCCCCACCTCTGGGTCTCGCTCTGACCTGGTTCTCTGCCTCCGGCCTCAGGTCTGGCCTGCATAGTAGGCAGAATTCTGAGCAGGGCAACTGGTAACCCTTACCCCTGTATACTCCCCCACCTCTGGGTGTGGGGTGGGCCCTGTACATAGGATGAAAATTCACTCCTGTATCATGTAAAGTTACATGGCGGAAGGGAGATTTCACAAGTGGGTCTAATGTAATCACATGACCCTTTAAAAGCAGAGAGTGGCCCAGCCAGTGTGGTTCAGTGGTTGAGTGTTGACCTATGAACCAGGAGGTCACGGTTTGATTCCTGGTCAGGGCACATGCCCAGGTTGCAGGCTTGATCCCTGGTATAGGGTAAGCAGGAGGCAGCCAATCAATGATTCTTTCTCATCACCGATGTTTCTCTCTCTCTTCCTCTCCTTTTTTCTCTCTGAAACCAATAAAAATATTTTTTTTGCCCTAACCGGTTTGGCTCAGTGGTAGATCATTGGCCTGTGGACCTTAGGGTGCCGGGTTCAATTCTGGTCAAGGGCATGGACCTCGGTTGCAGGCTCCTCCCTGGCCCAGGTCCTGGTCGGGGCATGTACATGCAGGAAGCAACCAATCAATGTGTTTCTCTCACATCGATATTTCTCTCTGTCTTTCCCTCTCTTTTCCCCTCTCTCTAAAAATCAGTGGAAAAATATCCTCGGGTGAGGATTAAAAAATAAAAATATATTTTTTGAAAAAGCAGACAGCGTTGTCTGCTCATCACAGAAGAGGAAGTCAGAGTTAAGGAAGAGGGAGAGTTGAAGATTCTTATCATAGTTTCCATAACAAGAGCACAGTCTGGCTGAAACCTTGACTTTGACTCTAAACAGAGCACTCAGTCAAGCCCACTTGCACGTCGGACCTACAGCTCCAAGGCAATGTTAGCTTAAGCTGCTAAATCTGCAAGAATTTGTTATACGGGGAGAGAAAACAGCTGTGACCTCTCCCCCAGCTCTTTTCATCAGGCTGAGGGTTGTTCACTTGGGAGCTGGCTGAACATACTCTGGCAGCCCCAGCATTCCTGAAATTCCTGGCTTCAGTTGACCCCTGGGACTCAGGGACTCTGGGTCCTGTCCCTGCAGAATTCCGGGATCCCTGCCTCCCCTCAGGAGTCTGCAGTGTCAGGGAAGCCAGGCACCTTCTCCACTAACCAAGTTCTGTGCACGGTGGCTTGGCGTGCTGCCGAGGAGAGCAGAGAGGCAGAGGCCAGTTCTCATTGTCGCAATCTGGGATGGCTTCCTGCTGAGGCCCGGGTCTTCCCCTGTGTGGCAGGGGCTGCTAGGAGTCCCCCGATGTCCGGGCTTTCGGCCAGGTGCATCATCTCCAGTGAAGTACTGCACTGCAGCCCCTCTTTGCAGCTAGGCGTGCTCATGGGACTGGGTTCTGGTCAGTGAGAGGTGAGCAGAGACCACGTCTGCAGCTCTAAGGGGAGTGAAGGGCCCATCTTTGACCCTTGGCTACTTCCCAGGGGCTCTGCTGCAGGCAGGAGAATAAACCATCTTCCACCCTGCAGATGAAAGCAGCACCTTAAGGAAGGTAGAGCAGCAAGACTGCAGGAGCCTGGGCCTCCTGGGGCAATCCTGGCCAAGATTTTTTTTGTTTTTTATTCCTCACCCAAGGATATTTTTCCATTGATTTTTTTTAGAGAGAGTGGAAGAGAGAGGGAAAGACAGAGAGAAACATCAATATGAGAGAAACACATTTGATTGTTTGCCTCCTGCACACACCCTGACCAGGGCCTGGGCCAGGGAGGAGCCTGCAAACACAGTACATGCTGTTGACCAGAATCAAACCTGGGACCCTGAGGTTGGAGGAATGCTCTATCCATTGAGCCAAACAGGCCAGGGCCTGGCTGAGATTTTTATATGACCAAGTAACAGGGAAATAAACTTCTCTTGTTTCAGCCAAGAGAGCCTCTTGGCCAGCAAACATCCATTCTAAAGCACATGAGCGGGAACCTCTTGATTGCAAGCAACAGAAAAATCAATCCAACAAAGAGGATTGACCTGTTCCTTCTCAACACACCACAGAAACAACCGTGAAGGACTAAAACAAGGCTTAAACACACATGGCCCCGGAGAAGGGGAGAGAAATGACAGAAACACAATTTTAGGAGCCAGGAACCCCATGGACACGGGTTCTACTTGGCCGTCCCAAGAACACTGCACCTGAAGCTGTCAGTGGAGAAGGGGAGAATGAGGCGACTGCGCCCTGTAGGACCCCCAAAGGCTCAGCCACTGCCCGGAACGTCCTTCTGGAGGTTGGCATCAAGGTGGATTGGCAGCGAGAGGGCTGGTTGGAAGTCTCTGTAGGAAGCAGGCAGTTCCCCACGCACCCCATTAGCAGACGACCGGAGCTTTATAGTTGGCAAGGTGGGTCCCTGTGCCAGGAGGTACCAGGAGCTTTTTACTAAAAATGAGTTTCCATCCAAGTAAAGAGACCCTCAGTCATCTTCATCCATAGGCCCCAGGATGCTGCGGGCCAGGCTGTAACTTTCAGATCAGAGGGAGGACGAGTCTTCTGGGGAACCTTAGCCCAAGAAAAGAACTGCTCACGTTCCCACACCTTGGTGGGGGGGTGCCTGTGGAAAGGCTCAGGGAGGTCACAGTATGGGCCTGCAGTCGGCAGGAGACACTCACTGGTTGCACAGCCTGTCATCAGACATCCACGAAGTCTCAGCCCCTCAGGTCTGGGAAGCTCTCAGCCTCATGTCTCTGACCTTCTCTCTCCTGCACTCCAGCCCTGGGCACCCCCCCTCGGAGGGGGACCCAAGGTGGGAGCTACAGTGCTGGTCTGTGATGGTGGAAAACTGGGTACAGATGGGTCCTGAGGTGAGGGGAGTGCAGTGGCCCAGAAGGGATGTGGATGGAGGGGCCATGCCTTTCACAGCACCTGTGCCAGGGCAGGGAGGAAAGGGCGTGTTTCCTAGGACCCCTGCCCCTGTCCTCCTGGCCCCACAGCACCTTCTGGGGCAGCCTGAACACCCACAGAGCACCTCCCGAAGCACCGACACAAGAGGATCAAAACAGCAGCAAAAAGGTATTCGCTGCAGTAAGACACTGTCCATGACTCACCACAGAAAAGCCACACCCCGTTCCAAGAAGGGAATGCCGCCCATTTGATAGATGTTGTTAAAAGAAATGACCCTGTAGGGAATGGCCCAGCGGTTGAGCAGGAACCAAGAGTCACAGGCTCGATTCCTGGTCAGGGCACGTGCCTGGGTTGCAGGCTCGATCCCCAGTGTGGGGCGCGCAGGAAGCAGCCGATCAGTGATGCTCCTGCCTCATGCATGTTTCTCTCTCTCTATCCCTCTCCCTTCCTCTCTCTCTAAAAAGCAATTAAAAAAAGAAAAAAAGAAATGGCCGAAAGTCCCCAGCTCCTGCTGCTGCTGGAGACGGCCGCCTTCCCAGAGGCCGGTGGCCCGCTGCGTGGGTTGTTTCCAGCTGCGGGGCCTTAAACGGCCGCAGACGCACCAGCTCCTCGCAGCTGCTTCCTGTGTTCGGGAGATAAAACTGTTTTCCTATGAATCGGGCAACTTCGAATGAGTGAAGAGCCAGGGGAGGCGCAGGGAGGGTAGAGTGGCCCCAGCAGACGCCCTTGAGCACCTTGAGTAGCAGGAGGAAACGTAACTGAGAAGGAACATTTTTCCAACTGAAATTGCAAATTGCAAAGACCGAGGGATGATCTGCTGGTTTGAGTGATTTCCTCCCAGGCCTTCGGCAGGTGGCATTGCCCAGGGTAGCCTGGCGAGGGGGAAGAGCTGTGTTTTCTGCCGGGATTCTGACAGACCTGGGCCTGTCTGGGGGTGTCCACCAGGTGGGTCACGATGAGACAGGCCTTAGAGGCCCCCCCCCCCCCTCCCGGCCTGAGTCTCATCCTGAGGGAAGGAGACGGACCAGCCTGAACCGGTTCCAGGAACCATCGGATGGGGCGCTGTGGCTCTCTCGGGCTCAGCCCTGTGGGCTCCTGAGTGGGGCTGAGACCCTAACAGCTGTGGGCAAACTACGGCCGCTCCGGCCAGTTTGAAATGAATAAAACTATTGAAAAAAAAGACCGTACCCTTTTATGTAATGATGTTTACTTTGAATTTATTAGTTCGCACAAACACTCCATCCATGCTTTTGTTCTGGCCCTCCGGTCCAGTTTAAGAACCCATTGTGGACCTCGAGTCAAAAAGTTTGCCCTAGAACAAGGATTTGAGTGCAAATGTTTTATTGCAGGTGACTCCAGGGAGCACACACGGGGGATGGAGGCTGAGACAGGGAAAGACCCGCAGCCAAGAAAGGGCCCATAGTGAATGAGTTGGTCCTGTGGCAGCTGGGCCAGCGGCCGGCCTGCACGCACCCTCTCGGGGTCAGGAAAAGCCAGGGCTGTGTGGGCTGTCGGGCTGTCTCTTGGTGCTGGGCGTGACCGCTCTCCAGCTCTCCACTCTGAGCGGCCCTCCGGGTGGATACGGCCGTGGCGGCGTCTACACAATGCAGCAGTGCTCCTCGGGGCCTCCTCAAGACCATCCACTGGGTGCGAGCGGAAGTCTTAGCGCTCCTATTTTATTTATTATTTATGTAAGTGAATTTTTAAAAATATATTTTTATTGATTTTAGAGAGGAAGGGAGAGAGAGAAAGAGAGAGAGAGAGAGAAACATCACTGATGAGAGAGAATCATTGATTGGCTGCCTCCTGCACGCCCCACACCGGGGACTGAGCCCACAACCCGGGCATGTGCTCTTGACTGGAATAGAACCCAGGACCCTTCAGTCTGCAGGCTGACACTCTATCCACTGAGCCAAACCAGCTAGGGCAGAACTCCTGTTTTTAATCTAGTTTACAACTCATCCTTTTAAAAAACAAACAAACAACTCCAGAGAATGACACCTCACTGGCAGGAAAAGATCTCGTCTTGGGGGTGAGTGGAGACCCAGGGACACCCCAAAGGCCTTGTCACCAGGGTAGGAGCTGGTGACTGTCAGTTCCTGTTTGATTTTCCAGCGACACTGGGCTCAGTCTCCTCCCCCTGCAGTGCCCGAGCCTGCGGAACATCTGGCATGGTGCTGTGTCTGGTGGTTTGCTTGCCCGCCTCCGCCCACCCCCACCGGAATCCTGAGGCAGCAGGACGGGGGGCAGGGGGGGTGTCGGTCAGCTCTGGGTGTCCAGCGCCCACTGAGGAGGAAGGGCAAAGGGCTCTGGGGTCAGTGGGTCCACGTGCATCCTGGCTACCCCTCACCCGGCCTCCCAACTGGAGCCTTATCAACCCCACCACTGAGTGAGGGGCACAGAGGCCCATGGAAGGCCGGGGAGTGGCCCTGGGTTACACAGCCCATCCCTGGTAAGACTAGGACCAACCAAATCCTGCTGCCAATCAATCCTGTGCTTGATCTGCCTGCGCCACTCCCCCTCCCCATGACAAGGCAGGTGGGAGAATGGGGGGCCAGGGCCAGGAGCCTCTAATTCACAACATCCCAACCAAGGCTGCAGGAATGACAGGGAGGCGCGTGTGCACGTGACCTTTATTTCTGATGCTTCTCTGAGCTGAGGGGGCGGTTCGGAGGGTTAACTTGGGGTGCGTTTTTTCCTGGCTGGGCCCCTTCAGCCCCAGGTCCAGCTGGGGGAGGGGAAAGGGCTGGAGGGGAAAGGGGTGCCTTTTTTGAACCTCCCAGCAAGGCGCCCAGAAAGGACCCAGCGGAGGCCAGGAGGACGTTGGACGACGTGGAGAGTCCGGCTGCCCCTGGGGGAGAAGAGAGGGTGAGCGTGGGGGACCCTCAGGAGATCCCAACCCAGAGACCCCACCTGGGTCCCTCCTGTAGGTCCTGCAACCCCCAGGGCTCCGCTCTGGGTAGAGGATGCTGGGGTGGCAGAGAGAGGGGAGATGGGGAACTCATGGGAAGTGGGGACAGGAGAGCTGGCCCCAGGCTCCCACCTATAGGTCCCCCCTCACTTTACACAGGAGGCCCCTGAGGCCCCAAGAGTGAGGGACCCACCTGCGCCACCAGGGGTCAGCTGTGGGTAGAGCTGGACCCAGAGCCCCAACATCACTTGCCCTGGGCTCCTTCCTCTCCTCCCCCCCCCCCCCCAACCTCACTGGGGAGCCAGAAAGAGGACAGACAGGGGCAGACAAAGGACCAGGGAGCTGGGAGAGGACAGGCCCTCCCTCAGGCCGAGGCTCCAGGCTGAGTCCCGCCCTGGCCCAGATCCTTCCTCCCCACCCCACACGCCCCGGGCAGCTCAGGACACCTACCCACCGACTGCAGAGTGGCCACCAGGCCGCCGGCGGAGACCCCGCCCCCGTTGGCGACGGCAGCCGCGGACATCATCTTGGCGGCCAAGGAGGAGGCGGCGATGCCGGCGCCGGTGAAGCCCATGGCGCCCAGCACCAGGGGCACGGCGCCCACGGCCACCGCTGCGGGGAGGGGGCTGGGTCGGCACGTGGGCGCCGGGCGCGCACCCCCTGAGCACCCTCCTACCCGTCTGCCCTGAGCCCCTGGGAGACAGCAGCTTGGAGGGGTGCCAAGGTAAAGAAAAAGGTGGGGGTGCGGGGCAGGTGGGGCAGTCACAGGGGTCCCGGCACAGCCCGGCGGGTCTCTCACTTGCTGAGTGACACTGCGGACCTCACCAGCCTCGCTGGGCCTCGGGTTCGTGTGTGCAAAGGCGGGGGTGGGGGGGTGGGGGGTGGGGTGAAATGAGCCATGGCACCCCCTCCCGCAGGCTCATCACGAGGAAGCCCTAGAGGGGAAGCTAGTGGGGACCGGGTGACCTCCCGCGGGAGGGGGGCGCAGGCAGCAGGGGGTGGAGGGGGGCGCAGGCAGCAGGGCGTGGAGGGGGCGCAGGCAGCAGGGCGTGGAGGGGGCGCAGGCAGCAGGGGGTGGAGGGGGCGCAGGCAGCAGGGCGTGGAGGGGGCGCAGGCAGCAGGGCGTGGAGGGGGCGCAGGCAGCAGGGGGTGGAGGGGCCGCCGGCTCGAAGCCCGCAGGCCGGTGGGTAAGCCCCCCACAGGATGAGGCCGCGGGGGGCTGGCGATGGAGGGGACCAGTAACTCACCTCCTCCGACCACAGCCGCAGCCGCTTTCTCTAGGGGCACAAGGGGGGGGGCAGTTAGCTGTTGGAGGGAGCGGTGGGCGTCGGGGAGGCCACCCCCCGCCCAGGCCGCCGCCCCGCGGGAAGGCGAGACTCACTGATCATGGTGCGGCTCAGCGCAGGGCGGCTGCTCCGTGGGCCTGGCTTCCCGGGAGCCCACGGCGACTCTGCGTCAGCCCGCAGCCCGCACCCCGCCCGCGTCCGCCCGCACCCCGCCCGCGTCCGCCCGCACCCCGCCCGCACCCGCCGCCCCGCTCTTCCCGCCCCCCCCCCTCCCGCCGCCGGCGCCCGCCGCTCCCCCGCCCGCTGCGGTCCGGGGTGGGTTTCCCTCCTGCTCTGCGGCTCTGCCCCGGAGAAAAGAGCCTAAAGCCGCAGCCAGGGGCGTGGCTCCAAGTTGTATCGGCCCCCACCGACCCCTCAACCAAAGACAAAACCCAGAAAACCCAAACAACCCCGCAACATCTCACTGCACTTGGCTTCATTTGGGCGCATTTCCTTCCAGGGCACCTCGCTCCCCCATCTCTGTCACTGTCTGCGGGTGCCCCGTCCTGTGGGAGGAGGGCCGGGACAGCCCACATCAGAGAGCGGAGCGGCAGGACCTCCGTCCGCGGTTGGGGATCTGCGTGGGAGATGGCTCTCTCCTCGCCTCTTATTGACGGAGTCATTGTTTGCATCAGTATGGACTCATCGATACTCATTTTACACTTTGGTCTAGAATCCAACAGTACTTTATTTTGCTGCTCAAGTTTTTCCTGCTTTGGCTATTGCCGGTCTTTTAGTTGCTTCCTGTGTCCCTTTGACACGCACCCCATCATGGAGTGTGTGTGTGTGTGTGTGTGTGTGTGAGTGTGTGTGTAGATATATGTGTGTAGGTGTGTGAGTGTGTATGTGTGTAGGTGTGTGTGAGTGAGTGTGAGTGTGAGTGTGTGTGTGAGAGTGTGTGTAGATATATGTGTGTAGGTGTGTGAGTGTGTATGTGTGTAGGTGTGTGAGTGTGAGTGTGAGTGAGAGTGTGTGTGTGTAGATATATGTGTGTAGGTGTGTGAGTGTGAGTGTATGTGTGTGTGTGTGAGAGAGAGTGTGTGTGTAGATATATGTGTGTAGGTGTGTGAGTGTGTATGTGTGTAGGTGTGTGAGTGTGAGTGTGAATGAGTGTGAGTGTGTGTGTAACACTTCCTTACAGTCTGGCACTAATGATGCTGCAGGCTTATTTTGTCTATTTCAGTCCTAGAACTGGCGCGGGCCCCCTTCCGGAGAGCATGGCATTTGAAATAACATCTGCCTGCTAGGTGTGTCCATCCTTACTGGGTTGTTGCTGCTGCCGGGCCTCTACCTGTCAGCCACTCGCTCGGTTGTTCATCCCAGGGTACAGAATAGCAGTGTCATAACTGTCAATCCAGGGCTGCATATAGATTGTTTGAGATTTAAAAATACTTTGTAATAATCTCTTCTATCCTGAAATGGACTTCATACATAACATCATCTAGTTACACACAATATACTGCCAAAACTGTAATATGAAAGAGAAATAAAAGTTATTTATTTCAATATTTATATGCTCAAGCACTATTATAGCAGAAGATATAATAAATCAGTTGCTTTATTTAAGTTTAGATTTAAGATAATACAATATATAATTGAAAATTATGAAGTTGTTATATTTGATCCTTTGAAACAAGGGATTAAGAAATATATCTATAATCCCTATCTACATAACTATATCTAAGCACCGTGGATGTGACTGCTGCACATACAGACTGATTCAGGTACCATGAGTGACATTGCTACTCCAAACACCATTTTCTGAAATTGTCAATAGATCTTGGTAAAGTTCAGGACACAGCAAAGTTCAGTGTCTCTCTGATTTGCAAGATAATTGCAATTCCTGGAAAATTCATTCTGTATCAAAACCACGCAAAAATTACTTACGTGGAAAACGTGGTGAAATCCTAGGCGCGGGGACTGTGAATTTTTTGTTGACATGAAGGGACCTGTGAAGTTTGTACAGGACAACTTCTAGCTGTGAGGACTGTCTTGCTCATTTCGGGATGTCAGGCATCCTGACCCCCATGTGCCTAATACTAGAGCGTCCCTCCATCACTATGACGACTAAAAACATGCCATCAAATTCCACAAATGTCCCCTAGAGGGCAGCATCATCCCTGGTAAAAACTACCACCTTAGAAGGTAATTTTAAAAACCAAGGCATGTTTATAATTACAGTACTTAAAGAAAAAAATAAAATACAAAGCCAATGATATTTTCTTGGAACATTTTAAGACTAATTAGTGCATACAAATTTGGTATATGTGACAGATTAGTTATGATTCCAATTTTAATGGAGTATAGTACTTCAGTGAGAGATTTAATGGTGATTATAAAGACGAAAATTCAATATTGTATATGTTTATTTTATTAGGTTTATAATATTCACCATGTTCATAGGAAGGCTTTGCTTGTTAGAAACAAATGCAGTGCTTAAAAATGGAATTATAGATATATGCTTAAAAAGAAAATTTGTTATGTTAATATATATTCAACCTAAACTACTTAGGGGATTTAGTTAACTAGGTTTTAAAGATCCTCTTAGATTTATAGATAGGAGATTAAGGTTTTAATTAGAACTTAATAAAAACTTAAGGATATGAGCTTTTAATTTTTATTTCAATAAATTCAGTGTTAATTTTAAAAAGAACCCAAGCCACAAATAGACTTACTGTTTATAAAAGCTACTTTCGAGGATAGCCTAAAACCCAATGTATACCACCCACCTTCTTCTTTAAAAAAATAATTTTACTAATTTCAGAGAGGAAGGGAGAGGGAGAGAGAGAAACATCAGTGATGAGAGAGAATCATGGATCAGCTGCCTCCTGCACGCCCCCTACAGGGTGTTGAGCCTGCAGCCTGGGCCTGTGCCCTGACGGGGAATGGAACCGTGACCTCCTGGTTCATAGGTCGACGCTCAACCACTGAGCCACACTGGTCGGGCCCATCCACCCTAGTCTCCCCCCTGGGCAGTGCCAGCTGATTCGCTCTGGCTTCCTGGAATTTGTGAATGAAGACCATGAGCTTAAAACAAACACAGAAAAGCACTGAACCATACAGGGAAAGCTTAGGAATTTGAACACATTAAAACTAAGAAACTCTATTCAATAAAGTCACTATGGGAAGAATGAAAAGTCAAGCCAACACAATGGAAGAAAACATGTGCTACAAATGTAACTAACAAAGGACTGATATCCAGAATATGTAAATTACACCTACAAATCGTTATAAAGCCAAACTGTCTCCTAGAAAAAACAGGCGCGAGACTTAAGAAACCAAAAAAAAAAAAAAAAAAGAGGTTATTCGAATAACCAATACATATATGAAAAGATGCGCAGTCTCCACGAATCAGGAAATAGAAATTAAATATGAGTGCTGCTCTGGCTGAGATGTGGAAGGACGTGGAAGACCCTTGTTACTGCTGAAAAACAAGAAATCAACAGATAAACACAATGGTTTTCTTTAAATCCAGCGTTGACAAATATTATGTTATGGACCAGAGAGTAAATACTTGGTCTCACATGGTCTTTGTTTTTGTTTCGTTTTCTCCCCCTCCTCCCACACCCGCCTCCCCTTTCTTCATGGTCCTTTAAGAATGCAAAAGCCGCCGGAACCGGTTTGGCTCAGTGGATAGAGCGTCGGCCTGCGGACTGAAAGGTCCCAGGTTCGATTCCGGTCAAGGGCATGTACTTGGGTTGCGGGCACATCCCCAGTGGGAGATGTGCAGGAGGCAGCTGATCGATGTTTCTCTCTCATCGATGTTTCTAACTCTCTCTCTCCCTTCCCCTCTGTAAAAAATCAATAAAATATATTAAAAAAAGAATGCAAAAGCCATTCTCATTCCATGATCGGTACAAAAACAGGTTGTGAGCTGGATTTGAATGATGGGCTATCATGGGCCAACCCCTGCTTAAAAGTCATCAAAGAGCCATGGGTAAAGAAATATAAAATAACTCAACTCCAGAGATAAACCCTTCCCAGATAAAATATCTAACATTAAAAAAATTTTACAAGACATACAGCGAGACAGGAAAGTATAAACCTATAATCAAGAAAAAAAAATCAGTTAATTGACACAGTTCCACAGATGACCCATACGTTGGGTTTATCAGAAATATACTTTAAAATGATTATTATTAATAATATTTTAATCCTCACCTGAGGATATTTTCCATTGATTTTTAGAGAGAGGGAAAGACAGCGAGAAATATCAATGTGAGAGAGACACATCTATTGGTTGCCTCCTGCATGAGCCCTGAAGGCCCTGGGCTGGGGAGGAGCCTGCCCTTGACCGGAATCGAACCCAGGACCCCTCCGTCCACAGGCTGGTGCTCTACCCACTGAGCAAAACCAGCTAAGGCAAGATCAACCAAAGTTTAGTGAATTTTTTTGCCAACAGATGCAAGCTTTTAGAAATTGAAAACAAATTTCTTCAGGTTGAAGGAAACTTGTACCAGCTGGAGGCCTGCATGTGCGTAAAGGAACCATGAGGAAGAAAGGGTGAATATGTAGGTGAATATAAAGGACCTTTTGCATTACCTTTATACACACATGTGACTATAGTCTTAAAAATAATGATTGAAAATAATGACCGTGTATTGGTTATAACACGCAGAAGTGAGGTATGTGACAAGAGCATGAAGCAGGGGAGGGATGCTGGAATGTAATACGGTAAGTTTCTGATTAGTTAAAAACAGAATGTGATAACTTAAAATTTCATGTTCCAATTGCTAGAAAAAACACTAGAAACGACACAAAAAGGTTTTGCTAAAAGGTTAGTTGAATAATTAAATGGCATACTACATGATACTCAGTTCACTCAAAATGAGGCAGGAAGGATGAGTGGAGGAACAAAGAGTATATGGGACAAATGAAAAACTAAATCAAGGTAATAGTCTTAAATCCAACCATATTGATAATTATTTAAATATCAATGAACTAAATACTTTAGGCAAAAAACAGAATCTGTCACCTGGCTGGCTAGGTTGGCTCAGTGGTTGAGTGTCTACCTCTGAACCAGGAGGTCACAGTATAGTTTTTGGCTCCATTCCCAGTGTGTGTGTGCAGGAGGCAGCCAATCAGTGATTCTCTCTCATGATTGATGTTTCTCTCTCTCTCTCCCTCTCCCTTCCTCTCTGAAATCAATGAAAAAAATATATTTTTAAAAAGCCACACTAATAAAGCAGAGATTGTCAGACTGTATAAAGCATATAGACCACTCACCAAGATAGACCACATACTGGGTCATAAAATAAGTCTCATAAATTTCAGAAGTTCAAACATATACAGAGTACATCATCTGAGCACAGAGCTTTTCAATAGTAATCAATAACAATAAACATATAGAAATCCTCAGATAGATGAGAATCGAGGATCATACTTCTCAGTAATCCATGGGGCAAATTAAAAAATCACAACTGAGCCCAGCCAGTGTGGCTCAGTGGGCGGAGCATCATCCCACCCACCAGTAGGTCACAGGGTTGGATCCCTAGGAGGGGAGTGTGCAGGAGGCAGCCGATAGATGTTTCTCTTCCATCGATGTTTCCATCTCCCTCTCCCTCTCCTTTCCTCTCTCTGAAATTAAGAAAAACATATCTTCAAAAAGATGTAGATTTAGGTGCTTTCCCTCCTGGGAGCACGCCTGTGTCTTTCCCTTCCCTTCCCTTCCCTTCCCTTCCCTTCCCTTCCCTTCCCTTCCCTTCCCTTCCCTTCCCTTCCCTCCCCCTCCCCCTCCCCTCCCCCTCCCTCTCTGGGCCCAGGCAACATACCATCAGCTTCCTCACTCCCAAGCTCCCAGTGCCCTTCCTTGGCCTCTAGAAGCTGTTTCCTAAGCCCATTTCTTCTAGGAATTACTTTTTCTACTTCTGTAATTTACCCAATAAATGTTCTCTTACAGTTAAAAATATGATGAAAAATTTTAAAAAGATGTACATGTAAAAAAAATCACAAGTGAAATTAGAACTGATTTTGAATGAATAAAGATAAAACACCAAAATGTGTAGGATGTGACCAAATCAGCACATAGAAATATTTTTGTGTGTAGCTTTAAATGTTTGCATTAGAAGAAAAGAAAGATTTAAAATGAATTATGTTTCCAAATCAAGAAGAGCAAATTAAATCCAAAGTACGTGGAGGAAAAGAAATAAAGATAAGGGCAGAAATCAACGAAATAGAAAACGCACACAATAGAAAAGAAGGAGCAATCTCAACTTTCATTTGAATAACACGTTAAGACCCTGGCCAGAGTTTTCCTTGATGAAATAAAAAGGTGAGAGAAAACAAAAATAGCATCATCAAGAACAAGAGTACTTTATCACATTAATAAGAGACGGAGGGAAAATGATAAATAACTCTATGCCTCTATTTGACAGTATAAAGAAAATGGACAGATTGACCCAAAAAGAAATGGAAAACCTGAAAAAACAAACTAAAAGTATTAAATAAATTAATTCAGCTCTGGGCAGCAGGCCAAGCACGGGAGACCCGGGTGCCACCCTGTTCGAACACCTGCTGCTCCCCTGCTGGGTCTGGAGGAATTGAGGGCCGGATTCCTGCTTGTGCGCGCCCCCCTGTGGCAGAGTGGTGGCACAGCAGCTGCCACGGGAAGGCCTGAAGGCCTAGGCTTGGGACTTGGCATTCCATTTCACTGGCCCAAGCAAGCGCATGGTCAAGCTCCAAATCAAGGAGTGGGAATTTCTCTGCCCAAAATGAGGCCGCGGCAAGGGTGTGAATACGGAAGGGGTGAAGAGCTGGGGGTCGTCATTCAATCCCCCGCACCGGGCAGTGCTCAGAAGTACCTGTCCAGTTGACTGCTGACCTGCCCATCGCCCAGGTTTGGAAGGTGCACTCAGGGGCATCTACAACTCCTGTCTGTGCGCCCAGCCCGCGTGGCTCAGTGGTGGAGCATCGACCTACGAACCAGGAGGTCACAGTTCAGTTCCCGGTCGGGGCACATTCCCCGAGTTGCGGGCTCCCCAGCGTGGGGCGTGCAGGAGGCAGCCGGTCAATGATCCTCTCTCATTATTGATGTTTCTATCTCTCAGTCCCTCTCCCTTCCTCTCTGAAATCAATAAAATATGTATTAAAAACGATAAAACTACTGTCTCTGAGAATGTCCTTAACTTGGTTTCCTCAAAGGCTCTGTTTAGAGGGCAGAAAGCACGCAGGGCCACACGACGTGTGTCCTTGAGAAAAATAGGTGAGCTTTTTCTGCAAACAAACACCACCACCACCAAGAGCTCCAGCAGCCAGGAGTCGGGACTTGGCGGATCGGGGCCCGGGGCTCCGTCGATGGGCTCGACACGTGGACTAGCAGAGCCCTTAACACGCAGCTGCCGGGCTGAGGCCCCGCAGAGGCCCTGGCCGCAGTGAAGCTTCCGGATCAGCTGCGAGAATTCTCATAAGGAGCCCTGCCAAGGGCGGCGCCGTCTGGCGGCTGGCTCGCCACAGCCCTGAAAGCCGGTGTCTTTAACCCCTGAAACGCGGCCCTCGCGTCTGTGCCATGACACTCCCTCTGCCGGGTAATTACTTGGACGGGATCCTGGCGAGCCCGACGCAGTCCGTTTCCCAGCATTGCTGGAAACTTGGAAACACAGCTCAAGTGTACGCAGCTTCAAGTTGTGTCAAGTTTGTTTAATAGGCCTGGCTGGCATGGCTCAGGGGCTGAGCGTCGACCTATGAACCAGGAGGTCACGGTTCAGTTCCAGGTCAGGGCACATGCCCAGGTTTCAGGCTCCATCTGCAGTGTGGGACCTGCAGGAGGCAGCCGATCAATGATTCTCTATCATCATGGATGCTTCTCTCTCTCTCTCCCTCTCCCTTCCTCTCTGAAATCAATAAAAATATATTAAAAAAAAAGTTTGCTTAGTAAAAAATCAGCTGCTCATGGTTCCTCCCTCCCCCACCATTCACCTGCAGCCCTCAGTCCTGGGCCTCCAGGTGGTGCACATGGGATGCTCGGTGGCTAGGGGGCAGCCTGCAGACCCTCCAGCCCGGGGAAACGGGGGACTCCGGAGGCCCCGGGCCTTTAACTTCCATCTGCAGTGGCTGTCGCCTTCGGGTCTGATACCAGGTGGGAGCCGTCCACTCTCAGCTGCCTTTGGTCAACAGCTCCCTTGAGCATCCGTGTCAAGTGGCCGTGGGGACCGGGAAGAGATGGCGTGGAGGTGACACAGGCAGGCGGAGGACGCTCTGCTCCTGCTCATCTCCCTCACGTGTCTTCTCCGTGGGCTAGAGTCCCTCCCCGACCCATTCCTTCCCCTTTGCCCCTCCAGGGACCTGGGCGCTCTGACCTCTATTCTCTTCTTCTTTATCCCACATTTCCCCCCATTGATTTTTAAAGAGCAGAAGGGATGGGGAGAGACACAGAGAGAGAAACATTGATGTGAGAGAGACACATTGATTGGTTGCCTCCCACACGCGCCCCAACCAGGACCAGGGATCCAGTCTGCAACCGAGGTCCATGTCCTTGACCGGAATCCAACCCTCGATCTTTCTAACCACTGAGCCACCGGCCAGTCTTGTGTGACAGCGTGCGACAGTGTTTTCCAGCAGAGGAGCCGAGGCTCCAGCACTTTCCCAAGGCCACGAAAGCGGTCAGGGGCAGAGCTGAGTTTGAACTAGAAGCTCCAGGCTCCAAACTGCACGTTCCTCCCGCCAGAGCACATGTGTGTTTGCATATCACAGTGCTTCCTACACAAGCCGCCCGGGGTCTCAGTGAAAACCCACACAGAGAAACACAGCGCCCCGAGGAGCAGGTCGGGGAGGGGCTGGGGCCCTGCAGGCCGACAAGCTCCCGGGTGATGCTCACACTGCGGCCCACGGACCACACTTGGCGTAGCCAGAGCAGAGTGTCTCCAATGAGCTCCCACACGCACCGTGCCTCTTTTTTATTCTGTAACCCTCAACTGAGGATATGTTTCCATCGATTTGTAGAGAGAGTAGAAGGGAGAGGGAGAGACAGAGAGAAACACTGATGTGAGAGAGACACATCGATTGGTTGCCTCCCGAGTGTCCCCAACCAGGGCCGGGAGCCTGCAACCAGGTATGTGCCCTTGACCGAAATCGAACCCAGGACCCTTCAGTCCACAGGCCGATGCTCTATCCACTGAGCCAAACCAGCCAGGGCTATTTCTCTTTAAAAAAAAATTATTATTTTTTTATTTTTTAAATATATTTTTATTGATTTTTTACAGAGAGGAAGGGAGAGAGATAGAGAGTTAGAAACATCGATGAGAGAGAAACATCAATCAGCTGCCTCCTGCACATCTCCTACCGGGGATATGCCCGCAACCCAGGTACATGCCCTTGACCGGAATCGAACCTGGGACCTTTCAGTCCGCAGGCCGACGCTCTATCCACTGAGCCAAACCGGTTTCAGCAAAAAAAAAAAAAAAAAAAAAAAAAAAAAAAATTTAAAATTGATTTCAGAGAGGAAGGGAGAGGGAGGGAGAGATAGAAACATCAACGATGAGAGAGACTCATTGACGGGCGGCCCCCTGCACCCCCCACTGAAGCAGGAGATCACGGTGCCCAGTGTGGAGGGGGCAGGAGGCCATGCCGGCCAGGCTGCACTGTTCCCATTGATCCTTGCCACGCCCCGTGAGGCTGGCCGGACGGAGCTGGCACACTTATATTTTACAGGTGAGGAGGCTGCCGTCCAGAGAGTTGCCATGACACGTTGATCACTCTAAGACTAACTGTGTGAGGCCTTGGCTCCAGCCTGCCAGGCACAGCTCGGCAGCTGCTGCCACCATCCTGTGTGCTGTGTCACCCACGCCCCCGCCTGGAGAGCGGCCTTGGCCCTGCGGGGACTGTCCTATTATTCCGAGGCCCCATTGTTCCTGGCCCAGTGAGGCGCCCCAGTAAAGCGAAAGGCTCGGCAAGGTAGGTGCGGCCGGAGGTCGAGCGCACACACATCGGGGAGGCGCCTGGTTTCCTGGTGCAGGATCGAGTGTGCCTTGTGGGCTGCCCTTGGCGGGGAAATGGGCCACATGAATAATACAGTGACTAACAGAGGCTGCCGCAATCTGCCAGGAGGTCTGCGATGGCAGAGAGGCCGGGGACTGTGGGCTGTGACAGGGATACCCAGAGTGCTCCAGCAGGGCGGGGAGGTGGCGGCCAGGCGTTTCGCTTCTGGAGCTGCTATCAGCTGGGACACATGCTTTTCTCTGAGGGCAAAGCTTGCTGGCCTTTGGCAAAGAACCAAGATACTCAGAGCTGCAGATCTAGGGCAGGAAAAGGGGATGGAAAGGGTCTAATCAATGAGTGACAATGTGAACCCCAAGGAATCTGAGAAAGTCAGGGAGGGGTGGGGAAGGCGAGGAAGTGCGAGAGCCCTGCTCATCCGCTGGGCGGCTGGGGAAACAGGTCCTCCAATGGGGACACCTGCTCCAGGCCAGCTGGGCGGCTGGGCAAACAGGTCTTACACAGGGACACCTGCGCCAGGCCAGATGGGCGGCTGGGGGAACAGCTCTTACACAGGGACACCTGTTCCCAAGGTCAGATGGGCGGCTGGGGGAACAGCTCTTACACAGGGACACCTGTTCCCAAGGTCAGATTGGCGGCTGGGGGAACAGCTCTTACACAGGGACACCTGTTCCCAAGGTCAGATTGGCGGCTGGGGGAACAGCTCTTACACAGGGACACCTGTTCCCAAGGTCAGATTGGCGGCTGGGGGAACAGCTCTTACACAGGGACACCTGTTCCCAAGGTCAGATGGGCGGCTGGGGGAACAGCTCTTACACAGGGACACCTGTTCCCAAGGTCAGATTGGCGGCTGGGGGAACAGCTCTTACACAGGGACACCTGTTCCCAAGGTCAGATGGGCGGCTGGGGGAACAGCTCTTACACAGGGACACCTGTTCCCAAGGTCAGATGGGCGGCTGGGGGAACAGGTCCTCCAATGGGGTCACCTGCGCCAGGCCAGATGGGCGGCTGGGGTAACAGCTCTTACACAGGGACACCTGCGCCAGGCCAGATGGGCGGCTGGAGGAACAGCTCTTAATAGGGACACCTGTGCCCAAGGTCACACAGGAAATAGGTTACACAGCTGAGGCTCAGTTCCAAATCCTGCAGTGCCTAGGAGTCAGCCTCCCTGGGCAGCCGGGGCCCCAGGCTTCCTGCTGTCCTCTGGTGCCGTCCACATTCCGACAGAGAACAAGCACACGAAGTACAGAGGCCTGGAGCACGCTACGTGCATCCTGGCGGGGCATCCGGGTTGAGGAGGAGCCGAGGGAGGAGGATCCGAGATAGTTCCAGGAGGAAAGCAAACACGAATTGAGCTTTCATGGGCGAGGTGGGTGACGACTATTCACGGAGGAAAGAGACCGACGTTCCCGGTGGGGGAGCAGAGCCAGATCAGGGAGGCAGGCGGGAGCGTGGCTGATGGCAGCAGCAGCGCCCCGGTCGGGGGAGAGCTGGAGGCTGAGCTGGGGTAGAGCCTCGCTGTAAGAAGTGCGGGGGGGTTAAGGCTTTGGACTGGCTGTCATGGGGTTTAGGCATGAGCTCAAGCTCTTGAACAGAAAGGTGACATGATGAAAGCAGAGGTCAAGGAAGATCAACATCCAAGGGACGCAGCTTCCGCCCCCAGCCTGGACGTTGGAGAATGCACGTGATGCAGCTCGATACATTAGGTATTCATAACAAGTGGCTTTTAAGAACATTGTCTAACTTTTCTTTTGTTGGGTATATTTTTAAAAAGGCTGTCATTCAAAATGTAGCTAATACTTAAAGCAGGTGTTTTTTTCCTCTTTCTGACTTAATGATTTTCATGGATGCTTGCATTCCTTTCCTGGAAACTACTGCCCCCCACAAAACAAACTAACTAACTAACAAAAAGCACCTATGAGCAGGCGCAGACCCACACAGGCGAGGGCGTGCGCAGGCGCAGACCCACAAGCTGAGAGTGCAGCCCTGTCACTGACCGTGGAGGACGGTGGGCACCTGCCCCTCGAGCCCTGCCATCTGCCCCCGGCCTGAACTGAACTTTCCACTGGTGCCAACAAGGAGGACTTGGGCTGAGGAGTCTCTGGGCAATGGTGCCCAGAAGGGCCCAGCGTGCCAGGCTCCACTCAGACCCCGAGTGGAAGAGCTCCTTTTCCAAGCCGCGGTGGGAACCAGGAAGATGGCTTTGATTTGGGTTCTACAAAATCGTCAAGTCAAAGTTAAACACACATAAATGCATTAACCTAGGGCTTAGGGAGTGAGCGAGTCAGAGAAAGGCAAAACCCATGGCTGAGATAGTGAGGGGTCATCTGAGATGCCTGAGTAGGTGGCAGCCCAGGGCCATGGTCACTGCACAACCACCAAGTGCGAGGCTCTGTGCTAGGCAGAGGGCAGATGCAAAGGTGGCTGGGGCCAAGTCTACTCTTAAGTGGCAAAGCCACAGTGGCAGGTCCGCAGATGCCACCTCTTCAACAACCGCCCCCCCTGCTCTCTCTCTCTCTCTCTCTCTCTCTCTCTCTCTCTCTCTCTCTCTCTCTCTCTCACACACACACACCCTGCCCAATTCAGGAATCGCTGCCTTCCCAGGGCCCCATAGCCCCATGTGTTTGCTGATCATGGTGCCCACCACGCTGAACTGTCATTTCCTAACGTATCTGTCTCCCATGCTCTCCTCAGTGCTAGTGTGTCATCGCTTGGGTCAATGTTTTAAAAAATTGATCATCCAGCCCTAGCCTGTTTGGCTCAGTGGATAGAGCATCAGCTCTCGAACTGAAGGGTCCAGGGTTCGATTCTGGTCAAAGGTTGTACCTCAGTTGCAGGCTCAATCCCCAGCCCTGATCGGGGCCATGTGGGAGACAACCAATTGACGTGTCTCTCTCACATCGATGTCTCCCTCTGTCTCTCCTCCTCCTCCTCCCTTCTAGTCTCTCTAAAAAAAGCCAATGGAAAAATATCCTCAGGTGAGGATTCACAACAACAGAAAGAGTGATCATCCAGTGAGACGAGGTAAGGGAATTTAGATCCAGCTGCGGGAGTGAATGAATAACCTTGGGTTCTCTTGAGACCATTTGCTTTCCTAAGAGAAGTGATTTATGAAATGTCCTCCAGGAGCTCAGAACAAAAACCAAACCCACCTCATGTGCTCCGGGGTGACTGTGGAATTCTGGGAAACGGCCACCACCTACAGGCTAATGGATGCCCAGCCACCGGGGACAGGCTGGGCTGGGGGGCAGAGCTTGTAGGAGGAAACACCCATCACCTCTGACCCTCTCACCCCTGGGCGGAGGAATGCAGCTTTTGTTTTCCTGGGACAGGGAGAGGGGGGCGGCTTAGGGTGACAACAATGACCGTTAACTGTGGAAATATTGCCCCTCACTCTGCTACACAGATCATGGCGTCAAGCCCTACGTGTCCATACTTGACCAGCATGGCAGCACCATCTTTGAAAGGGGTAAGGACGGGCGATGAATGGTTGCCACCCAGTGGGTGGCCCTTTGTGGGCTGTCGTGTGCAGAATCGTATTTCCTTCCTCCCTCCACATGACCTTAATTCTCCCCTGACCTCTCTGTCCTTTCACCTGACTCTGGCAAATATTCCTTAGGCCTCCGGACGATAACAGACTAACTGTACAGGTGACGAAAAACGCAGTCCCACGTGCCCTCTCCAATGTTAAGTTCCCTCTAATTATGTTGGCGTAAGAAGTTGACACAAGACACAGAGCGGTCACACTCACAGCAGGCAGCTGTGGTTTCTTAGCAACTAACTGGAAGCTGTGTTAAGTAGGCCTTGTTTGTGTCTACGTTCATGTGTGTCGAGAGCTGCGGCCACTGTTGGACGTAGGTGGGTTTTGTTGCATGCTTTCATTTCTTCTCTAGACTACTACAGTGTAGTCACCCACCAAAGCGTTTGAAAGGCTGGAGTGTTCCTGCAATTGTTTCATGGGTCTGCAGCGAATTTTAAGAGCAGAGTCTTCTTAGCTGCTTCTGTCACCATTTCAGGTGTGCTGTGCTCTGAGGTGGCAGTTTGCTTGGAGTTGTTCATCCATTGGGAAGATCTGCCTTGGTTTCTAAATCCATCACCCCTCCTTCTTTTGTGGCTTTAGCGACCTTAAAATACCTCACTTCTCTGTCACCTCCTGCAATGACTCATAGTTACTGAGGCGGGGGACTAGGATTCAGACCCGGAGCAGCCCGGGTGTCATCTGTGGGACATGGAGGAGGTTTCTGATTTGACTCTTGACCTCAGACAGGGTCTTCTCTTTTTAAAATACGTTTTTATTTTAGAGATAAAGGAAAGGAGCGGGAAAGAGAAACACCAAACATTGACCGGCTTCCCCTTGCAGGACTGCTACTGGGGATAGAGCCAGAACCATGGGCATGTGTCCTGATCAGGAATTGAACCAGCAACCTAGGTGCAGGGGACAACGCCCAGCCACATGAGCCACACTGGCCAGGGCATATAAGGCTGGTAGCCAGAGTGTTCTTGGGGGTCTGTGATGTATATTGTCACTCCCCTAGAGCTGGCATCAAATGGTCCTTGTTCTGGCAGGCCCTTCCTCTGGATCAAGATGTGGAGGAATAAAGCCAGACTCTAGATTCCATGGTGTACACTTCCCGCCCGTCACAGTGTTCTATTGGTACGTGCTGAGTGAGTGCGTGCGTGAGTGAGTGAGTGAATGAGTGATTCTAATTCCACGCACAGCCCAGGTTTCCGCTTGCCACGCACACCGAAGCAGAACACAATGGTTTCCACCCCCCATGCTCACTCAGGCGGTTATTTGGCTGTAAACGATGCACCCCTGCGCATTACCAGAGAATTGTAAGCTCTCATTGTTCAAATAATTGTTCTCAGTCATGATGGCGGTGACACAGGGAGAGACGCAGCTGCCCCCTCTTTGCAACAGGGAGCCAGCCTGAGGCAGGGATGAGCCTTAGCTGGTGTTGTGGCCAAACAGGTGGCAATGGGGCCGCCTTGGGCTCTGTTTGCCAAGACAGACGCTCTCCTCTCTCCCCGGCAGCGTTGAAGCCTTTGATACCAGCCTAGTTTGTTTCATCCCGAATGGCAGCCGTTCCCACACAGCCTTACTTCTGAGGTGCTTTGAGTCTTTGGGGCTACAGCAACCATTTATAGCTGATTCTCCAAATATAAACTGACGAAGCTCGGCCTCATCTCCACGTTCAACCCACTCCCTCTGGAAGCACCTCCCTGTGCAGCCTGCACCTCCAGGTTGTGCCCGGATGTGAGGGCCAGGAAGCTCTGTGCTGGCGAGCCATCGTTCATGCTCTCATTTGTGTCTACTCATTAATCATTTCTTCTGTGTTGTCCCTCTTATAACAAATGCTCATCAATTTCTTGCCAAGAGCCAGACAGACTGGGAGATATGAAAATGAATGCCATTCTTTTCTTTTCTTTTTTTTAATCCTCACCCAAGGATATTTTTTCCATTGATTTTTAGGGAGAGGAAAAGACAGAGAGAAATATCGATGTAAGAGAAACATTGATTGGTTACCTCCTGCACAAGCCCAGACCAGTGCCTGCCTGGGACGGGGAGGAGCCTGCAACTAAAGTACATGCCCTTGACCAGAATCAAACCCAGTACCCTTTGGTCTGCAGGCTGATGATCTATCCACTGAGACAAACCGACTACAGCTGAGTGCCATTCATTTTTTAAAAAATTTTGTTTTATTTTTTTAAAAAATATATTTTTATTATTAATTTCAGAGAGGAAGGAAGAGAGAGAGAGAGAGATAGAAACATCAGTGATGAGAGAGAATCACTGATTGGCTGCCTCCTGCACCCCCCACCCTGGGGATCAAGCCCACAACCCGGGCATGTGCCCTTACTGGGAATCAAACCATGACCTTCTGGTTCATAGGCCGATGCTCACCCACTGAGCCACGCTGGCCAGGCTGAATGCCATTCGTCATGGTGAAGAAACCCCATTCATGGGACATAGTGTCTTTGTGGCACAGATTTTAATGAAGAGTTAGTTACTGGCAAAGACGGGCCTTTCAAACTCAGCAATGCCAACAACGGGCAACCACCAATTTGCTCTCTGATTCTATGAGTTTGTTTCTGTTTTGTTTGTTCATTTATTTTATTTTTTTAGATTGCATACAGAAGTGAAATCATATGGATTTTGTCTTCAAAGACAAGTATTTTAAAAATATATGTATTTTTATTGTTGATAGTATTACAGATATCTCCCATCCCCCTCCTTTACCTCCCTCCTCCCAGCCCCTACACCCCCCCCCCCCCCCAGGTCTTCACTACCCTATTGCCTGTGTCCATGGGCTATGCATGTAAGTATATAAGTTCTCTGGTTTATTTCTTCTCACACCCCCAACCCCGCATCAAGGTATGTCAGTCTGTTCCATGCCACCATGCTTCGGGTCTTATTTGGTTGGTCAATTCATTTTGTTCCTTACATGCCACAAATAAATGAGATTGTGTGATATTTGTCTTTCCCTGACTGGCTTATTTCACTTAGCATAGTACTCTCTGGGTTCATACATACTGTCCCAAAGGGTAAGAGAGCCCTCTCGTTTACAGCTGCATAGATTCCATAGTATAAATGTCCCATAGCTTTTTTATCCACTCATCTGCTGATGGGCACTTGGGCTGTTTCCAAATCTTAGCTGGTGTAAATAACACTGCTATGAACGTAGGGTAGCATATATTCTTTCCAATTGGTGTTTTGGGGTTTTTAGGATATATCCTCAGAAGTGGGATCACTGGGTCAAATGGAAGTTCTATTTTTAATTCTTTGAGGAAACTCCATACTGTTTTCCATTCCCACCAGCAGGGAACTAGTGTTCCCTTTTCTCCACATCCTCCCAGCACTTGCTTTCTGTTGATTTGTTGATGATGGCCATTCTGACAGGTGTGAGATGGTATCTCCTTGTGGTTTTAATTTGCATCTCTCTGAAGACTAGTGACAGTGAGCCTCTTTCATATGTCTCTTGGCCATTTGTATGTCCTCTTTGGAGAAGTGTCTGTTCAGATCCTTTGCCCATTTTTAAATTGTTTGTCTTCCTTTTGTCGAGTTGTATGAGTGTGGCGAAGTGGCATGGCCATGGCATATTCAGCCCCATGTTGGGCGCCATATGTGCTGAGCCAGCTCAGCCAGGTTCAGTGAGCCTGAGAGGGGGCAGTGAAGGATGGAGAAAAGACAGAAAAGAGAAAAAAGCTGGGTCTAGGTGGGATGCTGTCCTCTCTGATGGAGAGCTAGCGACAGAGCCACAGCCTTCAAGCCATCTCTTTATTTTATAGCCAGATTCCATGAGGCAAAGTAAGTGCGTGGTTACAACGTTCTCAGGGGTTTCGAATCTACTCAGTTACATGCACCTGATCAAGCTTTGTTTACTTGCTGCACCTCCCGCAGCCCACATCACTCAGCCACGTGGGACCACAGACTCGGACCATAGGTTCAAACTTACAATTATAGCCTTTGGCTTTGCCCTCCAAGCTGGGACTGTGCCCTCTCATTAGTCTGAGGCTTGAACCTGTCCAAACACTGTAGCTGCTCTCCACATATGAGTACTTTATATGTTTTGGAGATTAACCCCTTATCAGATACAGCATTGGTAAATATGTCCTCCCATGCAGTGTGAAGACAAAAATTAAAACAAGAGATGTACCTGGTTCCTATCACTTAGGAAATTTCCAGGGTTTTAGGAGCTCTGTGCCAGGAACCAAGGCAGAGACCAACATATGTTTTTTCTATTATCTCACAAATTGTCTATTAATGGCAGACAGAACAGATAGATTAATCACTAAGATAATTTTTTGAAAACTTCTAAGCCAGGAGTTTCAATCTCCTTCTCTTCATGACATCTGTTTGTCAGCTGCCATCCTGAACCGATTTGAGTTCCATCAACTCTCTTTGCTAGCGAGGCGGTCCTTGAGGGAGAGGAGGATGGGAGTTGGTAGGGCATGAAAAATTCATGGCTGGGGGACGCAAGACCCTGCAAAGGAAGGATTAATTGTCATGGCCTGTAGAATTTGATATGTTAATAACCAGTCTCGCTCAAAAGAGCTTAGTTGAACACTTACTAAAAGAGCTTAGAGGTAACACTTAACTTCAAAACTTTGGGGGTGGGGAAGTGAGAGTGAACTGTAGCTGTGTGTTGAGATCAGGGTGAATAAATGCATCAGGAGAGGCTGGGCTGCAGTTTTCCCAAAGGGTGGGCAGGTGGGGAAGAAATCAAGTGACAGGGGCTGGAGTCCTCATCCCATTTGCCTCTCTCCTAAATGAAGCTCACTGTTGAGAAAGAGGGTCAAGAAAATCAGATCTCAACCAGTATGCCACGCACTGTGCCAGGTGCTGGAGCTTCGAAGTGAAATTCAGCTAAGTCCTCGTGCTAGAGAAGCCGCGGTTTTTCCTGAAATGGAATGTGGTGGTTGGAGTGAGGTGGGCATGGAGCCCTCCCATCTCTTGGCGCCTTGGGAAAATGACCACTGGGATCCAGAGACTCTCCCCCACCCCCCATGCTGGAGGAAGTCATTCCACCCCGTAAAGGTTGGTAAGCTAAGAATCATCATGACAACAGATTAAAGGAAGTTGGGGCTGGGTGTGCGGGCCCAGCTGTGCGCACACTGTCCCCTCCTCTGCCTGACTCCTAACCTGATGGCTCCTTGCTTATTGCAGAGACAATTTTCCAGGAAATGGGATTTGGCTGCCAAAGAAGGAGCAGAAGAAAGGGAGCTGCCGGGAAGGGGGCAGACAGTAGAGACCCTACAGATTCAGGTAGAAAAATGAGCTAAAAGCATAACACTTATTGGACCCTCATCGCATCCTGGCGTTACCACTGTCTCAGCTGATTCTCCCGATAACACTGTGTGGCTGGCAGTCCTCCTGCCCCATAACAGAGGGGAGGAAACCAAGGCTCGATGGGCTGCATCAACTGCCCGAGGAGACAGCAGAGTCAAGGCGAGAACCCAGGTGTGCCTGATTCCCGTGCCTGTGCTCTCCATGCCGAGCGGCAGGGGTTCTGAGCCGCAGTGGCCGGGGACCTGGGGGTGCGGAGGGGGATGACTGGGATGCAGATTCCCAGTGCAGCTCCAGACCTGCTAAGTGAGCCCTGGGGGTGGCACCTGGGAATCAGAACATGAAGGCACCTTGGAGTGCCTGGTTGGAGTGAGGCCCAGAGAGGGGAAGTGAGCTGCCCAGGCCCCAAGGCTGGGAGGACCAGGAGGTGAGGAGAGGGTGTGCACAGGCCACCAGACAGGGTGCCATGGCCAGCCACTGTGAGCTGCCCTTCCTGTGTGATGGCAGGCTCCATGGAACCTGTGCTCCGGGGAAAGGAACAGGGGGAGAGGGAGACAGACGCTTTAGCCAGGGCTTATTCTGTGTCTTGCCAGCACGTTTGCCTGCAAGGCCAACCCGCTTCCCAGCCCGGTCACCAGGGTAACCATCACCCCCACCTCGACAGGCAAGTGTGTGCCCAGCTCCTTGCACCCACACCCGCGGCCTCGGGGACCCAGCCCTGTAATCAGCCTCCCGCTGCCGCTGCCTCTGCACAGGCAGGAGACAGGCAGACCCTCCTCCTCGCTGGGCCCCTTGGCCCCCCACGGTTCTGCAGACACCCCCTTCCCTCGCCCACTGCCTCCCAGGAGACAAAGGTGCAATCTGCTGGGTGCGTATCAGCACCCCTGGGGGTGGAATCTGCCCTCCAGGTGGGGCACAGGCGGACACACAGCCCCAACAGGAGAAAAGAACGCCGCCCGGAGGAGGGGCTTTGTCAGTGAAGACCTTTGTCCCTCTGAGGTGCTGAGGGGGCAGCTGGAGTTGAGGAAGTTTGCAAAGTGACATCAGAAGAGGGGCTGAGGCTGCCAGCCCAAGCCCCTCCGGAAGGCGGTGCCCCCTCAGCACAGGCAAGGAGGCTGGGTGCCCTCCTCCCGGCCCCATCAGAACAGTTTCACCAGGCCAGGCTGTGGGCCACGGAGTCCCCGTCAGGACTTCAGAAAACCAATCCCATCCAGCAGGGCAGGCCCCGGTGCTGGGCCGAGCTCCTTCCCCAGCGCTGGAGCCCACCGCTTCCCACCTGCTCTCTCCTGACCCCTGTCCAGACACTGTGGCCTCTCCTTTCTCACCTAGGGCTGCCCTCACCCCCACCGCCCCCTCCTCAGTCCTGGACACAGCCTAGGCCCTAGGCTGTCAGATGCTCTGGGTCCCACCTGTCTCCCAGGCTCTGAGCCACTGACTTGCTCACCCTCCTCTCTCTGGGCTGGATCTGACTTCTCCGGAGACCAAGTGCAGGAGGTTAACTCCCCAAGGGGCCAACTTTGACCGTGGCCGGAGGAGCCTTCCCGGCCTCCTTCCCACGGAGGGGACTTCTGCCTGGCGTCTGCGCAGCCTGCCTGCTGTCTGGAGGCGTCCTGGGCACCGGGCTGGGCCTCTGTGAATGGGGGTGGGGTGGGGATGGCGTGGCAGCCGGTGCCTGTGCTGGTGCGTGTGGATTTGCTGCCCATCCTGCCCGCCTGCCTGCTCTCTGGCTGCCTGGGTCACACCTGGAAGGAAGGGTTAGCACTGAAGCTTTGCCCCAGATTGTTTTCTAGAGAATCTGGGCCGAGTCAGCATCTAGAGTCCAATAGAGCAGAATTCTGCTTCCACGTTACCTCGCCGGATTCCCTCGTTTGACAGAGCAGCTGAGGCCCAAAGAGATTTAGTGGTCCCCAAGTTTACAGCTAGTTAGTGGGGAAGCTATGCCTATTCATTAACGAATAATTAACGAGCACCTACCAAGTATGTACAGGCATTATTTTAGTCGTTGGGAATACAGTGGTGACTCAAATGGACAAAACCCTGGCCTTCATGAAACACAACATTTGAGTGGGGAATTAGAGGAGAAAAAGACTGTAAATGAGGTGGATAAGTAAAATATTCAGCCCAGCCCATGTGGCTCAGTGGTTGAACATCCACTTATGAACCAGGAGGTCATGGTTCGATTCCTGGTCAGAGCACATGCCCGGTTGCAGGCTCCATCCCCAGTGTGGGAGTATGCAGGAGGCAGCCAATCAATTATTCTCTCTCATCATTGATATTTCTCTCCCCCCGCCACCTCTCTTCCTCTCTAGTAAATCAATAAAAATATATTTTTAAAAAGTGCCGGTGGTGGTGATGGTGGGTGGTATGAGTGAATTGTGTCCCCGAAAATTCATCTGAATACCTCAGAATGTGACTGCGTTCAGAGACAGCCATGAAAGAAGTGAGTTAAAGTGAGGCTATTCGGGTCGGCCCTACCCCGATATGACTGGGGTCCTCATAAGAAGAGGAAACCCAGACACACACAGAGGAGAAACCACGGAGGACATAGCGGGAAGGAGGCGGCATCACAAGCCTGAGGAGAAACCGACCCGGCTGGCATCTTCATCTTCGACTTCCAGCTTCCAGAACCGCGAGACGGTGAATTTCTGTTGTTTAAGCCACCCAGGCTGCGGTATTCTGTTAAGGAGGGTTTAGCAAGTTCATTCAGTAGGATTTTACTTTCGTACAAGGCGTCCTGGGCTGGCCTCACCCAGAAGGTGCCATTTGACTCACACCCTGAAGGGCACAATGGGGCAGGTTCTCTGAAAGCCCCACGGGAGAGCATGCCGAGCGGAGGGAACGGCGGGCCCAAGGCTCTGACTGGGCTCAGACGGCCGGTGTGTGCGTGAGAGCAAGGAGGCCACGCGCATGAGGACAGCAGAGCGGGCGAGGGGGAGAATGGGGAGAGAGGAAGTCAGGGAGGATGTGGGAAGACGTTCTCTGCGTGAGATGAGTAGTGGGTAGAGGCCAGGCTGCTGCTAAACATCCTACAATGCGAGGTCTCTCCTCCTCCCCAACAAGAAACAAGGCGAGAAGCCCTGGTTTAGAGCCTAAGTCATGGCGGGCTATAGGCGAGGTCTGACTTTTGGGTTAACAGGGTCAGTCTGAAGCAGAGGCTCGGTGAATCCAGCTGAGAATCCATCGTGGCTTGGACCCTGGGGATAGGAGATCTTCTACTATGCAGTTCAGTGCTTTCTGTTCTATCCTTCCTGTCTCCACCCTCTTTCTCTTTCCATTTTCTCGGTCAACATCAACAGAGCCCTACTGACGTGCTAACCCTGGGTCAGGTGCTGAGCAGTTTCCAACAGACGTGGTCCACTAGGAACCTCATCTAGTTGTCCAGACTCAAGCCGAGGAGAAGGGAGCTCCAGGCAGCAACCACTGACACGGGGCAGACGTTGGGAAGGCTGCTTGGGGCTGCAGGTGGAGCTCTGGGGCGACTGTCCCCAGCTGCCATCTACGCAGACATGAAAGAGGGTGCAGAAAGAGTGCTGGGTGGGTGATGCCAAAATCACAGACATCATCCTTAATGCCCCTGCCTCCCTGACCTTTATCCTCTCCCCAACACCCCCAAGTTCCTCCAAAATATCTCAAATCTGTTCACATGGCTCCATCTCTATCATAACGACTCCAGTCCAAGCTACTGTCATTTCCCACCTGGTCCCTCTGTTGTCACTCTTTTGCCTATGTGGGTGGGTGTGCGCACTTACTTTTCCCTGGTGATTAATGAGGTTGAGCTTCTTTTCAGAGGTTATTGGTGACTCCTCTTCGGTAATCTGGTTGTTTATGTGCCCTGCCCATTTTTCTGTGTAGTTGTCTTCTTACTGATTTGTTGGATTCTTGATTCTGGACAGCGATCGTTCTTTGATTAATTTGTTGCAAATGTCTTTTCTCACTCTATAGTGTGTCTTGTCACTGTCTTTGTGGTGTCTTTTGGTGAATATAAGTTTCTTAACTTTAAGGTAGTTAGATGTATCAGTCTTTTACTTTATAGCATGCGCTTTTTGTTTTGTTTATGAAAACACTCCTGTTCAGCCGGCGTGGCTCAGTGGCAGAGCATGCACCTATGAAGCAGAAAGTCACGGTTCAATTACCGGTCAGGGCACACGCCTGGGTTGTGGGCTCGATCCCCAGTGTGGGGCGTGCAGGAGGCAGGCAATCCATGATTCTCTCTCATCATTGATGTTTCTCTCTCTCTCCCTCTCCCTTCCTCTCTGAAATCAATAAAAAAAAAAAAAGAAAACACTCCCTATGCTGTCTGATATCATAAAACAATTCTCCTGTTTTCTTTCAAAAGTTTGGAAGACTTATCTTTCATGTTTAGGCTTTTTATTCACCTGAAATTGACTTTGGTGTATGGTCTGAGGGAGAAGGCTAATTTAACTATCTTTCTCACACAATGATATTCACTTCCTATTGCTGCTGTAACAGGTGACCATCAGCCTAGTGCAGTGGTCGGCAAACTGCGGCTCGCGAGCCACATGCGGCTCTTTGGACCCTTGAGTGTGGCCACGAAGTTTCAATCGCACTGCACGTGCACGCCCGTATGTGGTATTTTGTGGAAGAGCCACACTCAAGGGGCTGCAGTTTGGCCTAGTGACTAGAAACAACACAAATGTATTCTCTGGGACCTGGACAGGGGTGGGCAAACTTTTTGACTCGAGGGCCACAATGGGTTCTTAAACTGGACCGGAGGCCGGAACCAAAGCATGGATGGAGTGTTTGTGTGAACTAATATAAATTCAAAGTAAACATCATTACATAAAAGGGTACGGTCTTTTTTTTTCAATAGTTTTATTAATTTCAAACGGGCCAGATCCGGCCCGCGGGCCGTAGTTTGCCCACGGCTGGTCCTAGAGGTCAGAGCTGGTCTCCCTGGCCCTACTGCAAGGTGTCAGCGGGCTGCACTTCCATCGGGAGGCTCTAGGGGAGCTGAGCGTTTGGTTTTTCCTTTTCCAGCTTTTAGAGGCTGCCCGCTGTGGTGCCCTCAGGTCTTCACCACCAGCCATGGCCAGTCACATTTCTGTTGCCTCACGTCACAGGCCCTGACTCCTGCCTTCCTCTTTCACTTCTGAGGACCCTGTGATTACCTGGCTCACCTGGATCATCCAAGAGAAAATCTCCACCCTCAAGATGTTTCAACTAGTCATGTCTCCAAAGGCCCTTTCGCCATATCCGTTACCATGGTCACAGGATGTGGGATTAGGATGTGCACATCTTTTTTTTTTTTTTTTTAATATATTTTATTGATTTTTTACAGAGAGGAAAGGAGAGGGATAGAAGAGAGAAACATCGATCAGCTGCCTCCTGCACACTCCCCACCAGGGTTGTGTCCACAACAAAGGTACATGCCCTTGACCGGAATCGAACCTGGGACCCTTGAGTCCGCAGGCCAACGCTCTATCCACTGAGCCAAACCGGTTAGGTCAGGATGTGCACATCTTTGGGAGAGGATTATTCTGCCTCTCACAACAATCAGTTGATTCAGCGCAGTTTATGAAATCTTTTCTGAAGCTGGGTCTGGGGCAGGGGTGTGGGGTGGGGGACGACACTGGTCTAGTGGTAATAAAAATAGCAAAGACGGAGTGCTAATTTTGTGCCAGGAATTTCTCTAAGCATTGCATACATCTGTTATCTCATTTAGTTCTTACAACAAGACTTTGTGCTAAGTAAGTACTGCTTTTATTCCTCAGAGATGAGTGAAGGGAGGGACAGAGTGGTGCGTACCTTCCTTGCCCACAGTAGGAAGTAGCAGAACCAGGATTCAAACTCAGGTAGTTAGGCGCCAAAGTCCATGTGCTTAGTAACCACGCTCTTGTTGAACGAGCCAATGAAGGGAATACATTTAGGTTTCCTTAACTGTGTGCTGCAGCCCATGTCACACCGCCTCTCAGAGCGCAGGTTCTTTACCTGTCAACTTGGATGGTCGCGCATGTCTGCCGCACGTCGCAGGGCTGCTTCTAGGGCACAGTGAGCCAAGTCCCAAGAAAGAAGTTCAGATAAGGAACACAGGCGCCAGGAGCTGTTCCACCGCGTGTTCCTGGCAGAGTCAGGACTGGGAATCGGGTTTCCTGGCAGCCAGGCGAGGGTGGGCTATAGGCGAGGGTGGGCTATAGGCGAGGTGGGCTATAGGCGAGGTGGCCTTAGGCGAGGTGGGCTATAGGCGAGGTGGCCTTAGGCGAGGTGGGCTATAGGCGAGGTGGGCTATAGGCGAGGTGGGCTATAGGTGAGGGTGGCCTTAGGCGAGGTGGGCTATAGGCGAGGTGGCCTTAGGCGAGGTGGCCTTAGGCGAGGTGGGCTATAGGCGAGGTGGGCTATAGGCGAGGTGGCCTTAGGCGAGGTGGGCTATAGGCGAGGTGGGCTATAGGCGAGGTGGCCTTAGGCGAGGTGGGCTATAGGTGAGGTGGGCTATAGGTGAGGGTGGCCTTAGGCGAGGTGGGCTATAGGTGAGGTGGGCTATAGGTGAGGGTGGCCTTAGGCGAGGTGGGCTATAGGTGAGGTGGGCTATAGGTGAGGTGGGCTATCTTCACCCCAGGTGGTGGCTGTAGCAGTCACAGATTCCAGCCATCAGTGGAACATTCTCCTTCATCTGCCTGCAGCCTTGGAACAGCCAACATGAAAGCTACGTCTTGGTGATTCAATCACTCATCATTAAGAATGCCATCAGACCTCAGATGATGCTGTTACAAAATCCAAATATGAGAAAATACTTCTTGGCTGAAACAGGGTGAAGTCTGCAAATATTATTTGGTACCAGTTACAAATCAAGGGGGAGAGGAGAATTTCAGAAATTGACAGGAAAGGGAGGCTGCGAGGTATTTGCTAAGGACCCCGCCCCCTTTGCCTCTTCTCTGAACCCGTCAGGATATACCACTTTCTGCTCCCCCTCCCCGCTCAGTGGAAGAGGGATCAGGAAAACCTGATCAGATTTGGGGTAACCACTCACTGTTTTTTTGCTTTGAACTTCAGAGGCAATACTGGGAAAAGAAAAAGAGCAAAGAGTGGGAGGACCCACTGTACCAGGTATTAGGGTGCCTGCAGCACAGCTATAGCAGTAAGATCAGCGCAGCCCTGGTGCAAGAACAGGACTAGGTCAACAGAAGAGCAACGAGAACTCAGAAACAGACACAGGCGTCTGTGGAGATCTGGCATCTAATCCAGACACCATCACACATCGGTGGGAAAGAGATGGATTGCTTGGCGGGCATTGCTGGGAAAACTGGCTCCTTGGTGAAAATAATATCGATTCCTATTTGGGATGAATTCAGACCTAACTGTGAGAGTTAAAGGTATGAAGTTAAATAGGAGAATATTTTGTGACTGTGCGTAGAAAAGATCTTAAACAAGACCCACACTTTGCAAAGCTAAAATCTGATGCATTTGGCTGCTCCAAAATTAAGGGTTTCCCCTATTCTGTAAGATAGCAAAAACCAAGCTAACAGGATGCATGGAAGGTTGGGGGGTATTTGCAATGTCCAAACCTGACAAGGGATTCATATTTAGAACACTTAAGAACTTCAATTCTTTAAAAAATATTATCTTTATTGTTGAAAGTATTACAGATGTCCCCTTTGTTGTCTTTTCCCATTGACCCCTTCCACCTCCCACCTGCCCCTCCCAGGCCTTCACCACACTATTGTCTGTGTCCATGGGCAGAACTCCTTCAATTCATTCAGAAAAAAATAGGAAATCTAGCAGAAAAAGAGGCAAAGAATGTCAATAGCTACTTCACAGAAGGAAAAAAAATCTCAATGGTTCTTAAGTATCTATGGAAAAATAATTAACATCACGGATCATCAAAGAAATACAAATGGAAATTACATTGTGATATTACTCTACCAATATCAGATTGATGTCAATTAGGACGTCGGATAATACCAAATGTTACTGTACACAGTAGGGAAACAGGAAACTTCCTACCTGCATGTGCCACTGGTGGGAGGGCCAAGCGACAGTCATTCTGGAGAGAGAGGTGCAGAGTGAAACTAGCCCCTGTAGACGCCATGACCCAGCAGTTCCATTTTCCTTGTGGTCCGTAAGGGACGAATCCCATCCTGGCATTGTCTGTGGTTAACAAGGAACTGCTGGCAACATAACTGTCCATTATTTGAGGGATTGATAAGTAAAATGTGTTAGATGCCCAAATCCATTGCCATTGGTGGTAGGAATTAATGCTATATAATGATCTATGCAGCCGCAGGGATGGACCTCTAAAGCATTATACTGAGGGAAAAACAAGAAACAGAGTGAGTTCTTGGCACAAGACCATTCGTGTATATTAAAAATAGATATGCAAACAAAAACTTTTCAGGACATACACTTGTACTGGTACCTAAACATATGAAAGAGGATGCACATGGGAGGTAGAGAAATGGGCCGGCGTGTGAGGAGGGAACGAGTGGAAAACAACAAAGTTAAAAAGAAGACAGAGAGGGGCCTTGCTGATCGTTAGGAGCTGATGAGTCTCATCAACATAACTGGTTCCTGACGTCCAAACAGTCGCCCAGTCGCCCTGTCATCGTTTTCTATTCCGAATAGAATCAAAAGCGAGGACGCATGGTGGCTGCCCAGGGCAGGCCTCTGGCATAATGGACCTGCCTCTCCCCACCCACCTGCCAAGCTCGGCTTCCCGGCTCGCCAAGGTCTACTCCGACTGCAAGTCCCACAACCCAAACACGCCCAGGCTTCGATCCGCAATGGCTTTTACTCTTATTATTTCTTTCTTTTGGGAAAGTCTTATCGATCGTTTAAGATTCACTTTAAGTGCTTCCCCTCCAAGAGTCCTTTCCTGACCGCTGCCCTTTCCCAAATGCGAGCCCCTCCAGGACCTCACTCCCATACGCCCCCTTCCCCATCATCCCCACACAAGTCGCGGTGCCCTGGCTTATTTGGGGGACACACCCCTCCCTCAAGGCTAGCGCTGAGCTGGGCTGGTCTCGGGGTCCACAGCAAGCCTGCAGGCATGGGTCGTCCCAGGAGCCCTGGAAGTCACTGCCCAGCCCATTAAACGAGACCCCGCCCACTTCCCACCCCCTCTCCTTTGCTTCCCTCTCATTGGTTTAGCCTCTCCGCCCGTCGCCCGCCCCCAGCCCTCCCGCAACCCGCCCCCACCGGTTGCGGCAAGTGGAAGGCTCTGCGCACGCGCCGTGGGGTGGGACGCGCTCGGTTGGGAGCTGGAAGCCGAGATGGGTGGGCGCAAAGGGGTCGCGAGGGCCGCCTGCACTTCGCAAGGCGGTTGCGTCCGGCCCTCGAGCGCGCAAAGCCGGGGGAAGGGGCGGGAGTGAGGCAGGCGCTGTGGCACGTTCCCCACCCTGGCCCCGCCCCCTCGCGCGCCCGCGCGTCTCGCCCCGCCCTCTAGCCTGCCCGCCCCGCCCCTTCGCCCGCCCGTGAGCCTAGCCCCGCCCCCTCGCCTGCCTGCCCTCCCCCGCCCGCGCGCCTAGCCCCGCCCCTCGCCTGCCCGGCCCCTCCCCCGCCCGTGCGCCTAGCCCCGCCCTCTCGCCTGCCCGGCCCGCCCCGCCCCCTCGGCGGCCGTGCTCCCTCTCTCGCTGCCGGCTCGCCGCTCGTCGCCCGCCAGGTTCCCGCGGCCGAGAGCGGGAGAAAGTCCTGCTGGCGGGCGTCCGCGGGGCTGCGCGTGTCCGGCATCCGGGGGCCGCTCCGGCCCGGCGGCGAGGGGGCCCGGCGGTCCATGCATCCGCCGCCGTCCGCCGCCGCGATGGATTTCAGTCAGAACAGTCTGTTCGGCTACACGGAGGACCTGCAGGAGCTCACCATCATCGAGAGGCCGGTCCGCCGGAGCCTCAAGGTGCGCGCCCCGGGGAGGAGGAGCTGCCCGCTGGGCGCCCGGCCCGGCCCCGACCCCGGCCCGTCCCTGCGGCGGCCCCTCAGCCTCCTCCGCTCGCCGTGTCACCCTAAACCGGCCCTTTCGGGGCCCCTTCTTCGACACAGCCCGGTTGGTTCTCCCAGCCCGACCCCCAGCCTCGAGGGCCGGGCCCTGGCTCTCTCCTCGGACCCGGGCCGGGCCAGCCCCCGGCTCCCGGACGCCCTCGGACCCCTGGCGCTTCCCCAACCCGCCCCCAGAACGGCCGCCGAGCCCCGTCTTCGGGTCCGCCCGGCGTCGGCCCCGCCGCCCCTCGGCTTATCCGCGGTCCTCTCCCGGCGCCCCTCGGCCCCCTCCTCAGTCCACACCGCCGCCATCCTGGCCCCCACCCGTCGGGAGGCGCCCCAGGTCCCACCCTTCCCCAAGGCATCCCGGCCGCCCTCACCCCATCTTCATGGCCCCCCGACCCTTTGCCTCCACCCTGAGTCACCCTAAGTCCTCCCCCCACCCCCAGCCCGCCACGGCCCTCCTCGGACCTGCCCCCCACCCGTCTTGAGGGAGTCACCCCGCACTGGCGCCCCGCACCCCCAGCGGCTCCCCCACCCGCAGAGTCATCGTCCTCCCAGCCTCGCGGAGGTCCCGCCCTCACAGCCGGCAAACCCGGCCCGGCCCCCGGCCCTCCGCGGCGCCCACTCCCACTCCCACTCCCACTCCCACTCCCACTCCCACTCCCACTCCCACTCCCTCCTTCCTCAACATCTCCAGCCTTTGATTTCCTTCCAGCTTCAGGTTTTACCCCCCCCCCCCCGCCCAGCTCCAGATTTCGTCTTTTCATTCCCACTCGGCTGCAGTCTTCATCCATCACCCCTTTTAGCATCTCCTGGGGTGGAAAATGCTGGAGAAACAGCCTTGGGATATTAGAGATAAAAAGTGTGCATACCTTTTAAACATGCATATAAAATGGATTTCAGCACTCGTCTGAAGCCACAAGGTGATTCTCAAGCTTCCATCTAAACGCTGGAAGAGTTCAACAACAACAAAACCCCCCAAAACACAAAAGCCAAACCCAAACCTCCTCCAGCCAAACCCAGCAATTGGAGGCAGTTCCCTCAGATGCTTGATGAGTTTTCAGTGAACATGCTCGTTGGGAAACTTTTCCCTTCCGCGGCAGCAGTTACCGAGGGCCCCTGGGGGGGGCGGGGGGCGGGGTGGCGGGGGGCCAAGGCTGATGCACGTCGTGTCCATGACTTGTGTTTTGCGCTTGACAGACCCCAGAAGAAATAGAAAGACTGACGGTTGACGAGGACCTCGGGGACATCGAAAGGGCTGTTTATCTGCTCAGGTACTCCCGGAAGTCCCCAGACGCCGCTCCTGCCCGGGGTGGACCACGCTTTCGGAAATGCCCCGCTGCCCCGCTGCGGTCATGCTCCGATTCACTGCACCGCTGGAGCGCGGTCCTTTGGCATAATTATGTCTTAGCTCTGACTCCCACCTAGAGTAAGACTTAGCTGTGGTCTTACACATTTGCGAACTGAAATCAAATAAGATACCTGACTTAAAGAATGCTGCTTGGAGGAGGAACAGAACCAATGGTTTGAGTTGATCTCATTCTTTTTTTATTTTCCAGCTTTAGTGGTTCTCACATAGCATCCAATAAGTTTAGATGAGACTCAAGAATATCCAGGGATTAATTTAAGTTACCTGTAGAGTACGAACCTTCTATACTATTTACTATATAAAAAAAATCTGCAAATATGGCAGTTGTTCATATTACCTTTGCTATGTGAGCTTCATAATAATACTTGAGGGATTTTAAAATTTAATTGCATCTACTCTCATTTAAGTGGCATCTCACAAGCTCTACAGAATTGCTTAAGGCAAATGTTTATTGTAAATATTTGCAAGATTTCTCTCAACTATTTTAAAAATTGTGATTTTAGCTTCTTAAAAGCAAATGTGGCCAACATTAATGAACATATTTAGGGAACAGAAATTTTTCTAAAGTACTTTGTGTACTTTGTCTTAAAACTTTTCTTTAATTAGTGCAACGAGTTGTTTTTTTTCACTTTCAGTAAATTAGTTTTCACTTTAGTTTTTCAGAATCCGATTTGGAAAACTGGTGTTGTCTATCTCTGGGATATTTTGTCATCCTTGTTTCCTTAGGTTTGATCTACTTTTCCAGTTTCAGGTGCTGGCAAGTTACTTGTTGTTCTTTCTTGTGTATAGATTATGTTTCTAGTCCCATGTTACTCATCGAAGGATCATATAAAAATAAATCCCTCTCCATGGCACCCATTATAAAAAATATCCTGTAGTCTATTAGTGGCACCTTGGGTTTCTGTTCTTAGTTTAGTCGAAATTTTACCATGTTTACAATTTAGAGCATCCTCTCCAGTAATTCTATCACTTTAAAATGTTTCTGGATCTTGGACCTTCTGTTGATGTTATTGGTGGTCTTTGGTGGCATGCTGTCATCAACTCTACCTGTTTATTTAAAAGAAAACTTTTATTTATGTAAACATTAACAATATGTGTTTTGGTGTTTACATAGAGAATACTCCAACATTTAACCTATTTTGATATTGTTATATTTGAAGTACATTATTCCATGAACATGAACATGTTCATGAACATGTTAGTACATGAACATGTCCAACATGGCAAGCACTTTTCTTTTCCCACAGTTTTTAAATTTATTTTTATTTATTTATTTATTTATTTATTTATTTATTTATTTATTTATTTTTATTGGAGTAGGTAGACAATTGGAAAAAGTTTGGATAAGTTTATTTTTAACATACTGCAGTTCATGATTTGAAATAAGGTCTTACTCCGCCTGAATTCTTTTCTTTGTATAAACGCTGGCTTACAATGAGGAAATGGAGAGTCTTGTTCTACTTACTTGTGACAGCAGATACCTTATTCTAGATATCAGTGACAAGGCTTCTTTTTTAGGATGGCTTATTTGTTTTCTTATTGTTTGTCACTGAACCAGGTCTTCTGAGTTGTCTGTATTTCTCAAGGCCTGAACATAAGTTTCCTCTAGTGCTGGAACTTACAAAGCCCTGATAGAGGCAGCTGGGTCCTCTCATTCTTCAACAGGAGAATTTAAAAAGAGATCTGATACATCTCTCTTAGTTTCTTAGGGCTCATCTACCTTGAAGGAGGTTTGCAAGGTGGCTGAGAAGGCAAACAGTAGTTTGGTTGTGTCTGGCTATCCAGCTGAGTTCTTCCTTTGTATTCTTCACATCTCACCACCTCCTGGGGTTTCACCTTTAGGCCAAGGCAGCCTGAAAGGTTCTTTCATGCCTGGGATTTGGGGGAAGGTTGCCTCTGTTAAAGCCTCATCTGATCTCATGTACTGAGCCTTCTATTTTAAATGTATTTTATTCCTTTAAAAAAATGTTTGTACTCCCCAATCCTGTAGAACCTAATATTGAGTTCTGTTTTTCTCTCTCTGGTTTTCAGGGTTATTTTTGAGTGCTTTTCCTTTTCCTTTGTATTGGATCTTTAGTATCCAGACGTTCTTTTTTGCTCTCTGCTTTTGAATGTCAGATTTATCTTTTTAGCTCCATTATTTTGTATATTAAGACTATTTTGGAGTATTATATTAAATTAGAATTTAGAGTTAAGTGAGTAAACATCAGTAGGAAATGCTTTACATTAGTAGAGATTCTCATAACACTTAAATTGAATCTAATATTTAAAAAAGCATTATATACAGAGCACTGTCATCCAATGAAAAACAAATCACACTGTTTTTTATCTTACCCTAAAGTGTGGCAGATCAATTATTAATGCTATTTTCACAATTAAGTTTAGAACATTATGGTACTTAAAGATTTGACACAGACAAATTTGCAGTTTTGCATAAATATGATGCTGATATACCCATCTGTGGCATTTAGCACTGAAGCAAAACAACTTTCCTAATAGTCACAGCTTGTGGATTAGTCAAAATCATACTGCAACATCTTTTCCCTGTTCTCTCTCTCCTTTGAGATTTTGGCATATATTTTAGGAATGTACTTAAAACATGTGAATTATTTTGCTAGAGAAGAGTCTTTAAGTGTGTATGCTCTGCTTTCATTAGGTAAATCTTGCATACCAGATAAATCGCATACTCTTAAACGTAGCATAAGTGACTCCATCTTAGCTGTGTAATGTGGTATCCTATTGAACCCTCATTTTGTTTTAATGGCATAATTGAGATGTAATTCATATACAATACAGTTCACCCATTTGAAGTATAGGGTTCAGTGGTTTTTAGTTTATTCAGAATAGTGTAACCATCACCACAATCAATTTTAGCACATTTTCATCACCCAGTAAGAAACCCTGTACCTATTAGCAGTTCCTCTCCACTGCTTCCCAACCTTCCCAGCCTTTGGGAACCACTACTTATTCTGAACCTTTCATGTAAGTTAAATTATAAAATACTAGAGGCCTGGTGCATGGACTCATGCACTGGTGGGGTCCTTCAGCCTGGCCTGCGGGGATTGGCCAAAACTGGCAGGCCCTGGAGTGTGAGAGGGCATTCTGCAAAGTTGCTGTCGCTCAGCAGCTCCTGCATTGAGTGTCTGCCCCCTGGTAGTTAGTGCACATCATGGCTACTGGCCAGTCGGCCAGTCGCTTAGGCTTTTATATATATAGATGTGGCCTTCTGTGATGGACTTATTTTACTTAGCATGTTTTCAACTTTCTTCCTGTTGTAGCATGTATCAGAACTTTATTTTTTATTGATGATAGTATTATATCATGTGGATAGATCACATTTTGTTTATTCATTCATCAGTTGGTGGATACGTGGGTTGTTTCCTTTCAGTCCTTTGAAGCAGTCAAGCTGGCTTCTTCACTGTTACTTAGACATATTGTTTTCATCCTTACCTCTGCTTTTACCCATCCTGGGATACCCTTTCATTCTACCTACCCAGCATTTTCCATCCCCAGGATCCAGATGTAATCTTGCACCTTAGGAAAGGCCTTTCTTGACTGCTGAAACCACCTGGATCCCAGGCTTCTCTGAGTTCCCATATCATTAGTGGCTGCATCCTGAAATTAATTACACCTTGTATTTCTTAACGTGTGTGTGTTTACATTGCAAGCTCGTGGAGGACGAGCTATATTTTATGTTGTTGATATTTTGGTTCTTTATTGTACTTTGCTGCAATGTAAATACATACTTCTAAGTAGAATAAAGTGTAGTTGTTTATTTGAAGACTAGAGGCCCAGTGCACAAAATTCGTGCACGGGTGGGGGGTGTCCTCAGCCCAGCCTTCACCCTCTCCAATCTGGGACATCCCTCTGACAATCTGGGACTGCTGGCTCCTAACCTCTTGCCTGCCTGCCTGATTGCCCCTAACCACTCTGCCTGCCAGCCTGATAGCCCCCTAACCGCTCCCCTGCCAGCCTGATTTGACGCCTAACTGCTCCCCGGCTGGCATGATTGTCCGCAGCTGCCCTCCCCTGCCTGCCCAATCGCCTCCAACTGCCCTCCACTGCCGGCCTGATCACCTCCAACTGCCCTGCCCTGCTGGCCTGATCGCCCCCAACTGCCTTCCCCTGTGGGGCTGAGGGGACTGGGAGACTCCAGCTGGATGAGGCGCATGGTGTCTGCTGCGCCCCCCAGTGGGGTTGAGGGGACTGGGGGACTCTGGCTGGATGAGGAGGGGCTGAGAGAACTGGGTGCCGCCATCTTGTGAGGGGGTGGCAGTCAATTAGTATATTCCCGCTTTATTGGCTGTGGGCACCACCATGTTGTGAGAGTGTGATGCTCAATTAGCATATTCCCTCTTTATTAGGTAGGATAACCAAAATGTCAGGTGGGTTAAGCCACTTCTGATTTTTTGGTATCATGTGCAATAGAATCAGGCAGGTTGTACCATGTACTATCTGTGTGACTATGGCCAAGTTATCATGATTGTTAAGCCCTTGCTTTCTCATCTGTAAATGGAAATAGTAATTTCTGTTCCCTCCAGTTGTTGCACTACGTTTAGAGCCCCTGCCACAGAACAGGTACCTAGTTAACGTTCATTCCCTCTATCACCTTTCCTTGCTACTTAGATGCTCAAGGGAAAGGTCAAACTTTAAAAGAGGATAACAGTATTAATTTTACCTTCCAATAATTTAATAAAGTAACAGACAAGTGAAGTATACCAGCTGAAGTTTATGATAAATATCTAACTTTCTTTGCTAGTAGTATTTTTTCAGAAACCAGAATCTTCACAAATTATAATTAAGCATTTTAAACTGAGTTATAATTAAGGTCAGCTTGTATTACAGATTTATAGTTTTTTTTGTTTTTTACCAAAAGACCTTAAGCAATATTTGCTGTTTACATTATGCATTAAATATGTTGATTGGTTAATGTATCTACCAAATCTAACATTGATGTTGCTTACTTTTACAGTCATATGTCACTTTTAAACTATTTTTCACTTTGCACTGTTAATTTTATTTTTTATTTAATTTAATTTTTTAAATACATTTTTATTGATTTCAGAGAGGAAGGCAGAGGGAGAGAGATAGAAACATCAATGGTGAGAGAGAATCATTGATGGGCTGCCTTCTGCACGCCCCCTACTGGGGATCCAGCCTGCAACCTGGGCATGTGCCCTTGACTGGAATCAAACCTGAGACCCTTCAGTCCTGGCTCTATCCACTGAGCCAAACAAGCTAAAATCCCCTGCCCTGTTAATTTTAAAACATTTTGCACTTTACCTTCCAGGGACAGACAGGATAAAAGTGCATCTTCAGAACTTTTTCCTTTTTCTTTCTCTTCTCTCTCTCTCTCTCTCTCTCTCTCTCTCTCTCTCTCTCTCTCTTTTTGTTAATGCTCACCAGAGGATATTTTTCCATTGATTTTTAGAGAGAGTGGAAGGGAGGAGGAGAGAGACAGAACGAGAGAGAAACATTGATGTGAGAGAGACACATTGGTTGCCTCCCACACGGGACCCAACCAGAGCGGGGATAGCGTCTGCAACAGAGGTATGTGCTCATGACTGGAATCAACCCAGGATCCTTTAGTCCTCAGGCCAACACTCTAACTACTGACCCAAACCAGCTAGGGCCCTCTTCCCATAAAAAAAAATAAAAAATAAAATAAATAAAAAAATTAAAATACGCCCCCTAGTGATACCATAGAGTGGGAGTTCTGCAGCCAAATCTGGAAATAAAAGTTAAGATGCTGATTGTATCAAGTGGTAAAAATCATAACTTAGAATTAGGGTCACATAAAGGGTATTCAACCATTAAATCAATGGGAGGCATGAAGAAGGTGTTCGGACTTAGTTTTTCACAGTCACCACTTTCGGCTTTATCCTTTGGTATGTGGTAATCATGTCAGAAATAAAGGCAAATCTGTTATATAATGTGATTTCTCTCTCTTTTTAATTTATATAGTGTAATTTTCCATCCAAATCAGAGATATTAATAATGAGAAATATTTGTAACTCAACTAATAGTTACTTTAGGATAAATCATCAATGTATTGAGTACTTATTATTTGTTATGCATCTCCTAGGAAAATGAATGGCATTATACCAGTAGATACTTATATCCAAGGAAGTACTTGTTTAAGGAAACAAATGTCTTTCTCTTAAATTTCAGTCGAGTAGAAGTCATCCCCAATTGAAGTGTGTTGGCACTGAGAAGGCAGTGTGCTGTGTGAGGAGTACTGGACGTTAAGACACTTGCAGATTGATTCCTGGGGCCCGAGGTGTGCTCATTTACTGATGGAGAGACCTTGGTTTCTTCTTTTCTCTGAGTTCAAGCCTCCTAATCTAAACTGGGAATAATAGCACTTACATTATAGGATTGTTAGGAAGGCTAGAGGCAATGTATGGGGAGGGCACAATGCTTGGAGCAGAGTTGTGTTCAGTAAAGGGTAATTGTTATCGGTTTTCTAAATCTTCTACTTGCAATTCAGAGCACATTTTACTTGGGATGTATAGAAAAATTTCCATCAAGAAACTTCATGTGGTTATAAAGTTTTCTCTCCAGACGGTGCCCCTTTGCAGTTCTCCTCCATCTTGATCCAAGGCAATTAATATGATTTGCTTTTTGTCATTATAGATTGGTTTTTCCAGTTCTAGAATGTAGATATATGTGTTCGTATCTCTTGGATAAATGTCTAAGAATAGAATGCTAGGTCATATGGTGAGTGTATATGTGTGTGTATATATACATATATTTATTGTTTTTTACAGTTTTATTTAGGTATAATTGATACCCAATACACTGCACATATTTAAACTGTACAATTTGACGGATTTTGACATTTGTATATACCCATAAAGCCATCATAACAATGAAGATAACGAACACATACATCACCCCCAAAAGTAACTATGTGTCCTTTCAGAATATTCTCTCCCCTTTTTCTGATCATTTCCCTCACTTCAGGCAACCACTGACTTGCTTTCTGTCACTATAGATTAGTTTACAATTTCTAGAATATTATAGAAGTGAACCATACAATAGTTCCTCTTTTGTCTGGCTTTTATTTTTCTAAACAATTATTTTTTATTTTTATTTTTATTTCAGAGAGGAAGGGACAGGGAGAGAGAGATGGAGACATCAGTGATGACAGAGAATCATTAATTGCCTCCTGCACGCCCCCTACTGGACAATCGAGCCCGCAACCCTGGCCTTAACCGGAATCAAACCTGGGACTCTTCAGTCCCCAGGCCAACACTGTATCCACTAAGCCAAACCAGCCAGGGTTGTCTGGCTTCGTTACTCAATGTAATTATTTTGAAGTTCATTCATGATGCTGCATGTATCAATAATTTATTGCTTTTATTGTTGATAATTATTCCATTTTAAGGATATAATATGTTTTGCATATTCATTGATCATTTAATAGACATTTGGATAATTTCCAGTTTTTGGATATTACAGACTATAAACATTCATGCATAAATCTTTGTGTGGACATGTGCTTTCCATCCCTCTCTGGTAAACATCAAGGAGTGCAATGTCTGCGTCATATAGTAAGTATATGTTTATATTTTTAAGGAACTGCTAAATTGTTTCCTAATTGATTGTACAGTTTTACATTTTCACCAACCGCTTGTGAGAGACAGTTGCTCCATATACTCGCTGATACTTGGTATGATCAGTCTTTTTAAGCCATTCTAGTGGTATTTCTAGTGGTCTAGTGTACTGGTGTTTCATTGTATTTGTAACTGAACTTTCCAGATGACCAGTGGATGTTGAGCATCTTTACGTGTGTTTATGAGCCAGCCATATAGCTTTTTTTGTGAAATAGTTTGCCCATTTGTTGGATATTGGCTTTGCGAATATTTTCTCCTAGTCTGTGGCTTGCCTTTATTTTTACAAGACCATATTTTAAAGAGCAAAGGGTTTTTTTGCTTTGCTGTAGTCAAATTTTGGTGAGGTCTAATTTATTGAATTTTTTTCTTTATAGTTAGTATGTTCTTTGTTATATTTAAGAATTTTTTTGCCAAAACCTAGGTCATTAAGATTTTTGTCCCTGCTTTCTTTTAGAAGTTTTAAGTCTTAGCTCTAAATTTTAGGTCTGTAATTCATTTCCAGTTAAATTTTGTGTATAGTGTAAGGCAGTGGTCAGCAAACTCATTAGTCAACAGAGCCAAATATCAACAGTACAACGATTGAAATTTCTTTGAGAGCCAAATTTTTTAAACTTAAACTATATAGGTAGGTACATTGTTATTAACTTAATTAGGGTACTCCTAAGCTGGCCTTTGCTAAAAACGTCCTCAGTCTGATTGAGGTACATTTGCTGAGGTCGACCCCTTCCAACTCTCCCATCCACACTCGTCTTGTGTACTTGTTTTGTCTATCTCCTTTCGTTCATCCTCTCTGTATGCCCAAACCATCTCAACATACCTTTCTCAATCCTTAACACCAAATCTTCTTTCACTGCACAACGTTCCCTAAAATTAACTTAATAAACTTTACTTAAAGTTTTAAGTCTTAGTTAAACCAGTGGTCGGCAAACTGCAGCTTGCTAGCCACATGCGGCTCTTTGGCCCCTTGAGTGTGGCTCTTCCACAAAATACCGACTTCTGTGCATGAGCCACGAAGTTTCAATCGCACTGTACATGCGCGCCCGCACGTGGTATTTTGTGGAAGAGCCACACTCAAGGGGCCAAAGAGCCACATGTGGCTCACTAGCTGCAGTTTTCCAACCACTGGTGTAAGGTAAGGGTTGAGGTCCACCCCTCACCCCCCAATATGGCTATATTGTGCAATAGAACTTTGCTATTGTTAAAACTAGGGGACCTGGCATCTGTCTCTGTGATTACCTTCAAGTCACTTAAGTATTTCAGGCACTGTTTCCTTCTCTTCCCTCCATCCTATGTAATAAAAGGGTAATATGCAAATTGACCCTAACAGCAGAACAACCAGACTGCTCGACCAGTCACTATGAAGTGCACTGACCACCTCTTGATCCCTTTCTCGGACCAGCAGGCTCCAATTGCCTGATGGTGAACAAGGAACTGGGGGTGGGTGGCGGGGGACACGGGTGGTGCCAGACCAAGGCCCCTACCCCGCCGGTCGCCCCACACACAGAGGGCGACCCGTGGCGGGGGTGGGGCTGGCAAGCAGGTGGGAATGGCCGACCTCTCAGTTCTTCCCCCCAGCCAGCAGGCTCCGATTGCCTGATGGCGAATGAGGAACCGGGGGTGGGTGGTGGCAGGGGGGCAGGGCCAGCTGAGGGCAGCTGGGGAAGATGGCCCTGATCGCAGGCCAGGCCTAGGAACCATACCCACGCAGGAATTTCGTGTGCCGGGCCTCTAGTATGACATAATGGGTTGGGCCCAATAGAAATTAAGTTTCCATGTTGCTTTAGTAGGCTATTCTCAATTCTAAGAAAAGAAAAGATGTTGAACCCCAGTTTCTTATTTCATCCACTAAGGAGGTGCTAGTAGACATCCTTGAACAGCAGAAACTCCTTGGATAGTGAAGAGTTTCAGATTTATTGATCTAGTCAAAGAACCAGCTTTTGGCTTCATTATATTTCTCTAATGATTTTTGTTTTAACATGTATTATTTTCTTTCTTCTGCTTACCTTGCATTTAATTTTCTTTTCTCTAGTTTTTTTAATGTAGAAGCTTAGGTTATTGATTTTAGATCTTTCTTCTCTTCTAATTTATGCATTATAATGCTGTAAATTTCCCTCTAGGTACTGCTTTAGCTGCATCTCACAAATTTTGACATGTTAAACCTTCATTATCATTTAATTGAAAAACATTTAAAAATTTATCTAGAGACTTCTTTGACTTATGAGTCATTTAGAAATGTTTTAATTTCCAAATATTTGGGAATTTTCCAGCTTTTTGTTACTGATCCTTAGTTCCATTAAGGTTTGAGAATGTGCTTTGCCTGATTTCTGTGACTTCCTCCTTCTTCCTTATTGCAGCTCTGATTTCATTTCTTACTATTACCTTCTTCTCTTGGTGTATATTCCAGCCATCCTTGCTGTTCATTAAGCATACCAAGTACACATCTATCTCAGGGCTTATAAACATATTGTTCCTTCTGCTTTTAATGTTTCCTCAGATACTTACATTGCTAGCTCTGTTATTTCTTTCAGATCTTTACTCAGTGTGGGTTGCCTGCTTATCTCTCATAAAAGGGCACCACCATCTACTTAATGTCATAGCTTAACAACCTGGGAGTATCCTCAATTTTTCCTGTTCCTCATATCTCTGATATTTAAACAGATTGTGTCCTTCTTTTACAAAATAGAATAATTCACAGGGTCTCTGTAAGTTTTCTGTTGTAAACATTAAAAACCCCCACACTTGTTTAGTCAAAACGGTTTTCAAATTTTTGATTGGCAGAAACCTGCTGGAGGGTCAACATTCTGGTGTTTTCACTGGGAAACACTAATTTCTTTTGGTTCACTAGTGGGCAAGTAGATGTGCCTCCTTATTTTTATTCAGGAAAATATTTCTTACTTTTCTAAGATAGCACATATTTTATTTTTTCAGCTCTAGTCTATTATTAAGGAACATATATTATAACCAGTCTGTAGACTAATTTCATATTCTTATTAGTCAGTGAGAGCTATATAACATGTTTTTTTTTAAAAAATTTGTTGCTAAGAAACATGGAGCACAGCCACTAAAAGCTGTGTGACCGTGGTAACATCATTCAGCTTCTCTGTATTGTCTGTGAAGTGAGAGAGATGTACTAGTCATGCTGTTAGGATTCTTCCTTGCACCCGTGACTCTAAACTTAACTCCCTACTCACCCCAGTTATCAACTTGACTCTGGTGAGTTAGTGCATTCATTTCTTGATGCCTTCAAAAAGATTTGCTTATCTCTAGTTAAAACCCTCACAAAAACACTCAGGGTATACTAGTCAGCTGTGGTTCTTTGGACTAGTATTTTCTAAAAAAAATATTAATGTTCAATATTTTGCATGATAAACATGTTCTTTTTGGCTTGTGCAGGTGATTAGTGTATAAATAAGAATAGAATGATTCTATCTTCATGATTCTCACATAAATAAATAGCACATGGACCTAGTCTTGTGGACAACATGTTAAAATATTTGTATAAGCCCTAGCTGGTTTGGCTCAGTTGATAGAGTGTTGGCCTGCAGACAGGAGGGTCCCAGGTTCGATTCCGGTCAAGGGCACATGCCTGGGTTGTGGGCTCAATCCCTAGTAGGGGGCGTGCAGGAGACAGCCAATCAATGGTTCTCTCTCATCATTGATGTTTCTATCTTTCTCTCCTCTCCCTTCCTCTCTGAAATCAATAAAATAAAAAAAGAGGTACTTAAAAAAATACATATATATCTTACCTAAATTTTCATATAATATATATAATTATATGCTCATATGAGTTAATTTACACTAGTTACTTATGTATCAATATTTACTCATTGAGTTAGTTATATACGGTATAATTAAGCATTATTTTTCCTCAGACTATTTTGTTTTTCAAGACAACTAGAAGATTGGTAATTCATATATTACAAAAGGAAATGATATAGATGTCTAAAACAGTTCTTGTATTGTAAGGAACATCATGGAGAAACTTGACTTCATTTCTTTCTCTTAATGAAGAAAATATATGTTTGAACTTATTTTAAATTAATTGTTATTTAGGAAGCCATGAGCCATTTTATAGGATCAATAGGTTCTTTTTTATTGTTTTGTGTTTTTTTTAATTAGATTTTTGCTTTGTGAGGATAGTGTCCTAACTCTGACAAGAACTAGCTGGTTGACCTTGAGCAACTTCCATAATCTCTAGATGTTGGTTTCTTCATTGCCACAATGTGAGGAGGTGAATTATATTTCTAAGGCCCTCTTTAACTCCAACATTCCATTATAGCCTATCCTTAGCATTAGAGAAGAGGAATCAACATTTCACACAGCTTTTACAAGATTGATTTTTGCTTGACTGATGAACATTTAGATTTTGTAATTGATTTGTTTGTATTATATTTCTTCTGATTCAGTGACTCAGTTACAATATCAGTCATGAACAGTGAGGAGCCACTGTACATTGTTAGGGACTCTGCTTCTGAGTCAGATTTTCCACTCCTAGATGTCAGTGTTGTCTCCGCGGCTTAATTTCCATGTCTGCAGCTGGAGCTGTGAGCTTTTCTCCCCACCTCTGGGCCAGGACTGCTTCTGGGTGGCGTCAGCATGATGCCTCTCTCAGCATGTCTCACTGGCTCTTCAAACTTAGTGCGCCTGAAATGGAATTCATAATTTTAAATCTAAATATGTCTTCACTTGTTATTGAAGCCTGAACATCCTTTAATTAATTAATTTTTTAATCCTCACTTGAGGATATTCTGAGAGAGAAAGAGAGAGAGAGAGAGAGAGAGAGAGAGAGAGAGAGAGAGAGAGAGAGGGAGGAACATTGCAGTGAGGGAGAAACATAGGGGGGTTGCCTTCTGTACTTTCCCCAAACGGGGATGGAACCTGGAACCCAGGCATGTGCCCTGACTGGGAATGCAACTAGCACCTGTCAGTGCACAGGGCGGCTCTCTCACCAACGGAGCCACTGTGGCTGGGCCTGACCATCCTTTTAAACGACACTGGAGGGAAGGCTGGGAACACTTTTATACGGTTCTTTCTTCTTTCAGAACTTATTTTTGTATCAAGTCCTATTGATTTTATTTCTGCAAAGAGCCACTTCTTCCTTTCTGTTCTAATTCAGATACACAGAAACAGAGTGCTTTCTCTCTATTATTTTCTTCCTACTTTCAGAGCACAGTGACTGGCAATTCGTAAGAGTTCAGTTATCCTTTGTGAAATGATTGAATAAATCCCATCTAGCATGGGATGCTTGAACACACTGTTCCTTCTACACTTTGTTCTCACTGATCCTACTGATTTTTCAGATCTCAACTCTTCAGAGAAGCCCTCCCTTCACCTCCAAAGTAGGTGATGTTCTTGATAGTGCTATGTACTGTTCCTTTATAGGTATTTGCACACTTAGGATGATGTAATAAACCTTAATTTTTTTTTTTAATTTTAGAGAGATAGGAAGGCAGAGAGAGAGAGAGAGAGAGAGAGAGAGAGAGAGAGAGAGAGAGAGAAAGAGAGAGACATTGATTTGGTGTTCCACTTATTTATGCATTCATTGGTTGATTCTTGTATGTGCCGTGGCCAGGGATCAAACCAACAACCTTGGCGCATCAGGAAGATACTCTAAGCTACCTGGCCAGGGCCTTAGTTGATTTTTGTTGTTCAATATGTGTCTCTTCTGACGTGAAACCCTCCTAGGGTAAGGTCATGTCTATATGTACCACCATATCCCTGCTCAGGGCTTAGTTCAGTGCCCAATATGTAATTTGTTGTCTGAAAAATTCTATGGCGAGGCATAAAGCATTATTAGATTGTATTGGAGAGTCCAGAACCAGTGCCTGACAAACAGCAGGTCCTGAATATATACTCCCTGAATTATTGAACATCTCAGCCCACCTGTCCTCTATAGCTTAACTACTTGGGTCTCATCCACTTCCTATCAGAGCTATTTATCATCCTTTCTTCCTGCGGGTTCCAGGGACTTGGCCTCATTTTATCTCTTTTATGCAGCTGGCAGTTACTTATTCTGTTCCCTCTCCTGGCTCCTCACTTGCTGGGTTAGCTGCTGTGCAACCCAGTCTTCTTAGCTAACCCTTTCCCTTGCTATGTTCTATATTTATATATTTTTTAAAAGTATTTTTAAAATGATGTTTTCTGACACTTGTTAATGGGGAAATAGAAAGTCCAATTAAAAAAAATAATGGGAGAGGTAACAATGTTTCCAGAAACCTTTTAAATTTGTATAGTTATTCCTGAACTCATAATTTACATGCCTTTCAATATTCCTACTATAGGTCATATATTTAGGGCAGGCCTTAGTAATATTTCCTTTTACTCTGCAAAATACTGTAGGACAATGATTTTCAAAATTTTTTTTCCCATGACTCACAGTAAGGAATACATTTTAAATTGTGACCTAAATATAAACACACGTGGTTGTGTATATATGCTAATAATGTATAATTGACACTAAGTATTAATAATGATCCTCCTATGTATAATCAATTAAAAACATGGAAGTTAACAAATGTAATCTTAATATTGAAATAGAATATGGAAAAATTCCAAATTAAAAAAAAATAAGTGAAGATTTACTGATTCAACAGGTGTGTCTGCCGCTTAACAAGTTCATTCCACTCCAGAAGAAGCAAGGATAATGTTCACCATGTACACTGTTGTGAGATTTGCTGTGGAGTGTGAGGGAGGAAGGAAAGGGTAATGTAATTCTAAGTTGTGTACCTGGAGAATCAGATGGCTGTTTCTATCTCTGTTGGTAAAAAGAGGGGGCGGGGAATGAGCTCAATTCTTGATATAGGAAATTGAAGAGCCATTCAAAGGGAAACACCCTTTGTATAGCTGGTGACACTGCTTTAGTGAAGAGAGGTGTTTGCCTCTTCTTCTCAATGAACATGACATTGGGAGAGTAAAAGATATGTGGTGGAAGTTACCATTTGCAGAGTAAAGGAATTTATTTTAACGTGAATATTACTAAGTAATTTATGTGCAAATTTTTCTCTTAGAAAAATTATCAACGTAGAGACATTTTTAGGCTGACAGCTCAGCCACTTCTTATGACAGGACTACGATCCTAGGTGGTACGGTGGTGCTCGGTCAGGAATTTAGAAATCACAGGCCTGGAATCCTGTCTCATCGTTAGTAGTTGAATGACTTCGGGTAAATCACTTTCTTTTTCTGGGATTGTTTCTTCAACTGTCAAGTAAGGATAGAAATATATTGTATATGTATATTATCAAGATGAATTTGAAAATGTGTATGAAGTGCCTTGTTTGGCACAGAGTGACACTTAAATCTTAATGTTTTTTAATTCTTTCTTTGGTGCTATGAAACAAAATATTTTGTTACTCTCTGATTCTAAGTATGATGACTACAAGCAGAGTTGAATGGTTCTCTAACTGTAAACATTTAAGGTGATATTTTGAAGATTTAACATTAGTAAGGATTTAATTTTGTAGTAATGAAAATGTGCCACATTTGAAAAATTATGTTATTGATTGATATCAGTATCCTCTGCTTTATATTCTTGAGTCATCTTTGTCTTAAAAGAAAGTTTTGTCTTTCTTGGAAGTTTAATTCTCTAAGCTAATCACTTAATTTTGTTCTATCATGAAAACAAACTATTTAATAATTTACTTTGAGTACAGAAATAATTAAATATCAACTATTTAAAGTTTAGTTTTTATTGCAAACTCAAAGCAAGGCCTGTGTGGCATCTGCTTCATTGTTTAAATTCAAGCAGTGTCAGCTACTTATGTGCTATATTTTGAATTTTGAAATGAGAGCTGCTCGGATTGGGATCGCAGGCTCTGCATATATAATCATTTCAGATCCTGCACAGAGTCAAACAGTAGCAGAGCTAGAATTCTCACGTTAATTTCTCTAATAGTGATGATGCTACGGTGTCATTTCTGGGTAGTATATGCTCCTCCCCCTCTCCCTTTTCTTACTGGTTTAGGATTAAATAAAGCATGAAGGTTGTCTGGCTAGGAAAAGAGAAGGACTTTTTCCTCTATAGTTAGGATTCTTACGTGAAAATCTGTTTTTCTCCTTAGATTTTGAGCTCCTAGCACAGCGGTTCTCAACCTGTGGGTTGCGACCCCTTTGGGGGTCGAATGATTACATATATAATTACATATTGTTTTTGTGATGAGTCACTATGCTTTAATTATGTTCAATTTGTAACAATGAAATTCGGGGTCACCACAACATGAGGAACTGTATTAAAGGGTCGCAGCATTCGGAAGGTTGAGAACCACTGTCCTAGAAGGTTGAAGCAAGGTACATGCAAGAATAGAGAAAGACAATATTGTCAGTATCTAGGTCTGTTCTAACGCACCGCTTATTCTTTTTTGTGGGGAAGGACATGGGTTTCATAGACTAGCACAGATAGCCACATTTTTAGAGACCCAAAATAATATTTCTGAAAGTTCATTAGGCAATATGATATACCAAGAATTTCTGGTCCTTTTCTTGATTTCTCACAAATTTGTTATTATTTTGTTTACTTCCAGCATCATTGAGAACCAGCTTTCTTAAAAAAATTATGTTTTTAAAAGCATTAAGCAATGTAGTTATACATTTTCCTCTAGTAGTGCTACATAGCTTAGGATCAGGAGTGGGATAGAAAAAGCAGATGGATGGATTTGGTATTGGCTGTGTGCATAGGTTGGAAGAGAGGCAGTGTTGTGTAATGGTTTGTGCATGGGTTTTGGAGTTGTACAGGCTGCGTGCGTAACTTTGGGCAAGTACCTTCATCTCTTCAAGCCCTAATTTGCTCATCTATAAAATGGAGCTAATAATATTTAATCTATCTCATAAAATTATTGTGAGAATCTAATGACTGCAAGTAAGGTGCTTACTAGCATTATGCCTAGAAATAGTATATTTGATACTATTTTTATTTTTAGGAGAATTGAAGAAACAAGGTCATTAGTAGGGACTGTAATTGAAGTAATAGGGAGGTTCAGGCTGGCAAGTAAGAAAGTAAAAACGAGGAGGAGTATTAGAAACTAGAGAATCAGAAGGAATTGAGGGATTAGGAATGTGATAAGAATAACAAGTGCATTTAGCAATGGAAAAATAGATAAGAGTTTATGGGCAGCAAATAAGATCAGAGTTTAAGATTCTAGAAATGGAACATTTCCAGGTAATGATTGATCCAACTTTTGAAAATGGTTGTTGATGTGGAAACAAATTGAATTTAAATCAAATATTTATGGAACATTTTCTGTGTGCTAGATCCTGTGCTAAGCATCGGAGAATGTAAAATTTGGATGAAACATTGTTTGATTAGAGGGGGTCAAAAAGTAGCTGTTAGTCATTCCCATCACTGATGAAGTGACCATGACAGTGGCAGGAGCTGGGATGACAGACTACAAAATTTTTTATTATCATAAAAAATGCTTGAGTGAGTTGACTTTTTTTTTTTTGATTTAAGATATTACTATAAATGGCTCTTTAAAATAGGCGCCTCTCCCAATGGGAATAAAATAATTAGTGACATTAATTTAGAATTTAAAAGATAGCTGTCCTAAATTCGTTTATCTAACTAGTCTTTTTTTCCCCTTCCTCTTGCCTTTTTGGTCACTAGTGCACAGATTAGGTGCTTACCCCAGTTATTTTTAGTTTTAGAGGAATGGCTTGCTGAGTGGGCTTGTGTTTTTTTGTTTCTGAGTATATATCTTAGAAAAGGAACATGACCCAAAGAAAGCAGAATCAGGGCAAAAAGGAGAAGCTCAGGGTGTAGCCAGGATGCTTGTTTCTAGTGCCTTTCAGTTGAAAGTTGTAGGTTTTGAAGTCTAAGAAGCGTATTTTATAAAAATCTATAATAATGAAAGCATAATATGCTAATTAGCCCGGACAGCCAAACAACCTTCTGGATGTCCTTCCAGATGAAGCCATGGTGGTGGGAGCTGAGGCAAAGGCTGTTAGGGGTGATCAGGCAGGCAGACGAGCAGTTAGGGGTGATCAGTCAAGCAGGCGAGCAGTTAGGGGCAATCAGGCAGGCAGGCAGAGGTTGTTAGGGGTGATCAAGCAGTCAGGCAAGTGGTTAGGGGCAATCAGGCAGGCAGGCAGAAGGGTTAGGGGTGATCAGGCAGGCAGGCAGGCAGAGGGGTTAGGGGCAATCAGGCAGGCAGTCAGAGGGGTTAGGGGTGATTAGGCAGGCAGGCGAGTGGTTAGGGGCAATGAGGCAGGCAGGCAAGTGGTTAGGAGACAGCGGTCCCAGATTGCGAGAGGGTGCAGACTGAGCTGAGGACCCCCCCTCCCAGCATGAATTTCGTGCACTGGGCCTCTAGTCTATAATCATAAAAGCATAATATGCTAATTAGACTGGACATCCTTCCAGATGACCTTCCGGACAAAGCCAGGGCTGCAGCCACGGGATCAAGGAAGCTGCTGCGGCTGCGAGGGAGGGATCCAGGCAGCCGCGGTGGCTGTGAAGGCCTACTCTTGCATGAATTTCATGCATCGGGCCTCTAGTAAAAAATAAAATAACATACTATATAAATAAAGTATTGATTAAACATTTACTTTAAAGTTACATGTACCATATCAAATAGCAATAACATGAATTTTATACTGTTGACTTAAACCAATACTGATTGTTTTGGGGTTTCTTCCATTCAATGGTTGGTGGCATAGATTCACACATACTTGGTTTATTTATACTGATTGGGACCAAAGTCAGCAGGCGATAACAGCAGGTACACAGCACCCAAGAAATGACCAGGTGCATACCAGGGATATCTTGCACGCGTGGTGCCCTACTTTACTGTACAGCCAAGTGTACTCTTTTTTCTGATAAACAGCCCTGTCCCCAGCTCCCCCTCACGCTTTCCTCTAGTGTGCATTTACTGATATGTCGGCTGTGCTGTTCCACCTCTGAGAGCGAGATTTTGCCATATCACTTTTAGCATCATCATTATGAAGAGGAGCCCTGTTGCCAGAACAAACCGAAGTAGTGAATGCATGTAGTTGACGTCAGATGGGTCTTCTGCAATTTTAAAGAAAAGCTTTTTACATCTCTGCCTTTGCTACCAGTCTTGATGTGCCTTTTGTAAATCCTTGGTTATAAGACTTCTGTTCAACTAGTCTTCAGTTGGTTATTGAGGTTGAATGTTCTATAATTTAATTCCAGTGTTGTTCTGTGAGGCAGTGAATGTAATTTCCACCTACTCTGCTGCCATCTTGGATCTTCCTAGACTATATTTGTTTTTTTAAATATATTTTTAATTGATTTTTTTACAGAGAGGAAGGGAGAGAGAAATAGAGAGTTAGAAACATCGACGAGAGAGAAACATCAATCAGCTGCCTCCTGCACATCTCCTACTGGGGATGTGCCCGCAACCCAGGCACATGCCCTTGACCAGAATCGAACCTGGGACCCTTCAGTCTGCAGGCCGATGCTCTATCCACTGAGCCAAACCAGTTTCGGCCTAGATTGTATTTGTTTGCTTGTTTGTTTGTTGTTGTTTTATAAATATATTTTATTGATTTTTTTACAGAGAGGAAGGGAGAGAGATAGAGAGTTAGAAACATCGATGAGAGAGAAACATCAATCAGCTGCCTCCTGCACATCTCCTGGGGATGTGCCCGCAACCCAGGTACATGCCCTTGACCGGAATCGAACCCGGGACCTTTCAGTCCGCAGGCCGACGCTCTATCCACTGAGCCAAACCGGTTTCGGCCTAGATTGTATTTGTTTTTTTTTGTTTTGTTTTGTTTTAAATATATTTTATTGATTTTTTTTACAGAGAGGAAGGGAGAGAGATAGAGAGTTAGAAACATCGATGAGAGAGAAACATCAATCAGCTGCCTCCTGCACATCTCCTGGGGATGTGCCTGCAACCCAGGTACATGCCCTTGACCGAAATCGAACCCGGGACCTTTCAGTCCACAGGCCGACGCTCTATCCACTGAGCCAAACCGGTTTCGGCGAGATTGTATTTGTTGATAGAGATTATGGTGATTGCAATTTAGATTCATTTCTTTTGTTTTTTCAAGTTCTGTTTATGGTAAGCATTGTCACTTATCAGTTGTTAGTTGCTTTTCTAATATCTTATTATTGTTAGTAAAGTTTAATGACAGTCTGATTTTGTTTCTATTACAAGTAACTTCCTCATTTTGCTCGGATGCCCAAAGGATTTTTCTTTTCCTTTAAAGTCCAATAATATATCTCAGTTCTGTTGGATTGATTTTCTAAGGTATATGGTGTGCGCTTTTGAATCTACTTTTTTTTATTTCAAGAAAGGGTTTTTAATAACATTTTTTAAAAGCTTCCTTTGCGTCAAGGAAGGAAAAATACCACATGATCTCACTCATTTATGGATAATAAAGACCATTATAAACTTACGAACAAAAATAGATACAGAGGCAGAGCAGCCTCAAACAGACTGTCAAACTACAGCGGGAAGGCCGGGGAGGGTTGGGGAGCAGGATGGGAGGGTAAGAGATCAACCGAAGGACTTGTATGCATGCATACAAGCATAACCAATGGACATAAGACACTGGGGGGTAGGGGAGGCCAGGGGATTGTCAAGGGCGGGAAAAAAAGGAGACATATGTAATACTCTTTGTAATACTTTAAGCAATAAAACAATTAAAAAAAAAAAGCTTCCTTTGCTTAGGTTTTCTTTTTTAGGGACTTATATTAAAAGTATATTGGACCTTCTTTACCTGTCTTATATATCACTTTCTCAAATCCTATTTGATCTTATATCCTGCTACACTGCTAGACTCACTTATTAGTTGTACTGGCGATCTTGTACTTTACAGCTTAATTTCTTCCTTTTCAATCAATAAGCTTCTTATTTCTTTTTATTACCTATTGCACTTGCTCAAGCCTCCAACACAGTGTTGAATATGAGCGGAAATGTGAACATCCTTGTCCTGTTCATGATTAGGGAGGAAGCATTCATTCTTTCACTGTTAAGTATGATGTTAGCTCTAAGTTTTTCATAGATGCCCTTTATCTGGTTGAAGAACTTCCTTTCTACTTCTAGTTTGCTGATAGTTTTAAATCATGAGTGAATGTTGGATTTGTCAGACTTCTGTGTTTGTTGAGATGTTCATATGTGTTTTTTTAAAAGTCTGTCACATTGATTTTTTAAAAATTAAACTCTATTTTGAGATAATTGTAGAGTCACATACAGTTGTAAAAAATAATACAGATGCCAATTTTCTCTTTAACCTGTTTCCCCTTACAGTAAAATTTTGAAAAACTAAAGTACAATATTACAGCCAGTATATTGACATTGATACAATCAAGACAGTTAAGATTTTCATTATGCAGGTTACACTATTATAGTCACACTAGAGGTCCGGTGGCTGAAAATTCATGCATTGGAGGGGGTCCCTCAGCCTGGCCTGCCCCCTCTCACAGTCCAGGAGCCCTCAGGGGCGGGAGGCAACACCCCATTACACCTCTGCTGCTGCCACTGCCAGCAGCGCAAGCCTCGGCCGGACCTGGTTACCTGAGCCTCGGGCCGGCCCTAGGTGGCTGTGGAGCTGAGGGAACAAGGGGACTCTGGAGGCAGGTGTGCAGAACGAACGGGCCTGGCCTTGCCACACATCTGCTGCCACAGCGGGCTGAGGGGACAGGGAGCCACCATCTTGTGGCTGTGGGCGCCGCCATCTTGGAGGGCTGGGCAGCCTGTTAGCATACTCCCTCCTTATTGGCTGTGGGCGCCGCCATCTTGGAGGGCTGGGCAGCCAGTTAGCATACTCCCTCCTTATTGGCTGTGGGCGCCGCCATCTTGGAGGGCAGGGCAGCCAGTTAGCATACTCCCTCCTTTTTGGCTGTGGGCGCCACCATCTTGGAGGGCTGGGCAGCAATTAGCATACTCCCTCCTTGTTGGCTGTTGGGGCCGCCATCTTGGAGGGCTGGGCAGTCAGTTAGCATATTCCCTCCTTGTTGGCTCTGGGGGGCCGCCATCTTGGAGGGCTGGGCAGTCAGTTAGCATACTCCCTCCTTGTTGGCTGTGGGCGCCGCCATCTTGGAGGGCTGGGCAGCCAGTTAGCATACTCCCTCCTTATTGGCTGTGGGCGCCGCCATCTTGGAGGGCTGGGCAGTCAGTTAGCATACTCCCTCCTTATTGGCTGTGGGGGCCGCCATCTTGGAGGGCTGGGCAGTCAGTTAGCATACTCCCTCCTTGTTGGCTGTGGGCGCCGCCATCTTGGAGGGCTGGGCAGCCAGTTAGCATACTCCCTCCTTATTGGCTGTGGGGGCCGCCATCTTGGAGGGCTGGGCAGCCTGTTAGCATACTCCCTCCTTATTGGCGGTGGGCGTCGCCATCTTTGAGGGCTGGGCAGCCAGTTAGCATACTCCCTCCTTATTGGCTGTGGGCGCCGCCATCTTGGAGGGCTGTGCAGCCAGTTAGCATACTCCCTCCTTTTTGGCTGTGGGCGCCGCCATCTTGGAGGGCAGGGCAGCCAGTTAGCATACTCCCTCCTTTTTGGCTGTGGGCGCCACCATCTTGGAGGGCTGGGCAGCAATTAGCATACTCCCTCCTTGTTGGCTGTTGGGGCCACCATCTTGGAGGGCTGGGCAGTCAGTTAGCATATTCCCTCCTTGTTGGCTGTGGGGGCCGCCATCTTGGAGGGCTGGGCAGTCAGTTAGCATACTCCCTCCTTGTTGGCTGTGGGGGCCGCCATCTTGGAGGGCTGGGCAGTCAGTTAGCATACTCCCTCCTTGTTGGCTGTGGGCGCCGCCATCTTGGAGGGCTGGGCAGTCAGTTAGCATACTCCCTCCTTATTGGCTGTGGGCGCCGCCATCTTGGAGGGCTGGGCAGCCAGTTAGCATACTCCCTCCTTATTGGCTGTGGGCGCCGCCATCTTGGAGGGCTGGGCAGCCAGTTAGCATACTCCCTCCTTATTGGCGGTGGGCGCCGCCATCTTGGAGGGCTGGGCAGCCAGTTAGCATACTCCCTCCTTATTGGCGGTGGGCGCCGCCATCTTGGTGGGCTGGCCAGCCAGTTAGCATACTCCCTCCTTATTGGCTGTGGGCGCCGCCATCTTGGAGGGCTGGGCAGCCAGTTAGCATACTCCCTCCTTATTGGCTGTGGGCGCCGCCATCTTGGAGGGCTGGGCAGCCAGTTAGCATACTCCCTCCTTATTGGCGGTGGGCGCCGCCATCTTGGAGGGCTGGGCAGCCAGTTAGCATACTCCCTCCTTATTGGCTGTGGGCGCCGCCATCTTGGAGGGCTGGGCAGCCAGTTAGCATACTCCCTCCTTATTGGCAGTGGGCGCCGCCATCATGGAGGACGGGGCAGCCAGTTAGCATATTCTCTCATTGGCTGTGGGCGCCGCCATCTTTGAGGGCAGGGTAGCCAGTTAGCATACTCCCTCCTTATTGGCTGTGGGCGCCGCCATCTTGGAGGGCTGGGCAGCCTGTTAGCATACTCCCTCCTTATTGGCTGTGGGCGCCGCCATCTTGGAGGGCTGGGCAGCCTGTTAGCATATTCCCTCCTTGTTGGCTCTGGGGGCCGCCATCTTTGAGGGCTGGGCAGTCAGTTAGCATACTCCCTCCTTATTGGCTGTGGGCGCCGCCATCTTTGAGGGCAGGGCAGTCAGCATACTCCCTCCTTGTTGGCTGTGGGCGTCGCCATCTTTGAGGGCTGGGCAGTCAGTTAGCATACTCCCTCCTTATTGGCTGTGGGGGCCGCCATCTTGGAGGGCTGGGCAGCCAGTTAGCATACTCCCTCCTTATTGGCTGTGGGCGCCGCCATCTTGGACGGTTGGGCAGCCAGTTAGCATACTCCTTATTGGCTGTGGGCGCCGCCATCTTGGAGGGCTGGGCAGCCTGTTAGCATACTCCCTCCTTATTGGCGGTGGGCGTCGCCATCTTTGAGGGCTGGGCAGCCAGTTAGCATACTCCCTCCTTATTGGCGGTGGGCGCCGCCATCTTGGTGGGCTGGGCAGCCAGTTAGCATACTCCCTCCTTATTGGCTGTGGGCGCCGCCATCTTGGAGGGCTGGGCAGCCAGTTAGCATACTCCCTCCTTATTGGCAGTGGGCGCCGCCATCTTGGAGGACGGGGCAGCCAGTTAGCATATTCTCTCATTGGCTGTGGGCGCCGCCATCTTTGAGGGCAGGGCAGCCAGTTAGCATACTCCCTCCTTATTGGCTGTGGGCGCCGCCATCTTGGAGGGCTGGGCAGCCTGTTAGCATACTCCCTCCTTATTGGCTGTGGGCGCCGCCATCTTGGAGGGCTGGGCAGCCTGTTAGCATATTCCCTCCTTGTTGGCTCTGGGGGCCGCCATCTTTGAGGGCTGGGCAGTCAGTTAGCATACTCCCTCCTTATTGGCTGTGGGCGCCGCCATCTTTGAGGGCAGGGCAGTCAGTTAGCATACTCCCTCCTTGTTGGCTGTGGGCGCCGCCATCTTGGAGGGCTGGGCAGTCAGTTAGCATACTCCCTCCTTATTGGCTGTGGGGTCCGCCATCTTGGAGGGCTGGGCAGCCAGTTAGCATACTCCCTCCTTATTGGCTGTGGGCGCCGCCATCTTGGACGGCTGGGCAGCCAGTTAGCATACTCCCTCCTTATTGGCTGTGGGCGCCGCCATTTTGGAGGGCTGGGCAGCCTGTTAGCATACTCCCTCCTTATTGGCGGTGGGTGTCGCCATCTTTGAGGGCTGGGCAGCCAGTTAGCATACTCCCTCCTTATTGGCTGTGGGCGCCGCCATCTTGGAGGGCTGGGCAGCCAGTTAGCATACTCCCTCCTTTTTGGCTGTGGGCGCCGCCATCTTGGAGGGCAGGGCAGCCAGTTAGCATACTCCCTCCTTTTTGGCTGTGGGCGCCACCATCTTGGAGGGCTGGGCAGCAATTAGCATACTCCCTCCTTGTTGGCTGTTGGGGCCACCATCTTGGAGGGCTGGGCAGTCAGTTAGCATATTCCCTCCTTGTTGGCTGTGGGGGCCGCCATCTTGGAGGGCTGGGCAGTCAGTTAGCATACTCCCTCCTTGTTGGCTGTGGGGGCCGCCATCTTGGAGGGCTGGGCAGTCAGTTAGCATACTCCCTCCTTGTTGGCTGTGGGCGCCTCCATCTTGGAGGACTGGGCAGTCAGTTAGCATACTCCCTCCTTATTGGCTGTGGGCGCCGCCATCTTGGAGGGCTGGGCAGCCAGTTAGCATACTCCCTCCTTATTGGCTGTGGGCGCCGCCATCTTGGAGGGCTGGGCAGCCAGTTAGCATACTCCCTCCTTATTGGCTGTGGGCGCCGCCATCTTGGAGGGCTGGGCAGCCAGTTAGCATACTCCCTCCTTATTGGCTGTGGGCGCCGCCATCTTGGAGGGCTGGGCAGCCAGTTAGCATACTCCCTCCTTATTGGCGGTCTGCGCCGCCATCTTGGTGGGCTGGTCAGCCAGTTAGCATACTCCCTCCTTATTGGCTGTGGGCGCCGCCATCTTGGAGGGCTGGGCAGCCTGTTAGCATACTCCCTCCTTATTGGCTGTGGGCGTCGCCATCTTGGAGGACGGGGCAGCCAGTTAGCATATTCTCTCATTGGCTGTGGGCGCCGCCATCTTTGAGGGCAGGGCAGTCAGTTAGCATACTCCCTCCTTATTGGCTGTGGGCGCCGCCATCCTGGAGGGCTGGGCAGCCTGTTAGCATACTCCCTCCTTATTGGCTGTGGGCGCCGCCATCTTGGAGGGCTGGGCAGCCTGTTAGCATACTCCCTCCTTATTGGCTGTGGGCGCCGCCATCTTTGAGGGCTGGGCAGTCTATTAGCATACTCCCTCCTTATTGGCTGTGGGCGCCGCCATCTTTGAGGGCAGGGCAGTCAGTTAGCATACTCCCTCCTTATTGGCTGTGGGCGCCGCCATCTTGGAGGGCTGGGCAGTCAGTTAGCATACTCCCTTCTTATTGGCTGAGGGCGCCGCCATCTTGGAGGGCTGGGCAGTAAGTTAGCATACTCCCTCCTTATTGGCTGTGGGTGCCGCCATCTTGGACGGCTGGGCAGCCTGTTAGCATACTCCCTCCTTATTGGCTGTGGGCGCCGCCATCTTGGAGGGCTGGGCAGCCTGTTAGCATACTCCCTCCTTATTGGCTGTGGGCGCCGCCATCTTGGAGGGCAGGGCAGTCAGTTAGCATACTCCCTCCTTATTGGCTGTGGGCGCCGCCATCTTGGAGGGCTGGGCAGCCTGTTAGCATACTCCCTCCTTATTGGCTGTGGGCGCCGCCATCTTGGAGGGCTGGGCAGCCTGTTAGCATACTCCCTCCTTATTGGCTGTGGGCGCCGCCATCTTGGAGGGCTGGGCAGCCTGTTAGCATACTCCCTCCTTATTGGCTGTGGGCACCACCATTTTAGAGAGCTGGGCAGCCAGTTAGCATACTCCCTCCTTATTGGCTGTGGGCGCCGCCATCTTGGAGGACTGGGCAGCCTGTTAGCATACTCCCTCCTTATTGGCTGTGGGCGCCGCCATCTTGGAGGGCTGGGCAGCCTGTTAGCATACTCCCTCCTTATTGGCTGTGGGCGCCGCCATCTTGGAGGGCTGGGCAGCCTGTTAGCATACTCCCTCCTTATTGGCTGTGGGCACCACCATCTTTGAGGGCTGGGCAGTCAATTAGCATATTCCCTCCTTATTAGATAGGATCTTTTTCCACATCCATCTCTAAACCCTGGAAACCACTGTCTTCTCCATTTGTATAATTTTGTCATTTCAAGAATGTTATGCAGAGGTGGGAACTTCACCCAGTGAGTCATCCATTTATTCATCCTTTAAAAAAAATTATTGAGTTGATTTTTAGAGAGGAATAGAGAGACAGAGAGAGAGAGAGATTGAGAGGTTGGCTGCCTCATGCACGCAGCCTGACTGAGGATCAAACCCACAACCTGGTATGTGGCCTGACCGGGAACATGCCGCCTTTTGGTGAACAGGAAACGCTCCAACTAACTGAGCCACCCGGGCCAGAACTTATTCACCTTTTTAAGAGACATTTACTGATCCTCTACTCTAGGCCAGAAATTGTCATATGAAACATTACCTCTCTCTGTCTCTCTCTCAGTTCTTTAGTAGTGGATTTGTTTTTTGCAGCTACTATAATACATTACCATAAACTAGATGGCTTAAAACAACGACATGTATTCTTTCACATTCTGGAAGCCCTGATTCTGGAATTAGTGTCACTGAGTCAAAACCCAGTTGTCAGCAGGGCTCTGGGGAGAGGCTGTCCTTGGCCTCTGCCACCTCTGTGGGTTGTCAGCATCCCTGCCTTGTGGCTGCGTCACTGCAGTCCCTGCTCTGTGGGCACACTGCCTTCTTTTCTGTGTCTTCTCCTCTGAGTGTCTCTTTTAATGCCTGGTACTGGGTTTATAGTCTTCCTGGGTAAACCAGAATGGTCTCTTCATCTCAAGGTCCTTTTTTCTCTTTTCTTAAAAAAGATATATTTTATTAATTTTTTGCAGAGAGGAAGGGAGAGGGATAAGAGTTAGAAACATCGATGAGCGAGAGAAACATTGATCAGCTGCCTCCTGCACACCCCTTACTGGGATGTGCTGCAACCAAGGCACATGCCCTTGACCGGAATCGAACCCGGGACCCTTCAGTCCGCAGGCTGATGCTCTATCCACTGAGCCAAACCCGTTAGGGCTCAAGGTCCTTTTTCAAGTGAAGATGACATCGTGGAATGAAGGCTTAGGGCAGAGACATATTTTATGGGGTGGGAAGGGCACCATTCAACCTACTACAACTAGTAATTTTATATGCAACTTTAATTTCCCTTTTTAGACCATCTTCCCATCTTGGCATGCGTCCCTTATTTCAGTCCCATTCCTTCTTGACTTTTGTCTTTTAAAGTATTCACTTAGGCCAGTGATGGCGAACCTTTTGAGCTCGGTGTGTCAGCATTTTGAAAAACCCTAACTTAACTCTGGTGCTGTGTCACATATAGAAATTTTTTGATATTTGCAACCATAGTAAAACAAAGATTTATATTTTTGATATTTATTTTATATATTTAAATGCCATTTAACAAAGAAAAATCAACCAAAAAAATGAGTTTGCGTGTCACTTCTGACACACGTGTCATAGGTTCGCCATCACTGACTTAGGGAGAGGTGACAGCAGTGGAATATTGTGCTGACTGGTGGTTCGTAGCCTACCTTACTACAACAGGGCAAATGCCTTTCTTCATAGCTCTGCAGCTCTGCAGAACCTGTTTCTTATTAACAGAACTTATAAAACTGAAGCAAACAAATATAATACCTTAAAAACCATATTAAGATCTTAACATACATATAATAACAAATAGTTCCACTTGAAGAGCTAAGTTAAAATAATTTTAATTAAGATAAATAAATATGGCATCAGCAATTAGCATGTAAATTGGCATCAGAATAGCAGTGCCACATTTACTAGCATCTTATATATATATACATATATATATATATACTAGTATGTCAGATACTTAGAAATCTTAGAGTTTATGTTTTAAAATCAAAGAATTTTTTGTATGGAACTGGTTTTTCAGATGAATCTGAACACCTTTTCTAAAGTATTTAGACCACTAGAGCATCACTGAGATTATTTTGATAAAACTTTAGTGACCTAATGAATAATATGTCAAAAAGATAGTGTATAAATATACCCCACTGACCTTTAAGAATGTTGAGTATTTCTTTAAAAAGTTCTGGCAACTCACAGAGTTAGTCTAGGCTGGCCACAGGTAACTTCATTATAACAGAAGGAAGTTGTATGATTCTGTGTAGTTGGTTTTGTTGCTATTCCTGTTGTAGTGATTATTAATATTTTACCATGATGAAAACTTTCCATTTATATTTTTTAGACAGTACAGCAAATTGGTAGATCATACGAAAAAAAATGAGGTAGAATTTTAAAGTATTTAATAATAGTCTTAAAACCTTTTAAACTTAAAAGTTAATCTTGTTTTTAGCATGAGCTTAATATTTTCATGCACATGTTGTAAGATTTACTTAATGAAATTTCTGTCCTGGTTTTATTTTTGTATTTAAGTAATGGTGTTTGAAATTTAAAACTTTGTCAAAGTCTTAGTGTTTGTCATTAAAAGCAGCCATTTTTCAAATTAATCTGCTTTTTATAGTCATAAACTAGGTATTCAGCTTACAATTACAAATTGTAAATTTGTCTTTTCTCTGTAAGTGCTGGTCAAGATATCCAGGGAACAAGTGTGATTGCAAATCTCCCGTTTTTGATGCGACAGAATCCTGCTGAGACACTTCGGAGAGTCTTGCCAAAAGTTAGAGTAAGTTGGTGCGAAATGAGTTTTGAATTTGCCATTTTTTTTTCATTGTCAGGAGAAAACTTCAGAGCTTTTGATGGCTGATCTTTTGTACCTTAATCATTGAGTGGAGGAAGTATTATGATACACATTTTGTATTGTGATGAAAATATTTAGGGAAATTAGTTGATGGAAATGGAGAAATCCAGATCTTAGTTGAAATAAAGATTTCTTTAGTCATTTTCTGAGTAGAGACATTTTAATAAAGTTAGCTTTTCAGTATCTCAGAAAAATTTTAGTTTTACAAAATCATAGCTATCTTTTAAAAATTTTTTATTTATTATTGATAGTATTACAGATGTCCTCCATTTTTCTTCCCTTTGCCCCCCTCCACCCACTTCCTTTGCCCCCTTCTTCCCACATTATTATTTGTGTCTGTGGGCTATTCGTATATGCATATATGTTACTTGGTTAATCTATATTATTTGGTATTCTGTTAAGTTAAATTTATATTAATAGTATTCAACAACATTGATAATATATAATTTCACTGATATTCTTAATAATGACCCTGTGGTGTGACTTCTAAAGAATCATCAAATAAAGATTGAATTGGGCCATCACAATTTTAGTTTTATATTCATTTTATTGCTTCCTAAATTCTTCAGAATTAGTTTTCCTGCTATAAACAAAAAATATTTGATCTATTAGAATATTCTTTCCTCTATTTAGTTATTTATGGGTTATCCTATATAATAAAAGCCTAATAGGCTAAGTGTTTGGTCAACGGGTCGGCCATTCAACCAATCAAAGTGTAATATGTTAATGATATGCTAAGGCCACTCAACTGCTTGCTATGACAAGCGCACTGACCACCAGGGGGCAGACGCTCCAGTCAGTAGGTTAGCATGCTGCTGGGGTCCGACTGATCGGGACTGAGAGAGACTGGCTGGACATGCCCTGGAGCCCTCCCATGGTCCCTGCCCACTGGCCAACCTCCCTCATCTCTCCCCAGCCCCAACTGTGCACCGGTGGGGCCCCTCAGCCTGGCCTGCGCCCTCTTGCAATCCAGGACTCCTTGGGGGATGTCAGAGAGCTGGTTTCGGCCTGATCCCACAGGCCAGGCCCAGGGACCCCATGGTGCTGAATTTGTGCACCAGGCCTCTAGTTAATATATATTGTTAAAAATATAAGATTTATTATTCATTTGTACCTATGTGCAAAGTGCTGGTCTTAAGAACTTGAATGAACAAAACAGACAACAATGTATGTGTCCTTAGGGAGCTTACCTATAATGGTGTCAGGGAGGTTACATACTAATGGGGATTATGTTTGCTAATAGGTTTGTATACTTTTCTTTGGCTTTCTGTTTGGTTGTAACTTTTCCCTAACTTTTAAATTAATTTATATGTGTTTAAAATACTGTAATTATTAGTGTACCCTTGTGTTTTATTTTTAGGCATATATAGACATATATAGCATGGTTCCAATTACTATGATTTAAATTAGATGTAGGGATGTACCATGTTATTTTTACAAGATACCTACCCTTCTATCCTGGCAGAATGAGGTTGTTGTTTTTTTTTTTTAGTTGTTACAATGATGAATTGAGGTGTTTATTATGTTTATTTTAGCATTGCATTCAAAAGTGAATCAAGCCTTTTCATATCTATTTTCCCGGAATCATGCTATAATTTAAATGGAATTAAGTCTACACAGTTTAAGTTTAATTTTACATTCAATTTCAGTGATATTAACTGACCTATGCTTGTTAGCTTAACACCTAGAAGTGCCAATTAAACAACATTAGAAGGAACAGGTAGTTAGGTCCTCTTGATTAAGAGTTATTCTAGCCCTGGCTGGGTGGCTTGGTATGTTGGAGTGTTGTCCCATACACCAAAAGGTTTAGGGTTTGATCCCTGGTCAGGGCACATACCTAGGTTGCAGGTTTAATGCGCATATGGGAGGAAAATGATTGCTATTTCTCACACTAATGTTTCTCTCTCTCTCTTAAGAATAAAGTTATTCTATATTACATGAATTAGATTTAAAGCTAAATATATTGAGCATTCTATACACATACTGTGTTGAGCAGGCTAAATCTGGTCCACAGAGGGTATTGAATGTCCAAAGTTTCATGAAGTAAAAATAAAAAATGAAGGATAGAGAGTAGTGACCTTGAGGGTTCTAAATTATTTTGAAAAAATCATTTTGCTAATGAGGTTACAATAAAGTTAATTAAATAACTCCCCCAATATTAATTTTATGGGAATATGTAAAGAATATTATATACTCATCTATAGAGTATATTTACACAAAGAATCAAATGTGTCTGCTGAAAGTATATAACTGAGCTATAAAGATGACTTTAATAACTTTTTAAAGTAATAAAAATTAATCCATATTATAAAAACTGAATAAATGGATACTATAAAGAAAATGTATACTAATGAATATGACTAAGAAAATATTTGATGAAATAATTTCATTCATTTCTTGAGTTAATCAACATGCAGTCCTTTATTTAGGATTCTCATTTATCTTGCTCTGTACTAAAAAATACAAAAAGATAGAATTCAGTCCCAGATTAGATTCTATATCAAGTAGGCCTAAAAACTATATGGAAAACAATTGAAGAATAGGCATAGGAGAGTATTTAATTGTGTGATTCTGACTATATCTAAAAATGCTGAAGAATTAAGCAACTGGATAAGACTTTATGGGGCAATAATAATGACTGTTAAAGAGGGTTTGCTATATAATGTAGGCAGCTAAACTTTTAAAAACCTCATGTCAAATTATAAAACCTATATTATGTGTAACTCATTTTTAAACCATTGTATTAAGATATTGTTAAGAAGTATTTGTACTTATAGTAAGCACTGTCTTCAATTCTGCCTTACTTCTGGGAGTCATTACTTTCAAGTGGTAAAATGACCAAAAAAAAAAATTAACGCGGTGCCACTTTTTTCACTTTTGCCATGGGCATAATTTCTATTTTGAAAAATATATATTTTTATTGATTTCAGAGAGGAAGGGAGAAGGAGAGAGAGATAGAAACATCAATGATGAGAGAGGATCATTGATTGGCTGCTTCCTGCACACCCCACACTGGGGATTGAGCCCGCAACCTGGGCATGTGCCCTTGACCAGAATCGAACCTGGGACCCTTCAGTTCAGAGGCTCATGCCCTATCCACTGAGCAGAACCAGCCAGGGCTAATTTCTTAGTTAATCTTATAAAAAAGCAATCTTGTAATAGAAGTGAGTGTTTAATGATACTGGCATTTTGATTCATACGGAAATATTTACTGAGTGCCTTCCATGTGCTGGCACTTGTTCTGAGCACTGAGAAAATAGAGGTGAATAAAATAGACAACTGGCTGTCAAGGAGGTTACAGTTCATAATGGGAAACACACATAAAATAAGTAGGTGAGTGTAAATGTCAGGAGGGAGTGACAGGGGGAGCTTACTGTGCATTGGGAGGTCAAAGAAAGCCTTGTTGAGGAGCCCTTAAAACTGAAGAGCTAGGAGGAAGCAGACATTTGAAGAGTCAGGAATGAGTGATCCCGGCTGAGAGAGCAGTACATAGCCCCTAGGATGAAAGAGCTTGGGGGAATTGAAAGAGGCATGTTTGGTTGGAACCCAGTGCTCTGGGTCGGGTGTGACTTAAAAAGACGTTAGAGCAGGGGTGGACAAACTTTTTGACTCGAGGGCCACAATGGGTTCTTAAACTGGACCGGAGGGCCGGAACAAAAGCATGGATGGAGTGTTTGTGTGAACTAATATAAATTCAAAGTAAACATCATTACATAAAAGGGTACGGTCTTTTTTTTTTTTAGTTTTATTCATTTCAAACGGGCTGGATCTGGCCTGCGGGCCGTAGTTTGCCCACGGCTGAGTTAGAGTGATGGTGACAGCATGCAAGAGTTGTTCTTTCTCAGGACAGTGGAAAATCAGGAAGGCTCTAAGCAGAGCAGTGACTTGCCCATTCACATTTTACAGTGATTATTTTAATTGTGTGTAAAGTAGACTGGAATGGGAGCATTAGGAAACTATAGAACTGGCCTTCATATTTGATGGTGGCTTGGATCAGGAACAAGTCAAGCGTGTGGGCTCTTACCGTGTTTGTTCGACACTACTAGACATTCTAAACAGTGCGATAAATCAACAAAAAGAAATGAAAGGGATCCACATTGCAGAGAAAGAAGAAAAACAGTCGTGTTTTTTTTTTTTTTTGTCACATAACATTATCATTTATGATGGAATCTACAAAAGAAAAATACTAGCATTTGCTGAATATAGAAATGGTTCAGGATACAAGATCAATATACAAATCACGAAAACAAGCAATTGGAAATTGAACTTTCTCTTAACCTATCCCAATAGTGCTAAAGTATGTGATACTTAGAGATTAATCTGAAAAATGACATGCGAGATCTGTATACTGAAAACTATAGAACATTGCTGAGAGAAATAACATGAGGCTAAGTAAATGGAAAGAGACACCATGTTCGTGGATCAGAGAACTCAATATTGCTAAGATACCAGTTCTTCCTATATCAATCTATATATTTAATGCAAAATAATAAAAATTCCAGTAGGTTAGTTTTTTTTTTTTTTTTTGGTAAGAAATTACAAGCTAATTCTAAAATTCATATGAAAATACAAAGGACCAAGAATAGCCAAAATAATTTTGAAAAAGAGAAACAAAGTTGGAGGACTTTTACTACCTGATTTTGAGACATTGTATACAGCTACAGCAATGAAGACCATGTGATATTGGTATAGAGACAAATCAATGGGACATATATAGAGAAAAAAAGCCCTCTACATGTGCATTGCCAATTGATTTTAACACAGGCGCAAAGGCCTGTCCATGTACCGAGGACAGTTTTTTCAACAAATGGTGCTGGGTCAATTGGGAAAAGTCTATACCTTGTACCACATACAAAAATGAACTCAAAATAGATTATAGACCTAAGAATTGAAAACCAAAATGATAAAAACTTGTAGAGAAAAATCTTTGTGACTTTGTATTAGGCAAAGTTGTTTTTATATTTGACATGAAAAGCATCATCCATAGAAGAAAATTTTGATAAATTTGGGCTCATGAAACTTAAAGCTTCTACTCTTCAGAAGACACTGTTAAGAGAATGAAAAGACAAGTGACAGAATGGGAGGAAATATTTATAAATCATATATCTGATAAGAACATGTGTTCAAAATACATAAAGAACTCTCAAACTCAATAATAAGAAAACAACCCAATTTGTAAAAACAAGCAAAAATTTAAACAGATACTTCACCAAAGACGATTTTTGGATGGCCAATCAGCATAAGAAAAGATGTTCAGCATGCTTAGTCATTAGATAAATGCAAATAGAATATCTGTGCTAAAAAAGTCTTTGCAGATGTTTTTAAATGTTGCTTCTGCCTAATCACCTCTCTGCTATCTCTCTAGGTCTCAAATTTCTTACATATTAGACCTTTCCATAGTATCTCTATGTCTTTTACCTTTTTTTTTTTGTCATTTTCTCTTTGTGATTCATTCTGATTATTGATTTTGATTATTAGTTTTCTGGTCTAGAATTTTTGTTTAGCTCTTTAAAAAATCTGCCACATCCTTTCTTTTATGTCTTAGAATTTTCTGTTGAATTTTTCAATTGTATCTTTGAACCAGGTGTGCATCAGATACACCAATACCTGGAGCTCCTGTGGGTGCACTTCTATTTTCTGTTGCTTCTGCTGGTTCTGATTCATATTATCTCTTCATGTGCCTGGATAGTATTGACTGTGTGCTTGATCTTGAATTCAATACATTATTTGTGGAAATAGTTTGAGGCCCAGGGTGATATTTTCCTGTAGAAAGGAATATTTTATCTTCTGGCAGCTGCTTAACTTCACTAGCAATAAAGTCTCACTTAACCCATTTTAGGTGTCGAATGATTTGAAGCTGGGCTGTTCTCCCTGCAAAGGTCAGTTTGCTGATGGATTGCCCTTATCCTATCCCAGGGTCTTACCAGCGCTTCTTAGAGGCTGTTAAAAAAGGCAGTTAAGCTTTTGGCCACTAAGGAGCCTTTTCTAGAATCAGCAGATGGTCCCAGAGGAAAAAAACAGGCCCCAAATTACTCGATCAGATAACTCAATATTGCTAAGATACCAGTTCCCGTATCAATCTATATATTTTGATATATAGAATTCTATTATTTGTTAGACGGGCAATCTTGCTAGCAATGGGCCATCTTGCTAGTAATGGGCCATCTTTCTAGTAATGGGCGATTTTGCTAGTAATGGACGATCTTTCTAGTAATGGGCCATCTTGCTAGTAATGGGCCGTCTTGCTAGTAATGGGTAATCTAAGTTGGGTAATTTTTAAATTTTGGATGAGTAAGCTTATTCATTTCCAGATGCCTTTATGCAGCTGATTTGTATATTTTTTCAAGCTTTTTATATTATCCTCATCAGGAGAACTGATCAGAATTACCTGCTCTGCCATTACTGAAAGAAGTTCCTTTTCCTTTTTATTTTTTCTTCTTGATTTACTATTAAAACAATATTAACCCAAAATGTTTCTGTACATACACCTGCACCCCTCCCCCATATCCTGTCATCATCCTTAACCTGCAGATTTTCTTTTTTTTTTAATTAAATCTTTATTGTTCAGATTATTACAGTTGTTCCTCTTTTTCCCCCCCATAGCTCCTCTCCACCCGGTTCCCACCCCACCCTCAGCCCTTACTGCCCCCACCCCACTGTCCTCATCCATAGGTGCACGGTTTTTGTCCAGTCTCTTCCCACACCCCCCACATCCCCCCCCCCCAGAATAGTCAGTCCACTCCCTTTCTATGCCCCTGATTCTGTTATATTCACCAGTTTATTCTGTTCATCAGATTATTTATTCACTTGATTTTTAGATTCACTTATTGATAGATGTGTATTTGTTGTTCACAATTTGTACCTTTACCTTTTTCTTCTCCTTCCTCTACTTAAAGGATACCTTTCAGCATTTCATATAATACTGGTTTAGTGGTGATGAACTCCTTTAGCTTTTTCTTATCTGTGAAGCTCTTTATCTGACCTTCAATTCTGAATGATAGCTTTGCTGGGTAAAGTAATCTTGGTTCTAGGTTCTTGGTATTCATCACTTTGAGTATTTCTTGCCACTCCCTTCTGCCCTGCATAGTTTCTGTTGAGAAATCAGCTGACTGTCATATGGGTACTCCCTTGTAGGTAACTGACGGTTTTTCTCTTGCTGCTTTTAAGATTCTCTCTTTGTGTTTTGCTCTTGGCATTTTAATTATGATGTGTCTTGGTGTGGTCCTCTTTGGATTCCTTTTGTTTGTGGTTCTCTGCACTTCCTGGACTTGTAAGTCTATTTCTTTCACCAGGTAGGGGAAGTTTTCTGTCATTATTTCTTCAAATAGGTTTTCAATATCTTGCTCTCTCTCTTCTTCTGGCATCCCCATAATTCGGATGTTGCTACCCTTGAAGTTGTCCCAGAGGCTCCTTACACTATCTTCATATTTTTGGATTCTTTTTGTTTTTCCGGTTGGGTGTTTCTTGCTTCTTCATATTTCAAATCTTTGACTTGATTCTTGTTATCCTCTGGTCTGCTGTTGGAACTCTGTATAATATTCTTTATTTCAGTCAGTGTATGCTTAATTTCTAGTTGGTCCTTTTTCATAACCTTAAGGGTCTCACTAGATTTTTTGAGGGTCTCACTACATTTATCGGTGGTTTCTAGAAAATTCTTGAAAAACCTTATAAGTGTGGTTTTGAACTCTATATCCATTAGTTTGCTTTCCTCCATTTCTGTCATTTGTGACCTGTTTCTTTGTCTCTGCATTTTGGCTGCTTTCCTGTGTTGATAGAGTGGCTTTCTGTGCTAGGTGTCCTATAGGGCCCAGTGGCTCAGCCTCCCCAATTACCTGAGGTGGACACTCTTGTTGCACCCCTTTGTGGGCTTTGTGCACAGTCTTGTTGTAGTTAAGTCTTGATTGTAGTTGGTATCACCTGGAGGAATTGACCTCCAGGCCAGTTGGCTGTGAGAATCAGCTGTGGTTATGGTGGGAGAACTTCTGTGCTGGAGACACCCTTCTGGGGCAAGACTTCCTTTAGTGGGGCTTTGGTGCTCCCTGAGTCTGCCCCCTGAGTGTGTCCCTTATGGATCTGAGGAGTTGTAATCTGGTTGGTCCCACTCTGACCACTGGGTACACTGGCTCTTGGATCTCTAAGGAGGTGCTAATTTAGCCTCTGCCTGAGGCTATCAGGCAGGAGCTACGGAGAGATCTGCAGATTCCTCTTCTTTTTGGGGGGTTTGGAGGTGCCCAGATGAGGCCCATCTGTGAAGCGATGCAAGCTGCTGTGGGGCCTTGGGCCTTCTTTTGGAAGTTCTGGGCCTCTCTGGCCCAGCTGCAGTTTGTTAGATAATTTTCAGATTGCAAAGGGCCAGGCCTTTCATATGCAAAGGCCTCTGCACACAGCTTGGGTGGGGCAGGATCTCAGGGCGGAGCAAACAGCTATGGCTGCTCCTCAGTCCTACCCTAAGAGGCTCCTCTTCTCAGTGTCCGGGTAATCTCCGCAAGCACCTCTGAGAGAAAGCTGCCCTCGAGTTCCGACCGATGCCAGACAGTCCAGTTTTTCCCCGTATGAGTCTGGATTCCCAGAGACTCACCCGGAACTGGAGTTCAGAGCTGTTGGGAGCTTCAGACTCCCTCCCGATTGAAAAAGACAACTATGTCCTCAGTTGCCAGCCCTTTCCCTGTGCCCTTTTACTTCCGCACCTCCTCTGAGTCTCAGTGTGCTTTTCTCTTTCCTTCTAGTTGTAGAATTTCCACTCAGCCAGCCTTCCTGTGGTTCTGGATGATGTCCGTTTTGTCTTTTAGTTGTTTTTTTGAAGTGGTTGTGCGAGGCTGCAATTTCCGGTGTTTACCTATGCCACCATCTTGGTTTCCCCCCAGATTGTTTTCTAATGATGTGTTAGGAATAGTCCAAAACTTAGAATTAAATATTCTGCCGAACACTTATAATGCATCTTTTTATTTAAATTTTGAGTTCTTCAGTGCTCTTATTTCGCTGGGGTGAAAGTATGTTCACAGTAGCAGATCTCCATTTTCTACCCATGTTTTCTCTGAAGGCACTCTCATTCACACCCAAGGCTTTCGGTATCATCCATATAAATTCTATCTATTGAATAAAAATTCTCTTATTTATGTCAGACCTTTTCAGAGGGTCAGATCTGTAAATACAATTCCCTGTTTTAAATCTCTATTTGGATTCCTCAAAGGCATCTCACAGTTAACAAGTCCAAATGGAGCTCCTGGGATTTCCCCTTGCCCCCCGGGCTTCCTCCAGTGACCCTTGTCCTAACCTGCTTCCTCCACTCTCCTCATGGGGAGCACTGTCGCTCATCTGGTTTTCAAGCAAGGATGTTGGGAGTCATCCTAGATGCCATCTCTTCCTTCACTACCCACATATACAGTCTTGTTTATTTTATATCTTAAATATTTCCTGAACCCATCCACCTCTCCCCAACCACTGCCTCCACCCTAGTCCAAGCTACTCTGAGGGTTTGCTCACGTAAATGCAATAGCTTCTCAAGGGATCCTTGCCCACTCCTCCCTCCCTCACTACTTCCTGACTCTTTTTATTTATTTTTATAACAGGCATGACATTTCAGAGCATTTAAAATGGAATATTTGAATATTCTTTTGCTTAACCCACCTAAGGCCCTGCAGTTTGTGTCCGTCTGTTTCACTGGCCTCAGCCCCTCCTCGGACTGTGCTCCTGGCACACTGACCTCCTTTGGGTTCCTGAATGTGCTACCGTGCTCCTTACGTCTCCGGGCTGTGCACTCTTTCTTTCTTACTCTTCTTGCTTTCCTACCTCTTGATTCCTACTTTTGTCTAGTTGTTTCTCTCTTTTCTCTTTTTATTACTTCTCTATGATCCTCAGAAGAGATCAGGCCACTCATTAGAGATTCTTATGCCATCTTGCACTTCTCATCCTTAGCTCTTGTCACTGTTGTAAGTACAGTATTAACAGATACATTGCTAGTCCTGCTTGTGGCTAAGTCTCCAGCACCTAGCACAGTGCCTTGAATGTAACTAAATAAATATTTGTTGAATATTTAAATATGTATAAGCAACAGGAATCCCGCAAACGTAGGGAAGCAAGTCTTTGACTTTGACCTTTATCCAATTTCCCAGAGCACTTAGTTTAGTGCTGGTACTTAACATAGCTATAAATGAAGTTAAAATTATATTATCAGAATTAGATTTTCATTGGAGAAAGATTAGGATAGGAGGGAAAATTATCATTGAATGACTGCAAAGAAAGCCCTGTTTTCACTTGCTTATAGAAATTTGCCATACTTTATAATGCTCCCCACCCCAGAAAACAGTTTATAATTTTTTCTAAAACAATTTTAACTAATTAAATATAGCTATAATGGATCATTTGAAATAGTTACTTATGTCTATTATATCCAGTAAATAGACATTTCTTTGATATGCACATCTTTTATTTGCAGCATTTTAAATTACTGTTTACATTTTAAGCTAAAATTATGAAATTACATGATTCTACTTTATTATATGTAAAAATGACTTGACAGAGTAGTCTAGCTAGAAGTTCAGTTTCAAAGTCATTGTTTTGAAATGTGTTTGTTTGGCGTTGTCATGATTTTGCATGGCGGATACTTCATTACACATTTACATAGTCATCTGATAGTTGTTACTGGTATTGGTATTTCCTTAATGGAAAGAGATCTTTGGAATATTCCTATTTGTACCTCCTCATGAACCTTGTGAGTCACTGAAATACAGATTTATAGAAGAGTAAAACATAGCCCCTTTATTCCTGTTTACTGTCTCCACTTTATTTTCTCTCTGAGTTTGATTTTCATTAATGTTGACTAGTTTCCCCCCCACCTTTTTTAGTGGGGAACATGGCAGTTAGTGACAAGGAAAAGAATGAGCTATCGTAGTTAATTGTTGAAGGTGTCTTAGAGTTGGCATGTTCCAATTATTCATATTTAACTCAGTTTTAAAGTCTTTCATTAATACTATCATTTTATATAATGAAAAGTGTTGTTCACTGTTATTGCTACTAAAAATTCCCACATTTATGATCCTCAAATATTTTCTATGTCCTTGATCTTCAATATTTTAATATTTAAATCCCTGTTATTTAATTTCAAAATAATCAATGATGTTATTTCATATACAAAGATTCTTTATAATTTTAGGGCTCCTTTACTTTTAACCAGCACCATGTGATTACCAGTTAATTTAGCTTCCAAATGTGTGCATCTAAAATACTTGTTCTTTTTGAAATAAGCCAGTGATTTATTTATTGCTTCTGTGTGTTGTGTATTATAAAGAGAAATCTCTTCTTGATGCATATAACGTGGGTTTATTGGAGACAGAGCATTTTCCTCTCTGCAAGGACTGCATTACATTACCTTATAAAATGCTTGCTTCCACCATTCATACTGCTAAAGAAGCAATTCAACACAGAAGTGGCTAGTATACTTCCCTTCCTTGAATCAGAATAGCTTTTGACATTTGAAAATGTATCATTAACTCATTTATAAATGGTCTCATTTCATTTTTGAGGATTCAAGTTGGAATGCCAGCCATACAGTAGCATTAGGAGGAAGGGTAACTGGCACTGAGGCATGCACTTAAGCAATAGAGGAATTTACTTTTCAGTGTCTTCCAAGGCCCATGAGGATGCACACTTATTTACCCAGAGAGTGTGGATCTCACTGTTTGTCCAGAGGTGTGACTGTGGAGGAGAATACTGATGGGTAAGTATCTGACTCTTACTGTGCTATGTTTCAGAAAGACGTGTGGAAGTCAGTGGGCTTGTAGCAGTGAGACAGTCTCTTAGTCTGTGCTGGTTTCTTAACAGTGGACAGTCCCAGATGTTGAAGCCAGCACAAGAGGAAACCCAAATCCTGATAAGACTTGAGGATTTTTTTGAAAATTAAATGCAAAATAGTTGAGGCACATGTTGCTGCGGGGTTCAAGACTGAGTGACGCAGTAGGAAGATAAGAAGTTGGAGAGCTTCTCATGTCCTCTTTTGCATAACGTTTGCATATGTACAAACCCAGGACTCTAATGCCTTTTTAAGAGGGTGCAAAATTACATCTCTTGGAACTTAAAGCAGCAGACACATGTGAACCGGAATGTACACTGTGGCCCCCACCGTTACTTTTAATCTTTCTTCGCAAAGTACTTTATGTTTCTAAATAAAAGCTGTGCCTTCTGAGACCTGTGAGTGATGCATCCTGGCCACATAGAATCTTTTGAAAACGTTTTCCAAATCCAGGTTGTTAGTGTGGAGTTATGTTTGTTTAGGAAACAGTAAAACGAGATAGGGAGGCCGATTTTAGAGACCAATTGCTGCTTCTGCTTCTGCCATATGGTTTCTTCTCTTTTTCTTTCAGCCAAGAACTGTTAAGATCCACAATTGCCTGTTGGTTGAAAAGATTCGTAAAATAATGTTTGTGCGTGCGATACAAAAGTTTAAAGCAAAACAAAACAAAATAAAAATCAGTCACCTGAGCCCTAGCCAGTTTTGCTCAGTGGATAGAGCGTCGGCCTGTGGACCCAAGGGTCCCAGGTTTGATTCCGGTCAAGGGCATGGACCTTGGTTGCAGTCTCCTCATCGGCCTGGGCCCTGGTCAGGGCTTGTGCAGGAGGCAACCAATCAATTTGTTTTTTCTCACATTGATTGTTTCCTCTGTCTTTCACTCTCTCTTCCACTCTCCCTAAAAATCAATGGGAAAAAATATCCTCTGGAGAGGAATAAATAAATAAATAAATAAATAAGTAAATAAATAAATGGCCACCCTGATGTTTGATAGGCCTTCTGGGAATTACCGTACCTCATAAACATAGGCCAGAGTGACACTGCCAGAGCCCCCACGCCGCCTGGGGAAGGCTTAGGATCGACTTAAGCCATCCATGCCTCACTCAGTGGTGAGTGGAAATGCAGAGCCTGTGAGGAAGAATTCAGCGCTTAGATTTGGCATCATGCTCACAAGGGTTAGAGTTGCCAGTTCCTAGCCCGCTGGCCTTCAGCAAGATGCTTGAGGATTCGGAGTTTGTTTCTTCTGCTGGAGAATGACATGCTGTAGAACGTCTTCTAGCACAATGACTGGCAGTGGTCCCACCAGGCTGAACCAAGGAGTCTGGGTACACAGTCTAAATCATGGCCACAAAGATGCTGGGGTAGACCATGGCAGGAACACCTCCTAGTGACATAATAGTAAGAATGCATTTCTGTGCGATCCATTTTGGTTTTGCCTTGTGTCTAATTCTACCAATCCCTAATCTTTAGGACTCACCTCAAAATCTCTTGAAGCTACTTTTTAGGAGATGTGGATAATGTGTGTGAAGGGGAGGGCATCAACAGCAAAAAGCTTAGGTGAAAGGGGAAGAGATATTCAGTCATCCAGCCATTATAGCAAATGCCTGCTGTGTGCTAGGACCTGGGGCTACGGTAGTGAACAAAACAGACAAAAAGCCTGGCAGTCGTAAGCTTATGTTCTAGATGTGGGAGATAGGCCATACACAAATGACTGTTGGATGATGGAGATAAAACACCTGTAAAAGGGGTGGTGAGAACTGGGGCACGGCAGTGGCTTTCAGGTTAAAATAGGGCTCATTGAAAAGGTGATATTTAAACAGAGGCTTGAACGAGGTCAGGAGCCAACCATGAGTAAGTCTGGACAAAGGGGGCATTGGGAACAAATCTGTACATCACTGCAGGGACTGCCTTTTCCTCTGAGCGGGCTGTGAAGCCATTGGGGAGTTTTGAACAGAGAAGCGACATGATCTGACTTACAAGACTCTCTCTGGGGGCAGTGATGGAATCAGGGACTAGTTAACAGATTATTGGAGTAATTCAGGGTGGAAATGATGGTAGCCTGGATCAGGTGGTAATGGTGGAGGTGATGAATGGTCAGATTCTGGATCAGGATTGATTGGTCATGTGATTTGGTGCGTGAGGGTCTAAGATGTGTTAAGGATGACCTCAGAATTTTTGGGCTGACAACTGGAAGGGCTAAGTTGTCATTTACTGTTTACTGAGATGAAAGTTGGAGAAGAAGGTGCTGGGAAGAGATCAGTTCAGGTGTGGCCAAGATGAGATTCCTACTAGATAGCCTAGTTGTAGAGAGGGGATAGTTGGATGTACAGTGGCCATTATTTAATGCTCAATTTACACAAGTTGGTAATTCATAAAAGTTCTGTTTAAATCTCTGAGAAGACAGTATTATAATTCACATTTTATATATTAGGAAATGGTGCAGAAATATGAAGTTTCTTAGGCTTACAGATCTGAAACCTTGTTTTGTGGCTGCAAGTTCCACATTGTTCTACTAACTTTACTATGCTAGTCATAAAATAGTTACTCAGTTTTATAATTGCCATAATTGGTTAAACAAAGTACATCACATACCCACACTCTCTCTTATCTAAAGTATAAATAATATATTTGAAAAGGTTTATGTGAACGTTTGTTTTTTTTAACTTTTCCATGTGTTGAAAACTAATATTCTCACGTGGCTTTAACTTTGCATGTATATTTAGGATTTTTAAAAAATGGTGAATGGAGATGGCAATGAATATAATTTTTAAAAAACATTCTTATATATAAACATTTTTTCTTTTAATAGCAGTTTACTTTATGATAATTTATGTTCCTGTCAGTTCTTTAAAGGGGAAAATGCATTTTCAAATCTTAAATGCATTTCTTCTTTTAGAGTCAAATGTATGTTTATTTTTTGAACCAGAAGTTCAAGTAATAAAAACACATGTGATTGTCTGAGCTTTGATATTATTGTTCTAGAAATGATGGCAAACTGTACAATACAGATAGCAAAATAGAAGTTGAAATCTATCAAAAATGCCTATTTTACTATTTAAAGGTTTATGTACTTCTATAATTTTCATTTGTAAAGCAATGGAATGTTTATTTTATCAGTTCCTAAGGCATTTAAACTTTATGTGGTCTAATGACTTAAGTGATCAGGAGTAGATTAGTATAGCTTTCTTAAATAAAGCAAGCATACATATATTTTTATTGATTTCAGAGAGGAAGGGAGAGGGAGAGAAAGGTAGAAACATCAATGATGAGAGAGAATCACTGATTAGCTGCAATCTGCACACCCCACACTGGGGATTGAGCCCGCAGCCCGGCCACATCCTCGAACGGGAATGCAGTTGTGACCTCCTGGTTCATAGGTCGAGCTCAGCCACTGAGCCATGCTGGCCGGGCCATACATATTCTTGGAAGTCATATACAGTTATTTGTGGAATGTGACTATGTTTGTTTCTATGACCTTGGATTTTTAAAACTTACAATTTATGCTCTCTCACCTATATAATAGCAAACTCTTTCTGATTCTACAGGAAGTCCTGCATGTTGCAGGTGTGGAAATGCAGTTAACAGCTGCAGTATCATTTTTGACCATTCTACACGAAGAATCAGTGTCAATTCATACGTATGCCCACTCCTTCCTCCAAATCATTCTACTGCATCTGGAGCACAGGGATGCAGGTCAGGAGCCTGGCACGCTTCTTTCGTTAGTTATTTATTGCTCTAAATGATCATTTAGCATTAGTTTGGTTTTCACTTAGCATTATTTTCCTATGTTATTTTAAACTCATGCGGTCATGATGATCTTGGAATCTTGTTAGTCTCATGAGGACAACGGAGTGGGGTCATGCTGTCCAAGAGTTGGTCATTAGTGTGACTAAAAATAGCCCTGACTGTTTCCTTACAAAACCCACGAAATTCAGTATCCTTAAAAGCTGAAGACCCATTAGTTCATCTTATGATTTACACTTTCTTCTTAGAGTTTTTGAAGGTTTACAGCATTTGTGTTTATAATATAACTGTACAGCAAAAATGCACAATTTGGGGTAAAGATAGCTCCCCAATATTATTATTTTTAAAATATATTTTTATTGATTTCAGAGAGGAAGGGAGAGGGAGATAGAAACATCAGTGAGGAGAGAGAATCATTCATTGGCTGCCTCTTGCATGCCCCCCACTGGGGACTGAGCCCACAACCTGGGCATGTGCCCTTAACTGTGATTGAACCTGGTACCCTTCAGTCCACAGGCTGACACTCTATCCCAGGGGTGGGCAAACTTTTTGACTCGAGGGCCACAATGGGTTCTTAAACTGGACCGGAGGGCCGGAACAAAAGCATGGATGGAGTGTTTGTGTGAACTAATATAAATTCAAAGTAAACATCATTACATAAAAGGGTACGGTCTTTTTTTTTTTTAGTTTTATTCATTTCAAACGGGCCGGATCCGGCCCGCGGGCTGTAGTTTGCCCACGGCTGCTCCACTGAACCAAACCAGCTAGGGCTCCCCAATATTATTTTTAAAGATATAAATGTTTGTTTTCTAAAATAAAAATATAGAAACTTCTTACAATGGTAGTAATTATTATTCCATTTTATCATTAAGTAATATTGTAGCAAATAATGGCTGAGTTGAAACTAGACTTGTGAGATTAAATTTCCATGTTTTATCTGTGTCAATCAGGTGTCAGCAATGCATGGCTGGAAACTCTTCTGTCTGTGATAGAAGTGTTGCCCAAAGAAACCCTAAGGCATGAGGTAATTCTTTTCTTTTGGTGTGTGTGCGGGAGTAAATACTAATAAGTCACTCCACAGTTTTTCTTTTTATAGAAATGGTATTTAAAAGAAAGAATAAAGTTATTTCCCACTCTGAAAGCAAAACATGGTAATTATAGAAAATCTGAGTAATACAGAAATTAGTAAGGAGAAAAATCATGATTCTGTACTTAGCCACTTTTAATATTCTGATATATTTTCATTGCAGATTTCCCCCTTATGTACTAGTATGGTTGTTGGCCATATTAATGATCACTTAGCATTAGTTTGGTTTTCACTTAGCATTATTTTCCTATGTTATTTTAAACTCATTTGGCAATACGTACAAAATATTTTACTTACTTGTTAGACATTTAAGCCTGGTTTCAGTATTTTATTATCAAAATAAGGCAGTAATGAACATTTCTATAGAGCTTTTCCTGTTTTTCAGATGATTTAACTATAGCTTTCAAAAAAGTGAAATTACTGGGTCAGAGAGCATTAATATTCTTCAGCATCTTAACTAGCAGCATGTGAAAATGCCTGTCTCCCTGGACTTTTATCAGCAATAGTGTTGCAATTTAATTTGATGGGCCAAAAATGGCATTACATTTTAATCAGAATTTTAAAAATTAGTCTATTTTATATATTTCTCATATATGATGTCACTTTTAATTATTCGTTTGGAATTGTCGAAGAGTATCATTAATTACTATTTGTATGTGCTGTTTATCTATCAAATTGCCAGTCCTTTGTTATGTTTATTGCCAATATTGTTACCAATTTGTTATTTGCTTTTTAATTTTCGATATTGTTCAATACATCCTTCTCTAAAAGCTTTAGTAAAGTAAGATGAGAGAGTACGAAAATTAGAAAGGAATTTTTTTCTGTAATGAAAGGTTTTTCATCCTGAGAACGTTATCCCTATATGTTTTTCTTTTCAAATATGTCATTGTTGAAAAAAACCAGTAATCTGTCAGTAAAATGTCCTCTCTGGGCTTTATGAAGTGTCTTCATCCTTTGCCCTCATACAGTTTATTGTCCTTTCTCGGGGGACAAAACACTTGCTTGAAAATGGGAAGATTTACCCATTTATAAGGATGCTTGTATGCTTGATGCCAAAAATCTATATAATGACACCTATTTAAATGTTCAATGTAATGTTGATGTGTATTATTTATATATTTTTTGAAGAGCGGAATGTGGTAGAATGCAGTTTTTACTCTAGAATGCCATCTGTTATTTAACGTGATTTTAAATATTTTAAATATGTGTTTTACTTTATTTGAAATGTTTCACTTTTAAGTTATATTTATCATTATGTGCTCAGTAATTCTGGCTACTTTGTTGAGAGGAATAAAGTCAGTTTATTAGAGTCATAGAATTTTAGAACTTGGAGGAATTTTCATATGACATATTCTGATTTCCATTTTAAGTAGATGAGAAATAGTACGCTGACTTGGACAAGTTAAAGAGCTGGGACCAGAGTCAGGATCTGATTGTGATAGTTCTTCACAATCTATCTTGCTGTTGATTTTTTGAGTGCCCAACATATACATATACATATACATATACATATACATATACATGTACACTATCAAGTAGACTTGGGTGTTGTATTCAAATGACAGAATTACTTAATAGAATCTATTTGAACCTATAATTTATGTTTTGGATTACTTCAGAATAAATATGAAAATCTATTTAAGGGTAGATGGCTAATAGTTTGCTTTTTTTCTTTTGAATATATTTCCCAATTATACTTTAGGTGCTTACAGACCATTGCAGAATTCACCATAAGCTTTAATGCAATCTTCTTTGTGCATAATTGTTTTTAGTTACATAATTTATCATCATCTTTATCATATATATTTATATATTTATTTATATATATTTATATATATATATATATCCCAGAAGACAAACAAGGTGATCTAGGTTATGAATATCCATAATTTCTGCATTTCAAATTATAATTCAGATTCTTTAAAAACATTGAGAACATAAAACTGTTCTTTGAAGAAAATAGTTGACATTAGTGTCAAGAATATATAAAACTTTGTGAATTTGTTCTCTCAATCTTTCTCTTCAGATTTTGAACCCACTTGTTTCCAAGGCACAACTTTCCCAAACCGTCCAGTCTCGTTTAGTTAGTTGTAAAATTTTAGGAAAATTGACCAACAAATTTGATGCCCATACGTGAGTATTCGTATTAACTTTTTGTCTACTTTATAAAATTAAATTGATTAAAAATGAATAATAACTGTGTGACTAACAATAGATTTGTATTACTCCATATTGCATACAAATTTAGCTGTTTTAACTTTATAGAATTCTTAGAAGTCTACTTGTTCAGATGCATTTCTTTTTTATCTCATCTCTTTTCAAAATCAATAAGGTTAACTTTTGCCCTGCTGGTGTGGCTTAGTGGTTGAGTGTGGACCTATGAACCAGGAGGTCATGGTTCAATTCCTGGTCAGGGCACATGCCTGGGTTTTGGGCTCAATCCTCAGTAGGGGATGTGCAGGAGGCAGCTGATCAATGATTCTCTCTCATCATTGATGTTTCTATCTCACCCTCTCCTTTCCTTTATGAAATCAGTAAAAATATATTTAAAAATAAGGTTAATGTTTCTTCTATTTTTCATCTTAATCTACCCTGTCCCATACTTAGTGTAGTTTTGAGGATAAAATGGCATTATTGTATAGACTTCAAAAATTGATAAACATGACATAAGAACAGGCTTTCTGCTTTCTTCCATTATTATTATGTTACAAATTCATTATTTTGAACAATGCATCTTATTTGAGGTTTTATAGGTTTATAATTTGTATGCTACTTTCTACCCAAATGATAAATCCCAAATGGAAAGATGGAATGGAGTGTAATTATGACAAAAGTTAAAATATAAAATTGCAGAACATTTTGGTTGATGGTTTGGTAGAATCAGATATTCTATTTGCCTGCAGCCTTTTTTATCTTAGCTAAATGTTTAACTGGCAATCCAAAATTAACCCTTATTTTAAAAACAGTCATATACATAATTTACAGTTACTGATAACATCCAAATGTAATCACTTATGTAAAAATACATTGGAAACTGTAAAGCTTTATATTAAAGTATATTTGTTATTATTAAGCTAAGATTTTGATGATAATTGTTTGAAAATATTAATTATTCCAAAACACTCACCCATTTACATGTTTCTTTCTTCTCCTCTAAGCATTAAAAGAGAAATACTTCCCTTGGTAAAGTCACTCTGCCAAGATGTAGAATATGAAGTTCGATCTTGCATGTGTCGGCAATTAGAAAATATAGCTCAGGGCATTGGGTAAGTATACTTTCAGTTTCTTATGTCATATTCTTATTTCTGGATAGTCAAGCATGTGTATCCTTGTTCTGTTTTCTCTGGAAGCATGTTAATGAAAGGCTAAACTTTATATTATCTTTAAGAATGATTATAACAACAAGTACCTCCTGATGTGTCTGGATTAAAAGAAATAAAAGTGAAAATGCTTAGCAATGTGGGTAGGCATTCAGTTAATGTTAATCTCTTTCCTTCTCACCTTAAGTTACTTAGTTATCATTCCAAACGCCTAAATCTAGGAAGGGAAAATGTTCTAATATAAACTATGTGTGCAGTTGTATTTATGAAAAATCATTTCCCTAATTTTAATCTCAGAAGCAACTTTTGGTGATAGGTCTTCTAAGTCTAGGTTGGCTCTGGACCATTGCAGCCATAATTAATTGTCTTGCCTAGATCTGTGTTCTTTAACCAGTATTTAAACCAGTGTTCTTTAACAGAACACACTATTGTTTTTTATATTCTATCTTTTTGTCACCTGGTATTTTGCCACTGTTAAAATTGGGCAGGTCATTGTGTGTTCAGATTTGTGTTCTGAAAATTAATTTAGGATTATTGTTTAAAGATTAATTTATAAAAGTAAAACTAGAAAGAATTTACCTAGCTTATCTAAAGTGCTTAGAGTAGTGCCTGACACCTTGTAAACATTAGCTAAGTGTTTACTTCTATTATTATCTCATACATCTATATATATAAAGAGCCAGGATCCATAACGTCTGCAACAACCAAGGCACAACCGAACACCGGAAGTCAGTGCCGTGGTGACCCAGCACTGACTGTAGCCAGTGCGGTTCAGTGACCCAGCACTGACTGCCAAGGGGCCTGTGGATCAGGCCTGGAGAGAGGCTTGCATAGAGAGAGGCAGGGTCTGATCTAAAGCCTCTATGGCAGCTGTTGATCAGCCATTGCCTTTCTCTTTCTCTTGGGGTTCACCAGCAGCCGTGCCTGTTTCTCTCTGGGTCTCCCCGGGGGTAGGGGGGACTGCTGATCAGCCCCGCCTCTTTGATCAGGCCCAGAAATAGGCCTGGAGAAACCCATCAATCAGAACCAAATCTGGGTGAAGTGCCAGGAGCCAATGGCTGTCTAGGAGGCGGAGCTTTTGATGCTGACTGGTATAGAAACTGACCAGTCAGAACCAAATCTGGGTGAAGTGCCAGGAGCCAATAGCTGCCTAGGAGGCGGAGCATTTGACACTGACTAGCATAGAAACCAACCAATCAGAACCAAATCTGAGTGAAGTGCCAGGAGCCAATAGCTGCCTAGGAGGCGGAGCTTTTGACACTGACTAGCATAGAAACCAACCAATCAGAACCAAATCTGAGTGAAGTGCCAGGAGCCAATAGCTGCCTAGGAGGCAGAGCTTTTGATGCTGACTGGTATAGAAACTGACCAATCAGAACCTAATCTGGGTGACCTGCGAAGGCAGAGCCTAAGGTGGGGGCTGAGGAGGGGTTTTATGGGCAACAGCTGTTTGGTGTAAGGTGTAAGAAAGCGGTTCAATTTTTTAATGACCACTTTGTCAGTATAGTGCATATGGCTGGCTATCAGTCCAGATATAGGGATTATGTGTTTTTGTCTGCCAAGAGCATCTCCTCCTGATGAAAAAGGCTCCCCCCCCCCCATTTAAGCAATCCTATCCTATATAATCTATCTATACTAATAAAAGGGTAATATGCTAATTAGACCAGGTTGACCGGCCATCTTCCGGATGTCTGACTTCTTCCGGACAAAGCCATGGTGGTGGGGGCCAAGGCAGAGGCAGTTCATTAGGGGCGATCAGGCCGGCATGAGAGGGCAGTTGGGGGCGAGATCAGGCTGGCAGGGGAGGGCAGTTAGGGGCGAGATCAGGCCAGCAGGGAAGGGCAGTTAGGGGCGATCAGGCAGGCAGGCAGGTGAGCGGTTAGAAGCCAGTGGTCCCAGATTACGGTCAGAAATCCCCCAAGGGGTCCCCAATTGGAGAGGGTATAGGCTGGGCTGAGGGAACCCCCCTCCCCTGTGCACGAATTTTGTGCACCAGGCCACTAGTTTTAATATAAACAACTAATTCCTTAGACTCTCTAAAATTGGAATAAAACAGGTAAAAGATAAGCAAATTTTTTTTTTTTTTTAAATATATTTTATTGATTTTCCACAGAGAGAGGAAGGGAGAAAGAGAGTTAGAAACATCGATGAGAGAGAAACATCGATCAGCTGCCTCCTGCACATCTCCTACTGGGGATGTGCCCGCAACCAAGGTACATGCCCTTGACCGGAATCGAACCCGGGACCCTTGAGTCCGCAGGCCGACGCTCTATCCACTGAGCCAAACCGGTTTCGGCAACAAATTTTTAATGTATATTGTAGAACTCAAAAAGATTGAGTTTATGTTTCTCCCAGTAGTACATGCAACTTTACCAATAATTCAGGTTTATCATGAACTTTTCCAATTTCATTGGCAGACGTAGTATTTCACTATCATTTTGCAAAGATATTATTCAATAACTGTCTGTCTATGTGACTATATTTCCTTCTAAACTTGAAGCACCTGGAAGACAGGATTATACCTTTTTTTATTGTTACCTCACCCATATGTAATCCAGTGCTTACTTAAGGCAGTTGCTCATGTGTATTCATTCATTCTCTGACAGCTAATGGCGTTAAACAATGAGTTGAATATTTGGTTAGGAGCTACTTGTATTTTGAAGTAGATGGTCATTTTCTTTGCCCATCTGTCACATTCTAAAAGTCGAGGGAAATAAGGCATCATGGTAGACCTATACATATAGGATGCAACCATTTCCCTGTTTTACTTCCTCTTAGCAAACTGGAGTAATTTTTTTCAGGAAGTAGGTGTGGGTTGTATATTGCACAAGGTAGTTTATTTATGAGAGTATTTTTCTCTTGCCTTCACATGTAAATCCCACCCTGACTTGGGCAGAATTCTTGATTATAATCCTTTTTACTAAAAACTCTTCTGTTATTTAAGTATATGGAAAAGAAGTCTGAGGACAGCCTGATCCTGTTATTTTTGTAGAAGTCCAGTTTTATTAGCTTAGGTGCTAGTCGTTACAATCTAAACCTCCAAGAGGTCAAAAGGGAATAAGATACAGGGTCAGGGATAACGAGATGAATGAAATAAATAGGTGAGCTTGTCCACATGGCCAACCAGGGATTCTAAGGTCAGGCTGTGTGGTACAATCTACCGCAGTGCTGGCTATGATCTGTTGTGATCTGATGGTTAGCTGTCTGCTCCAGATTAAATACTGATGAAGAAGATCCTGCATTTTATGGTTGGCCAAGACAGCAGAATAGTACTAGCATTTCTTTCTTTATTTTTTTGTTTTTGTTAATCCTCATTCATGGATATTTTTTCATTGATTTTTAGAGAGAGTGGAAGGGAAGGGGAGAGACAGAGAAACATCAATGTGAGAGAGACATATTGATTGGTTGCCTCCTGCATATACCCCGATTTAAATAATTTTGCAGTTAATATTAATATTTAGTTATATCAAGCTTTCCCAACCAGCCTGCAAGTTTCTAGAGAGCATGAGCCATGTCTTATGATTTTTTCCAGTTTCCTGTAACATCTAGCCCCGTGACTTGTTTTTAATAAGTTCTTGCTATAAATTTATTGATTTGATTTCTTTTCTTCCGTTGCTTACTGTGCAGGACAGACCTTACAAAAAGTGTGGTGCTCCCTGAATTAATAGAACTCTCCAGGGATGAAGGCTGCAGTGTGAGGCTTGCAGCATTTGAAACTTTGGTCAATCTGCTTGACATATTTGATACAGGTAAATCTTCATGTGGACACACCTTTGCTTCTGGAAGCAGTGTTTCCCCCTAGGTTTTGTAGCACTGATAAGGAGTAAAGGTGGGTGCAGGACAGATTTTCTCACGTTACGTTTCATGATGAACGTTAAACTCTCTTCCTGTCTCTCTTTCTGTGGTCGTTTCTCTCTGCTGCCACTCTTTCTTACCCTCATGGCGCCCACTGTTGCTGCATGTTCCATACCTCCCTTTTCTCTTGTCAACATTTAACTGACTTGTGTGTAGGACTAGAAATTTGGCTTGGTCATTAGCGTTTAACCTGCTCAGCTAATTGACCCTTTAATCAAGAAAGACCTTGATTAAAGCAATATTTAAATTAGTTTCCTCTCCTTAATATTTTAATGCTAGAAATCTCATGGCCCTACACGAGAAGAAATCTGGAATGGGGCATTAACATGGGCATGGGTAAGGAGGTATTTCTTAGTGTTGTGCAAATTAAATCACAAAGACAATGAGCTTCCTTCCTGAGTGTATGACTAGACTCTTGACTAATGCTGGACTTTATCAGTAAACATTAACCATTCTGGTAGGATGAAATTTGCAGGGGTAAATATCAAGTACTCTGCTATAAAACTCTATTGCATAATTACAGGATTACATTGACTTCGATTAACAAAATTTTACAAAATTTTTTTAAAAATTGATTTCAGAGATGGGGAGAGGGAGAGAGAGATAGAAACATCAATGAAGAGAGAGGACCCCTGACCGGCTGCCTCCTGCACACTCTGCACTGGAGATTGAGCCCACAGCCTGAGCATGTCCTTCTGGTTCATGGCTCAGTGCTCAACTGAGCCACGCTGGCCGGGCTTACCTGAATTTGTGAGTCTCTTAAAGATTATTGCAATGTGGACAATAATTGTGTATGAATGTTTTAGAATAATATTTAGGCTGTATGATGAGCCAGAGACACACAAACTGCACTGCACATTGAATGACTGAAAAAATGAATCTCCTTGTCCTAATAATGGGGCACCCCCAGGCAACCAAACTAGCAAATTGGTATCTTCTTTGATCTCTTCCCCTTCTCTGGCCCACTCTTGGTGATTGGCAGTTTGGGCCTAACTTATATTCGTGGCTTTATTTCCTCACTTGGCACACCAAATTCTTTCAGACCTTTAGCCTTTCCACATGCTCTTTCTGTACCTGTTTTTTCTCCCTTCTATTTTTCTCCTAGCCTACTTCTCTTGCTCCAGTGCCCAGTTCTAATATATTTTCCCCTCTAACATCTTTCCAAATCCCTTATACCAGGGGGTTGGCAAATTATGGCCTATAGGCCAACTCCCGTTATCACCTGGCTTTATAAATGAGGTTTGTTGGAGCATAGCCATGCCCTCCTGCTTATGTATTCTCTGTGGCTGATTTTGTGCTACAGTGATGGAGTTGAGTAGTTTTCGTAGATAAACTGCAAAGCCTAGAAAGTTTACCAAAAAGGTTAACAGACCCCTGCATTATACCAACTGTGCAAACTATGATCGCACTGTCCTATGATACTTTATTTTTAGCTTCTTCACTGATCTCATTTTCTCAAGTTCAGAGGTCATTTATCTTTCATCTTGTTACTTACTATGTTTGTTCTCTAAGAAATTAAATAAATGCTTGTTTAAAGAATGTCATTTAGTTAAAACAGTATAGGTGATACTGAAATGTGTTTATAATCCTATATAATAAAAGCCTAATATGCTAAGTGTCCAGTTGTCTGGTCAGCTGTTCAACCAATCAAAGCGTAATATGCTAATGATATGCTAAGGCCGCTCAACTGCTCACTATGATGTGCACTGACCACCAGGAGGCAGATAGTTGACTGGTCGACCAGTCACTATGATGTGCATTGACCACCTGGGGGTAGAAGCTTTGACCAGTACGCAGCTTGCTTCTGGGGTCTGGCCAATCGGGACTGAGCGAGACAGGCCGGATATGCCCTGGAGCCCTCCCATTGGCCCTTCCCAGCTGGCCAACCTCCCGTGTCCCTCCCCAGCCCTGATTGTGCACCCGTGGGGTCACTCAGCCTGACCTGCACCCTCTCGCAATCCAGGATCCCTCAGGGGATATCAGAGAGCTGGTTTTGGCCCGATCCCACAGGCCAGGCCGAGGGACCCCACTGCTGCATGAATTCATGCACTGGGCCTCTAGTAACAGTAATAACAATAATACTAATAAGCCTGTTATAGCACTTTACTTAATATCGTCAGACCAACCCCTAATAAAATAGTAATTTATTTCTGAAAGTTTAAGAGAACTGAGAAATTCAGAGTATTTAGAATCAAGACTTAAGTATTACTAATATATCAGAAACTTTTGACTTAAGTAGGCATACTCAATAAATCAATCAGCATTTTAAAGAAGACTTATCTAAGAAATAATAGTGAAGAAATTCACTGTACAGAACATACTATAAGCTAACTTAATTTCAATAAAAAAGCTGCAGAAAGTCATGAGATGGATGCAAGAGAGAGTCAGAAAGGTTTTCTGTGCCTGCTTCTCATGTATTGGTATTAGTGATATTAGAATTCTTTTAATTATTCAGGCTCAAAACCGCAATCATCTTAGCTTTTAAATTTGTAATCACTTTATATGTTAGTAGAGGCCCTGTGTATGAGATTCGTGCACTCGGGAAGCGGGGTCCCTCAGCCTGGCCTGTGCCCTCTTGCAGTCCAGGAGCCCTTGGGGGATGTCTAATTGATGGCTTAGGCCAGTGGTTCTCAACCTTCCTAATGCCGCGACACTTTAATACAGTTCCTCATGTTGTGGTGACCCCCAATTTCATTGTTACAAATTGAATATAATTAAAGCATAGTGATTAATCACAAAAACAATATATGTGTTTTCTGATGGTCTTAAGCGACCCCTGTGAAAGGGTCATTCGACCCCCCAAAGGGGTCGCGACCCATAGGTTGAGAACCGCTGGCTTAGGCTCACGGGGAGCGGGCCTAAGCCATCAGTTGGACATCCTTAGCACTGCCACAGAGGTGGGAGAGGCTCCTGCCACTGCCGCTGCACTTGCCAGCTGTGAGCCCAGCTTCTGGCTGAGCGGTGCTCCCCTGTGGAAGGGCACTGACCATCAGTGGGCAGCTCCTGCATTGAGAGTCTGCCCCCTGGTGGTCAGTGTGCGTCATAGTGACTGGTTGTTCCACTATTCAGTCGATTTGCATATTAGCCTTTTATTATAAAGGATTCCCTAAGGCCCACCATATAAAGTGTAACTCCCTCAGCCTGGCATTAAAGTTTTTGATAATTTCAACTCTCCTCTGACCCTTTCTTCACTATACACTGCCATCTTCATTATTTTCAGATATTTTTTACTACTGTGTGACTAGCATAGTAATATTTTTTTCTGGAATTTATGTATATGTATTAGTTTCCAAATGTGCAGTATGAGCAATGGATCTAAAGTATGTTTTATTTCGGTTTGTTTTCCAGATGATAGAAGTCAAACTATACTTCCCTTAGTGAAATCATTTTGTGAAAAGTCTTTCAAAGCAGATGAATCAATTCTTATTTCCTTATCTTTCCATTTAGGAAAACTATGCCATGGACTATACGGTATGATGTATCCTAAGAATTTCAAGGTTATAGATAATTTTTCCTTTTTCTTCTACCTTTGTCGCTAAACTTCAGCCATCCAGTTGTAAAATTTACCCTTTAAGTGTGTAAACTCTTAAGAGATCTTAGAATTTTGGTAGCATAATTTAGAACACATTTAGAAATAACATTTTTTACTAATAGAACTGATTTGATAGAACAGTGACAGAGTGAAGTAGGAGTAGCCTTTTAAATTTCTGAATATTTTATGTGTTAGTTTGTATCTGATAAAAAAAAAAAGCTCAGGCATATTAACTATTGTTACATAGTTATACCCTTATTAATCATCTGTTGAATAATTAATGTATAATATGAGACTTTCAGCTTAGAAAGTAGAATAACACCCATAACTCTTGGCACTTTGAATATATTAGTCAGTTCTTAGCTTACTATAATAATGTAATCATTAAGTTATAACCATCTAGCATAGTAAAACATTTTATGTGGATTGTAGGCTTTCAATGGGTAGTTGAAAAATATATTGGAATTCATACTGAGTTTCTAGCTCCCTAACATAGTTAATGAATGTGGAACCAGTTTATTGATAAAAATATTTTTAAAAAATCTATTTTATTGATTTTTTTTCAGAGAGGAAGGGAGAGGGATATAGAGTTAGAAACATCGATGAGAGAGAAACATCGATCATCTGCCTCCGGAACACTCCCCACTGGGGATGTGCCCACAACCAAGGTACATGTCCTTGATCAGAATCAAACCTGGGACCCTTGAGTCCGCAGGCTGATGCTCTTATCCATTGAGCCAAACCAGTTAGGGCGATAAAAATATTTTGGAAAAAAAATATTTTGAGTTTATTTTGCTATCTTTCAGATTCAATTTTCAAGCTCCTCTGTAGACACATATACATGTCTTTTCAGCAGGCAATTTAGAATATTTACCATAAGTAAGTAGCAATAATGGCCACACTATTATTATTATAGTGACTTGTTAGGTCTGCAGTGTGACATATGCTGCAGAAATTAATGCAGGCATAATTCTTGTATTGCATAGTTTATGCTATTGAAATTAAAATATTATTAAAATCAATATAAGGTGAAACAGTAGACCCTTTAGATTTCTTAATAACAGTTACTTTTTCCTCCTTGTTGCTGTTATTTATGATCTCTAACCATTTATTTAAATATTTGGTTCTAATTTTTATTGTACTTTGCTTTTATCTTTTTAATTTTTAATTAAAACGTTGAACAAATGTTTTACATTTCTCTAGGAATTTTTACTCCAGATCAACACTTGAGATTTTTGGAGTTTTATAAGAAACTTTGTACATTAGGTTTGCAGCAAGAAAATGGACACAATGAAAACCAGATTCCACCCCAAATCTTAGAGCAGGAGAAGAAATATACTTCAGTACGGAAGAACTGTGCTTATAACCTTCCGGTAATAAATTATATATTTGTGTTGATTAAACATTTTGATTATTACTTAAAATTATGTGAATAGATAGCATTAAAAATATTGTCATATTTGACACCTGCTGTTTAGCATTGTATCTGGTATATATAGTAGGTACCTAGTAAATGTTGGTGTAATTTACATTGACTTCTATGTATAAACTAGAGGCCCAGTGCATGAATTTGTGCACGGGTGGGGTCCTTCAGGGTGAGCTGCAAGGTTGGGGGCACGAGCTGAGGCCCAGCTCGCACCCCCAGCCTCGCAGCCCCACAGCCCTGCCTGGCACCCTGACTTGGCCAGGCACTGCCCCCTCACCTGCTCCACCATCCCACCGTGTCCAGCTCTTGTCGGGGCCCATCAGGGCTGGCAGCGCCTCCAGTGACGCCCACTGCCAGCACTGCCCACTGACAGTGCCGCATCGCAGACGCCTGCCATGTTCCACGCCGCCCCCTGTTGGTCAGCACACATCATTGCAAGTGGTCAAACTCCCAGTAGACCTCCCAATGAGGGGATAATTTGCATATTAGGCTTTTATTATATAGGATTAGAATTATATGCATACATTTGGATCTTTTAAATATGATTTCTAAGTAAATTATGATTCATAGGACATGATTTCAATTTAAGTGAAATGAATATTATGTATTAATGCATGCTTTTCTCTCCTTCCACCTCCACCAGGCCATGATTGTTTTTGTTGACCCTAAAAATTTCCAATTGGAACTCTATTCTACATTCTTTTGCCTTTGTCATGACCCTGAGGTACCCGTCAGATACACTATTGCCATTTGCTTTTATGAAGTAAGTCTGAAGAAGTGATACATTTGTTATTAATTCTACCTATTAACTAGATGATTATTTGGTATTTTGTACACTTCTATTTATAGTAGTATTAGAAAATATAAGCTCTATATTTTTTTCACAGTCTAGTCCTAAATCTTTTTAAAAATTTTCTCAATTATCTTCTTAGAATGTAAATTTGTTTACAAAATATTATATTTTTATCATTTATTAATCCATTCATTCAATATATTTATATGAGTGCTTACTTTAGGCTAGACTGTCCCAACTCCTCGCATGCTGACTGAAGTCTCTGATAGAAAAGCCTTTATTTTTGCTCGCTTAGGCACTGTCCCTACCTGTGTCGTGGGCCTGCAGTAGCAATTGCCTCTTTCAGAAGCTCTGAGCCGGGATGGATGCCCATAAACCCGAGATGCCCTGGTGGACCTGATGGCTGCTCTGAGGCTTCCCACCGTGCAGGGAGGCACCCTGGGCTCACTGGTGCTTGTGATAGCAAAGTTATGACTGATACACTCCGTTTCCTGCACTTCCATCCATAGGTTCATTTCTCACCCTCATACGTTCGCACACTGCAGCATGTTCTAGCAGACTATAAAGCTAGTCATGTATGCAACTAATTTTTCTAGAAATCTAATGTTATATTTATGTTTTAACCTAGTCTCATTGTAGAAGTACCTAACGGGGATGTAATTTTAAGAATTGTTACTACAACCTTTATGTGTCTAGTAGAGCCAAACCTGAGAGGCTTTATTGCTACATTTTAGGTGTCTAAACTTCTGAATTCTGGAGTGTATTTAATACACAAAGAACTAATAACATTGTTACAAGATGAATCGCTGGAGGTAATTTCTTACTTTTTGGGTTTTACTTGTTTTATGTTAAGTCTGAATACATCACTGCCTTCCCCCTACTTCTTGGGAATTGCATGGCCTTTCAGTTGACCAGCCCCAGAAGCTTGGAGTCCATGTACCATTGTATCAGAGACTGAAAGTTGGGAAGGTCTTTTGTAAAAATTAGGTTTTAAAATATATTTAGTTAAAATAATTATATATAGTGTTCCCCCCAAAATGTATACGCTACTAAAAGCTGATAGCTCAATTCATGTTTCTTTCTTTTCAGATTTAATCCATTGGAATTAATAATTATTCAAAGTGTGTATACATTTTTTGGGGACGCCCTCTATATACATATATATTGGTTTGTGCAGGAAAATTTTGGAAATGCCAAAAAGTAGACAAACTTTTAAAAGAGTGAGTACCTTTAGTTCCAGTCACTATTAGTATTTTGTTAAATTTTTTCATTTTTTTCTATATAAAGATTTTTATTTTACACAACTGTAACCCTATGTTATATCACTTTTTATATCTTTTTCTCTCAGCATTACTTGGGCAGTATACTTGTGAAGGCTTTGAAATACTTAATTTTGATGCAGTAGTTAATATATTCTATCCACCTAAATGATACTAGCTTGCTACAGTGCAACTCCACATCACTGGGGGTGCTTTTCAAAGGTGTTTGAGCAGATTGATGTGTAGCTGTCTCAGATCTAGACTGTTTAAACATATTAAGAGGCAGTAGAGGTTAGTATAGTTTGATAGTGTGATAGTGATAGGTAGTTTGATCAAGGCAGTTGATCATGTCTCTAAGACCCTCCAGCAAGAAGAGGTAAGGAAAGTAAGAAAATAGAACCCTCCAAAATGTTGTTTGGTAAATAGCACTGTTTCTGTGTAGGAATTGACATGTGGAGTTAACTAATCTAAGATTAGAAAAACATTGTAATTGCCACAAGAATAATCATTATCTCTATTAAAAGGTACTAGATGCTCTTATAGATCATCTTCCGGAAATCCTGGAACTTATGTCTACGGGTGGAGAAAGCAGTATTCAAGAAAATAAGGTAATCCCCTATGTCAAAAAGTTTCTGAATGCTGTGAAGTACTATTTCTCTCTACAGAGCTGTGAGGAGTCAGTGAAAGGCTGTGTGGGAAACATTTAAGTAGTGCTTGACACAGTAGGTGCTCAGTAAATGCCTGTTGGAGTCTGAGCAGCTTGAATTTCCTCTACAATTCGTACACTACCATGGCTTTATTTATAGTCCTTGGAGTTTACATTCATATTTTCACTTTTTATTCACATTATTATTCCAGAAATAACAACTTGTAAGGACAAAGGAGTAGGGATTTAGAAAGTCCAAGTTGGCTGACAGTGAAATAGAATAAACTTTAATTAGAAGGGTTATGAGAGTCCCAGTCTCTATTTCAAAATTTTGTTTCCAGCAACTAATAAGTTTTATTTTTGGATATTTTTTAAGTATTTGATTTAATCAGATTATTATCTCCCTGTGACAACTGAGATGCCTCCGATGTTCTGAAATGAACTGCCTTCAGCAGTGTGTTGTTAGCTGACCCATCTGACGGAATCCTGCAGTTGATTTATTTATCGCTGGTTCTTTTGGTGTTTTCCGTTTCAGTTGCCATCCCTGCCTGACTTGATTCCAGCACTCACGGCTGCTGAACAGCGAGCTGCAGCCTCTTTAAAATGGAGAACCCATGAGAAGCTGCTGCAGAAATATGCCTGTCTGCCACACATCATATCAAGTGACCAGATTTATTATCGTTTCTTACAAAGAATGTTCACAATCATGATGACAAATGTGAGCCCCACCCCTTTATCTTCTTTGGGATTCCTGGCAAGTTTTTTACATTCTTGAGACAGTGCAGCACCCAGTTCATTCCATTCTGCCAGAAGGAGGGTCTCTTCCCAGTTGCTTCTCCACTGGTCTCCCTTGCTCATCTTCTGCCACCGGGAGAGGAGTGAGCAGGCAGCGCCTTCACTTACCCTGTTTGCATGCCGCCAGGGAGAGGGTAAATAGACTCATGTCAGCCTGGATGCAGTCTGTCTCAAGGGGAGGCTGTGGGAGCGGGCGGCCTCCACTGCCAGTGCCCCTTCTGCTCTGACGAGCACCTTTTGTGTGTGGCGGCCTCAGGGCCTGCTTAACCCTGCCATTTTGCCAAGGCTCCCTCAGTCCCCTTAACGTTAGTCTGGTTACGTTTTAAAAATAGTCCCTGAAGAGTGGCCATGCAACAGGCAAAGCTTATACCAAAACATGGGTGCCCTTCCAGGGATAACCTTAAAATTTGAATCAGAAGCGGGGGGTGGAGGGGTAGTGAGAGAAAGTGGGGAGAGTTGTACATAAACTTCCCCATTGACTAAGTTGTCTGCCTTTTTCACAAGAATTCCAGCGGGGATTATTTAACCTGCAGTTCACTGGCCAGTTTATATGACATCCTACTACCATCTTCTGAAGTATAAGAATGTCCATGTAATGCATACATCTTAGAAACTGTTAAAAAGTACTTTAGATTCTTATTGTTCTCAGTGAAAGGGAGAGAATGAAATCTAGCAGCCATCTCAAAAATCCAAATTAGCTTTGGCTTCAAAGATTAAAAAAAAATGACATTGGTATCATTTACTAGTTATGTTAAAAAATTCGAGGCATATGTTTCATGAACTAACACTTCTACAAGTTTATTTCATGTATCGAAGCAAAGCGTGGAGGATGAAGGCACATTGTAGATAGAACAGCCGCGAGAGGTGATTTGATAACAATAATGTCCTTGCCAGAAGACAGGGCATGCGTGCACCACATTGGACTTCACATGAAATTGAGCAAAACTGACTATTTCACTTTTCTGAGTGCCTGCTCTGGCTCGGGCACTAAGAGTTGGGGATACAGGAGTGACCAAGACAGAGTCCTGCTCTAATGGAGCTTGTGTTCTAAGGAGGGGGTGGTGAGGAGAGTGATAGATGATAAAATAAGTAAATATACCTGTACGTACTGAAAAGTGCTATGAAGTTTGGTCTTATTATTTCAATTTAATTACTCAGTAGGCATGTTTGTATTTAGAAAACTGAGACTACATAATTATTCCATATTTTTAGCTTCTCTTACTAGGAAAGAGAAGTGATTTATAACCATAGAGTGTGAACAGAATACTTTTAAGCCTCAGAGATTTGTTTTATTGTTTTCTTTTACAAGGAGGGTAATTCCACACATAAAAAGAGATACATGATTATTACCGCACACTTTTCAGGACCAAAGAAGACACTCCTTCTGTTTCAGTATTCTCTGGAGAAAAGAAAAATGTACATTTAGTTTTACATCTAATGGTCATAATATTATTCATTTATTTAACACTGTTCTGGATGCTAGGAATACAGTAGTGAATGGAAGAGACAAAGGACCTATTCTTGTGGAACCTTACATTTTATTGGAGACAGGCAATAAGCAAGCACACGCATATAGAGCACGCCAAGGATGAAAGTACAATAAGGAACCACAGGCAAGCTTCAGGAAGAGTGAGGAGGGCGGCAGCCTGCTGTTGTGGACATAATGGCAGGAAAAAGCTCTCTGATCAAGAGTGCCTCGTGCAGAGGCCTGAGCACTAATGAGTGAGCATGTGGATGTGGAGGATCTAATGAAGGTCTAGCTATTGCCTCTGGTTGTTACATCTCTTAATCCAGAGCAGATCCTCCCCCCACCCCCACCCCCCGCCCACCGTTCCCTATTTGTTCATGATGTTGAATTTGGGAAGACTTCGTTGCCTTGTGGAATATTTCAATTCTGTGTTTGTTAGATTGCTTTTTCATAGGGTTAATTTGTTCATCTATTTTCATGTTTCTTGTAAACTGGAAGGTAGATGTAAGGGCTTGCTGAGTTTTATGTTAAGCATTTTTGGCTTAACCTAAATATTTCATAAGTGCTACTGTATACTTATATTGCATTGTATCTGGATGGTTGTCCCTAAACGTGACTTAAGGGTGGCTGTGCAGGTGATAACAGCTCTGTTAGTCCACTTCAAAATTATGCTTTCTCCCTGTGATTGGCATTGTAATCTGAAGCTGACACCCAATTTCCCATCAGCCTTTTACCCATTAGTTTTTGCATCCATTGATAATTATTTTTTTTAAAAATTAAATCTTTATTGTTCAGATTATTACAGTTGTTCCTCTTTTTCCCCCCCATAGCTCCCCTCCACCCGGTTCCCACCCCACCCTCTGCCCTTACCCCCACCCCCACTGTCCTCATCCATAGCTATACAATTTTTGTCCAGTCACTTCCCACACCTGCCACACCACTTCCCGCCCCGCGCCCCCCCGCCCCCCAGAATAGTCAGTCCACTCCCTTTCTATGTCCCTGATTCTATTATATTCACCAGTTAATTCTGTTCATCAGATTATTTATTCACTTGATTTTTAGAATCACTTGTTGATAGATGTGTATTTGTTGTTCATAATTTGTATCTTTACCTTTTTCTTCTTCTTCCTCTTCTTAAAGGATACCTTTCAGCATTTCATATAATACTGGTTTAGTGGTGATGAACTCCTTTAGCTTTTTCTTATCTGTGAAGCTCTTTATCTGACCTTCAATTCTGAATGATAGCTTTGCTGGGTAAAGTAATCTTGGTTCTAGGTTCTTGGTATTCATCACTTTGAGTATTTCTTGCCACTCCCTTCTGCCCTGCATAGTTTCTGTTGAGAAATCAGCTGACAGTCGTATGGGTACTCCCTTGTAGGTAACTGACTGTTTTTCTCTTGCTGCTTTTAAGATTCTCTCTTTGTGTTTTGCTCTTGGCATTTTAATTATGATGTGTCTTGGTGTGGTCCTCTTTGGATTCCTTTTGTTTGTGGTTCTCTGCGCTTCCTGGACTTGTAAGTCTATTTCTTTCACCAGGTAGGGGAAGTTTTCTGTCATTATTTCTTCAAATAGGTTTTCAATATCTTGCTCTCTCTCTTCTTCTGGCATCCCCATAATTCGGATGTTGCTACCCTTGAAGTTGTCCCAGAGGCTCCTTACACTATCTTCATATTTTTGGATTCTTTTTGTTTTTCCGGTTGGGTGTTTCTTGCTTCTTCATATTTCAAATCTTTGACTTGATTCTTGTTATCCTCTGGTCTGCTGTTGGAACTCTGTATAATATTCTTTATTTCAGTCAGTGTATGCTTAATTTCTAGTTGGTCCTTTTTCATAACCTTAAGGGTCTCACTAGATTTTTTGAGGGTCTCACTACATTTATCGGTGGTTTCTAGAAAATTCTTGAAAAACCTTATAAGTGTGGTTTTGAACTCTATATCCATTAGTTTGCTTTCCTCCATTTCTGTCATTTGTGACCTGTTTCTTTGTCTCTGCATTTTGGCTGCTTTCCTGTGTTGATAGAGTGGCTTTCTGTGCTAGGTGTCCTATAGGGCCCAGTGGCTCAGCCTCCCCAATTACCTGAGGTGGACACTCTTGGTGCACCCCTTTGTGGGCTTTGTGCACAGTCTTGTTGTAGTTAAGCCTTGATTGTTGTTGGTATCACTGGGAGGAATTGACCTCCAGGCCAATTGGCTGTGAGAATCAGCTGTGTCTGCAGTGGGAGAACTTCTGTGCTGGAGACACCCTTCTGGGGCAAGACTTGCTTCAGTGGGGCTTTGGTGCTCACTGAGTCTGCCCCCTGAGTGTGTCCCTTATGGATCTGAGGAGTTGTAATCTGGATGGTCCCACTCTGACCACTGGGTACCCTGGCTCTTGGATCTCTAAGGAGGTGCTAATTTAGCCTCTGCCTGAGGCTATCAGGCAGGAGCTACGGAGAGATCTGCAGATTCCTCTTCTTTGTTTGGGATTTGGAGATGCCCAGATGAGGCTCAGCTGTGAAGCGATGCAAGCTGCTGTGGGGCCTTGGGCCTTCTTCTGGAAGTTCTGGGTCTCTCTGGCCCAGCTGCAGTTTGTTAGGTAATTTTCAGATTGCAAAGGGCCAGGCCTTTCATATGCAAAAGCCTCTGCACACAGCTTGGGTGGGGCAGGGTCTCAGGGAATCAACAGGGTGGAGCAAACAGCTGTGGCTGCTCCTCAGTCCTACCCTAAGAGGCTCCGAGTCTCAGTGTCCTGGTAATCGCTGCAAGCACCACCCAGAGAAAGCCGCCTTTGAGTTCTGCCCACTGCCAGACAGTCCAGTTTCTCCCCATATGAGTCTGGGTCCGCAGAGACTCACCCGGAACTGGAGTTCAGAGCAGTTGGGAGCTTGAGACTCCCTCCCGATTGAAAAAGACAACCGTGTCCTCAGTTGCCAGCCCTTTCCACATGCGCCTCTGGACCTCTGCACTTTACTTTCACACCTCCTCTGAGTCTCAGTGTGCTTTTCTCTTTCCTTCTAGTTGTAGAATTTCCACTCAGCGAGCCTTCCTGTGGTTCTGGATGATGTCCGTTTTTTCTTTTAGTTGTATTTTTGAAGTGGTTGTGCGACCCATGTGTTTACCTATGCCGCCATCTTTATTTTCCTCTATTGATAATTCTTAACCTGAATCAATTATTTCATTAGAACTTGCAAAAGAGTGATTTTTAAAAATTCTATCATTTCTTCTACACTTTTAATGATATTCTTCTGTGAAGAGATGCTCTTCTCTATCCACTTGGGCTATCTGATCACCTGAAATATGTTTCCTAGTGGAAATGTAAAGACAGGATGCATTCTTATTCTTTCCCTCCATTGATTTGCAGAGCTAGCATTTGGGGCAGAAGCCACTTGCAGTGGTGACAAAGGAATTTTATTTTTGGTTTTGTCTCTTGTTTAGACTCATTTTTATATTAAATAATGTTTTAATCAGCTACAGCCATTCTTTGTGTGCTCAAATTGTCCCAACATATTCAAGCTGCCTTTTATGTGCTTTTGATATGATTGCATTTACCTTTAAATTCTGGCTCCAAAGATAATTTGCCTCTTTTTGTTTTTAACCTTTTATAATGTACTAGAGGCCCAGAGCACGAAATTCATGCACAGGGGAGGGAGGTTCCTCAGCCCAGCCTGCACCCTCTCCTATCGGGACCCCTCGGGGGATGTCCAACTGCCTCTTGCAATTTGGGACTGTTGGCTCCTAACCACTCGCCTGCCTGCCTGCCTGATCGAACCTAACCCCTCTGCCTGCCTGTCTGATCGCCCCTAACTGCTCCCCTACCAGTCTGATGCCCCTAACCGCCTCTGCCTCACCTCGCACCCAGGACCCAGGATTCCATCCTTCAGCCGGTTGCAGGCACCTGGGACTCAGGTCGGCTTCGCCCGGGCTGGCTGCAGCCACAGGGGACCATGGGCAGGCAGCTTTGCCTGGGCCACAGCCACAGGCGCTGGCTCCTGGGCCTGTGGGGCGGCAGCTTGTCCCTCTCCCAGGCTGCAAGCACAGCTGCTGGTGCCCAGGACCATGGGGCAGGCGGCTTGTCCCTCTCCGGGCCGCAGGTGCAGCCACTGGCACCTGGGACCATGGGGACTGTGGGGTGTATGGATTGTCCCTCTCCCAGGCCGCAGGCACAGGTGCAGCTGCTGAACCCAGGACCATGGGGTGTGCAGCTTGTCCCTCTCCCAGGCTGCAGGTGCTGGTGCCCGGGACTGTGGGGTAGGCGGCTTCCTCTCCCAGGCCACTTGTCCCTCACTCGGGCTGCAGCTGCAGGCGCTGGTTCCCAGGACCACAGGGCGGGCGGCTTTTCTCTCTCCTGGGCCACAGGTGCAGCCGCTGGCGCCCAGGACCGCGGGGACCATGGAGCATGCAGATTGTCCCTCTCCCGGGCCGCAGGCACAGCCACTGGTACCCGGGACCGCAGGGCGGGCAGCTTGTCCCTCTCCTGGCCCGCAGCCTGGCTGGTCTCCATTTCTCTCTCATGAGCTCATTTGTCCCTGGCTGATCCCCATTCCTCTCCCCAGTGTTGAGTGTCTGAGCCATTAAGGCGTGAGGGCGTGATGACTGTTTGCATATTAGCTCATTATATAGGATACTGTAAAGTACAAAATATCTGTATTTTCATGTAAGTAGTAAATATTCATTTGAAATTCTATTGTATACACAAAATGAAAGAAAAGAATTACATGCTTTTACTTAGTTCATGTATCTAAATTTTGTTTTCAAATTTTGTGATATTTCTGTTTATGTGTACTTCTTAAATTTACTGTTCTAATTTGTAGTGAACATTTCCTTTTTACATTCAATATATTAAAAACACCACACAGAATAGTATTGTCATATAATGGAAAGAGTTTTATAAAATCCTAGAGGCCTGGTGCACAGATTGGTACCCCGTTGGGTTCCCTCAGCCTGGCCTGCGCCCTCTTGCAATCTGGAATCCCTCAGGGGATGTCAGAGAGCTGGTTTCAGCCCAGTCCCTGCAGGCCAGGTCGAGGGACCCCATTGGTGCATGAATCTGTGCACCAGGCCTCTAGGATGCATGTAAGATCTTTTATTAATCTCTTCCCTCTCTACCCCCCTTCCTCCCTTCCCTCTGAGATTCATCAGTCTGTTCCATGTTTCCATGCCTGTGCATTGACCGTCTGCCCCCTGATGGTCATTGCATGTCATAGTGGCTGGCCGGTCACTTAGGCTTTTATATATATAGATGAGATGAGATAGCAGGCAATATTCTCTCAGCAATGTAAAGCTTTATCCTACTTGAATTTCAAAGCTCCCCATTATAATAATCTGAATCTTCAAAAATTGAATATTATAATGCTTACTAGAGGCCTAGTTCATGAATTCGTGCAAGGGTGAGGTCCAGCTGGCCTGCCACGATTGGGGCCGATTGGGCTGGGCCGGCCTGGGGGAGACCACAGGCAGTTGGCCGGCTGCCTTGCCCCCTGATCGAAGGGGACAATGTGCATATTAGCCTTCTATTATATAGGATATGTAAGCCAAGATGGTGAACATGAACTTATACTGGACACAATACAGGGTGGGGTAAAAGTAGGTTTACAGTTGTGAGTATGCAAAACAGAGTTTATTCTTGTATTATTATGTATTAATTATTGTATTATTTTTCCATATGAACAACTGTAAAACTACTTTTGCCCCACCCTTTATATCTGGTTAAGAAATTTTTCTCTAACAAGTATCCTGAACCCGAACCTGATACAGGTGGATGGTTGAATTCATTTAGAATTGAGGTTGTTCCCAGTGGTGTGACAAATTCAAAGGAAAACAGCGTTTAGTACCCTGTAAGAGTGACATGGTGACCTTTGGATTCTAAGTTTTATCTGTGTCATGGACCAGGGATCTCAATCAATGGCATGGAGGTTGAAGAGCCAGAAGTGAGCCAGAAGGATTGAAGAACATACCTGATCATGGGAATCTCTAAATTTATATTTTAGAAATGGCACATTTTTAGTGATGTACCTGAGGCAGGGAATGTTCTAGCTAAAGTTTGTTGAATAAACGAGTGTCAGGTTCAGGGAATGACTAAGAGAATGTATTTTGGGAGATTGTCTCTTATGATGAAGTGGCAAGAAAATGACAGTTAAATATGAATAAAATCTGGATGATATGGAAATGATCGTGCCAAATTAAATTAACTTTATAATGTGATGTATTAGTTGATTTGCCTGAATGATATTAACATTAAATTATGAAGACACATCAGAGGGATATGAGTACAGTGATTTGAGAAGCAGATTACACTGCTCTTTTACTCAATAACTTAAAATTGATTTGTGGGGCCAACTTATTCAGAATATATACTAATAGACTAGTTTAATTGTCTTTCTTTTTTCTTTAAGAAAGTCTTACCTGTCCAAAAGGCAGCTTCACGAACTTTATGCATTTTTCTACGTTATAATCGTAAACAAGAACAGAGACTTGAGGTCATTCAAAAATTAATTGAACGTGAGTAATCATTGTCTATTATTTTGAAAAAAGGTAAACACAGTAGTTGGTCTTAATGATCTCTGACTTATGCATCATTTTGCCATGAGTAGTTAGGCTGACGTTGGTAATATCTAGAGTGTTTGCGTTTGAGTCTTAAAAGGAATTTTTAGTTTGTTTTAGAAATTATATGACAGGATCAGAGCTGTGATGAATGAAAGTAATAATTATTCTGGGCCTTTTTGTGTGTGAATTTCTGCAGTCAAGAACTTAAAATATGTATACTTTTGTTGAAAGCCTAGTTTCTCCCCTAATGAAAAATAATTTGAAACTAAAATATAAAAAGAATATCCATGTATCTAAGCATTTATCTTTCTGTTTTCAATATTAACAGTGAGGTTTGTTTTTTTTGAATAGAGTTGAATAAATGTGAATCTGTGAGTCTAGGTGGCTTATAATGTGTTAAAAAATTAAGTCAATTAACAAATGTAAATTTATTTTAATTTGCTAAGGGCCAAAATCAAGACAAAAACCTTTAGTGCAGCGGTTTTCAACCTGTGGGTCGCGACCCCTTTGGGGGTCGAATGACCCTTTCACAGGGGTCGCCTAAGACCATCGGAAAACACATATATAATTACATACTGTTTTTGTGATTAATCACTATGTTTTAATGATGTTCAATTTGTAGCAATGAAATTGGGGGTCACCACAACATGAGGAACTGTATTAAAGGGTCGCGGCATTAGGAAGGTTGAGAACCACTGCTTGAGTGGAAGTGTTAATTCTAAAAATAGTGGCCTACATCTGTATCTACTTAGCGAATTTGTTAATTATTGTATACTTGCTTTGATAATCATGTTTTTAGCTTTTATTAAACTGTTGTCCAGTATAGGCAGGTAAAGAGATTTTCTGGTTATTGGAGTTTACCATTTTAAGTATATAGATTGCCGCTTTTCAAAACGTTAGAGTACATAAAATTTCATTTATGAAGTTATGCTTAGTACACTTTAATGTTTCATTTTTTAGTCTATTTTAATTACATTTTTATTTTTCATTGGGTAGGACCTTACATTTAAAATGTTTTATTGATTTATTTTTATTGATTGACTTTAGAGCGAGAGAGGAGAAAAGAGAAACATAAATTTGTTATCCCACTTATTTACATATTTATTGGTTGATTCTTATATGTGCCCTGACTAGGGGTCAAATCCACAGCCTTGGTATATGGGCACCATGCTCTCACCCATGAGCTACCTGGCCAGGGCTAAAATTTTTTATTTTAAAAGAAGATTCTATTTTGGTTTTAAATATTAAAAATGTTGCCTTTGAACATTTATATAATAAGGGAGAAAATTATTCTTTTAATTTGATCCAAATTATTTTAATTCTGTAATTTAATAATATTGTATTTACATATGACTATTCACTTCAAAGCATTTTTAAGGAAACAAGGAAGAAAACAGTTAATTTGGTTGCTGGAAGGTTTTGAAGTTATACATATCTGCGTTTGAATTCTAGCTCTGCACTTATAACCTGCTCTGCGACTGTAATGTCTTTGAACCTCAGTATCATTATCTTTTAGGAGGGATAATTATGTGCTTATCCCATTGGATTGTTTTCCAGGATTGAAGGAGATAATACGTTTAAAGCACTTAGCACATAGTGGGTGATTAAAAATAGTTGATGTAGTCATTCAATATTTACTAAATGCTCATGGGATCGAATGCAATGTTTAATAGATTTTTTTCTGTTTTTTGAGGTATTATTAACTTGCGGGGGGGGGGTCTACAAACCTGGGGTATATAATATGATTTTTTCTCTCTTATCTCTTGCATTTGCTAAATAAATTGTGGGTTTAAAGAAACGTGCCATGGATTTTGTGTCTGATTCTGTCATGTATTTTCATGTAGGAAAAATTAAACTTATGTTAATTTTTTGGTTTTGTTTTTAGAACTGGGCCAAGGAAAAAGTTATTGGAATAGACTTCGATTTTTGGATACCTGTGAATTTATTATAGAGCTCTTTTCCAAATCATTTTTCTGTAAATATTTCTTTCTACCTGCTATTGAACTGACACATGATCCAGTAGCAAATGTGAGGTATGGTTATCAATCCAAGAAAATATTTGAAAAATGTATTTTAATGTATCTACTATAATGAATATATGCAAAATGTTGTTTTAGTCAGTTAAAAATTCAAGTAGAGAATTTGTATTAGCTTTGGAATTCTTAGTGAACAGGGGTAGGGCTGCTGTGAAGTCTTTTTCTTGCCTTTCCAATGTTCAGCTGTCTTGCATTTTTGAAACCCAATAGATATTATTTGCAGTTGGTTAACTGTTTGATTAGAGGGAATAGGACTGGAAATGGCTTGCTTGGAAATTGAAAAAAGTAATAGATATATTTTGCCTCTTTTCCCCCTCCCAAAATAAGCATATTATTTCTTTCTTTTAATTGTGGTAAAATACGTAACATAAAATTTACCAATTTTACCATTTTTAAGTGAATAGTCCAGTGGCATTTCATACACGCATACTCTTCCAGTTATTTGTACAGTGCATAATGAGTTGAAGAGAACTGTAGCCCGTCAGCCATTAGATATCTGTGTTTTATGCGCCATGTCTCTGTTCTGAACTTTGAGGACCTCAGGTCTGGAGGGGAGAGACACAAAGTCAGGTGGCCAAGATTTCCCTGAATAGAAGGACTCCTGAACTCCCTGCTGGGTTTTCACATGCTACCCACGTGCTGTGTGACATGTGCATCTTTTATAATGAACTCGCGTGAATTGTAGGCAATATTATAAAACTAACAGGAAGAATTGTCAAGGCAATAAACATGGGGTTGCTGTTGAGAGAAAATATACAAGAAGAATTGCCAAGGATGTTGAAAAGTTCAACCTGAGAGTTTTGAGATCATTGTTTAAGGGGAACATCTCTAGAGATTGGCTTCGTTTTGAATTTGTGTGTGAGAACTCGCAGAAAGCACTGTTGCATCGGCTTCAGTAGTTTGTGCATCTCCTTTCTGCTATGTAAGTGAGAGGCACGGTTTCCTTAGAGTAAATTTAAAGAACTATTGATAATTCTTTAGAATTTAGCTCTTGCTAAAGAAGTAATGGATCTGACCATATTATTAACATTTTGAAAATGTTGTGATTCTAGAAAAGTGGCTTTCAATGAGATGAACTATCACCAAGAAGTTGACAAAAATTATTTGAAGGGAAATGGAATCATCTCTCTCTGGGCAATGGGACTAATCATATAGCATTGGCGCTAAGGGAAAGCAACCTGCCAATGCAAAAGCCAAGTGCAGATTAATTGAATATTGCTCTATGAATGGTGATGATATTTGTGGGTAAGAGCTCACTGAATAGCAGGAAGTCTTGGTTCCCACTTCCTGCCTAGGTGGCTGCCAGCCCCTCAAATGGGTCCAGCACCACCTTGGACTAACTGGCTTTGGGTACAAAAGCCTTTGCCCAGTGCTATAGAGATTGCAGATAGAATAGGAGCCATCACAGGCAAGGGTGGTAGGGTCATGCAGGTTAGGAGGAGAGTTTCTGGAGCCACTGCCTAAGCTGATACCCAGCCCTGTACTGGCTGTGTGTCTTTGGGCAAGTTACAAAACCTCCCTGTGCATCCATTTCCTTAGTACCTACTTCATAGGGTGTTCTGAGGAATACAGCAGAGATAATGTACATAAAGAGTTTGGTTTACCAGAAAGGTGTTGTCCCTAATCTCAAAGTCTTCATAATATCATGGGCCCAGGATCCTCATAGAGATAAATCATTACTGTAGTTTGTATAACTTCTGCTGAATAAATGTTTTCTAGACCTGACTTGGGTTATAAAGAATGAAGTGTGCCTATACTGTATTTTATTTTTACCATTAAGTGTTTAAAATTTAAATTCACTGAGTCATTATCAAGGCTGGTAAAATATTATTGGTATTCAAAGAAGCCTTCGCCTGAGCTATGAGAAGGGAGAAAAAATCTCTTTGGGGGACTGAGACCCCTTATTGGAGAATGCATCACAAGACTTAACAGCATGCCTGGTGAGCGCTGAATGAGATGGCTGTCGACAGAGCTGGAAACTCTAGAGGAGGAGCGTGACTCTTTTTGGTTGAATAAAGAACAAATTTTGTTGTATGAGAAGAATCCTTAACTGAGGGTTCAGCTGACAAAGCACCCTGAAATCTCTAGGCATGGGACTTAACTGTCACCAGGCTCGGCACAGAAATAAAAATAATGTCTGGAGAGCACTCAGCTGACTAAATGAAAACAGCAGCCATAGAACAGACAGCTGCCTAGCATCCCTCTCTAAGTCCAGCCACAGAGCTTGAGCCCAGCCAAGCAGAGCTTCCTCTGAGCTGCCTGCTCCCAGGCAGATTTTCTGCACTTTTCCGCCTGTCCTCTCACCTCTTGGCGCTCTTCAGTCTGCTCGTTGCTTCCTTATCAGCCTGATCTAGACCGACTCTGCCCTAGACATTACCCTTTTATCTCGTCTACTCAGGCTGCACCCTGGCTTGCAAATCATCCATATGCTGAAGATTCCTGACTGTCTCTCCAACATGGACACCTGCCCTGAACAGAAGACTTACTGAATCAACTGCCCACTTAACATGTCCACTAAGTATCTAATAGGCACCTCTGACTTAATGTGTCTCAAAGTAAACCCTCATCTTGCTCCTGAGGTCTTCTCCATCCCAGTAAATAACCATGTCATCTTTCCAATAGCTCAGGTCAAAACCTTCACTCCTTTCTGTGATTCCACTGCCAAGCCCTCAGCACATCCTGCTGCTTGCACAATGTATTCAGAGCCCAACACTTCTCACCACCTGACTGCCATCATCTGGGTCAGGCACGTCGTTCTTATTTGAATTGCTGAAAGGGCCTCCCCTGTGGTTTCCTTTCTCCTGTCCTTGGCCATCTGCAGTCTAACTCAGCACAATAGCCAGATGATACTTTCAAAACCTCAATCAGCCGTGGTTGGTTTGGCTCAGTGGATAGAGCGTCGACCTGTGGACTGAGGGGTCCTGGGTTCGATTCCAGTCGGGGGCGTGTGCCTGGGTTGCGGGCTTGATCCCCAGTGGGGGATGTGCAGGAGACAGCCAGTCCATGATTCTCTCTCATTGATGTTTCTATCTCTCTCTACCTCTCCCTCTCTGAAATCAAAAATAGAACAAACAAACAAAACCCGTAAGTCAGACAATTTAACTCCTCTGCTCAAACCTTCCCTGGCTTCTAATTGCACTTAAAAGCCAGTCTCGGAACAGTGGCCTGCAAGGCCCTGGATGAGCTGGCCTCCTACTGCTGCTCAAAGATCTGCTAATCTCATCTTTGCCCCATTCTGTCCTCTCATCCAATTTGCCAATTTGGGCCAATTTGTTAATTTGAGACAGCACCTTGGCAAGCTCCCCCTACAGGACATTTTCTCTTACTGCAGCTACTGCCTGTAATGTTCAGGTATTCATGTGACTAATTCCCTCATTGATTTATTTTTTTAGGTCTTTGCTTAAATGTCATCTTTTCAGTGAAACCTTTACTGAAATCCTCTCTGACCACCTGTTTTAAAATTGTAACTTCCCTCCTCTGGTTCTCCCCTGTCTTCTATCCCATGTAATTTTTCTCTACAGCACCTACCACTATCTAACATACTTTGTTTATCCTCCCTCCCTCCCCTCATGCTAGCATGTAAGCTCCATGACACCACAGGATTTGCTGCTCTTATTCACCATTGTGTTGCAGCACCTAGAATAATGAACGCTCGACTCATTCTAGGCACTCCATGAGCATTTGTTGCATAATAAAGAAACGCTTAGGCTACCTACAACTTGGGTTTTTCTTTCAGTTTTATGTCACTATTATTATACAGTTGTTAAATTTAAGTTATAAATTTACACACAAGTAAATAGTATTTAATTTATTATAGAATGAAACTTTGCTACTTGTTGCCCAAAGTGAAATCTACTCTGAAGATCCCTGAAGATAAACATCTACTTCAACAGTTAGAAATGTGCGTGAGAAAACTTCTATGTCAAGAAAAAGATAAAGATGTTCTGGCTATTGTAAAAAGAGTAAGTCTCATGCTGGCCACAACATTTGTATTTCTTGCATTAAGACAGTCTTTATTAGCCCTGGCTGGTGTGGCTCAGTTAGCTGGGCATTGTCCCGTGTACCAACAGGTTGTCAGTTTGATTCCCGGTCAGGGCACGTACCCAGGGTGGGCTCAAATCCTGGTAGGGGATGTGTAGGGGGCACTGATGGATGTTGTGATCTCACATCACTGTTTCTCCCTCTCCCTTTCTCTCACTTTTAAAATCAATAATCTATTAAAAAAAAGGATAATCTTAATTATATCTTCACTGTTTTAGCTTGATGGGATGGCACTATGTTAAAATCTTTATATCCTTGCTAGTGTACTAAGAATTAGAAACTGATTTGGTTGATGTGTGCTACAATTGGATATGAAAGTCGGCACTCATTAGATATTATTAGTAAAGGGTGTCCCAGAATTCACGCAAGAAGTAATTTTGATAGAAAACACAGGCTTATAATTAAAAATTGTAAATTTTTTATTGATTCATAAAGTATACAGTATAAGATTATGTATGGAATAGCATATCGGGTAAATGGCCTCCATGGCTTTGCTGGCACATATGCACTCTTTTGTTGACATTTTCCATGACCGTTTTGCATAATTGTGGCTGAATTTTGATGAGGCTCATTTTCATCTTGATGGCTTGGTTAATCGACAAAATTGTCGCATTTGGGGTTCAGAAAATCCACGAGTGATTGTTGAGAAACAAATGCATCCACAACGTGTCACTGTTTGGTGCGGATTTTGGGCTGGAGGCATCATCGAACCATTCTTCTTCGAAAATGCGGCTGCTCAGGCAATAACAGTTAACGGTGCTCGCTATCGCGACATGATAGTCCAGTTTTTATGTATGCTATTCCATACATAACCCTATACTGTATACTTTATGAATTAATAAAAAATTTACTATTTTTAATTATAAACCTGTGTTTTCTATCAAAATTACTTCTTGCATGAATTTTGGGACACCCTTTAGTGGTGTCCCACAGGAGAGAGCTTGGCACATTTTTGGTGCTCAATAAATGCTGTTTAACTAGTAATGAATACCTCATTCACCAGCCTTTATTTACAAGCAATTATAATCTGGGAAAGCTTTGTTGGTAAAATGGAAAAGGCACATTTGATAGACATTTAGCCATGAAGGGGCCCTCTGCAGTAATTCAGTGTGTGTGACTTTACAGAAGGTCTAGACCTAGAGATATTAAGTGTCTGCTTAAGATCATATTAGTAAGGGACAGAAATAGGACTAGAGTATAGATCTCTTACTCCCAAGAGCATCCTTTTTTCAATAAAGTAACATTGTGTCTTATGGTTTTTGTTTTGTTTTAGTATGTGATCTTATTATAGGGATTGTTTGGGAATGTTGGAACACTAAACAGTCAGAATTTTGATTTGTGAAGTCAAACCTTAACCCTTTGAATGCCAACCAATATCCTAGGAACTATGCTAAAATTGCCAAGGCATTTTTGCTGATTTTACAGCAGTTTAGGAAAAAAATTATGAATTGCAAGTAAATGAAGTTACATATTCAAAAATCACTACAAACATTCGGCATCATAAGTAATCTGCACTTAGGTGCCATCTGTCAATAAAAAGTGAACTACTAGCATCTAATAGTGACACTGCAGGAGGAGCGCGATCGTGCTCCCTGTCACTCTAGGGGTTAAAATACTTTAGTCTTCAAGAACTCTACATGCTCGATATATAACTAATGCTAATCCTATATAATAAAAGCCTAATATGTTAAGTGTCTGACCTTTTGCTCAACCATTTGACCAGTTGCTATGACACACACTGACCATCAGGGGGCAGATGCTCCAGCCGGTAGGTTAGCTTGCTGCTGGGGTCTGGCCATTCGGGACTGGGCAGGATGGGCCGGACATGTCCTGGAGCCCTCCTGTGGTCTCTCCCCAGTCCCAATCGTGCACCGGTGGGGTCCTTTGGCATGGCCTGCACCCTATCACAATCCGGGACCTCTCGGGGGATGTCAGAGAGCTGGTTTCAGCCCAATCCCCACAGGCCTGGCCAAGGGACCCCACCAGTGCACGAATCCGTGTACCAGGCCTCTAGTGTTTTTATAAGATTAAGTCAAATTAAAGTGATTACTTTTTGCCCTAGCTGGTTTGGTTCTGGATAGAGCTTCAGCCCAGGACTGAAGGGTCATGGGTTCAATTCTGGTCAAGGGCACATACCTCAGTCAATCCATGTGTCTGTCGCATCAATGTTTCTCTGTCTCTCCCTTTCCTTCCTCTTGCTCTAAAAAATCAATGGAAAAATAGCCTCGGGTGAGGATTAACAACAACAAAACAGTGGTTGCTTTTATGAATCTGAATGTGAACTTCAGGACACATAGTTTTTGAGAATTTATTTGTAGTGAGAGAAATTAATTTATTAATATCTTAAATAATGGCATTGATTTGAGAAAAAGAAGAATTCTTTGTTTGTGATTTTTTTCCCCTAGAAATAATTTCCAGTGTCACATGAGGAACTTTTTAATGAAGTGACTTGATAACTTTGTATTAATTAGTATAATTTTATTTTACTGAGATGTGAATTCCTCTTCATCAACTGAAATATCCAGAAATAGCCAGCACCTGGACATGCATCTAAATTTAAACACACACACACTTACACTTGTTTCTATCAGATATTTCTCACCTTGCTCTTTAATTACAGAAGTTTAGGCAATGAAGTTAACATGCCAAAATAGTACATGAGAGGGTTAGCTACTTTTCTGAAAGAATCTGTTAGCTTAAGATAATATAAATTAACCCCATAAATAGGTACAGAAATGATATAATTAAATCAATGGATTATTCTGGAATACTTCTCTTATTTTGAGTATGAAGTCAATCTTTCCCATCAAAATTCTGTAGTACAATGTTATCATACTGAGGTGTTGGTATGGGAACCTTTGAGAGAAGCTACACAAAGCTTCCGGATAAACGGAATAGCTGACTCTTGTCAGTTTTTTAAGATGGGAAATAACTTTATTTAAAAGATACTTCATGGGATAAATTTTCAAATTTTTATAAATTTCAGCATAAAAATAAAATTTTAAATATATCTTTGCAAAGAGTAGCATTGGCTTATGAAAGTGTAGATGTACTTTATTGTGGCCACTAGGGAGAAGTGCTCTGCCCTGTCAGAGACAGAGCTGTGGGGCAGATGGATCATTGTTAGACTGAAATAGTCGGTGTCAGACTAACATATTCTGAAAGACAAATATTACATTGAGAGAATGCTTTCAGAATAAAGTCTTTTCTATTGGTTAGAGTGTCATATTGATAAAAAGTTTATGTGGGAAGGAAAGGAATTAAGAATTTTAAGCCAAAGGATAGATTACTTCATATATATTTAGCTAAAAGGTTTTTATAAAGTTCAGAAATTATACTGTATTTCTGAAAATTCAGAAGAGTGGCACTGAGAATTATTAGAAATTAGTTAAATTGCATATGTTTAGTATTTAAAATATTCCTCTAGACTTGCTCTTCTTTTATTTTTTCAAAAAAATATTTTTATTGATTTCAGAGAGGAAGGGAGAGGGAGAAGGAGAAATAGAAACATCAATGATGAGAGAGAATCGTTGATTGGCTGCCTCCTACACACCCCACACTGGAGTATCGATCCTGAAACCCCGGCATCTGCCCTGACCAGGAATTGAACTGTGACCTCCTGGTTTATAGGTCGGCACTCAACCACTGAACCACACCGGCCAGGCGTAGACTTGCTCTCCTTAAAGTAAAAAACTTTAAAAGTTTAAATAGAGCCTGGCATTACAAATATAGAGATTGATGGAAAATAAAAAATACAATGTAGAATTGGGAAGAACTTCAAAAGGTTTCTAACTTAACCTTGTACATCATGTAGAAGTCTCCTATTTGAAACTCCCTCTGGAAAGAGTCTTTTTGTGAAATGATGGTTGATTTTATTACTGTTGAATATTTTAAAAACTTTCTTTACAGACTGTGTTAGAGTTGGACAGAATGGAAATGTCTGTGGATGCTGTAAGTACACTCTCTTGCTTTTATTCTTAAAAGTTGACATACACTCATCATTAATGTTCCACAGTTTCATTTTAAACTTAAACTTAGTTTCAGAACAAGTTTTATGAGAAAGATTTGTTGGATCAAGAGAAAGAAAGAGAGGAACTGCTTCTTTTGGAAATGGTATGTTATTTTCATATGCACACACACATATTTTTTTCTGACCAATATTAAATATGCTTTGCTATTAAACCTATTAAATAATTTCTTTCAATTTTACACTACTCTTTTTCTTCCTAAATCACTAAAAAGTCCTGATCTTTTTTTTTTTTTTTTTTTTTTATCCTCACTGGAGGATATTTTTTCCATTGATTACTAGAGAGAGAGAGTGGAAGTAAGGGAGGAGGGGAGAAAGAGAGAAACATCAACATGAGAGAGACACATTGATTAGTTGCCTCTGGCATTTGCCCCTACCGGGGCCAGGGAACCTGCAACCACAACTGAGGTATGTGCCCTTGACTGGAAGTTGAACCCACAGCCCTTTGGTCTGTGGGCTGATGCTCTAACCACTGAGCAAACCAGCCAGGGCAAGAGTCCTGATCTTTTGGTATCTGTTATTTTATGAACTATAAGGAAAATGATATTTGAAAGGCTTTAAAAACTATTTTATTTAAGTATTATTGACATACAATTAACTGCATATATTTTAGGTGTACGATTTGAGGAATTTTAACATGGGCATATCTATGAAACCATCACCACAATCAAAGCACCAAACATTTTCATTCCCTTAAAGGTTTCTGCATGGCCCTTTATGATTCATATCTTTTACTCCAGACTCCAGAAAGCATTACTCTAGTTTCTGTCACTACAAATTAGTTTGCAACAAGAATTTATATAAATTTAATAATATGTATGTGATTTTTTTTTGTCATGCTTTTTCCAGCATCATAATTTATTTTTATACGAAGTTTAGGATCAGTTTGTTCATTTCTATAAAAAGCCTGCTAGAATTTTTGTGAGGATTATGTTAGGATTGATCTACAGATGAATTTGGAGAATGGCCATCTTAACATGAGTCTTCCTAATTCATGTACTATGTCTACCCCTCCATTTATTTAGCCTCCTTTACTTTTTATAAGTTTTATTTTATTGTTTAAAGTATTACATATAGTATTATAAATGTCGCCTTTCCCCCCCATTGACCTCCCGCCCCCCCCCCCCGTCCCCAATCCCTAGCCTCCTTTACTTTTTATAAGTTTTATTTTATTGTTTAAAGTATTACATATAGTATTATAAATGCCGCCTTTCCCCCCATTGACCTCCCCCCCCCCCCCCCCGCCTCCCCTGTCCCCAATCCCTAGCCTCCTTTACTTTTTCTCAGAGCAGGGGTCCTCACACTATGGCCCGCGTGCCACATGCAAATACAAATATTGTGTTTGTTCCATTTTGTTTTTTTACTTCAAAATAAGATATGTGCAGTGTGCATAGGAATTTGTTCATAGTTTTTTTATTAAACTATAGTCCGGCCCTCCAACGGTCTGAGGGACAGTGAACTGGCCCCCTGTTTAAAAAGTTTGAGGACTGTCTCATAGTGTTAAGTGTAGCATTCAAGGAAGTCTTTTGTTAGATTTATTTCTAAGTATATTATGTTTTTGGTATCATTATAAATGGAATAAAAATTTTTAATTTCACTTTCTAGTTCAGGATTAAGACTAAGAGAGCTCTAATATTTTTTAGGGCTGAATCATTTATGCCTAAGAGAAAAATCAGGCAATAGAAAAAGACCCATAGATGATCCTGATACTGGAGTTAGCAGACAAGGACTTCAGGATAACTATGATTACTATGATCAAGATAATAGAGGAAAAGATAGAGAACATAGATAACACTACTGTTGGCAGATAACGCTTAATGATATTTTATTTTTCAGTTTTATATTTTTTATTTTCAGTTTTAGAATTTTCATTTGGTTCTTTTCATGCAGTCCAATTCTATATGGAGATTTTGTTGTTGTTGTTAATCCTCAACCATGGATTTTTTTTTTCCATTAATTTTTAAACAGTGGAAGGGAGGGAGGGAGAGAGGGGAGAGAGGCGAGAAAGGGATGGAGGAGAGAGACAGAGAGACAGACAGACACAGACAGACAGACATGATGTGAGAAAGACACATTGCTTGGTTGCCTCCCTCACATGCCCTGAATGAGGCCGGGTATTGAACCTGCAACCCAGGTATGTGCCCTTGACCAGGAATTGAACCCACAACCCTTCGGTGTGTGCTGGACTTTCCAAACACGAAGCCACACCAGCCAGGGCTGTGTGGACATTTTTATCTTGTCTCTTTTCTTACCTTTTTCATTATTTCACAGGTGCACAGGAAAAGAATGTGTGTTCTCCAGTTGTTGAGTTTGGTGTTCTATATATATATATAGTTTGTTCAGAACTTGACATGCTTGTTGATTTTCTTGCCTACTTATTCTATTGGGATAAGGGACGCGAGTTTTGGTAATGTTTTATATCCTGATCTGTGAGCTGCTATGGCTATATAGGTATGTTCATTTTGGGAAAATTTATTGAGCTGTACTCTTATAATTTGTGTACTTTCTCTATGTATATTATACTTCAATAAGAAATCTTTTTTTTTTTTTTTTAAAGATAAATTCTTTTTTTTTTTAATATATTTTATTGATTTTTTACAGAGAGGAAGGGAGAGAGATAGAGAGCTAGAAACATCGATGAGAGAGAAACATCGATCAGCTGCCTCCTGCACATCCCCCGCTGGGGATATGCCCGCAACCCACGTACATGCCCTTGACCGGAATCGAACCTGGGACCTTTCAGTCCGCAGGCCGACGCTCTATCCACTGAGCCAAACCGGTTTTGGCAATAAGAAATCTTTTAACATGTCCCAAAGACATTTCCTTTCTTCTCAGTCTTTTTAAAGAAAAACATTTTGCTTTGCCAGGTGGCTCAGTGGTTGAGCATCAGCCCATGAACCACGAAGTCACTGGTTTGATTCCCAGTCAGGGCACATGCCTGAGTTGTGGGCTTGGGGTGTGCAGGAGGCAGCCAGCCAATTGATGTTTCTATCTCCCTATCACTCTCCCTTCTCCTCTATCTAAAATAAATAAAAACATATTTGAAAAAAAACAAAAAAGCACTATTTTGCTATTTACCAATCAGAAATGGAAATGACTAATAGTAACAAATATTTTGCTAATGAGAATCAGTAAATACATCTTAGAAAATAAAGGCTCATCCCATAATGTTACTAAACTCCTTGTTTTAGCTTAAGTCCCCAAAAGCACAATTCTGGAGAGGTAAGAAAACACACAAAACACAAATCTGAAAGAAACTGGAGACACTAATTTGGAAAAAAAATTACTTTTTAAAGGAATTTTTGTAAACAATATTTGTATGTCTGGAACTTAGAGTAATTTCTCATTAGAACATTTTCTAAATCTATGCTTACCTTTAATGCTCAGATACTATTTTAATAATAGGAACAATTAGAGAAAGAGAAGCAACACGAGGGGAGGCCCGTGAATGAAAAAACCTTTGAAAAGAAACGTAAGTTGTTTTCTTATGTCTTCATCACTAAATCACACGATTAATGTTTCATCCTGGCATTCTGAAAGACCATGTTGAGTTACTAATTTTATATGGAAAATTGCTTTTAATTTTAAAAGTAGTTTTAAAAAACTGGCTGCTTAATGTTGTATGGATGGTAAGAATACATGAATAAGTGATGGGGATCAGTGTGGAGCTTCAGATCCTTCAAAGGAAAGTGATAGCAGCAATAAGAATGTGAAATTAATCACTGAATAACTAAGATCGAAATGTGTAAATATGCAGAGTAAGACTATGTGGGAAAGAATGCTGCTTAGCAAGGGATAGTGTTTCATTTTTTCTGTGTTGTCTGTATGTTTGTGGAGATTAATAAGAACCCAGAGGGCATGACAGCACTCAAAGCAGAGTTTATTTTAGGCAGAGACATCAAGACACCAACAGCTCTGCCCAAGAGCATCCCCATTGCTGTTCCTGGGTCCTCTTCCAGCACCCCGTCAGCAAGTAAGAGACAGCCTCTTATGCCTCCTGTTCCTTTTATAAACAGTAATTATAGGGCAAGCCACTCTCTTAGATGAGATACATTGTGCTAAAGCACCGTTTTCCTTTCAGTGTTTGTTTTGGTAGTTCTTATTGGACAGCTGGGATAAAGATAGCCCAATAGCTCAAACGAAGGAAAGGAAGCTAGCCCATCTGTGTTTACTGAAAACGGTGTGAGTGGGAGAGGGAACGGGCGTGGAGCATCTAAAGGTGAAGTGAACAATTACTTTTTTCTTCTGCTTGTTACTCTAGGCAAGGAAATCAAGAAATCCAAATTGATTCGAAGCCAGTCTATTAATAATCAAGCTTTTCATGCAAAATATGGCAACTTAGACAAGTGTGCTAGGTATGATCTGTCAGTTCTTCATGTTTGAATTTTTATTTTATAGTCACATCTTATTATATGTGAAATATTTATATTACTATAAAAATTAGCACTAATTTTGAGTTTTCTATAAGTAAATAATTTTTTTTCTTCTGTAAAGACTGTTAAAAAAATAGTAGTCTACCAATTTGCATAAAAATATGTACTGGTATTCTAGGAAGACTACAGCCATGACAATATATAATACCTTGCCCTGGCCAGTTAGTTCAGTGGTTAGCATCAGTCTACACACTGAAGGGTTGAGGGTTCAATTCCCGGTCAAGGGCACATAATTATTGTGAGGCATGAAATAGAAAGAATAAATGAGAAATAGAAGTAACAAGCATGTTTCATAGGAAATAGGGGAAAGCATTTAAAAAAAGAAGATTTAAAAAGACCAAACGCTGGATAAATGGGATTGAAATAAACATGTTCTTGCATTTGAAACGTAATTATGTTCTTTTCCAGTAAAACTTCTACAGCAGCATATACACCTTCTGCCTCAGGGTTAGCAAAGACTTCTATGATTTCACTAACTGGTAAGCAGAAATCTGAGCTCCTCAAAGCATTGCTAAATTCAATGAAATATGATTTTCCTTAGATAATTTTTTTATTTCTAGATACAGTGTTTTTTCTAAGTTTGTATCTTTATCAAATACCTATGAATTTTTTTTTCTAGCAATTGAGAAAATACTTGACTATACTATTTTGTTCTCACTGTATCAAGACTTAAGAGTTCTTTTAAAAGAGAAACAGGACAAAATGATAGGATAGGTTTTGCCACGGTCTGAGGACCTGCTGGAGGCAGAGAGTAAAATTTTTTGTAGTAATTAACTTAGTTAAAATACTAGGGCTTTCCTATAGATAATATACAGCTAAACATTTGCAATAGTATATCTTTGAAACATTATACCAGGGGTCAGAAAACTTTTTCTGTTAGGAGGCCAGAGAGTCAATAGTTAGGCATAAGAGGCAAATTGGTTTCTGTCACGAGGACTCAACTGTGCCCTTGTGGGTAAAAGTAGCCATAGATGGCACATGAATGGGTGGCTGTGTCCCACTAAGACTACGCACAGTGAGAGGTCCTCTCAGTGAAGGGCTCACAGTGTCGAGTGCGCGGGGACGTGGGCAGCGCTCCAGCCGGCTCAGACACTGCTGGGGGCAGCCAGAGGGTGCAGTTCCTTCGGACAACACCTTCCTGTGTGACCCAGCAATTCCACTCCTAGGCTTTGACTGAAGAGAAATCAACACCTACATCTCCACACAGATTTGTACATGATTGTTTAAAGCAGCTTTATTTATTCATCATAGTCAAAACTGGGGGAAAATCCAAATGTCTAGCAATAGGAGAATGGATAAACAAATTTTGACATATCCATACAATGGAATACCAGTCAGCTATAAAAAGGAATGAAGAATCGATATACATAACAACATGGATGAACCTCAACATAATTATGCTGAATGAGAGGAGCTAGACACAAAAAGGATACACATCTGATTCCATTTATATAAAATTCAGAAAATGCAAACAAATCCCTAATGACAGGAGGCAGAGGGAGTGGGGAACAGAGGGAGCGATTACAGGGGGCAGGAAGAAACATTTGGTAGTGATGCAGTTTATTATATATAAACTATACTCTAATAAATTGATTTTAAAAGAAAAAATGTCCACTACCAGTAAGCTTTCTTCTCCTAGGTTCCCATCTTAGTAAATGGAATATGTCTGACTATGCATGTGTTCCTTTCAGATGACTCATTCCGGACTCGTAATGCCACTAGTCTTCCTCCGTCCTTTTCTCCTAACACTCCCCTCCCCAGCACCTCCCGTGGGACAGGTAACTCAGCTGATCCAAAGAGCAGTGGAGGTAAAGATCTGCCACCACGTAAGGCCACCTTGTAAGTAATCAGCGATTACTGCTAAGTGTGTCATCCTCCTCTTTTTCTCAGTGCACTTTCCTTCCCACTAATTTCCAAAGAACAGAAACTGTAACAAGGAAATGTTCTAAATTAAAAGGGATTCTTAGCACACGTGCCTCTGTTATGTTGATGCTTTATATAAAATGATCTGTCTGTGGCAAAGACACGGCAACGTAAGGAAATCAACAAGAGACTTTAAATGGCTCCCACTAATATCTGAGATTTTAAAAATTTTCTGTGAAATGTTTGCCTTCAGGGACTTTATTCAAGAAGACACTGGTGTAATTGCATCCCTTTGAATGGCTAGTGTAAGCGGACAGTGTTTCATGGCCCAGAGCTCAGAAAGATGGGCCCTGCTGCTACGTAAGCAATCTGCCTGCAGCATGGAGTCCAGAGTGTGGGTCAGCATGTAGGAGAGTCCTGTCCACTGTACTTGTCCTTAACATTGAGGTTATAAAGGCCTGTCTCCTTTCCCCCAGGGTTACTTTTATGTGCTGTTAATGTCTGTGTGAATCACTGAAGCCTTTGTTTCTGTTAGTCTAAACGTGGAAGAGGGTTGCCCCATAAGAACCATCCTGATGACAGACAGGTCATGTCACGTGGATGTGATTCGTCCAGGCTGCCCCAGCTCTACTCACAGGTTTACTCTTTCCTACAGGACGCCCGGATCTTCTGATTAAATCAGAATTTAAATAGCATCCAGATGTCCTTTTAGACATATGTCACTGAATTCATGAATATTCTAATAAAGTTTCTGACATCCATCTTTTATTGGGAACTCCATGCTTTTAGGAACTGAACTATATTGTAACTTACTCGAAATTTCTAATTGCCCACCAGTATATATAAATATAGATGTATGTAAGATTCATTCAAATTTATGGAAAGGAGCTCAAGGAAAGAGTAGGATCATGTATCATAGAAAAAAGTAATAGGAAACAGAAAAAAATGATATTGAGATTACAAATTAGTAACGTTAATATAGAGGGTAGTTTTATTTACAGAGAATGCTCTTTGGAACAGTTGCTCTAATGATTATACTGTGGTCGATCCATTTAAAAGTCATGAGGACTGAGCCAGAAGAGGGTCATGTCTGCAGAGAGCACGGTGCTGGAGCCTGTGCCCGCTCCAGGGCCGCTAAGCAGCTGTGGACGTTCCGCTCAGTGCTCTGGGCCTCATGTCTTGTCGGTAAAATGACAGGGTTGCCTCTGGTTTACCTGCCACGGTGCCTGCCTTTTCTGGCCTCCTGTGATCCGTCCGCTCCATCACTCTTGACCTTCTTCCTCTCAAAGATCGCCCAGAATTCTTCTAGTGAAGAACACAATTACATCAGCATATAATTCATTCTCTTCTCAACTTATTTTTCTAAATGCCACAGGCATTTTTAAAAAAATAAAGACCATTGAAACTTTATATCAACTCTCCTTTATTTCAGATTACTTTTTTTTATCTGTTCTTTCATTGTTGAGCATGTTTTTCCTATTCACAGACTGAATTTTCTCCTGCTCAATATATAAAGTATAATTACATTAATTATATAATCAATTATATATGTAATTGTTTAAAAAATGAATCTAGAAACAAACACTCTGCTAACAAATCACATCGTTTGTTTCTCCTGCTCTGAATGTTCTGAGGGAGGAGGAATATTGGTATCACAGCTGCTTTTTTAACGTGTGACTGGATCTACGCGTCCATAACCGTACCTCCAGCTAATGTGCTTCTCATTTGGACTTTCTCACGAATGCACACTGCCCATAACCGGACCAGGGTCCATGTGGTTATGTTTCCTTATGCTTCTGTGAAGTATTACCTATAGTTCCGCACCATGCTATGTCCCAATGAAACATATCCTTTATACTTAAAATAAGCCTAGGAAATAATTTCACAGTATATTAATATCTGTTTTTCCTGCTCAACAAAATTTTATACAATACCTTCTCCAACTTTTTAGTATCACAGAGATGACACAGTCTGGTAGTTAGGAATATAGATGTCTTAAAGGATGTATGGGAATGCATTATATCTTAAATCTTTTAAAGCCAGATAATTGATATACTAGTATTTAAGCTGAATTTCTGTTATGGTTATATGAAAAAAAATGTAAGGAAAGTTGTATGAACTGAATTGAATGCTATTTTAGGGGCATACAGGATTTGGTAATTAAAGGTAATTCCAAGTAATAGCTAATATGCAATTTATTTTTCACTAACTCAGAATTCTCATAGTAGATTCTATCTATATTTATTTACTTTTAAAGCATTATATGGATACAACTTTTCATGTTTTGTTTTCTCCTTTCTTCTCTCTTTCCCTTTCCTTTCTTCCTCACCTCTCCCTCCTCCTATCTTCTCTCCCCGTCCTCTTTCTTTTCCTCCCCCTTCTCTTTTTCTCATCCTTTTTGACAAAGAAAATCCAGAAAATCCAATCCTTAAATCATCTGCTTGATGAAGGAGGCAAAACAGAGACACCTGGAGATAATGTGATTGATGGACAAAAGCTAAAGCCATGGCTGGGGCTCCTTTTTTTTTTTAATGAATGGAAAGAGATACATTAGGGCAGCTGATGTTGCTAAAAGCCCCATATTTGAAATTAGATTCCGTAGGAGGCATAAGATATATATTTCTTAAATAATAATGTGGTTGCAGAATTCCAATGTTACAGTGAAGTGTAATGAAAAACAACTTTAGTATGTGCTTTAACAACTGCTGCAGAAGAGACACGGCTGAATCTATTTGTGCAGGAAACCATCTGTTTACTTGTTCTAGAGCTTTAGCATTTAAACCTGTATGAAAGCCCACATCCACTGCAAATGCCCTGCTGGAGAACCACGTGGGGGCCTGGGAGTCAGTCAGGAAGACATTGTTTCTCACGACTCTCCAAGCCCAACAACCACGCTGAAGAGGGTACAAACAGCAGTCCCCTATGCTATCAGTCTGACTGTGGTGACCATGTGGTGTACCCGGATATTCTGAAACTTAAATTTGGCAATGGAAATTCCACAAAGATTTCTCATAACTTTTAGCCACAATTACCTTAAAAATAATAGATTCATGATTTCCTTTATTTCCTAGAAAATTTTATTTTATACTTTGTTTACATTTTAGATTGTATTTGTCCTTAATTAAAAATGATGAATCTAGTTTGAATCAGCTGTTACTCTGAGCTATCATGCTTATGCTATGTCAACAGCCTTTATTTATACTAATGCTAATATTTCCATCACAGTTTGCCTGTAGAACATGTATGATTATTAATTTTAAAATGTCAGATCTTGAGATATACTGTATGAAGCTATTGTCAGCTTCTCTTTACAAAATGCAATCAGCATATAACTATACTGATATTAGAAAATCTTTGTTTTTTAAAATATATTGATGTATGATAAAGATGATCTAATTTGTGAATGCATATGTGTGTGTGGTTACTTTTTATAATGTGAAATAATGAATAGTGAATTTACTTAAAATAAAGCATAGGTTAATGAGATGCCTGTGTTTGTGAAAAAAGTTTTAAATACTTTTTTGCAATTTTTATTCTCTAATGAAAGAGTAAGATAGTTCACTTTTAAGTGATGAGTAACAGAAGCACGCTGACCTCAACTGTAAATGACTCAGGAACAGCTACTCGTGTGAAACTTTCACTCAATTTCTCTCCATCTTTACTTACAATTGGCTCTTGTTGGCTATTTTTATGATTCTTAATATCTTTCATTTAAGGATAGGTTAATGGAATTGTTCAACCCATTTGTCAGTACTTAAAAATTGAGTAGGTTCGAGAAGCTTGACCATGTGGCTAATTTAGTACTTCCCTTATGGATTTCATTGAACTATTTTAATGATGTCTCCGACCAGCATCACTGACATGCACTTTAACACATTGTGATCTGGGAGAGTTTGTGGTGCGTGAGTGGGACATCAGAGTGACAGCAGTTCCCCAGCACTGTGATTCATAATCAGCATGGACTCTGTCACTTTAAATAAAATGGAGAATTCCAGTTTGTTTGTTCACTAATACATTTAGCAGAGTTAGGAACCTTTATTTCCTTTACGCGTGTGAGAGAAGAGGAGAGCGACTCTATAGAGAAAAGTCACTACAGCTCCTACAATCCAGGGGTGTATAGAGGTCAGTGCAGTCTCACTGCAAGGCACTACGCAATCAAGTCACACAGTCCATCAAAATTATGCTCAGAAGTTTCCTTTCCTTTTTTAGAACATGATCATTTCTAAAACTGTTGACATATTTTTTAAAATTATATATATTTCTAAAACCAGATATATAAAATCAGCGTAAAACACAAATTGCTGACAGTTACGACCATCCATAGATTCACACCGAAACGAGACTGATACTCTTGTAGAAGTCCTTGGCGTGGCAACTTATCAGACAGTTCCTTCAAACTAGCTGTGGGAAAGAACGATCTCCCCCACCTAACTGCAGGGAAGGGACATCACCGTCAGCCGTTTGTTAATTATCGAAACTTGCATTTTAAGGACAGGTTCTAGCACAGTGGTTCTCAACCTTCTGGCCCTTTAAATACAGTTCCTCATGTGGTGACCCAACCATAAAATTATTTTCGTTGCTACTTCATAACTGTCATGTTGCTACTGTGATGAATCGTCATGTAAATGTCTGATATGCAGGATGGTCTTAGGCGACCCACAGGTTCTAGAATTTCACAGGTCAGCACTGCAAAAACAGACCTGTAGAGCTCAATTTTACAGACAGAAATGGAGAGAGGGCTTAAATGGATTTTACTTCATAGCGGTAGAATAAGGGGCATATAAATATTCTTCCACAACCTCATACGCATCTGAAAATCATTTCCATTATTTGACTTCCTGAGCTCAGACCCCTTCCTCTGGAAGGGACAGCTCAATTTTGCCTTGTGGTTAGTAGGCAAACATGAAATATTTGAACCGAAATGAATAGGCAATTCAGCTTGAGGAGGAGTCCACAGCGAAGATAAGTGAATGAGATTAATTCAATACTCTGTTCTCATTATAGCCTGTGTGAGAGACAGACTGTGGGTATGTTGGTGTCTGGAGGAACAGTTTTAAAAACCTGATACTTAACAGTGTTGTAATGTTCAGGTTCTCCCCTCAGTTGAAAACTTGAATTTTTTGTGTCATTGCCTGCACTTTTCACTGGTCGGCCTCAGAGAGCAGCGTGCTAGTGACAGTCGTTAGGCCGCACCGTTCGCAGTGCTCGTGGGGAGGTGAGGGCGTTTGCTCTGCATGTTATATGAACCCTTCAATAGCAGTGGACCTTTCCAGAACTGGCTTTGGCCGTTATTTCTGTTAGAGAATATTATGTTTTCATAGACTTCCCCCCGAAGTTTCATCTCTAAAAGTAGGTAATTTGATTGACCCCTCTTTTATTTCTCTTTCTAGTATCTTCCCACAAATAAACCTGGTTAACTGCATACTAACAGGTCACTGAGGAATGCCAGGGGGAGTCGGTCCTCTATTTTGTGTCTCTCTTTCTAGGCCCTGGAATTGCCCTGCCCTCACCAACCGTCACGTGGTGCCTGCCCTTGGAAGGAGTACACAGTGAATCCATGTCCAGATTTTAGAATGATGAAAAGTCAATCTTCAAACTGTAGCCTAATATTACTACGTGTTCACATTAATATGACACACAATACTCTGATTTAAATTAATAGTTAAGATGACTAATCAAAAAATTAATTTTAGGTATGAAATCGATAGCAAACAGATAGAAATCCAATTAGGCATTTAATTAACACAGTTGACACTCCAAGATGAGTTAGCCCTAGTCACGAGTCTCAGAATTTACTCCTAAAATACTTTCTTGTCTCTGTAACAGAAAGTGACCGCTTAAGAGCGTCGGGGATTTGCTGTTTTCCTGTTAGCCTCGGCGCGGGCCAGGCTTCTCTTCGTTTAAGCGCAGCGGCTGACTGAGCAGCGAGCCCACGGGCCTGTTCCGCTGGACCTCACCGGGCGGTTTAGGTGGAAAGAAGGAAAAGAGAAATAGGCCTGGGGCCACTGGGTAACCGTGGCAAGCATTTGCTTTTCTCTGCCACGTCCTGCGACACATCCACTAGGTGCAGTAGGCACAGTGCCTAAGGCCCAGGATACCTTTTGGGGCTCATGAATGTTTTACTTTTTGCAATCAGCAAGTTACATACTTTACCTGCATTGGTATAAAGACAAACACAGTGCATAATGTATTCATTATTATACCAATGCCGTCATAAAATCAAATTTTTAATATGCATATCTATTTTTTTATGTCGGAAAGACCCAAGAGTGCCTGGGGCCCTTGAAAGTCATCATGTGACCTGTGTCTGGTTCCCCATCCCCGTCCTTTGTAAAACGAAGGTATTGACCGGGGTGGCCTGCGGCTCAGCGAATGCCTCTGCCAGGTGATGTGCCGCATCTCTCACCTGCCTGGAGGAAATGGCCGCGCTGATCAGACGCTGGGATCAGGACAGGTTAATATATTTGTATTGATTTCAGAGAGGAAGGGAGAGGGATAGAAACATCCACGATGAGAGAGAATCACTGACTGGCTGCCTCCTGCATACCCTTACTGGGGATTGAGCCCAAACCTGGGCATGTGCCCTGACCGGGAATCAAACCATGACCTCCTGGTTCATAGGTTGATATTCAGCCATTGAGCCACAGGGCTGGGCTGTTTTTCTAATTTTAGTCAGCAAGAAATGGTTCTACAGCAGATGACAAGAAAATGCTTATTTTTTACCAGAGGGAAGTAGAGAGTGAAGCACGTGACTCATGGAGAATGTGTCTGTGTCTTCCTCCCAAAGGCTCATTGGAGAGTGTCCAGGTATGTGAGTAACAGGAGGGCAAAGGCATTCCACCAAGCTCGCTTTGGCCAGCAGCAAAGGCTCTTAGTCGCAGCTGCACATACCGAACGGGTTGTGCAAACCTCACCTGAAAATAAGTTTGACTTGAACACTCGGATTTCTCTAAGAGTGGCTCAAACAGCAGCAGACAGGAGCCATCCTTTCTGCCACCCAGCACCAGTGCCTGTGCGGGTGCCCGTACCTCAGGCAGGTCGGCATCCGCTGGGCACCGCGTCCTCGTGCTTGTCGTCAATCACAGGAGGGCGGGGTTTACCACCCTGCCCAGAAATAGGGGCACCCTCCAGGTTTCTTCATAGATCAGGAAATGAAACGGCCGGTTCACTTTGATGATGGGAGGCATGGAATAAGCTATAATTTCCGACAGGGTTCCTGCCACTGCCTCGGTTCCTTTTTCATCCACCTCAATCACTGCTCTTTGTAGAACCTGGAAAAGGAAGTCATGTGGAAGACCGTGTGGGTGGCAGTCAAGAGGAGGGAACTGAGCCCTCGATTTTCGCTGTGGTCCTACCTACAGGGCCATGCTCCTGGGAATGAGTGGGAGGGGGCTCCTCTGTGCTGAGGGGAGGCGTCTGAAGTTGCCCAGGGACTTGCCTTAGAGCTCAAATACCAGGAGACACCAGGACCCCACATGGGAACACTGGCCGCCCGCACGCATGTGTCAGATCCGCGCGGCCTCCGTGCTGCTGATCCGGGGCACAGCTGGTGCCCGGGAAGGTGCTCACGCTGCCTGGAGCCCCGAACACTCTGGCCTTCCCTCTGGCGGGCCAGCCGGGTGAGGGCTGTGGCGAGTCTGCGGCAGCTTCCCAGCACCTGGGGTGGCTCTGAGTCCTGGGCAAGTGCTGGGGTCCCTGAGGACCTTCTGGACTCTGGTTGCCTGTACTCAGGCCACCTGTCCTGGCTGGGAGGCCCTTTTGTCCAGGCACCTCATGTTAAGCGGGTGATGGACGAACCTAATTATTATAAGAGATAGAGGAAGCATCAGTGTAGTAGCTCCTGGGGGTTCCCTAATGTCCTGGAGTGGAAGTTCTCCTCCAGGAGCAAACAGGGAGGACAGTTAGTGGTTTGCCACTTAAACTATAGAGAGCACACGGTGTCACCATGCCGTGTCTGCAGCAGAAAGCCTTACAGGTGCTGGTCTGCGGGGCTGTCCTGTTTATTCCTCTCATCTCCCGGACCAAGGCCTGGCTGTAGGCCTGCTCACCCTGCTGAATCTCCCTTGGAAGGAGAAAATGGGAAAATAGTAGTCAAACCCCTCAGCTAAGAAGGAGCAGGGGAAGATATAGCTGCTGCTTGGAAATGTCAGAACATTTTCTCAGTCGTAATAATGAGGGGGTTACTGTTGGCGTCAGTGAGTGGCCAGGAGTGGTAGGCAGCTCCCTGCAATGTCCTGGGCTGCTCCGACCACAGGTAACAGGCCTGGCTCCCCTTGAAACCAGCAGGTTCCCACTGAGACAGCAGATGAGCTGAGGGAATTCCTTGTGGGAGGTGACTAATCTTTAGAGGCAGAACAAGGGCCCAAGAGTATGAGTTAGTGGGGGTATAGGGAAAAAACACCCCAAAGCCATATATATGAAAACAAAACAATTACAATTTTGGCCATTTGTGGATTGAGTTGCTTTTCAAAGTGTTGCTTCCCTGTCACTGGAAGCATTACAAAGAAGAGAGGGAGGGAGGAGAAGAAAGGGAGGGAAGAAGGAAGGAAAGAGGGCAGGAAAACTAGAGGATAATGTGTAGGGATATTACAGAGGGGGTTCCAACAAGGGTGGGAAGTTGGGCAGGTAGCTTCTGGGGGTTTCTTTCATCTTGAGAGTGGTGTGACTTCATGACATTTTAAATGAACCCATGAATGAGTTCCTTGTCAGGGGTACACTTCTTGAGTGCTTGTGAGAGGAGGGGGAGAGCTCTCCATAAGAGAAATTCATGTTTTAATAAAGTAGCTCAAAATTCTTAAAACATCCAACTCAGGTGCTATTTCAAGCCCTTGGAATTTAAATCTAAGCTTCTACTACAACTTGGAATTTTATCAACATTACAATCATCTGCAAAAACGTGTTGGTTTTGGCCCGACTTCCTCCTCGGGGCTGGGTCCGCACGAGAGACTGGCTTACCTGAGACACTTTGAGGTTTCTCGCCATGGCCGACAGCTCGCCCAGGCTGGCCCAGCGTGAGAAGATTCTCGTGACTCTCATCTGCTTAAGCAGCTCATGCATCTCATACTTCTGATCCAACTTGAACTTCGGGAAGAAAACTTCCATGTGTCTGTGGTACAAGCAGATGTAACGGGGAAATGGAGACAGAGCCGCAGGCTGCAGGCTACAAAGATCACTCCAAGATCATTCCCATTAATGAGTCGCTCACTGGACATAGCTCATGCCATTCTTTCGTGATGCTCTGGCTCGGGGGAAACCGCTCTGGCTTATTAGATATGTAACTGCAGCTTCACCGAACGGGTTTTATCTCCCAGCCAGAGACTCACGGTCTCATTAGCAAAGGATACTGCATTTTGCATCCCTTTCCCTATGTCTTAAAAACAGCCCAAAGCAAGGAACTCCTTGCAGCAGTTCTTTGCTTGCAGCAATCCTGCAGGCCCCAGGCTGGCGCTGCAGCCACAGTCTGCAGCCCGGCGGCGTTCCAGAGTCTTAGGAGTCGGGATGGACAGCAGGAGGGAGTGAAGGGGGTCCCCCCCAGCCCCCCGAGGCAGACCTGCTGATATTCTGTTTTATATGCACTGGATTTCTCTGAAATTTGTGTTTAAAAAGATGAGTTCTGTGGCTCAAAAATAAGAAGCATGAAAACAAATAATTGACACTAGATTCATCTTTTTAAAGAAGTCTCAATTTCTTAATTTATGAGGTGTAGCCCCAAACAGCAGTACCAGTTTCCTAGGTCACTCAGAGCGTTGCTGCACTCACCCCACAGCCCAGGGCAGCATCCTGATGGGGTGGTTTCAGCAACCTCCTGACGGGTCTCCTCCCCTCTCCCCCCAGTGTCTTTACTCCACATGGCTGTGTGGCTCTTTCAAACACGAGTCAGACCCTGGTGCTCCTCTGCTCAGATCCCCTGGGGCTTCCCATGTCCCTCAGGAAAAGCCCGTCATTCTGGGGCCTGTGATATATGGCCCTGGGGGCCTGGGCCCTGGTTATCAGACCTCCCCTCCTCCCTGCTGCCTTGCTGTTCCTCAAACCCACCAGGCACTCTCCCATCCCAGACTGTCTCTGCCTGAAGCACTTCCCTCCCCCAAGACACCCACAGGGTCCTGCTTCACTTCCGCCACCACCTTCTCCAGGCCTTCCTGGGGGTGCCCCCTCGCTCCCTGCACTGCGACTCCCTCATCTCCCTGCACTGGGATGTGAGCTCCACGAGGGCTCCATTGTGCATGTGCGGCAGGGCCTGGCCGAGCGGATGAATGAGCCAGGCGCCGTGAGAGATGCCAGGACAGAGGGAAGCAGGGAGCCCATCGGCCACGGGGGAGACGGACACTGAGCCCCGGAATTGTGGCGAGTGCTCGCAGAGACCGAGCTGGTCTAGGGCAGGGGCCTGGCGTACCTGGTCCTCATGTTCCTCAGCCACGTGTCCACCAGGTCTGTGCTCAGGTAGTCCTCCAGGGCCAGGTGGTCGCTCATCTTCTCCATGAGCACCACCAGCATGCTGGCGTTCCCTCGGTAGGGCAGCTGGAGGACGTGGCAACGGAGTCTCTCGTCAAAGGTGGAGGCGAAGTTGCCCGCGCTGTACATCATGGGCACCTTAACCGTCTTGTACTTGTTCAGGTGGAAAGTGTCTGCCTTGGTGAACCCTGGGTCAAAGGGGGTCAACCACTTCCCTGGACAAGTAAGAAAAGAACTCGGTGTGGAAACCACCCCTTCGGGGTAGCATTCTTGTTTAAGTCACAGAGGGCAGCGCTGCCCAGCCCTCTCTGCCCCAACTGGGCAGGGTGGGCCCGGGGGTGTGTTCTGACCACAGCTCAGGCAGCAAAACAAACTCCCCAGAGGCCGCCTGTCCCAGCCTCTTTCCCGGCTGGCAGAACCCGGATCCACCTGTGGCCCGTTGGGGACACACAGCGTGAGGAAGTGCACCCGTCCTGCCCTGTCCTCTGCTGGCCCTTAGTCTGTGCAGCCACATGCGGGCAGGGGCCCTGGGACAGGAGTGAGGACCTCCCCACGCATGGCTGCTCAGGTCCTGCGAGAAGGGGACCCTTGATGACACAGCCACCCGAGCCAGAGAGGCCAGCAGCGTGCAGAGCGCGGCCCTCTACACACAGACTGTCCGGCGCAGTGCCTGGCGGCGGGAAGCACGTTCTCCTGGGCTTGGCGAGGCCCTAGTGTCAGCTTCCTGCTGCAGCGGCGGCCACACCGCCCCCTGCCCATTAGAGGGCAGGACGGACAGGGTCTGGCGTGAGTGTCAGGACCCCCTCGCTGAGTCTGGCCTCATGTGACCTTGCCCAGGCTCACCTCTCTGAGCCTCACTCTCATCTGCACAGTAGGTGGGAGGGTCCCCATTTTCTATATTAAGAGTCTGAGGACAGGAGACATTGTCACTTGCCCCAGTTCACAAAAGGAGCGAGTGAAGGAGCAAAGATGTAACCCACATCTCACAGATCACTTGCCCGGAAGGGTCAGCGTCAGAACCTTAGAGGCGTGGAGAGCTGCGTAGAGGTGCTTGGGAACTAGGGACCGCAGCACGTGGGCCACCGGCAGGGCCATGGGGGAGCACGCCCGGCCTGTGCCGGGACATCGCACGGCCCACGCCTGTTTCGGTTTGCCTGTGAGACCCAGCCTCACAGAAAGTCACTTGGCGTTAACCTATGCGGGGCGAGCGGGAGAGGTGGGGCTGCGCAGGGACCGGCTTGCAGGGGAGCAGAACATTCTCCAAATACCTTTGAGCAAGACGTAGTCCACGAGGATGACCTTGGTGTCGGGATTGACCGCATCGAAGAGCGTGGGGATTCTCCCCTGCGTCTCCCGGTTCATGTAATGATTCATGAGCTTTCTGGCCTGCGAGGCATTGTGGAAATTCACAGTCACACACTCGGTATCGAAATACCTCTTGGACAAATTGAGGAAGGTCCCTTTGACGTCAAAGTCTTCCTGGACGAAGGCCAGACTCCCCTGGGTGAGGCCCAGCTCCTGGTTGCGGGAGAGGTGCTGTCTGAGCCGCTGAAACAAGGTGGGCAGGTACCCGGGCCCCATCTGGCTGAGCACGCCCTCCAGCTGGGCTCTGGTCTGCCCCGTGGCCCCCAGCATCAGGGCCGCCATGGCCAAGGACAGGCCGAGCGGGGAGAAGACCACGTTGCCTTCATGCCTCATGGAGATCTTGCGTAGCAGGCTGAACCCCAAGTTGGAGGTCTGTTCAGAGAGCTGGTGCCCGCTAGCCATCAGCCAGGGCTCCTCTTCCTCCTCCTCTGGGGCCTGCACTTCCTGGAAAGTCTCATTCCGGACAGCAGGGGTCTGTGGCCTCGCCTGGGCCGTGCCGGGCACCAGCCACACCCGGGCCAGGAGGCAGGGCAGCAGGAGGCGCAGTACCGCCGCCATCCGGTCAGCGTGGAGGCCGAGCGAGCGCTGCTCTTCAGCAGCAGGGCTTCCTGGGAGAAGGGAGCAGGTTGGTGATCATGCCTGATGCCGTCCCTCATCCCTGTGTTGTGGTCCATCCTCCAGTGACCCACTTCCTCCCTCTGAGGAGTGGGCAGGGGCTTACCTCTGGCTCATGCAGCCGAGTCCCCTCAGGGAGACCCGGAGGAAGAAGGGTGGCTGAGGTCCACCCGAGGAGGGGATTCTGTTACAGAATCAACGCCCCTCTGGGCCCTAGCCCGCGGCAGTTCCTGGTCTCCCCTCTTTCCCACTCATCCCACTTCTCATGAAGCAGGGGATGGGAGAGGATGTGGTCTGGACCACGGCCTGCCTGGGCGGGGTCAGAGCAGGGCGGGTAGGAGGTGCACAGATCTTTATTGGTCGGCTTCACTCGTTGCCCCTGATCGCTGGGCCAACAGCAGCCCATCAAGCTGGGTCTCGGGGCCCTGGGTCTGGGGCCTGCTTGGCTGGGGATGCAGAGGGTCGGAGTAGCCATCAGGGCCAGGAAAGGGCAAGTACTGTCTGCCTGACTCGGTGGTGAGAATTCTGCTCCCCCCCCGCGCCCCTCTGACAGCCCTGGTGCCCAGTTCCCAGCTCCTGCCAGCTCTCCCTTCCGCCACTGTACCTGGAGGCCCCCGACAGACGTGAGCCAGCTTGTCCTGAGTGAGGCCTGGGCCGACCTCCTCTAACCCTCACAGACTGTGAAGTGCGTCCTCGCTCTCAGCCCCACGTGGAGTCAGTCCTCTGGCCCTGGCAGTGGGTCTCCAAACCCCATGCTCCTCACCACGAGCCGGCCCAGCCCGAGCACCTCTCCAGGCTCCCTGGCCTCCGGGCACAGAGCCTGGCTCCTGAGCACCCCCACTTTTCCCGTCTGCGTAAACACCCCAGGGCTGGGCTGTGGGCCCGACAGTCTCCACACTCAGCTCCTGGTGTCCAGGTCTATGACCCAGAGGCTGGCTGGGCAGGTCACCGAGATGCCCCAGGAGGGGCTGGGAGGGCAGCCAGTCAGCCCAGTGGGCATCAGGCAGGGGAGGCTGCAGGCCTCACAGGAGTCCCAGCAGTGGAGACCCTCACTCTGAACAGGCCCCGTGCGACACGATGGAGTTTCCCAGCCGCCTCTCCCTCACGCAGGTGCTGTGTCCTCGTCTGTGCCTGGCACAAAGTGACCTGGCCCAGGGCCAGTGCACTGCTCTTGCTTATGTTAAACGGCCCAGCAGAATGTGCCGGAAGTCACTACCTCACCCAGTGGAACACACCTGCTGTGTTTCCTACATGTCAGGGTTTAGGGAACTCTGCAATTCTAAACATCAAGGCCGAGTTCAGGAGCTCCCAGTCGCAAACGCTGGGTAAGCACCTCCTGCAGCGTCCAAACGGACCCTGGCCATGCTTCGGTATGAGGCCTGCCTCATGTTGCTGCGCTTTCAGCATTAGGGCCGGCCCCCTCCACAGCCAAAAGAGCTCGACTCGCTGAAGGCTCAGCCAGTGGTTAGCATTTTTTAGCAATAAAGGATTTTTTAATTAAGGATGTACACTGGTTTTACACATGGCAGTATTGCATACTTGATAAGCTACACCAGGGGTCCTCAAAACTACGGCCTGCGGGCCACATGTAAATACAAATATTGTATTTGTTCCCGTTTTGTTTTTTTACTTCAAAATAAGATATGTGCAGTGTGCATAGGGATTTGTTCACAGTTGTTTTTTTAAACTATAGTCTGGCCCTCCAGCAGTCTGAGGGACAGTGAACTGGCCCCCTGTTTAAAAAGTTTGAGGACCCCTGGTCTAAGGTCATGCTCACCTACTGAACAGGACAGAATCTGTGGGCAGGACGCCCCCCAAGCACGCCGAGGACGCATCACCCTAGAGAACCCGAGTGGGAAGAAACAGCTCACTCACCACTTCCCAGCCCCGAATCAGGGGAGCAGCACCACCCAGCCCTGAGGTGGGGGGTTTGCTGGGGGGTGGGGGGGGGTGGGGAGGCAGGGAGAAGAGAGCAGGATGCTGAGCGTGGTTTGAACAGCGAGTGCTGCGGACACAAACTCTGTGGACGTAAAGCCTCATCCCCTAGCCCCCGTGTCCACAGCAGCCGCTCACCCCACCGCGGCCTCTCCGGCCCACGAGCGAGGGCTCGGCGCTGCCCAGCCTCCCCCCTCACCTTAGAGCCCACGCCTCGCTGGGTGGACTGCGAAGGTCTCCCTTTAATCTGCTGCCTCTTACCGGTCTGGGTGCCCCCGGTGCCTGGGAAGGTCCTTCGTTCAGGGCGAAGGCAGAGGTTGGGGAGCGGGCAGCTGAGAGCCTGCAGCAAATATTTGCTGATCCAAAGTGCGCCCCCGAGGGGCCATTACTGATTAACGGCCTGGCCTGCGGGAGATGCTGGCGTTTCTGGAAAAGCAGAGACGGAGAGAGGCTTCCCACATCCGCCCGCTGCCCCTCCCACCCTGAGTGTGGCCATCCCTCCGGGGGAGCTTCTGTTTCGCAACCCCAGGGGATGGCACTGCCGCAGGCGCCCACGCCTCCTGTGAAGGGGGGCCTCCTGAGTCCCCAACCCGGCTGGCACGCGTGGGGGGCGGGGCAGAGATGATGAAGACCTGCTCCCCCAACCTCCAAGGAACTTGGGGTTCAGCGGGAGAGACAGGCAGGTGCCCTGCTATGAGCAACGCAAGGTCAACTCAAGGTCAACTCACTACTTGGCCAGACTCAAGGGCCCGGAGTCCTCAAGTGTCCAACGTCAAGGCTGGGGAGGCCTTTTAAGACAAAAAGCCCCATCGACCCTCCTTTGTACAATATAAATACTTCATGTGCCCTTTTACTACCATGAAGTGAAATTTAATAGTTACTAGAGCGTATCCACAGATCTTTTAAAAAAGCGAAATACTGCTATAATATGGAGGGGAAATAAAAGTTTAGTATAAGGAAATAATGTTTCTTTGAAGGTGTGAATGCTCTGGCATCGCTCCCCTGGAAGGCGTGGGGATGCCGTCGGACGGGGCCACCTGTGTCGCGCACGGTTACCCATCCCGCGCTGCAGCCGGAATCCCCACCCCCAGGCGGAGGCTTAACGAGTCCTGCCCGCACCGCCGGGTACCTGGTCGGAAGGGCTCCTGGGTGGCACTTGTGGTGTAATTTTAGTGCCAGAACGAACCTCTGGGCCAGCCCAGGCCCCGGATTTGGACTGTTACCGAGGGGACTGCGGGCCCAGGCGCCCTGATGTCCAGTTGCCCCCGACTGCGGCGCATCACACGCACCTGTCGAGAGACCAGGAAAGCGCTGGCAGGAAGGCCTCTGGTGACCGGGGTGACCTGGGAGACAGCTCCGTCCTCCCTGGGACTCCTCGGGGAGGCGAGGGCCACCTGCCACCTCACACCTCACACCTCACACCTCACACCTCACACCTCACACGGAGGGCGGGGCTCATAGAGCAAATGTGAAAAGCAGCCAAGGCCGTTCGTTACTGGCACGATCAGCCTCAGGAAAAAGTGGGCGGACCGCAGCCAGTCAGCTCCGCGTCGGTCCGATGGCGGAAGCTCGGCAGGTGGAAAGGAGCGGGCTTCTCAAACCCTGGCAACGCACGCACACATGCACGTACATGCACACTCACGCACGCACCATGTCCCACGCCCGCCCGACCACACATGCACGCACACCCCGCGCCCGCCCACGCGCACGCACGCCCACCCACGCACGCAGTACACGCAGGCACGCACACACGCACGCACGCACGCAGTACACGCAGGCACGCACGCACGCACGCTTACGCAGTGCACGCACGCACGCATACATGCACGCCTGGGGCTAAATGTCGGGCTCCTGGCCTCACCAAGCTCCAGTGACACCTGACAGGGCTGCGGCCCGTCCTGCTCTGTCGCCAGCGCCGCTCGCCCAGCTGATGGCCCAGGCCAGTCCATCGCTTCCCGGGCTGCCCTGAGAAGCGTCCTCCGTGGCCTGGGGGTGCGCGGGGTCCCCTGCAGTCTGCCCGGCCCAGGAGGCCGCAGGCCGAAGGTTCCCCGGGAGGGAAATGAGAAGCGCTCCCTGGAGGGTAGAGAAACGGATGCTCAGAGAGGGCCGTTAGCTTGTTCAAGGACACCGAGCAGATTACTCCTCAAAGGAGTTGGAGGTGTGTCTTTAGGCCACATTCCTAACAGTGGGATTTCTGGGTCAAAAAATAATATACCTGTAATTTTGTTATATTTGTTTGGTTCAAGAGTAGACACCCCCTCTCCCCCCCAAGATAGGCCCAAGTCCCAACTCCTGGTCCTGTGAATGCGACATTATTTAGACAAGGGGTCGCCTGGCCCCACAGAGAGGCCTCGGGTTGGCCCCTTGGTCCTGCGGGGGGGGGGGGGGGGGGGCGGGGGGTACGGTGCGGAACCAGTGCCCAGTAGGGGGCGTGCAGGAGGCAGCAGATGGATGACTCTCATCCATGTTTCTCTCTCTCCCTCTCCCTTCCTCTCTCTCAAAAAAATCAATAAAAACATTTAAAAAAAAAAGAAAGAAAAGGGGTCTTTCAGATGTAAGTAAGGCGAGGATCTGGAGAGAGGATGGCTCTGGGTTGGGGTGCGCCTCCTTCCTTGGGAAAGAAAGGCAGAGGGAGATTGGAGGCGCAGACCGAGAAGACCAGGCCGCTTGAAGACCGACCGACACGCAGGGTTGGGCGTGTGTTACTCCAAGCCCTGCACCCCACGGACTGCTGGCGGCCACCCAGCTGGGAGACTCGAATGGATTCACTCTCAGCCTCCAGAAGGCGCGAGCCCTGAGACACCTTGACCTCTGACCTTAGCCCCCCCAAACTGTGCAAGAATTTATTTCTCCTAGTTTGTGGGCAGCCAGCGTGGCTCAGTGGTGGAGCGCCGACCTGTGAACCAGGAGGTCAGGGCACGAGCCTGGGTTGCTGCTCGATCCCCCGGAGGGAGCACCCAGGAGGCAGCTGATCCATGATTCTCTCTCATCATTGGTGTTTCTATCTCTCCCTTCCTCTCTGAAATTAAAAAGAAAATGTATTAAGATAAAAAAAAGAAAAATAATTTAAAACCGCCTAGTTAGTGGTAATCGGCGACATCAGTCTCAGGGAACGAGTACAGTCTCTGTTGCCAATTCCTTTCCTCACGGCCATTTTTGCATTTCCACTGTCAGGTATGAGAATGACCGCTCCCACACAACCCGAAGGGTGTGTTGTGAGGTTTTCAAATGTTTGCCTGCTGGTAGATAGGAAGTGGTATCTCAGTATAGTTTTAATTTGCATTTTTTTATTTTAAGCGAAGTTGGACATATGTTCATATGTTTAAGCACCATGTATTAGGGTTTGTCGCTCTACCAGTGACATCTATTGCAAATATTTCTTTCAAGTTTCCATTTCCGCTGACTTTGCTTATGAATTGTTGGGCATGCAATTAAAAAATATTCTTTACTTAGTCCAGTTGGTCAGTTCTTGCTTCAATTTCATCTGAACTTTGAGGCATGGTTAGAAAACCTTTTCCTACACCTAATGTATAGAGAAAATGGTGGTGTTTTCTTCCAGTACTTGTATTGTGGGGTTTTTTCTTTTACTTCTATTTAGATCTCTGATTCTTAGTTTATTCTTGAATATGGAGTGAGGAATGAGCCTAATGCTATCCTTTCCCTCTCCCAAATGGCTATTCAGTTGTTCCAATGCCACTTACTTAAAAGTCCTCTGGGTCAAATATTAAATTTCCATTTTACCTGCTCCCTGTCTTCCATATCTTTTCCTTTTCAGTGTTTTCCTGGCTATTCTTGCATGTTTATTTTTTTATATATGAACTTTGGTATCATCTTGTCTATCTCCAGAAAAAATTTGTTAGTGTTTTTATTGGAATACCATTAAGTGATCAAATTAACTTGGGGAAAATTGACACCTGGGTGATGCTGAGGCATCTTATTCAAGAAGAAACTTCTTTTCATTTGTTCAAGAATATTTTTGCATCTTTAAAAAAATCTTTACTGTTGAAAGTATTACATATGTCCAATTCTCCTCCCCACCCATTGACCTCTTCTAGCCCACCCCCACCCCTCACCCCAGGCCTTCACCACCCTTTGTCTGGGTCCATGGGTTATGCATATATGTATACAAGTTCTTTGGTTGATCTCTTCCGACCCACCCACACTCCCCCCACCTTCCCTCTAAGGTTCGATAATCTGTTCCATGCTTCTGTGTCCCTGGATCTATTTTGTTCATTTGATTGCATCTTTAAGAAGTATTTTATAATTTTCTGAACATAGATTGTGCACATCTTGTTTATTTCTAACTAGAGGCCCAATGCACGAAATTTGTGCAAGGGGCTGGGTCCTTGCAGCCCTGGCTCGTCCGGAAGGTTGTCTAGATGGCTGTTCTGCTGTTTGGTCTAATTAGCATATTAGCTCTTTATTATATAGGATGTTTATCTTTTTGGTTGCTGTTGGGTTTTCTCTTCCAGTATATGTCTTAACTGGTTGTTACTTGTGTGTATGAAGGTCTCTTTTTGCATGTGAATTCCTTTTCCTTATATTAGGCTGAATTTTTCATTGTTTGAGTTTGTTTAATCATTGTTGTGCTAGGGCTAAGCAAGTATATTAAAAGCCATCTGCAGCTTTGCTTTCTCTTTCTAATTACACAGTCCAACCTCCAGGACAGTGCAAAAGGGTAGTAGGTGTAACTGGCGGCCTTGTCTTACTCTTGACCTTAGTGGGAATACTTACGTGTTCTTACTAAGTAATATAATGGCTTTAGGATTCAGGTCCAGGTATATATGGGATGAGTAGTATATTTAAGGAAGTACACTTCAATTCTTATTTTTCAAGATATATGCCCTATCCATCCGTCTGTTTAGCTGTTGTCTATTTATCTATCATATCTATTACGTCTATTTATATGTCCATCTGTTCATCATTCAGTCAGTTCAGTTCTTTTATCTCATTTAATACCCTTTGGTAAGGTCTCTCTTCTTCAGTGTCACTCTGTCAGCCCTCTACTGGCAAAGTTTAGCATCATGCCCAGTGGGCAACGCAAAAATATTTAACAGGCCCAGATTCATTTTTGCAGAGCAGCAATGAAGGGAAGATTAGGAGGTGAGAAGCAACACATTCATTGATAACGTTCTCTGCATTAAGCAGTAATTATACTTTAAAGATGTTTTTAAGATGTTTTGTTTTATCTACATAAGTATTTGCCCTTTCCAGTGTTCTTCATTCTTTCGTATAGGTCCATGTTTCCATCTTGAGTCATCTTTTTTTCTGCCTAAAAACTACTTAAAATATTTCTTTAGTGAAGCTGATAAACTTTCTCAGCATTCGTTTATCTTAAAAAAATACTTTGCCTTCATTTTTGAAGACTTGTTTTTTCTTTTCGAAAGATAATGACATTGCCCCCCTAGCACTTTGAAAGTGTCTTCCTGTTGTGTTTTGGCTTACACTATTTCTTTTTAAAGTTTTTATTTAGAAAGAATTTCAAACTTACACAATTTCCAAAAGTAATAGTGCTTCCATATACCCTTCCCCCAGCTGCCGCATATGATTACTGAACCATAGTTCAAGGATCAAAAAACAAAATCACATGACCACACTATTGGCTATGATTCAGGTTCTATCAGTGACCCACCTTTCTCCTTCAATACCCTGTTGTCAGTCACAATGCCCGTTATTACAGAGGAGAGCCTGGAGAGGACTGGCCCCTCCCTCCTCACATGTCCTTTCTGTGGTGGCTCTGGGGAAGGTGGACGCCTAGGTAGGATTCACAACCTTGACCAGGAAGAGGCTGCTCCACGTGAAGTGGTCGAAGATCATGATGACGAAGGGCCGGTTGAAGTGAATGGTGAGAGGCTCGGACGCCTCGTTTCCGGTGACTCCGGTGGGGGCAGCTTCCTCCACCCCCTTCTCATCGAGTTGCAGCATGGCCTTGTGGATCACCTGTGGGGATGGACAAGGCCGGGGCTCTCAGCCTGGGGCTCTGGGCCTATTCAGGAGTGGGCTCCATGCTGCTGATTATTATTTGCGCATTTTTTTTTTGAGGGGGGAGGAAGGCTCTAGAGACACTTACCTTTGACACCTTCAGCTGGGCTTTTTGAGCGATGCCTGAGAAATTTTCTTGGTTGGTGAGCAGGTCTGCAATGCCCATGTCCTCCAGGAGGTCCCCAAGGTCTTGGGCTCCCGAGATGGAGACCTTCGGGATGTACAGGTCCACCGGGCTGCTCGGGGGTAAGCAGACGGGGTTGGATTTTCCCAGGGCTGGGCTTGGCCAGCTAGACTTCCTGTGATCCCTCCAGACCCTGCCTCTCAGCTGGACAGGTTCTTTGGGGAAAGGGGCAGGGACAGGGATGGGGTCCTGGCCACAGCTGTGCCACTAAGGCACAGAGCCCTCTCTGTGCCCTAGCCCTTCTGCTCTGAGGTTGATTCTGTAAGAATTCCGAGATTTGGCCAGCAGTTCTCATTGGATAAAGCCAGTGGGGTTTCTAGAAAGTTAGGTGGAATCATGTTGGGCATGGGATGCTAAACATTTTCACCTACTAAGGTATTAATTTCTTTTAAATATTTCTTCCTTGTCCTGTTCTCCAGAGAGTGAGAAGGTTCCTGAAACCCTGAGTCTGAGGGGCATCAGCGAAACGACATGGGCTCCACCGCAGGCGGGGAGGCAGCACCTCTGTGCACTGAGCCAGCAGCCCTGGGAGTCCCGGAGGCTGCCAGCAGCCCTGAGCACTGGAGCATCCCTCCAGGCGATGAGGAGGCATCGCGGTGAGCGGGATGTGGAAGCTCTCCTCCAGACTGGGAAATAGCAGCGGAAAGTGAGGGGGCTGGACCGGTGCCAGGCTGGCGGACCTTCTTTACCTCCTGGACCTCGACCAGTCCGCACGTGCTCACGCTGCCGTCAGTGTCCAGACTGAGGCTGAGAGTCCGGAGAGGCCGGGGGTTCCCCCAGTGACACCAGGGAAGCACCAGGACCAGCCACCTCCAGGCCCCATCTCCTCGCCCCTGGAGAGCTGCCCGTGTGACACAGTGCAGCTGGGGTAAGTGAGACTCAGTACACAGTTCAAAGCCAAACCAATCTGCTTTGACAGCGGGTCAAGGGGACAGGGAGGAAAGAGTGTGCGAGTTCTGAGTGGGGTGGAGGCTTCCGCGGGAGGTGGGTGCAAGCTGGACCTGAAGGTGGGGGCTCGGTGCACTGGGGAGACTGGGGAGCGTTGAGGTGATGCTGGGAGGGTAGGTGGGGAAAGGGTCACAAAAGCACGGTGTGAGGAACCGGAGGGTCTGTCTTCTGGGACTGGGCAGGCTCCGTTTGGATGGAGTAGAGAATTGTTCATGCCCAGTCACATATGAGGGCTAAAGGCGCAAAACTTCACCTTGGATCTTTATTTTAATAAGGGTTTAGAAGAAAGTGGCATGTGTTATTGATTAATGGTAATTTAAAGTAGTTTAGTGAAGAGATTACTTTTGGTGTAAAGAGAAAGATTATCGATCTCATTTGCAACACATTAGGGTCCAGAATTCGTTAGAATCCGGGTGTGTCATTAGCACCTGGTGGCATTGTACCTGAATGGAGGTGGGGATGGGACAGTTGAAATGGTGAAGAGCTGGCAAATGGGTCCCTATCTACCATCACCCAAACACAGGCTCACATGAACATACCCCACCTCCACATACTAACCCCCCCCCCCCACAACCTCACACACTCAGGGCAGGTATGTTTGGTTTCAGGACTCTATAAGAATGCCTTCTGTGTCCCCCATGTAGCCATAGGGGGCCTCTCTGAATCCCAGACCTGAGTAGACCCCGAGTCAGGAGTGAGGTCAAACTCCCAGGCACCTCCATGTCCATTCCTGGAACTGGATAACCTTTCCAGGAGCCCCAGCAGCGGACAGTGGAGGGGATCATTCAAAGTAAACGCAACTCAAGAGCATAAAGCCCCAAACCTACATCTATAATAATAAAAACATAATATGTTAATTAGACCGGATGGCCTTCCGGACATCCTTCCGGAAGACCTTCCATGGTGGCGGGGGTGAGTCCCTTGCACAAATTTCGTGCATCGGGCCTCTAGTATGTAAAAAAGTAGAAGAGCTTCTTTCTAGATTCTGTACCTCCAAAGCCTTGGATTGCTAAGTTCATCTGAGTTGAATTGTTCTTATTCTTTGCTGCTGCTGCCCAGCTTGGCTGGGGCCCTGGGCACAGCCTCCTTGACTTGGTGCCATTCCCTCTTCTACTCATGCTCTAGGGGCCACTTCCTGCTGGTTGAACTTTTACCTAGGCTTAATACACAGTTCAAAGCCAAAGCAGTCTGCTCTGTATCCCCTTCCCCAGGGCCCTGGGTCCAGTCAGGGACCTCCCCCTCCCTCTCCCACCCCCCGGCATTGCACAGATCACCTTCCCTCTCTCCCTTGGGCAGAGCTTCCGTCACTGTCCACTGTAAATCCCACCAGAATCTGTTTTCTGCTTTGGAGTGCATGTCTTTGAGGTTTGCACTGTGTCTTACTCACCGTTCTATCCCTTCTGCTTAGCCTAGTGCGTGGTACACAGTAGTGCTTCCATTTATGACTGTTAGGTGAATAAGTGAGTGACTGAGGGAATGAAAGGAATGATACCTGCTCCATGAACCTCCCTGAGCTACTCCAGATCCAAGTGCTGCACCCTTCCCTGCATGCCCTCTGCCCTTGGAGTCTGCACTACCCCCCACTACAGGTCCCTTGTTGGTTGGTGTTTGCTTGTGTACAGACAGAACTCAGATTTCCTAAGAGTGGGGATCATGTTCAAAAACATCTGCCTCCTCCAAGGTGAGGATTGGGGCTGGGCACATGCTTGACCATAACTGTGATTGTCCTCTAGCTCAGAAGTGCCTGGGGGAAAATTAATTCATTTGTTCGTTCCTTCCTTCATTCATTGCTCACATGCTCAGCCAGCCTCCCTGAATATGCACTCTGAGCCCACCCCTTTCTTGGGCCTGAGATTCATTGGCTGGTTCTCCTGACCACCAACCCATCAGCATGGACACTCCTCACTCTCTTTCTCCTTATTCAATTATTACCTACTGTATGTCCTGATTTTTACTTATTGACTGATTGACTGAAGAAGAGTTAGATCCCTGAGTGACTTAAGAATCATTCATGGGCTTTGTGTTGCTTCCGTGGTGGATACTGTGGCCATTTTCATTACATGTCTAACTGTAGTCTCTCAGGCACATCTCTAGCTTTACTTGTTTTCAGGGAAGCAAGGTTATAAAATGGGTAAGTGGGAGGCTGGTGCACTCAGTTTAAAAAAATGATGCAAACATATGATAACACAGAGGGTGGCTGTTAACCTCCCAGGCACCTCCCTTTGTGGAAAGCCCCAAAGTATCTCAGTGTCAATGGACAGATGTATGAAGGTGACCTGAGGTCAGAGAACCTCATGGCCTCTGGGAACCCAGCAGACAGGAAAACGGTGAGCCCTGGAGGGTGCGTCCGGGGCACTAGGGGCACCCAGGTGCACCCCTTTTCCACCCACCCCACTTTCTGGGGACAGATCCACTTCAGAAGTTCACACAGCCAGCTGGAGGGCTTACCCACTGGTCAGGGAATCGGACCACCTCTGCATGGTATCCCGGCTCAGTGCCTTAATGACCACGTCGATCTGCCCCTTGTCTGGAAGGATGAGGAAGACGGTGCCGTTGCCCAGGTAGTCCAGCTGCACCAGCTGGCAGGGGAGCACTGGGTCATTGAGGTACTTGATCTTGTTCGACTGGAACATCATGGGTACCTTTACCAGGGTCGTCTCATTCACATAGAAGTTCTCCTCTTTGGTGCTTGCCAGGTCGAAGGGGTGTGCCCACGTGCCTGGGAAAAAGAGGGAGAGGGAGGGCAGGAGATAGGCGTGTAAGAGCAGGAGCGTGGTGGCAGCTGAGCGCCAGGGGTAACCGTTACGCAAGTTACACAGCAGCTTCCCTCACCCTGGAAGGTCCCTGCCAGTCCCCTAGAGTTTCCTGATAAATGGGAAATCCCCAGAGGTTTAAGGCCTGTTCCATCTTCCACTCTTGAATGGATTGAGGCTTAGCTCCGTTTCTGAGATTGGCCCCTAAAAATGGAAGAGAGGTGTGAACAGACCTCCAGAAGGAACACGCCTTACTAACACCTTGACTGTAACCCAGTATGACTCATTTTGGACTTCTGACCTTCAGAATTGTAATATAATAAATTGCATTGTTTTAAGCCATATTTGCAGTAATTTGTTGCAGCAGCAATAGGAAACTCATACAGGCTTCTACAGGGACAGTCATACTCCAGCATATGAAAGGAATTTAGTATGGTCAGACATTGTGTTTGTGTGTGTGTGTGTGTAGGGAAAATGTTGACATGAGGCTGGAGTGGCAAAGAAGCAGATGGTGCTAGGCCAGGGTTCCTCAACCTTGGGACTATAGCAGTGATGGCGAACCTTTTGAGCTCGGCATGTCAGCATTTTGAAAAACCCTAACTTAACGCTGGTGCTGTGTCACATATAGAAATTTTTTTGATATTTGCAACCATAGTAAAACAAAGATTTATATTTTTGATATTTATTTTATATATTTAAATGCCATTTAACAAAGAAATATCAACCAAAAAAATGAGTTCGCATGTCACCTCTAACACGCGTGCCATAGGTTCGCCATCACTGGACTATAGCCATTTGGGGCAGATATCATTGTGGGACTGTCTTGTGCATTTTAGGGTGTTTAGCAGCACCCCTGGGCTCTTCCAATAGACACCCTTCCAATAGATGCCAGGAGCACATCCTACCCCACCCCTAGTTGTGACAACCACAAATATCTCCACACATTGTCCAATTCCCTGAGGGCGGATGGGGGTTGAGAACTAAGGAGTTTAGATTTTATTCTCGCCCTGACTGGTTTGGCTCAGTGGATGGAGCATCGGCCTGCAGACTGAAGGGTCCCAGGTTTGATTCTGGTCAAGGGCACCAAAAAAAAAATAAATAAATAAAAAATAAATAATAAATAAAATAAATAGATTTTATTCTCAAGGACAATATGTCCCCAAATTTTCTGATCATTAAAATGATTAGAGGAGGGTTAAAAATACAAATTCTAGGACTTCCTTGTGGAGGTCAGGTGTGGGATTTGGAATCTATAATGTTAACAAGTCTCCCTGGTGATTTTTATGAAAAGGGATTTTGGAAAAGCTGTTCCAATGGGTGAGGAGGAACTGAAGTTTGGCTGGCTATGAGCACCTGGGAAATGTATACACGACAGCTCAGGTGCAATCCGAGAGCTCCGGAGGTCTGTCTGGTTCTAGCTGCTGTTCCCAGTCCCTGGCCCAGGACCTGATTCACAGCCAGATCTCAGCCAATGTTTATAGGCTGAGGTAGCCAGACTGTTCACGGTTACATGTTTGGGCCTCAGACCAGCCTATGAAAGCTTGGGCAAGTCACTCAACTCTTCTGGTTGTCGTTTTGACCTTTTTGTAAGGTTATGTAATTCCATCTTCCTAGTAGGGTTATGGTGAAGATGGAGACTCACAGACGTGCATGTGCTTTGTAAAACAAAAGGCCTTGCCCACGAGTGCACCTGAATATTGATAGCTGTTACTGGTCTTGGCAGTAGCAGGTGAGGTGCCATCAGAATGGGATGGGTGGGGTACCTTTGAAGAAGATGTAGTTCACCAGGATGAGCATGGCTGGGCTGTCCAGCTCGGAGAACAAGTCCACAATTTTCCCTTGTGTCTTGTTCTTGATGTGCTCATTGATTTGCTTGTGGGCTCTGGTCCAGTCCCGAAGGTCTGTCACCACGGTGTCCAACTCATAGTAATGCTTGGTGTCTGCGGAAAAGGACTCTAGCAGCTCCAGGCTCTGGTTGAGGAACAAGGCATTGCCCATGGTGATTTCCAAGGTGGTGTCTGACTCCCTGAGGAGGCGATGGAGGTGCCGGAAACCCTGATGGATCTTGGCCTCAGACGTGTCGGTGAGGTTGAAGCCCAGGCCCTGGAGAAGCTGGGCCCTCGTGTAGCCACGGGCCCCCAGGGACAGCATAGCCAAGGCCATGGAGATGCTCACCGGGGAGATGAAGACATTCTTGCCGGGGGTTGAGGCCACTAGGTGCTTGTACAGGCCAAAGGCAAAGTCAACATTGTTTGGAGCCAGGTCCCGGTGCTGGCTCCTTACGCTCATGTCAGCATCAGAGTCCTTAGCCTGAGCAGTCCAGAGGCCACTGGTAGACAGCCAGAGGAGACAGGTGTACAGGGCGAGCAGCATTGTTCAGGATGCTGGGCCTGCAAAGTGAGGAATGCTCATCAGATGATGTGGGCACTCCGGGCACGGGCTGGTGGGTCAGGAGGCAGGAGACCCATTCACGCCCCAGTTTGTTGTTCTACTTTGTGTGACTGGGGGCCAGCCAGGAGGACTCTGGGCCTCACTTGTCTCAGCTGAAAGTATAAAGTATACCTCCTATGATTTATCAAGTTCCTTGCCCATTTTCTGAATTGAGTTGGTGTTTTTGTATTGTGTACTGAGTTTTAGGAGTTCTTTATGTATTCTGGATGTTAACCCGTCATTGGATATGTGACCTGTAGGTACTTTCTCCCATTCTGTGGGCGCCTTTTTGCTCTTTTGATACAGTGTCCTTTAGTTAACAAGCTGATGGCCTTCTCCAGGGCTCCAGGCAGGGTGGGTCTTCACCAAGGTGACCCGGGGGGGGGGGGGCTCATGACCTCGTCACTGGTGACAGCCAGCCCTGCTCCCAGCCTCAGATGTGGCCCCTGGAAGTCTCAGCCACAGCCCGGTGGCTGGCTCTCCCAGGGGTTTTCTCCCAGCATGCACCAGACTCACTCTCTGCAGGGGCTAGGGCAGGGAAGGTCCTTGCAGCTCCCAGTGTCTGTGGAGCTGGCTCTGGCCTGGGTGCCGTCCCATTCTTGCCCCACATGGCTCCACTCGGTAGGTGCAGCCTCACCCTGCCTAGTCTGGCTCACTCCCTCAGGTCCCAGGTCACCTCCTCCAGGAAACCCTTCCTCTGTGCTTCTCTCTGTCACTGTCCTCATCACACTGCAATGAGATCTTTGCTTTAGCTCCGGCCACTCTGAACCTGTCTTTGAGCCCCGCTTGGGCATAGGCCCTCTGCAGTGTGTAGCCTCGAGTGAGGTGGGCTTGCTTCCTTCTCTTCCTGCTGTCTCTTGTGTTACTCCTCCCAGATGGGGATTAAGATGCTACAAGATGGTTGTGAATATAGTCACAGCTGTTAGTGTTTTCTTATGTGACCTCACTTAAGGGGTCATCCTGGGTCCATTGTGCAGATAAGAAAACTAGGCCCCGGGAGTTAGAGCTGAAATTCTAAGCCGTGTGTTCTGACTGCAGAGCCTGTGGTCAGCCATTCTGCTTCTCTCTATAGATAACAGAGTGATGAGTGAAAAAGCTCTGAAAATGCAGTGTCAGTGTTATTCATGATTCATTTCAAGTATGTCCTTGTTCCTCATTTCTGAAGTGGCCCACATAGTGGGCACCCACGGCATCCTTGGCTTTCACAAACGCCCCTGGGGGCCAGGCACAGCCCTGGGGCCTCCTCACGTGGCGTGAAAGCAGGTAGTGCTGTTTATCTGCAGTGTCCTTGCCCCAGGTCACCAAGCCAGGGGGTGTGTGCAGCTCTGTAGAATGCACAGTGTGTGCTATGCCAGACGGGCACCCTCTCCTCCTGACCCTGCGTCCCCCCAGGACGCTGCCATGCCAGCTCTCAGACTGGTCTCTGGGCTCTTATGCTGTCTGGCTTAGGAGCATCAGTTGTGAGACAGATGGGAATAGGTCTTGGCTCAGTGTCAGCCCCACAAAGCTGGAGGCTAGGGGAAACCAAACCTCCGATGGGCAGACACAGAATTCAGGACGCCCTCTCCTGGGCTGCCTCCTATCCCTGTTGGCTGTTCATGTCCTAATTTAAAAAATCAAATAAGCAAGTTGCAGTCCTATGTTCTGAGGTCTGGCAGGAGCAAAGGATGGAGTGTCCCCAGCTGTTACTCACCGTCTGCAGAGTCCAGGTTGCAGCTGCTGGCTGTGTCCTGCGTCCTGGGCCCTCAGGTGTGTACAGTAAGCCAGAGGGACAGTTGCTGCTAAATCCTGTTTGCCAGCTTCCTGGCTGGTTAATGGTTAGAGGGCCAGTGCCCTTCATCACTGGTGGTCCCCTCCCCTCGGTCATTGACCAATAGGAGGCCTTTCCAGGAATTTTGAGTAACACAGCAACACCCTAGATTAACTTTAAGTTCACTTCTTTGATGTTTTATTTTTAAATATCAAAATGTGGCTGGCGTTGCGTCAGTGTTTGTGGTTGCCCAGTGGCAGCTGGCGTAGAAGCCACAGGTGCCCTTCATTGGCATGATGGCACTAACACCTGTCAAGAAAGACTTGCTGAGCTCAGGCTAGGGATGAGTCTGGCGTGGTCCTGCCTTCAAGGGGACCTCAGATGGAATAAAAGCAGCCAGTTTCTTCCCTGGACCATCCCAATCTCCACCAAGACCTTATGAGTGGATACTATTATCACTTTTTTTTTAGATGAGAAAACGGAGGCACTTGGAGATTATGTGAGCTGTCTTTGAGATTCAAATTCAGGACTCTAAAAATCTAGCACCTTCCCTCTTCCCCACCTTTTAATTCATCAGTTATTTTTTGATTATAGTGACAGAGACCAAACTCAAACTTCGTCAAAGAAAAGAAAAGACTATTGAGTCTTTTGAATGAGAGTTCTAAAAGGTGGAGAGGGCTTCAGGCCTGGCTGGATCCAGGAGTCCCAAGTTGTCATCAGATCTGTCTCTCTCACTTAAAAAAATATATTTTTATTGATTTCAGAGAGGAAGGGAGAGGGAGAGAGAAAGATCAATGATGAGAGAGAATTACTGATCGGCTGCCTCCTGCACACCCCACACTGGGGATCAAGCCTGCAACAGGGGCATGTGCCCTGACCTGGAATCAAATGAACCAGCAACCTTTTGGTGCACAGGATGATGCCCAACCAACTGAGCCACCTGGCCAGGGCTCTCTGTCTCTCTTTTGAAATTCTTTCTTATCTGTGCTTTCCTGCTTTAGTTTTTTTATGGTGGGGGCCAAGGTGGCCACTGTAGCTCCCGGTTACTGGGTTCTAACTACTTATTTGATACCAGAAGGAAAGAGACTCACTTTTCCTCATTGTTCATATCAGTCCACAAAAAGGACTTTGAGCATTATTTGCCCCCCCCCCCCCCAGGCTGATCCCAGTGTGCAGAGTAGGAAATTGGGAAAGTCCAGGCTGGGTCCAGGGCCCTCTCCTAGGCTGACAGTGTCATTTACTGTTCCCTCCAGGGCTCAGGGGAGCTGTTTCCATGAGGAAAGAAGAAAGTTGGCCTGTAGCTGGCGCTAGAGCTCTGACGGGGTTCAGTGTTATTAACACTTACTGGTCTTTCTGAGTTTTTTACTCCTTAAGCCATTTTTGGAATTTATATCTAGGAATTTATTATTTTTAAATCTCATGTCAATAATTATTTTTAAAAACTTTTGTTTCTGTATTTTATTTGCATATTTACTCTTTTTTTCCTTGATGAATCTATTTAGGAAGATTTGTCTAGCTAATTAATCTTTTCAAAGGACCAGCTTTTAGTTTTGTTAATGCTTATTGTTGTTGTTGTTTTTTAATCTGCATTGATTTCTGTGTTTACTTTTTTACTTTAAAATTCTCCGGGTTTCCTTCTGTTGTCTCCCCCCCCCCTGCCCCCCGCAGACCCCCATATTTTCTTGAGGTAAATGCTCTGCTTTCTTTTTAACATTTCAGTCTTTATATAAGTGTATTTCAAGTTAAAAGTTTTTGCTCAGCTTGAGTGGCTTAGTTGGTTGAGCATCATCCTGTGCATGGAAAGGTTGCCTGTTTGATTCCAGGTCAGGGCACACTTATGGTAGGCAACCAATTGATGTTTCTTTCTTTCTTTCTCTCTCTCTCTCTCTCTCTCTCTCTCTCTCTCTTTTCCTCTCCCCCTCCCTCTCTAAGCATGTTTTCAGGTGAGGATTGATTTAAAAAAAAAATAAAAGTTTTAACCTAAATACTGAGTTAGCTGTGTCCTACAATTTTTTAATGCTATTCCCATTGTAATTTTTTCAAAGTATTTCTGAATTGCCTTTATTGTTTTAATTCTACCCAAGGGTAATTTAGTGATATGTCATTTAGTTTATTTAGAATTTTAGGTTACTTTTTGTTACTTTTATTTCATTTTGGCCAAAGAATAACATCTATGTGATATTGAACATTTTGGACTTGTTGCTTTATGTGGTCATATGTGGTCTCATATGTGGTCTATTTTTGTAAATGCCTTATTTTTTTTTAAAATAGGTACTATCTTTTGATATGGGTGTATGTGTATACATGTATGTATATGTATAATAGCTTGAGCTTATTATTTTATTTAACTCTTTAAATCTATGTTGACTGTATTTACTTGGGCTATTCAGTTGCTTACTAGTGAACATTAAAATCTTCAATCACAGTTGTTCATTCATTTATCTCTGTAAGTTGTTGACTGACATACTTTGAGACAAGGAAAGTATATGTACTTTTGATAATTATATCCTGTTGCTCTATTGTTTATTTTTCTCTTTCTTTCATTGACACATTTTGGTTGTAAATTATACTTAACCCAATAAGATTGCTTTCTTAACTTGATTTTGGTTCACTCTTGCCTGATATAGCCCATTCTTTTATTTCCAAACTGCCTGTGCCTTCTTGTTTTAAGAGTATCTTATGTATATAACATTTTGGTGGGTTTATTTTTATTATCCAAGAAAAGAGGGTCTGTCCTTTTGATAAATTTACCCTAGTTACATTTATTTTAATTATTGTTGTATTAGGATTGTCGTACTACCTTATCCACATTTTCCTTTCTGTCTCTTCTTTTCCCTTTTGTGCCTTTTACTTCTTTGCGTTGAAAAGTCTGAATTTTCTCCAATTGTTTTGAAAGTACCTTTATCCTCCTTTTGATATTATGGTGGTTGCCTTTTACTATAAACAGTAAAAACCTGCAGTTGAGTTCATAGACATCCTAGAACTGAAACAAATCATTCCTACTGTGTCGTATCTAAATTCCTATTCACAGAGCCCAAGAGTATAATTAATAATTATTTTAAGCTACTACATTTTTGGATATTAAGAGACAGGGCTTTCTGGGTAAAAAAATAATATAGTTTCTCCTCCTTAGCCAAGGATATTATCTTTTGAGAAGTGCCTGTTTATGTAAGATAACCTGTCAAGTTATCTTTTTCCTATGGGTTGGGTGAAATGCTATATATATACATATATATGTTTTTCTAAGTTCGTGACTTGGCTTTTCCTTTCTTTATGGAATCTTTGGGTAAATATAGTTCATGATTTCAGTGGAGTCCAATTCTTTCATTTACCCTTCTACAGTTAGTGCTGCTTATGTTTATTTTAAGATACCCACCTACTCCCAGGTTGTGAAACATGCTTTCTTATTTTTTAGAAGCTTTTATTGCTTTAGTTTTCACATTTAGATCTGCAAACCATCTGGATTTGATTTTTGTGTATGGTGTGAAGTAAGGGCCAAATTTCTCCTTTTTCATATGTATGTTGACATCCTTTAGTGATAACAGGGATTGTGTTCTTTCAAAATGGCAGCATCATAAAAGACAAAATATGTTCCCTCTTGCAGGAGACTAAAGAGGTATGATTTAAGAGGAGGAGGTGGTGATTCTTGGGTGTCTGTGACAAGAAGCTCCTCTCAGGATTTGGGGTGACCCCTGAAAGACCAGTGAGTCATCCTTGAATGCGTACTCAATTTCAGTGTGTAGATCCTGGACTGGAAGACACATGTGCTATGATGATCTTTATTGGGAAAAGTGACAAAATTGGAATATGGATGGCATGTTATATAAAAGTATTGTAACAGTGCTAAATTTCCTGAAGTTGGTCACTACTGAAAACTAATATTTCAAATTCATAGGAAATATACACATATTTAAGGGTAAAGAAAAATTTATTCTCAAATATTTTTTTAAAATATACATACACTTAACATACACACATAGCATATACACATATACATATATAAACGCATGGGATTGCTGTAAAGAGCAAATGGTATGTGATCCTAACATAGCAGCGGGCACATGGTAAGAGCTCAGTCAAGAGAACCACTGCTAGAATTGTTATTTTATCTCTCCAGTAACTGGTGCCCATCAAGTACTGGATTCTGCTTACATAATGCCTGAGAAAAATACCTTTTCTGTATCGCTGTAAATCTATATATGTCTCTATATATCTCTCTATATAAAAGGGTAAGTGTCCGTCTGACCGGTAGCTACGATGTGCACTGGCCATCTATATATATAAAAGTCTAAGCTACTGTTACAACCAGATGACTGGACGACAGCTGTGATGTGCACTGACCACCAGGGGGCAGACACTCAGTGCAGGAGCTGCCCCCTGGTGGTTGGTGTGCTCCCACAGCCAACTCCTGTGGCCAGCCAACCTCCTGTGGATGGTCCCTCCCCCCAGCCCAGCTGCCCTGATCAGTCCCAATAGGGACTGGCGAGATGGCCTTGATTGTCCCCAATCGCTGGCCAGGCTGAGGGACCCCACCCATGCACAAATTCATGTACCAGGCCTCTAGTTTAAAAATAAACAGTACCACGGAACTGGTGCTGACAAACCAACACTCGGCTTCCCCAAGTGGAACACAGGTCCTGCCACCATCCTGGAGTGACACCCCACCAAGTTGCAGCCAACACTGCCAAGACCCCATAGTGCAAAATGCGGCCCACAGCCCAGCCTAACCCAGAAATGATCTCTGTGGGTGCCAGGTAATGACGTCACGTAGCAACACCCGGCTTCCTCTCCCTAGCGACTAGCCTCCTTGGAGTTTCTTCAGCCCAGGAACACGACTTGCTATATAGCCAGGTGCAAACATTTTACACTCTAACCAAATGTTTGTGAAGTGTTTTCACATGCCTCATCTCATTTGAACCTCACAGAAGTCCTGGCGTAGGTAGATAGGAGACTCGGTGGAATCCTATTTTCTTTTCATTAGCCGGAAAACAGAGATTTAGAAAGCTTAGAACAGTGGTTCTCAACCTTGGCTGCACATTAGAATCACCTGGGAATCTTTTTAAAATCATGATTTCTGGGCCACATCCTCCGGAAATTCTGTTTCTTTGTTACTAATGTTGTGGCCTCACCCCCATAACAAAGAAACAGAATTTCCGGAGGATGAGGCCCAGAAATCAGGATTTTGAAAAGATTCCCAAGTGATTCTAATGTGCAGCCAAGGTTGAGAACCATTGGCTTAGAAACTTGACCTGACTGAAAAGAAGTAAGAAGTGGTGGATCTTGAAAATGACCAGGTTTTCTCACTGTGCAGAATATAGTCAAACACTGCTGCAGGTAAATATTTTACCCTTTGTTCTCCCTGCATGATTTACAGTAATAATCTGCTTCATGTTGATATTTACTATTGTGTTGCTGACAATTACCTGAAAGAGAAGTTGGGGTGTTTCACTGGGCTGGAAAAAGTTTAGCTAAATCAGAAAGCAGGTCTAATTAAGCAAGTTTATATATATATATATATATGTATAAAGGCTAAGTTGACTCACGCATGTGCGATACATATAAAACTGTTGCTGGCGCCAATTGCATGCATGCGTTTCAATCTGTCATTGTCTATCATGAATTTGGTTGACACTTCTATTATAGAGAAAGGGTGAATAGCAATATTAAAATAATTTTTCTAATTAATTTCCTTTCAATGTGCATGAATCTGTGCACCGGGACACTGGTATGTATATTTCAGAGAGGAACAGAGAGGGAGAGATGGAAACATCAATGATGAGAGAAAGTCATGGATTAGCTGCCACCTGCATGCTCCCTACTGGGGATTGAGCCTGCAACCCTGGTATGTGCCCTGACTGGGAATCAAACCATGACCTCCTGGTTCATAGGTCAATGCTCAACCACTGAGCCACACCAGCCAGGCCAAAAATATCTTTTCTTTAATCATCAACCTCTTAGCCTCTTAAGATAGAAAAGTAATTTTTTAAAAAGAAAATACCATTTTTCAAAGCACTTTTTAAAAGATAATTTTAAAAAATTAATATTTAGAGAGAGAGGAAAGTAGAGGGAGAGGGAGAGAGAGAGAAACATGATCCGTTGCCTCCCATATGTGCCTTGACCACACTCTGTACCAGGATCAAACCACAACCTAGATATGTGCCCTGACGAGGACTTGAACCCATGACCCTTTGGTGCATGAAACAATACTCAGCCAACTGAGCCACACGGGTCAGGGCTCAGAAGCCCTTTTGGGTCAGATGTTCATTCTTTTATTGTGTGTTTCCTGAACCACTGGTCTGTGTCCACCAGAACCTAGCAACCTTCAGGTGAGTGGGACCTGCTCCCTGCTTAGTAGAAGGCCAGTTCAGTTGTCCCCTCTGGGACAGTCACTGCTGCATCTGGGCCTCATTTGAGAATGTCTTACAGTCTTTCAGGGTTCACCTCAAATCCTGGAGGAGCTTCTGGCCCCAGCTCTCTAAGACTTAACCACCTCGTCTGAAATTTATTACAGAGGTCTTGTTCTGGGTTCCTCTATTCCAACTCTGCCACTCACAGAAGCTGGGCCTGGGAGTGTGGCTCAGGGTCCCCTAACCTCCTCAGCTTGTGTGGCTAAGGCAGCACCCTCTGAAATCTGGGCCCTGGGAAGACAGGGTGCGGGTCTTGTCTAGCATGGGCAGGTCACGTCAAGCCAGAACCTGCCGTGATCAGAGTTGCCAAGGGAGGAGTCTTGGCTGGCCTTTGCTGACCTTTGGCCAGGTGTTTAACTGAGGAATCATGCGCCGTGTTGGCCAAGAAGGATGCCAACCAGTACTCATGGCCAGCATAGGGGTGGGTGGCATGGGTAGGTTGGGCTAAATCTCGGGCTGCAGAGGCTGGACCTGAGGTGGCCGTCAGTGGTCCTGCAGCCTGCCTTTTGGCTGTCGGGGGTCAGGAGAAACACCTGGGTCCCTTCCCTGTGACTGTGCAGGCCAGCATTGCTGGGACCACTGGTTCTACCTATAAACTCAGCCTCTGGCCGTTCCTACATTCCTAGATGGAGCAGGTCTGTGTTGCCTCTGGGCTGTCCTCCTCCTGGACAGATAGTAACACAGCCCAGAGAGACCATCAGTTTGTTCCACTTGGGCTGGCTCGCACCATTTATCTTCCTCTCACTTCCCACTTGCCAGTTCCTGCTGCTCTGGTTCACAGTGCTGAGCCCTGGGGCTGCCCCCAGAGAGGCCAGTGGCTGGTGTTTCCCGACCCCTCGCTGGGTGCCAGCTCTGGCGTTTTGAGTGTATTAACCTAATTGATCCTCACAAGAGCCATATGCTAGAGGTATTATTAGCATCTAGGATAGTGTAGCCGTCAAGAGCATGGACTCCGGATTCGAATCCAGACCTTAGCTGAGCCATATTGAGCAGCGTTAGGCAAACTCCCTGTGCCTCAGCTGAGAAATGGAGGGCCTAGTTCTGGGAATCTCTAGGTTGTGTGAAGATTAAGTGAGGAAATATGTGGAGAGAGCAGAGAGCAGAGCCTAGTACAGTGATGGCGAACCTATGACACGCGTGTCAGAGGTGACACATGAACTCATTTTTTTGGTTGATTTTTCTTCGTTAAATGGCATTTAAATATATAAAATAAATCTCAAAAATATAAATCTTTGTTTTACTATGGTTGCAAATATCAAAAAATTTCTATATGTGACACGGCACCAGAGTTAAGTTAGGGTTTTTCAAAATGCTGACACGCCGAGCTCAAAAGGTTCGCCATCACTGGCCTAGTAGGTGCTGAAAATGCTGATGACTGTTGCTTTTCCCACCTGGCAGACTGGGAACTTGTGGCACAGAGCAGCTAGATGACCCACCTAAGTCACCCTGCTGAGTAGAGGAATGAGAATTTGAGCCTAGATACCTAAGTTAAAGCCCTTACACAGAGCTCGCCTGCCTCCATCTTCATTCATTCCTTCCCTGCCTTGTCCTGTGTCAGAGAAGAGGTAATGGGCTTGATCCTGAGGAATCCCCTAGGGCTGATTCTGGGGCCCAGAGGGTCCCTGGCGGTGTTGGGTCCAGGTGTAGAGGGGTGATATGATTGCACCCTTTGGTCCCGGTGTGGCCTATGAATTCACAAGTTGTCAGCCTGAAAAAGCCCCCAAAACATCCATCCATTCATTGTAAGATAGCAGACATAAGAGCATGTCTGCATCCTGGTAGAAAAGCCTAGAAGGTAGGGGAGATTTGTGATGGATGAGACAGGGCAGGATTGCCTGTGTGAGGTCCTTGAGTGGGTAAGATAAAACACAACCAATGCCTAGGTGGAGGGGTGACCTCAGGGAAGGTGGGACGTGAGCCCAGCGGCAGGCCGTGGGCAGATGAAAAAGGAAATAAGGTGACCAGCTGAGAGTGATTGGGGCAGGAGGTGCTGGAGATGTGATGAGAAGTGAAGATATGAAGTATTTACTTAAGACAGTGGGAGCATGAAAGGGCCCAAGTACAGAGCAACTGCTCCCCAGAACTAAGGACTCTCTTGGGCAGGTGAGAGCCCCTGGCTTTGCTATCCGCTGGGTGTCTCACCAGATACCCTCCTGGGTTTTCCTCTAACCCTTCCCACAACTTTCTACATGGTCTCTTCATAAAAGCACCATCCTTTGAACCGTTGAGAGGACTCATAGTCACACTCTCTGTAATCCTCATAACCAACCCAGGGAGGTAATGTGGCTTACCCAAGGTCAGCTGTCCTGGCTGAGGAGTAAAGAGGGTAGCCAACATCAACAGCTGACTATGATGGCCAGAGATGCAGAAACACGTGGGAAGATCAGGGTTCCTCCTCAGGCAAATGTTCTAGCCCTCATCCCACTGCACCCACATCTTTTGGGTACATGGTGTGCAGTGCTTACTAGTGCATGGGGATCTAGAGGAACAGGAACTGCTGAAGGGTCCTGGCCATAGAGCGTGACCTCACTATACTGTCAGAAAGGCTGAGGAGGAAGGACAGATGCCACACTCTGTAGGAAAAGTGTTTTCCCACCCACCCATCCATCCACTTATCCACCCCCCCATCCATCTATCTATCCATCTACCAATCCTCCCATCCACCTCTCCACCCACCTCTCCATTCACCCATCCATCCATCCATCCATCCATCCATCCATCCATCCATCCATCCATCCATCTAATCCATGCAACCACAACCTATCCACCCACCTACCAATCTTCCCATCTCTCTATCTATCTATCTATCTATCTATCCATCCATCCATCCATCAATTCATGCAACCATTACCTATCCATCCACCCACCAATCTTCCCATCCATCCATCCATCCATCCATCCATCCATGCAGCCACTACCTATCCATCCACCCACCAATCTTCCCATCTACCTCTCCATCCATTCATCTATCCATCCATCCATTCATCTATCTTCTCATCCATCCTCCCACCTGTCTGTCCATTTGTCCATCCATTCAGCATCTATCCATCTATCCATGCATCTATCCTCCCTCCCATCTATCAATTTTTGAAGTACTTGCTATATACTTAACCCTGAGTATGCATTGAGGGCGGGTTTAGAGCAGTGGTCACCAACCTTTCGGACCTCAGGGACCACCCGCTGGTGACCGCTGATTTAGAGTAATCCTATGGCTGCCATTAGTGGCATGTCTCACCTGAGACTATGGGCGCCTATTTCTTCTGTATGAAACTCTGGACTGGGCAAACCTGAATTGACTGAAAGACCCTTGAGTTGACAAGGTTATGCTGAGCAAATAGAAATCATCTAGAATTAAGTAAGGTTAAGCTTCCCCCCCAGACAGAGTAAGAGGCTTGAATGCTCAGTGGACGTGAGCTGGCTCCTGAAGGATGGGCGGAATGTGGGCAGCCACTAGAGGGAAGAGGATGTGCAGGCCAAGCAGCCTCTGAGTAGTGCTCCAGGCGGGCTCTGCATCCCTGGGCTCCCGCCGTGCTTCCAGCTCGTTAATTAGCGCTGTACCCGTTGGCATTCTCCCGGGCCTGAGCAGTATCTCACTTCTCTGTGCAAAAGCCCAAGGACTGACAGATCAATATAGAAATAGTGCTAATAATGATCACAAAACATACAAGAATAGAAGCCAATTTTATTTATTTGCTGAATGTCTTCTGAGTAATAATATGTGCTATGTGCTAAAATGCCCCTGTGAGGAGGCGTTGGTCCTATTTTGCAGATAATTCCAGGAAAGATTGAGTAACTTGTTGAAAAACAAACAGTTTGTAGAGATTGAGGCAGGCTTGGCATGAAGAGCTGTGATACCCATATGTACATCCTACTATAACAGGTAACTTCTAGAGAATGGGCACATTCTCAGGTTGCCGCAGAGGCAAAAGGAGAGGTGGAAGGGTGGTTTGAAGGTTTAGTCTTGAGTATTAAAAAGAAAGCTATTTACACGGCACTGGTTTGAAGCCATTATCTATAAACACACACACACACACAAACACACACACACACACACACACCCCTAGTTTTTTCTCAATTTGCCCTAGAGCAGTGGTTCTCAACCTTCCTAATGCTGCGACCCTTTAATACAGTTCCTCATGTTGTGGTGACCCCCAATTTCATTGTTACAAATTGAACATAATTAAAGCATAGTGATTAATCACAAAAACAATATGTAATTATATATGTGTTTTCCGGTGGTCTGGAGAACCGCTGCTCTGGAGTTTCTTTGAACATACTTTTTTAGGGATAAAATGGCCAGTGACCATTTTTTTTCTGACCCATCAATTGTAAATAATTGATAGGACTGCCTGGAAAACTGAGAAGGCATCTGAGACTCCCATCTCTCTGTGTGAGGGTACCTTACTTCTAACCATGACTCTCTTGGGCTGAGCAGTGGAAGCCAGCTTACTTAAAACACTGGAATTACCCAAATTCAGGACCTGGTGAGGATGTGGGACATCTGGTCTGAAAGAAGATGGGGAAAAGTAGAACAACGGCAGATGCAAGACCCCGGGCGGTGCAATCTCCCGAATAATAATGACAGTCTTGAAAGATGCAAAATGAAGTCTTATCTGGCCAAGAAAGGAACCAGGCTCAGAAAACAGGAACTGGAGGCATTTTAGAGGCCATCTGGACAGCACAGCACACGGTGCCTTGGTCTGTGCGGGTGGTTCCTGGATGATCACCTTGAGGATTCTGAGGCCGTGTCTACAGGATGATGAAAATAGGGCCAGGTTGATGGGTGATGTCTGTCTGTGGGTGTGAGAGCAGGAGCTGCACTTGCCGCATGTTTCCTGCTTGTAGTATAGACCGCACCCTCACGTTATAGATGAGGAAGCAGAGGTTCCGAGAGGCCCAGGGACTTACTTCCCAATGGTCACACAGCCCGGGGTCGAGTGAGAATGAGAATCTCTTGCCTTAGGAGCAAGTGTTCTTTCTATTCCACTTCGTATTTTCTCTGAACGACAAGAAATCATAGCCAGTTCTCACCGTGCCTAATGAGGATAAACTCTTGATATCAGCCAAGGATTGATTTCTGACCTCCCAGTCCTGCTGGCCTTCACCTGCAGCTGTTTGTTTATTGAATAAACAAGCCTTTGAGCCTGTTTGTAAGTCCTCGTGAGGTTCTCTCAATCCTGTCTCTGGATCCTCTCCCCCTATTTCTTAAGCACCTACTATGGGCTTAGAGCATGGCTTGTAATACCTTATTTAATACTCCCAGCACCCTGTGGCGTTGTGAATGGGAAGGTTGAGTTTATGTGGCTCCCCCAAGGCAATACAGCTCAGGAGTGGTAAGTGCCAAGAGAGAACCCAGTCTCCAACCACTCTCCGCCATGCCTGTTTGCTTGGGTTCCTGTGGGTTTTTAAACCTTTCGTTGTGCCTTTATTTGTGGAGTAGCACTGGGTGTCACAAGTCAATGGTGGCAAAGCTCTTTGCCTATATGGTCATTATTGGACAGTAGCTGGTCTACATCCCAATGGGCAATGACTTCCCTCATTATCACTCACTTCTTCCCACGGCAAACATGAGCCCTGGCCATTCCCAGCTCTCCAAGCCCTGCAGTAGGGCGTCCCTCTACTAAGCCACTTCCCCAAGCTCTCCTTACATTAGGGCCCACCCTGGGAGCTCGAGGAGGCGATCTGGTGCTGCTAGCCAGGGTGCCTCCCTCTACACAGACTAGGGCAAGGCACTGGTGTTCGTTTGCCAGGCGTGCCGTAGCTAAGTGCCACACACACTGAGATGTTTCCCCCCAGTTCTGGAGGCTGTCCGCCTGAAATCCAGCTGCTGGCAAGGTCAGTCCCTCCTGAGCGCTCTGAGGGAAGAATCTGCTCCAGCCCCTCTCCTTGCTCATCTTCGTGCTCACAGAGTGTCCTCACTGCCTCTTCACGCCATCTTCCCTTGATGCTCATGTCTCTGTGCCCAAATTTCCCTTCTTACTAGGACACCAGTCCTAGTGGGTTAAGGCCAGTCCTAAAGGCCTCATTTAAGTTGATTACCTCTACAAAGACTCCACCTCCTACTGTAAGGTGCTGAGGGTTAGAACTTTAACATATACATCTGGCAGGGGTGAGGCCCAGTTCAACCCAAAGCAGCATCTCTCTGGCCCGTGCATAACTTCATGAGGAATGGCACCTCCCCCCCCCCCCCCCCCGCCACGTTTTATTCTGACAGTTTAAAACAGTGCGAAGTAGCCTGGCTGGGGTGGCTCAATGGTTGAGCATCGACCTATGAACCTGGAGGCCATGGTTTGTTGTGGGTTCGATCCCCAGTGGGGCGCATGCAGGCGGCTGCTGATCAATGATTCTCTCTCATCATTGATGTTTCTATCTCTCTCTCCCTCTCTCTTCTCTGAAATCAATAAAAATATATATTTAAAATAATCAATGCAAAGTAGAAGGATTTTTTAAAAAAGTGAATGCCTTAAATGACCATATAGATTGTGCCAACATTGCATTATGCTCGTTTCCCCACATACCCTCTGGAGTAGTAGCATCTTTGTTCCAAATAAAAAGAGCACCTCCTTTACTAGATGGATGTTGGCATATACCAGGGTGCACCCGAGGACAGGCTCAGCATGGGCTGGATTTCAGACCATGTGACCTCTACAAGGCATCCATGTGCAGCCACAGCCTGCACCACTGTCCCCATTGTCCCAAAAGACAATGCTCTGAAGCGGCAGCAGGAAAAGAAAGTTTCTGCCAAGCTCTTGCCACCTTTTACAAAGCTGTTTATAATTCATAATTGTTTGCAGAGCTTACATGGAACTTACACGGTGCACAGTGTGTGGCCCAGGACTGGACATGGCTGGCACTTAGCATGAGATGATTGAATGAATGAATGAGTCACTCAGTACGAGAGGGTTGAATGAGACAATGGTTGGCTGACTGAGTCTAGTTCTTCATAAGCTCATTTCATGTGAGCAGTGACTAGGCATCAGAAAGGTAGACAGCAATCCAGGGAATGCCCACTGGGAAGAAATATCTTCTGAGCAGCAGCCTTGATGGCACAGCTATTGAAATGGCTCCAGGTGGCGATTCTGCATTCCCCTGGCTGACCATTCCCCGGCTCCTGCTCGGTCATCCTGTCCCATGGGAGAGACGTTCCCCCACATGTGGCCACAGGGAATGAAAGCTGCGTAGTTAGGAGGGACTAGGCAAGATCACACTTGAAGGCCAGGTGAGAGGCATGGAGATCTAGCCAGCAACAGGAGCACAATAACATTTCTCAGGGCGGTGACTGGGAGGTTGCTGATGTTCCCCGCGCTGGAGGTTGAGTTAATATTAACAGGCCCAAGGTGATGGCTTGTGTAACCACGGCCGGCCACCTCCCCGCTGTCTGACAGGCTGTCCACACGGCCTCTTGTACCTCAGCTGCCCTCCACGTCATGCCCAGGGAGGAGGCTGGTGGGCTGGGGCTCCGGCAGCAGCAGGTGGTGCTGCCACTCGGAACCAGGAATGTCCATCACTCTGCTGTATGAGCAGACTTTCAGCGGATGCAGAGGGCAAGGCAACCCGCATCTGAATCACCGTCTCTGAGCACCTGGGCATGTGAGCCCAGAAGGCGCAACAGGTGTGTGTGAGGGAGGGGAAGCTCTCGGCGTCCTCATCATGCCTCACCAACCAGTTCCCTGGCCATGGCCGAGAGGGCTAACTACCTGCCATCTGCCCTCGGCACGACACGGCAGAGCCTTCTCACCCACAGCAGCACTTTGCAAAGTGTGTTCCATGGGACCCTACAGGTGATTAAAAAAATAGCTCCCTGCTCAGATAAGTTTGGGAAACTCTGCATTGTTGCTCCCACTTGGATGGTGATATTTGCTAGGGGCTGAGATGTCCTGCAGTAAAGATTTACCCAGAGTTTCCCAAACTCATTTCACTAAGGAGACTTCCCCCCACAACACAAAGGAACACCCCAGGGAAATGCCAGGGGGACGCCTGCCTTCAGGATGGCCCCTGCTTCTCTGGCCTCGACAGAGCTGCCTCCCTGAGCACCCACTTGCCCTCCCTACCTTTCCCGACCTCCTAGCATCCCCTTCCATTTTAACCTTAAAGTAATACGTAACCAGTTAACTGCCACAGTATTTTGAATTAAAAAAGGTCCGCCGGTTGCATCTATGGTCGCTTATGGCATAAATGGTTAATACTTGTTAAATGTAGAAAACTCTAGGAAAGCAAAATGGTTTATGGTTGTGCCACCCATATCTTTATGGGATTTTGTCAAAATGTCATTTGCCCCAGGCTCTGCTGAAAACCCTCCTTGGGCTCCAGGTCACTCAGACAAAAGCCACTTCCACGGGTGTTCAATGTGGCAGTCCACCCTCCCGAAGCAGACACTGCAGTCGCATCTCTGGCCGCTGCTATTGGTCCCCTCTCACTCACACTCTCCATGCCCTGGCGCACTGCCCCCTCGCTTCGCTTCCCTGAAACATGCCAGACACATTCCCGCCCCAGGGTCTTTGCACAGCCTATTCTCTGCCTGGCTGCTCTTCTCCCAGATTCCCACACAGCTCACTCTCTCACCTGCCTCAGGTTCGGTGCTGCGTTCTCCGTGAGGCCTCCCCTGACCACTCCAAGGGTGCCTCAGACCCCAGCACTCCCCACCCCCTGTCCCTGTATTGTTATTATTACTAGAGTCCCAGTGCACAAAAATTCATGCACTGGGGGGGTGTCCCTCAGCCTGGCCTGCGCCCTCTCACAGTCCGAGAGTCCTCAGGGGATGTCCTACTGATGACTAAGCTGCAGTCTGGCCTTGCTCTGCGGGAGGCGACCAGGCCGGCTGACCAGGGGACAGCACTGCCCCCATCACTCCACCGCTGCTGCCCAGCCTCCCTCTATGGGAGGTGACCAGACAGGCGGTCAGGGGACGGTGTTACCCCCATCACTCTGTCACTGCCCCCACCCAGCCCCTGTCTACAGGAGGCGAGGACAGGGGGTCAGGGGACGGTGCCGCTCTCATCACTCCACCATTGCTGCCCAGCCTCCCTCTGTGGGAGGCGACTGGATGGGCCCATCAGGGGACAGTGCTGGCCCCCCCATCGCCCCTCCGCCACCACTGGTTGCCCCCCCCCCCCCCATCGCTGTTCCCTCCCTCCACCTGCTGGCATGTGCCTTGGCTGGCCTGGCGCCACCTGCTCACCAGCCTGCCCCCTGCCGACTGGTCATTCCGCCGGTAGGTCAATTTGCACATTATGCTTTTATTATATAGGATTTTTTGCAATAGGACTCATCACCTTCCCCTATTCTATGCATAGTATTGACTTAACCTGGTCAATTGCTTGACCCCCCATTGAGCTCCTGTGGGCAGGCTTGTGTCTTTTTGTTCACAGTTGCACAACCAGTGCTTGGCACATAGTAGATACTCAGTAAATAGTTGTTAGCTAAATAAATGTGTGTGTTCACAGAAGAAATCATACACACTTTTGTATTTTGATTTTTACTATGTTGTATGAAAACATCTGTTTACTCACATGCTCATCAGCGATGAGCATTGTCAACCTTGTGCATTTATGCCAGTCTAGTGGAGGAGAATGGCACTCTGTTAATTTGATTTGTGTTTTTAAATTATAGATAGCACTTAGAATTCTTGCATGTTTCCATTGGCCATTCCTATTTTTTTTTTTTGTCGTCTTTCTGCTTAAGTCCTTTGCCCATTTTTCTTCTGGGAACTTTTATAGGCGCTTTATTGAAATTTAAAAAGTCATAAATGGATGTTGTATCTGGTCGAATATTTTTCTGTATCTATTATGATAATCACATTACCTTTATCCTTCATTTTGTTAGTGTGGTGTATGATGCCAATTGATTTGTGAATGTTGACCCATCATTGCAGTAGCGCTAGTTTTTAATACTTTTCCCTCTTTATATCTTTATGTTATAATTAAGTGTTTAACACCCTATTCTGAAGTAGAGTTGCAATTTTCTGCTTCTGTCTGTCTGTCACCTCACTCAGATTTTTATATGCTTTTGTCTTTTTATGTTAGTTCGAAGACCTCCTTTCGACATTTCTTCTAATGCAGGTCTTGTGGTCAATTCCCCCAGCCTTTCCTTGTCTGGCAAAGCCTTTATTTTGTCTTCATATCTGAAGGATAACTCTGCTGAGTATATCATTGTTGGCTGGTGATTTCTATCTTTCAATATTTTGAATATATCATTCCATGCCCTCCTAGCCTGTAGGGTTTCTGCTGAGAAATCTGATGATAATTTGATGGGATTTTCTTTGCAGGTTATTGTCTTTTTTCCCTGGCTGCCTTAAGAATTCTTTCTTTCTCATTAATTTTTTGTTTTGTTTATTTTTTTCCTTTTTATTGAATTTATTCGGTGACACTGGTTAACAAAATTATACAGCTTTCAGGTGCACAATTCCACAGCACGCCATCTCTACACTGTGCTGTGCGTTCACCACCCAAGTCAGGGCTTGTCCATTACTGTTTATCCCCCCCACCCCCAGCAGTCACCACGCCAGTGGTGAGTTCATGATTTTTCTCTTTTTTGCTCACTCCCTCCCAAGTGTGCCTGTGAGCTTGTGGCACTGCTACCTGGTTCCCCATGGCTGCTGGCACTGCTGCGCTGTAGCTGGGACTTTGTAGAAGCATCTCTGCTGCTGCTACTGGCTCCACAGCATTTGGTGGAGGGAGCTGGACCCTTGGGCACTGCTCCTGCCCCTCTTACCCTCTGTCTCGCTGTAGCATGGGGCTGCACACTGCCCGCTGCTCTTGCTGTGTTAGCTGGGTCTGTGGGGAAACATGTCTATGGGTCCATAGGCAACACATTCAGATGCACCAACGTGTGGGCATCTCAGACATGCTAGTGTGTTGAGCAGAGAAACCCCTGTTTGGTTATAGATGGATGACTAATTATATATTAAGGGGAGGTAAACAGGGGCCTTCTTGCCTGGCCAGCATGGCTCAGTGGTTGAGCATTGACCTGTGAATCAGGAGGTCAAGGTTCGATCCCTGGTCAGGGCACATGCCCGGGTTGTGGGCTCAATCCCCGTTGGGAGGTGTGCAGGAGGCAGCTGATCAATGATTCCCTCTCATCATTGATGTTTCTATCTCTCTCCCTCTTCCTTCCTCTCTGAAATGAATAAAAATATATTTGAAAAAGGGGGCCTTCTCATACCGCCATGATGCTTGATGTGACTCCTATCTTAACCATTTTTAAGTGTACATTCACATTGTTGTGTAACCAACCCCCAGAACAATTTTCATCTTGCAAAACAGAACCCCTATGCCCATTAAACATCACCTCCCGTTTCTCCCCAAGCCTTTGATACTCACCATTCTGTTTTCTTGCACTCGCTATCATTCTGAGTACTCTCAGTATCTCATTTCCTTCTGTGACTGGCTTATTTCATTTAGTATAATGTCCTCAAAATTCATCCATGCTGTAGCATGCCTCAGAATATATTTCCTATTTAAGGCTGAATAGTATTTTATTTTATGCATATACCAAATCTTGTTTATTCATTCACCTGTTGATGGCCATATGGGTTGTTTCCATCTTTTGTTTGTTGTGAATAAAGCTGCTATGAACATAGATTTACAAGATCTCTTCAAAACTCTGATTCCAATTATTTGAATATATATCCAGAGATGAAATTGCTGGATCATATGATATTTCAGTTTTTAGCTTTTGAGGAGTTACCATACTATTTCAATAGTGGCTAATCAGTTTACATTCTTTTTAAAAAAATATATTTTATTGATTTTTTTCACAGAGGAAGGGAAAGGGATAGAGAGTTAGAAACATCGATGAGAGAGAAACATCAATCAGCTGCCTCCTGCACATCTCCTACTGGGGATGTGCCCGCAACCAAGGTACATGCCCTTGACTGGAATCAAACCTGGGACCCTTGAGTCTGCAGGCCGATGCTCTATCCACTGAGCCAAACCGGTTAGGGCTCAGTTTACATTCTTACCAACAGTTCACACAGGTTCCAATTTCTCCTTGCCAACCCTTGTTACTTTCTTTTAAAAAAATAATCAGGTGTGAATTGGTATCTCATTGATTTGCATTTCCCTACTGACTAGCGATATTGAGCATCTTTTCTTGTGCTTGTTGGTCATATATATATAATTTTTTTCAAAAATGTTAATTTAAGTCCTTGGCTCATTTTTTAAATTTGGTTGTTTGTTTGTTTGTTTTTATTAATTAAATCTTTATTGTTCAGATTATTACATTTGTTCCTCTTTTTCCCCCCATAACTCCCCTCCTCCCAGTTCCCGCCCCACCCTCCGCCCTCACTCCCCACCCACTGTCCTCATCCATAGGTGCACGATTTTTGTCCAGTCTCTTCCCGCATCTCCCACACCCCTTTCCCCCGCAAGAATAGTCAGTCCATTCCCTTTCTATGTCCCTGATTCTATTATAATCACCAGTTCATTCTGTTCATCAGATTATTTATTCACTTGATTCTTAGATTCACTTGTTGATAGATGCATATTTGTTGTTCATAATTTGTATCTTTACCTTTTTCTTCCTCTTCCTCTTCTTAAAGGATACCTTTCAGCATTTCATATAATCCTGGTTTGGTGGTGATGAATTCCTTTAGCTTTTCCTTATCTGTGAAGCTCTTTATCTGACCTTCAATTCTGAATGATAGCTTTGCTGGATAAAGTAATCTTGGTTGTAGGTTCTTGGTATTCATCACTTTGAATATTTCTTGCCACTCCCTTCTGGCGAGAAATCAGCTGACAGTCGTATGGGTATTCCCTTGTAGGTAACTGGGTTTCTTTCTCTTGCTGCTTTTAAGATTCTCTCTTTGTCTTTTGCTCTTGGCATTTTAATTATGATGTGTCTTGGTGTGGTCCTCTTTGGATTCCTTTTGTTTGGGGTTCTCCGCGCTTCTTGGACCTGTAAGTCCATTTCTTTCACCAGGTGGGGGAAGTTTTCTGTCATTATTTCTTCAAATAGGTTTTCAATATCTTGCTCTCTCTCATCTTCTGGCACCCCTATAATTCTGATGTTGGTACGCTTGAAGCTGTCCCAGAGGCTCCTTACACTATCCTCGCATTTTTGGATTCTTTTTTCATTCCGCCCCTCCGGTTGGGTGTTTTTTCTTCCTCGCATTTCAAATCTTTGCCTTGATTCTTGCGCTCCTCTGGTCTGCTGTCGGGAGTCTGTATAATATTCGTTATTTCAGTCCGTGTATGCTTAATTTCTAGTTGGTTCCCCATCATAACATCGAGGGTCTCATTAGTTTTCTTGTAGATCTCATTAAGTTTATCGGCGGCTTCTAAACAGTTCTTGAGAGACCTTAAAAGTGTGGTTCTAAACTCTATATCTTCCATTGACAATTTTGTCCTGTTTCTTTGTCTCCGCATTTTGTTATGCTTTCTTGGTGCACCCCCTAGTGGTCTTTGTGCGCAGTCTTGTAGTTAAGCCTTGATTGTTGTAGCTAATACCAGGGAGGGTTTGACCTCTAGGCCAAGTGGCTGTCGGTTGTTTGTTTTTTATCATTGGTGAGTTATAAGACTATTTTACATATTCTGGGTGTTAACTTCTTATTAGATAACTAGAGGCCCGGTGCACAAAAATTTGTGCACTCGGGGGGTGGGGGGTGTCCCTCAGCCCGGCCTGTGCCCTCTTGCAATCTGGGACCCCTCAGGGGATAACCACCTGCTGGCTTAGGCATGCTCCCCAAGGGATTGGGCCTAAGCTGGCAGTCAGACATCCCTCTGGCAGCCCGGGAGCCCTCGGGGGATGCCCACTTGCCAGCAGGGAGCAGGCCTAAGCTTCAGTCGGACATCCTTAGCGCTGCTGAGGAGGCGGGAGAGGCTCCCACCACCACCACTGCACTGGCAGCCGTCAGCCTGGCTTGTGACGGAGCAGAGCTCCCCCTGTGAGAATGCACTGACCACCAGGGGGCAGCTCCTGCATTGAGTGTCTGCCCCCTGGTGGTCAGTGTGTGTCATAGTGACCAGTCATTCCCAGTTGTTCTGCTGTTAGGGTCAATTTGCATGTTACCCTTTTATTATATAGGATAGAGGCCTGGTGCATGGGTGGGGGCCAGCTTGTTTGCACTGAAGGGTGTCCTGCATCAGGGGGGTCCTGCTGGGGTGCCTGGCCAGCCTGGGTGAGGGGCTGAGGGCCATTTTCAGACTGGTCACACCCCCTTCAGAGTGGGGGTCCCCGCTGGAGTGCCTGGCCAGCCTGGATGAGAGGCTGAGGGCGTTGGCAGGATGGCCACAGCCCCTTCAGGTTAGGGGCCTCCCCTGGAGTGCCTGGCCAGCCTGGGTGAGGGGCTGAGGGCCGTTTTCAGACTGGCCACACCCCCTTCAGGGTGGGGGTCCCCGCTGGAGTTCCTGGCCAGCCTGGGTGAGAGGCTGGTGACTGTTTGCAGGCTGGCCACAGTCCCTCCAGTGTGGGGGTGCCCACTGGAGTGCCTGGCCAGCCTGTGTGAGGGGCTAAGGGCCGTTTTCAGGTTGGCCACTGCTCCTTTAGGGTGGGGGATCCTGCTGGGGTGCCTGGCCAGCCTGGGTGAGGGGCTGATGGCTGTTTGCAGGCTGGCCAAGCCCCCCAGCAGGGACCCTCACCCCATGAGGATGTGGCCAGCCTGGGTGAGGGGCTGAGGGCTGTTTTCAGGCTGGCCACAGCCTCTTCAGGGTGGGGGGTCCTGCTGGGGTGCCTGGCCAGTCTGGGTGAGGGGATGATGGCTATTTGCAGGCTGGCCACAGCTCCTTCAGGGTGGGGCTCTGGCCTCCACTGAAGGCAACAAAGTTTCAATTATAGAAGATAAATAAACCCCAGATACCTGCTTCCAGCCAGCCTCCACAGGTGGCTTGAGTGGCTGGGGGCCGTTTGATGTGGCCTGTACCCAATGAGGATGTGGCCAGCCTGGGTGAGGGGCTGAGGGCTGTTTGTAGGCTGGCCACAGCTCCTTCAGTGTGGTGGTCCCCCCTGGGGTGCCTGGCCAGCCTGGGTGAGGGGCTGATGGCTGTTTGCAGGCTGGCTACAGCCCCCAAACACTCAAGCTCCCAGTGGAGGCTGGCTGGAAGCAGGTATCTGGGGTTTATTTATCTTCTATAATTGAAACTTTGTTGCCTTCAGCAGAGGCCAGAGCCGGCCAGGGCAGGGAAGCTTGGCTTCCTCCAAAGCTGGGGCAACAAAGCCTCCTGCTTGCTCTAGCTCCATGGCTGCCGGCTGCCATCTTGGTTGGGTTAATTTGCATATAGTCGCTCTGATTGGCTGGTGGGCGTGGCTTGGGACGTAGTGAAGGTATGGTCAATTTGCATGTCTCTCTTTTATTAGGTTAGATACTAGCGGCCTGGTGCACAAAATTCATGCACCGGTGGGGTCCCTAGGCCTGGCAGGTGATCAGGGCCTATTGGGGGCCATCTTACCTAGTCCTGTTGGGTGGGGCTGCTGGGGCTGCCGGCCAGGGCCTGGGGGCCTGCCAGCTGCCATACAGGGCCTGCTGGATGGGGCTGGAGGGACAGGGGGAGGGACTGCAGGAGGTTTGCTGGCCGGGAGGAGGGACTGGGAGAGGTTGGCTGGCTGTGGGAGTGCACTGACCACCAGGGGGCAGTTTTTGCATTGAGCATCTGCCCCCTGGTGGTCAGTGCACATCATAGCCAGCAGTTAAACGGCATATTATTAGCATATCATTAGCATATTACGCTTTGATTGGCTGAACAGACGACTGGACGACCAGACACTTAGCATATTAGGCTTTTATTATATAGGATACTTTGCAGATATTTTCTCCCATTCCACAGGTTGCCTTTCCATTTTGTTGATTGTGCTCTTGGATGCATAAATGTTCTGAAATTTGATATAGTCTGTGTGTTTTAACTTTGTTGTGTGTGCTTCTGGCTACAGAGGCAAGAAATCACTGCTACATCAATGTTATGGAACTTTCCCCTATGCCAGCGGTTCTCAACCTGTAGGTTGCGACCCCTTTGGCGGTCGAATGATCCTTTCACAGGGGTCGCCTAAGACCATCCTGCATATCAGATATTTACATTATGATTCATAACAGTAGCAACATTACAGTTATGATTTTATGGTTGGGTCACAACATGAGGAACTGTATTTAAAGGGCCAGAAGGTTGAGAACCACTGCCCTATGCTTTCTTCTACAAGCTTTATAGTTTTAGCACTGACATTTAGATTTTTTATTTATTTTGAGCTATTTTTTGTATATGCTGTAAGGTAGGGATCAAACTTTATTCTCTTGTGGATGTAGTTTTCTCAGCACCCACTTGTTGAGAAGACTGTTTTATCCCCGTTAGTCTTAGCACCTTTAAAATCATTTGACCATATATATGAGGGTTTATATCTACTCTCTCTATTTTATTCCTGTGGTTTCTATGTTTGTTGCTAAGCCAAGACCACAGTGTTTTGATTGCTGTAGCTTTGAAATCAGGAAATATGCAATCTCTCACTTTGTTCCTTTTCAAGATTGTTTTGACTGTTCAGGTCCCATGAGATTCCATGTGAATTTTAGGATGGAATTTTCCTATTTCTATACTAGATGCTTGTGGGATTTTGATAGAGATTGCATTAAATCTATAGATTGATTGGGTACTATTGACATCTTAACAATGTTGTTTTCAAGTCTCTGAACATGGAATGTCTTTCCACTTGTTAATATATTATTTAATTTCTTTAGCAATGTTTTGAAGTTTTCGGTATACAAATTTTTCACCTCCTTGGTGAAAGTTTATTCCTGCATATTTTATTCTTTTTGATGCTATTGTATATAGAATTTATTTTTAAAGTTCCCTAATGGATTGTTCGTTTTTAGTATGTTAAATGCAACTGATTTTTGCCTATTGATTTTGTCTCTTGAATCTTTGCTGACTCTGTTTATTAGTTCTAACAGTGTATGTGTATAATCTTTAGAGTTTTATACATGTAAATCATGTTGTCTGTGAACAAAGAGAATTTTACTTCTTTCTAATTTGGATGCTCTTAATTGTTTTTTCTTGCCTAATTGCACTGGCTAAAAGTTCTATTACGACACTAACTAGAAGAGGCCAAAGCAGGCATCCTTGTCTTGTTTTATTGACTCGAGAAGAAAAACTGCCTTTTATCACTGAGTAAGACCATATATAAAAAACCATCAGCAGTGGTTTTTTATATATGGTCTTTATTATGTTGAGGTAGTTACCTTCTATTCCCAGTTTTCTGAGTGTTTTTATTATGAAAGGATGTTGAACTTTGTCAATTATTTTTCTGTATCAAATGAGATAATCATGTGTTTTCTCCTTCATTCTGTTAATGTGATATATTGTAGTGATTGATTTTCATATGTTAAACCATCCTTACTTTGTCCAATAACAAATCCCACTTGATGGTGGTGTATAATCCTTACAGTGTGCTGTTGAATTATATTTTCTAGAATTTTGTTGAGGATTTTTTGCATCAGAATTCATCAGAAATGTTGGTTTATAGTGGTTTTGTTTTTTCTTATAGTGTCTTTATCTGGCTTTGGTATCAGAGTAACGCTGACTTCATAAAATGAGTTAGGAAGGATTATTTCCTCTTCATTTTTAGGAAAAGTTTGATGATAACATGTGTTAATTACATTTTAAATACTTGTTAGAATTCAACAGTGAAGCATGAGGTCCTAGGATTTTCTTTGTTTCGAGGTTTTTGATTATTGATTCAATTTCCATTACTAGTGATACAATTTCTATTTCTTCATGAGCAATTCTTGGTGGACTGTCTGTTTCTAGAAATTTATCTGTTGTATCTAGTTATCCAATTTATTGACATACTATTTTTTCATAGTATTCTCTTATAATCCTTTTTATTTGTGCAAAATCACTTGTCGTGTCTTCTTCATTTCTGATTTTAGTTATTTGAGTGTTCCCTTTTTTTTTCTTAGTCAGACTCTCTAAAGGTTTGCCAATTTTGTTGATCATTTGAAAGAGGTGTGCATGTATATGTGTGTGCATCAGCACAACAGACTCAAAGCTCTTTACCTGGTAACTGTGGGGCACCATCCACTGGTCGAACCTACTTGCTCAGCCTCATCCTAGACTCCTCTCCTTGATTTATTTTTATTTTTATTTTTGATTTAAAAAATATATATTTTATTGATTTTTTACAGAGAGGAAGGGAGAGGGATAGAGAGTTAGAAACATCAATGAGAGAGAAACATCAGAGAAACATTGATCAGCTCCCTCCTGCACACTCCCCACTGGGGATGTGCCCACAACCAAGGTACATGCCCTTGCCCGGGACCCCTGAGTCCACAGGCTGATGCTCTATCCACTGAGCCAAACCGGTTAGGGCAGTTTTGTTGATTTTTGAAAAAAGGTCTTTTTTGATTATCTTTGCTCTAGTCCTGTGGTTCTCAACCTTCTGGCCCTTTAAATACAGTTCCTCATGTTGTGACTCAACCATAAAATTATTTTCGTTGCTACTTCATAACTGTGATGTTGCTACTGTTATGAATCGTAATGTAAATATCTGATATGCAGGATGGTCTTAGGCGACCCCTGTGAAAGGGTCGTTCGACCGCCAAGGCGGTTGTGACCCACAGGTTGAGAACCTGCTCTAGTCTTTATTATGTTCTTTCTTTTGTTAGCTTTGAGATTAGCTATTTTCTCCTAGTTCTTTATGGTGTGAAGCTAGGTTGGTGATTTGAGATCTTTCTTTTTTTAAATGTAAATGCTTAGAGCTATAAATTTTCTTAGTATTGCTTTTATTGCATCCGTAAGTTTTGGTAAGTAGTGTTTTCATTTTTACTTGTCTCAAGATATTTTAAAATTTCTCTTGTAATATCTTCTTTGACCAAGAGGATTTTCCAGGCTTTCTTTTGCAACTGATTTCTAGCTTCATTTTAATGTGATTGTACAAGCTACTTTGTATGATTCCAATCTTTTTTTAAAATAAATTTTTATTTATTTCAGAGAGGAAGGGATAGGGAGAGAGAGATAGAAACATCAATGATGAGAGAGAATCATTGAACGCTGCCTCCTACCCACCCCCTACTGGGGATTGAGCCCACAACCTGGGCATGTGCCCTGATTGGGAATCGAACCGTGACCTCCTGGTTCATATGTCAACTCTCAAACACTGAGCCATGCCAGCTAAGCTGTATCATTTTAGTCTTTTAAAATGTATTAAAATTTGCTTTGTGACCTAACATATGTTCTATTCTGGAGAATTCTCCCTTTGCACTTTAGAAAAATGTTTATTCTGCTCTTGTGGGTGCAGTATTCTGATATGTCCATTAGTACAGTTGTTCTGTAGAGATGTTCAACTCTTCTGTTTCCTTTTTGATCTTCTGCCTGGTTTTTCTATTGATTATTTAATGTGGGGTATTGCTTCTCCTACTATATTGTGTTCCTGTTTTTCCCATTACTTCTGTCAGTATTTGCTTCATATATTTAGGAACTCTGATGTTTGGTGCATATCTTATATAATAAAAGGCTAATATGCAAATCGACTGAATGGCTGAACGACTGGTCGCTATGATGCGCACTGATCACCAGGGGGCAGACGCTCAACTCAGGAGCTGCCCCGGAGCGCTGCACAGCCAGAAGCTGGTAAGCACAGTGGCTATGGCGGGAGCCTCTCCTGCCTCCAGTGCAGCGCTAAGGATGCCCAACTGCGGGGAGCAGGCCAAAACAGTCAGTTGGACATCCCCTGAGGGTTCCTGGACTGTGAAAAGGCGCAGGCCGAGCTGAAGCCACTGCCCGTCTCCCACCGGCCACCCCCTCTGCCCCCTAGTGCACGAATTTTGTGCACCGGGCCTCTAGTGTATTTATATTTGTTGTACCTTCTTGGTGAATCAAATTGTATTTTTTTGGCCAGACATTTTGCATTTATAAAGTCAAATATGATAATCCTTCCTTTTATGGGTTTGGCTTTATTTTAGGCACTTCAATATCAAGGAATAAATTAACCAGTGCTTTCTTCTGAAGCATGTGTATTTTTATATTTTAACATTTGCTCTACCCAGAGGTCCAAAGACCGTTATTTAATGTGACTTGAGCCTTTAATATTCTGAAATAGTTGGGTCCCCTAAATAAGTGCAGACCCCTAAACTCTTTCCCTGTTGTGTGGTCTGCCTGGCTTAGCCTTGCATCACTGTTTCCCTCTTTTCCTACCACTCTTCTACCAAAGTCTAAGTAGTTAATTAGGTGTCCCCACCCATCTCCAGTCATTGCTGGTTGTCTATATATATATACATTAAGTAAATTACGGTTTCAGCCAAAACTTTATGCTTGCCAACCACAATGCCAGGACAGTGTAAATACTTAATCAATATTAAATGGATACATAGATGCTGTGACCTGGATTCCACACACATCCTGGGGATGTGAAAGGAGACTCAGAGACTCAGGGATTTGCATGTCACACTCAAGCTCGGGCCAGTTGATCCATTCTTTAATGTCACCAAGGGAGGGAGCTTGGCTTGGGAAGTGAAGGGCTGAACCCGGAGAGGCAGTTACTTTTACATGGGATTTACCATCTTTCCCATGAAGAGAGGCATGTTGGCATTTTCATCCATGATGATGACTAAGAAGGGCCTGTTGAACTTGATGGTCAGATGCTTAAACCTGTGACGCTCTTCCGAAGGCATGGCACCAGAATGGTCATGCCCACTCTCGTCGATGGTCAGCATAGCCGTGTGCAGCGCCTGGCAGGGAGAGAGCAGAGGCATGCTGGGGCAGAGGCAGACTGTGCCGTCCTTTACCCAGGCCTTGGAGCAAGGCCGGATATGGGGGAGCTGTGCTGGGGGCTCAAGGAAGGGTCTGCACAGAGGCCCAGTGGGGACCTGGACCTTTATAGAATTTCCTTGATTGAAAAACAAAACAATGACAAACAAGCAGAATTGCCAGCTGGGTGTCTGCCATTGGAGCATTTTTATTAAAGAACCACTGGACTCACAACTTGAATCATCATGGTGTGGTGGGAAGAACATGAGATGGGGTTCCAATCCATTTCCCCCCACCAGTTAGCTAACCAACTAACTAACTAACTAACTGCCAACTCAAGGAGATGAATACTCTTCTTGAATCCTCGCTTTCCTAAGTAGGAAAATCAGAGCTACATGATATGACCACCTACGGCCATTTAATGCTTTATGTGAGAACCCCAGCCAGTGTAGGTGCTCCATAAATGTGTGCCTGTGTTAGAGGTGTGCATGTATGTACATGTGTGTGCCTGTGTTCGAGGTGTGCACGTATATGTGTGTGCCTGTGTTCGAGGTGTGCACGTATATGTGTGTGCCTGTGTTCGAGGTGTGCACGTATATGTGTGTGCCTGTGTTAGAGGTGTGCATGTATGTACATGTGTGTGCCTGTGTTAGAGGTGTGCACGTATATGTGTGTGCCTGTGTTAGAGGTGTGCACGTATATGTGTGTGCCTGTGTTCGAGGTGTGCACGTATATGTGTGTGCCTGTGTTAGAGGTGTGCACGTATATGTGTGTGCCTGTGTTAGAGGTGTGCACGTATATGTGTGTGCCTGTGTTAGAGGTGTGCACGTATATGTGTGTGCCTGTGTTAGAGGTGTGCACGTATATGTGTGTGCCTGTGTTAGAGGTGTGCATGTATATGTGTGTGCCTGTGTTAGAGGTGTGCATGTATATGTGTGTGCCTGTGTTAGAGGTGTGCATGTATATGTGTGTGCCTGTGTTAGAGGTGTGCACGTATATGTGTGTGCCTGTGTTAGAGGTGTGCATGTATATGTGTGTGCACCAGCACAACAGACTCAAAGCTCTTTACCTGGTAACTGTGGGGCACCATCCACTGGTCGAACCTATTTGCTCAGCCTCACCCCAGACTCCTCTCCTTTACCGTTCCTTCCTCGGGAGCTGCTCCCTTCCCTGCACCATACTCAGTCCTTTCTTATCACCTGCCTTGTCCTTCCATCCAGGTCCCCCCTCCGCAGGGGACACCAGGCCTCTCCACTTCTCAAGGCCTTCACGACTCCACCTGCGCACCCTCACGCCTCTGGACCAACATTCTCATCTTCCCTGCAAACAGCCCCACCTCAGGAGGTAGAAGCTGGACTTGGACTTTCTGTCCCTGGGCATGTTTCTTGTTTCTAGTGTCCGATTGTAAGCTCCTTGGGGACCAGGGCATAGATGGGGACCCCTTCTAGAGTCCAGTCCACAGTCAGGCACTCAGTTTGTAGCCAGTACTGAGCCGAAGTTGTTTCTTTCAGTTCTTCTGATAAGTGGCATCTTTAGCCCAAATCACTCATTAACTTGGACTCCCTGATTCATCAATAGCTCCAATGTCACAGGAAGGGGGTGGCGAGGGGGGTAAAATTCCTTTGAAATTCCTGACCCTCGGTCTGACTTTGTAAATATGGGTCCATTGAGGCCCAATGAGGAGAAGACCCTGACCAGAGATGAGCCAGAGGGTCAGTGACACCGCCTCAGAGGACGTCCCTAAAGGGCCAGGACAGGAGGCCACCCCTCCCTCGGGCGCCTGAGCACGTCCCAGTCTTGGTGAGTCCAAGGGCCTTCCCCAGAGACCTCAGTCTGCGGGGTGTTTGTGCCCCTTCGTCCCCTCCCCTGGGCTGCAGCCCGCACACATCTGCCCTGTGGACACCAGGGACAGGCTCACCTTGGACAGCTTCAGGGGAACCCCCTCGCTGATCCCCGAGAGTTCAGCTCCCTTACTGAAGACCTTAGTGATGCCCATTTCACCCAGGATGGTTTCCAGATCGTAGGTTCCAGAAATGGACAGTTTGGGCATACTCAGAGAGGCAGACCTGTCAAGATGGTTAGAAAAGAAAGGAATTTCACAACATGGAAAGTTTTCCTTTTCTGGTCATTTCTCCCACTTGGCCCCTGCCTCTCTACCCACAGGCGGATGGCGGTCATTATTGGTTTGTTGTGTTTTTAGGTGCTCTGCCCTGTCAGAGAATGTCAGAATGATGTGGGTCCTCTTATCCTGAAAGCCTCTTAAATGTCACCTCCTCTGAGAAGCCCTCCGGGCAGACCTGCAGTGTCCTTGGGAAGCACTTTGCACACTGCCCTGCAGGCTTTGGTCACCCCCCGACTGGGCCTTTGGGGCTGGAATCCCAAGGGAATGTGGGGCATGGTTTCAGGTGTTGAGTGACATTTGCCCAGTGAGGGTTGAGTGACACTCGGGGCTGATTGCTCAGCTCTTGTTTCCCATGGGGACAGATTGGGGCCCTGAGGAGGTCTGACATGATTCTAGCCGGGAACTTTCTGTCCTTTCACTCCACACTCAGCCTCCTCCAGGAAGCACACCGCTTCCTCTCCTAGTGAGTGGGGTGCTGCTCTCCCTGCGCCAGGCACTGGCATGGGGAAGGGGCCGTGTCCCAGCTGGAAGTCCCCCAGGACAGGGCTCTGCCTCCTCAGCTGCCGGCACTGTCCCTCTTACAGAGCCCGGCTGGTGCTACCTAAACTGATGCTGGCCTCTGTCTGGAAGCACAGAGTCATGCACGAGGTGGGTCCCCCTCCCCTGGCCCAATGGTCAGGCCCGATGTGGCGGCTCCCGGTCAGCCCTGGGCTGGAATCACCGTATGTCGATGTTTTTGAAGATCCTGGCCAGGTGCTTCTGGCAGACCTTGGCCTCCAGGTACTGCATCTTCCCCTCATCGGGCAGGATCAGGAAGGCGGGCACTTGGCCCCTGTAGCGCTGCAGCAGCACCCAGGAGGAGAGTGCCTTGTCGTGCAGCAGGTCAAACCTGCCCAAACGGTGGGTCATGGGCACCCTTATCGTGGTCTTCTTGTCCACGTGGAAGTCTTCTGCTACAAAGCCCTCAGCCTCGAATTTAACCTTCCACCGACCTAGAAAGAGGTGAAGGTGCAGGTCAGCCAGGAGAGGGAAGGGTTAGGTACCTGTGGCAGAACACAGGAGCCCAGTGTGAGGGGGCTCTCTCTGAGCCTCAGTTTCCCCGTCTGTCAAATGGAGCTGAAAGGAACCTCAGCTCACTGACAGGACTTAAGTGGGGAGAAAGCCAGACCGGAGAAGGGTCCATGTTGTCTATAGTGTAGAGGCTCAGGGGTGCCAGCCTGGCTGGGCAGAGTAAGCATTTGAACTTGTATTTCATGCCTGTTTACTAGTAATGGAGGGTCGCTTGGAAGGGGCTAAATGAAAATGATTGGCATCAGTCATGCTTGGCAGCTCCTTGCCTGAGTCTCCCTGCCCCGTGAATCGGGCTTCTTATCGTTCAGGGAAGTCACCCTTGTTCTCACGTTAACGGCCTTTCCTGGACCAACACGTGGGACGCGGAGGCCTGGCATCCCTCTGCTATTCCAGGAGACCGGCCCCGTCCCGCCAGGTGAGAGCACACAGGAGTCTCAGGGACCCCGGAGCCCCTTCTCATTGGATGGAAGGTGGAGACTGGGGCTGGACAGGGGCAGGACCCGCCTGGAGACCCACAGCTCAGCTGGGGCCCAGGATGTGCTGACTCTGGGCTCTGCGCTCTCCAGGGCATTTTCTGCCCCAGGTCAAGGAGCCCACAGAGAGAAGGAAGCAGCCCTGACCTTGACTCTCACCTCCCTGCCCCAGGCTGTTTCCTGGGACTGTTCCCACAGCCTCAGCATGTCCTCTGGGACCCACAGGTCTCTGGCATTTTCTTCACTCCCAGGGAGGAAGGCAGGCTGAGAGTCAAGTTGAGTTGAGCACCCACATTGTGAGCCTGTAGTCCCATGTTCTCTGTAACATGCTACTCCTCACAGAAACCTGGCAGCAAGGGATTATTAGGTTCATGTTCCAGATAGGAAACTAGAACCTCAGAGAGGTACAGAGACTTGCCGAGAGCCAGACACTGACGGTGGTGGGGGCAGGATTTGAACCCCATCTTTCTGACTCTAGAGCTGCCACTCCTCCCACGACACTAGAGTGGTCCAGGAGACCTTCTTCATTTGCAAGGTCTGCTAAAGTGTGTTTGCCTGGCTCTGTGTTGTGTGTGGGGGCACCCTGCATATTGTACCTCTGTCCCTGGTGGGGATTTACGAGGCATGTGGAACAGGCACAAAGGCTCTGACACGTCCTGCAGGGAAGATGATGCTCTGACTGCTGACCCACCCCTCGCTGACCTTATTGATCGGGGGACGTTTCTCATGGTTGTGTGGGGAGAACGGAATCCCCCTGCCCAGATGCATAGTCACATGGCATCCCGCACCGCCCAGGAAAGCTTAGGAATTGATGTTTGAGAATGTTTTTGGATGCTTCCATGGGAACCAGCTCAGGCTGGTGGTAAAACCTACCTTGAAAGAAGATGTAATTCGCCAGAGCAAGAGTTGTGTCTTTGTCAAGGTCTTGGACCAGATCTACAATTTTTTCTTGGCTTTTCATCTCTATGTAATCATTGACCTGTGTATTGGCCCTGGTGTCTCTGAAGTTGATGGAGAAGACATCTGTGTGGTACAGCTTCCCGACATCTTCCAAAAACTTATCCACCACCTTCACACTCTCATTGACAAACAAGATGTTGGCAGTGATCAGCTGCAACTGTCGGTCTGGCTCAGTGAGGGTGTGGAGGAGATGCTGTAAGCCTGCATGGATGTCAGCCTCAGGTACCTTCTTCAAGTTGAAATGTAATCCCTCCAGGATCTGGGTGTGAGTGTCTCCCTTCGCCCCCAGGGAGAGCATGGCAAAGGCTATAGCGATGCTCACTGGGGAGAAGAAGATGTTGGTAGAGTTGGACTGTTGGGCCACCTGGCGGTACAGGCTGAAGGCGAAGTTGGCCAGTTCCGGTGTGATCTTGTGGACAGCGACTCCATGAAGACTATCAGCCAGGGAGGCAGGGGCCAGGCAGCACAGGCCTGCCAGCAGGAGGAGGCTCCACGTGATGGAGGACGGCATTGTCCTGCGAGGGAGAGAAGGGGCATCGCGCCCAAGTCAGGCCACACAGTGAACCCCCCTGGCCACTGATTCACACCATGTGAAGCAACCAGAGTTTATTCAGCATCTACTTCGTGCAGCCCTGTGCCAGTGATGAGTTCTGCATCCTCATCGGTGTGACTCAGAACAATAGCTAAGACTTGCACAGTGTTCCCCGGTGTCGAGCTCCTCTCTGAGCACTTCGCTCGCACATCTCCTTGTCCCCTTATAGCAATTGTAGATGCAGGTCATAGGCCAATTCTCAATCTCCAGAGGCGGAGACCGAAGTACCACAGGCTTAAGTCACTTGTCCAAGGTCACAGAGCAAAGAAAGGAGCAGGACACAGGGAGCGTGGCTCACGCTCTCTACAGCTACCCTGACATCTGCAGTGACCCTGAGGTGCAAGTACCACAGCTCCTATTTTACCAAAGAGGAAACTGAGGCACAGAAGACAGATGCTACATGCACACCGTTACCCAGGAAGCAGCCAGATCCGCCTCAGTGATGACTGGATATGGAGCAGCCCCACGGCGGCTGCCATGGGACTCAGTTATTTAATGGGCAGAGCGGCTGCTGCCCAGAGAGGGAAAGATCTTGCCCCAGGACACACAGCCAGAACACTCCAGAGCTTTGAGGAATCCCATCCTGCCTGGCATGGCCCAGACCCTCCCTCACACCACACACTTCTTCCATCTCCCTTTTCTCACAAGCACTGCAGCTTGCACATGCGGGCCACCTGATCCTGCATGTGCCAGGCCTGGGGGCTGTTGGGAGCCTGGGGCTGTTGGGAGGAAGAGCACCTGTGAGCCCTTCACTGGGAGGCCCTCCTGGACATCCATTGTCGGAAGGAGTGTCTCCTTATCTTCACTTTACAGGACGCCAGGAAGTGAGGCTTGAGAGGGTTGGTCACTTGCTCGTGGCCATGCAACTGGCCAAGCAGAGCCAGGACAGACAGGCCTCTGGCGTCTGGTCCCGCCCTCTGTGCCGGGCGGGGTCACCTGCTGACTCTTCCCAAGCTGGAACCTGGCTGCTTGTAGGGGTCGGGCTTACAAGGAGTCAGTGGCTCAGCGCAGCTCCAGGAACACGGGGCAGCGAAGTCCCAGGCACCGGGCTGTCCTGGGCGGCAGCCTCCCAGAATAACCAGCCCCCAGTGTGACAGCGGAGGGCTCTCCAGGCATGGCCAGGGTCTTCTCGGGTCAGAAGTGCCATGTGGAGGTCCCCGGTGGGACATGAGGGCCTCAGGGCGTGAGGCTCCTTGGGAGGCCTCCTCCCTGGTTAGTCATATTTCTTATTTCAGGATGGATTTGTGTCACATGAGTCCCCACTGAGATTGCTCCTGGGGGCCAAGGTGTTCAGTAGACCCGTGAGTTTGGGGTGTTCATTCTTCTTGGGTGGGGACCTTGTCTAGGGATCCCAGGGTTCCGCGGTGGCAGGTTGTGTCGAGGCCTTCAGGAGATGCAGTGAACCTCCTCTCCTGCCCCCCCTGGGGAGCTTGGGCACCCTTCTTCACTGGGAGCTTAATGGCAATCATCTCTACAAGGCTAAATGGCAACAGTCTCCGAGTGTCAGGGCTGTTCCCACTAAATAGTCACATGGCCACAGCCCCTCGAAGCCATTCCAAGCTGGCCCCACAGCGAGTCTCAGGTCCCATCCCCCACATGGTCAGCAGTGGACTCACCTGCCCACACGGGCAGGACCCACCCCCAGCCCTGGGCTCAGGTGACAGGGTCTCAGATGCTGCTTTCTGCGGTGACACAGGATGGCTGGGGGGCAGGGGGTGGTGTAAGCGAGTTTCTGTTAGCCTTGGACAGGTCTGGGTTCTGATCTGCCCCTGTCCTTCCCTAGCTGTGGGCCCACATTCTAATCTCTGAGCTTCCCCTTTAAAGTGAGATTGCTGGGAGAAGTGAGTGAAATCAGCCTCGTCATCAAAGCTCACAGCCAGAAAGAGACCGGCAGTCAGCTCTGTGGGGGAAGAGGGTCGTGGGTTTTGCAAAGTAAAACCTTTAGGATCCATGAGGGGCCAACCGATATCAAGATGGGCCGTGAACCCAGATAAGAGAGGGGAAGAGGTGAGAGAAGAGGGTTATCGCAAGAGTTAATGAATACCCGTCAGCCTTCCAGAGATCAAGGCCAGCTTGGTAGGGTAGGAGGTCGGGGCCCAGGGAGCAGAGGGGAGACCACGGGCCACCCTCCGGAAAGTGGGAAAAGCTCATCAGGCATCTGCTTTCCCCAGTGAGATGGACAGGGCGAGGAACCGAAGGGAAGGTCAAGGTCTCTGTCTTTGACTGAGTCTTAAAGGAACCAGGTGAGAAAGAAGACCGAGGTAGAGAAGCTGGGCAGTCAACACACAGCAAGTGCTGGTGAGGATGTGGAGCAAAGGGAGCCCTAGTTCCCTGCTGGTGGGGGTGCAGACTGGTGCAGCCACTGTGGGAAACGGTATGGAACTTCCATTTGACCCAGCGATCCCACTTCTGGGCATATACCCCTCAAAACCGCCAAAACTCCAATCAGAAAGAATGTAAGCACCCCTATGTTCATAGCAGCACTATATACAATAGCTAAGATCTGGAAACAGCCCAAGTGCCCATCAGTAGATGAGTGGATAAGAAAGCTGTGGACATCTACACCATGAAATACTATTTTAAAAAAAATTGAAAAAAGAAGCAGGGCAGAGAATGGGGAGGGGGAAGGGGCTTCCAAGGGGATGGGTCCCTACCTTTGCAAGTGGGAGAATCCCAGGTGATGTCACCGAGGCCACAGGGAGGGGATGAAGAGAGAAGTGGCAGAAAGCAGCTGTGCCCACAGCACAGGTAGTCTGAGGGGAGCGAGCCCACAGCTGCGGAGCAGGACAGAGAAGGCTCACTGACCCGCTTCCCATCCTGACCCAGCGACTGCAGCCCGACCTGCTGCGCCACAGTGTCCTCCTCTGTCAGTGGAGGTGACCAGCGCTCACCCCAGCGCTCACCCCAGGGCGGCTCTGGAGGGGTTTGTGGGAGGGTTACACACTCAGCACGTGGAACTCACCTGCTTTCCAGAGAGCCTCGCCGGGCTGCACTCATCTCACAGGCTGCCCCAGTCTCTCAGGGCTTCACCTACTTATAGGGCATCTCGGGGTGGGGATGTGAAGTTCCATGGCCCAGTAACCGCCCCCCCCCCCCCCATCGTGCAAGAAATGAGCCTGGGAGCCTTGAGCGCTCAGCCAGCAAGGGCCTGATACCATCGGGGCCTTGCTGTGCCTCCCTGAAGCAGCCTAGTCTAGCGGAACCAGCATGTGCCAGGTCACACGAGGGTGGAGTGGTGCAGCCGTGGTCATATAAGACCAAAGGGCCGTCTTGCTTTGATGCCCACCTCACAGATCTGTGGAGAGGAGTAAATGAGGAAGACATACCCAGAGCCTGGAACTGTGCCTGAGACATGGTTGACCTTCAATAAATGTCAGCGCCTGTAGTCACTGGGCTTGAGGCTGCCAAGGTGCCAGGCCCAGGAAAGCTCACGTCGGGACCTGGAATCGGCCTCCGAAGTGCATTTATCCAGTCGGGGGGGAGATCACAGGCACCAGCAGGTGCCAAGACTCAGTGTGACCCTGTGGAAGAATGACACTGGGCCACCCTGAGAGTATCAAGGCCTCAAGGGACCGTCAGGGAGGCGGGGGTGGGGGGGGGGTGGGGGGGGGAGGGACCTCGCTAGCGTGCCAGTGGGAGGCTGTGGAAGATCCCAGGCCATCTGGCTCCCGCTCCTGGTCCATGGTAACCAATTGTTGCAATCTGCAAGTTACTCCTCTGTTAGTTTTGTCAGTGAATTGAGACAGGGAAGCTGGAAGCTAGCCCTGAACTATTACTTCTGGAATCTACAGTCTTGAGAAATGTGTAATATTCGGTAAGAACTAGCATTACAAAACACTCTGCAGAATAGTCCACAGAAGAAACTTTAGAGTTGGGTCTCATTATCCCCATTTTGCAGTGATGGAAACTGAGGCACACAGACATCGGAAAAGCTCATGGTTCTGTACTTATTGGAGGCTGATTCGGGATTCCTGCATTCTTTCTGCTTTGTGGTACTGCCTTTAGCATTTTCATCCTAATATTTTAATGCTGAAAGTCACCTCAGGATGAAAGGAAATGACAGTGATTATACTCAGAGCATACTGAGGCTATTGATAACTGCTAACTAAGGAGAAAATGGCTTTTAAAAATCCATACAGTCTGTTTTCTGTATCAGTGAGTCTGTTTCTATTTTGTTTGTTAGTTTACTTTGTGCATTAGATTCTACATACAAGGGAAATCACATGGTATTTATCTTTCTCTGACTGGCTTATTTCACTTAGCACAGTACCCTCCAGGTCCATTCATGCTGGCTCAGAAGAAGATTTCCTTCCTTTTTTTTTTTTTTTAAAATATATTTTATTGATATTTTTACAGAGAGGAAGAGAGCGGGATAGAAAGTTAGAAATATCGATGAGAGAGGAACATCAATCAGCTGCCTCTTGCACACCCCCCACCAGGGATGTGCCTGCAACCAAGGCACATGCCCTGGCCGGAATTGAACCTGGGACCCTTCAGTCCGCAGGCCGACTCTCTATCCACTGAGCCACACCCGTCAGGGCTCCTTCCTTTTTTATGGCTGAGTAGTGTTCCATTGTGTGAATCAGGGATGGGGAACATGCAATCCAAGGGCCATATAAGGCCCATGAAATAATTTGGTGTGGCTCTGCCAAGGCATTAGGGGTAAGTTAATTAAATGTTTGACCAAATATAGCAGGCTAATTTGAAGTTGATAATTTTTCATGGCCTGCAAATGATGTTATAAAAATCCAAATGGCCCTTGGCAGAAAAAAGGTTCCCCACCCCTGGTAAATGTACCACAGCTTTTTATCCACTCATCTACCGATGGGTACTTGGGCTACTTAAAAAAAAACCAAAAAACAAAGAAAGAAAGAAACCCCTAGATAACAATGTGGTGATTGCAGGAGATAAAGGGGTGGGGGAGGTGGCAGAGGGTGAAAGGGGATATGTGGGACAGAAAGAGAGTTGATTTTGGGTGGTGAGCACGCGATACAGGAGGCATGCAGATGATGTGTTACAGAGTGTACACTTGAAACATGTATGGTCTTATTAACCAATGTCACCCCAATACATTCAATAAGAATAAGGTGAATACAGACTTCTCACTCGCTCTGTTGGCTGTGCTCTCTGTGAAAGCCCCACCGTGACATTAAAAAGCATCCTCGCAGCCCCCACCTTCCCCTGCATGGTGTGCCCTTTGTTCCCAGATCGCACAGTGATAATGGTACAGGGAGCACTGGCCTTGGGGGCAGCTTGGGCTTCAGAGAGCACACGTCCCTGCTCGTATCTGTTGTCTCCGCCTGCGGTCAGGCCCTCCCTGAGGGACTGTCCTGCTATTGCCCCCTCCCGTGTGACTTCTCAGGGCACCCCCAGATTCCCTGGCCCGTGCCCACCGCAGCACCTGGGCCATTTCCTCCTGGCGTGAACTCACCACCCCTTTTCTGGCACTTTCTAATATCTTTTCTCCCTGAGGGTTGCCCTTCTGCCTTCCCTGGTCCTTTCTAATCTAAGCCATAATTGAAGGCTTGCTTCTTAGGTGATTTACATAAATATTTACGTATTTATTTAATTTGATTTCAGAGAGGAAGGGGGAGGGAGAGGGGGAGAGAGAAACACATCAGTGATGAGAGAGAATCACTGCCTTGTGCACGCCGCCCACTCCGGCTGAGCCCACAACCTGGGCATGTGCCCTGACCGGGAATTGAACCTGACTTCCTGGCTCACAGGTTGATGCTCAACCACTAGCCACGCCAGCCGGGCTGTTTGCATTTTCTTGCTGAACAAGGGCCCACCCATGGCCTTGTGGAGAAGGCCAAGGGGGCCCTGGGGTGGAAATCAGTATGTAATCTGTAGTTTCCATTTCTGAGTCAGTGCACGTGTGTGAGAGCCTGGAGCCCCCTTGACCTTGATCTTATTTTAGTCTTTCCAATGTATCCCCTGACCCTCAAAATCAGCCTTGAAGGACACAGGCTAGGAATCGTCATCCCCAGTGACAGGAGGGCAGCTGGTGTCCACCCGTCAGGGCAGAGCTCCCACTTAAAGTCAAAAGTGTGTTATTTATGCTTAAAATTGAATAGCCGTGTCTTGCCTGCAAACCGATAGAGGCGTGACTGTCACTGCCAGGCAGTCCCTGCGGCTTCCCAGAGGTCGCTGCGAGTCTTCTCCTCCATTTCAGAGGTGAGCTGGGTCCCTGCTCAAGGGGAGACTGACCAGCACCAGCCCAGACCCCAGCACCAGTGACTCCAGCTGGCGGTGGGCCAGAGAGGCAGGCGCCATGTGGACTGGGAGGCTGGAATTGGTCATAGGTCTGAGATGGTCTGGGGAATGTATGGCGTAGGGGCGGCCCGGCCGAAGTGAGGGACCTGCCTTCTGGGCCTGGGTCTTCCGTCGGCTGGAACCCTAGCTCCCCACCTGTCATTGGGGGTAATGAGTCCTAGCCTGTGTCCTTTGAGGACTGAGTTTGAGGGTCGGTGGATACACAGGGAACACGAAAGAACAGGCAAAGCTGAGGCTGATGGCGTCCGGCCTGACTGAGGCCTGCTCTCTTAGGACAAGGCTGCCCTGATGCTTTGCCCACCGCATGGATGGACCCTATTGGTTCCCATCTGAGCCAGTGTGGGATGGGGGTCCTTCTGCCTTGTCCCCGATCCCAGGCCAAGCCCATTCCCAAGAGCCCAGGGAGCTGGCTCCTCCAGGCTGCGGGGCCAGCCCGGCTTCCTGGCCGCTTGTAGGGTGTGTGTGGCAGGGAGTGGGGGGCTGCTCTCGGGACGGCCTCCAGCTGGGGCCCAGGAGCTGTGGTCTCCCTCTGAGGACCACGAGGATGCCATGGGCAGGAACAAGGCAAGTTGAAATGTGTCTCCTTCAGAGCTCAGCCAGGGGAGGGCAGGTGGGCCGGTGGGGTCGCTGCTTGCTGTACTTCTCTCCCATGGCAAAGGAATCATTGTAATGACTTTGCAGAGCCTCCCAGGACATCCTTGCCGCATGGTGAGGGGACAGGAGGGCGTAGGGTACGTGTCTTGGGGGGTAACTGTCCCGCCGAGTTTGAGCAGGTGTTCCCAACCGGACAAGAGACCCACGTCTAGGACAGCGTATCTGAGGGACCTGGGGAGAGGAGTGACAAGGGCAGAGCGGGTGTTCGCCATCCAGCCCATTGGAAAGGGCTCCTGGAGAGAGAGACCTGTGCATGGTCGGGGCCCAGCCTGGCTCAGGAGACTCTGGGATGAGAGGGGACCTGGCTTCTCCCTCTGCCTCTGTGCTGGACACGTGGCAGCTCAGCACCCCCGTGGGAGCTGCCTGCGCTGGGCACCAGGGAGGCGGCCTGGTGGTGGGCAAGCAGCCCTGCAGGGGGAAGGCCTCCCAGGGCCACAGGGTGGGGCTTGGCAGGAGGACCCAGCGGATGCTTGGTGGAGGGGCCACGGGCTGGACTCTGAGCCATGCAATGCCCCCTGGACACTTCCCAGGCACAACTGGCACCTGGGGCTTTTCCGAGGAGATGGGCAGAGGCAGCAGGCTGTGCTGTCAGCAGCCACACATCCGGCCCCGCACAGGGCTGGACGGTGTACATGTCTAATGAATACCAACACAGTGGGTACGTGACATACCCCCCTCCCTACCCCCCCAGGTAGAGAGGGGAGACTCAGAGACAGGAGGAGGAGGGATTGGCAAGTCACACTCCAGTTTGGGCCAGGCCAGTCACTCTTTATTGTCACCTTCGGAGGGGACCTGCCTGGGCGGGGGCTGAACCAGAGAGGCAGCTATTTCTGGGTGGGATTCACCACCTTGCCCACAAAGAGGGGGGCTTTGGTGACTGTATCATAGATGACCACGACGAAGGGTCTGTTGAACTCAACACTCGGGGGAAGCGACATCGGCATCATTTCCATCATTGTGGCCCCGGCAGCTTCGGCCCCCTTCTCATCCAGGGTCAGCACAGCCTTATGCACGGCCTGGAGGGGAGAGAGCAGAGCTGTGGTCTGAGCGACACAGGCAAACCCCACCCCGGCCTGGGAACTCAGCTGGTGAGGGCAGTGGTGCCAGTGAGGGGAGGCTTCCCAGGCCTGTCCCCACCAGCTGTCCTTCCTTCCAGGTCCCCCCTCCGCAGGGGACACCAGGCCTCTCCACTTCTCAAGGCCTTCACGACTCCACCTGCGCACCCTCACGCCTCTGGACCAACATTCTCATCTTCCCTGCAAACAGCCCCACCTAAGGAGGTAGAAGCTGGACTTGGACTTTCTGTCCCTGGGCGTGTTTCTTGTTTCTAGTGTCCGATTGTAAGCTCCTTGGGGACCAGGGCATAGATGGGGACCCCTTCTAGAGTCCAGTCCACAGTCAGGCACTCAGTTTGTAGCCAGTACTGAGCCGAAGTTGTTTCTTTCAGTTCTTCTGATAAGTGGCATCTTTAGCCCAAATCATTAACTTGGACTCCCTGATTCATCAATAGCTCCAATGTCACAGGAAGGGAGGAGGGAGCAAAATTCCTTTGAAATCCCTGACCCTCGGTCTGACTTTGTAAATATGGGTCCATTGAGGCCCAATGAGGAGAAGACCCTGACCAGAGATGAGCCAGAGGGTCAGTGACACCGCCTCAGAGGACGTCCCTAAAGGGCCAGGACAGGAGGCCACCCCTCCCTCGGGCGCCTGAGCACGTCCCAGTCTTGATGAGTCCAAGGGCCTTCCCCAGAGACCTCAGTCTGCGGGGTGTTTGTGCCCCTTCGTCCCCTCCCCTGGGCTGCAGCCCGCACACATCTGCCCTGTGGACACCAGGGACAGGCTCACCTTGGACAGCTTCAGGGGAACCCCCTCGCTGATCCCCGAGAGCTCAGCCCCATTACTGAAGACCTTGGTGATGCCCATTTTGCCCAGGATGGCTTTCAGATCGTAGGTTCCAGAAATGGACAGTTTGGGCATACTCAGAGTGGCAGACCTGTCAAGATGGTTAGAAAAGAAAGGAATTTCACAGCATGGAAAGTTTTCCTTTTCTGGTCATTTCTCCCACTTCTCTTGTTTCCCTGGGGCCAGAGTGTGGCCCTGAGAAGGTCTGACAGGAGTGAGCTGCCTGGCACTCGGGCCGTCTTGGACCCAAGCGAGATGCAGCCGCTCCTTGCTCTCTGTTCCAGTCTCCGGTGAAGGCACCCAGGACTGGGCTTGCTGGGTGGTGCTTTCCTCCGTCTCTCTTAACTTTCACCTCAGACTGTTGTGTATTTTTATATTCATTTATATATACGTTTATAATGTATTCTTTTCTGTGTTATTGATTTTAGCCATTTATTTTACATTCTGATTTTTTTGATTGTTTATATGTTTGCATTGCACACATTTATGTAATTACTTGTAGTTTACCGTGTGCGTGATGAACTATGCATGAGGACAGGCACCTGTGAGCGCAGAGAGATGTGCACTAACTTGGGGCGCATGCTCCAGTATCACTTCACCCCGGGCCCGGTGAAACCACACAGCTGGCGGCCTCGGAGCAGGACGCGTCCCCACACCGCGCCTTCGCTGTTCTGGCCTCTCCAAGCCCCCTTTCCCCTGCGCAGCGTGGACTTTCTATCCTTCATGTCACACGCAGCTGCTGCCTCTCCAGGCGCGTTGGTGCTGCTCTCCCTGCACCCACTGCTGGCACCAGGAAGGGCAGTGTGGGTGCCGGGGAGGAAGTCCCCATGGACAGGACTTTTGCCCCCTGAGCTGTGAGCACTGCCCCTCTCATGGGGTTGTTGCCTGAGCTGACACTGGCCTCCGTCCGGAAGCTCAAGGTCACGCACAGTTGCTTGGCCCATAGGGTGTGGGTCCACTCTCACAGCCCCATCCCCCCAACCCCCACCCCTGCCAGGCCGGAGGGGCAAGCCAGCCGCAGGTCAGGGACGTTACCTTTTGTCTGTGTTGTTCAGGGCCATGCTGAGGTCCTCCTTGGTGAGCAGGTCCTCCATGTGGCGCAGCTTCCCCTCGTCGGGCAGGATGAAGAAGGCGGTGGCATTGCCCACATAGTCCATGAGCAGCACCCAGCTGGAGAGCTTGTGGCATTGGTACAGGTTGTACATGCCCAGGCGCTTCATCATGGGCACCTTGACCGTGGTGGCCTCGTCCACGTGGAAGTCCTCCTCGGTGGTCTCACGAGCATCGAAGGGCTTCACCCATTTGCCTGGAGAGGGAAGGGTTAGGTACCTGTGGCAGAACGCAGGAGCCCTGACCCTCCTGCGTGAGGGGGCTCTCTCTGAGCCTCAGTTTCCCCATCTGTCAAATGGAGCTGAAAGGAACCTCAGCTCACTGACAGGACTTCAGTGGGGAGAAATCTAGACTGGAGGAGGGCCCATATTGTCTATATTGTAGAGCAGCGGTTCTCAACCTGTGGGTCGCGACCCCTTTGGGGGTCGAACAACCCCTTCATAGGGGTTGCCTAACACCATTGAAAAACACATATATAATTATATATTGTTTTTGTGATGAATTACTATGCTTTAATTATGTTCAATTTGTAGCAATGAAAATACATCCTGCATATCAGATATTTACATTACGATTCGTAACAGTAGCAAAATTACAGTGATGAAGTAGCAACGAAAATAATTTTATGGTTGGGGGTCACCACAACATGAGGACCTGTATTAAAGGGTCGCGACATTAGGAAGGTTGAGAACCACTGTTGTAGAGGCTCAGGGGTGCCAGCCTGGCTGGGCAGAGTAAGCATTTGAACTTGTATTTCATGCCTGTTTACTAGTAATGGAGGGTCGCTTGGAAGGGGCTAAATGAAAATGATTGGCATCAGTCATGCTTGGCAGCTCCTTGCCTGAGTCTCCCTGCCCCGTGAATTGGGCTTCTTATCGTTCAGGGAAGTCACCCTTGTTCTCACGCTAACGGCCTTTCCTGGACCAACACGTGGGACGCGGAGGCCTGGCATCCCTCTGCTATTCCAGGAGACCGTCCCCGTCCCGCCAGGTGAGAGCACACAGGAATCTCAGGGACCCCTGAGCCCCTTCCTCATTGGATGGAAGGTGGAGACTGGGGCTGGACAGGGGACAGGACCCGCCTGGAGACCCACAGCTCAGCTGGGGCCCAGGATGTGCTGACTCTGGGCTCTGCGCTCTCCAGGGCATTTTTTGCCCCAGGTCAAGGAGCCCACAGAGAGAAGGAAGCAGCCCTGACCTTGACTCTCACCTCCCTGCCCCAGGCTGTTTCCTGGAACTGTTCCCACAGCCTCAGCATGTCCTCTGGGACCCACAGGTCTCTGGCATTTTCTTCACTCCCAGGGAGGAAGGCAGGCTGAGAGTCAAGTTGAGTTGAGCACCCACATTGTGAGCCTGTAGTCCCATGTTCTCTGTAACATGCTACTCCTCACAGAAACCTGGCAGCAAGGGATTATTAGGTTCATGTTCCAGATAGGAAACTAGAACCTCAGAGAGGTACAGAGACTTGCCGAGAGCCAGACACTGACGGTGGTGGGGGCAGGATTTGAACCCCGTCTTTCTGACTCTAGAGCTGCCACTCCTCCCACGACACTAGAGTGATCCAGGAGACCTTCTTCATTTGCAAGGTCTGCTAAAGTGTGTTTGCCTGGCTCTGTGTTGTGTGTGTGGGGCACCCTGCATATTGTACCTCTGTCCCTGGTGGGGATTTACGAGGCATGTGGAACAGGCACAAAGGCTCTGACACGTCCTGCAGGGAAGATGATGCTCTGACTGCTGACCCACCCCTCGCTGACCTTATTGATCAGGGGGCGTTTCTCATGGTTGTGTGGGGAGAACAGAATCCCCCTGCCCAGATGCATAGTCACATGGCATCCCGCACCGCCCAGGAAAGCTTAGGAACTGATGTTTGAGAATGTATTTGGGATGTTTCCATGGGAACCAGCTCAGGCTGGTGGTACCACCTTACCTTTAAAGAAGATGTAATTCACCAGGGCTACCACTGTGTCTTTGTCAAGCTCTTGGACCAAATCCACAATTTTCCCTTGGGTTCCCTTCTCGACGAAATCGTTGATTTGTTTCTTGGCTTCTTCGGAGTGCTTGAAGTTGACGGAGAAGGCCTCGGAGTGATACGTTTTCTTGACATCCTCCAAAAACTTATCCACCAGCTTCACGCTGTTATCGATGAACAAGCCGTTGCCAGTGGTCAGCTGCAGCTGGTTATCTGGCTGGTTGAGGGTATGGAGGAGATTCTCAAAGCCTCTGTGGATGTCAGCCTCTGCTCTCTCTGTGAGGTTGAAATCGAGGCCCTCTAGGATCTGGGTGTGAGTGTCGCCCTTGGCCCCTAGGGAGAGCATGGCAAAGGCTGTAGCGATGCTCACTGGGGAGAAGAAGATGTTGGTGGTGTTGGACTGATGGGCCACCTGGCGGTACAGGCTGAAGGCGAAGTCGGCCAGGTTGGGGGCAATCTTGTGGCTGGCGGACTCATGATCGTGCTCAGCTGCATCTGTGTCCTGGACAGCCAGGGAGGCAGGGGCCAGGCAGCACAGGCCTGCCAGCAGGAGGAGGCCCCATGTGACAGAGGATGGCATTGTCCTGCGAGGGAGAGAAGGGGCATCATGCCCAAATCAGGCCACACAGTGCGTCCCCCTGGCCACTGATTCATACCATGTAAAGCAACCGGAGTTTATTCAGCATCTACTTCGTGCAGCCCTGTGCCAGGCACGTTCTACGTCCTCATTGGCATGATTCACAGGAATCACACCTCCAGATGGCCTGGGTGTGGAGTGCACCTTCTTGATGCCTCCATTAATATCTGCAGTGACCCTGAGGGGCCAGTGCCAAAGCCCCTATTTCATAGTGGGGGAAACGGAGGCGAGGGCTGCATGATGTACACGCTGTACATCTCATCACTCAGAGGGAGGAAGGCAGGCTGAGAGCCAGGAAAGCAGGCCGACCAGGCCCAGGGGTGCCTGGATCTGGAGCGGCCCTAGGAGGGCTGCCGTGGAGCCCTGTGACTTAAGGGGCAGCGAGGCTGCTGCCAGGGGGAGAGATCCTGCTCCAGGACACCGCCGGCCCACGGTGGAGTTTTGAGGACCCTCACAGGGAGCCCCTGCCTCTGGTGGCTTCCTGCTCTGGCGGGCTGCCCTCAGGATGCATCTGAGGTCTCAGCTAGGAATGGGCGGCCTGCTCACCCTGTCACTGCCTGCCCCAGCCTGGGCTCAGGGGGGATGTGGGCGTTAGAGATGCTGGGCTCTCTAGTATCGGGGTTTGTCTGTCTGTCTGTGTGTGGTGGTGGGGGGGGAAGCATCTCTGTTCTTTTCAGACAGACCTGGGTTCTAGGTACAAGTCATTTCGGGTCTCTAGCCCTCACTTTGCCTCATGTAGGAAGTGAGGCCGTTGGGAGAAGTTAGTGGAATAAGTCTGGACACCACATCTTATGTTGAGGGGATCTGAGCGAGCAGCTCTACGAGGGAGAGCCCGGGGGGGCCGGCAGACTGGCTGCCTGCTGAAGACAGGCAGGGAGGGAGAGGTGTCCGTGGCTGGGAGACAGTAGGGACAGTGGGCCTGGGCTGAGTCAGCAGGAGCAGACTCATCTAGTGATGTCCAAGTCAGTGCCACCACAGCAACACGGAGCCCGCCTTCCCCACAGAGCTCCCTCTGCTCCGACAGGCCCCAGCCTCGGCCCAGCAGCTGCACCCCTGGGTACAACCTGCCCTCTTCACAGCTGGGGACACTGAGGTCTGAGCGGAGGAGACACCCTGTGCCCACAGCTAGCTCTGACTCACAGAACGGAGACCATTTTCATAGAGCGCAACGACAAAGGAGGCCCGGAATCTGGAATGAGAAAAACCTGGGAAAGTTGGAAATAAACGCTGGTTTCATCTCCCCTTGGACTGTGAAAGGTTTCTTTCCCAGAAAACAACCTGATGAGGCACAAACTGGCCTCCCTCCGCCACTTGTTTCTGGCCTGGAGGCTTGTAAATAACCCAACGGGCAGCCCCGTTAGCTAATGGCATCTGTTTTTTTTTGCGTCGCCTTTGGTTTAGAGCTGAAGACGGCTAAGTTAGTTCTGTGTCTTCCTCTCCTTCCCATTTCCCACTGGATTTGGCATGTCCTTCAGGGGTGGCAGAAACTGCCCATCTTTGCAGGACTCAGATCAGGAGGCTTTGGGCCAACAGGGTGGGGACACTAAATGTGCCAAGTGGCTTTGGGGCCAGAGGCTGTGGCTTCCACCCTGACAGGACACCACTGCCCACTGGCCTCTCCTTGTCCTGGGCCTGGCTCTCCCGCCTGAGCAGTCGAGGTGGGGGGTGGCCTAGATGAGGTCCCTGTGTGCTTACGGTGGACTCTTAATTGCAGGGTTTGGGGAGCAGAATGCACTCCCCGAGGGGAGGGGTGGGGGAGGTGCCCTCCCAGTCAGAGGGCTGCTGGCCTCTAAGAAGGTGGCAAGGCTGGTGTGGGGCTGAGGTGGGAGAGGCTGCAGCTGGGTGAACACCTAATCGCCCCCCGTCCACCTTCCTGGGTGCTGCACCACCTCATCTGGTTCCTTCTTTTACAGTAAGGGGAGTGAGGCCCAGAGAGGGTCAGGGCCTTGCCAAGGCCACACAGCGAGCCAGTCACAGAGCTGTAACAAGCCTTGGTTTTCCCAGCACTTGAACTTCAGACTCACTCAGCCATGTCCTCAGTTCTCAGATCCCATGAATGTCAGAACTGGGCCCCGAGGGACCTGACGTTGGCCTGGAGCCTCCTGTTGGCTCCATTTAGCCTTCCAGTCTGTTCCTTACAACACCAGGGTCGAAGATGTCTGCTGTCTCCTTGCCCTTCTTTCAAAGGCAGCACGCGCCCCCCCCCCCCCCCCCCCCCCCCGCCAAGCTTCATGCTGGTGCAGTACCCACAGGCCTGTGGGCCAGGCTTTACAGCACAGACGAGGACGATGGCACAGTGATATTTCCAGGCCGGTGGGAGCAGCCCTCCAGGGAGGAGGGAGAAGGGTGCCACCCCTTTTGCCTGATCTCACACCGTTCCCACCCAGGAGCATAAGGTGAAGGGCTGAGAGTGACCCAGGGGTCCAGGGAAGCGACTGCACCACAAGGTCAACACTTGCTGAACCCTGGCACTAACTAAGCCCCGTGTGACCCGGCCCTGCCTCTTATGGGCAAGTGGCCTGACTTCTCAGCCTCGGCTTCCTGCCTGCAAAGTAGAGAAAAGAATCTCTCACAGGCGGAGGTGAGGAACAAACGAGGTGTGGGTGCGGAGGACCCCCACACTGCACACAGGCAGGGCCACGCGTGAGAACTGGCCGACTTCTTCCTGCCGTGTTGCCCAGGACCGGGGAAGGGGCCCCAGCTCAGCAAAGACCCACCTCCGAGTTTGGAAAATTTAAAGTCAGTTCTCGAAGTAGTTATTTATTACCTCTGAGCTGCCAGAGCCTGTGCCCAGCAGACATCGGCATCCCTGTCATCACGCTTAGTAAACGTCAGGCATTTTAAATGACCTGTTCTCAGAGCCTACCCTTTGAGGTGGGAATTAGCATTAGCTCCATATTACAGATGGAGAAATGGAGGCCTACAGAGATTACGTAACTTACTGAGAACCACAGAGCCAATTACTTACGGAGCTGGGATCAAACCCTAGGCATTTTGATTCCAGAACCTGGCATTTAACTCTTCTCCATGTATAAAGCTAGCCAGAGGCCTTGAAACAGAAACCAGCACAGCTGGCCTGGCCACATGAAGGGGGCAGCATCGCTTGGCGGCTAAGATCAGAGATTACGAGGCTAGAATGCCTGAGTTTCATCCACTATCAGCTGTGTGACCTTGAACAAGTTACTTAACCTCTCTGAACCTCAATTTTCTGAAAATGATAAGGTTGCACTTCCTCAGAGAGTTATTGTGCAATTAACTACTTGCAAAGTGCCAAGATGTGCCTGGCGCACAGTCAGCTCTCAGAAGTGTCAGTTGTCCTTGATTTTGTGGTGGACCGTTCAGAGCACTGTGTGGGGGTCTGGGGGCCATGGCCTTGGTCATACGCATCTCTGTCACCTCATCTCCAGAATCCAATGGCTGAAAAATCATGTCCTTCTAGCATTCCAGCAATCAGGCCCAGTGGGGTGGGGTGAGAAGAAAGAGGGCCTAGATTATTGACATTTTGCCCAAGAGGACAGGTCGAATAACTGTCCAGGGTCCCCCAGCATCGATGAGGCCGGGAGGCCAGCCCAGGTGTCCTGTTCCCTATCTGGTACCTGAGGCCCGAGAGAATTAATGTTGACCATGGGCATGGGATCAGGGGCGTGGGTTCTGGAACTAGGTGGGTGGGGCTTGGATCCTGGATGGTGTGTATTTGGGGCTGAAGAACTTCTCTGTCCTCACTGTCCCCATCGGTAAAATGTGACTAACCATGGGAACCACCTCAGAAGGTTGCTGAGAGGCTTAAAGGCTGGACCGCAAGTAAGGAGCTCAATGCCGCCTGGCCGGAGCAAGGGCTCCGGAGCGCAGCTCGAAGCGCCTGCAATGGGCCCCTCCCAGGGTTTCCCATCTCACACCATATGCAAGAGCGGCCAGAGCCCACTGGCACAGGGGGGCCCACTTTGATGCCTCGGGGCTGAGCCTGGCAAGTTCTCCTCTGAGCGTTTCTGCTGAGGATGGAGGCCCGCGAGTGGCTGGAACTCTGGGCTTCCAGTCTGGCCTGGCTCCTCACTGCCCCTCTCTGGGCCCTAACCTTCTCAACTGTAGAAGGGGAAAAAGATACCCCCAGGGGCTGGGGAGGGGAGGCCTGGAGGGGACAACAGAAGGAGAGACACAGGAGCTGGGCCAACAGAAACGCCCCCCTGGGCCCAGGCCACCAGAGCCAGGCCCCACGCCCACTTCTGCGTACAGAGGGCCAGTATTCACCAGCGAGTACCTAGGAGCCCGGCAGGCCGAGGGAGCAGGACAGGACCCCCAGGAACGCTGCTGCTGTGACAGCAGAGGCCCACCCCACCCTGCTCCACCTCCCTGCATCCCCGCGGCTGTCTGAGGCTCTCCCCGGGGAAGGCATACTTACGATTGACTGTCCCAGGCCGGGGCTGGTGACCAAGGCTGAGGAGACAGAGCCCTGTCCTCGTCCGTATTTAAGCAGTAGACTCGGGGGGCGCTGGGGGAGGCTGCTGGTGAATATTAACCAAGGTCAACTCAGTTATCAGAGGAGCAAACAGGGACTAAGTCCATCTGCTGGACACAGCCACCACCCCCGCTGCCTGTGGGTGCCCCGCCCGGGTGCGCAGGCCTTGGCTCTCCAGACCAAAGGATGTCATTGTGCTGCTCATAAACCGCAGCGTCCCGCGTCCGGGTGGGGCGGCATGACTCAGGCGCTTTGGGAGCTGCCATTCACTGAGCTGCCTCCACATACCTGCTGCCGAAGGCACACTGCAGCCCTGGGGGTGGGGGCAGCGGCTTCTGTGCCCATTTGGCGGACAGGGAACTGAGGCCCAGAGCGGAGGGGCTGCTCACTCACAATCACTAAGCCAGCCTTGGCTGCAGAAACTCTCAGCTTCCTGAGGCGAAGGTGGGCGTGATGGTGGTGACAGCCACCTTAGGCTGATGTGGGTGGCCCTGGGCACAGGTGAGGGGTGAGAGAGTTGGTCTAGATCAGTGATGGCGAACCTGTGGTCACCTCTGACACGCGAACTCATTTTTTTGGTTGATTTTTCTTTGTTAAATGGCATTTAAATATATAAAATAAATATAAAAAATATAAGTCTTTGTTTTACTATGGTTGCAAATATCAAAAAATTTCTACATGTGACACGGCACCAGAGTTAAGTTAGGGTTTTTCAAAATGCTGACACGCCGAGCTCAAAAGGTTCGCCATCACTGCTCTAGATGGAAGAGCTGCTGCTGGAGGTGTTTCCATCCCACTTCCGAGCGTGGTCGCCGGGGATGTGCAGAATGACTTCTGTCAAGAGCTCGTCTGCTCAGCCCTCTGCTCAGCCTGCCCTCCAGGCTTCTCTGAACCCCGGAGGCCCGGTTCCTGGGCAGCCACAGGCCTGTTGGTTTCTGCCCGCAGACTTGTGCAGCTCACATACCTGGGGTTTTCCTCGGGGACGTGGTCTGTTCTGGAGCTTCTGCAGGCCCTTAGGGGCACTGGTGGGGTTGGGGGCATGGTACAGGGTTGAGACCAGGTGGGGTTGGGGGTATGGTACAGGGTTGAGGCCAGTAGGGTCCCACTTGACTGTGGTCCCTTTAAGAGCCACACTCTCCACACCCCCTGCCTCTCTGGCACATCTACTCTCTGGATATTTGGTGGAGTGATGAGTGCATTTTCATCCCTCCTGTCACTGCCCCCGTCCCAGCTGTGGGCTCTGCCAGGTGAATGACCTGCAGGTTCCCCTTGTACACAGTTCAGCCCAGAACCCAGCTCCCCCTTCATTGGTTGTGAGGTCTCAGGCAAGCCTTGACCTCCTCGTGGCTCAGTTTCCCATCTGTAAAATAGGGATGAGGACAGCACCCACCCCCGTGCACTGCTGCGAGGATTCAGTGCAGCCGTTCACGGCCAGCCCAGAGTCTGAGCCCAGTGCTGTGCGCACAGTAAGCCTTTATGATGTTGCCCGCCCCTGCCCTCCCTGGTGTCATTCGAGGTGGGTAAGGGGCTTTCCAGAAGCTGTCCTCCCGGCTCTCTTGTGCAGTCCTCTCTCTCACCCCTCCTCATGCAGGAGCAGAACTGAGCCCAGAAAGGGAGGATCCCCTCTCTCATATCCTCCTGACCCCCATTTCACAGTCTGGCTGCCGGGCCCCGACTCTTCCCCTGAGCTGGCAGAATGGGCAACTCCTCCCAGGCTCTAGGTCCGCTGGCAGCTGAGGGAGCCAGGCTGTGGCCGAGGTGAGCCTGCCCTCCATACCTCATGGGCATTTCTTCTCTTTCCTGTACCAGAGTTTCTCCATCTTCACAATGGAGCTCCCAGACCAGCTGTCCCTCCCAACTCTCGCACTGGATGGCAATGTCCAGTCTCGGCCCCTTAGCCCAGTAGCCTGGGGGTTAGTAGGGGGTTAGTAGGAGGGTATGGCCTGCTCTACCTCCAGTTTCCGACGCTTTGTTGGCAGTCACACCTCCTGCAGTGGCCTGGCCTCCCCCTCCTGCTCCTGCTCCTCGGGGCCCTGGGGTGCTGAGGGCCACAGCACACAGGCCATGTGCACCCGGAGCACAGTGTCCCGTCTCTGCTCGTCTGGGAGGAAGGAGGTCTGGGTGGCTGGTGGAGGCAGCAGGCCGGGAGGGGCAGGAAGCTGGGGCAGGAAGTTGCCTTGCACAAAGCTGTCATTTACCGGCCCGGGCAGTCCTGCATGTCACCTGCTGCTCCTGCCATGTCTGGCCTGTGTGACCCAGGTGTGGGCTTGGGAGCTAAGCATCTGAGTTCAACCCTTAACGCCACCCCTGTCTTTTTGTGAGCTCTTAGCTACTTTACCTCTCTGTGCCTCAGTTTCCGTCTGTGAGATGGAGGAGAGGATGGTCACTTCTACCAGGATTGTGAAGAGCCAGGGAGATGATGACATGTAAGATCCGGGCCATCTCAGGCACAGGTGCATCCCAAGGGGATGCCAGCCACCGTATGATCTTTGGATGTGTTTCTGGACCTGGGAAAGCTTTCCCGTGGTCCCAGGGGGCTGAGCAGGAGGAAGACTTGGGGGAGCGGCACTCATTGTTCAGGGACAAAGAGCTCATTTTGCTTCTCGAAGGCACAAGGCCAGATGCAATTAGCATCTTTCTGAGCATCTCTGAGATGCGGAGGGCCGAGTCGGGCGTGGGTTGGTTGGAGCCACACCGACTTCATGTCACCTCTCTGAGCTTCAGGTCCCGCATCTGTAAAATGGGGACCATGTGGGGATCAATGAGGATCATCTGTGATATGGGGGACTCTTTCTCTTAGGGTTGCATGAGGCGACACCAGGAGTTGCTTGTGGGGCGTTTCCCAGCAAGCCTGCTCTGCCAGCATCGCCGACATGTCTTACAGTCCATTTCACTGAGTGGGTCAGTCAGATGTGCCAGGTTTTCTCTCCCAGGAGATGCACTGAGTTCGCACCATTAGCTCAGTTCGTCTTGGCGTCTTGCAAATCTACCAACTTGCAGCACCCCAGTGGGCCCGCCTCCTTCCTCTTTTCTCCGGGGCCCCTTCCTGTGTGTGGTTCTTGCTTTTTCTGGAACAATTTGGCCAATTCACAGCTTCTTGTTTTCACTCCTCATCCTTACCCAGATGGAGAACAAGAAGGGAATCTATGCAGCATACGTGACAGTATATTTAATAGAAGGAATAAAGCACTCGCCTCTAGCTTCATCCCCTACTGCTTAAAATTCAAAAAAGAACCAATGTTTTAATTAAAAAAGTAACCATTGCCCAGCCAGCATAGCTCAGTGGTTGAGCACTGGCCTATGAACCAGGAGGTCACGGTTTGCTTCTGGTCAGGGCACATGCCTGGGTTTGGGCTTAATCCTCAGTGTGGGGCGTGCAGGAGGCAGCCAATCAATGATTCTCTCTCCTCATTGATGTTTCTGTCTCTCTTCCTCTTCCTTCCTCTCTGAAATCAATTTTTTAAAAAGTAACCTTTTGTACATTTTAACTTTACCCTTTTGACCTTGTGGCCTACGGTGGCCATTACAGACTTCCGGCCGCTCGGAGACTCAGCTTGTCCTGTTGAGCTATTTCTGGTGTTTATTCCCGTGAGGACAGTCAGGTGGCCACACTGTGGCCAGCGGGTACTCCTCTGAGTTCTCTGTCCCTTTGGCGGGCCTTGCTGACGCTGCACAAAGCCCGCACCTGCTTCCTGGCCCGGCGCCCCGGCCCCGGCCCATCTTCTTTTCTCCTGCCCTGGACATGGTGTGAGAGACCCTCCAGGGGGCTGTGGGAGGCCCCCACGGGCTTTGGGACTTGTTTCTCAGAAAAACGCACGCCCCGAGTGGGTGGCTCACTTAACGGAGAGCAATAGGCTCTTCAGTGTTGCCCAACGCGACCTTGGCCCGGAATGGGTCAGTTCCCCTGGCGTCATCTTTCCTGTTGACTTGAAGCTGGTCTGTTTGCTTGGTTTTAACAAGTCTCTGATGGCTTTCATTTTGCAACATGCCCTCAGGCCACCTCCACGGTGTGGCCTGCCACCACCTGCACTTCTCGAGCATGTGCTGTTTGCCAGGTTCTGTGTCAGTGCCGGGCAGTGGGTGCCAATAATAGCCACTCAGTGGAGATGGGGAAACCGAGGCACAGGGCATAACCATGATGCCTGCTTTTGTATGGCCAGCAAGCCAAGAATGGTTTCTACATTTTTAAATGGTTGAGAAAAAAACCTCAAAAGGAGCACAATATTTGGTGCCACAGAAATTACATGGAATTCAGTTTTCAGTGTCCATGTGAGAGGTTTGATGGGCACACAGCCATGCCCACTCGTTTATTGTCTGTGGCTCTTCTGTGCTATGGTGGCCGAGTGGAGTCATGACAGAAACCCCGTGGCCTGCAAAACTGAAAATGCCTGCTTGCGGGCCTTTCCAGAACAAATTCCCCTTTCCTGCCCGAGAGAACATCCCATTCGCCACCTCCGTTTGTCTCCAGCTCTATTGCCTGCTGGCTGCCATGGTATGCCAGGCTTTTCTCATCCCTAAGGGACATACCTTTCCCTTCCTCTGACCATGGCTGACTCAGGGACCCCCCCATCCCACCCAAGACAAACTCATCGATAAGCCTCCCTGACCTCCGTGGGTTAGGTCTCTCTCCATAGCACAGTGTCCCATCCCCTGAGAACACATCACAGCAGCTGACAGCCACTGAGCATGTGGCGTGGCCAGACACCATTCTAAGAGACATTACCGCTTTCATCCTCACAGTACGCCCACCAGGTGGATGCTTTTGCTATCTCCATTTTACAGATGAGGAAACTAAGGCTCATTGAGGTCAAGCACCTGGCCCTAGGTCACGGAGCTGGCGAGATGGGCAGGCTGTGTGACTACAGGGCAAGGAGGCAGGACCCGAGCTCAGCTCTAACCCCAGACTATAGTTACCGGAAGGTAGGGCTGGCTTTTACTCACTCTCTGTGCTGAGTACAAAACAGGTGCGCAAAGGATGCTTGATGAACTGCGTTAAATGAATGAAGTCGAGCAGAAATGTAGCATTTCCTTAATCAGATGGTTAGGGTGTTTGCCAGGGGAAAGGTGTGAAAACCTTTAGATGCTGAACATGTCACCTCTTAGGTTAACAACCCACAGCGTTTTGTCTGTCTGAGCTGGAAGCCATCATGGGGTGCCCCTCACAGCCAGGACCCTGAGCCTGTTATCCTGCTCGCCCAGCCTGGGCTCCCCCCTGCACCCAAAGCTGCTCTGCCAGCTGCCTCCTCAGTCTGCCCACGAGAAGAGGGGACACTCATGGCAGAAGGTTAGAGGGAGGCTGAGCTTAAAGGCTGCCATGCCACCTGGGAGGGGATTCTGCCACACCCGCTGTCCCCTCCTTCCTTCTCCCTGTGGCTCAGGAGCGAGTGCAGGGGCCTCTCTCCTTGGTCCCGCTGCCCAGGAGCAGACCCTGCTTTTCCCCACTCCCAGCGTCAGCCCAGCTGAAGCAACCCTCCTCTGCTTGGCCCAGTGTGCACCAACTCATCTTCCCAAAGCTCCGCAGAGACGGTCCCATTGCTGTGTTCACTCTGCGGCTCCAGAGGGCATAAGCAGGAAGGCCCGGGACACTGTCCCTCCGCCTCTCCACACTGCCACCTTGATACGCCCGCCGTCATCGCTCCCGGCCTTGATTTCCTGTGGATTTATCCTTCTTTATGTTTTAAATTTTATTTTTAATCTTTTTACTTTTTATCTTTTATCTGTAAACATTTCAATGTTTAAAAACAAAAACATAATCACAGTCGTGCCACGATTTTTAAAAAGCAAAAGCAAAAACGTAATCACAAAAAATGTGTCCGTAGTTCCATTGCTGGTGGAAATGGGGTCCTGCCCCAGAGGCGCCAGGGAGGCATTTCTGGGGACCCCCACGTGGGAGGATAAGGGTTAGTGATAAGATTTATTGGGGTGGAAATAAATGACCGTCCCCAGGTTCCCGATGTCCCATCTCTGTCCTGCTCTCTAAAAAGCCCAGCCTCACCCTATCTGGTTTGGCCCAGTGTATAGAGCGTCGGCCTGTGGATTGAGGGTCCCGAGTTCGATTCCAGTCAAGGGCACATGCCGGGTTGCAGGCTTGATCCCCAGTAGGGGGCGTGCAGGAGGCAGCCAATCAATGACTCTCTCATCATTAATGTTTCTATTTCTCCCTTTCCCTTCCTCTCTGAAATCAATAAAAATATATTTTTAAAAAAGAAAGAAAAAGCCCAGCCTCACCTACATCAGCCCCAGAAATAGGGCCAGCGTCCAAAAATCCTGTGCCGCTGCCTCAGTGCAGCTCCGACCCTGTCCCCTCCAGCAGGCTCAGCTTCTCTGCCCCTCTGCGCTTCCGCGGGCGCTGTGCCCAGGCACTGCTTGGAGCCCGTGTGGTCTGCTGAGGGCCCCAGCTGGCTGCCGGGCCCGTGTGGCTGCTATGGAGAGAACACAGGAATGAACAGGGCCAGCATGTGTTACAGAGGGGGGCGGGGGCTGGGTTTATTCTTACTGAGGTGTTAGTTATATGCGGCAAAACCGTAAATCCTAAATGCACAGCTCAATTCATCTTCACATCTGTGCACATCTGTGTACCCACCTCTCTGATGGAGGCAGAGAGCGGATCTGTCACTCTGTCTCTCCATCTCCCCCAAAGGGAACTGCTCTTCATGGATTAGTTTCGCTCCTCCCAGAAGGGCGTGTGAACAAGAGAACTCGCTGTGTGCTTTGTGTGTGTGTCTGGCTTCTTTTGTTCACATGATGCTTTTGGAATTCACTGAAGTTGCTGCCTGTGTCAGCACCTGTTCGGCTAGTTTCCCTGTGGAGAGATGTCTGGGCTGTCATCAGCTGTGACCGTTCTGCATGCACTCCTGTGGCCATCATGTTACGTGCCTCTGTGAACACGCGCATTTCTCCAGGTGAAATGGTGAGGTTTGGGCAGCGGGCGCTAAGCTTTAGAAGGCGCTGCTCTCCCCTCTCCATCTGCCTCACGTCCACAAACCCCCAGGACTGGAGTGGGAAGCTGTTCACATCCCAGGCCTGCCTTTAAGTGCCGAGACCTGAATGGGGCCTCACCCACGTGTGGAGCGGGGATGGTCGTCTGGACCCCTCGGGGCTCCAGTGGTGATGGTGTCAGGATCATGCTCCTGTCTCAGCCTCAAGCTGCGTGATGTTTTTCTGGCGGCAAGAGGAAGCTAACTCAGTGAACTGGCTGGGAACAGAAAACAAAATTCCTCCAGGAATTTAGTGAGAAATCAGTGATTTCCATTCCACTTAAACAGGCTGCGGGGAGGAAGAGGCTGGTATTTAAGTTTCCACTTTGCACAGTGTTGGCCAAGCAGGGCAAACATAGCTGGTCAACACTGCCTTCTGGGAAGAGGTCTGTGCTGAGCAAACACAGGTGTTTTCTGGGCCTCCCCCGGCCCTCGGCCCTCCCTCTCCGGCCTCCATGGGGCTAAACAGGACGCAGGTAGGAGGGGGTTAAAGGAGAAGTGCTCGCCAGGCGGGGTGGGGCCATTCAGGGGCTTGAAGGCAAAGGCTTTACGTACACACACATACACACACACGCACACATGCATGCACACATACATGCAGACATGCACACACACTCATAGACATGCTGTCACCCCCACAGGGGACTCTGAGACGCCCTTTCTTGTATGAAAAGCTCTGGAAAAATGAGGATCCAGATGCCGCCTGGGACAGGGTGGACTTTGGCAAGAACATGGATTTGGGGCCGATCAGAGCAGCCTCCGTCCACAGTGGACATGTTACTTAACCTCTCCTGGCTTATCTGCAAGTGGAGAGCAGAGTGCTAAAGTCTTAGGGCAGTTTAGGGCAAAATAAAGGATGTGGGTAGAGGGCCAGAGATTCAGCGGACGCTCAGTAAATGCTGATTCCCTCTCTCCCTCTTCTCTCTTGGTGTTTGGTTTAACCTACACGTAAAGAAACAAAGAACACACCGGTCCACAATACACTGTCTAGTGCAGTGCTGGCGAACCTTCTGAGCTTGGCGTGTCAGCATTTTGAAAAACCCTAACTTAACTCTGGTGCCGTGTCACATATAGAAATGTTTTGATATTTGCAACCATAGTAAAACAAAGATTTATTTTTTTTATATTTATTTTATATATTTAAATGCCATTTAACAAAGAAAAATCAACCAAAAAAATGAGTTTTTGTGTCACCTCTGACACGCGTGTCACAGGTTCGCCATCACTGGCCTAGGGCAAGAGCTTGCACACCTAGAAACAGCGCATAGGACAGGAGGCTCTGGGAGGAGACAGGCAGTGACTATCGGGGATGCACCCCTACAGGCTGGAGTGCCTGTCACTTTCTTCTGTGTATTCTCTGTGTAAATGTTCTCACAACCAGAATGCACATCCTTTTTATAAAATATTTTTATTGATTTCAGAGAGAAAGGGAGAGGGAGAGAGAGATGGAAACATCAATGAGAAGAGAGAATCATGGATCGGCTGCCTCCTGCACGCCCCACGCTGGGGATCGAGCCTGCAACCTGGGCATGTGCCCTGACAGGAAATTGAACCGTGACCTCCTGGTTCCTAGGTTGAGCTCAGCCCCTGAGCCACGCCGGCCGGGCAGAAAGCACCTGTTGGGTTCCGTAGCTCGGGAACCAAGCAGGATGCTGGCACACACCTGACACCTTGTTGGGTCTTTCAAAAAGGCGGCTTCTCTGGAGTTTCTCTTCATGTCTGCGCTTCCCTCCACCCCGTGACTAGCCCTGGGAGTCCGCCAGCACTGGCTTCCACCCGGTCAGCTGTTCAGTAGGAGGGCCATTCAGTCTCGGGGAGCCCAGCCACACCGTGGAGGCTGGAGGCCAAAGGAGATGCCAGCACACGGCCCAGCACCCGGGACTTTCCGGACAAATGGAGGGCAGCTTCCCTCCCTGCCATGTGCTGGGCACAGGCTCCGTGGCTGTGTCCGGCAGCCTCAGAGCAGCCCTGGGCAGTATTCCCCCGCCTGTCATTGTCTCGCCGCAGGTGAGCAGTGAAACTCAGGGAGTGTCAGGGACCTGCCCAGGTGTGCCCGGGGAGAGCAGCGTTCCTCCTCTGTCTGCACAGCCCAGTACGATCATCTCGATCATCTTGTGCATCGTGCTCATGTTTGGCTTTGACCAAGCAGTTTGCACCACGTACAGACCCCCTGATGGGAGAGGGTGGGCTCCTGGGGGATGGGAGCCCCTGGCTGGATTTCAGCCCCTGGCTGTTTGCCTCATTAGCAAGGAAACCCAAAGACTTATTCAGAGATGTAGGGAAATCCAATACTTTTGCATCTGAAGAACATCTTCTAGAAGCAGAAGCAGCACCCAGCAAGGCCCTGGCTCGGGGCCTTCGCCTTCGCAGTTACTCGTGCTGGTCGATGAGAGAGGCTGGAGCAATCCTCCTGAGTCGGGCCGCCACGACTCACACTGACTTGTGACCGAGGCTTCCATCAGCCTAAGGGCCAATGCACCTCCGTTAACACAGTAAAAAGACAGCACCTCCAACACGCCTCTCCGTTTATTCGCACAGTATGTCCATGAGCAGCCTCCCTGCTGCAGCATCGGGTTGAATAAACAGAAGTGACATTTAAAAATGGAGATAAAGATATTAGTAGAACTTGATAATATTTCCCCCTGCACTTCTGGGCACCGTGGGGTTTGGTAGGGAGCGGTCTGGGGTTGGGTGGCATTGCTGGACATCCAGACGGATAGTAACACAAACAGTGCACACTGCGGGCACACACATGCGTGTGAGCTGGGCACTTCTCGGTAGCGGCTCACTGGCTCACCTTCCCTGCGAGGGACCTCCGTGTCGGAAGAAACGATAGCCAGGCAAGGCCGGAGGTTGCAATTGCTCACAACCTTTCCGCGTCGTCTTCTGTGTCGCACTGTGCGGCCCTGGGTGGAGCGCCTAGCTCCTCCCACTGCCCCACAGGGAGAACAGGGTTCCTTTGTCTCGTAGCACAATTCCATAATGATACCTATGGGGGAAGTGTGCCTTCTGGAACCTGCTCATCCCTCTCGGCGCCTCCCGGCACCTGCCAGGCCGTGTTCACAGAGGGAGTGTTTGGGTAGAGCGGGAGCAGGGGTAGTGCAGGGGCAGGAGAGGTTGCTGGGCATTGGCCTGGAGCTGGAGCTGGTGAAGGCCGAGGGCCCAGGCCATGAGGACGGTGTTGGCGTTGCTGGGAGCATGGCCGCGTCCTCCACCGTGCAGAAGGGAAGGCCCGCGAGAGGATGTGGAGCTGGAATCTCGTCCACGTTTTCTTTCGATTCTTCCTACTTTCTCAGTGCGGCACAAAAGGAAGTCACCCGCTGAGATGAGATTGGGGAGGAGGTGGAGGAAGTGTCAGGAGCGGAGGAAGCTGAACCAGCCATGGGGAAATGGGAGAGAGCATGGTTTTGAGTAGCATGGAGGGTCGCTTGCGATGATAGTGGTTATAAAGTGTGACCCATCGCTGCGGCCATGTGCCTTTGTCATGATGCGATTTCACACCTAGTGGCTCCCAGCCAGGATAAAAGAGGATGCTCCCCCGGGCCTGTTTGGGTTCTTCTTCATCCAGCTTCAAGCAGAGCACCCTGCAGGGGAAAGAGCAGAGCAGCCACTCTGGGCCGCATGCAGATTGTCTCGTGCTGTATATGAATCTCCTTCTCTGTTCTTGCTGTGCCCCTTTGTCCTAAAGAGAACTGTGACCTGACCATTCCTGGGGCGGCTTATTCACCACTTTCCCATGAAGCAGCTAGAGGAGCAGCCAGTAAAGAACCTTATTTCCTAAAGGGGACGCTGAGGTCCCCTTGCCTGGTGGCTCTGTCAGTGGTTTGGCTAAAAGGGAGACTTGGTATCGAGGCGACTGGACACGTGCTGCCGGGAGGTGTCGGCTTTGTCCTGCAGCGTAGAGGCCTGTGCTGGGCGCCTGCAGAGCGCTCGGTAGGACGTTGAGATGTTTTCATATCGGTCTGTTCTGTTAAGAATGTGCTTGCTCACGAGTTACGTGCCTGGTCCTTCCTATCAAGGTTGTTTGCAAGAGTAGGTGTTAGAATTGGGAGGAGAAGTTGAAAAGTTCTGGAGAAAAGAACAGAAACTGTGCCAAGAACTGGGAGGGCTGGGCTGGACCCTGGTCATACATAGCTGCAGGGAGGGGAGCGAGGCCAAGGGACTGTCCCAAGACAGTGGCCAGCCAGGCGCCCAGAGGAGACGCAGCGGCGTGCGCTCTGCTTGGCAGGTGATGCAGCTGCGGGCTCCAGGCTGTGAGAGGATGTGAGAGGATGACGAGGACAGCGGTGAACCAGGCCGAGGGGGCCACTGTCTCCGTGGCGCTGACAGGCGTGGTGCTGGTGTCACTCCCTTGAGTAGCGAGGGCTCCGGGTGGGACTAAAGGTTTAAAAGCTCTTGAACTCCTCACTGGGAGCGTGGATGACCAGGATTGGGCCTGCCCCCGGTCGGATTTGGCATCTCTAATTTGATGCTTTGAGGCGGCGAGGTCTTCGGCGAGAAGGCATCAGTGACTAAGTACAGGGTGGGGCAAAAGTAGGTTTATAGTTGGGATGGAAAAGAATGTGATAACTGACACACAGTAGTACCAGGACACACCGTGTTCCCCAGACTCAGAGCTGTGTGCCTCCTTTTGCCCCACCCTGTGCGAGTGACACGGGCTGCTATGGATTGTTCTAGCTCTAAAACCCCAGAGGTGCTCATCTGGTGTTGGGGGCGGGGTGGCTTTGGTAGGTAGTCACAGGGCTAAATAAATCGCACCCAAGACACCCTGATTTTATTGACACTGTAAACCCAGAAACAAAAAGGCCTTTGAGAGGGAGAGGCAGCAGCATTTACTTGAGATTTAAAAATAAGGAGTAGCTGTTTGGGGGAACATTGACTCAGGCAGAAGGCCACACAGTGCTCCATTCGGAGACAGACAATGGGCATTTGTGAGGAGGGACTGGGATGATGACATCAGTGGAAGGTCGTTCCTGTTGTGCAGATCACGTAACAGTGATGCTAATTCTAAACAATGTTTTCATTCGCAGCCCAGAGTCATAGTAACTGCTTTCTTGTCGTCTCTGCAAACAGTTCTTAGGAAAACAGGCTGCGTAGGCCCAGTCCAAAGCCCTGTTTTTCCGTTTTGACCTTGCACAGGTGTGAGGCACAGATGCGCAGGCAGTTCCTCTGGCGTGGCCTCCTGCACAGGCGTCAGTGGGGGGCTGGCCACGCTCCCAGCCTTTCCTTCTGAAAGACTCGCAGGAACAGGCTCTCAGCGCGAGCCCGCGTCCACGGAGGGACGAGTCCCCGGCCCCCTCCCCATGCCCGGCCCTGGCAGAATCCGCACCTGCTCTGGGGTGCAGCGCAGCATCTGAATTATTTTACCTCATTTTTCATTCAATTGCAAGTTTCGTCCTACTTGATATTTGTTTTCATATGGAAAATAGCTGGGAGTGGAAATATCCTCAACCCCAGAGAAGGGGACACAGGTGCGTATGCAACCTGCTCCGCCACAGGAGGGCGCCTGTCGGGGTCCTTTTTTCAGAGAAGCAGCAAACTCCAGGCAATGTCCTCATGCAACGCAGCAAGGATCTACTTGTATTTAAGGAACACTACAGCCCGGCCAGCGTGGCTCAGCGGTTGAGCATCGACCTATGAACCAGGAGGTCACGGTTTGATTCCCCGTCAGGGCACATGCCTGGGTTGCGAACTCGATCTCCAGTGTGGGGCATGCAGGAGGCAGTTGATCAATGATTTTCTCTCATCCCTAATGTTTCTCTCTCTCCCTTCTTCTCTGAAATCAATAAAAACAGATTTAATAAGTAAATCAATAGCACTTACATGGCACTCAAGACGTGCAGGTGCTTTATATAAGTGTCTCTTCCTGCAGAAAACAAAATAGAGCCGATGAAAGATGCTGTGCCAGTTGGGGTGCCACCGCGGGGGTCATGGCGAGCAGCGCGTGGCCGGTGCCTCTGCTGTGGCTGCAGGACACTGATCTGTGATGGGAACGGTCGTGACTTGGGGAGGATAAGACGCACATCGCCGGCGTGTTGGGATTCTGGACGACTCCTGGGAGTGGGCCAGTGGGAGCCGAGAGGAGCCTCAGGCCCAGCTCAGAGGCCAGGTCATGCCATCCAGGGACCACGGGCCAGGGGAAGCACACGAGGGCTGAGAGGGAGTCCTGGCCGGGTGGCTGAGTTGGTTGGAGCATCATCCCACACACCAAGAGGTTGTGGGTTCGATTCCCGGCCAGGGCACATACCTAGGTTGTGGATTTGATCCCGGGTTGGGGTGTATGTGTGAGGCAATGGGTCGATGTTTCTCTCTCACATTGATAATTCTCTCTTTCTCTATCTCTTTCCCTTTCTCTTTCTCTAAAATCAATAAATATATCCTGGGGTGAAGATTAAAAAGAAAAAGGGCTGGTCCTGGCTGTTTTGGCTCAGTGGATAGAGCATTGGCTTGCGGACTTAAGGGTCCCAGGTTCGATTCCGGTCGGGGGCACATGCCCGGGGTTGCGGGTTTGATCCCCAGTAGGAGGTGTGCAGGAGGTGGCCGATCAATGATTCTCTCTCATCATTGTTTCTATCTCTTTCTCCCTCCTTTCCTATCTGAAATCAATAAAAATGTATTTTAAAAAGAAAGAAAGAAAAAAAAAAGAAAGAAAGAAAGAAAAAGGGCTGAGTGGGAGTTGAACTCCTTATGGGAAAACCCAGTTTCAGCCTTAGACCAGCAGAACCAAAGTACTACTAATATGGGAGCATTATTTCAGAACCTCTCTTTCAGAAATTCTATGAGCCAAAATAGCATTCTAACATGTTTTTATATGTTTCTGACACTAAATGTAGGGCCTAATATCCTATATAATAAAAGGGTAATATGCAAGTTGACCCTAATGGTTGAACGACCAGGAACGATCAGTCACTATCATGTGCACTGACCACCAGGGGGCAGACGCTCAACGCAGGAGCTGCCCCCTGGTGGTCAGTGTGCTCACACAGGGTGAGCGCCTCTCACCCATAAGCCGGGCTCATGGCTGGCGAATGCAGTTGCGGTGGCGGGAGCCTAAGGATCAGTGAGCTGAGTGGTAAGGAGCAGCAAGCAGGTGGATGATAAGGAGCAAGGGGTCCTGGGACCCCTGAGGGCTCCCAGATTGCAAGAGGGCACAGGCCAGGCTGAGGGACCCCTCGTTTCTCCCTCCTCCCACTGCATGCCTTTTGTACACCAGGCCTCTAGTCTAGGAATAGAGCAGTATATTCAAATGAAAGAGAACTAATATATATGCAGTATCATACTCTGTAAATTTCAAGTAATTAATTTTGTCTTGAGCGGTTTCAGTGGGTGAGCCACTTCCCCTTTTCTCCTGGGTCTGGTCAGTATCAATGTAGGGCTTCTCCTCCGAGTCTACTCTTCCATGCGGGCTCTGTGACCATGGCCTTGGTTCCTGTGAGCATTTTCCCCGCTCGGTGGGCCTGCTAAGCTTTCTCAGTAGGGGATGCTAGAGGGGCATTGCAGGAGGAGGCTGGCTTCCGCTGTGGCTTCTGGCTGCTGCTCAGGCTGGTGGTGGTTGGTGTTTGTGTGGGGAGGATGAAGGGAGGATTGCAGTGAGGGTGTGAGGACATCCAGGACGTGCTGGAAATGTGCAGTCCCTCGGCCACCTGGCCCGGCCGTGTCCGCCATAACCCAGCGCCCTCCACACAGTTCATGAGCTGTAGGCCTCCTGTCCACACTGGAGCCTCCATTCCCTCTGCCCACCCTCCCCTTTGGACTTTTGTGTCCTGTGGCCCTTCTGACGCTGTGGTCCTCCCGACACTGACACCAGAGCCCTCACTCCCTCTGTATGTCCGGCTGTGGCCTGTGTGCCTTGGACAGCTGCCTCCCGATGGCCCAGGGGCTGCAGACTAGCTCTGGCCCCGGAGAACCAGTGCTTCTGACACCAGAGGCTGCAACAGCACCTTTCCAGTGCGAACTGAGCCCCTCCGGGGGGCGGGGAGCCTCCTTGGATATTCTGTCAGCCCTACTGTGTTCTCTAACCAGACTCACTGGTCCCTCCACCCCGATGCCAGACCAGCCTGCCCTCTAGCTCGATGGATTTTCTTCTGGCCCCTCGCTAGTGCTGACCATACACACTCCTCCCTGGGTTACTGGATTTAGCAAGTAAAAATACAGCGCACCCTGTTCACTTGAAATCATATAAACAACCTGGGTTACTGGATTTGGCAAGTAAAAATACAGCGCACCCTGTTCACTTGAAATTATATAAACAAAAGTTTTTAGTACAAGTGTGTCCCAAATATTGCATGGGCTATATTTACACTAAAAGGTTACTTGTTGAAATTCAGGTTTAACTTCCCCTCCCACAGCTGTTCCTCAGCCCAGCCGCCAGGGCAGCGGTTCTCAACCTGTAGCTCTTGATCCCTTTGGGGGTCGAATGATCCTTTCACAGGGGTCGCCTAAGACCATCGGAAAACACATATATAATTACATATTGTTTTTGTGATGAATCACTATGCTTTAATTATGTTCCATTTGTGACAATGAAAATACATCGTGCATATCAGATATTTACATGACGATTCATAACAGTAGCAAAATTACAGTGATGAAGTAGCAACGAAAATAATTTTATGGTTGGGGTCACCACCACATGAGGAACTGTATTAAAGGGTCACGGCATCAGGAAGGTTGAGAAACGCTGCTCTAGGGAGAAGAGGGAATGTATCAGCCACCCTCTCTAACCAGCAGGGGGCGGCACTAGCCTTTAAGGCAGTGAGTGTGGGTTTTTCCTCTCTGCTTCTCTCTTGTAAATGGTGGATGCTAAGACACAGGCTTCAGTTACCCTTTAGCCCTCTTTATCTGAGGGATCCCATTACTTTGACAAACATTTCCCCCCACCCCAAACACAAAGTTGATCAAGGCACCTCCACAGACTCTTAATGATCCAGTATTGCCTCATTAATCTTACTCTATTTGGTGTAAGTGGATGGACTTCTCTATCCTGATATTATTTAAACATTTAGTGGCCTGAACATTGTGTAGGGATTGAAAACTGGTGGCCCACAAACTGAATTTGACACTTGGCCTTGGAAACTATACCCATGAGTGCAGACCCCGCGGGTTAGCAAGTGAGCCAACGAGCAAGCTCTCATGTCTGTTCTTTCTGCACCCTGGAGAAGGCTCCGCGCCCCACTTGCCTTCTAACCGCCCATCTTCCTGCAGCAGGTGGTCCACCCTGGGCATGCAGCTGAGGTGCCATCCCTCTGCGTCTCCCACAGTTTCAGGCAGATGCCTCTTTAAGACTCAGGGACACACTTGTGGGCGAGGGACTTCTGACCTCTGCAGGATGCTCCACGGCGACCAGATACTGCCCCAGTCCATCCCACTAACCACGGGTTTGGCCCATACCCATTGGCTCCTGGCCATGTTAACGCTCCCACTTCCTTTGACCTTGGGTTGCCCTTGGACATGTGACTTCCCATGTTGCACTGGTCCATTTGTGCACTGGCCCATCCTCCCACCCTCCTCTGCATGGAGCATGGTGCCAGGCGCCTGCTCTGGCACCCACCTCCCAAGGGATCTGCCCTGGCGCCTGGGCAGTGACGTTTCAGGACAACCTCGCTTTGCTTTAGAGCTGACGGTGGCCACTGTGAAGGGGGAGACTCTGATTTCTCCTGATGTCCTTTGTGCCTTTTCCTGGGACACTTGGTGACGGTGGTGTGGCCATCTTCCAGGACATAGCATGGAGCTCTTCTCTTTGTCAACTTTTTGACCACAGGTGAAGGCGACACTAGATTCAAGGGGATTGTGGGGCGAATGAAGGGCAACGCGGAGCCACCTTCCTTGTGAGCATTGCTCTCAGTGCTCACAACACCCAAGGCAACTTTATTCGGGCCTCTGCACACGGATGAACATTCCTCCCATCGGCCTGCGGGTAGCTGAGGCCTGCCTGCGGGTTTGCAGGGGCGACAGGACCCTCCTGCCTCCCCCCGCGTCAGCCTGCAGCTGGGTTGGCGACCTTTCCCAGGAGGAGTAAGCTCTGGGTGGTCACCTCCCAGACAAGCACCAGGAAAGGCCTGTTGAAACGGGTGTGGGGGGCCCACGTCACGTTCAGAGGCCGGGGCTGGGAGAGGAGGCCGGAGGCAGCCCCAGCCTTGGTTCCCCGCTCACTCATGTCCATGGCTGCCTTGTGCGACACCTAGAGGAGAAGAGAGGGCAGGGACAGCTCAGGACACTCCAAGGGCAGAGTCTGCCCTGTGGGGCACCAGGAGGGGCAGGCAGAGCGTCCAGGTCTCCCAGGCCCCGCCTTCCAAGACGGCACCTCCAGCTTCGTGTTATTTTCCTCCTCTCCCCCTCTTCCCCTGCCATGTTCTGGGGGCTCACCCTGAAGGTGCATGTGCTCCGTGGTGGGGAGACCAGCGAGCCTGAGCCAGGCCGCAGAAACCCAACAGTGCCCTCCAGAAGGTTCTCAGCCCCTGGGAGCATGTGGCCCCGGCCCAGGTATCATTTCCCACCACCAGCTGCACTTCCTCTCCCTAAGCCTCAGTTTCCTCATCTCTGTAATGGCCGCTCAGCCTCAGTCAGCGGTTCAGATGCTCCGTGGAACCGGCTGTCTGTGGTGCTGGCCCTCTGCTCGCCTCAGCTCTGTCTTAGGAGGAAGTGTAGGAGGCAGAGCACAGTTGTCCCACACCTGGATGTCACCGAATGTGTCACCTCTATTCCGGACTCTGTCTCCTTGCTCTGAGGACTGGAGAGAGAGCTGGAAAAGGTGCTGCCGGGAAAGGGAGCCTCACAGGTTGTGGCATTAAAGAACCGGCATAGGAAGGAGAAAGGAGAACTTGACTTTCAAATGTACACTTCGTGTCAAGAGGGACAAGACCCCCTCCCACCTGCCCGGCCCGGTGGCCTCCGTACCCGGAAGATGGTTCCATTCAGCCGCCCAAGGGATCCTAGCAAGTCGGCTCCTAAGTTGAAAATGTTGCTGAGCCCGATGTGGGGAAGTATCTCTTCCAGGTTATATGCTCCAGAAATGGCAAACTTTGGCAAGTGCAAGTCCAGCACGCTGCGGAGAGAACCAGACAGGGAGACCCCCCTGGCCATGGGCAGCCTGTGTGCTGGCAGGAAGAAGTGTTTCCCAGAGTGAGGGGAACCAGTCTTCCTGGGACACTGCCTGCTGTGCCAGAACATGCTGGGAGCCGGTCCCTGCTTGCTGTTTCAAGGGACCTGGCATATATGGCATACTGTTCTTAATATGTTTGCTCACCTTCTTGGCACTATGTGTTTTAACCAAGGTCACCTCTCTGAGAAAGGTTGTTTCCCCTAGTAGGGATTTTCCCCTGAAGTTAGGGAGGGAATAAAATCCCTTAACTAAGTGCCAGGCGGGTAATTAATCACTTTAACTACGAACAATCATGCTTAAGCTACATAATCTTTACTCCCTGGAATGGAGATAAGAAACGCCCTAACCTTTGTAATAGAGATTGATAGGATTGAATCAACTGGTATAAATACAGATGTAACAAGACAGCAAGACACAGAACTAAGAAGACAGAACCAGGAGGCACAGAACCTACACAGAATATTCTCTAGAGACAGAAGAACTTCGCTGGAGAGAACATGGCAAAAGATCCTGGACAGAAACTGGCCTCAGAACCTAGAGACAGAACCTAGCGAGAGAACATGGCAAAAGATCCTGGACTGAACCTGACTACAGAAATTGGCAAGAGAACCTAGACAGAACCTGGCTGAAGAACCCGGCTACAGAACCTGGCAACTGAACCTGGCTGGAGAACCTGGAGAACCTAGCAAGAGAACATGGACACAGAACCTGGCTGGAGATCCTAAGCAGAACCTCTCTGGAGATCCAGACCAGAACTTGGCTAGAGATCCTGGCTAGGCTGCTGATCAACTGAACGCTGTCTCCGTGTCATTCCTTCTTCGCCGACTCCGTCCTCACGTATGGGGAACCCCTGGACCTGCTGGGGCTGGACCCCAGCAAGAACACTCCACAGCCCCCAGCCCACAGCCCTTCTCCTCGGACATTGTAGAGCTCTGTGGCCTCTTCCCAGAGCCCTTCAGGCCTCTCCGTCTGATCTGAGAAGGGGCACAGCGAGGGGGGCTTTCTAGACGCCCGGCACTGGGCCAGGGTTTTTACAAAGCGTAACTGCTCGGATCCACATACTTCCCACGTAAGGCGACTGTTGTTAACATTCTCCTACGTCCACGTCTGCTCCTCAGCAAGTCCCGTCGGCCTAGCCTCTGAACTACTTCCTAACCCCTCTGTTGGCAGCCCCTATACAAGCCCTTCGCCTCTCACTGTCTGAGCTTCAGGGTCTGATGAGAGGCAGTGACCGTCAAGCGTGGGCAGCGATCGCCAGCGTGACTCTCCTGCTCCTGACATGGCTTGACCGGCATTTCCTGGGCTCAGTTTGCAGGTTCTTTGAACACAGAGCAAACCTGTCCTTTTTTTGGGGTTATTCTCAGTTACTCGACAGTTACTGGGGTACCTGCAAGCTGGGCTGGTGAGCAACCAGCCCAGAAACTTCTGCCTCTAATGAATCCAGCTTGGAGAGCCGAACTGAGGTTAGGGAACCCTTACACTCTAGCTCCTGGGGGCAGCGTGAGGGTCCAGGTGCCCATGTGAAGTGGGGGCCGTCAGAAGTTGGGGTTAAACTGTGAAAAGGCGGAAACGGAGGTGGAGAGCAGGGCAGGCCCCACCCTTGAGGGGGGTTTGCGTAGAGTCGCCTCCATACCCGGAAGATGGTTCCATTCAGCCGCCCAGGGGCCCCCAACAAGTCGGCTCTTGAGTTGAAAATGTTGCCGAGCCTGATGTGGGGAAGTATCTCTTCCAGGTTATATGCTCCAGAAATGGACACCCCAGGTGTCCACCCAATGCGCGTGAAGAAGGAAGTTACCAGGAAGTGTGCTTTTCCCAGGCTAGCGAACCGTCCTCCCAGCTGAGTGGACGGAGGGAGACCAGACCGGAGGAGGGGGGCAGGTCTGAAGTTTTCATGCAGAAAGCCCATTAAAATGCTGCTCTAAAATTTAACTCTGGCCTGAGAAACATCTGAGATTTAGGAAAGTCACTTGGGTTGATTTTGCTTCTTGAAGGTCCAAGTAAGAGGTCAAAACAGACCCATCCTGAAGGAAAACCTATTGGTCTAGAACAGTGGTTCTCAACCTTCCTAATGCCGCCACCCTTTAATACAGTTCCTCATGTTGTGGTGACCCCCAACCATAAAATTATTTTCGTTGCTACTTCATCACTGTAATTTTGCTACTGTTATGAATCATAATGTAAATACCTGATATGCAGGATGTATTTTCATTGTTACAAATTGAACATAATTAAAGCATAGTGATTCATCACAAAAACAATATGTAATTATATATGTGTTTTCCGATGGTCTTAGGTGACCCCCGTGAAAGGGTTGTTCAACCCCCAAAGGGGTTGTGACCCACAGGTTGAGAACCGCTGGTCTAGAAGATCCTATGAGACTTCCTCGTGAGATGAGGAAGAGGCAAGCTCACCCCAAGGGAGCTGAGGTGATGGGGTTGGACCAGAAACTGACAGGAGCTGTGTAGATTCACGGTCAACAAGGAAATGTCCTTAGACCTGGCCTCTGTCCTTGCCCCGTATCTCTTTTATTTGGTGCCGGAATCTCTGTCCAAACACAAAGCACCCTTTACTCTTCCTGGAACCTCGGTGTGGCTGGGGTGATGAGCGGAGGCTGGTGGTAGGCTAGAGAGGGATCAGGAGATTTGTCTGTACTCCACCCCTCGCCGCTGGTGGATTCTGTGATACTCTGGCCAACAGGACAGGACAGAAGCTGTCCTTTTTAGCCGAGGCCTTAAGAGAGCAGGAGCTTTCACTCCGCGTCTCCTTGGAGCCCAGAGCTGCCATGTAACAATATCAATGATGCTGAGCTGCTGTGCAGAAGACCAAGCTAGCTTCGTGGAGACGCTGGATGGACACAGAGAGAAGGCCGGACTAGCTTCGTGGAGACCCTACGTGGAGACAGAAGACCAAGCTAGCTGCATGGAGACGCTGCATGGAGACAGAGAGATGCCTGCCCAGCCCTTAGCTGTGACAGCCACCAAGCCCAGGCACCAGACATCTGAGCGGAGGAGTCTTCATGCCCCAGCCCTAGCCATCATCTGACTCCAATGCAGGAGAGACCCCAAATCAGAACTGCCCAGCTAGGCTGATCCACTCACAGAATGGAGAGAGAGAGTAGATGTTGTTTCCCAAGCCATTCCGTTTTGGGGTGGTTTGTTAGCAGCAGAGGTCATTGGAACTCAGGGCCAGCTTTCATCCCAGGTGCCTCATAAGGGACGACACACCCCAGAAGGAGCGGCTCTTGAGGGGGTCTAGCCAAACTGGAAAAGACTAAAACTGCTGGGAAAGCCACAGACGGACAAGCAAGAGACAGGAGGGCCACATTGCGGTCCCACTGAACTGGGGTCTGATTTTACAGTGCTCTTCTTGGTTCTTAATTTCCTTAAGAAATGTTTTCATTAACCAAAAGATGCACTTTTAAGAAATTCACAGTGTCCTGTGGGAGTCATAATTATTCTTAGTAATTGTCCTTGACCTGATTTTTTTGCCACAGCTGACCATCTTCTGACAGTAAATCATGATTTGGACAAAGGGAGAAGCAAGGGAAGGGAGGCTGAGCAGAAAGATGCCCGGGAGGGCGGAGAATGACTCAGCCCTCACTTTCCCTGGTGAGCACTTCTCACGCACCAGGTCGCTCCTCGATGCTCCATGTATATTCACGCAGCTAATCCTCCAAACAGCCCAGTGTGGTGGTGACCAGGGCCTCGGTGTACAGGGGAGGAAATCTGAGGCCCAGAAGGTAAGAAAGTTGCCCAAGATCACAGCTGGTCATCCTAACCTAGGGTTGGCCCCTTGCACTTGGAGTTAAGAACTGCTCGGGGACCTGCACCAGGTGCCGGAGTCCTGCTCCTCGTCGCTTACCTGGGCAGGAGCAGCTGGCTCCAGGTCCGCAGGGTCTCGGGCTGCAGAGCCGCCTCCACCTGCTGCATCTGCCCCGGGTCCGGGAGGATGAGCAGGGCCAGCGCGTTGCCGCTGTACTCGATCTGCAGCACCGTGCAGGCCCGCTCCTGGTCGTACAGGAACCTGTGCATTTCCTTCTGGTGCATCATGGGGATGTGGAGGGAGGTCCTCTCGTTCACGGAGAAGCTCTCTTGCTTCGGGGTCTGGTAGCGCTGGAAAGGATGCTTCCACTTGGCTTGGGACACAAAACCCGTAGATCCGTGAGGACACAGAACCCATAGAACCATGAGAACACAAAACCCATAGAATCGTGAGGACACAAACCCGTAGATCCGTGAGGACACCCCACCAATGACCAAGTATCGCCGATCCTCTCTCCACAGCCACTACTGTATCCAAGGCCACCCTCTTCCTCACTTTGTTCCACTTTAAGAACGTCCTAACTTGTCTCTCCAACCCTCACTTCCCCCAACCCATTTTCTACATTGTAGCCAGACTGATCTTCCTCAAAACCAGGGGTCCTCAACCTACGGCCCGCGGGCCACATGCAAATACAAATATTGTATTTGTTACCGTTTTGTTTTTTACTTTAAAATAAGACATGTGCAGTGTGCATAGGAATTTGTTCATAGTTTTTCTTTAAACTATAGTCCGGCCCTCCAACTCTCAGGGGGACAGTGAACCTGGCCCCTGTTTAAAAAGTTTGAGGACCCCTGCTCAAAACCGATGTGGCCGTGCCCCTTCCCTCTTCCAGCTGTTTGGGAATCCTGGGTCCCAGAGACAGTCTAGGACTCACAGTACAGCTCCGGCTCATCTTCTCACTGCAGCGCTCGCAATCCCCCTGGCATCCCCCAATTCCTTCTGTTTCAGTCCAACCAGTGTGCTTCATTCCTGAGAACACGTGGTATCTCTGTAGCTCGGGCTTCTACTTACGCTGCTGTCTCTTCTGAAACCCCTTCTCTCCGCCTCTCCTACAGCTTCATTCTTCATGTCTGGCTTAGATTCCTTCTCTCCCAGGGAGCCTCCCACCACTCCCCAAGGCTGGGCGAGGGTCTCTGCGGGAGCCCATGGCACCCACCCCTCCCCCTGCAGAGTGCCGTTCCCACTGAGCTGTGACTGCCTTTTTCCTCATCTACAGCGCACGCACGTGCAACCCTGCGCTACAGGGTGGGGAACCGTCTCCTACCATAAATCTCCCAAGTCCTCTCAGCCAGCCTTCCTCCTGGGAAAAACATCAAACAAATCCCCCTGAGGGTATTCTACGAAACACCTGGCAGTCCTCCTCCCCATCGGCATGGCCAGTAAAGGCAAGGAGAGGCTGAGAAGCTGTCCCCGCCAAGAGGAGCCTAAACTGACATGACTGAGTGTAAGGTAGATCATGGATGGGACCTCGGAATAGGAAACAACATGAGGTAAAAACAAAAAAGCATGAAAAGTATAAAGATATATGTATGAATTCAGGAAAGAACTGAAGTAAAAACAAAAACAAAAATTGTGACATGTTCAATGCAACAGTCAGAATTATATAAATTATAACATGGTAATGACACTAACACATAAGTGTGAAATAATACAGGATGAGAGGATTTGTGTAAAATCTTTACACACATTAGTGTGCAATTGATGTACACACCCTTAATGAGCTCACGGCGCACACACATGGGTGAGGGGGATGCACACCTGCCCGAGGACAGTCCTGGCCTCCGGGAGGGACGGAGGGAAGGAAAGGGGATGAGGGAAGCATTAAAAAGAAATTGAACTTTATCTGTCAGATTTTTTTAAAAGTATGAATCAAATGGTAAAATGCTAATGTTTTCATTCTTGGTGGGGGGAGTGTATGGTGGTTTTATATTTTTCTTCGTATATTTCTGTATGTTTGAAATCAATAATAATATAAAATAATATATTTGCCCGGCTGGTGTTGCTCAGTGGTTGAGCGCTGACCTATGAACCAGGAGGTCACAGTTCGATTCCCGGTAAGGGCATGTGCCGGGCTTGTGGGCTCCATCCCTAGTAGAGGACGTGCAGAAGGCAGCTGAGCGATGATTCTCATCATTGATGTTTCTCTCTCTCTCTCCCTCCTCATTCCTCTCTGAAATAAAAATATATGAATAAGTAAAAGACATCTTTCTAAAATTGAATTGTTAATAGAAAAGTGAGACTGAGTGTATAACAAAAAGAATCAGAATAAAAATAGAATAGAAAAAATAGCAAGAGAAACCAACTATTTGCAAATGAAGAAGTAGTGGTATAAGAACATTATTGAAATACTATAGGGCCGGTACATAAAATTCATGCACTCAGGGCAGGGTCCCTCAGCCGGGCCTGCGCCCTCTCACAGTCCAGGAGCCCCTGCCGGGAGTGTCTCTAAGCCAGCAATCAGACATCCTTAGCGCTGCCCTGGAGCCTCTCCCACCACTGCCGCTGGGCTCCCAGCTGTGAGCCTGGCTTCTGGCAGCGCACTGATCACCAGGGGGCAGCTCCTGCATTGAGTGTCTGCCCTCTGGTGGTCAGTGCATGTCATTACGACAGGTCATTCCACTGTTCGGTTGATTTGCGTATTAGCCTTTTATTATAGGATGCAGGGGTCACTGCCTTAAGAAACATTTGTGACTTTAGGATGGTGTCTTTGAGGGAGAGGCTGGAGGTGGAGGGTGGGGCCGAGGTGGTGGGCGGAGCTGGAGGTGGAGGAAGTGATCAGTCTGCCAGGCTAGCACTCACCTTTGAAGAAGATGTAGTTCAGGAGAACCATGGGCATGTCCTCGCTGAACTCCTGCAGGCCGTCCACCACCTGCCCGTACGTTTGCTTCCTCACGTAGTCATTCATCTGCCTCCAGGCGGTGGCAGAATCGGTGAGGTTAACAGAGAAAGCCAAGGCTCCATACAGCTCCCTGATGTCGTCCAGAAAGCGCTGACGAGGCTTCAGCTGCTTGTCCAGGAACAGGGAGTGGCCTACTTTCAGCTCCAGTTTGGGACTGGGCAGGTCAAGGGCGTGGATGAGGCTCTGGAAGCTGCGGTGGATGCTGGCCCGCGGGGTCTCCGTGAGGTTAAAGCCCAGGCCCTGCAGGATCTGGGTCGAGGTGTCGGCTTGGGCCCCGAGAGAGAGCAGGGCCAGGGTGCTGGCGATGCTCACCGGGGAGAAGAGGATGTTTCCTGGGGTTTCCGCTGCCAGCTGCTTGTACACGCGCAAAGCAAAGCTGGTGATGGTGGGTGTGACTTGGCGGTAGGCGGGCGCTGGCTCTGGGAGCCGACCCCTGGGGGCTTGAGGCAACCCCGGGCTCTTGTCTCCATGGGCAGAGGCCAGGATCCCTGCTCCCAGCAGCCACAGCCACAGCCACAGCCACGCTGGCTCCATCCTCTGAAAACAAGAGGTTGAGCACATCACTCAGTGACGTCACAGCTCCCCATTGCTCCCTCCACAAACCTCACATCCAGACTGTATCCCACAGGGTCATGAGGGCCCTGCAGAGGATGAGGGAGGGGGAGCAGCCCGGGCCGGGACACTTCCCCCTAAGGCTTCAGTCAGAGTGGGGGCCTTTGTCTGCTCTACACATTGATACGTTACAGGATGTTGCTGAGAAAAGGACTCTGGATTATAAAAGCAACTTCCATGGTCCCCTCCCACCTTCCCTCCCTCCCTCCCATGGTCTGTTTTCCCTGCATCCATCTTTCCTCCCTCCGCCCTCCCCCTCCCCCCTCTCTTTCTTTTTTCCCTTCTTTCCAGTCATTCCTCTAATTCATTACATTTTAACGAGATGAGAATGATGCTCAGAACTCCTGAGCGAATGTTGACATGGTAGCAATGCGTGTTGCTGGGCCTCCTTTGCATCTGGGTGTGACCATGAGCTATAATCTCGCCAGTCAGTCTGAGAGGAGAGGACAGTGTGTGTAACTCCTGGGACAGGCCCCGGCAGGGGGAGGCGTGCCCTCTCCACGTTGGTCTTCCATAGCTGGAGTGTGGCAGTGATGGGCAGCCTCGGGGGCCTTGTGGATGAGGGCAGCCTTTGAGGGAGCCTCACCAGAGATGGATGGAGCCTGGGGGCCGACGTGACGACGTGAGAGCGAGATCACCTCTGCCTCCACAGGCTCATTACCGCGAGCACCTCTTGTCACATGCCGTGGCTCAAACTCTATCTTAATTGATGCAGAGATTTTGGAAAGATTTCTGTTACGGGTCTCATTGTGCCCTCCCCGCCCCCCATTCATATGCTTAAGTCCTGTGCCCAGTGTCTGGGAGTGTGATTCTGTTTGGAGATCACTGGTTACGCTGTCGTTAGACTGGCCCTGGCCCAATCAGACTGCGTCCTGATAGCAAGGGGAACTTAGACCTGGACACATTCGGGAGAACGCCGTGAGAGGAAGGCAGAGATGGACAAGCCCGGGTCCCAGCAAACAGCCAGAGACCGGAGAGGCCCGCACGGCCTCCCTCAGCGCAGAAGGAACAGCCCCGCCCACACCTTGCCCTTGGCCTTCTGGCTCCAGAACCAGGAGACAGTGCATTTCTGGGGTTGAAGCCGCCCCATCTGCGGTCCTGGGTTATGGCAGCCGAGGCCACTAGTCCAGCGTCTCTCCTGCTTCAGGCTCCACCCTGAGGAGCCAGCTCAGCTTGAGGGGAAGCTGCAGTGGAGGCATGCCTGTCTCTGCTCGCCCTGCCCTATCTAGTGCCCCGCCCCTCTCAGGGTCTCCACACCCGCCCAGGTGCTCACAGAGCCCACGCTGCCACCGGAATCCGCACCTGATGTCCCAGTGAGGAGAGTGCCGTCCCCTGCTCCCTTCAAAACGGACACTTGCACCGCCCCCTTCCATCCCGGCGGCCCTTGTCCATCTGTCCTGATTGTGTGTGTGTCCTAATCAGCACCTGAATACCATTTGCCCTGACCAGTGGCCTCTGGATAGATGACCAGCGCCACGGCGGTGTGGGAGACACGATATTTCTGCAGGGGCCTACAGAGCCTGTGCCCTAAATGCCCTGCCGAACCCCAAGCCAGTGGTCAGGAGATGAATGCAGCCGTGGTGTTGGTGATGTTGAAACACTATGATGTTGAAACGCCGGTCAGAGGCCTGTGCGGCTCCAAGACCACAGCCTGCCTGCAGCTCCGCCGCTGTGGCTTGCTCACCACCCTCCGCTCGCCGTGGCCTTTCTTTTGAGGGGGATTTGGAAGAAGCAGAGCAGTTGAAAATTTGGTCTGCCCAGGGGAAAACAAGAAATACAACTATGACGAAACTGTCTCTGGCTTTTGCTCCCTGTCCCGTTGAGTGGGCTACCATTTCCTACCTACTCTCACCAGGCGTCCCGGCCTCGCTGAAGGGTCTGGTCCCAAAGGGGACGGAGCTGCTGCCAGGCCTGGGTCTGGATCAAGGCCCCGCAGTCACTCACTGAGCGACACTGTGCAAAGGAACCTCTCTGAGCCACGGGGTCCCCATTTGCAAAATGCAAATGGAATGCCTGCCTCCGGGCGGGTCACGTTGGCTTCCAGGACCTGCCGTGGCCTGGCGCCGGGCACAGGAGTGTGCGCAGTGTTCATCTCACCCTCTGCTGAGGCGGGGTAACTCCACCCAACCTGCCCTCCCATTTCCAGAGAGACCCAGAGGAAGCGAAGCGCTGCACTCGTTAACTACAGTGTGCCCACGTCCTGTTTATTTGTGGGGATATCAGACGCAGCGTACCAGTGGTCCCAGCGGAGGTGTCCTGCAATGCAGGGGAGGGTGAGTGCAGAGGGGGGAGTGTCTGGGACCATCGCAGGTGGAGCAGGGGTGCTGTTGGAGTCCGGTGGGGGACAGGATGCTCTGAAAGGCCGGCTGCCCTGTGTGCTGGAGAGTAGTCCTGCCCAGATGCCCCCTTTGAGAAACACTTGCTACGTGCCCTTTCGGTAGGAGAACCTTAAGCCATAGGCATTCGCATCCCTGCTGTGCACGTGGAGATACCCAGACGCGGGGCCCAGGGACCTGCCGGGTGAGGGAGGGTCAGATCCAGACCAGGCTCCCAGAGGGCCCTTTTCAAACAACAGGGCCCCTAGGACATCTGCTGCGTCAGCGCTGCCATCTGGCTTTGGGCTGCATTGTTCTGTTTTCTCCTCTGTCTGCCAGCCTTACTGGGAGTTCCTCTCTCGAAAATGTTGAAGACCAAGTTTTTCATAAAAGGTTATTTAAAACCTGAGGTTCCTCCTTCAACCCTTAGAAGAGTACATCATGGCGTTTTCTCCTTTAGGGGGACTCGGTCCTCCCATCCTGCTGCTAAAGCCAGAGAGAGATAGATAGATAGAGAGAGAGAGAGAGAGAGAGAGAGAGAGAGAGAGAGAGGGAGAGGCCCTTGCCTTCATTCCCCATGCATATGGGACTCACAGAGAGGCGCCAGGAGGGCCCTGGTCTTCAGTGCTGCGCGGCCTCCAACCACAGGAGAATAGTGTTTGCAGATCGCAGCAGCCAGGCCAATATTTGTCTGGCCAGTTCCTGGAACCAGGAAGGGACCTGGGTGATTAGCAAACAGGAAGGGACCTCTTCCTGGGCCTCCATCCCGCCGGCCCAGCAGCAAACAGCGAGTATGATCTGGACCCGCTGGGTTGGCGGAGATTCTGACATGGGTGCTGCCGGCGGCCAAGGGTGCTGAAGGCAGGGGTCGGGGGACATTGCTGTCCATCCTTTACGGGTGCTGTGTGCTCCGGGCAGCGGTCCTTAAGCAGCGCCCTCACCTAGGAACGCCAGATGCCAGCTCAGCCTGCCCGTCGGCATGCGTAGCACGTGTGACTCAGCCCATCCTGCCGCGCACCTTAAACTTACACAGCGATGCGTGGCGAGTGCTTCCCAGTACAGCTGGAAAAAAGGAATGTGAGAGAGGCGCAATCGTTCCCTACTTCACAGAGGGGAAACTGAGGCGCTGTGAACTTAACTGAATGCCGTGACCTGGGTGCTGGGGCCACTCAGAGGCGGTCTGCCTCTCCAGCCAAAGCCCTTACCTCTGACCACTCAGTGCTTCCTAAGACTTCAAATAAACAGGGTCCGAGCACAGAGAACAGCCTGGGAGGGAGCTCAGAAAACAGAGCGAAGTGTCCTGCCCTCCCCTCTTCCCCTCCCCTCCCCTCCCCTCCCCTAAGAGCTCCGTAAAGTGGATCATGGACCCGCGCACCGCGTGTCCCCGGTTCTAGAGCCAAGCCTAGAACCAGATGCATGTTGTTTATGAGTGAATCCTGAGGTGACGGGATGGAGGTGACTTTTATGTTCTTCTTTGTGTACATTTAGATGCTCCTAATTTCTCACAAAGAGCATGTATCTTCTTTATAATGAAAACAAATCACTGTTAAGAAGAAGTGTTTAATCACACCCATGAAGCGAAAGGAAAGCTGGTCGGGCTGGAGCAGTGGCTCCAATCAAGGCACTTGCGAGACGTAAAGGCTCCCTGCCCTCCCAGGCTGAGGCTGAGCCCGCGGGGGCTGCACGCCTCCCGCCTGCCTGGTGTGTGAGGCACAAGAAAGCCCAGGTGGGAGCCATGGACGCTCAAGGTCAGACCCAAGGACGTCCGGCCAGGCCCCGAGGGGGTCTGCTCCACCTACCAATGTTTGAAACCCCACCTGTGGGTCCATGCAGTGCTGTGAGCCTGGTTTCATGAAGACCCGGTTGTTGTTTGAATGAATGAGAGCATTCACTGAGGAGAAACCAGTTACTCTTGGCTGGCACGTAAATTACCTGGCCCTTTGCACACCCTCCCACGGGGCAGGGAAGAAGACGCTGGGAGGTGCGTGTTTTGGATTCTGCACAGCCCACCTCGCAGAGCTGTGGGGGGACAAAGCATGATGTGCAGTGCCCGGCCAGGGCGAGCAGAGAGGGAGAGAGATGGGTGTGTGGAACTGGTTCTCTGATATCAGAGGATGGCCATCAGGCGGGAGGCCCAGGAAGAGAGGATGGTGCAGTTCAAGGCCCAAGGCCGCTGCTGGTAGATTCCCTCTTGCTCCCGGCAGGTCGGTCTTTACTCAATGAAGACCTTCAACTGATTGGATGAGGCCCACCCACATTATGGAAGGGCAGTCAGCCTTACCCACCAATTGAAATGTTAATCTCCTTGTGATCAATAATGTAATACCTGGCAGGGGTACTTCTCAACCCTCCTCATCTTTTCGTCCATCGCCCACACCCCTCCCACCCGGCGGCCACGAAGCATAATAATCATATGATCCTGTCAACAGAGGCGAGCGCTGTGCAGGAGTGAGGTTTGGCCCCGCAGCCAGGAGAGGGACAGTGGGCAGCCCCACGTCTGGGCTTCAGTCCGGGGCCCAGGCCTGCCTTGGGTCAGCTGCTCTTTCCTGTGAGTGGTGGAGGGGAGCGATTTCTAGAAGCTTCTTAGCATACTCCGTTTTCTTTCTTTCTTTTTTCTTTCTCTCTCTCTCTCTCTCTCTCTCTCTCTCTCTTTCTTTCTTTCTTTCTTTCTTTCTAAAAGAGCTTGGAAACGCCACCAAGCGGCCCTCAACACATCGGGGTGTAGGCATGGGCCCCCGGAACCCCGGGCTCCACTGGAGGCTGCGGTGTCACCCTGGGTCATGCCGGGCGGGAGGGGAAGGAGCCAGAGCAGCCAACGGGCAGAGGAGGGCGGAGAAGCCTGTGCGGGGAACCCCCGAGGCCCCTGGCCCCCTCGCCCCATGCATGGGGCTGAGGAGTCAGCGGGAGGGGCAGGCCACGGTCCCTCCAAGCAACAGGGAGGAGGCCGAGCACCCGAGGGCCCTGTGTGCGCGTGCGACCGTGTCAGAGCCGAGAGGGCAGCTGCCGCGGCCAGTCTGGATGGAACCCCGAGGTGAGCACCCAGAAAGGTCTTCCCAACCCAGACACTAACCCTCGTCCTCCTGTTGGAGAAACTCAGCCGGTTTAATGGCACCTCCCACCAAACCCAGACCCCTTTCCTTGGCCATCGACGCCTGATGCCATCTGACCTTGTTCAAGCACCACAGCCACAGCGCCTCTTTCTGTCCCTCCGATGGGCCTGTGCTCACAGAAGCACCCCCTCGCCGCCTTTCCCCCCTCATCCGACCGTCCTAGTGAGGGCCTTCCCAGCACTCCGCATGCCGGTACAGCCACATGCATTTACAGGTTTCATTTCCTCAGGGCGGAGGTGGTCTACCACTCCCATCTGTGTCCCCAAACCGGAGCCTGTCGGCCTGATTCATTCCTGGCACGTATGAGGTGCTCGGTGTGTTTTTGTTGAATGAATAGATGAATTCAGGCAGCCACTGAAATGCCGCATAACAACAGCCTGGCCTCTGTGACTTACCCACCAGACCGCTCTCAAATCCACACCCTGGAGGCGCGTGGGAGCGCTGTGCGGCCAGACTCACGTTTTAGGTTTATTGCTGTGATTCTGAAGTACAGGCCACTGGCCTGCATGTCACCACCCCCAGCGGCTAAGGAATGGAAATATACCAACCCAGACACACCCCAGCAAGCCAGCCGCCTGGGAGAGCATGGAAGGGGGTGTGCCGGGGCTCAGGGGCTTGGTCTGTGACTGGATCTCTGCTGATTGGGGTGACTGAGCCTCGGGGAGCACATGCAGCTCCGCGGGGTCAGGTGGACCCTCACACAGAGGCCCGTCCCCCTGTCCCCGGGATCTGCAGGCCACGCGGTTTGTTTATTTCCTGTGCGTTGTTATCGCATCATCCGCGAAGGGCCTTTCCGCGCCGGGAACTGGGTGGGATCTTCCACTTTGCCCAGGAAGAGCGTGGTCTGCGCGGCGCTGCCCACGATCAGCAGCAGGAAGGGCCTGTTGAAGCAGACGGTGTGGGAGGAGCTGTCTTTGGAGCGGGCGGTGAGCTTGGTGGCCGTGGCCGCCGCGGCCTTGGTGCCCGCCTCACTGACGTCCACCACCGCCCGGTGGGCGACCTGCCGAGGGAAAAACAGACACCGACATGGTTGAAAAAACCCGAGCTTTGATGCTTTGCCTGGGAATGGGGACACCTCCACCCCCACCCCCCACCCCCAACCCCCCAGAGGCCAAGTGCCTGGCCTGAGGCTTGCCGCTGATCAGTTGGCTCTTAGACATGGAGATGACTGGTTACCAGTAGAGCCCAGAAAGACCTAGGTTTGAGTCCCAGTTCCGCCACTCATTGTTGCAAAAGTTATTTAGAGGTCGCGTGCTTCACTTTCCAGATCGATGAAAGGCCGGTAATAATTGCATGCATCCCACGGGGTTGTTTGACGAACTGAAGGAGATCTAGGAAGTGTGCATACCAGAGTGATTGCCGCAGCCGTGGCGGGGGCACGGCCATCAGGTACTACTGACTGTCGCACCCTACTTGGTCTTCTGGAAGAAAGATCCTTACGCTGGGCTCACGCACTGCCAGCCTCAGGGCCCTGTGACTCCCAGCAGTCACAGCCGTTGTTTTCATATGTGCGCATGGGTTCATAGTGCTCATCATATTTTTTGTCCTCACTCAAGGATATGTTTATTGATTTTAGAGAGAGAGGAATGGGGGGGAGGAGAGAGAGAGAGAGAGAGAGAGAGAGAGAGAGAGAGAGAGAGAGACTGATTACCTCCCATATACCCCCTGACCAGGAATTGAACCCACAACCTAGGTATATGCCCTGCACAGGAATCAAACCCACAACCTTTTTGGTGTATGGGACAACACTCCAACCCACTGAACCACCTGGCCTGAGCTGCCCATCATGTTCTTGTGGAATCTGTACTCCTTCCCTGGACACCAGTGACAAAGGCCCCGTTCCGTGGCCCAGGGCCACTTCGGAGCATTGTACTCTGTTCCGAAAACCAATTTTAGGTCAGGGATCAGAAACCCCCGCAGACAGGCATTAGGCAGGTGACCCAGTGGGACGAGGAGACCTGTTGTAGAGTGTGGGGTCCACGGGGACCCTGGAGGGTGCCCTCCGCCTAAAAGGGGTGCTCCCGGCTCAGCCCCAGCCAGAGGCCACTGTGTAGAGGTTTGGCCTGGCTACTTGGGAATTGTGCTCGATGATTTGTTTCGAGAGAATCGGAAATCTGAATGCTTAGGTCCAATACCCTACATTGTGGAAGTCAGCTCCCTCTCTTCCTAGCTTCCTTGCTTTCTTGTTGTACACCACAGGGCACTAATGGCCATGGGCAGCCGCATTAGGGCCCAGTGTGAGGGCCTGGGCTCCAGGGGGCACCTGCTCATCTGCAGCAGGTGTGGGCGGTGCCGGGTTCTCAGGAAACTGCCGTTGAACTCTAGGAGCACTTGTCTGGCGAGGGATAACGGTGTGTGGGAGGTGTGATGGCCACGGAGCAGCAGGCCTGGCCGCCATGCCAGGCGGCCCTGTCTCTGCCACAGAGAAGTCTCTTCGCCTCCTGGGGACTCTGTTTCCGGGTCCGTGAGGTGAGCGTGCTCGATCGGTCGGTCTCTACGGGCCCTTCCCACTCAGGCTCAGATGCGAATATTCTCATTGACCAACTCACTTTGGAAACTTTCAGGAAGCCTTTCTTTGTGATTCCAGAAAAATCGGCGTTTTTGTCAAAGGCGTCCCGGATGCCCATCTTCGGGAGCACGGTTTCCAGGTCATAGGAGGTAGATGTGGAAAACTTAGGGATGAACACCTCTATCCACCTGGGAGGAGGGAAAGGAAGAGGTGAGGGCACAGGCCTGGGTCCCAGCTGTTTCCAGGTGACGTTTCAGGAGACTGCTCCCGCGAGGCCCTGCTGGTTGCTGCTGAAGGGCCAACACATGCCCGTCGGCTAACCAGGCTGTGCTGGAGGGGAGCCTCCGGGACGAGCAAGCCCAGCCCTGAGGAGGACAGAGATGGAATAGAGGCCCCTAATGAGGGAGGGCAAAGCAGAGAAGGGGCCTCAACCAGGGACGCTCTGGCAGAGGCCACGGGCAGTGACGGCAGTGAGCCTGCCTCCCCGGGCCAGATGCCACCCACCAGCCCTTCTGGAGACAAACCCTGCTGACCCTCAAGAGCAGCCCAGTCCAATAGAACTTTCTGCAAAGTTGGAAATAGTCTCTGTCTGTGGTGTCCAGTATGGCAGCCACCAGCCACATGTGGCGATCGAGCAATTGAAATGCAACTAGTGCCAACAAGGAACTTCATTTTTAAGTTTATTTTAATTAAATTTAAATAACCACCTGTGGCTGCTGGCTGCTATGTTAGACAACACAGCCCTGGATTTGGCACTTCCCAGACCCCTCGGTAATAGTTTCCCTGAACCAAGAGTGAACAGCCCGCATTTATTGGGCATTTACTATGTGCCAGGCATTGTCTCAGGCACATTCATGAACTTATCTCCATTTTAGTGATGGTAAAGCTTAATTTTAGCGCTTTGCCCAGTCATGTGCTTAACAAGTCACAGAAATGTAAGCTCAGAGTGTGGGTGCTACTCATTGATGGGCTCCTGTTGACATCAAGCACAGTGGACAGCTCTCGCTTCCCTGCCTTGGGTCTTGCACTGGCTTGGCCATCTTCATCTCTCTGCTCTGTCTCTTTACAGACACCCCCACCCCCACCTCCATGCTGGCTCCTCTGCCTCCATCCAGCCCTGGTTGCAAGCTAAGAACAGAAGAAACCTGAGAAACCTCCTGCAGTGTCTCTTGATCCCCAACTGTACATCTTCCGTAGTGCGGTTTCCTTTGCCCAATATGCCTCTCCGAGCTCTGTGAGCTACCCACGCCTTCATGTTCTGTTCATACTTGTGGCTCAAACCACCATCTCCTTGAAGGCTCCCATCATTCCAGCTGAAAGTCACCTCGCTTTGCTCAGAAGCGGCTCAGCACTCCGCCTGCTCCCACCCCTGGGCATTGATCTTTGTCTTTTCTGAACTATGTTGTCCCTGATCCTTCTTTTCTCTCCTCCTAGACCATGCCCACAATGCCAGGACAATATTGCTAAGAGATCAGACATAAGACTCCTTTTTATCTTATGGTTAACATCCCTTCAATACTACCCATAATTACAGAACTAATAATTTTATTATTAGCGAACATTTATTGGACACTTCCTATCTCCCTGGCATTCTTCTAAGCACTTTATAAATAGGAACTTGTTTTATCTTTTCAACGTCCTATGAGTTGAGTGATATTATTACCCTCATTTTGTAGGTGAGCACCAGTGCTGTGTGTGTTGGTCTTTATGGAATCCTGCCCTGGCATTAAACATCACAGTGGTGGATGGAGTAAGCTCAGCTAGCACAGAATAGCTACAGTGACAGAATAATTTCACAGAGGCATGTAGCGTTGTGACCTTGGGTAATTCATTTCCCCTCTTGGAGCCTTGTTTCCTTGCCTGCGAGTGGGGGTGATAACACTCCTCATCTGCCAGGTGACTGTGAGGTTCGAGTGAGAAAGAATGCTGACACACAGCACCGAGCTCCCTGCCTGGCAGGCAGTTGGTGCTCACTTGCAGGAGTGATGATCGCACAGCTGCTGTCGCGGCCTCTCCTCATCCTGGGATGTTCACCATCACCTGCCTCAGGCCCCAGCAAATTGACACAGGTGCCCACCTCTTCTTGAGTAAGTGGCTCCACTTCCTCAGGGTCCTGGAGGACAAGGCCTGCTCCAGCTGCTGCATCTTGCCTGGACTGGGGAGGACGAAGAGGGCCGTGCTGCCTCCTTTGTAGTCCATCTGTAGCACAGAGCAGTTCAGCTCTGGGTCCACTCCAAAAGCAAACTGCTCCACCTGGTGCATCATAGGGACCTTCACCGTGGTCTTGCCCACCACAAACGGGTACATTTTACTCGTATACGTCGGGTTAAAGGGCTTCTCCCACTTGGCTACACAAAGAGAGAAGGAAAGTCTTGAGTCACAGTGAGGTGAACAGCCAAGGATCTCTGAAAACTCACTCCAGCATAAAAACAATGAGCAACTCCCAACAATGATTAAAATTGCCTGTTCTAGAACTCTGGACGTTAACCAAATGCCTTCAGCAAACAGAACCATCCATTGAAGAAAAACATAAATTTTGGTCAGAATGGTCAGCTTTGTGGTATTTAACTTGCCCTAGTTCCACTGCCCACACCCTTGACAAATAACAGCCTGCCTTTGTGGTGAAATCCAGCCACCTGACAGCCACGGAGGGAAAGACATGGGGCCAGAACCTTTTCAGAGACTCACTCTCAAAGAACTCTCATCATTTGAGCTGTCGCACGCTTCCCTGGAAGGCATCACTCGAAAAGCTGTCTGTATGTGATCTGATTGGGAGCTCAACCAATGCAAAAAGCCCTGTCGTTTCCTTGGGGAAAATTAGTCAAAGATGGTTACAGGCACTGACAAATTGAGCAGCTTTCTGAGGCTTTAGATAACAATTGATTAATCAAAAAGCTTAATAGGGCAGATGGTGGAGGTGGTATTTGCAAAAATGACAGAGTAAGGACCTCTGAGTAGTCACCCTTTCATAAAGGCAACAAGAAGAACTGGCAGAAATAGAACCAGCATTTTCAGAACACTGGGAATGTAGCAAAGGCTCCTAGTAACCTGGGGAGAGTCCATTCAAGAAAAATGGCTGAATTTCGATGAGAACAGTAAACTTTGTGGCATTTTAACTAGTATTCGTCTCCTCCTTCTCTCTCTAGCTCAGCAGTAGCTTTGAAAAATAGAAGACTGTATTCCCAGCACCAGCGGGAGAGGAACAGATATGGAGACATTTCAAAGCCTCATTCCCAAGGACTGATAGTTATTTGACTGATAGTTTCCTGGACAGTCCCACTGCCAGGCTGCTCTGGCTCCTTCCCCTTGCCCACCCGGCATGACCCAGGGTGACACCCGCAGCGAGTTCCACCAGGGGCCCATGCTCACACCCCGATGCTGGGCCAGTTCCACCACCTCCCTGGAGCCACTGACAAGTTGATTGGCATTCACTCAGCTAAAAGCACGTCTCCTCCAGGTCCAGGGAATATTTGCCAGGAACAATTAAAGGCAAGTGTTTTAGCTGCTTGGTTGCCTGGCGCAGGATAACAGCTGGGACAAACAACAGACTAATCAAAAAATCTAAAAGAAAAAGCTGAGGAAAGAGATGTCATGGAGACTGAAGAGCTCAGTGTACCCTGGGCATTTAGATGCTGTGCACATGGGTAACGCGATGTGGATGTTTGAAAAAAATACATGAAGGCTGTAAGCTCTTCCCTCCAGTGGACCTTGAAGGTCGGCACAAACAGAAACTGAATGGGGACTCAGAATTATAAACTGCCTTGATGAGTGTGGATGGCATGCCCCACCGTACACACAAAGGCCCTCTGCAAAGACTGGGCCCTCTGCTTATGTGTGCCAGGCCTTTAAGAAACCTCTGCCCAGTCATTTAAATGACCAAGAGGAGACGTCAGTGGCCACACATGACCAAGAACAGACTTTAAAACTTAGTTCAGAAAAAGCACCAAACAAACAGCTACTGCCACAAGCAATGAGAACAAACCCTTGGCAGGGGGCGAATTTCAGAGCTGCCATATTACATTATTTTAAAAATCCAGCCTTTACCACAAAACATCTTTGGCATAAAGAGAAGCTAAGTATGGACCATACCCAGGAATAAAAGCAATGTACTAATACCAGAAACGAAAGAAGGAACACCACCACAGATCCTATGGACGTGAAAAAGAAAATAAAGGAATATTATCAACAACTCTACCCACCAAGTTGATAACCTAGATGAAATGTCCCATTCCTTGAAAGACACAATTTGCCAAAACTCACGTAAGAAGTAGTAGACAATGTGAATAGTCTACATCTATTAAAGAAGTTGACAATAATAACTTTTTAAAACAAAAAAGTTACAGGCAGGGGCAAGAGATACGATCCTTTCTCTCAAGGTCATTTCTAGAAAAAAAATTTTCCTATGGGCTGCCCACCGAGCCTGATGTTAGCCCCTCAGGACACATAATCAGGCTACACAAGGACAGACCTGAATGAGCCCATTGCACTTGATAAACTGAGATGGCCAAGGTCATGCACCCAGCTAGTTTCAGAGCTAGTTCCAACGTGGCCTCTCCTGCTCCACCCGCTGTCCAGGGTCTGTCTAGCTTGCTTACTTGCCTGGGCTTGGGGAGGAACAATGTTAAAATCAAAATCAACCTCTCAGAGTCTCACCGTCAAAGAAGATGTAGTTCACCAGGACCATGGCTGTCTGAGGTTCAAGGTCCTGAATTAAGTCTACAACCTTCCCTTTGGTCTCCTTCTCCACGTAGCTGTTGATCCTCTTCCGGGCGGTGGAGCTGTCGGAGAAATCCGTGGAGGAGACCTCCGACCCGTACAGCCGCTTGGCGTTGTCCAGGAAGCTTGTCTGCAGCTGCAGCTCCCTTTTGATGAAGAGGACACTCCCCATCCTCAGGTCCAGGTCCTCGCTGGGGACGCCGAGCGCGTGGACCAGGTGCTGGAAGCCTTGCTGCACGGCGGACTCGGGCATGCGCGTAAGGTTGAACCCCAGGCTCTGGAGGAGCTGGCTCTTGGTGGCCGAGCGGGCCCCGAGGGAGAGCATGGCCAGGGAAGCAGAGACGCTCACGGGGGAGAAGAAGATGTTCTCACTCGGGGTCTTCAACACCAGCCTCCGGTACAGGCGGAAGGCGAAGTCGGTGTTGCTGGCGGCCACCTGGGAGGCAGGGGTGCTCCTCGCGGAGGGTGGGCGGGGGGCTCCTTTGCTGGGGGGACTGGGTGGGGACACACAGTACATCGGAGCCCAGAGGCTAATAACTAGGAATACTTGATAAAAGGAAGATGCCATTTTGGAACGAAGTAAGCCTGCAAGAGAGGGAAGAACATTGAGAGGAGGTAAGGCAGGCGTCTGGCTCCTGAATCAGAGGCCATGCAACCTTCCACACCAGGAGCAATTGAATGGGGACAAGCAGGACAGTTAGCAGCTCCCAGGAGGGGGTGGCGTGTCGGGGGGGGCGGGGGGGACGACAGACTGCAGAATCAGCTGTGCAGCGTGTGGCTGGATTCCTGTCTCTGGGGCCCGCCGGAAGGTTGATGCGGAGCCCGCCTCAACCCCAATGGCATTTTTAAGGACGATGCGGGCTGCTCACCTGGAGTGGCCCGAGGCGAGCAGAGCGCAGTATTGGAGCTCACCGGGTGCCGGTGCACGAACCTGAGCTGGCAAAGCCTGGGCCCGTGTCTGCACAGGGAGGAGGGCAGTGAGGAGGGAGGACCACGGTGCGAAGCCCCGAGTGTCTCTGTTGGTGAGCTGGGGTCTTGGGGAAGCCATACGGGAATGTGGGCCTGCAGGACCCCTGTGGTGGGCTGGGGTCTGCTGTGCCGACGCGGATAGTAATGACTGATCACAGCACTTGACCATGAGTGAGTGGACCAGGTGCCGACCCAGAGTCAGAGCCTAAGCAAGACCACGCATTTCCTCAACCTCACAACGTGCTGTGTGAGGAACAGCCTGTGCCGTCGCCTGTGCCCTGCGTCGCCGCCTCCGCCCCACTTCCCCAGCTGCAGAGGAGGGTGGCTCTGAGGAAAAGTGAGACAGTCTGTGTGATGCCCACCGTGGGCATGGGAGGTGGGAAGGGACAGGCCTGCCCTGGGTGTGCATAACTGTGAGCAGGGACGAGGTTGAGGGAAGAGACGGCCAGCGGTGCCCTGGGGCAGAGAAGTCCCGCGGGCCTGGGGTGGGGCATCACAGAGCACCTGTCCCCTCTCTGGGGAGGCATGGTGGGAGTGGGGGACCCCGGGGCACCTGCTAACACCGGCTCTGCCTCCCAGAGCGTCCCCCTTGCCATCAGCAGACGTGGCCTTGCTGGAGGACATCTGGCTCTGTGCCCAGTCCTGCTGCGTGGGACGCCTGGGCTGCGGGGGCGGCAGGGGCGGTGGGGGGCGCTGCCTGGACCAGTCGCCCTTCTGGGCTCAGCTGGTGAATGGCTGGTCCTGTCCTCCTGTCGTGGCCTGGCCTCCATGTGATCTCAGGCAAGTGGCTGATGCTCTCTGGGCCTCAGGGTGGCGGCCTTAAGGGGCTTCCTTCCTGGGCAGCTGGGGTTCCACAGCCGTGGGCTCAGAGGCAGGTCCTTACACTCCCGAGGTCATGCTCAGCCCAGGCTCCAGGCAGCTCTCAACCTGCTTCCATACTCGGCCTCTCCCACCGAGCTCTGGCCTCCCAGGGCCACCCCTTCTGTCTCCCAGGGCTTGCCTGTGGCTTGAGGCTCTGCAATCAGGGTGACAGGGACACTTTGTCCTCCCTGTGCCCACCCCATCTGCACCCCTCCCTGCGGCTGCCACTCCTCGGGTCCACCTGCCATTGTCTCTCACCTGCTCAGCTCCTCACTGGTCCAGTCACCCATCCGCCCTGCAGACAGGTGAGCTTTCCAGATGCAAACCTCATGTGTCACTCTCCCACTCGGATTCCTCCGTGGCTCCCACTGGCCTTGGGAGGGGCACCCAGGCACCCGGCACATCAGTTCCTCTCCCTGGGCCCCGAGTAGTCCCGCCTCACCCTCAGGCAGAGCGGATCCCATTTCCTGGGAAGGCGGCATTTCGAGGTCCACCCGCCCCTGCTTTCATGGACCTTCCTGTCCAGCTTGGGTATCAAAAGGCTTCACTCCATCCCAAACCCCTCCACACCCGGGGCCTTGGTGGCTGTGACAATGGCAAGGCCCTCGGCAGGCAGTCTGGTCCACTGCGGTCGCCAAGCTCCAGTCTCCCTCTGCTGCTGCCATGGCCCCCGTGCCCACTGCCCACTGCCTGTGGGCGGATCGCAGCCCTTTCCATGTCCTGAGCATGGGCTCCCCCCTTACGTGGGTGTGCACACCGACACCCGTCCCCCCCCCCCACACACACACACATACACACCAGGTGGCCTTGCCTCTTACCCCCATTGAAGAGAGCCCCTCAGAAAAGGAACCTCCTCCACCAAGGACATACCCTACTTTCCCCGGCACTCCTCCCCCCCTCCCCTCCCTCCACCACCCTCCTACTCCCTCCCCTCCCTCCACCACCCTCCTACTCCCTCCCCTCCCACCACCAACCTTCCTCCTGGAACCAGAAGCAGCCCTCATCTCCGCCTCAGGGCCCTTACACCTCTCTTGTCCGCATTTATTTGTTTGTTTGTTTGTTTTATAGTTTAAAGTATCACAGATGTCTCCTTTTTCCCCCATCAACCCCTCCCCGGCCACTCCCACCGCCCCAGTGTTTAACACTCCCCACAACCAGCTCCCTGCGATGGATTTTAAAGTCTTGCCCATCAAGACAACCGCCAATGACACAGCAAAGAGCTCACTCCCTCTCGCTACTGCCCCATCTTTTTTCTATTTTTAAGATTTCTTTTTATTTTTTTAGAGAGAGAGAAGGGAGAGGGAAAGAGAGAGAGAAACATCAATGTGAGAGTGAAACAGTGATCGCCTGTCTCCTGCACACCCCCTACCGGGATCGAGCCTGCAACCCAGGCATCTGGCATGCCTGGGAATCGAAGCAGCAACCTTTCGGTGCCTGGGACAGCACCCAGCCAACTGAGCCACACCGGCCAGGGAAACTCTGCCCTATCTTCACACACACACACACACACACACACACACACACACACACACACACCCATCACAGCCCAAATCTTCATGAGCTGCGTGGTCATGGCTGCCATGGCCTCGCCTCCCAAGCACTCCCTGGCCCGCCCCACTCTGGGTTCTGAGTGCACAGAAATGGGCCCAGCCCATGGACGTGTGTAGGCTCCCGTCTTACTTCTCAGTAGCACTTGGCACTGGAGACCACCCTCAGCTGCTTACCCAGTCCCCCCTTCGGCTCCATGACACTGTGCTCGCCTGGATTTCTCTCTCGGTTCCTCCCCTTGGTCACCTTTGCTGGTGTCTCCTCTCCTGCCAGGCCCTTACGGGCTCAGCACCCAGCGCTCGGTCACACTCTGCTCACTTTAATCTCCCCTCTCTCAGCCGCTGGTCTCGTCCCTCACCACCCACTGCGCTGTAACTAAAAATGCAAATGACTTCCTTGAACCTCCAGCCCAGACCTTTCCTCTGAACGCCATATATGTACGCACTGACTTGGTATACCCTCCTGATGTTGCAAACAAACCTTAAGCTCAGAATCACCCACGCCGAACTCACCTACCCCAACACCATCTCGCCACAAAAGCTACCGCTGACACCTCTTTCAGTATCTCCTTCCATGGCGCCACCACTCACCACTCATCCGCACCCCTCCACCCCTTCTTCCCATGTCAACGCACGCCTCTCCCAGCGCCCCAGCAGCCTCTCCTCTCCTTCCTACCGTGGGCAGCGGCATCTCTCACTGACCTGCGTGGTCTGGCCTCCGTTGGCCCCTCTAACTTCATCACCCAACTCCGAGGCCCTTGCTCTGGGCTGGGCTGCTATGCCCAGCCATTCTGCCCGTGTTTATGATCCTCACGTGATCTTTGCACTTCCTCCTCATGGAGTGTTCTTCCTCCCCCTCCTCAAACGTTCCCCCTAATTGATTTTTATTTATTGTTTAGGTCCTAGCTCGTGTGAATTCCTCAAGGAGGCTCTCTTTGACCACCCAGGAAAGGAAAATTCCTCCTATTAAATGTTTTTTAGTACCATGCGCCTCAGTGAAACTCCACTGTCATAATCTCCCATTCATTTGTGTGACTGGAAATTTAACCAAGGTGGTTGCCTATCTTGTTCTCCCTGTACATCGCTGTATGGCCAAGGCGCAGGGCTCAGGGAGTGTTTGATGAGTGAACGAATGAGTATGGGAATGTAAGTGAGTAATTTACCTCTGAGGGTTGATCTGCCTGGAAATGAGCAAGAGAGACTCTTTCAAGGTCTCTTAGTGCTAATGAAGGCGATAGGTACGTACACGTATGAAATTCAAGTTGACTTACACTTCTGGCCAAGACAGTAACTGCCTTTGGACTTTTAAATCATTAGAAAATGTTCTAAGACAATCGAGACACTGAAGAAAACAAGAAGAAACAATCAGACGTTGGGCAGCGCGGGCGGAGAAGGGAGGCGCGGGGGACCCTGTGAACGCCCAGTCGCTGCCCAGGCGCTTTCTGCCCGGGAAGGAGCCGAGGCGCGGCAGGCTCCCTGGGCCCAGGAGACCCCGAAGCCCAGCTGAGCCGCGGAGGCGGGCGTGAGCCTCAGACCAAACCGGAGCTGAGCTCTGCCCCATAAACCCTCCGAGGCTGCCCCCAAAATAAAAAATGAATCCCCGAAGCCCCAAAACCAAGACAAGGAACTGCTGGATGTACGCGGAACAACCCCCAGAGTTCACATAACGTGGGGAGATATTTAGATTATGGTCAGCGGGGGTGAGGAGACCTCATTGGATACCAGGGGCATTCAGGACAGAGCCTACTTGCTGCCTCTGGACGTTAGGGCTGAACTGACTGGTTTAAAACTACTCTGGCCCGGCCGGTGTGGCTCAGTGGTTGAGTGGTTGGAGGTCACAGTTGCATTTGCAGTCTGGGCACAAGCCTGTGTTGTGGGCTTGATCCCCAGTATGGGGTGTGTAGGAGGCAGCGGATCAGTGATGCCCATCATTGATGTTTCTATCTCTCCCTTCTCCCTTCCTCTCTGAAATCAATAAACACATATTTAATTTTAAAAAGCTATTCTAGTCCGGCTGGCGTGGCTCAGTGGTTGAACGCTGACCTATGAACCAGGAGGTCACGGTTTGATTCCCAGTCAGGACACATGCCCGGGTTGCAGGCTCGATTCCCAGTGCTGGGTGTGCAGGAGGCAGCCAATCCATGATTCTCTCTCCTCGTGGATATTTCTCTCTCTCTCTCTCCCCTCTCCCTTCCTCTCTGAAATCAATAAAAATATATTTAAAAAAAATAAATAAAAAAGTTACTCTAGATCAGTGATGGCGAACCTTTTGAGCTCGGCATGTTAGCATTTTGAAAAACCCTAACTTAACTCTGGTGCCATGTCACATATAGAAATTTTATTTCAAACCATAGTAAAGCAAAGATTTATATTTTTGATATTTATTTTATGTATTTAAATGCCATTTAACAAAGAAAAATCAACGAAAAAAAATGAGTTCGCGTGTCACCTCTGACACGCATGTCATAGGTTCGCATCACTGCTCTAGATGCACTAACAAGGCTTGAAAACATGCAAGTACCTGGTAATTTAGTTGACTGTCAAAACAGGTGTCAACACACTAGAAAGAAAGGTAAAAAAATCCAGACCAAAAAAGGGGAATGTCACAATGACCAGCATCCAATACAAAATTGCTAGATGTTTTAATAAATATAAAAATGTGATCCCAGACCAGATGGAAAAATCCGTCAATAGAAACAGACCCAGATATAGCTGGGATTATGAAACTAACAGGCAAGGACTGTAAAACATCTACTTAAAATATGCTTAAGTAAAGAACACTGTAATATCATGTGAGAAAAGTCAAAACTATGAAAACGCATCAAATCAAACTTTCAGAGATGAAAATTTCAATATCCAAAATGAAAAACTCACTGGCTAGGTTTAAGAGAAAAGGTATAGAAGAAAAGATCAGTGAGCTTGAAGACATAGCCATAGGAACTATCTATGGAGAGAGTGAACTGGGGGAAAAAAAATAATAGCAGAGCCCCAGCTGCCTGCGGGACAAAAGCAGGAAGTCTACCGTGGGCAGTTGGCGTTCTAGGCTAAAAGGGGCCAGGGAGACCAGAGAAACTTTTGAAGAAATAATGACCAGAGGCATTTGTAACTCATTCTGTGTAAACTGTATCTAATAAAAAAGACCAAACACAATAAAAGGGAATGAATGTGGCCCTGCCCACCCCCCTTGTTGGGTCTCACATGATTCCATCTCTAGACGGCCCTCCTCACTCACCCACCTGGCAGGCCTGTCCATCCTGCCGCTCCTTCTGCAGCGCCCATTCCAGAGACTTCCCGAGCCCCACAGAAAGCCGCCCCTCCCCGGAGCAGACCACACCTGAGCGTCCACTGCAGTTTACCTTCCTGTGTGTCTGTCCCCGATCAGATCGCCTGGACCTGTGTGACTTCCTCTAGAGCAGGGACTGTGATCAGCGAGTGATGGGATGAGGGAGCAGATGCCGGGAGGGTGTGGGAGGACGCTGGAACCCTGAGGGCCAGGCTCTGTTGAGTCACCCACCCCCGGTACTTGAAGCAGCTGGCAGTCTGAATGAGTTTAGGGTTTCCCAAGCTTGGTTAATTGTCCAGAGAAACTGGTCTCATTAAAGTGCAGATTCCCAGGCCCCACCAAGAGCTACTGAGTCACTTTCCAGGGAAAGACCAACAGACTTGTGAGTGAGGGGACCTGGGTCTTCCTGCCCCCCAAGCTCTGCCCTTGCCCCCCGAGAGCAGCTCCCCAGGACTCCCCCCAGCTCGGAGCTCCTGTTCCTGGGACCTCAGGGCCTCCTGGAAGGGAAAGGCCGCCTCCCAGTTGATTGGACCCACCCAGCTCAATTGATTGGCGCAGCGGGAGCAGGCGCAGACCCCGGAGCCTCATCTCACGCCTGTTTCTCAGAACCTCCCCGCCAGGGCAGCCCTGGCTCGTCTCCGCTTTTCCTGACTCTGGAATCCCCTGCCTGCCTCACACACTTCTGTCCCACTGCTGGATTGTGGAGAGCTTCATATCACTTTTAAAACCTGGCTACATCTTCATATTTTTCTCTTTTAAATTATTTTAAAATTTCACCTATATTTGCTGTTGATTGTGGAGCAGATTCGGTGAGATTAAGTGTCTTAACTAATCTCACAAACCAAACCCCTGGCAGAGCGGGGCTGGGGCCTTCCGCCGGCCTGGCCCCGGGGCCTCCCAGCGACTCCAGCCCCTCCGAGGCCCGGCCACAGTCCGCACAGGAAGCGCCACGGCATGCAGCGCCGTGGCTTGAGCCCAGGATAGACGGAGGGTGCTAGTGAGAACAACTGCTGAAATCCAAATAAAGTTTATTTTTTGAATTATTTATTTCTCCGTTACAGTTGACATTCCATTTAACAAAGCAGAGCAGGCCTCGGCCCCTGCTGCAGCGGTGACAGTCTCGGTGGAATTTAATCAGAGGTTTGTTTTGTGTGTGTGTTTACAGTTAACTTCTCTTTGTGGCAGGTTGTCTGGGTTTTCATATTAATTTTTCAATTTAAACACATTTCTTTTGTTTTTCTAAAGCTGATTTAAAAGTCAACCTTGAGCAAATAATAGTGCAGAATCGACGAGGCTTCTGCCACAGTCGTGGAAACCGTCCAGGAATGAATGAAACCTGGGAAACGAGCAGCAGCCGAGAGCGTGTTTCCCAAAGAGAAAGGTGCCTTGGCCTTGCTCCCCCGCTGGGCCTGGCTGGGACGAAGCTGACAGCCTGGAAATGCTCCCCCTCTGGGCCTGGCTGGGACGAAGCCAGCCATGTGACCCCGAGCTCTCCCTGGCTTTTCCCTGCTGGGCATACCACCTGGCACGTAGTAGATGCTCAGGAAACACCCGGTGACTCAGTGGACGCATGGAAAGATGCACATGGAGGTGACACTTTGGCGCCAGCTGCCTCCTGTCAGATGGGCCTTTGAACCCTGGCTTCCTGGCATTGGGCACTTCCATTCCTGGTTGGGGCTGAGCCCCTCCTGTCATCAAGAGCACCCCTGAGTGGCATCTCCTGGGCAGAGGCTCCAGGCCCGGCCATGCAGCAGAGCAGAACCATAAGACTCATTGTCTCAGCAGGGAGTGCCACTCCCAGGAAGGCCGACCTGCCCACCGCAGCCCCGCCGGCGCCTCTGGTCTCCCTGACCTGCCCCACTTAATGTTCCGATTCGTTTATGGGCCCTGTGGCCTACCATCTGCCCACAGCATCCACAAGAACAGGAGCTCTGTACATGCTGTTCACGGCACAGGGTGACACTCAGCAAATATTTGCTGGATGAATGGACAGGTGTCCCAGCTCTGTGCTGCTTCGCTGCTTCCCGAGCCTCACTTTCCTCATCCGCCGAATGGGATGGTCACTAACTGGAAGGCCCGGCGGGGCGCGGGTCGGAGAACGCACCTCCACAGGCTCGGCTGGGAGAGGCATTCAGTGAGCCGGTGACGAGAAGTCAGGATCCACTCATTCCTGCTGGTCAGTCAGTCCGCAAGCATGTGGCCCGAAGGCTTCACGGAAGGAGAAGGGTGAGTGACACCTGAGGGGAACGGGTGGTGTGGGAGAGAGGGAGCGAGCAGAGCATCCGGTGGGGTGGAGGGTGGCCTGAGCAGAAGCGGGAGGCGGCTACACAGAGGGTGCGCCTTGCGGACCCGGGTGAAGAGCAGGCCTAGCTTCCCTCCCAGGGCAGAGCCGAGGTCTGGAGGGGCTGGCGGGCTGGGACATGGGGCTTGCAGCTCAGTCTTCCCTCACCACTGAGCCCTCACCACGACATGCTCTGGGCACTGGGGACACAGGGAGCCCAGCCTCAGTCCGAGGGACCCTTACAGCAGATGAGTTTGCCTCGGTCACCCTCCAGCTAACACCGGCAGCAGCTGTCCCGGGTCTCCAGTGAGGCCTGCAGTCTCCTGTGGCCCACAGGCCCGAGCACCTCCCCAGCTCCCACCCCTCCTGCCTCAGCCTGTTGCTCTGGCAACATGAATCTCATTTCAGGTCACTGTCCATGCCACCTTCCCACCCCAGGGCCTTTGCACATGCCGTTCCCTCTACTTGGTAGAGTCTCCCTCTGCCCCACCCAACTCCCCCCCCCCCCTTTTATTTCTTTCTCAGAATGAAAGTATGGCTGTGAAGTAGGAATTCAGCAGAAAAATATTTAAGATGTGCAGTAGTCGCCTTTTGAATAAAGTTAGTTTAAAAGGAAAATGAATAAACCGCTGGAGCTTGGACTCAATTTCTATTTGAAAGACACCCAGTACTGTAGGTATTTATTAAATCACAGCACTCCTCTGCCGCCGGGGGGTGGGAGGGGGAGAGAGGGGGATAGGGATTACTGCCAGCCTGGAGGGAGGAGGAGGGGGGAGGCAGGGGGGTCCAATCCCAGGTGTGAAGGCAGGGAGGGCAGGACGGAAGCCTGGGTGCCAGCAGTGCCGCCTACGTGGGCGTGCTGGGAGCTCATGAGGAGGTGGAGCGGGTGCCGGTGTCCCTGTGGTCGCAGCCCGGGGCCACGGGCTCTGCGCAGACTGCACCCCTCCTTACGTGCCGGTGGGGTTAGTGACCTTCCCCATGAAGAGCATGGTGGGCGTGAGGTTCTCCGCAATCAGCAGCAGGAAGGCTCTGTTCAGCTTGAAGGTTAGCGGCCTCTCCATGGGCAGCGTCTGCATGCCGGAGCCCGCGGCCCCCTCCGCGCCCTTCTCGTCAATCTTCAGCTTGGCCTTGTGCACCGCCTGTGGGGACCGGAAGCGAGGTCAGTGTTGCCACGCGACTCGGAGACCCAGGTGAGCCAAGGACAGCGGAGGCTCGGGGCGGGGCCGCGACCGGAGTTGCTCAGCTCAGCAGTCACCCTGGTGTGCCTCCCGAACTCCCGCTGTCACCTGTCACACTAAAGGGTACTCGGAGGGCACCAGGCACGGGGAGCATCCCTGTGGGGCCGGGGTGGGGGTGGAGGGGGTGCTGTCCTCCTGGGGATTACAGGGAAGCCAGTGCTGTGTGGCAGACAGTGTCTTTGAGCCTCAGCTCCATGGACGGGAGGTGGTGTCCTGCCTGAGGCCTCTGGCCCCTCACTCTTCTCCGCCACCCGGTGGGTGGGTGGTGGGTGGTTACGAGGGAGCCAGATGTCTGGGACCCCACATCCATCCCAGGACCATCAGCACCTGCGACCAGGCGATCGACACTGGGAAAGGGATGGGCTTCTGTGAAACGCTGACACATTTCATTCCATTTCACAGAAGCCGAACCGCTCCCAGCGGGCCGGGAGCTGTGCCCACACAGGCTCGGCTGTGGGCTCCCCCGCTGCGGAAGGACAGGGCGCTGGGCTCCGTGAGGCCTGCAGGAGAGGTGGCTGGTGCGACCCTTTCTAAGATGTCTGCGCAGGCAAGTTTAAGGTGAGAAGACTCTATTAGCTTTTTCTTCGTTTTGCAAACTGGTCCATGCCTCCCCGATGGACCTGACCTTCACACTCAGCAACAGACAGTCCCCACCTGACCAGCCTTGGGCCATGCGCTCCCCTCCTGGAAGCTCCCCCCCACAACCCCCGACTTCTGGGTGTTGAAATCTTACCCCCCTCAGTTCCCTTTTAACCTAATAGGAGGATTGCTAGATAAAATACAGGTCATCCAGTTACGTTTTACTTTTAGATAAATGATGGAGTTTTTGTGTAAGTATATCCCATGTACTATCTGGGACATACTTACACTAAAAAAAATCGTCACTTATCTGAAATTTAAACTTACCTGGGTGCCCTGTATTTCATCTGCTAAATCTGGGGACCCTACCCCAAGTGTGCCTCTCTGCTTGCCCCCGACAGGCAGGTGCTCAGCCTGCTGGAGGCCACAGGCCCTTCGCTTGCTCAGCTCTTAATCATGCAGACCATGTGCACGACCTACTCCCACCGGCCGGTGATGCCTTTGAGTGAGGGTCCAGCTCCGACCCAGACCCGTTCTAAGGCCTCATCAGTGTTCCGGGCCTTGAGCAAGTGTTTGTTGCACTGAATCGACTTCCAGAACAGCACCGGGAGCGGGTGCTCATTTCACAGCCTGAAAGCATGAGGCTGGGGAGGGTCCCAATCCCCCGGGAGCACTTGGCTGGAGGGGCAGGGCTGGAGTCGAACCCGGCCTGACCGTGGGTGGCGTTCTGGCTTGTTCGGCGGCTGGGATGGGGGCTCGGTGAAGGATGGGGGCCTGTGCCCCAGGGGGCGATGCCCAGGCCAGGCAGGCTTACCTCACCCACTTTCAGGCTTCGATTAGGGACTATCCTGATGAGATCGCCATGTTCCTGGAAGATTTTGGTGATGCCCAAGTAGGAGAGGGTCTTCTTTAGGTCGTAGGTGCCAGTGATGGAGAACCTGGGCAAGGACACGTCCACAACCCTGGGGAGCGTGAGGTGACAATGTGAGGGCAGGCCCCAGGGTAGGTGGTGAGCGAGACATTCCTCCCAGACGTGGAAGCTCAGGCTGTTTCCTTACCCACAGAATGAGGGGGTTTCTCAACCCTTCACATGCCCCAGCCCCGAGCTGCCCCGACCCGGCAGGCCTGACACCAGCGGCAGCAAGACCTGAGCTCCCAGCAGGCGGCCCCGGTCACAGCCACTCGGAGCTCATGCGCTCACTCTCTCAGCCACCGTGCGACCATGATGGTGCCCATGGCACCCAGGGCAGCTCATGCGCGTGCGCGGGGGCGCTCGGCAGTCGGTGGCCAGCGCGTGCTCACCCCAGCCCAGGAGTTAGCAGCTGCACATCCTCCGAGGGTGGGCCTTGGGTCCCTGTCCTCGGGCCCTGAGCCCCATTCCTGCTTGCCTCTCCAAGAACCCAGGCCCGCCTTGGTCTCCTTCCTCTCCGCACCCTCATAAGTGGTGTCGGCTTGACCATTCTCAGGAGCAGAGCCCCTGCTGTAATAACCCCCGTCCTAAAAAACAGAACTTCTCTGCTGGGGCCTGGCTGGTGTGGCTCAGTTAGTTGAGCATCATCGCATGCATCGAGGGGTTGCTGGTTTGATTCCCAGTTGGGGCACATGCCCAGGTTGCAGGCTCAGTCCCCAGGAAGGGGCGTGGCAGGAGGCAGCCGGTTGATGTTTCTCTCTTACATCAGTGTTTCTCTCTCTCTCTCTCTCTCTCTCTCTCTCTCTCTCTCTCTCTCTCTCTCTCTCTCTCTCCTTTCTTCTCTCTCTCAAATCAAGAAAAACATATTGAAAAGAAAACATCTCCTGTGGCTCTGAGGCACCTCTCCAGCTTCCACATCTTTTCTTTCATTCACAGCAGAAGTTGTACCTACCACTTCCTCCACGTCCTCCCATCGTCACCCCAGCCCACTGTAATCAGGCGTGTCCTCCACGTGCTACCAAAGCAGCTCTTCCCAGAGTTGCTGCCGACCTCCGCTTCCTGGGCCCAACAGCGAGCTCTCAGGGGCCAGACTAGACAGCTATATTTTAAGAAATATGTTTTTATTGATTCAGAGAGATAAAGGGAGGGATAGGAACATCAATGAGGAGAGAGAACCATTGATCGGCTGTCCTGCAGGCCCCACACTGGGGATTGAGTCCGTAACCCAGGCATGTGCCCTGACCGAGAATCAAACCCTGACTTCCTGGTTCATAGGTCGATGCTCAACCACTGACCCACACTGGCCAGGCCATCTTTCCATCTCAAAGCACTCCAACCCGAGCCCACATCCTCCAGCTCTCTCCTCCCTTCAGCAGCCACCCCCTCTCGCCCTTGGGTGCCTTCACCTTGTCACCTGTCGCATTGCTCAAGTCTCAGCCCTTGGTCTCCTTCTTCTCTCTTCTCCTTCCCTGGGGATCTCATGCATTGTCACCACTTTAAATGCCAGAGACAGGCTCAATGACTCCCAAACTTACCTTCCCACCCATCCAGTCATTCAAGTATCTATTCAGTGCCTGTGTGTACCAGCTGCTGTTCCCATTGCTGAGGTGCATCTATGAGAGGAATGGGCAAAACCCATGGCCCCAAGCTTGTGCTCTCACAGGAAGACAGGCAATAAAATGAGCAGAGGAGAAAGGAGACATATGCACTACTCTCTGTAATACTTTAAACAATAACATTTAAAAACAAGCCAACGTGGCAGAGATGCAGACAGGCAGCCTGCGTATAAGAAGGCAGGATGATAGGGAAAAACACAGATGAACTCACAGGAGCCAGGAACGCTGGAGTAAAGGGCAGGTTTGGGCACTGCATGGAGGCAAAGGAGGCAAGATGGTTTTGTGTTTTTTTCTGGGTGAAATGAAGATTGGCCAGAGGGTTCTGAACAGAGATGTAACGTGGTCTTGTTGAGGGTTAAAAGGATCATTGCATCAGCTCTGTTAGGAATATCCTCTTGATGGTGAAGGGCAGGGCCCAGAGGTGATGCTGGGAGACCATTTGAAAGATGTCCGGGTCATAGAAGTGGGAAGGATCAGGCTCCAGATATATTTCAAATGGGGCTGACGGGGTCCCTGGCAGACTGAGGGGCCAGGGGAGGAAAGTGGTCAAGGAGGACCCCAGGGTTTTAAACATGAGCAACTAAGAGGATGGAGTCACCACTGAGGAGACGGAAGCTGGAGGAGGTTCCCTAAGGGGAGATGGGGGTGTTCCTTCTGGACACGTTGGGACTGAGATGTCTCAGGCATCCAGGGAGGTCCTGGGTGAGCAGACAGACGTGTGACCCTGGAGACAGGGACAGGGTAAGAGCCCAGTCACCTGGGAGAGAAGTAGAGAGAGTAGGCGGAAAAACAAGGAGGGAGAGGAGGAGGGAAGGGAGGAGGACGGAAGAAGCTGCACACACCAGACCCCCTTTACCTCCGCGTGATTAACTTCTTCCATCTGTCAAAAGTGTCCAGCGTCAGGGCCTCCTCCACCCGCCGCATGTTGCCCTTGTCGGGAAGAATGAAGGTGGCCGAGATGTTGTGAAAGTAGGGCATCTCCAGGACGGTGCAGCCGAGCTGCTCGTCATAGCCCATTGCATACATGCCCCCGTGGAACATCATGGGCACCTTCACGGGCCTGTTTTCATCCAAAAAGAAGTCTTCCTCTTTAGTTGATTTTGGGTCAAACTCGTGTAGCCACCTGGCTTCAGATGGAAGGAGAACAAAGCGGTGTGAGTGTCCTGAAGGAGAAGAAGGGACTGGACCCCGCTAAGCACTGGTCTCTGCCCTCATGCTGAAGTTCAGGGAATGGGTTTGGAGGCTCTGGGATATCAGGACATATCCTCAGGAGTCCCTGTTCTCATGACATGCCCTCAAGACTTCCAGTGAGGTGGGCTGGGAGTTGACTACCGGTTCCTATAGAAGCCAGGCCTGGGGCGGCTGAGCCAAGAGGAGAGCTTCTGGCAGCCCTAAGCCCAGGTACTCCTGAGGGTGAGAAAGGCTATGGACTGTGTCCCAGCAAAGGGGACTAGATTATACTGAGTGGGGTGATCTGGGTCTGAAGTGAGTTACAATGCCCAGCTTTATTCTAAGTCAGCCCTGGGGTTGCTGTTCTCACACGGGACTGAGCACAGTGATGGAACAGTCTGCCCTTGGGAGCCTGCTGAAGAGAGTGAACTCCCAGAGCTGGGTGTTTGGACCCTCCTTTTCTATCCTGAGGATTCTTTGATGCTGTTGGGCATAAACCCAGACCTGGGTCTTTGCACTACCTTCAAAGACCCACCGTTCAAATTCTCACTTTACTGTTCTATCTACATGGATAACCTTGGGCAGGTGTCTTATCCTCCCTGGGCTTCAGTGTCCTTATATGGAAAGGGAATATTGATGGAGACCTCCTAGGGCTGCTGAGAGCCTGGGAAAAGGTTGCACAGCGTAGTGACTATGTATAGTAAGTGTTGAGTGAATGCTAGTCATCATCTGCATCATCATCACCATGGTTCTTGTAATCTAGGGGATGCAGGGACTAAAGGAATTTCCAGATTCCCCTTTCTTCCTCTGCTTTGGGATGACTGAGATTTCAGTCTGCCATTTTCACTCCCTCCCCACTTCCCCGCTCTTGCCACTCATCTCCCTGTGGATTTTGGGAGAATTGAACTTCCATATTTAGAACCATGCTGCTGACAACCCAGCAGTAATCTTGTGTGGCCTGAGGGCTGTTGGCCTCTGATTCTTAACTATGTTGGCCAACCTTTGTGTGAACGTGTAGATGTGTATGGTGGGCGGGATGATGCTTGGATTTGGGAATATTCTTCCACCTTCCTTTTCACTCTTACCCTGAGACTTGAAAATCTACAGGGTTTGATAGGAGATCAAAGCAACCACCAAAGTGGTCATCATCACCATCACCAACAACACGATCACCATCCCGGGCATCTACTTAGAATGATGGAAAGTGCACATCTCCTGGGCCAAGAGAAGTAGGTTTGAGTTCTCACTTCCATTGACTGGCTTTGTAACTGAGTAAGTCAATTAATGTCTCTCTAAATTTCACTTTCCTTTTCTAAGAAATGAGGAAAAGAATGTCACTGCAATCCCTGTAACCAGTGTTGTGTTAGGATAATCAGTAATGATGAAAAGTGCACATGGAGAGTATTTAGACTTCACAGAGTTCATTGTGCGTACATTTTTGCTTCGAATACCCATGACTGCCCTGAGTTATGTAGCAAGGTACTCATTTTGCAGATAGGAAAAGTGAGCCTTTGAGAGATTAATCACTTATGAATTCAAGGTCACAGAGCAAGCAGGTGGCCAAGCCTGGTTTTCAATCCAAGTCTACTGGTTATGTTCTCTTTTCCATGCCAAGCTGTCCCTAGCCTTACCTCGAAAGTAAAGGCAGTTGACAAGAAGCATCACAGTGCCAGGATCTATATCCTTGACCAGGTTATTGATTTTCCCCTGGGTTTGCTGACTGACATAGTCATTGATCTGCTTCTGAGCTTTTTTGACGTCCTGGAAGTTGGTGGGGATGCTATTTGCATTGTACAGGTTCTTAGCGTCTTCCATAAACCTCTTCTCTGGCCGCAGCTTCCGGTCCAGGAACAAGGTGTTCTCGAGGCTCAGCTGGAGGCCCTCGGCCTTCTTGTTCAGCCTCTGGATAAGGTAATGGAAACCCTCATGAAGGTCTTCCTCCGGCATATTCCTGAAGTTGAGGCCCTCCTTGATCTCGGCCAGCGTGGCGTTCTGGGCACCCAGACACAGCATGGCGAAGGCGGTGGAGATGCTCATGGGGGAGAAGAAGATGTTCTTGCTGGGGCCAGTGGCGGCCATCCTCTTGTACAGCTCGAAGCCAAAGCCCACGTTCCGCCCGGCGAGCTCCTGGGCTGCCCTCCTGCCCTGCTGCTCTTGGTCCCGGTTCACGGCGCCAGGATTCTTTGGGGAAAAGCCGGGTTTCCGAAGACCTTCTACAGCGAGGAGGCCAGCCAGCAGCAGGCCCAGGCCCAGCGTGAAGTTCATCTTCCTCGGAGATTGTCCTGCGGAGGAGTAGACCTGCAGTTAGTGGGAAGAAGAACAAAAGAGCCCCACTGCCCCTGTCTTACCCACGAGGAGGACGTGAGAGAAGCAGCGCAGTGCCTCGTGCGTGCTGTGCGCAGCGGTTTGTCAGCGCGTTGGCGTCCATTATAGCATTTCACCCAGACCGCCGCCCCCGGACAAGAAAGGACTGTCCTCCTTCATAACTGCGAGGCCTGACCAGAGGAAACAGCTCTTGTTTGTGTCCCCATCTTCCCCATCGTAGGGTGACAGAATCTCAATTCCTTTGAGGAACTGCCCCCTCTACTCTACTGGATGACAAGAAGGAAACGCCACAGCGTGGCCACGTGACCCAGGTGAGGCCACCATAGTACTTCACCCCCTGCCACACTGATTGGTAAAGAAGTGTGAGTGTTTCCCAAATCAGATCAGTCAGTGTCTTCCCCTGGGAATGTACAGGCGCCTTAACTCTGAGGGTCTGGCTTAATGATGCAGCCCTGGAGCCTAATGTGGCCCTGGCTTCCATGTGTAGAAGGAGAGAAGAGAGCGCGCGAGAGAAATGGGGAGAAATACTTGGTGACATCTTTGGAGTCCCTGGATCAAGCTCTACCTAAAAACCAACAACCTCTAATTTTCCAAGTTATGAGCCAATAAATTTCCTTTTGAGGGTTGGCTGCTATGAGTTGGATTTTTTCCCTTACAACCAAAAGAGTATTGACTAATTTGTCGAAGTCCAGCCCTTGGTCTGGGATCCCCTGTAAGTGGGGACTGTGCACTCCAGAACCCAGGTCTCTATCACACCTTCTTCCCTGTATTGTTCCCGGGAAGAGAAGGGGCAGCGTGATGACGAGGACAAGTCCTGGTGGCTGCAGGACTGCTGCTCCTTTCACCACCCCTCAGTGTGGACATCTCCCTACAGGGCTGTGAGCGTCGGGGGGACGTGCTTTTCATGCTTTATTCTCCCTTCACCTCGAGCTCTCATGCTGCATAGAGCTGCCAAGAGCACGGTCGTCCCCAAAGCTTGCTGATTTCTCTAGTTGGCCATGCTGCTATCAATGATCTTTACACCAACTTGTACATCAGCTATGGGCAGATTTCTTTGCTTGGTCCTCTGTTCTCTCTGTGGTTTTTATTCCTGAAATTTACATCTTCCTGGATCTGAGCTGGTGGGGAAGAGCGAAGGCCGTGTGTGCTGTGTTGGCGTGAGCTCCTGAGAAGCAGAACTGAGGTGAGGAGTCAAGCGTGCGTTACTTATTGAGCGCGTGCTCTTAGGGGAGTGGGAAGTGAGGGAAGCAGGTCCGGAAAGGGACGGAGCCAGGGGGATGTGGCTGCTACAGGTTACATCCAGCCTTGACCTGATCCACAGGGGCAGGCCCTGGAGCCAAAGCACATGGCGGCATTGCGCCCATGAGGCAGGGTTCTGGCTTTTCAGAGGGGATCCGTCCGTCAGTGACTGTGTCTGCCCCGGGGTGCAAGGGCTAGGGTGTCACTTGCTATCAGACAAGGGCAGTTTTCTGGAGTGGGGAGGGCAGCAGTGAGCGGGCAGCGGCCCACCTCAACACCACAGCCTAGGGCAGTGGTCGGCAAACTCATTAGTCAACAGAGCCAAATATCAACAGTACAACGATTGAAATTTCTTTTGAGAGCCAAATTTTTTAAACTTAAACTATATAGGCAGGTACATTGTTATTAACTTAATTAGGGTACTCCTAAGGCTTAGGAAGAGCCACACTCAGGGGGCCAAAGAGCCGCATGTGGCTCGTGAGCTGCAGTTTGCCGACCACGGGAGGGGGAATGGGCCCATCACTGGCAGGTCCCCCAAAGCTAAGTGGAGGGGCCTCTTTCTATTGACTGAATGGGGGAGCACCATTTCCCCAAGTGGGTTGTGCCCCAAACCCTCTACGCTGGGTACTGTGGATGGAGCCATCATCAGAGCAAAATGGGTCTGTAAGAGGCTCATGGCGGAGTAAGAGCATATTAGCGCATACACTCTCCATGCCCACACCCCCTCCCTCCGGCAGCCCAGGGACAGAGGACCGTCCCCAGCACCGAAGGGGCTCTGGCTGGGTGACCACACTCCCCTCTAGTGACTGGTCAGGAGCTGGCCCGGATGCAGTCAGCCCACTGGGTTCCACCCTGACCGGACCGGGGGGGCGGGTGATGTGAGTGACCAGGGGCATGAATCTCAGGCTCTTTGCTGAGATGTTGGGACGCTGCCCTGTTCTAGCCTCTGGTGTCCTGGGAAGGAAGGTATAGACGCCAGGGGCTTCCATAGCCATGTGCCCAAGGAGAGAGTGACCCTGGGACAGAGCCAGAATGTGAAGAGGGTGCACGTCAGGGCTCCGCAGAGACCCTGGAGCTGGGCCACCCTGAGCCCCTGCCTCTAGCTTCCAGTGACGCTGGTGTGAGTTACATGGTCAGTTACTGAAGCCAAAAGATTCCTGACAAATACAAGTATAAATATGTCTTTATTGATTTTTAGAGAGAAAGGGGAAGAGAGAGAGAGAAACATCGATGTGAGAAAATCAATCAATTGCCTCCCACACGCACCCCGACCAGGCATCAAACCCACAACCAGGGCATGTGCCCTGACCGGGAATCAAACCAGCGACCTTTCAGTGCATTGGACGATGCTCAACCCATTGAGCCACTTGGTATATGCACCTAGAAGTCAGGAGGCCCGGCCCCGACCGTACGCCGATTGCTGTGTGACACTGGGGAGAACTCTCCCCCCACACGCCCCCAGCCTGGTGATGTCTAAGCACCCTCCTCTCCCGACGACACATATTTTACAGTAAAAATTAAAAATAGCTGGTGATGAACAAAGGCTCAGCGATGGTCTGGGAATAGATTAGAGGAGAGAAGGTTAGTAGCCCCGGGGTGTTTCAGGAAGGAGCAGACATAGAGGATGGGGTGGCTTCGGTCTCAGGTGCGTGGGTTGGGCTGGGGAGGAGTCGGCTGCGTTGGTAACAGGAGCTCACGTTCGCCAGGTGGATGGCCCTCCGTGGGCACCACTCCCAGAGCCCAGGGTGGAGGGGGTCAGACATTGCTGAGGAGCTCCGAGGGCACCCTCGCGGGGGCTCACCAGCCAGGTGAGGCGAAGCCACGGAGCCCCTGCCAGGCCCGGCCCAGCCCGGCCCGGAGCCGGGAGGAAACTGCTCGGAGCTCCATCCAGGAGCACTTTCTGGCGCAGACACCCACACGGTTTACAGCGATGCCCAGGCGGACACCCCCCCACCCCACCCCACCCCGAGTTTCAGGAACAGGAACTGATTATGGACGTAGGAGCCTGCACGTTGGTCTTCTCCAGCTTAGGGTCTGGAGGGTGGCAGGCAGCCTCCTTGCCCTCCAGAGCTTCAAACTGTCATCTCCTAGATGGGGGGGGGGGGGGGGGGGGAGGACGACTTCGGCCTCCTCCCCCTCGATGCTGCTCCACAGCTCCCAGCCCTGGGACATGGTCTGCACCTGCCAGGTCTCAGCTGCCCCCACCTCTAAGCATTGGATCTGAGCCCGGGCCTCCTGCCCAGGCCCCCGAGTGCCCACAGCCTGGCCTTCCCATCCGTCATCGCAGGCCCTACACTGACCCAAACGTGTCCGGTGGGTGGGTCCCGTCCCAGATGCCCGAGGCTCGTTTTTGTTTATTCCATCAATTAAAATAGCTGAGCGCCTGGTTATTTCCCAAGAGATGGATAGACGCCCAAGTTGAGCAACTCTCTCCTGGCTTTTATTTTGGAGGGCGTGGGTGGGTGGGAGGGTGAGGGGCCGGCCTGTCTCTAGATAAAGTAAGTAAACAAATGAAGAAGAAAACAGAAACCGAGCCCGTGGGCAGGACTGCAGCTCTGACTCTCCGGCCACGCTCCTCCCCGGCCCGGGGATGACTTCCTTCCCGTCTGGAGAGAAGAAGACGGGCTCAGGAGGCACTCCGCCTGCGGACAGCTCCAAGCCGGCGCCCCGCAAACCGGGAGCCGGGCCTGAGCTCGGTGCCCCGTCTGCGCAGGAGGGCTTGCCCACTGGAGGGCTCTCAGGGGGGCAGCTCCCGATGAGCTTAGCAATTGGGATCCGCCAATCAAAGCCCCGAAGGGGTGGGGACAGTGAGATGTGATAACACCTTTAACAACAGGGACTGATGTTAGGAAGCACTTGCAGCCTGGAGCAGACTGGCATACCTCGAGGGGGGCAGGGGTGAGGAGCGATAAACCAAAGAACTCATAGACTTATGTGCACAGCCATGGACACGGGCCGTCGGGTGGTGACCTGGAGGGGTAGGTGGGAGCGGGGAGGAGGGGGAGGGGAGGGAAATGGGATACATCTGTAATAGCATCAACAATAATGTATATGTATATATATATTTAAAAAGCCCTTTCACACTCGTCATCGCCAGAAGCCTGCGGAGAACCCACTCCTCACGCGGAGCGCACGGGACACAGGTGCTCAGGCCGAGCGGCTCAGAGCCTCATCCTCAGCGAGCAGGGACCGCACAGCCCGCCCGCCCCTCCGGGACAGCCCCGCCGTGAGGCTGATGGGCAGGAAAGGTGACGTGTGTCCGTCCTCACGAGTGAATGAGTCTGCGAGTTCAGGATGCTGCGGACGCGGTCCCATCCTGTGCCAGCTGGAGTGCCGCTCACTGCCGGGCCCTTTCCTGCCCCGAAAGGCCCCGGCCCTCGGAGACCAGCCCTCCCCCGTCCTTCCCGGAGTTCCCGGAGCGTCAGCACGTGGGTGACCTAGCTGCCTTTACCCGCGTGACGCCCGGTCCTTCCCAGCGACGGGCACTGGCCGCGGAGACCAGCAGGAAGCCCTGGGCTGGAGACCTCGGGCGTGTCTGTGGCCCGCTATTCTAAGGCATCGACGTTGTTTTAAGCGGAGATCACGCTAGACACATTAGTGGTTATTACTGATTTTTAAAATACTTTTACTGATTTCAGAGAGGGAAGGAGAGAGACATAGAAACATCAATGATGAGAGAGCATCATAGATCGGCGGCCTCCCGCACACCCACGACTGGGGACCGAGCCCGCAACCCGGGCCTGTGCCCTGACTGGGAATCAAAAGTCAACCTGCTTTATAGGTCGACGCTCAACCACTGGGCCACGCTGGCCGGGCGGTTCTTGTTTTGTAGAGTGAGTGATGGTCAGTCCTACCTTCCTAACTCTGCTGGAGGCGAGAGAAGACCGGGAGCTCCACCTCCTGACCACTGGCGCACGTGGTCCTCCCTCCTGCGACCCAACACAGACACATCGCCTCCTCGAATCTGGCCCGGAGACCCCTGCTTCATTCTTTAAGGACCATTCTGAGCCCTTGCTGTTTGGTGCCAGGCGCCGGGCCGTGAGCCAGGCCGGAGGACTGGTCTGTGCCGATGCTGCCGACCGACCCGCGGCCTTCGGAGCCCCAACACGGTGCTCTCCTGAGGCAGCGTCCCCCCAGCCCACGGGCCTCTCCAAACCCTCCCTCGAGGTCAGCTCTCTGCCTGGCCGTGTCTCCCGCCCTCATGACTTATCCTAGGGCAGAACCTATGACACGCGTGTCAGAGGTGACACGCGAACTCTTTTTTGGTTGATTTTTCTTTGTTAAATGGCATTTAAATATATAAAATAAATATCAAAAATATATGTCTTTGTTTTACTATGGTTGCAAATATCCAAACATTTCTATATGTGACACGGCACCAGAGTTAAGTTAGGGTTTTCCAAAATGCTGACACGCCGAGCTCAGGTTTGCCAGCACTGTCCTAGGGCGAGGGAACACGTGGGTGTGCAAGGGCCGGTGAGCATCAACTTCAGGGCCACTTGCGCTCTGAAGGGGACACTGAGTCCCAGGGAGGACAAAGGCGCGATCTGCGCCCACCCAGCATGTCGGGAGATGGAGTGGGAACCGAGGCACCCAGCGATTCTGCACAAGTGCAAGGAGCGAGCCTCCCTTCCCAGGGGGAGTAACCAGCCTCCCCCCCAGGGAGGCAAGCCGACGCGGGCAGCCCCCAGACAAGGCTGGCGTGGCCACAGCCGTGGGGCAGGGCAGACCTGATGGGAGGCCCCTTGTCTCCCCAGACAGGCCGTTCCCCACAGCCACCGAGGACTGTCCTCTGGAGAAGCACTGGAGGGCGGCACCGGGAAGCCAGGCGCCGTGAAGACGAGAGGGGCTTGCTTCCCAGACTTGGGGCTCCCGGAACGCTCTGCAGGAGCCCACCCGGTCGGTCTGGGCCTTCCTGCGATCCGAGCCCCCCCTTGACACAGAGAAGCCCGCGACCTCTTCAGAGGGAAGGCAGACTCACCGTGCGTTCCGGAGACGTCCCAGAGCCAGCCCGTGGGTCCGCGTCCTGGCTGTCCTCCCTACACGCCCATGGCCTCTGGAGCAGCAGACGAGGCCGTGCCTGCGGGTGGCAGGGATGGAGCTGGCAGCAGTGGCCCTCACCTCCGGACTCCTCACTCCCCAGGCAGAGTGGCATTCAGACCGCACCCGCTGGGTGGTGGCTTCCCTAATGAAGTCCATCCTTTTTTTTTTTTTTTTTTTTTTTTGCAATGACTGTTATTTCCCAATGATTACCTTAGTTCACCTGGGGATCTTCTGGGGAAGAGAACACAAAAGAGATGAGTAGACAATTAAGTACAAAGTCTCGTGAGGAGTAACAGGAATAAAAAATTCACATCAGCCCTGGCTGGTGTGGCTCAGTGGATAGAGCATCAGACTGCAGACAAAAGGGCCCGGGTTCGATTCCGGCCAAGGGCACATACCTCGGTTGCAGGCTTCTCCCCAGCCCAGGCCCTGGTCAGGACGAGTGTGGGAGGCAACCAGCCGATGTGTTTCTCTCACATGGATGTTTCTCTCCGTCTTTCCCTCTCTCTTACGCCCTCTCTAAAAATCAATGGAAAAGTAGCCCCTGGTGAGGATTAACAACAAAAAATTCACATCGAAGTTCAAAAATTTCCAGTTGGTTTCTGATTGCGTATTTGTTGTTCTGGAGGGAGTAGTGGGTTGTTCTGGAGGGAGTAGTGGGTTGCCGCCCCCCCCCCCCCCCCCATCTTTCTGTTGTCCAAGTTGTCTTGAAGGAACAGGTATTACTTTAGAATCCATTTTTAAAAGACTGGAAGTAAAATGGAGCTCTTGGCCCTCTGAGATGGGGCCGAGAACCTTCCCAACACCCCGATCCTGGGATGGACGCCATGAGCCCCCGCCCCCCTCTCAGCCCCGCAGTCTCTGATGGACGCAGGGAAAGCCGCAGGAGAGAAAGGAGAGGCTCACGGCACCAGCCTGCGCTCACCGACCCACCAGCCCGCGGTGGGTCCCAGGGCCCAGCGCTGCCGGCAGCAGGGAGAGCCGCCGCAGGAGGCCGAGCTGCCAGGCTCCCTGCCCCGGGGAGGCAGGCCTGCCCCGGAATGCACCTGGGCCGGTGCGCCGCGTGGCCGGGCCCCTGTCACTGAGGGTGCACGTGGCCAGACGCCCCCGACAGGACAAGCCGAGGTGGCGGCAGCTGAGAGCAGCCAGCCGCCGCTGACCCAGAATCTGGGCCTGTGCCCTGGTTTGGAGGGGAAAACCCTGCCTGCTAATGACTGGGTGAGGCCTTCGAGTCTGTGGGCCACACCCGCGGCCCGGCCCGGGCACACTCAGTGGCAGGCACACTCCCAGGGCAGCTTGCGGGAGGGTCGCTTCAGCGGGAGGGGCTGCCCTGGGGAGGCCTGGGCGCAGACAGGGCCCAGAGCCCGGGGGCCATGAGGAAGGTGCCACAGGTGGCTGGAGCCGCCGCCCATCAGGGCCAAGAGTCCTCGAGTCTCGCCTCAGCCAGGGGAGCCCACAGTGGGGAACCCACATGGGGAGCAGTGGGAGCAGGTGGTTGGAGGACCAGTCCCTCCCAGCGCCCATCGTGGGCACAGCCTCGACCAGAGGCTGCCTGACCACCTGTAGCTGGGAGGGCCCAAGGCCCGTGGAGTGGGGCCTGGTGTCCTGGAGGGCTGGAGGGCTGGAGGGAGAAGGAGATTTTCCGGTCCGGGGACATTGCGGGCAGCTGACGGACAGGGCCGTGGCCGCCAGGGGAGAGGCGTGGGCATGCCTGCAGCCTGGCCGTGTGTAGGCGTGACAGGAGCGTCCAGTTTCACCCTGGCCTTTGGCTCTCCCAGATGCTGGGCGGTGAGAGGCCGAGGGACGTGTGAATGTGCCGTGTCCTGACTCCAGAGCCAGGTGGCTGGGCGCACAGGGGAGTTCGCAGACACGGCTGCGTTTGCTAAAGGCGGAGGCAGAGCTGTCTCTGGGAGAGAAGGACATGCAAGAGGCACCTTATCCCACTGAAGGGTTTGGGACAGCCTCACAGGCGGGCACTCGATCTGGGTTCTGAAGGGTGAGTAGGAGTTCTCTAGGTAAACAGTGAGGGCACGAGGAGCACAGCAGAGCACCTGCAGGTGAAGAGAGCGCGAGACCCATCGGACGCCTCTAGACAGGATGCTGGTGAGCTTCAGGCTCCTCCTCTGAAAAGGGGGCTCCCCTGCCTCTCACGCAGCATCTCAGCCCGGGGAGCACATTAGGACCATCTGGGAGCTTGAAAAAACCCATTTCCTGCACGCCCTGCAGAGCGTCTGCGCAGCTGGCCCAGGGCAAAGGCTGGGTCGGGCGCTTGTGGGAGCCGCTCCTGAGGGCAGATGAGCGTCCTGGGTTGACAATATCTGCTCTCAAGCAGCCAGTCCCCCCGCCCCCCAAGCCTTGGCTCCCTTGCACCACCGGATGCGGGGAATTTCCTAGGCTGTGGCCACGGAGACCAGGAGGCATCTGCATAGAAATAGATACATTGATCCGGGAACAGACTAGGACCCGGGAAACCCACCCAAGAAGAGCCACCTGCCGGGGCAGAGCGCCCTGCGTCCAGTGGGCAGAGGCGGCCTCTCCAATGTGCGGGAAACACGGGCGTCCACTGCGGGGAAGGGAACCTTAACCCCCGCTCGCTCCACACACAAAAGTGAAGAAACCACAGGCCCACATGTGGGAGGTATGAGAATGAACCATATGAAACTGCTGATATTCAATGATTTTTTGGGGGGGCCTCAAAATTCACATGATCAAATCCATAAAGCTTCTGGAAGAAAATATAGTAGAATACCTCCATGGCCTCGAGATAGGAAGGACTTCTTAAGCAGCACAGAGTCCTAACCGCGAGAACTGATCATCGAGCCTCATTGAGAACTTCTGTGCATCCACAGCCCCCTAGGAGGATGCGGGGACCAGATGCAGAGGGTGCTCGGAAGGCGTGTGAGAAGGGGCGATGCTGATGTTGAACATTTCTGCAAATCGCTCTCTTCCCGAGAGCAGCCAGAGGTGACCTCTGAGAGGGGTTCGCTTTTCACTTGACCCAGAAACCCCCACAACGTCATGCAAGTCCAGAGGTTCAAATCTCCGTGCTCACTGCAAGAACGCCCGTGAACCTGCCCAGGCCACCAGGGTATGCCAGGCCGAAAAGCCGCCACCTATCTGCAGGAGGTCCCTTCACAGAAGCCACGGGTGCCACCCTGCTGGGCACATTTGTTAATTTTTAAAATCGATTTTTAGTTACGGTGACAATGGCTGGGCCCCGTTCAGCACCGGGCTAGTTGCAGCCCATCGGTCTATTGCATCTGGCATCGGCATGGCTGTGAGCTGTGTGGTGTGGGCGGCCTCACGGGAGCCCCACCAGCCCAGAGTCACACGCGTCCCCAAGTCCCAAGAGCAGCCAGGGCACAAGAGAGCGAAGTTCTTTGTTCAGGGGATTAAAGAAATACCCCAAATGCCCGGCCCTTGCAGTGGCCACGTGCACGCTGGCCAGTAGCCTTTGTTCTCAGGTGTGACTGGCAGCACGCACCTTCCCTGTGTCGCCCCACCTTTACTGGGCACGCGTCTGTCTCCCCTTGGCTGGACCCCTGGAGGGTGCAAAGCTGCAGCTTCCTGGTGAAGCTGCCCACATGCCATGCCCATCATGGCTGGCTCCCCCTCTGCTCCTCTCCTGTTATTAATCACCAGCTGGTTCAACAGTGTCGGTGTGACTGACTCTGCTCCTTATGCTGGTCATTACGTCCTCAGGGTTATTTTTAACTGGAAGTTTGTACTCCTTAATCCCCTCCCCCTTTTCCGTCCATCTCCCCGCCCCCTCCCCTCTGGCAACCGTCAGTTTGTTCTCTGTATCTATGAGTTCATTTGTTTCTTTCTGTTTGTTCATTTGTTTTGGGTTTTAGCCCAGATTTAAGTGAAATCCTATGCATTTGTCTCTCTCTGTCTGACTTCTTTCACTTAGCACAATACCCTCTCGGGCCATCTATGTTGTCACAAATGGCAAGATTCGGCCTTTCTGTGGCTGAGTAATATTCCACAACGTCTTTATCCACCCGTCCCCTGAGGGACACCCAGGTCGATTCCGTATTTTGGCTATTGTAAACGATGCTGCAGTGGACATAAGGGGAGTTGTTGGTTCTGCTTTCTTTGGATGGATACCCAGAAGCGGAATTGCGGGGTTGAATGGCACTTCTATTCTTGGTTTTCTCAGGCCCCTCCACCCTGTTGTCCGCAGTGGCTGTGCCAATCCGCATTCCCCCCTGCGGTGCACAAGGCTCCTTTTCTCCCCATCCTCGCCGGCACCTGTTGTTTGTTGTCTTTTTGGGAACAGCCATTCTCACAGGTGTGAGGTGGTGTCTCATTGTGGGTTTTTCACTTCCCCGGTGACAGAATAGCTCTCATTAAAAAGGGCCGACAGTTCCCAGGGGTGGGGCCAGTGGAACTCGCACACGCGGCTGGTGGGCGTGTAGCTGGCGCACACACGGGATTTCTTGGCAAGATCCATGAAAGCAAAACCTCTGCTTACCCTTTGACCTCTGTCTGCATCGTACCCCGGAATGTAGACCCAGAAATGTGTGCTGGGGGGTTCACAAAAGACAGGCACTTGGGGTGTCCACAGCAGCTTTATGTGATCACCCCAAAGTGGAAACGACTTGAATGCCTATTGACAGTAAATGAAAAAAAAAAAAAGGTTTCAGCCACCACCCCAGGTCGCAATCTCCATTTCCAAGGTGACCCCACAACTCTGTTAGTGCTTGTGACAGGCAGCCCCGGAGCCTATGGCCAGCGATGGGAGGCACTGAGGGGCCCATTAGAGCAAATGAAATGGCCTCCAAGGATAAGGCAAAGGCAGAGTTCATGCAAACACAGCCTTCCTCATTAAATCAGTCCCACTCAGTGCACCATCAACGGCTTCCAGAGAAAACTAGCGCTTTCAAAGCAGCCGCCAACATACCGGAGGCCCCCAAGGAGGGTCCAGTAAAAAAAGGTCGAAAGTCTTTCCACAGAAAAATCTAAGCAAGTGAGAGAAAACGAGAAATAGAAGTGTAAGTCATAGACTGTAGAACGCATTCTCCAAGTAACAAAAAGTCATTACATCCAAGATGGCACGTCAAAGCCATGGGGGAAAGGCAAACAATTCTATAAACGTTATCGGGAAATCAAGTAATTTTGAAAAGAAAATGTTAACTATTTAAATTTTAAAAAATTAAAACAAAATATTGGAGGAGTGCCTTTTTACCCTATCAGAGTAAGCAAGAACTTCACACGCATGAAACATGCAAAGCCAGAAGAAGAAGAATGATCAGAACAAGGAGCATGTTGTGATCTAATGTATTAGAACTCAGCGCAGGGAGAGCGAGGGCCAAGCACTAGCGGACACGTGTGTGCGGTGGCGGCTCCTGTCCTTACCGAGAGCTCCTGCTGGTCGGCGGTGCCCGCGGGTGTGCTCACGGGCAGGTGGGGGTGTGGGCAGCAGGCGGCCAGCCTTTGCCTGGCTCTCATCTCACTCCCTGTCTTGTTTCCTTCTTCCCCTTCGCCTCTGCCGGACAAAGCGCTTCTAGACACTCTATCACTAGGGACACATATGGATAGATATTGCGTACTTTCCACACCAACTTTGTAAATTAGGTGCCGTTAGACCCATTCTACATATAGAAAAACTGAGCCTCCTATAGCCAGGTAACTAGCAGACCCAGGAATCAAGAATCCAGCCTCTGGTTCCTAATCCCTGTTCTGTGGACAGCCCTGGAAGCCACACACGGAATCGGTGGCCACCGTCTTCGTACAGTGACCTCTGGAGCCGAGCCCAGACTGGGGCCAGCCCTACAACCAGGCCCGGGGGAGGGGCAGGATGTTTATGTGAGTGGGCACCTGGGCCTTGGTCATCTCCCCTAAAACACATGAACACACGCACACCACACGCATGCACGCACACACACACACACACTCTCCTTGGATTGGCCTCCTGCCCCTCCCGCCCCCTCGGTGGGTGAGCCTTCTTTGGCCTTCCCCAGGCCTTGCTGCTCCCAGCCTCCTGGCCCTTTTCTGTCCCGTTCCTCCTGCAGCCCCAGTTTACATGTGGGGTCCCCCAGTCTCCCCGCCCCACCAGCCCCATCTGCAAACTTGGCGGGCTTCTGCCCAGAATCTGCCGGGCCGGCCCCCCACCTCCACCCTTTCCCGGGTCGGCCTGGTCCCACAGCCAGAGCGCAGGGTGTCTGGGAGTTCCCTCCTCAGCCGGACAAGCTCAGGCCTGCTTCCCTCCCCACCCCCACCCCCACCACACTGTGCCAGGCTCATGCCGAGCTCTGCCCATCCCTCCACTTGGCTCCAAGTCAAGCTCAGAGAGAAAGGGGGGGCATGCTGCCCAGAATCAGGGTGACCTGCTGCCTTCCGTCCCTGCTTCCACAGCCCAATGTCTGTGATGTCTTTGGGTAGAATCTCCCCCAGACTCCTTCCCTGGGGCAAGAGAGGAGCGGGTGTTGGGGCCCTGGCCCCCTGTAGGGCACCAGCCACACACACAGATGTCCATGGGGCCCATGCCCACTGCCCAGGTGCAGGCTGGGAGCAGGCACCCCCAGCCCTCCCTGAGCTCAGGTCTGGAACACGGCCTGGGCCTGTGTTCTGGGGTCCCGACGTAGGTGACCCACAATGCACCAGGGGACCAGGGAAGCCACCCCTCGCCCCGAGTCTCGGGTCACCCGCTGGCTCACTGGGGACGGGGATGGGTGGACCTAAGGTGGCCCCAGAGGGCCAAGCACTCGTAAGTCACGCCGTGACCCACTCCACTTGAGACGATCCAGACCACGTCTGCCGAACGCCGCTCCAGCCAGGACTCGGGCCGCGTGGCCGCGGGAGAGCGGAGGGCACAGGAGCCGGGGTCAGCCAAGTCGTGACGGGAGGACACCTGCAAGTTGTAAAAAATGTCCCCAATGTAGTGTGCGTGGTTCTCCTGCATAAGGCCACCCTTTGACTTCAGCTTTGTGCGCACACGCACATGCACACGCACACACACATGCACACGCGCGCACACGCGCGCACACATGCACACGCACACACACGCACAAGAACACACACATACACACACACGCACAAGAACACGCGCGCACACGCACACACACGCAAGAACACACACACACGCACAAGCACACACGCACATGCGCACGCACACACGCACACACACGTGCACACGCACACGCACGTGCACACGCGCACACACACAAGCACACGCACACACATGCACAAGCACACACGTGCGCACACGTGCACACGCACACGCACGTGCACAAGCACATGCACAAGCACACACACACGCACACGCACATGCACATGCACACACACATGCACATGTACACGCACATGCACGCACGCACACACACACACACACACACACACGAGCACTCGCACCAAGTCATTCTCGCAGGCCTGCGAGGAGGAACGCTCGCGGCTCCCACCGTACAGACAGGGAGCGGAGGCCGGGCGGGCCGGGCGCGGAGCTGCCGGTGGCTGAGGGGACGTGCCGCCTCAGAAGGTGGCCTTGCTGCAGCGGGAGAGGGAGCGCAGAGCCTGGCGTCGCGTCGCATGGAGGGAGAAACGGGCAGCTGGCTCGTGTCCAGAGCTCGCGGGGAGCCCCCTGCGGCCTGCGGCGCCTCCAGACGGGTCGCCCGCTCCTCCAGTCCGGCGGTTCCACGCGGCCACGGGAGCAGGAGGCTGAGCCGTTGCTGTGCTGCTCATCTGCCTTCTTTTAAAGCCGCCTCCTGCCTGTCCCCGGCTGGCAGAGTTTGGGCCGACACACAGACGGGTGTCCAAGGTGGCCCGCAGCCAGCCAGGTGCCGAGCGGGAGAAGGCCCCCCAGCCCCCCTTCCTGCGCGCACAGGCCAGGGCAGGGACAGAGGCCTGGCCAGAGCCTTGGGCTTCCCAGAGGGGAGGTGCTTCTTAGCCTCCCAGGAAATCCAGGAAGGCTTCCTGGAGTGGGTGGTGTCTGACTTTCTAAGTGAAGTTTGAGGCTTCCCTGCTTCATTCCAGTGGCCCCAGCACAGTTGCAGCTGGAGAAAGGGTGGCCCTCCCCAGGCCACAGGAGGCTGGGGGGTGCGCCCCGGTGAAAGGTGGCCCAGGAATCTCCTCCTCCCAGGTGCGCACAGCCAGCCAGGTGGGACTGCAGGCCTCACACCGCAGGCTCCTCGCGGCCGCTTCCTGTCCCTGACTCCTCACCGAGCCTCCGTGGGCTCCTCTGCACATGTAACTGTACATCTCCCACCCGCCTGGACCCGCAGGAGCAAGAAGGACCCTACCAGGTGTTGGACCGTCGGTGGGCGGGCAGGTGAGGAAGGCAGAGAAGCAGAGGGTCCCACCTGGCCCGACCCCAGCCTCTCCTGCGGCAGGGCCTGAGCGGTGGGTGCACGGGCCAGGGGACGGAAGGAGGGCAGACAGGATGGGCCGCGGCTGTGGGACGGGTGCCTCAGGGCTCCCGGTACCTGTCAGAGGTGCACACTGAATCAAGTCAAGGCCTCCGAACAAAGCAGCACCTGCTCCCCCACCCGCCCCTGCCCCCGTCCAGCCCCTGCCCCCGTCTCAGAGGCTGTGGTGATGCCGAGGTGGGACCCACGTCCTGAAGCTGCAGGCCTGGGCGCTGGTCCTATGCCAGCCGGGGGCCAGCTGGGCCGCCTCCCCCAGGCCACAGCCCACTCTGTGCTTCCGTTTCCCTCTGTTCAGTGGGTTCAGAGGGTCACCAAGTCCCTAGCGGTGCTGTCAGCTGTCAGCTGCCACGGGCCACGTGAAGGTGGCAGATGAGGAACCATTGGTAACAACGAAGCTGTTGACAGCGAACATGAGATGCTGGTTCTGCTCACCCAGGTCACTCCGGTTCATCGTTTCACCCCCCGCATCTAGAGAGTGTGTGGGGCCCTGGCTGGGCGACTCCTTCCCAGCAAGTGCAATCGGCGCCATAAACAGCCGGCCGACCACAAGAATAGCCTGTAGGGCAGCGGTTCTCAACCTGTGGGTCGCAACCCCTTTGGGGGTCGAACGACCCTTTCACAGGGGTCGCCTAAGACCATCGGAAAACACATATATAATTACATATTGTTTTTGTGATTAATCACTATGCTTTAATTATGTTCAATTTGTAACAATGAACATACATCCTGCATATCAGATATTTACGATTCATAACAGTAGCAAAATTACAGTTATGAAGTAGCAACGAAAGTAACTTTATGGCTGGGGGTCACCACAGCATGAGGAGCTGTATGAAAGGGCCGCGGCGTTAGGGAGGTTGAGAACCGCTGCCGTGGGGGCTGGTCGGTCTGCAGCTAACCCGCTGGGCAGGGAAAGCCGCCCCCTGAGTAGCGGCTGGGTCCTGTGGATGGTGAGCAGGGACCAGGGAGCAGCATGGCTGCCCGTCTACCTCAGGCCCGGGAAGGGGTCAAGTCCAGGGCGGGGGCGGGCCGTGCGGGAGGAAGTGCTGAGAAAACACCGACACGATGCAGCCATTCCCCAGGGATGGCCCCAGCAACCCCAACAGGCCCGGCCCAGCTGCCAGCCGCGGAAGCAGGAAGGGGTGACGCCGGCTCCCCGCAGGCCCCCCAGGACTGTGGGCGGGGGGTTCCCTCCAGCCAGCCTCGGACCCAGCACTCCTGCAGGACGCGATGGCGAGCGGTGGGAGGGCCCCGTGTGCACTGTGCCCGTCCCTCCTCCCGCGGGGCACTGAGCGGCCACCGCCTGTCTCCTCACACCGGACGCCCCTTCACGGGCCGGGCTCTGCCACCCAGGCAGTCACTTCGGAGAGAGGGTGCGTTGATTGAGACTCACACTCAGACGTACGTACGCGACGGGCATCAGATGCCTTTAAGGGCCAGGGGAGAAGCAGTGGGAGCCGGGACTCTGATGAGAGGAAGGACCTTAGGGCCAGGAAAGGCGACAAGGCCAGGGCCGGGGGCTGGGGCCGCAGGGGCCGCCTGGAGTGGGCACATCGGGGTCCACTTCCCAGCGGCTCACCCTCCCACGTGCTTCATCTCCCAGGACCGTCGTTTCCTCGTCCACCAAGTGGGAAAGGCTTGAGAACTCGCCGGGAGGGGCCCTGGAACGAGAGCCCGAGGGGGTTTCTGGGCGCTGTCCCCCGGCACAGGCTGGTCCGTGACGTTGTGATTTTGCAGGTCCCTGCGGCCAGGCCAGCAGCTTTCAGGCTCTTCCTTTTAGGGGTGAATTTTTAAAAAAATTACAATGTGTTCAGCTCAAAGTCTGTGTGGTATAAGGATTAAAACCTTCGCACCACACAACCACCAGCGTCCTCCCGTCGGCCCAGGAACCCCAGAGCAGCGTGGCGGGGACTCCATCCGCCCCGTGTGTATCTGCCGAGACCAGAGATGGTCGCCCTCCTCCGTGACCAGCGCATTGTCCTGCTGGCCCCTTGGGAGACTCCCTGCCTGGAAGGCTCCCGCCTGGTGCCACCCCACTTCTCATCACGTCCCCACGCCTCCACTTGTCCACCTGTGAAATGGGCGCGATCGTGCCCACCTCTGCACTGTTGAAAGGTTGGGAGAGTCTGCGTGCCAAGGCCTGGCACATGGCGCCGCACGGGAGCTGCTCTAATTGTTTTATTACCGTCGCTGTCGTCGTTGCACATCGCTTTAATTATTATTTTATGATGACACTGGCAATGGGATGGAGTCACAGAAGGCAGAGCATTTCCATGGAAGGCAGCTCTGTCCCCAGCGCCCCACCCCACCCGGCCTGCCTCCCAGTCACAGCTGTCTCCTGCCTGGCACACTCTGGTGGCCGTGGACATGCCAGGCTGGGCAGGAGCCGTCTCATGGGCATGTGGGCAGAGCTGGATGCCAGAGCCACCAGGCAGGCCCTGTGGGCCGGCTGCGGGTGCCTGTGACTCACCTGTCAGCTATGCTGGTGGCGGTGGGAGAGCAATGTTCAGAACTCAGTGCAGGGTGCTGGGGCCTGGGCGGGCCTGGGAGGCAGCTCAGAAGCTTGCTTTGGGCAGGGTTGGGGCTGGGCTGGGCTGGGCTGCGGGAGATGTGTGTCCATGTGGGTGTCCAGCGAGGGGCCGGCAGGGCGCCCCGACGTTCTCGGGGCGAGTGGGTCTGATCCCAGCCACTGACCTGGGCCGATGCAGGCATCCAGGGGCCCGAGGGACGTGGGAGGCCAAGGGGCTTCTGAGGTGGTGGCAGCTGGTGGCTGGAGACAGGCCAAGGGCCTGACGAGGAAGGAGACTGACCAGATGAGGTCCCACAGCGCCCAGCGTGTGTGTGTGTGTGTGTGTGTGTGTGTGTGTGTGTGTGTCTCCCTCCCTCCTTGGCGCGGGCATCAGAGCAGGGGCGATGCTAACACGTCGGCACCCCAGGCGCACCTGCCGTGGCAGGAAGCACGGAGGACCCGGTGTGCTCGGCATCGTGCCGGGGCTCAGCTCCTACCTCCTCCCGCAGGGACCCCCCAGCTTTCTCGTTAGCCCCGCGTCAGCTCCACTCCACTCATTCGCAGACAGGATTGGGCACCGACTGTGTCCTGGGCATTGGGACCCACCAGTGGGCATGGAGGACATGAGCCACAGCCTCGTGCGGCCGACCCTGGGAGTCCCTGCCCATCCCTGCCCCGTGCTTCCACATGCCTGGCTGCCACGTCCTGTGTGTAAGTGGTTGTTGCCTTTTGCACACACGGATTGATTCTGCCCTCCCCGCTCCCCCCTTGCCCCCCCGCCCCCACCCCCCATCTCGGGAGGTTTGCCTTTCTCCCTGGGCTGCGTGGGTCCCCAGACCTGAGAAGAAAGCCCAGTGTCTGGGCCGTGGCTGGTTCTGGCTGGTTCTGGCTGGTTCTGGCGCGGCGCCTGCCAGTTTCAGGGGAAGGAGAGCAGGTGCAGCGCTGGGAGCCGGCCTCCAGATGCCGCGGGACCTCAGCCGGGCGGGGAGGGCCTGGGGCCGCCCTAAGTCTCCAGGGGCCTCGCAGCGTGGACTGTGCGCCCCCGCGGCCCGAGACGGCTCAGGTGAGCGGCCGGCGGAACGGGTGGGAGTGAAGCCCGGGGGGTCTGAGCCTCCTGGCCGCGGGGGGCGCAGTGACGGCCGGTGAGCTCAGCCAACTCCCGGGCGCCTGGCGATCTCGGGGAGCGGGCACAGGCGCGCGATGGCACTGCCGTCGCCTCTAAGCGCCGGAGAGAAGGGGGCGCAGGAGGCCCTGACCAGCGAGCACCGCACAGGGAGTGTGGGACGCCCGGCCCGGCCCGGTTCGCCCTCTGGTGGGACCTATCAGCGGTGGTGTCTGGCGGGAGCTAACCTCGCCATGTCAGCTGCCCCCTGCACCCCCACCCCCCCCTGCTGGGATGGAGCCCACAACCCGGGCATGTGCCCTTGACCGGAATTGAACCCGGGACCCTTCAGCCCACAGGCCGATGCTCTATCCACTGAGCCAACCCTCTGGGGCCATTGACTCCTTGACGGTCTCGGTGCCGGGCCCTGTGTTAGGCTCGCGAGGCGGCGGGTGCAGAGCTGGGAGAGCCCCTCCGGCTGCGGCGGGGCAGGTTCCCCAAGGGAAAGCGCACGGCTCCGCCGCCTCCGATGCGAACTCCGCTCTGCCCAGCAGCCCACGCCCAGAACAAACACAGGCACAGAATGCCCGCCTCCCGCTCTGTGGGCGCCGCTTTGCACCCTCCCCGAGCAGCAGAGAGCCAGGGTGCTCTCTCCGCACACCCCGCCGCGGGCCCCCATGTCTCCAGGCAAAGGGGTGAGGACACAGGTCCGCGTGGGAGACGCCTGTGCGGATCAGCGGCGGCGGCGCGCCCTCTGCCGGGGACATGGAGAACTGCAGGGACCAAGCCCCACAGAGCGCTTGCTCTGCCAATAGGGGTGACGTCTCCAGACGCCTTTGGGGGTCTCATTAAAGCTCAGATCCCAGGACCCACCCTACGTCACCTCCGTGATTCTGGTTCAAGAAGCTTGACGGGGGGGAAGTCTGATTCTCCGCTGCTAGGAAGGACCTGCTTACGAAGGACCCCAGGACCACATGCTGAGGAATGCTGCTCCTGGGCAAAGGGCCCCACCCACCCCTTTGGGGGGAAATGTGGGTTGTGGCGGCGTCTGGCCAATAGGCTGAGGTCAGGTCGCCCCCTTTCTAACAGTAACAGAACGGAGGCTCTGACCTTAGACTTTGGACCAGTGACTCCCGGGCTGAAATCCCAGCCTCTCCGGCTTCCTGGCCGCGTGACCTCAGCAGGATCTAAGCGGGGGAGGGGGCACAGGGAGGACCATGGCTGAAATGCTTCCCTGGTTTCTTGGTTCGGTGCCCGCTTGGGCCTCAACGATGATGAACGAGAAACGTGTGGCATTCAAGATGGAACCTGCAAGGTCTTCCTCCTCCGTGAGCCCTCCCAGCGGCCCGAGGCTAAGGAGCGGCCAGTGCTGGGCGGGAGAGAGCCCCGAGCTGGGGCTGAGCCCAGCCTGCCCCGGTGATGGCCATCAGCCCCTCCCTCCACACCCCCGGCCCTGGCTCCCTTTGCAGAGCTGAAGGTCACTGCCATCTCCTCACCACGGGGCCCCTGGGCCTCAGATCTCTGCCACTGGACAGTGTGTGTGCACAGCAGGGAGCGGCAGAGCTTCCGGAGCCTCTACGGGGACCTCAGGGCGAAGCAGCTGGAGACGCTGGCGGGACCATAGCGGCAGTGTTGGGTGAGGGAACGGTGGACAGCGTCCGCATAGGACAGTACAATCACTCACATCCGCACTGCACTTCCTGGGGCAACCCTCAGTCCAGCGCTCTGTGGATGCGAGTTCCCTGACCCCTCGTGGCAGCCATGAGCTGTAGGAGCAATTATTAGCCGCCGCTCACCGGTGAGGACGCTGAAGCCAGTCGGTGGCTCGTGCAGTGGTGGGCCCGGCAGCGTGAACCCTGAGTCTCGCCTCCAGAGCAGCAGCAAGTGTGTGTGTTGGGGGGGGGGGGGAGAGGAAGGGGGAGAAGGAAGCCCCTTGGAGCCTGACATACAGCCAGGCACTCTGAGGATGCCACCCACCCCTTCAGACCAGCCCTTCCAGTTAGAAGTCACCCTAATCTGATGGGGAACATGAGGTTCAGAGAGGTGCAGCGACTCTCCCGAGGCCACACAGCTCAGTGGTGACAGGTCCTGCCTGACTCCAAAGCTCAGCCTCCGTCCAGGGCGCCTCAGGGGCCGGCGCCAGGAACCAAAGGGCAGTGGCTGTGAACTCACAGCAGGTGGGTTGAGCACCTGTCCTTCCAGCGGCCACCAAGCACACGCTGACCCGGGGGTGTTGCATCAGCCTGAGCCTCGCGGGAGCAGCGGGGGAAGCCGGGAAGGGGCGGGGGGTACATCAGCCTGAGCTGCGGTCCCCGCGGGGAGCAGACCGGAGCCACGTTCGAGTGGGGGGTGGGCTTGTTGTGCAGAGAAAGACTTGTCTGGGGTGCGAGTCCCGACTGAGAATCTGAGCTAACAGATTAGTTTTCTCATCTGTAAATGGGATAAGGATACACCCCTCGTGTGTGTGTGTGTGTATGTGTGTGTGTATGTGTGTGTGGGGGTGTGTGTATATGTGTATGTGTGTGGGGGTGTGTGTGTATGTGTGTGTATGGGTGTGTGTGGGGGGGTGTATGTGCGTGTGTATGCGTGTGTGGGGATGGTGTGTGTGTGTGTATGGGTGTGTATGGGTGTGTGTGGGGGGTGTATGTGCGTGTGTGGGGATGGTGTGTGTGTGTGGGTGTGTGTGTATGTGTGTGTATGTGTGTGGGTGTGTGTGTATGTGTGTGGGGGTGTGTGTGTGTGGGTGTGTGCGTGTGTATGCGTGTGTGGGGATGGTGTGTGTGTGGGTGTGTGTATGTGCGTGTGTATGTGTGTGTGGGGATGGTGTGTGTGTGTGTGTGGGTGTGTGAGGGAGAGAGAGGGGGAGGGAGGAGGGGGGCTCGTATCTGGTACATCAAGTCCCAGCCTTGCCCTGGAACTTGGACATGCCCTTTGTTGACATAGGAATGTCCAAACCCGAAGAGAATTCGTATAAAAATTAGAATCAGCCCAGCCGGTGTGGCTCAGTGACTGAGCATTGACCTATGAACCAGGAGGTTCGATTCCCGGCCAGGGCACGTGCCTGGATTGTGGGCTCAATCCCTGGTGTGGGGCGTGCAGGAGGCAGCCGACCCATGATTCTCTGTCATCATGGGTGTTTCTAGCTCTCCCTCCCTCTCCCTTCCTCTCTGAAATCAATAAAGAGATATTTTTTAAAAAATTTGAGTCAAACAGAGGATACGCCTGGAAGCAAGGTCGTGGCAGACGGGGGGGGGGGGCGGGGGGGGGCGGGGGGCAAAGAGTCATTCAAAGGCCTGCCCCCTGGACGCCCGGAGCGGGGGCTCGCCCGAGGCAGACCCTCCTCTGGCTGAAGAAGCCCCAGGCTCTGGCCGGGTGGGAAGTCACGGTCGCCCTGAGGCTACTTCCCAGAGAAGCCTGTTTTCATCCACACCTTGAACTTCTTTGAGTCCAGCCGCAGGTCTGCGATTCGGGCCCAGGCCAGCTGGGTCCAGGCCTGAGCTGGACCTGCCCTCCGCCCTGCCCTCCGCCCTCTGCCCTCCGCCCTCTGCCCTCCGCCCTGCCCTCCGCCCTCTGCCCTCTGCCCTGTCGGCTCCCAGCCGCCTTGCTGCTCAGTGGTGCTGTTTCACTCAAGTTCAGGACCCGAAGGCCATTCAGAAAAGTCTCCGGGGGAGGGGGAGGGCCGCGGGCATCTCATTCACACCCGCGGTGCATTGAGGGCTGCCTCCCTCCCGTCCTTCCCCCAAGGGCTGGGGAGCATCCAGCTGCCCTGGCATCAGCATCGGCCTCGGCCAAGGGAGCGGAGCTCACCGAGGGCTGGGGAGAGCGAGCGGCGCCGAGCTCCGTGAAGAGGACGTGCAATTGGCCTCGGGCCCCGGGACCCTGGGGTGCGCGGTCCTCCAAGGCCAGCGCGCAGCTTCCCGTGGGTCCCGTCTCAGAGCCTCGCAACGGGCAGCTGGACGGCTTGGGGCCCCAGAGCCCGGAACTGCGGCCGGAGGCCCTGGAGGCTCCAGGGTCCCACCCCGCCGGCTCAGAGCCCAGCTTCCCAGGCACAAGGCCCGCCGTCACCCCACATCCCCCCACGTTCCCCCGGAAACGGCTTCCTTTGCGAAGACACGAGTTCGCTGCTGCCAGTCCGGCCCCACTCCTATTCTGCAGGGAAAGGAGGAGAAAGTGGGGGGCGGGGGACAAACTCCCGAGAGGGGGGACCCACAGGGGCTCCCTGAGCCTCAGGGAGGCTGGACCAGGCACACCTGGCAGCATAGCGGCCAGGAAGGGCCAGCCCTCCTGGCATCTCCCCGGGGAGGGGAGGGGGGAGGAGGGGGGAAAGGGGGAGGAGGGGAGCCACCTCAGTGAGGTTTCCCTGTCAGGACTCCAGGCGACTCTCCCGTCTGCTGATTAATAATTAGCTCATGGGGGGGGGGGTGCTAGGAGCTTCTTTATCTCCGGGGGTGCACCAGCCGCACTGCTCTGGAGCGGGACAGGGCAGAGACTGGCAGAGCTGACAGCGGTAGGTAACCCCTGCGGCCACCCCGGACGGATGGACAGACAGAGGGAGAGGGAGGGGGGAGGACGGGCTGGGGACGCGGTTCTCAGCGCCGTGGATGTGAGAGCGCACAGACCTGCAGGAACATTTTATAAGAATTTATTTGAGCCAAACCGGAAAGCGAGCTCTCAGCAGACAGAAAACTGCTTGGGGGAATGGAGCTCGCAGCCTCTGGGGTGCGTGTGGAGTTGAGGAGGTAGTTGGGGGGGTCTCGCCTTCGCAGGAGGGTCTGAGAGGCTCTCAGAGGCGTTCACAGAGGCGCAGAGACCACGGCGGGCGGGCGGCCGAGGAGAGGTTAGCCTTGCACAAAAGAAGTCATGCGTCGGGGCTGTGACCACCACCACAACCTGCCCGTGAGGAATTTAGGGGTACCCGCCTGTGAAGACACTTCCTGTCGCCATCGCCCCTTCTTTGTCCACAGCTAACGCTGAGGAGTCCCGGGAAGGCGGCGATGGTTTGCCCTCCCTGGGGGTGGCAGAGCCGGGGGCTGGGAAGCCTCCCCATGTGCACCGGCCCTCACGGTGGGGCTCCTGCCCACACCCCAGGCAGCCTCCCGGGCTGCACGCAGGGGCCAGGTCTCCCGGCTCCCGATCCCGATGTTTGGGGGGGTCCTGCCGAGGGCCACGCTGGGTCACCCCTGTCAGGCCGCGGAGCTCTGTGTGAGGGTCGGGCCGGGAGGAGTGCGATGGGCTGCGAGGAAGCCCCGTGGGGTGAGGCGCTGGGCGGGGGGCAGCCGGGAGACGTGCGATCTGAGGTGACGCTCCCGCGGCTGTGGGCAAGCCGAGGGCGGCCAGGCCAGCGAGGGGGCCGCCAGGGCCCGCCGTCCACTTCCGTCCCGCAGGCGCTAAGAACAGGACAGACAATGCAGATACAAAAGCAGTAAACCGCTGAGAAGTCAGAGGACATTATTTTTTTATTTTTAATATATTTTATTGCTTTTTTACAGAGAGGAAGGGAGAGGGATAGAGAGTTAGAAACATCGATGAGAGAGAAGAGGCATTGATCAGCTGCCTCCTCCTGCACACCCCCTACTGGGGATGTGCCCGCAACCAAGGTACGTACATGCCCTTGACCGGAATCGAACCTGGGACCCTTGAGTCCGCAGGCCGACGCTCTATCCACTGAGCCAAATCGGCCGGGGCGAGAAGGACATTACTTTGTACGTTATCAAAAGTCCATGCAATCAGGTCTCTGCCCATAAGTCAACCGCACGGGACAGTCACGGCCCCCAGCGGCCCTCTCTGGCCGGTTCCCAGTTGGGTAGCTGAGTGGTGATTCTGTGGCCCACGAAGCCGGCACGGACGTCTGCCCTGGACGCGTTTGGGGCCCGGCTCCCGGGCTCCCGGTGAAGGAGGCTGGAGACGGGCACGGGGTCCTGGCGCGCAGGGCTGAGGGGTGGGAGCAGGCAGCGTGGGCCCGGCGGGCGGTGCAGGTGGGTGGATGGGCGGCCAGACTGAGGTCAGAGATGACGACTGGGTTTGCGGGGCTGAGAACCAGATAATGGTGGGGCCACCTGGAGGCTTTGGGGGTGAAAACCAGGCCCCCGCCTTGGCCAGGAGGAGCTCATGAGAGGGAGGAGCCAGTCCTCCCTGACTCTGAGCACATCATTTCCTCGCAGCAGCGGCCGCGCTCTCATCGAGTCTGCGGGCCTCCCCGGGCAAGAGGCGGGACAGAACAGGTCACCGGGGCGCCCAGCACACCGTGGCGGGCGGAGTAGGTGCTAGAATAGCCGCTGGCGATCGGCACCCTCGGGGCTGTGGGGGCGCCGGGCCGAGGAAGGCGCCGGGGAGAGTGGGCGACCTGTCCCAGCTCGGTAGTCCCGGCGGGTGACCGGCTGCCGGTGTGGGACCCTCTCTGTGGTCGGCGCCCGCGGAGCTCACGGCGAAGGGAAGGAGGCGGTGGACGCAGGAGGGTGCTGGCAGGAGCATCGGCCCCTCACACGGGGTGTTCGCTAACCTGTCTTTGTTTTTATTGATTTCAGAGGAAGAGAGAGGGAGAGAGAGAGAAAGAGAGAGAGAGAGAGAGAGAGAGAGCTAGAAACATCAATGATGAGAGAGAATCATTGTTTGGCTGCCTCCTGCACGCCCCACACTGGGGATTGAGCCCACAACCAGGGCATGTGCCCTTGATGGGAATCGAACCCGGGGCCCCTCAGTCCAAGGACCCATGCTCTATCCACTGAGCCATACCAGCCAGGGCTGTCTTACGCCCACCTGCCCTGGCAGACTTCTCAGTGGGGTTGGGTCTCAGTCCTGGACGCCCTCTTCCCTCCTGCAGACCTGAAACCGCAGAAGATGCAGCGTGCAGACCGCCTGCTCCTCGTCCTGCTGGGACTGCTGGCCCTTTCCCACGGTGGCCGGGGTCAAGCCGACGGCCCCCAGGAGGGTCCGGGCGCTGAGGAGGTCTCCCCCAGCCTCCAGATCGCCCCGAGCAACGCAGCCTTCGCCTTCAACTTCTACCACCTCGTGGCTTCCCTCAACCCCGGGAGCAACATCTTCTTCTCCCCGCTGAGCATCTCGGCCGCCTACGCCATGCTGGCCCTGGGGGCCCGCGAGGACACGTGGGCCCAGATCCTGCAGGGCCTGGCCTTCAACCTCACAGACACGTCGGAGCCGGACATCCACCAGGGCTTCCAGGACCTGCTGCGCACGCTCAACCGCCCCCACGACAAGCTGGAGACGCGCGTGGGCAGCGCCCTCTTCCTGAGCAAGGACCTGCCGCTCCGGCCGCAGTTCCTGAATGACACGGCCGCCTTCTACGGGGCCAGCCTGTTCCCCGCCGACTTCCTGGACTCCGAGGGCACCACCCAGCTGATCAACAACCACGTCAAGAAGGAGACCCGCGGGAAGATTGACAACTTGGTCAGCAGGCTCAGCCCCGACACGGTGATGGTGCTGGTGAACTACATTTTCTTCAAAGGTCAGCCAGTCCGTTGGGAGATCCTATGCCCCCCGTTACGTTATTAATACAGTCTGTTTCTTAAATACATTTTTATTGATTTCAGAGAGGAAGGGAGAGTGAGAGAGAAAAACATCAATGACGAGAGAGAATCACTGATCGGCTGCCTCCTGTATGCCCCCTCCTGGGGATTGAGCCTGCAACCTGGGCATGTGCCCTGATGGGGAATCCAACCGTGCCTTCCTGGTTTAGACGATACATTAGGTAAAAGAAAGTGGATGGGTTAGGTCTGATAGGGCCAAGCGGCCCTTAGAAGATTTCTTGGTTTTGTCCTATAGTTAAGATTGTGGAGTATTGTGGTTTCCATCTCTTCATGCCTTTAGACTTATTTTCTTTTTCTTTGAATGACAGTAATTGATGAAAGGCTTTGTCGCCAAGGATCGCGAGTTGAATGTCTAAATTTGTATTGAGCCCTAACTGGTTTGCTCAGTGGATAGAGCGTCGGCCTGCGGACTGAAAGGTCCCAGGTTCAATTCTGGGCAAGGGCATGTACCTTGGTTGCGGGCATATCCCCAGTAGGGGGCGTGCAGGAGGCAGCTGATCAGTGGTTCTCTCTCATCATGGATGTTTCTATCTCTCTCTCCCTCTCCCTCTCTCTCTGAAATCAATATAAATATTTTTAAAAACACAGGAACGTAAACTAAAAGAGAAAATAAGAATTGCCTAGCCCTGTACCACCCTGAGGCAACGAATGTTAACACTTTAGCATAATTGTTCCCCGTCTTGGGTGCGCAAGCACACGCGCGCGTGCGCGCGCGCGCGCGCACGCGCGCACACACACACACACACACACGAACACGGTTGGAATCCCCGTGTGGGGAGACTGTTGTGCAGTGTGCGTCAGGCAGGTTCCCTCCGTGGGGCTCAGCCCCGGGAGGGGTGGGGGAATGAGAGCTTGCAGGATTAGGAGGGAGGCGGGGGGTGGGGGGATGCGCGGCTGGAGGAAGGGGGAGGTGGAGGGGCGGAGAAGTCACCGGTGCAGGACGAGTTAGAGCGTATCAGGAACCCCGAGACCAGGCACACCCGCCCCCCGAGGGGCCCGCTTTGAGGGAGCTTGCGGGGACTCGGGGACACTCTTGGCCAGCAGGGCTGGAGTTGGGACACGCGTGGGGGAGCGCGTGGACAAGCTGGAGACAAGGGCTCCTCTGGTCTGGTCGCTGTCCATCTGCCCGCGGAGACCTTCACGAGGAGGGGGGGGTGGGGTCGCTGGGTCTCTGCCTCTGCCTCACGCTCACAGGCAGCTGGGACGAGTCTAAATGCAAAGCACGCACACCGGCTCAGGAAGCAGTCCCGGCTGCCAGGCCCGCCCAACCGGGCATCACGTGCATTGCACACGAGAAGGTTCATGCACTGCTGAAAACTTAAAACATCGTTCAAATTCTGCAAAAGCTGGAAATTCATAGCAAGTTGCAGCAGGAGTACAGAGTGCTCCATGGACCTTTCACCCAGATTCCCCTCGATCACATGTTACATACATGTCAGTGCATTAGTAACACCAGGAGGCAGACACGGGTGCAATCGACAGGCTTTATTCAGCTTTTGCTGGGTTTTGCACGCACGTGTGTGTGTGTGTGTGTGTGTGTGTGTGCACGCACATGTGTGGTTTTATGCTATGGAAAACTTTATTTAGATCTTGTTTTAGTGGCTGCACAAAATTATACTGACTGTTCCCTTTAAAGCATCATTTAAATGTATAGTGTACACCATCACTCCACCTAAAACTCTGGACAGAAACAATGAAGGTTTTTGGTGTTTAATTCCTGAAAAAGACCTAATTCTAGCTGGGTTAGTGTCCTTGGCATAAGGAAGAGAAGTAGCCTGGCCGGAGTAGCTCAGTGGTTGAGCGACCACCTATGAGCCAGGAGGTCACGGTTCGATTCCCGTGTCTGGGTCGCGGGCTCCCTCCCTAGCAGGGGGCGTGCAGGAGGCGGCCGATCAATGATTCTCTCTCATCATTGATGTTTCTATCCCTCTCTTCCCCTGCCTTCCTCTCTGAAATCAATAAAATATATTTTAAAAAAGAGAAAAGAAAGCGGGGTAGGCACACCCTGCCCTCTGACATGTCCCGGACTCCGGGGATGTAAATGCCGCCCAGACCTCAGTGTGGGCACTTGGTGAGGCAGCGGGACATCGTGGCTCATCTTCAAAAACGCAAAGTCTGTAGACGAATCCAACCAGCTGTGCGGGGTCTCTGCTGGCAAGATGCTGTGAGAGATACTAAGTCAACTTAAATAAAACACGTAAGCTGCATGCATGACGAGGATGGTAGAGATGGCGTGCTCCCCCAATTAACCTAAATATTTAATGTGATGCCAATTAAAACCCTAGCAGGTTTTTTTCTTTTTTCCTTTTTGGTGGCAGGTAACGAGCTGATTTTAAAATGTACATGAGAGTACAAAGGGTCAAGAATCACTAAGATGAGAAGACTGTCCCGTCTGAGAGCAAGACCTATTATTACTCTGTATTAATTATTAATGTTGGTTAATCCTCACCTGAGGCTATTTTTGCATTGAACTTTAGAGAGAGTGGAAGGGAGGGGGAGAGACACAGAGAGAAACATCGATGCGAGAGAGACACATCATTGAGTTGTCTCCCACCTGCACCCCGACCAGGGCCGGGGATGGAGCTCGCAACCGAGGTACCTGCCCTTGACCAGAATCGAACCCAGGACCCTTCCGTCCACCAGCCGACACTCTATCCACAGAACCACACTGGCCAGAGTGCTCTGTATTAATTTAGACCACGAGGTACCAACAGGCCAATGGCATGGATAGAGGGAGGCCAGAAACGGGCCCAGGATAGATGGGACCTTGATATTTGCAGAAGCTGGCGTGAGGGAACCCTGGGGAAGGATGGGTTTAAAAACCAGAAATCGCTCCGGGGACAGCTGGGCACCCATAGGGTGAAATGGTGGTGTGGGCCCCTCCTTCCTGCCCGGCATAGATACGTGTTCCAGGTCGAGAAGGTCCCGAATGCAAAAGTAAAACGCAAGCTTCTGGCAGACGCTGTAGGCGAGTGTCCGCACGAACGTGGGTGGGGCCCTTTTCCCAACGAGACACGGAAGACGCGCCTGGAGGGGAGACTGCTGTGCCCACTGCGCTCAGGGCTCAGTAGCCGCGGAGGCGAGTGGAGGGACCGGTCGGTGAGGGGGAGGCGGTGTTGGCGGCACGCACGACGGCGCACAACTAGTGCTCAGAGGAGCCCTCAACTCCGAGAAGCAGCCTCTGAAATGCGGGGTCACATCCCGAGCTGGCACCCCACTGAGAACCAAGGGCATCTACTTGGTCCATGAACGTGCGAACGCTTTCTCAGCCTTTTTTTTTTTTTAAGAGAGAGAGTGGAAGAGAGAGGGAGAGAGGGACAGAAACATCAGTGAGAGAGTCAAGAGAGAAACATCGATCTGCTGCCTCCTGCACGCCCCCGACGGGATGGAGCCCGAAACCCGGGCCTGTGTCCTGACCGGGAATCGAACCGGTGACCCCTTGGCTCATGGGTAGATGCTCAACCACTGAGCCACACAGGCTGGGCTCACTTATTTTAAACCAAGAAAGTGCACGTCAGAGCCACGGCGAGCTTGGGCTCTGCAAGCCTCGGGTTGGCAAAATATATACGTGCAGCAGGTCCAGGGAGCTGGTGAAGACATGAGACAACTTGGCCGGTAGCCACGGGTGTCTCCCAACGTCGATGCCGAATGAGCCATGGGCGGTCCATTCCCCAGGCCCAGCCGGTTGTGAAGGATCTAGGCCAGCCGTGGGCAAACTACGGCCCGCGGGCCGGATCCGGCCCGTTTGAAATGAATAAAACTAAAAAAAAAAAAAAAAAAGACCGTCCCTTTTTATGTAATGATGTTTACTTTGAGTTTATATTAGTTCACACAAACACTCCATCCATGCTTTTGTTCCGGCCCTCCGGTCCAGTTTAAGAACCCACTGTGGCCCTCGAGTCAAAAAGTTTGCCCACCCCTGCTCTAGTCTGTGTCCCTGAGGAGCCGGAAGGTGGGGGTCTGAGCGACTGGGGGGCCGCTCCCCGGCGGGAGGAGGGGCCGCTGGCCCGTGGACGCCCTGCGCCTTCTCTCCGTCTCCCCTCAGGTCGGTGGAAGAACCCGTTCGGCCGCTACGTCACCAAACCCCAAGACTTCCACGTGGATGAGAACACGGTTGTCAAGGTGCCGATGATGTTTCAGGACCAGGACAACCAGCGGTACCTGCACGACAAGCACGTGCCCTGCTCCGTGCTCCGGCTGGACTACAAGGGCGGCGCCCGGGCCCTCTTCATCCTGCCCGACCCCGGGAAGATGGCGCAGGTGGAGGAGGTCCTGACGCCCGAGATGCTCCGCAGGTGGAGCAGTTTGCTGGAGAAGAGGTAACCGGCGGCGGGTGCCGAGCGGGCAGCGCCCCTGCGGGCCTTCGAGTAGAAGCCAGTGCCCAGGATGGGGCCAGTGCCCAGCTCTGAGCGCGGCCCCCTTCGCTCGGAGACCCCCTGGGTGGGTCTTTAAGCAGTGACCTCTCCTGCTGCCTCAGCACATGACTGTCCTCACAGTGACACGGGACGCGGGCGAGGGGTGGAGGCCTCGCTCTACCCGCAGCTCTGCCCTGTACCAGCCTGGGGGGAGGAGACGCCAGCCCTCGGGGGGCCCAGCCCTGTGCCACAGAGGGCTGACCTGGCCCCTCGGGGTGTAAGGAAACCCCGTTTCCACCCAGCAGCCATCAGGGAGGTTCCCGTTGCCCGGGGCTGTGAGTGGAAGCGAAGGGCCTCCAGGAGGCCTGTGTGATGGAGACCTTCCCCGTTCCTGTGGCCGGGATGCGGCCCAATGACATCATCAGGTCCCAAAGTAGTGAGACCCTGGGCCCAACAGAGCCCGGCAGGGCTGCCCGGAGGGGTCTCACCTCTCCCTGGGCGCCTGGCCCCACAGAAAGCGGCCTCTGTCGGAGAGGAGCCCCCGGGGTAGGGGAGGGCCCCCAGGCGACAGTCCCCTTTGCAAAGGAGCCTGGCGGGGCTGCCGGGAGCCCTGGGGTGACGGGCGGGCGCACGCGGTGTGACCCTCGGGGGAGGGCCCGGCTGGGCCGTCCAGGGCGTTCACCCCGTGCCTCTTTCAGGTCCTATGCCCGGAAGCTCTGGCTGTACCTCCCCAAGTTCTCCATCTCGGGCTCCTACAGCTTAGACGAGCTGCTGCCGCGGCTGGGCATCCGGGACCTGTTCTCCCAGCAGGCCAACCTGTCCGGCATCTCCGCACGGGAGAACCTGATGGTGTCCAAGGTCAGTGGTCAGTGGCCTCCGCACCTTCGTAGTCACAGCAACGGGCAGCGGAAATTCAGTGCCAGGAGCAGGAGGGTGCAGGAGGCGGGCTGGGCGCCTGTGTGCCAGGGAGCTTTCGCAGACGAGAGAAGGGCCTGTGGCTTCAGCGACGTGAGACGCGAGTGCGCTGGAGGGCAGGGCCTTGGACTTGAGGGCTAGAATCCCGGTCCCGCCTCTTATGTTACAGGATTACTGGGCTCTGGTGTCTTCCTCGAGGGGTGGCTTAGAAGGTTAGAAAGAGCCCTGGCCGGCTTGGCTCAGTGGATAGAGCGTCAGCCTCCGGACTGAAAGGTCCCGGGTTCGAGTTTGGTCAAGGGCATGTACCCGGTCGGGGCTCATGTGGGAGGCAACCAGCCGATGTGTCTCTCACACGGATGTTTTCCTCTCTGCCTCTCCCCTCGCTTCCACTCTCTAAGAATCAATGGGAAAACATCCTCAGGTGAAGATTAACAACAACAAAAAAGAAAAAGATTAGCAAGTGCAGGGGACAGGAAGTGCTCAGCGAAGGACACTGCCTGGTTGTGTCACTAAGAGGCCATCAGCTCTGCCGCCTGGCCCGTAGAAATTCCTGCTGTGCGGTCCCGGGGGGCTCGGTGCAGGGAGCTCAGCCCTGCTCTCCGGGGATCTCTGGCTCCCTCGGCCTCCCCTCAGCCCCCACTCGGTCCTCTCACAGTAACACCTGTGATTCCCCCCCCAGAGTGTCCACAAGGCCGTGCTGGACGTGGACGAGGCTGGCACCGAGGCTGCGGCGGCCACCAGCCTCTCCGTCACCTTCTTCTCCGCGGTGCACAATCCCGGCGTCCTCAAGTTCAACCGGCCCTTCCTCGTGGCCATCCTCTCCACCGACACCCAGAGCATCCTCTTTCTGGGCAAGGTCGTCAACCCCACAAAGCCCTAGCCGGAGCTGCTGTGCGCAGGGCGTGGCCGGGGCTGCAGAGATGCCAGGGGTCCGGGCAGAAGCTGCTGGAGACGGGAAGGGATGTGGGGGTACAAGACGGGTGTGGACTCGACACGCGGCCCCACACGGCTGTGCAGCCCCGCACCCCTGCAACCCCTTTAGGAAGTGTCTGCCCCGGAAGGCGGGAGACCCCCCCCCCCGCCCCGCCTCGCCCTGCCCTGAGGGTGGTGTGTGAATTAAACAGCCTGATAGCGAGGAGCCTGGTCCAGTGCCTTGTACACAGCTTAATAAATGCACGCCTTTCCCGTCCCTCTGGGTCAGCCCCGCACTCCCTGGTGTAGCTGGTCCCAGACACAGGGCCCAGGTGCTCCAAGGGCCAGGGGCTGGGTGCAGTGTGTGTGGGGGAGGAAGGGGAGTGGGCAGCCAGCCACCCCCAGCAGGTGGGTGCCTCGTTCCGGAAGGGGGGCCTGGGGGGTGAGGGGGGACTCCACAGGCCTTGGAAGGGAGAACAGCAACCAAGTAGTTGCCACCGCGACCTGGTTAGGAAGCCAGCGTGGGAGGCAGCTGCGCAGGCTCCGCCCCCGCCGTGGCCGTGGAGGGGCCCAGCCTTTCTCCCCCAGACGATGGGGGTCCCGGGGTGCTCCGCCGAGAGGAGGAGCAGGGGTTCAAGTCGGGGGCTGTCCTCACAGCCCTGCTCTGCCCTGACGTGCTCTGGGGCCTCGGGCCAATCCCTCCCCTTGAGGCCTCAGTTTCCCTAGCAGGGGGGTCTGAGCTGGCCCCGGCGGTCCAGCTCGGACTGTCTCTGAGGATGTGGGCGAACTCGCTCAGGAGGGTCCACCCAGAATCTAGAGAAGAAACCTGGACCCTCCCATGGTTTGTCCCAAACCCCAGGAATTCCTGCAAACCAGCCGCTCTGGGCGGGCCTCTGGGTTTCTCGGCGGTCAGTGCGTCAGAGACGGGGTCTCAGGCACCCCCCAGGGTTTCACGTGACTCAGGGGCTGCGAAGACACCTCCAGCACCGACCGCTGTTCGAGTCGCGGTGTCCAGGGACCACATGGCGGGCTGTCTGGACCAGGCAGTGCCACAGCGTGAAGGGCAGGACGGATCCTGGGAGGCCGGATCCTGGGAGGCCGGATCCTGGGAGGCTGGATCCTGGGAGGCCAGAGCTGGGAGGCCGGATCCTAGGAGACCGGATCATGGGAGGCCAGATCCTGGGAGGCCGGAGCTGGGAGGCCGGATCCTGGGAGACCGGAACCTGGGAGGCCGGAGCTGGGAGGCCGGATCCTGGGAGACCGGATCATGGGAGGCCAGATCCTGGGAGGCCAGATCCTGGGAGGCCGGATCCTGGGAGACCGGATCCTGGGAGGCCGGAGCTGGGAGGCCGGATCCTGGGAGACCGGATCATGGGAGGCCAGATCCTGGGAGGCCAGATCCTGGGAGGCCGGAGCTGGGAGGCCGGATCCTGGGAGACCGGATCATGGGAGGCCAGATCCTGGGAGGCCAGATCCTGGGAGGCCAGATCCTGGGAGGCCGGAGCTGGGAGACCGGATCCTGGGAGGCCATGTCCACAGCAGGAGACAGGACACAGGAAAGGGAGAGGCCGGGAGGACGGGGGATTTGCCCTCCCTGCCTCCAAAACAGCGCTGAGCCTGGGCCGGTGTGGCTCCGTGGATAGCGTCGGCTTGCGGACCGAAGGGTCCCGGGTTTGATTCTGGTTAAGGGCATGTACCTCGGTTGCAGGCTCCTCCCTGGCCCTGAGGTTGGGGTGCCTGCAGGAGGCAACCAATCGATGTGTTTCTCACATCAATATTTCTCTCTGCCTTTCCCTCTCTCTTCCACTCTCTCTAAAAATCAATGGGAAAATATCCTCAGGTGAGGATTAACAAAACAGTAAGAAGAATAAATAAAACAGCTGAGCTGGACGGGACGGCCTCCGGGAGGGCGACAAAGGAGGCCCCAGGAGGACACGGCTGAGCGGACGGCGTGTGCTGACCGCTCGCCCGGCTGCAGGGACGGAGGCTAGGAAGTGCCCCGGCCTCCGGCCTCCAGGGCTTGAAGGAGCGCTCACCCTTCCCTCCCCTGGGCTTGCTGTCTGGAAAGCGAGTCCTCCCGAACCTATCGCCATTGCCCTGCGCCTGCTGGGGTTGGGGGTGCGTCCAACGGCCAGGCGAGCGAGAGTCAGGCTGATGGGCCCGGCTTGGCCTGCAGAGCGGGTGGGCGGGTGGATTCAGGAGTCTCCCAGGAGCCAGAAAGGAGTCCCAGGCCGGGGGTTACCGTGGCAACGTCCCCTGGGGCGATGGATGTGTTAAGGTGCGGTCCTGGTGCGATGGAGGGGAGAAAGGGGGGAACAGTCACCCCCAGTTCAGCCTCGAGAGTGCTGCCTCCTCGTGCTGACTGGGCTCCTCTCTCCCCCGTTCAAAAGCGCTCAATGGCCCCTGTTGCCGACCAGACACAGCTTGGACCCCTCTCTGCTCTCAGGCCGCCCTGGTCTGGCCCTGCCGGCCTCTCCCGCCCCATGAGTCCCATGGCCTCCGTCACGGAAAGACTGGGGACCCAGAGCGTCTCACCTCCCACCCCGTCCCCCAGACCCCGTCTCCCACCCCGTCCCCCAGAACCCGTTTCCCACCCCGTCCCCCAGACCCTGTCACCCACACCGTCCCCCAGACCCCACCTCCCACACCGTCCCCCAGACCCCGTCTCCCACACCGTCCCCGAGACCCTGTCACCCACACGGCTTCTTCCCGCCTCTGAGGTCTGCATCCCGCCAGGGGCCCTTTCATGCCTCCTCTCTTCCAGGCAAACTGTCACTCTCCATCAAACAGTCCTGGGGCCTCATTACATGGAGCATCTCGAAGACAGGGCCCTGTCACCCCACTACCTGGCCCTGTCACCCCACTACCTGGGCCCTGTCACCCCACTACCCGGGGCCTGCTCACCCCACTACCTGGGCCTGTCACCCCACTACCTGGCCCTGTCACCCCACTACCTGGGCCCTGTCACCCCACTACCTGGGCCCTGCTCACCCCACTACCTGGCCCTGTCACCCACTACCTGGCCCTGTCACCCCACTACCTGGGCCGCTCACCCCCTTCCTGGTCCTCGGGCTGATCTCAGGATCTGACACGTGGCTGAGGCCCAGTGGCTCTCTGGCGGATGAGCCAGTGGGTGAACCCGTGAATGAGCGAGTGGGAAGGCTGTGTCTGAGCAGGGCCGAGCTGTGGCTCCGCTGCACCTGCCAGGCCCTGATCGACGGAGTAAATATTTAGTTCCGCTCCTCGGATTGCAGGCGCCTGTGGAACACTGGAAAGTAAATAAACGAGGCGGCCCCGTGCGGGACACGCTGTCCCCGTGAGCGGGCCGGGCCCCTCGTTGCGCCGCGGCCCTCCCCCGGGGTCGCACGTGTGGGGCCTGCGTGACGCCGCCCGGGAGGCTGCTTCTGGGGGCCCCGCGCCCCGTGCTCGCAGGGCGGGGTGTCCGTCACTCAGAGCTCCCGCCAGCAGGAGACAGTCTGTCCTCGGAGGCAGGCAGAGGGAGGCAGCGAGCTCTGAGCACCGGGGGTGCAGCCTGCACCCCAGCTGCCTGCAGAGCGGGGAGAGCGATGGCCCTCGCTGGGGGGGGGAGCGGGCATCATGGTTTCCCTCGGTTGTTCGCTCTCGTCCCACAGACAGTTCCTCGCGGGACTGCCGTTAACCAGGAAGCTGGGGGGCCTCCCGGGGGAGGGGAGCTCCTGACATTGATTGAGCAGGAACCAAGAGGTTATGGTTTGATTCCTGGTCAGGGCACAGGCCCGGGTTGTGGGTTCAATCCCCAGTATGGGGCGTGCAGGAGGCAGCCGATCAATGATTCTCTCGCCTCATTGATCTATCTCTCTCCCCCTCTCCCTTCCCCTCTGAAATCAATATATATAATAAAATAAAATAAAATAAAATAAAATAAAGTAAAATAAAATAAAATAAAATGAAAACAAGGCTCGAGCCAGCAGCAGCGTCTTGGAAGTGTTCTTGGAAGTGTGGGGCCAGGCAGATGGCAGAGCAGTGGAGGCTCAGACCGGCCTGCTCTTCACGGGCCCGGCCCTCCTGCCGGCCGCCCGGACACGGCCACTCTGTCCCTACGCATCGCAGCTCGGAAAAGTCCCCTCGCGCTTCGGAGGCTCGTTCGGTGACAGGTGCAGCAGGGGGGCTGGTCAAGGCTCCTCACCACAGGCCCAGTGGGACCGAATCCCTCGAGTTTCCGCCAGACCCTGGCCGGTGGCCCGTGGCTGCGAGAACACGTGGCTGCAGCGCAGGGTACCGAGGTCCGGCCGGCCTGCCGCTGGCTTTGGGGAGCTGATTGTCAGCTGTTCATCCTGCGTCACCAATACGTCCCCAAACAGGTGCTGGCGCGGAGGTGGGGCAAAGGGGGCCTGGAGCACTGGGCGGGGGGGGGGGGCGAGGGGACGCCGACGGTGCGGCCACTGTGGACAGCAGCATGGAGTGTCCTCACACCCCGGGACGGAACTGCCTTATGACCCAGTGACCCCGCTTCTGGGTCCGTATCTGAAGAAGCCAAAACAACCATTGGAAAGAACATGCGGGGCACCCTCTGTCCGTCGCAGCGTCACTTACAACAGCCCAGCTCTGGACGCAGCCCAGGGCTCCACCATGGACACGCGGCTAACAAGGCCGGCGGCCATTCACACGAGGGAGCGCCCTCGGCCGTAAAGGGAATGAAGTCTGACCGCTTGTGACGTCAGCGATGGACTGGAGGGTGTTGTGCTGAGTGAAGTCCTTCGGTCGGGAAAGACAAACATCTTGTGATTCCATTTAGACGTGGAATCAAGAGCAATGAAAACAAAAGGGACTCATGGGCACAGAGAACAGGTCAGTGGCTGCCAGCAGAGACGGGTGAGGGGACGGGGTGGGGAAGGCGGAGGGCCTGAGAAGTGCAGAGGGCGGGCAGTCACAGGACGGGCCTGCGGGCGGTCAGCGCCGTACGGCGCCAGGCTGGGCCTGGGATTATCGGGGAGCGCTGCGTGCAGTGTATGGCTGCCTTCCCGCTGTGCGGTCCCCCTGAAACTAACAGAGTTTTTAAAAAGGAGACCAGACAGTAAGGACCTTTGACCCTTCCCCCATTTCCTGCCCGAGATTCAGGCAGAAAAACCCGCTTCCGGAAGGAGCTCTGGGGGTGTCTGCCACGCCCGCCCGCCGATGGAGTGTGGGGAGCAGGAGGGCTTCAGGCCGGGCCTTAGCCAAACCCCCGCCCCCATTATCTCTGTCCCTCGCCAGGGTCTCCGCGGCCTGGGCCCGCTCTTCACCAGCTCCCTGAGCTTCCCCACTCCCTCCTGCCTCCCTTCCTCCTTTGTCCTAAATGTGTGGCCTCACGTATGGACTTTCCATGTTCACAGAATGCCCATGCGAGACATTAAAACACGATTTTCTCCTGTTCGTCTGCTTTTGCTAATTTGATTATTAGTCCAGGGGGAAGAGCGGAGACGCTGTGCGGGTGGGGGTAGGAGTGTGTGTCTGTAGCCGCCACCACAGCAAAGTGGCTGCAGAGCCAGGAACCAGCCCGTGGGGGCGGCTGCCCCTCCCTGTGCCGTCCAGCCTCCTCTCCCCAGAGCTGCAGCCACCACCTCCGAGGCCACCGTCAGGCAAGACCAAGGTGACCGGAAGCCCGTACCCAGGGCCAGGCCTCCGCGGGGCCCACCCCTGCCCTTGGTGGGGAGGCGGCCGGTCCACTCACAGATGGAGGTTTCCTTTGCAGGCCGGGGTTCTGGGCTTCCCCCTGGGGGCTGCTTCTTAACACTAACCAGACTGGCCCTGGCCGGTGTTGCTCAGTGGATAGAGTGTCGGCCTGCGGACCGAAGGGTCTGGGTTCGATTCTGGTCAAGGGCGTGTACGTGGGTTCCAGGCTCCTTTCCGGCCCCGGCCCTGGTCGGGCGTGTGCAGGAGGCAACCAATCGATGTCATCACTATTCCTCTCTGTCTTTCCCTCTCTCTTCCACTCTCTCTAAAAATCAGTGGAAAAATACCTCGGGTGAGGATTAAAAAAAACAAACATTAACCCGACTAAAGCATCAGCTTCCCCAAAGGGGCATGTTCTGGGTGTCGGGAGACACCACCGGTCCTTTGTTGGGCCTCCCCAGCCCCTCCAGGGGCTCGCCCGGCAGTGGGTAGGTGACCCCGTCAGAGCCAGGTGGCTTTGCCAGAAACCTGTTGGCTGGAGGCTGCAGGGACAGGGCGGGGCCGGGCTGGTGGGGCGGGGCCGGGGAGGGGCGGGGCCAGAGAGGGGCGGGGCCACAGCCCCACTAGGTCAGTGGCAAGTACTGGCTCCACTCCGGCCAGAGCCAGGCTGTCACCTCCCCTGCTGCACCCTCGCCCGGCACAGGGTAAGGAACGCGGGGGCCGTGGGCTCGGGGGCCGTGAGGAGGGTCAGGGGATGGGCCCGGCGGTTGCGGGGCTGGAGGGCTTTGGCACTTGGGAGGTGCCCGGATGAGCAGGGAGCCCGCAGTGTGGGGAAGGGCGCAGGCTCTGGGCAGCGGAGGTGACCTTGGGCGTGACACCAAGTGTGGCCGAGCCTCAGTTTCTCTTGGTGAGATGCAACGTACAGCTCCCTCTGGGCGGTGACTGTGAGGATCAATTACCATTGATTAAGGGGATGGCTCTCACCCAGGCCTGGTTTCACCCCCAGGGCACATCTGGCCACACCTGGGCCTTTAGGTGTCACACTGGAGGGGGGGTCTCCACTCCCTGACATCCAGTGAGCGGAGAGCAGGAGGCTGCGGACCACCCCACAGCGCCCAGAGCAGCCGCCTCCCGCCACACAGAGCGGCCCCTCCAAAGGCCAGTGGCCCAGGCCGAGAGCCGGACACGGGAGCGGGATGATGTCGGTGCACAGGAGGCCCTCTGGCCTTCAGAAGCAGGAAAGTGACCAGTGTAACCGTTTCCCTGGGATAAGGCTGCGGCGGGAGGTGCCCACGCAGCTGCAGCCGCTGGAGCTGCCGGCGCCTTCGGGCCACGTGTTAAATAAACAAAACCGAGACTCACAGTGGGAGGAACTTTTAGTTTTTCTGAGGAAACTAGAGGCAAGAAATGCAGCCATGAGAGGGAGACGCTCCCCGGGGCCAACACCATCCTCCACGGATGCAGCCTGGAGACCTGGGCGAGAGGCGAGGGTCCTGGGGGTCTGGGGTCCTGGGGGTCTGGGGGTCTGGGGGTCTGGAAGGTGATGGATGTGGGCTGGGCCCTGGTGGTGGTGATGGCTTCTCGGTGTGAACTCACCAAGTAGTACATTGAAGTGCAGGCCTTTGGTGTGGTCCTGCCTTAAGGAAGTGGTTTTTAAAAAGAGACAAGAAACTGAAGCTGGGCTGTCGTGGGGGAGGGTTCAAGGGCACCTGGCCATGAGCCCAGCGCGTGGGCACTCGCTCTGGATACACTGCTCCCGCCGCGCCCAGGTGTGGTCCGACACCTGCCTTACAGAGAACGGGGAGGGGGGGGAAGGGGGATCCGTTCATTCACTCACTCACTCACTTGTTCATTCCTCAAACAGTGGTTCTCAGCCTGGGCTGCACATTAGAATCACCTGGGGATCTTTTTAAAATCCTGATTTCTGGGCCTCACCCTCCGGAAATTCTGTTTGTTTGTTACTAATGTTGTGGCCCCACCCCAGAACAAAGAAACCGAATTTCCGGAGGAGGAGGCCCAGAAATCAGGATTTTAAAAAGAGTCCCAGGTGATTCTAATATGCAGCCCAGGTTGGGAACCGCTGTCTCAGAGGCTTCTCAGCCCTCCCCTGACTGGTGGGCCCTGTCCACGGAGAGCACCTGCGCTCCTGGGCGAGAGCAGCCGCAACGAGGGGGGCAGCCGAGTGCAGAGTAACTGCACCTGTGTGACTGGCGGGACGAAGACGCAATGGGAGGCGGTTATACAGGACGGCAGGGAGGCCTGAGGTCCAGGAGAGGCTGCTGGCGAGGAAGGCGGAGAGAGGGGCCCGGGGCTGGGATGGGCTCGCTGCGTCTGAGGGATTAAGAGAAGACGTGCGCCCGGGGGGCATGCGGAGGACACACCGGCTGAGGTCGGAGCGGGGCAGGCTGAGCAAGGCCACAGGTGCCTTGTGGGCCAGCCCACAATCAGAGTTAAATTTTACCCCATGAATGGCAGCACCTCGCAGGCTGGGGTGCAGGGTGACCTTGTTTGTGATTGGACAGTCGGACGCTGTGGCGAGCGGCCCCCAAGCAGGAGGGGGGGTGGCCAGGGGACAAACGGAAGGGGCTTTCTTTAAGAGGTGGCAGGAACTGAGCAGCCTTTCCGATGGTCAGGAGATGGGGAGGGGGTGGGGTCGTTCCCCAGGCCACTGCTCTCTGGAAGCGCGGCCCCTGGGTCGTCAGGGCCCGAGGGAAGTTGGGGTCCTGGCTTTCCCTCTCATGTGGGATCTGGGGCACCTTTCCTTCTGGACTTAGCACAAGGCAGACAGACCCGCCCCGCCACACACCTGCCTCAGGGGAGCCGCAAACTGAGCTGGTGGGACTCGGTTGCCTAACATTTGGAGTAAACGCCAGCAGATTCGGTGCCCCTGGATGTTGGAGTCTGTCCTCCAGCTGCCTCCGGTCACTCTGGCCAGGGAGCCCACGTGAGCCCGATTGCTCTGCTGTCTTCCCTCGGACACGTGGGGGCATTTCTGCAGACACGCGGCCTCGGGAGCCCAGGGGCGAGTCGCCAGGCAGGCTCTGCGGGCACTCTGGGTGCTGCTCTCCTGGGTGCCAAGCTCACAGGGCCTGGCGCAGGCTCGCCCCGGCTCAAAGTGGCACACAGCGGTCAAGGCTGTGTGTTTCCATCAGAGGCCCCGAAGTGTGACGGCAAAGCCTGGGCGTTGAAACTGGAAACGTGCCCGAGGCTTCCACATTCGGGGTGGGGAGGCGGGTCGCAGGGGGGCTCTCGGACCCTCTGTTTCCTCTTCGGTGCCGATGATAAGACACCAGCTCCGTGGAGGACTGTAACAGGAGCTAACGCGGGCGAACAGCTTGGAGAGACCGGGGTGCGCACCGGGAGCTATGGGGGTGGGGGTGACGGGGGAGGAACACATGCCATTCCTCAGGCCGTGCAGGGAGCCACGGCGGGCGCAGCGCCGACACCCGCCAGAGGCACCTGGGTTTAGTCCAGCGCCCTCACCCACTGGCTGGGACAAGCAAGGCCCTGCCGCTGGGCTTCAGCCTCCTGCCTGCGAAGTGAGGTCGGCGGTGCTTTGGTGAAGATTAGATGGCGTGACCTTCACAGAGGGTCCTAGTAGGCTCAGTGAGCAGTGGCTTTAATGCAGGAGGGGCCCACATGGAGCAGGGGTTCTGGGCCCCAAACCCGCATCCCGGGAGCCTGAGGAGGGGGGCCTCTCCCAGGAGAGCCGGCTCCTGGGGAGACCCCGTGGGCGCGTGGAGAAGTGGCTTGGGCCCATCGGATCTCTGGTGTTTCGGGGGGTGGGACTGTAGGGAGAAGGGCTACTGGCTGCCACAGGGACAGACCTGCCGTTGTTTGGGGTTGAACTGAGGCCCGGAGAGGGGAAGGGAGGCCTGGGCCAAGGTCAGGGGAGCAGGAGGGGAGGAGGGGAGGCCCGAAGCGGTCACTCCTGCTCCCCCGCCCGCTGCCTCTGGGTTCTGTCCAAGCAGGAACTCCCTCAAGTGGGTGGCAGGGGCGGTGTCCAGCGCCTGCTTCTCAGCAGCGTCCGGCCCACGTGGTTGTCCCCCTTGGCAGGAGGCGCCCACGGGGCCGTGAAACAGACCAGCTTCGGTGGCTCGGAGATGACACAGTGCCTGTCTTTCCAAGGCCACCCGAGGAGCTCTCAGGGACAGGCGGGGGGCAGAGGGGGCGGGGGAGGGGTGTTATCTGCAGATTAGGGACTGGCTCTGCCCAGATGCCTGGGACATGGAACCGGAACCTAGGGCTGTGACGCAGAAACAGAGGAGAGGCAGGGGGGGGGGGGTGGGGGGAGGGGGAAGGGGGGGGGTCAAAGGTGAGGCCGGTTAGAGTGCGGCCTTTAACAGTCAGAACCGGTCCGAGCCCAAGCTTCGCCGCTGCTAGCAAGACTCAGCCTCTCTGAGCCTCGATGACCCATCGTGGAGGGGCGAGCGGAGGAACTAGCCTCCTCGGGTGGGCGAGCCTAAAGGAGCCGATCCACGTGAGGACAGGGCAGCGCCCAGCAGTGCGTGCGGCCAGGGCCGAGGCCCGCATGTGGTTCTGGGGAGCCCAAGGTTCTGCGGACAGAACACTCAGATGGGCCTCCTTTGTGAGCTCAGGTGCGGTCTGCGGGCCAGTGGCTGTGACCTGTGTGGAATCCCTCCGTTTGGCTCAGAGACAGGACTGCAGCCCGGCGCTGCCTGACTGCTGAGCTCGTTGGTATCTGTGCCCCCTCCGCCCCCACCCTGCTCCCCTCCGCCCCCTCCACTCCCCTCGCACACCCCAACCTCCCCTGCAGGGCCGCTCTGCAGCAATGCCCAGTGCCCTGTCCAGGGCCCTGAGGAGTGTGGTTTTGCGTGGGTCACGTGGCTCTGGCAGCGCTGGTGCTGGGCTGGGGGCCTGATGAGGAGGGTCCGTGGCGGGGTCGGGTGCCCAGGTGAAGGGAGTTCACACAAGCACAAGCTTCCAGTGGGGCAGACCCCCAGCCGGGTGGTATCCTTTGCTTGGCTGCGTCCAGGCTCACGAGAGAAAGAGAGAGAGAGAGAGAGAGAGAGAGAGAGAGAGAGCGCTAGAGAGCACGCACCCCACAGAACAGCCGAGGAAATGGGGTCTCACAGGTCGCCCTGGCCAGGTGCTGCCCCACCCACAGCTCACACTCCTTGAGCTCCAGGTCTATGCCTGCATTTGACTCACTTTTAAAAAATATATATATATTTTTATTGATTTCAGAGAGGAAGGGAGAGGGATAGAGAGAGAGAAACATCAGCGATGAGAGAGAATCATGGATCGGCTGCCTCCTTGAAAACCCCACAGTGGGGATCAGGCCCACAACCTGGGCATGTGCCCTTGACTAGGATTCGAACCATGACCTCCTGGTTCACAGATTGACGCTCAACCACTGAGCCACGCCAGCCGGGCCCATCCTTTCTCTTGGAGGCCGCTCTTGGGCAATGCCGGGGTAGCATCCGCCTCTAGAAGGGTTCAGGAATCTGGAGAAGGGGCTGTGAGTAAATTAAATAAATGATATGAAATATAAGTTTGGAAGGCATTTTTCGGGGGAGCCAGGGAAAGCTTAGCTTTAGTAACTAAGTTCTCTGAATCCCCGGACCCCTTAGCTTTTTATCAACACAATTTGCCCGAGAGCAAAGCGGATACACATACCCAAGGTAAGGTTTGGTGGGCAGTAAGATTGTCAGGTTGGGGAACTGCCCTCGGCTGTCAGGCAGCAGGCGATCATAGATGCCGATCTTCAGGTCTGGGGAAATGCTTTCAGCTATTCCAGCAGCAGGTAACAGGACTCAGCCCTGCTGAAGCCCCAGGCCCACCAACCTTTTGATGAACTTCTTGCATTTATTATGCCCTGCTGGAATGAGCCCCCAGCATTGGGGCGGTGAGTTCTCTGGGAGTCAGCCTGCACACGCCCACCGGGCCTCTCCCCTGAGAAGCCCCGCTGGCCGCACGGCCTCCTGAGCGCTTCCTCTCGCTCTCCCTTCCAGAACCAGAGGCGCCGCCATGCAGCTCCGCCTGCTCCTCTGCCTGGTGCTCTTCAGCCCGCAGGGCTCCGGTCTCCACCACCAGCACTCCTGGCGGACCAGGAAGAGGGCCAGGGAGCTGCCACCCACGGCCACGGCCACGGCCACGGTCACGGCCACGGCCACCCCCACCACGGCCACCCCCACCACGGCCACCCCCGCTCACAGGAACTTCACCTTTGACCTCTTCAGGGCCTTGGTGGCCGCCAACCCCAACCAGAACATCTTCTTCTCTCCCCTGAGCGTCTCCATGCCGCTGGCCATGATCTCCCTGGGGGCGCGGGCCAGCACGAAGGCGCAGATCCTGGAGGGGCTGGGCCTCAGCACCCAGGGGGGCCCCGAGGAGGACGAACTCCACCAGGGCTTCCACCGGCTGCTGCAGGAGGTGCGCCGGCCCCGGGAGGACCTGCAGCTGAGCCTGGGCAACGCGCTGTTCATCAGGCCGGCGGTGCACATCCAGGACGCCTTCCTGAGCGCCATGAGGACGCTGTACCTGGCAGACGCTGTCCCCACCAACTTCCAGGACCCTGAAGCGGCCCAAAAGCAGATCAACGATTACGTGGCAAAGGAAACGAAAGGCAAGATCGTGGACCTGGTGAAGGACTTGGACAGCTCCGAGGTCATGGTCATGGTGAACTACATCTTCTTTAAAGGTAAGGCCCTCGGGCTCCAACCTGAGCTTCCTCTTTCTGTTCAGCTGCTTTTCTTAAAAGAAGGCTCCAGCCCTGGCTGGTTTGGCTCCGTGGATGGAGTGTCGGCCTGCGGACCAAAAGGTCCTGGGCTCGATTCCGGTCAAGGGCACGGACCTCGGTTGCAGGCTCCTCCCCGGCCCAGGCCCTGGTCGGGGCTCATGCAGGAGGCAACCAATTGATGTGTTTCTCTCACATCGATGTTTCTCTCTGTCCTTCCCTCTCGCTTCCACGCTCCCTAAAAGTCAAGGGGAAAATATCCTTGGGTGAAGGTTAACAGGAAAACAAGCAAACAAAGAGAACGCTCCATCCCGCCCACACAGAGGGCGGCGTAGGTCGGTCCTTCCGGTGCCTGTGGGTGGAACGCAGCGGCCGGCAACCGTGGGCAGGCGGTGCCTCTGACTGTAGGGGTGCTCATGACCCGGCGCAGTTTTCTCTGCTGGGGAAGAGCTCTCCCTGCCTGGGGGCCCCTGGGGACCCCTGAAGTCACAGCTGCTGAAGCGTGAGTGGGTCGTGGCCACGGTGCCAGAGAAACGGACCCCTGGCTACGCGGGGCAGGACCGCGGGCCTGGGGAGGGCTTAGAGGGCCTTTCCCCCGATCCTCACGGCCCTATAGGGGCTCCTTCCTTTGCCAAGAAATCCCGGGACAAGAGCCTGCTCCTCTGGAGTCTCCCCCTCCCCAAAAGCGAAGCCCCAGCCTCAACCCTGACAGTTCTCAGGGGTCCCTCCGCATCTCAGCTCCCACTCCCGTGCCCCCCCGCCTCCCCCCCGCTGCTTCTAAACCAGCCATTTCTAGCGGCTGGGCCAAGAGAATGTTTAGCACATGCAGCCCCTGATACCCAGTCAGGGCACAGACCTCTTCTCCCTTCGAGTGTCAAATAAAAAATAACAACAGCCAACACAGCAGCAGCCACCCGCTGCGAGCGCATCAAATGGCACTTTTGTTTCCTGTGTCGGATCGGCAACATTGCGTTTTCCTTGGTGAGCCTCGCAGGGTGTGAGTCTGTCTCTGTGTGTGCCCGTGAGGTGAAAAGGGTTGAAGATCGGTGCCCTGGGTGGGGCTGGCTGAGGGCGGGAGGGAGAGATGAAGAGGGGAGAGGGAAGGGAAGGGGAGGGCAGGGCGCGGAGGGGAGAAGGGAAGGGAGAAAAGGAGTTAAATGTAAACCACCTCCCCCTTCCTGTGGCCACGGAGAGTGGGTATCGAGCTTGGAGTCTAAGCTTGGCCCCCGCCCGGGGCCATTCCTTTCCAACAGGATGCAGAGGACACCTGTGAACTGAACGAAGGGGTGTTGGGGTGGGGGCCACATTGGATAACTAGGAAGAAGGTGCCCATGACTATTGTCCATCTCACTCTGATCACCACCCCCTCCAGGAAGCAGGCTGAGCAGGAGCTAATGGAGGACTTCCCAGTAGGAAACCTTACAAACCTTCGCCCCAAACTTCGATGCACAGCTCATGTCGGGGAACGAGAGAAATGGAATGTGTAGCTAGAGCGTGGCCTCACCAGCCGGCCTCCCTTCTCCCCTCTCTCCTTGGACATTGGACCTTCAGCTGCATCGGAAAATCAAGCAAACATTAGGGGTTTGAGGGCCCTGAGGACGCGAACACTGACTTCCTTGTGTTGCAGATGTCGCAGAAGGCCCATGGAAAGCTCAAGCCCCCAGATAATAAAGGGGCGCAGGGGCTCAGCAGCCACTGCTACCGACCAGGTGGCTCTAAAGGGTGATCTCTGGTGAATGGGCTCCTTGTCCGCGCTTTTACCGGCAGCTGAGAATTCCCGTTTCTGTCCGTTTGCCTCTAGCCAAGTGGGAGACTCGCTTCGACCCCCAGAGCACCGGCAAGCAGGACTTCCACGTGACCCCGGAGACAGTGGTGCAGGTGCCCATGATGAAGCGCGAGGACGAGTATGACTACCTCCTGGACCGGAGACTCTACTGCAGGGTGGTGGGGCTCCGCTACCAGGGCAACGCCACGGCCCTCTTCATTCTCCCCAGCGAGGGCAGGATGCAGAAGGCGGAGGCCGGCCTGGACCAGGAGACCCTGACCAAGTGGCTCAAAAAGTTCACAAAGAGGTATCTTCAGGCGGCACTGGGCCAGCCTCGCCCTGCTCCCCACCAGGGAGACCGTGTCCCTGGGGCCACCACGGGGTGGTGGTGGGGGGGGGGGGGAGCGCGAAGGACTCACCCAGCCCAGGAGCTGCCTCTGAGCCCAGAGGCATCAGGGCAGTCCCGGCCCCGGGGCCTAGCCGGGAGGCAGGGTTGGGGCTGGGCGCCTGCTTTCCTGGCGGTGCTGTCGGAATGGGCAGTGAGCTCCGGGCTGTCCAGTCCGAGTCCAGAGTGGCACGGACTCTCCCTAGGCCAGGGGCTGAGGGTCACGTGGAGCTGCGGGGAGACGGTGGGGATGGGAGCTGAGACCCGGTGCTCTGGAAGAGTCTAGAAAGGTCCTCTTCTCTTTCCAGGAAGCTCCAGCTTTACCTTCCCAAGTTCTCCATCGAGGGCTCCTACCAGCTGGAGAAGATCCTCCCCACGCTGGGCATCCGGGACCTCTTCACCTCCCACGCTGACCTAGGAGGGTTCACCAACCACTCCAACATCCAGGTGTCTGAGGTGAGCAGGGGGTCCTAGCATCTGCATCCAGAGACATTCTATTCTTTCTGTTCTATTCTATTCTATTCTATTCTATTCTATTCTATTCTATTCTATTCTATTCTACTGGTATTCTATTCCTATTCTGTTCTATTCTATTCTATTCTATTCTATTCTATTCTATCTCATCCCATCCATCCCATCCTATTCCATTCCACTCCACATTCCGTATTCTTTCTCTCTCCTCTTTTTCTTCAAGAAGCCAAGTTTCAGTGTCTCATACCCTCTGTGCAATGAGAAGCCACACCCAGCACTGCCTCTGGGGAAGGATTAAACCATCAAAACTCAAAACCAGGTGGCAACTCCTCCCCTCATTAGCTGTGTGGCCTCCAACGATGACCTGACCACTCTGAGCCCCCTCTCCCTCTGTGAAGTCGGAGCGTCCACCCTTGCTGCGAGACGCCGCGAGAATTCGCTGAAACACAGGAGTGCACCTGGGCCTGGCGCACAGCGGCTGCGCCATCGCGTTGCTTCCCACCTGCTCCGAGGCTTGGTTGTGCAGAGCCTTGGACAGGGACGCCACGGGCGGCGGCTCTGCCCTCGGGCCGGCCTCTCCCAGCCCCGGTGAGCTGGTGTGTGTGTCTCCCTGCAGATGGTGCACAAAGCCGTGGTGGAGGTGGACGAGTCGGGGACCCAAGCGGCCGCAGCCACGGGCATGGTGTTGGGGTTCCGGTCGGCCCGAATGGGCTCTCAGCTGGTGGTGTTCAACAGGCCGTTCCTGATGGCGATCGTGAACCCGGAGGGCGTCCTCTTCCTGGGCAAGGTGGCCCGCCCCGCGGGGGGGCACTTCTCCTGAGCCGCGGCCTCCCCGGCCGAGATGCGGGCGCTCTGCGGCCATCCGTCTGCGGAGACCTAGTGAGACGCGCAGGCTTAGTGACGAGTGAGACTTTAGCGAGTAACAGTAGCAGCACCGGCCACCAGGATGGCTTCCTCCCACACCAGGCGAGGCCAGGCACCTGGGAGAGGCCGGAGGACACATGGTCACGCCCTCACCGCTCACCAGTGGCAATTCGCACTGAGGCCCCGAGAGCTGGATCGTCTTGTCCAAGCCCAGGACCCGACCCCTGATTCCCAGCCCAGCGCCACCGGCTCCCTAGGAAGGTGGTTCCAGTAGACATCCCGCCAGGAAGCATGTGTCCAAGCCCCCCCTCCCTTCCCCGTCAGCAACACCAGCCGTCAATCCTGATGGTTGAGCGGGGGCACTGGAGTGGAGTCTGTCGTGGGGAGCTGTCCCGGCTCACCACCGGCTGTGTGACGTTGGCTCATGCCCTCCCCCTCTGGACTCTGGTTTCTCCACGGATGCACTGAGGGCTCAGGCCAAGGATAGAAGTTTCCTGAAATCAGGTAAAAAGACTGGAGTGTCACCTGCCAGTCACAGCTGATATCACCACTCATCCTCTGAGAGAAGCGAGGGAACCGCAGGGTGGAAATGGCCCACCCGGGGTCATACCATCCTTTGGGGGAAGTTACAGTCCCATGGGAGTGGCTGGCGGCGGAAGCATGGAGGCCAGGTGCCAACAGTGGCTGTCGTTTGGAGACACTGCTGACTGGGTGTGGACTGTAGTGCCAGGCGGAGCAATAAAGCTTTTTGCAGACACTGGTGTCTTGTCCTGCGGAACCAGCTCGTCCGGCGAGGTGCTAGCTCTTCACCCAACATCCCTTACGAAGGGTGAAGGGCGTATTATCCCCATTTTACAGACAGGGATGGCGAGGCTTGCCGAGAGCGGGGGCTTACCCAGCACACAGCTCCTAGGCGGTGGCGGCGGGGTCTGCCCCTGAGTCCTGGCCCCGGCCTCACCTTCAGCGCTGCGCTCCGTGTAGAGCAGACGTGAGCGGGAAGCAGAAGCCCGAGTCAGGCGCACCTGGGCCATGAGCTCCCCCATGACCCAGGCAGCCGCACTCTCCTTTACGAAACCCACCCATTTCCCTGTCCATCGCCTTAAAGGGCCCGTGGATGAATAAACAAACGCTCATTTGCTCAGTCTCACACCATCCCCTGCACTTGCTGCCCCCAGCTCTGCCCCCACCCCCAGAGTCTGTGCACCCTGGCCTGAAGGCATGCCCTGGGCTGACCCGGGTCTGGACTGCATCACAGAAGGGTGCCCCTTAGAACTAACGAGGTTGGAACCCCATGCTTTGACCATTCCCCACAGTCCTAAGCACCTACTCTTGCCAGCCAGAGGGGACCCTTTGCATCTGTGACCGACCTCATTAATCCCTGACCAACCCAGCCGGCTTGTACCCATTTCACAGAGGGGAACCTAATGCTTGCCCATAGCCCGCAGCTGATGACAGTGCGAGGCCCTGGCTCTGGGACCCAGATGGCACATGTTGGCTGGTGGCAGGGCAGATGGCTGCACCCCAGCCAGACAGCTTGCCTGTATCTGTGATTCGAGTTTGGGACTGGGCCTCCTCACGGGGCCAGAGCCGCCCCCGTGCGCGTCTCCCTTGCGAAATGCCTCATCTGCTTCGGCAAACATTTCTCCGTTGTTGACCCAGCCAGTCCAAGGCCAGGAGGCTCTGGCCTGTGGCATGCGGAAGGCCACGGCCCAGCGTGTCTAACATTTCCTGGGCAAATGGTGGCAAAGCAGCCACTGTGTGCGCGATCAGGGCGGGTGGGCTCAGGGTGCCAAGGCGGGAGCCCAGGCTGCATGGCACGCCCTCCAGCGCCCCCTGGGGTCCTGGCGGGCTGTGTAACTCCATTGGCATGTGATTCTGGGGTGAACAAAAGCATATAGCAGCCCAGAGAGAGAGACAGAGAGACAGAGACGGAAAGAACTTCTGGGGTTCGGGAAGACGTTGGCGGGAGAGGTGGCACGAGCTGCCCTGAAGAATCAGTGGGACCTCGACGGACAGCAGTTTGGGAGCAGGAAGGGGCTTTGAGGCCCAGGGAACGGTGGCTGGAGGAGAGCATGACGCTGAGTGGCTGCGGTGTGAACCGGAACCCACACCTCCCTCTGGACCCGTGTGGGGGAAGGAGGGGCCCTGCCTGCAGCCCAGCGACAGGGACCTGAGCTCACCTGGTGGCGTGTCTGTGCCTGACGTCAGAGTAGTATGGCCATCATGCCACACCCCGCGCACCCCCGGACCCCTAATAGGCCCTCCCGGTCCCTTCTGCACATCAGTAGACGTCTCCTCTCAATCCTCTAAGGGGCGCTCCCTCCCCGACTCCTAAGGGGTAGGTGCCCCTTTGCTTCAATGCCCTGCTGGCCGTGCCCCTGATGGACCTCATGGTCCCACCTGGGGCAAAGGTGCTGGGTCTGCAGGTGACGGTCCCCCTCGGGGCCTGCTGTCTTAGCCACTGGTAGTGGTTTCCGAGGGCTGTCATGACAAAGTGGCCCAGACCGGGTGGCTTAGCAGCAGCCATGGGTCAATGGCAGCGCCTCAGTTCATCTTTCTGGGAAAACGCCATACTGTTCTCCACAGCGGCTGCCCCAGCCTGCATCCCCACCAGCAGTGCACGAGGGTTCCCTTTTCTCTGCGTCCTCGCCGGCACTTGTCGTTTGTTGATTTGTTGTTGGTGGCCATTCTGACAGGTGTGAGGTGGTACCTCATTGTCATTTTAATATGCATTTCTGGGATGATCCGTGACTTTGAGCTTTTGTTCATACATCTCTTGGCCATCTGTATGTCTGCTTTGGAGAAGTGTCTAGGCCCTTTGCCCGTTTTTTAATTGGGTTGTTTGTCTTCCTTTTATTAAGTTGTATGAGTTCCTTATATATTTTGGATATTAACCCTTTATCAGATGTATCGTTGCCAAATATGTTCTCCCATGCAGTGGGCTCCCTTTTTGTTTTGTTGATGGTTTTCTTTGCCGTGCAGAAGCTTTTTATTTTGATGTAGTCCCATTTGTTTATTTTCTCCTTTATTTCCTTTGTCCTAGGAGATGTATCCATAAATATATTGCTACAAGAGATATCTGAGATTTTGCTTTCTATGGTTTCTTGTAGAATTTTTATGGTTTCATGACTTACATTTAAGTCTTTTATCCATTTTTAGTTTATTTTTGTGTATAAACTCATTTTTTGCATATATCTGTCCAATTTTCCCAACGCCATTTATTGAAGAGACTGTCTTTACTCCATTGTATATTTTTACCTCCTTTGTCAGATATTAATTGAGCATAATGGCTTGGGTTGATTTCTGGGGTCCCTATCTATTCCATTGACCTAGATGCCTGTTCTTGTGCCAGTTCCAGGCTATTTTGATTATAGTGGCTTTGTAGTATAACTTGATATCTGGTATTGTGATTCTTCCAACTTTGTTCTTCTGTCTCAAGATTGCTAGGGCTACTCAAGGTCTTTTTTGGTTCCATATATATTTTTGGAGTAGTCTAGATCTGTGAAATATGCTGTTGGTATCTTAATGGGGATTGCATTGAATCTGTAGATTGCTTTGGGTAGTATGGACATTTTAATGATATTGATTCTACAAATCCATGAACATGGTATATTGTTCCACTTGTTTATATCTTCCTCTATCTCTTTTTTCAACGTCCTGTAGTTTTCCAAGTCTTTTACCTCCTTGGTTTAGTTTATTCCCGAAGTACCTTAATTTTTTTGTTGCAATGGTAAATGGGATTGTTTGTTTCATTTCTCTTTCTGAGGGTTCATTACTGGTGTATAAAAATGCCATTGATTTATGGGTGTTAATTTCATATCCTGCTACATTGTCAAATTCATTTATTAAATCTAGTAGTTTTTTGGTGGAGTCTTTAGGGTTTTTTATGTACAATATCATGTCATCTGCGAATAATGAGAGTTCTATTTCCCCCTTTCCAATTTGGATGCCTTTTATTTCTTCTTCTTGTCTGATCACTGTGACAAGGACTTCCAGTACTATCTTGAATAAGAGTGGTGAAAGTGGGCATCCCTGTCTTGTTCCTGTTCTTAGAGGAAAAGTTTTTAGTTTTTGCCCATTGAGTATGCTGTTGGCTGTAGGTTTGTCATATATGACCTTTATCATGTTGAGATATGCTCCCTCTATTCCCACTTTGCTGAGAGTTTTTATCAAAAATGGGTGTTGGATTTTGTTGAATGCTTTTTCTGTGTCTAATGATATGATCATGTGATTTTTGTCTTTTAATTTGTTTATGTGATGTATCACATTTATTGATTTGCAAATATTGTACCATCCTTGCATCCCTTGAATAAATCCCACTTGGTCATGGTGTATGATCTTTCCGATGTACTGCTGGATCCGATTTGCTAATATTTTGTTGAGGATTTTAACATCTATGGTCATCAGGGATATTGGCCTGTAATTCTCTTTCTTTGTAGTGTCTTTATATGGTTTTGAAATTAGGATAATGCTGGCCTCATAAAAAGAGCTTAAAGTATTCCTTCCTCTTGGATTTTTTTGGAATAGTCTGAGGAGTATAGGTGTTAGTTCTTCTTTGAATGTTTGGTAAAACTCCCTTGTGAAGCCGTCCAGACTCCAGCTTTTGTTTCCTAGGAGTGTTTTTTATTGCTGCTTCAACGTCATCAGTTGTTATTGGCCTATTCAGGTTTTCTGATTCTTCCTGATTCCGTTCTGAGAGATTGTATTTTTCTAGGAATTTGTCCATTTTATCCACATTGTCCAGTTTGTTGGCACATAGTTGTTCATAGTATTTACTATATCTCTTCTCACTGTTATTCTGAACTCTATGTCAGATAAATTTCTCATCTCCATTTCATTTTTCTCTTCTTCTGGACAGTTCTCTTATTCTTTCATTTGGGGGTTGTTGTTTTTTATCTCCCCATTTTGGTGGCCTGTTTGTGTCTGTGTTTATGTATTAGGTAGATCTGCTAAAACTCCCAATCTCTAGTGCAGGACAATATCTAACGCTGTTTCTGATTGGCCCTGAATATGCTGTTTGGGGCAATCAGTAGTCCACAGCTTATGGCTCCCTCTTCTGGGGCTGGGTGCCCTTGGAAGGGACCAAGATGTGCACCAGGATCTAACTCCAGCCCCAGAAGGAGCTCAGGCAAGGACATGTAGCCTCCCGACCTTCAGCTGCTGTCTGTGGGAGCTGGGCCAGCCCCTTTGTATCTCCGCACTTCCTACCAGTCTCCATGCAGTCTCCACTTTCTGTCTTGGTTATAAGGGTTCTCTCCAGCTAGTTTTCAGTTGATTTTTCAAGGTGTTTTTCTGTATCTTAGTTGTATTTCCAGTTTGGTCCTAAGAGAGTGTCAGTATAGCTTCCACTTACTCCGCTGCCATTTTTAATCAGTGGCTAGATTTTTTAAAAACGTTTTCAAATCAGCTGACATTCTATTGGGTACTCCCCTGTAGGTGATTTTCTGTCTCTCTCTTGCTTCCTTTAAGGTTCTTATTTTGTCCTCAATGTTTGTCATTTTGATTATGATGTGTCTTGGAGTTGGTCTCTTTAGGCTCATCATAATTGGAATTCTCTGTGCTTCCTGAACTTGTGTTACTTTTTCCTTCACCAGGTCGGGGAAATTTTCTGTCATTATTTCTTTAAGCAGGTTCTCTATTCCCTGCTCACTTTCTTCTTCCTCTAGTACTCCTATAATGTGGATGTTGTTATATTTCATGGTGTCCCAAAGTTCCCTAAACTATCCTCCTGATATTTAATTCTTTTTTTTCTTTTTGCTGCTCTAATTGGGTGTTTTTTTTTTCTACCTTGTCTTCCAAGTCACTGATTCTGTCTTTTGCCTCATCTAATCTATTTTTTATTTCTTCCAGTGTATTCTTGATGTCAGATATGTTATTCTTTATTTACAACTGATTCTTATTTATGATCTCTATTTCTTGTTTCATATTATTGTAGTTCCCATGGAGTTTCTTGAAATTGTCACTAAGTTCCTTGAGCGTCCTTAAAACCATTACTTTGATAAATTGCTTCCCTCCATTTTGTTTAGCTCTCTTTCTGGAGTTTTCTCCTTTTCTTTCATTTGGGGTTTGTTTCTTTGTCACCCCATTTTTGCTGTTCCTTTGGATTGGTTTCTATGTATTAGACCAGTGGTCGGCAAACTGTGGCTCGTGAGCCACATGCGGCTCTTTGGCCCCTTGTGTGTGGCCACAAAGTTTCAATCGCACAGTACGTGTGTGCCCACACGTGGTATTTTGTAGAAGAGCCACACTCAAGGGGCTGCAGTTTGCTGACCACTGTATTAGACAAACTGCTATGCCTCCCAGTCTTTGTGGAATGGCTGTATGTAGTAAGTTTCTTTTGGACGCCAGTGGTGCAGTCTCTTAGATCTTCTGAGCTGGGTGCTCTAGGAATGTCCCTGTGTGAGTTATTTGAGCTCTCCTATTGTAATTGAGCCTTAAATGTTATTGTCCCATTGCGGGTGAAATCTCCTCTCAGGCTGGCTGACTATGAGGCTCACCCCTGACCATGTCATTCAGGCTGTTGTGCAAGTGCTGACAGAACGAAAACAAACAAACAAAACATACACAAGATTCCAACAACAAGAAGAAAAGCAACCACAAATGAAGAGAGAATTAGGAAGGAGAAAAGAGAACAATAATAGAAGAAAAGGAAGAAAATGAGGAGAAAAAACGGGGGAGAAAAAGAAATATGAAAGGGCAGAGATGAAAGAAAGAAAATAAGAATAAAGATTAGGGGAAGGAAATCTGTATAAAAGGAAAGAGAAAGAAAACAATTATGAAAAGGAAAACAGAGGAGGAAACGGACAAAAAATGAGAACAGGAAAAACAGAGAAGGCGGGAGAAAGAAGAAAAAAGAGAGTAAGAAATGGGAAATAAAAGTTAGATAAGTGAAAGGAAAAAAAAGAGATGAAATCATAACAAATCCATAAAGAATGAAGATAAAGAAAAGAGTGAGGTGGTGTTTGTCTAGCAGATGCAGTGCCTCCCAGGACCCTTTGGACCCTGCCCCCTGATGACTGCGGCTGGCTGTTCTCTTCGCCAGTTCTGGGCTTCCCGGGCGGTACCTGGGTGCGAACCTCTGTCAGAGATGGTCCTCCTTGGGCTCCGTCCCCTGTGTGAAGGTTCAAGACCACAGTCTGTCTTTCTCCACAGGCCTTGGCTGTGCCTGGGAGGGGCCACGCTGCCCTCTAAGGCCAGTTTGTCAGCACCATGGGGCCCAGGGATGGGTCAGCCACCTTCCCAGGTTGCCATGGCGCTGCATCCACCTGCCTTTGCCTGCCAGCCAACTGCCCACCTGTGCTCTTTCTGAAAGGGCTTTCGATAGAATCTGGAGTCCAGACTCTGAGTCTCCCGGGAGGGGCAGTGGGTGTGTTTCCCCATCCCAGCACTACTCCTCTGAGAATGACCCAGAATATTTCCCTGCCCTCGGCCGGATGGAGATCCTCGGATGCAGTCCAGTAGGATTGGCTGGAAACCTGGAGTTCTGTCAGCTCTCCAGTGAGGGGGGAGCACCAGTCAGGTTCCCAGGAGGGTGGGGTGGACAGCCCAACCCCAAGTCAGCCCCGGCAGCCCCCCGAGACTGTTGGGACCTGCAGGCTTGGCCCCTGCTGCTGCCTCCCCTGCAGAGGCCGGGGTGCCGGGGGCGGCAGGCAGGGCTGCTGAGGGTGGGCGGCTGCACCTCTGGGGCGGGTCTTTCCCTTTTCCTGAGCTGTGGCTTCTGGGAGGGGCCAGTGCCTCTCAGGAAAGCGGCCGCTTTGGTTTGGGAAGGTACCAGTCAGTGCGAGTCTCCTGGCCACTGTCTCTCCAACACTTCCCACCTGCCCGTCCTCGGCACCTGCAGTCTGCACTGCCTTCCCTCCTCCTGGGTCAGTAACTGCAAATGAAAATTCTGTCCTCTGGGTTTAAAAACCCCAGAAACAGGCTTTTATCTCTGATGGCTCTGGTCTCCAGCGGCCAGAAGACCTGTGGGCCTTTCCTGCTGGATGCGCCTGCTCTCGGCTCCGGGGCTCTGAGCTGTGGAGCCCAGCCTGGGTTCCGGCCACGATCTTCTCAGGAAAAACCCTCCCGTGGCTGAGAGACCCCCCTGCTCTCTGCTGCTGCCCACCCGTAGCCACCGCGCCCTTCCTCCCCGTCTCCAGGTGGCTGTCCTTCCTGACACGCCTCCTCCTCAGCCGGACCTCAGCTGGTAATTCCAGATGAATGTTCCCCAAGTTAGCTTTTCTTTCTCCCTTCCTTCCTTCCTCCCTCCCTCCCTCCCTCCCTCCCTCCCTCCCTTCCTTCCTTCCTCCCTTCCTTCCTTCCTTCTTTCTTCTTTCTTTTCTTTCTAAAAAAATCTTTATCATTGAAAGTATTACATAGGTCCTCCTTGTCCCCCATTAACCTCCTGCAGCCCATTCTCGCCCCGGCCCCACCCCCGGGCTCTCACTGCCCCATTGTCTGTGTGTCTGTGTCCACGGGTTATGCATCTATGCGTACACGTTCATTGCCAATTTAGTTTTATTTCCAGTCGGACCCTGGGGGGAGGTGCCAGCGGGGTCTGCCTGTTTGGCTGCCATCTTCTCCCTCACCCTGGTATTGTTTCACGTAGTCGTTACAGCCACCCTGTCGGGGAAATGTCCCCGGGGTTTTATAGAGGAGGAACTAAGGGTGAGGGACTTCCAGGGACTTGCTTGAGGTCACTGCTGTGAGGGTGCACTCAGCATCCAGTGTTCCCAGACTGCTCTGTGTCCGAGGCTGTCATGGACGGAGGGCTGTGGTGATGAGGGACCAAGGGGAAGGCTCTTCCTAGGAGCCCAAGAAAGGCCTCTCCTTAGCTCAGAGAGAGAGCTGAGGAGACCTCCCGGTCAGCATGAGGGGCAGCCAGCGCGTAGGGTGAAGCTGTAGTGGGGAGAAGCCCCCGAAGACAGATGGTGCCGAGACCAGAGGCCAGGACACCTGTGCTCTCCGTAGGCTCGGGGCCCTCAATGAACACCCCGCCTCCAGGAACGGGGAGAGGCGCCACAGAATGCAAACCGAGCTAGAAGGAAATAGAGTGTTGCGTTGAAAAATATATATATTTTATTGATGTCAGAGAGAAGGGAGAGGGAGAGAGAGAGAGAAACATCAGTGATGAGAGGGAATCATGGATTGGTTGCCTCCTGCATGCCCCACACTGGGGATCGAGCCTGCAACCCGGGCATATGCCCTGACCGGGAATTGAACTGTGACCTCCTGGTTCAAAGGTCGGCGCTCAACTACTGAGCCACCCAGCCGGGCGAGTGTTGCATTTTTAAAAAGTATGTCTGAGTTTCTGTATGGAGATTCACATCTTGCACATACAGACACAAAACAATGACAGAAACTTCCACAAATGTTAGCAGGGACTTTCCCTGGGTGGGAAGACTCTGGGATATTTTCCAATGTCCTTCTCTATATTTTCCTGGGTTTGTACATGCTTCTCAATGAGCATTTCATCAACATGAACCAACTAAGGAGGGCTGTTCTTTTTCTCCCCATCACCACTTATCTCCCTACCCCTCTTCTACCTCCACTCCCCCCACCCCATTACCACTCTGTTATCAGTGTCAGTGAGTTGTTTTCTCTTTTTTCTTTTTTCTCAGTCCCTCCATCCCGCACCCCCAATCACCCAGTCCTCCTCCAACAGCTGTCTGCCTGCTCTCTGCGTCTGTCTCTATTTTGTGAGTTCATTTTGTCCATCAGATTCCAGATGAGCGAGGTCATCTAGCACTTGTCTTTCTCTGACTGGCCCTGGGCAATCTGTTTGGAGCTATCGGTGACCCACGGTTTTTGGCTGCCTCTGCTGGGCCTGGGTGGGTGTGGAAGGGACCAAGCTGCCCCTGGTACTTTTACCAGCACCAGGCCCTTGGGGGCAGGTCAGCAAAATTCCCCATCCCCAGAGATCAGCTCTGCCTGCGGGCTGTCTGTTCGGCCCAGTCACTGAAAGACCTGCTGGCTGTACTCCTCAGCAGGGCGTGAGTGCTGCAGGGTGGGGCGAGAGGGATTCCAGAGGGTGTGGCTACTCCTCCCCTCCCCCCTCGGCTGATGTGGCGCAAAGGGGAGTGCACCGCCCAAGAAAGATGACTTCTGAGAAATGGGGAGATGACACAGCAAAGGGATCCCCGTGGCTGACCCTTCAGCTCTCTCCCCAGAGCCACCAACCCCAGAATCTCCGCATGCGGTTCTAGTTCGCTCCGCCCTCCCTCCAATGGAGCCCAGGGTGAGTGGCTGAGAATGAAATTTTGTGTTGGGCCTTTACGAGGATGCCTGTGTCCCTAGCCATCTCTCCTGGCCGTCAGAAACCCCATTGCTTTACACAGGCAGATGCTAAGTGGGCACCTTTTCCCGGCTCCCACACTTCTCAGGGGAAACCCCTCATAGCTGAGATATCCCTCCAGAACCTCAGCAGCGGCCTCTGGGAGCAGGGCCCGCCCTCTCGCCCCTCCGCATGCCCTACTGGTCTCCATGTGGCTTCTTCGTAAGTCCTCGGTTATAAGGCTTCTCTTCACGAGTCTCCATTTGGCTATTCAGGATGATTCTTCTATAATTTAATTGTGATTCCAGTTTGGTCCTGGGAGGACCACCCGATCCATGCCATCTTGGACCTCCACAGGGTACTTTGACAGAGATGACCTTCCGGCCGTGGGCCTGCACTCATCGGCTGGGTGGCAGTTGGTGGGTAGTTCATGCTCCTGCCACGTTTCTGCTTGTGTTTGTGGGAAGCAGGGTCTCCAGCATCTCCTGCTTTCTCACACGGCACCTGGGATCCCCGGGCTCGTATCGGAGCCGCACAGACTGTTCCTGGGCCCAGGGTTGGTGCTGCCTCCTCACTCCTGAAAACTCCTAACGAGAGTGAGTGACAGGGTGCTGCCTGCCGGGACCACGAACTGTTCTTTTTTTTTAAGATTTTTTTTTTATTGCTTTTTAGAGAAAGAAGAGGGGAGAGAAAGGTCAATGTGAAAGTGAAACATCAGCCCTGACTGGTTTGGCTCAGTGGATAGAGCGTCGGCCTGCGGACTGAGGGGTCCCAGGTTCGATTCCAGTCAAGGGCATGTACCTTGGTTGCAGGCACATCCTCAGTGGGAGGTGTGCAGGAGGCAGCTGATCGATGTTTCTCTCTCATCGATGTTTCTAACTCTCTATCCCTCTCCCTTCCTCTCTGTGAAAAATCAATAAAATATATTAAAAAAAAAGAAGAAAAAAAAGTGAAACATCAATCGGCTGCCTCCTGCAGGCCCCCAACTGGGGACAGAGCTCAAAACCCAGGCCCGCGTCCTGATGGGCAACGCTTGCGGCACAGGATGACGCCCACCTCTCTGAGCCACAGAGCCCAGGGCTGTGTTTCTGTTTGTTTGTTTTCTGAAGAACAAGAATCGGGGTATTTTTCAATGTCCCTCCTTATGCGTTTCTGAGTTTTACGTGTTCCTCAATGAGTATTTCACAACAAGGACAACACGAGCTGAGGCAAGGTCCTGGTTTGTGCTTAAGAGACAAAAACTCAGATGTTCCTGAGACTGGATGATTCGGGTCGTTCTAGCAAATCCGTCACCAGAAACGCTCCGTGCTCCCTTTCCAGTCAGACATCTGGACACCGGGTGTCCCGCCAGCATTTCCCAAACCGGGGCGGAGCCCCCTGCAGGATAAGTGAGCACCAGCGCCCGCGGCTGCACCACGCACGGCACTCAGCTCTCCGAGGCAGGTAATCCACGGCGCCGAGCTACGGGGCGCCACGGAACCCACTTCCCCGGGGGGTTCCAGGCTCTGCCTGGAGCCGTGGACTGTGTGCAGGAGGGGCCAGGAGGAGTGTGGCAGCGCCGGGCGGGCCTGGCTGCTGAGGACAGGCCTCTGTCTGGGCCTGAGCTGGACACCTGCAAAGGGGTGGACGCGCCACGAGGGGTCTGGAGTCACTTCTGCCCCTGGCACTGGGCTTCTGCTTGGAGTCAGCTGTGCCCCCCACAGAGCTGTGCATCCCCCCCCCCATGAGGACTCCCCGAGGGGCCCGGGGTGCTCCCCTCGCCTGGTGCAGGGGCAGCTCTCAAGGTGGTGCAGACAGAACGATTGCAATGCACCCTGGGCAGAGGCCATAGGGACTCCATGGGGGCTGTCCCTGGGCGCCAGCCATTCCCCCACCTCCCACTCCACCTCCAGCCAAGCAGACAGGCAGGCTGCTTAGAGACAGGGCCGGCCGCCAACTTGCCCAAACAGTAAGCCTTTTTTCTCCTGAAGCAATGTTTTTGGGGAAAAGTTCAACTATTTTTCAAAGAAATGGTTACATAAGCAGAGAGTACACAGGGGGCAATTGAACTGCCTCTGTTCCTGGCTTGTCCAAAGGTGATGCCACTGTGTGTGGGATGGTCATCAGCTCAGCTCTGTCTCCCCCCTCTCCCCCTTCCTCCTCCTCCTCCTCCTCCTCCTCCTCCTCCTCCTCCTCCTCCTCCTCTCCCTCCTCCTCCTCTTCCTCCTCTTGCCCTCTCTGCCACCAGCCCAGCTGCCCTGTCCCCTTGGGGCTTGGGGCTGAGTGGGCAGAGGAAGGTGATTGGTCCTGTTTGCTGCAGCAACTGGCTCTGAAATCTGTGTCTCTCTGTTTCCCCTTATTATCATTCTCTCTAATATGTTTTTATTGATTTCAGAGAGGAAGGGAGAGGGAGAGAGCGATGGAAACATCAGTGAGGAGAGAGGATCATGGGTCGGCTGCCTCCTGCAGGCCCCACATTGGGGATCGAGCCTGCAACCTGGGCCTGGGCCCTGGCCGGGAACCGAGCCGTGACCTCCTGGTGCCTGGGCCAATGCTCACCCACTGAGCCACACCAGCCGGGCCAGTGTCTGCGTGAGCCCTGAGTGCTCCCAGGCACCGCAGTCAGCACCTGCCAGCGAGTCAGCGAGAGGCGGGAGCAGCGCTGTGGTCGCTGACTCCCCCGGTGCCCCTTCCTGGGCCCTACTTGGGGGTGGACAGGAGGGGACACACGCCAAGCAAGTGCGTGCACCCGATCCCCTCCAGCTGGTGTCCGCTCGCCTAGCACGTGGGGAGGATGCACCTTGCGCCCATCACAAGCTCCCCACCCGGCTCTTGCCTCCACTCTGCCCTGTCCTTGCTGTACGGCCTGGGCAAGCCCCTTCACCTCTCTGTGCCGTTTCTCCCCGGGGGAAAATGGCCACAATTTCAGCGCTAACCTACAAATATGAGAAGGAGCACAGAGCATAATTATGTCTGGCGGGTGCCTAGGAGGTTGCCACCCTGGGAGGCCACAAAGCTAGCTGGGGGGGGGCGGGGGGGGCAGCAGAAAGCAGGCCATGTGGGGGCCCTGGGAGGCGGTCCGGGCCCCCCTGGCCCGCTGAGACTTAGAGCAGCTTCGCTTTTCAGAGTTGAGGGCAGAAGGGATGTCAGTCCTCCTGGTGCTGGGGCTCCTGGCGGCTGGGCTCTGCCCCACTGCCCACGGCCTCCCAGGGGACACGCCGGACCAGAAGGTGACCCCGGGCAACGAGACGCCGGTGGACAACCTCCGACTGGCCTCCAGCAACGCCGACTTTGCCTTCAGCCTCTACAGGCAGTTGGCTCAGAAGAACCCCAATAAGAATGTGCTCTTCTCCCCGACGAGTGTCTCCACCGCGTTAGCCTTCCTGTCCCTGGGGCCCGCAGCCGCACCCTGATGGAAATCCACAAGGGCCTCAAGGTCAACCTCACGGGGACCTCGGGGACGGGAATCCACCAGGGCTTCCAGCGTCTCCTGCGCGCCCTGGGCCGGCCCCGTGGCCAGCTGGGGCTGAGCGTGGGCAACGCCATGTTCGTCAGCGGGCAGCTGAAGGTGCTGGACGAGTTCAGGGCCGAGGCCGAGGCGCCGTACGCCTCCGAGGCGCTCTCCACTGACTTCCGGGACGCCCCGCGGCCCAGCGGCTCATCAACCACTACGTGAGGGAGAAGACCCAGGGGAAACTGCTGGACCTGGTCGGCGGCCTGGACGCAGAGACGGCCATGGTCCTGGTCAACTACATCTTCCTCAAAGGGCAAGATGAAGGCGGTGGAGGCCGCGCTGAGGCCTGAGACCCTGCGCAGGTGGAGAGACTGACTGCGGACCAGGTGACTACCCCAGGCCGGGGGCGGCGGCCATCCTCGCTCACCCCCACGCTTCCCCCGTTCCCCCCCCCCCACGTGGGCACAGCCTCCCTGAGGTCCCGGGTGGGCGTGCGGTGCTGGGACAGCTCCTGGCCCGTGTCCTCCGTGTGGCTTCGGCCTGAATGTTTTCTTCTATGAGATGAAAATATCAGACTTGTCAGGGGCTCCGGCTGCCTCTGACTCTTACATCATTCAAGTCGCGGGTCCTCATCACAGCCCCAGCCTTGTGCCCGTCCCTTCCTTGCCAGCCTCCTGAGGGTGAGGGGCCGAGGCATGGGGACTGGCTGAGGCCTGAGCTGAGTCGGGCTGAGAAGCAGCTTTGCTCTGTGGCCCGTGCGCTGCCTCCTGCCTCTTCCACCCAGCTGGCCCTTCGCCTCCTTCAGGAGGGATCAGGCTCGCTGTCACCTCGGTGCAGGAAGCCGCCTGCCTGGGGCAGCCTCCCAGGGCCTGCGAACCTCCGTGGGCATGAAGGGTTCCCCCTGCACCACTGGTTTGCAAGGGAAGGGCAGGGCCCCAGACCCAGCCGGCATGCGCTGACATGAACGATAAAGAGTGAATTAAGAGAGCGGCCGGCCGGTGTGACTCCGATGGTGGAGGGCTGTCCCATGCTCCAAGGCTCCTGGCTCGATGCTCAGCAGGGGGCGTGCAGGAGGCAGCGGATCCATGTTTCTCTCTTGGGATGTTTCTTCCGCTCTTTCTAAAATAAATGGAATGCATGTTTTTAAAAAGGAGGAAAAAAAAAGTAAGCACCAGGGTCAAGACAGTGAGGAAGGAGCCCATCTGGTGGGGCTCCGTGGATGAGCATCGGCCTATGAACCAGGGGTCACAGTTTGATTCCCGGTCAGGGCACACGCCTGGGTTGCAGGCTTGACCCCCAGTGTGGGGTGTGCAGGAGGCAGCTGATCAATGATTCTCTCTCATCATTGATGTTTCTATCTCTCACTCCCTCTCCCTTCCTCTGTGAAACCAATCTATAATAGTAAAAGCATAATATGCTAATTAGACTGGACAGCCAAATGACCTTCTGGACGTCATTCCGGACAAAGCCACAGTGGTGGGGGCTGAGGCAGAGGTGGTTAGGGGCAATCAGGCAGGCGAGTGGTTAGGGGCAATCAGGCAGGCAGATGTGGGAATGGGCCTAAACTAGCAGGATTCCCCCTAGGAGTCCCAGATTATGAGAGGGTGCAGGCTGAGCTGAGGGACTCCCCCCTCCCCCCCCCCCCGCATGAATTTCGTGTACCGGGCCTCTAGCATCTATACTAATAAAAGGGTAATATGCAAATTAACTGTCAGTCCACGACAAAATGGTGGCGCCCATAGCCACAAAGATGGCGGTGCCAGCTGAAGCCATGGAGCCGGCGGAACAGGCAGGACACTTGGCTTCCTTCAGGTGGGACGCTTGGCTTTTTTTGTCACCCCAGCAATGAAGGAAGCCAAGCCTCCCACCGAGGGCCGGCCTGTGGGCGGCAGCCACGGAGCCGGCTGGAGTGGGCAGGAGACAGCTCCAGGCCGGAGTGAAAGCGGAAGGTGGCGGCCAGAGCAAAGGCCTGGGTCCCGGGTGCTGGAGGGAAGCCAGTGCCGGCACCCAGGGAAGGAAGGCCTATTCTTGCATGAATCTTTATGCACCGGGCCTCTAGTGTATATATATATAAAGAAAGTGAGGAATGCCTGGCCGGTTTGGCTCAGTAGATAGAGCGTCAGCCTGTGGACCAAAGGGTCCCGGGTTTGATTCCAGTCAAGGGCATATACCTTGGTGGCAGGCTCCTCCCTGGCCCAAGCCCTGGTTGAGGCTCGTGCAGGAGGCAACCAATTGGTGTGTTTCTCTCACATCCATGTTTCTCTCTGTCTTTCCTTCTCTCTTCCATTCTCCCTAAAATTCAATGGAAAAATATCCTCAGGCGAGGATTAACAACAACAACAAAGAAAGTGAGGCAGGAAAGGCTCCTCTGCAGCTGCAGGGCTTGTGGGAGGGACGCCAGCAGGACAGCTGTGAGGAGGGAGGCCACGACCAAGCAGCACTCAGGTCTGTTCTCTCCTCCCCTCCTAGGCCGATGGTGCTCCACCTGCCGAGTCCTCCCTCTCCAGCCTCCGTCACCTGGAAGGCGTCCTCCCCTCCCTCTCCAGCCTCCGTCACCTGGAAGGCGTCCTCCCCTCCCTCTCCAGCCTCCGTCACCTGGAAGGCGTCCTCCCCGGCTGGCGTGAGGAGGGTCTTCAGCAAGAAGGCCGACCTTGCGGGGATCACAGGCGCCGAGACCCTGGCGGCCTCTCAGGTGAGTCGACAGCGTGGACATCGGCCTCCGCGTGGAGCTGGGAACAGCCAGGCCGGGCAGAGGCCAGGGAGTCTCCCATCCCCACACAGAGCCGCCCTCCTCATGCCCAGTCGCCCCCAGGAGCTGGGTGCTGAGGCACGGGCGGGCCCCTCCCTGCAGTCTCATGGGACAGAGCCGGGCATAGGGGAGATCCTGGGGTGCAATCAGCAGAGGACACCCCCATGCTCCTCCCCTTACTGGCTGCAGAGCCCATGGCTCGAGGCCTGTCCCCTCAGCTTTTCCACCGGTAAATGGGGGGAGAGGTCTTGCCCAGTGCCCCTGCCCCACGGCTCGGGGGCGATTGTGATGAAGGGGCACGAAGAGATGGGAGATCCCGGGGACCCTGCACTGCGTGCCTAGAAGCAGAGTAGTCAGAGAATGGGGAGCTGCTGGGAAGCCCTCCACCCTCATCTGCACCTCACCTCCCAAAGGGTGTGGCAATGGAAGGTCAAGTGCAGGGGTGGGGGTGGGGCAGCTGCAGGGCCCAGGGATGTGAATTCACACCCCCTGCGACATCGCCGAAGCCCAAGGACATGGGGCTGGGGCAGGAGGGATGCTGATGCAGGGCCCGCTGTCTGTGGGTCCGAACGCTCTGCACCAGCTGCCTGCCCAGGAGCCTGTGGGAAACGCCCTCCTGAGTGTCCCCCACAAGAGGGGGCGTGGGGGCAGCACCGTCTCTGGGCTCAGGTGGGGGACCCACCCAGGGTGGCCCTGCCCTGCACCCAGCAGGCCCCTCCCAGCCCCGAGCCTCACGTGCACATGTGCGCATCAGGGCTCCGCACACCAGGGTGCCGGGAGGAGCGGACCAGCTGAGCAGGTTGGCGGCAGCGTGGCAGTCAGCGGTGGGTAAATGCCAGCCCCCGAGAGCCCCGTGGGCGGGCGGGCTGCGGCCTCCTGCTCACCGTCTCGGGGCGGCCCCGGTCCTCACAGGTGGCGCACAAGAGCCTGATGGACATGGCCGAGACGGGCCCGAAGCCGCCGCCGCCACGGGAGTCAGAAAGATGCGTAAATCCGTGAGAATCAATCCCACGGGCTTCTCTCATGACGTTCAACAGGCCCTTCCTGTTCGCCATCCTCTCCGAAGGCACCCAGAGCATCCTCTTCTGCCGCAAAGTGGCCACCCCCAGGGCAGCCTAGGGCTCCCTCCCCCCCGTGCCCTGGCCGTGGAGGCACCTGTGTCCGGGGCAGCCTGGCCCCGTGCACCGTGGGCTGCTGGGCCTCGCCCTGCCTGCCCCTCCTGGGGAAGCGCCCGTGACTGCTGGTGGCTCCCACGCGTGCCTCCGAGGCTCCGTGACCTCCGACAGCAGTAAACCAGGGGCCTCGGCTCAGCGTGTCCCTGTGCCTTTCCTGGATCTGCCCGACCCCACGCGCTGTGGCCGTCCGCAGTGAGAGTCCTTTCCCTTGGGATTTTCCCTGGTGAAGGGGTGACAGGTCTGGGCTACTGCGCAGCGCCCAGCAGAGCAGGTAAGAGGTGCTAGGCAGTAACCATGGCTACGGGCGACTGCGGTGAAGATACACTAAGATAGCGGTCGCCAACCGGTGCTCCGCGGACCCCTGGTGCTCCCTGAGATTCGAAAGGTTGGCGACCGCTGCTCTGAGAGACAGAAGAACCCGGGGACCCCAGGCTGCCAAGTAGGCTCCGCCCCCTGCCAGGCCCTGGGCTCTGCCTTCACCCCCAGCAGCCCGGCCCGGACAAGCCAGCCTGGACCTCAGGCCCAGGGCCAGGAGGGACCTGCTGCCGGGTGTCGCCTCCCGAAGGCTCGCTGGTCCCAGTCCCGGTGTCACTCTCCCTCCCCAAGGTCTGCCCACGTGGCCACCCTGTGGGGGCTCCAGACCTGACCTCACCTGGCACAGCCAGACCCCTGGCTCCTGCAGCTGAGCCAGGCCCTTCTTGTCCTAGAATCTCCCGCCCAGCCCCCCACACCAGAGACATGCAGCACCCCAACCCGGGGAGAGTGGCCACGTTTCAGAAGTGAGGTCCTGAGCCCTGCCCCTGCCAGAGGGCCCCCCGGCAAACAGAACGAAGGTCGGGGGGCAGCGGAGCGTGAGCACCCACAGCAGTAAAAGCCATCACCCGTCACGATGCGGGGAGGGCGGAAGCTCTGGGCCCCAGGGGTCACCAGGCATTGTGATGAGGTCACCAACATCGAACACGGGCTTGAGATCCAGCTGCCAGGCCTCACCCAGCCCCTGTGGGGGCCTGTGAAGTAGATGCTGGTCTTGCTCCCATTGTATGGATGAGGAGACCGAGGAGCAGAGGCTCAGAGAGCTCCCCCAGGCCGCACAGCGGGTGATGATGGCGGGCAGGATGCTCTCCCAACTTGCTCGGCGTCACACACACACTCTAAACCACAAAGCGATTCTGCCCTGAACGATTTCCACAGTGACGACTCTCCCCGGACTCGGACTGTGATGGGCAAGACAGGTGGTGAGACGAGGCTCTGGAAGCTGAGACTCGAGAGCACCCAACTCCGCCGGGGAAGCCACGGAGGGCTCCCTGGAGGAGGAGGCTTCTGCCCTGCGATCAGAGGGAGAGTAGAGGATGGGTAAGTGAACAGCGAGGAGAATGTTCCAGGCAAGAGAAAGAGTGATGGGAGGATTTTTAAGAAACCGAAAGAATTGGGCAGGCCTGGAGTAGGGCCGGATGGAGGCCTGAGGGGCGGCAGGGGCCCCCGTGGAGCCGCTGGGCGCTCGGGGCCGGGCAGCTCAGTAAGGATGCCGCCATGGCTACTTAGAGCCGCAGGCAGCTTTAACGGAGTTCAGACAGAGAGTGGGAGTGAGCAGACTTGCGTCGGAGAAAGAGGCTGCGGCTGCTGCGTGGAAGGGCCCGGGGCCCGGACGGGGCTGTGGGCCGCACTGAGGCAGAGATGGGGCCGCTGACGAGGGAGAGGGGACGCTCGAAGGCTGTGGGGAGCCGGTGTGAGGCGTGAGGGGAGGAAGGAGGACAACCCATGTGGGTGTGGCTCCTGGCGAGGACAGCTTCCCCGAGACGGACCGGGGAGCAGTGTGCGGAGGGAAGTGACATGTCAGGTCTGGACACAGCCGCGCCCTCAGTTCCTGGGAGACAGACAGGACGTTGTCAGGAGTCAGGAGGGAGGTCGAGGCTGGAGGGAGCAGCAGGACGCCCCGGGGTGGGCAAGTGAGCCGTCGAGGCCCCACCCCCAGTCCCAGGTGTGCAGAGAAGGGCATGCTCCTCCGAGGGGTCGTTTACAGGCAGCTCTCCAGCGAGTGGGGGGCCGGGAGGGGCCGAGGGGAAGGTGTCCCCCCAGGACCTGCAGAAGGTAACCAAGGGGCCAGGAGGGGCCAGGGCGTGAGCGAGTGGGGCCTGGGCTGCAGCGGCGGCTCCCTGCACCCCAGTGCCAGGTCCTCTCACTTCCATGACTTGGGCAATTCGGAGGTGCCAGGGAGAACCCCAAGTCCCTCCTTGAGGGGAAAGTGAAAGCTCTCAACGTAAGAAGGAAACAGTCACGCTAAGACCTGAGGGAGAAGGACTCTCCCACCGTGAAAGTGAGAGGGGAGAGCAGTGCGCCGGCTCGCTGCCACCCTGCACCGTCGGCACGGGAGGGGGGGTGCGGCCGGCCACTGAGGCACGGAGGAGACCACGCTCACGCCACTTTTAGGACAGCCCATGGGCCTCCTCGCTCTCTTCCATCATTAGTTATTGATTAATTTATCAGCGAACTCCATCACCGGTGGGATGCGCAGGAGAAAACACAGCATGGGGTCAGTACTGTGGCTTCCGGCTCCAGGGGGGGCCTTGGACGTGTCCCCGTGGATAGGGGGGCGCCTGCTGTATTAATAAGTGCTATGTGTACACCTGGTTTGGATCATCATTTAAACAAACCAAGTGTAAAAATAAATTGGGGCCTGGCCGGCGTGGCTCAGTGGTTGAGCGTCCACCTATGAACCAGGAGGTCACGGTTCGATTCCCCGTCAGGGTACATGCCCGGTTGCAGGCTTGATCCCCAGTCGGGGGCGTGCAGAAGCCAGCTGATCAATGTTTCTCATCTATCTCTCTCCCTCTCCCTTTCTCTCTGAAATCAATAAAAATATTTTTAAAAAAATAATAAATAAATTGGGGAACCAATTAGGGAAACAATGACCTGAGCACTGATTTTAAGGAGTTTACTGGTTTTGTAGGATGTGACATATACTATTGTGGCTAGGATGTTTTAAAACTCTTACAGATGAAGGGGTGTTTAGGATTTGCTTCAGAACATTCCCAAGGGGACGGGGTTGGGGCAGGGAGTGATCCTGTCCTCAAGTTGGTGACATGGGACGGAAGCTGCCGATGGGGACGTGGGCTTCGCCAGGGCATCCTCTCCATTACCCGTTAGAATTCTCCCGTCACCAAACCTGGAGCGGACAGGAAAGTCCCTGAGAGCAGGGCTGTGCCTTAGTCCCAGCACTGGATGAATGAGTGGGTGGTGGATGACGGACTCCCCTGTCTGCTCCCTTGACTGAATATCAAGAGAAAGAATTGAAAATCCTGAGGCAGCAGTAGGGGCAGCCCCGGCCAATGGCTCCGTTGGTTGGAGCGTTGTCCGTATGCCAAAAGGGTTGTGGGTTCGAGTCTAGGTTGCGGGTTTGATCTCCGGTTGGGGTGTGTATAGGGGACAACCAATTGATGTTCCTCTCTCATATTTCTCTCGATATTTCTTTCTCTCTCTCTTCCTTCTTGTCTCTCTAAAATCAAGAAAAATGTCCTCGGGTGAGGATTTGAAAAAGAAGAAGTGGCTGTGTGGGTGTTTAGGTCCAGGCGGTGGGTGCGGAGAAGAAAAATGAAGTCGGAATGAGCAAACCCGGGAGGAAGGAAGCCTGCTCCCACCCATGAGCCCACGCCCACCTGCCCCTCGCCCTGTCGCCAGGCCCCCTTTGTCCCTTCCCGCCACCCGCCAGGACGGAGAAGGTGTTTGGGCTGAAAGGTTTCGCAAACACTCTCTCTGCTGGGCACACATTAACCTTTGTTTATGCCGCTCTGAGTGGCCGGGCCTGCTGACGTCCCGAGAGCTGGGCGTTGCGATTTGAAAGACGCTGTTCAAGAGTCGGAGCCCACACCCCCGGGAGGCCAGACCGGGGGCGCACGGCGTGGGCACGGGGTGGGTGGCCGCAGAGCGTGTCCGGCAGGAATGGAGCCGGAGCGGCTGCAGGCGGCCCCAGTGAACTCAGCCTCTCCCTGGATTCGAAGCCCACGGGCGTCACTACATTGAACTTCCTGGCCACCTGGAGTGGGAGGGGCAGAGGAGGAACCGAGCCTGGGGGAGGGGCAGGCTGCAAACAGTGATGGACTGAGCCCCCGGGCACCAGGCCCGCCCGCCAAGCTCTGCCCCTCGTGGACCTCGCACAGCCTGAACGCGGGCGGGCAGTTTGCCTCCTGCCGGGTGCTGCGGGCGACGTGGACCACGGGCAGCCTCGGGACAGCCTGCTAGTCCCACAGTCCAGCCTCCGTCCTCCCACGACAGGCTTCTGTGTCCTGGGCCACGACTGCGGAGCCCCTCAGCTCTTTGGCAGGTTCAGGTGAGTGGGAACTGCGGGTGGGGCTGGAGCGGGAGCCACGGCCCCCAGCCAGCGTGGTGGACCTGCCACAGGTCACCTCACGAGTCACACAGGAGCAGGCACACACAGGAGCAGGCACACATGTGAACACACATGTACACACACATGCACCCCTCCTGCTCCCAGAGCTGTCTGTACAGACAGCAGCTTGGAGTGGCGCTGGCTCACTCTGCCTCCATGGCCTTGAGCACGCTCTTCCCTCTGCTGAAACCCTTCTCCTGACTCATTTCCAGTCTCAGGTCAGGGCTCCCTCCTCCGGGGAGCCCTCCAGGAGCTCCCTGCCTCCTGCAGGCTCCCCTCCCACTGCCATGGCTCAGGGAGCTGTCACCAGCCCTGCACTGCGTCTCTCCCGGTGGCTGGTGAGCTTCTTCCGGACAGGGCCCCGGATGCATGTTTGCTGAATGAGTCGGCAAGTGAACGAGCCAGCGTCTCTCTGGGCCTCGGTTTCCCCATCTGTGCAGCGCTCGGATTGGATCATGGCATCCAGGCAGCTCGAAAGCTCTATGGTCTGGGGGACCTGCCCGCACACTGTTCCGAGTGAATTCCGCGTGCCTGTCCCCCGTGAGCCCGGGCACCCGTGTCCCATCCATCCGCTTCCCCAGCGCCCAGCTCAAGTCCCGACAGGCTTCCAGCCGATGTTTGTGTGGTGAATGGATGAATGAATGAACGAATGAATGAATGAACAAGGGAATGAACTTTTCATTAAAGCCAAGATATTCACCAGTGTTCCCTGCTGATAGACAAAATGGAGCCGGTTTTACCCTCGGGGCTGAGCTCCCGTTCTTCCCCCCTTACAGACAAGGGGACTCGGGTTAAAAGGCTCGGGCTGCCCAGGGTCCCATGGGAGAGCCAGAGGCAGGGCAGGGGTGTGACGGTGGCTATTCCTACCCACACCCGGGTGCGCCCCTGGGGCCCGCTCTGGCCCTCACTAACATAAAGTCTGGGGGCCCCAGGAATCTGCTGAGTCAGAATCACTAGGGGGGAGCCCTCTCGCAATCTGGGACTGCTGGCTCCTAACCGCTCACCTGCCTACCTGCCTGCCTGATTGCCTCTAACCACTCTGCCTGCTGGCCTGCCCCCCCTGGTGCCTGCCTGCTCGCCCCCAAATGCCCCCCCCCCGCCAGCGTGCTCATCCCCAACTGTCCCCCTGCTGGCCTGCTCACTCCAAACTGCCCCCCCCCCCCGCCCTGCTGTCCTGATCACCTCCAACTGACTCCCACTGGTGGCCTGCTTGCCCCCAACTGGCCCCCCTGCTGGTCTGCTTACCCCCAACAGCCCCGCCCCCCACCAGCCTGATCACCCACAACTGCCCTCCCCTCTTGGCCTCTAACCGCCTCTACCTCGGCCCCGCCACCATGGCTTTGTCCAGAAGAACATCGGGAAGGTCTCCTGGAAGGTCTCCCAGTCCAATTAGCATATTACTCTTTTATTAGTATAGATATATTTGTCTGTAAATATGGTTATGATTGCAGGTATGAGTAGGACCAGGTAAAATTTTATAGAATGGGCCTTTTATTACAGATGGTTTGCCATGTATGCATTTTTTCTAAAGAACTAAAAATTACTTTAAAAAATGTTTCAGGAAGACTTTGAGAAATTTACAGTATCTGCTTTTCTTCCAAGAAAGTTGTCACTTTTATGCCAGAGTGAGAATTATTTGTATGCTTTGTATGTCAGCATTGGGCCTCTGTGACTGGGGGGCACTTAGCTTGACTTGAGGGTAATTATCTTGCTCACTGGCTGGGAGGGAGGGTGTGAGGCAGAGGAGATAAATACTGGGTTCTGGATTATTCATAGATTGCTGACTTTCTGGATTAATTGTGCAAGCCCCTCCTTTTATTGATGTCCACCTTCTGTTGACAGACATCTACCCTGGGAGAGAAATGAGATGAAACTCTCTTTTCATTGTAGAAAGCATTTGAATTCCTAAGGTGTGATAAGGCCACCCAGCCATCCACAGTCAAGGCACACATTTTCATGGAGGGTGTTCCCACTCTTGAATAAATTAAAACAATTTTTTTCTTTTAATTTAAACTTTCTTCTATAGCTGTTTTCTTGTTACTTGAAAGCTAGTTTTTTTGAAACTACTTCCAGAGCTTTTCAAGCTGTATATGTCCTTGGAATGAATTTATAAATAAGAATTGAGCCCGGCCGGTGTGACTCAGTGGTTTAGCATCAACCTATGAACCAGGAGGTCACAGTTTGATTCCAGGTCAGGCCACATGCCCGGGTTGTGGGCTTGATCCCCAGTACGGGGCGTGTAGGAGGCAGCCGATCAATGATTCTCTCTCATCATTGATGCTTCTATCTCTCTCCCTCTCTCTTCCTCTCTGAATCAGTAAGAATATATGAGAGAGAGAGAAAGAGAGAGAGAGAGAGAGAGAGAGAGAGGAGAGTATATATGTTTGTAAATAAGAAAACATGTATTTGATGCTCTTAGAAAGTCTTATTTTCTTTCATTAAAACTTGTGCAGTATAGGGAACTCCATAGATTCTCTTAATTTGAAGAAAGTTAGAGGGAAAGGTACTAATTCAGAGTTCCTTGGGAAAATGTGTCACTTATATATTTTTTAATGTTTTTTTTAATCAAAAACTGAAATATTTTCTATTCAGAAAATATATTTGGATCTAAGTATCTTCTATAATTTTAACCCTAAAATATCAATTTAAATATTTTAAAAATGGTTGGGATGTTTGTTTTTTTAAGTAAGTTAGGTTACTGGAGTTCTACATGTTACTGGATCACCTGGGGTAATTTTCTGATTGGAAAATTAAGAATTATAGTCAGAGGGGAGGACATGAGAATTTTTAAAGAACATATTCAATTTACTTTAGAAGCTGAACCTCTCTTATCATGAGGTGACTTGTTTTGTATGTTTGTTAAACTATATTATCGCATAAGCATTGCTGCTATTGGGACAAACATTGACAGTTGATGCGGGTCATTTGAATGTCCACTGTCTGTTTTAACTTGTATGTTCGTTTTGACTCTGTCATATGCTCAGACTTCAGTGGAAGTCATGAGAACCTATTATTTTGCCTGCTCCCTCCTTTATGTTGGAAATATTCTTTTTTACCCAGAGGGACCTTAACTTTGATGTAAGGGATTGTTTCTCTTGCCAATGTTTTCTTCCTTGCCAAGTTAGGGAGTTGTTGTGAACTCTTCAGTGATGCCTTCCCCAGGATATTTGCAGATGTGGTTGGGAAAAGTCATTTCATCCCGACCTTTGCATGTCAGGTGCTGGGGTGCCGGGGTGCCGCCTCACCTGTGCCCCGGCTCTCCGGCCCCGATGCGGCTCTCTCTCCCTCCGATCACCATGGTGACCACAGGGTGCAGGCCAGGCGGCACCTCTGGGCCCCCGGGGATGCCACCTTGCCTGCAGCCCGGCTTTCCAATGGCGATCACCTGGCTCTTGCCTGCTGCCTGGGTTTCCGATCACTGTTCTTCCGTCCTTTCTCTTTCACCTCCCATCATTGTGCCTACGTATGCAAATTAACCACCATCTTTGTTGGCAGTTAATTTGCATATCGCCCTAATTAGCCAATGGGAAGCGTAGCGGAGGTACGGTTAATTACCCTTTTTGTCTTTTATTAGATAGGATTACTATTACCGTTGTTGTTGTTGTTGTCCTCCCGCACCCCTGCTTCTAGAATCTTGACCAAGGACTCCAGAGGATGGAGGCCCCCCGGTGGTGGCTGCTGGTCCCTGCGCTCCTGACTGTGGGCCATTGCCTGGCCCTGGCCAACCAGGAGGATTCTGGCCCCATGGACCCCGGCCCCCTGGACGTCCCTCCCGGGCCGGCCCTGCCCTGCCACAAGCTCTCCGTGAGCAACATAGACTTTGCCTTCGACCTCTACCGACAGCTGGCCTCGGAGGCCCCCGGAGAGAACGTCCTCTTCTCCCCCGTGAGCATCTCCTGGGCCTTGGCCACGCTCTTCCTCGAAGCGCCCGCCGCCAGCAGGGCCCACCTCCTGGAGGGCCTGGGCTTCAACCTCACCCTGGTTTCCGAGGCCGAGATCCAGGAGGGCTTCCGGGACCTGCTGCGCAGGCTCCCCGTGCAGGGCCCCCAGCTCCTCCTGACGCTGGGCCAGCGCAGGTTCAGCGGCCTGGGCCCGGGGGCTGCCCAGGACCCGGCGGGAGCCCAGCACGGCATCCGGGAGTACGTAGAGAAGCAGACTCGGGGGCAGCTTGGCGCCTGGGTGGAGGGACTCAGCGATGCCACCGCGGAGGTCCTGGTGAGTCACCTGCTCCTCAGAGGTAAGAGGGGTCTATCCCAGGACCCTCCCTCGGGGCCCCAGTCACACCACAGCCCCGCTCCTCACAGCCTCCAGAGCCTCCCCTGCTGACTGAGATGTAGGAGCTCCAGGAATCCTTGATGCTTCTGCTTGCATACCCCCAGTGACGGGGAACTCATCACCCGTCACATTTTAATACTACTGTTGAGTTTTTTCAAAGAAGGATTTTTCCAACTTTAGTGTGCATAGCACTCCCTGGGGAACTCGCTTACAATGCAGGTATCTTGCGCTTGTCCCCAGAAGATTCTGATTTAGGGGGCAGGTCAGTCAGGGACCCAAGACCCTGCATTTGAGGGCGGTCCCCGTCCTCCCCCCGCGGGGAGGCTGCTGCAGGAGGGCTGTGATCTCCACGTTAGTAACTGTGGGCAGCGCTGAGTCACGGAGCATGAGCCCCTTCCTCGGGCAGGTCCAGGAGGCATGGATGAGAGCGGGGAGAGCCCCGGCGCGGGGAGAGCCTTTATTTTCCCAGGAGAGCGATGCAATCACGTGCCTCGCTCCTTAATCACACTCCTTCACTCAGCGGATGAGTCCGGTCCTTCTCGTCCTTGCACAGTGAGTGCTTTGTGGGGCTCCAGGGAAGTCACACCCACTCTCATCTGACCGTCTCACCTGGATGAAGCACAGAGGCTATGGCTCATGTTTCCTTTTCACACATGAGGAGACAGATCGGTTTTAAAAGAAGAAGTGATTGGCCTGAGCCCCTAACGCATGACTCAGCTACATCCTGGGAATAGTTCTCGCCTGGTGTATGCAAGCCTGTTTGCACACACACACACTCTGAATACTGTCATGCCAGTCACTGCGCGTGTCTGATTTTTACTGAATTCTCTCCACAGCCCGACAAGGCGGCTTTATTGTGTCCACTTGAGAGACGGTAAGACTGAGGCCGTGTCAGGGCCTTGCCTTAGGCCTGCCGGCCAGGCTGAGCCGAGCCCTCGGAGCCACACACATTTTAGAGCAGCTGGTGCCACATGATGGATTTTTTTTTCCTTTAAACTTAACCACCTCTGGCCCCAGCTGGTGTGGCTCAGTGAATAGAGCGTCGGCCTGCGGACTAAAGGGGCCTGGGTTTGATTCCGGCCAAGGGCACATGCCAGGGTTGCGGGCTCAATCCCCAGTAGGGGGCGTGCAGGAGGCAGCCGATCAAGGATTCTCTCTCATCATTGATGGTTCTATCTCTCTTCCTCCCCCTTTCTCTCTGAAATCAATAAGAATATATTTTGAAACCATTTTTTTAATTAACCACCCCAAAGAGAGTAAGGAGACCAGAGAGCAAAGCTGCCCTCACTGGCGGGCACTGCTCTGTCGCTGAGACAGCACTTACCCCGTGTCCCAAACAGGAGACGCAAGCGCAGGGCAGGCGAGGGCTCGGCCCCCGGGCTGCACAGGGAACGAGGGACAGGCCAAGAGGCGGTCACGGGGCTGGGCTTGGCGTCCACTGTGGACCCCCCACCCAGTCGCTGCCCGATGGGTGGCCCGGAGCCCATTCTCCATTCTCTGCACGGCAACCTCGCTGTTCTCGTCCCCTCAGCCGGGTGGGCGCGACCCTTTGACCCGAGAGCCACCAGCCTGAAGGAGTTCTTTGTGGACGAGCACAGGGCCGTGCAGGTGCCCATGATGCGGCAGAAGGCTCGCCACCGCTTTCTGCACGACCCCGAGCTGCAGTGCACAGTGCTGCAGATGGAGCACGCCGCCAGCGCCACCACCTTCTTCGTCTTCCCCCGGCGGGGCCGGCTGCGGCAGCTGGAGGACGCCCTGCTGCCCGAGACGCTGATCAAGTGGGACAGTCAGCTCAGGACCAGGTAGCGCGCACAGCAGGGCCGGGGACTCAGCTCCTCGCTCAGTCAGTGCCCCTCAGTGATGGTCCCCCCAGCGCACTGTCCCCCAGGGCACTGCCCCCCAGGGCACTGTCCCCCCAGGGCACTGCCCCCCCAGGGCACTGTCCCCCAGGGCACTGCCCCCCCAGCGCACTGTCCCCCATGGCACTGTCCCCCCAGGGCACTGTCCTCACCCCAGGGCACTGTCCCCCAGGGCACTGCCCCCCAGGGCAATGTCCCCCCCAGGGCACTGTCCCCCCCAGGGCACTGCCCCCCAGGGCAATGTCCCCCCCAGGGCACTGTCCCCCCAGGGCACTGTCCTTGGCCTCCCTGTAAGTGTCAGGATGGGGCCTGGTCAGTTGGTGTCTGGAGGCTGGTTCTAATCTCAGCTCTGGTGCCAACCTGAGTGACCCCATGATGCACAGAGTTCCAGCCCTTAAGCAGTGGGGGCAGGAAAGAGGGCCCAGGACAGATGTTGAATGGATGAGGATGGAGGGCCCAGGTCAGATGTTGAATGGAGGACAGTGGGCCCTGGACAGATGTTGAATGGAGGACAATGGGCCCTGGACAGATGTTGAATGGAGGATGGCAGGTCCAGGACAGATGTTGAATGGAGGACAGTGGGCCCTGGACAGATGTTGAATGGATGAGGATGGAGGGCCCTGGACGGATGTTGAATGGAGGACAGTGGGCCCTGGACAGATGTTGAATGGGGGACGGAGGGCCCTGGACAGATGTTGAATGGAGGACAGTGGGCCCTGGACAGATGTTGAATGGGGGACGGAGGGCCCTGGGCAGATGTTGAATGGAGGACAGTGGGCCCTGGACAGATGTTGAATGGGGGACGGAGGGCCCTGGACAGATGTTGAATGGAGGACAGTGGGCCCTGGACAGATGTTGAATGGGGGACGGAGGGCCCTGGACAGATGTTGAATGGGGGACGGAGGGCCCTGGACAGATGTTGAATGGGGGACGGAGGGCCCTGGACAGATGTTGAATGGAGGACAGTGGGCCCTGGACAGATGTTGAATGGAGGACGGAGGGCCCTGGACAGATGTTGAATGGAGGACAGTGGGCCCTGGGCGGATGTTGAATGGAGGACAGAGGGCCCTGGACAGATGTTGAATGGAGGATGGAGGGCCCTGGACAGATGTTGAATGGGGGACGGAGGGCCCTGGACAGATGTTGAATGGAGGATGGAGGGCCCTGGACAGATGTTGAATGGGGGACGGAGGGCCCTGGACAGATGTTGAATGGAGGACAGTGGGCCCTGGGCGGATGTTGAATGGAGGACAGAGGGCCCTGGACAGATGTTGAATGGAGGACGGAGGGCCCTGGACAGATGTTGAATGGGGGACGGAGGGCCCTGGACAGATGTTGAATGGAGGACGGAGGGCCCTGGGCGGATGTTGAATGGGGGACGGAGGGCCCTGGACAGATGTTGAATGGAGGACGGAGGGCCCTGGACAGATGTTGAATGGAGGACAGTGGGCCCTGGGCGGATGTTGAATGGAGGACAGAGGGCCCTGGACAGATGTTGAATGGGGGACGGAGGGCCCTGGACAGATGTTGAATGGGGGACGGAGGGCCCTGGACAGATGTTGAATGGGGGACGGAGGGCCCTGGACAGATGTTGAATGGGGGACGGAGGGCCCTGGACAGATGTTGAATGGGGGACGGAGGGCCCTGGACAGATGTTGAATGGAGGACAGTGGGCCCTGGACAGATGTTGAATGGAGGACGGAGGGCCCTGGACAGATGTTGAATGGAGGACAGTGGGCCCTGGGCGGATGTTGAATGGAGGACAGAGGGCCCTGGACAGATGTTGAATGGAGGATGGAGGGCCCTGGACAGATGTTGAATGGAGGACAGTGGGCCCTGGACAGATGTTGAATGGGGGACGGAGGGCCCTGGACAGATGTTGAATGGAGGACAGTGGGCCCTGGACAGATGTTGAATGGAGGACAGTGGGCCCTGGACAGATGTTGAATGGGGGACGGAGGGCCCTGGACAGATGTTGAATGGGGGACAGAGGGCCCTGGACAGATGTTGAATGGGGGACGGAGGGCCCTGGACAGATGTTGAATGGAGGACAGTGGGCCCTGGGCGGATGTTGAATGGAGGACAGAGGGCCCTGGACAGATGTTGAATGGGGGACGGAGGGCCCTGGACAGATGTTGAATGGGGGACTGAGGGCCCTGGACAGATGTTGAATGGGGGACGGAGGGCCCTGGACAGATGTTGAATGGGGGACGGAGGGCCCTGGACAGATGTTGAATGGAGGACAGAGGGCCCTGGACAGATGTTGAATGGGGGACGGAGGGCCCTGGACAGATGTTGAATGGAGGACAGTGGGCCCTGGGCGGATGTTGAATGGAGGACAGAGGGCCCTGGACAGATGTTGAATGGAGGATGGAGGGCCCTGGACAGATGTTGAATGGGGGACGGAGGGCCCTGGACAGATGTTGAATGGGGGACAGAGGGCCCTGGACAGATGTTGAATGGAGGATGGAGGGCCCTGGACAGATGTTGAATGGAGGACAGTGGGCCCTGGACAGATGTTGAATGGGGGACGGAGGGCCCTGGACAGATGTTGAATGGGGGACGGAGGGCCCTGGACAGATGTTGAATGGGGGACAGTGGGCCCTGGACAGATGTTGAATGGGGGACGGAGGGCCCTGGACGGATGTTGAATGGAGGACGGAGGGCCCTGGACGGATGTTGAATGGAGGACGGAGGGCCCTGGACGGATGTTGAATGGAGGACGGAGGGCCCTGGACAGATGTTGAATGGAGAGGAGGGGCTGGGAGGGCAGGGAGACCAGAGGGCGATGGGGTGAGAAGCTGCAGGCCTGGAGCCGCTTTGGGGCCGAGGCTGGAGCCTGCGGAGTCACCTGGGACACATGCAGCCGCTTCTGGGGTCTCAGCAGCAAACCATCTGTCCCCGCAGAGAACTCGATTTCTACTTCCCCAAGTTCTCCATCTCCAGCAGCGCCAGGCTGGAGCTGCTGCTGCCAGGGGCGGCTGTGGGCGGAGGCCTCCCTGAGCCCGGACTGAACCTCTCGAAGGTAACCTGGGGTCCGGGTCAGCGGGGGGTCTCCGTGCCTGTGGGCCGCTGTGGGAGGAAGGCGCCCGCACCTCCTCACACGCGGAGCGGCTGTTTTCCACAGCTCGGCACACCGCCATCTGTGCTCCGCGTGTGCCCCCATTCGTGCACACCCGCCCCACAGGCACCGGGGCCGGGGGTCAGGCCCCACCCCTGCCCTTGGGTGACAGCCCAGACAGGGAAGGCCGGGTGGGTCCACACCATCAGGGCTGGACTGCGGAGGACGCTCTGGGCTCCCTCCTGATCGTGGGCCCGTGGGACCGAGAGCCCAGCCGGTGTGGCTCAGTGGTTGAGCATCGACCTATGAGCCAGGAGGACCTGGTTCAATTCCTGGTCAGGGCACAGGCCCAGGTTGCAGGCTCATCCCCAGTGTGGGGTGTGCAGGAGGCAGCCAACCAGTGATTCTCTCTCATCATTGATGGTTCTATCTCTCTCCATCTCCCTCCCTCTCTGATATCAATAAAAACATATTTAAAAAAATAAAAATAAAGGTCTGGTTGATCCCTCCTTATGGGGTCAGTTGGCGATTCCAGAATTTTCCTTGCAGGTTGCACACAAGGCTGCGATGACTCTGGATGAGGGGGGCACAGAGGTGGCTGCCGCCACCAGCATCCAGCTCACGCGGGGGCCCCGCCCCGACCACGACCTCCACGCCTCGCCCGCTCCAGACACGGAGTTCAACCGGCCCTTCCTGGTGATGACCTTCCACACGGACACGGGGAGCATGCTTCTCCTGGGGCGGGTTGTGAACCCGCTGGGGTGCTGCGCCGGGTGACCCCGAGAGCGGGCCGAGTCAGCATCCGTGTGAAAGGCCACGGCCAGCGTGGCTGCCGGGTTCAAAGGCTCAGAGAAAGAGCTGCCGCACAAATTAACACACAAGACAAGAAATAATGATTTTGAAATTAGGGGGGGAAGCCAGGGAAAGCTCAGCTGTATAGTCAAGTTCCTCTAAATCTCCGTTTGGTCTGCTTTTATTTACTAGCACACACAACTGTCTTTTAGGGATGCAAACAGACATATCCATGGTGATCGTTTAGTGAACAGTAAGATTGTCAGGTTGGGGGAGTTTGCTTTAGGCCATTGAATCGCTAGGAGGTAATAAAATGCAAATACTCACCCTGTGAATATCAAAAGAGTCCAGGTCAGCTTTCTGATGGACTGATGGACGTCTCCCCGCATTTATATTAATTACTGTTGATCTTGGTTTCCAGCACATCAGGTCTTGCCATGTCACGGGGCGCGGTGGGGGGGGGGGGCGGGGGGGAGGCGGCGGTCCCTTCTTCGTCTGGAAGGGCAATGGGACTGTCTCAACTCGGCAGGGTGGCGGCGGCAGGTCCCCTGGGACAGGCTTCGTGCAGCCGCGAAATCGCCCCCGGCCCATAGGCCGGGAGCTCCTGTTGCAGAACCCTGGTTCTGAGACGACGACACCGGGTTCTGTGTGTGGGTTTCGTGGGGCCCATGGGGTGAGGGGAGGGCGGGGAGCAGGCTGTGCCCTGAGTGAACAGCTGCTATGTGCCAGGGGCACCGTGTGTTTGAACTCATTTTAAAATTAATTCCCACATCCACCTAATAAGACAAGTGTTCGGTGTGATTCTGTGTGGCCTTCGGATGGTCTCACCGATGGAATACTGCGTCTCCCTTCGTGCGGCTGAGGCTTGGGACTTAGGACACAGGCCCAAGGTCACTCGGCGAGCAGGTAGCGCGGCTGGGATTCAGGTTGTTTAATTTCGAAGCCCGGACTCCTTCCATTTCCATCCATGTGGCTACATCGCTGATTCTCCAGCGTGCTGCGTGCACGAATCCCCTGGCAGCTGTGAGAAACAACCCGCCGGTTTGGACTCAGCGGGTCTGGGCTGGGCCTGCGGTCCGGCCCTCCTCCCCAGGCCCCGGATGCCAACCTGGCCAGTGCCCACCTGGAGCAGGTGCAGCTGCTCTGCCCGTGACCCAGGGAGGGCGAGGCTGGCGTGGGCAGCAGGCGGGCGTGGCCCCGGCCCCAGTGCTCCGCGGGGCTGAGCAGGCTGGGCAATACCGCTCGAAGCCGCTGACGAAGCTGGGTTTAGGGCCGCCTACTCATGAGCTTTTTGGGGGAAATAAGTGTCCTGAACACAGGCGCTTGGGCCCATTCTCGGCTCTGCTCCATGTCAGTCATGGCGACCGGGACCTAGGCTGTCGCCTGGCTCCTGGCCCTGCGTCTCCAGCTGCACGGGAGGGAGTCACAGGCTTTGGGGCCAGACCCACCCAGGACCAAATCCCACCCGGATTCCCTCTCGATGCCCACGGGGAGCAGCAGGCAGACACAGGAGCCTGGCTGAGGCCGGCCCAGGGGCTGCCCCGCGTGATCTCATTTAACCTTCACTTCACATTTGCTGCCAGAGAGAAAACATACTGATCTCTCCTCATGCGAGAAGGTGCCCAACAGAGCACCAGGGCGGCGGTAAGGTTGGCCTCTCCAGAAGGGGAGCCCCAGAGTCACAGAGAATGACCCCTAAAAAGAGAGGTGAGCAGCCCCAAAGTCCTGGAAAATGGGTGTCTTAATGTTATCTTTTGAGGATTGACAGTGGGAGTCCCCAGCTCAAATGCCTAAGGGGCCAGGTGGGCAGTAGGCGGAGATTAGGGGGGAATAACAGCACAGGTTCAGTAGCAGGTACCCACAGGCCGTGGAGCTGGGGAGACAAAGGGAGGGGTGGGGACTGTGGTGAACTGGAGAGGGGCTCCATCTATGGGGCGCCCGGTGGTGGCCTGCCTGTGGCAGTGGCTTAGATGACATAGACATGCAAACCGTGACCTCCGTGAGTGTGAGTGGGCACGTGGCTCAGCTCACCCAGGCATTGGGGAGCCAGGCTCTCCTGCACGGTGGGACTGCCATCTGAGGGCGTGTCTTCTTCTGGATGTTTGAAGACCACGGGCCAGCCTCTCCACCTTCCAGACCACAGGAAGGGGCACAGGGAAAGGGAGAGCAAACACTTTAGAGGTACAACCCGCAGATCACACACATCTCTCCAGCTCATCTCCTATTGGCCAGAATCTAGTCACATGGTGCACCTAGCTGCAAGAGAGGCAGAGCAATGTTGTTTCTGTCTTGGGTGACCATGTGCCCAGGCCCAAATCGGGGGTTCTCCTAGTTTAGAAGAAGGGATGGTTGACTATTGGGGACCCCACCCCCACAGCTTGAGCTCCTGCCAGCCTCAGGTGGATGTTACCTTGCAGAAAAGTGTCTAAAGGTTGCTGGCTGTGTGCGTTTTGAGAGAAACTAAGGTGTCATGTTTTTATGTAAAAAGTGTTTGCATCTTTTAATGTTGACAACACGTGCAGATTTAAAAAGTACAACCAAGCAGCCAACATCATTGGATAAACGGAGCATGTAGAGGGCCCGGGAGGCAGCTGGGCAGAGTGGAGGGCGGGCTGCAGGTCCCTAGGACGGGCCCCAAGGCAAGGGGCTGGGCGCCTTGGTTCAACCAGGAGCCCTGGGGTGTGACTGGCATTGAAATCCCAGGCACACGTGAGACTGTCCCGCAGAGAGAAGGTGGCAGCTACGAAGCCGCTTACCGCACGGGAGGGCCCACCGCTTCCGAAATGTTTGACCACAATTTACTGAAACCGCAAGACTCATCCTTTAGGCCATTTCTGCCAACGGATGTGAGTGACGATGACAATGCCAGTGACTTTGCTGCGATGAAGACAAGAACCATAAACGTTATGGCGAACATACATGGACTTGCGACTTACCCTTGTCTTTATCTTCTCTCTCACGCCAGCGTGGTTGGTCCGGACTCCGCACTGACATGACACTCGCCGCCTGTGGCATTCTGCTGGTTTTCAGGAGCAGGCGACTGCACTGTGACAGGACCTCCGGGTCTAGAGTTTTGAATTGTTTTCCTAGGACGAACTCCATCGGCAGCTGGTTTTATAGCTTAACTGACAGCGTGCCCGTCGCTGGACGCAGATGGAAAGCGGCCTCCTCTGGTGCTTTGCTCCTGGTGGGCCCAGCGAGGAGGCAATGGCTGCCCATCTGTCCTTCTGGGGACCCCATTTCCGGCCGTTCCCACCCTTCCCTGAGTGGCCCTTCTCAGGGCCCAGGCACCCCCGGCCTCTGGAGGGAGTGGCGTGCTGGTGTCCTGCTCAGTGCCCCCCTTTTTGGGTGTCAGGGGCTCCTGCTGCTTGTCCCTCTGAGCTGTCACCACCTGCCTCCATCCTCAGATGACCCTCAGGCATCCACATTCCCACCGCCGTGGGGGCCTCTGGCCGCCTGGTCTGGCGACGTGGCTCTCGATCCTGAGACCCACAGTCCTGCGACAATGAAGCTCGAAGACGTGTCAGCCCCTGGCGAGCAGGCCGGGCAGCGGCGCGGGTCCCGCTGGGTCCGATGGTCCTGCCCACACGGGCCCACAGCCCCTCCCTGGCGGAGCTCACGGTGCCGCGGGCTCAGCGGGGCGATGCGGCAATCGCGGCTGTGAAGGGGGACTAAGACAGATTTAGCCGGAGGAGGAAGGGGAAGGCGGGTGGCCCTGCGGGAAGACCCCGGGGGCCGGGGTCCTCGGTGGCAGCTCGGGGCAGCCTCCAGCTGTGCGACCCCCAGCAGTTGTGGCTGTAAAGTGGGGCCTATGACGACGCTGAGCCCGCGAGGCGCTGTTTCCGAAGCTGACATCTCCGTCCAGTCCTTTCTGCTGCCCTGCGAGCGAGGGGCTCCCGGGATGTGATAAGGACGGAGGCTCAGGAACGTCCCCCCTGAGTCCCCGAATGGAAGCCACGTCTGCCCCAAAGCCCTCAGTGTGTCCCCCACATCCACGGAGCCCTGCGCCCACCCTCCTGGCTTTAGTGTCTGTCTCTCCGACAGCAGAAGGAACCGCACCTAAGCCGTCTTTCAGGGCCCGAGGCAGCGCCTGGGCTGGGCTGGCGGTCGGAGTGCTGGGTGCCCGGGCCGGGCTGGCGGTCGGGGTGCTGGGTGCCCGGGCCGGGCTGGGCGGTCGGGGTGCTGGGTGCCCGGGCCGGGCTGGGCGGTCGGGGTGCTGGGTGCCCGGGCCGGGCTGGGCGGTCGGGGTGCTGGCTGCCTGGGCCGGGCTGGGCGGTCGGGGTGCTGGCTGGGGCCCTAGCAGACCTGGGCTGCTGTCCCCACAGGAGAGCAGAGCAGAGGACAGAGAGATGGAGGTCGAGGAGAGAGGTGTTAGCACAGACTCAGCCTTTCTCTCTCTCTCTCTCTCTCTCTCTCTCTCTCTCTCTCTCTCTCGCGCGCGCACACGCACACGCGCACACACACGTGCACACACACACGCACACACACGCAGCAGGCCGGGGCAGGAGGGAGAGCAGAGCCCGGGGAAGGCCGCAGAGCAAGGCGGAGAACATTCCACAGGCCCAGGCAGAGGAGAAATTGCTTCCAGAGGCGCCTTGGCCCGGCCCCGGCCGTCACTCAGCGGGGCTAGAGGTCCCCTGGCCGCTGCCGGGACCAGGAGGAGGGGGGACCAGGACGGGCCTCTGGAGAAAATCTCCCCAAACCAGGCTTGGCGTCCGCTCTGACTGCCCTGCGCCGGGGGGAGGGGTGGCCGGGAAAAGTGGTCCAAGATGGTGGGTCCACACCCACCCCAGATGCCCATCTGCTCGTGGCGAGGCCGTGGGGGACCTGAGAGCCCGAGGGTGAGCCCTTGCAGCCAGGCGTCCCTGAGCAGGGCCTGCCTGCCGGACCTGGGGCTGCAAACCCAACACACGAAGGCCCGGCGAAGCTGGGAGGAAACGCAGCGAAGGCCGGGACCCCGCTGAATCCCTCCCTGCCCCCCTTTCCTGCAGTAAATCATTCAGGGGCGCCTCCCCTTTAACTCACGTTTTGTTGTTGTTGCTGTTCCTCCTCACCAGAGGATATTTCCTCCATTGATTTTTAGAGAGAGTGGAAGGGGGAGGGAAAGACGGAGAGAGACACACGGATGTGAGAGAGACACAGCGATTGGTTGCCTCCTGCACCCGCCCTGACCAGGGCGAGGGATATAGCCTGCAACGGAAGTACGTGCCCTTGACCAGGAATCGAACCTGGGACCCTTCCGTCCACAGGCCGACGCTCTAGCCATTGAGCCAAACCAGCTAGGGCTTTTAAACATGTTTTTAAGTGTACAATTCTGTATTATTACCTAGAGCAAGCATGTCAAACTCAAAGGCTCACACGGGCCAAATAAACAAGGTTTAAGTGTCTGTGGCCACAAAAAACCAAAGGCTTCAATTTTCATAGAAACGTAGGTTTATTTCGATAGAGACATGCTGAATACAAAGGGCTGAAATAAATGTGTCAGCGTTAACATAAAATAATAGAACATTTTAATAAAAATTAATATTTTTTCTTGAACATTAACTTACCAGACACGGAATAACTGCACAAATTAATAAGCGTCACACAAATAAACCTATTTTTCTTGTTCTCCGAAAGCGAAATATTTCCTGTTGCGCACACCAAACAAGTCAGTCCAAGACTAATGACGTGGCCATCGGCTGTTGAAATACGCGCTGCTGGTGTTAGTGGAGAGAAATGGTGCGCCTGCGCATGAGGGAGATGAATGCAACACGCTGATAGCAATCAGCCATTAGCGAACGTTGTAGTTCGTTATTAATAATTATGTATAACAGGATATTGTAAAAATTAAGTTACGAAATTTTTATTAAAACGTTTCTTGCAGACCGTTATATTGCCGGGGCCGCAAAAATATTCATTGTGGGCCGCATGCTGCCCGTGGGCCGCGAGTTTGACACGCTTGCTCTAGAGCAGCGGTTCTCAACCTGTGGGTCACGACCCCTTTGGCAGTCGAACGACCCTTTCACAGGGGTCGCCTAAGACCATCCTGCATATCAGATATTTACATGACGATTCATAACAGTAGCAACATGACAGTTATGAAGTAGCAACGAAAATAATTTTATGGTTGGGTCACAACATGAGGAACTGTATTTAAAGGGCCAGAAGGTTGAGAACCACTGCTCTAGAGGAACAACATGCACACAGAACCCAGGACCTTTTCATTTTGGGTGACTAAAGTGTAACCCTTGAATCACAATTCCCCCTCTCCCTCCCCAGCACTGGCAACCCCTCCCCCTCCTCCTCCCCAGCCTGGCAGCCCCCATCCCCCTCCCCCTCCCCAGCCCTGGCAACCCCATCCCCCTCCCCCTCCCCAGCCTGGTAGCCCCCATCCCCCTCCTCCTCTCCCTCCCCAGCCCTGGCAATCCCCCTCCTTTCCTGGCTTTGCTGAGCTTGGCTGTTTCAGGGACCTCATAGGAGTGGACGTACGGTCTTTGTCCGGCTGACTTTACTCCACAGCGTGTCCTCCAGGGCCAACCACAGGCCACATATCCCACACCTCCTTCTTTAAGGCTGACTAATACTCCACTGTGTGTAGAAAGCACGCAGAAGCCCTACAGAATAGGAGACAACTTTTGCAATCCATGTATCTGATAAGACGTTAACATCCAAAATATAGAGGGAACTCCTACAACTCCACAACCCACACACAACTAGCTCTATTGTTAAAAAATGGACAAAGGACTCGAGTTGACATTTCTCCAAAGAAGACACACAAATGGCCAACAGATACCTGAGAAGGTGCTCAGTGCCGCTAACCGTCAGGGAATGCACACCAGAGCCACAGGAGGCATCACTCACATCTGTTAGGGTCACCCATCAGAAAGTGCCGGACACTGGTCCATCCTTGCTGTTTCAAGGGACCTGGCATATATGGCATACTGTTCTTAATATGTTTGCTCACCTTCTTGGCACTATGTGTTTTAACCAAGGTCACCTCTCTGAGAAAGGTTGTTTCCCCTAGTAGGGATTTTCCCCTGAAGTTAGGGAGGGAATGAAACCCCTTAACTAAGTGCCAGGCGGGTAATTAATCACTTTAACTACGAACAATCATGCTTAAGCTACATAATCTTTACTCCCTGGGATGGAGATAAGAAATGCCCTAACCTTTGGAATAGAGATTGATAGGATTGGAATCAACTGGTATAAATACAGATGTAACAACAGGACACAGAACCTAGACACAGAATCTACACAGAACCTAGAGACAGAAGAACTTCGCTGGAGAGAACATGGCAAAAGATCCTGGACAGAAACTGGCCACAGAACCTAGAGACAGAACCTGGCTACAGAACCTGGATAGAACATGGCAAGAGAACCTGACTAGAACCTGGTGACTGAACCTGGCTGAAGATCCTGGACAGAAAGAACCTGGCTGGAGAACCTAGCGAGGGAACATGGCTACAGAACCTGGCTGAAGAACCTGGAGAACCTGGCTGGAGAACCTAGCAAGAGAACATGGACACAGAACCTGGCTGGAGATCCTAACCAGAACTTCGCTGGAGATCCTGACCAGAACTTGGCTAGAGATCCTGGCTAGGCTGCTGATAAACTGAACGCTGTCTCTGTGACATTCCTTCTTCGCCGACTCCGTCCACACCTTTGGGGACCCCTGGACCTGCTGGGGTTGGACCCCAGCAAGAAAGCAAAAGGGAAGTGTTGGCACGAATGTGGAGCCATCGGAACCCCGTGCCCTGCTGGCCAGGACGCTGAGTGGTGCAGCCGCCATGGAGAACAGTATGGAGGACTCTCAATAATTTAAAAATAGAGCCCGGCCGGCATGGCTCAGGGGCTGAGCGTCAACCTATGAACCAGGAGCTCACGGTTCGATTCCTGGTCAGGGCACATGCCCTGGTTGTGGGCTCCATCCCCAGTGTGGGGCGTGCAGGAGGCAGCCGATCCATGATTCCCGCTCATCATTGATGTTTCTATCCCTCTCTCCATCTCTGAAATCAATAAAAAAAATTTTTTTTTAAATAGAATTAGCATTGGGCCCAGCAATCCCACTCTGGGTATATTTACCCAAAGAGTTAAAACCAAGATCTGGGAGCGAGGCCTGCACGCCATGCCCACGGCAGCCTGTGCACATGGCCAAGAGGCGGAGGCCAGCGCGGTGTCACGGAGGAATGAGCAGACGATAAACTCCTCTCGCTCCTTCCTTTCCGCTGTTCCTCACATGTTCCCGCAGGAGGCGGTCCTCGCGCGGTTCTCCTGTGCTTTTCAAACAGCGCTTCTCTGAGCGGGGAGGGCAGGGCCAGGGGCAGAGGGACCAGCGGGCGAGGGCGGTGAAGGGCTGGCAGGTGGCGCTCTGGGGTTCCTGTCCTGCTGCAATGGGGCGGTTCTGCTCCTGCTGTTGAAGTAAGATTTCCACCGAGAAAGAGGTTACGCTGCTAAAAATACTTAAAATGTAAACAATTCCTAATGACATCAAATTCTATAATTTTATTATTTCCCCAGGAAGGGAAAGTGGCTGGTGATGTCCCAGGGTCTCGGCTGAAGGGGATAAGGGTTCTGAGTCAGGCAGCCCTGGGTTTTCTCTCTCTCTCTCTCTCTCTCTCTCTCCTGCCCCTTTTAGCTGCCTAGCGTAGGGCAAGTTGCTATTGGCTTCACCCCCCCACCCCCCGTAATAAAGGGTAATATGGTGCCTCCTCCGTGGGCTGCTGGACAGGGCACTGAGTTGCGACCCGAAGGCACTCAGGGCACCGCCCCAGCCTCTGGGTTCCTGCTCCAGTTCTGGTCTCAGCTCCACCAGGACTCACCTCCTCTCCCTTCCCGCTCTCCCCTCGCCTGCTGGGGAGAGGAGAATGCACAGGGTGGCCGCCCCTGGCTGCACAGCAGCCCCATCTGGAAAAGCCGTAGCCAGTGTTGCCTCCGGGCCTGACTCCCCGGGGGTGTCTGACCGCTGGCCTGCAGGTCGCTGAGGACTCCAGTGTGCAGCCGGGTTCAGCCCCCTGCTCGCCCTCCTCCAGCCTCCTCTGGCCCCACGGCTCTCGCCTGGACTCAGCTTTATGCCGACAACACCGGACAGGGCGGTCAGCTGGGGGCTCAGCGTTAGGCCAGGGAGGGCCACGCGGGAGGTGCCTTCAGCTGCGAGTTTCCAAGCACAGTTTTCCCTTGATATCAACCTGCGCCATGTTGCCACCCAACCTCCCTGCAGCGCTCACCTTCACTGTCCCGTGACCACACACGTCGGGGAAGGGAGACACAACGCTGTGCGCAGCTCCAGCCCAGCCTGTGCTCGCCTCGGTCCTGCCCTGCGAGGCCTCTGCCCCAGTTTAATGATTCCAAAGGGGGTTGGAGAAGCCAACAGCTTCCATGTGGCACAGAAGGGAGAGGAAGGGGAGGGGGAGGGAGGAGAGCGAGGGGGAAGGGAGGAGGGCTCCTTTCCGCGCAGTAGCCGAAGTTATGACCCACAGGTTAGTCGGGGACGCACTTGAGAAAAGTGCGAGCTGCAGATGGAGGAGGGCGCGTCACAGCTGCTGAGGAACATGAAGGCGACTCAGACAAATGGGAAGATGCACCAGGGACTCCAACAGGAGGACTCGGCCCCTAAGGGTGTCAGCCCTTCCCACGCTGAGGTATGACTTTAACAGGGACTCGGCAAGATTCTAAAATCCATATGAAGAAATAAATAAGCAAGAATTATATGTCGAGCTCGGGAAGTGTGTCCCAGCGCTGCGGCTGATGCAATGGTGTGAGCACCTCCACCATGACACGCTTCCTCGGCACACCAGGAAGTAGCAACGCCGCCTGAACGAACTCCTAGAGCCACGTGCACAGTACCCCAGCCTTTCAGCCATTGGTCGCCTGTAGCAACGTGTCTCCTCTGATTGGTCCCCTCATGCTATATATACCCCTGTAGTTCCACAATAAAACGGATCTGCATCACCAAACCTGGTCTCCGGAGTCGTGCATGCAGACGCCCTAGCACGTTGGGGCTCCGTCGTCCTCACCCCCAAGGGACGCCCTGCTTCAAAGAATGTTGTTAAAGTTATGAAAAAATAAGGAAGGTGTGGGGAGGACTCGCCTCACCAGATAGGAAAACATATTATAACATTTCCAACTCCAATGATAAAAGTATAATTATTAATTATAGAACATATAACTAAAACCATATGGTATGTGAACAGACAGACTAATCAACGGAACAAAATAGAAAATCTGCAAATAGTCCCAGATACCTAATGGAATTTGGACTCTGATAAAGAAGGTATTTCAAATTAATGGAGAAAACGTGGATTTGTCATTAAATTGAGCCAAGACCACAAAGTCGCCATCTGGAGCTAAAAAGTTGGATCCCACGTTTTTGTAATAATCGCTGGTTCTGTTCAAACATTTCCCACTTTTCCTCTCCTTCCAACCATGTGATTTGCTTTCATCCACGAAATGTGAGCACAAGCATTTCCCTCCCAAGAGGACGCCCTGCACAGCCAGGGGGGAGTCCCTGTGACTCTGGGTTCCTGCTACAGTGAGCCCCCCCGGTGTTCCCAACAGCGTGCTCTGTCAGCCGGAGGCCTGGAGTCCCCAGCCAACCCCAAATAAACCTGCAGTATGAGTAAGAATTAGCTTTGATTGGCCTCAACGACTGGGACTTGGATTTCTTTGTTACTGCAGCACACACCTGCTTATCCTGACTATTGCCTTCACAGCACACACCAGGATCAACTTCACAGACATTACAGATTTCAGTGTAAAAAATGAATACCCATCGACAAATGACAGTCTACATAAACAACAGTCCGTGCATACAATGAATATGATGCAGACACAAAGGATGAGTAAACTCTTCGTGACTTTTGGGGAACGGATCTGGGGAAATCTCCCCGTTATGTTGTTAAGTACCCGGAAAGAACAAGGTGTGAGTAAAGTAGTTCTGGGGGAAACGTTCCAGTTGCTTACTATGCGTCCGTCTCTGGGAAAGGGACCGGGTGCTGGGCGAGGTGTGAAGGAGGGTTTCACTGTATTTCTTTATCCATTGTGAACTTTGAACCATGGAATGCTACCTCTTCAGAAATAAAACAGTTCTAGCCCTAACTGGTTTGGCTCAATGGATAGAGCATCTGCCTGCAGACTCAATGGTCCCGGGTTCGATTCCGGTCGAGGGCATGTACCTTGGTTGCAGGCACATCCCCAGTAGGGATGTGCAGGAGGCAGCTGATCAATGTTTCTCTCTCATCGATGTTTCTCACTCTCTATCCCTTTCCCTCTCCCTTCCTCTCTGTAAAAAATCAATAAAATATATTTAAAAAAATAAAACAGTTCTAAACAAGAGGGAGAAGGGACACTCTCTTTCATAACTGGTTTGCTGGGGTTTGCCAGGCAAGACCTCAGCTAAGACCCTTCCAACAACGCAAGTGGTTTTTCTAGGCTTCCGCGCGTCGGAAACAATGATGTGACCCCAGATGCCTCTGGCTCTCATGCCGGGAAGGTCCAGGCCATTCGTCACAATTTCCCTGCTGCGCGGAGGCTTGTATGCTGCAGCACTGGGAGATGTTTCTTCAGAAAAACGAACGCCGGTGTGTTTAAAGGCCAACTCTAATTCCATTTCAGCTAAGGGACTGTTTTTCTAACTAAAGCCATCAAATACCTCCTGAATGTCCAGTGTGGTTTTGATCTTCTTATCTTGGATGAAATTCCCATGAAGAGTGCACTTACAGCTTCCTTCCTTTTTTAAAAAATATATTTTTACTAGAGGCCCAGCGCATGAAATTTGTGCACTCAGGGGTGGGGGGTGTCCCTCAGGCCGGCCTGCACCCTCTCGCAGTCCGGGAGCCCTTGGGGGATGCCCGACTGATGGTTTAGTCCTGCTCCCTGTGGGGAGTGGGTCTAAGCCAGCAGTCGGACATCCTTAGCGCTGCCACAGAGGCGGGAGAGGCTCCTGCCACCACTGCTGCGCTCGCCAGCCATGAGCCCGGCTTCTGGCTGAGTGGTGCTCCCCCTGTGGGAGTGCACTGACCACCAGGGAGCAGCTCCTGTGTTGAGTGTCTGCCCCCTGCTGGTCAGTGCGCATCATAGCAACTGGTCATTCTGCTGCTCGGTCTATTTGCATATTAGGGTTTTAATATAGAGGATTGATTTCAGAGAGGAAGAGAAAGATAGAAACATCAATGATGAGAGAGAATCATTGATTGGGTGCCTCCTGCACGCCCCCCACTAGGGATCAGAACCTGCAACGGGGCAAGTGCCTTGACCGGGAATCGAACCCTGACCTCCTGGTTCATAGGTTGATGCTCAACCACTGGGCCACGCTGGCCGAGCACAGCTTCCTTCTAATGGGGAAGGCCATAAAGGCCTCTGCCCAGATGGAGACGTTTATATCCACCTAAACCTCCGACTTCGCGTGAGAAGTACCAGCCAGACGCCAGGAGGTGTGGTGATGACCCAGCAGGGGCTGTGGGCTGCAATAGGGCTGGGGGGCCTAATGGGGCTTCCGGCTCAGAGACCCACCCACCCTACGCTGCCCACCCTCAGGACGTGGGCGTAGAGTCAGCAGGAGGAGGAGCTTCAGAGCCAGGATGACCTTGATTCCAAAGCCTCCTGGCGGGACGCTGAGATGACACCATGATTCCCACTGGCACGTGTGCTGGAGGCAGGCACCGGGACCGTGACAACGCCGGTTCGACAGTGAGCGACGCAGAGGCATCCTCAGGACAGAAGACCCGAGGACAGTCTACAGTTTAACGCGCCCCCCCATGCCCTGTAGTCAGCTACCTAGAAGAGGGGTGCCCACCACACCCATCCCCCCATAATGACTAGTGATGCCTTTACAGCCACCTGCATGCCCCCCATGCGGACCGAGCCTGCAACGGGGCAAGTGCCTTGACCGGGAATCGAACCCTGACCTCCTGGTTCATAGGCTGACGCTCAACCACTGAGCCACACCGGCCGGGCTTTGCCAATCCATTTGGAAGTAAGTTGCAGACATCAAGACACACATACACACATGTACATATACACTTGCACACACGTGAGCAAGCACACACAGCTGCAGATATGAAGGAACACCCAGGCAGGCCCCAGACTCCGGGGTGGGTGCGGGGTGCGAGCCTAAACGTCTGCTCTCTCGGTGAACGTGCGCAGGCCCCAGGAGACAGAAAGGTGCCTCTGCGCTCTTCGCTCCGTGGCGTCAAACAGGGGACTGTGTGTCCAGATGCTGGGAAGGGTTGCGGCTGCGTCCCTGCTGGCCTTGGAGCGGAGCCGCCTCTGAAGGTGGGGGGTCTGAGCGCCTGGCCGGAGGGAAGGCGCATGCGTCCACCTGTCCTCTCGGCAGCAAGCGTGCCGCAGGCCTGGCCCAGCGAAGCACCCTTTTCGGGAGTACCAGCCGTCGCCCTCCGCTCCTTTCCGTGTTACAATCTATGCTGCGGGCGGTGCTCCCGGGTCAGCACGACGTTCCCGAGCATTGTCCGTGGCGGCTGCAGAATATTCTCCGTTTTACACACTTCCCAGTGCTCCCCAATTTGCATGACACAGGTCTAGACAAACCCACATGAAGCTTAAGATGGATTTTGCACGTCGCCAATCATGCTGGCATTGCAAAGGGTTTTCCACTTACCGAAGTATTTCATAATACGACGTTTTAAATGAAATGAATTGTGCCATATTTGAGCAATTATAATTTAAAATTTTGCATGGATGGTCATTTGCATTCCGCCCTGAATAAAAGATCATTGTAAACATTTCAGAAGAAAAAGCCACGAGTGGAAATCATGAACAGCCTTTCATTTTCTGTCCTCTACGCGTTCTCATTACATCATTCCGAAAGCACACTCACGTTTTGTATGCTTCGGATTGAGTTACGTTTATTTTTTAGTACTTTAGCTCATTACTGTCAGTAGGAAATACTGTGTGATAAGCTGGTCATAGCAATAGAATCACCGATTTTGCTGAACTGAAGGAATGAGCGAGGGAACAAAGACAGTTTGGAACTAAGCACACGGCAGTTTAAGGGTTTTGTCTTTGCCTCTTGCATCAGCATCCAACCCAGACGCCCGTCTTCAGAACACACACACGGGCCCTCTAGTCGCTCAGATCTTTCTGAGATATTTTGCCAACTTTTAATCATAAAACACCATAGCTGTATAGGTGATGTGTTTTGTCCTTGTACGGGCATATTTGAACAGGCAGGATAGAATATGTGCTATTTAGTGGTTTATAAGTTTGGTTTATAACGTTTGTTGTTGTTGTTGTTAAGAGAACATTTATGGGGCAAATCTCAGAGGTAGAAAAAGGACTTCAAGGAGGAAGGCTGAGGAGGTGAGTTAGGAGGCCAAGGGAGGGCCGGTGGAGCGGGCAGTGAGGACGCTCAGGGCAACGTGCCTGGGGAGGGAGAGGGGAGGAGGGGGAGGGGAGGGAGGGGGGAGGGGGAGGGGAGGAAGGGGAGGAGGGGGAGGGGAGGAGGGGGAGGGGAGGAGGGAGGGGAAGGGAGGGCAGGCAGGACGTCCCCCCTGGAGGGAGGGCGCCACAACTGTTAAATGTTAGGCACGTGGCGTGCAGGGTCCTCTATACTCGGACCCGGCCTCCGCCTGTCGTGTCATCCCCGTCTCACCCGCAGACCTGGGGACACACACTTATTCCTCCCAAGGGGAGCGGAGGAGCAATACTCATCGCGAGCCCCGAATCCTATCGTTGGTGACGATGTGCGCGGGCCGAGGGCCGGGTGTTCGCAGGAGCTGCCCTGCTCGCGCAGCGACAGTCACTGACCACTGACCGGCACCGCCGTCAGGACGCCGCGGCGAAGGCGCTTGGGAACCGTGGAGGCTGATTCTCTGAAATATTTTAGAAAGTTGGGAGGAACAGAACATGGCACCCCACCTTCCCTTTCGTGGTGGAGTGTCGCCGAGGTCGCCACCACCGGGCCAGGAAGGGGAGCCGGGCCTCTCTGGCTGCCCTCGCGGCTCTCCGCCTTCACCCGCGGCAAGCCTCTATACAGGGGAGACACAGACGTCATTTCGGGGGGCGAGGGGGACATGAAGTCAGGCCTTTGTAGATGGAACAATGTAGCAAGGAAACCTGAGCGAGCATCCGAAAGGCGGTTAAAAGTCTCGGAGCTCAGCAGCTGGCAGCTCTGTGACAGAGGTGCCCAAGGCCACGGTGCCCCTGACGCACCAGCCAGGACAGAGGGCGGGCGGCCCTGAGCAGGGCCCGGGCGGAGGAGCGAGCGGACGAGGAGAGCCCTTCCCGGGGCCGTGTGTGCAGGAGGCTCTGGGCCTCAGCGCCTCGCTCTCGGGGGCCTCGGCGCCTCGATCTCGGGGACCTCGGCGCCTCGCTCTCGGGGGCCTCAGCGCCTCGCTCTCGGGGACCTTAGTGCCTCGCTCTCTTCGGTGCAGAGAGGCCCCTTCCTACGGCTCGCTCGTCTGCTTTTAAGAGAAAGGAGGCGGGTCAGGGTGCTCCTCGAATTTGCCGTGCTGCAAGCACCTTTAGCTCCAAGTAGGTAATTTATCAGCGTGGCCGGCGCTCTGAACGCCTCCACTTTTGCTGGAGAAACCAGGCTGCTGCCGAAGAGAGGAGCAGGCCCTGCTGGTGTGGCTCAGTGGGTTGGGTGTCACCCTGGGCCCGACCACACTGCCCACCCAGGGCACCTTCCCCGCCCGCCTCCCCCACTCTGCCCTCGGCCCCAGGCAGGCAGGACGCCTGGTGAGGCCGGGAGGCTCTGGCTGAGGAGAGGGGAGGGGCACCCACCCCCGGGGCCTGCTCTGGAGTGGGGGTGCAGAGACGTTCGCCTCTGGGTGGAGTGCCATGTTCTCACTGTGACACCAGGGAAGTAAGCAAAGGCCTTGCTCTGTGAGCTACAGCCGGCAGAGGAGGTCGATTTATCCAGGGTCAGGGCAGCTGAGGCGGGACGGGCCCGAGACCACACCGGGGGAGACAGGGGACTGCCGCTGGGAGGGGATCCAGAAGCTTCGGGGTTACCCCCAAGGAGCCCTCCTGCTGCAAGGGCACATCCCTGTGCAGAAACAGGGGGGAGTGGGGACGGCAGGGGCAGGGGCGGTAAAGGGATCTACAGCTCTCTGACTCTAGGTGCTTCTGTATTTGGGGAATGACTGCATAGGCGCGTACCAATGGAGGAATTACAGAACAGTTTATAAGAACACACACACACACACACACACACACACATACTCGCATGCACACGCACACGCACACGCACTGTATGTGTTTTCCCCTTAAAGGCCGACCTTTGCTCTTTGGCCCTGACCCCACCTGAGCTGGAACTGGCTCTGGAACCATCCCAGAAGCCTTTGCTCCCATCGAGCAGTCTGGTTGGCCTCGGCCCAGCCCGGCAGCGAGGGCTGAGGGAGGGAAAGTCGGGGGGGGGCTGCAGGGGAGCCGGCCGGGCCGGGGGTCCATTGCCTTCTCTCCTTTCTGTGCTGTAAACACTGCCACTTGCCCTTAAATGTGAAGACAACGTTGACGAAAGAACCTGCGTGGCAGCTTCGTGGGAAAGACTCTCAGCTCATCACGCAGATGTTGGGGCCTCGCGTTGAATCCCCCGCTTAGTGCACGCGGAGCCCTCGCCCTGCAGCGCGCGGCCTTTCTCCTGGGCGGAGGGGGTCGCGAGGAACCCCGTGAGGGCGCCTGCACCCCGCTCCCTGCTCGGCCAGAAGGCGGGGTCGCCACTCCCCGGAGAGCAGCCCTTTCCTGCCAGCTCTTCCCCTTTGGTTCTAGCCTCCAGGATTACCCGAGGTGGAAAGAACCCCCAGAATCCGTTTTCTTTGGGGGCGGGGAGAAAATCTGCCTGTGAGTGTGGGCGCAGGTAGAAGCCTCAGATGTCCGAGCAGCAAGGGCCTCCGATGCCTTTGCTGGGGCGGCGTGAACCAGAGCCGCGGGCTATGCATTCGTTCTGTCCTTCACACACGTGCACGGCAGTCAGCTCGCTGCTGCGCTGCAGTCAGCGCTGGAAATATACGGCCCCGTCCCAGAAACTCAGGCCAGGGGGGACGCAGACATGAAAAGCCACCAGAGCAGCTGGCCCCGTGGCTGCTGAAGGCACTCCGGGCCCAAACAGGGAGGCAGGGGGAGGCAGCGGGAAAAGCTCTGGTGGGAGCGAGGTCAGAGATCTGCAGGAAACAAGGTCAAGGAGCCTTGAGAGGGCGTGGGGCATGAAGAGCTGCCAGAAAGTTCATGGGCCTGGAGAAGAGCCAACGTGGATAGGGAGGATGTAGGGTGTGTGTGTGGGCAGGGGAGTGGGGGGCTCCTTAACGTCCCAGAACGGTTGAACACTCCCGCTAAGTTTAAGAATGTCCCCCTTAGGAATCCTAGTCTTCCCAAGGTAAAAGCCAGCAAGTCTCTTTCCCAGCCTCCCTTGCAGCTAGGGCACAACCACATGACCTTGATCCACCAATCAGATGCAGCCGTGGGAGGCTTTGTTTGGAAGCCAGTGGTAATGATGAGAGAGGGGGAATCAGTGCCCAGCATTGCCCCGCTTTTTGTCTGTTCTGGGACTGGGCCCGCCCCCGGGAGACATGTGGCCACATTGCTCCTGCCATGAGCCTCCGCGCCTGCACCCCGACCCTCCTGCAGATGCTGTCAGCTGCCCACTTCCTCTCACAGCCCCCTCTTCTCTTTCTAGGGTGCGCGCTTTGCTTACGACCTAGAACTCTGATCCGCACCACCCAGTGGCTTTCCGCCGGGCTCCGCAGGGCCTTGCAACTTCGAGGAGCTTCCTCGGGGCTGGTGCAAGGCCCTCTGTGCCACCTCCCCTCCCCCGCCCCGGCCCGACCCCCAGTGCTCTGCCTTTATCTCTTTCACACACTGAGCTTCCAAATGAAGGTCGTAGTGTCGTATTCATAAAACAACAACAAGCTGCGCCTGCAGCATCCGCACCTGCCTCTCTCGGGGCTTCTATGTCGACCTTGACAACGTGGCTCTGGAGGGCGTGGGCCACTTCTTCCACACGGTGACGAGGAGAGCACGGGGCGCCGACTCGCTGACGCCTTCCCAAGATGGGGGGGCGGGTGGAACTCGGGCCCCAGGGAGGCCTCCCTGGCCTTGGAGAGGCACCTGCGCCAGGCCCTTGTGGGTCCACATGCACTGCGCTCCCCCCGCAGACTCTCAGCTCCGTGGCTTCCGGGAGAGCCACGTCCCGGATGAGCAGGTGAGACTCAGCAAGAAGAGGGGCGACACCTGACTCACCTCCGCAGGCTGCGGCCCGGGCTGGGCGGGGCGGGGCGAGGATCTCTTCGAAAGGCTCACCCTCAAGCAGGACTAGGAGCCTGTGGAGCCCAGAGGCCTCTGAGGGGCCCCTCTGCATCCCCTGGTGTCTGGCTTTTTGCCTGCGCCTCTTCCCGAAACTACTAGCCATTATTTTAACCACCTTAGAGCCCTCTCCCATGCATTGGACCAAATGGAAACAATAAAGCTGTTTGCAGCAAAAAAAATTAAAAATTAAAAAAAAAATCTAAACCACAGAACATAGTCCATAAATCCAAATAAAATCTGATATTTAGATGCGTATTTCCAAAGATTGTGCATGTGTATCTTTATGGAAAAAAATAATTTATTAATAACATGATTTCTAAAATTAAAGAAAACTAACAACAACAGTAAGAACAGCACCTCACACTTGAGCACTTGCTACTTTGGGGCCCTGTGTGGAAGATCGGATTCCCGAGATGCCAAATAGAAGCTTCTGCCTCACATTCACTCCTGGCAGTGCGACCTGAGCAGTCCTCCCTCCGCCCCGGGCATCTATCTCCATCCCCCTGAATCCGGAAAGGCTTCTGACTGCTGCAGAAGTGCCATCACGTGACTTCCAATGCCAAAAGCTGATGCGGCTTCCACCCGGTTCTCTGGGCTTCTAGTCTCAGAACCCGGCCACTGGCTGTGAGGAAGCCGGTGCGGGGTGGCTGAGGCGGCCTGCAGCCCTGGCCGAGACCCCAGCCGGCAGCCCCAGCAGCCTCAGCAGCCCCAGCAGCCCCAGCCGAGACCCCAGCCGGCAGCCCCAGCAGCCCCAGCAGCCCCAGCAGCCCCAGCCGAGACCCCAGCCGGCAGCCCCAGCAGCCTCAGCAGCCCCAGCAGCCCCGGCCGAGGCCCCAGCCGCCAGCCCCAGCAGCCCCAGCAGCCCCAGCAGCCCCAGCAGCCCCAGCAGCCCCAGCAGCCCCAGCTGAGGCCCCGGCGGCAGCCGGCATCACCTGCCAGGCAGATGAGAGAGGAAGGCAAGAGAGGATTCCAGCCCCCTCCAGCATCAGACTAAAACCTCGGGAGAGACCCAGAGAACCGCCCTGCTGAGCCCAGTCAATCCCCCAGTATGTGAGCGATGCTGATGAAATAACAGTCATCTCCAGCTGCTACACATCGGAGTGTTCATTACTGCAGCTGCGGGTACAGGAATGCACTGAGCTGAGCAACATACTGACTCATTTCATATTCACCACAATCCTCGGGGTAGGTGACGTCATCACCCATTAGTCTCATTCTCCCCACTTTTATCAGTGAAGTAGCTGAGGCACAGAGAGGTTGAGTAACTTGCTCAGGGACACACAGATGGCTAGTGGCACAGCAGAGATTCAAGCACAGACCGTCTGCCTTTAGAGGCAGTCCATGCCACCACAGCAATATGCTGCCTTGCTTGAAAAGCCCAGTTATGAACCACAGAGAGTCACTGAAGGGTTTCAGTGGGGGAGTGAAGAGGGGCAGGGGAGAGAGTGAGGACAGGGTCAGGGCTGTGGGGGAGGGGAGAGTGAGGACAGGGTCAGGGCTGTGGGGGAGGGGAGAGTGAGGACAGGGTCAGGGCTGTGGGGGAGGGGAGAGTGAGGACAGGGTCAGGGCTGTGGGGGAGGGGAGAGTGAGGACAGGGTCAGGGCTGTGGGGGAGGGGAGAGTGAGGACAGGGTCAGGGCTGTGGGGGAGGGGAGAGAGTGAGGACAGGGTCAGGGCTGTGGGGGAGGGGAGAGTGAGGACAGGGTCAGGGCTGTGGGGGAGGGGAGAGTGAGGACAGGGTCAGGGCTGTGGGGGAGGGGAGAGAGTGAGGACAGGGTCAGGGCTGTGGGGGAGGGGAGAGTGAGGACAGGGTCAGGGCTGTGGGGGAGGGGAGAGTGAGGACAGGGTCAGGGCTGTGGGGGAGGGGAGAGAGTGAGGACAGGGTCAGGGCTGTGGGGGAGGGGAGAGAGTGAGGACAGGGTCAGGGCTGTGGGGGAGGGGAGAGTGAGGACAGGGTCAGGGCTGTGGGGGAGGGGAGAGTGAGGACAGGGTCAGGGCTGTGGGGGAGGGGAGAGTGAGGACAGGGTCAGGGCTGTGGGGGAGGGGAGAGTGAGGACAGGAGTCAAGCCCTCCTGTGGCCCCATCCCAGTTGTCGTCACTGGTCATCAGAGAGGGAAAGGCAGCTTTGGAGAATCTCGGGCCAGCAATTCGATCTTTCGTCCACGAGTGACAAGGGTTATGTCCACTCACACTGGCCAGAACCAGTCACCTGACCCACCCGACTGCACAGGGGCAGGAAGCTCAGCCACACGCCTGGGGGGGAGAGAGGTGGCTCCTGGGAGCAGCAGTAGATACCACAGTGTGTCCTGCTGGAGAGCAGTGTGCTGGACCCTGTGCCTCGACTCTGTGTTGGTTAGAGAGATTGTGAGCTACTGGTGCATCCTTCTCTTTGCCTCACGCTGAGCTCCTCAAAGGCCAAAAGCCCGCCCCACTCTTCTCTGTCGTGCCGATCCTCGCATTGATCTGGGCTGATAGTTCAGCAAACCTTGCACTTTTACTGTGTGTACACTATCCTATATAATAAAAGGGTAATATGCAAATAGACTGAACAGCAGAACAACCGAACAACCAATCAAAGCATAATATGCTAATGATATGCTAAGGCTGCTCAACCTCTCACTATGACGTGCACTGACCACCAGGGGACAGATGCTTGACTGGTAGGTTAGCTTGCTGCTGGGGTCCGGCCGATCGGGACTGAGTGAGTTGGGCCGGACACACCCTGGAGCCCTCCTGTGGTCCCTCCCGGGCCCGATTGTGCACCGATGGGGCCCGTCAGTCTGGCCTGCACCCTCTCGCAATCTGGGACTCCTCAGGGGATGTTGGAGAGCCGGTTTCAGCCTGATCCGCAAGCCACTCCCCTTGGGAGGGCACCAGACACAGAGCTCATAGATGGGGAGTGCTGCTGTGGCAGCGCAAGCCTCTCCTGATCGGGACCAATTGGGCGTGAGCCCGAGGCAGGCACATGGGGCTGGGATGAGCGGGAGCAGCAGGTAGGAGCTGCAGGCGGCTTTGGACTGAGGGTTTCAGCCCCATCCCTGTAGGCCACCCAGAGGGAATCCACCGATGCACAAATTCGTGTACCGGGCCTCTAGTATATCTACAAACCTTAGTGACCATTACGACCGAATGACCAGTCAACCAGTCTCTATGACACACACTGACTACCAGGGGCAGACACTCAATGCAGGAGCTGCCCCCTGGTGGTCAGTGCGCTCCCACAGCCAACCTCCCACAGTCGGCCAAGCTCCCCTGGTCCCTCCCCCCAGGCCAGCTAACATCCCGCGGCCCCCCACCCCCTCGCCCCTCCATGCACAAATTTGTGCACTGGGCCTCTAGTCTATAATAATAAAAGCATAATATGCAAATCGACCGAATGACTGAACAGCAGAACAACCGTCCGGACGACCTTCTGGATGACCACGCTATGACACACTGGCGCCAGGCCAGGCAAGGCAGGTGCAATGCAGTTGGTTGGGGTACAACACAATCAATTTCCCCAAAGAGGGAGGCCCAGGCCATCAGCCAGCAGGGCGATTGGTCAGGAGTCGATGCTGTGGCGGGTGTGAGGGCTGGCCAGCAATCACCCAACAGCGGGAGGCCCAGGCCAGCCAAGAGATTGCACCCCACACCTGTTGCCCACAGAGGGAGGTGACCAGTGGCAGGGGAGGGGGGGCAGCGCCTCACAGATGGCAAGCAGTGGCAGGGGCAGGGGCGGGGCCAGCTGTCGGCAGCTGGAGGAAGGAAAGCCCTGATAGGCCCTGATCACCAGCCAGGCCTAGGGACCCCACTTGAGGGGTCCCGGAGTGCGAGAGGATGCAGGCCGGGCTGAAGGACAACCCCCCACACCCCCACCCCCTCGTGCACAAATTTTGTGCACCGGGTCTCTAGTATTTCAATAAAAAGGCTAATTTAGCCCAGCCAGTGTTGCTCAGTGGTTGCGTGTCGACCTATGAACCAGGAGGTTAGAGTTGGATTCCTAGTCAGGGCTCATGCCTGGGTTGCGGGCTTGATCCCCAGTGAGGGGCGTGCAGGAGACAGCTGATCAATGACTCTCTCTCACTGATGTTTCTCTCTCTCCCTCTCCCTTCCTCTCTGAAATCAATATCTATTTTAAAAAGCTAATTTAAGAAGGTAAGGAATCACACCTCAGCAGGGTACAGTCCCTCTTACCCCAGCATCTCAGAGCTCCGGTCCGTCCCATCCCCCTCATCGATCACGTAGGGGAGGTCACTGCTCCTCAGTCTGACGGTCAAGGGGCAGGACCCGCCCGCCGTTCTCCGCGGGGCCCTTCTCCTTTCCTGAGGCCAAAAGAAAGCACCGCCTGGGTCACATGAGGGCCAGGCGGCGGGAGCCTCCGGAGCACGAGGCCATGAGCTGCGACCTGGGCGAGGAGACGCGGTCGTCTCCCGGCCGAGCTCCGGGACTGACGGACACCGCCCCTCCCGGGTGACTTTCCCAGGGTCGGCCTGTTATGAGCGAATCCGGACTAATGTGGTCACCCTCCCATTTCTCAAGTATGATTTGTGGCTTGATTGCAGCAGGGGAAAAAAATAATGAAAAGTGCACAGCCCGGGCCATATCCATAACTCATAGCCCCAATAAAACCCTGGCGCGCCGCGGTGACTTACGGCAGTGTGAGGGGTGCACCCTGGGGCCGAGGAGCGCCCAGATGTTTCCGTTATGGAACATTTTCGAGTTCACAGGCTGGAGAGAGAATCCAGGCTTCCCAGCGGCTACGGCCAAGTTCAGCCCTGGTTGGAGGCCAAAGGCAGAGCCTTGGCTCCGGCCCTGGGGCCCAGGAGAGGCCGTGCGCAGGCCGCCCTGGAGAGCAGAGGGCGTCAGGGGCTGTGTCCAGCATCTCCGAGGCAACCTCCAAGCACCGCACGCCTGCGGAGGCCCTGGTCGCGCGGGAGGCTGGCCGGCAGAGGCCCCTGAGAGCACGGGATGATTTATCGGTGAGGGAGGTGGGCTGCGAGTAACAGCAAACCGAGGTCAAAGAGCTTAAACCATAAAGGGAATTTATTGGCTCTCTTAACTGCAAAGTCCAAGGTTGGCTGAGCTTCAGGTGAGGCTTGATCCAGGGGCTCCATGATGTCACCAGGGAGAAGGCATCTCCCACGGTCTCTCGCTGCCTTCCACCTTCGCTCCAGTGCCCACAGGGTTTCTCCCTCGAGAAGCGGGATTGCTGCCCCAGCTCCAGCCCTCACGGCCTCAGGGCCTGTGTCTCTTCCCCTGGCGTTGAACCAAGACCCCAACCCTCAGTGGCCGCCATTGGGTCAGGTGCTTGTCCTTGAACAAACTAGCATTTGAGGTGCTGGTGAGAGGGAAGCACACACTGATTAACTTGGCCAAGTGGGCAGCTGAAGGCCAGCTTCACAAATACCATACACTGGACATGGGGAAGGGTGATCCTTTTTAAAAATATATATATATATTTATTGATTTCAGAGAGGAAGGAGAGGGAGAGAGAGATGGAAACATCCACGATGAGAGAGAATCATTGGGTGGCTGCCTCCTGCACGCCCCACACTGGGGATAAAGCCATGACCTCATGGGTCACAGGTCGACACCAACCACTGAGCCACACCGGCCAGGTAGGAAGGGTAGTCTTTAGAGGGGAGACTTGTTTTCCCAAAGGAAGCAGAAATGGATGCGCTGGGCAGAGGCCTGCTACGTGGAGCTGGTTGAACGCGCGGGGTCCCGGGGCCAGATGCAACTCTCGTTCCCGTGAATAAAGCGGAGAGCAGCCGCGCCCGCGGACGGGTGGCCCGAGGCGGCTTCCGCGCCACAGCGGCGGCTAAGCCATCCCTGCAGAGGCCGTCTGGCCTGAAAGCGAAGATAGCGACCATCCAGCCCTTCCGGAAGGTGCTGCTGACTCGACACAGGAAGCTTCGTTGTAACGGGGACCTGCTCAGGCTGAACACAAACAGCAGACAGTTCCGGGGTGCAGACACCCTGAAAGGGTAGTGAGCGCCTGCTCCTGCTCCTGCTCCCCGCGGGCTGGGGACCCAGGTGGGCAGGACAGCGGGATGGAGGGGGGGAGGGCGTGGCCAAGCACGGCCAGGTCCAGAGAAGGGCGCCCTGTCCTCGACGCCCTGGCCAGGGGCCTTGGGGCAGGTCACATGACTGTCCTGGCCAGGTGGGCATCTCACAGTCTGTATTTTTCTAGGTGGTGCCCGAGGGAGCGGCTCTCCCCTCCTTTCCCCAGTCTGTCTGCAGGAGGCAGAACCCATCAGCCGGGGGCGCGAAGAGGCACCATCGCAGCAAGGCCCGAGGCGGTGGGAAGGCGGTACCCTAGCGGCTGTGACAACACTCTCGAATGCTCCCCTCGCGCCCCTCCGCAGGCCTTGTGACCAGCTGGCCGCACTGGAAGCACCTGCTGGGCTGTTCTGTAGCCTCGCTTTCACTTAGCTATGGTCATTCCAAAGTCTCAGACATTCCCAGTCCCACCCGTCTGGAGTGCCGGCCTCAGGCAGGAGGGGGCGCTGGCTCCCACCTACCGGGTCAGCTTCAGGTTCCCCATCGTGTGCGTGCTCACTGGCCTCTGAGTTTGGACCAGGGATGAGGCTGCGGACAACGGAAGGCGCAGACAAGCCTGAGCCGTGAGGCGTCAGGAACACACTTCGCTTTGGAAGATGATCGTGCAGCCCGGCTGGCGCGGCTCAGTGGTTGAGCGTCAACCCATGAGCCAGGTGGTCGCAGGTTTGACTCCGGGTCAGGGCACATGCCTGGGTTGGGGGCTCGATCCCCAGTGGGGGGCTTGAATCTCTCATCACTGATGCTTCTAGCTCTCTCTGAAATCAATAAAAAATAAATATTTTTAAAAAGCGTATGACCTTGCACTCTACAGAATTCAGGGTTTGCCCTCTGCACTGCATGTGAGAGATGGCGGCTGAGTTATGAAAGCTCCCTTCTCTGTGGGCCGAAAGGTGTGTACCTACAGCACACACACCACGGAAATGCCAGCAGAGCCCTGTGTGTGTCCAGGTTCACACGGCGATACATGGAGCCCCGCACCTGCCTGCACCCACGTGCACACCCACGTGCAAGTGTACCGGCAGCCCCATGACTACCCATCACGTGCACACTGCACGCTCAGGCCTGTGCTAGCACCGCGTGTGCCAGGGTCACAGGCCACCGGTCAGGCCCGAAGCATGGAAGAGCTCGTGGAGACGCCCTGCTCCCCGGTGGCATGTAAACGAAAAGGCTCTGTTTGTGAAATATCAGAAAACGCACGTGCGCGCTGGGAAGTGAAGCAGCTTGTTCCTGCGTCGTTCTGGTTGCAGCTTGAAAGCATTGCCTTTCCAGGCCTTGGCCTGTCTGTCCATCTGCTCACTCCCTCCGCTGCCCCCCCTTCACCGGCGCCTGGATATGATGCGCGCCTTCTGGGTGACCCAGCAGTGACGTGCACACACACACACATGCTGCACACGCTGATGGCCAGTGAGTACTCACGCATGGCCTTCCAGTGCTTCCCACGTGTGCACATGGCGCACACACGCACACACACGCATCCGCAGAGCCCAGTGGAGCTCTGAGCCAGAAGCCCCAGGAAAACGCCCACACTGGCGCCCTCCGGTCAGGGGCAGCCACGCTTCTGTAGGACGCCTGCTCTCCTGCCTGGCGTTCTGGTCGCCGTGGGTCCACGCTCAGTGGGACACACGCCGGACGTTCTGAGGTAATGGGTCTGGGCGGGGCCTGGGCATCAGGATGCATAAAAACCTTCTCAGGTGATTCTAATTGCAGCCGAGGCCGGGGCAGGGCCCCTGGCGAGCAAAGGCCCCAGGACGGGGAGCTCACTGCCGTCCTGCCAGCAACCTTGCCTGAGGGCAAGTTCAGAGTTAAAAGCCTTTGGTTCCAAATCCCCCGTCCTTGCTGCCCTGACCACTGTGGTCCTTGCTGCCCACCTCTCTGGGTGTGAACACTACATTACACTCGAGGCCCTCAGCCTGGCCTGTGCCCTCTGAAAATCCGTGCACCGGTGGGTCCCCCGGCCTGGCCTGCACCCTCCAAAAATCCGTGCACCGGTGGGTCCCCCAGCCTGGCCTGCACCCTCCAAAAATCCGTGCACCGGTGGGTCCCTCGGCCTGGCCTGTGCCCTCTGAAAATCCATGCACCGGTGTGTCCCTTAGTCTGGCCTGTGCCCTCTCGCAATCCGGGACCCCTCGGGGGATGTCGGAGAACTGGTTTTGGCTCGATCCCCGCAGGCCAGGCCAAGGGACCCCACAAATCCGTGCACTGGGCTTCTAGTATGCATGTAAGATCTTCTGTGAATCTCTTCCCGCCCTCCCCCTCCCGCCTTCCCTCTGAGATTCATCAGTCTGTTCCATGTTGCCATGCCTGTGCGTTGGGCGTCTGTGGTGGTCAGTGCATGCCACGGTCGGCCTGTTGGCCTGCTGCTTAGGCTTTTATATGTATAGATGCTTGCACTATGTACTGCATTTCCATAATATCCCATAGAAATGACACATGTATTAAGTGATGCTAACGAAAACGCATGTAATTTCCATCGCAGTGGATGAAATCTGGGTTTGTGTCCCACATCCTCACCTAGGGCTCAACAGAAGCATTTCCCCGCGTCACCAAGACCCACCGTGGTCCTTGTGCGTAGAGACTGAACAGAATCCCTGAGTTTCACTTCCTGTTTTATAGATGAGAAAACGGCTGTTCCCTCATTATGTTTCAGCGCGAGGAAGAACTCAGGAAGAGCCGAGGACCCCCTGCACTCACCGCACTGGCCACTTGGGGGCGCCAGAGCAGCGCCTATGGCCGGGTCCTGGTGCTGGGGCGGGAGCCTCAGGAGGGGCCGGTGGACCCAATCCAGAGCTTCTAACCAAGAGCCTGGAAAAGGCCGGCGGGAGAGAGCTCTGGCCGCAGATGAGAGGCCTCTGGCAGACTTCCTGGGCCGCCTTCGCATCCTAAAGCACCTAAAGGCCCTCGGTCCCCAGCTCCCTGACTGCATCTGTCAGCCAGGACGGAGGACAGAGCAGCACAGGGGGACCGGACCTGACACAGCAGAAGGGCGGTCCTGCTGCCCTCCCCCTGCCCCCGGGGATGGAGACCTTCCCGGCCGGCCAGGCGGGACCTGGGCTGGCCCTCACCTTGCAGCCCAGTTCACAGGCCCCCGGGCATCTCGCTGCCTCCCCAGGGGCCAGCAGACAGACAGGCAGCCGGCGGCCCGGAGGCCCCCCTCTGCAGCCGCCCCCGCCCCCTCCCCCTGGGAAACATTGCTCAGGGCAACTGGGGTGTCCTGCAGTTTATAACAAGGAACTTTTCAAGTTGCTCTTCCCGACACATTTATGCGTTGGGCTGGAAAAGGCACTAAAAAGGCTTGAAGACAAAAGCCACATGGACGTCAGAAGTGCCTGTGGGGGCTTCACAGAGCAGGCGTGCACACAGGCATCAGAGGCATCTGGCCCCCCAGGTCACTGCAGGGACTGGGACCGAGGTGTCACTGCCCAGGGCCGCAGAGCAAATGGGAGGTCCCTTACCGCCAACACACTGAGATCCCTGCGTGACCTGGTGTGTGTGTGTGTGTGTGGGGGGGGGGTGTCCCTCAGCCCAGCCTCTGCCTCAGGGGCTGCAGAAACAGCTTCCACCATCGCCGCCTACAGGAAGTCCGGAAGACAAATGGTGGAAAACGGAGGAGGGGGGCCCATGAGGCAGAGGCAAGACCGGCTCCCCAGCGGAGGCAGCCACTTTGCAGATGGGAGGGGCGCCAGCACACCCTCCCTCTGCCTGTGTCAGATCCCTGCTTCCGGAGGGACGGGGAACTGAGGGCTGGCACAGACCTGCGTGTGTGGAACACAGTCACACAATAATAATTATCCTATATAATAAAAGCCTAATATGCAACTCAACCGAAGGGGGAACAATTGGCGGAACGACCGGTCGCTATGACATGCATTGACCACCAGGGGGCAGATGCTCAACGCAGGAGCTGTCCCCAGCCCCCAGGCCCCAGGCCAGCCAAGGCGGGTGTGTGTGTGGGGGGGGGGATTGCCCTGCCAGTTGCCCCATAGACACCCTGATCGCCAACCAGGCCTAGGGACCCTACTGGTGCATGAATTTCATGCACTGGGCCTCTAGTTAGATCATAATTATCAGCATTGTCTGGCCAGCATGGCTCAGTAATTGAACGACGAACTATGAACCAGGAAGTCATGTCAGTCAGGGCACAGGCCCAGGTTTCGGGCTCCATCCCCAGTGTGGGGCGTGCAGGAGGCAGCCGACCCATGATTCTCTCTCATCATTGATGTTTCTCTCTCTCTCCCTCTCCCTTCCTCTCTGAAATCAATAAAAAATATATTTTTAAAAATAATAATATCAGCTCCATTAGCATGACTATTACTCCTTCTCCAGCACCCAGGCCCCGCCAGGCGGTAACTCTGCAGAAGTCCCTGTTTCCTCTCGAGGCTGCCACCTTCCCAGCGCCCAGCGCTGAGAGCCAGGAGGCCGGGGTCACCTGAGCCAGGGACGCCCGGAGGAGCTTCCGGATGAGGTCGAAGGGCACCCGCACATGCAGCTGCACAAAGCACAATGGGAACCCTCCAAACCGTCACTCGGGTTCCAGCCTCCAGCGCGGGCGGGACCTCCGTCAGAGAGAACCGCCTCCGTCGGGGTCGGGCCAGTGCCCCCTCCGGCCCCCTGTTTGGATTCTGCGGGCGGCTCTCCGGCCGGCCCATCCCTCTCCGCCACGCAGCCGAGTGGGCGCGTCTCACTCTCTCCTGGCCCCGCGCTCTAAGACAGCGGTGTGGCCAGGCTGGCCTTCTCCCTGGGCCCCCGCTTCTCCCTTGCTAAGGCTGGGGGCTCCCGGAAGAGCTCACTGCTGCCGGGTGTAGACTCTGGTCCCAGGGCCCAGGTTCCCAGGCAGGTTCCCCAGGCTCACAGCCCGTGAGTGTTTGTCCCTGGCTCCTGTGCAGCCGCAGACACGGCCCTGGCTGCTCCTGCCGGCCAGCGCCCTGCCGGGCCACCCCGGGGAGCTGCCCTCGGTGCTGTGAGCCCGATCTGCTCAGAGACCCTCAGGGAGACGCCTGCCTCTCCCAGCGACCAGCACTCGCGGGGCAGCAGACCCTGTGCGTCTGCCGGTGGGCGGGACCAGGCCCCAGGGTCCAAGGAGCGGCCTGTCGAGTCTAGGAGAGTCCAAGGGGACCCGTGCCCTGGCCACGGAGCAGTTCTCGGGCTCTTCCCAACGCTCAGGCACAGCAGGTGGACGCTGCCCCCAGGAAGCCTGCCCGTGTCCCGGCACCGCCCGGGCGGCCACACCACGCCAGGCACTTTGGAGAGCCCGGAGTGGCGCCCCCTCTCCTCCGAGCTCCCCGCACCCTCTGGCCTCCCGGTTACTGGCTCTGCTGCCCTGTGGCTTGTCTCGGATTGTTACCGAGCCTTTCCCGGCCTGGTCTCTGCCGCCACCCCTGCGAGATGCAGAGCTTAGTGCTCAAGAGCCGCCCGCGCGGGCCCAGATCCTGACCGCGGGCTCTTGTCTGGATGACCCCGGACGCCTTACGTAGCTGCTCTGTGCCTCAGTTTCCTCACGTGTCATAAGGGCCGTATTCGGCCAAGCTCACAGAACGTGCTCCACCAAGATGACGTCCATGTCAGTTCACTGGTTGTAATGAGTGCAGCACTGGGGCGGGGGGGGGGGGCGCTGTTGATAGTGGGGGACACCTGCCTGGGGGTGGCAGCGGGCATGTGGGAAACCTCTGTACGTTCTGCTCCGTTTTGCTGTGAACCTAAAACTGCCCTAAAAAAGAAAGTCTTACTTTTAAAAAGTCAACACACGGCTGGCCAAGCAAAACACACATCCGGGCTGGGTAAGGGAGGCCTGCCCGGCACCGAGTCCCGCCAGGTTCTGTGCCACAGCCAGGCGGCGAGCGCCACGGAGGCGAAGCTCCAGGGAGGGCCTCGCACCCGCCGGGCCAGAGCGCCCGCGTCCTGGGCAGGGCAGAGGGCGGAAACCCACGGGGACCGGGTGCCAGGTGTGCAGCGAGCACTGTCTGGGCTCGTCTGAGCCTCGCCACGTGCAGGCCGCTCGCCCTCCTGCTGAAGGCGCTGCCGCTCTGCTCTGCAGGGAAGCACAGAGGCGTCGCTTCGGTTGCCCAGAATCACACAGCAGGGACGTGGCAGAGCCCGGGGCGGCCCCCAGCGCCCTCAGACGTCAGTGGGGAGCGCTCCCACACCAGCCTGCCGGGAGGGAGGATGGTGGGTGGAGAGGTGGAGGGACAGAAAGTGGGTGGAGAGTAGGTGGGTCAGGGATGGAGGGATGGTGGGTGGACGGGCGGATGGATAAGGGGTGGGTGGGTGAACGGATGGACACATACCCGGCTAGATGGCTGAAGAGATAACAAATGGCTGGACGGATAGATGGACAGATGGATGGACTATGAATGGGCCCGAGAGCCCTTCCCTAATACAATTCTCAGTATAATCTTTCCTTCCTTTTTCACTTCCCGTCCCTGCAGAGGCGGCTGCTTCCATTAGGGGCTGAATGAGATGCCCAAATAGGGTTAGTTCCACAGCTAACAGCAAAGCCAGCTTAACCGGGCTGGGGCTGGGCTGGGGCTGGGGCTGGGGTGGGGGTGGGGCTGTGGCTGGGCTGGGGCTGGGGTGGGGGTGGGGGTGGGGGTGGGGTGGGGTGGGGCTGGGGTGGGGGTGGGGTGGGGGTGGGGGTGGGGCTGGGGTGGGGTGGGGCTGGGGTGGGGTGGGGTGGGGGTGGAGGTGGGGGGCACGGGACACCTGTCACCTGTTTGTCCCCTTCACACCTGGGCAGAGGTAAACAATGTAATTAGGCTAATCACAGAGCCGCCCCAATCCACACTTCTTAAGCCCCAGCGAGGATTGCCTGTGATAATGGGGCCCTCCTGGGGGGAGGGGGAGAGGCACATGACTCCCCAAACATCCCACAACCCCCACGCCCTGCCCAGCTGTGGGATCTGGGGCGGAGAGCCCATCCTAGCTGAGCCTCTGCTTGCTTATCTGAGCAGAGGAGGCAAATCATGCTTAACTGGTTGGCCACGATCCGCGTGCAGGGCCGAGCACAGAGTAGGTGCTCATTAAACTGTAGTTTCTCCCTGCCCCCTTAGTCAGCCCTTTCCCAAAGGGCTCACCCAGATCCACGCCGGCAGACTGGGGGCTGGGCCATGTCCTACGTTCCTCTAGCAGGAGGCAGAGTGCCCCCTCGGCCCCAGGCCTTCTGACCGCAGGGCATGGGCAGTGCGGCCGGGACTACCCCTTTCCACTGAGCCAAGCGTGTGCGTAGCCTCCTCTTGCCTCTCCAAGTGCCTGAATCCCGCGCGCTCGGCCTCTAACCTCAGATGTTCAGGGTCAGTATTTCCTCCCCACTTAGGTGCCTGAGCCAAGGGCTCCATTAGTCTCCAAGTGAAAAGGGCATTTTCCTTGACCCCAGGCCCTCCATGCCAGTGCCTGCCTCTACCTTTTATGGGCCCCAGTAAAATCCCAAGGTCTTCTCGAGTTTATACAGTAACTAGAGGCCCGGTGCATGAAATTCATGCACTCAGGGGGGTTGGGGAGGGGGTTCCCTCAGCCTGGCCTGTGCCCTCTCGCACTCCAGAAGCCCTTGGGGGATGTCCAACTGATGGCTTAGGCCCATAGGGAGCGGGCCTAAGCCATCAGTCGGACATCCCTCTCACAGTCCAGGACACCTCACTCCTTACTGCCTGTTTGGCTCACTGCTCCTTAGCGCTGCCACGGAGGCAGGAGAGGCTCCTGTCACCACCACTGCACTTGCCAGCCATGAGCCCTGCTTCTGACAGTGGCACTCCCCCTGTGGGAGTGCACTGACCACCAGGGGGCAGCTCCTGCATTGAGCATCTGCCCCTTCCTGGTCAGTGAGTGTCATAGCGACCAGTCCTTCCGCTGTTTGGTTGATTTGCATATTAGCCTTTTATTATGTGGGATTATGGCTCCCAAGTCAGCAGAAAGACAGCCTTTCCCAGAGGCTCTGAGAGGAAAATTCTAAGCTGGTCATAAAACGAGACCCAAGTGCATCGAACAGGAGTCCGGGACACAGCGTGGACTCTTGAACTCCTAGGAAAGTTTCCACTGGCTCCTGCCCTTGGCCTGACCCTGGGGAGGCAGCCTCACTCCCGGGCCTCAGCTTCCCCATCTGCACAATGGGTCGCCGCCCAGGCACAGGCAGCTGAGGCCCAGCGGGCGCTGACTCATGCGCGGGTTTGCCCCCCAGGAACTCGGGAGCAGGTGCCGGGCGCTAGGGGCCAGGACTCACCCCGAGTGGGCACGGGGTCTCCAGGGGAAGAAACGAGATTCCAGGAGAGCGGGGACTCAGCCCAGGCCACACAGCGCAGGAGAAACAGCAGTGTCCAACCAGGTGTCCGGCTCCAAAACCTGCGTTCCTGAGACTGAGCAGCGGAGGCCCCAGTGCAATGCTGGGCCAGGGCAGAGCGGCCGCGGGCGTGTCCGGCTGAGACAGCCACTGCTCCAGGACTGCGACCCGCCCTCGGCCATGACTGAGGGTGTGACCACTCGGCAGCGGGAGCCGCACTGCCACGGGTGCTGTCCGAGGAAGGAGACGGCAGAAAACCCCAGCCTCTCTCTGCGGCCCCCTCTGGGGTGGGGGTCAGGGGGAGGGGGCTCCCCTTGGCTGAGGCCACAGAGCAGGGGACCCTGGGAGATGGAGTCCACAAGGGCCACCTTCCCACCACAGAGCAGGGGAGCCTGGGAGATGGAGTCCACAGGGGCCACCTTCCCACCACAGAGCAGGGGAGCCTGGGTAACGGAGTCCATAGGGGCCACCTTCCCACCACAGAGCAGGGGAGCCTGGGAGATGGAGTCCACAGGGGCCACCTTCCCACCACAGAGCAGGGGAGCCTGGGAGATGGAGTCCATAGGGGCCACCTTCCCACCACAGAGCAGGGGAGCCTGGGTAACGGAGTCCAGAGGGGCCACCTTCCCACCACAGAGCAGGGGAGCCTGGGAGATGGAGTCCATAGGGGCCACCTTCCCACCACAGAGCAGGGGAGCCTGGGTAATGGAGTCCAGAGGGGCCACCTTCCCACCACAGAGCAGGGGAGCCTGGGAGATGGAGTCCACAGGGGCCACCTTCCCACCACAGAGCAGGGGAGCCTGGGAGATGGAGTCCAGAGGGGCCACCTTCCCACCACAGAGCAGGGGAGCCTGGGAGATGGAGTCCATAGGGGCCACCTTCCCACCACAGAGCAGGGGTTCTATGGGGGCGGGAGGAAGTCAGGCAGGCGGGCAGCACTGGAAAGAAGAGCAAGGAAACGCCCTCCCTGCCGTGTCCTTGCCGTAGCTCCGTGACGCCTCCAGGTGCTCTGAGGAGGGAGGCACCTGCCCGTCCACAGCTGTGAACGTGGAGGCTCAGTGAGGCTTGCAAACTCGGCCAGAGGATCACAGGGCAGGGCCGCGGGGGCCAGCGCTGGACTCTTCGCCTTCAGTCTTTCCTTTCCCTCCCAGCTGAGGGCCACCAGGCTCCCGGCCCGCAGGCCCCGGCCAGGCTGGGAGAGCTGGCTGTGCCCAGCGAACGTACGTCCGAAGTTGTGTGCATGGGTCCTGCACGTGCCAAGCGCACTTCGCCGGCCAGTTGTGCAGCAGAGGGCGAGGCCTGCTCTCCAGGCCCCCAGGCCACGCGGAGAGCTGTGGCCTCGCGTGGGCATTCGGCTCGTGACACTGCCAGGCGCGCCTCTTTGGGAGAACTGAGCTGGCTGCATCAGAGGCAACGAGGGAAAAGGACAGCGGGCACTGGCTGGTTGCCCAGTGGTTAGAGCGCCGGCCCGTGCACCGGAGGGTTATGGGATTGACGCCCGGTCCAGGGCACGTACCTGGGCTGCAGGTTTGATGGATCCCCAGCCCCTCCATGGCCCACATTCCAGTGGGGAGAGAAGGACAATACATGAAGAAGGATTTTAAAAAGTAAATTGCGCTGTGATTTGGCCAGAGATACATGTTATTGAGAAAAAGAAAAGCAGAAAAGTTGTATAGGGCCTGGGAGCTGGAGGGGGAGGGCCCTGCTGCCCTTTTACAGTTATCAACCCTAGAGCAGCGGCTCTCAGCCTGTGGGTCCCGACCCCTTTGGGGGTCGAACGACCCTTTCACAGGGGTCGCCTAAGACCATCAGAAAACACATATATAACTACATATTGTTTTTGTGATTAATCACTATGCATTTTTAATTATGTTCAATTTGTAACAATGAAAATACATCCTGCATATCAGGTATTTACATGACGACTCATAACAGTAGCAAAATTACAGTTATGAAGTAGCAACGAAAATAATTTTATGGTTGGGGGTCACCACAACATGAGGACCTGTATTAAAGGGTCGCGGCATTAGGAAGGTTGAGAACCACTGTACTAGAGCAAGGAACTTTACTTGGGTCATTTTTAATTAAAAGGTGGGAGGGGGGGCAGCCCAGCAGGTGTGGCTCAGTGGGTGAGCGTCTACCTATGATCCAGGAGGTCACTGTTCAGTTCCCAGTCAGGGCACATGCCTGGGTTGCAGGCTCGATCCCCAGTGGGTGGCGTGCAGGAGGCAGCCAATCCATGATTCTCTCTCCTCATTGATATTTTTCTCTCTCTCCCTCTCCCTTCTTCTCTGAAATCAATTATATATATTTATATTCATATATATATATATATATATATATATATATATTTTTTTTTTTTTTTAAAAGAAGAAGATCCTCCCATTCAGTGCGTGCCTCCAGGGGCCGTGGAGTTTGCATTATTGTCTCACGTATATGATCATGTCCCCATAGCAGCTGCATGACCAGTACTGGCCCACAGCATAGACTGGGCTCAGAGATGTCAAAGAAACTTCCAGAAGTCAGTCCTTTTCCTCTCAGCTTTATATCCGCCCGGCCACACTGTGTTTGGGGAAGCTGGGGCCCGGGGTGCGCAAACGTCCTTTCTCAGGACGTGTCAGGCCGTTGGCTCCCCGTGGGGCTCTGCCAAGCGGGGCGCCCACGGGACCCAGATGGCAGGAGGCAGCGAGAGGCACGGCTCTTCCTGGTGGCATCGCCAGCAACACCCCCTGCGCCCCAGCTCTGCCGTCAGCGGGAGCCTCCTTTCTTCCCGACTCCACAGCCTTTCCGCCGAGTTCCACGTCCTGTGCCCTCCCCGTGGGTGGCGGCTGCTTCCTGTGGTGACCTCGGCTCAGCTCCGCGCCCCTTTCTCACCCTCAGGCCCCCTCACCCGCGACATCAGGCCCCACATCGACCCCCTTCCCTGGATGCCTCCTGTGGTTTGTTTTCCCGGATGAGCCCCCCTGACACCATCCATCCAGCAGAAGTCACAAGACAGAGCCACAAAGACAGGCCTGAAGCAGCGTGGCTATGCCCGTGGCCTTGGAAAGCAGCACCGGTGACTTTGGCGTGCGGGGCGGCGTGCGGGGCGGCTGGGGCCTTCAGAGCACTTGTTGCGACTTGTGATGACCTTGTTCACGTATCTATTCAGTGGCTCATCGTCTGCAAGCTCCATGGGTACCAGGCCACGGACATGTCCCCGGCACAGAGCAGGTGCTTGTGCAGATGGACGGACGGACGGAAGAACTCGGAAAGGCACGGTGGCCCTGGTGGGGATTTGAACCCTCACCTGCCCTGATGCCAGTTCCAAGGGAAGGATCATGTGACCTGCCGAGACCCCGATGGGGCTTGCACACCTCTCCCTGGCCGGGGTCCCCACACGCAAAGAGGGAAAGAAAAGCCGACAGGGCGCTGCGCGCACAGGCTGAGCCAGACCCCTCCGGTTCCAATCCGGCCCAACCACCTGGTTCTTTGGGAACTGAACCACTCCTCCAGGCTTCAGGTTTTGCATCTGAAATGGCATAATAATACCTGCCAATTGGGTGTTTATGACGATAAAATATCAGGAATAGGAGGGAAGTCACAGCAAGGTCAAGGATTCCGGGAATCCTCGGGAGATAAGCAACTCTGCCTACAAAGGCCCAGGCAGCAGGCGCTCCCTGAGGCCAACCTGCTGGCCGCCTTTCTCCTGCTTCCGGCACACCCAGCCCTGGTCCCAGCCTCTCCCCACCTCTGCCCGCATCCCAGGTTTCTGGATCCTGACACAAGGCGACCTCAGGCAAAGCGCTTCGCCTCTCAGGAGTCTCAACGTCCAATGGGGCATCACGTGAGATCAACATCTGTCAAAGCGCCGAGAGGCGGGGCAGTACACAGTAGGTCTAGAAAAGCAGCATTTTGCTTCCTCCTGGAATTGCTTTATTTCTGCCACCCAAAGTTCCCATGATGTCCTCTCCTGGGATGGAGAGGATGGGAGGGGCCTGTAGGGAAGACGCCATCTCACTCATTCATTCATCCATGCAATAAAGTGCATACTACGTGCTGTGTGAAAGAAGCCTGAGGGGATCCTCATCACGGACTAGCGCCCTCTGGCCAGAGCTGGATGACTCGTCCCTGCCTCCAGCCGGGGAGACCCCTGAACAGTGAAGGCAACACCTGCCGGAAGTGACGGGCAAGGCGTCCCTCCTGCGGGGAGCCCCCAGGAGGCGGAGTTTTCAGATCCTATGAGAACATTCTAGGGAACATGCTGAAGGCACGATGGATTCAGATATAGCCCACACAGAGGAGACATGATGGGGGGCCTTCAATGCAGGGCTAACCTGGGGGGATGATAGATAGTTTACATGGTGTCAGGAGGCCCTGGCTGGTGGGGCTTTGTTGGTTGGAGTGCCCTCCCAGACACCAAAAGGTGGGGGGTTCGAGTCCCAGTCAGGGCACATACCAGCTTGTAGGTTCAATCCCCCATTGGGGTGTGTGCAAGAGACAACTGATCAATCTCTCTCTCTCTCTCTCTCTCTCTCTCTCTAGTTTTCTCTCTCTCTCTCTCCCTTCCTCTCTCTAAAATCAATTTTAAAAAGAGGTCAACTGCTGTGAGTTTTTTACTGTGTCTCTTGGTGTTTTCCTGTCAGCAAACTGGAATATCTTTTGTTCTGATCATTGAACTAATACAGACTACATTTTGGGGAAAAAAATCAAGCAATACAAAATGGGGGAAGGGAGGCAAAGATGGGAATATTAAAGAATGGAGGAACCAAGGATGGGTATGCTAGAGAGTGGGGGGACCAAGGATGGCTATGCTAGAGAGTGGGGGGGATCAAGGATGGGTATGCTAGAGAGTGGGGGGACCAAGGATGGGTATGCTAGAGAGTGGGGGGACCAAGGATGGCTATGCTAGAGAGTGGGGGGGATCAAGGATGGGTATGCTAGAGAGTGGGGGGATCAAGGATGGGTATGCTAGAGAGTGGGGGGACCAAGGATGGCTATGCAAGAGAGTGGGGGGGATCAAGGATGGGTATGCTAGAGAGTGGGGGGGATCAAGGATGGGTATGCTAGAGAGTGGGGGGGATCAAGGATGGCTATGCTAGAGTTTGGGGTGACCAAGGATGGGTATGCTAGAGAGTGGGGGGGGGACCAAGGATGGGCATGCTAGAGAGTGGGGGGGACCAAGGATGGGTATGCTAGAGAGTGAGGGGGGCCAAGGATGGGTATGCTAGAGAGTGGGGGGGACCAAGGATGGGTATGCTAGAGAGTGGGGGGACCAAGGATGGGCATGCTAGAGAGTGGGGGGAGGGAGGGTCGAGGATGGCAGTGTTGGGAAGAGGGGGCATCAAGCTTGCAGGGCATGGGGCTCACGGCCTCACAGGTAGGCTCCTGCCAGACCCCGAGGGGTGTCGGAGGCCTGGCTCTGACCCATCACCACGCCGGCATCTGGAAGCCCATTTGCAAGTTCTCCGGTGGAAAACGTGCGCATTAACGGCGAGCTCTGTGCTCATCAGAGTCCTAATTTCCACTGGTTTTTGGTTTTCAGCTCTATAAATCCTAAGCGTGCCTTTCATTTCGTTTTCCCGGCCTTTGAGGACATCTGTTTGGCATTTGCCTTGTTCGATGGGAAGGTGGGAAGGGGTGCCAAGTCCGTTTCTTTTTAACTTCTCTGCATTAAAGTGAGAGGCCACAAACGCGCCCCAGAGCAGGGGCCCGGCCGCTCCCCGCCCTGCGCCCGCCGCTCCCTGCCCTGCGCCCGCGGCTCGCCCGCCCTCCTCAGGTGCTTATGAAGATGGCTCGGTTTCAAGCCAGTGTATTAAACCACCATCCACATGCCAACATGGGCAGCCTCACCTGGTTCCAATTTATGGTTTTTAGCATGTTGTAATGTGGATGTTATAAGCATGTATAGGGTAGGCAGGTTTTTCCCTTTTCTTTTCCTTCCGATGAGCCTTGCTCTGCCTGGACGTTTCCATTGTGCTTTGGCCCAAGATTCCTGAGCGGGACCTGCGGCCTTTGCGGGCGGGGAACGGACGCTCACATCACGTTCCAGCTGCTGCTTGGGACCCTTGGTGTCGCGAGGCCCTGGGGACAGAAATTCTACTGAACACCTACTGTGCGTCATTGGCCGCCATTTTTGCCATTTTTCTGCTCTCTCTCGTTTTTCTTTTCTTTCTTTTAGCAAACTGGAATATCTTTTGTTCTGACTGTAAAGCTAATAGAGGCGACATTTTGAGAAAAATCAAGCGGTATAGTACGGATTTAGCAGATTGCAAACAGTCCTATGTTCATCCCAAAGGGAAAATCACTCTTCAATGTGGATCACTCTTCAATGTGGTGGGTGAGTCCTCCCAGGTTCCCTATGCAGTCTTCCGAAAATATGTAAGTCAGCCCCGGCCGGTTTGGCTCAGTGGATCGAGCTTCGGCCTGCAGACTAAAGGGTCCTGGGTTCGATTCCGGTCAAGGGCATGTAGCTTGGTGCAGGCTCCTCCCCGGCCCGGGCCCTGGTTGGGGATTCTGCAGGAGGCAGCCCATCGATGTGTTTCTCTCACAGCGATATTTCTCTCTGTCTTTCCCTCTCTCTTCCACTCTCCCTAAAAATCAATGAAAAAACATCCTCAGGTGAGGATTTCAAAAAAAAAGAAAGAAAATATATAAATCAATGCTTATCACAAGGATTTTGCAAACACGGAGCAATACCGTGGTCGCGCTCCGCCACCTGGTGAGTGATCTGACGGAGACTCCCCCGGGCGGCTGGATGCAGAGTCTTCAGGGAGTGACGCGTGTTTTACCGCAGGGCGGGCACCCTGCTCGAACCTGGCCTCTGCCGGTGAGCGGACATGTGCGCTCTCACCCCTGTGCCCAGGGGCCCTGAGCCTCCTCCTCCAAACCCCGGCGCCTCTTGCTCGGATCACTCAGCAGCTCCGTCCGCCGGTGGAAGTGCTGGGTCAAAGGGTAGAAACGGTGTTGATTGGAATCACCAAGTCGACATGCAATCACCAAATCACCAATTTCTTTTTTCCTTCATTGATTTTCAGAGAGAGGAAGAGGGAGAGAGAGGAACATCGATGAGAGTGAAACATCACTGATCACTGCCTCCTGCACACCCGGTTCTGGGATGGAGCCCGCAGCCCTGGCATGTGCCCTGACCGGGAATTGAACCGGTGACCTCTTGGCTCCATCGCTGAGCCACGCCACTAACTGTGCGGGAGAGGACCTCTCCCCCCCTCGCCTCACACCTACTTCACACTTGAGCTACCCCCTGCGAGAGAAAGCCGCATTTCTCCCTGCCCCGGGGAACTGGGGCTGAGAGTAAAGTCCTCCAGTTAGAGACGCAGCCTCACCCGCAACACGCCCAGAGCCAGGGAGAGGGTTCAGGGATCCCGTACAGACGGGGGCCGGGACTCCGCGTACACGCGGGCACAGAGCCCCGGTGTCCACACGTGTGACATGGGAACCCAGGCGGGGGGCTGTCCTCCTCCAGACTGGGGGCTGCATAGAAACCTGCCCACAAACTGGCTGCCGGAGAAGGGAAGGCCAGGTGGGCCCCAGTGCGTGAGCTGGACCAGGGCGCCCCCTCCAGGCGGAAGCAGCCTGGCACCTGCACCCTTCCTCAGTTTCCCTGTCTGTCAGATAGGAGGTGCCCTGCCCGCTGCCCCCGGCCCCCCCCACCTCCCCGGGCCTGCCATGGGCAAACCCACAGAGGCGGGCACGCAGACAGAAACGCCTGGCTCTTTTTCTCCCCATGAGGACTCTGGGCCTAGCGCCTGCCCCGCCCCCCCGGGCGGTGGCCCCCACCCTCCAGCCGGGGAGCCCCACCATTTCCCCGCCCCGCCCTGGCCTGCGCTCCCGGCCCTGCTCGCAGGCAAGCGGCAGCCTTTTTATTGAGTTATAAACCAGGGTAGCTTTTGGACTGGGTCGGGAGAAAGGCCTGGAAACTTGGTAATCTGAACTTCTCAGGTTGGGAGACAGGTCTTGCTGCTCGGAGAGATAATGAGGGCTGCCTTTGCAAATGCTAAATTATTCTTTTTAGACAGTGCCAGAGGCGCCTGGCTCTGCCCCCCCTCCGACGCCCCCCCCACCCCCGCGCTCCCCACCCCCCCCACCCACACCCCCACCCACACCCCCACCCACACCCACACACCCCCCCCCCCGCCCCGGCTGCAGGGCTGCGCTGCATCAGCTGCGGGTGCTCCTAGCGGAAGGGACTGGCCAGGCTGGGCCCCAGCCACCCAGCCAGAAAGTGATGCAAAGGCTCTCTGTCCCCATCTCCTCTCTGGGATGTGGGGAGCGGGACCTGGGGGGGCGGGGGGGCATTGCTGTGAACCCGACAAAACTTCGTCTACCCAAGCCCGCCAGGGACAGGGCGGGCGGCCCGGGCCTACGTGTGTCCTGGTGTAATTCACGCGTGACCTTGGGCAGGTTACACGCCGGCCGGCACAGAGCCCCAGTCTCCACACCTGAGAAATGGGAACCCGGAGCCCTGCCCCCCTCTGTACAGGATCACGGGGCTGAACCCCCTCCCTGCAGAAGGAATGCATGTCCTGCCCGTGCCCCAGTCCCTGGCCACCACCCCAGCCCTAATGCAGGAGCTGGTAACAGCTCAGTGAGCCTAACGCCCCTCCTACCTCGCAGGCCTCTGACGTCGGCCCAGGAGCCTCCTGCACGTTGTCTCCCACAGTCGCAGGGGTAAAACCAGGAGTGGGTGCTCCCAGGGCTCACCCAGGCTTGTCGCGATGGCCAGTGGGTGGGGACCTGAAAGGCACAGGCCAGGCCGCAGGGCCTGGACCCACTGAGGTCCTGCCCTGGGCAGTTGTCCCCCGGCCCCCACCCCGGCCCCGGATGTAATGCAGGGGAGGGATTTGAACCCGCACAGCCCTGCCTCTCAGATGGTGCGGAGAGGCTCAGGCCCCAGCCTGTCTTCCTGCATCGCACAGCTCACCAAGGGGCCCAGGTCACCCGCCGCCCCGCTCCATGCTCCAGGCCTGGCTTTACGTGGGCCTGAGCGGGCAGGCCATTCCTCGCAGGCAAAGTGCAAGCCGTGACCAATTGAAAGTTCCAGAGCGCCGTCTCGCCCCCTCACCCCCGCACCCCCGCCTCCCGCCCCCGGTGCCAACTGGAGAGCGCGCACTGTGCCAAGACCTTGGGGCCTGCAGCGCGGACCTGGCCCGAGCTCACAGCGTCCCGCACAGCCCGGCCTCTTCCAGACGCGGGTCCCTCTGCCCCAGGCCCTCGGCGGGGCTCTGGGTCCCGTCAGGGCGCCGCGCGTCTTCCCTGTCCTTCCTGGAGAAGGTGACATACAGCCTGCAGGCACCGCGCCCGCGCTCCTGGACACAAGCCAAAACTCGAGTCCGATCCACCTGAGATCAGCCTTCATTTTCTGATTGGACCGCACGGCGGCCGGGGTTGGAGCCGCGGCGGGTCACGTCGTCTGTCACCGCTGGTGCCGATGGGAGAAATGGCTCTTCCAGGGGATCCGCAGAGAAGGGGATGTCCCATGATTCCCGGGGCCACATGCCTCTTCGGCGACTCACTACAGAGGGCCTGTGTCCGGCCCGTCATGCGTGGCCGGGACCCCACAGGCAGGCCTGAGGGCGACCTTTCCCCTCCACCCTTATTCTCGGACCAGAAACGCCCTCTGCATACAAATGAAGAGCTCACCTGCACCTTCGCCCCGTTCAGAAGGCCCATTTCTGAGACTCCTTCCCGACTCCACGGCACCCAGGGCACCAGGGGGTGCTGGAAGGCTTGGTGGAGCAGTAAATAACGATTACTTTTGTTATTCGTGTAAAGCAGTGATTTTCAACCGGTTGGTTTTGCACACCTACCCCAGCCCCTGGGTTCACCTGGCAATGTCTAGGGGCGCTTTGGGTTGTCACAGTTCTGGAGAGGAATGCCCAGGGCATCTACTGGGCAAAGACAGGGCTGTGCACTACGACTTCCGTGGGCCCTACCCAACCTCACCACGATGAGCCCCTTCTTCCATAAACAACAACAGCCCTGGCCGGTGTGGCTCAGTGGATGGAGCATCGGCCTGCAGACTGAAGGGTCCCGGGTTCGATTCTGGTGAAGGGCATGTGCCTCGGTTGCAGGCTCCTCCCTGGCCCTGGCCCTGGTCGGGGCTCGTGCAGGAGGCAACCCAACCGTGTGCTCCTCTGACATCGGTGTTTCTCTCCATCTCTCCCTCTCTCTTCCACGCTCCCTAAAATCAATGGAAAATTTCCTTGGGGGAGGATTGAAACAAACCAACACATTAAAGAAATTATCTCTTAAAATGAAGTTGGTGTGAAGCAAATTACAATCCAAGCTGGGTTCGCTGTTCTGTCTTCTTTACTATGATCTTCATTTTCTCCTGGCTTTAATGACCATGAAACATTTCCGTGAGCCCCTAGGGAACCGGGAGCCCAGGCCCTGCGTCTCGGTGACCTCGGGGAGCCGCCCGGGGCGGGGCCAGGAGCCTGGGAAAGGTGCTCCGATGATGCGCAGAGCCACCCAGGCTGGGAGCACCGGCCAAGGTCGGCAGCCTCGCCGAGGGGCCGTCGGAAGGAAACGCTGGAAGGCAGCCCCTGCGGGCGAGCAGGGCCTGGGCAATTAGCAGGCTCGGCCGGCCGGGCGGCCCGGCACACGCTCTCAGGAGAGCGCTGCGTGTTTTCTTTTCCCCCAAATGGTGGATAGAGCACGGAGCACGTATGTTGTTCAGAGGCAGCTCTGCAGGCGCGGGACGCACCTCATCATTCAGGCAAGTCGGGGGCCCCAGGCTGCCTCGGCCTCGCGGTCAGCCGCTCATTATCTGAGCCAGAGCCGCTGCCAGCAGCGCCGCCGAGGCCTGCCGTGCCCTCCACCGGCCGGCGAGGTGTCCCGGCAGCTGCCCACGGGGCCTCCGGGAGGGGTGTGGGGTGCGCGGGGAAACAGAGCCACCAGGTGCTGCGTGTGTGCCTGTGTGCGGGGGCGGGGGGAGCGGGAGAAGAAGGGAGGGAGGGAGGGAGGGAGGGAGGGAGGGAGACGCACACTTATTTTACGGAATTGGCCACGCACTATAGAAGCTGGTCAGTCCAGACTCCGCAGGGCGGGCGGGCAGCCGGAGCCAGAGTCGCAGTTTGCGCCCACGGCCGGCACAGCCCTTCTTGCTGGGGGCGGTCAGTCTTCCTTCTCTAAGGGCCTCACCTGATGGGGGGCCGGCACCACATTAGGGGGAGCAGTCTGCTTCCCTCAAAGCCCACCCATTTGAATGTCAATCACACACAAAACAAGCAAACTCCTTCACAGCAGCATCCAGTCCCGGGGACTGTGGTTCAGCCAGGCTGACACATGGAGTCCACCGTCAGGGCTCGACATTCCTTCGTCCTCGGCTGCCCCTCCGTCTCTGAAGGGCCCGAGGGCACCCCGCCGCAGGCACGCACACAGTTCCACCTCAAAGCAGCCAGTTACGGGCTTCGCGTCCTGACGGTGCCCCAAGGTCTGCACACGAGGGCGCGGGGCGCGCGGAGCCCTGGGGGCATCGCTGTCCTCCTCGGACAGGAGGAGGGTAGCAGCTGGTTAGCAGCAGAGCAGACCTCAAACGCAGCCTCTCTGAGCCCGAAGCCGTGCCCTGTGGAGCCCCCAGCCGCTGCCTGGGCAACCCCAGGGGAAGGAGGGAAGGAAGAGCCCCGCATCGAACTCGGAAACTAGTGGGAACCCTGGCCCACCCTTCACTGCTCAGCCCCCTGCACTCCACTCCTGCTTCTCTTGTTCACACCCCCACACACTCACACACTCACACCCCCACACACTCACACTCACACACACTCACACACTCCCACACATTCACACACACACTCTCACACACTCACAACCCCACACTCACATGCACGCACACTCACACACACTCACACACTCCCACACATTCATACACACTCACACACTCACACACACTCCCACACATTCACACACACTCTCACAGTCACACACACACATGTACACACACTCCCACACATTCATACACACTCACACACACACACACTCACTCTCTCACACACACTCACTCTCTCACACACTCACACACATTCACACACACTCACACACACACACTCACACACACTCACAGTCTCACACACACTCACACACACTCACACTCTCACACATTCATATGCACACACACACACACTCACACACACTCTCACACTCACACACGCACTCTCACACACACTCACACGCACTCACACACTCTCATGCACTCTCACATACACACTCTCACACATTCACATGCACACACATACACTCTCACACACACTCTCACACACTCTGGACACACTCACACTCACATGCACACACACGCGCACACTGGGTGTATGTAGATAATGCACCCTCGGTGCCTAGCAGTGCGTGCATATTTTGTGCCTATTGGAATGATGGTAGTTGTTAGAATAATACCTACTACTGAACATATATGTGGTAATAGCAGGGCCATATGTCAAAGGCGAGGGAGGAGGGGAATAGGAAACAGCGAAGGGAGGCAACTTAAAGTCGATGGGACTGTGGAGGTGACACCACAAAGCCCCCCTAAGCCATCAGCAGCTTCTTCCACGGAGCAGGGCCCCTCTGCCTGGTGGTGGGTGCGGCGTCTGAGGCGTGGAGAGGCGAGCGCCTCGGGCAAGGACCCACAGCTGCTGCTCTGGGACCTCCAGCCGGGCCTCCCGCTGCTGCCATCTCCACGGGGCGGGCAGCCCAGCGACGGGAGGGCCTGGCGGGCCTTCGAAGGGCCCAGGCCTCTGCTTTCGGCATCTCTTGGGTCAGCTGGGATCCAAACTCCTTCCCCGCTCCGGCCGGCCTGGCCGCTGTGGAGGGGGCGGGAGAGGCCGGAGGCAGCGCCTCCCACCCTTTGTTCTCCCAAAGCCTCCCAGGCCAGAGATTTCCAGGCGATTCCCCCTCTCGCCTCCAGCGCTCCTATTTACTGCCTGCCGGTGCTGGCAGCCATGTGGCCGAGGGCTTTTCCTCATTTTCACCCGAAGGCCCAGAGCCATGACATCATCCTGAACGTCCCGGCTTGTTCACAGCACAGCCGCCTCGCGCGCAGACACCTGCTCGATTCTCCGCATGACGTGCGAGGCCGAGAGGTCAGCTCCATGTTGGGGGAGGGGGGGAGGGCAGGGAGCTGGAAGGGAGACACAGAGCCCCATCAGCCCAGGCTCGCAGGCCACAGGCGGGCGGGGGAACCGGCCCTTCCCCACGCGTGAGGGCGCAGGGCTTTCTTTTCTTTAAAAATATGTTTTTAGAGCTCAGTTGGTTGGAGCATCACCCCGATGCACCAGGTGCGGGTTCGATCCCCGGTCGGGGCACATACAAGGATCGACCCATGAATGCATAAACACGTGGAACAACAAACCCATGTTTCTCTCTCTCAAAAATAGAATTTAAAAAATCAATAAAAATAAAACAAAGAGCTAAGGAAAATCATTTAATCCTGACTCACACCTATGCGTCTCAGTTTCCTCGTACGTGAAGTGGACAAAATATAGGGTGTGCCCCCCCAGATGTATACACACACTTTGAATAATTACAAAGGCGGTGCTTACTAAAACACATTTCATTTTAAGAAGTGAGCTCCCAGCGGCCACGTGTGTGTGCATTTACGTGGGGACACCGTGGGTTTAGCTGTGAGACTCAGCTCACGCAGGGCCTGGCGCGCCGCGAGTGGCCGGGAACGGCAGCCTTTGCGGTTCCTCTCATTGCGTCCGAGTGTGCCTCCGGGACGTTGACGCTCTGCGCTTTGGTGCTGCGGCTCCTCCCGGAAGGCCCTTCGCTGGCGGCAGAGGCCACCGTCCAGTCACCCGTCTCTGGGGCTCAGTTTCCACGTTTGCACAATAGAGGGTGCCGCTGGATCAGAGCTCGGGCTGCTTGCCTCGGCCAGTCGGTTTGCAGGCATGTTTGGTGTTTGGCCTGCTTTTTTCTCTCTCTCTTATAATTAAAATCTATTTCTCATGGATGAAGATGAGATGATTTTGTCTAAAAATTTGGAGTTTCTAGCCCCAGCTGGTCTGGCTCAGTGGATAGAGAGTCCAACTATGAACCAGGAGGTCCCGGGTTTGAGTCCAGTCAAGGGCACGTGCCCAGGTTGCGGGCTCGATCCCCAGTGGGGGCCGAGCAGGAGGCAGCCAATCAATGATTTGCTCTCATCAATGATGTCTCTGTCTCTCTCCCCCTCTCCCTTCCTCTCTGAAGTCAATAAAAATATATTTAAAATAATAATAAAAATAAAAATCTGGAGTTCTAGCATCTCTTGAAGAATAGAAGATTTAGCAATACTGGGCCCATTTCACTCCTGCCAATCATCTGGGGGAGCTGGGCAGCACGTACCCGCACCCATGGGGCATGATTCTCCACAGTCCCCACCACGCCCTCCTGCCTGCTTCACTCACGTGTCTCGTTTCTGGCTCCTGTGGACATTGGACTGTACAGCGGTTATGATATATGGGCTCCCTGGCTCCTGCCCCCCCTCCTCGTCTGGGAATCTGGGAAACCTGAGTGACTCCTGAAAGAGGAAACTTGCTGGATGACTCACAGAGCAGCGCCTCCCTCCCGGTGATCCGCTGCAGCCCTGACTGGAACAGAAGCTCCCCTGGATGCGGGGGGAGTCTCTCTGGGAGGAACCCATGGCCAACGTGCTCCGTCGGTCTGCAAACCCCATCAAGACAGTGGGCAGGCCCCGGGCTGGAGAGGCCGAGAGCGGGAGGCCTCACGGGACGGTGCCCGGGGCACCCCAGGGCACAGCCCGCCCGGTGGTGGTACCAATCTGCCCTGTGGGGCCGCCTGATGTCTGCACCCGTCACCTGACGCAGGCCCCCAGGAAGGAGGGGGTCTGGCGGGGTGAGTGGGGGCGCCATGCAGACACAAAAGCTAGAAAAACAAATCGCGCTGTGGCCCAGCGCAGACACAGAGGCCAACCTTCCCGGTCAGTCTCCCCAGGACGTCCAGGGGTGCCCCCAAATTCTCTCCCCAGGTGTCACTCAGTGCCCGCCCGCAGCCGGCGACGAGCCCGCGATGTGGACAGAGCTGGCACTTAACCACGCGCCCAGCCTCGGACAGGCCCCCGGTGTCCCCGAGCCTAAGTGTCCTCAGCAGGAAAGCGGGGCGGTGAGAAGGCCGCCCCGGGGTGGCTGCGTTTCGGTCCGTGGGCCTCTATGGCCACGCCTCCGGCCACAGCCACAGACCTGCCGCCGTGGCAGTGGGTTGGCGGCCCGGCTGGTGGAAGGGCCTGTGGCTGGCGCAGATGGGACCCCAGGAATCCGATCCGGGGGGAAGCTATTAAAGACAGCCCCACGGCGCAAGCACAGGGTGCTCTCCGGCCCGGGGAGCAGACACTGACACCCCGCCGGCCTCCTGGGGGGTGATCTCCGGCCCGGGGAGCAGACACTGACACCCCGCCGGCCTCCTGGGGGGTGCCCTCCGGCCCGGGGAGCAGACACTAATACCCGCCGGCCTCCTGGGGGTGCTCTCCGGCCCGGGGAGCAGACACTAACACCCGCCGGCCTCCTGGGGGTGCCCTCCGGCCCGGGGAGCAGACACTAACACCCTGCCGGCCTCCTGGGGGTGCCCTCCAGCCCGGGGAGCAGACACTAACACCCCGCCGGCCTCCTGGGGGTGCCCTCCAGCCCGGGGAGCAGACACTAACACCCCGCCGGCCTCCTGGGGGTGCCCTCCAGCCCGGGGAGCAGACACTAACACCCCGCCGGCCTCCTGGGGGTGCCCTCCAGCCCGGGGAGCAGACACTAACACCCCGCCGGCCTCCTGGGGGGTGGGGTGGGCGGGAGGCGGCGCTGGAAGGGTTGGGTTGTCACTTCTGGGGATAACCCGGGCGCACAGCCCGCTCCACACATGAGCTGAGCTGCGGGCCGTGGAGCGGTTGGGCCGTGGTCTGGGCCTGAGAAATGCGCTTACCTCGTTCTTTCTGGCTTCTCGCCTGGAAAGCTCCTAATGACCCGATCTCCTAGGAAAAGCTGTTTTTGAGGGAATCATGTGTGTGAGCGATTGAAGTCAGAAAGTGCCTTACCCAGCGCTCCAGGACTGTGCAGGGCGACGGCTGAGCAGGGCCCAGGGTCAGGCCGCCGCCCCTGTCCCGGGACGTTCGCTGTGGCAGCGTGCTCGCACAGCGTGTACCTGGCGCGTGGTGAGTGCTTAGCGGGTGCTGAAGGGGGTGCAGGCCTGCCCGGGACACGTGCAGACACAGGGCACCTTCACTCGGTGTCGGGAGAGACACTCAGTGCCAAAGGGCAAACGGTCACCTTATAATGTCATGTCCAAAGAGCAAAGTGCAAGTGGCCCAGAGGGCCCTGGCCGGTGTTGCTCAGTGGGTAGAGTGTCCGCCTGCGAACTGAAGGGTCCTGGGTTTGATTCCCGGTCAGGGCACCTGCCTGGGTTGGGGGCTTGATCCCCAGTGTGGGGTATGCAGGGGGCAGCCGATCCATGATTCTCTCTCATCACTGATGTTTCTCTCTCTCTCCCTTCTGCTGGGGTCCAACCCCAGCAGGTCCAGGGGTCCCCAAAGGTGTGGACGGAGTCGGCGAAGAAGGAATGACACGGAGACAGCGTTCAGTTGATCAGCAGCCTGGCCAGGATCTCTAGCCAAGTTCTCCAGCCAAGTTCTGGTCTGGATCTCCAGCGAAGTTCTGGTTAGGATCTCCAGCCAGGTTCTGTGTCCATATTCTCTTGCTAGGTTCTCCAGGTTCTCCAGCCAGGTTCTGTAGCCATGTTCCCTCGCTAGGTTCTCCAGCCAGGTTCTGTCCAGGTTCTCCAGCCAGGTTCAGTCACCAGGTTCTAGTCAGGTTCTCTTGCCAATTTCTGTAGTCAGGTTCAGTCCAGGATCTTTTGCCATGTTCTCTCGCTAGGTACTGTCTCTAGGTTCTGTTGCCAGTCTCTGTCCAGGATCTTTTGCCATGTTCTCTCCAGCGAAGTTCTTCTGTCTCTAGGTTCTGTGTAGGTTCTGTCTTCTTGGTTCTGTGTTCTAAGTTCTGTCTTGTTACATCTGTATTTATACCAGTTGATTCCAATCCTATCAATCTCTATTCCAAAGGTTAGGGCGTTTCTTATCTCCATTCCAGGGAGTAAAGATTATGTAGCTTAAGCATGATTGTTCGTAGTTAAAGTGATTAATTACCCGCCTGGCACTTAGTTAAGAGGTTTTATTCCCTCCCTAACTTCAGGGGAAAATCCTTACCTGGGGAAACAACCTTTCTCAGAGACCTTGGTTAAAACACATAGTGCCAAGAAGGTGAGCAAACATATTAAGAACAGTATGCCATATATGCCAGTTCCCTTGAAACAGCAAGCATGGACCGGCTCCCAGCACCCTTCCTCTCTGAAATCAATAAACACATATTTAAAAAGATAAAATGGTCCCGAGGCAGCGATGAAACAGCAGGAGAGTGAGGACCAAGTGGAGCAAGGTGGGCGACTTCACACCTCCTTCCTGTGGCGCTCAGGACACACGCAGGGAGGAGGTGCAGGCCCCGGAGGCCCCGGTGTGTGTCCCTGACCCACCACGGGCTGCCTGGCCTTTTTCTGATGGAAACCACCCACTAAGCACCCACTAAGCACCCACTCCGCGCTAGGTACACGCTGTGCCAGGCACACTCTGCCACGCCCATGGGGGGCTCCAGGCTTAAAGGGAGGACTCAGCGTCACAGCCTCTGGAAATGGGAAAATGGCGAGGAATGTGCCCAGGGCACGGGCGGGGAAGAGCATGGGGGGTTGGAGCTCCCTATGACATGCGGACGCGGTCCCCCAGCGTCCCCCACAGAGGGCCAGGGACGAGGGCGTGGGGCAGCCTTGACGGCAGTGCCGTGCCAAGGCCGTCCCTGTTCGCCCTCTGCGGGGCTCTGAGAAGGACGCCCCTTCAGAACTAGGACAAGCCGGCCCGGGCCCAGAACCCCCAGACAAAGAAAGCGCTGGAACCGGACACCGGCGCGGGGCTCTCGTCAGTTGCGGCACCGCCATGGCCATCTCCTCCCGGCGTCTTCGCTCCGCGTGGCGGGCCAGCCCCGGCTCCGTCGACGGCAGTGAGGAGAGCCTCTTTCTCGCCTCCTCTGTGAATTTCAGAATGTGCCCGGAGATGGGGGCGCTCGGAGGCTTTAGGCCGATCCACACCCGGCCCGGGGTTCTCTGTTAGAAACATCGGAAAGCCCCCCGTAACGGGCAGGTGGGGTCCAGACGCTCAGGCCGAAAGGTGTGCTGCGTTGTAAGAGGTTCGCGCACGTGATCGGCCGATAGGTCTCGCTCGGCTGCTTTGTTTATAAGCAAATGCATTTGTTTAACCCGGCCGGCAGCTCGCAGAAACATGGAGGAAGCCATCAGGCAGATGCAGGGGGACACGCCCGGGAGCTGGCCCGCCGCCTTAGGCCTGGCCTTCGTGCTGTGCCGATGACCGCCCCTCCGCGGCCTGGGATCGGGTGCTCTCTGGGGTTCCTGCTAAGCCCCAGCTTCCCTGGGGACTGGGATTCCTGTGCTCCACGGAGCTGCCGGCCCTGGAGTCTTTCCTCGGACTACGTGGTCCCACTTTAAGTTCTAGGGCTGCGGAACCGCAGTGACAAAAGGGAGCGAGCGCTGGCGGGTGGCAGGGAAAGGCCATGGGAAGCCAGAGCGCAGCCAGAGCCTCGTGAGCGGAGGGACTCAGCGCTGGGAGGGAGGCCAGCCTTCTGCAGAGGCAGCCGAGGGGGGACGGGCCAGCGGAGGGTGGGCTCAGAGCCTGAGGCGGGTCCGGAGCGGCCAGCGAACGCCAGGGGGCAGCCCGTGTGACCTCGCAAGGAAAAGGCAACGGGAATGGGAGCAACCACCCGGGAGGGCTCTCCTGGGGCCACTGCCCCCGCACCCCAGCCTGTGCCCTCCGTGCGGTGCAGGGAGGCGCTTTCTTCCGGAAGGATCCCGGAAACTGCAGACAGACAGGCACGGAGGCGCTTGCTGGGCTGGTAGGTATGCAGACAAAGTCCGCTGGCGTCGGTGGAAACTGCCAAGGTAAGTCTCCAGATCATATATTCCAGCTGAAGCTGTGACTGAAAACCTCTGCCCTTCCAGGAATGTGTGTGTGCAAAGTGTGTGTACTTTTTAAAGCATTTTTATTGATTTCAGAGAGGAAGGGGGAGAGAGAGAGAGAGAGAAGCATCAATGATGAGTGAGAATCATTGACCAGCTGCCTCCTGCATATCCCCCACCGGGGATGGAGCCCGTCACCTGGGCATGTGCCCCAACCAGAAGTCAAACTGTGACCTCCTGGTTTGTAGATCAACGCTCAGCCGCTGAGCCCCGCGGGCCGGGCTGTGCTATGTTTTGTGAAGAACGGTTTGGTTACTATCCTTCAAACATCTGAGGGCGCCTGGGAAGGGCCGTGAAGGCAGAGTGTTCCCCTCCCCTGGGTCCCTGAGCTCGTCCGTAACAGGTTAGGGCAGGGAAAAGCTGGTTCCCAGCACAAGAATGAACTTTTCACGGAAATGCCTTACTGAGTCGCACGGAAAGGAGAGCATCCTTGGCTCTGATGTGGGAACGCCATGGCGTCTTTAGAAAAACCCTTCTGCTGCTGAAAACCCTCGAGTCAGATCCTCACGAGAAAACACTGTTTGCCGCACTGGGAACAAGGATCACTTTAGCTCTCTTAAGAGTCTGCTTCCTTTGCTCTTACACGTCATCCTGTTTCTGTTTTTGCTTTGGCTGCCGGGAAGCTCAAAGTGAAATGATCTGTTTAACACCAGTTATTATATCGGCCGGAAGTTACAGAATGATCCCTTTCTACTGACTTTAATATTTTTTAACAGTCCTCAGGAACAATTGTAATAGTCCCATGATGTCTGAGCCTGCTGTATGTGTCTGTTATGTAGAAGATGTATTATAGATGGTATAGATGACATCAGGTCTCTTGTTGCTTACAACGGACAGATACCCAAACCAAATCAGCTTAAGGAAGGGAAGGTGGAGGGGCGTCGTGCCTCGTTTATCTGGAAAGTTGAAACTTTCAGGGCAGATTCAATCAGAAAACCCGAGTGGGAATGAGTCAAGGAGACACAGAGCCAGCCTGGAGGACTCCCGGTGACCAAAGTCGAACACTTTGAACCACAGAATAAATAGCATGGGACTGACCTATACCCCAAAGGATAAAGTAAACACGCAAAGGTCCATTCTTATATCAGTGACTAAATAGACACGTACACAGGGACCAGAAGCAAACCCCCCTATGAAAGAGATGCACATTATGTGTGTGGGCACTGCCTTTCAGGAGGTAGTTTCCTTAGCCTCCTGCCCCACCCCCCCCCACCCCCAGGAGGTGGGCTAGGGCTAGTGACTTGCTTCCAAAGAGCGAGGCTTGGAAAGGGGAAGAGGGACCCGTACGGCAGCCCCTGGCCCGCCCACCGCGCCAGGCGCCGAGTGCCAGCAGGAGAAGGGCCCTTCGCTTCCGTGGCACCTGGCGCTGAGCTCTTCCCCAGCTCGCAGCCTCCGTGCAGCCAGGAGAGAAGCATGGGCCGAGCTGAGCTGGGGAGTGCTCCACAGCGTCCCTGCCAGGGCTCCTCCAGCCGGCAAGGTCACGGCTGAGCGCCTGTCACAGACCGAGGGGGAGGAGCCGTGTGACTGAGCGCCCTGCGGGGCCGGGACCGGGAGGAGGACGGATGGAAACACCCCCCGGGAAATCCTGCGGACGGCCGAGTGTAGTGAGCAGCCATGTGCCAAGTTCGGTTCTTTCTTCTTTTTTTTAAAAAAAATGTATTTTTACTGATTTCAGAGAGGAAGGGAGAGGGAGAGAGAGAGAGACATCAATGATGAGAGAGAATCAGTGACCGGCTGCCTCCCGCACGCCCCCCACTGGGGATCGAGCCTGCAGCCCGGCACGTGCCCTGACCGGGAATCGGCCATGACCTCCTGGTTCCTAGGCCCACGCTCAGCCCCTGAGCCCCGCCGGCCGGGCAAGGTGGGGTTCCCACTGTGACAAACGGGCCTCCTGACGGTGTGACGTCAGACGCTAATCACGGGGAGCCCGGGAGGGACACACGGAGGCTCTGTGCCGCCGCCCTTGTCCACGCGGGCGGCTGGAGTGCCGTCGGCCGGTGCGTGCAGACAACAGACTTCCTTCTCACTGTCCGGGCAGCTACAAGTCCCAGACCAGGGGCCCGGCCTGCTCAGCTCCAGGGAGGGTCCTCGTCCGGTTTGCAGCGGCTGCTTTCTCGCTGTGCCCTCACAAGGCAGACAGAACAAGAGGAATCCGTGTCTCCTTAGTTTATTTTATTTTAAATCCTCGCCCGAGGATATTTTTCATTGATTTTTAAAGAGAGTGGAAGAGAACCCTGGCTGGTTTGGCTCAATGGATAGAGCGTCGGCCTGCGGACTGAAGGGTCCCAGGTTCGATTCCGGCCAAGGGCACATGACTGGGTTGCAGGCTCGATCCCCAGTAGGGGACGTGCAGGAGGCAGCCAATCAATGATTCTCTTTCATCATTGATGTTTCTATCTCCCTCTCCCTTCCTGTCAAAAATCAATAAAATATATTTTTAAAAAAATAAAAAAAGAGAGTGGAAGAGAGAGGGAAAGACAGAGAAACATCGATGTGAGAGAAACACATCAACTGGTTGCCTCCTGCACAAGCCCTGACCAGGGCCCGGGCCGGGGAGGTATATACCCTGACCAGGGTCCGGGCCCTGCACCGAGGTATATACCCTTGACCAGAATCGAACCCGGGTCCCTTCAGTCTGCAGGCCGATGCTCTATCCACTGAGCCTGCCGGCCAGGGTCTCTGTCTCTCTTTATAAGGACACAAATCCCGTTCCCAAGGGCTCCACCCTCATGGCCTAATTCCCTCCAAAGGCCCCACCCCCAACACCATCACCCTGGGGATGAGGGTTTCCACCTAGGAATCGTGGAGGGACACGAACACTGCCTCCACAGCTATATTTGCACCTTCTCCGTAAACTTAAAATTATTCTAAAAACAGCTTAAAACTATTGGGAAGATGACTTCATAAGTTATATAAATGCCTAGCCACTGCTGTGCCCCTGAAACTAATATAATATTGAATGCCAACTGTAAATGAAAAGTGTTTTTGTTTTAATTAAAAACCAAAGGGACAAACTGAACATAAATAATAAAATTATAGGCCTGAATCCAGTCGTCTCAACAATCACAGAAATCTTAGTGGCCTAACCACTCCAATTAAAAACTAGAAGGATCAGGATGGGTGAGAGAGACCCGCCTAGCCCTGGCCGGTGGCTCAGTGGGTTGGAGCCCTGTTCTGTGCACCTAAAGGTTTTGGGCTTGATTCCGGGTCAGGGTACATCCCTGGGTTGCCGGTTCAATCTCAGTTTGGGACACAGACGGGAGGCAACCGATTAAAGTTTCTCTCTCACGTCGATGTTTCTCCCCCCACCCTCTCTCTCTCCATTCCTCTTCTCTCTGAAAATCCATAAAAATAAATAAGTAAAAATAAGAGAGACTCAACTATATATTGTCTGAAAGTGATGTACTTTCATTATAAAGACAGATAGATTGAAAGTAAGTGGATGGAAAATAATTTACCATACCCAAAGTGAGCCTACGCAGGGTGGGGCGACGATATCAATGTCTGGCAAGATGTACTTCAAGGCAAAGGGTGTAGAGAGAGAAATTACATATGGACACACAGGTCTAATCTATAATAATAAAAGGCTAATATGCAAATGGTTGTGATGACCTCACGCCGTAATGACCAATCAGCAGGAGGTTGCGTGGGTGGCAGGCGTGGGTGGGCAGGGCTGTGTGCACCGGTCAAGGGACGTGAGGCTGCGTCCCCCTTGCCCTGGCCGGTTTGGCTCAGTGGATAGAGCTTCAGCCTGCAGACCAAAGGGTCCCGGGTTTGATTCCGGTCACGGGCACACACCTTGTTTGCAGGCTTCTCCCTGGTCCGTGCCCTGGTCGGGGCGTGTGCAGGAGGCAACCGATTGGTGTGTTTCTCTCACATCGATACTTCTCTCTGTCTTTCCCTCTCTGTAAAAGATCAATGGAAAAATATACTCAGGTGAGGATTAAAAATAATAATAATAAAAAAATTAAAAATAAAATACACCCCCTCAAACCCAAATCTTGGGGATTCATACCTTCTAGCCTTCCTGCAGTCCTTACCCCACCAGACACACACACACACAGAAACAGAATCACATAGACACACCAGACAGAAGCATACAGACACATAAATACACACACACTCACTCAGACACACACGCCTTTGGGCACAGGGATAACTCGCCGTTTGAAGTGTTTTTAGAGAATATATTATATGGATTTTACGTCAGCTAATGAAATATTAGGTAAGATATTTCGTGAATAATTAATATTAAATAAGAAGAGCACTCGGCTTTGTGCTCAAATCAGCAAGCATCTGGGCAACTCACGGACTTGGGAGCCACAGCCAATCAATGTGTTTGAAGCCACTAAGTTTTGGGATGCTTTGTTACACAGCAAGAGCTGACTGATAAACACCAGATTCCTGACAGGTGAGACTCATTGTAAAGAGGCGCCTTGTCTGCAAATGAAGTGTGAGTGTGACTCTAATCAAAATACCAAAAGTTACTTATTTCTCTGGGATTTTAAAAATAAATTGTGAAACAAAATTAGCCACAAAAATTTTGGGGGCTGGGGCGGAGGGGAGGGTGGACTAATGGAGGAGAATGAGATCTTACCCCATCTCCTATGAAGAGATACCAGGATAGTTATGCAATATGGTAACAGACAAATAAACCAATGGAACACAACCAAGGGGCAGAAAAAGGTAATTGAAAGAGAGAGGGAGAGAGAGAGAGAGAGAGAGAGAGAGTTAGGATGCAGACAAATAGAGATAATGCTCTATTACAAACCAATGGTGAGGGGTGATTGATAGGGTTCCATAGCAAACAGCATTGCAATAGCTGGTTATCACTTTGAAAAACACAAAATTGAACTCTTACATCAGCCTAGATACTCAAATAAATTCCAGATGGATTAAAGACCTAAATGTAATCCATCAAACTGTAAAAGTACCAGAGAAAGCACAGCAGGGCTGACTATTGTCGTAATCTTGGGGTAAAGCAGGCCCTTCTAAGCAAGACATAACCCAGAAGCCATTAAGAAATAGACTCACAAGTTTCACTCCATAAAAATTAAATGCTCTGCACAGCCGAAGACCACAGACAACGCTACAACACAAGCGGCAGTTTGAAAGGGCATGCAATCTATATACACGGGACAAAGGGCCGGCTGCCCAGACTCCTCAAAGCTCTGACAGGAAGAAAACAATCCCTGTCCCATCAAAAAAAGTGGGGAAGGGGCCCGGCCGGTGTGGCTCAGTGGTTGAGCACCAACCTGTGAACCAGGAGGTTGCGGTTTGATTCCAGTCGGGGCGCAGGCCCCGGGCTGTGGGCTCGATCCCCAGTGTGGGGTGTGCAGGAGGCAGCCGATCAATCAATGATTCTCTCTCATCAGTGATGCTTCTATCTCTCTCTTCCTCTCTGAAATCAATAAAAACATGTATTTTTTATAAGTGGGAAGGGTATGAGCAAGGAACTCATGCAATAGAGAGAAATGCAACGAGCAGTTGAAAAGAACAGCCCAGCCTCCATTGTGCCCCTCAGCCCGGCACAAACCCAGGATCCACACCTGCCGTGTGGGGACGCGAGACAGGACAGCAAACCCACCAGGAAATTCTGTTCCCCCGAGCTCCCCGGGCGGGGACAGGGCGAGTGAGATCCCCCACAGTGATCTCCGTCCGGGGGTTAACGGTGCCGGTTAAACCTCGGGAAGGGCGTCCTAACCCGCGGTGAGGACACGGCCATAAACTGAGGTGTGTGCGTCCTACTGCGTGCAGGAGGGTTATCTGCAGACAGCACAGCAAGGTGCCTCTTTACAATGAGTCTCGCCTGCGTGGGCGGGTGGAGCCAGGAGCTCCGGATGGATTGTGTAATGAAACACACGGGAAAAGCATTGACGAGGAAGGGACGATGGTCGCCCCTCTCCAACCCCTTCTGCATGGCTTGGAGTTCTGCACGGGCGCGTGTGACCTGTGTGCTCCGAAAGAAAAACACGAAAAGAGATGTGGGCGTGCATGAGTGCCTGCGTGTTAGGTCTGAGACGGATTTGGATGGAGATACAGGGGTGGGTACAGTGGCTGCTGTCGACGTAGTCATAGATACAGATGTTAACTCCCTCACCACTTTCTGTTTTAAAATGTACCGTCTTACCCGGCCGGTGTGGTTGAACCCATGAACCAAGAGGTCACTGGTTCGATTCCCGGTCAGGGCACATGCCAGGGCTGCGGACTCGATCCCCAGTGTGGGGCCTGCAGGAGGTAGCCATTTGATGATGTGTCTCTCACATCGATGTTTCTATCTCTCTCTCCCTCTCACTTCCTCTCTCTCTCTAAAAATCAATAAAAGAATAACAATAAATGAGTGAATGAATAAAATTCAGTCTTTGATACCTAGGAGCTTCCCTCCCCAGGTGCCCACGGAGCCGCGTGCCCTAAGCCCGGAACGGAGCCGTCACCGATTTAAAGGACAGTGCCCCCCTTTAGCTGCTCCCCGACACCTGCTCCGGGAGGACACCGGGAGCTCCATCCCCAGGGAGAGGCAGGGCCATCCCTGTTGATGAGCGCTGTCCCACCAAAGCCCCACGCATCGGCCCTGCACCCTCCACTCGGCTCAGCCCATGTCCCCAGCCTCTCCCCCGCCCCCGCCCCAGCCTGCTTACACTCCACCTGGACTCTGTCCGTGTGGGACCTGGGAAAAGGCTGTCGGGCAGGAATCTTTTTTTTAAAATATATTTTTATTAATTTTAGCAAAGAAGGGAGAGGAGGGAGAGAGAGGTAGAAACATCAATGATCAGAGAGAATCATTGATCGGCTGGCTCCTGCACGCCCCCCACTGGGGATCGAGGCCGCAACCCGAGCATGTGCCCTTGACCGGAATCGAACCTGGGACCCTTCAGTCCAGAGGCTGACGCTCTACCCACTGAGCCAAACCAGCCAGGGCAGTGCAGGAATCTTTAAAACCTTTATTCATTCTACACGGAGGCGGTGGGTTTGCTCCCGGTTGGGGAGCCTGCGTATGGGAGGCCATCAATCGATTGATGTGCTGTTTCTCTCTCATATTGATGTTTCTGTCTCTCGCTCGCTCCCTCTCCCTTCCTCTCCCTTTGTCTCTAGAATCAATGAAAAAACAAGCAAACATATCCTCGGGGAGGGTTAAATAAATAAATATATAAAGCCTCTGTCCATTCCGAGGTCTCTCTCCCAGGGTAGGATCACGGTGCCCGTGCCCGAGCAGCCAGCGCTGAGGCAGGGCCGGCAGGGAAGGTCCGTGCCCTCGGGCCGACACCCCCGCTCTCCCGCACCGTCAGCTCCCACGTCTGGCTCCTGCCCTGGCTGGAGCTCTGCCCTGTGCATCTCCGCATCGCAGCCCCCGGCAAAGGGCAAAGGGCAAAGGTGATGGGGTGCGAAGGGCCAGGAGGGGGAAAGGAGGAGTGAATCGAGGAAAAGGAGAGAAAGGAAACGCAACAAGGACGAGAAAGTGCGGCATGAGGCAGGGCCCAGAGAGCCGGCGACGGGGACAGAGACAGGCAGCCCGGGGAGGTCCAGGCAGGAAGTGGTCACATTGCATCATGGACCTTCGCCCCAGTGTTAGCTAAAAACAGCGCTGCTCCCGGGGGAACTGCATTCACACAGCCCCCAGGGCAGAGCCCGAGTGGGCCTGGGACCCAGACTCCACCGCGTGCTGCCCAAGTGCCTCCCAGGCCTGAATCTTCCCTCTAGCGGGCCTGCCTCCCCTCCCCCCAGCGCCCCTAACCCCCGCTCACTGCCCCCTCCCCCGTGTCCTCACAGCCAGCACCCCAGCACGGAGCTCACAGCGCCACCCTGACCACGCGTCCCAACTTTCCAAAGTCGTTCCTGCCAGCTTGGCCCTGGCCTGAGGCCTCGGTCCCGATGGCCGCCTCCCTGACCCGGCGATGGCTCTGGGCCTGGGCCCTCAGCCAGGCCTGCTCCCCAGGCTCCCGGGCTCTGGGTGCTCCTGGGAGACCCGTGCCTGGACCCCGCGCTCGGCTGGCCCTCGCCTCACAGATGCAGCTGTTACAGGAAGGCCCCGGACATGTCCAGCCCCGCTTCCTCCCCCAGCCTCCTCCTGGTCCGGAACATTCCTGGCTCGTCTCATCCGTTATCGCAGGCATCCATCAGAAAGTGCCTCGCGCGGGCCGGGGTGGCGGTTTTCCAAGCTCGCAGGCCGTGTTCCATCGCTCGTGTCAGGCCTCCCAGATGCTGCGTCGGGGGGTCTGTAAAACACCACGTAGATGCAGCAAAAATATGGACTGTGATCGACGTCCTATTCTGCCACTTCACATCCAATCCATCTGGAGGCCGCTCATCCGCCCTCGCGGGGAAGGGGGGACGCAGCCTTCATGCTTCCAGGATCTCCGCGCGTGGCCCTGGAGAGAACAGAGGGGCCTGGGTTATTGCGCTGCTCTAGGCTCAGGCAACCACGTCTCCAGAAGATGAAGCGGCCTGGCCCGCCCGTGTCCCCCTGCTCCGGAGGCAGAGCCCAGGGCCTCCCCCGCCCCCGCCCCGAGGCAGGATCCCCTGCGCCCCTCGTCCTGCTAAAGCACTTTTACCGCCGTCTGTGGGCGGCACATAATTTGGACCAAATGCAGACCGAGCCCGCAGGACAGCGGAGGAGGCCTGCGCGAGGCGAGGCGGCTGAATGCGGTTGACATGATTGCGAATCGCTCACTTGCAGGGAGGCTCGGAGCAGAACCAGAGCCGGCTGTCATCTGGCACCGGCTTCCGGGCCGGGCTGTGCAGGAGGCCATTCCCCGGGCCCCTTCGCCTCTGCTCTGAAAACCAGCCGCTCTGAGACCAGGCAAAGGCGTCCTGAGTTCCAGGGGCCGCGCCCAGAACGCCCCAGGCGCTGGAAGGGAGCCTGCAGGTCAGCCGCCCTTCGCTGCAAAGACACACCTCCCGTCCGCGGCCGGCCACCAGCGGTCGCCTCCATCCCATGGAGAGGCTGGGCCGGCTCCAAATGACCCCTCCACTTGGAAGCCCGTGGCTGGCTTGGCCTGGAAACCGTTGCCATGTGTGGGGAGGGTTCCCCGAGCGCTGAGCGGAGTCGCAGGCAGGGAGAAGGCCGCCGGTGCCAGCCCCGTCCCCGCGGAGCTGGCGTGTGGATTACTGAGCAGAAGACGCCGTTCATCTGGCCCGTAACCCTCCACAGAGACGGAGAGGCTGCTGGGTAGGGACATCGGAGCTGGTTTGGGATGAAGGGACGGTGGCAGGGCCCGCACTGGGCGTTCAGAGGTAAGAAGGATGGGGAGGGGGGAAGGCAGCCCTGAGTCTGACGGATGCGGCTGCACGCTGCCTCCCTGACACTCCTAGTGGGGCCTCCCGCTCTGAGCCGCAGCCTCCTCCTCAATCCAAGGGAACAAATGACTGTCCCCCCTCACAGGGCGAAGGTGAGGCGCGGCCTGGACACGTCGTGTATACAGTCAGTGCTCAATGTGTGGTGGCTGCTGCTAGCAGCGTTATCAGGAGAGGCCCCTGGAGACTGGGCCGATGGCCGAAGCTCTGATGGGCAGTGCTGATGAACAAAACAGAAAAATCGGCCTGGCTGGTGTGGCTCAGTGGTGGAGCTTGGACCTATGAAACAGTCATGGTTCGATTCCCGGTCAGGGCACATGCCATGGTTACAGGCTCCATCCCCAGTAGGGGGCGTGCAGGAGGCAGCTGATCAATGATTCTCTCTCACCATTGATGTTTCTCTCTCTCTCTTCCTTCATCTCTGAAATCAATACAAATATTTTTTTAAAAAAATGGGGAAAATCATGTGACTTATGTAATCCAGCCTGTCCACTAGGCTGGTTCTGTCGGTTCCGTAGGTGAAGCCGATCCAAGGGCTGAAGCGTGTCCCTCCAGACATATATGTTGAAGCCCAATCCCCAATGTGCCTGGAGATCAGGCCTTTAAGGAGGTCGTGAGGTTGAAGGGCGCCGTGAGGCGGGGCCTGGCCTGACGGGACTGGCGTCCTATAAGCAGAGGAATCGGTGCAGGGAGGAAAGGCCGTGCGAGGACAGGGCTGAGGTGGCCGCCTGCAAGCCAAGTGGCCAGGCCCGCCGACACCTCGATCCTGGACTTCCAGACTCCAGAGCAGGAAAGACTAACTTTCCACTCTTTAAGCCGCCGGTCCACGGGGTTTTGCTATGGCAGCCGGAGATGGCCAAACAGGGGGGCTCGCCCTGGCCGGTTGCTCAGGTGGTCAGAGAGTCGTCCTGATAGGCCAAGGGTGCCGGTTCCATCCCCGGTCAGGGCACATACCTGACTCAACCAACAGGCACGTGGATGTGTGAAGCAAGAAATCAATGTCTCTCTCTCTCTCTCTCTCAACCCTCCTTCCTCTCTCTCTCTCTCTCTCTAAAATCAATGAATAAATAAAAATAAAAATAAAACAGGAGGGTCTTCAGTCCCATCTGTCACTGTTTCCAGAGTTTTCATCTCCCTTGCACATGGGATAGGGGCTGGGGAACAGCACTCAAAACAACCCGGGCATGACCACTTGTAGCTCAGGTAGGTACTGTCGTGCCGGGAGCCGGTCCACCCTCGCTGCTTGACACAGTCGCTGCAGGGAAGAAACATCTGCACAGCATGTGTTCCAAGGGACCCGGGGTATATGGCATACTGTTCTTAATATGTTTGCTCCCCCTCTTAGCTCTATGTGTTCTAACCAGGGATCACCTCTCCGGGAAAGGTTGTTTCCCCAGGTGGGGATTTTCCCTGGAGTTAGGGATTAACAGGACTAGGGAATCAGTAAAACCCCTTAGCTAAGTGCCAGGCGGGTAGTTAATCACCTTAACTACGAACAATCACGATTAAGCGACATAATCTTTACTTAGGATAATCTCCTCCAGTTACTTCCTTGTAGCTTAACAGAACAGTAGAGTAGTGACCTTGGAATGGAGATAACACCTTTGGAATACAGTGGATAGGATTAAAATCAACAGAACTAGATGGAGATGGGATTTTTGGCAAAGGTCAGATAAGAAACTATGGACATGAAACAAGGAACTGTAGGTCAAGGGAGGACCCAAAACATACCATGATGTGATTATAGAGGCATGCTTATAGGATCAAATGGTATAAATACAGATGTAACAGGAGAATAAAGAATATGCTGATCAACTGAAGGCTGTCTCCATGTCATTCCTTCTTTGCCGACTCCATCCACACCTTTGGGAACCCCTGGACCTGCTGGGGCTGGACCCCAACACTGTAGGTCCCCCGGCTTGACCCATGTAGCTCATGTAGGTACGTGCAGGTCCCCCGGCATGATGGCATGGCAAAGCCATGGGGAAGGTCGTAGAATGGAGCGAGAGAAGCACTCCCTCTCATGGAGCTATAGTATCACACCACTCCTTCCTGTCCCTTCCCTCCAGTCCTGGCCCCCAAAAGAGATGCCCAGACCTAACCCTGGGGCCTGCGCATGTGGCCTCATTTGGCAAGAGGGTCTTTGCGGATGCAGCTGAGTTAAGGATCCCGAGAGGAGAGCACCCTGGATTCAAATACAGTGACAAGCGTCCTGACAGGAGAAGGAACGCAGGCGGTCTGACACGGACACGGGAGACGGCCGTGCGGACATGAGGACAGAGGTGGGCGGTGCAGCGCAGGCAGGAAAGTGGCAGGGAACCGACTCCCCCCAGGCCTTCGGAGGAGCGGGCCCTCCAGCAGCCTGACACGGACCTGCTGGCGCCAGGACTGTGCGGGCACCAATCACTATGGTTTCAAGCCACTACGTTCATGGTGACCGTTACAGGAGCCACTCCAGAAACGCGTCCCCATGCCCTCCTAGTCCAACCCCGCATCTTAGACTGATCACAAGTAGCAAAGAACGTCACATTCCAGCTCCCAAAGCCAACAGCCCCGCTCCCCGAGGGTCGCCCCTGCGGGCACCGGGTGCGTCACCCACGCTGTGTTTCCGGGGGAAGAACATGAAGGTCAGAAAGGTGAGGTGACGTGCCCGAGGCCGCAAAGCTTATTACGCCTGGCGGTGCCAGAATGAGCACTGATCCGTCCAACGCCAGGGCCGCGGACGCTGAATCAGACCTCGGGGACGGCGGCGAGGCTGTCAGCCCAACCCGCAGCCTGTGGCCACGGAGCTGAGGCAGCAAACGGCACAGCTCCGAAAGCGGCAGCTCCCGGGGGGGTTGTGGCAACAGGACTGATCTCCGCGAGCACCATGGTCTGGGCAGGGTGGCCACGATGTCCTCAGGCTCCCCGGTGACCCACGCACCCGGTCGCAGTGCCTGAGCCCAATCATTCAGCTAAATTCCAAGTTCTGCGGCATCCTCGTCCCCCCGGTGAGGGAGCCACGGAGCACACAGCGGAGGCCACCCATCCTGGGGCAGACCAGGGACCAGTCTGTGAACAACACACTTCCACCTGCTCCACGAGGCAACCTGGATGCGGGAGCGGCCAGAACGCAGAGGGCACGGATGTAGAGCTGGGAGGAACACTGCCAGGTGGGACCCAAAGCTCTCGTGCTGAGCTCTGGCCGGTTGCTCAGTGGTTAGTGCATCAGCTGGGCACCAAAGGGTCGTGGGTTTGATTCCCAGGCAAGGCATGTACCTGGGTTGCGGTTTGCTCTCTGCCCCCAGCTGGGGCCCGTGCAGGAGGCAGCCAATCGATGTGTGTCTCTCACATCAATGTTTCTCTCCCTCCCTCCCTTTTAACCTCCCTCCCTCCCTCCCTTCCACTCTCTCTGAAAAAGCAATGGAGAAAACATCCTCCAGTGAGGATTAACAAATAATAATAATAATAATAATAATAATAATAATTAATAATAAAAAGGTCTGAATTCCTCACGCTGAGGGGACACCGACATAGCCTGTTCGCGGCCACCAAACGGCGTGAGCCTTTCAACGTCTCCACAGGTGGACAGGGCAGGACTAGTGACCCCAACAGATGGGGAAATTGAGGCCCAGAGGCTGAGGGTGGCAGCTAAAGGTCGCCGAGCCAGGAAATGGCAGAGGCCCCACCTCTGATGCTCAGTCCCCCCGCGGCCCTGTCCCTCCCTCCCCCAGGCTCCGTCCTCCCTGGGGCCTAACTTGGCCAAATGGGCAACAAGGAGCTGAAGACGGTGAGTGGGGCTGTCGCTGCCGGGCCCAGGCGGCAGCACACGCAGGGGACGCAGGCCTGACCTCCATCGCCGGTGCCCAGCCCCCCATCTCAGGCCAGACCTGCCCTCCCGCCCCCCGCTCCCGGAAAAGCAGCCTGAGCAGCCCACCTCCCACTGCTGAGCTCAGGGGGCGCTTGGCCGGCCCGCCCCCCGCGCTTCCCCTGGGCCCGCAGAGCTGGGCGGAGAAAGCAGTCAAGTAGCTGCTCTGGGGCTGCTGTGTCCAGAAGAAAGGTCAGTAGCAGGAGGGAGGCCTGGGACAGCTACTCCCAGCCGCCCGCGGCCCCATGACCTTCCAACGCCGGGGCGTCCAGGGGACCCAGCCTCCGGGGGACCCAGCGCGGAGCTCCCTGCCCACCCCTCACTCTGTTCTCCCCAGCCCGAGCGCTGAGGGCCACAGCCCTCCCACGTGTGGTGGGAAAGGAACGCTTGTCCCCAAGGGAGGCGGTGGGACCCATGACAAGCTGCCTGCAAACATCACGCAGGGGCTGCCAAGGGCTGTACAGACACTCACTGTCTTCATTATCAGAACTGACCTGTGTCCCATTCCAGGAGACAAAACAGCTTAAAAATAAATCCATGCCCCTGACTTACTACAGCTCCCCAGGCTCGCCTTCTGCCAGAGGTTGTAAATAGAGCTAAGCCCTTTGTCAAGGGATTACGAGGGCGCGATTCCAGTGCCAAGGAAATCGGTGCAGGGTGGGGGAGGGTGGCGGAGACAGGTACGTGGAGCAGATCTGGTCCCTGGAAGCATTAGACGTGCATGGCCACTGGCAGACACGAAGCTTGACTCATGGTAACTTGGTAGGGGGACATCCGGGGCCTTTATGAGCTCTAGGCGTGTCCGAGAGTCTGTACAAACTGTTAGAACCCCTAAGAGATCAGGCCAAAGTCTTTGAGGCTGGAGGCTATGCAAGAGGGCTGCCTGGAGGAAGTGGTATTTGGAGAATTTGGTCACCAGGAAGAGTAGGCGTTTGGCTCTCACCTGATGCTGAAACATACATGCTGTCATATCCAGGAAGAACAGCTGTACTCCTCGGACAAAGCCAGCTTTGAGTGGAAGACTTCTACACCTCCGCTCAGCCCCTGTGCTGTGTGATCTGAGGATAGCAGCTTGACCTCTCTGATCCTCTTTAAAATGGGAGGAACAGTCCCCGCCATGGCCACACCTTATGGTTTTTGTAGGGACAGGTTCTCTAAGCTGTAAGATGCCACACGCATGCCTCAGCCAGTTCCTGTGAGGAACTTAGAACATGCGGGGGGCGGATAGGGGGTGAAGGGAGTGGGGGGAGAGACTCAATGTGTCAGCTGCCCCAGAACTACAGCATCTGGAAAAATCACTTTGATGAACTCTACTACCAGCCACAAATCACTGTATTTTAAAACCCATTCCAAATTAAAAAAAAAAATCTCTGCGGAAGGCTCCAAGTGAGATGTTCTTCTCTCCTTCTGTAGCAGCAGATGGAGAGGACGCCAAGCACATGCTGCTGAGAGACGGCCCGCGGCCTCGCTGGGCAGGAAGGCCTGTGGCGGACAGTGGGCGGAATGCCGTGTCGGGAGGGCCTGGTCATCTCCGTGCTGTCTTCTGACACCTGGGGGGAGGGAGCCTGCTCTGCAGGTTGACTGGAAAAGAGTGAACTGAGCTCTAGCCGGTTTGGCTCAGTGGATAGAACATTGGCCCGAGGACTGAAGGGTCCCGGGTTCAATTCCCGTCAAGGGCATGTACCTCAGTGGCAGGCTCGATGGGGCTCTTGCGAGAGACAACCAATCAGTGTGTCGCTCTCACATTGATGTTTCTCTCTCTGGCTCTCTAAAAAAAAATCAATGAGAAAATATCCCTGGGTGCGGATTAAATTTTTTTTTTAATTAAAACATATATTTAAAAATATAAAACAAATAAGAAATAAAATAAAACAGTGAGCTGAGCTCTACACAGTGCCCGCCTGCGGATTTCCACCGAGCTCCTGCCCAGACAAACCCCTTACGGGTGGCTCCTCTTCACACCCTGCCCTCCCACCACCAGGCGCTGGCTCAAGTCGGTCCCTCTCCCCACAAGCCCCCCCACCGCCATCACCAGGTGCCTCAAACCACAAGTCTCCAATGACCCACCACCCAAAGCCTAGGACCTCTCCTCTGCCCAACCACAGCATGCCGTGGGGTCCCCCGCCCTGCACCCCAGCACCGGTCACGTGGTATCAGGTCAGCCTAATTGCGTGCCTGAGGACAGCCCCTGCTCCACTCAGCCCGGGGCTGGCACTCTGGGGGTGCCTGGCGAGTGCTGGAGGAACAGAGGGAGCTACCTGGCGCACAGAAAGGCTGGGGTGTGGTGGCCAGGCAGCCTCCTCTCTGGTCTGCTTAAAGGGCCGCCTTGCTGGCCAAATGCTAATCCACAGGCAACTACCACCTCCTCCAGGAAGCCTTCTAGGGTTGCAGCTGTCTTTCCTCTCTGTCTCCCAGTAGATGTCTCATAACTGAGCACTTTCTGACATCCTGTTTTCCATTGTTCAGAGACTGTTTCTTGCACATGCAGACTGCATCGCCAAGAGGGCAGGACAGCAGCTCTCAGGCGTCAGGCGCCATATTGTATCTATCGGGGCTTCCGTATCCAGCCTTACATCCCACCCCCACCCTCATCACAGGGGCCTAAACTGTGCTAGGAACACAGGGGAAGGAAGGAGGCATTAGGCAAATGAGTGTACAGCCTGGCTCCATCCCTTATTAGCAACAGCCTCCATTTCTGGTTTAGGCTCTAAGCTTTAGACCAGGGATCCACAAACTTTTTCTGTGAGAGACCCGATAGTAAATACTTTCAGTTCTGCAGGCCCGACAGTCTCTATTGCAAAGACTCGCCTCCGCCATTGGGAGGGAGGGGGACAGCAATCATAGACAATACTTAAATCAACGAGCACGGCGGTGTTCCAATAAAACTTTATTGACAAACAGGCCAAGGGCCAGTCTGCCACCCCTGCTCTGGAGGATCAGTTAAGACGACATTTAATCCCCTCGCCACACAGACCGTAGACCACATTGTACAAGTGTCCCAACTCATCCCCTTGTGCCCTCTCTCTCCTTAGCAACCTCGGCTTTCCTCTTAGCACGCACACTGTCTGACACTACAGCCTGTCCACTTGGCGGCTGTCCCCCCACAGAACCCAAAACCCCAGGGGGCAGTGGCTGGCTCCCAGCACCTAGCATAGCACCTGGCACAGACTGGGCACCTTAGAATACTTGTGACCTGAATGGAGGTCATTAGTTTTATTACTGTCATTGTTGTGGAAGGTCTTCACACAAATATACTACATGTTGCTGACTATTTTCCTAAAATATGTTTTTATTGATTTTTAGAGAGAGAGGAAAGGAGGATAGAGAGCTAGAAACATCGATGAGAGAGGAACATCATTCATCGACTGGCCACCTCCTGCACGCACCCCCACCGGGAATTGAGCCCGCAACCCCAGCGTGTACCCTGACCTGGTTCCTGCGTCAATGCTTAACCATTGAGCACACCGGTCAGGTGCTGACTATTTTTATTTTTAATTTTTTTATTTATATATTTTATTGATTTTTTTTACAGAGAGGAAGGAGAGAGAGAGAAACATCAATGAGAGAGAAACATCGATCAGCTGCCTCCTGCACACCCCCCACTGTGGATGTGTCCGCAACCAAGGTACATGCCCTTGACCAGAATTGAACCTGGGACCCTTGAGTCTGCAGGCTGACGCTCTATCCACTGAGCCAAGCCGGTTAGGGCCCGACTATTTTTTTTTTTTTTTTAAATGCTTCTTTTTTTTTTTTTTTTTTAAATATATTTTTATTGATTTTTTTTACAGAGAGGAAGGGAGAGAGATAGAGAGTTAGAAACATCGATGAGAGAGAAACATCGATCAGCTGCCTCCTGCACATCTCCCACTGGGAATGTGCCCGCAACCCAGGTACATGCCCTTGACCGGAATCGAACCTGGGACCCTTGAGTCCGCAGGCCGACGCTCTATCCACTGAGCCAAACCGGTTTCGGCTAGGGCCCGACTATTTTTAATGTATTGATATATGTTCCTTGATTAATCATTTGCATTTTCAAAACCCTACATCACTGTCATGCGTTGCAGGAAATGATAATCCTCCCACGCTGGAAATGAGTGGGCAGCTCAAAGGTGACGCTGCCTACGGGCAACCTGCTGTGACTCGAACCCAGACCTCCTGGCTGCCCTTCCTAAGGGAGGTGCTGGGAGCGTGGGAAGAGCACTGGATTTGGAGTCTGAGACTCAACCTTACGTAAACAGACATGTCATGTCACCTTCTGCACAATGGAGACAGCAACACCAACTTCGCCCTGGCCGGGCAGCGCCCTCGGTGAGAGCTTCATCCCAATACGCCACGGCTGCGGGCTCGATCCCCCAGTCAGGGCACATATGAGTCAACCAATGAGGGATAGCTAAGTGGAACAACAAATCGAGGTTTCTCTCTTTTTCTCTCAAATCGATAAATAAAAATAAAATGAAGAGAATGCCCACTTCACAGGGCCCTGGCGGGACTGAATAAGCTACGACAAATAAAGCACTCAGAAGGGGGCCCGACGAGGGCTGGATCTGTCGCCGTGGCTCTTGTTACGTAACAAGATGACAGCAGCCACCTCCACCGGCCTCCCCAGCCTGAGCAGGGACTGGACAAGGGCCTGCTCAGGAAAGTGCTTATGAAACTGTCAATCCCTAAAGTTTTTGATGACACCCTCCAGGCAACGCAGAAACTGTCTCTCCTCTTTAAACAAACAAACAAAACAGACATGCAAACGTCTTCATAAAGACAAAAAGAAACCAGAGCTCCGACCTTCCCAGAGCTGTAACTGCCGGCCAGAAAGGGGTTAAGTGTTCTTCGCTCACATGTGTGTCAGAGCCCAGGCCGCAGAGGCCAGAACTGAAACGGAACCCAGAGCGTCTCCTCTCGCCAAGTACCAGGGCCCGGAGCCTGGGTTTCAGCCCGGCACGTCTGGAGTCTCTTGCAGCAAAAGCAGATGCAAAGGAAAATCAGCGACCCTCCAGCAGGAGGCGCCACCGTGCCCCTGGCATCCTGCCCATGGGGCAGGGGACGGGCTCTGTGGAGGTTCCAGTGTGGCGGGAATCCTGCGTGCTGGGGAAGCGTGTAGGGTTGGGGCGTGGACACACACACACACACAGACAGACACAGACACACACAGAAACACACAGACACAGACACACACACACACAGACACAGACACACACACACAGACACACACACAGACACACACACAGAAGCACACACAGACACACACACAGACACACACACACAGACACAGACAGACACACACACAGACAGACACACAGACACAGACACAGAAGCACACACAGACACACACAGACACACACACACACACACACACACACACACACACCCTTCCGCCCCTGCCCACTTCAGTAGAAAGTGATTCATTTGGTTTCGGATTTAAATATTTATTCCTCCAACACAAAACCACGCTGAGCGCATGCATCCCCCGTGACGGGCCGGCCATCTGGCCCCCGAGGAGCGTCTTCAGATGAAGCCACCAGCTGGGACTCCCTTCCCAGCGGCCTGCGCCTTCCTCCGAGGGGCCTTGCCAAGCGCGTGGGCCTCCCTGCTCTCGGAGGGGCCGGCGTGCTTTTTCTGGTCCCAGACTTAGCACTTTGAGGATTTTCAAAGGAGGATTAACCCGGCTGCATCTGGAAAGAGGCATCTCCTGGCCTCGCCGGGTGATGTCGGTAATTGGTTTGGGAGACGATTAAGGCGGACACTGCTGGTGACTCAGACCCCGCCGGCCAGGCTGTCTCTGCGGGAGCCCCTACCTGCCCACCTCAGGAGGAACGGCCGCCTGGGAGCCCTGCCCTGCGGGGTGTGGCCTGTGGGCGACACGCTGGTGGCCCCCGCAGGCTGCCGGGCGACGTGGGTCTTGTCCTTAAATTCTTTTATTTTTTATTTTTTTTCATATAGTTTGTGGCATTTATTCTTTTTAAATATTATGTGTGATGGTTAATTTTATGTGTTAATTTGGCTATGCTACAGTTCCCAGGTTTGGGGTCAAACACTTCTAGATGTTTCTGTGACGGTATTATTTCTATTTTTTGAATATATTTTTTTTTACTGATTTCAGAGAGGAAGGGAGAGGGAGAGAGAGAAACATCAAGGATGAGAGAGACTCATTGATCAGCTGCGTCCTGCACACCCCCTACTGGGGATCAAGCCCGGGACCCTTCAGTCCACAGGCCAATGCTCTATCCACTGAGCCAACCCGGCTAGGGCAAGGGAGAGGGCTTCTTAAGTTCTCTCTTCACTGACGCTTCCCAGGGCTGGACTCTTGAGAACCAGCGGGGACCGCAGGAATCCAAAAATTACAGCCCCGCTGTACAGGCCTCAGCGCGCCATCATTCACCCTCCTGGTCCCGGGTCCCGGGGGCTCAGAGACAATGGCTTCTTATTTTCCCGGGATCCACCACGCTGCGGCAGGCAGAGGCCTTCCATGTTGCCACACGGCTCCAGCACGGGCCTCCGGGACGCCCCAGGTTCCCCAGCCAGTGGTCCCGGCTGCCAAAACCCTGCCACGATCCGTTCCTCCCAGAAGTTTTGAAAAAAATGTCAAGGTCATTTCACAAAGCTCGGAAGTGGAATCCAAATCCACTCCCAGTTCCCGCCCTCTTCCCTCTAAAGCTGCTTGTCCTAAAGCTCTTCTGGAGAAGACGACCTATTATACCTTATCAGCTGCCCCCTTGTCTTAAGCCTGTGTCCTGTGGTCATGCAAAAACTCCTACACCAACAATTACAAACAAGGTGTGTTCCTGATTTCCTGATTCCAATCTGCTTATGTAGGGCGTTACCCAGCCCATCGGAGGTGTTGCTCCCTGTCAGCCACTGCTGGGTGCTGCCTCCCAGCCTCTCCCAGCCTCGGCCCCAGCCCACTTCACAGGCGAGGAAGGGCTCTTCCCGGGTCCCTCGGCGAGCACTGGACCTCCCTGGATGGAGGCTCGGACCTGTGTGGGTTAAGGGCCAGCCGCCCAGCTGCCCACTCACCCCATCGCCCCCCTCCTCCGGCTGGAATTCCACCTTCATGAAGGTGAACAGATGCATTTGCCTTCCTTCATTTCCCTTAAGGAGATGACCCGATTGGGTGTGCAATGAACAAAAGGAAACTGAATTTGGGGCCCTACCATAGGGACCTAAAGAGCTTCGGGTGGGGGTCTGGGTGCCTAAACTGCTTTACTTGAGTCACTTAAAACCTCATCGGATTCAGGAAATGAGCTCCCTGTACCCCACTACCTCCCACCCCGTCTCCCCCACACGCAAGGAGGAATCTGCAGCCTCGCTCTCACACGCAGCCATTAGAACAGCATCCTTCACGCAGGCTCAGGACACTGACTCCTCGGCCAAACGCTGGTGAAAGGCCACTTGATTAAGGAACGGTCGCTGAGAGGTGCTCTCCAGGGGTGTGGGTGGCAGAGCAGCGTTTCCCAGCGCCCCCACCCCATGCACAGCCCGGTGCTAAGAGCAGAAAGGGCGCTCCCTCCACCGAGCTCGTTCCCAATCACAGGACCCGCTCTTCCCCCCACACTGCACGCTGTTACTTGGCCCAAGTGACCTGGCACCCGGAAGCGGCTCCCCCATACCTTGCCTGCACCCGCAGGTCTGTGGGAGGCCTGCTCAGGCTTGGGGGCTCAGGGCCCGCTCAGTCCTCCACTAGGTGCCAAGGGCCAGGCGTTTAGTCAGAGCCTCCACTCCCATCTGAACAAGGGTCTGGCCTCCGCCTCCAGAGGGCCTGGGGCCTCTGGGGAAGCCTCTGCCGTGGTAAGTACTAGACTGAAGTTAGGGGTTCTAATAGACCTATTATACCTTATCAGCTGCTCCCCTGTCTTAAGCGAGTGTCCTGTGGTCATGCAAAAACTCCTACACCAACAATTACAAACAAGGTGTGTTGTCCCTGCTCTTTGCACTTAGTGGCAGATTAATTCCCGTGGCCCCAGGGGCAGCGGCAGGCACTTGTGCGTCACGTGCTGTGGAGCTGGTGTCCGCAGCTGTGTGGCCACCAGGAAGAGCAGCGGCCCCGTGAGGCGCCTGGCTCAAGGGCATCGCAAGAGCCTGTTTCGTACAGACGGCAGTTCTCATTTTGGCCCCGCGTGCTAACGTGATGCCTCGGTTTGCTGCACTGTGAAATGGGGAGAATGCCTTCAGTTCCAGGGGAGGTGTGCAGAGCGGAGGCCACTCAGGCAGTCTCCTGGCTTACGCCTGGCCCGTGTGAACACACACGCACACCACTCCCCAGCACCCTGACCCCAACTCCCCGTCACGAGGCCCAGACCCTGCCCGTGAGGTCGCGTGTCTCCTGCTCCGTGACACCACCCAGCCTCCCCGACTCCCACCGCGGGCTGAGACAGCAGACTGAGCCCCAGCTGCCCGGGGCCTGCAGGAGAAAGAGGGGGGACAGAACCTGCTCCGCCCTCGGTCCCCTCTCCCTGTCACTTGCCATGGACCCCTCTCCAGACTAGACAAACGCATACATTTTAGAATACAAGATCCCCTCATAGAGGAAGTGTGAGAGCGCGTTCTGGGCAAAGAGACACAGAGGCGTTTATAGAGTCCTGAAGATGTCAAATCTCTTAGGGTGGGATACTGCCGCCACTGCTGCCCTGTTAGAATGTTCTAGAACAGTGGTCGGCAAACCGCGGCTCGAGAGCCACATGCAGTTCTTTGGCCCCTTGAGTGTGGCTCTTCCACAAAATACCACGTGCGGGGGCGCACGTACAGTGCAATTGAAACTTTGTGGCCCATGCGCAGAAGTCGGTTTTCGGCCTGGGCGAGTCTATTTTGAAGAAGTGGCATTAGAAGAAGTGGGGGTACATTTGCTGAGGTCGACCCCTCAGATTGAGGACGTTTTTAGCAAAGGCCAGCTTAGGAGTACCCTAATTAAGTTAATAACAATGTATCTACCTATATCGTTTAAGTTAAAAAAATTTGGCTCTCAAAAGAAATTTCAGTCTTTGTACTGTTGCTATTTGGCTCTGCTGACGAATGAGTTTGCCGACCACTGGGCTAGAATAATGGAGTGCCTACGGAGGGGAAGCCAGGGCTCATCCTGGATCGCCTGCAGGCTCACCCCTCTGCAGGGGGGTGGGGTCAGCACCCAGGAGCAGCAATGGGGAGCAGAGTGCCCAGCAGGCGAGGTCCCCTCGCCCTGGAAGTCAGGCAGGCCAACGGCACAAGGTTCATCTGAAGGTAAGGAATCGGCTTCGCTGAGCAGTGCTCCAGCCCTGGTCTCGGGGGGAACATGTCCGATGGTGGCATAAGACTTAGGTGGGCGACGATGGCGCCCTCTCTGTTTCTTACGAACTGAATGTTGTTCAAATGTTTAACCTTTCTGAACCTTAATTTCCTCACCCGTAAAAATGGTGAAGACACTCCCCGCCCCCAGAGCTCTCAAAAAGGAAAATGAGATCGTGTACACAGATCCTGACGTGCTGGCCTGAGACAATAAAAACCGTTACTTATTTTTTAAAAAGTAGCCACGGTGGAGGCTCCATCACAGCGTCTGTGATGCCCACAACGGAGCAGCAGACCCGACCACTGCGCCAGGCTCACGGACATGGAAAGCAAAGTGCAGGGTTGGGGCCAAGTCATGGGCCCAAGGTCACCAAGGATGGAGTCTGGGTGTGAATGCAGCGCCCTTGCCCCCTCGGTGGGTCTGGGAGTAAGTGCCTCCTTATTAAAGAGGCATGGCTGGGAGGCACTGCATATTTCACAAGTGTCACCTCATCTACTCCAGAAGCACCTTTTAAACATATAAGAAGCTGTGAAAAAAATACTGCTTCTTGTAAAAAGCTGTTACCTTGCGCGGACTGAGTTCCACAGCCGCACGCACAGCCTTCCCCCGAGGGTGCTTACACCAAATGCGGCGCAGCCCGGGGCAGGAAACGCCGCTCACATATTCCTGCTTCGGGCGGACACCTCCGCGGAGCTGCGGAGCTCAGTCTAAGCCTCCTCGTCCATGCAATGGATTTAATGCAACACCCATAACGTTCAAGCACTCGAAGCCACTTCGGCGGACCCCTGACCTCCTCTCGGCCTGCCCCTGGTCTGGGAAATCACAGGGAAGGCTTGCTCTTACCTCGCTCCTTATCCCAAGCGCTCACCCGCCCCATTCAGGCCTTCGCAGGGGAGGACCAGCGCACCAGGCTCTCTCCGGCACTCCCGTGGCCCCAGTTGGCGCAGAGAAGAGACAGCTTGGGGAGAAAGCAGGAGGCGCCTGTGCTCCCACCTCGCACCGCCTGGGCAGCCAGGGCGCTCTTAGGCCCGTTGGCCGCCTGATCCCCAGAACTAAGCGCTCAGGGAGAAGCCCTAAGGGCCCAGCGCGGTCTCCACTGCGCCCCAGGGCACGCAGCCCGGCCACCGGCAGGAGCCAGGCCAGCAGGGCTGTGGGGCAGAAAAGGTTGCCCTGGAGGAGGCGGGCAGCAGCAGCGCCCATGAAAGGCCAGGAAAGCAGAGGGAGCAAGGGCTCGCCTATGCCTGACCTCACCTGCGAACCCTTAGCCTCAGGTGCGGGGAATTCGCAGGAGCAGGGCCTGCTGAGGGTCCCGGCCTCCCCCAGCTCCCCTGCGGATGGATTCTGCTTCCCGAGAAAGCTTCCTGCCTGCGACGGTCTCCCCAAGAGCCTGGGGAAAGGGGAACCTGAGGCTGCCCCTCTCGGGGCAATACTATACCCCGCCCCCCAACAGACCCCAGCGCTCCCCACCCTTCCCAGAGACCTAGAAGCCAAGTGTACTTTCAAACCAGAACGCCCGCCCGCCCTGGGGCGGATTCTAGCCACAGTTTCTTTTTCTTCTGGACACGTCAGAGCTGCCCCATTTTCCTTCCAAAGCTGGGCTACATCGATTTGTTTCCCGGGCCTCGGCCCGGGGTCCTGGGGAGGCACGAAAAACAGCCTGTGGCCCATCTACACGGCCGTCACTTTATTGGGTTGTCACCTTTAACTTAACTATAAATACTACAGCGGACGCGAGCAAGACGCAGGTGGCTTCGGCTTCGGCCCGGACTGTGGGGCTGCGAGCCGCCGCTGCCCGACCCGGCGCCGGCCGCCCGGCCCTCCCGGCTCTGTACACTATTTACAGCTCCTCCGTCCTCGTTCCTCGCCCGACCCCTCCTGCAAGGCAGCGTGTGTGCAACAAAGTGGCATCGTCTGTCTGTGCAAGTCCTTCCCGTGAGGCAAGCGCCAGGCCGGCCTGCGGCCGTCAGCTGTCCGAGTCCAAATCGCTTTTACCTTCCTCTTCCCTCTTCTCCGGCGACGCCTTGGAAGACGGCTTGGTCCACTTCTCGGCGTTTTCCGACTCCTCCGACGAGGACCGCTTCTGCCGCCTCCACTTGGCCCGGCGGTTTTTAAACCAGACCTGATGCATATGGAGGACAAAACAACAGTTACCAGCAAAGGCGCGCTCGCTCCCCCAGAGCCGGGGCACCCGGGACCGGAGAGCGCCCGCGACAACAAAAAGAAAGGAGATCCGCTCCCTCCGCCGCATTTCCCGTCAACTTCCCGGGCCTGAAGGGCCCTCCGCAGCCTCCCGGCCACCCCGCCGCGATACGGGGTATTGCTTGGTGTGGAGAGGCCCGCGGAGCGCGGACGAGCCCGGCTGGGGCCCGAGGATCCGGGAAGGGCCTGGCAGCGCAGCGCAGGGCCCGCGCCTACCTCCACCTTCTCCTCGCGGAGGTGCACCTTCCGGGCCAGCTGCTCGCGCGTGCCCACGTCCGGGTACTTGGTCTCCTGGAAGAGGTGCTCCAGCGCTTCCAGCTGCTCGTCCGTGAAGATGGTGCGGTGCCGCCGCTTCCGCCGGCAGTGCAGCTGGTTGAGGAGCTGCAGCTCGGAGCGCGACAGCGTGCCCACGTTCATGTAGGGCAGCATCTGGTGCGGCACCGGGGACACCAGCACCGAGCCGGGGCCCTCGTAGCCTGCGAAGGAGCGGGGCGCACGGTCAGCGGCTTCCCGGCCCGGCGCGCCCGCCGCCCGCCGCCCGCCGCCCGCCGCCACCACTCCAACGTTCATGAAACTCCTCTACAAGGCAGTGCTGGGAAGTGGAGGTGCGTGGAAATCGAGGGTCCACCCACACTCCCAAAGCCAGCCAGGGAACCCTACAAGCCTGAGTCTCCTACACAGACAGTTCCCGCCAACCCCCCATCAAGTTCGTAGCAAGTGTCAAACCCCTGCCCCGATCGGCAAAAACAGAAAATAAAATAAAAAAAAAAAATAAATAAAATAGAATAAAATAAAATAAATAAAATAAAATAAGGGGGGAGGGGGGTCCAGGTTTGCAAGAGGAGGAAAGTTAGTGCAAAGTGGGAAAAGCTGGCGCCACCGCCCGCCCACGCCCCAGGCGGAGGCCCGAGCGCGCGACCCTACCTGGGGGCGTCGGGACGCAGGAGCACTGCTGGGCGCCCAGCGGCGGCACGGCCCCGCAGCAGGCCGGGCCCACGGGCGCCGCCTGCACGTGCAGCTGCCCGTAGAAGTAGTTGTTGTAGCCCAGGCGGGAGCCGCCGACCGCCGCCGGGAGGCCTGCGCCGCCGGGGGCCACGGGGCGCGGGTAGAAGGCGCCATAGTCCGAGGAGGCGGCGCTGCCGGCGCCGTAGAGCGAGTCCCCGTGCAGGGCCGGGAAGACGACGGGCGCGGCGGTGCTGGGAGCGACCGGCAGCACCGAGTCCTTGCAGCGCGGCCGAGCGGCCAGGATGTTGTCGATGCTGAACATGCTGGCGGGCATCCCCGAGCCCCGTGCCGGGACCGGGGGGCGGAGGGGGCGCGCGGAGGAAAAGAGCCTCCAAGTGGGGGGGTCCACGCTCCTCCGAAGCCGGACCAAACCGAAAGAGAGCGCCGGAGAGTGCGCGGCCCCGCTCCCCTCCCCGCCCCCTGCGTCCGCGCTCCCTCCTCCCGCCCTCCCCTCGCCGCTGCGCTCGCCGAACTCAACCCGCGGGTAGGACGGAGTTTAGCCCAGCTGAACCTCTTGTTGGTTTTATACCGAGTCGACGTCATCCTGGATTTAGTTCCTGGTAATATGCAGATGACAAACAGACCAGATTCGGCCCTTGCCGTTCCTTGTGGGGGGGGGGCCGGGGGAGGGGGGCTCGGGAGGGGGGAGGGGCAAAGGTGCCAAGGGGAGGGGGTTAGGGGGCCTGAACAGAGATTGTGGATTGCAAATTAATGAAATTAACCTAATCTTTTCCATTCTGCCGCCCCGCTGCGGGCCGGCGGAGCTGGGCGGGCGCCCTAATTGCCCCGGTTAATCTCATTAATTCCATTGTGCGGCCGGGCGCTCCGCTCCTCCGCTGACCTCTCCGCCCCCACCTTTCCCCTCGGATTGGGTCCTGTGATTGGGTGCGATTTCCTCCACGAAAAGCTCAAGTTCATTGTGGCCGATTCTACTTTGGGGCAACTTTTCTTTTTTCTTTCTTTTTTCCCCCCCTTTCCGATTTTGTTTTGTTTTTTAGAAAATGTGAGGGGCAGCTTCACCCCCAGCAGGACTGACTGCCAAGTCCGCTCTTCCCGACCCGGCACTCGCAGCCTAATCTCACCTCCGCTGCGTTTTGTCTCCCAAACGGGACTGGTTACCCGCGACCCCGAACCCTGTAGTTTTTGCAAAGGCCGACGTTTGTAAAGGCCCCAACGACGGGAGGGTGCCGCGCGTCTTTACATATTCGTGTGTATGTATTTTTTGCAGCCACGTTGGGTCTGAAAAGCACCATACCGGGCAGCCCGCAGGCCTTGCCGGGAGGAAACCGAACTCGGCCACTTTTCCGCGTGGCCATCAGAAGCAGCCTTCCGAGCCCGCTCCCAGCTGGGGACTGCGTGGGTGTCGGTAGGTTTTGCATTTTTTCTTTTCTTTTTAAAAATTATTATATTTTGGAAACGGGGTGTCTCCTCCAAAAATTTTTGTTTCAATACAAAAATGGGGCTTTGGGGGTTCCCCCTTCCCCCCACCACTGCGTCGCGCTTTTCCCCTCCGACTGGCCGGCTCCGGCCTGGCCAGGGCCCCTCGCTGTCCCTCCCGGGAAGGCCCAGGCTTGGCTCCCGGCCTCGGCGGCCCGGCCCGGCCAGGTTCCGCTCGCCGCCGGCGCCCGCGTGATTTGCGGGATCCTCGCGCGGCACCGCCCGCCCACCCGCCGGAGCCTCGGGAGTCGCGTCCAGCCCACGACGGCGCGCAGGCAGCCGAGCGCCCCGCGAGAAGGTAGGCGACTGGGCGCGCGGAGCGAAAGGACACCCCGAGGTCCCCGGGCCGGCGCACGCGTCCCGCCCTCGGCCCTGCGGGGCGGCCACTCCGGCCTCGGCCGGGAAGGGAGACCGCGAGGGCCGAGAGGTGGGGGCTCTGGGGGTCCCGCGGGAGGGTAGCCTCCAGCTCACGCCCGTTGCCCCCCGTTTCTCGCGGGTTGGCTGAGGGGTTCCACGGGGCTGCCGGAGGTCGCCGCACAAGGTCTGAGAACGTGGGCCGCCGCCTGGGCGCCGGGGCGAGGGGAAAGGCCGCTGGTCCGTGGCGGTTCCCGGTCGGAGCGCCGAACCCGGCGGGCGCGGGAGGAGCCCAAACGGAGAAGCCGGGCGGCGGCGCCGCTCCTCCCGGGCCGCCCCGCACAGCACGCGCCTCCGTCCGCGCCCGCGCCCACCGGGGCCTGAGCGCCCAGCAGAGGGGGAAGCGGTGGGCGGTGGCGACGAGGCGGGAGGAGCCGGTGTCCGCGGGGAGGCGACGGGACTTTTACAGTAAAAGCTGCTCCCAGAGCCAGGAGCGGGGTCCTGCCCTTCGGAGGGGACAGGTCGCGGGAAGCGGTGCAGCGCCTCCCCCTCCTACCCGCCAAGGCCGGGCCTTTCCCCTTTCCCGGAGACTCCACGCCGCGGCCCCGGGCACACACCGTCCGTCCCCAGCCGCCCCGGTGCCATCGCGGGGAGACGGCTGGGGCTGCGCTTCCGCGGCGAAGCTCACGGCTTTGGGGCGCGCGGCCGGGGCGCGTGAGGGGCCCGTTCCGATCCTCGCGGAGCCGCCCCAGGCAGCAGCGCCGCGGGAAAGGGCCGAGTCCGAGCGGGTGTCGCCGCGGTGCGCAGTGTAAGGCGCCCCGTTTCTCCTCCCCGCGCCCTCCCCTTGGCGCACCGGGGCTCTTGCTGCGCCTCAGAGTTAGACTTCGGCCTGGCTTTCCTGGGTCCCCCACTCGCCCACGACTCCCGGGTGAGAAGGGCACTGGGCGGCCAGCCTGACGCGGCCACTTTGGCCAACCCCCCTTCCCTCTAGGCCTCGGGGTTTCCAGCGGATAGAACCACGGCCACACTCACGGGGTCGCTTACCGCCCTGACATTAAAGCGGCTGCCGCATTGTGACCCCTTCCCGCGGAGGCTGGGGTGACTTAGGGGCATTTTATTTATTTATTTTTATTTTTTAGTGCTTTTCCTTGGGACAAAGAAGTGTGCTATCCCCACCTCCCCAACCCCCCTCCAAGGATGTCAGCTGGGTCCAAGAAAAGGAAAATCATTCCCAAGGTCTGCCCTCCTGCAGAGGGGCTTCCTGAGAGAGGACGCAGGGACCCCAAGGCCAGCTACTCCTCTTATCCCACCGGCTCTCCCGGGGCAGCGGGCCTGCCTGGCCACATCGCCCCTCTATCTGCAGGCGGTGGCGGGTCCGCAGGAAGGCAGGAGCCGGGAAGGTTGGCAGGGGCCCTTCGACTGCCTCCTCCGCCGAAACCCACAAGTGTCCGCTGCACCGAACCAACAATCAGCGGCCTCGCTCTCCCTGTTCAGTTGGAATGACAAATGCGTGGCACGCAAATTGCCCACCCCGTGTGGCTGCGCGATTGTTTGTGGGGCCGCAGGCACCGCTCAGCAGGGAGGACCCGGAGTGGCCGAGGCGGCTGGCGAGCGCGGAGGGCGGAGAGGCGGTAAACACGCTGCTGATTTCCCTCATTATCACCCAAACACGATTTCACACGAAGCAATCACCACGCAGAAGTCGACGAAAATGTGTTTGCTGAGGAGTCCGTCGCTCCGGTAATAGCCCTCATTTTTAAGATATTAAAGAATGGATCAGCGGATTCGACACGCATAAGGTGTATTTGCGGTTCCGGCATCCACGCCGCAGTCACCGCTACATTGATTCCTCGGCACAGATGACATTGTTTCTCTGATGTAACACCGTGCCCAAGGCCGGAGCGCGCCTGGGCGTCTCCTGCGCAGATGTTTCCATCGCGGAGAAAGCTGTCGCCCACTGTCCTTGCCCGCGAACTAGCACCCGCGGCTGTTCAAAGCAAACAAACAATAAAAGCATGAAGCATCCGGGGCCCCAACTTCTTAGGGTTTCAGGAGCTTTCTTTTCTTGATTCTTTCAGCCTCTTGCCCGGCAACAGAGCAGAGCGCATAATGGGGGCGTTTCAGTGGGGTTTTTCGTGCCACGTGCAAAACGTGGCCCGTGCTTTTCAAAGGTGCAGAGCGCCCTTGCAGGGCCAGTGAATGGGGGCAAAGCACAGGGCGGCTTCAGCCTGTGGGCAGCACCCAGGCCCCGCCTGGGATTCACAGCAATTCCATTGTATTGGGGCTTAAAAAAAATCCATTGTCTCAAACTAGTGCTTAAAACCTGCCCTGGGGCCCTGCTGCTGCCCGGAGCACATCTCTAGTAGCCTCGGGGAATTTGCCCCGGGAGGTTAGGCGTGTGCAGTAGAACAAGAGGCACAAATACCACCCAACTGCTCCGCACACAGGGGCTGGGGCCTCTGCACTGGCGATAGAGACCCTCTCTTGCAACCTTCCAAATGAACGCGCCGAGCCCCTGAGGATGAAATAATCAAGGTGTTAGGAAAACTCAACATAACACTGGGGGTAAAGAAGAGGGTGTCGAAAAATGACGTGTTCCCAAAGCATCAGAAAAAAAAAGTATAGTTTCCAGGGTTGCAAAAACCGGCTTTCCACAGCGGAGCTATTTACTCAAGTTTATTTCCTAAGTGACTGCCTGTTGCTTTTGCAAATCACAGAATGCAAATGACGATAATTTGTTCTCGGCGGGGCTTTCTCTTGAAATGATTAGCAAAGTCAGTCATTTGAAAATTGGAGCTAACGCACCGCCGGTTCCGAAGCCCCTTGCTAATCGATATCAGCTTCTAAAGTTTTCATTCATGTAAACCTCATTAATGAAGATCTTTTATTTAAACGTCAAGGGGATTTGAAATTTAGAGTAAATTATGAAGCTTGTATGTCTAGCCAAGTCATGGGTCAAATGCATTTGTAAAAACTGCTAAAAGAGCATATGGTTTTGAATTTTTCTACAATGACTAGTGTTTAAATAAATTGCTTGTACTGCTTAACTTCATGTGTAATTTTGACAGAAATTGGCCTATAGCCTTTTGATATGTAAACATTTCAGCCTTTTATGCGGCATAAAAAAGACACGTGCTTTTGAGGACCAGCTCGGGCGGTCACCCTGTAATTCAGAGGGCTGGCGAGTACCATTACATTCTTGCGAGATTTCAACTTTCAAGTGGCAGCCTCGGGGAGAAAAAAAAAAGAAAGAAAGAAAGAAAGAGGATATTTCAAACGCAATGTCCATTTGAGATGAAAAGCTGCAAATGAGGTGAGAACGTGCCACTTAGCTATCTATTAAAGAACATTTTCTGTCATTTTCCTTTAAGCCAGCCCTTCGAGGGGACACTTAAGCAGGGCCGGGACTGACTGGCATGTCATTAAATGCTCGTCTTAGCACCCAGCCGATCAGTCCAACATACAAATAGGTGTTAAAAACTCGGTATCACTTCAGGTTGTTCCCGGCGAAATGGCTCCGTGTCACCGAACCCATTAAGATGCAAACATCACTCAGTCTCAGGAGAGAGCCACGGTGGGCATGGAAGTACTGGGCACAATGGTCGATCCCAGCCTTGCACGGGTTTTTTTTTCTGGGTGGGAGGCTGTTGGTGGGAGATTCGAAGTCTGTGCGGGGTGCAGTTCCGGACTTCTGAATCTGCATAAACCCCTTTGTTGCTCATACATCCGTCTCCCCTACATAAGCATGGGAATGTGGATTGGTCGGTGTCACCCAGGGGGATTGGGAGCACGCACCCTACAGTTGCTAGACTGAGCCACTTGACTTCGTGGGGCTGGGGCAGGACAGGCACCCCCTCCCCTCCGTTCTCCAGTCCTGGGGCGTTCATCATATTTGTCATATACAGACTTTCCCAGAGACCTTGCCCCTGGCTGGAGTTGTGGAGGTGCTGGGGGAGAGAGGACGCTCCTGGAGCAATGGGGGCCCCTTTCTTGGTAGACAGTCGAATTTTCAGAACAAAACAAGGGAGATCCTCCTTATAAAATCCAAGCGGGGGTGGGGGGTGGGGGGTAATTAAGACAAAGGACTCTGGGAAAGACAGGAGGAGGCGTTTATTTACATTTCGGATGCATTCCAACACATGGCATTATGGTCAGCAAACCAGGGGGACGGTCGGTCACGTTGCCTGACGTAAAGAAGCCACCAGGCGTTTGGTGGTATTTTTTTTCTTTCTTTCTAAGCGGTCTGCAGTCCCATCTAAATTTTCTGTCCATCTTGATGTGGATAAGGGTCACTTTTTTCATTAGCTACAGTTTTAAAATTATTAAAAAAAAAACCAAAACAACCCACAAACAATGGACTTGTTAATAAAATGGTCCCGGAGCTTTTACCTTCTTAACTTTCAGAAACGTATCCCCAAATGTGTTTGTGATCAACATTAGCGAAGCAAGGGATATATTTTGGGTAAAAGAGGGACACTTGGTACTTCTAAGATAATTTGGGAGGTTGAAGGTGTTGTTGTTGTTTTGAAGTAATAATATTATAAAATAAAACCGAAAGTTATAGGAAAAGATCGCCATGGCCGTGTCACATGGATACAGCCTGGGGCCAGGAGAAGCGCGTGTTGGCGGAGACGCGTGTGATGTTCCACTTTGTCAGTGCGCGTATCTTCTTGCAGAGGGCGTGAGAAAGCGGTCCTGGTCTGGTGGGTCAGTTCAGGTCTGGGTGTGAAGTTGATATGATGTTGTAGTGTTGGTTCTCGTTAGTCACCCAAGTGAGGAAACGAACAAGCATTTCCCAGGGGTCTTGTCCTCCAGAGTGGCGGCTGGAGGCCCTCCAGCTCGCTTCGAGCGCACTGCTGGGGGTGGTTTCGAACAGTTTTCTGAATAGAAGGGCACCGACTGGGGCCCATTAATTCCCGCCTGCCTTTTAAGGAAGCAGCCAGACTCCCGTGCCCATGTGTATGTGCAGACATCAAGGCTTTTGCAGCCTGAGGAGTAATGGGAAATGGGGGGGGGGGGCGGTTCTTTCAGAGGTCACCGGTCCTGTCACCTGTTCAGGGCCACCACCTGAATGATCTGAGGCCGTGACTCAGTTACAGCCTGGCCTTGCTGCCAGCAGAGGAGGCGGAGCCCTCGGCAGCCCCGCTGGAGACTCCAGGCCAGTCCTCTGCTCGTCCCTGATGGGAAAAGGAGAATTCCCAGGAACAACCCAGACTTTCCATTTGATTTTTGTTGGGGCTTTCATTGCCTTTCCTTAGCCAGGAATACACTGCCCCCCCCCCCCCCACACACACACACACGCACACACACATACTTTGTTTTGCATGCCTGGCCGTTTCTGGGCCAGTCCATTCCGGCCAGCTCCCTGGCCACCTCCTGCCCGGAGTTGGTGTTTATTCTCTCGTTTGGGGCGTCTGCACTCCCAGGGAGGAAGCCCCATGATGCTGGAACCATGCTGTGGATTGGATTTCACTTAGCAGCAAAATTCCTTCTGCAGACCCGCAGGTCGTGGGTTTATAATCGCAGGAGTCTCTCTCCCATGCGGTTCGGCTGTGCGTGATTTATGTTACGGGGGAAAGGAGTCTGTTCCCGGTAACGATAGCCGGGGGAGTTCCGCGCCGAGCCAAGCCCCGGACAGCTGAACTGGAAAGAGCCCCTCCTCGTTCACATGGTCCCTGCAGGTTTTTAACAGGCCCCCCAAGAGCAGTCTGTCCCCCTCCCAAGGTTTGCAGACACAGTCATGTTCTGCTCTGCCTGGCGGGTCACCGTGACATCGGCCAGCGAAACGGTGACGTCAAAGCGCTTTCATGCCCAGCTGGTGACAGTACTTTCTCTGAAACCCTCGAGCTCTGCAGCTATTCGGATCTTGAGGTATCTCCAGTTGGCTTAGAGACGGGAACATACGTTTTTGATCATGCTGTCCACGTTCTGATTTAGGTCTTGACCATTCTCCCCTTCTCCCCCCGCCCCCCCGACCTCCGCACCCTCACCCCCCGCCCTCAGAAAGTAGCTTCCAAGTTAAGCTAGAGCAGGGTGATCAAGTGAATGTTTGACTTGAAATAATTTTTAAAAGAATGTGTTCGCTGTCCGGGCCCTTCAGCGAAGGCGCAGCGGCGGGCAGGCCAGCGGGCGAGTTGCGTTTCCCAGCTCTCGCTTGGCCAGGAATGTGGCCCTTCCTACGGGAGGCGGGCGCTGACCGTGTGTGGCGAGGGCACCCCACTCCGTGTGTCACGGCGATTCTTTATTGAATATTTCTCGCTCACGAGACCAGAGTCACTGTGAAATCTCGCTGCTCGGCTCTTGTCGGGGCGGACCGAGTGTCTCGACCTAGTGACACGTTGCCTGTAATGGGCTCCTGTTCTGACTGAGAGCAGGCGCCTGATCCTGGGGCAGAGAGAGGCCTGAACTAGTCCCGGGGCAGGTCTAGGACAAACTACTCGGTCAGTTGTTCTAGAAAACGGTCGAATGGACCCGGTGCCCGATCCTGAAGCTCTGGCCCAAGAGGCAGAGGGAGGGAGCACCACCTATGTGCTCAGCGGTGCCCCTTGAAGCTGGGGCCTCTATGGGTGAGGACACAGGACAGCGGGTCCCCCAGTGGAGGCCTGAACTTAAACTCAGCTCTGTTTAGCTCCAAAGCCACCCCCTTGCTATCATACTGTGTCAGCTCTTGTCAAACAAGAGAGATGCCCGGTGCTCGGGCTGGCAAGCAAGACCTCTCGCTCCCTGGCACCGAGTGCCTTCCCGCCTCCCTCCCCGAGTGTCCCCCGAGGACTGCCCGCCCCTGCACCCTGGCTGGTCTTCGCCACCCCTGCGGTTCTGCAGACCCACACCTGGCTTCCCGGTCCTGCCTGTGGGGTGTCCTCTCCCACTCTGAGGGAATTCCTAGAGCAGCGGTTCTCAACCTGTGGGTTGCGACCCCTTTGGGGGTTGAACGACCCTTTCACAGGGGTCGCCTAAGACGAGCGGTTCTCAACCTGTGGGTCGCGACCCCTTTGGGGTTCGAACGACCCTTTCACAGGGGTCGCCTAAGACCATCGGAAAACACATATATAATTACATATTGTTTTTGTGATTAATCACTATGCTTTAATTATGTTCAATTTGTAACAATGAACATACATCCCACATATCAGATAGTTACATGAGGATTCATAACAGTAGCAATATTACAGTGATGAAGTAGCAACGAAAATAATTTTATGGTTGGGGGTCACCCCAACATGAGGAACTGCATTAATGGGTCGGGCATTAGGAAGGTTGAGAACCACTGTCCTAGAGGGAATGGTTGGGGACTGGAGTCAGAGGTGTCGGACGGGACCACAGGGCCCAGCAGCACTGACTCAGCGCCTGTGTCCCACAGCGGCCGGCCTGGGCACAATGGCTGTGCTAAGTAACGCTTTGTGTAAGCAGAGTGCATTTTCACCTTGGCTCCCCACGCCCTGCTTCCAGAGCTCCCCAATTCCCGGCCTAAGAACATTCCCAGGAGAGTGTTAATGAAACCCAGTGGGTGCTCTCCTCAAGTAAAGAAGAGGAGGAGAGGGCGAGGCAGGCCGTCCCCAGAAGCTGGCTGGGGTCCCTGCAGGTAACACCTGGGTCCCTGCAGCCACACCTGTGTACACACACAGGCGGCCGGCCGGCTGTCACCTTTGAACCCGAGGACTGACACACTCAATGGAGGGCCCCATCGTCGTCTGGGTGGGTCCCGAATGAAGAGCATGAAGACGCCCCCACTGGAGCCTTCCTCTTCCCGTCTGGGAAAAGGGGGAGCAATCCAGAAGCAGCAGCAGGCTTCCTCAGCACAGGCACCTGCCGCAGAGCATGTAGCCTCAGGGCACGTGGCAGAGCCGCCTGGATGCCCGGCCTCCCGCGATGCTCGCCCCTCGAGCTGGGGAATTGGAAACGGCCCCTCCCGGAAACCGGGGTGGTGACGTATTGCAGGTGGGCTATTTTAAGACCATGGATCCCACCGCCTGCCCCTCTGAGTTGACAGGCGCGTCAGGGAAGATGGTTGCTTGGCACAGCCGAAGGAGTGATGGCCTTGGGGGCACGCCGGGCACTGGCAGTGTGTTAAGCGAGAGGCCATGCTGAGCCCGCCTGTCGCCTGTGGGTTCCAGAGCCCCCGGTTCCCATGGCAGCGGCCAGGAAAGCAGCCTGAGCTGCGTCCTCCATGCTGGGTGGTGGCCGCGAGGCCGGCTCTGTCAGGCTGACCTCCAGCTCTGCTGCTCGTGAGCCGTGTGAGCGGGGCCCGCCCTGCACATGCTCAACTCAGCCTTCAGTTCTGTGACCTGGGATGTCGGGCCCTCCTGGGGCATGTGGGGGGGGGGGGCACTCACCCAGCAGCTGGGGTTTTACAGGTGCAGCCCCCCCCCCTCGCACAGGACGAGACTTTACCATGAAGGCCGCCCCCCAAACAGTTTAAGGGCTGCTTATCGAAGGACGGAGAAGCCCGAGTACCTGGGCAGCTGGGACAGAGGCCTGGGCTCTGCTCGCTGCGAAACAAGAGGTTCCACCCTGTGGGGGGCGTTTCCAAGGAAAATGGCGCTTTCCTTAGGGATTGCAATTTGATTGTCAGATGAGAGCAATGGGGGGGGGGGGGGGTGCGCGGGGCAGACCCTGCACCTCAGCTTTCCTGATGAGGACCCCGAGGGCTGGGAGCCCAGTGGCTTGCTCCCGGTCTCAGGGCTGGAGTCCAGGCACCACGGTTGCCTGAGGGCCTCCTGGTGGCCTGGCTCCCGTCCCCCTGATCCCTCAGGGGCAGCCTGGTCGTTGGCTCCTTCAGACAGCAGCCACTCCAACCTGCTTCGGTGGAACTCAGGGTGGCTTCCCCCGTGGTAACCTCTCCACCACCCACCCACCCATGGACCGACCGGCCAAGGGGCTTAGCAGCTCTGCCCACGTGTATGTGATGCGGAGATTAACCCGCTGAGCTAAGGTTTCCCACGCCTTCAGTAAAGCCACCCCAGAAACCCCTCCCACTCTTCCTCTTCACCAGGCGTAGGGGACAGTATTTATGGCGTCGAAACACCGAAAGGCTCGCCGTGGGGTTCTCGTTAAACAAGCCTCCGCACTCACAGCAGGTGCCCACGCAGCCCCGGACGTGACGCAGCCTTACACGCACGGACCGGGAAAATCTCCCAGGTGTACTGCTGAGCCACAAGGGCAAGTTGTAGAATCCTGGCTAGTGAGTGTGTGTGTGTGTGTGTGTGTATGTGCGTGTATGTGCGTGTGTGCGTATGTATGTGTGTATGTGTGTGTGGGTGTGTATGTGTGCGTGTGCGTGTATGTGTGTGTGTATGTGGGTGGGTATGTGCATGTATGTGTGTATGTGTGTGTGTGTGCGTATGTGTGTGTGTGTGTGTATGTGTGTGTGTGTATGTGTGTGTGTATGTGTGTGTGTGTGTTCACATATACATGACAGCACTAGCTGAGTTACTATGAGGAAGGCGGTTAAGACAATGCCTGGAACAGTAAGTGTTGTGTCAGGTTTGAGGGGGAAATAAAGACGCCAGAGGGGAAGATCCGAGGTCCCCTGTGGAGTCAGCAGGAGCGATCGCCTCGTGGAAGAGGGGCTGGTTAAAGGGGACCAAGCCTTATCGCTCATATTTTATTTTCGCACAAAGACACGACAGTTGCATTTTACTTGTGAAGTTAAATATGCATCCAAAGCCAGCATCTCCGAGATAGGAATCTCTCTTCCGCCTCCACAGACAGCCGTGGAGGGAAGCAGCGCAAGGTCCAACAATGACAGGAGATAAGCCCGCCCCCACCCTCCTCACTTCCTCAGCTAACACCTCATCACAGGCCACCTGCAGCCTCGGGAAGGAGTCCCCTTGCTCCTGGCCAGCAGCTGGAGGGGGAGGGTCCTGAGTGGACAGCAGCTGGAGGGGGAGGGTCCTGAGTGGCCAGCAGCTGGAGGGGGTCCTGAGTGGCCAGCAGCTGGAGGGAAGGTCCTGAGTGGACAGAAGCTGGAGGGGGGGTCCTGAGTGGACAGCAGCTGGAGGGAGGGTCCTGAGTGGACAGAAGCTGGAGGGGGGGTCCTGAGTGGACAGCAGCTGGAGGGGGAGGGTCCTGAGTGGACAGCAGCTGGAGGGGGAGGGTCCTGAGTGGCCAGCAGCTGGAGGGGGTCCTGAGTGGCCAGCAGCTGGAGGGAAGGTCCTGAGTGGACAGAAGCTGGAGGGGGGGTCCTGAGTGGACAGCAGCTGGAGGGAGGGTCCTGAGTGGACAGAAGCTGGAGGGGGGGTCCTGAGTGGACAGCAGCTGGAGGGGGAGGGTCCTGAGTGGACAGCAGCTGGAGGGGGAGGGTACTGAGTGGACAAATTGCAGGTTTAAAGTCTCAAGACTGGATTCAAGTTCCAAGAGGTGGCCCTCGCACGTGTTCACTTCTCATCTGTGCAGCGAGCAGCTCAGCCCCTGCCTGGCGTCCCTCTCAAGGTGTGAGCGTACCTATAACCATCTGCCCCTGCGCCCCCAGGGCCTGGCACGCCGGGTGCTCAGGGGGTATCATGACCCCGAGCTGAGCGTCGTTAATAGGGAATTAAAACAGTAACAGTGGCGGTACATCGCGACGCGTGGAGTTGATACTTTTGATCTTTCCAATTCGTGTTTGCGGGGCAGTCACTGCGCAGGTATTTCACATTCACTGTCCGTGTGCCGGGAAGAAAGGGGTGAACATGAGGAGCCCCGACTTCGTGGCGCTCACCCACAAAGACATTGCCAGCAACCCCAGTGCAGGGACGGGACGGGGCTGTGACCGCCGTCGGAAGTGTTGCAATGCACACAGCACCATGGGAGTTCTTGGGTCACGTGGACCCGTCACTCACATGTAGACGCAGCCCGACTTCTCCATCCCCGTGTTCACACAGCCTGCTAGACCAGCGGTTCTCAACCTGTGGGTCGCGACCCCTTTGGCGGTCGAACGACCCTTTCACAGGGGTCGCCTAAGACCATCCTGCATATCAGACATTTACATGACAATTCATAACAGTAGCAACATGACAGTGATGAAGCAGCAACGAAAATAATGTTATGGTTGGGTCACAACATGAGGAACTGTATTTAAAGGGCCAGAAGGTTGAGAACCGCTGTGCTAGAACCTTCTGGGGAGCCTGCTGCATCTTCACCGGCCACCGTGGGGAAGGCAACGCCGATGACGTTTTGGACCAACCATTCTCCTGAGGCAGACCTGCGCTCCCAGGCCAGTTCCACCAGCTCAGCGCTGGCTTGTTGGGGTGACAGGGCAGGGTATCGGGGCCCCTGGTCTCAGGATCCGTCCGTGTCAGGTTGCACATTGGGACTGCTGTCCACGGGTCATTGCAAGAACCCAGCACACAGAAGGGATCCAGCCAATGGCAGCGTGTTGGACGGCAAGACACCTGCACACACACACACACCCCCACCCCCTCAGGCTGGCACTGGCCGCGGCCGCGGGGGCACCCTGGGGCTTCGGACTTAGCCTGTTCCTGGGCAGAATCTGTCCTAAGTCTCAAGCCATTGTGTGGCTACTCCAGTTGACTCAGAAAACCAGCCACGGCCCTCTTCAAGGAGAGAGAGAAAGAGGTCCTGACAGGGTCGCTGTATCTGGGATAGATTTGAAAGCCCCTTTAATTTGCGTTGTCATCCCCGTTTGCACAGGAGGAAGTGAGGTCCTGGGAGATGAAGCGAGCACGCGGGCTGTGAGGAGGTAGCAGAGGTATGAACACACCCCACTCGGCCCACGGCCTCGTTGACCAGGCGGGAACGCGGGGGAAACGCGGGCCCCAGCAGCGGCTTTGGACCCGCAAGTCTCTCCTCTGCATGAGCCTGGGCAAGTGTTCTAACCTCTCTGGCCCTCGGTGTTTGCATCTGTAAATTGGGGTTGATTGTAGTTCTCTCCGTATAAGTTGCTGTGAGGACTAAAGGAGTTCATTTTGTGGCTAGAGCGTCAGCCTGCGGACTGAAGGGTCCCATGTTCGATTCTGGTCAGGGGCACGTGCCTGGGTTGTGGGCTCATTCCCCAGTAGTGGGTGTGCAGGGGGCAGCTGATCCATGATTCTCTCTCATCATTGATGTTTCTCTCTCTCTTTCCCTCTCCCTCCATCTCTGAAATCAATAAAAATATATATATATTTTTTTTTAAAAAAAGGAGTTCCTTTGGAATGGCTTTAGCAGGCATGGTGGCCCAGAGATTGAGGCTGTGTGGACCCGATTCATAGGCGTCCGACTCTGAGATCGGAGGAAAACAGTTTACGCTGCTTGTGTTTTTATGTAACTGCACAAGGGAGTGACACAGGGTGGGGCAAAGTAGGTTTACAGTTGTGAGTGCAAGAAACGGTTTATTGTTATATTATCATTTATTAATTATTGTATTATATCCCATCCAAACAACTGTAAGCCTGCCCCGTATAGTAAAACATCACCTATGGCTACATAGGCCTAACGCTCTCCTCACGTGCAAATGGAGGGGCTAAGTGGCGTACGCAGGCACAGACCCACGTGAGATCGTGTGGTGCTTAGCAGGCACCAGGGTGGGTCAATTAAGAGAGATGGTGGCCCGGCCGGCGTGGCTCATGGTTGGGCGCCGACCTGTGAACCAGCCCGGGTTGTGGGCTCGATCCCTGGTGTGGGGTGTGCAGGAGGCGGCCGGTCAATGATTCTCTCTCATCATTGATGTTTCTATCTTTCTCTCCCTCTCTGAAATCAATAGAGAGAGAGAGAGAGAGGGAGAGAGAGGGAGAGAGAGAGAGAGAGCAAGTGGAACCAGGCTTGGAGCAGGCGCCCGGGTCCTGAACAGACGTAGGTAGCTGGGTAGCTGCCTGGCTGCCTTCTAGACCCTCTGCTTCCCAGGGCGTGGCTGAGACTGGCTGACAAAGGAGGTATGGCAGCTCTGTGTGCACCTGCCCTGGCGGGGGTGGGTGGGGTGGCGGTGGGGGGAGGTAGATGCAGCATCTGGGAACTCTGTCTCCATCCTGTCCTTCCTCTTTGCTGTACTTGGGACAATGCCGAGTTTTGGGAGAGGTGGGGCTGCCCGCGGGCGTGGGGTGTGGCGGAATCCCGCTACCCTGGTCCCCTGGAGGCGGTCTGCGTCCACCTGGGCAGGCAGGCAGACAGACAGACAGACAGACAGGTGGGCCAAATGCTCCGAGCTGGGAGTCAGGCCCTGCACGGCCGCTCCAGCAATGGAAGAAGGTGCTGGAAATACTGTTTTTTTCTTTGGGATGAGAACTTTTAAGATTTACTTTTTTGGCAACTTACAGTTTTATTGACTGCAGTCACCGTGCTGTGTATGATTTGGGCCATGTTTAGGCAGAAATGAAAGGTACACGCGAGACTGGAGCTGAGTTAGTCCTGATGCTGGTGGTCAGGACAGGGCCGCCGTGAGGGTCCGGGTTGCAGGCTGACTGGAGGGTCAGGCTGAGGTCTGGAGTGAGGTCGGATAAGGGCCAGAGGAAGGGCCCCCTGGGAGCTTGGTGAACTGAAGTCGTTTGGAGTGACCCTCAGGACTGTCCCTCTCCCTCATGGCGCAGGGCTGCAAGAGGCAGCTGAGGCTAAGCGCCCGGCATGTCCCCTGTTCCCCTCGGTGCTGAGATGCACTTCCTTACCTTTCTTGTTATTTACATTTTAGCGCATCGACGTCGTCAGGGCTCGATGGCGAACTGTGATGGAATGGGCAGCACACTTACCTTTCTTCACGTACAGAAATTACTGTCATCTCATGTGGGGCACCTTTGGCTAGTGGAAATACAGTCTGGTTGCTGTTCTTTTAAAAAAATAATTTTTTTATTGATTGCAGAGAAGAAGGGTGGGGGGAGGGAGAGAAACATCAACGTGCCTCCTGCACGCCCCACACGGGATGGAGCCCAAACCTGGGCTTGTGCCCTCACCAGGAATCGAACCGTGACCTCCTGGTTCATAGGCTGATGCCCAGCCACTGAGCGACACTGGCCGGGCCGGTTGCTGTTCTTGAGCCACCTGCCCTCTGCCTGGCGCACAGTATGCCCATCAGTTTGCTTAGATGGGTCACCACGCTGGTCCCACTGTGCCCGGGGGCTCCCACATGACTCCGGCATGTACCATGTGGTGTTTCCTGCTCAGTAAATTGATACTTTTCTATCCTGCTCCTGTGAGATCCTCCAGCGAAGGAACTAGCCTTCCCCAAGCCCCTCTCCCCCCAGCCTGGTCCCCAGCACAGCACCTGGTCTGATATGAACCACGATGTTAGCAACAGCGGCCATTTTTCGGGCACTTTTTACCACGAGGGAGGCATTTGCCAAAAGTCTCACATTTATATTTTCATTGAATCCTCATAATGGCTCTCAGAGGCAGCTATGATGATCATTGCTCTAATTTATATGAGGAAACTGAGGCACAGAGAGCTTATGGGGTTCATTCAAGGTCTCTTTTTAAATAATGGGCTTGTGGGCAGCTCTGAAGACAATGCACATTTTCAAAACAATAGCTTCATAAGGTATAACCCACTTCCCATAATGTGGACCCGTTCACAGCGTCCCCGTCACTGGTTCCTACTATACTCCCAAGGCGGTAACTAGGCACGTGACCCAGCATCAGAACATTTCTCCACCCCACACAGAACCCCACACCCATCAGCGATCGCCCCGGGTGCCTCTCCCTCCCGCCCTTGACAAACAGGAGTCTGCTTTCTATTTCTATGGACTTGCCTGTTCTGGACATTCCATATAAAGGGAACCCTACCATACATGACCTTTCCTGCCTGGCTTCTCCCCTGTGTCAAGGCCCACCCGTGTTCTCGTAGATGTCCGTGCTGCAGTCCCCTTTCAGGAGAGTGACATTCCACCGCGTGGAGAGACCACGTTTCGTGTATCCGCTCATCAGCTGATGACACTCAGGTATTTCGCGTTGTTAGGCTATTGTGACGAATGCTGCCGTGGACATTGGGGTACAACTTCTTGTGTGGACATACGTTTTCGTTCCTAGGAGTGGAATTGGTGGGTCATATGGTAACTGTATAGTTAACCACTTACGGACGTGCCAGACTGTTTCCGAGGTGGCCACAGCATTGGCATTCCCACCAGCGACATATGAGGGTTCCAGTTCCCCCACATCCTTGCCAACACTTATTATTGTCTGCCTTTGCTCACTGTCGCTGTCCTAGTGGTGTCAAGTGGTATCTTGTTATAGTTTTGATTTGGGTTTTCCTAATGACCAGTGATGGTGAGTGAGCATTTTTAATGTCCGTATTGGTCATTTGTGTGTCTTCTTTGGAAAAATACCTATTCAACTCCTTTGCCCATTTTTTTTAATGGGGTTGTTTTATTTCTATTGTTGAATTGTAAAGGTTCTCTGAGTATTCTGGAGACAGGTCCCTTGTCAAGTATATGAACACGTCTCTGTCCTGTGCGTTCTTTTCACTTTCCCGCGAATGCCAAAGTTACTTCTGTGTGGTGTGCCCTTTGCATTTCCCTCCGCATGGCATGTTTATTCATCACCTTGATTTACCAGCTTTGAACCAGGAAGTTGGTTTTCTAGTATATTCCTAGAGGGACCCAATGAGTTATATTTTTTCTTTATATTCTGTCTTCTTCCGAGTATCTGAGCTCACAGATTTAAGTTTATTTTATGTGTTTCAGCTTACTGAAGCACGTTTTCTCTTAATGCTCATGTTTCCCCGTCTTTGGTGGGAGGGAACCTTAGCAAATGTGCTCCTGAGTCTTATATGACGAGACGTTCCAGAATCCTCTCATCCACTTTCTGTCCGAGACCGAGAGCCAGCTATTCCTGGGTTCTCCACGTGAGAAGCAGTATTTGGAGCCCGTGCTCTGGGTACTGGGGATGTGCACTCATACTGGTCGCCTGTTGTTTCTAGACCTTTCCCGGGGCCTCCGGTAAGCAGAGTTAAAACATGTACTTTTTAAAAAGATAAAATATACCAGATTTTGTACTGATGCTTCTAATCCTAATTCAGGCTGCATCTAATCTTTAAAGGTTAGATTTCTATCTCCCTTTTCCTAGACCGAAAATCTGGGCTCCAATTGACAAATGGGGGAGATAACTAAGATTAAGCTGATAAGTGCGGTGCAAACAAAAAGAGCTGACAGATACCGTGGGGTTCTCATGTGCCAGGCCCCACCCATCCTCCCAGCCAGCCCAGCACCCAGTCACTGTTGCACATGGGGAACCCAGGCACAGCGAGGAGAGGGGACTGCAGCGAGGAGAGGAGAGTGGAAGGGAGAGGGAGAGACAGAGAGAAACATTGATGTGAGAGAGACACATCGATTGGTTGCCTCCTGCACACGCCCCGATCAGGACCGGGGAACCTGCAACCAAGGTACGTGCCCTTGACTGGAATCAAACCTGGGACCCTTCAGTCTGTGGGCTGATGCTCTAGCCACTGAGCCAAACCAGCGAGGGCAGGTTACAGTATTTTTAAAATAGTCACTTCTCTGAATTTCATAATTGTAACGGTTACATAAGAGAATGACCTTGTAAAAAGAAAGAGCAAGAATGACCTTGTTAAGAAATACATACTGAGATCATGAAAACCGGAAGGTCCTCATCTCCATAGCGTCCTCTGAGATGGTTAAGCACATGATAACAACAGGGGGTCAGTTATGTATATCGTGCTGTGTGCTGCTGTCTATTGCACATTACTGAGTACGTCATACACATGTGCATACATGTTGTCAAAACCAAGCACACGCTACCTCGTGCCGAGTTTAAGGGCTTTTCCTGGATAACTTACCTGGAATGGTTGTTGCCTCTCCTTCTGACTGTAGCACCTAAGCCCCATGTAGGAGGCATCTCCAGGGTAATTCATTTAATTTGTCAACAACATTCAGCCCTAAAAAGGCAAAGTCATGGCCCTGGGATTTGGGGGAGGTTGAGGCCGAATAATCCCAGTGGGTGGGAAGAGAACCAGCGCCTAGAGAATGAAGAGAGTGAACTCAGGCCAACAGGCCCGTGTGTTTATCTGGACGCTGGTGATGAAGCTGTTTGCATGAGACTCGGCCGGTAGAGTGTGGGAGCTGAGAGCTTAGACGTGGTGCCCAGCAGAAGTATAACAGGAGCCACAGTGCAATGGTACCTTCTCTAGTCGCCGCGGGAAAGGGGGAAGCAGGGACAGGGGAGCTTGGTTTTGGTACTGAGTTCGATGTAAGCTAATACATCCCAAAGCGATCATGTCAGCATATACTCAATATAAAAATCCTCAGTGAGACATTTTTCATTCTTTTTTATTTTAACTATAGCTTTGGAATCTGGGATGCATTTTACCTTAAGCACCTCTTACCTTGGATCAACCGTACTTTTTTTTTTAATATATTTTTATTGATTTCAGAGAGGAAGGGAGAGAGAGAGAAACATCAGTGATGAGAGAGAATCATAGATTGGTTGCCTCCTGTACGCCCCCTACTTGGAATCGATCCTGCAACCCAGGCTTGTGCCCTTGACCGGAATCGAACCTGGGACCCTTCAGTCCACAAGCTGACGCTCTATCCACTGAGCCACACCGGCCAGGGCGGATCAGCCATACTTAAGTCCTCAGGAGCCACCCTCTGCTGGTGGCCACCACATAGAATAGCACAGGGTCAGACCATGAAACAGGAAGTGGGGGTTCAAATCCCAGCCCTGCCACTTTATAGTTTTGTGAACTTTGGGCAAACGGTGTCGTCTCTGTAAGCCTGAATGTTCCCTAAACTATAAGAGGGGCTTTGACTTGGGAGCCTATCTCCTGTTTTGAAGATTAAAGTCAATGATCTGTGTAAAGCTCTTTATTGAGCTCTGATTCACTCATCCACCCGTGAATGCATCCATTCCACTGATGCGCTCCACGCAGGCGAGCGTGCTGCTTGCGCAGGTCCGACCGCCGAGCGAGCTTAGAGCCGTGGATGTCGTGGTAAATGCATCTGACAGATGCTGGGAGGAAGCGGCATGCTCCGCGGTCCCCTGGACACGGTGGTGACTCCTGGCGCAAAGGTGGGCCTCTCCGAGCACCCAGATCTGTGTGATTCTTCCGCAGGCCTTCGCCCCACAAGCCCTGGCTGCACCGGGAGCTGTGCCTGGAAGGCTGGGAGGCGATCGCAGGGGAAGAGATGCCAGGCGAGCACAGAAGAGCTGGGAGGGAGCCAGGCAGGAGCGTGGCCACGTGGGAGGCAGGAGAGGGCTCTGAGGGCCCATACGACTTGGGAGAGAGGCAGGGACATGGGACAAGGCCGTAGAGAGGCAGATGGGAGGCAGTGCACAGTGTTAGGACCAAGTGACCGGGACGGGCAAGCCGTGTCTTGCACACGTAAAAGTAAAGGGGAGGCGCTTTTTGTGGCTTAAGGAGAATAAAACTGACTACGTTTAAAAAAAAAAAAGTAAAGGAGAGGCCTTAGCTGGTATTGCTCAGTGGATAGAGCGTCGGCCTGCGGACTGAAGGGTCCTGACCCCACTCCAGCACCTTCGCCTTCTCGTCCTCTCTCCGCCCCGCCTGCGACCCGGTTCTCGGTCGCCCCTCCCACCACCTGACGTCACACCATTGTGTTACAGCTGTCTGTTTCCTCCTCTAGAAGGTCATGTGCTCCCTCATAGCAGGGATTCGTCTTGTTCCTGGTTCTCGATCCGCCTTTTGGGACAGCACTTGTCATCTGGTAGGCGTCCGGAAGATACTCGTTGTCTGGATGGATGGATGGATGGATGGACGGACGGACAAATGTAGTGACTCTTTCGATGAGCTTAAAACCAGGATGGATGGAGAGGCTGCACGTAATTTGAATGGAAGGTGGGAATTTTTTGATGTCGTCCTTATTTCAGAAACATTTCAGAGCTGAACTTCATCTCAGTGACTGCCGTTGCGTGGGGAAGGGAGAGAGATGAGGAAATGGGATCTTAAAGCAGGACAAAGAGGCCACCCAGGAGCCATACCCAGTCTACATGGATGGTTGGTTGGAACTACATGATCTTTGAACATTTTTTTTTAATTAGTTGCCTGCATTGAAAAACTTCTCAAGATTTCAAACAACACATTTATTTATTTATTTATGGTTAATTCTCACCTGAGAATATTTCTCCATTGATTTTTAGAGAGAGTGGAAGAGAGAGGGAGAGACAGAGAGAAACATCGATGTGAGAGAGACACCATCCATTGGTTGCCTCCTGCAGGAGCCCTGACCAGGGCCTGGGCCGGGGAGGAGCCTGCCACCAAGGTACGTGCCATTGACCGGAATCGAACCCGGGACCCTTTGGTCTGTAGGCGGACGCTCTATCCACTGAGCCAAACGGGCTAGGGCTCAAATAACACATTTAGATATCTGTTTTCACTTACATCTGGCAACACCAGGCCTGCATTTTTACGGGACAAAAATTGGCTGGAGAGTTTGCTCCCATTTAACCTGGCCGGCTTGGCTCAGTGGATAGAGCATTGACCTGCGGACTGAAGGGTTGTGGGTTCGATCCCGGTCAAGGGCATGTGCCTGGGTTGTGGGCTTAGTTCCCCGCCCGCCCCCCCCCCCCCACTGGGGGGTGTGCAGGAGGCAGCCGATCAAACTCATCATTGATGTTTCTATCTCTCTCCCTCTTCCTTCCTCTCTGAAATCAATGAAAATATATATATTTTTTAAAAAGAACATCCTACTCCTAAGTAAAAAAAACAACAAAACTTAAAAAAAAGGAGAAATAATTCTCATTTCATAGTTCAGATGACTTGAAATGTTGAAACTCTCAAATGTCCCCAGATTGAGCCACAGACTTAATACAATTCCAGTCCAAAGCCCACCTGGATTTTTCAAGGACCCGCACACGCTGATTCCAGAATTGACGTGGGGGAGCAGAGGCCCCCGAAAAGCCAGGCCTTCCTGCGGAAGCCTGAGGGGGTCCTGCCTGAGGGGGTTCTGCTCAGGAAGGCTGAGGTCCAGGCCGCGGCCCACACGGCACCCGTACCGCCGGCCGGCCCGGTGCTGCCGGCACGGAGATGCTGCCGGCCCGGTGCTGCTGGCACGGAGATGCTGCCGGCCCGGTGCTGCCGGCACGGAGATGCTGCCGTCAGACACAGGAGACTCAGGAGCAGGCCCCCGCGCAGTGGGCAGCCTGGCGTTCGACGGCGGCAGCGTTTCGGGGCCCCAGAGGGAGGAACTAGTCACAGAAGACGCTGGGGCCACGGCTCAAAGAGCAAAAGTGGGCCCTGGCCTGACCTCCCGCCCACACCGCCTGGACCTAGACGTTCCCTGTGTCCACGGGAGGCACAGTCGAAGATCTCTCAGGAGACAGCCGGGAGGGCATGCTTGGGCTCTCGACGTCAGGGGCCCTTTCGAAACCAGGCTCAAAAAGGACGAGAAAGATCGGAAAAGACGGCAAGTGAAATGAAAAAAAACACACGTCCAAATTCACCTTCAACAAACTTCAGCCCGCCGGCGTGGCTCCGTCCGTGGTGGAGCATCAACCTATGAACCAGGAGGTCAGGGTTCCATTCCCGGTCAGGGCACTTGCCCGGGTTGCAGGCTCGATCTCCAATGTGGGGCGTGCAGGAGGCAGCCGATCCATGATTCTCTATCGTCACTGATGTTTCTCTCTCTCTCTCCCTCTCCCTTCCTCTGTGACATCAATAGAAATGTATTAAAAACAAAACAAAACTGCATCCTGGGACGAGACAATGCAACACCTTCACCGACCAAGGACCACATCCAGCGGCATGAGCAATCCCTGTAGCCCAGTGAGGAGCAGCAAGCGGCCTCCTGGGACAGTTGTGATAGAACGGGATCCCCCCAAGACAGAAGCAGACTTCCGTCTGCGCCTTATGGCTGGCGTCTCTGAGTTCTGTGCTGGGAGGAAGCTAAGGAAAGCGTGACAGAGTCCCCTTCCTGGAAGAAATGGGCGGCCACTGCCGGGGAGGATGCTTTGAGCGGGGCTGCGACTCAGCTGGCCCAGGGGGCAGAGAACAGGAGATAAGGAAAACTTGTAAATAGGGAAAGAGCAATTCTCTTTTTATCATTGCCTCCAGAATAATCCTTAAATTAAGGGGATTAGCATATGGGCAAAGGGTTTTGAAAACAAAGGGTTTTATCAGCGATGGGGTGGGGGCAGTTCCCTGCCCCCCTAGCTTAGCCTCCAGAGAGGAGGAACGGGGCCGCAACGACACAAGTTAGAAGGTCAAATGGGCACCTTGACCTCCGTGGCGGGAGCCTTTACCAGCTCCCAGCAGTGCCTGCCCAGGAGCCGAGATGGCCAGACACCTGGGCAGTAAGCCCCGGGACAGCAGGGGGCCCTGGGCAGCTGGGAGCACTGACCTCAGGTTCCTGTCCTGTTTAAAATGGGGGGTAACACCCTCTGCCCAGGAGGTATGGCCTGTGTCACTCGGGGAGCCCGGAGAGCCTGGCACACAGTAGGAGCTCAGCCAAGCTCTCCGGGCTCTGTCTCCCTTGGGAAACCCAACAGCATGTCCTTGCCGAAGTTCAGTTCCTTCCTCCCACCTCCTCCCTCTGCTTCTCTCCTTCTCCCCCCTTTCCCTTTTCCACCCACTTTAACCAACCGTTTTCCTATAGGTATTGATTGATTTCCAAACGCCAAGCGGGGGTGCAGGTAAACACAGCAGCAGGCACACAGCCATTGTCGCTGGTGTAGGCGGGAGGGACCGCTGTGGAGGTAGGGCCTGTGGTGGCGGTGAGCACTGACGTCCATGGAGGAAGCGATCACATTAGTGGAACTTGTGGCGATTCACCAGCGCTGTGCCCGCGGCGGTGCTGAGCACACGCACGCTCCCCGCCCCCCCACCCCCCCGCCGCACCCCCCCACCCCCCCCCACCCCCCCGCCTCTCCCTCGGTCCTTCCCTAGAGCCGGCCCTGCTGCAATTCAGCCCGTTTTGCTGGTGGGAAAACTGAAGCTGGAGAGGGTTGTGTCTGGTCACGGCTTTCGGTGTGGGAATCGGACATCTCCTGCTGGGAAGGGTCCCGGGCCCACATGCCCGCTCGGCCTGCTGCCTGTCGGCGCGGGAACCTGGGCCAGGGGCGCCTCTGAGACCAGCTGCCGAGGAAATGGGCCCACAGCCGAGTCGGAGCATTTGGCCAGGACTCTGTCCGACAGAACGCCGCGGTGCGTGGGGTTAGCGGCTCCTACAGGCGAGGTCCTCAGCGCGGCGCCCGCCACAGGCACCCGCTCCCGAGGGCGGCCGTCGCTGTTGTCCTTGGTGCTGGGAGGACGCGGATCCCGGAAGGACGAGCCCCTCTCGAGGGCCCCCAGGGCGCTGGGGAGCGTGTCAGTCAGAATCTCGTGGGCGCCTGAGACACACAGACCCCTTCAGCCCATCATGTCTTGGTGGGAGGGGGAGTCGGGTCTCACACACACGACGGGGACTCCCCAGCTTCTCTGGGAAGCTCCATCTGGTGGCCCTGGCCCGCGTCGGGGGGAAGTCGATGTGTGTAGGTCCTTGCTGCCCGCCTCGGGGGGACCTGCCACTGGCCCGGCCCCTGTAGGCGTGGAGTCTGCAAGCCCCGGAGGAGGTGTGACTCCCGGGGCCTGGAAGGAAGGAAGGAAGGCTTCTGAGAGGTGAGGTTTCAGCAAGTTCCTTCTAGAAGCAGGAGACAGCACGCGTACTGGAGAGCGTAGCATGGACACACCGTGTAAAGGACGATCAGGAAACGCGCACCCGCACCTCCTGTCCGGCCGCCCAGAGCCAGGGTGCTGGGCACGGTCCCCTCCGGGTCCTGCAGACCCAGGTACCTCGCGGGCACCTCCGAGCCGTGAGGGGCGGCTTTTGCGGTTCCGAGAAGGGCGATGTGCTTGCTGAGAGCTGCGTGCTGACCACGGTCCCGGGGACGAGCTCCGTTCAGCTCCCCTGCCGGCTCCCTGGGAAGGAAGTTGGGGTGAGGGCACCCCCGTAACCTGGGTCCAGGTTGGCTCTGTGTGTTTTGCCTGCCAGCTCAGGAGGGGATCAGTGTCTCCGCTGGACCGGGGCCCTGCCCAGGAGAGCAGGCACCCCGTCTCCTATGGCTGGAGCAGGCCCGCCCGCCACGCCGGGACCGTGCTCTGAGGGTGACGCTCAGCGACCGGCTCTGCGGGCCCAGGACGGAGGTGGCGCATCAGGCCAAGGGGACAGCCGCCAGATTCCTGCCGTGACACCAACTTCCGTGGCTCCTCTCCTCTTCTCCCCCTTCACCTCCCGGGGGGAAGGGTGTTGGGGGGGGATTGTTGACAGGAATGAAGTGAGGAGGGTGCTCAGCTCGCCCTCTAAACCCAGCTCTTTGGCCAGATCCTGGAAGACAAAGCGTGTTCAGGACGCGGAGAGACCTCCCTCCGCGGGGGCTGTGGCGGGGACAGTGGTGTGTGGATCTCCTTGGCCCACGCAGCGCAGCCCCACCGTCGGGCTGGCTGGGGACAGCGGACATGTGTCATCTCCAGTCTGCGGGCCGGAGGCTGAGAGCAGGGTGCCCGCGGGGCCTGCTCCCGCTGAACACCGGCCGCTGCCTGCCTTGGAGGTGGCCGCCAGCCTTGGCCTGTGGCTGCCCGCCCCGGCCTCTGCCCCCGCCATCACACGGCCTCCTTCCCTGTGGGGCAGGGTCCTCTTCCCTTCCCATCAGGACCCCGTCCTGGGGCGGAGGGCCCACCCTCCTCTCACGCCGTCATCTTCACCACCTCCATCTGCAAAGACCACATTTCAAATGAGGTCACATTCAGAGTCTCTGGCTTAACATGAACTCTGGGGGGGGGGGGGGGCGGGGGCGAGGGGAGACACTATGAAACCCAGCAGGTGGTGTGGCTGAGCTCGGGGCGACAGGGAGAGGGCTGGGACCCCCAGGCCTCACTAGTTGGACTTTATTCTCCACCTGTGGAAGGTTTTATTTTTGTTTGTTTTTGTTTTTAAATATATTTTTATTGGTTTCAGAGAGGAAGGGAGAGGGAGATAGAAACGTCAATGATGAGAGAGCATCATGGATCGGCTGCCTCCTGCACGCCCCCTACTGGGGATCAAGCTCACAACCCGGGCCTGTGCCCTGACCGGGAATGGAACAATGAATGACCTTCTGGTTCATAGGTCAATGCTCAGCCATGGAGCCACACCCGACGGCCGGCCTACCTGAATGTTCTAAGCGTGACAGTGATGTTGCCCCCCCCAGCACATCCCTGCCTCCACTCCGCCTCCCGGCTCAGGCCCCTCCTCCCCAGAGCCTATCCTCCCAGCAGGGAGGAGTCCGGCCAGCCTTGCTCAGCTCCTCACACTGAGCGGCCCTTTGCTCACCCTGCGGTGACCCAGGGACGTGTCCATGTCTCTCCCCCGACAGGCGCGCTCTGGGGACAGGGCCACCTCCCTTCATGTCTGCAGCCTCTGCTCCAGCGAGTCTGGGCCCAGAGTGGCTGGGGCCGAAGGGCGGGGAGCTCTCTACGACCAGCCTCAGGGCCAGGGCCTGGACCGGTCAGATTGTTTCCCCGAAAGGAATTTTCTTCTTAATTTTTTTAATTGGTTGATTTTTAGAGAGAGAGGAATGGAGAGAGAGAGGGGAATAAAGAAGAGAGAGAGAGAGAGAAATATGGTCATAACACCAACTGTCCACTTGTGCCTTCATTGGTTGCTTCTTGTAGGAGCCCTGGCCGGGGATCGAACCTGCAGCCTTCACATCTCAGGACGACACCCTTACCCACCTGAGCCGCCCGGCCAGGGCGAAAGGAACTCTCTTTTCTGCGTCTCCAGGAGCACCGCTTTTCCAGGTCAGAGATTCTTCATCCTCTCTCTCCTGGGCCACACTTCCTCCTAAATGGCCTCTCGCCCTCCGTGGCCAGAGGCAGGGCCGCCCATCTTCGGGGCCCTCGTGCCCGTGTGTGAGCCACAGCCCCAGGCCCCACCTGCAGGCCCGCCGCCCGTGTCCCCGCCGCCCTCCTCTGACACAGGCCTTGCTCATAAAACCAACTGTCCGCAGCCATTAGGGCCAGGCATGGCTAATGCCAAAACGGGCCTCCAAATTGACAGCTAATGAGGGCAGTGGCGAGGGGGCGCGAACAGACGGGCTGGCGGTAATAAACAGGCCGTGAGGGCCCGGTAGTAAACAGCTTGCCAAGGGCCATTTATGAATTTATTTTTCTGAAGGGGGAGCACTGACCAGCGAAGCCGGTCTCCTTCGGTGACGGGGTCTCGCCGCAGGAGGAAGCGAGAGACCCTGGGAAGGCAGAGCCAGGGACGGGGAGGCCGTCCCAGGAGCCCCCTATGTAGGGCTGGCAGGCCTGTGGGCGGCGGGCACAGGCTGGGGGCGCCCCCAGGGGCAGGACTTTGGTCCCAACTGTCCCACACGCGCTTGGAGGCTGAGTGTGCTGCCCTGGGACGCTGGGACCTGGCTGGAGTAGCCTGACTCCTGGGGCCTCAGGTCCTCCAGGGCCCACAGGAGGGTGAGCGCCATCGCCTGCCTGGTCAGGGCCTGGAACCGAGTTAAATGCCCCCCCCACCCCCTCGCCCCATCCATTCCTTCCTGGATCTGACCTCATCTGGAAATAGGTCGCTGCAGGAGGAATGAGCCATACCGGATAGAGCAGGACGGGTGTTAGTTCGATGTGACTGGTGTCCTTACCAGAAGAGAGGAGACACGGTGTCCCTGCCCCGCCTGGCACTGGCTTGGCGGAGGGGGGTGGGGGTCTGCTTTCATAGCACCACCTGGGGGTGCGGAGGGGAGCCCCGCAGCTCTGTGAGCAGTGAGCAGACTGTCCAACTCGGAGCTCCGGGCTCGGGGGCGTCTTGGGTCTGCAATGCCCTGTGGCTTCGGTAAGTGCTGGAAGCAGCAGAAGCCACTGTCCCTCCTTTGTAAAATGTGGGCCACCATGACAGCACAAACCTCTGCGTTCCGTGAGGATAAATGAGACGATCCAGCAAAATAAGGCTCTGAGCGCAGCGCCTGGCACAGGGCGTGCGCCAGGAGCCCGCTGCCTGCTGCACAGCATCCGGTCCGGGAGCCAGTGCCCCGCCCCCCACTCCCCGCCCTGAAGCAGGGGAGGCAGCCAGACACTAGGGGGGCTTCTGGCTAGTGACCCATCTCTGAGGCTCAGTTTGCAAATTGTAAAATGGGAATAGTGCTTATTTTCATAAACATCACTGGGACAATTAAACGAAACAAAATCCATAGCAAGGTGCCTGCACGGCTTTAAACTCATCCCCTTCCCTCTCGCTGCCTTCGTCGGGGGCCTGGCGAGACGCGTGGGGCTCCCCGGGGGCCTCATCACTGACCCCTGGGTGCTGCCAGGCCCATTTCTGGCAGCTCACCCGGACCTAGAGTTTAGGGGTTCCCTAGAGCTAATAGCACCCAACACCCTGGCCTACAAAGGGAAGCCTGAGACCTGGCGAGACAGCAACCCGCCCGGGTCAGAGCAGAGGCCCATCGCTTTCCTTAGGATTTCTGCCAAGTTCACCCGTCAGCGCCGAGGGCCCTGCAGAGCAGGCATGTGAGAGGGGCGGCGAGGTCCTGTCCCGCCTCCCAGCCGCCTGCGGAGGGTCCAGTGATGGCTCTAAAGCAGGGGTGGGCGACCTTTTTGACTCGAGGGCCACAATGGGTTCTTAAACGGGACCGGAGGGCCGGATGGAGTGTTTGTGTGAACTAATAATATAAATTCAAAGTAAATATCATTACATAAAAGGGTACGGTCTTTTTTTTTTAGTTTTATTCATTTCAGACGGCCCGGATGCGGCCCGCGGTCCGTGGTTTGCCCGCGGCTGCTCTAAGGGACACGTCCAGCTCCGTGGACGTGTCTTTGGAAAGGGCCCCTTGTAGGTGTAGTGACGCTCAGAGTCTGGAAGTGCGATTACCCTGGATTATCAGGCGCCCCCAAGTCCCGGGGCCTTTTAAGGGACAGAAGAGGAGAGAGAAGAGAAGGCCATGTGAGGGTGGGAGCAGGAATTTGGCCTGATTGTCCCATCTTACAGGTAAGACAACTGAGATGCAGAGCAGCCAAGAGGAGGTGGGACTGAGAAGAACCTGTGTTTGCTTCCAGCCTGTGCTCTTTTTAAAAAAATATATATATTTTTTTATTGATTTCAGAGGGGAAGGGAGAAGGAGAGAGAGAGAGATAGAAACATCAATGATGAGAATCATTGATCGGCTGCCTCCTGCACACCTCCTACTGGGGACCGAGCCTGCAACCTAGGTATGTGTCCTTGACTGGAATCGAACCCGGGACCCTTCGGTCCACAGGCTGACGATACTCTATCCACTGAGCCACACCGGCTAGGGCCTGGCCTGTGTTCTTGACCTCAGTGCTGGGCTGTCAAACCCTAGAAGCCCCTCACAGCTTCCCTGTGGTCCTCTCCCCAAGCCAGCTTTTTAGAGACCCTGCCTGGCCCAGCGGCTCCGGGGCAGTCGGGCCAGTGAGGAATGGTAACCAGCCAGGAACATTTACTGAGCCTCTACGCTGTGCCAGGGCTGTGCAAACATATCCCTAATCCAACGACTGGTACTCTCCCATTCCACAGATGGGAACGTTGAGGTTTCCCATGCAGGCCGGCTTGGCCAGGGTTCCTGGTCTCAAGCACCCTGTTTTGCTTTAAGCAGTTCTGAGAGGGGTCCAGGCCATTGGCCGGGGCATTCGCACATGGCTTGAGGGTGCCGTCCTGCTCGATGCACGTCTTACATCACATTCCTAGCGCTCAGCGCATGCACACCAGCCGCATCCCACTGGTTTGGCTTCACACCCGAGGATGGAACCTCCGGGCTCGGTCTCCATGGCTGCAGGGAGGTGAGTCAGTGGCTGTCTCCCCGGTGGACGCTGAGCTCTCGGGGGTCAGGGTTTGTCCCTGGACGGCGTCTAACGCAGGTGGAGACGGAGGCCCGAGTGGCGACGCCCTCACAGGAGACGGAAACCCACGGAGGAAGTTCTCCCGAAACAGATACCCCTGTTCCCGGGCCTGACGTATGGGAATGAAAATGGTACTTAATTGGCTAAAACCAGAGCTGTCGTCACCTAATCAGGGGGCCTGAAAACAGATTTTCAGCGCCTTCTGCTCCTGCTGGGGAGCGGGGCTGGGCGGCTGGGAGGCCGGGTGTCGGAACGGCCGCGGCGTCTCTGGGTCGGGGGCCACCTGGAGCTTTGCTTTTCCGATCAGGGGACCAGGCGTCCGCAGGGATGGAGACGTGGGTGCTGAGGAGCCTCACGTCCCGGGAAGCGGACACCCGTTTGCTTCTCTGGCCTAAAGCAGGGCCATCTGGGTCCCCTGGGCCCGGCGCCTCACAGCCTGCAGCGCGCTTTCACGTCAGGAAGCCCCCCTCCGTGTCGGGGAGGGTCCGTGGGCTCGTCCCCCAGGGCTGTGGCCAAGAGGTCGGGGGTCACAGGCGCGGGCCGGGCCCGCCACAGTCGGGCTCCTCGAGCCGGTCCTCAGAGCCGCCTCACGGGCAGCGCACCCTCGCTCAGGACTCACCGCCCGGCGCCAGGAGTCACGCTCAGGACCCTGCTCACCACCCTCGCCCTCCCGGTCACCCCTGGCCTTGCGTCGTCGGTGTGCCCCACCCTCCTGGCCTCCCTGGCCAGGCTCCCTGCCCGCCTCGCCTCCCTCCTCCCAGCCCTCCTGCCGGTGGCTCAGCTCCGACTCCCCTCTGTGACCACAGGCCGGGGGACCCCTCTGTTCTCCCTTCCCAGCCCGGGAGAGGGACAGGTGCCTCCTTATGAGGGGGTTCGCTGTTTGCTTTTTAAATGTTTACTTATTGATTTTTAGAGGAAGAAAGTGGGGGGGGGGGAGGGGAGAGAGAGAGAGAGAGAGAGAGAAATCTGTTGTTCCACTTATCGATGTGTTCATTGGTTGATTCTTGTGTGTGCCCTGAGCTATCGGGCCAGGGCTAGCTGCTTCTTTGTGTGTGTGTGTGTGTGTGTGTGTGTGTGTGTTTAAACAATAAACCTTTCTATATATATATTCTTTTCTTGGGAGACTTTCCATCGCTTGGCCAGGCATCACTTGGCATCACTTGGCTTCCCCCGCAGGGACGCTCTGCCCACTGCTTCTGCCATCAAGGACAAAGCCTTTTGTCTCTGACCCAGGAGCTCTGTGTCTTCTCTCAGCTTCCACTAAACCAGCATGTTGGTTTGTTAGCTTCCAAGCAGGGTGACATCTCACAGCTCCTGACAGCATGGCGCTTGGAGTGGGGAGGACAGGGCACGCCTGGGAGGGAGCAGGAGAGCCAGGCCAGCGGCTCGTGCAGCGGTCCAGGTGGAGATGATGCTGGGCCAGCTCAGGAGCCGCCTGTGGACACGGGGTCCAGGGGCTGGTCTGGGCTTTATTTTGGAGGCAGAGTTGCCAGGTGTTGCTGAAGGGAGGAGGGCAATGTGGCCCGAGCAGCCGTGTGGAGGGCGGTGCCATTCACGGGAGGGGGAAGACGGTAGGAGACAGACTGCTGAGCGCCAGTTCAGCCACGTGAAGTCTGAGGTCCCTCGGGGACACCCAGCGAGGGCATGAGGGCCTGGAGTGTGGGGAGGGCCTGGAGTGTGGGGAGAGCCTGGAGTGTGGGGAGGGCCTGGAGTGTGGGGAGGGTATGGAGTGTGGGGAGGGCCTGGAGTGTGGGGAGAGCCTGGAGTGTGGGGAGGGTATGGAGTGTGGGGAGGGCCTGGAGTGTGGGGAGGGCCTGGAGTGTGGGGAGGGTATGGAGTGTGGGGAGGGCCTGGAGTGTGGGGAGGGCCTGGAGTGTGGGGAGGGTATGGAGTGTGGGGAGGGCCTGGAGTGTGGGGAGGGTATGGAGTGTGGGGAGGGCCTGGAGTGTGGGGAGGGTCTGGAGTGTGGGGAGGGCCTGGAGTGTGGGGAGGGTATGGAGTGTGGGGAGGGCCTGGAGTGTGGGGAGGGTATGGAGTGTGGGGAGGGCCTGGAGTGTGGGGAGGGCCTGGAGTGTGGGGAGGGCCTGGAGTGTGGGGAGGGTATGGAGTGTGGGGAGGGCCTGGAGTGTGGGGAGGGCCTGGAGTGTGGGGAGGGTATGGAGTGTGGGGAGGGCCTGGAGTGTGGGGAGGGCCTGGAGTGTGGGGAGGGTATGGAGTGTGGGGAGGGCCTGGAGTGTGGGGAGGGCCTGGAGTGTGGGGAGGGTATGGAGTGTGGGGAGGGCCTGGAGTGTGGGGAGGGTATGGAGTGTGGGGAGGGCCTGGAGTGTGGGGAGGGCCTGGAGTGTGGGGAGGGCCTGGAGTGTGGGGAGGGTCTGGAGTGTGGGGAGGGCCTGGAGTGTGGGGAGGGTATGGAGTGTGGGGAGGGCCTGGAGTGTGGGGAGGGCCTGGAGTGTGGGGAGGGCCTGGAGTGTGGGGAGGGTATGGAGTGTGGGGAGGGCCTGGAGTGTGGGGAGGGTATGGAGTGTGGGGAGGGCCTGGAGTGTGGGGAGGGCCTGGAGTGTGGGGAGGGTATGGAGTGTGGGGAGGGCCTGGAGTGTGGGGAGGGCCTGGAGTGTGGGGAGGGCCTGGAGTGTGGGGAGGGCCTGGGCTGGGCCCGGACTTAGGAATTGTCGGCATGCAGGGGACAGGGGAAAGCGTGTGGTGGGCTGTTGGCCCTTGCAGCCAGCAGTAGACCGCTATGCAGGCCCTGCAGAACCTCCCAGACTACCCCAGTGGGACCAACAGCCGGGCCCAAAAGGGCCCCCAGGTGCCCAGAGCTCCCTGAACTCCCAGTGGCCACCAGCTGTGAAGGCCACTCTCTCTGGACCTGCCCCTCGTTCACAAGACGAAAAGACGAAATCTCTGTAGGCAAACACCGGCCTGCAGAATCCCCGAACTCTGAACTTGACCACCCACTCTCACTTTTCCCCTGGGCAGATCATGTGGTTGCGTTAAGCCCCATTTTCTATCTTCTTAGAACAAGGGTAGCAGCACCCCCCTCTTGGCTTGTCCCTGCATTAAATGGATACTTCATGTGAAACGTCACCGCAGGGCTGACATTATACACACTTAGGACCACTGGCTGCTGCCCCCACCCGTTCCTTCATTTTATTCAGTGGATGCTTGTCGTGCACATATGCTGGGCCAGGCGCTGTTCTAGGCTCCGTGGACACAGTAGTGAACAGTGCAAGTGGAGGGGGGCAGAATAGGAATAAAAAAATCAATGGGGAACAGCTAAGCAGGGCCTGGGGTGCCTGTGCCGTGCCACCCCGGTGCCCCTTCTTCAGGGCACCCTACATTCCCCTACCTGCCAGGAGCGCTGGCTACCAGAGGTTCTCATCGGCTGCCAGAGTCTCTTCCTGCCAATTGCTCTCAGCTGAAGGGCGCCGCCTCACCCAAGGTCACGCGTATTTCCTAGGGTCATCTGCATCCAGTGACTGGTTGATGTGGGGTATGAAGGCCTTGGCTCAGTTTGGGACAATTCCAAAGGGTCATCCCAGATCCAGAGCTCCCGGAAGGTGTGAGACCTTTGTTGTGGGAAAGTGTTGGATTAAAGGATGGATGGATGGATGGATGGATGGATGGATGGATGGGTGGATGGAAAGATGGATGGGTGGATGGGTGGATGGAAAGATGGATGGATGGATGGGTGGGTGGATGGATGGATGGATGGATGGATGGATGGATGGAAAGATGGATGGATGGATGGATGGATGGATGGATGGATGGATGGATGGATGGAAAGATGGATGGATGGATGGATGGATGGATGGATGGATGGATGGAAAGATGGATGGATGGAAAGATGGATGGATGGGTGGATGGATGGATGGATGGATGGAAAGATGGATGGATGGATGGATGGATAGATGGATGGATGGATGGGTGGATGGATAGATGGATGAGTAGATGGATGGGTGGGTGATGAATGAATGGAAAGATGGATAGATAATGGATTGACTGATGGGCAGATGGATGGGTGAATAAAGGATTGCTGCCTTGCTGTATTTAACCTGTTCACCTCAAGTCCCATCTCTTTGATCTTCCTTGTAAATTCAGCCAAACTCACTCTCTGCCCTTCAGCACATGGCGCTCTGCTGTCCTCGGTGCGTCCTGCTATCGGCTGGCCTTATCTGCATCAGCTGTTTGGGGAGTGGAACGATGATGTGGAGCAAGTACCAGCTCTGGAGTCAGAGGGCCTGGACCCAAGCTCGCCTCCGCCATCTGTCTTAGAGGATCTGCAGTAAGTCTTTCAAATGTTAAAAACTTCTCTCCAGCGCTCACATAGTGCAAGAAGCATAGTCATGCGCCCTGGGGGTTGTCCTCCCCCTCCCCCCCCCCCCCCCCACACACACACTCCTTCCTTCCCTCTTGATTTTTCCTCTCGGTCTAGGTCCTGTGCCTCATTCATCCTGAGCTTATTTAGAGCAGCAGCCACTGAAAAAAAAAAACTACTTAAAAACTGTTATTTCTTTGCAACCTGTCCCTAAAGACATGATGGGTAAGCTTAGGCTGAAATTTAGTCTTGGGAAGGATAATCCAAGGTGAAGTCAGGAATTAGGAAAACAGGGAACTCAGAGGCACTAACCATAGGCATGAGCAATTGCTGGCCCTGAGCTACCTGGCAGACAAGGCGAAAAGGGAAGCACAATCACATGCCTAGATCTTACCATCAGCTAATGAAGAATCCACCAGCCATCCCAGGAGATCAGAAATGGAGCATTCTACATGCGACACAAGACATGAAATCCTGTCCCCTTCTAAATTTCTTCAGTGGAAAGAATCTTGGAACGCGGTGCCTGCCTTTTTCTAGGCAGAATTTCCACATAAAACCTAAACTAAGGCAGGGAGAGGGGGAGGTTGGGAAGAGGGGAAGTAGATGCTGTGAAAAAACTATGACGATTACTCATAGCAATGGACTTAAACTAACGTCTCTGATCTGATGTGCCTCTGTGGGGAAATGAAGCTCATATGCACGCCGGTCGGAAAAATGCTCCCACCTAATTGCTGTGGATAAAGCGCTTTATTTATAGACGTCCAGAAGGAAGCGTGGCTCCCTGCTCTGTAACACGCCAGGGAACGGGGCCAGGTAGCGGCCGCCTCCAGGACGCTCCATGCGGCAGGCATGCGGAGCCACTTTCCCTATAAACACAGTGGCTTCTTCCCTTCTTCTTGCTTTTCTTTAAAAAAAAAAAAATAAATAAATTTTAGAGCTTTTTGAAGAAGAACCGCTTAATCAAGGATGTAAGGGGTTAGTCACCCTGATGTGGTTAGGTGGTGGGATCGGAGGGGTGGGGCGGGGACTCCTTTTAAAACATAAAGACAAGGATGGGCAGTATCCATTACAACTAAACACAGCCCCAAGAGAAGCGAGCGTGGGAGCACCCAAAAGACGGGCCAGAATGTCCATGGAGCTTTCCTCACCCGCGTCTCCCACGGGACACACCCAAGTGTCCTTCGCCAGGGGATGGGCGCCGACATCGTGGTGCACACGTGCAGCGAAGTGCTGCATGGTGATCACAAGGGACGAATTATTGACACGTGGGTGAATTCCGCACACACGACGACGACCAACACACAGCCTGCCATGTGAGATCTCCTGTGCGTGGGCTGTGTCTCCACCCGGGGTCACGCCATTTGCAGGAAGCTCACACCCAGGGGAACTAGCCGGTGGGGAAAGACGTTGGGAATGGTTAGCTCAGGCGGGGATGTTGCCGGGGAGGGGCCATGCGGGAGTCTCCGGGGGACACCAAAATACTCCGCATGTGGATCACGATGGAGGTGACATGACACCCCCGTGAACGTTTGTCCAGTTGAGCCATGAAACGTGTTCCAAATACAAGTCAAAGGCAGGGACGTGGAGCGGGGACAGGGACCCGGGCGAGAGCCGCCGGCCCGGGCACCGAGCAGCTGCCTGGTGACAGGAGACCTCAGGACATGATTGTCGGGAGAACGACTGAGCGAACGGCATCAATAGTCTCACACGGAAAGCGCGCCAGCTCCGTGGGGCGGGAAGGAAATGGGAAATGCAGCGAGACGGGACCCGGGTTAATGAGCCGCGGACATCCACTTATCTGTCCAATTTGGGGGAAGGAAGAGAGCTGGGTGACCATGATTGCAATGCCAGCCTTTGTTTTGGTGACAAATTAGTCTGCCCGGGGTTCGGGGAGCGAGGAAGCATGCTCCGCGCCATCCCGCCGGCCGGGCGGCCTCATCTGATTTCCGAGGAAGAGGCGACGGCGGCCTGATTTCCATGTCGATTACTCCAGAGCTGAATGTAAATTGATGTAAATCAGTGAAACAGATTGGCGGCCACGACTCCTCACTCTCCACGGCGGGGCCTCCCTGTGGTACGTGGACTGGCCAGGGGCTCTCTGGGCACCTTCTGGGCACCTTCCCGATCTGAACCGGCTGGGGGTGGGGAGGGGGGTGCGGGGGGACAAGGAAGCCCAAGGGGCGGTGCTGTGGGCTCCGGGAGCCCCTGAGGAAATCGCAGGTCCCAGGGCAGGTCTCTGTGACAGCGGCCACCCAGTTCCTCCCAAACCCCACCTGCCAGGACACGTCCCGCGCTAAGGGGCGCCTCGGGCCTGCAAGGGAAGCCGGCCACGGTGCCTGTCAAGGCAATCTGTGCCCTGTGGGGCGACGAGCACATTCAGAGAGCAAAACAGAAAAGATGACCAGCCCGCAGCTCCCTGGCTCCGACCATCAGTGAGATGCGGATGCATTTCCTCGCGGGCCGTCCTAACGGACATGCAGCCGGCGTGTCTGCGGGTGGAACTCGGGGTCTAAGGGTTGGCCATTGTAAACCGTTGTGTTCCCGAGGCTCCGTGTAATGAGTTTAGGAACCAAGTCGGGATGAAGGAGGTAGACTTTATGAAGCAAGCGACACTTACGTGACAGGACCCCCCACTCACTCAGCCCCCTCCAGGACCCTGCACCCTGATCTGCATTCCTCAGTTTGTGTCCTTTCTCCTGGAGAGGGCCGGCTGCCCAAACGGGCTCTACGCGCCACAAAGCCTGGCTCCCTGCCGCCTGTCGCCAAGGCCAGTGCCGTGGGCTGCCTTGTGTCCCCTGAATGGACTGGACATCCTAACCCCAGCACCTGTGAACTTGAGCCTGTTACGAAATAAGATCTTTGCAGATGTGATCAAGTTAAGGGGAGGTCCTGCTGGGTTAGGGCGGCCCTAAGTCCAATGACCGGTGTCCTTACCCGAGAGGGAAATTGGGGCAGGAGCACAGGGACAGGCCATGTGGAGACAGAGGCAGAGATTGGGGCAATGCAGCTACGAGCTGCGGGAGCCCGGGCGCTCTGGGCACCCCCCCGAAGCCAGGGAGCCACGGAAGGGCTCTCCCCTGGTCTCCAGGGGAACACAGCCCCGGGACACCCGGTTTCAGACTGTCAGCCTCCGGAGCTGGGAGAGTGATTTCCGTTGCTTTATCAGCCATGCGGTGGTGGTAGTTTGTCCCGGCAGCCTGGAGCCCAAAGCTTGCCGAGCCTCGGAGCTCCTGGGGAGACGCAGGTGACCGGCAGGAGGCTGCTAGGTGAGCAAGGGCCCCGGTCAGCGGAAGGGAGTGTGCTGCTGGCATGTCCCCGCTCACACGCTCCTGCCTGCTAGCCGGGTCTGCCGTAGGCAGCTCTGCAGGAAAAGGAACCCCCGCCTTGTTGTTCCGACCTCCCTCCCCCGCCCAGCCCAGGGAAGGGAAGCGGGCTCACGGAGCACCTGCGAAGTGTCGGGACTGAGCTAGGTCTTCACATTTGTGATTTATTTCCACAAACCTCACAGTAGCCCTCCAAGGTCCATGGGATCATCCCCATTGTACCGGCAAGAAAGCTGAGGTTCTGGAAGGTTCCACAGCTTACTCAAGGTCACAGAGAGCAGACGACAGAGCCAGCTCTGAACCTAAAGGGTGCTTGCACCCACGCCTGTATACTCTCCCCCCGTCCCCTAACAGGGGCTTGGAGTCCGTGTCGAAGCTTCCGCTCTCACCATCCACGGCTGGAGACAGAAACGACTGGGCGGGAGTTCTCGGCGTCAGCATAGGGGAAGTTTCGCTCAGAGCCTGGCTTTGCTGTGGTCCCACCAGCGGTGATCCCCCGGTGGGCGGGGCGGCCCATCTGCTCACCACCACTTACCAGCCAGTGAGACTGTGGTGGGCACTGAGTAAAGCAAGAACAAATCTCCCCTTAAAAACACACACACACACAACACACCTTAAAATACAAAAAGGGAGAGCAACGACTGTTAGCGAGGGTGTGGGGGAGTTGGGACCCTTGTGCACTGCTGCCGGGCATATAAAATGGTGCAGCCGCTGTGGAAGACAGTCTGGCAGGCCCTCAACAAGTGAAACAGAATTACCGCAGCACGCAGCAATTCTGCTCCCAGGTATGGACCCAAACAAACTGATGACGGGTATTGAAGAAAAAACCTGTACTCAGAAGATCGTAAGCAGCACTGCCCACAGCAGCCAACGGGGGGAGGCAGCCCAAATGTCCACCAGCAAATGAATGGACAAACGAACGCAAGAGAGTATTACTCAGCCGTAAAAATAAATAAAGTGCTGCTACGATCTGGATGCACCTTGAACACATTGTGCTAAGTGAAAGAAGCCGGTCACAAAAGGCCACACATTATATGATTCTATTTTCTTAAATACATGTTTTTTATTGATTTCAGAGAGGAAGGGAGAGGGAGAGAGAGGTGGAAGCATCAGTGATGAGAAGCATTGATTGGCTGCCTCCTGCATGCCCCCTACGGGGAATGGAGCCCGTAACCCCGGCATGTGCCCTGACCGGGAATTGAACCATGACCTCCTGGTTCATAGGTTGATGCTCAACCACTGAGCCACGCCGGCCGGGCATATAGGACTCTATTGATAGGGAATATCTGGAATAGGTAAATCCATAGAGACAGAATGCAGATTGCTGGTTGCCAGGGGTTGGGGGGAGGGAGGATGGGGAGTGACTGATAATGGGTGTGGAGTCTCCTTTGGGGGTGACGGAAATGTTTGGGAACTTGACAGTGGTGAGGGTTGCACAGCCTTATGCCACTGGGTTGTACACATTCACCTGGCCAATTATATGTTACTAGAGGCCCAGTGCACGAAATTCATGCAAGGGCCTTGGCCCCGGCCCCTGGCCGCCGCCGTCACACCCAGGGGCCTCTGCTGCTTCTGCCACAGCCCCCGCCCACTGTGGCTTTGTCCGGAAGGAAGGATGTCTGGAAGGACGTCCAGTCTAATTAGCATATTACCCTTTTATTATTATAGATGTGTATTTTACCAAAATGAAGACTATTTCAAACAAACAACACACCTTCAATGGATTTCTCATGCGGCTGCTTTTCTACCCTCTTTCCTCTCTGTCACAATCAAATTTCTCAGAAGGGCTGTCCATGCAGGCCTTCGAAATGTGGCCATCACCCCTCACCCACCACCCCTCCAGGGCGGTCTGGCACCCTTACGTCCCTCAGGTTGTCACCTTTTCTCCTGCCTTACCTGGCCTGAAGGTGTGGTCACACCACACACACACCCCTTTTTCCACCGGGGTGAGCTTCCTTCTTTGAAGCCTGCATTGTCCTTAATGCAGCTCACTTGGCCAGGACGCTGACCTTGAGCAAGGTTTCGTTCCCCAGCCAGGGAGGCGGCTGAGCCCAGCAATTACGCACTGACGGCCGGCCGTCAGCCCAGCTCACCCCTGGGGAGAGACCCGCCCCGGCGGCGGCAGACAGGGAACGTGTATTCATGAGCGTCAGAGCTAATGCGCACCTGTCAGAGGGCAGCCTACCTTCCCCGCCAATCTCCCGCCCCCGGGGAAGGTAAAATGAAAGCTTCAGGATATCACACCTTTCAGTAGTTACAGGTGACGGGTAATCAAGGTGTCAGAGCTACTGGCAGGCTGACGGCTGAACTTGGGCTTGGACTAGCCCTTCATCACACTGTAATCAGTGCCCGTGGGCACCAGGCCCCGAAGGCAAGAGCAATTACTGTCAGGAAAACACAACCAGAGTGAAAACTCCGTGGATCCTCTCGCCAGCACACCTTCCAGACAACGTTGAGCCCTCTGGGGTTCAATGTCATTGAAACTCGGAGGTGACAGAGCTCCAGGGTGCAGAATGCAGACCTTTCTACCAAGACATCCACGCACCAGTCCTGGCTCTGCCACTTGCCAGGCGCGAGGCCCAGGCCCAGGCATTGGCCTCTCGGACGTTTGGTGTCCCGTTCTGTCCCTCCCTACAGCGTGGGGGCTTCTGTGACACTCCCCGGAGCACACTTCTCCGCCAGACACACAGAGGGCAAGCTGGAGGTCCAGCCAGGTGCGTGCCTGCCCTCTGCCACCTGCATCCTAGAGACACTGCAGGTGCAGACCTGGATGAGGCCTGTCTCCCTTAGGCCTTCGGTGCAGGCTAGTTCACATTATTTAGAAGGAGAACACATTTTCCTCTTTTTTCTTTTTTATAAAATCTTTTATTCAAAGAAGTATATTTTCTATTTTTTTTTAACATATATGTGTATTGATTTCAGAGAGGAAGGGAGAGAGAGAGAGAAACACCAATGATGAGAGAGAGAGTCATTGATCAGCTGCCTCCTGCACTCCCCACACTGGGGATCGAGCCCACAACCCCGGCATGTGCCCTGACCGGGAATCCAAATGAACCGTGACCTCCTGGTTCACAGGTCGATGCTCAACCACTGAGCCACGCCAGCCAGGCCATAGCCAGGCTCCTTCTGTTCTGAATCCGAGCCTCAGAAGGGTTCTAAGTCGAGGCGCGTGGAGGGAGCAGGTCCCACGAGCCTGCCCCGTTGTAAGGGGGTTCAGGAACAGTGAGCAGCGCAGCTGGAATATCGCCGTGGTCCAGGAGAGACGGTCGGGACCCACCAGGATGAGGTGGAAAGGCAGCCAGGAGGCGTTTCCCTGGCATCTCCTCCGAGCCCTCCTGTCGGGCTCAGGTAGCCCAGGAGCCGCTCAAGCTGGCCAGGGGCCTGGGCGCTGGGAGCTTTCCCCACGGCCTCGTCAGCAGCCACCTGGGGGCCTGCGAACAGGGCCCCGCCCGGCTGCTCCCTCCCCTGTGAAGGCCCCGAAATCCACTTGTAGACGAGCTCCCTCCCCAAAGGCTCATGTCAATTTTAAAGGAAAAATCCACCCAGGAGAGGTCTCAGCTCAACCTATTGTCAGGGACTGACACCCGCAGGGGGCAGTTTTTGCAAGTCACTCTCTCCATATCGGCCTCTGTTCCCTCCCCCCTCCCTTCATTCAGCAAGGCTGGTGCTGGTGCCGCTGTGCCTGCAGGTGCTGGGAAGTGAGGTGCGCAAACTGCGCTTTCTGCCCCCAGAAGTCTGAGATCCGGGGGCCCCTCAGGCTGCTGTTCGTCTGTAGAAATAAAACATGGCTGATGTGCCCCGTTGGCTGAGCGTCACTCCCGGCGTCAGGGCGCCCCCAGCCCTCCTGTCTGACCTCATCCCGTGCGTCCTTTCTGGGGCAAGGACTCTCCTCTGATCAGGCCGTGGGGAAGGTCTGGGCACTTGGCTTATGGCGGGCGGCCCCGGAGGGACAGGCCTTCGCTCACACAGATGGCTGGAGTTTGCGACAAAAGCTGAGCAGTGTGACACTCCTGCCCAGGGCGCACCCTCAACCCACTGCGTCCGCGGCTCTTCCCCCGACTCCACCTCATCACAGTCCCCTCTCGCCCGAGCCTGGCCGGGGCCTGGGCCAGAACCTGGGTAGTGGCGGCTGTCGGTGTGAATTGGCCCGGCCCGGAACATTCCGACGCAGCCGCCAAGGCCACGCCAGGCCTTGTTAGTGCGGCTCCAACATGAATTCCTTCTAGAAGGGTCTTGCTCAGGAGGCCAGAAACCTGTTTGGTTTTCTTAAGAGGGGAAAAGAGTGACATGAGATCAAAGAACAGAAAGAACAGGAAAAGCATGAGCAGACACGGACGGCCTACTGTGCGCCGGGGACGCCGCACACGCCAGCAAGCTGGTGGGCCGTTCCACAGACAGGCCTCCGGGGCTGGGAGCGCCTTGGATGGTCAATAGGTTGGAAGGCTGGGAAGCCAACAAACTGTTTGCCTCCAAAATGTTTCCTCTTGACCCCCGGGTGAGCCCAGGGCTGGAGTAAAGGCTGTGGCATTTGGGACGTGGCCTGCAGACACCTTTCTGTGGCCAAGTGCCCTTCATTCGGACAACACCTAGTGAGCGCACGCATGCCCGGAACCCAATGGGCCCGGGGCCCCACGATGCGCTCCCTGGCCTCACAGAGCTCGCAGCCAGCAGGGACACACACACACACACACACACACACACACACACACACGGACAGAGAGCGACAGGCCGAGGCTGGGAGTTCAGGCAGCAGATGTTCCCGGGGACGAGGTCGCATTCCCTTCCAGGCACATCCCAGCTCTGACGATTCTTTCCTTGGGAGGTTTTCTCTGACTGTAGGTCACTAGCTCCACCATCAAAGGGCATGGATGTGGCAAAAATGCCCTTTTGCAGTGGGGGGTGGGGGGTGTTTGTGTTTGTGTTACGGGCCCTGAAAGAGCACTGTCCGGCCCACATGCGTGCCTCCAGCTGGACACCCCCAGTGGCCACCTGCAGTCCCGGAGCCCAGCGCCACCAGCATTTGCGTTGCAGGGAACACGGAGCGAAGGCTGTTCTGGGGCCCGTTTCTGCATCATCCGTCATCACAGGGAAGGAGTCCGTGGTCTGTTTAAAAAGGAAGAAAAGACAGGGAGAGAGGGAGAGAGGAGGGGAAGAAATGGTGCCCCATTTTCCGTGGCTGTGTAACAGATCCCCACACATTTAGCACCTGAGAGCCACGCCATTCATTACCTCACAGTTCAGGGCAGGGGGTGGCAGGAGGCAGGTCAAGGTGATGGCCAGGGCGTGGTCTGCCCTGGGTCTCTGCCGCGCTCGCCCAGGTCGCTGACAGAACGCAGGGCCTGCGGCCTTGGGTTCCTGCCGGCTGTGGGTGCAGCCACCTCAGCTGTGAGGCCACCACCCTCTCGCCACGTGGCCCCACCACCTCTCCGCCAGCAGTGGTCGCTGTGGGGCGGGTTGTTACAACAATTGAGGAGGGGGCATGCCTGGCATTTCCTGGTGGGTAGGTGCCCTCTCCCAAGGCCCAGGGCATCCACACAGCAAAGGTTCCCCCCTAGACATTCCCGTAGGTAAATCAGAGGCAAGGCCTTCCTGCAGGTATCCAAGCCCAGGCGGCGGCTCTGCGCGGAGGGCGTGTTCGCTCATCTGAGGCCGTCAGCCCTGTCAGGCAGCTCAAACCCACGCGTGCAGACAGCCCAGCCTCATCCCACCCTGGACTCGCCGCCCCCCAGATCTCCCGTCGTAACCCCCACATCCAGGCAGTCCCCAGGCCCCTCCCAGCCATGCCCTCAGATGTACTCTTCTCCTCCATCCTTGCCTCCCCTAAACAACATGAAATAACAGGAGCCTAGAGTGCTGGGTGCTGTCCTGAGCGCTTTGCACACAGCAGCTCGTGCAACCGGAACGACTCCGAGGTGGGTGTTGTTCTCACTGCCATTGTGAAGAGGGGCGGGTAGATGCAGAACGATGAAGCCGTCTGTCCCGAGATCCATCCCAGAAGAGGTGAAGCTGGGATTTGAACCCAGGCAGCCTGGCCCCCCTGAGGCGTGTGTCTGAGCAGCCATCCCACAGCGCCTCCTAGAGGCACCCGGCCCAGAAACCACGGGGGTCCCTGCAGAGCACACGGCCATGGGGGGATCTGGGGCGGGGGGCCCTCGGGAGGCTGGAGACTGGAGCCTCACCTCCTTCCTGAGGCCCAGGCGCACTCCACGCCAGGCGCGGCGGGTGCGTGGACGCTGTCGGTCCGGGAGTTGCCGTGCACACGTGACGGCTACACAGAAGGACTGGCCGGCTGCATCTCCCCAAACGGATTCCGGCCTGGCCTGGCGTGGACTTGTAGTCGGCCGGCGCACAACGAGATCTCTCTCATCATTGCAGTCTCTCTCTCCCTCTCCCTTCCTCTCTGAAATCAATTAAAATCAAAAGCAAACTCCATAGCAGAACCCGGTTTTTGAACCTCCTAAGCGCACACGTTCTCCCCGCTGCTGCCTCCCTCCCTCGCCCAGGGGAGGCCTCGGGTGCTGGGAAGCAGCGTCTACCCCACTCCGAGCTCCGGCTCCATGTCTTATTAGCTCCGTGACTTTGGACACGTTGCTGCTATTAGTCATCATAAGCTAGACTCCTGCCTCAGTCTTCCCATCTGTGAAATGGGGACACTCCTGTCGCTCTACCTCCTGGGGCTGCTTGGAATGAAAGGTTTATTACAGGTAGCGTGCTTTTAGCAGTGCCTGACACACAGTAGAAGCTCTTTTTAAAAATATAGTTTTTTATTGATGTCAGAGAGGAAAGGAGAGAGAGAGAGAGACAGAGAAACATCAATGATGAGAGAGAATCATGGATCAGCTGCTTCCTGCATGCCCCCCACCAGGGATTGAGCCCACAACCCGGGCATGTGGCCTTGACCGGAATCGAACCCAGGACCCTTCAGTCCACAGGCCGGCACTCTACCCACTGAGCGACACCAGCTCTCATTGTTATTATTACTAAGCCAGGCATGACTCCACTGTGGTGCCAACCCCCCAGTGACGCCCTAACCTGACCTCGGGTGGTCTGATTGGTTCTCGGCACCCTGGCCCTGTCACTGACCCACTGTGTGACTGTGGGGACACTCACCACCACCCTGCCTCAGTTTCCCCACATGCAAGGTGGGGTTGAACAGGCCAGTGACGCGGGACCCTGGTGGCGTCGCGAGCCCTTGAGAACCTGCGGTGAGCGTGGTCACCGCCCCGGAGGGCCCTTCGTGTCTTCCCAGCATCTCAGCCCCGCAGCCACCCGGGAGCCTCCGGCCGAAGCCTGCAGGTCTGTGGGCTCCCCGAGCCGCCAGCCAGCTCAGGGGGGAGGGGCTGCGGGTGGGGAGCGGGGTGCTCAGGGTCTCCTCCTTGCCTTCCTCTTTTCTCCTTCTCCCGATTCTTTATTTCCTGAAACCTTAGGTTAGAAAGAGCCCGAATGCAGGATAGAGGGTGACGGGGCCTGCAGTGTCCCCGTGCGCCCCCCTCCCCCGCTCCCCATTCCTGCTGAGGTTTTCTCGGCTCTCCCACAGCCCAGAAAGCCGTCCTTAGCGGGTGAGTGGGTGGGTGGGGTGGGGTGGGGGTGGGGAGGCGAGTTTAGGAGAAAACAGGGTAATCCCCACCCAGGGAAGAGGCGACGGGAGAAACCCGAGATGCTGGGGAGGCGTCCCTCCTCCTCGCTGGACGGGGGGCCAGCTGCCTGTGCAGCGGACCATCTCATTCCCGCTCAGCGGCAATCAGGGGATTCACTGAGCGGCGGGGAAGCAAACCAACCCCCACAGCCTCCACCCCAGGCCTCCGTGAGGTGCCACGCCCCCTCCTTATAAAAACAAAAGAGGGGACCAGCAAGGCGGGGGGGGGGTGCACCGAGTCCCCCTCTTTGGGGGAGGTGGAGCTGTGCAGCCCGCACTCTGGGTGTGCGCCCGTCCTCGCTCCCATAACCGGCCCCGCCGCGTGGCAGTCTGCTCTCGCCGTTTTTATTGGGGGTCATTGCTGAGGCCGCGTGGCAGTCTGCTCTCGCCATTTTTATTGGGGGTCATTGCTGAGGCCGCGTGGCAAGGTAGCGGCTGGGGCACACTGGGGCCCAGTGACCAGGCCGGCTCTCGGCTAATCACTCCAAACACCTGGAGGGACCCCTCGAAGGAAACGAGAAACAAAATCCCTGCGATTAGGGTTGCAGGCTTCTGGGGGTCCCAGCTAATCTCTTTCAGGTGGAGGGCCCGTGGGGGGCCGGCTGCCTCCCGACCCCAAGCTGACCCAGAGCCGGGAGCCTGGGGCCTGGGGACCAGCGGCTGGAGAGCGTGTCCAGCCGTGAGGTTTGCAAGGCTGACCTGAACGTCTGTGGCGACAGGTGCCCTGTAAGTGCCTGGGGACCGTCGAGACAAGCCAAGGTGTGTGCAGGGACCCCATAAAAGGGCTCAAGCTCTGTAACAGACCCCCCTCCCCATGGGCGTCCCCGCCTGCTCAGTCCAGCCCTAAAGCAGGCCAGGAGGCAGAACAGTGCACAGCTTCCCAAACAAAGGAAGCAAACACATAATCCTTTAACATCAAGGATTTTTAGTTTTAAAAAAATGTTTTTTTATTGATTTGAGAGAGAGGAACATCAATTTGTTGTTCCACTTATTGATGCATTCATTGGTGGTTCCTGACCGGGGATCGAACCCCCAACCTTGGCCTATCGGGACGGCGCTCTAACCACTGAGCTCCCTGGCCTGGGCAAGACTTCGGTTTTGCTCAATACAAAAGGAATACATGTTTATGGTGAAAAAATAAGATAATATACAGAAAAGAAAAAGAGGGGGGAATGGAAGCACCAAGTCCCACCAACCCAGAAATAATCAGGTTTAGTATTTGCGGTTAAACCTTTATTGCCATCTATCCTGGACATGTGTAAATATTATGTAAATATTTCCCCCAAAGAGAATCATGCCATGAACCCCATCTTACCCTATTGTACGTCCTCGCGCGAGTGCCGTAGCGTCTTTCTGTGGCATTAACTGCTCTCCCCGCCGTCCACGCGGCCGGAGCCTCGCCCTGTGCGGCGCCTGGACTCATTTGGCGCGTCGGGCGGGCGGCTTCCCGGGGCTCCCGCCCCCACGTCCGGGATTACTCTGCTGCATCTTGAATCTTGAAAATGTCGTGACCTTGCACCCGGGGCACTGCTTGGAAACAGACAACAGAATAACGGAGAGCGTCGCTGAATTGAATGAGCGTTTTACCTGAATCGGCGCGTGGAGGACCCCATCCGTCCAGCGCATCCTCGGAGGGGGGAGGCTTGGGGGCGGGGACTGTGACCCGGTCCACCCCAGCGGCCCACCAGTCACCACCAGTTTAGCACGTGGAGAGGGAAGCATTTTGGCCAAGGTCACAGGACAAGGACGTGCCTGAGGCAGGACCCGCCCCTGATGCTGGCCAGCCGGCACTGGGAAGGATCCGGGCAGTTTGCCTCGGTCCCAGGCGAGCCTGGAGGAAGCCTATGGCGTTTACATCTTTATTTATTTATTTTAACCAATAAAGGCTTTTGTTCTCCCAACAACTGAGGCCCAAACCGCCTAGCGCACAGGGAGACGAGGCCCACAGGAATGCCGGCCACTGCACACCGAGTCCCCGCTGGGCAGCCAGGGGCACCGGGGACCTTCTGAGGGCCGCCTCGTGGGCAGGGCCAGTGCCCTCAAGCCTGGAGGGGAGCCCAACCCGGGGAAATGCCCACGGACAGGAGCCATGCCCGCTGCTGCCTGGGCTCGGAGCCAGCCACTCTGTGCCCATCATCCTGGGTTCATCCCGCAGGGCCAGGCTGTAGGCCGAGGGGGTCCCCGCTGATGGGGGAGAGGCCCCCGGGAGGGAGAAGCTTCAAGGGGGTGGGGTGGGAGGACTGCTCCCCACTTTCCAGGGTCCCAGTTCTGAACCCTGCATCCTGGCTTCAGAAATGGCACCTCCCCCAGTTTCCTCACTGAGCCCAGATTGCTGAGCTGGCTTACTGAGGGCACAGTGCAGGCGTGTGGTGGGGCCGGGACCCAGAGCCCGTTCTCAGGGCCCGACGCCATGCCACGGTGCAACCAAGATGCCAGCCTCCTCCTGCAGCCGAGACCACTGCTCCACCCCCACCGAAGCACCCAATTCAGTACCATTATCACTATATGCACGTGCACACACACACACACACACCTATAAGAATATGTGCACACACACCTACTCACAGCACACACACACACACACCTATAAGAATATGTGCACACACACACACACCTATAAGAATATGTGCACACACACCTACTCACAGCACACACACACACACACCTATAAGAATATGTGCACACACACACACACCTATAAGAATATGTGCACACACACCTACTCACAGCACACACACACACACACCTATAAGCGTATTGCACACACACACACCTATAAGAATATGTGCACACACACACACCTATATGTGCACACACACCTATTCACAGCACACACACACACCTATAAGCATATGTGCACACACACCTACTCACAGCACACACACACCTATAAGCATATGTGCACACACACCTACTCACAGCACACACACACCTATAAGCATATGTGCACACACACCTACTCACAGCGCACACACATGTGCACACACCTACTCACAGCGCACACACATGTGCACACACACCTACTCACAGCACACACACACCTATAAGAATATGTGCACACACACACACACCTATAAGAATATGTGCGCACACACACACACACCTATAAGAATATGTGCACACACACACACACACCTATAAGAATATGTGCACACACACACACACCTATAAGAATATGTGCACACACACACACCTATAAGAATATGTGCACACACACCTACTCACAGCACACACACACACACACCTATAAGCGTATTGCACACACACACACACACACCTATAAGAATATGTGCACACACACACACCTATATGTGCACACACACCTACTCACAGCAAACACACACACACCTATAAGCATATGTGCACACACACCTACTCACAGCACACACACACCTATAAGCATATGTGCACACACACCTACTCACAGCACACACACACCTATAAGCATATGTGCACACACACCTACTCACAGCGCACACACATGTGCACACACCTACTCACAGCGCACACACATGTGCACACACACCTACTCACAGCACACACACACCTATAAGCGTATGTGCACACACACCTACTCACAGCACACACACACCTATAAGCAAATGTGCACACACACCTACTCACCAGCACACACACACACACACACACACACACCTATAAGCATATGTGCACACATACCTACTCACAGCACACACACACCTATGAGCATATGTGCACACATACCTACTCACAGCACACACACACACACCTATAAGCATATGTGCACACACACCCACTCACAGCGCACACACATGTGCACACACACCTACTCACAGCACACACACACACCTATAAGCATATGTGCACACACATCTACTCACCAGCACACACACCTACTCACCAGCACATACACACACACACCTACTCACAGCACACACACATGTGCACACACACCTACTCACAGCACACACACACACCTATAAGCATATGTGCACACACACCTACTCACAGCACACACACACCTATAAGCATATGTGCACACACATCTACTCACCAGCACACACACCTACTCACCAGCACACACACGTGCACACACCTACTCACAGCACACACACACATGTGCACACACCTACTCACAGCGCACACACACATGCACACACCTACTCACAGCACACACACACATGCACACACCTACTCACAGCACACGCACATGTGCACACACCTACTCACAGGGCACACACATGTGCGCACACACCTACTCACAGCGCACACACGTGCACACACAAGTGCACGCCATATACAAAGGACACAGGTGGAGCACACGGGATTTCTGGTGAGAATGGAAGTGTGATGGCCAGATGCAGAGGCACTGGCTCTGTCGCTTACGAGCTGGGAGGTCTTGGGCGAGTCACTCCACGCTGTCAGTTTGCTCATCTGTGCAATGGAGCGGCTGGCAGCACCGCCCACAGGCTGTGGTGGGGGTGGCCTGGCACAGTGCTGGCTGCACCAAGTGCTCGAGAAGCGCCAGCCAACAGGATGCTGTGGGCCGGCTCAGCCCGCAGGCACAGGCCTTCGCAACAGGCCATGACGGCATGGCCTCAGAATCCGAGTGATGTGACTCACGTTCACGGGGACGAAGTGATGGCATTTCCTCGGAGCCTCGCGCCTGCGGGGAGGAGAACGCTCGGGGCCATTGGACGGTGTTCCCCTGGCTGCTGGGTGGCGGGACAGCGCGCGGCCTCCCCTCCGGGTGACACCCCTCAGCCCGCACGCCCGCCTGGCGATTTCACCGTTTGTCGACCCGAGAACAGTCCTCACATTGTTTCATCCTCGGCCCAGTTCACTTTTCCGTTTTTACCGCTAAATTGAATCTACTGCCTGTAATCTAATTTACATTTGAAGGCGCACACAACGCCAACACGACCAAACGCCAATAAAATTCCGAGTAAAACCCATAAAGGGCTCGGTGCTTGTGTTTATGGAAATCTTAGCCTGCTCCTGCCCCAGGAGCCCCGCAGCCCCGCGTCCTAATCACGGCCATATGACAGCGAGGCGCTCCGGGCGCCCCGGCCATGGGGCCTGTGGTGCGGACCCCGGACCTCTGCCCCGTCCAGTGGAAGAGGGTGGGAAGGGGGGGGCAGTCAGCGTCAGGTGCACACACCTGCAGAGTCGGGGCAGCTCTGCCTGCCCCAAACCTGAGACTTCTTCTCAGTGTGTCTGCCACTCAGGCCCAGGGCATTAGAGCTGGAGTGGCCACCTTCCCATTTTACAGATGTGGAGACGGAGGCATCTGCGGGCCACACGGGGGGCCCAGGCAGGGGACTGACCTGGCTGACACCACATGCCACGTCACAGCTTCCTCTTGGAGGTCAGAGCAAGAACCAGGACCATCCGGCTTGGGAGAGGCCTGTGACAGGAAGCCACGGGGACCAGGCAGGACCCGTGTCCTCAGGCTCGTGGCTCAGGGACGGCACAGGGAGGAGCAAAGAGGTGGCGGTCGGGGAAGAACGTGAGCTACACGTGGGTGGACTGCTGAGCACCAGAGGCAGCCACATGCCAGGGGCCTCACGCCAGGGGCCTCCTGTCCTGCCTGCACCCACGCCTTTCTGCTCAACTCACCGCCCCTTCCGGCCCAGGCCGCCTGCACCCGGGGCTCCGAGGGGCCTTCTCAGGGGCAGCTTCCACCTGCTGCTGGAGGCACCGTGGACAGCCACACCGGGAGCCTAGGGGTGCAGAGCCCAGGCCTCGCCCTGCCTGACCCAGTGGGACATGCATCTCGGCAAGACCCCGCCCGCCTGCTTGCTGGTTTCTGCCCCTTCGTGTCTGTCTCCCTTCGCTGGACTGGACGGCTCCTGAGGCCAGGGGCCAGGGACCCTGTCTGTCCTGTTCATTGCCGTGAGTCTAGCGCTTGGAACGGTACGCGGCACATTCGTGGCCTGATGCTCCGCACCAGGTGGTCAGCTCTATGCGGTTAGAAGCTTGTCTGTCGGCCTCAGCACAGCCCTGGGCGCGTGGGAGGCACTGGGCTGGTGGCGTCTCCGCCTGCGTGGCTCTGGGCCCGGCGTTCAAACTCCGGGCCTCTGGCACCTCATCTATCCCATGGGGGTGATGGTAAGAGTTTATGCCTCAATAGAGCTGTAGGGCGGAGTGGGGGTAGGGGAGGGGAGTCAGTGAGTTGAGAGAGAGAGAGAGCTGGCCTGTGGTAGTGGGTATATAAGCACCATTATCAGTATTTCCAGCCCAGTTTTCTAGACCTTCCCGGTCACAGAGGCCACAGGCCATGGTCCGGCTCTGTTTCGGTGCCCACCTTGTTCCTGGCACACATTGCTTCTCTTCCTTGGTGCCCAAACATTACGGTGATATAATATGCACGCAGAGGACTGTCCACTGCCCCCACCCTTCCCAACCGCTCTTCCCTTCCGTGGTGCCAGACCCTTCATTAGCTAAGCCACCCGTCCAACGTTTATGGAGCACCTACCACGGGCCGGTACCATTCCAAGCGCTAGGCTTGCGGCAATGAAGAGAGCAGACAGGATCCCTGTCCCCCACCCCCACCGCCGCCCCGACCCCCGGCTTCAGGAACCTCACGGTCCAATAAAGGGCGACAGACACGGAGGTACAGAGACGAACACGCAAGATGACGCCATGTGGGTTCGGGCTGTATGTTTCCATTCTCACCCAGTACATGCCAGATGCATTTTTTGTTGTTTTGTGTTGTTAATCCTCACCCGAGGGTATTTTTCCATTGGTTTTTAGGGAGAGTGGGAGAGAGAGGGAAAGACAGAAACATCGATGTGAGAGAAACACATTGACTGGTTGCCTCCTGCACGTGCCCTGACCAGGGAGGAGCCTGCAAACAAGGTACGTGCCCTTGACCGGAATCGAACCCAGGACCCTTTGGTCCGCAGGCCGACGCTCTTCACTGAGCCCAACCGGCTAGGGCCGCCAGGTGCATTGTGTTGTTAGGAAGCCATCACCTTACCAGCCTTCGACTGTCTTCAGAACACTTCACGGGCAGCGTGATGACGTGTATAGAATTCCTGCCGTCAGTCGCCCATCTGTTGCCAGGGTGGCCTGGCAGCGGCGGGGCTCTCCTCCTGTTCCTGCTCCTGGCGAAGCGGCCGTGAGCGCACCGGCTTCTCCATCCTGGCAGCTGGTGGAGGCAGGTGGGTGCGTGGCTCAAGCCTGGCTCTCGGCTCCAAGCAGGAGACCTCCTGGGTCTGCCCCAGGGCCTGGGATGGGGCTTTCTCTCTCTCTCCCTTGATGGGCTGGAGCCCGGAGGATGCTCGCTGGGCTGGGGCAGCATCTCACCACGGTGGCTCCTGCACACGGCAGAGCCGAGGACAGAGCCTGGGGCCGGGGGGAGACCTGGAAAGAGCGGGGAGCTCCCAGCTGCCCCCGACTGCTAAGGGCTTCATTGAAGGCAGCCGGGCTGGTTTCCTCGCTTCTGGGAGACACAAGGTCATCTTGACCTCACGGGAAGACGTGAGGCTCTGGGCTGTAAGGTGGTGCCCAGGACCATGAATGAGTGCCTGGCAGAGCAGCTCTCAGCGACCCTCAGGAGGTGAGTACCCTGCCCAGCCCCGCGCCCCTCCTGTGGGAGAGTCCCGAGTGCGAATCTCACCGCTCCCAGGCCCCGGGCGGCGGCGGCCAACTCCACCTGCGCCCACGGGGGCTGTCTGCTGACACCCTCCCGGACAGGCTGCCCCCACTTCCCTGCGGGTGTTTCCGGGACCCCTTCCCAGACCCGCGGCCTGCGCTGCCACCTGGCTGAGGGGTCTGCGTCCCCGGGAAGGGACTAGGCCAGTCCCTCCGAAGCAGCTGGAGGGGGGCCAGGGGCATGTCTGCACCGGGAAACCCCATCCCCACGGCGCTCAGCGGTGCTCTCCCGTTTGGTTTTGCAGCCCGTGTCGGCCTCCCTTCACCTTTTCTCCGAGGGACACACGGAAGGAAGCCGAGCCCCTCTGCAGGCAAATGTTCGTCGTAAACCTCCCTTGTGCGAACGGGGTGCAGCGCCCGTGAGCAGCTGATGAAACCCCGGGGCTCCCCACGCGAGGGCCACGTGGCCCCGCTGCTCCGGAGCGGAGCACGCGTGCCGGCCACAGCCGCGGAGGCTGCGCTGTGCGAGGGAGGGCGCGGCCAAGGACACGTGGGGGTGGGCGTCTTCACGGATGTTAGCGAGACAGAAGCGAAAGGGAGCCGCGGCTTTGACGGCCCAGGTGACAGTTTCCAAAGCTGGGGGAGTAGCTGCTCCGGCTGGGGCGGGAATCAGGGACGCGGCACTTTACGCTTCCTCTGCAAACTGTCTGGGGTCGAAACGGTGTCGGCGCAGCCTTCGTCCCACCCTCTGTTGTCCGGGTCCCCGCCGGGCCTGCTGTGGGGGCACCGGATGGAACAGCTGGGAGAGACCCCGGGAGCCCGGCACTGTCTAGGGCAGCGGTTCTCAACCTGTGGGTCGCGACCCCTTTGGGGGTCAAATGACCCTTTCCCAGGGGTCGCCTAAGACCATCAGAAAACACATCTATAATTACATATTGTTTTTGTGATGAATCACTACGCTTTCATTATGTTCAATTTGTAACAACGAAATTGGGGGTCACCACAGCACAAGGAGCTGTATGGAAGGGCCGCGGCATCAGGAAGGTTGAGAACCGCTGGTCCAGGGATTTCCAAGGCACCGACGCGAGGGACACGCACAAGCCCGAGCGTAGGGAACAGTAACAAATCCAGGGGAAGCATCCAGAAGCGGTGAGTTTTGAGAACTTTTTAGCTTTGCTTCTATTTTCCCAAGTTTTTATTTATTGATTGGAGAGAGAGAGAGAGAGAGAGAGAGAGAGAGAGAGAGAGAGAGAGAGAAACATCGATGATGTGGCCCCACTTGATGCATTCATTGGTGAAGCAGGGATCAAACTCACCACCTGGGCGTATGGGGACAACACTCTAACCAGCTGAGCTACCTGGCCAGGGCAGCTTCAATTTCTTTATTTTCTTTTTTTTTAAAATATGGCACAAGGCAGACTGTCACACCTTTTAATATGATTTTATTGATTTGAGAGAGAGGAAGGGAGAGGGAGAGAGAGAAACATCAATGATGAGAGAGAATCATTGATTGGCTGCTTCCTACATGCCCCCTGACTGGGATATAGCCTGCAACCGGGAATTGAACCACGACCTCCTGGTTCGTGGTCGACATTCAACCACGGAGCCACGCAGACTGCGCAGCTTTGCTTTCGTAAAAATTGACACTTTATTTTGTTAGAGCGGTCCCCTAGGGTCCCTGCCCCCTCGCACACGCCTGGCCTTGTCTACCATGTGATGTGGGTTGAGACACATGTATGATGACATGCCTTCACCATTATAGTGTCATACAGAGTAGGTTCACTATTACCTTTGCTTTTCAAATAAGTTATTTAATTGTAAGTTAACTCAGCTTTCAGTGATGTCTCTGATCAGTGACCTGCCTGTAAGATTCCTGGGATTTTAACGGTCGGCCCTCGGGCCAGTGCATGCGGATCCAGCACGTTCCTGGCCTTGGGCCTCCCTGGAGGCCCTAAATGTCCTCCCGGCAAAGCCAGGCTTACCTGGGGTGCCCTGAGCGCGGAAGACCGCTCAGAGCTGGGCTGCGGGCAGGCGGAGTCGGGCTCCTGCCACCGTCCACCAGGCCTCGGAGTCATCAGATGGAGCTGCCCGGTTGGGGCGCACGCCTGGACGTGGGCGCCCTGCGCGGGCAGCTGGCCAGGGGCGGGTGCGGGGACAGCTCTGCAGGCCTTTTATCACCCTGGGCCCACTGTTGGGTGAGCATCGCGTGCTGTGGGTGGGAGGCCCCAAGAAGTTTACCATAAACGCAGAAACAACGTTCAGGTGAGGAAGAATCGCTTACCTGGGGAGCCGCGCCCGCAGTGTCTCCGTCACAGGCGGCACCGGCAGGGCTGTGTCCCTCCGCGGATGTGGACACGGCACGTGGCCTCAGCAAGCCCTGGGCCGGCCTGGCCGGGGGCTGGAGCCACCCGCGTGCTCTGAGGGCCCCCTCACAGTGCAGGGCTGGGGCTCCAGCTCCGCGATGGTGCAGTGTGGGGGGCTCTTCCAGGACAGGGCGACGGCCCCCCCCCCCCGAGCACTCATTTACACTCACGCACACGCCGGGCACTGTGCTAAGCACGTGCAAACCTCATAACCAAGGGCGATTCAACCACCTGCAGGTGAGGAAACCCAGGCCTTGGCGGGGAAGTCGCAGGATTTGAACTCAGGCAGCTGAGCTCCGGAGTCAGTGCTCTTGCGAGGGCGCCCCTCAGAAGGCAGCGAAGTGTAGGGCACAGCTGGGAGGCTGCTCCATCCGGCCAGCGGGCCCGCGTGCATGCGGGGAGATGGGGGAGAGTGAGGGCAGGCCGGGGGCACACGCATGCATGCACACATGCACGCCCTCACACACGGACACACCCACAATCTTGTGCACGTGTGTGCACATGACCATGTGTGCACACACAGTCACACGACACATGACCATACATGTGCGCACACACATGCACACATGCTTTATCTCTACCCGGTTTTCCCTAAAATGAATAGAAAGTTCTTGGTAAATTATCCAACGAACAGCGCGCAAGCCACGGTTTCAAACCCTTGTCCTCGTCAAGAGGGTGAAATGGAAGTGGCCAGCATAGCTCCTGACACCCGATGTCAGCACGGGGGTGCATGTGTGTGCACGTGTGTGTGCATGTGGGGGGGGCAGGAAATAAAGAAACTGGGGCCCCCAAAGGGTCAGGAAATGCACAGGGTCACCCAGTCAGTTTCCAGGGGCGCTGGGGTTTGTCTGTACCCCCTGCTGTCGAGGTGCCATGGGAATTCCCAGCGTCCCTTGGAAAGATCCAGGAATCCTGGCCACGCATCTCCTCGCACAGGGTGACCTCCCCACCCCAGGGTGTGCTGGCGGTCACTTCCAGGCCTCACAGGACAGCCACCTCCAGGTCAGCAGCCACAGGCGACCCTTGTTAACGTGAACAGAGTGCTGTGCATGCGCTGGAGCTGGGTGAGCTGTGACCCCTCTGTCTGCTGCCCCCCCATTTCCCCCCTGCCCCCTCCCGTGCCCTTCGAGGTGTTTCCTGCTGCTCCCAGCAAGGGCACTTCCCCCAGAGGAGCCTGGCGACCTCAGAACAAGGGTCAGCTCGGCAGGGGCTGCCGTTGGACCAGGGGCCTGGGTCAGCTCCGGCCTCCCCCTTGCGAGCTGTGAAGGGGCAGCATGAGGCGCGGGGCTGGGAAGAGCAGGTGCCTGGGAAGTGGGAGAAACGGGCGGGGGGGGGGGGGAGGACGGGCACGGGGAGCGTCCTCCAGGAGGGAGAGGTGTAGGCGGGATAGTTGTGCAAAGGGTCCTTCCTCCGACCTGGAGAAGCGGGGTCGGCTGGTACAGAGAGCTGCCGGGACAACCGCAGGGCGACCTCTCGGGCCACCGGTCCCGAGGCCGGGGGCGGGGGGGGGGGGGAACAGGGCAGGGCACGGCCAGTTGCTGGGCGACCTCACCCAGATCGCACGGCCCCTCTGAGCCTCGTGCCCTCTTCCTTGCAAGGGAGGTGATTGCCTCCGCCTGGGAGCTGCTGTGACCTCCGGGCCGTGGGAAAGTCCCGGCGCAGAGCACGTGCTCAGTGACAGCCGCTCCCGGAGGCCTGTCGCTGTCGCTGGGCATTTGGGGGGCCTGTCGCTGGGCATTTGGGGGGCCCTGTCGCTGGGCATTTGGGGGGCCCTGTCGCTGGGCATTTGGGAGGCCCTGTCGCTGGGCATTTGGGGGGCCCTGTCGCTGGGCATTTGGGGGGCCCTGTCGCTGGGCATTTGGGGGGCCCTGTCGCTGGGCATTTGGGGGGCCCTGTCGCTGTGCGGACACTGAGGCCGGAAGCCCTGGGCGAGGCCTCAGGACACTCCAGGCCGCCTGCAGCGGGAACCTCCCACAACCCCTTCGCGTACCTCTCTGAAAATTAAATTAAAACGTAACAGTGGTGCCATTGTGGCTACACATCGCCGGCCTTGCCAGCGCACCGTCTTTAATATCCACCGCTGACAGGATGGAATTAGCTGCACTTTTTGTTTGGGTTTTATTTCTTGCTCTGACTTCCATCCCCCCCCCCCCCCCCCCCCGGGTGTAAGCTGGTGTTTAATCCCATCCCGAGCGCGGGCGCTCTCAGCGGACGGGACGGGCGGCGGCGAGCGGGCTGCGCCCGAGTTGGCCAGCACAGGCCGGCAGGCGCAGGGCTGCGGAATCAGCGCTGAGCCTCCGGTCATTATCCTCGTTAGAGGAAACCGGAGCCGGTTGGGCGGCTCTGAGCCCGCTAAGAGGCGCGGGAAGAAGACGCGAGGGCAATTCAGTAATCCTGGAAACAAGTCCGCATTCTTTTCTGTCTCTGGCCCAAAGGAGAGGTAATTCCCGGCGTAGCCGGAGGAGCGGAACCGAGTGGCTCGGGAGACAGGCCCGGCTGGTGAGTGGGAGACGTGGTAGGATCTGGAGGCTGGGGTGGCCTCCCCTTCCTCGGCAGCCCATCGCGGCCTCCACCAGCCCTTCGGAACCTTCCAGAACCTTCACGCGCATAGAGATAGGAGCCCCTCTTTCCGGGCCAGAGCAGCCCTGCACCCGACATGGTGTGGCCCCCTCAGCGTGCCCCTACGTAGGGGTTGCCCTGCCCCCTTCCCACGTGGCTGCCTGCCCAGGGTGCCCCCCCCCATTGGTCTGCAACCAAAGCCTCACTGGGCAGGTGGGCCCCTGACCTCTGACCCCAACCTCCTCTCCTACGCCACCACCTGCACTGCACCAGACCCTCGGGGGGGCCCCGGCTGCCTCGTGCCAACCCACCTTTCAGCCCTGCCTGTCCCCATCCAGGGCGGGGTCCCTACTCTGCACACAGGGGCCTGCCCAGCACAGGGGTCACTGGGGTGGCAGACACAGGGACATGTCTTACTACCTGTACAGCACCCTCCTCTTTCACCCTCTGGGCTCTCCCACAGCCCCATGGCGGGAGGGGGGGGGGGCGGAGGGGGATCGAGGAGCAGATGCGGGGCCGGCTTTCTCAGGCAGGGCTGCCGGACCACGGAGGGCCTCTGACCCAGGGCTTCGGACTCTGAGTCCAGGCCCCTTCTCGCAACCTCCAAGACTAGAATGGGTGGAACTGTGTCCCCCAAACTCTTAAGTTGAAGCCCTAGCCCCAGCACCTCTGAATGTGAAGTATTTGGGGCTGGGGGTCTTTGGAGAGGGGGTGAAGTTAAATCAGGTCGGTAGGGTGGGCCCTGGCCTAATACGACTGCTGTCCCTGTACGGAGAGGAGAGTCGGATGCCGTGAGGGATGACCACATGAGGACCAGGGAGAAGGCGGCCAGCAACACGCCAGGAAGGAGGCCTCGGGGAGCCAGCCCCCCGACGCCTGCAGTGGCCTCAGCCTCCAGGACAGCGAGCAGATGGATGTCGGCGGGTAAGCCGCCGGCCTGTGGTGTCCAGTATGGCAGCCGAGCTGGCTCAAGCGCAGTCCCTGCCGGCCTCCCTGCCCGTGGAGTCTGCTGGTAGCCCGGCCCCGTGGTGGCGCTGGTGGGCAGGGACCCTGGGCCCAGCCCCAGGGGTGTCCAGTGAGGCCTGAGTGTGACAGAGCTGGAGGCTCCGTAAGCCAATTGGTCTTTTAGGATAGTTTTTCTTTTTGTAAAAATTCTCACCTGAGGATATTTTTTTCCATTGATTTCTAGAGAGAATGGAAGTGAGGGAGGCGGGGGAGAGCGAGAGAGAAACATCGATGTGAGGGAGACACATCGATTGGTTGCCTCCCACACACGCCCCGAAAGCTGGGGATCAAGCCTGCAACCAAGGTACGTGCCCTGGACCGGGATCGAGCCTGCGACCCTGCAGTCTGGGGGCTGACGCTCTACCCACTGAGCCACCGGCCAGGGCCAGGATATTCTTTCCGATTAGCTTGTGTTTCATGAGGACTCAGGCCATGATCTCAGCTTCGTGAGTCTCAGGGTGCTGGCAATCGCTGCCTGGGAGCCGGACTCTCGGAAGAACTCTCACACTTAGAGTTATATCAGTGCATGCACAGACTGCATACGAAGACGCGGGCAGACGTGTTTCGTGGTTGGTTTTATGATAAGGTTCCCTATTGTACATTACATCTAGACACCAACACACGCGTGTTTGTGTTTCCTTCACGCATGGAAACTTCTAGCTTACATCCAGCCTCTGCTTATCGTTGGCCTGTGAAGGTAAAATAAAAGGCACGCTCCCCCTAGGCGTCTTTTCCGGAAACTGGTGGAGATGTGGCCACAGAGGCTGCACCTCGCTCACCCTGGTCATGTTTGGCCTTGACGTTTCCCACGTCCTCCGTGAAAGTGTCTGAGGCCTGTGTGTTTGGCCCTTACGTTAGGCTACGTCTTCAAAACCCACCAACTAATTTCCACTTTCCCCAAATCTGTGTCTCCGTCCGTCTTACGTGGTGTGTCCCCCATGAGCCCGCAGCAGGGTGGAGTGTATGCACAGGCGCTCGTAAGGGCCGAGGTTTTCCCCGGGCCCGTCCAGCCCGCTGGGTCCTGGCCGCCTGAGCGAGTCCGCAGGAGTCACTGAGCAACAGCCATGCATGGGGGGGGAGGGTGGCGCTTCTCGTCCCCACCCCCGGCCTGCCCTCCAGCTTCCCATCCTCACCTGGGAGGGTGGGCGCTCTAGCCCGAATGGCCACGCTGAGCCAGCGGGCCGAAGCCTCTTGCAGAGGTGTGTGCATGCCTGCACATGTGTGCACATGCACGTGTGTATGTGCACACACATGTGTCCCAGCCCGCTGCACCTTGCAAATGTGCACACACATGGCTATATACGCACATGTGTATTTGCGCGTGAGTGTGTGAGTATGCACGTGTGTGTGTGTGCGTGCACTCGTGTGTCCCAGCCTGCTGCCACAGTAAAACCCAAAGGCTCACCTGGCTCTGGGCCCGGTCAGGGGCCGCCCAGGTCACCCTGGCTCCCCAGGTGGTGGCTACTGGGAACCAGCACATGAGAACATGGCCCTTGGCGATGGGAGGTCCACGTGGAAGCCCACGCCGGAGACATTTGTGACGAGGTTGGGGTGGCCGGGCCGAGGGGACAGGGCCGCCTGGGGGGAGCGGGAAGGCTTAGCAGAGGAGCCACTATTCAGTGAACCTGGAAGGTGAGCGAGGGCTTGTGGGTACGGAATCGACGACGCCCTTGAGGCTGTGTCAGTGGCCCTGGGTCCATCCTCTGGGCTCCTTGGCCCGGACGCTGTGACCTTGGCTGCGGCCTCCTGTCTGCAGCGCTGAGAGAGGCAGGAAAAGCAGCGACTTGCCCACCAGCATCCAGGGCCAGTGGGATCCCAACGGTATGAGTGGGTCGGTGGGTGTTTGTGGGGGGCCTTGGAGCGGGTGGGGGTTCAGGACACCAGCAGGAAGGCAGGAGACCCCCCTGAAAGTGAAAGCAAGACACAGGAGGAAGTGGGTGCCCCTGGGGAGAAGCTCGCCTGTCCAAGCAGCCTGCCGGGAGCGTGCTGACGGGGAACCCTGTCCCCAGAGGTGCCCAGGCCCTTCAGGCGGCTCTTTCACAACAACAGCGTCTGTCTTCGGGTCCAGAGCGCCCCCTCCCGCGTGGGCCCCGGCCGTACCTGAGACGCATGCACAGCGCCGAGCCTCCGACTATTGAATTAGGCGGCTCCCGGCGTGGCTATGGTTGGCACGGCAGGCCGGGTGATGGCTATCAGCTGTAATCAAATCCGTAGAGTGGCTGGGACGCTAACACTCCCCCGCGGCCTGTCCCTCTGCGGGCACAGGTGGCCGATGGCCCTGGTCAAGTGGCCCCGTGGCTCCCGTCCACCACCCTGTGTGTCTCTGTGAGGCCTTTGGCCCCCACCGGGAGAACCTTCCCGTCTTCCTCCTGCTGTCAACTCCCCCCTCCTTTCAGGACCAAGTTCGAAGCCCCGTCGCTCAGCTCTTTCTCGCCTCCACTCTTGGCATCACAGCCCTGTAGCTGCTGACCCGCACAGCCCAGCCCGGTCCCAGGCACCAGACTCCACGCCCTGGCTGTGCTGCCTCCAAGCCCAGGGGCCCTCCGAGCCTCAGCTTCCCGCTCTGTGCAATGGGCGTGCTCATACTGGAACCTTCCTCGTCTGAGGATGGGCTGCACGAAGGACACAGCCCAGTGCAGCCTGGCCTATACTAAGCGCTTAGGAACAACCGTCTCCTCACCACGCTGTGCGATTGGTCACTTACTCACTCGCCGCCCCTGCCCCCACCCAGTGCCGCGCGCTGCACCTCAGGCCCCTAGAAGGAGGTCAGGGTTCGATTCCCAGCTAGGGCACATGCTGGGGTTACAGGCTCGATCCCCTGTGTGGGGCGTGCAGGAGGCAGCTGATCTCTCTCATCATTGATGCTTCTATCTCTCCCTCTCCCTTCCTCTCTGAATTCAATAAAAGTATATTTTAAAGAGAGAGAGAGCCGAAACCGGTTTGGCTCAGTGGATAGAGCGTCAGCCTGCGGACTGAAAGGTCCCAGGTTCGATTCCGGTCAAGGGCATGTACCTGGGTTGCAGGCACATCCCCAGTAGGAGATGTGCAGGAGGCAGCTGATCGATGTTTCTCTCTCATCGATGTTTCTAACTCTCTATCTCTCTCCCTTCCTCTCTGTAAAAAACCAATAAAATATATTTTAAAAAAAATAAAAAAAAAATAAAGAGAGAGAGAGAGAGAGTAAGGGGCTCGGGGTTGACCACTGTGAGATATGGCCACCAGGCTGAACCCAAAGGGCCATGTTTGATCCCCACGTCTCTCTCTGAGGCAGGAAGACCAGGGATCATTTACTCCCACTTCTTAGAAAACCCAGGCTCAGAAGGGTAAGCTGCTCACCCAAAGTCACACAGCTAGTCATCGACAGAACCAGGCCCCAACCTGGCTCTCTTGCGCCTTCCCTGCCTTACATCTCTGCCCGGCTACTTACTCAGCAAAGTAAAATTACAGAGTTGATGCCGAATAGGGTGCCTATGACCAAAAACATGTTCTTTTTCCATTTCGAAGGGTCCCGGCCGATTCTGCAAGGGGAGGGGGGCACTCGGGACCGTCTCGGGGCGTGTGATGAAGCCTGGCGAGGAGCATCTGCCACCCCCGCGTCCTGGCGCCCTTAGGAATGCCATCCCACCCGGGTTTAAAAGCCACGGACAGTCAGAACCAGACCCGGCAGAGGACGCCAGGGGGTGGGCGGGCGGGCGTGTGCGCGCATGCGCTCCTGCACGCCACGCTGGCCGCTGGCCGCGCTCCTGCCCACGGGGACGGGGTCAGGGAGGAATTCCTGTGACTAATTGGGCTTAACTTGCCAGGGAGAACGTGGACATTGGCAGCCTATTGTGAAGAGCGAGACAAAGCTTGAACTAGCGTGAACCTCATTTCCTTTGCACCGAAAGGAAAGCAAGATTAATGAAATATCCCCAAATCCGTCCTGTTAGCTTTTATTAAATCAGCAAATGAAATCCAACCTCCAGTTCTGCTATGGCTCCTTTCCTGCAGATTTGGTTTCAACGAGCCCGAGTGAAACAGACACTCCCCCCCCACCCCCCCACCCCCCACCCCCCCTACAACAACATCTCGGTGGGGAGTTGTGTGATCGCCCTCCGCCTCAGGTACCTGGGGAGCAAGCCCCTTGGAAACAGTGATTTCCACGCAGAGCGGAGTGCATGTAGGCGGCTGCAAGTGGACCAGAGCCACGATGCTCTGAGGACGGTGTTTCTGTGACGCCGCGTTCCACCCCTTTGCTAAATGCTGATTAAAAAAATCAGCGGAGCCCTAGCCAGTGTGGCTCAGTGGATAGAGCGTCCGCCTGAGGACGGAAAGGTCTCAGGTTTGATTCCAGTCAAGGGGTTGCAGGCTTAATCCCTGGCCCTGGTCGGGGCGCGTGTGGGAGTCAACCCATTGGTGCGTCTCTCTCACACCGATGTTTCTCTCTGTGTGTCTCTCCCGCTCCCTTCCACTCTCTCTAAAAAAGAAGTCAGTGGGAAAACATCCTTGGGGGAGGATTGACAACACAATCAGGTGGATTTGATGTCAGCAGCTGCAATGCTTTCATCTTCAAATGGGGGTAAGGAGGAGGGAGGGGGAGGGGACAGCCAGCAGCGGCCTGTGAGGCACCTACTGTGCGCTGGGCCCCGGCTGTCCTCCTGCTTCCAGGTGACACTATGTACTCGTTATAAGGATGAGGACCCTGAAGTCTCGGAAGTGACTTGGCCAAGGTCACGGAGCTACGGCTGCACGACCCACACTGGGGGCCTGTGCCCTGACCGGGAATCGGACTGTGACCTCCTGGTTCATAGGTCGACGCTCAACCACTGGGCCACACCGGCCGGGCCCTCGTGACTTCTTGCATCGGACCTTCACGTGGCCCCAGGAGAGGAGGCGCTGATGCCATTGGACGGAGTTTCAGAGCCGGAAGGAACTGGTCCGGGGGGGGGAGGCTCAGTGGTCAGCCCCGCGGTCCAGGCAGCACATGCAGAGGTGACACCAGTGACGTCATCCTCGGGCACCGTGGTGACGAGGGGCCACCCTCCGGGGACGACTTCCGAAGGGTTTGCAAGGGCGGCTCTCAGGACCGAGGATCTCCTCCCCCGCTTCCTGCTGTTAGCGGTCGGAGGGGAGAGTCCCGCTAGAGGCGACTGGGAGGCTGGGAGCACCTTTGTCTTTCCCAGGGCGGAGGGCGACCCTCTGAGGCTGGGAGCACCTTTGTCTTTCCCAGGGCGGAGGGGGACCCTCTGAGGCTGGGAGCACCTTTGTCTTTCCCAGGGCGGAGGGGGACCCTCTGAGGCTGGGAGCACCTTTGTCTTTCCCAGGGCGGAGGGGGACCCTCTGAGGCTGGGAGCACCTTTGTCTTTCCCAGGGCGGAGGGGGACCCTCTGAGGCTGGGAGCACCTTCCAGACGCAGCCCTCAGCTCGGAAAAGGGTCCCTGCACCGGAGCTGCCCTCGGGCGGCGTGTCCGCCTTCGGGGGGACGAGAGGCTCGTGGCTGGAGGACAAGTGGGGACAAACTGACCGCTTGGCGAGCAGGTCCGGCTCTGTCATCCGGAGCCTCTGTGCCTCAGGAAACTTCCAGCCCACGTTTTCTCCGGAGCGTGGCCCAGGGACCCCAAGGCCGGGACACGGTGTGCCAACCGGGAGAGGATGCCCACCGCCAGCCGCCCTGCCACCTGCGCCTGGGCTAGCCCTCGACGTCCGCGAGGCCTGGCGGTCTCTGTGGGACGTGGGGACAGTGACCGGTCCTCCTCGGGGCTGTGTGTCACCCGGGTTCCAGGAGAGGGCGAGCGCCAGGCACACGGTAAGGGCTCAGCACGCGGCCAGGAGGCCTGGCTGTTCCCAGGACCTCTCCTTCCTCCGAAGCAGGACGACTCGCGCAGAACTCCTGGCCCGGCCGCCGAACATTCCTGCCCCCAGGGAACTGCTCCCCGGGGAGGTGACCCCCATCAGACACCAGCGCCAGCAGGACCATCGCCGCTCTGGCCGCTGCATGAAGTATCTGCAGCGATGGCCAAGGAGGGGCCTCTGCCAGCCCCGGCCCGGCCTCTGGAACTGATTACGGAGCAACCCGGGACTAAAGCGATGCCAGGGCGAGTGGACAGGCGGTCGGCTCATGTTTCCAATCCAGCCCCCCACCCTGCCCCCCGACAAAGTCTCCTCCAGATTTTACTAAACTTCATTTGACAGTTGTCAACGGGAAGCAGGCCGCGCAGCGACGGAGCCTTTAAGAGACATCAGGAGAAGTCAGAACCAGTAGAAATCTACCAGCGTCCCGCCCGCCCCTCCCCGAGTGGCTGTCTCCCTCTTCAGGGGCAGGCTCTGCTCGCCGGGGTTCACTGGCTGGAGGAATGCGCTTAGGAAGGTCCTCCTGTTTATTTTGGGGCGTTACCTCCTCGCCTCCTCACCGTAATCCGACTTAATGACTTAATCGCAGGGTTACTGGGAAGACACCAATCGGTCAGCAGAACGGGCTGTCCCCTCCCCCCAGCCCCCCAGCCCACCCCCCATCGGAGGGGAGAGCCCCTGGAAGGTAGGTAATTAGCAGAAGGTGCTGCTCGGTTCTCTGCAGACCACCAACAGACTGAAGGGCCCTGAACACCCCCCACCCCCCTAACCCCGCCCCATCAGAGGGCCTCGCCCGCCCACTGAGCGGGGTGGCCCCCCTCCCCTGCGCATTAGCAGCCCCTCACACAATGCCTCTCACGGCACAGGACTTAGCACAGCTCAGGCCTGAGGTGCACACAAAGCATCTGGCACAGCTGGCTGGTGGGGCAAGCACCACACTGGGCAGCCACTTCCCAGATCACACCCCACGTGACCGGATCCCGGGGCCCTTCCTGCTGGGGGCCGGCCGAGGGGAAGGCATGCAGGTGGTGGGTCATCTCCACGGCCACGCCCTGGTCTGGGCAACTGACAAACTCTTTTAAGGTGAATTCCACAGAAAGAGACCCGCCCGCTCTCACACCTCTCCACCACCCCTTCCCGCGGGGCGCCCCAGGCCTCAGGGTGGCCCTGGGAGCTGGGGTATGTGCGTGTGAAGGCACAGTGGCCCCAGCTCTCACCTGCCTGGTGGGGGCCCCGCCGGCTGCCCGCCTGCTCTGACCCCCGGAATTCCCAGGCCTCTCCCTTTGTGCGTTGTGACCAGCTCAGAGGGACCATGGGAGACAGTCCTAAGCTGTGTCCTGTCTAGCACCAGGACAGGATGTCTCCCGCCGACCTGGGTGGGGACGCGTCTGTCACGATCTCAGGAACTGGTCTGTCGGAGACCAGCGTGGCGACCGAGAAAGCTGGCGGTCAGAGCTGGGCCCGATGGCTCTGCCCAGGCCTGGCTGGGGGACGTGGCTGGGGGACGTGGCGTCTCTGGCCACTGTCCCCTCACCTGTAAGGCTGGAAGCCGCCTGCCTCGGGGCGGCCGGGCCTCAGGTGAGTGCGGGGCAGTCGCAGCCCCGGCCGGAACCCAGTGAGCGGGGCTCCCGCTGCTGTGAGGTGAGGCCAGCGAATGTCCTGCGAGCGTTTCACCACGAAGTGCAGGCAGCCTGGCCACTTTGCTCTGGCGGAGACATCGCCCCTTTCAATCCCCTTCGGACCTGGTGAGAAGAGGCCGGCCCGGTATTACCTGCCCACAGGGTCCCAGCCAAGGAGACCTGCGCGTCTTACACTAGATCCTCCCGAGGAGCTAAATGCGAGCCTGGGGCGCCTGGAGGGCCTGCCGGTGACCTGGGGTGGCCTGCCCTCTGCTCTTCTGTTTTCCCAGGAGAGAGCCCTGGGCTAATGCCACCCACTCCCAAAGGGCCTTGTGGAGGTCACGTGTGCACACACACACTCACACACACGCACATACACACATATACACACATGTGCATGCACACACACATGCAGTGCACATACACACGCGCACACACACTCATACACATACACACATGTGCATGCACACACACATGCGTGCGCGCGCACACACACACACACACAGGACCAGGAGGCGGTCAGCAGTGGCACTGGCATCGCAATAGAAGGTGAGGTCGTCCTGCGGGGACGGAACCCCTGCTGTGTGATACGTGTTCCTGCTGCGCCTGTGAGGGGACGTGCCAGACGTGGGAGTGACAGACCCGCCCCTCCTGCTGGGGCGCTGCCCTTTGACCTCAGCCATGTTGCCCTGTCTGGCCTCTGGGCTCTCCTCTCCCAGGGAGGGTATTGGGTGGACGGCCGAGTTCTAAGAACCTGTCTGTCTGTGTGTAAGTGGCCAGCCTGTCTCCTGCAGACGCGGGGCCTCCCTGCACAAGCTCCTAAGTCAGTTGAGCGAGTCTGTGGGGTGGGGAGGGGTGGGGCGGGGCGGGGTGGGGTGGGTGGGGGGCGGAGCTTTCTGCCAACAGGTTGGTCTCGGGCTTCATTCACTCCTGCGTAGAGCTTATGGCAAGAGCATCCTCAGAATGGCATTTCTCTGGGAAGCAGGCTCCAGCCGTGGCTTCCAGGCCAGCCACAGGGTGAGGCGAGGACAGGACCCGGTTGTGGGGCGGCCTCCTTCCGCCCTGGGATGGGGCTGTGCTCTGCAGGGTGAGGGGGGAGTTGGCGCAGGTCCTATCCCAGCTGCACACACACCTCACTCATTGCTATGCCCTTGGGCCAGACCCCAGCCTCTCGGGGCCTGTTTTCTCATCTGTGTGCTGGGGTAATGGCCTCCCCCTGGCTGCCTGGGAGGACTGAGTGAGAGCAGAGGCATACCCAGGGAGAGAGGAGTGGGTCCGCACGAAACTCCCTCCCCTGACCTGCCACTAGCTCCCCCGGCTGTCCTGGCGTCCTCGGTGGAGCCGTGTGGCTGTGGGCACCGCGGGGACCTCGTCTGGCCGATCGCATCACTGACTCTGTTCTGCTCATGGGCGGCTGTCCCTGAGCACCTACCTGCGCCCCGTCTGGTGCCCGGTCCCAGGGACAGAGAGGCAGAGGCCCACTCCTGGCTCTCAAGGGCTCACCATCCTGAGGAGAGAGACACGTCAGCCATTCACGAGGGTGCGGGTGGCGACCCAGGGCCCTGGGAGCCCGCAAAGGGGGTTTAGATGCCACAAGGAACCCCTCCGCCTGCCCAACGAGTGACCAGGAGGCGTTCTCTCTGCGGCCTGTATTTTGGGGTCTCTGCCTACGTTCCTGCTCTGGATAGATGGGGGCCTTCCCCACGCCACCCCTGCCACACTCACCAGCAGCCGGACTGCCCGCGGGTTCCTCCCAGGAGCCCCTGGCCTGAGCCGCTGCGGGAGACTCACTCCCGAGTGACGCCCACGCTGCTCTGACCGGCCTCCAGGCTGCCAATCACAGAGGCTTCGGCTAACCCCAGAGACCCCCCAGCAGAACCCTCCGCCTACAGACCCCAAAGGAAGGCATCCTGGAGTGGGCACCCTCCTGATCCCCAAGCCTCGCCTCTCCTCTGCCTTCCAGCTTTCCTGCTCGTCCAGTCCCGCCAACACACAGGCCTGTGCCTCCTCTTTTGGCGTCTTTTTTTCACACAACAGGGTGAGATTTCACAGACGGGGAGATGGTGGACGGCCCCGGAGGATCCTGCCATCCCCCCCCCCCCGCCCCCTCCTCTGTGGCAAACTCTCAGGGAAAGGGGAATTATGTGGATAGAGGCGGTATTTGATGAAATACAAGAAGAAAAATGCTCTAAAACCCATAATCACAAACACAGCATATGGAAAGAGGAAAGGGCGCGTTTGGGGTAAGAAGAGTCTTTTATCTGCTCCCGCCCCTCCCCTTTCTGGGCAATATTAGATACATAATCAGCGAAATGCTTAAATTTCACCCAGCGCCCGCTTGAGTTGAAAGCTGGAGTTTTTTAAAGAAATCTCCGACCATCCGTGCGATTAGAAGGGGGATTTTCTTTCTCAAGTGCTTTCACCTGTCAAAAGCCCTCTGTCCAGAAGCTTCGCAGAGCACGCTCCCCTCCGGCTCTGCAAAGCGGAGGGAAGGAGGCCGCGTCCAAGGGCTGAGAGCCGGGCACAGACAGACGCAGGCAGCTGGCATCTCGCGCCGCCTCGAGGAGGGCTGGCCAGGGCACAGGGCCGCCCACAGAGGCCCCGAGCCTTGCCCTGGGCGCCCGCCAGGGGACAGCAGAGCCAGGTTCTGTGTGACCCAAGCCCACGCACCCGCTCCCTGCAGTGCTGTTCTCTGAGCGGGCTCCCTGCCCAAATGCGGAGACACTGGAGTGGAGGCACGCGGCCCTCAGCCAGTGAGGCCCATGCTTCCTGTTCCCTTCACGCCTCCGTCTCTGCTTCCCTCCTTAGGAGAGCCCTGCGAATGGGCAGCTCGGCCACTTTTTCCCGTTTGATCCTCCCTCCCTCGCTCTCTCCCTCCCTCCCTGCATTTTCACTCTCTTGATCATTAATTTTTCTTATTCACTGAGAGCTGACATATCTCACTAAATGCACACATCTGCAGCTTGTGATGGGTTTGTGCAGAGAGAATCAGCACTCACTCCCCTCCTCCTTCCTCTCCCCTCCCCTCCCCCACAAACTCTGTGAGGTCTGTCCTGACACCACCGGCGAGTCTCCCTGGGTCTTGAGCTTCACTGGTGCATGCATCAGTAGCATGTTCTTTTTCCTTGCTGTATACTATTCCACCGATAACGCATCCATTCTACTATTGATGGACATTGGGTAGTTCCCATTTTTTTTAGAGTTCATGTGCATAGTGTTTCTTTGAGCATTCTTATAACTGTCTTTTGATGGCTATAAATACTCACTTCACTTGCATATATAACCAGGAGTAGAATTATTGATCATTATTATTTTAACTTCAGTAGTGATAGACCTTCATGTAAAAGTTAAACAGAGAAAAAGGGAAGTCCCAACTCCTCTGGACTCATCCTCCCAGGGTATATATTCTAACACACTCCTCTTCTTGCTCATACAACATACAGGTACACATACACCACACACATAGAGTATTCTGCATTTTTTTCTTTTATTTAAAAAATATTTTAAGGGGTGGGTGGGGAGAGATTAACCAAGAACTTAAATACATATATGCATAACCCATGGACACAGGCAATAGTGTGGTGAAGGGTGGGCGCGGGGGGGGGGGGAGTGAGGTGTTGGATGGGTGCAGGGTGAAGGGGATCAACAGGAAAAAAAGGGGGGCATCTGTAATATTTCCAACAATAAAGATAAATGAAAATAAAAAATATTTTTTTAAACAAAAATGAGATCATTCTACTGGTCTCTGGGGCCTGGGGCAGGGGGCAGCCACCGGAGCAGCAGCAAGATGCGCTGATACGGGGCCTGGATGTTCGAGGCCTGCGCAGTGGGCACAGCGCCAGGCGTGGCCTGCAGACCGCAGCTGCGCACGGGGGCGGTGTGTGCTTGCTCCACCTGGGCACCAGCGAACCCGCTTCTGGAACACTCCTTGTGACTTGCTTTTTTTTTTGCTTAAACTTTGCACATCTTGGCCACTGCCCCCCACTGACACGTAGGAAGCGCCCCATTCTGTTCTCTAGCTCTGTGACACCCAGAACGTGGGTGTGGAGTCAGCTCTTCACCAGGACTCTTTCGCTGGAGGTGGTTGCCAGGCTTCTCACCCTGACGCAAATTGCTCCGGTGAACATCTGCGAGACACCTGTCCGTCAGCCCTGCTGCTTCTATTTCCCTGTAACGCAGACTCCCAGAGTTGTGTGTTTTGGACCAAAAGATACATGTGCATTTTCAGATGTAATGTATCCGAGCCGACACGAAAGGACAGGTACTGCATGGCTCCATTCACATGAGGCGCGAAGACGAGGCAAGTTGGTAGAGGCAGAAAGCAGAGTGGAAGTTGGGGGGGGGGGCGCAGAGCGGGAAGGCGGTGGGGCATGAGGAAGTGGGACCCAGGGTGCAGCGGAAGGGCTGGGAGGCCATGTGTGTGGAGCCCCCACGGCCCCTGGGGAGGGGGTTGGAAAGAGAGGGCGGGTGGAGCGAAGCGGAGGAAGAGCTGGAGCGAGTGGTCAAGATCAGGTGGCCAAGGACTTTGGACTTAATTCTGCTGCGTGAAGTTGCACATCTGGGCCAGGGCCTGGCCTCGGGGACAGGGCGGTCAGCTAGGAATGCTCTCTCCATCCCCTCCTGCCCAGCAGTCCCCGGAGCAGACAAGATAGGGCAGGGGCAGAGACAGGATGAGGTTGGAGCAGCCGACAGCAGAAGTCAAGTTCCAAACGTTCCCCAGCCACAAGGGTGTGGGCACTGGTACAGACCGGTCACCAGCGTGGCTTACACTGGGGGCTGGCGTGGGCGTTGACCTGCTGCAGTGAATCTGGAAGAGCCCAGCTGTCTTAGAGATGCCCACTGATCGCAGACGGACAGCACCACTCACAGCAGGGAGGGGCCCCGAGTGAATACCGCCTGAGAAGGTGCCTGATGTTGGGGCGGGGGGCGGTGGCTACCGGGCATTACCTGCAATAGCGCTGCCTTAAGGAGCTGGGAGCGAACCAGACCAGGGCCACCCGATGGCAAATATGAACCATGTCGGGTGACCAGTCCTCGTTAGTGTTTGAGAATCCGTCAGAGGCTTTTAATTAAAGCGCAGAGCCCCCCTGCCACCCCCCCCCCTCCCGCCCGCCGAGCGGCCTGTGGCTTTTCAGCCTGTGCGGCTGTGAGATTAGTTCTGGCTGATTGACGGGCGGCGGGGGCGGGCGGCGGGGGCGGGCGGCGGGTGTGAGGCCTCACTCAGAAGAAGGCCTTTGACAGCCCATGTTGACTTTCAGGGACTCAGTCCCAGGGAGGATTGGGAACACCCGGCAGCGTCATCTTGGCTATTTACTCTGGTGTGGAAACCCAAAGTGACCCGTTCCAGGTTGGTTCGTTTGTTTACTTTCCCTGGAACCCAGGCCTCCCCCCCACACACACCCCCCTCCCCCGCGGGCATCTCTCCACCCCCTGAGGCCTGCTCTTGCGTATTTTTACAAAAACGGCCACCGGGCATTGGAATGGTGACACTCCTCTAACCTTTGCCGACGTCTCTTACTCTGTCCTTACTCCCCGGCTCCAAAGAGAGGCTATGCCCGCGGCTCCCTCTGACTGGCTGGTCGCGTCACCTGACCGAACCGACAGGGGCCAATTTCAGAAAACTCCATGTCGGGAAGGCACGTGTCGGGATTCGGAAAGCGGAGCCCCTAGGGGTGGAGAGAGGACGGCTCAGCACGTTTTAAAAGGAAGCGTCTGCTTCTGCGAAACTTTTCACCTGCTTAGCAGCCTCCTCTGCTGCATCAGGACATGGTCAACCGAAGCTTTGCACCTACTGTGCGTCCAGCACTGGACGAGGCATCACGAACAGCAAAATGATGACAGGAGCAAGGCCATGCGAGAGCCAGGCACAGAACAGCCAGCCACCTGCTTCCTTGGGAAACCCCGACTCCCCAGTCCACCTCCCGCTCTTCATTCCGCCCTGCAGGCCTCACCCCTGCTGTTTTGCGTGAGAATGGCTGGGTTGAGGCATCTCAAGAGACAGGTTTGTCTCTGGTCTCCTGGTTCTTAGCTCAGTGACTGGAGCACAGTAGGTGCTCAGTAGATGTCTGATGAGTCAATAAATCAATTCATGGTGGGGTGGCTGGGCTGAGCCAGGCCCTGCGAACGCTGCCAGCTGGGTCTCAGCGGAGACGATTACGGCAGGAGCCAGTTGGAAAACTGAGTCCAACTCCTTCGAAATCCAAATGACATGGAGCACTCCCAGCCACGGAGCATTCCACCGCTGGAAATGCTGGTGTGAGGTCGAGGGGACGATGGTGACGACGGGTTTCAGTGTGGCCTGGGACAGAAGAGTAGGATGAAGGGCCGCTCGGGCAGTGATTGAGGGCTGGGCTGATTCGACCAGGAGTTTGTTGGAAGAGCTGGGGTTTCCTTTGCCCGCGGAGGGAGGCAGGCTACACTGCTCGGGGCTCCGCTGTGATTGAAAGTGGCATCCGAAACCCCACTTGGGTTTTGCCTTTACTCTGAGGTTTGAAAACTGTAAACCCGTCCTCATCTGTTTCCAATGCTCTCAGCGCAAGCAGATCCCCCGCCATCCCAGCGCCACGGAGCACCGGGCGGGAGGGAGCTGGGGAAGGCGAACAACCGCCCAGGGTGCCCGGGACTGTCCTGGCTTCAGCCCTGAGAGCCCACGTCCTGGGACCCTCTCGGTCCTGAGCAGTGACCATCGCCGGGGCGTCTTCGGAGACCATTAGGGGACTAGAGAAGCAGGTGCAGGCCCTTGTACGCCCACCTCTCGGCGATGTGACCTCAGGGGAGGCGCTCTGCCCCCTAAATGTGGGTTTGCTCCTCTCGAAAGCAGAGACTGGCGGAGTCTGGTTCCCAGGTGGTGTGTGATGCAGCGTAGGACCGGCCCCTGCAGCGCAGGCGACAACTGACAGTTGTTATGCCCGGCCGGTGTGGCTCAGGGGCTGAGCATCCACCTATGAACCAGGAGGTCACGGGTTTGATTCCCGGTCAGGGCACGTGCGTGGGTTGCGGGTTCGATCCCCAGTGTGGGGCGTGCAGGAGGCAGCCAATCAGTGATTCTCATTCATGTTTCTGTCCCTCTCTCCCTCTCCCTTCCTCTCAGAAATCAGTAAAACTACATTTTTAAAAAAGTAAAAAACAAATTACAGTTGTGCCTCAGTGGGTAGAGCGTCGTCCTGCGGACTGAAGACTCCCTGGTTCGATTCTGGTCAAGGGCACGTGCCTGGGTTGTGGGCTTGATCCCCAGTGTGGGGAGTGCAAGAGGCAGTTGGTCAAAGATCCTCTCTGACTTTTGATGTTTCTATCCCTCCCTCTCCCTTCCTCTCTGAAATCAATAAAAATGTATTTTAAAAAATTACAGTTGCTACTATGGTGACACACCAAACACCCCCCCCCCCCATGCAGATGAAGTGGGAGGAAAAGCGCTGTCAAGGTCTTCCCGGGGGACAGAGTGGGGGAGCCTGACTCCTAGCCCAGTGCTCGTCCCCAGTCAGACCGATGTAGGCGCAGCCACGCCACCAGCTCTGCCAGCCTCTCCGCCCCACACACGCCCCAGCGCCCATGCCAAAGCCCCTGCAGCGCAGGGAGCCCCCTGGGCACACGCAGCAGAAGCACAATCTGGCCGACCAGAGAGAGAGGGTCGTGCTGGGAGGACACGGGACCCCGAGACCCCCCGTGAGCCGGGGCCAGCTGGGAGCGGGCTGGCCCGAGGGTCAGGCAGGCCCTGCGAATGCGTGTCTCCTGAGCAGGGTTTCCACCGGGCGCCCACCTGAGGCCCGGGCCCCGGAGACAGAGCCTGGCTCTCAAGGCGGGTGGGAGAGGCAGGGCTCTCTGGGAGTCGCCTGCTCCCATAGCGGGAGGGCAAGTACCAGGATCCCATGGCCACCAAGACAGCACCCCGAGGAGGTGCCCCCAGGGAAATCGGGGTCCCAGTAGGAAGGGGAAATGGTGGTGAGGTGTGGCTCCAAACTCCAATGCTCATGCAGCCGTGAGCTCAGGGAGCGAGTTCTACACCCCAGGCTGGGCCCCCGGCCCTGGGCCCCCTCTCCCTCTCCCTCACCCCAGTAGAATCCAGCCCGACTCACCCATTTCCAGAAGGGGCTGCCTGAGGGATACACATGTTCCTATCACGTGTGCCATGTGGGACACCCCTGTCACCACCTTCTCTCTCCACGTGACCCCTTTTCTCCCAGGGGCCACGCCTTCGCTCTGCCCGCCAGGCGGGGGTTCCTCACACCAGGACACAGGGGATGGAAAACCATTTCTTGGTTAAACTAAGATGGCAGCTGCTGCAACCTTTGTTTTTGTTTTGTTTTGTTTTGTTTTTGATACATTTTTATGGATTTCAGAGAGGAAGGGAGAGGGAGAGAGAAACACCAATGATGAGAGAGACCCATGGATCGGCTGCCTCCTGCACGCCCCCTACTGGGGATCAAGCCGGCAACCCGGGCGCGTGCCCCGACCGGGAATGGAACCCTGACCTCCTGGCTCATAGTTTGACGCTCCACCACGGAGCCACGCCGGCCGGCCCAGCTCCAACATTAGAAGCCACATGAAACCCAAGTCAAACATTTGCCTTGGAGCCCAGTGGCTGCAATTTGCAGAAAAGCACTGAGGGAAAGAGAGTAGATGCCCCAGAACTCTCCGTGTGGCCAGGGACCGGCACCCCGTTCTCCCACAGATGGGTCTATTTTCACCCTCTCCTCCAAAGCACCCAGAGGCATCGCGCCGAAAGCCCGCAGCGCCCACGTCGCTCTGAAGTCCAGGCCGTCTTCCAGGCTCTCCCCTCTCCGAGGTAACTTTCTGGGCGCCTCTGGAGTCTGGTATTAATAATAAATATTATTGCCGTGCATCCTTATTTTTCCCTTAATTTGATTAGAGAAAATGTAATAGCCCTTATGAAAACAATATATGAGTTTTCAAACCTAATTAACATGATACAGAGTGCGCAGGTCACCAAACGTGCTGTTTTCTCTGGAAAGCTTCCATGCAAATAGATAAAAACAAAACTGCCTTTAATTCCACAGTCCGGGCTGACAGGCCAATCGGAGCTGACGGCCCTGGCCCGGGGGCTCTGTCTGCTGGTAATAAATACTTTCCTTTTGTCACAATTGGAGGCTGAGCAGGAGCGATAGGCGAGCCCTATCAGATATGCCGAGGGAGGCAAGTCAGCCGTGACCGTGCAGCCTCCTACCCTTCACGATCCTTAAGCCGAAAAGCAGCCCAGATGTGAGGGCGCCTGCTCTCCTGCGTGGAAATTGTGTTCTGCAGGCGGTTCCCCGGTCAAGGCTGGCCTGTCCCAGGCACGGGCATCCTTCATCCTCCATCCTCCTCCAGTGGGCAGGGGTCTGGACCATGCCCAGGTGGAGCGGGCAGAGCCCCACACTCCATGCCTGACTCTTGGGGTTTTCTCCAAAGCCAAGCAGGAGGCGCTGTGGTCACTTGCCTGAGAGGCAAGACAGCACCCCTACGTGCCTGGCTTGGGCTCCCCCAGGACTCTCTCCAGTCCCCCCGAAGCGCACGCTTGGGTTCATTTCTCAGGGTACACCTCTCCTTCCTTCCCTGATCAGCAGCCCCCCATGTGCCAGGGCCTCGCCCCACTTTCCTTTCCTGGGTTTGAGTCCAGGCTCCCCCACGTGGAGACCTGAATGAGTCTCCCACCTCTGCAAGGCTGGTCGGTGAAGTGAACATGGTAAGGGTCTCTACCCCTAGTGTTGGGGGAGGCTTAAAGTGCCTACTATGTGCTCAGCTTATAAAGGTTACTCCAGTGCTGACAACTTCCAGTCATTTATCCAGTCTGAACATGGAGTGGGGCAAGGCCCCCACACACACTCCTGTCCTCTCCGCAACTCACTAAGCAGCAGCTCACAGCAGCCCTTTCCCCACACGGGCTTGGGCCCTGCTTCCGGAGAAGTAGGGGGATGTTTGCATCTTGGCGGTGCCCGTGTCAGGGAGGTGGAGTGCCAGGGGGAGAGCCTCTACCTCAGCCCCACCACCATCCAGTCTGAACATGGAAGAACATCCAGAAGGTCTCCTAGAAGGTCTCCCAGTGTAATTAGCATATTACCCTTTTATTAGTATAGATAGAGGCCTGGTACACAGGTGGGGGCCAGCTGGTTTGCCCTGAAGGGTGTCCTGGATCAGGGTGGGGGTTCCCTTGGGGCATAGGGAGGCCTGGGCAAGGGGCTTGTGGTGGTTTGCAGGCTGGCCACTTCCCTTTCAGGGTGGGGGTCCCCACTGGGGGGACATGGCCAGCCTGGGTGAGGGGCTGAGGGCTGTTTTCAAGCTGGCAACACCCCCTTTAGGGTGGGGGTCCCTTCTGGGGTGCCTGGCCAGCCTGGGTGAGGGGCTGAGGGCTGTTTTCAGGCTGGCCACACCCCCTTCAGGGTGAGGGTCCCCACTTGGGGGCATGGCCAGCCTGGGTGAGGGGCTGATGGCTGCTTTCAGGCTGGAGGCCACAGCTTCTGGAAGCAGGTATCTGGGATTTATTTATCTTCTATAATTGAAACTTTGTAGCCTTCAGCGGAGCCTACAGCTGGCCAGGGCAGGCGGGAAGCTTGGCTTCCTCCATCACCAGGGGCAACCCAAGCCTCCTGTTTGCTCCAGCTCTGTGACCACCACCATCTTGGCTGGGTTTATTTGCATACTCGCTCCTGATTGGCTTGTGGGTGTGGCTTGTGGGTGTAGCGGAAGTATGGTCAATTTGCATGTTTCTCTTTTATTCAATAAGATTATTACTATTATGAATCAAACCATGCCTCTAAATGCACCTGTTACAAATGCTTTCGCACACGACACGGACACTGGGATGCTAATGGCTGCCGATTCCAATATTCACTCATTTGCATGGGCACATACATGGTCTCTGTTGGCAGGCCCTGCCTTCCTTCCGCGTCATGCTCCGCCATGTGGTACCCATCCCACATGCTCGCAGCCGGTAAAGGCTGATCTCTGAAGACACTGAACCGGGAGGGTGGGAACCCAAGGTAACCAGGCCCAGCTGAGGGGTTAGGGAAGAGTTGGCAACCTAAGTGGTGGGACCCCGACCCTCCCCCTCTGGATCCCAGGATGCAGGCAGCATCTTCCACGGGATGCGCGTGGGGCGGGCCTCTCTGGGAAACGGACTCCCTGAGACAAAGATAACTGTAGCTACTCACACATGAGGCCCCTGTAAGGAGGCTCCCCGTCCGCGAGGCCCACCCTGCACCCGAAGCTTCCCGTTGGCTTTTAGTGCTTTGTTCTTAAACGTGAACCGGCGGCCAGGCATCAGCAGGCCGAGGGAAGCACGGAGAGCATGAACAGAGCAAAAGCCTGTGTAGGAAGCAGAGACTTCAAAAGCACTCATTAATGTCCTCGGAGAGATAAAAGCAGCCCGCCCTCCACAACGGGTGTCACTACAGAGCTCTTAGAAAGTAAAGCCTCCGTCAAGGAACAATCCAGGGGAGGGCTGAGCGCTGTCATCGAGGTAACCTTTTAGAACATAGAGCAGGAAGACAAAGGGCGGGAAAGTAGACAAACCAAAGAAACGAGGGGGTCAACTCAGCAGATAAAATATTAAGTTACTAGAAGCCCAGCGCGCAAAATCACGCAGCCCCGCCCACCCGCATGCGCCTCGCCATGCTCGTAGCCCCGCCCACCCGTGCCAGTCTCTGGTCGTTACAACATTAGGGCCACTGGGTTTTTATAATATAGATTAGGATTTCTAGAAAATGAGAGAATTGCAAAAAGAGAAAGAAAAAAATATATCAAGTAATACAATTACATTTGGCAGAATGTAATCAAATGAGTTTCCAGATTGGAATGGCTCACTGAACACCTAGCTCGCAGTAAGAATAAAAGGTCTTCACCAAGGCACATCATCAAGAAATTAGAAAACAGAACAACACAGAGAGAAAGGGATCTTCAGTGCTTCCAGGAGGTGGGGACAGGTCGTATACAAGGAATCATGAATCATAATGGGCTGAATTTCTTTATATTTTTTTGAAGGTAAAAAGTGATGGAACAAGGCCTTCAGCATTCCAAGGAAAATGACTGCCAACCAAAAATTATATACCCAGACAAAGCAGCAGTTGAGTGTGAGGACAGACGAAATACAGTATTAGATGTGGAAGGTGTCAAAAAAAATGCACTTCCATTAACCGTGTCTGAGGAAGATACTAGATATTGCCCTCCTCCAGGATTAGAGCGTAAACCATGAAAGAGGAAGGCATGTGTCCTTCATCTGCTTGGGCCACCACCAGAAGATACCACAGACATGGTGGCTTCAGCAACCCAAGTTTATTTTCTTACTAGAGGCCCAGTGCACAGATTCGTGCACCGGTGGGGTCCCTCGGCCTGGCCCACGGGGATCAGTCTGACACCGGCTCTCCGACATCCCCCGACGGGTCCCAGATTGAGAGAAAGTGCAGGCCAGGCTGAGGGACCCTACTGGTGCATGATCAGGGCCAGGGAGGGACACAGGAGGGCTCCAAGTTGTGTCCAGCCTGTCTTGCCCAGTCCCGATTGGCCAGACCCCAGCAGCAAGCTAACCTACTGGTCAGAGCATCTGCCCCCTGGTGGTCAGTGCATGTCACAGCAACTGGTCAAACAACAGTCGGACACTTAGCATATTAGGCTTTCATTATATAGGACAGTTCTGGAGGCTGGAGTCCCAGCTCAAGGTGCCGGCCACTTTGGGTTCGGTGAGAGCTCCCTTCCCAGCCTGCATGCGGCTGCCTTCCCGCTGTGCCTGCAGTGGCCTTTCCTCAGTGCGTGCGCTGGAGAAAGACCCTCTCCTCCCTTCCTCAGAAGGCCGCCAACCCCACTGAGTGAGGACCTCACCCTTCTGACTTAATTTCACTGAGTGAGCTCCTCAGAGCCCTCCCTCTAAATGCAGTCACATGAAGGGTTAGGGCTTCAACGTACGAATTTGCAGGGTTACAGCTCAGTCCACAGCAACACGGAACCCACAGATTAGTCACTTAACACGGGACCAAGGATTTCCAGGGTGACAGCTGGGCACCCGATCGAGCGGACAGCGGGCACAAGAGCAGAAGCTAATAAGGGAACTAGCAATGAACCAAAGTGTTTGCATGTATCAGGAGGAAACACACACTTCTGGCAAGAATACTTGGGATACATAGAAAAAGACAATTTACAGAACAAGGCGCCCTCGCCGGTGTGGCTCAGGGGATAGAGTGTCAGCCTGCGGACCAAAGGGCCCCGGGTTCGATTCTGGTCAAGGGCTTGTGTCTCAGTTGCAGGCTCCTCCCCGGCCCAGGCCCTGGTCGGGGTGTGTGCAGGAGGCAACCAATCGATGTGTCTCTCTCATATCAATATTTCTCTCTGTCTTTCCCTCTCTCTTCCACTCTCTCTAAAAATCAATGGAAAAATATCCTTGGGTGAGGATTAAAATAATAATAATAATAAATAAAAAACAAGGCAACAGTTAGCTGTTAGCTACTTGATAAGCAGTTATTAATAGAGGGAAGAAAATTCATGAACCTATGGCTTAGCAGTGAACAACATTTACGCAGCCCTGACATTATAAACATCGAGCACTGGTTTAAAAAAAAAAATAATGGCATAACTATATTGAACGTAAGTGCGTCATGCTTTGCAGGTAGGGTCGGAAAATTGTCGGAGCAACAGGTTTGCTCGATGCAAAGCAGCCACCCTTTCACCCCAGGGGAGGCCCTCCCCGCTCCTCTGGGCCCCACCACTCAGCGCCCCCGCCTCTCCCAGGACTTACCACCTGGCACGGCCGTTCTCTTTCTGCACGTCAGCCTCCCCCGAAGACGGCCCTGTGGGGAGCACACCCAGTGAAGGAGACAGAATAGACACAGCAGCACAGCAGCGTATCAGAAAAGAACAAAAGAGGAGAGGGAAGCGAGGCTGGGAGGCTGGAAGAGGGGTTGTTCTGAAGTAGGAGCTAGGACATGGGGAGCCATTGAAGGTTTTAGACCAGCAGAAGGACTTGACCTGGTTCCTGAGTGCAGAGAGGCCAGTGAGGGCGACGGAGGCAATCCAGGTAAGAGGTCATGGGGACTCGGCCGAGGTGGGAGCCGTGAAGGTGGGAAGAAAGGGCTGGATTCTGAATATATTCGGAAAGAATGAATGACAACCCCCCCATGTGCGATCCTATTTGACGTGAGATTTGGGGGGGGGGGGGTCTGGGGAGGGACAGCCTGGTGCAGGGCGCTGGTCTGGAGGCATCTGTTTCCTTGGACCCGGTCTCTGTGTTCTGAAGCCTCAGAGTGTGACCGTCTCTCCAGCGTCGTCGGGAACCGGGACTGGGGAGCAAGACACGCTGAGCGGAGCCTGACGCCCGACCCCCCTTTCCTCTGCTGCAGGCCCTCCCCCCTGACCCTGCGGGTGCTAAAGCACCTCGGAAGCCAGGACCCACCCAGGCCCTCCCGGAGCCCCAGTCAGGGGAAGGGGCCTGGCAGCAGGGCCTGCGGCCGGTGAGTGTGGCATTGGGAGGTCTGAAAAGGCTGGAGCGCCCTGTGAATGAGGAGGTCGTTTCCGGTTGGGGAGGGGGCGTGCAGGAGGCAGCCCACCAGTGATTGCCTCTCGTCATTGGTGTTTCTATCTCTTTCTCCTCCCTTTCCCTCTGAAATCATAAAAATGTATTTTAAAAAAAGACACCAAAGAGCAAATGGAAGCAGAGAGGGGTTATTTACAGAGAGCCGGCTCTGTGCTGAGCTGGGCCCGGACACCAGGCACCGGCCTCGCCCCTCTCCTCGAATCTGAGCAACCACCGCGCCCTCCGGATGGGGACACCCAGGCTTACGGAGACAAACGACTTGCCTGAGGTCACCCACGAAGAGCAAGTGTGAGAGCCAGACTCGGACCGAAGCTCCCCAGATGGCTCAGCGCGGGCTTTTCGTTGGGGACAGCCCTCCGGAGTTCAACCCGAACCAGCTCAGGGACAGACAAAGGCGCCCAACCCGACACACGGCCTTGGCCAGCGTGGTTCCGAGAAGACAGAAGGGTCGACGAGAACTGCCATGTGATTCCTGGGGCGGCCGTCACGCAGGCCTGCCGATGCCTTATCTTCTTGAGGTTTCAAACTTGGGGGCCCTGGGGGGCGAGGGAGACGTCAGTGCCCTGCAGGGGGAGGGGTGGGGTGCGTGCAGCCTTCTGTGCTTCCCTGCACGCTCTCTGCGCTCGGACACCCCACATGTCCTCTCAGCAGCATGCAGGCAGCGCACATACGTGCAAACACCCCATCCAGCTTCTGCGGAGATGTCATATGGGCGGCAGCTGGACCACAGCTCCTTTCTCTGGGGTCTGAAAGGAGCAGGAACCGCGGGCCCTGCTTGTGCGGCGCTCCCGAGAGGGTCACGGGGGAGAAGCAGCAGGTCCACGCCGACTCTCTTTCAAGATGAAACATGGAGCGTTGCAGCCAGATGGGCCGGGATTTGAGGCCTGGCTCGTTGCTTTCCTACGTGGGACCGAGGCAGTTCATTCATTTCCCTCTCGATGCTTCAGGTTCCTCCCCTACATAGAGGGGACCCCCGAGGGGCCGCTGTCAAGATCCACTCAACATGGGATCTTGTCAAGTTGCCCGCACGGTGCCTGGCGCAGGGATGTCGCCATTAGGGCTGGGTATGAAAATCTGACCAGGCAAGGACGAGCCTCACTTCTTGCCACCTGGGACCAAACTCTTCTACGTGTTTTGCAATGGGAAACTATTTTTAAATCACCATGTATTTTGTTTTATTTTAGTTCATCCCCCACGTCATCCTATGAGTTAGGCATCATTGTTTTTATTTGAGTGAAGAGAAAGCTCTGGCACAGAGAGGTTCAAGGGCACCCAACTAGCAGATGACAGGGTGGAAGAGGCCATCTGCCTGCAAGGGACCGCCTGCCTGTGCCGAGTGAAGGCTCTGGTGGGCCTGCGATGAGGGTGGTCACGAGGCAGTAGCCATGGCGACAGCTTGTTGGCAGTGAGCGTGCACCAGCCCAGGGAGAGCCGGGGCTCAGGACCACTGGGCTGCGTGACGTCCCGCCCCTGCTGCTCTCCGGCTGCACGACCGAGGTGACCTGCTTCCCCTCTCGTGCATCAGCTCCCTGACCTAGGAAGTGGGGTCACAACGGGACCTACCTCCTCGGGTTGGGAGGAGGATGTGAGGCGATGCGCGGAAGGTCTGGCACCATGCCCGCATGCCATGAGCGCCCAACACACTCAAGCTGGTTTTGTCTTCACTGAAGAGAACATGTGTCCGAGGTCACCTTGCTCATCAGTGGTCCCTTCTGCTAAATCCGTAAACTCCTCACCGCTGTTACTGAGCACGCTACGGGCTGGGCATGAGATGCAGAGGGGGGTGCCTGCCAGGGCATTCGCTTGCCACCCCAACGGCTACAGACTGAATGTGTCTCACAGCCAAATTCATATGTTGGAGCCCTAACCTCCAATGTGACTGCCCTGGGGATAGGGTTTTCGGAGGCGATTAAGGTTAAATGAGGTCAGAAGGGTGGGGCCCTAATCCAATTGGATCGATGGCCTTTTAAGAAGAGGAGGGGAGATCTCTTTCCCTTTCTCTCTATCCCCCTCCCCATCTTTCTCTCCTCCATCCCACCTCATCTCATATCCCCCCTCACACCTCCCCCTTGGGCTTGCAGATAAGAGGTTCCCATGGGCACAGAGAAGGCAGCCACCTACAAACCAGGAGGAGAGCCCGCACCAGAAACCAAGCATGCCAGCACCTCGATCTTGGACTTTAACCTCCAGAACCAGGAGAGAACACGTTTCTGTTGCTTAAGCCCCAGCCTGTGGCGTTCTGTTAGGACAGCCTGCGCTGAGCCACCCGTGTCTTCGGGCTCTGTTAGCGAAGGAGATAAGCAACGGGCCACAGCAGTGGGCACACGCGAAACCACCCAATGCCCAGTGACAGTGAAAAAGATGAGGCGCGTCTCCAGGAGCCGGTGTGGAAATGCTGAGTGAAAGGCAAGTGAGGAGCAGCTCAGAGCGCAGCCAGTTTACAAAGCCCCAGCAGAACGTCACACACACTCACAGCCACAGACGCTGCCCCACGGCCCGCGGAGAAAGGTCAGGAGGGCCGGGCTCATCCAACCCGTTGCCTTGGTGACTCCCAAAGAGGAGAGCAGACGGGGAGGGTCACAGAGGACGTCAGCGTGAGCGGTAAACTTGAACTTTCTACACGGAAAACTCTACTCGTGTACTGTGTTTCTCGAGGACTAAAAAGGTAATAAATTTTACGAAAGGGAAGAAAGAGGAAGGAGCGGCTGCTGCGGTGATCTATGCCTCCTTCACACACATAAAAGCCGCCGCGGGCATCATTTCCTGATGCCTCTTCACCCCACACCCCATCACATCTCCCAAATGAAAGCCTTTTGGAACCCAGGAGGACTGCGGGGAGGATGAGAGGAGGGGAAATGCATTAGGCAGGCCGGGGGGTGAGGGGGGAGGGGAGGGGCAAAGGAGAGCGAGAGATCAGGAGGGGCCCTTTGACCGAAGGAGGGGGGTCGGAGGCATCGATACTTGATGCACGTGTTCTCGGGGTTCCGAGGCAGCCCTGCTGAGCCCTCACTCGGGTAGCAGAACCCCGTGGCCCCAGCACCCGATCCTGCCCCCTGGCGCTGCCTGCTGCCGGCTGCCCGCCCTTCAGAGGAAGGACAGATGGACAGCCCTGGTGAAGGCAGATCTGACGGCACCTCGGCCTCCCTACAATGCGGCCGGAGCCTCCGGTCACTGGCCGCTCCCTGCCCCGGGGGACACTGCGGAGCCGGAGGCAGCTTGGCCCTGCCCCTGTCCCCCGCCCTGGGCTCCTGAGTGGCCTCTATGTCCCTGGAAAGCTGACCGGCCCCTCTCTGCTGCCCCGACACCAAGGAGCGGCTGGCAGCTGTGGGCAGGCCCAGCCTCGGGCGAATCACGTCATCTCACGCGGGGACTGTTTGAAAGGCCCAGGGCTGGGGGGGGAGGGGGGGGGGTGTGTTCAGGTCACATCCAAAGACCGAGACACCAGAAAGATCATCGCCTGGAAGGCTGTTTAAAGCCTCTGGTTTTAAATTAACCCCCTTTCCCGCTCTTAGCCTTCCTGCACGGAAGTGGCCGTGCAGCTCTTTAAGTGACAGAGAAGGGAGAAAGCAGAGTGTGGGTGGGTGCCGCTGTTGGTTGACGCACGCGGTAGAGGAAGGCAGGCCACACAAAAGGCTAACTAACCCCACAGCGATCTCCCTCCCACCCCAGAGCAGCTGCTCTTGCCAGTGCCTGTGTCTCCCTAATGCACATACGTACATCGGCCACGCACATCTGGAGGAGGCTGTGCATATCATGTAGCATTTCATGTGTTTTTCCACTGACGATACAGAAAGGAAGTAAGAATGACGAGGTTCCCCGCCCTACGTCTCCTCAAGACGCAGCCAGGCCTGGGCCTAAGGGGTGTAGTCTGGCAGGCACCCCACTATGCAGCGAAGAGTGTGAGTCTGTCCACCGGGACCAGGGGGTGGGACAGGCATGGTGAGCAGGTACGGTCACCGGCCTGACTGACAGGGGTGAGTTCTGGAGGAAGGAGCGATTGGTTTGGAACAGAAGGACCCAGAAAGGCTGGGCATGGCCCGGCACCTCTCAGACTGGGGGACACAGGCCTGGGGTGTCCATGTTCCCATGGGATGGAGTCACGCCGCACAGCACAACACTGAGCTGGCATGGAAGACAGCCTCAGAGTTTCTGGGTTTTAGGAAGGCATCCCATCTAACCCCGCGGTGCAGGCTGGGCAGCCCTCCCCACCAAATGCACTCACATTTCTAGAACATCTACATATATAAAAGGCTGAGCGACCGGCTGACCACCCAACCGGCTGACTGGCCAGTGGGTATGATGCGCCCTGACCACCAGGGGGCAGACGCTCAACGCAGGAGCTGCCGAGCTGTGGTGAGTTGGCAGCGGCAGTTCTTGGATGATGCACCCTGGAACCAGAGAGGAGGGAGCCCGATATTAAAATATTTCTTCTAATTAATTTCCTTTCAATGTGCACGAATCTGTGCACTGGGCCACTAGTGTTTTTAATAAGTTTTGGTTCTCAAAGCTTTCTGAATTTCAGAAATTCGTGTATGAGGTTATGGACCTTAATAAAGAACCTACCTCAAAAAGAACAACATTACAGCCAGTACAAGGAGGGGGTCAAGAAGCAATGCTGAGAAATTAAATTAGGAAACAGGTTGCTAAATCTACAGAAACAAATTTGTTTGTAGAAATGAAAAGAAAATGATGATTTTGGGGGGGGGGTATTTTATTTTATTTGGTTCATCCTTACCTGAGGATATTTTCCCATTGATTTTTAGAGGGGAGGGGGGGCGGAGACAGAGAGAGAGAAACATCAATGTGAGAGAGATTGCTTACCTCCCAATGTACCCCAACCGGGGCCCTTACCTCCCAATGTACCCCAACCGGGGCCGGGGATCGAGCCTGCAATGGAGGCATGTGCCCTTGACCAGAATCGAACCCGGGACCCTTCAGTACACGGGCTGATGCTCTACCCACTGGACCGAACCGGCCAGGGCAGTTTGGGGGGATTTTAAATATAAGCAAGAACTAAACTACTTGACAACGATTAGGTGAAAATCGGAAGGTGGACCGTCCGAGGTGAGACTGAATCCTCGGGTTCTCCGGAGGAGGATGGGGATGTCTCCACCCTCGAGGTGAAGCACCCGAGTGGACACAGGACAGGGACGGCCCCGCACTGAAAGCATAACAGGGGGCCTGCAGACGGCGACAAGGGGGAGCTAACGAGGGAAGACTTGATTCAATGCTGTGAAGCAGGAAAGGAGACCAGAGAGAAGGCGGGGAGAGACCACAGTGAATAGGAAACGGAGCCAGATGGCAGGAGACAGCCGAGTGCACACAGCACATGGACACACACCAGACTCGTCTATTAAAAGACTGAGATTTTTCGGAGTGAACTCTTTAAGACCTGAGCCTCCGATGTCTGCGAGACACACCTACAACACAACGCCACAGAAACGCTGGACGTGGAGGTACGGAGGAAGAGACACAGGCAAAGAAATGCCAACGTAAATAAATTCTGCGGCCCCGCCGTTCTGTCGGGCAAAGCCGTCTTGGAGATGTCATTTAACTGGGTCTCCGTGAGGACAAAAAAGCAAGCAGTCCAATCTGGGCTATGAAAAATCTAAACGTATAAAAGAGGTGAGCCCTAGCTGGTTGGGCTCGGTGGATAGAGTGTCAGCCTGTGAAATGGAAGGTCCCAGGTTCGATTCCGGTCAAGGGCACATGCCCGGGGTTACCAGCTCGATCCCCATAGGGGGCGTGCAGGAGGCAGCCAATCAATGATTCTCTTTCATCATTGATGTTTCTATCTCTCCCCTCTCCCTTCCTCCCTGAAATCAATAAAAACATATTTAAAAAATAAAAAATAAATAAAAATAAAAGAGACGAAGGCCGATGTATCGGCCCCAGACGGCACGTGATGGGGGACACTGTCTGCTCATATATCTGTACCGGCCGCTGGACGCCACGCCCCTGGGGGAGACCAGCCGTGTCTCATTAGCAGTCACTCAGGCCCGGCTGAGAGGGGTCTTCATGTACGTTCATTGACTAACCCCCTGCGTCCGAGCCTGGCTGCACGTCAGGATCTTCTGGGAGGTTTTACACACACTGAGGCTGCCCCCCCTCCCCCCCTCCCCCGCCCCAGACCAATGGAAAGGAAATCCCTGGAGGCGGGGCCTCAATTTGGTCTATGTTTTAAGAGCTCCCAGGTGAGTCCGTGTTTGGCCGGGCTGGGAACTGCTGGAACGAATAAAGGGCTACAGGGCCGGGCGCAGGAGTGCCTCTTTGATTTAGACGAGAATTCGCGGCAGGGCTCCTTTTAAAAGCGCGTTCCCAGGGTGCTTTCGCGAGGTAATTTGATTTTAAGAAATTTGATTTACACCCAATATTGCCGGGACCATCTATTTCATAAAGCAAGGAACATCTGTATTATCTATCAGTGTTTTTAATGGATTTGGGAATACTCTGTTTCTCCATTTAGAAGGGAGCTGGAGGCTTGAGCAAAGACTGTATCATTTCCTGTCCCTGAAAAATGCCTTCCCCGCCTCTGGCTCCGAGAGGCGATTTCCCAGCAACGTGAAGCGTGGGCTGCATTACGAGGACACTTACAGCGGTTTTGAGACAAAACACACACATCAGGCCTGGGCGTCCTGCTGCTGACGTTATGGGAGTGACAGCTGAGGACTCGAACTCGGCCCAGCCAAGGGCACGGGGGCCCTGCAGGGCGCCGAGCGCTGGGTCGGTGCTGGGAGCAGAGCGGGAGACAAGTCCACGCGGCGGGCAGGCCGCAGCCAGGAGGGCGGCAGGGGGCACGCAAGGGTCAGGTGGGCGGACGGAGGTGGCACTGTCCTGCCTTCGGTCCATCCAGTGCTGGGCAGCAGGAGGACAGACCGAGTCCTGGGTCCGTCTCGGGAGGCGGGAACAAGGAGCGAGGCTGGGTCTCTGTCTGAACCAACGGGGAGGATTTCTCCGGCCGCTAAGCTGGGCGGAGGGCGTCTGGCAGAGGGAGCCGTGTGAGGGGGTGAACAGCAGCAGACAGAGGGGTTCCAAAGCTGGAGACCCTCTCATGGCCACCTTCCCCCCAGGGACCCGCCGGCCGGCCCCATGGGGAGTTTCCTGTTCCTGCCGCCGACCCCTGCTTGGTGAACTGCTGTGCGCGTCTCCTAGGGCGGCCTTCACACAGCACCGCAAACCGGGCCTTAAACCCACAGAAACAGCCCGGGCTGCGCACCGACCTATGAGCCAGGAGGTCACGGTTCGATCCCCAGTCAGGGCACATGTCCGGGTTGCGGGCTCCATCCCCAGGAGAGGGTGTTCTCTCTCATCATTGATGTGTCTATCTCTCTCCCTCTCCCTTCCTCTCTCTCTCCAAAAAAAAAAAATCAATAAAAACATATTCTCAGGTGAGTATTTACATAAACAAACAACAGAACTGCACCCTCTCACTGTCCTGGAGCCAGAGTGTGACACCTGCAGGGACCTTCCCTGGCTGCCCCTGGCTTAGGTGCTGCTGGCGATCCTGGGCCCTTTGCTTGCAGACTGTCACTCCGACCCTCCCTCTTCGCGTGGCCTCCACCCCGAGACCTCGCACCGCCTCCCCGGTGCCTGTCTGTCCCTGCGTCCAGATGTCCCCTTTCCCTCGGACACAGTCCTCCTGGAGTAAGGCCCGCGCTCACGACCTCATCTTCCGCGGATTCCTCTGTGCAGACCGTTTCCCAAGGAGGCCCCGCTCCGAGGTGCAGGGGTCAGAGCCGCACGTGTCATGCGGGGGCGCCATTCAGCCCATGGCCATTGTAAAGGGGGGAAGCCGGCCTGTCTATATTCTCCTGTTTTTTCCTTTCCCTACCTTGTCTTTCCTGCCTCGAAGCAACTAGAATTTCCTCTTCTTTTCCTGCCCAAATGCTGAGTTTTTGCAACCCCTCCGGCCACCCTGGAGGTGGGAGCAATTGGTGTGCTGCCCGGGGACTTCCCCGGGAGTGTGGCTGCCCTGCCCTCTGCCCTCCCTGCCCCACGCAGTGGTCGGGGCACCTGTCAGCCTCTCCCCCGCCTGGGAGTGGGGACAGCTCTTCCTGCCATCCCCCCTCGGAGTCTGTCACTCCAGGCAGCTCCGGGCCATCGGCTCCGCACTGGCCTTAAAGCCCGCTGGGCCCGCCTCCGGGGCCATCCGCCTGGGCAGCAGGTCCTCAATTTCCCCTGCTGGCAGGAGCAGCCTCTTAGTGGTAACCCCAGAGCATCCCACAGCCTCCGGTCCTCGCTCTCTCCGAGCGAATCCGAGAAAGGCCAGCCTTAGCTCCACCACAGCCACCCCCCCCCCCCCCCGGGACCCCGGCCCCCTCCGCGGCTCCTGGTACGTTCTCCAGTGTCTGCAGCCAAAGCTGCGTCTCTTCTCCGCTTCCTCCCTTCCCCTTGGCTCTTGGCCGGCTTCCCGCCCTGTCCCTCTGCTCCTGTGGTCACCTGTGGGACGCTCCCCTCCTGCTCTGCATCCTGGGGGGAGTCTGCCCAGGCTCCCAGGGCCCTGGGCTCATCCCACCCGTCTGTGCTCAGTCACTGCCAGCCTTCCTGAGGGTGGTACCCGCTCAGAGAGAGCCTGGATGGCTGCCGTGGGGGACTGGGTGTGGTCCTGCTCGGCCACTGGGCAGGGGAGCTCTATGGTGAGAAACAGCTGGACCTGGGCATCGGGCAGACCAGGGTCTGGACTCCCGCTGTCATTCCCGCAGCGGGGTCACACCTGTCTCAGCGTTGGCCTCCTCGTCTGTGCCAAGCAGGACAGAGCAGCTGCCTCCACCCACCTCATGGGGATGCAGGTGGCAACTCTGAAATCAGATAATTCCAGGAATGTTCAAGAAGAGTTCATAGACAAAGGGCCCATTCGCCAAGTGGGGGTGCAGCCCGCAGCCCTGAGAGATGGGCTGTGGGGGTGGGCAGTTACTAGGTTCCAGAAGGACGAAGCGCTAGGGAGCCAGCACCTTGTCAGAGGCAGAGTCCGAACTGGGGCCACATAAATGCTGCAGGGCGGCGCCGGGGAGCAGAGACCCCCGATCCCTCCCCTCACCCTCCCGACTCCTGCTGCCTCCCATGGCCTGACCCCGCGGGAAGCCAGAGACCGGTGGCCAGCCCCCCCAGGAGATGGAGTGACATGGGGAGGAGGCTAAAGAGGGGCTCTGGAGGAGCAAACCACTTCCTCCTTGTTTTTTGTTGTTGTTGTTGTCATGTTTGTTTTTTAAAAATATTTTTATTGATCTCAGAGAGGAAGGGAAAAGGAGAGAGAGACAGAAACATCAGTGATGAGGGACAATCATTGACCGGCTGCCTCCTGCACGCCCCACACTGGGGATCGAGCCTGCAACCCGGGCCTGTGCCCAGATTGGGAATCGAACCGTGACCTCCTGGTTCTCCTGGTTCATAGGTCGAAGCGCAACCACTGAGCCAGGCCGGCCTACTTCCTCTGAATTGTTGAGGATTCCCACTCCCACTCCTCCTCATAGCCCCACCCGTGTTTCCACCCCACCTTGGCTGCGTGCACCAGGGTGGCCCCTCACCCTCATTAGCAGAGCACCGCCCAATGCTCCCACCTGGCCTTTAGCTGGTCGGACCAGAGGTGGGTCCCTAGGATGCTGCTGGCTGGTGATTGGCCAAATCCACCAGCTCCTAAAGGGTCTGCATATGAGCTGCTTAGAGGAGTCCATTCACCAGAAGGTCCAGGAGCTGGGGGAGCCGAGGGATCCGAGGCCCCTCTAAGGGGACGTAGTAGAGAAGAGCAGCGGACGCCCAGTTTTGATGCCGAGACCCAGGGCCACTGCTTACTCCCAGATGCTGGTCTAGCGCCCCCTGAGGCCGGGGGGCGGGGAGGGGGGCAGTCCTGAGCCTGCCCTGCCCCCCTTACTTCGCACATCACTGTTCCTCTGACAAGAAGCCCTAAACCCTTCTCAGACACGTTGTCAGAGCCCTCAGGCAGGAGGCACGGCTGCAGCCCGTTTTCTGCTCCTGAGGGAAGTGCTGAAGGTTTACGATAAGGCACATGCCCCCTCTCCCGCTTGTCAAAGCAGGCGGGAGCGCGGCGAGGCACTTCCAATATTGAAGGACCCCTCTTGATTACACAGTTACTTAGTTTGTTATTTTTATAATCAAGCGGGCCCACTAATATGTGAAAGGAATTTATTCAAAATAAATATTCGACAAATATTTAAGCTACGCTGTAATAGAGCTGAGCCGCCCGCCCGCGCCCTCCCCCGCTCACACTATTCATTCATCCTCACTGAGCAATCCCGCAAGCTTTTAGAAAAAGAAACATAAGTAGCTGCCGTTGTTTGCATCTCCAGACCCAAAATATTTCATTCTCCGACACGCCTGTCGGGCGCTGGACGTATGTCTACTCCTTTCTCGTTCTGAATGGAACGCCAGCATCGTGGGGTCTGGCCTGCCCCTTTCCTGATGAGAACGTCAAGGCCCCACAGAGCTGGTTGGTGCGTGGCCCCAGGTCTCAGCAGGTTAGAGGCGGAGAAGGCCCAGAACCGCAGTCCAGAACCCCGATCTAGAACCCCCGGTCCGGTCCCTGCTCCTGCCCACAGCCCACACCGTCCTCCTGGCCTGCAGGCACAGGTCCTCCCGGCGCAGGGCCTCGTGAGCCTGCGGAGGCGTCCAGAACAGCTGCCAGACCACCACCTCCCGAAGCCCCCCATGGCCCCGGGGCACCTGGCCGCTCCTGGGCGGCGTTCTCACTGTGCGTGGGCCACACCTGCCTCGATGCTCCTCCCTGCCAGCATGGCCCAGCGTCCTCAGGCCTGACTTCCTGCCGTGCTCCAGTCCTCCGAGACCCAGGCTCCGGGTGGATCGCCTGCAGGTTTGCTGTCGCGCCTGGCTCAGGGCCAGTCTGTGTTTATTGGGCGGATACGTGCGTAAGTGGCCGAAAGGACAGAAAGGACAGTTGTCCTATGGGAAGCGGGCAGGCGCCTGTAATTGGTGGCAGCGGGGATGTGGGGGGCGACGCGGTGGAGGCTAAGGTCAGGAGTGGCAGGGACCTGGCTTGTACTCCCCGTCACACTCACCCAGGCAGACTCCTTCCTCTTCCTGTGCCTCGGTTTACCTGTCCGCACTGGGGGTAATATGAGCCCCTCTCTCTACTGAGCGGTTTAAAGTGTACGATGGAGTGCCTCCCCTTTGTTGTGGACACCATTGCTATCCATTCCCAGAACCTTCCCGGCATCCCAAACAAAAGCTCTGTACGCACTAAACAACAACTGCTGAGAAATATTGCAATGCGAAGTTCTAAAGAATCATAATTAATGTAAAAAATCCACCATCATCAGAATAACAAACATTTAAAGGTACAATTAGTCAGCGGAAATCAATTTAAAAATCTTGCCCTGACCAGTTTGGTTCAGTGGCTAGAGTGTCGGCCTGCGGACTGAAGAGTCCCAGGTTCGATTCTGGTCAAGGGCATGTACCTGGGTTGCGGGCACATCCCCAGTAGGAGATGTGCAGGAGGCAGCTGATCGATGTTTCTCTCTCATCGATGTTTCTAACTCTCTATCCCTCTCCCTTCCTCTCTGTAAAAAATCAATAAAATATATTTTTTTTAAAAAATAAAAATAAAAATCTTTAAAATTGCCACTTGGTTAAGAGAAATTTTCAAACTTGTCAATTCTCTCCACTGAAAACAAAATCAGCAGAGAAGCAGATTTAAAATATATATATATTGATGAGTTTGTTTCCACTGAAGGCCGGAAAGTAAAATGGTAATAAATTCTGTGTAAGATGTTAACATAAAATATTGAAACTTAAGATAATTTGTGACTTTTAATACACCCACTTTCCTACTTTTCAGTGATTTTTCCCAATGCTTACTGTTTGGGGGGCGGAAAGTAACCATCAAACAATATGTGAACTTGTAACGTGGGGCACACATTTTGCCTGGGGCTCAGCATTGCTCCCACGGCTGTGCTACTGGCCCTGTAAATACAACATTTTGCTATTTTGTTCATCATGGAGTTTTAGCATTAATTTGGATTTAAAGACACGATATTGAGGCATTATTTATGCTGATTTCTGAACTTCTTAGTGGTCTCTTCATTTTTGTGCCCGGGTCAGAGCCGCACTCACCTCACCTTCATCCTGGCCCTGCCCCAGGGGCTTCTGGGGAACTTGGACATGACCTTCCTTCGGAGAAGAGTGACGTCCTCTGGGAGAGGCCGGCTCCCTGGCCTCCTCCAGGCGCCTGGGAAGCGGAGGATGGGCCGTCCCGCATCCAGGAGCAGCTCCGTGCTCCCAGGACCCGGTACAGAGGAAAACACGGGCCCTAGTTCGAAAAACCAGAATTCCCAGCTGGCGGCCACCGAGCCCCCAACCACGCGCAGGCTCCTTCTGGGCGTGGGGTGCGGTGTGCCCACCGGGTCGCCCCTTGAACTGGCTCTGCTCTCCGATCAAAGGCGGGCCCCAGCCGGGCCCCACCGCAGCCCTCTGCTCTCTCTGGCGGGTTCACCTGTCTCTCCTCGGCAGCCACGGTCTCTGCAGCTCCGCGCGGACCAGCCAGACCTCCCCAGCCCCCGGAAACCTCCAGCCCAAAGCTCCCCGGCACGAAGCAGGAGACGGAGCACAGTGTGTCTACGCCTCCCTCTCCAGAAAAAAAGCACCTCAGATGTGGGACCATCATTCATTCATTCATTCATTCATTCTCTGAGCAGGCACTGAGCCCCTGTGTGCCAGGCGCTGGGCTGGGCATTCTGGGCCCAGACAGGATGAGCGCCAAAGCCCTGTCTTCGAGGACTCAGGGGCCTCGGTAAGGAGGGAGGTGACGACAGTGTGGGTCCCTCCCCCCCCCCCCGCCCCCCAGGCAGCACAGAGCAGGCGTGAGCGTGTCTGCTGGAGCGAGAGGTGCACAGATTCCTCTTCCTCTCCGTCCCGGAGGGCGACCTCTGCCTACGACCTTGCGGGAGAAGGTGTCGGGGAGGGAGGGCTCGTCTCTGTAGCCAGAAAAGGGCGCAGAATGCCCTGTGCCCAGGCCCAGATGCCAGCCCTTCGGGGCCTCAGGTCCCTCCCTTGCAAGTGGAAGCTGCCTCCCCTCACGCCCGCAGCTCCCGTGCAGCAGACCGGCCGGCGAGGGGTTCTAAGGCCCATGTGCACGCAAGGAGGGATTGTGGCGTGAGGGCCCCACATATCCGGGCCCCACGCGCTATTCCACGCAGCTGCCTGTCGTGTGGTAGCTATTCAGCAAACACCTGCTGGGCACCGGCTGTGCGCCGAGTCCTGTGACGTGCGTGGCATCGTCACGCCCATTCAGCATTTCCATACGTGACTTCTTTTTCATTCTTCCCGAGGAGGAGGGCAGTTGTAATTAAGTCCCTTTTTATAAACGAGGAGATTGAGGATGGTGACATTGAACCCAAAGTCACTTGGCTAACTGGGGCTCTCTGAGACGGGAGCACATCTCTGCCTCTGCCCAGTTCTCTGGTTGTCTCTCGAGGCTCCTGCAGGACCTGCCCATCACCCACACCGGGCCCGGGGCGGAGGGTCCCGTAGGGGTCCCATCCCCCCCTCCCGCCTGCTGCTGCAGCCCGACTCGGCAGCCAGCTCTGACCTCCTGCCCCACGCGTGCTCTGGCGGCACAGCAGTGGCGTCTGGCAGGAAGAGCCGCCGAGCAGGCAGGCCCGGCCTCCAGCCCCAGCTGCACTTGGCTGGGCCTTGACCCTGGCCCCCCGTGCTCCTTTGCACAGTGGGAAGCAGGTCCCAGCACAGGGCTGTGAGGGCTGCACAGCGGTACGTGCGAAAGGGCCTGGCACAGGGGTTTCTTTTTCAGTCAAAACAACACAAGCCTTGTCTGTACCTGCAGCCCCTCGGGGGGCAGGGGTTGGTGGCCACTTGCCAGGGCTCCTTCCACGCCAGTCCCTCCGGAGCAGGTCACAGCTTCCCCCTGCACCCCGGTTAGAGGGGTTCCCCTTGCATCTCCTCCAGGGCCACCCCAGCAGTCTGTCCCCAATTTCCATGCCTGTGTGAACCCTCCCTGTGTTCCCAGTGCCGGGCCGAGCGCCGCAGACAGCGGGAGGGCCTGGTTCCTGCAGACTCTCCTGCGCAGCACGCACTGCTGCTCTTTGTCGGCACCAAAGCCCTGTGGACTGGGACAGACGCCCCCGCCCTCCTAGGGAGGCACGTGCACTCCTGGGGGGCCTCCCGGAGGAGGAGGACGTTGCGAGGTGTTGGGGGTTCTTCGGTTCTCTTCCTGGAGACACTGAAGCATCAAGGAGGAGCACCCTTCAGTGGGGTCTCTGGCGCCGTTTCATTCTTCTCTCCTCCTCAGGGGGCTCTGTCCCAGCACACAAGCTGGTAATAATACGACCAGTCTCACAGGATAGTCCCAAGGCAATAACGAAATAATAGACATGACATTGCTTTGTACCCTGTCCAGTGACAGACAAGTGTCAGCTGCTGAGATGGCCTCCCCAGAGCCGGCTCACCCTCCGGCACAGTGCTCGGTCCTGGGCACCCGCCTCGGCTCTGAGGCCCAGCCTCCAGGCTCACCGCGGTCCCCTCTTCATTCCTGGCCTGACTTCTGCCCCCTCGACGGAACTCCTGTGAAGACGGATGCGAAGCTGTTCATGGCCTCAGAATTACTTCTGTGTGTGATCAAACATACAACGTACGTGTTACCATTTTAACCACTTCAAGTGCACAGCTCAGTGGCAGGAAATACATTCACACTGTTGTGCAGCCATCACACCATCATCCCCAGGACTCTTCATCGTGGGAAACTGAAACTCTGTGCCCACTAGACACAAACTCTCCACCCCCCACCCCCCCTCCTCCCGGCCCCTGGCTAACACCCTCCCACTTCCTGCGTGGCCCTCGCACGCGTGGAATCATCCGGCACCTGTCCCGCGTGACTAGCTCATCTCACGTAGCATGATGGCCTCCGGGTTTGTCCATGCTGCAGCGTGGGTCCTGCAGAACTTGCTTCCTTTTCAAGGCACAGGTACCACAGGGTGCTGTCCGTCCACCCCCAGTGGACACATGGGCTGGCCCACCTTCTGGCGACCCTGAACCTGCGCGTGCGAATATCTGCTCAAGTCCCCGCCTCCCTTCCTGGGAGAACTGGGGGTGGGGTCGCTGGGTCGCGCAGTAGCTCCGGGGCCAACGGTTGCAGGCACCTCGGGCTGTGGTGACCACTTTCCATCCCTGCGGGTTGTGTTCGACCCGCTCCGTCAGCCCCTGGGCGCACACAGCCGGCTCTCACTGAGAAGCCCAGGTGGAAGGTGGGGTTTACAAACAGGAAAGAGGGGGCTGAAGGGCAACCCCGGGGACTTTCGGGAAACACGGGAGGCCATCGTGAGGCGCTCGAGGGAGCATCTCGGAGCGGAGCCCAGCCCTGCATGGAGAGCTCGCCATACAGCCGCCTCGAGGGTGCGTGCAAACGTGGATTGTTTTATTACTTCTTACCAGATGCCTGGCAAACCCCTGGATATAAAGAGCCACGACTTCTCTTTTGCTCAAGGACTTGGGAATACCTATTCTGAAACCGCCGCCGCCGCCAGGGAGACCACGCGGAGCAAGCCGCCCGCGCAGACGGGAGCGTCCCCGTAAGAGCCCTCGGGGCAGAGGACTGTTTACGCCTCACACGGGACCGCGCTGGCTCCCAGAGCGTCCTGGTGTGAGCGTGGCTGCCGCAGGCTTAGTCCGTGCGTGGGTTTATTTGTTTAACGGCATCTGTGGGACCGTGTTTTCACCCCCGTTGGCTTTTTTTGTTTGTTTTGCTTTCCCCCCACATCCCATCTGCTAACCCTCTTCCCCGCACAGCACGGGAGAGCGGCTAGAGCGCGAGGGTCCTCTGGGCTCCCCAGGGCTGCTCCCAGGCCGCGGCGCTCCTGGCCGCGAACACCCATCGGCCATTTCTGTCGCCGCGTTCCTTCGCCAGGGTGCCCTGGGCTGCGGTGCGTGCCTCTCCGGGAGGGGCTGGGAGCGCCCGACAGCTGCGCATTAGACGCAGGTGGCGGCGGGAATGCGCTTTCTGTCTGGCCCAGAACATTAACCATGACCCACAGCTTCTTCCAAAGGAACTGGAACGAATTAAATTGTTTAATAAAAACTTACTTACCTGGATAAACTCATTTCTATTCTGCATTTAGATCCCCTAATGCATCTTTCCAGATTGCTGTTTGTAAAAGAAAAAGCTAGATGTGTTTACTTAGAAAGCCAAACATCAGACCCTAATCCTGGTTCCTATCCAAGAGCCTTGCGACGTCTGTTTCTCCCCTGCCCCCCGACACTCCCCCCCCCCCCACACACACACACACAGACACACTTCCTACTGCGTTGTGAGCCGGTGGGTATTCACTCAGCAGGAATCAATAATCCCACATCACACCCGAAGGAAGACGCGGGCACGCAGCTTCTCCGAGTCCGCTCTTTCCAACTTCACCACGTCAGACAGCAAGAAGGCAGAAGCGGCAGGTTTGGAAATTGATTTTTTTAATCCTCACCCGAGGATATGTTTTTATTGATTTTTTTCTTTGAGAGAGAGAGAGAGAAAGAGAGAGAGAGAGAGAGAGAGAGAGAGAGAGAGAGAGAGAGAGAGAGAGACATAGAGTGGTTGCCTCCTGTATGCTCTCTGACCATGGATCAAAACCACAACCTAGGTAGGTGCTCTGAGAATTGAACCCACAACCTTTCAGTGCACGGGATGATGCTCCAACCAACAGCTGGAAATCGATGCTTAAAAAAATATTCTGATTGGTTTCAGGGAGGAAGGGAGAGGGAGAGAGCGATAGAAACATCAGTGATGAGAGAGAATCATGGATGGGCTGTCTGCTGCACACCACACACTGGGGATAGAGCCCACAACCCAAGCATGTGCCTTTGACCGGAATCGAACCAAGGACCCTTCAGTCCGCAGGCCGACACTCTATCCACTGAGCTAAACCGGCCAGGGCTGGAAATCGATTTTTAAAGCGAAGCCGGTTCAAAAGGCCTGGAGGGCCTCCCGATTGGAGCTCCTGGGATTGTAAGGGCCCGTTGAGGAAGCTGCGTGTGGAAATGGGGCTGCACCCGTACAATCCCCTGGAGGAGGGAGGCTCTCCAAGCGTCACAAGGGAAATGGGCGTCACGCTGGCTCCTGGGGAAACCCATCACCCCTCCGGCGTCCTCGCCAAGAGCGGCCTGGCGCTCCGCCCGCCGCGGCCAGTGCTTGCTGGACGGATGAACTGAGCACGTGAAGGTGAGGATGGCTTGCGGCATCTCACGTCCCCCTGTGCCTCTTTCCAGAAGCCCAGGGCCACGGCTTATGCTAAAATACAATGAACTGTGTCGGCCCCGGGATTCGATCTGGTCGCCTCTTCTCTTTCTGTGTAAAACGGCAGCATCGCATTCAAACAGTCTCGCCGTCTTAACATCAAGTCCCGAAGATGCTGTCGCCTCGTGAGCCAGCCTCCACCGAGCACGTCCTGTGTCAGCTGTCGCCTGGCATACTTTGCTCGCCTGCCCCTGTGCCAGGAACCCGTGCCGACTGACTTTATAGGGAGCCTGCACACTCCTGTCCTTGGTTTTGGGTGGGGGAGTGGTGGCCGACGTTTCTTAGCGTGTACCGTGTGCCCGACCGTGTGCCGATCATGGCTTCATCCTCGCAGTCACGAGGAATTCACCGCACACGTGTCCTGGGCACCGTGTTTTGTGGATGCAGAGCCTGAGGCCTGGGAGTTAAGTAATTCACGAATGGACGCCCAGCTGGGACGTGGCAGAGGCGGGAAGGAACCCAGGAGTCCCTCCTCCCCGGGCATCGCACGCAACGTGACTCAATGCAAGAACAGCAATGTCTGCCCTAGCGGTGTGGCTCAGCAGACAGAGCGTCAGCCTGCGGACTGAAGGATCACGGGTTCGGTTCCGGTCGGGGCACAGGCCTGGGTTGTGGGCTCCATGCCCAGTAGGAGACATGCAGGAGGCAGCCAATCAATGATTCTCTTCCATCATTGATGTTTCTATCTCTCTTTCCCTCTCCCTTCCTCTCTGAAATCAATAAAAAAAAAATATTTTTTTTTTAAAAAAGCAATGCCTCCCAGCAAACGATTTCTTCAGATCCAGGTGCTCGCACGGTCCTAAGTGGACTTGGGATAAAAGCCAAGGGAATGTTACTGCCGAACGAAACGGCTGCTAGGCCGGCGTCGCTGGGACGAGGATAGGGTCACAGGTGGCACAGACTCAGCCACGCCACTGAGCGGAGGAGCAGGGGCGCCGGCCAGGCTGGAGGAGCCCGCGCTGCGGGGGCCTGGCCTAACCCTGGTACTGCCCCCCCTCCCCCCAGCTCTGACCAAGGGCAAGCACCACCCCCTCTCGGAAACCTCTCGCTCTGATCAAACATGGTGTCGCTGGCTGTTGGCGGCTGAGGAGCCCTTCTCTCCCCTCCTCCTGGCTGTCTGCACGCCTCCTGCCCACGCTGGGGAGGAGCCCTTCACGTCCAAGCGCTTGAGAAACTCAACAGAAACATTGGAGATGAGGTGCTTGAGGTTTGTCAAGTTTTCGGGATGACACCTCCATAAACCCCTTTACAAGGCCACTCAGCCCCAGCCCCTGGAGCCTCCCGGGGCCTGGCCGCCCCCTCTGGCAGGCGCCCCAGAGGTTCCTGGAGTCAGGCCGCCCTCCACCCACCCAGCCACCCAGCCACCCAGCCACCCAGCCACCCAGCCACCCAGCCACCACCCAGCCGTCAGACCCACCCCGCCGGGTCCTTGGGAGGAGGAGGAGGGGTGGGGGGCGCAGCGCTGGTTGTCTTATAATCAAATTTTCACTGCCCTCTCTGACAGGTTTTTAAGTCACTTAAGGGATCTATTTATATGTGAACGCATCGGCATCGCGCAGTAAATCCAACCACAAGCCAGGCCCGAATTTTATTAAGTTTAAGTTCAGTGAAAGTGCAGAGCGAGCGAGGGTCCCGTGCCTCCCCGTTCCCTCTGATTTGCGGTTCCCATAAAAGGGCCCACATGCCGCTGCCTCAGATGTGTTTTGGATTGAAAATAGGATTAATGTGCTAACGTGTGATTAGAATGGTTAAACACGATTAATTGGAACAGACTTCTGCTGCCCAGGGAGCTCCTCCGAGGCTGGCCCCGCGCCAGCTTCCCGGGAACAAAGCCGGCCAAGTGTCCGCGCTCCCCGGCGGCTCCGTGCCCTGCCCCTCGCATTTTCTCATCGCCAGCCTGTCTCAGGGCAGATTAAATGCAGCTGAGAATGTCGGCTCGCTCGGCGCGGCCGTCCTCCGGGAATAGGCAGGAACCTTGGCCCGCCCGGCCTCGCAGGGCTGGCCCGGGGCTGCCAGGCACGGGGGCAGCGGGCCAGGTGGCTGGCCGGGGGTGGGAGTAATTTGGGTTTTTTAAATGATCTATTAAACCCCTGAACTTTAATCAAGCTGCTACCACGCTGACGGCGCTGACTGACTCGGGGAGCCCGGGAGGGGGCGGGGGCCAGGCTGGGCCAGGGCGGCCCCTGAGGCCTGGGCCGCCGGCTCCGGTCACCCATGGCCGCAGAGGCTTGTCCTGGCCACCAGGCTGCATCTGACCTGCCTCCCACCCCGCCACAGCAGACGGAGCCCAGCAGGATTTCCTCTGCCCGCCCCGAGGCGCCTGACTTTGCTGGGCTCCCCTTGGACGCTCTGCTTCCCCACAGTACAGGCCAGTGGTGAGCGCAGACAACGGGCAGGCCCGGGGCGACACGGCCACGGGACCTTCTCGGACGTCCCACTCGGGGTTCACATTTTATACGAGAGGCCTTTCTTGTATAAAGGAGACTTTTTAAACAGCGAAGGGAAGCGTCTCATGGGCTCTAAGACATAAAAGCTCACTGGCCTTTAAAAGGGTCATCTGGCCTTTACAGGGAGCTCTGTCCTGGGCGCTCCCAGCGGGTGCCGGCCGGGGGGGGGACCTCCACCGGGGAAGGTGGGGTTCACTTGCCTCTTGGGTTGGCGAAGTTTGGTTGTGTGTGTGTCTGCCCGTTTGAGTGTGTGTGTGTGTGTGTGTGTGTGTGTACACGTGAGAGAATGGGTTTGTGTGGTGTGGGTCCATGTGTGTCTGTCTGTACAAGTACGTGTGTGTGTCCATCTGTGTAGCATGTGTACCCGTGTGTATGTATGAAAGTATATACATGTAATTGTGGGTATGCGTGTATGTGAGTATCTGAATGTGTGTGTCTATTTGGTATATGTAAATGTATATGTCTATGTGGTGTGTGTCTGTCTGGTATGTGTGAGTGTGTGTGTCTGTGGTGAGGTGTGTGTGAGTGTGGTGTGGTGTGTGTGTATGAGTGTTTGTGGTGTGTGTGTTTGTGGTGTGGTGTGTGTGTCTGGTACGTGTGAATATGTGTCTGCTGTGTGTGAGTATGTAAACGTATGAGTGTGTGTGTCTGGCATGTGTGAGTGTGTGTGTGAGTGTGTGTGTGTGTGTATGAGTGTGAGTGTGTGTGTGTGTGTCTGTGTGCACGCACGTGTGGTGGGAGCAGGAGGCGCATCGGGCCTTCCTGATAGGTCAGCTTGCACCTGCCTGCCGGGTCCCAGTGGGGAGGCTGGAGCCTGTGAGGCACGCGGCTTTACCACAGGGTGTGTGTCCAGACCCGACCACTTGAGGGTAAAGAAGTGTGAGTGATGGTCCCAGCAGGAGCAGAGGGGTGAAGGGAGCCCAGCCGTCACCCCCATGGGAGACCCGGCGAGGGTCCAGGCCCCGAAAACCATCCAGGCCGCAGAAGAGACCAGCCCGGAGGGGGCGCCACGTCCAGACAGCACAGTGAGTCGGTGGGTGAGGCTGGGGGAGCCCGTCCGGCGCTCTTCTGGGGGTGGGATTGCACCCCACGTGGCGTGGGTCCCATTTCACTCCTGCTTCTGTGTTCCCCTCCTTCCTTCCGGAACACTCCGCCCTGGATACCACCCGCCCCACACCTGCCCAGCACACCGCCCGCGGCCCCGCTCTTCTGTCCCCAGGGCCCGGCCCACCTGTTGCTCTGCACACATTTACCCAACTGCCCTCGCCTCCAGGGTGCCCACCCCAGGTCTCATGGGTTGGCCATGTTCTCCCTCAGCCTGACTGGCGCCGGGGGCTAAGGGGTCAGAGCCGGAGCCCAGGGCCAGCTGCCAGCCAGCGCGGTCCCAGTGGCCTGGCTGCTCCTTGTCTGGGAGACGTGAGCAAGTGGCTGAGCGTCTGGGACCCTCACGTCCTCATCTGCAAAGTGGGCACAGTTCCCTCCAGGCCGATCCCTGCGTGGTTTGGGGAAACTCGGGGCGCATTTCTTCCCTCCCTGAAACCCCACTGTGGCAGGGCTGGCTCCTCCGCTGGGGCGGGGGGGGGGGGACATGTTGGAACTGAGAAACTTCAGGAACACTCTCCTCCCGCGAGGTGCTGGCAGCGGACACAGCGCTCCCTGCATTAGGCACCCCGCACGGTGGCGGCGATGCGAAGCACTTGGGGGAAGCGAGCGGTGCCCATGGAATCGCCAGGTGGCTCTGCGTCTGGTTCCGTCTCACGGCCCCGGGCACGTGGAAGGGAGGGCCCGTCCTTGTCCCCCACAGCTGCTGAGGTCCTCAGGGTGCCTGGTCCCTGCCGCTGACTAGAATCCCCCCCCCCCCCCGCCGGCTCCCCTTGGCCTGAGGAGCACCCCTGTCCCGGCCCCAGCCTGTGGGCTGCTGCGGGAGCTGCAGGCCTCCGTGAGAAGGTCCGCCCCCCCGTACCCCCGCCCCCCAGGGCCTTCCTCCCAGCCCCTCCTCGCATCCTCTCTGGCCCCGCAGAGATCAGCCCCTGATCAATACGTGGGAGTTAGGGTTAGTTCGTTTGCCTGGCATTGGACACCCGTCCCCCGGCCGATGATCAGCTCCGTGAGAGCCAGGACTGGGTGTGGTCCACGGCTCTTTGCCAGGGCTCAGCCGGGCTGGCGGGAGCTGCCCAGAGCCCCTGCAGGAATGAAGGGCTCGTTTCCCTGGGGCTGGGGGCCCTCCCCTAGGGGGCTCCCCACCTTCCAGGATGGTCTGCATCGATGGCGGAACAGCCCGGGAAAAGGCGAGGACCTCTCGCCCACTTGGGACAGACTGGGTGGGCCATGGAGGGGGGGACTGGGGGTGGCGGGGCCTCTCCCGGGATGGCATCCCAGCTCAGCGCCCCTCCCAGCCCTGCCGCTGCCCGCCCCCACTGCCTTCCCGCTTCAACTCCATCCCAGAGTGTGGGTCCCCGGAACCCTCAGCTACGGCTCCTCTTGGGGGGGCCGTCGTCCGACCCGCACAGACCGAGGAGATGGGGCTGCAGCAGGGACGCGGGACTTCATTACATCCCCCGGCGTTCCTTGGATTTGATTCCACTGAAGAGGTTTTCAACCGTTTTCCCTGACGCCCCCTCGGGAGTGATCCTGGGGGCCGGAGGGGTTCGATTCCGAATGGTCCGGCAGGGCTCCCCTCCCTCCCCCATCCAGGCAGCTCTGCCTTATTTCAGCCTCATGCCCTGCCTGTCTGCATCCAATTTTGCTTGAAGAAAAGGTCCTGCCCTTAGAAAAACCACCGACTGAAATGATACGCCGACGCTGACACTAGCCGTGACTGGGCCCCGTCCCCGGTCCCGTGCGCCCGGCGTGCTTCCGAGCCCGCACTCAGATTCGCCGTCTGGTCCTCACCCCGCCCCCTGGGGCCGGACACATGGCCACGCTCCGTCTCATCACTCAGCACAAAGGCACAGGGCCGCGAGGGGACAGGCATGCCCAGGCCACACCGCTGGAATCCCACCGGCGCTCGGGGATGCGGCCCCGGGGCTGGTCCAGGCGCGAGGTGAGGGCCACACCTCTGGCACAGCTGGCGCAGCCCTCTTGACCCGGTTTCAGGAAAGCGCCCGTTTCTTTGGAAAACCACGGGCCCAGCAGGCTTCCTTCTCTGCTCTTCGGCTCTTTGCTGTCTTCCTTCCCTGGGGCAGTGAGTGCTGACAGGCTCGGCCCAACATAATCAATCAAGAAAAAGGGTGGTTGAACTTTTTAAAAGTGTCCCAACAACCGTCTGCTGTCTGGGCGGGACTCGCCCTCGGTGCACAGACTCAGTGGTTCAGCCTCTGAGCCAGCGGGGCTCTCTGCACTCTGCCAGGCTGCTTCCTTGCTTCCAGAAACTCCCAGAATGAAAACGGGGCCTCGGTCCATGGCCCACGCCCACTAAATACTAAATCAGGGCCCGGGGCGTCTGCACGGAGGGCCCGACCGGGGCCCAAGGCTCCGAGGACACAAGGGCGCGAGGACGCAGGGCAGTGCTGGTGCCAAACCCCATCGAATCCAGTTTCCCAACGTGGCTCCTAGCATCAAACCCAGGCGCTGGGACCTCGCAGGAAAAGAGGACACAGCTCCTCAGGGTCCCAGTGGGGAGCAGCTGGGCGGAGGACGGCCACGTTCTCCCCAAGGACCGGGGCAGCGAAGACAGCCTTTGGGATCCTGCCAGGCGGGCCTCCCTCAGGTCTGCACGCACTGGCTGCACTGGACCCACCCCGTTCCCTCGGGGTCAGGCCCTGCTTCTGCGTGGAGCCCACAGCTGGGCGAACATGCCAGGGCCGGGCCTCGGGGCCCCTGGAGCAGCTTCCCCCAGCCTCCGTCCCCGTGTGCAGGCGGAGTGAGAAGAGCAGGCTTGTCCAGAGCACAGGCAGAGCAGTGGTTCCGGAAAGCGGGTGGAGATGTTCCTACTGCGTCGCTGTCACTTCAGCTCCATTTGAGCGCCTCTCTTCCTGTGCCCCGGCCCACACTGGCAGGGGCGTGGCCGCCGGGACATCCTTATACACCAACACGGAGACGTTCCCTTCACTGGAGTCCTCATTGGACAGAGTTGTATTTGCTGGGCCAGGCCTGGGAGGAAGGCAGGATTCACGGGGCAGTCACCGGCTTTCTGGTCAACCTCTCTGTCCCATAGTGGCGCGCATGAAATTTCAGACAAAACGAACAAGCCTGGGGCTGTGCGGAAGCTGTGCCTCCTCTTCTTGGGTGGGTGTCTGATTTCTGCTGGACTTTGTGTTTAGATGAGGTGGGGCTCCCATGTTCACCCCCCACCCACACACATGCTTCTGTCTTCCTGGCCCTCTTGGGTGGGAGGTAGCCCAGGCTGGGAGCCTCCTTTCTGTTACAAACAAGCCATCAGCTGTGATGGCTGCAACCCAAGGACACCCTGCACCCAGGCACACAGCCCTCTGGGTGACAGACTCCCTAGGGGGCAGGCTGAGTCCCTCGAGAGACGGGCTCACTGAATGGCCTGGGTTTCCTGGGAGCTCCTCCCACTGGGGTCGGCTTTATGACACAGGCAAGGTGCCTCCCGCCCTGAGACAGCTGCCCCCAAGAGTTAGCCCAGTCTGGTCTCCTCCTCGGGGTGAGTAAATGCTGATGGCACATGTACTCTTGCAGGACCGATTGGCTGCAACCTGGGGTGGGGGCTGTGGAGGCGGCTGGGAGAGGAGTCGAGGTCCCCGAGGGGAAGGCACCATGTCCACATCCCGGGCTTATCCGAGTCACCTCAGAGGACCGGTGGGCCCGAGGGTCCTGGGCCCCGCACACACTTCCAAACCTCCATTCATTTGACAGAGGTTGGCGAGCCCCTTCTATGTGCCAAGGACGGTTCCAGGCAGCAGAGACGCAGCCTGAGTAACTCAGACAAGAGCAGGCGAAGCCACAGGAGAAGCAAGCAGATGCACACTCAGAGTGTTTGTTATAAAGTGAGCACGGGGGCCGCGGTGCGTGATGGTGGCTGTAGGAGCGCATCACGAAGTGACAAACGCTGTAAGGAAAACAGCCGGGAGGGGGCCGAGGGTGCGGGGAGCGTGTGGGTGCGATTAGAGACAGGCTGGCCAGGGAGGCGGGTGGGGAACCAGAGAAGGGACAAACCACCCAGCTCTAGAAGGGGCCCTTTCTAGAATTCGAAGAGGTGGGGGAGGAGGGAAGCAGGGAGCAGGGAGCAGGTCAGGGGTCAGGAGAGCTTCAGGGAGAAGCTGCCTCAGCTGAATCCAGAGACGCTGGTCGCTGCTTGGTAGGCAGAGTCCCCGGGAATTTTGAGTCCTGAGCCCCAGGCATGCCCTGGCACAGGGCTGCTCTCCCTGAGCGGTGGCTGTGGGTCTGGGTGGTGGCTGAGGGTCTGAGCTCTCGGAATTGCAGATTTAATAGTTTCCGCCTTAGGAGAAAAGGGGATAAGAACCCAGTTCGAGTGTTGGTCTTCTTGTTTTCGGTGAAAAAATGAGGCACAGCCTGCGCCTGGCCTCAGCCCGCAGGGCAGACTCCTGGGGAGCCCTCTGCCTCCCAATGTGGGGACTCGGCTGCAGGCAGGGTGCACGCCACCGGGTCCCAGCTGTGCGGGCCTGAGGACACGGCCCATCTGCCTCCGTGCAGGGTGGCGAACCCTCCTGAGCAACCTCGGTGCTCTGCTGGCCAGTGGGGCCGGGGGGACAGCAGGCTTCCCTCACCACCGGTGTCCCTCTGGGCAGGGCTCGCTTGGCTGGGTGCCCTGGGACTGGGGGCCACGTCTGCGTCCCCTTCCTCGCGCATCCCAGGTGCCTTTGCTCACACCACCACCGGCCTTCTCTCCACCCAAGGACCGCAGCTCTCGGCCTGTTGGTTCACGACCCCTCCCCCATTTCAGCAGACGGCCGTGGCATCTGGGGGCAGGCAGGGAGTGGGAAGGAATCCCAGCAAGTCCTGCCCCCTCTGCGGGCCTCAGTTTCCCCATTTGCCAAATGGAAGGCCCTCTGCCTTGTCCCGTCCAATTCTCCGAGTCTGCACACAGACCCCTCGAACCCCTGCTCCTTCACTGAGGCTGCACTGCTCTGGGGCACATCCCCTGGTGGGGGACAAGTGCGTGACCCCTGCCCCGCCTGCCTGGGACTGAGCGGTGTGCCAGGAGGTGGGACTTCCATGCCAGGCTGCCAGTCACCCTGGTACAAGGGCAGATGATTTTTCCCTCCGACACGTCCAGAGAGAGGGGAAGCCTGCATCCTGGCCGGGCTCAGCCTCATCCGTCAGCACCACCCTCAGGGGACTGGCGCGAAGCGAAAGGCTCTGCCTGTGGTCAGATTAATAGCAGGGGCGTCTTCGCCATCACGGGGAGCATCTGGGTGTCGTTAGACGCAGGCAAACCCGCGTGCGATATAAATCCGCACCGGGGCTGCTCACTGACAGGGAGGCCGAGACGGACAGGGTGAGGCCAGCCGAGCAGAGACTGAGGGACGGGGCTCCGGCCGGAGAGGAGCGGCCAGGCCGGCGGACACTGGCCGCTGAGCCACAGCGCTGGCAGGAGAGGGCGCCGACCGCTCCCCGGCCCCCGATGCAGCCCGGCGATGGGGCAGAACAACCCGGGGAGGAATCCACAGCCCCCGACCTGCCTGGCCAGGCAGCAGCCCCTGCCCTGTGACCTGGGCACCCCCTTTGAGACTGGACTGGGCCCCTGGGACATGCCGGGGGGCGTCATACTCCCACGCGAGTTTGAAGACACGTGGACAAGATGTGAGACCGCCTCGGGAGCTGGACGTGGAGACCATGTCGGATCGCACCGTCCTGGATCGCACCGGCCTGGATCGCACCGGCCGCAGTGCTGGCACAGCTGGTCTCCCTGTGGTTTCTCCTTCTGCAACGTGCCTCCGGGACAGGGGGCAGGGTGCCCGGCTGTGTCAGTGTCTGGGCCGGTCACACCACAGCCGCTTAGCCGCGGGGCAGCTTGTCCGCCCGCTCCGGAGGGGGGTCTGCCATGAGTGGCACCAGGTGGGCTCTCCAGGAGGTCCTAGAGGGGAGTCCGACCCTCGTCTTTCCTTTTTGTTAATCCTCACCTGAGGGTGCTTTCCCATTGATTTTAGAGAGAGGGGAAGAGAGAGGGGGAGACAGAGAGAAACATCGATGTGAGAGAGACTCAGCGATGGGTTGCCTCCTGCATGCGCCCCGGCCAGGGCCCAGGCCACGGAGGAGCCTGCCACCGAGGGACGTGCCCTTGATGGGAATCAAACCCGGGACCCTTTGACCTGCCGGCGGACGCTCTATCCACTGAGCCAAACCGGCTAGGGCCCGACCCTGGTGTTTTTCAGCTCCCAGGGGCCCTTGCAAGGACTCTCCACCCTCCACCTTCGAAGCCCACAGCTCCACATCCGCTGCCGTCACTGCCCAGCCTCGCCACTGGCACAGCCAGGGGCCCGCGGAGACCCGGCACCGTCCCGGCTCAGCCCAGCGGACTCAGGGCTGCAGGGGCCCTTCGCCTTACGAGCGGCCACTCAGGCTCTAAGGCTGAGGACCTAGTGATCTCAGGGGCCATTATTCAGCCTGCGACAAGCCCCTGGGACTGGCCCGGCCAAAAACCTCACTCCAAAGTAGGGGAACTGAGGCTGAGAGCCCCAATATGTTCAGCCAAAGTCTTTCCAGGAATTGGGAGCAAGGTGGAGTGATGTGCTCTCTGGGGCCTGGAGGCTGTGCCCACATCTGGGTGTGGCAAGGACACAGAGACCACAGGACCCGAAGGGGAGGCAGTGGGAAAAGACCAGCTCTGCCCTCTGGCCTTTTCCTCGGGGCACAGAGGACCAGGGGGTGTTGGACAGTGTCTGGGGGCTGCCCAGCTGGGCAGGCTGCAACTCAATGGTCCTCCAACATTTCCGTCTCAGGACGTGTCTACACTCTTTTTTTTTAAATTAAACACTAGTGGGCCAGTGCACAAAATTCATGTACATTAAAAGGGGATTAGAGGAAATATTTTAATATTGCTATTTGCCCTTTCTCTATAATAGAAGTGTCAGACATGAAAGAAAATTAGTAAAATGTATATGAAAATCTTCCTCCCATCAGAGTCTGGGGCGCACCACGGGACTCAGAGTCAAGTCCCCACCCACCCATGTGTGCCTCAAAATTGTGTGAGACCCAGACCTAACCAGCCCCCGCATTGGGCTAGTACCAGACCCAGCTGGTCCCACCCTTGTAAAGCCCCACCAGGCAGGGGGGCACAGCTTCAGGTCCCCTGGCCCAGCGCCGGGGCGGGGGATGTGGCCTGAGGTCCCCCATCAAGCCCCGCCAGGTGGGGGGCATGGCCTGAGGTTCCCCGTCAAGCCCTGCCAGGTGGGGGGTATGGCCTGAGGTCCCCCAGCCTGGCGCCAGGGTGGGGGGTGTGGCCTGAGGTCCCCTGTCAAGCCCCACGAGGGTGGGGGGGGCGGAACCTCAGGTCCCTGCTGATTGCTTGTTAAGGCTCATTATGGGAACTCAGCCTCCACTGTGGGTGCAGCCATCTTGTGTTACGGAAACCCCGCCTGCGCTGTGGGCACTGTCATCTTTGTGGCGGAGTGACGGTCAATTTGCATATTCCCTCTTTATTACATAGGTAGGATATTTTTATTGATTTCAGAGAGGAAGGGAGAGGGAGGGAGAGAGAAACATCAATGATGAGAATCATTTATCAGCTGCCTCCTGCACCCCACCCACTGGGGACCAAGCCTGCAACCCAGGCATGTGCCCTTGACCAGAATCAAACCCAGGACCTTCAGTCCACAGGTTGATGCTCTATCCACTGAGCGAAACCAGATAGGACTCTACACTCTTGAAAGTTATTGAGGACCCCAAAGAGCTTCTGGTTATGAGTAACATAACCATAGATATTTGCCATATTCGAAAGTAAAAGTGAGAAATTTAAACTATATTTATTAATTCATTTAAAAGGAAATGTAAACCCATTACATGTTAATGTAACATTTTTATGTAAAAAATAACGGATTTTTAAAACAAAAGCGTCTAGGAAGAAGAGTGGCCTTGTTTCGCACTTTTGCAAATCTCTCTCATTCTGTCCTCGTGACAGACGGTTCTCGCCTCTGCTTCTGCATCCGGTCTGTGCGACCTGTTGCTTTGATGGAAGAACATGAAGCTTCGCCCAACTGGACGGGGTGGAGGGGGCAGAAGTAGGTGTATAGTTGTTGGTATGGAACATAATGCAATCATTCATAAAGAATAATACAAGAATAAACTCTGCTTCTCAGACTCACGACTGGAAACCTACTTTTGTCTCACCCTGTATAACTGCAAAAAGGAAGAGTGTTTTAATTGTCTTTCCAGATAATTGTGAATGTTTTAGATATGTTTTGATAGTACACAAACACTCGACAAGTCCTTCTGCTTTATTTTTCAGTTTCAATGTGGAATCTGAAACCATATCGATGAAATGTTTGGACTTTGCTGCATTCAAAACCGTTGGTGTATCGTGCGCTTGGAATAGATCTTTTTCTCACCCGTGCCATTGCCACATGCATCTGTCGCTTGGAAAATAGATTCACTGACTTCTGCACTCTCCCACGTGGTGATGCATGCCATCATTTACAATAAGCGACCATCACAGTCACTAATACCACCTCCCAGCTCTGACACAGTCTTCAAGCTTTGGAAGTATGTAATCATGAATACAAATTTCCCCAAATTCAGATTTCCCCCGGAAAGTTTGACGTTTATTATTGGCAACAAATACTTTCAGTTGTTTGCCTTGAAGGGACAGGCTCACTTCCATCTATTTTCTAGAAAATTCTTGCCAAAAGTCTAAGTATGAATAAACATAAGTGACTTTGTTGTTCTTTCCAGTAAAAAAAAAAAAAAAAAAAAAAAATGGGTTCCTTAAAAAAATTAGCTAATTCAACTTGCAACGCCAGCGTGCGACTGTGCGTATCAGAAGCTCTCTAGCTGGTCACCCCAGATGGTCAGGAGACGTGTGCCCAAGGGTCAACGTTTAAGAAACTCATGATTTTTCCTGCTGCGTCAAGGATATTGGTAAGTAGAACTGCTTTTCCCGCCAGCGCGGTGCTGAAGAACACGAGGGAGAGGATAGCTGAGGCGCTGCCTCCGACCCCCGCGGCCCCTGCAGTTTACCCGCCATTGTTCCCACACCCCCAGTGCCGCCGGCAAGACCCCTGCACGGACCGCACTCCGCACTGCGTGACTCAGTGGACGCTACCTTCTGATGTTGGTCTTCGACGCCCATCCTATCCTCCTCTGCCGGGGTGGCCCCTCTGCTCCCACCACCATCTCACCCGCCTCCTCCCAGCCGGGACTCCCTGCCGAGCCTTCATGGCCTCGCCCTCTTGGGCCACCCACCTGGCACTGCTCCTGCCTGTGGAAGCGTGCCTGCCCGGGACCCGCTCCTCTGGACCACGCCGACTATGCTGGGCCCTCCACCTGCCGGCTTAGCTCCCTTCTTCCCTCTTTCCCGCACCCTCTACAGCAGGGGTGGGGGTCGTCCCGCCCGCGGGCCCGATAAGGTCTGAGAAACCCTTTGGCCTGGCCCTGCCAAGGCGTTAGGCGTGAGTTAATTAAATGTTTGACCAAACATAGCACGCTGATTTTTAAGTGGGTAATTTTGTGCGGCCCGAGAATGATGTTATAAATATCCAAATGGCCCTGGGCAGAAAAAGGTCCCCCCCCCCGCCCCCCTGGCCCTTACATCCACCCTGGGAAGGGCGGGGCGAGTCTGCACACCCCGCCAGGACCAGCCATGCACCCTCCGGGCAGCTTCTCGGGCAGCATGGGGCTGTCCAGAACCTCCACATACTGTGTCCTTGGGACCCATCAAAAATTAGAGAAAGACGGGAGGTGTTAAGAAATGGACATGAAAAATACTCACAGCAAACCCAGCTGAGCCTAAATCTCCAGCAGCATCTCCTCTGAGCCGGCATCCCCGGATACCTTCCTGCTTCCCACTCCCCTTCGAAAACCCGACCAAAAAGGAGAAGCAGAGGCCCGAGTGCTGAGAAGCCGCGTGACTCGGTTCCGTGAAAAGGAAAGACATTTAAAGGATCGAGGCTTCGATTCCACCCGCTCCTGTGGGGCCTTGGTCATGCACTCGGTGTCCAGGAGCGTCGGCCTCCTGACCGGTAAAATGGGGAAAATAAAGATCCTCTTGGGGGGCTGCTGCGATGATTACATTTAAATATTTAAATGCTCAAACACAGCCTGCCGGCTGGTGTGGCTCAGCAGTTGAGTGTCCACCTACAAACCAGGAGGTCACAGTTCGATTCCCGGTCAGGGCACGTGCCTGGGGTGCAGGCTCCATCCCCAGTGTGGGGCGTGCAGGAGGCAGCCGATCCATGATTCTCTCTCATCATTGATCTTCTCTCCCTCCCTTCCTCTCCCTTCCTCTCTGAAATCAATAAAAATATATTTAAAAAATAAATAAATGCTCGAGCTCGATCATAATGTCCTTGGCTGGACACTTCAGCACAGACAGGCCCTCCCCACGGCCACTCCCTTCCCTTCACCCCGCCCCCCTCTGGATATGGAAAGGCCACCACCCAGCCAGCTCTGGGCAACCCCCTCTCCAGCGCTTACTCTCCAAGAGGAAATGAGTGGAAGCAGGGGGCCCACGTGTTCCCTTTCACGGAAACCGAATGCCTGAGTGGGGGGCTGGGGACCCAGAGATGCCCCAAGGGGAGGGGGTTCTGGCCCTGAGAAGACCAGTGCCCCCCCATATTGTGGGGGAGGGGAAAGCCAGCATGAGCAGGCTGTGTCCAAGGGACACACCTATGGCCCCTTCCTCGCTGCGATGCTGTTAAAAGGCAGGGAGACGCCCTGGGAAAGTGCTGGGCCAGCGCCCGGTGAAGGCTGGTTAGGACCATGGCCCCCAACCGAAGCCCACCTGCTGTCGCCAACACCGACTGCGCTCTCAGGGGCTTTCCTGGCAGCCACCCCGCACCCTCACTCAGCGCAGACCTCTCCGGGCAGCCTGGCAACAGGGGACTTGAAAGTGGTCGCCACCTTCTCCCCGGCGACCTGCCTGGAGAGTGTGTGGCCCGACTGTGTGTGACCCGGCATTCTTAGGAGCATTGATCCGGTGTCTATTTTTGTTTCTGTTAACCCTCCCCCAAGGATATTTTTCCATTGATTTTTAGGGAGCGTGGAAGAGAGAGGGAAGAACAGGGAGAGACATCCATGTGAGAGAAACACATCGATTGGCTGCCTCCTGCACACACCCCGGCCAGGGCCAAGGCCGGGGAGACACCTGCAGCCGAGGCTGTGCCCTGACCGGAATCGAACCCGGGACCCTTTGGTCCGCAGGCCGATGCTCTATCCACTGAGCCAAAGCGGTGAGGGCTCGGGGTCTTTAGAATGCCCCTCGGTTCGGCTTTGTAGGCGCCTTCCTCCCGGCTAACTGGGTGATTCGTGGCAGGGAAGATCATCACAGGCGGAGCGCCCTCCTCAGCCCTCACGTCCGTGGTCCACGCCACTGACCCCACTCATGGCTGATGAGCATGACCTTCGGGCCTTGGTTAAGGTCTGGCTCGCCAGGCTGCTCCCCGGGGAAGTGGCTTTTCTTCCCCTTTCCACACGCGAGGCTTTGAGAGCAAGGCAGCGCGCGGGCTGCACCCGCGGGAGAGAGGTTAAGCCCCACCGCCAGGAGAAGGGCTCAGTCCCCTTCCCGGGTGTGGACGGATTTACTGCCTTCCTATCATCGGGAATCCTTCTCTGCGGGAGATTTACCTCCTCTTCCCCTATTTATTCAATCATTTATTTTTATCAGTGGGGGCTCGGGGAGATGTTGGCTGTGGTCCAATGGTTTATTTTCAGGTGTCTTTTTTTTGTTCAAATTATCCAGTTTCGGCCATTGCAGGCTCCGCGGTGGCTCCAGGAGGTGGCATTTGGTGACGTGCTCTAAAGGGTGCCCCACCCCCACCCCACCACAGTGTAGGTCCAGACTGACTACCCTAATAAAATGGCAACCAATCTGGAGGCATGCTGCCTCTTTTTAATTCATCTAACTTTTCCATCAATGCCCACATGATGCTCCACTGAGTCCATGGGCTGGCGCTCAGACAGCTCTTGTGTTTTGCTCTGATACGTGACACTGAAACGGACGTGTTTGTGCATTTCTACATGTGTTCCCTCATGAAAACAAGGAAGCTCAATGGATGTGGCTGAGTCGTTTTCTATAAGGGTTTGTGCTGCCAGTAAGAGTGTGTGCTGTTAAAAATAAGAGAGAAAGCAGAAATGCAATGGGAGAAGCAACGGCAAGTGCACTCGCTGACACACAGGTGTCTGAACAGCCACGCGTTTGTGTCGGGCTGGGCACGTGGAGACTTTTCAGAGTCAGTTACAGGCAACGTAGCAGGGAGGTCGACCAGTTGGCCCTTTGGGTCTTCTAGGTATTCCCATTCTGACCTGTTGGGTTCCATCTGTGATGTGTAAATATTAGCATTTAATATGCACACCTCTTTGTGCTTCTTCTGGGGACGGGCACCATCGATATTGCCCCATCCCTACCACACAGCGGAAGAGCCCTCCACGCCAGCGTCACACGGAGCGCCCTGCAGACCTGCCCTCGCTTCTCCCGCCCTCCGCCGCAGCTACGTCCCACGATGTTCTCATTTTGCAGAGGAGGAGCCCACAGTTGGCTTCGGTTACACCTCTACGCCTGTCTCCCCACTTCCCTGAACGCCTTGAGAATGGGGTCTGTGTCTTCCCCTCTGTTTCTCCCCGGGGCCCAGCTCAGACCCTGGCACATGGAGGGAACTCACCACAAACCAGGGGAATTATTGAGGCAACCCAAGAGAAAGTGAGGTGAGGATACACACGCGCCCAAAATTTATTAACAGAAACTCCAAAGTCAAAAAACAAAAAACAGAACTTGTACAAAGAATGCAATAAAGGATCCAGAGGCAGCGTCGGCCCTTGGTCCAGCCCCAGGTGCCACCGGCTCTGCTGGCCTCCCTGAGCCTCCGTGTCCTCCGTGTAAAATCCCTGCAGCCCTCCTGCATCACGGGAGCCGCGCCAGCGACAGAGATCCCACAGAAAGCCTCTGGCTGGTGCCGTCACAGATGCCCGATGGATGGCAGTGGTGTTATTTACGTGGCACTGACCTGGGGCCTCATCGTGGCTCCTCTGCATGTCTGGGAGACAGGGCTAACCGGGTGCCTTCAGAGGCTCATGGGGCGGTTAAGTGAGGCACGCGGATGGGTCCCTCAGCTTGGTCCCTGACCACGGCCAGGGTTCCCTCCGTGGTTCTGGAATTGGCCCAAAAAGAGAGGGGATGGAGGTGACCGCTAATCTCTTCATTTAAAAAGAAAACCTCACAAGATGCACCAACAAGAAGTCAAATCCAATCGGATCTTTGGTGCCAAAACCAACAGCCGAGAGTTTCAGTTCAGCAGCGCGAGGTCAGACTCTGGCGGGAGCGGACGCGGCCGCAGACCCTAAGCTCCTGAGGGCAGTGCCCGCCTCGGCCCTGGCCCAGGTGCCTCCTTCACTGGGATCCGGGGCAGCAATGCCAACCTCCTCTCCCCACCCCGCCCACCCCACCCCTGCTCGCTCTCTCCGCCTATGCCGTGGGCCAGCTGGAGCCTTCTGGTTTGTGTGGCAGCACGGAGAGCACAGGCTGGGCCTCAGACCCCTGGGTGTTAGTCCGGGATCTGCCGCTGCTGTGTGGCCTTGGGCAAGTGACAAGCCTCTCTGTGCCTTCGTTCTCTCATCTGTAAAACGAGAAAAATGAGCCCTACCCAACACTTGATATGAGCATGAAATGAGCAAAAGTGTAGACAGAGGAGGCCGCCGATGTGGGGCCGCTATCCACCCTGTTTGCACAAGGACTGGTGACAGGGATGGTGACACGCAAAGCCTTGCATGGTAGGTGCTCGCTAAAGATCTTTGGATGAACACGTGCATGCGTGAACAATGCATGTGTGCATGCATGAGTCATGCCAAAGTCCCTGTCCTCCTCAGGGCCTCTCTGCCCTCCCCTTGCCTTACCACCCCCTGCCCCGGCTGCCTGCCCCCTGGGGGCCTCCTTGCTGGAGGACCACAGCCCTCAGCCCTTCGTGCTCTCCTGTCCTCGCTCCCCATCGGCTATGGCCGCGGTAGGTGGTCACGGTTGGTGACTGGAAGCTGAGCAGTGAACCCGCTCGCCCTCTGTCACCCCAAACCCTGGCTGGCTGTGCAGTCTAGGGCCCGTCAGGATCCTGCCCCCACCACCCCCACCGCACCCCACGGCCCCCCCTCCCCACGCAGGCAGAGTTGAAATGAAAGGTGAGAGGCGGGTTTGGGGAGCGAGGATAACCCTGGGAGTAGCTGCAAAGTATTATAAACAGCATCACGTCAACGCGAGATTTAGCATCCGCCCCGCCGTGAGCGCGAGGAAACGGGCTGACAGGGAGACGCTCCCTCCCAGACAAATGTCCGGAGGTGTCTCGGGAAAGGCCGCGATGACGGCAGAGCTTATCGGGTAGGAAGTGGCCGCTTATGCGCTGCAGGCTTCTCTGAGTGCCGCTGAGGCCTCGGGGGGGTGTGGGGGGGGCTCCCTGCCGCACAGGTTGGGGCCGCAGACACCCCACCGGAGTGGAGCAGGGGCACCCTTCAGGGTCTCCCAGGGCCCACGGAGGACCCCAGCACCCCCAGCAAGACCCTGCCAGGTTCAAATATTCCTGAGGCTGTAGAATGCCCCCCACCCTCCACCCCCCACACCCCTTATCAGGCCTCCTGGAGACTCTGAGCCCTGGGGCTCCTTTGGGAATGGCCGGCAGCCCGAACGTGAACCTTCCTGGAAACAGTCCGTCAGTGGTGACGGTTCTAAGACGAGTGAGACCTGCTTCCCCGGGCAGATGTGCCGATGAAGACAAACCCAAACCCCATGGAGAAACCCCGTGACTTCCCTGCTGCAGAGCCGTCCAGGCCGGGCTGCCCGTGCAGACGCCACCCGCCACCAGGACCCGCACCCGCACCCGCACCCACACCTGCACCCGCCTCCGCCTCTGCACGCACCCACGCCCTCGCCCTCGCCCGCGCCCGCCTCCGCACCTGCACCCACGCCCGCACCCATGCGCTTGCCCGAGCCCGCACCCATGCCCTCGCCCGCACCCGCACCCATGCCCTCGCCAGCACCCGCACCCACGCCCGCGCCTTCGCCTGCACCCACACCCGCATCCGCATCCGCCTCCGCACCCGCACCCGCACCCATGCCCTCGCCCGCACCCGCGCCCACACCCGCACCCACGCCCGCGCCTTCGCCTGCACCCACACCCGCACCCCCATCCGCACCCGCCTCTGCACCCGCACCCACGCCCTTTCCCACACCTGCACCCGCACCCACGCCCATGCCCTCGCCCGCCCCCGCACCCGCACAGAAGGGCCAGTCGGCCTCCTCCGTGCAGACGCTGCTGCGCACTCCGGCTGGGCCCGGGCAGCCCGGACGGTCCTCGCTCAGCAGGGCGGGCAGGGTCCTGAGCCTCTCGAACCCCCACGTCCTTATGTAAAGTCCATTCTATGGAATGAATTGTCCAGCACATAAAACCCTTTTCCCCCAGAAATCAATTCCCCCCAAGCATTCCCAGCCTGTGGCCATCGATGGTGTTCAGTCGCTTCCACAGTCAGTTTTGGGGCCTCTCGTGCTTCCGTGTCTCATGTGATAAACGACCGAGGGTCGCGACAAGAACCAGCCCCGCAGGGTGTGTGCGGATGAAATGGGGCCCAGTGCTTGGCACGCAGTAGGTGGTCAACCGCTGCCAGCTGCTGTTACGATGGCACCAGGTGGTAAGTGAACCCCACGGTCTGTGGCTGAGGCTCAGGTACCCAGAGGAACCACCAGGCCCTGATGCAGGAGGTGCTTCTGGCTTCTGAGTCACATGGCACGGGCAAAAACAAATCAACACACACAGACTCTGGAGTCAGGTCGGGTCCGAATCCTGCTCTTCTCTCGTCCTGCTGTGGGAACGTGGGCCAGTTCCTTAGCTTCGCGGAGCCTCGGCTTCTTCGACGGGAAATCAGGACATTTAGACACACTCCGCAGCTGTCATGAGGGAGGAAGAAGATTCATGCATCCATTCGCTGATCTGACTGGTCTGAGCTCCTGACTGTGCGCACAGCGCCAGGGGCTGGGAGCCCTCCCCTTGCCCTCCCCTTGCCCTCCCCGCTGCGTCTGCAGCAATGAACAGCCAGGGTTGGAGGCCAGCGCTCTGGGTTCCGGGAGACACGCTTCCAAAGGGGAGGGCAGCTGTGGTCGTCCCTCCCATGCGCGAGGCTGTGTCTCAGAGGGTAGAGACAGCTCTTGGTGTTGGGGGAGGAGGGAGAGAAAGATCTGTTTCCAACTTCCGGGCTTGGCGAGAACCGCAAACGCACTTTGCCAACCCATTCCCCGTCCGTCGGGCCTGTGGGTGCCCCAGAGCCGCCTTCACCACGTGCTTTGGTTTCGTCCGCACCTGATTCATCAAAGCCCTGCACGGAGGCAGCGGGCCAGGGCAGCCTCTGCCCCCGAGAGCCACCCGTCCCCAGCATCCCGGATCGTGCAGAGCTTGCGAGAGCGCTCCTCACCCCATGCGGGGCTGCATCTGTCACCAGCCAGGGAGCACTGCTGTCTCCTCTGCCCCATAGGAGCATCTCTGGCTCCGACTCCTCCCTCCTGGGGGCTCAGAAAGCTGAGGAACCTCAGGGCCAGAGGAAGCAGGAGTCCTGGCCCGGTCTCCCAGGACCTGGGTCTCCACACACACACACACACTCCCCCACCTGGGGACCCACAGGGCGGCGATCGCCTCTGCCCAACAACATGTCAACTCTGTGAACACAGAGAATTCTGTCATCCAGTTCACTGTGCTTTCCCCGTGCCTGCAGCAGAATCTGGCACACAGTAGGTGCTTCATCACTATGGATGCAGAAACCAGTGGATGAAGGGTAAGCTTTCTTAGCGCACCCCCTATAGGTGGGGAAGAAATGTACTCATCTCTACTGAGCACCTGCTCTGTGTCAGGCACCATGCTTGACACTGCATGCACGCCCCCCCCCCCCCCACCACCGTAGCTGGTCAGGGCCTGTGGGCTGGGGGAATCTCCTACGTTGAGTGTCTGCCCCCTGGTGGTCAGTGCACATCATAGCAACCGGTCATTCCTCCATTCAGTCGATTTGCATATTAGGGTTTTAGATAGATAGATAGATAGATAGATAGATAGATAGATAGATAGATGATAGATATTTGTATTGATTTCAGAAAGGAAGGGAGAGGGAGAGAGAGATAGAAACATCAATGATGAGAGAGAATCATTGATCGGTTGCCTCCTGCACACCCCACACTGGGGATCGAGCCCACACCTGGGCATGTGCCTGCCCAGCGAATTGAACCGTGACCTCCTGGCTCATAGGTTGATGCTCAACCACTGAGCCACACCAGCCGGGCAGCCTCTCTTCCTTAGATCAGTGAATAGGATGAGTCCCAAATCCCAGCCATGCCACCTTGCTGACCCCTGGGAGGGGGCCTCACTGGGGTAGGGAGCACAGACAGGCCACACCATGGGGAGAAGTCACCACAGCTCAGAGGCTCGGCACACGCAGGCTCACGTGCCGTCACCCCGCACCTGGGCCGGGCTAAGCGGCCCTCCCAAGTGGCTTTGCTCGCAGCGCGGACTTAGCTCGTGGCTCCCGAGGTTGCAGCAGAAGGGACTGAGCTGAGGTCTGTGCAAGGTGTTTCAAGGCCAGGCCTAGAGATAGCACCCTGCTCCCGGCGCCCTCATCCTCGCCAGCCGCCGACCCAGCTTCCCCCCAGGACAGGCCGGAACAGCCTCTGCCCGTGCTCAGAGGCAACCAGCACTGAGCCCTGAGCCTGGGCGCCCACACCTGCCTGCAGGCCCTGCCTCCCACAGCTGACCCTGCAAGGCCTGCAGTGCCCCCGGGACAAGCCAAGCCCCAGACCCTGGGGCCTGAGCCCCAAGGCTGCACGAGGGACTCCGCTGGCCTAGGCGACACTCACACATTTGCCAGAGGCTCAGTGAGCGCGGCCTGGGCCCCTCTGGGCCTCCTCCCAGCCCAGAGCAGCTGCAGGGAGCCTCCTCTCACTCAGCGCTGAGCCCCGACTCCATTCCTGCCCCTGCCCAGCCAGGGACCCCAGTATGATGTCCCCTGCCCCGCGGGGCTGGCTCAGCCCCTGCGAGCCTCACCATCTCTGTTCTGGCTCCAGAAGCAGGACGCCCAGCGCGAACTCCCGGGGACAGGTCTTCCCATCCATCACTCAACAGAGCCCTGCATCCCAGCCTGGGCCTGCCTCCTGGAGCCAGCACAGCCTGGGCCTGCCTCCTGGGGCCAGCACAGCCTGGCCTGCCTCCTGGGGCCAGCACAGCCTGGGCCTGCCTCCTGGGGCCAGCACAGCCTGGGCCTGCCTTCTGGGGCCAGCACAGCCTGGGCCTGTCTCCTGGGGCCAGCACAGCCTGGACGGCTCCAGGGATCCCTGGCCCCAAAGGGGGGGCGGGGGGTGAGGGCCCACAGATACAGGATGTGGGAAGACCCTGAGAGCCCCTTGGCCCCTCCCCACCAGCCACCCCATGGAGCCAGGCCATTGCACTACGGCCACTGAACCTGGGGCGACACCAGGGCAGCCAATGCTGGGTTCTCCTCCAGGAAGAGAATTCGACTGAGAGTCCAAGGAATTTGACGGGACGAAGGGACGGCTTCCAAGCCTGTCCTCCCTCCTCAAAGCAGCCGCCAAGCAGGTTGCCAGACAGAATGACTTCAAACTGGCGACTCCCCTCCTCCCCCAGGGCAACAAAGTGAGAGGCGGAGCAGGAAAGGGCCACGTCCAGAGCCGCATTGTGGCTCCGCCTGCTCCTGTGCAACCTTGACCTGCGGGCCCTTCTCTGGGCCCGGCTTCCTCTGCAGAGAATGGAGAGGAGAGGCCACACACTGGCCTCGCGGCGCCGAACACGTCACGGAGCATCAGCTGGGAGGTGTAGTCCTTACGGTGCAGAGGTGTGGGCACGATGGGGGTCCCCGAGGCACAGCGGGTAGGGGCTTCTCAGAGGCTCTGCTGACCTTTGACCCGGGTCTCCAAGTGTGAATTGGAGATTTTGGCCACAGATGAGGCCTGAAAGGAAGTCAAGGTGGAGTGCACAGGCTGTGACAGCCGGGCCTGCCTCCTCGGCTGTGGAATGGGGGGGCGGGGGGGGGGCGCGCGTCGATGGTGGGCAGGGGGACGTCTTGACTCTACTCTTCCAAAGACATCTGTTCAGAAGCAGGTGGTCAGGGCGGGCACGGCAGGTCTGTGGGGCACCCTGACCCCCAGGCTCTTTCTGCTCCTGCTCCACTCACTTCTCTACGTGGCTCCCATACCCCACCTCACCATGGCCTGAGGCTGCCATAGGAGCTCCAGCCTTCACCTGGGCCTTCCTGGCAGCCGGGCCAATGAGCGGGAGAGCTGGACAAAAGACGCACACCTCCACCCGGCCGGCGTGGCTCAGTGGGTGAGCGTTGACCTGTGAACCAGGAGGTCACAGTTCGATTCCCGGTCAGGGCACATGCCCAGGAGGCGGGCTCATCCCCAGGGTGGGGCGTGCAGGAGGCAGCCGGTCAGTGATTCTCTCTCATCATTGATGTTTCTATGTCTCTCTCCCTCTCCCTTCCTCTCTGAGATCAATAAAAATAAAAAAATAAATAAAAAGACCCACACCTCGGGCAGTGAGCGCCTTTCCGAGAGTCTCCGGAAGTCTTTCCCTTGCATCACGTTGGCCAGGATGGAGTCTTGCAGCCACTCTAGCTGCAAAGATGGGTCAGCGATGTGGCCGGGGTTCTGAGCAGTGTCCTGCCCTGCCACAGAGGAGAGAGCTGTAACTGAAGAGGGCAGCAAGCGATAGTGAACAGACGTTTGGCAGTTCCTGGTCCGGTCCCTTCTGGCGGCAAGACACAGGATCCCGGCCACCCAGCCTTGAAGACGCCTCAGAGTCTAGAGGGCCAGGCCCCAGGGGTGGGCTCCTCACACAGCAATCAAGACCCAGGTCCTTCCTCTCCTGTGTCTGGCAGCCTCAAAGCACTGGACATCAGGGGAGCTCCTGCTAGCTCCGTTAATATTTGTAAAGCACTCGTGCTATATACAATCAAGTATGTTGCCTAAACCACCTCACCATCACAAGATGACTGCCCAGCTCCAGCCGCCTCATCCTGCCCCACATTCTATGACGTAGAAAGGGAGCGAGGGTGGCAACCAGGTCCGCTCGCTGGGCCAGCCTTGTCGTTGTCGAGAAAGACGATACCTCAGAAGCACGCCTCCCCCATCAGACCTCCCCTCCTGTCTCGTTAGCCAGGATCAGGCCACACACCATCGCTGGACCAGTCACTGTCAGGGGAGTGACATAGGTCTCACTAGGACCCACTGCCAAGGCTGGCGCGTTGCCACCCAAGCAAAACCAGGATTCCAATCGCAGGGCAGAGGGACAGGCGGGTGGCGAGAAGAGAAGGGAGGCTGGACAAACAGAGGAGGCTGCTGAGGCTGGGCCCGGGCGAGGGGCTGGGGGAGGAGGGTCCCCAGAGAACCCCGACAGCCTCTCCTCCACGCACCTTCTCCTTTCCCACGCGATGGGTCCCCGGCCCAGGGCCAGGCAGGCGGTGAGGCCGCGGGGCCGGGCGTGCGGGCAGCCCCGGCGCTGACTGGAAATTGCATCAGGCAGCCTCCTTCCTGCCATCGGGACGCTCTGTGCGCATTTCATCGCTCCCCGGGCGCGGGGCTCCACGCGGGCTGTGTCGGGAATTCTGTTTCCACCTTGGCCTGAGCTTCCCGACTTATCTTGTAGTTTCATTAAATCCCCGGCCACATACCACAGACATAGTTCTCCTCTAACGGCCTGTGGCAGGGGGTCCAGGCGCTGCGGAGACGCCGCGTTCTCAGCCCGGTTTTCTTTCCAAAATCAAACCATTCCCGCTCCCTCCCGTGTCGCGCACGGTTCACTTGGATTCATAACAGTGGACGTTCTGCCGCTCGTCCCGGCAGCAGCGCCAAGTCCGGTTCCAGAGACTGCGCGATGGAAACTATTTCCCGCAGCCGCCCCGGCAGCCAGCTTCTCTCTAACAGCTTAATTAGGGTTCAAGGCCGTGTCCAGGAACCCGGCCGCGGCGGCCAAGCCCGCGTGTTTACAGACTTCTGCAGTCAGGGCATCTCTGGTTTTGTATTTTGCAAGAGGACAGAAAAGGAAATGGCCGTGGGGGGGAAGGGGGGGAGGGTTTTTAATAACAGTTGGAAGAGGAAGCCTCAAATATGATGGAAACAGAGGTGAGCTGGCAGACAGATGGGGCGATGGGTGATGGAAATGCACACAGAGGCAGCCACCGACATCTAGAACTGGCTCAATCCTGCTGCGGGATCGGAGAGAGGAAAGCCATCCCCCTCGCCCTCCCACGCAGTCCCCACAGGCCGTGACCCTGTGCCGCCCTCCTGACGGGGGAGAGGGAGAGAATTGCAGTTGAATTCTGTCCGTGGTTCCCAGCCGTGCGGCCCTGGGAAAGTCGCCTCACCTCTCTGCGTGTTAGCTTCCTGTTCCGAGGGAATAATCCTGATGCGTGGAGTTGTGAGATTTAGACAGGAAGTATGAGAAACGCATCTGACAGGGACAGGGCCCCTGGGAAATACGAGGAGGTTTGAGTTTAATCTGAACCCCATGGACTTTTATGTCTCCCTAAATAACGACATTAGAATCTTACAGCTGGACGGCGGGAAACCCTCTCAGGAGCTGTGGGTACGATTTACACTCTCTTGGCCTGTCTTCTCATCTGTAAAATGGGTTGATAACATGTACAGAAAGCCCTTAGTTTGGTGCCAGCATGAGGTAGGTGGGTGGTCAAATCTGGGAGTTGGGCCCAGCCGGTTGTGGCTCAGCCAGCGGTTGAGCATCGACCCAGGAACCAAGAGGTCACCAATTCGATTCCTGGTCAGGGCATATGCCCGGGTTGCGGGATCGATCCCTTTGTCTCTCCTCATTAATGTTTCTCTCTCTCTTTCCCTCCCCCTTCCTCTATGAAATCAACATATATATATATTTTAATCTAGGAGTTGGCAGAAAGTGGTTTGTCTACGCCCATCGTTGTGCTGATGAGGAATCTGAGGCCCCAGGGCAGCAGATGGCACCCACTGACCCCCAACAAATTAGCGAGAGGACCGGGTGAGGACCACGTGCCATTCCACGCCCGGCCGGGAGAAACAAGCTCCCATTCGGTGCACGTAAAGGGACCCACAGAAGTTGGGAAAGGCCTGGTCCCTGGGCCACACGCTGGTGCGGACGGATCCGGGAGCTGGGAGGAAACAACTTCAAATGGGAGGGGCGGGTGCCAGGGGAGAAACCCTGCTGGCATCTCAGCGCGGACCAGCTTCTCTCTTACCAAAACCCAACCTCGATCAGGACCTCCCCTCGCTGCTCCTGGGGGACCTCCGAGACCACCTGACCTCGTGCGTCCTGGTCTCAGGACCCCTCCAGCCCTTCCTGGTGGCAGGCACTGGCCTGTGAGGACTGAGTCTGACAGCAAGACCCACCCTGAGCCTCCTGCACACTGGAGGGGGTTCCGGGAAGCAGGGGGCCCGGGGGAGACAGAGGCCGCTGGCCAGTGAACATTCGCAAAGAATTTGTAACGAAACAGGAAAAACACTACGATAGAATGTGAAGAAAAGGTACAAGGAACACAAAACCGCACCCACAGTGATTTCTAAGGTAAAATAAGTGTGTGAGGGGGCGGCGGGGGCAGGGGGGCCAGTCTCAAAAGACTGCACAGGGAGGGCCCCAAGCAGATGGCTGCCGACACCAGGCCTGCAGGACACCAGGCACGCACGACACCAGGCCACCAGGACACCAGGCCCACACGACACCAGGCCCGAAGGACACCAGGCCCACACGACACCAGACACACAGGACACCAGGCCCGCACGACACCAGACCCACAGGACACCAGGCCCGCACAATACCAGGCCCACAGGACACAAGGCCCACACGACACCAGGCCCGCAGGACACCAGGCCCACACGACACCAGGCCCGAAGGACACCAGGCCCACACGACACCAGGCCCACACGACACCAGGCCCACACGACACCAGACACACAGGACACCAGGCCCGCACGACACCAGACCCACAGGACACCAGGCCCGCACAATACCAGGCCCACAGGACACCAGGCCCACACGACACCAGACCCACAGGACACCAGGCCCGCACAATACCAGGCCCACAGGACACCAGGCCCACACGACACCAGACCCACAGGACACCAGGCCCGCACGATACCAGGCCCACAGGACACCAGGCCCACACGACACCAGGCCACCAGGACACCAGGCCCGCAGGACGCCAGGCCCGCAGGACACCAGGCCCGCAGGACGCCAGGCCCGCAGGACACCAGCCCCACAGGACACCAGGCCCACACGACACCAGGCCCGCAGGACACCAGGCCCGCAGGACGCCAGGCCCGCAGGACACCAGCCCCACAGGACACCAGGACACCAGGACACCAGACCCACACGACACCAGGCCCGCAGGACACCAGGCCCGCAGGACGCCAGGCCCGCAGGACACCAGGCCCACAGGACACCAGCCCCACAGGACACCAGACCCACAGGACACCAGGCCCACAGGACACCAGGCCACAGGACACCAGGCCCACACGACACCAGGCCACCAGGACACCAGGCCCACAGGACACCAGGCCCACACGACACCAGCCCCACAGGACACTAGGCCCGCACGACACCAGGCCCACACGACACCAGGCCCGCAGGACACCAGGCACGCAGGACACCAGGCCCACATGACACCAAGCCCACAGGACACCAGCCCCACAGGACACCAGGCCCGCACGACACCAGGCCCACAGGACACCAGCCCCACAGGACACCAGGCCCGCACGACACCAGGCCCACATGACACCAGCCCCACAGGACACCAGGCCCGCACGACACCAGGCCCGCAGGACACCAGACCCACAGGACACCAGGCCCGCACGACACCAGGCCCACAGGACACCAGCCCCACAGGACACCAGGCCCGCACGACACCAGGCCCACAGGACACCAGACCCACAGGACACCAGGCCCACAGGACACCAGGCCCACACGACACCAGACCCACAGGACACCAGGCCCACAGGACACCAGGCCCACACGACACCAGGCCCACAGGACACCAGGCCCACAGGACACCAGGCACGCAGGACACCAGGCATGCAGGACACCAGGCCCGCAGGACACCAGGCCCGCAGTTCACCAGGCACGCAGGACACCAGGCCCGCAGGACACCAGGCCCGCAGTTCACCAGGCACGCAGGACACCAGGCCCACACGACACCAGACCCACAGGACACCAGGCCCACACGACACCAGACCCACAGGACACCAGGCCCACACGACACCAGGCCCACACGACACCAGACCCACAGGACACCAGGCCCGCACGACACCAGGCCCACAGGACACCAGGCCCACAGGACACCAGGCCCACAGGACACCAGCCCCACAGGACACCAGGCCCGCACGACACCAGGCCCACAGGACACCAGCCCCACAGGACACCAGGCCCGCACGACACCAGGCCCACATGACACCAGCCCCACAGGACACCAGGCCCGCACGACACCAGGCCCGCAGGACACCAGACCCACAGGACACCAGGCCCACACGACACCAGCCCCACAGGACACCAGGCCCACAGGACACCAGGCCCACAGGACACCAGGCCCACAGGACACCAGGCCCACACGACACCAGACCCACAGGACACCAGGCCCACACGACACCAGACCCACAGGACACCAGGCCCACAGGACACCAGGCCCACAGGACACCAGGCCCACAGGACACCAGGCACGCAGGACACCAGGCACGCAGGACACCAGGCCCGCAGGACACCAGGCCCGCAGTTCACCAGGCACGCAGGACACCAGGCCCATACGACACCAGACCCACAGGACACCAGGCCCACAGGACACCAGGCCCACAGGACACCAGGCCCACACGACACCAGACCCACAGGACACCAGGCCCACAGGACACCAGGCCCACAGGACACCAGGCACGCAGGACACCAGGCCCACAGGACACCAGGCACGCAGGACACCAGGCCCACACGACACCAGACCCACAGGACACCAGGCCCACAGGACACCAGGCCCACACGACACCAGACCCACAGGACACCAGGCCCGCACGACACCAGGCCCACAGGACACCAGGCCCACAGGACACCAGGCACGCAGGACACCAGGCCCGCACGACACCAGGCCTACAGGTCACCAGGCCCACAGGTCACCAGGCCCACAGGACACCAGGCCCGCAGGACACCAGGCCCACAGGACACCAGGCCCACACGACACCAGGCCCGCACGACACCAGACCCACAGGACACCAGGCCCGCAGGACACCAGGCATGCAGGACACCAGGCCCACACGACACCAGACCCACAGGACACCAGGCCCGCACGACACCAGGCCCACAGGACACCAGACCCACAGGACACCAGGCACGCAGGACACCAGGCCCACAGGACACCAGGCACGCAGGACACCAGGCCCACAGGACACCAGACCCACAGGACACCAGGCCCACAGGACACCAGGCCCACACGACACCAGACCCACAGGACACCAGGCCCGCACGACACCAGGCCCACACGACACCAGGCCCACAGGACACCAGGCCCACACGACACCAGACCCACAGGACACCAGGCCTGCAGGTCACCAGGCCCACAGGACACCAGGCCCACAGGACACCAGGCCCACAGGACACCAGGCACGCAGGACACCAGGCCCGCACGACACCAGGCACGCAGGACACCAGGCCCGCAGGACACCAGGCCCACAGGACACCAGGCATGCAGGACACCAGGCCCACAGGACACCAGGCCCGCAGGACACCAGGCACGCACGACTGCTTGCGCTCTAGCTCCCTCATACTTGTTGATACTTTCTCTATCTGCCTCCCTATGTCTTACAAATGTCCTCCCATGCGTCTGTGTTCCTTCTGCACCCAGAAAATCTGAGTTAGATGCCCCGTCGCACAGAAAGGCAGACGCCAGTGACCTCGCCCAGCAGGCTGTCCCGCCCCCACGGACAGCCGTCCTGCAGGGAGGTGGCGGTGCCGGTCCCCGCGGCATCCGGAGCGGCACACACAGCGAGGGTCAGGTCTGCCTGTGGGCGCTTACTCATGTCCAAGGACAGCTGGGACACTTAGACAAGGAACAAGGACGTGTGCTCTCCCCACACGCCGGGGACACGGGGTGGCTCGGCTTCTGCGCCCTGAAGGACCGACGGAAGTGCCACCTCAATATTCCTGTCGGTGAGGTTCCGGCAAAGTAGCCTGAAAAAGCCGCCTAACCCATGACTCTTCTGCCGATAATCAGGTCAAATTAAAACCAAACTTGATAAAGGACTCTTGGATAAAAACGAGGGTGATTTCAGGTGCAAACTGTGTTTCGTAAGGTCCATATACATAGTCATAAAAATAAGTGTGCCAGGGAGTCGGCTCCGGGAGGCGCAGCTCGCCAAGCGCCACACCCGCAGGCCCACTGCAGAGGGCGTGGGGGGCCCAGGCCCCAGGGCGCACATGCCCGCTTCTCAGAAGCGCGCTCTGAGGCTGTGAGGCTGTGAGGTGTGGCCAGGTGCCGCAGCTAAAGCCAGGCGCTGTGACCTTGACAGTGGCTGAGAGGAGAGCCCGGCGCTGCCCGCACAGCCAGCGGTGAGTGACGGAGGTGCTCATTATCTCCCCTGTGCAGTTTAAATACGCACCCCGATGTTCTCCAGCTATTCTCAATTATTCTCCAATACAGTTAAAAAAAACCTGCAAAACTCCCCACATTTCTGTTTCAATGATCAAATGCTTGGTAACATATCACCCCAAACGTAGCACTTAAAGCAATGTGGGCTGATTATTTCTCCTCCACCTGTGGCCGAATTCAGAAGGGCTGGGAGCAGGGCTGGGAACAGGTCTGGGTGCAGGGCTGGGTGCAGGGCTGGGAGCAGGGCTGGGTGCAGGGCTGGGTGCAGGGCTGGGAGCAGGGCTGGGTGCAGGGCTGGGAGCAGGGCTGGGTGCAGGGCTGGGAGCAAGACTGGGTGCAGGGCTGGGAGCAGGGCTGGGTGCAGGGCTGGGTGCAGGGCTGGGAGCAGGGCTGGGAGCAGGGCTGGGAGCAGGGCTGGGTGCAGGGCTGGGAGCAGGGCTGGGTGCAGGGCGGAAAAAGCAGAGAAGCAGAGCCACATGAGCCCACGCACGAGAGGAGCTGTACAGTGTCCGTGTGATGTTACATAAACGCATGGGTGTGAGCCACAGCCATTTCTCTGGGGGCCAGGGTTGCCGGGGGAGGGGCAGGCAGACGTCTGCCTTGTCTATAATGGGTGCACCTTGCAGCGATAGCATCTGGTGTCTAAGGTATTAATGTATTACTTGTATCATTACAACATTTAAAAATTAAACTCCAGCCCTAACAGGTTTGGCTCAGTGGCTAGAGCAGGGGTGGGCAAACTTTTTGACTCGAGGGCCACAATGGGTTCTTAAACTGGACCGGAGGGCCGGAACAAAAGCATGGATGGAGTGTTTGTGTGAACTAATATTAATTCAAAGTAAACATCATTACATAAAAGGGTAGGGTCTTTTTTTTCAATAGTTTTATTCATTTCAAACGGGCCGGATCCGGCCCGCAGGCCGTAGTTTGCCCACGGCTGGACTAGAGTGTCAGCCTGGGGACTGAAGGGTCCCAGGTTCAATTCCGGTCAAGGGCATGAACCTTGGTTGCAGGCACATCCCCAGTAGGAGATGTGCAGGAGGCAGCTGATCGATGTTTCTTTCTCATTGATGTTTCTAACTCTCTGTCCCTTTCCCTTCCTCTCTGTAAAAAATCAATAAAATATATATTTTTAATAAATAAATAAATAACTCCAGGGACATCAACGGGCATGCAGAGCAGTTTAATTTTGAGGTCGTTGATTTCAACATCTTTACTTCAGACTTGTCGACACCAAGGCTCAGAGAAAGGAACTGACTGGCCAAGCCCACCCAGCCTGGGGAGTTTGTACTAAATTCGGTGGGGTTCCAGGTCTTCCTTCCTTCCTTCCTTCCTTCCTTCCTTCCTTCCTTCCTTCCTTCGTTAATCCTCACCCAAGAATATTTTTCCATTGATTCATAGAGAGAGTGGAAGAGAGGAGGAGAGACAGAGAGAGAAACATCGATGTGAGAGAGACACATCGATTGGTTGCCTCCCACATGAGCCCCGACCAGGACCGGGGATCGAGCCTGCAACAGAGGTACATGCCCTTGACTGGAATCGAACCCAGGACCTTTCAGTCCGCGGGCTGGCGTGCTATCCACTGAGCAAGCCGGCCAGGGCCTTTCGGCCATGTCACACTGCGCCCCCCGAGCTGAGTCCCCAGCTCTCTTCTCAGCACGAGGTACTAATGTTCACGCAGGCAGAGCCCTGTACCTGGGTGTTCTCCTCCCCCCGGCCTTCATCCACCTGCCTGGCCATCCTGGGGATCAGCTTGGCATCAGCTTGGGGTCACTCACCACCTGCACCCTCCCGTGTGACCTCGGGTGAGCAGGGGGCTGACTCAGCGGTCTCCCCGCTTCCTCCCAGGTCTCGGGTGCTACCCTCCGTGAACCCTGCCGGTGGCCGGGTCCACACGTACCCTCCGCGTGACCCTAGATCTCTGCCTCCTGGTCATAATTAAGAAAGAAACCACCATGAGCATGTGCGTAAATACATGCGGCAACAAAGCCTTTTTCCCCTGTATGTGAACTAGTTTGGCCTCATTTTCTCTTTACAGAAAGAACGGCTAACATTTCATGGGCAGAGATAAGATCTTGCTCTAATACAGTTAGCTTCAATTGAACTTGAACGGAGTCTACAAATTTCGTAGAGGTGACCTCTCCATCAATGCTGGATACACCGTCACCAATAAACGAACTGGGAAGATGCCGATTTAGATAACTGGTCTGATAGAGGACCCAAAATAAAGGCAGATGTGCAGGGCTCACGAGGGGGCACGGAATCGTGGGATCTTAGAACAACGACTTCGCGTGATCGAATCGGAGAATCTGGGCGCTGAGGAAGCAGAGCTGGAGGGGACCCCGAACGTGAAACGTGAAAGAGCTGCCCTGTGAGCTCTCCGGGGAAAGGGCTATGGGGTGGTCATCCCTGGCCCCCGGCCTGGCATGCAGTAGGCCCTTCCAAATACTTCCTGACAAGTGAGTGTCAAGGAAGTAACAATGGGAAAGCAACGCTCCACTGCGCACCTACTATGCGTCAGGCCCCGTGTGGCGAGGGCACAGAGGTGAGTCGGCGCAGATCCTGCCCCTGCAGAGGATTCTGGGAAATTCCCTCTAGTCGGGACCTTTTCCCACCCAAGCTGCTTGTCGGGGGCCCATCGCCTCCAGGACCTTGGACATGATTTCAGAGGGAGGAAAGAAAACATTTTTAAAGGCAAGAGAGCGCTACATTCCATCGCTGTTGCTTTTTCCAGATACAGTTACAGGTCTTGATTAAAATTAGCATCAGACTGACATACCTCGATGTGGGGTTGCAGGGAGGAAAGAGAGCAACCAAAGAACTTACAGACTTATATGCACAGCCCATGGACACAGCAATGGGGTGGCGAAGACCTGGGGAGGGGGGCCTGGGGGGAGGGGCTGGGAGGAGGGGGGGAGGGGGGAAATGGGAGACATCTGTAATACTATCAACAATAAAAAATATATTTAAAGAAATAAGTAAGCATCAGTGTCTGCCACTTGGAATGTACCAGGGCGTGTGGGTTTTTGGTGGCGCTTCAGACATAGACCAAATTGTCACACCAGGACACAGCTTTACTCAGATAACCTGGCCACGGAACCCTGCGGGGAACCCCACGGGAACCCTGAGCTGCTGATGCAAAGCAGACCCGTGAGCGTGCAACCCACAGGCCGGCACCCGCAGCGTGACGCCCTCACGATCCTTTTCATGGTCGCGCCATCTCGGTCGCTGCCTGGGCTCCGCGTTCAGCCCGGCCGCCCAGGACGGCGGTGGGCGCTCCGTTCGTCCTTCCCGTCCCCTCCCCGTCCCATGGGGGCGGGGCCTTCGGGGTCCACCCTCAGCGCCCCACAGGTGAGCCAGAGCGGACGGCAGCAGCGGGAAGGGCCGCGGGATCGGGCCCAGGCGTCCGTGGCCGGCGTGGCTGACGCTGCTGTGGGGCTGGGCACAGTCAGACCGGAAGGCGGGAACATAAACCAGGAACAGGTTGGGGAAGACCTGGAATCCCAGGTGAAGGGGTCCAGGCTTCATCCGATTCCCTCTCTGCCACTTCTCAGGCCAGCTCACTCTCCACGGGGCGCCCGGGCCCCCCATACCCTCACCTGAGTCTGCTCCCCGCACCCGGTAGGTGCCCCTCCCACCCCCCCCCCCACCCCCACGCTGTGCTCTCCCGAGGTCACCACCTGCCTCACATCGTCAGGTGGGTGCTGTCTGTCCCGTCTCCCTCCCCTGCCAGCAGGCGGGTCCCCCAAGGCCAGACGCTGGGCCTGGTGACCAGCACCCACACCGCCCCCCCACACACAGCTCCCCTAAACAGGATGGACAAGGGATTTCAGGCAGCGGAGGCGCACGGCTGGAGGGTCCTCGGGGGCTGTTTCTAGAAGCCAGTCCTCATGCGGCCACTTTTTATTTAAAGGAAATACATTCTTCGCAAAGGCACAATTCCATCCAAATCCTGGCATCTACCACATTCAGTGACAAGAGGATATTTAGTGCAAACATCTCCAACAGGAAGTCCCAGGGCCACCTCGAAGCTCTGTCCAGCAGGTCCGGCCTTTTATGGAAATGCCTGTGGGCCTCCTTGCCGCACCCTCGGCCCTCCCCTCGGCCCTCCCCTCGGCCTCACCCTGGGCCCCTTCACCCGGAGCACGGCCAGCCCTTGGTCACTGCGTGCACAACTCCACTAAAGCTTCGTCGCGCGTTTGAGGGAACAGAAACTCAGAAATGGGATGGGACCCGCTCGCGGCCTTACACTCAGCGAGAGCCGAGGTCTGTGTGGCCACCCGTGTCCCCAGACCCCCAGCGCCCGCCCTGCCCTCCCCACGCCTGTCCTCCTCTCAGCCAGGCCAAATCTGGGCCCGGCCCCGCGCCCACAGGGCGACGTCCCGCCCTCCTGGTGGGCCTCAGCTGGGAAAAGGTCATCAGAGACCCCGGACTGAAGAGAAGAGAGTGGACCCCACGGGAGGAGAGGCGGGCGGGGGGCGGCAATGGGAGACCCGGTCACGCTGCCCTGTAGGTGCCCTTGAGGGACCCCAGGACCCCGCTCGGGCAGGACATGCTGCCCTGACTCCCAAGGCCTGTGAACAGCATGCTCGCCCTCCCCACGCTCTTCCCGGGGGCCTCCTGGTGCTTGCGGGGGGCAGGCCTGGGCTCCGGCTGCAGACAGGCCTGGGCCGGAAACCCTCATCGGCCCCTACTGACCAGCACTTCCTAGACCCACCCTGAGGCTCAGTTTCTTATCTGAATATAATGACGGTAAAATGGCCCCCACAACCACTTTGTAAAATACATATACTTTTTTTTTTTAATTTGAGAGAGAGAGGAAGAGAGAGAAACATCGGTCAGTTGCCTCCTGCACACACCCCGCCCGGGATCAACCCGCAACCTGGGCATGTGTCCTGACTGGGAACTGAACTGGTGACCCTCAGCCAACGGAGCCACACTGGCCAGGGCTCACAAATTTGTTTATTTACTTTTTAAGAGAAGATGAAAGAATGTGTCTCAGGTGCCTGCACAGTTGATGGCACATAGGAGTTCACAAATGACAGGTGGTTGCCTGAGTTGGGGTCCCCACAGAAGCAGAACCTGAGACCAGAATTCACGTGCAAGGGGTTGATTTGGGAGGGGGTTGCAGGGAGCACCGCCCGGGAAGGGCGGGTTAGCAAGCGTGTTCCCGCCGCGCAGGGCTCACCTGATGGGCCGGGCCAGTCACGTTGGCTCTTCAGGCAATGGGCCTGGTTTTCCTTATTTAACTCTCAGTAAATCCAGCCGGTGGTCTCACTGCTATTCCAGTTTTATAATTAAGGGAGTTGAGGCTCAGCCTGGCCGGTGTGGCCAAGTGGTCGACCTATGAACCAGGAGGTCACGGTTCGATTCTCAGCCCGGGTTGCAGGCTCCATCCCCAGTGCGGGGCGTGCAGGAGGCAGCCGACCCATGATTCTCTCTCATCACTGATGTTTCTCTCTCTCTCCCCTGCTCCCTTCCTCTCTGAAATCAATAAAATACATTAAAAAACAAAACACAAAGATAACGGGCCCCGGCTCACGGAGCTCGGTGTAAGCCCAGCTAACTCCTTTGCTTTCCCAACCTGCCTCTCGGGAGGGACGCACGCCCAGCCCTGACCGGCAGACGTCCCTCCCTGCCCGCTGTGCAGCCGGGCTCCTGGGCCATGGCCTTCCCGGGCCGCCCGGGCACTCCTGGGCCTCGGCGTCTCCAGCCGGAAGACACACCTGCTGTGCAAGGTGAGGGTCAAGGTGGGCGAGGAACTCAGCTCAGCCATTGGCCGGCGAGGTGGTCTCTGTGGGTGGAGCTAGTGTGTCCCCTATAAGAGCCTGAGTCTTCTATCTCTAAAGCAGTGGTTCTCAACCTTCTGGCCCTTTAAATACAGCTCCTCATGTGGTGACCCAACCATAACATTATTTTCATTGCTACTTCATCACTGTCATGTTGCTACTGTGATGAATCGTCATGTAAATGTCTGATATGCAGGATGGTCTTAGGCGACCCCTGTGAAAGGGTCGTTCGACCGCCAAAGGGGTCACAACCCACAGGTTGAGAACCGCTGCTAAAATCACACACACACACACACACAGAATCTACAGCACAGACGCCATCGGCCACCGAGTGGGAAAGGACATGCGGCTATTGCTGCTCCCACACATACAGAAAAACAGAAGCTGAGGGCGAGAGAGCAACCGAAGGGCTTGTATGCATGCATATAAGCATAGCTAAGCATGCATATGGGCACAGACAATGGGGGTGAGGGTGAGGGCATGATTTGGGGGGTGGGGGGGAGTGGGGGGGTAAGGACACATATGTAATACTTTAATCAATAAAGAAAAAAATCAGAAGCTGAGGGAAGTTATAAAACATTTTATGAGAGCTGGGGAGGACCTGCGTCCTGACCCGACCATTTATGTTCTCTGTCTAAGTAATGTCACTCGTTACCATGGCATCTACATCATTCCAGACACTGTATTTCTTCAGTTATATTTGGGGGGCGGTGTGGGGGGTGTGTGTGTGAGTGTGTTGGAGGGTTTTTCATCTTGCTGCTGGCATTTCCTTTTTCATTATCCATCAAAAGCGTGTTTTTATTTATATCATCGAGCAAACTTGCAATAACTGCTTTAAAATCTTTGCCTGCTCATTTCCACATCTGCCAAGTCGGAGTCCGTCTCCATTCATTTTCTGTCTCTGAAGAACAGGTCGTGGCCCAGCGGGATGGCTCAGTGGTTGGGACATTGTCCTGTGCACCAAAAGGTTGCCGGTTCGATTCCTGGACATGGCAAGTTCCATCCCCGGGTGGGGCACATACAGAAGGCAACCAATCAATATGTTTCTCTAACATTGATGTTTCTTGCTCTCTCTTTTTTTTAAAAAAAAATTTATATGTTCTGTTAAACCTCACCCAAGGATATTTTTTCCATTGATTTTTTTAGAGAGAGTGGAAGGGAGGGAGGAGGAGGAGAGAGAGAAACACTGATGTGAGAGAAACACATCGATTGGTTACCTCCTGTATGCGCCCTGACCGGGGCCAGGGATTGAGCCTGCAACCCAGGTATGTGCCCTTGACCAGGAATCAAACCCAAGACCTTTTGGTGCTCTGGCCGACGTTTTATCCACTGGGCAACACCAGCCAGGGCGCTTGCGCGCTCTCTCTCTCTCTCTCTCTCTCTCTCTTTCTCTCTCTCTCTCTCCCCCCTTTCCTCTCTCTAAGCATGTCCTTGGAGGAGGGTTAAAAATAAATAAGTAAACAAAGTTTAAAGACCAGATAATAGGCCCCTGTTCCTTTGTGTGTCGAGTACGTCGGCTGCATCCTGGCCATGGTGACGGTGGTGCTGCAGGGACTCTGCACCCTGCTGGTCCTGCAAGGAGTGCTGTTCTGTTTGTTTGGCCGGCGACTTTAACACGGGGGACTCCAGCTTCCCGCTCGGTCTCCTGGACTGCAGCTCAAACCTCATTTCGGGTCTTCTCCATGTAGCCAAACCACCAGAGTCTGCCCTGCTCACCCGGCTCAGCAGGCCACCGAGGTCTGAGTCTGTACGCAGGCTGTGGCTCTTTATTCTGAGCTTCCCCACCCTTGGCTGTAAACCGGCTGCCCCGCCCTGCTGTGCGCCAGGCAGAAGTCAGAGGTGATGAAGAGGCAGCACCTTACAGGTTACAATGCAGAGGGAATCGACATGTAATTCCTGCCTAAAGCCTGACGCTCCGCTCACAGCACAGCGGGTGCCCTCTCAGTAACTGCTGAGCAGACACTGACTGTAATCATCTATCTCAACAGCAGGGCACAGCCGGACGCCCGAGACCAGGAGACGCCAGGGGTGTGGGGCAAGGGAAAGTCCAGGGAGAGTCAGGGCCACAGGTGGGCGGAGCATGTGGATGGGATGGCGGGGGGGAGTCCCCCTCGTATCGTGGGCTTACACAGGACTGGAGACCCCCTGGGCCCCACCTCTCCCCCTGGCTCCCAGAGGACCCAGGTGACCGGAGCCCTGGGTTCCCAGAGGGGCCAAGGGACCGGCCCCTCCCTCCACAGGTGACCCGAGGGTCAGCACCCCTCACTTGCAGAAACAAAATGTGTGTCTCTTTTTAAATGTGTATATTTTTATTGACTTCAGAGAGGGAGGGAGAGGGACGGAGAGATAGAAACATCCATGAGGAGAAAGAATCATGGATCGGCTGCCTCCTGCACGCCCCACGCTGGGGATGGAGCCCGCAACCTGGGCCTGTGGCCTTGACCAGAATCGGACCGGGACCTCCTGATGCTCAGCCACCGCTGAGCCACGCCAGCCGGGCAGAATTCATGTCTCTGAGGCCTCATTTCCATCTCGGGGAGAAGTTCACGGGCAAACAGACTATGCAGGTCCCGGACCCTCCGTCCCCCGGCTCCTCAGCGTGCTGCCCCTGAGGCTTCAGGTGGTCGCCCCTGGGAGGAGGGGAAGACCCACCCCCTTAATTAACAGCCGGAGACAAATTGGAAACAGCTGTGATAATTAGACACCATAAGTGCTGTGAAGGAGGAATAATTTCTGCGGCCTTCGCAATAAATCTTATGCTGTCTCGCTCCCGATGCCGGCCTGGAGCTTTTCCCCCTTTTGCAGGGTGAGTTAGCACATTACTCATAAAAGAAACAGTATCCCTTTTGTTTAGGCCGGGCCTGTTTAATAACAAAAGGGCCGATCGCAATGACAGGGGCAGCCGGTGACAGAGCCAGCGCCCCGGCGGGCAGGCTCGCAAGTTTCGCGGGGAGGCGGCAGGCCCCGGGCCCACGGTCCTGCCCAGCGTGGCTGGTTTCCACGCCGAAGGCTCCTCAGACTGGTCCTCACACTGTCGGCTGCAGGTTTTGGAGGTCACGGAGGTAAAGCTAGAGCGCGCAGATGTGCTCGCGGCAAACCAAAGGGCCGGAGTCCACGCAGCGTTGAACTTCCGCAGGATTCCGGGGGTTGGTGGGTGGTATGTCCAGGAGACGGAGGGATGAGCAGGAAACGCCTAACTGAAGAACAGGAAAGGCACGGAGGTGGCCCTAGGTCCCTCCCCTCAGTTTGGAGAGGAGAATCAGGCCCCACACAGAGGAACCGGCGGGGCCCAAGCTTCCGGGGAGCTTGTAGCAGGACCAGGTCTAGAACTGGACAGTCTGCTTCGGCTTCTGCAAGGCAGTCTCCGGGCGACCAAGTAATCAAGACCACGTAGCCCTCCCTCAGAGGTGTGCAGGCGGCGGCTCCCCAGGCAGGCTGGAAGGGTGACGAGCGTGAGCTTCCGTGCCCGTCCCGGTTCCCATCCTGGCTCTATCCCTTCCCACAGGCGACTGGGGTTAGTTACTTCACCTCTTCAGTTCTCAGTTTACTCGTCTGTGAAATGGGTATGAAACAGCTGGTGAGGTCTTTCATGAGGATTGATGAGGTCACGCGTATCAAAATCTCATTAACGACCTGCCTGCTCCCCACGGGCACCCATGCAGCTGAGCACGGTCAAGGAAAGACACACCCATGGACTGTCCTTGAACTCTTGACCCAACATTCGATGGCCTCTCGGGGCCCCCAGAAATTCTCTTTTTTGTTTGTTTTTATCCTGGTCATTCCTCTCCCAGGGCATCCTACGCCTCCCTCTCCTCAAACTGCCAACACCCTCTCTTCTCTGCTTGCTCTTGATGGAGGACCAGGCACATATTCTATTTCACTGAAGCCAACCTGGAGCAATCCGGAGAGGCTTTTCCAATGGCCGCCCCTGCGGCCAACCGGTCCCCTCACCGCCATACGCTCTGCTTTTCCCCGGTTACCACGTGAGCCCCGGCCCTTTCTTCGCCGTGCGCTTCAGGCAGACTTCAGCGGAGCTGAGTCATTTGCCCAAACTTAGCAGCGAGCAAATAGCAGAGCCAAACTTTTAATCCCGGGCCTGTGAGAAAAGAAGTTCTGAGGGATCTTTTCCTCAGTCCCCAGCAGAGAGCCTGGTATACACCAGGCACTCAATAAATGCGTGTGATGAATACGTGAGTGAACGAACGGATAACCAATCTATGGCTCTAATGGACTTTCCAGGAGACCAGTGACTGACCAAGTATAGCTCCCCGTCTCCCCTCCCCGCCCTCCCCGGGCAGAGGGCTCAGGCGTGTGTGAGGAGGTGGGAGAATGGAGACTCTGGCATAAAGCCGCCAGCAGAAAGTGGCAAGGGAGATCGCCACACGTCCCATGAACAGCCCTAAGCAGGAAACACACACACACACACACACACACACACACACACACACACAACCCACATTCTAGAACTGGGTAACCCAAGTCGAACCGAATGCTCCAGATGAGAAGAGGAGCAGTGGAACCCTAAATTGCCGCATTAAGATAAAAACTCGCCCAGGACAAGTGGAACTAGGAGAGGCCATTCTGTACAGACAATGAATACTTCAAAGTGCATGAGTTCCCACAGGAAACAATTCCTTGAGATGAAATCGCAATAAAAAAATGACAAGCCACCTGAAGAAATAAATAACTTTCACAGCAAATGAGAGAGTTAGCACCCAAGAACCAAAGAGGAGAATAACCCTAAAACCACCTTTTAAAAATACAATACTATAATGATGAAAAAAGGGCCAACCAGGGTTCATGTTCATAAAGGGGAACCAATAGGATTAGTGGTTCCATCAACCACAGGGGATCAGCCCTAAAAAGAATCCATTCCACTGTGTTCCCAACTTCACCTTCACAAAAAATTCCCATTATCGATCCACATTTTCTTTAAATTACCTCCCTTTAAAACTTTTCATTAACTTAAAGGGAAGTTATAGTGATGCATGATAACCACAAAATTATGACTTGGCTGTGCTATTGTGATTTTATTAAATATTTACATAAATATATATTTATTATTATACTAGAGGCCCGATGCACAAAATTCATGCAAGAGTAGGCCTTCCTTCGCCCAGCTGCCAGCACTGGCTTCCCTCTGGCACCCGGGACCCAGGCTTCCCTCACAGCCCCAGCTTCGTCTGGAAGGACGGAAGGACGTCCGTTCTAATTAGCATATTACACTTTTATTATTATAGATTGAAACTATTTGTCCAGGGACTAAAAGCATCTCATGTATCACTGGTGCCCTATCAACCAAGCTTTGGAAAATACCGGCCTAGATCAACCCTCTGGTTTCAAGGATTAGAAAGTAAAACACTGCCAGAGGCTAGAACACATCCAGGACACAGCCCGGGCTTGAACCCACTCACCCACCTCTTCGTGCAGGGGTTGAGTCCCGCGTTCTGCGTCATGTCACCACCATTCACCTGCTTTTCTTACATAACTTTCAAATCTGTTCTCAGACTTGGAAATTCTTTATGCATTTTCCAAAATAAATATATAAATGGCCTTAAAAGGGGGGAGGAGTTATCGGCAGCAGATGTTCATTACATTTCCGTAAATCAAACCCGCACTTCTGCATGCTAATGAGATGGGAAGGGGCCAGCCTTCGCCATGCGGGAGAAGCGAGCAGTCTGCATGGGGTGTGTCAAAGTGACAGTATTGCTCCAGCCACGGTTAATGGGGGAGCCCAAAGGGCTGCCTTCGTGTGAAGTCATTCATCAGCCTTTGAAAGAAATTACATTAGGGGAGAGACTTTCTTTACCACTAAAATAGTCCTCGTCTGTAGGAGAGCAAAGCCTGCCTCCTTTGCACAACCCCATAGCAAAAGAGATGCTCACAGCATTTCTATTTTTATTTTCTTACTGGGCTATGATTACAACCAGCGTTCTGCCATCATTGGGAGCGACATTTCCAGCCCCATTCACACACTTCAGTGCCATCTCTCCACTCCCACCCTGCGTGACCTATGAGCTTTCCAAGTAACACATCTCCAGGGAAGTGCTCAGACTCCGCAGAGCATACCTTGAGGCTCCTCTCAGATCTCACCAGCGCTTCTGGGCTGCCCACCCACCACTTTCAGACACACTAGACTTACACGTGTGCTTGCATAAGTATGGAGAGGTGCCAGCTGCTGTAACAAGTAAGCCCCAAACAGTCAGTGACATAGCACAACAAAACTTCCCTCCTCACCCCCTTAACCGTTCGGTGTGAGTGTTCGGGTTTGGTGAGCAGTTTTCCTCCGTGTGATGACCCAGGTCCTTTCCATCTTGTGGCTCTGCCATCCCTTGGAATTCAGAACCCTCTAAATCCAGCCATCAGACCAGGGAACAGTTCAAAGACACGATATGTCCCCTTCCTAATCATGTCAGCCCAAGGATGGCCAACAGCGCGTGTGCTCACATTCTACCGGCAAGAACAGCCTCCAGCTGAAGGGGGGCCGGATACGCAGGCATTATGTACACAGCCCTCTGTGCCCTTTTGCCTGCTATTCTTTCTCTACCCCTTGAACTCCTATGCATCCTTCAAGGCCCTACCCATCTTTCAAATACCACCACCTCTTCTGCGAAGCCCTCACTGATGTCCCAGACAGAACAACCATCTCTGTTTCTCTTGTTCATAGCATTCTTCTCTATTAGCAGACACACCAGGCATTCAAGTGCCTGATCTCTTCCGACACCTGAACCCCTAAGAACGAAGTGGTGTCTTATTCAACTCTGTGTCACCAGTGGCACCTCGCCCTGCTCCTGGCAGAGCACAGTGGGCATTCAATATGTTGACTGAATTATATCAGCGCCTGCTCCTAAAATTCATTAGTCAGCATTTAGTGAGTCGTTACTCTGCACCCAGGACAGCTTAAAGGGCAAAGGGGCTCCCAGATGAATAGGAGAGTCACCCTTAGTTCTCCAAGTTAAAACTTTCAGTAAAATGCATAGTGGACTTGGGGAAAATTCAATAGAATGTTGGAATACCTTGAAGTTCCTAGCAAAGGGAAACAGGAATAAATTGAAGATCACCCGCAAGGCTCCCCTTTCTCCACTCTGCTTCCTCCTCCTGAGCAAAGAGGAGGAAGAGCTGGCCGAATAACTAACAACAGCAAGAGGAAAGGGAAGGAGAGGGAGGGCGTCAAGAAGGAAAACTGCGTTGAACGCAGGGAGGGCACATTTTTGTTTTTACTTTTTATTTTGAATTAATTTTAGATTGAGGTGTGTCTGAAGATAGTCGTGTCCTCTTATCTCTCACCCAGCTTTCCCTGAAGCGAACATCTTGCAGAACTCTGGTGCAATTAATGGCGAAATCCCGGGAAGTTGGCATTTGCACAATCCTCTCAGCTGATCTACAGACTTTATCGGACTTTCCCCCGTCTTCCCACCGTGTCCTCTTTCTGTCCGGGACCCGGCCCAGCGTCCCACCTTACATCAACCTGTTCTTTCCCTTGAGTCTCCTGCAGCCTCTAACCCTTCCTCCGTCTTTCCTTGTCTTCCATGACCTTGCCACTTCTGAAGAGTGTGAGTGTGTCATTTTGTCAAATGGATATGGCAGAATTTTTTATAGAGGTGATGTCCTAGATCAGTGGTCGGCAAACTGCGGCTCACGAGCCACATGCGGCTCTTCGGCCCCTTGAGTGCGGCTCTTCCACAAAATACCACGTGCGGGCACGCACGTACAGTGCGACTGGAACTTCATGGCCCATGCGCAGAAGTCGGTATTTTGTGGAAGAGCCACACTCAAGGGGCCAAAGAGCCGCATGTGGCTCGCGAGCCGCAGTTTGCCGACCACTGTCCTAGAAGAATAAGAAATGGACTCCTGAGATGATGACTTAAAAAAGAGAAAGAAACTGAATCCACGGGGCAACGTTTACAGGCACACGAGAGGACGTCTCTCCGCCCCCGAAGGCCAGGCTCAGACGCAGGGGTCTCCGAAGGCCCCTCGTCGTCCCACCGCTGTGGACGCTCACCTGCCCTGCCCACCCCGCTGTGGACAGAAGCTGTCTAGCAGGAGGCCCACGGGCACCCTCTCCAAAGGTGGTGCTGTCGTACCAGCTTTCAAGATGACACGTGGAGATGACGGCTGTTAGGGCAGTGACGAAAAGATGGCAAAGGTGGCATCGTGAAGGCAAGACACGGAGACATGCTGGATGGCCAATCAGCGTGAGGGAGACCATGTCCCCTTCGACTTAGAGTACGTCACCGTCGGTCCTGCTGTCCCCTCCCTGCACCGCCACGTCCTCTCCATCCTAAACACTGAGTTCCCACACTGCCTGTTCGGCCTCCCCTCCGAGGGGTTCGTCTATTGTCCCCCCGACCCGGCGTCCCCAGCGTCCTGGCTGTGAGGAAGGACGGAGAAGCGGGGGCTGCAGGAACTCAGAGGGTCCGGAAATTAAACTCCGCTGGAGACTGAATATAACACTTGGCCAGTCACGCCATCGGAACGCTCCCTGAGGTTCTGTGAGATGATTGCGGCAGAAAGAGCGATGGTTCTCTCCGGCGCTTCCTCCCAGAAGCGTTCAGCCATTTGGGGAAAGCATGAGATTTAACCCATTTACGTTTATTGTCACAGCGGGTCTTTTGTTCGTGTGTTCATCACCTTGTTTTGTGAGATTTTTAAAAATGATTTTCCTTCTTTCTCTTGCTTCCCACCCCCTAATGGTTGAGAAGGTGTACCTGCCATTTAAAAATCTCTGGACACACCGACCCCCACCTGCAGCTTCCAGACACCAGCTCTTCACGGTCACTTCCAGCTGGAACTTGGGGGCAGCTCCCTTTCCTTTCTTTGTGCAACGAAGACTTAATGACCACAGACTCCGTGTCCAGTCTGGGGCAATGCCCCACAAATCAGAGGTGAGCGAGGGTGGTATGGCAGGGAGGGGGAGACCCTAAACACGTAAATACCAATAATTATGCAAGGACAGTCATGATACCCACACGCTGTCTTCAAATCCTAGCGCGGGACTGCAGTGGATGGAAACATAACCTGGCCGCTTACAGGTTCGTCCCTCTACGCGAAGGGGCTCCTCAGGCCCGGGGTCTGCTGTTTCTGGGAAAGGTGGGCTGCACGTGGGCCTCAGGGTCATTTTGGAATCTGTTCTCTCTCTGCCAGAATCCCTTTCTGACCCTCGCCCGCACCCTCGCCCGCACCCTCGCCTGCACCCTGGCCTGGCAAAGCGAGGACACCATAAGTAATGCATTATTCAGCCCTTGGCCAGCAGGGCAAGCCTGGGTGGGTCTCTTCACCTTCGGAGACTTGGGTTTTCTTCCCCGTCCTGATGTGGCCTGGCAGGTGTGGGCACCCAATCCAGGGGGGAGCCGGAGGCCACAGAGTCTGCGCCTGGCCGAGGAGCAGCAGAGGCGGAGAGAGGGGGGCAGAGACCGGCACGCAATGTTCACTGGGAGACGCGGTGAAGACCATTTCGGGAGAAACAAGGAAATCACAACCAGACGCCACCTAGGGCCGGAGTTACTTGCCAGGCCTCCCAGGAGGCACATGGTTGGGAGATGGAGGTCACGTCCAGGAACCAGAGAGGGCGTGTGAGTCTCTCGGGCACACACAGCCCCCTGGGCCTCCGTGACAGGACAGGGGGCGGTCTCCTGGCCTTGCCAGCTGGGGCTCCTCGACCCCGATTCGTCCTGGCATTCCCGGAAACAACCTCAGGACGAGACCACCATGATCGTCGTTGCAACCCCACCTTTCCAAGGACACTCCCCTGCGAGTCCCAGAGTCCTGCACAAGGGAGAGTTTAGGGGAGCAGGGATCAAACCAAGGCCTGTGGGCCGGGCGATGGCGTGGCTGGCTCTGGCAGAGGGAGCGAACCCGAGAGAGGGGCCCAAGGGGTGGGATGGGGGGCAGAGGAGGGCGCTCAACAGGCAGCTCCTGGAAACAGCTCAGCCCTCTGCCCTCCACCGGGTGTTCCCAGCCCATCCCACCGCCAACGCCACCGCCAACACCAATGGGGCACAGAGGACACAAGTGAGGGCCGGTCCCTCCTCCGGTCCCGCCTGACAGCGTCCCTCTGTCCCCAGCAGGTGGCTCACCCCATCTCTGTCCTGCAGACAAGGGTATAAAAGGACTTCCGTTTGGGGCCAGGGACGCAGAGGCAGGAGGGGGAAACCCCGCCATACGCTCTCCAGCTCTGCCTTCCCCCAGATGGAGCTCCCGACATGAAGAGAGGACCATTCATAACCGGAGTGAGCTGCTGGCTACGGTTTTTCTTTTCTTCTTTTTTCAGATCTGGTGTTTATAATTCCAATTGGTGTAAAATTTCCTGATGGTTAACACATCGCATTACTGACACTTTTGAATGAATGACTCATTCCCGAATAATTGACTCGCTTTGTAATTTGGGAAGTAAAATCACATTTACGAGTCCCCCGAGTGGAGGGTCTATATTGTTGTGCATAAAAAGCAGATAAATCATAAACGCGAAATCTGCAAACACCCCCATTAGCCTTTGTCCCGGCGCGAAGGGCAGCGCCTCTTCAAAGCGCACAGCTGCTCGGGCTCTGCGAGGGCCTTCGCCGCGGCCCCGTTTCATCGTGGGGGTAAAACCACGCACGGCTCGCCCCTCATCCCGCCCGTGTCCAGCGGCTGGCCGTGCTCCCGGTCCCCCCTTTCCCGTCCGACTTCTCGTTCCCGTTCCAACCACGCAGGCCACACCGACGGCGGGCGCTTTGTCGCCCACCGAGGGCCCCCCCGCAAGGAAAGACCCTCCCCAGTGAAGTCAGATTCCCGGGCGAGCTGCACCCACACAATAAGTGGGTGCCTTGCCCATTGGGGTTCACCAAACCCACAACGTGATCCTAACGAGACCCGACAAGGGCACTTTTTTTTCTTTTTTTTAGTGGCTGAGAGTCAAGTCTCCTTGTTTGGATTTAACTCCACACATGCGTGGGTTGCTAAGCCCCCCTATTTTTCAGGGCAAAACGTACACAGGGAACCCAAAAGGCAGGCTCGAGCCCGCGCCGTCTGGGGCCGGGCGCTAATTGTATCTTGATGTGCCGGGGATGTGAAATCTAGAAGTCCTGGCAGTGGAGCCGCGGGTCCTTGTCCCACTTTGCCGACCGCTGCAAATTAGCCAGTGCGCCCGGGAGAGAGCCCGGCGGGGCTGCTCTTGTTGACATATCAACTTGAGGCCGCACAGAGCCGGCCCGGCCCCGCTGCCCTTGGTTTTGTAGTTACAGTGCATTTTAAGGGCCTGACAGGTCCGGTGCTAAGATGTTCTGAATTAGATTTGAATTACAACCGCTAAATGCCCTTGTCAAAGATCGTTAGTCCTGACACTAGCCACGTCCCTGCAGCTGACGGCTCCGATGCGAGGCCCCCGGCTTAAACAAAGACATGCCCCGCGTTTCATTCCGAATTGTCAGAGCGTAATTGAGTTAAAAGAGCAGCTACAGCATAAGAATGGCAATCTCTGCTGCTTCTCTTCGCTTTGAAATAAATCCAGGGGACAATTTAGCGGCATCGTAGGCGCAAAATGAGAAGAGGGTTTTCCACCGAGACGCGGGGCGCTTGCAAAGGAAAAGTCCAGGCCCGGCCCTGGCCCTGGGCGGCGGGGCTCGGGCAGCCAGGGGCCTGCGCCAACGCCTCTCGGGGCTGGACTCGGTCCTTCCCAAGTGGGAGACCAAAAAGCAACCGCCTGGTCCGTCGACCCGGCAGGCCGGGGCCCCTGGATGTCACTCAACTGATGTTGGTCACAGAACTGAACCAACGAATTTAAAGAGAGAGAACCGTGGGCAGAACCAAGGGACGCTGGAGCTGGAGCCGGCCCCAGCCCGGATCCCCTTCCTGCGGCCAGACCCACGCCCCGACCACTGACTTCCCTTTTCTGAGGCCCCACGTCCTCTCTGGCGGCCATGGGGGTAGCCATGCCAACTCCTAGAACAGTGGTTCTCAACCTCCTGGCCCTTTAAATACAGTTCCTCATGTGGTGACCCAACCATTTTCGTTGCTACTTCATCACTGTCATGTTGCTACTGTTATGAATCGTCATGTAAATATCTGATATGCAGGATGGTCTTAGGCGACCCCTGTGAAAGGGTCATTTGACCGCCAAAGGGGTCGCGACCCACAGGTTGAGAACCGCTGTCCTAGAAGGGCATTGGGCTGTGGTCACTAAAGCTCATTATAAGAAGCTGATACTTTTTCTTTTCTTTTTTCAAAAGATGGCGCACCACAGGAGGAAGGAGGCCAGGAAAGGTTGGCCCGGGACCCAGCCAGCAGCATTTGGGGGGGGGGGGGCGGGGGTTGGGGGGAGGGCACGTGCCTGGGAGGCTCTGGGTGCCACACGAGGAGTGGAGGGGAGCGTGGTGGCTGGCAGTGCCTGCCTCACCCCAGACTCCCCACATGCACAGTTCACATACATCCGTGGGAACCCACTGAGCTGCTGGTGGGTACAGCCGGGCCGACAGCTCTTCAGACATTGAAGGGAAGGCAGCTGGCCAAGTGGGTTTTCAGATCAAATACAGGACGCCCAGTGCCATTTGAGTTTCAGATAAACACACGCTGTTTCAGTGTACGGAGTCCGAAATATCACACGGGCATGGCTTTAAGTAGCCATTATTACCCGGAGTTAGATTCAGCAGGCAGTCTTTTTCTTTTTTTTCCTTCTTCTGCCAAGTCTGGCGATCGATCTTTGTTAGAAAGAACTTAAAGCTGAGAGTCAAAAAGGCCCGGGGGTGCCGTCCTAGGCCCGCCCCCTTCCTTCCTCAGGAGCCAGGGGTCCCCACAGGAAAACGATTGCCCAGCCCTACGCGCAGGGGGAGCAGGAGACAGGGTCAGGGTGGGACCTGCACGCTGTGAGCCGTGAGCCGGCCTGAGGGTCAGTGCCGCCTGCTTCCGACCTGGCTGCCCGGCCACCTGGGACCCCGCAGGCGCAGGGAGAGAGCCGGTTCGGCCCAGAGCAGCATCCCGCCCTCCTCCCGCCGCACATGCACTTCTGAGCAGTATGGAAACCGCACAATGAGCACAAACCTGGGCCACGGAGTGTGATAAAAAAGAGTCCCCCCCAGAAGTCAGTCCAGGGGCTCGTGTGGGGGATCCCCGCCCAGGGACGAGGGGGTGTGACGAAGGATGAGGTGCTCGGCCTGAATCTGGAAAGACCATTCTCCTGTGGGTCAGGAGAGGCGCGGGCTCCGGAACGAGTCCTGAGTGGGCGAGAAGACAGGAGCGGCCGCGGGCAGGGGCCGGGAATGACTAAACCTCAGGCTTCCTGTGGCCTTAAACTTGGACCCGGAGGCCGGGGGGCAGCTGTCCTTCCCTGTCTGAGCTGCACAAAAATCCCTTCCAGGCTCTAAAATAAAGACATGAGAGGGCAATAGCAATGCCTGTGGGCCGTGCATAAAGCCCAAGGCAAAAGGAGAGGAGGGAGGGCTGGAACGCAATCAACACGTGTCTGAGAGGCCCGACCGGCACACCCTGGCGGGTGCACGGGCTTTGGGGGAAGTTAAGGCGCAGTTAGGAGATGACTCCGAAGGACCTCGAAGAAGAGGCCTGTCTCAGGACGTTCGCTCCAGCATGGGAGCCACATGCCGGAATGAGCCGGGGAGACGCCGCCCCGGCTGGCGGCCCCTGTTAATTTCTGATCCACTAAGAGGGCGCTTCACTCTGAGCAGCCCCCCCCCATCCCCACCGCCTGATTCGGATGCGAGGCCCAGCCCCGAGTTCAAGCTGCTGCCGCTTAAGAAGGCTTATTTTGACACAGTAATTACAGGGCTCGAGCGATGCTTTACATTAGAGTATAAAACACTCATTAAATTAAAATTCTTCCATGAAATCATGAAAATAAACAGTCTGTCCAAACTGGCATCAACAAATTCCCCGGCGCCTCTGCGCTTTCTCAGGCCGGCCAGCCAGGGGCCCGCATTTAGCCGCGAAGTGTGAATGGCTCGCATTCCTTTGAAGGCCCAGCATTCTGCTTCTTTTTAAGATTATTGCCTTAATTGTTTTTACAACTTGTAAGATTTTAAAGCTATTAAGCTTCAAAGTTGGGGGTGGGAAAACTTGAAATGGGGACCCTTTGTACCCGGCCCAGCTTGCCAGTGGGGGGACAGCCTTCAGACCCTTCTGGGACAATTAAAATCCAGGGGACGAGCGGGGATGGGCCATTTTTCCATGACCCCTTACGGGATAGAAAATAAACCTCACATTTCAAGGGCTGTAGACAGGAGAGCAGGGGGCAAGTGGGTGGGGCAGGGGGCCAGCCTGGGCTTGTGGGAAGAGCAGGGGCCTCCGAACCAGCCAACCTGGGCATGCAGGTGGCCACTGCCTGCTCTGAGCTCACCTCCCTGTGGCTAAGAGGAGGGGGGTGAGTCAGCACAGCGCATCCTCGGTTCTATCAAGTCCCGCGCACACAGAATCTGCAGATGCTGAGCCATCGCCCCTGGGAGGATGCAGGGGGGTGGGGGTGGGGGGGCGGCTAGTCAGACCTGCAGCCTCTGGTCACAACATTCTCCTCCACCGATCAAGACACCGCTGGCTTGCTTCATGTGTGTTGACAGACATCCTATTTCGTATGTGTTGCCGATGCGTGAACAGTGAGCTCACGGCCCAGCGCGCTGTGGCTCGTGCCCAAATGAGCTCGGGTCTGGAAGGACACGCCTTCTCAGCCTCGCCAGCACCACGCATGGGGGCCTTACAGCAGGGACACCACCGACAAAAGGTGCAAAAATGCAAAACGTGTGCTGTGCAGCAGGCCTCTTGCTTACGGTGAGAGTGGCAATTAGCGCATCGGCTGTGTGGGCATTTCCACTCTCTGCGCATGTGCGCACAGTGGGGTTACAAGTACCTCTCAGCTGCGAGGCACATTCTCAGACTCCGGTGTCTGAAAACAACGAGGCGGCCGTGCCCTGTGGGCATGGAAAGGGGAGTGTTTAAAAAAAGTAAAACAAACTGAACGCAGCCACGCTGCCTTCCCAGCAGGGGTTCGGGGAAGGGAGTGGAGATGACAGATGACACAGTGGCGTTTGTAAACGGGAAGGAGAGGCCGCAGCCCCGCTCCTGCCACCTACTGAGACAGGAGGAACCAGTGTCTGATGAAGTCGCAGCAAAGAGGAACGTTATTGCCGGGGCTGGGTTCCCCCCCACCCACCCCGTCTTCCCTGTGCTCAGGCTCCCACATGGGCCTTTCTCGGGGTGTTTGGGGGAAACCCAGATGGAGGGAGGAACAAGGAGAAAGAGCCAGACAGAACACAGGCGGTGAGATGAAGGTACCACCAGGAATTCAGTGGAGGCAGAGCCTGGGGTTGGTGGAGACCAGGAGAAACGGACGCCTCCCACCAAGTTTCCCCGGAGGAATTGGGCGGAGGGGGCTGGGGGGGCCTCACAGGTGGGGAGGCACTAACGGCAATCTGTGGGAGCTTCCGGGAGGCTAGGACTTGGGACATGTCGGGTGGCCATGAAGATTCGAAATAATTAATCTGAAGTGCTCAGAACATAATGGCGCTCAAAACCAGTAATCTGTTCCTGCAAGTGTTACAAATAAAATGCATTATCTTTTACCTCCAAGTCTTCCTGCTCTAAACGACAACTCCTCCGAACAGAAACTGTTAGTTCTAGGTCCCCAGGGTCCAGACAAGGCCCGGCACCCACAGGTGCTCAGGACACGCGGCCACAGCGGGGGATGGGCACACCTCCCCGCCCCCCATGCGAAGGCTTTGACGGGGAGACATTTGCGAGCCCACAGTCTGGAATAAACGCCCAGTCTCTTCAAAGCCAGGACCACGAAATGACCTGGACTCCCCCCGGCCCAAGACTTTCCCAGCTGGGCTCCGGGGAGCTCCAGGACCCCCGGGGAGCAGCACAGACGCTGGGGACCAGGGGGAGGTGGAGCGGAGGGAGCCCCGCTCAGCACTGCCACCAGCCGAGCGGCGAAGCTTTACATTTAGATTACTCGTCGGGGGGACAAGGTAGAAATTATTCAACAAAAAAGAGCTCTTGGCCTAAAAAGTAAGAATAAAGCACATACTTGTACCCTGCGGATAGCCAATCGCTTGATATCGAAGAGAAGAAAACGGAGATTCAGGACGCGAAAGTGACTTGACCAAGGTCACAGGGGGACAGCCTTGCGCCTAGAAGCCAGGTGCCACTGCACACGGGATGGTCCTCGCGGAGTGTGTCCATGTGTGTGCGAGTTTCTTGTTGGTCAGGGTGAGCCCCGCGAGGCCGCAGTAACAAACACTCCCCAATATCTCAGTAGCTTACACAGGACTGGATTGCTCACGCACACAGCTCCCATGCAGGGCGGGCGGTCCTCCAGGGCAGCCAGCTCGGGGTTCAGGATGCTTCTTTTGTGTGGCTCCCATCTCAACATCGGTCCTCCCCGCAGATCCCTCAGCCCAGGGAGGGGGGTCAGGAGCACCAATCACAGAAGAGCCCTTCCTGCCTCCGCCTGGAATGACAGGTGTCAGCCACTTGTGCTCACACCCCATTGGCCAGAACCAGTCACATGACCCTCACTGTAGCGGGGCTGGGAGGAGCGAAGATCCGATAGGGTGGGGGCACTGCTCATTCTGACAGGTGTGGGCTTTTATCCCTCCTGAGGGCAGCAGGAAACCCTGGGACTGGAGCCAGAAAACCCGAGTTCAAGTCCTGGTCCCTCCCGACGGTGTGTGACCACGTGACCACGGACAAGTGGGCCGAACGCCCAAACCTCACGTTTCTCTCAAAACCTGGCAAGATAGCAGCACCTCCTTCACTCAGGAATCTGGTGAGGTTCAAAGGCGCCGAGGCATGTGAGGCTGACTCGAAAATTACAATGTCGGCTACAAGCCAGCATTTGTTTTAATTGTTACTCAAAGGTGAGGCCCTTGTCAGAGCTGGGCCGGAAGGGTGTTAAGCACAATTAAGCCACATAATTAGCTCTCCAGTGGGCTTGCACTTGACACAAAGAACCCACATTCCTCGGGACACTGGAGGGGACCGGGTTGCAGCCCGCCAGGCAGACAGAGCTGCCAAGACGCTCCCTCCTGCTCTCGTGTGCAGAGGAGGGAGGCTCCGGCAGGAAAGCCGCCCTGAGAGGGAGCGACCTCGTGCACTTGGGAATCACCTGGGGGCCTCCCCCGGCCCGCTCACCCGAGGCCCCTTGTAGTGCGTAGCTGTCAGCGAGTTGTGCTGAGAAAACAACAGTGCTGGTGGTGTTCAGCCATGTTGAGCTCAAAGGAAACAGACGGGGGTGCGCCCTGCTGGTCTGGACCTGGAGCTGAACAAAGCATTTGAATCATGTCAGTCGTGCTGTGTCGGAAACCGGCGACCCGACAACTTCACACGAGGAACCTGGTTAAAATATATACAGGCAGTTATGCACAGAGACGGTAGCCATACACTTTATATAACAACTAGGGGCCCAGTGCACAAACTCGTGCACCTTAAAGGAACTGTGGGCCCCAAGGTTCTGGGGGGCACAGGGGCGGGTCTCAGCCCATCCTCCATGCCCCTGCCCGGCCCCTCCCGCATGGCCCCCAGTCCCCTGTCTGCTTGCAGCCCCGCTCCTGCTGCCGCTGATCCCACACACTGACAGCTCCAGCCCCACTCATACCCACTGACGATGCAGAGTGATTGGGGCCGGTGCAGGCAGTGGGTGCGAGAGGCAGCTGCCAGCCCCGATCGTCCCTCAGGAGCAGGAGGAGGTGGAGAAGCCCTGAAGGGCAATCGGGGCCAGCAGCCACCACTCGCCGACGCTGGGTGCCATCAGTGGGTACGCGCGGGGCCGACGTTGGCAGCAGGTGCAGGCGCCAGCAGCAGGTGTGAGCACCCAGCAGGACCTTGGCACGTGGGAGCAAAGGATTTTCAGTCACCACCAGAGGCTCACCCCCATGACAGCGACTGGTGCCCCGCCTTGGTCTGGCGCCCCACTCACCTGCTCCACCATCCCACCGCGGCCGATGCCCGCCATGTTCCATGCTCTGCCGCCTGTTGCCAACGCCCGCCATGTTCTGTGCGCGCCCCCTGGTGGTCAGTGCACATCATAGTGACTGGTTGGTTGGTTGTTCGGTTGTTCTGCCATTTGGTCTATTTGCATATTAGGATTTTATATATATAGATGACACATGTTAAACTCTTTAGCATGCAACAACAGGAGGCCAGTAAAGAGTAAGTGGTGGAAGGTTATGCAGCCACTAAAAGGAGCAACAAGAAAGAGTTGGTGATGAAATGAGAGCATGCTCCCGACACAATGTTATGAAAAAACAGCACTCAGGTGCTTTCTTTAATTTTAATGAGCAGCTACTATGAACCAGGCTCTGGACTGAGATTAAAGAGTTCATTTATTTTCTTATTTTTTTATTCGACAGAGATGCGTGGATGGCCCAGCATGTGCCAGGCACTCTGCTCGACCCGGGACACGGTGTCCCCGCTTTACTTATCCACTCGCTGAACGTGCGTTTGTGGAAGGCTTCCTGGCCCGGCAGTGTGGCGGGCACTAGGAAGAAATTGTACGTTAAGCAAGTACGGAGTACCAACACGGGGGGAAAAGACTGGAAGGAAACCACACGAACATGTTCTTGGTGATTAACTCCAGGAATGAGATTCTGGATGATGTTAATTTTCCCCTTGTGTTGTACAAATTTTCTGCAATGGACACTTATGCTCTTGAAATCAGGGAAAGAAAGAAAAAAACAAGGTGATGCGAAGGGAAATGTTAGAACCAGAAGTGGGCGCGGTTGTGACGGGAGTTTGGAGCGAACCTGCTGGCGGGGAGGTGGGCTCAGACACAGACACGCCCCTCCGGGCCCCGACGGCGCTGGCTTTCTGCCTGAATGGGGGCCCCCGTTCCCGGTGCAGCCAGGTTTCTCTGAGAAGCAGAGAGATGGGGGCACCTCCAGTTAGAGAGATCTGATTTCCCCTGTCATCGTCAGAAAACCCAGAAAGATTGCCCACGCCCTACTTCCTGGTCTGTAAAATGGGCATAATCATAGCCACCTCATTAGCTGTCCGTGAGGAACGGGGGTATGCCGGGTGGAAGGCACCTGGTGTGTGTCTAAGAGATGTTTAATCCATGTCACTCCCTCCCACCCCCGAGAACACCCCCCAGTCCTCCGCCCGCTCTGGACACAGAGGGATCTGACATGATGATGAGCCGATTTACGTCAAGAATGGTGGGATGGTGAGAGACATCCCCAGAGCCCATACATGGGGTCCAGGGTGAGGCCCATCGCCATGATGTCCGCGGTGGCCAGGCCCTGCTCTTGTCCGCTCTGCAGCCCGAGGGGTGGCTTCCATCCGCCTGGTCTCCCAGCCGCTCCCCTTTAAGCCAGAGAGCAATCGTGTTCTCAGCTGCCTGCAGCTCAGGCTGCCGTGTGCTTCTCATCCAGGCAAAGGGCTCGGCCAGTTGCAAGGGCACCTGGGAAAGGCATCTGAAGGCTGAGCGGACCCTAGGCGCTGTTCAAAGGACGCGGGGTGCTGTGCGGGCCACTGTGCCTGCTGTGGGCTATACCCTTGACAGCAGCGGTTCTCAACCTGTGGGTCGTGACCCCTTTGGGGGTCGAACGACCCTTTCACAGGAGTCACCTAAGACCATCGGAAAACACATATATAATTACATATTGTTTTTGTGATGAATCACTATGCTTTCATTATGTTCAATTTGTAACAATGAAAATACATCCTGCATATCAGATATTTACATTACGATTCAGCATCGGTTAATCAAGTGGTAAGGCACAGTCACGTAATAAAACATTAGGCAGCGACTAAGATCATTCCTGGGGAACCCAGGAGGCCACGTGGGAGAACGGCCACGCTGTCACGCTAAGTGAAAGAGCAGGCGCGCGTCCCGCCTGGCCATGCGGAGGGCCATGCGAGGTGTGTGTGCAGACGGAAAACCCCGAAAGGCCCACAATGATGGCGGCTCCAACGGGGTGGTCGCATCGGAAGGAACCATTTTCTTCATTTCAAAATGTTCCACCGTGTTGTTGGACTAGTTTTCCCAATAAAAATGCTACCCATAAAAAATGACATTATCCCCACAGCCGAGCAGAAAATACCATCAAGTGTTTGTCAGGCTCCTGGAGAAGTAGTTACTTTCTAAGCTTTGAAGCCAAAGGGAACATTGCAAAGGAAAAGGCACGCAAGTCCGATGAAGCAAAATACAAACCCCGGGCCAAATGCAATCTGTAACCAACACCCTGCACTTAGCGGAAGGAATCGCTTTCCCAGGACCCGGACTGCCGGCGATGGGACTGGAACCCGGGGCTTGTTGGCAGGCGGGACGGGCCTATGACCTTTGTGGAGGGCAGCTTGGCAACGTGGCTCAGGAGCTGTGAGTAGGATCCCAGGCGTCAGCCTGGCCTGACCACCCTGGAGACGTGTGCTGCAGACGCAATCAGTCGCTCACGCTCCGTGCAGAGTGAGGTCCCTGGCAGCCTCGCCGGCAAGTGCAGCATGTGTAGAGCTTTGTTGATGGACCCGTGTACTCGTGGAATCCTCGTCAGCCTGTGGGGCTGAGGACCGCGCTGCAAGCTGGCCGTGCGCTTGGCTATAATAATAGGCGTTACAGTGCGAAACTGACAGGGCTGCAGAGGCGACTCACTCAACAAGCCTTTATTGAGCACCTACTGTGTACCACGTGCTGACGATAAGTACAGGGCTCTGGGAGGGTGTTTGAGGGAAGGTTGTTGAACTTAACCTTGTCTGATGTGTCAGATGGGACTGTGTGTATGTGTGTGCACACCTGTGTGAGGGATGTGTGGTGTGGAGGGTGTGTACCTGGGCTCCCTGGGGAGGAGCAAGGTAGGAGTATGGGCGATTTTTTTTTTCTCTATTCAAAGTATTCTTACAGTTGTTATGTTGCTTTTAAAATAAAAATCTAAGGTTCCAAAATAAAATAATTCTGTTCTTGTTTTCCAAGCACAAGAAACCGAGAAACTGTATGTGTCTGAATCGTTAAAAAATGTGATCTTCCTTCCAAAAGCTGGAAGTTTGGGCAGTCTCAGAGTGCCGGCTGAGCCACCACCACATGGACAATGTGACTAGGGCAGCCGTGGGCAAACTATGGCCCGCGGGCCGGATCCGGCCCGTTTGAAATGAATAAAACTATTGAAGAAAAAGACCGTACCCTTTTATGTAATGATGTTTACTTTGAATTTATACTAGTTCACACAAACACTCCATCCATGCTTTTGTTCCGGCCCTCCGGTCCAGTTTAAGAACCCATTGTGGCCCTCGAGTCAAAAAGTTTGCCCACCCCTGGACTAGGGCCACTGTGGAGCTGAATTCTGAATTTTAATGGGTTTATTTACATTTAAAAGCTGAAGCAGTTTAAATATTTTCCATTAACACCTTACTATGTACGCTACATATTGTTAACATTCATTAAAACTAATTTTACTGGTTACTTCCCTTTTTTATGGAGGCTACCAAAATTATAAAGCCACACGTGCACCTTCCGTGATGTTTCTATGGGACAGTGTGTTCTGCATGTCAGTCTTTTGTCAATTGTGTTTTACGAACATCTTTTCTATCTTGGGCTCATCTTCTCACTTTCGTGGAAGCTCTTGATCATCAGAACTCCTGTTTCTCCCTGGCTTTAGTTAGGGACAGATTTCCTAAGATGCCCCAAGGCTGTGGTGTCTTTTTTATTTTTATTACTGGAGGCCTGGTGCACGAAATTTGTGCATGGGGGGGGGGGGTGTTCCCTTAGCCCAGCCTGCACCCTCTCCAATCCAGGACCCCTCAAGGGATGTCCGACTGCCGGTTTAGGTCCCATCCCAGGGCAGTCGAACATCCCTCTCACAATCTGGGACTGCTGACTCCTAACTGCCCCCCTTGCCGGCCTGGTTGCCCCCAACTGCCCCCTGCTGGCCTAGTTGCTCCACGCAGCCTGCTGTTCAGTCCTTTGGTCATCCCTCACGTACCCCCCTGCTGGCCTGGTCACCCCACGCAGCCTGCTATTTGGTCATCCGTCTGGTTGTTTCAGTCGTGACGACCCCTGGCTTTTTATATATTAAGATGGATTTCAGAGAGGAAGGGAGAGGGAGAGAGAGATAGAAACATCAATGATGAGAGAGAATCATTGATTGGCTGCCTCCTGCACGCCCCCTCCTGGGGATCTAGCCTGCAACCTGGGCATGTGCCCTTGACTGGAATCGAACCCGGGACCCTCCAGTTTGCAGGCCGATGCTCTATCCACTGAGCCAAACCAGCTAGGGCTCTTTTTTTTTCTTTAAAATCCTCAACCAAGGACATGCTTAGAGAGAGGAACAGAGGCAGAGAAAGAGAGAGGAACATCAATAGGTTGTCTTCCATATGCTCCCCAACTAGGGATCAAACCTACAACCCAGGCATGTGCCCTGAGCAGGAATTGAACCAGCAACCTTTGGGTGCACGGGACCACGCACAACCAACTGAGCCGCCCTCGCTGGCAGCCTATTCGTGATTCCCTCTCATCATTGATATTTCTCGTTCCCTATTCAACAACCTTCCTGCAGTGAAGAGGGAGAGGCAGGTCTATACTAGGACTGTAAAGGTCCCTGGGCAGAAGCTGAGGGTCTGGGGGGGGGGGGGGACGGTGGGCGGTGGGCAAGGGAAGCGAGTTCCTGAGAGCTCTGCAGCCAGGCCCTGGAGTCTCCTCCTTCCTTTAGCTGCGGTGGCCTGAGCAGTCCTGGAGGCCGCCTCTCCCTTCCTCGGGGACAAAGCGAGACTAGGCTGGCCACCATCGAGGGGAGCAGAGACACCCCAAGTGCGGGCCCACGGGCAGAGCGCTGGGACTCCAGCTGCTGTCTAAGGGAGCAGCCGCCCGCGGTAGGAAGCCCGGGTGCCCGCTCCCCGAGGCAGGGCTGACGCAATCACGGTTTGGGGAACATTCTTGGACCAGCTCCGTCCCATCAGAGCCTGGGTCACGGCTGCCGGCGTCTGAAGCAGTTCCAGGAGACGGCCCGCTCGCTCGGTAATTGCCCCGTTTTATCTCAAGATGGGGATCTGGAGGCTGAGCCCAGGCTATGAGGTTCCATCTGCACGAGACAATCCGAAACATACACACACGCACACTTAGGCTCGAATCTGTGAACGCGCACCAACCCCAGAGACTCCCAGAGGCCTGGTCTCCACTCCCAGCCGTCTCATAACCCAGGCTGTGCACTCAGGCGCCTGGGCTCCGGGGTCGGGGTGGGGGCGGGGGTGCCGTTTCCAGACTCTGACAATCTCGAGGGCACATCTGTGAGGGGTCGGGAGGTCCCTACTTCAGCCAACACATCGGTGGGTGGTGGGCGTACTGGGCACACCGCCTCTCGCACCCCTGCCGCCACTAGGCCACACGGCGCCCCGAGATGGCTGGGCACGCACACAGGGTCCCCTTTGCTTCCTTCCTTCTCTGCACCTTGAAGGGTTCACAAACGTGGGAGATGGGGCCTGGGAGCAGGGGCACGTGGCCCGGCACTTCCCAATCCTCTTCCAAAATCGGGGCTCCTAGGACGCTCATTAGTAGACTTCAAAACGAAACGAACGTGCTTATGAGATGCGGGTTAACTTTTTCCAAGGGTTTTAATCCTTTTCTGCAGGACTTCTCAGAGCCTTTATTATAGCGAGGCGCCGTGTGGGTTTCTAAGAGGGGGAGCTAGGATGCAGCGTTTCCCCCCCAAAACCACCACACAGCCCGCTGTGGCAGGTGCCGCGAGCATCTGCCGTGCTCGTGTGCCGGCACCTCCCCTCTTCTTGTTCCCATGGTGCTTTGAAAGGGGCTGAATCAGGGCCTCGCCCCGGAGCCTCGTCCCCAGAGCCCACAGGTGGCTCGAGCCTGGCCCAAGGGTCTCCCTATGGTGAGGTGCTCTTCTTGTCGGGGCGACTGAGCGGATAGGATGTGGGGCTTAAAGCCGAGAGACGCGTCCCAGCAACGTGTGCGGGTCTCAGGATCCAGCCATGCCTGACGCTATCCCTTCCCCGGGCTTGGGGCTGAGGTTCAGGGCAGGGGGCAGGGGCAGGGGGCAGGGGGCAGGGGCAGGGGGCAGGGGGCAGGGGCAGGGGGCAGGGGGCAGGGGGCAGGGGCAGGGGCAGGGGCAGGGGCGGGGCAGCTGGCCGATGCGGAGAGAACCTGCGGGGCATCTTGCAGACCGTCAGGGAGTGTGCCGGGCAGGGTGCTTCCGGCAGCGAAGAGGAGAGACCTCCGCTCAGCATGGCTTCCGCCTGCAGAGCCGGGGTTCTCTCGCCCAAACACCAGTCCCGGGGCGGCCCGTTGGGGAATCCAGCTGCTCGGCGAAGTCTCCAGAGCTGACTCCTTCCTGGCTGCCACCAGGACGGGTCCCCTTAAGGAGTACCGTCACCTTTCCGAGCCTTGCTTTTCTCATTTACAGAATGGAAGGGAGCCCGGCCGGTGTGGCTCAGTGGTTGAGCGTTGACCTATGAACCCGGAGGTCATGGTTCGATTCCCAGTCGGGGCACATGACCAGGTTGCAGGCTTGATCCCCAGTGTGGAGCGTGCAGGAGGCAGCCGATCAATGATTCTCTCTCATCACTGATGTTCCTCTCTCTCTCTCTCCCTCCCGCCCCCCGCTCTCTCTCCCTTCCCCTCTCTCTCTCTCTCTCTCTCTCTCTCTCTCTCTCTCTCTCTCTCTCTCCCTTCCTCTCTCTCTCTCTCTCTCTCTCTCTCTCCCTTCCTCTCCGAAGTCAATAAAAACATGGAAGGAAGAGCAGCAGCAGAAGCTCCTCCCACGCCTGGTGCCCGTGTCACCGCCTGCATGTGGTCGCCGCGGCCTCCGCCAGGCTGTCTCCCGCCGGTCACACCTGCCCACCCAGAACTCCTAGCTCCCCCCCGACTGACGTGGCTCTGTCTTCCACCTCAGGGCCCGGCATGAATTTCTCAGGCCAAACCCTCAGAGTTGCCTGGCCCTCCCCGCTCCTTTCCCTCCCCGCCCGCGCCCGGCCCACTCCCGGACGCACCCCGCCTGCCCTGGTGCACAATCCTTTTCATGTCTTACCAGGTTGGTTCGCCATCATGTCGCTGGGAATGTTGCCTCGATATTCGTAAGTGACTTAAGTCTGTCGTTTGCGTGTACCGAGTGTGTCTGGTTTGGGTGTCGGGGTAACGGTGGCTGGAAAGCGGTTACTCCTCTTCCTTTTTTGGAAGAATTGGTATCGATTCTTCTTTAAATGTTTGATTGATTGTTTCCTTTGTGTACATTTTTAAATGGCGAATTCAGTATCTTCAGTTGGCAGAGGTCCATTCGGATCCCCTGTTTCTTCTCGGCTCGGTTTTGGTGGGTGGTGTGTTTCTAACCAGCGGTCGCCAACCTTTCGGACCTCAGGGACCACCAGGTGGCGACCGCTGTTTCTAACCATTGGTCTGTGTCACGCATGTTCTCGAACCCGTGGGCGCATACAGAGTCCTCCTGGTGGTCCTTGTTATTTCTGAACAGTCCATTGTGATGTCTCCTCTTTCTTTCCTGGTTCCAGCCACTTGCATCTTTCCTCTCTTTTTAAATTTTTTATATATATATATTTTTAATTGATTTCAGAGAGGAAGGGAGAGGGAGAGAGAGATGGAAACATCCATGATGAGAGAGAATCATGGATCGGCTGCCTCCTGCACGCCCCCCACTGGGGATCCAGCCCCCAACCCAGGCACGTGCCCTGACCGGGAATCGAACCCTGACCTCCTGGTTCCTAGGTCAACGCTCACCCACGGAGCCACGCCCGCCAGGCTCTTCTCTTCGTGTTGGTCAGTCTCCTAAAGGTGTGTCAACGTGGCGGGTCTTTTCCCAGGCCCAGCGTTTGGTTGCCGTGGTTTTTCTCTGTTGTCTGTCCATTCTCTGTGGTATTTACTTCCTCTCGGGTGCTGATCATTTCTGCTCGCTCTGGGTGGAGTTTGCTCATCTTGTCCAGGCAGCTAAGATGGAAGCTCAGGTTCCTGAGGTCCTGTTTCTTAGCACAGACCTTCGCACCTGCGATGTCCCTCCAGCACCGCTCCGGCCACGGGCGTTGGTGGGTTGCATCCTCACTGTCGCTGGTCTCACAATCGTTTCTAATTTCCTTGTGATTTGTTCTCTGACCCACTGGCTATGTAGGAATAGGTTCATGTTCACGTGTTTGTGAATTTCCCTAATCTCCTTCTGCTACGGCTTTCCGATGCCATTCCCTGATGGCCAGAGAGCATGCGTGGTTCCAACCATCTTTAAATCGTGGAGGCTTGTTTTCCGGCCCAGCGTGTGGTCTGTGCACCGAGGAGAAGGGGTCTGCTCCTGTGGTTCGGCGGACGGCCTTATGGGTGCCTGTTCCAGCTCCTTGAGCCGCTCAAGATCGCCCGCCCACGCCGATCCCCCGTTAGTGGAATTTGCACCTTGTGAGCAAGCTGGCGACGGGGCCGGGAACCCGGGCCTGCCTCCCCGGGCAGAGCTTCCTCACCTGTGGGGCTCGCTGAGGGAGGCAGCCCAGACCCCGCAGCCCCCTGGCCTGCGGCAGAGACTCGCAGCCGGAGCTGGGCGAGGGGCCTGGCGGCGCTCCGTCCTGCGGAGATGCTGCGCCTCACCCGGGAGCCGGGAGCCAGGCCCTGGGAGCGAGGGCAGCCGATCCATGATTCTCTCTCGTCGTTGATGTTTCTATCCCTCTCTCCCTCTCCCATCCTCTCTGAAATCAATAAAAATATATCTTTTAAAAAGATGCAATATCAACTCTTGCTGGAATGTCCACCTTGCTGGCTTGACTTGCAGGTTTTGCCCCACAATCACATGAGCCAATGTCCCGAAATAAATCTCTAGGTGGATGGATATAGAGCTAGGTGAGATAGAGAGGGGTGACAGGTAGACACACACACACACACACACACACACACGCACACACACACACACGGGTAACTATTGCTTCTCTGGAGAACCTTGACTGCTATGCCCAGGGCCCGTCTTATTCAGCAGACGGACTGAGATTCCTTAAGGCAGGAATGTGACCTACGGCCCCATCCATGACTCTGCGTCCCCCAACACCTGGTGTGACAGGGGACAGGGAGCTCCCCCACGAGGCCTGGTGCCTTGACTGACAAACCAGCGAAGGTGGCGGCCCCTTGCACTCGCCCCGACAGCGGTGAGGAAGGGGGAGCAGACCTATCTGCCCGGCTCCCGGTCTGCTTCCTTTAAACCCCAGCAGTTTAGATTCCACAGGAGCCTCGTCGAGACAGCAGGCGAGGCCCATTGAAATCGAGTCTGGAAATGCAAAACATGAGAAAAGAGCCCATTGGTATTTGATATTCCTATATTTCAATATTCTTTTGATATTCCAATAGGAAACTTAAACTCTGGGGTTTTATGCATGCTTCGTTTTCCCTTTGATTTGGCGCAACGCTTTACTTTGAATGCGTTTGCTTTAATCATTGGGCCACGGAGCAGGAGGGACCCGCATCTTGTTCGGGGAAGAGCTGGGGGTGCAGCCATCTGGGCCCAGAAAATGACTGCCTCCTGCAAGTCCCTGAATCTCCCCACAGGAACCCCGGCTGGAGGGATGGCAGGGCTCACGGGGGGCCGGGGAGGCTCCCCTGGCCTTGCTCCAAGGGGGGACACTTGAGCCCCTACCTTACAGTTCAAAGGCAGAAAAGCAGAAAGAGCAGCTGCAGCCGGGCCCCTGGCAGGTGCCAGGACGGGGGACAAGTTCCCGGGACATCTGATTGGCAGCTGATCTGGAGCACAACCATGTGGGGTGCCTGCAGCCGGTTCCATGCAGGGGAGGAGCGGGGCGGGGGGTGGGGGGGGCAGGAGGGGAAGGAGGAGGGGGAGCTGGGTGAGTCTGTGACGTTAGGCAGCTCAGTCCAAGGAGGAAACATGACTCTGACGATCACGGTGGCGGTGACGGTGGCGGTGACGGTGATGGTGGCGATGTCAGGGCCACGGTGCCGCTCAATGGCCCCGGTTACTGAGACTTGCTGTTCGCAGGCATGTGCGCGGCTCCAGGCGGACTGTCCCGTTTGACCCTCGAAATCACCGTCCGCGTTTGCAGTCCCCAGAAGCAGAGCCGGCCGGGCCTGGGGGCAGTTGTTCGTTCCGAGGTGTCCCAGGAAGAACGAGTAGAGGAGGTGGGTCCAGGGGGCAGGAAGGCTGGTCCCCCTACCGGCTGGGGCTCCGGGAAAGCGCGGAGCCAGCTCAGGACTGGCCGTGGGAGGGCTGAGGCGGTGCGTTTGTCCACGGGCCCCGTCCCACCCGCGCAGCCGAGGGCCCCAGAGCGGCGGCCACACCTGGGAGTCAGGCCTCAGGTTCCCCTAACCCTAACCCTAACCCTAACCTGCAGCCTGGCGGCCGGCAGGAGGGAAGCGGCCGGAGCTGCCCAAAGGGGGGGGGTGGCAGGAGGGGCCGCAGGAGGGGCCGCAGGAGGAGCAGGTCTGGACGCGGAGCCTGACTTCAGCCGCTTAACCAGAGCCGCTCCCTCTTCCCACACCAAGCTGCCTCGCCGGGCGCAGCTCGGCCCCACTGTGCGCTCGGCGCCTTGGTGCCGGGCCAGAGTCCCCCCCACGCTCACTTGGGCGAAGGGAGGGCGGCTCCAGCGAAGGGAGGCCAGGCACCGGCGGACCAGGGCGCAGGGAGCCGGGGGGGGGGGGGGGGACGCGCCCCTCAGTCTGGACTCTGCTCTGCCCTGTGGGTTCACTCTGCGCCTCTCTGGCTCTCAGTCCCCCGGTGCAGCTGAGGGACGGCCTCTTTCTGGAAAGTTCCAGGCCAGGGCCGCCCATCCCTGTGCCGGGGTGCGGGCAGAAGCAGGCTGACCTCTGCTCGGCCAGGTCCGGCTCCCTTCCTGGGGTCCCTGGTGGGGTTGGGCCCCCTGAACCCTACACACAGAGCCTGGAGCCGGCCGGGTTCCCAAAGGAGACTCAGGCTGTGGACGCCGGGGGGAAGCTGTGTGCGGGCGGGAGGGGAGGCTGGCGCTCTGCGGGGGACACGTGGGGCGTTCAGGGGGGACACTCCCCTCACTCACCCCTGGGGAGGAAAAGAGTGCGCTGTGGAGGGGCGGGTGCCCTTGTGTGTCTGTGTGCACATGTATGTGTGTGCATATATACGGGTGTACAAGTTTGTGTGTACATGCATGTGTGTGTGTGCTTATGCATGTGTGCATGTGCTTGTGTGCATGTGGAGCTGTCCCTGGGTCATGTGTGGGAGCGTGTAAAACTATCAGACAGATGTGTGCGGGCTCAGTGCTGTGTGAGTGAGCCCCCAGGAGAGGAGGCGGGACTGGGGAGCTCAGGGGTAGGGGCCTTGAGAGGGTGAGGGGTCTGCACGTGAGGGCAAGCGCCCCCGCGGGGTGGGGCCCATCCCCCCAGGACTCACCAGGGTCCCGCTGCGGCCCCGCCTTTCCCTGCGGCCCCAGAAGGTCAGGGGCAGGAACAGCCAGCAGAACCAGCCATGGGACCAACCGGCCATGGGACCAACCGGCCACGCAAGTGTCCGCCTGACCCAGGCCGGACGGGCCGCGGCCCAAGGCTGCATCTGGGGAGACCCTGCGCATGGCCAGCTTGGGGGGCGGGGTGAGGCCTGTGCCCACATCTGCCAGCGGCGCCCCAGAGGGAGGTGGGCCATCAGCGTCCCAGCCCAGGAGGGGCCCGGGGCAGGCGGACAGGCCTGGGCCTCAGGCTTCCGGGCCCCGGGCAGGTAGCCCACCCCCTTCCTCCGCCCAGCCCCTCGCTCTCCAGGGAGGGTCCGCCTGCGGGATCCCCGCGGAACCCACCGCTGCCCTGAGGGTCGCTCATCGAGCTTCTCCAGGAGCAGCTCCGGCTGGGCTCCCCGTGCTGGGCTCCCCGTGCTGGGCTGCGGCTGGGCTCCCTGTGCTGGGCTCCCCGTGTTTACAGGACGGAGGGGAAAGCAAACAAACACTCCGGGAAGGAGTCTGCCCGCCCGTGGGGCGGGGACCCAGCGTGGCCTCCCGGGTAGCTCAGGAACAGGGAGTGGAGGAGGGGGGGGGGGGGCGGGGGGAGGGGGGAGACACCGCACTCACGGGGCGGGTGCTGCGTGTGGGGCGTGCGGGTCAGCACGTGTGGTCCAGGACCAGAGCGCCCAGAACACGAGACGACACGGGGGACGGAGCCGCCTCCTGCGAGCGGGTTGACCCTGCAGAAGCCTCGGGGGGTTGGGGGCCGCATGACAGAGAGAGAGACGAGCGTGGGGAGACCTGGAGGCCAGCCGAGGGCGGCAATGGAGCCAGGGGCCCACGGGCAGTGACGAGGAGGCTGCGGCAGCCGGGCCCTGGGGCTGCCGGCTGCACCCACGTCTGTCTTCCAAGGGGCCGCCTTCCTCAGAAGCCATTTCGCCCAGAACCACAACGTGTCAGACACGGGGGTGGGCTGCTCGGGGGGCAGGCAGCTCTCTGGGGCCCAGCTCCACCCCACCGTCGCCCTTCCCCCACCATCGCCCCTGCCCACAGCTGCCCGGAGCCACCTCCCGGGGCCCCCGGGGGATGCCCTGTGCCGCACATGTCCCCACAAGGCCCCTTCTAGGGCCCTTCCCGCCCTGCGGGCTCCTGTGCCCCGCGCCGCTCCACCCCGCGAGCTGCCCGCACGTCAGCCAGGGGGGCACGGGAAGTGCAGTTGGAGCTCAGACCACGCCTGGCACGGCTGCCTCTGGAGGGCCGTCCTTCAGAAAGGGGGGCGGTCTGTTCTGTCCCCAAACCGCAGACTGAGGGGGGCAGCCTTGCAGACGGCCGTGTCCACAGGTCAGCGGTGCGCCCAGCAAGCGGCCCGTCCCCGGGTGTGAAGCACCGCGCCCTGGAGCAGCACAGGGGACGGAGGCCGGGCACCGGGGCCCCCCACCCTGAAACTCTGTGCACCCGGAGCCCGAAGGGTTTCTCTCCCAGCAGCCCTCTCTCTGTCTCTCCCCCCCCCCCCCCCCCGCACATCCCGGCCTGGCAGGAGCTTGTGTGCCCATCACGTGCAGGCAGCGCCAGCCCCTCCTGAGAGCACGGGGACTGCTTGCTGCCAGGGGACAGGCTGGGCGAGAACTCTTGGTTGGTGCTGTTGTGGCAATCCTCCCCCGAGGATACTTCCCATTGATTTTCACAGAGAGTGGGAGGGAGGGGGCGAGACAAAGAGAGGAACATCGATGTGAGAGACACACGTCATTGGCTGGCTCCCCGGTCAGGGATCCAGCCTGCAGCTGAGGTACAAGGCACGTGCCCTTGACTGGAATCGAACCCGGGACCCTTCGGTCTGTGGGCCACTGAGCCACACCGGCCAGGGTGGGGGAGAACTCTTTCCCTCCACGGCCGGCCTGCGGTGCCATCGCGCTCTTCCTGTGCCTCCCGCGGCGTCCGCGGCGTCGGGGGTCTGCTCACTCAGCGGCTCCCCTGTCGGAGGGCAGCCCGATGGGCAGCCAGCGCCTCCGAGGTCACGGGTAACAGGCCGGGAGGCGGCAGAGGGAGTCAGAGCGGCCGAGCAGGAAAATGCTGCCTCTCCTCGCAGGCGCTTCGGGCAGCAGAGAGGCCGCGGGACACGGAAAGCCTCCCACAGGCTCCGTGCAGCCTGACTCAGGCTCCGTGCGTCCCGGGAGGGGGGCTCGGTGCGTCCCAGGAGGGGGGCTCGGTGTGTCCCGGGAGGGGGGCTCGGTGTGTCCCGGGAGGGGGGCTCGGTGCGTCCCAGGAGGGGGGCTCGGTGTGTCCCGGGAGGGGGGCTCGGTGTGTCCCGGGAGGGGGGCTCGGGACGGGGCTCGGTGCGTCCCAGGAGGGGGGCTCGGTGTGTCCCGGGAGGGGGGCTCGGTGCGTCCCGGGAGGGGGGCTCTGTGCGTCCGGGAGGGGGGCTCGGTGCGTCCGGGAGGGGGGCTCTGTGTGTCTGGGAGGGGGGCTCGGTGCGTCCCGGGAGGGGGGCTCGGTGCGTCCAGGAGGGGGGCTCTGTGTGTCTGGGAGGGGGGCTCGGTGCTTCCGGGAGGCCAGTGCAGCTGCTCTGGGCATCCACCACGCCCCCTGGACGGCCCACAGCAGCTCCAGCGGCAACACTGACGGGCCTGGCTTCCAAACCGCGAGGAGGAGGAGGACAGAGGAAGGGCGCTCTTCAGACGAAAGACGCCCAGTCCTCCCCGTTGCACCTGCACAGCCTGCCTCCGCCCGCTCCGCCGGTCCTCCGCCTCTCCGCCCGCGAGCAGAGAGCACTCCGGGGAGGGAGGCGAGAGCCCCGTCCCACTCACCCAGGCCCCACGTCTAACCTGCCCCGACGCCCGGGCCGCCAGCCGCCGGCCTGTCCACAGACACGTCCCTGGACAAGAAGACTCGCAGGAAACGCAAGGAAAGGGAAGGCCGCTGAGCCCTGACGGAGCCCTGCCCATGCCGGGCACTGGCTGGACGCAGGCGCCACCAGGCCGCTCGAGACCGGCTCCTGCCCCGTGGGTCCCGGGAGGAGGATTCTAACTCCTGGAGGGCCTGTCGCCACAGCGCTGTGCTGGCGCCGTGCCCATCCCCTCCCATCGGTCCTCGCCACGGCTCCGTGAGACGTGACCGTACCCATCCTCCTGACAGGACATAGGGGCCAGCGAGCGAAGGCCCTGCCAGCCCGGCCGCCGGGGAGTGCGGAGCCCGCCTCTGAACGCAGCCCCTGTCCAGAGCCGGTCTGCGCACCCTGTCGCCCTTTCCCCATAACCCACAGCCCAGTGGCCACGCAGACCCAAGACCGCAAGCCCTGACCTGCCTCCGCCCTCCACACGCGTGGGCTTTGCACGTGGCCGCGCCCCGGTGCCTCCTTTGACACAGAGGCAGGCGCCGGGAGGGCCCTCGCCCAGGCTCACGTCACATGCGGGCGGCGGGCGGGGGCTCCTGGGGCCTGGAGCAGGATGAGACCCGGTCGGGCGCCCGTCTGCCCGCCTTCCCGTGCGCATTCGCCCACCCAGCTGGAGGCTGGGCCCGCGGCCGGTCCCTGTGCCCGCGGAGAGTGAGGGCCGACCAGGCTCTGGGTCCCTGCAGGTTTCCAGGGGAGAAGTGGTCTCCGGGGGCAGGTACCCCCTGGCGTGTCCGGGACGGAGGGAGGAGAGGTGGGTGAGGAGGTCTGAGCCCCAGTTCGCCATCTTTGGGTATTTGCCCCTTTTAGCTCCTTATTTGGGAATAACGATGGGCTCCTAAGGAGTTGGGAAAACAGCGCCAGCAGGTCCTGGAGCCCCTCTGGGTTGGCTGCGAGGCAGATGCCAGAGGAGGACTAAGTGGAGAGGGCGAGTCTGGTTTGAGTTCAGTCTAGACCAGGGATGGCGAACCTTCTGAGCTCGGCGCGTCAGCATTTTGAAAAATCCTAACTTAACTCTGCTGCCGTGTCACATATAGAAATTTTTTGATATTTGCAACCATAGTAAAACAAAGAGGTATATTTTTGATATTTATTTTAAATATTTAAATGCCATTTAACAAAGAAAAATCAACCAAAAAAAATGAGTTCGCGTGTCAGAGGTTCGCCATCACGTTTGAAATGAATAAAACTAAAAAAAAAAAAAAAAAAAAAAAGACCGTACCCTTTTATGTATGATGTTTACTTTGAATTTATATTAGTTCACACAAACACTCCATCCATGCTTTTGTTCCGGCCCTCCGGTCCAGTTTAAGAACCCATTGTGGCCCTCGAGTCAAAAAGTTTGCCCGCCCCTGGCCTAGACTCTGGAGGGGAGAGTGAAAAAGAGAAGGTGCCCCCCGCGGCCACCCGCAAGCAGGGAGCACGTCCACACTAACCAGGCTGTTATGGCCACCCCTGGCCAGACAGGGCCGAGAGCGTCTCCGGTGCCAGGGCAGGCAGAGGCGGGTCTCCGAGGGGAGCGGTAACGGATTGGCAGAGGAGAACAGGCACTGGGGGTGGAGCCCGTGGGTCCTGGGCTTGACTCTGTCCCTGACTCACCCTGTGACCTAAGGAAGCCCTTCCCCTCCCTGGGCCTCAGTGGCCCCATCTTCAAGGTGCCTGGCCCTGAGGGCCTCGCCGACACTACCCCACACCCAGGCTCCTCGGGCACAGGGCTGCGGACACGTGCAGCCCAGCGTTCTTGGGGGAGGGCACGCGATGCCCTCACTGCAGGATGTTTACCAGCGTCCCGGCCTCTGCCCACGAGAATGCCCCTCCGTCCCCATACACAGTGTAGTAACGATCCAAAGTGGCTCCAGGCCTTGGCCCTGGGGAAGTGGGGAAGTAGGGGGGGGGGGGGCGGGGCGTGGACGGAGATCGCCTGGTAGGAAGCACGGCCCTGGGCTCAGGGCCCACACCCTCGCCTGAAGGAAGGATCCACACACCTTCCCCATCAGACGACCCTGCGGCCACCCCTGGTCCACTGCCTCCTTTGTCGGAGCTCGAGCAGGGTCCCGCCCCCAGGACTGCCCTCCTCATCCCCAGGCCTCTGGATTGAGTCTCGAGTCCGTCTTGGGAACCTCCAGAACCGGGCTGAGACCGCCCCTGAGCTCCAGGCCCTTGTGGGTGTGAAGAGAACCCTGACTTCCCTCCTCCTCCAATGCCACACTCGGGGGCGGCAGGTGCCACAGCGGGAGGTCTGGCTTGGTGGTGGCCGCCATCTAACTGTGTGCTCCCCTCCTCTCTGGGTGTGAGCAGAGAAAGCTCGGGGTCTCCCTCTTCCTGAAAGGGCACTAATCCCATCGCCGGGGCCCCACCCCCAAAGGCCCCACCTCCAGATACCATCACAGTGTCGGTCAGAGCTTCCACACATGGATTAGGGGGGACACAGACATTCCGACCCAAGCTTCCAGCGGCCTGCCCATTGTGAGCATTAGCCCCCTGGTGCCCGGCCCAGGGTGCACCCATCTGGACTCCTGACCTCACCCCCAGCACTGCCCCTCGCTCCCACCTTTGCCCCCGCGCCCCCCATGTGACAGCCTCTTCTCCGCAAGGCTTCTGTGTAGCTGTTCTTGGGAGCTATTTTGGGTTTTCACTCAAAGGTTAACTCGCACTTGAACCCGCCTTGGCCGCTGTCCCTGGAACTGACTGTCGCTGCTTTGGCGGCGTCCCTCCCGGCGCCCTCGCTCTCCGGGCACTGGGCCAGCTGCCCTCCCTCCCTCCGCGAGTCAGGCGGAAAGAAGCAGATGGAGAGACTCCTCGGGCAGCCCACGTGGGCTCCACGACGCGGCCGTGGCTGTGAGAGGCTCTCCCCGGGATCCGGGCCCACGGGACACGTAGAATAGGACCTCCAGGGGGAGAGGAGGGACACAGCAGGGACCTTCCCAAGGCCCAGCGCCCGCTGCTTCCTCCCTTTCGTTCCTCAGGGCCTATGACAGGGATCTTCACCCCACGTTCCAGACGTGAACACCGAGACTCCGAGGGGTCAAGCTCAAGGTCACAGAACCATGAAGCAGAGCCAGGACCCACCCAGCTCCGAACAGCTCCCAAGCCGGGTCCTCTCTGCTCAGCCTGCAGGTCCAGACAGAAGCCACCCCCCCGGGCCAGAGCCTCCCGCCCACCCGTGTCCCACGGAGACAACCCCTCCCCCTCCCGGCCTGGCTCTCCGCGGTGGGAGGGAGGTGGTGGCAGGGCCCAGCCCAGTCGCCCTGCGCCCGGTGCCTGTCAGGCTGTCTGCTCCCATCAGGACGGGGCCTCTGACGAACAAAACGCAGGCCCTGCCTCGGGCTGCTCTCGGGTTTCCGCGCACAGTAAACCGGCGTGTTTTTATTTCTCCGTCTGTAAACATCGCTGGTCTAATACGGTAACTGCCGTTTATACAGGGCTGTAAAAACAGGTCAGCGCACAATACGATTATGCTCTCACTCCAGCGCGTGCAATCCATAATAAAGCAGAGCCGCGCGTGGGCCAGGGCCGCCGGCTCTGCGAGGACTCACGTCTGGCGCGCAAGGATCTACGTGGGCATAATATTTTCCACAGCTGTCAGGGCCGATTTAAAAGGCAATATCCTTTCCCGGCACTTGATTTAGATTCTGTTTATACCGTGCGGAGGATTGCTAATTCCGCAGCATCTGACTGGGGGTCTGGTTACACCGAGGCCACCGCCAAGGGGCGGCCGATGCGGTGTGAGGTCGGGAGCGGAGCATGCGGCTGCTCTCACCAGGCCCCTGGCACTGAGGTGCGCCCAAGGGGATGGGCAGCAGGGGTGGGGGTGGAGGTCGGAGGGAGAGGGGGAGGGACAGGCCTGCTTGGCACACAGCCAGGAGGAGCAGGGTGTGGCCCTGGGGGAGTCATCTGCCTCTCAGTGACTCCGTGTCCCCATGAGCGGGTGGAGAGCAAGCAAGGTCTCATGACTGAGCTGTGTGTCCTGAATCCCCATGTTGACGCTCTTTTCTGTTGTTTCATTCCTCACCCAAGGATATTTTTCCAGTGAGTTTTAGAGAGAAGGGAAGACAGAGAAACACTGATGTCAGAGAAACACATCGATGGGTTGCCTCTTGCACACACCCCGACCAGGGCCCCGGCCGGGGAGGAGCCTGCCTCTGAGGTGCATGCCCTTGACCAGAATCGAACTGGGACCCTTCGGTCCACAGGCCGACGCTCTATCCCCTGAGCCAAACCGGCCAGGCCCATGTTGGAGTTCTAACCCTGGTGCCTCAGGACCTCACGGCCTGAAGACAGGGCCCTAAAGAGGGGACTCGCGTTCAATGGCGCCCGTGGGTGGGCCCTGACCCGTCTGACCCGTCTGACCCGTCTGACCCGTCTGACCGAGGCAGACACCCCGTGGGGACACAGCTGCCTGCACGTCGAGGAGCGAGGCCTCGGGAAACACCCACGAGAAGCCCCATGGGGGGCCGTGGGGAGACGGAGTTTGCGAGCCCCTAAAGGAAGGCAAGGGCAGACACCTCCCGCCTGCCTGCCCATGCCAGGCGTTCGCGGAAGGCCCGGCCGCATCACCACCCTCTTAACCCGGAGCGAGCCGCCCGCTGGGGAGAGAGGGAAATGGACGCTGAGTTGAAACCGGTGCGTCCAAGGCCCCACAGCTAGACCCGCTGAAGCAGGGCCCGGACCGGACTCCCACCGGCTCTGCCCCCGCCCCCCTCACTGGAGGGAGGGAGCGGCGGTCCCTGGCAGGTGCCTACAGAGGGGGGACAGGCTGGGGGACAGGGCCTTTGTGAGCTGTCACTGCTGCTCCATCCCTCTGGAGGCCATTGAATATCCCGGACAGAAAGGACCCAAAGTCCACCTGACAGGCACCCCGGGCAGAGGGGACACCGAGGCACATGCAGGACGATGGCTTGGCGAGAACGTGGCAGAGGTCGGCTTGGTCTTGGGTGCCTCGTCCAGACACCACCCTGCTTCCCGCTCTGCTTCCACCTGCTCGGAACCCTCTGTGCTCCTCACAGCTCCTTGGCGTGTCCCCCTTCCCGCTCTGGATGCCAAAGGGTTCCGTTCCAGGCAGCGTCGGGTTCCCCAGGCGTGGGCCCTCCCTCCTCTGCCACCCGCTCTTGAGAAGATACATTATTATCATAAGGATCCTCCAGGGAGCCAGTAGGGTGGGTGGGTGGAGAGAGAGATTTTAAGGAGTTAGCTTGCATAACTACGGAGATTGGCAAGCCCAAAATCTGCGAGTGGGCCGGCAAGCTGGAGAACCAGGGAGAGTTCCGTGTTCAAGTTCAGCCCCGGTCTACGGCACAATTCCCTCTCGCGGAGGGAGGGCGGTCTCTTCTTCTCTTCAGACCTTCGCCTGATTGGATGAGGCCCACCCACACGAGGGAGGGCAATCTGCTTTACTCAAAGTCAATGAATCCAAAAACACCCCCCACAGAAACATCTAGAATAATGTCTGACCACAAATCTGGACACTGTGGCCCAGGCAAGTGGACACACACATTGACCATCACGGAGCGTGAGGACATCCACGCACCAGCAGCAACTCGATCCTCACACGGCACGGTGGCCGGACTCAGGGTGGCCCGCAGCTCCGCCTCTCCGCGGCTGGGGGACGTTGTGAGTCCCCTCGCGTGGCCGGGGTCACGCCGCCGGCTGCCGATGGCAGGTAGGCCCTCACCGTGAGGCTGGGCGTGCGGGGAGCGCGGTGTGCGGTGTGCGTAGAGCCGAGTGGAGGCACTGGCTCGCAGGGACGTGGGGATGGGGGGGTGGGGGCGGTCATGCTGCTCCGTGGCAGCAGCCGCAGCCGCAGGCCCCTGGGCGGTGCAGACGAGGCCTGCCCCCACTCACTCTCCGTCTCTCACCCCGGTCCTATCACATGCCTGACTCTGCTGAGTCTGCAGCTCAGTCCCCTGCCTCCTCGGGAGGGGGAGGGGGGGGTGGTCCATGGCTGTGCTCCCTCCGCTCGCTTCTGGATGCCCGGCCACTGACCGATGCGGCCCAGCCCTGGGCACCCTCCCGGCATCTGTCCGTGTAGCCACAGGCACAGCCCACCCTGAGGCTGAATGGAAATTCCCTCCCCAGACACCAACACACACCTACACACACCGGTATGCACACACAGATACACAATACACACAGTGTATATGACACACACACATATACACACACCAACACACACCTACACACACGCACACTCTGCATTGGACAGCTTTCCCCATTTGTAACAGATAACGTTGGGAGTATAAAACCTCTTGCCTCCCAGCCAACACGAGAGCCACTCTCTCCAGCCCCCTCAGGGGCCCCCATCCTGAATAAACGGTTCTAAATATTATACAGTTTTGTTCACAAACTGTTTACAGAACCGCCCCCCCCCCACCCTGGGCCCTGAGACGGCGGGAGTGACTCAAGGGCTTGTGTGCCCAGGGGAGGGGGCGCCGGCACAGGGAGGGGTGGGAGGGGTGAGGGGGGGGTGCCGGCACGGAGAGGGGAGGGGGTGCCAGCATGGGGAGGGGCAGGGAGGGGGTTGCCGGCAGGGGGAGGGGAGGGGGGCCCCCAGAGGGAGGGGGAGGGGGGTGCCGGCACGAGGAGGGGCGGGTGCCAAGGTGCTTTCCTTCACCCCCAGTTACGGAGCCCCAGTGAGCTGGGCGGGCCTGACCCTCCGCAGGCTCCCAGGGGATGTCACTGCCCAGCCGTGAGCTGCCCCCGGCCCCCTGCCCCCCCACTGTTGCAGGGAGCCCCGCTCCCGGTGTGGTCCGCCCCGGGAGCGTGCTGGGCGCTCTATAGATGGGCAGCGAGCGAGAGCTGTGGAACTTTCCAGAGATAAGGCCCCTCTGGAACACTGCTGGAGACCCCAGTGCACAGAGGGCCGATGGGAGACGCAGGCGGCGCAGGCTGGCATGAGCGCCTAGGCCGCCCCGGGTGGGTGGGAGCCTGGGCTCAGACGCAGACACCGGGCTTCCCGTCCGCTGGCCCCCGCGGGCTGTGTGTCCGTCCGGGGAGCCACTCCCGCCCCGGGCCTCTGTCTGTCCCCCGCAAAGGGGAGCAGGGGCCGCCGCGCTGCCCGCAGAGCAGCTGAGAGCACCGCGCACAAGCCCCCCAGCCGCCAGGCCACGGAGGGCCCCCCGCGGGCTGTGGGTGTTGTCCGTGGGACGGGTGCCCCTGCCCCGGCCCCTGCCCGCGCTGCCGGCCGCAGCCCCAGCCCACACGGCAGCATGTGCCTGTGAAAACATTTTGGTGCAATTTTCTGACCCGCAGAAATATTTTTACAGGGAAAACGCACGTCTGGCGTGAGCTGCTCAGTCTCACTGGTCTGTTTGGCTTCTCGGGAAAATAAACAAAAGTGAGTTTGTGGACACCAGGGGATGGGCCCAGATCACACAACCCTCCGCGGCTCCCGCCAGCGCCCCGCGTGCCCCCCACCGCAGAGCGATGGACGCGGGCCAGGCCACTCAGCCTGGTCACCCACGAGGCCACGGGACACAGAGCCCACAGCCCGGGGCAACTGCACCCCGAGCCCACACACTCCTCGTGTCTCAGAGGAGTGGCCAGAGCGAAGGGGACCTGCCCACACCCACAGGGCGAGGTTGTGGGGTGCGCTTGCTTGTTTCTTTAGATGTTTGATGTTGTAGTGCGCACACTGATTCTTCAAGGCCATTCCCATCGCTGCTTTTACGGAGGTTGCGGGGCACACCCAAGGTCATCACACAGGGCCGGCCTAAGGGCATCACGTGGGGCAGGCCAGGGTCATCACTGGGTAGGTCCAAGGTCACCACGTGGGGCAGGCCAAGGTCATCACTGGGCAGGCCAAGGTCATCACTGGGTAGGGCCAAGGTCACCACGTGGGGCAGGCCAAGTCATCACTGGGCAGGCCAAGGTCATCACTGGGCAGGCCCAAGGTCACCACACGGGGCTCCAGTTCCTTCCTTCCTCCTCGGTGCTCTTGGGAAAGCCTTGCCCTGGGCACCTGTCTCCCAATCAACGTCCTTGACTGGGAGAAGAGAGCCAGTCCTGGGCCTTGGCTGCTCCTTAGGGGTCTCCCCAGTTACTGGTGACAGCTGAGGGGTCTGCAGCCAGCTCAGCCAGAGGCCCCGCACGGAGGAGCACCCACAGAACCCCGCCTGGAGCACCCACAGAACCCCGCCTGGAGCACCCACAGAACCCCCGCCTGGAGCACCCCCAGAACCCCGCCTGGAGCACCCACAGAACCCCCGTCTGGAGCACCCACAGAACCCCACCCGGAGTACCCACAGAACCCCGCCTGGAGCACCCACAGAACCCCGCCTGGAGCACCCACAGAACCCCCGCCTGGAGCACCCACGGAACCCCGCCTGGAGCACCCACAGAACCCCGCCTGGAGCACCCACAGAACCCCCGCCTGGAGCACCCACAGAACCCCGCCTGGAGCACCCACAGAACCCCGCCTGGAGCACCCACAGAACCCCCGCCTGGAGCACCCACGGGACCCCGCCTGGAGCACCCACAGAACCCCGCCTGGAGCACCCACAGAACCCCGCCTGGAGCACCCACAGAACCCCCGCATACGGAGGAGCACCCACAGAAGCCCCGTTTGGAGCCTCCCAGGCGAAGGCTGCTCCCGGTGCCCGCAGCGCTCGGCCGTTTGGATGGCCCCAGAAGACAGTCCTGGGGGAGGCCGCCCGGAGTGCGGACGTGGCAGGGACCCTGCGTCCAGAGGCCGGCCCTGCTTCGCCTCCTCGTTAAGCGGGTGCGGAGGCAGCGCCTGGCCGGCAGGGGAAGCAGCGGCGGCACAGCTGGCCTCTGCCTCCGGGCGCCCGCCCCAGGGCACCCAGCACTGCCCGTCACCCCACAGGCACCCGGACGCAGGGTCCCGGAGGCCTCCTGGAGGAGGCGGCATCTCGGGATGAGGTGGCGGTGGACCAGGGGAAGGGGTGGGGGACGCGTGCCAGGTGGGGGACGCGTGGAGAAAGGCCTGGCGCAGGGAAGGGTGAGGAGGCGGCGCCTGCCCAGCAGGGAGGGCGCAGCAAGCACGGGAGGGCCAGGGCCAGCTCGGCCGGGCCTTCGGCGGGCAAGGCTTTGGGTGCTTCTGTGAGGAATGGGCAGGGCTGAGCAGGAGCCTGGCGTGGTGAGAATTGGGGTGTAACCATCACTCTGGCCGCCAGAGGAGGCGGCTTAGTCCTCCAGGCGGGGGCGAGGGGGGGGGCGAGGGGAGGTAGCCACGGGGTGGGGAGACGGACCTCTGTCCTGCCCAGGAAGGTCAGTCCCAGGGCTCGGTGGCCAGGCCGGGGAGCCCGGGAGAGGGAGGGTCCGGTGGGGTGGGGTGTCTGCCTGAGCACGTGGGTGGAGGCAGTGAGGAGACGGGCTCGGGGCGTCTCGATCAGCATGTCCTCTTCCCTTGTCAACGCGGAGCACAGGCACTTCTGACTCCACCTGCGTGTGCGTCGCCAGGCAGCCCCGCAAAATGCACTTGTTCCCCACGCGGGTCCCGGGGCCCGAGAGCCCACTGTCCCGGCCGGTGCTGCTGGCCGGGGCCACGCGGAGCCCAAAGGGCCGTGCGGACGGTGCCCAGCCTGGACCAGAGACTTGCCGGCTCCGATTCACGTGCCCAGGACCCTGTCCAGGCCCGGGGGTGCCTGCGTGCTCCTGCTCGCCTGCTCCGGGACCCCGAGGTTTGGGGACACCAAGGACCTTGGGACCTGCCAGGCACCGTAAGGCGTCATCGGGCCCTGCCGCACACAGCAGAGCCGGGCCTAGGTGGCCGTGCCCACTTGGCAGTCGGTGTAGGTATGCGGGTCTGAGCCCGAGAGCCCCGGGGGGAGCACAGGGAAGGGTCCCAGCTGAGGCCCTGGGAGTGGGGGGGGGGAGCACAGGGAAGGGTCCCAGCTGAGGCCCTGGGGTTGGGGGGCACAGGGAAGGGTCCCAGCCGAGGCCCTGGAGTCAGGGGGGGCACCAGCTTCCGGGGCCGTAAGGAAGAGCCCGCACTGGGTGTGTGAAGCAGCAGGCAGGATTTTCTCGCTGTTCTGGAGGCGGGAGTGTGAGCCGAGGTGGCAGCAGGCCCTGCTCTCTGAGTGTCTTGGGAAGAATCCTTCCTCCGTCCTTCCAGCTCCGGTCGCTCCCAAACCCTGGCTTTTGGCCGCTGCCCTCCAGGCTGTCTGTCCACGTGGCCTCTCCCTGCACCTCTGGTCTTCACGCGGCCTTCTGATCGGGACCCCGGGGTATCTGATGGGGCCATCAACCTGAACTGGATCACATCGGCAAAGACCCTGTTTCCAAACAAGCCTCCTTCCCAGGCCTCGGGGTGGGACTTCAGCACGTCTTTTGAGGGGACACAATTCAACCCACAGCGGTGGGGGGACCGAGAGAGCAGGCCGCACAGGGCCGGAGCCAGGACCCCTCCGAGGGGGCCCGCCAGCACACACATCCCTGACGTCTGCCCTCCGCAGCCCTCGGGCCACCGGCAGCCGTGTCCCGCCTGGGAGCCCTGCTCCATGGCCTATAAACTGTTTGTAAGGTTTTAAATAAACACGCGCGGCCCTTCTGAAGTCTGGGGGCTCACCCAGGGCTTGGGCAGTTGTCAGCGCACTCCAGCGCCCGGGGCCCTGAAAACCAACGGTGGGCAGAGCCACCCACAGAGGCCAGCGAGGAGGGTCCCGGGGGGCACGCCCACGCGGACACTCCAACCCGGGCACCCCCACCGCCCTGCTGGGCCAGACCGCAGTGAGGACACAGCCCAGGAGGCCGGGTGGGGGGGGGGGCCTTCCCTACGTCCAGACACAGCCTGGAGGTGGGAACTGGCAGGTCCCCCCCGCCAGCCTCAGTCTCCCAGGCTGTACACAGAGGCTCCGTTCAGCCCCCTGGAAAGATGTCGTCCCTCGCCGGCCAAGGTCAGGAACGCCCCTCCCCTGTAGCTCCTGCCTGGTGTCTGTCCAGCGGGGCCACTCGCTGTCGCTGTCGGCAAAATGCAGCCCCCGATGGGGATCATGGGCCACCGAGGGGACCGTTTTTAAATGGGGGCCAATATTTTAAAATGGGAAATTTCACGAGAAATCTCCAGCGGCCGCGTGGAGCTGCCACGGCCCTCGGAGGCCAAGCTGCGCCTGTGCTGTGTTACGGCCAAAGGTGATCCTGAGTGGAGGAGTGGGGGGGGGGTGGTGAAGGATTAAGGAAAGACAGACAAGAGAATGGAAGCTGGGTCTCGGTGGGACGCTGCTCCCTGATGAGGAGACAGCGCCAGCGCCCACAAGCCGTGTCTGTATTTTACAGCAGATGCCACGAGGCAAAGTAGGGGCGTGATCACGTTGTTCACAGCATTCTCATGAGTCTCAACCCCACTCAACTACATGCACCTGAACTCTAGCACAAGGCACGGGGGGCCACATGTTTGGACCACAGGTTTAAGCTCACAGCCACAGTCGTTGTCTATGATGGTGCTGGGAGGGCCCTGCCCTCCAGCTGGGACTTGCACGTGGCAATGAGAGGACCCTGTCCTTTCATTAGTCTGAGGCTTGAACCTGTTCAAACACTGTAGCCGCTCCCCACAGTGCTGGGAGAGGACAGGGGGCGTTCTGTGTCCCGGGGGGTCAGGTGGTGCAGTGAGAGGCGCGGTCACAGCGGTGCCACGTGGGGAATGCTGGCCAGAGGGTTCCCAGGACTCACACCGCACCCGGCCAGCATGTGGGGAGACCTCCTGGATGACAGTCCCCCTGCCTCCTCCAGGCTTGGTGGCGGCTCCACCCATCCAAGTGGCGTTTACCTGGAGGTCAGAGGTCGCCCAACACTCTTCAGGAGCTGGGGTCCCGGGGGGCTCCCCAGCTGTGTGGCCTGGCTGGTGCAGGCCCCTGACCCCTGTGGGATGGGTGGTGAGCTAGTCCTCAGCTGCTGCTGTGGTTGCTGTGGTGGCTGTTCCTGCTCTTGCTCCCGGTGGACAGAATCCTGCCTCAGCTCCACTCCCCAGAGGCCGCCCTGCGATCGTGCACACTGCTAGCGAGAGGACGGGCCCAGCACAGAGGGGCTGGGACACCTGGGCTCAGAGGGGAAGGCCACTGCACCCCATGCTGCCGGGGCGCTGGAGCCAGTGCAGCCCACACCACAGAGCCTGCACAGCTCAGAGCCTACAGAGCTCACACACCCCACAGTTCACACCCCAGAGCCCACCCCACAGTTCACACCCCAGAGCCCACCCCACAGTTCACAGATCAGACCCCACCCCACAGTTCACAGATCAGAGCCCACCCCACAGTTCACAGATCAGAGCCCACCCCACAGTTCACAGATCAGAGCCCACCCAGTTCACACCTCAGAGCCCACCCCACAGTTCACACCTCAGAGCCCACCCCACAGTTCACACCCCAGAGTCCACACCCCATAGTTCATACCTCAGAGTCCACACCCCTCAGTTCACACCTCAGAGTCCACACCCCATAGTTCACACCTCAGACCCAACCCCCACAGTTCACACCTCAGGGCCCACACACCTCAGAACTATTCAGCCACCCTGCCCAGCACCCTGAGCATGGGTGTCATGGCATTGATAAGACTCTGGCAGCTCCTTAGTTGAGGGCTGCAGTGGGGGTGCCCCTCCTGGCCTGCTGGCCTCGGGGCGGAGGAGCATGCGTCTGTCCCAGAGGTGCCAGCATGGCACTGGCAGGTGGGGTAAGACCGTGGGGGAAGGGCAAGGAGGAAGGGCACTGCCAAGTGTCCACCAGAGCTCCTGTTCCTCTTTCACATGGATGCACACCTGGCAGTGGATGCACCCTTGGCAGTGGATGCACCCCTGGCAGTGGATGCACCCCCGGCAGTGGATGCACCCCCGGCAGTGGATGCACCCCCCGCAGTGGATGCACCCTTGGCAGTGGATGCACCCCCGGCAGTGGATGCACCCCTGCTAGTGGATGCACCCCCTGCAGTGGATGCACACCTGGCAGTGGATGCACCCCCGGCAGTGGATGCACCCCCCGCAGTGGATGCACCCCCCGCAGTGGATGCACCCCCGGCAGTGGATGCACCCCCGGCAGTGGATGCACCCCTGGCAGTGGATGCATCCCTGGCAGGGCCGCCTGCAGGAGTGGGTGCGCGGTAGCTGCGTTCCTCAGTGCCTGCCCTCACCGAGACCCCACAGCCACAGCCCCATCCCTGCAGGTCGCCTCTCACAAGCCTGAGTCCCGGCCACAGGCCGAAAGCCCAGACGTCACAAATGCCCCGTTGGTGGAGCCTGGACTGTCGGTGGTGCTGCCCACAGTGGCTCCTCCCACCTGGACCCTGCTGGACAGAGGGCCTCCCGGCTCCCCACGGCTCCGTCGGGCCTGAGGGCGCTAATGAGTGCCCTGGAGTTAAGTATTTCCCAAACCCCGCCCCCTCCCCCTCCCCACCCCCCTGCACAGCCTCTCACACCCTGAACGCCAGGCTGGCTGCTCACAGCACTGCACCGAGAGGGGACATTGGGTGTGAGAGCTGATTGGTTTCTGACAAGTCCAGCTTGGCCTCTTTTTAGCACCTACTCATCCCCAGGGGCTGGAAACCTGATATTTTAATGATTTGCTCCAGAACCTTTGGGGGGTGGGGCCGTGCTTCTGTGGAGCCAAACCCCCAGGGAGGCAGGCCTGGGCCATGTGACTAGCAGGTGAGACTTGCTGGGGGAGAGTTGATGCTGCCAGGCAGGGGGTGCTACCAGGCAGGGGGGTGCTGCCAGGCAGGGGGGTGCTTCCAGGCAGGGGGGGTGCTGTCAGGCAGGGGGGGTGCTGCCAGGCAGGTGGGGTGCTGTCAGGCAGGGGGGTGCTGTCAGGCAGGGGGGTGCTGTCAGGTGGGGGGACGCTGCCAGGCAGGGGGAGGTGCTATCAGGTAGGGGGGAGGTGCTGCCAGGCAGGTGGGGTCTGTCAGGCAGGGGGTGGGGGCTGCGCATCCACTGCCAGCCCAGCTCGAGCAGCCCTCAGCCTAGAGTGCAGCTCCGGCCCCCCTCCAGGCCAAGTTGGGCTCTCGGGAGAGGTGGCTCCTTTGTCTCGTAACTGCACAACCGTTTCCCCTCTGCTCCTGATTATTTGGCGCAAACTGCCTGTTCTTCCACAGCCTTTTTTCTTTTTTTCTAAATGTTTTTCCTACGTCCTCCTTATTCTTTTTTTTGGGATCACAGAATCTCAGAGGAGGAAGGAGGCTGAAGTTCCACCTCTTCATTTTATAAATGGAGAAACTGAGGCCCAATGAAGATAAAGGACTTACCCAAGTCACACAAGTGAGTTAATATCATCATCACCATCATCATTATATCATCACCACCATCATCACCATCACCATTGTCATCATCAACATCACCATCACCATTGTCATCATCACCATCACCATCACCATTGTCATCATTATCACCAGGTCATCCTTATTATCATCACCACCATCATCACCATCACCATTGTCATCATCACCATCACCATCACCATTGTCATCATCACCATCACCATTGTCATCATCACCATCACCATCACCATTGTCATCATCACCATCATCACTATCACCATTGTCATCATCACCATCATCATCACCATTGTCATCATCACCATCACCATCACCGTCATCATCACCATCACCATTGTCATCATCACCACCACCATCACCATTGTCATCATCACCACCACCATCACCATTGTCATCATCACCACCACCATCACCATCACCAGTGTCATCATCATCACCAGGTCATCTTTATTATCATCATCATCACCACCATCACCATATCTCCATTATCACTATCACCTTCTTTGCTATAATCATTACCATCATCACCACCACCATTACCATCACCATCACCATCATTTATTTGCTTGTTCATACCCAACATTATCCCAAATAAAAAAAAAATCAGAGCCCTTAGCCACCACAAAATCTTGGGTCTGCAGCCTCCTTCCTTAGGGCCCCTTCCCCATTGTCCCCTCTCTTCCTGCAGGTGTCTCACTTTCATCCACACCAGGGGGTGGCTTTTGTCATTTGAAGTCCTCTCTCCAGTTCTCCCACCCCCTTCCCGGTGTTTCCCATACACACACTCTTCCTCTCGCGGAGGGGAGTACGGCCTGGAGAAGACAGTTCTAACACGTGGAGGATGGGGTGCAGGTGGAGGGGGAGAGGGAGCAGAGTGTAAAGGGTCCCGGCCAGCTGCTGCTTCCGCTCCACAGCCTGGTGGGCGGGACACAGAGCCAGCCACGTCCCTTCATTCCCATTAGAAAATGGGCTGGGGAGGGAGAGGGGGGTTATCATGGGACAGGCCACACCCATCACAGGCCATTCCTTTTTCTGGATGCCTCTCCCTGGAGCTTCCTTAAGGGGGGCCCAGGGCGGTAGGGGGTTCATGCATGGAAGGCACCACAGATCTCTGCAGGGACAGCTCTGCCCACGCCGGCTCTGCTGGCTTCCGGCTGTGCCCTGCTCCTGCTGGGTGAGCTCCTGAGCACATAAACCCAGCCTCCCCTCTTCCGCCAGCCCCGCCCCGTGTCCCCTTCCCCGCCTCAGCCTCCAGCTTTGCCCTTTGCAGCCGACACTTAGAAACGCGGGGTCCACTTTAGCCAGGTTTGGCCAGAAAACCTCCATCCATCAGTTCGTGCCTGTGGACCTAGAACAAAACACCCACCCCCTCCTCCAGGAGCTCCCGCAGGTGGCAGCCGGCTCCACGCCTCCCCTGAGCGACTTCCAGCCGCCCAAGGCCCCGTGAGTCCACGGGCAAGTGGCCCGCGGGGCCTGAGTTATGCCCGGCGGGCGGAGCGAGTCTGAAAATGCGGCCTAAGGAGGCCTTTCCGGAACGGCTGAGGCAGAGGAGGAGCCGAGCGGCAAGGAGCTCAGGGCACCCGCTCATCCTGGGCACCTGCCCGGCCCCGCAGCCCATCCCAGTCTGGCCGGCTCCTCTGGACCGCTCGGGTCCATGGACTGGGCTCCCAAGGGCTGGGCTCTTTAGGGAAAAGGCATCCAAGGTGGCGCCCACAATGGGGGCAGCCCAGAGCAGCACCCTTTCCGGTCCTTTGGGGGAGGGGCAGCTGGCACGGGGGGAGAACCGTCTGAAACCGACTGCGACTTAGACAATAGAGGCCCCTCGTGTCCCGCCTGCAGGGGCTGCCCTGTGCCCAGCCCTGGAACAGCCGGTGCTGCTGGCACTGCCGCTGCTGCCAGAGGCCACGCAGCTGGGAAGCGGCGCGTCTGGGTTCCAGCCCATCTCTGACCATTCGCTCCAGCCCAGCCCCTCACCTGAGCGACAGGAGCCCAAAGGGTCACGGTGGGTAGCGAGGCCCAGGCCACCCAGCAAATGGACGGGGCCCAAGGGAAGGGGTGGACGGGGGGGAGGGGAGGCAGGTGAGGTGACAGAGGAAGGCTGGGGCCAGGTGACCGCCGTGATGGGCCTGTGGCCGTGCTCAGGGGGCGGGAGCGGGGCACGGAGGAGCGGGGGGCAGGGCAAGAGCTGAGCAGTCTTGTCTGAAATTTTCTTAAAATATTTTTTTTTTGAGAGAGAGAGAGAGAGAACCATCAAGGATGAGAGAGCGTGGACCGGCTGCCTCCTGCACGCCCCACACTGGGGATCGCGCCCGCAACCCCCATGTGCCCTGACCGGAACCGAACCGGGACCTTCTGGTTCATAGGTCGACGCTCAACCACGGAGCCACGCCGGCGGTGCTGTGCCCGAAATGTTGACGCCGCACAGGACAGGAACGGCAGGGGAGGAGGCTGAGGTCGGCAGCCACTCAGGAGCTGTGACAGGCCTGGTGCAGAGCCTGGTGCTGGTGATGGCGGGAGAGGGGAGGGGGAGGGGAGGGGGAGGGGAGGCGGCCTGACATTTCTAGAGACAGAGAAGAGCAGGTCTCTGCCCAGACAGCGGGCGGGAAGCGGGGAGGTGCTGGGAGAATCGGGCTGAGCAATATCAGGGCTGGCGTGTAGACTCAGGGCCCATCCCCACAGAACGCTCGCTCACTCACTCGCTCACTCGCTCACTCGCTCACTATCTACTGGAAAGCTCTGTTTCAGGCTCTGGAGTAGACACTGAGGGCGACTCGGGTGACTGCCATGGTCCTCGCGCGGCAGGAGCTCAGAACGCCCCACCCCTGACACCAGGAGTGACCAGCAGAGTCCTCAACTTCCTCCTCTCAGGCAAGATCCAGGATGGTGCCTCTCCACCCTCCCCCTCTCCACCCTCCCCCCTCTCCACCCTCCCCCTCTCCATCCTCCCCCATCTCCACCCTCCCCCTCTCCACCCTCCCCCTCTCCACCCTCCCCCATCTCCACCCTCCCCCATCTCCACCCTCCCCCATCTCCACCCTCCCCCTCTCCCCCCTCCCCCCTCTCCCCCCTCCCCCCTCTCCCCCCTCCCCCTCTCCCCCCTCCCCCATCTCCACCCTCCCCCATCTCCACCCTCCCCCTCTCCACCCTCCCCCTCTCCACCCTCCCCCTCTCCCCCCTCCCCCCATCCACCCTCCCCCCTCTCCACCCTCCCCCCTCTCCACCCTCCCCATCTCCACCCTCCCCCTCTCCACCCTCCCCCCTCTCCACCCTTCCCCATCTCCACCCTCCCCCTCTCCACCCTCCCCCCTCTCCACCCTCCCCATCTTCATCCTTCCAGATCTTCCTAGTCCGCGTGGGGGTTCTCACTGTTGGCCTCTATGTATCTTCTCCCCGTTGGACTGGGGTCACCTCCATGGCAGGAGCCACCCCACCCCCCACCCCCCAGGGCCCAGTCACCGTAGATGCTCAGCCACCAACGGTCCCCGTGATCACGTCTCAGCTCCCTCATGAAGATCCCCTTCGATACAGAATCATGAAATAGTTCCAAGTTTTAAGTTTTGAAAAAACAAATCAAGCAACTTAACTTCCAGAGTCTGTGGATGGAGACAGCACGTTGGGATCAGCCCTCCCTCCTGCTTTCTCATTCGCTGTCGCGTTCACTCAACAACAGACATGACTCGGACCCAGCCGGGCTGCTCACCACGGGGCTCTGGGAGCGCAGAGTAAGACGGGGCATGCGCTGTGCAGACGCGGAGGAGTCTGCAGTTCTACCAGGACCTGGGATCCTGGAGGGCTTCCCAGTGGAGGCGCTGCCTGGAGAGCTGGGGGGGGGGGGGGGGGCGCGGCCAGGTGGAGAGGGAGGCTGCCCTGCAGACCAGGGTGGGGAGGCTGAGGCCGGGACAGTGGCGCGTGCGGGGAGGCCAGAGGGGGTGGACTTGCTTCTCTGGGGGCGGAGGCATCTGCCGCCTGCTCATAACTTACGGACACACTAGGCCATGCGGCTGAACGGACCCTGAGCGTCCACACCCGGGGTCACCGGGCAACATTCCAGCCTGTCATCCTCTGGCCTGAACCCCAACCTCCGGAGTCCAAGTTCTGCCCAGAACACCCACTCCCACTCCTGCCCCAGCGTCCTGCCCAGGCCCGGGGCCACCTCCCTCCCAGGGTCCCCGATTCTGCTCCGCCCCCCCCCCCCCCCAAGCCGCCTTCCCAGGACTCATCCCCCTGCTCTCCAGCCTCGGCTCCGCTGGTGCCTCCCTGGTGGGCAGATGCTCAGCAGGTCAGTGGGACGTTCGGATGCCCCCTTACCCTCTGGAGGAGGGGCGGGCACAGGAGGAGCGTGTGGGCCTGGAGTCAGGATGTGGGGGAGGGCAAGGCAGGAACTGGAAGGCTCCCTCGAGGCGGTGACCAAGCTGGCCTTGAAGGGTGAACAGGACTCTGCGGGGTGAAGGAGGGGTGGGGAGATCCAGGCTGAGAAGGCAGAGGCAGAGGTAGGGGCCGGAGGAGACCGGGCAGGGAGGTGGGTGTGGCTGCACGCAGGGCGCTTGGTGAAGATGCGGGTTCGCAGGGCTGGGCCAGGATGGCTGCCCACAGTGTCCAAGGGCGGGGAGAGTCCCTCTGAGCCCCTAGAATGGAGCACTCAGAGGCCGGGATGTGGGCCGCACGGCCTCCTGGACGACACAGCGCCTTTAGCGGCCCGACCCCCAGACACCAAGGCGTCGCCTGAGGACTTTCCTTTTCTTTTCTTTTTAAAATATTTTTATTGATTTTTTTTACAGAGAGGAAGGGAGAGGGATAGAGAGTTAGAAACATCGATGAGAGAGAAACATCGATCAGCTGCCTCCTGCACATCTCCTACTGGGGATGTGCCCGCAACCAAGGTACATGCCCTTGACCAGAATCGAACCTGGGACCCTTGAGTCCGCAGGCCGACGCTCTACCCATTGAGCCACACCGGTCAGGGCCTGAGGACTTTTCTAACTGACCCCCTCGGAGAGGAGCTTCGGGCTGGACCCAGCTCAGCCTCCCCCTCCTTCCCCGGGCCTCCAAGTCTGCGATCCTATCAGCCGTCATTTTTTTTCATTCATTCACTCCCTGATCATTATCCCGCGCCTTCCGATGCTGCAGACAGGCCATCCATTTACTTCTGTAAAACTAAACAGCACGCCGAGCCCTTCCAGGACGCGCTCCGAGCGGGCGATGTTCTGGGGAATGTTTCGCGGAGCAGTGAAAAATTTAATTTTTTCCCCCAGCATCGAGATGTGTCAAACATAATTTATGCCTGGACATAATTTATCCCTAAAGATAAATATTGAAACCCAAGAGAGGAGAGACGGCTGCAGCATTTCCAGGGGCGGGAGGGGGGTGGCGGGGGGGGGGGTCCCCTCCCCGATCCCACCCTGGAGGGCGAAGGAACGGTAAACTGAAAGAGAGGAGAGCGGCGCACGCCGGGTCTGGGCCCAGTCACACACACAGAAAGAGCCCTTTTTACAGGCCTCTTTTGTGTCTGTTGAACTGTTGCTCTGTCTTGCATAAAGCCTCCTGCCATCCAAGCCCTCAATTAAAGTCACCTGCTGGTCTTCGTCAGCTGAGCTTGACGCTGTCAAATCAGGCAGAGCTCCTTAAGCCAATACAAGTCATTAGAGACCCGCCATGGCGGACAGGAGCCATACATAATCAATTGATATCTTCCTCTGCGGGGGGCGGGGTCCCGGGGAGCCCCCCGCCCCCCACCCCCGCCCCGGCCTCATCCGCAGGGGCCACTGCCCCTGGATCTCATTAGCCTGAGGCTCAGCAGGGCCGAGGCGGCGCTGAAAGGCCATCAGTGGGCGAGCCCATTAATAACTCGCCGGTGCCCTGCGCATTGTAATTGTCAGGCTGCAATTTACAGTAATCCTCCGATGCCGGCCCCCGTCGGGGCAGCTGATGGGAAACGCATACGCCCGCGCGAAGGGGAGAAGCCCGAGATGCGTGGGTTCAAGAGTCAGAGCGTGCAACCGTGTGTGCTGAGTGACAGGCGGTTTAGGACTGGCCTGGGACCATATTTTAAAAGGTCATTGAAAACCCTTGGCTGGGGCCCTCTGACAAACAATGAACATTCCATATATTTATTTGCCATCTCTTTGTTTTTACAGCACGCAGAATAAATGAGGGGGTGACGTGGCGCGGGCCTGCATATTGTCAGCACAGGCTATAAGTCATTATTAAACGCCATCAAATCAAACCGAGCCCCGTCGAGGCAATGAGACTAAAAGTTATTTGCATTCCTTCTGTCATAAAAAATCATATCCCCTTACTCAGGACTTTCGTTTCTTTATTAAATGCAGCCACAGGAGTATTCCAGGTCTGGCAATATAAGCTCAGGAAACCTCTCCCGGAATAACTCAGTGTAACAGCTCAGCCCCGATCCCACTAAAAAGTCCCAGCTGAGAGGATCTGGGCACTCAATCAAGACACACATATTACTTTTAAATAAGATTAGCCTTTATATTTTGCTGCTTAAGTTAAAACTTTTCATGTCATTCTCCACTTTTATGTAAACTCCAACATAATTCTGTTTTAGCAAAACACTTCAAACAAATTAAAAACCTCAGGTCGAATGTGTCCTCAACAAAAGCTTTCTTAATGGCATCGCCGTGTTTGCTGACGCGGAAACGCGGTCAAATCAGATGGGCTCCCCCGCCCCCGGCGCTGGCGACTCGGCCGAGCAGGGCGCCTCGGTGACCGGTGACCGGGGCCAACAGCTCCCGCTGCGCACAGCCGGCCGCTCCCCGCCCGGGCCCGGGGCCGAGTCCACCGGGTCCCCACGGACTGCGACGTGGAGAGCGATCAGGGGGCTCAGGGGAGGGCCGCTGCTGGCCAGTCACCGAGCTGTGGGTGGCAGGGTCTTCCCGGTCCCGGCGGCGGCTGCGAGGACACTGGCGAGGCGAGGTCAGGGCCGCACACTGCACCCACTCCTCACCCGCGGAGATGCGCGGCCACTGTCCGGAGGCGGGGATCTGGGTAGGCGACTGTTTTGAAAAGTGAACAACATCAGCCATTTGAGGGCCCCTTCCGACGACCGATAAAGGGAGGAATGGAAGATCTGTCCTCCTGCCTCCTCCTCACACCCTCAGGGACACAGTGTCCGTGGTGCCTCCTCCTCACACCCTCAGGGCCATGGTCTCTGTGGTGCCTCCTCCTCACACCCTCAGGGCCATGGTCTCTGTGGTGCCTCCTCCTCACACCCTCAGGGCCATGGTCTCTGTGGTGCCTCCTCCTCACACCCCCAGGGCCGTGGCGGTCTCTCTGGCCCGAAGCAGAGCTGCAGGTTTAGTCAAACTCCCACAGCCTCGTGCAGCCCCCGGCACCGCACACGGCTCCCCACATACGATCTCGTGGAGGCCGACACGTCCTTCCGTGCCAGGCAGGGTGACCATCCGGGGGACAGCGATCAACAGGAAGCTCGACGACCCGAAGAGAGGTGTCCAGGGTCATGTCCAGGGTCGTGTCCAGAGTGTGGCAGGCAGGATGGCCCCAAAGATCCCCACGCTTGGCAGGGTGCCCTGTGTCATACCCTCCCCCTGAGTGTGGGCAGGGCTGAGACGCCGGTGGGGTTAGATCAGGGGTGGGCAAACTTTTTGACTCGAGGGCCACATGGGTTCTTAAACTGGACCGGAGGGCCGGAACAAAAGCATGGATGGAGTGTGTGTGTGAACTAATATAAATTCAAAGTAAACATCATTACATAAAAGGGTACGGTTTTTTTTTTCAATAGTTTTATTCATTTCAAACGGGCCGGATCCGCCCGCGGGCCGTAGTTTGCCCACGGCTGGGTTAGATCATGTGAGAGGACGAAGGCGAAAGGGTTTTGCAGATGGAATTAGGGACCCTAATCCGTTGGCTCTGAATGAACCAAAATGGACGCCATCGTCGGTGGGCCTGGCCTCATCGGGCGCAGCCTTCACCGAGGGCCCCAGCCGTCCCTGAAAACAGAGACGGCAGCAGGAGGGGCGCTCTCCGCCGACCTTGGGCCTTGACAAGCGAGCTGCCAGGGTTTCTCATCTTCAAGGGAAGGAATTCAGCCAACAACCACGTGAGCCCGGAAGGAGCCGAGCCCTGGCCAGACCCCGGCCGGTGATGCCTCACCGCAGCCTGCACGGCCCTGGCAGGGGGCCCGGCCAGCCGTGCCCAGACTCCTGACCCGCAGGAACTACCGGGGAATGAACCATGTGGTTCTGAGCCATCGAATTTATGTGACTTTGTTACGTGGCAACACGAAACAAACACCAGTCATGACCTCAGGGCCTCCAGGCCACCACGCCGGCGGACCTGCCCCACACCCGCATCTGGCCGCCTGTCAACCCCATCCGTGCACCCCTTCCTCACATTAAGCTAAACATCAAATGGAAGCTTACTTTTAAGTTGCTTTTATCCAACCATTTTCTTATCTTAAAATACATTCTGAAATACACCGAGATCTGCTTCTCCATCTGGTTATTACGATCAATATTATCTAAGAGCTTTCTGATAACACAAGGAAGGAGGCTGCGAAGCCTCTTCCCTTTTCATTTCGAAGGCCGCAGACAGCGCTCAGCTGACACCGATACGGAGCCTTCCTGTTAAGCCCATAACGTTAGCGCCGTGAGCAAAGTCCACCTTTGGAAACACCTGACTAAATATTTCATAAACGCAACACGCAGCCCATTCCTGCAGTAGATGCACTGGGTTTACAACCATCAGACTACATTAAACTTACAATACCGAGATTTATCACCTATTAAACGCAGTCTCGTTTTAGTAACATCTCTCATTTGATCCCAAAGGATCTCAAATGCCTCCGACCCTTGGCCAGGGCACCGCGCTGTAACTCATAACGAGGTAGTCAAAACCCTCCTGCAGGCTGTGGCCACACTCGGGGATCAGCCCACCTCTCAAGGAAAGGTGAGAGCCGGGGAGGGCCGGCTGCGGCTCCTTTAAGAGTGCAGACACGGTACTCAGACCCAGACCTCGGGGGAACCCCACAGGGAACCGCAGCCTGGGAGCGGGGGGCTCCTCACAGGCTTCTGTGCCAGTGACTTTCAGGCGTTAGTGTTTGCCGTAGATCCTTTCTTTCAACACAGTGTCCTGAGAAAGCCCAACAAATAGGTCGGGTGAGATCGGAAGAGCCCTGGCCCAGAGAGGAGGCCCAGCCCATGCCCCCTCCTCCCAGCCCCACGTCCCCCCTCCTCCCAGCCCCACGTCCCCCCTCCTCCCAGCCCCACGTCCCCCCTCCTCCCAGCCCCACGTCCCCCCTCCTCCCAGCCCCACGTCCCCCCTCCTCCCAGCCCCACGCCCCCCTCCTCCCAGCCCCACGTCCCCCCTCCTCCCAGCCCCACGTCCCCCCTCCTCCCAGCCCCACGCCCCCCTCCTCCCAGCCCCACGTCCCCCCTCCTCCCAGCCCCACGTCCCTCCTCCCAGCCCCACGTCCCTCCTCCCAGCCCCACGTCCCTCCTCCCAGCCCCACGCCCCCCCTCCTCCCAGCCCCACGCCCCCCCTCCTCCCAGCCCCACGGCCTCCTCCTCCCAGCCCCACGTCCCTCCTCCCAGCCCCACGTCCCTCCTCCCAGCCCCACGCCCCCCCTCCTCCCAGCCCCACGGCCTCCCTCCTCCCAGCCCCTCACCCTCCCTCCTCCCAGCCCCTCACCCTCCCTCCTCCCAGCCCCTCACCCTCCCTCCTCCCAGCCCCTCACCCTCCCTCCTCCCAGCCCCATGGCCTCCTCCCAGCCCCACGGCCTCCTCCCAGCCCCGGCAGCTGCGAGCACGGGCGAGACCCCGTCTCTCTTCCTCTTCCTCTGTGCTCTGCACACCTGGGCAACTGTTTAAGAAGTACAGATGCCGGGGGCCCTGAGATTCTGATTGTGTTGTTAACTCCGAATCTCTGCCTGGCTCAGGCCCCATCATATGTCTGAGGAACCCAGGAGATTCCGGTTTAAAGCTACAGCGCCATGAGCCTGCTCTCAGAATGTTTTTGTCACCCACGCTGAAATTGTAAATTTGAGTTAAAACGTGTCAGTTAATTTTGAAGATTTATAGTGATCGCTTTCCCTAAAGAATTCCTCCAACATTCAGGACTCTGTGATGTGGGCAGGTAACACGAGCCACATCCTAGGGCCTCCCCAGACCCACCCTCCCAAGAATTCCGTGGTCTGTTGAAGAGGCTGCAAACGCCCACGGCACCCCAGACCAGCGACCACGTGAGAATAGAACTCCTACTCACCCCTCAAAACCTTTTAGTAAATACCCCCTTGATCCCCCCACCTTCTCCTCCTGGGCCTGGTCAGTCCTTTATTGGACTGAAATTATTATGTGCACAGCTGTCCCCACCATAACACGAGCCCTGAGAGCGTCCCCTGCACCCCTGCACCTCAATGCCCACCTCTGAACCGGGAAAGCCAGTGGTACCGACCGACTCATGCAACTTAGCGGCAGCGATGAGAACAGCAGGTGCTCAGCGTTCCCCTCATTGTCCAAGCTGGGCCACCCCCGCCACCCGCCCTGTCCTATTCCCTAAGGCTGCCCTAGTCCCTCACTGTCTGTCTCCCCGGCCCAGCCCACGCACCCGACCAACTTGTCCCTCTGATTGGCTCCCAGAGGGGCCCCCACAGCGGGCACTGGATGGTGCTGGTGGGTGAATGCATACACACATCGAGCAAAAGAGCAAGAACGTGACCTTGGCCTCTAGGAATTTCGTCCGGGGAGCCAAGGTTCACATCTCTCACCTCTGCACTCACAAGTTAAGTTCCTGTGGCTTTGAGCGTTATCAGCGTTGGTGGACCCCGTGGTGGAGACGGGGAGAGGTGAGGATTGTGAATGGAGGCCACACGCCCCCATCCCCTCTACCCCCCACCCCCATGCAGGCCCCTGCCCGGTGCCTTCCCGCATCCCTGGTGCAAGAGGGCTACAGCGGAATGGCCCCGGGGCGTCTGCTGGTGGGAACCCAGATGCCTAGAAATGCTCAGACCGCGAGTTGACAGTACCTCCCCTTTGTCAACAAAGCTGGTTTGAGTGGGTTTTAGTTCTGGAAAGCCTAGAGTTCTATTTATAAACATAACCTCAAGTTGGAATTCTGGCTTGTTAAGAGGACTGATTCAGCCCTTTCCTCCAAAATAGGTAAATAGAAGCAAAAATAACTAACCCCACAAAACCCACGGCGGCTTGACGGCTCTTAAAAGAACGTGAAGCTCAAACACTTTCCCATAAAAGCCACTTCTCTCCCACGGTGTCCGCCCCTCGCGAGGCTGGGCTCCCGCGGGAGACCGGGCGCCCGATCCCCCCTCCGTCGCGGGAAGAGCGTGCTGGCTCCTCGCTGGCCCGCCCGGCGGAGGGTCCTCTCGCTGCGGCTGTGCCCACTTGGCGGGTGGCCCACAGGGCCCAGTGGCACAGGTCAGGTGGGATGCGCTGCCTCCCAGAGCCCCACCCACCGGCCGGCTCCTGCCAGATGCCCGGGAGCTGCCCAGAGCCGTCCTGGACTGAGGGTGCGATGTTTGCGGCCGCCCCTCGGCCCAGGAAGGGCCTGAGTGTAGATGATGTAACAGGGTAGGATGGGGACTGGGGACTAACACAAACACAGGGTTTTCTCCCCAGAACGCAGCTGCCCGCGATGCGGCTGCGGCCCGTCTTCCCCACCAGGACCCACTGGGGCGCAGCTCCACGAAGGGGCAAGGGCTCAGGCGGCTCACGGCCTGGCCCAGCGCGTCCTGAGGCGAATACACGCTGAGGGAGCAGGGGCCAGAGGTCAGCTGGGAACCTGGCTGCGAGCTGCCCCGTCGGCAAAGCAGAAAGATGGGCTAGCAGACCGTGTCCCCGCAGACCCACCTTCAGGCAGAGCCGGCTCCTCCGGGCACTTCGCTCCTGGGCCTGCGCCCACCTGCAGGGCTGTGGACCGACCAGGAACCACCCTGCCCCCCGGGACGGTGACGGGCCTGTCCCATGGCAAATGGGGCAGAAAGCAGAGCTCCTCCTCCCTCCCTCTTCCGTGGGACCAACCCCGCGAGGCCCACAGGGCTCAGCAGAGGACAGCCCCCCGCACCTGGGACCCGGACAGAGTGAGTAGTGCTTCGACGGCCCTTGCACCCCAGCTGCTAAGGGACATGCAGAGGCAGCGGGGCTGACGCGCTGAGCAGAGCGGGCCTGTGGGAGGGCGGCTGGGTATGGGCAGGAGGCCTCTGGGCTTGGCGCTCACTCAGGTGCCTCTGTAGGAAGGGCAGTGCCACTCTAGTGAAGGTGTCCAAAGAGGCCAGTTTAGGCAGAGCTGGCAGCCTCCCTGCCCGGCCAGTGTGGCTGTGGCTGACCATCAACCATGAACTGGTAAGTGATGGTTTGTTCCCGGTTAGGGCACACGCCAGGGTTGCGAGCTTGGTCCTCAGGGGGGGGAAAGGGGGGGCACGTGCAGGAGGCAGTTGATCAATGCTTCATCATTGATGTTCCATCTCTCCCTTCCTCTCTCTGAAATCAATAAAAACATTTAAAAATAAAAATTAAAGGCCTCCCCACAAGCTGCACGCTGGGTTGTTGGGAAGACACGCCCCAACCCCCCGGGGCTGCCACCTCCACAGCTGTGTCCGCTCAGGGCTGTCTCGTGCAGGCCGAGCCCTCCTGACACACGTTTCCGCTGCTTTGCTGTGACTATTCCGCAAGCCGCTTCCCCAGGAACACAGGGCCTGGGCTCACCACCAGGAGGGGAGCCTGTGACCCAGTAACGAGAAAACCTTGGGGTTTCCTTCCTGCGCACCAGCTGCAGGGGCAGCTGGTCAACGTCACACGGGAGCCCGGCCCGCTGGCTGCCAGGGCAGCCGGGTGAGCTCCTGGCCCATCAGACCGCGGGTCCCAATGGGCCCAGATGTGCTTGGCAGGGGTGTCTCCAGGGAGCGGCTCTGGCGCTGGTCTCATCAGGGGGGAAGGCAGCCCCTCTGAGGGTCCCATGCGTTCAAAATAATAAAGAACCCCAGAAGTTCTGCAAGGAACCCCTTCCATTTCATTTAATCCATGGTTGCCCAAACTTAGAGACCATGGAACCCTTTCTGCCACATCACATACTTAACAGACCTGGGCATCGCTCGTCTCTTCCCACTCAAGTGGGGATGGTGGGGAGCCCGACACATGAAAGGCCGTGTTCAAAGCAAAAACAAAAACAAAACACACCAAACACCCCCAAACCAAAACCCAGAGGACATTCGGGCTGATATGCAACTCATCAAGAATTATTCTTAAAAAAGAAAAAACTTCCCAAGCTAAAAACAGCTCTAGTAACCCGTCTCCATCCAGTAACTTCCTAGTGAGACTCTCAGTCATGTTCACCAACCACCACCCGCCCCCTCAACCAAGAAAAACTGGGCACAGATTACAGAAGCAGACGTCCCCTCACTGCAGGGCGCCGCCGCCGCCAGGGCCATGCTGCTGCGTGTGCGTGTGCGTGTGCGTGTGCGACACACTGGCGTTGAAGCCCAGCCCCTCACCACGGTCCCGTCATGACGCACCAGCCAGCAGAGTGGTTTCGCCGAGGGAGGGCTTGCCCTTCCCCAGACCCCCCCCCCCACCCCCGCCCCCGCCTGGAGGCAGCACAGGTGGGAAGCACGGAGGTGCCAGTGCTTGCTTCTTGTTGACGGGGAACCAGTGGCTTTTCTTACCGAGACTGGCCTCATGTCAAGTCCTTCAGTGGCCACTGGGCACGTCCCTAGTTTTCCAGGCTAATGTGAGTCGGGTAACAGGGCAACAGCAGGTTCTAACCTGCTCTCTAAGACCACCCGAATCTTCCCTCATTTGAAAAAATGAGCTCTAGGGCTACATACAAAACAAAGAAACAAATCCTGTGACTGCTGCCTATGCTGGCCTTCGGTCACCATCTGGTTTTCTTCTCAACACGAAATGTGTAGCACACATATACACAGGCACATATTTTCATTCCACCTTCATCTCAACCCATCCACGTAAGTTAGAGAATAACTGAATGATGGTTAAACATGTTTTATTTAGGTAGACATGGGTCAAAGGTTCAGCCCTGACTCTGCATTCAAGTTACTTCACTTCTGTGCCTCGTTGTTGCCACCTGTAAAATGGGTATCACAGTAACAATTCGCATTTATCACAGGCTTATGATGTGGGCGGCACTGTCCTGACCTGAATGACTGCTCCTCATTGTGCCAGCCAGGACGTGGGCCACGTCATCCAATAAGCTGCCCAGCCAGTGCTGGGAGCCAGGTGGTCTGGCCGCAGCTCTCACGTCAATCTCTCTGCTTTACGTCCTCCAGCAGGAGCCGTCTCCAGCATTGTGGGAGGAGGAAGTGGCGTGAAACGTGTAAAGCTTTTGCACGGACCAGGCGCCCAGCACGTGCTCAGTAACCGGAGCTGCTGGAGGTCCAGGAGTCCTTATCTGCGACCCGAGGGGCCACTGTGCTTCGCAATTCAAAGGTTTTCAAGAGAGAACTTTCAAGGGAGTAAAAAGGCAACTCACAGAATGGGAGAAAAATTTTGTAAGAGTTTACTATCCAGAATATAAAGAACTCCTAGAACTCAACACCAAAAAAACAAACAATTCAAAAACGGACAAAGGACTTGGATAGATAGTTCTCCACAGATACGTAAATGGCCAACAAGCACATGAAAAAAAAATACTCAACATCACAGTAAGTAGGGAATTCCAAATCAAACCACAACGGACCACCTCGCACCCACCAGGACAGCTATTATCAGGCGCGCGGGTGAGGAAGCGGTGCATGGGAACCCGTGTGCACTGCTGACGAGAATGTAAATGGGCCCGAGCTGGCATGGCTCAGTGAACAGAGCATTGGCCTGCGGACTGAAGGGTCCCGGGTCCAATTCTGGTCAAGGGCACATGCCTGGGTTGCAGGCTCTATCCCCAGGAGGGGGCGTGCAGGAGGCAGCCAATCAATGATTCTCTCTGATCATTGATGTTTCTCTATCTCTCCTTCTCCCTCCCTCTCTGAAGTCAATAAAAATAAAAAAAAAATTTTTTTAAAAGAATGTAAATGGCACAGCCACTGTGTTAAGCAGCATGGCGGTTTCTTAAAATACTAAACACAGAATCACCCTGTGGTCCAGTCATTCCACGTCTGGTCAGACACTGAAGCAGCGAAAGCAGGGGTTCACAGACGTGGGCACCCCAATGCTCACAGCAGCACCGCTCCCTCCAGCCGAAGGGGAAGGCACCCCACTGGAGGCGACAAGGGAATACTCCTCGGCCTTGAAAAGGAAGCACTGACATGCTACAACATGCATGGGCCTGGTAGACACATGCGAAGTGAAATATAAAAGCCAGACACCCAAAGACATACACTGTCCAAGTCCAGGATATGAAGGACCTAGAAGAGTCACATTCAGAGACCGAGTGGAGGGTGGGTGCCGGGGACTGGGGGAGGGGCCCGGGGAGTCGGTGTTTCATGGTGACAGCGTTTGCGTTTGGGATAAAGGTTCTGGAAATGGATGGTGGTAATGGTCGCATAACAACATTAACGAACTTAATGCCCTGAGCTATATACTTACAGTGGCTGAAATGGCGAGCTTCATGTGCATTTACCACAAGAAAAGAATAAGAGACAGAAGCATGGCTACACCAGTGATGGCGAACTATGACACGTGTGTCAGAGGTGACACGCGAACTCATTTTTTTGGTTGATTTTTCTTTGTTAAATGGCATTTCAATATATAAAATAAATATCAAAAATATAAGTCTTTGTTTTACTATGGTTGCAAAGATCAAAAAATTTCTATATGTGTCACGGCACCAGAGTTAAGTTAGGGTTTTTCAAAATGCTGACACGCCGAGCTCAGAAGGTTCGCCATCGCTGGCCTACACACTGCCTCGCAGGCTGGGAAGCCTTGCGTGCTGCACACCCACCGGGTGCACCCCCAGCTCCGGGCCTTCGCGATCACGGCCCGCTCACAGCTGAGCCAGCGAGGGGCACCTACCATCACTTCCAAACACGCATCACGCTGTGCAGCTGCAGAAAAAGCCTTCCCTTGCATCTGCGTTCTTTTCACGCACAGCACGACTGCACCCTGGTCCACCTGGCCTGGCTGTGTGCCCGTCGCTGGCCGCGGGACACGGGGTCGTGGTGGCAGGAAGGCCGTGGCCGAGGCCTGGCCTGAACTACCCAGTGGACTGTGGGCAGCAACACCCCCCACAGGCACGTAGCGCTCAACCAAATCCCTCAGGATTGAAACACATACTTTTCCCCCTTTAGTTAGAGATGGGAGGGAGGGGAAAGGAAGGGATTAATTTAAACTCTTACGAAGGAAAACTAAAACTTTTTGCTAAGGAACTTACACTTACCATCTTGTTCCCACAGCCAAGCCATCTCTACTAGTGCTCAAGTTACGGAGGCTGCATGAAGGCGGGCCCAAGCCTGGAGCGGTCAAGTTCTTTCCTAACCAACCATTTGGAAGGGCCTACAAGCTGGAAGCTGATTTCAGAAGGAGCCAGTCCCCCTTGGGAACGTGTCAGATCTTTCGTCAGAAACCCCGGGCCTGGGACACGTCAGTCACTGGGGCAGCATTTCAGAAAACACCCTGGGGTCACCCGAGTCTTGAAAAAGAGAGTTGTTCCTACAGAACACTACCGCCGACGGCAAGCAGAGCCTGATAAACAGGATGTCACCAGACGAAAGCGTGCGTTTCCAGCTGACCACGGAATTAAAACGTTTAAAGACCATTTCCGCGGCAACTACTTGAGTTATCGCCCAGTTGAGCCTATCAAATTGAGAAAAGAAAAAGATAGAAGGCCACGCAGTGAACAGACCATAACTTTATTGGAGATTTACTCAGCTACAATTATTACACAAAAAAAAAACACGATGGAAGGTAACCGCGGCCCATGAGTGCAGACGCAGCCTTCTGCTGATGACGACGTGTGAAGTGACATCACGTCCCTTAAAAACAGCTGCGTGTGTGGTGGTAAAGACTTTATTGTCAATCAGAGTTCACGTTAGTATTACTTGATTTTAGTCATTTTCCTGCACTCTATTTACAACAGAAATGCCAGAAATGTCACTTTTGTTCACCTTCGCAGTTTTGCTGTGTAACCAACCGGCTGCCACAGTGAATTCTGAGCACATCTACAAAATCTAAACTGTCTGGTTGATGTCCAAATAAAAACAGACTGAAAAAGAAGCAGTTAATGATTAAAATATATTTACAAGTCAGTTTCGCGAGACCATTTTCACTGCTGGTGGAAAATACCGAGTCTTAATGCAAGCTCCCTAACGTCACTCCTAGGGTCTCCAACTCTTAAGATCATTTTAATATGCTCGGTCTTCGATGTGTCTTAAAACCATTTCATGAACAATATAAAATAAAGGAATTCATCTGGAGATAATTAAATTCCTGAAGTAATCAGTGGCTGAAAAAATACACCTATGTAAATGGAATTAAAATAACCGTCAGGTGATAAACGCAGCGTGCGCCTCTCTTCCGCGAGGACAACGCTGGCTAAGGACTCAACGTCATTCCAGACGCTGCTTAAAGAAAAACACCAAGGTCTCCGTCTCGCGGATTACATTCTGCGAGAGAATGAGATCCCCTCAGAGCGAGATGGAAAGGAAAGCCCCTGGCCCGGGGCTGGACTGCTCTGCCGCCCGCAGCCCCGCCCGCTCCAGGCGCCCACGGAAGGGCCGACTGCCGGGTGAGCGCCGGTGCATGAGCTGAACCACCGGAACCAAAGGCGCCTACATCTCTTGCGATTTAGGCCGGGGAATCTGAATCTCTCTGAGGGCAAGCTATTATTAAGAAAATAAAAATATTAGTATGTTCAATGATAAAAATTACAGGAGTGTTAGAGGTCATTCTACATTTAATCACATCACATAATATAAAAGGAAAAAGTAACAAACATTTTTAAACATAATTAAGAGTTCAGTTAACAAATCTTTGTCATACTTTCACAAACAGTAAAAATGCCACAGACGAGAATGATCCATTGAAGTTGTGCAAGGATACATGACACATTGCAGGCATTAGAATTATCTTTTTCAAATTCGGTAAATCAAAACAGCAGCGAGGCCAAACCACATTTTTTGCTCTCAGTTAAGCATATTTCCTTGAAATGAGGTAAGCATGGTACCAAGTGCAATGCTGCTCTGTGCTCCATGGGGGGGGGGGGGTGGGGCGGGTGACACGCGCAGCATAGTGAGGACGGCGAAGGTACACACAGAAGTTAAAGACGTTTACAATGGGGAGCCTCTGCGGTCAGCTTCAGGGCAGGCGTGCAGGCCTCCCCCGCGCCCGCAGCACCCACAGGCTCACGCTGCATCCCGCCTCCCGTCGCCATCACAGGACGAAGGGATGGCACACACGGTGGGGGGAGGAGGGGGGACGGGGACGGGCGGGCCATGCAGAGTGATCCTTTACCTAATTAACAGACGCGGAACATTTCAACAAGCTCGACGGGAACGTTACAGCATGAGATTCAGCGGCACAGAGCGTTCATAACCATTTCTCTCGCCAACTCATAGCTTTTCTTTATAACAGAGCAACCAGGGGTCAGAGACTGCTTCAAAGTGGGAGTCACAAACTAAAATCAGCTAATTTTCTCCAGCAAAAAAACAAACAAAACCAGAAATAGCTCAAGTTTGCTGCTGATAAAACATTTTGAATGGTAGCAGGAAATTTGAACCCCTGAGAATGTATGACCTAATCATATCCAAGTCTGAACTTTTAAAGTATCAACAAAAAATACTCTTCTTAAGGTTACAAAATATATTGAGGCATTTTCTCCCAGTGGGAACTGTACTGTGAACAATCTGACATTGGTGCCAGGAGGGATGAGGGCGCTAGACAACGCAGCCCTCCGCCTGCAGCAGGTAGTCGGTGCGCTGTTCGGACATCTGTGATATGCCTTCATCACAAGTCAAATCCACACCCAGCCTTACTTGCTCAAGGACACGGTTACAGTCCCGTAATCCAAGAATTGCTTGGTTTTAACTTGCCATGAGACCTTCTGCTAAGATTTTTAAAAAACGAAACGGAAATCTAAGGTTCCAAATCAGAATTCAGTATTTTAAAAACGAGGCCACCCAAATTAATTTGCTCAGGAACGCAATTAATAATTTAGATCCATCCCAATGTAAGATTGGGGACAAGTGAGGTCGGGAGCTGGGCGTCCCTCCCTGAGGCCTCCTCGCCAGTGAAGCGGCAGCCTCGGGCCGACACGTGCAGAGCGCTGCTCGGGGAGGGGTGCAGACAGCGGGAGGTACAGTATTCAACTGCAATTAAACAGAAATGCAGCACGGCAAGAAGATCAAGTTCAGAACGATGTGCTGGGAACATTGGACACCTCTGCTCAGCTTTCTTAACCTTCAAGCATAATTAATGGGGCAAATTGCAGCAAACCTCTACTGGTATGTTGGTGGGAGTGCAAGACCAGCCCACAGCTTTTATAAAGGTAAATTAAGAGGTATTATAGGTACAGTGCAAAAAAAAATTAAAATTTCAAGCATAATACATAAACATAGCACCAAACAGGGGGAAACGCATGCAGAAGAAAAGAACTGAGGTATTTAAGTGAAGAGTGCCGACAGGTCTAATTAAAGAAACGTAGGCAAATGCCTAAAAATGTCTTTTTTTGTTTCTTTTCCGAAGACAGAAATAATGAGCTAGTTGAGCTAAATTAACAAGCTAAATCATGGACGTATCACAATCGTGGCAGTTTTCTCACACTTTAAACTCCCACAGCTAGCACAGCTTTGGTAGTGCAGTACACGCAGCATGGTGGACAGTGCAGCAGACACTCACGGGAGAAGGCGAAAGGGGAAGGTGCTGGGCCTGTCTTTAAATAAGTGACCAATGAATTATAAAATCTGCAGCATATTTTAGGTGTGATATGTCTAAGGTTAATTTTGTTAGAGAAACAGCCTATAGGGCAAAATTATTTGCCACAATTTCTATCAGTGGAACTACCTAGCAGGAGGTTTTTTAAGTAAAACTGGGTAGCTAGCCAAAGATCATTTTTATTATGGTGTTTTGTAAAAAATCCCGTCTACAGATTCTGGTTTTTAAATGTCTTTAGTACACACGTGCCAGATCCAAATCTCCTGTTTTCAGTTTCAGCTACACTAGTGGGTTGTGAATCCCACAGTCTCAACATCTAATGCACAATAAAATGCAGGGAATGTAAGATCAGTTTGTTCCAAAAAAGATCAGAAATTAAAGCGTATCCATGAGGACGTTACGTTTAAGGCAAGAACCTTTGTCACACGTGGCACGAGAACACTAACACTGGATTCACCAGCTGGCCAGCCAATGCCATTGACATCTGTCCCCCACGATGAAGTGCAATGGCGCTGGGAACACCATCTTCGCAGAACGTGGGCACCGAGGTGACACGGCACACGTCCCCGCTTCGCAGCGTCCTCTGGGCTCCCCAGCGCAGGCTGGAGATGCCGCACAGACCGGGGGCACGAGGACTCTGCGTCACTCTAGGGACTGTGTGAGTTTTCAGCTCCCTGGCCTCCTAACACTAAGCCAAGGTGAGGAAATTATACTAAAAACAAAACAAACCATCCGTAATTGCTCTGAACGCTTGCTAAATGCCATCATTAAAGCACTCTTGTGGTTTAAACAAAGCAGAAGTGAGGAAAGAAGACAAGATTGTGTTTGCGCAAAAAACTAAAACTACAATTAGTTCCAAAATTTTTATACATAGGTTAAATGTTTTATTCTGTAATCTATCCTGTTATCAAACAAACTTTAAATTCTGCCTTCTATTCATTCCACTCAGTATCAACTTTAAATCATCCTTTTCAATCTAAGTATTTTCTACCTTATTCTGCTTTTTTGTTTTTTAATTTTAAAAAGGGGCTTCAGCTGCTGGGAACCTGAGGTTGATTGGCTTTGAGGCTGCGGAGGGCTCTTCTTGCCGCTGCAGACTTGGCGATCCTGTAGCTGCGACCCACGCCTTTGAACTTCCCCTTCCCCACCACCTCCACGGTGACTCTGACCTTGCCATCGTAGGTCCTCTCCGCCGGGCTGTAAAGAGGCCAAACAGCATGAATTAGAAGTCGGAGTATTTATTATGACTGTCAATCAGCTCTGAGTGTGAGCTCTCGGCCGGGAGCCCGCACAGGCTGACACCACACCAGGGAAACGTGCACGACGGCTCACGCACAGCGGCCGGCGGGCTGCTGTGGCTTCTTTAATTCAGCGTCACTTTATAAAACAGCAGAGAAGTCGATCAGACTACAAGTGGAAACTGCGGAGAGCGTGCCCCCGTGTAAATATTTTTCGGAATCGTTCATTTACGGCATCTGTGAGAACTTCCCCCTGGATTTGAAATAAGTTAATTTTTTCCATGCACATCTTTGCTTACCTAAACTTGGCGGTTTCTGGTTCCATTTCAAGCAATTCTCGCACAGGGGAACGGGGCACATTTGCAGAAAATTTTTCTGTAATCAAAGTGAAAGAATAATGTAAATAATACCCTTGAAGTTCCTTTGAATTTTGATTCTGCTTTTTTTGAAGGGGAGCCACAGTACCTATGAGTGGCCGCATCATAGGATAGTACACCTGCCAAACCATCTCCAGCGACATCCCACTGTCCATGTAAATGGCACCAGCAAGTGACTCAAAAATATCCCCCATGGCCTTGGGGACTTCAATGTCCTCCTCCTTCTCCTCATCCTCCTCGGACCGCCTGAGCTGGGGAGAGAAAAGGGACTGTGAGCAGGAGGCAGGAAGGCAGCTTCCTTTCCCGGCTGGGACCCTCATTCCATCGCTAACAAAGGTAACGATACCAGCTGTTCACGGCTGCCTCCACATGGCACTAGGTTCTTCACAAGCAGTAACTTACCTAAAAATGAAGTGTTTTCAAATTTCTCCAAAAAAAAAAAAAAAAAAATCCCCTCCCTTTTAACAGTCTATACCCAGCAAAGAAAAAAAGATTATTTTTCAATAAGAACAAAATTTTTAACACAAAATTAGAAATAGTCAATAAATAAACGTATTTTAAAAACTTTCAAATTCACTCATCATCAAAGAACTGCACCTCCGCAGAGCTGGCCGGCGGCTGGGCAGGGAGGGGGAGTGCTGGTGGGACAGGCAGGGAGGACACACGCTGCTGAGGGCACGGACGGCCCCTTTCTGGGCAGGGAAACCCTATTTGGAAGATATTTTCCTCCAAGCTCCTTTTTATGAAACACTTAATGCATGTTTGCTGTAAAAGAGTACCTGACAAACAGCAGGTATTCAACTTCACAGAATAAAAACTTACATGCGTATCAAAAGCCTTTTAAAGGTTCACAATTGTTTTTTCGCAGCAATTCCACCTCTGGGAACTTATCGTAAGGCGGTAACTGGATATATAAGCATATTTATCACATCCATGTTTATTAAAAGTCCTAACTAAAAGCAGTTTAAATACCCAGCTGCAAGGACGACTAGATGCGCTCCCTGACAGCCGTGCCCTGACCAGCATGCAGCTACTGACAGTCACCCCCACACACGCAGGGAAAAGAAGAGAGTGTGGAAATCACGCATAGCATAACCCCTCTTATATGCATGTTTACATCTGCTTTCCAAAATAAACATAAACTACTTGAGAGAGAGAAATTAAAAGGAGGGGACAGTAATTTCTAAGCAGTTTTTAGTGAAACAAGGTTCTATATACAAATTCTAATACCGACTCCTGGAAAAGTAAGACAGTTACTGTTCATATATCATGGTTTTGAGGTAGAAAGGAAATTTAAAACATATGAAGTTTAATTCTTTCCTTTTACAGATGAGGAAACTGAGGCTCAGAAAAGTGGAGAGAATTCTTAAGATCAAATAGTAAATTTAAAAAGCCAGACCATGACATTTCCAATTAGTTTTTGTAACTTCCATACATATTTACGTAAACAACGGAGAGGAAAAAAGAAGGAACACAGATTACAGAACCAGTAGGTCCCCTTGTCATGTAAAAGGGCATTTAAATTTAGGCGAATCTCTCTCATTCGAAGCTTGCAGCGTTTGGGAGGATGAGACCAGAAGTGATGCTGACTGCCAGACGGTTCTACGGCCTAGTTTCCTGCGACCACACTCGCTCTCACACTGCCCGAGGCAGCGCCGGCCGCCTGCACGGAGCCTGCCTGCCTGCCGGCCTGCGGCTGGTCTAGACTGAGAGCCTTCGCTTCCAAGGGAGCCAAGGGAATGCATGCAAGCCCCAACAACGGTTTGAAATTTAAAAAGGAACCAATCAAAAAAGAACAATGACAACAGCTATCAGAGGAATTTATGAATAAGTTCCTTAACTCCTTACAAAAAATCTACAAAAGGAAGGAAAGCCAAGGAGTCAGCATGGGGGGGAGGGACGCAGAGGAGTGGCGGCAAGCACTCCGGACGGGCGCTGGGAACACCTAAGCAACAGCCTTGCGGACAAAGCTGCAGAGGAGTCACCAACATCAGAAACAGCTCCATCACCAACGAACCTCTGGCTGAACTTACGGAGAAGCCTCTCAAATTCCAACGGTTAGCAATGCAGAAGTTTGGTTTTTAACTGAGATTTTCCATTTCCAGTAGAAGCAGAATACGTGTTTGTACTGCTTACCTGAGACATGAGCAAATATTCCCGACACATGCTGAAGAGCAAGGCAGGGAGAAGCCCCGAGGAGGCCACTGGGTTAGGCCACCGCGGGGGTGGCGCCACACCCCTCAGGAGCCTGAATCGGTGGGGAAGGGTGCCACACTGGACCGCGCTGGGCTCCCTCTCCCTGTGAATGGCCACATGCCTCCATTCCTAAAAGGCCCCCGAAGACTCCGGCCCACCTCAGCTCTCCCCAGGATCGCACGGTGCGGGCACCGCAGCCTGGCTCCGGCCGTCCCTCTGCACAGCTGTGAGCCGAGCCCTGACTCCCCAGAGCCCCGGTCAGCGGCTCCCCCTGACTCGCACACGCTCAGCAGCACTGACCTCGGAGTCCATGCCCTGCATCTCGTTCTTCTCGAGCTGGAACTGCACAAACACGTCGATGACCTGGAAGAGCTCCGGGGACACGGCCTTGAAGTACTTGTGGTAGTCGTGCTTCACGGCCAAGGACGCGAAGATGGTGTTGTTGACCAGGGCGGAGCGCAGGTCTGTCAGGACGCCCGGCGAGTGCTGCCGCGGGTCTTCGTAAAGGTGCTTGGTTATGAGGTAGTCCAAAATCGCGTCTCCCAGGAATTCCAGGCGCTGGTAACAATCTGAGGGAGGAGCCAAAGGGGGGCCATGAGCCTGGGCAACGCCCTGACCCGGTTTCTGCAGAATGACCGGCGAGAGGCCTGCCCGAGAGCCATGGCAGAGACTTTTTTCTGGGTTCATCTCATACACGCGCTTCAAGGACAAAATCACTTGACATCTCACTTGCTGAAGCCTCTGGTAATTACATTTTAATGGCAAATTAAGCACATTTCTTATATACACATGTGGTCAGAAAATCTCTAGGTGGCCCGAAGACAAACGTCTTGTGAGGAAAACCTTTCCCAGGAGACATCCTTATCCCTGAGCCCTTTCCCCCGGCACCGAGCTGGGCAGGCAGGTCCCCACCCCGCATCCCTTACTGAGCCCCACCCTGTGCGTCCGCCTCCACCGCGGTCTCATCACTGCACACCACTCACTCACACGTGAATGTATTTAAGTGGCACACGCCTCGCCATTTCTGCGTTACATCTGTTACACAGATAACCCTATAAGGAGACCCTCTTCTCAACCTGGATTAGAAACAGTGAAACTGAGCCCTGGCTGGTGTGGCTCAGTTGGTGGGGCGTCGTCCTGTGCACGGAAAGGTTGCCGGTTTGACTCCCGGTCAGGCATATGCCCAGGTTGCGGACTCGATCTCTGGTAGGAGTGCAGGAGGCAGCCAATCCATGTTTCACTCTCACATCGATGTTTCTCTCTCCCTCTCCCACCCCACCCTCCCTTTCTCTCCCTCTAAAAAAAAAAAAAAGATTAATAGAAAAAATGAATTTTACACAAACCAAGAGACTGAGAAATAAAAGTTGCGAAGTGAGCCAAGACCTTGAGCAAAAGCAGTTGATTGTCAAAATGTGAAAGTTACCGATATTAACCAGCACCTCATCTTTCTCCATTAGTAAAGAGTCCCTTCGCCTGCGGAAACTGAGGCAGGGACAGATAGAATGACTTGCCCAGCCGCCCCCCAGGGAGGGGCTGAGACAGGCTAGAGCCCAGGCCTCACCCAGGACTGGGCGGTAGAAAACCAGGCCGTTACACTCTCCAAGAAAAACAGGTTTCGTTTCACCAATCTTTCTAGAATGGAGTCGGATGCCTTTTCGCTTTTGGCTTCACATTCCTCAGACCATCTTAACCTACATTCTTTTCCTTACACACACTTTCTGCTTGGCTTTGGTGTTCTGGACTCAAGCACTTGTTACTGTGAGACAGAAAAACACCTGGACTTCAGCTGTGTTGCGCAGGCTGGCGTGGTGTTAGCTGTTAGGTGCCTGTTCCTCCTTCTAAGGCAGCGTCGCCAACCGGTGGTCCGTGAGGTCTGAAAGGTTGGCGACGCTGTTCTAAGGCAACGGGCTGGGAGCCTGTTACCTACAGACGGGAAGCAGCAGGGAGCACAGTGCAGAGAAGACGACAGCGGTCAGAGCAAGGGCATGAAGCCTCTGTGAAGCAGTTTCTTACCATCTATTCATCTTTAGAATTACGATAAAAGGGTGTGGAAGTACCTCCAGAACACACATACATCAGGAGCCCAGAGCAGCCCTGGGCGGCAGAGAGCGCCTGGGCGGGCCGAGACAGGAGAGACACCCCACGATGCGGCCGCTCCCCGGGATCCCGCAGCACGTGACGTGACATGTGCGAGCGGGACAGAGGGCCACCCCCCTCCTCCCAAAGAGCAGCGCCTGCCCCAGAGGAGAGGCCAGGCTTTCCGCTGGCCGTGGCCTCCTCCCCCGCCCCGCGAGTTAAGCACCGAGTCTGAACACGCATAGATCATTTTCCTATGAGGCCAAAATAACGCGATTAACACGTGGCCGCACTTTCAGAGAAGCGGCGGGCCTGGCGCCTTACCGGTAATGGTGTTGTAGTGGTAGGAGGCGTGGGTAAACGCCTGCAGAAGGTAAGCCTTGTTCTTGAATCTGTAGTTGATTTTCTCTTCAAAATTCTCAAAACCGGATATGAGGTGCGTCAGCGTCTTATCTGCGTCCGGATGGTCGAACATGCAGCGGGGCGGGATCTTCAGGCAGCCGTACTCCACGTCCCTCCCCGCGGCGGCGCGGGAGCTGGCCGGGGCCGGGGCCGGGGCCGCCCGGCTCCCTGAAAGGCTCCTTTGTTGGCTGCTGCCATTCTCCCGGGCAGGGCACACGGCCTTCTCGCGCTCAGTCCTTTTAATTGCAGGGAGCACCTTCAGCCCCAGCGAGCAGAGGAACAGCTGAGCCGCCCTCTCGCCACAGCTGGTTAAGTAGCAGCCCAGCAGGGCCTCCACGCAGTCGGCGATGCTCTTGTCAGCGATGCACTGCTCCGTGTGCAGGTCGTAAGAAATGGACTGTTTCCCTGTGTCAACACCACAGTTTTCCTCTGACGGGTTCCAGAACCCCACCACAAAGTCATCCTCTTCCACAGCTTTGCTAGGATCCAGATAGCACATGGCATCCCAAGAGCTATAGTCAAAGTCCTCGAAGTCTGCTGAAAACGGCATGCTACCTAAGGAGGCTTTTTTGGGCATTTTCCACTCATATGCTGAGTCGGCGGCTGAAAAGGGGGAGAGAGGGATTTTCTTCACAAACGCTCCCGAGCCCATCAGCATGTTGTCTATGAACTGGATGTGCTCCTGGTCGTACTCCAGGAGGTCGTCCTCGTCGTCGGCGTCCTCCTTGGGGGCCCTCCACAGCAGGCCGTCCTCCTCGTCCTCGTCAAAGTCATCGTCCAGTTTGCCATTAGCCAACATGCAGTCCTTTGTCTGCAAGAGGGGAATGGGGCAGGAGGGAGACATAGCTGCTGGTTTTAAAAGGGTTGGAGACTCAATAAAAGCAAGGGTTATGGATAATTTCAAATGACAACCACAAATACTAAAAGGCAACTTTAAAATCACAGCCATTTGTTTTCAATTAACATAAAATAAGTTATTTAATCATATAAACAAAGTAAAACATGTACTTTGAATGTTCATTTTCTGAGTTATAAAATGACCTTTATCCAGTCCGAAGCTTTAAGCTGATGATTTTATACATGGAATATGAAGTTAAAGTTAATGGCCACAAGGCAAAATTCAGCTGAGAACTCTCACTCCGGCAGAATACACAATGAAAGTACTCATGTGCCAACCACAGAGATCTTCAATTTTGCCGAAAAAGTTCTAAAAGATTTTCAAATTAATAAAATTAAATTCCAAATGCAAAAAAGCATTATCTTTGCAATTAAGAGTATAATATAAAACAGAATTATTTCTTAAATCTTTGTAACATTAAAAATGTGCAAGTTTCATGATATAGTGTCTGTCCCTATTTCTACTTCAAATCAAAGTACATTTGCTACAATGTAAAACTAAATTGCTTTACTTGAAAACTAAAAGTGATCACTGACCTAAGCTATGAATTTGAGAAATTATGCTTTTCCCCTCCACTGAGCTACAGTAATCAGGGTAACTGATTATAGCGTAACTGACAAAAATAGAAGAAAATTTAGACTAACATGAAACACAACAATCCAATTTCTGTCAGAGGATCTTTGCTAATTCCAATTTCTTTGGCAACAGCTTATTTGTGAATGACAACCTTAATAATGGGCTAGGATTCAGTAATGACGTAACTTTTTTGCAATGCTAGGAAGATGCCAAATTTCTGTTGAGTAATAAAATAAAAATAAAAAAAACACAAACAAGAAAAACCACACACATCAAGACTTGACTTTGGGGGAGAGGCAGCAGGCTGTGCTTCACTTTTGAGAATGACAACTTTCCAGAGTGTTCTGAAAGGTTTTCAAACTTTCTGTCAAGCGCTTTTTAAATGCTGCAAATATTTTCATTTTAAGCCAGACTCAAAAGAGATACAAACTGTAATTGTTTGAAAAGAAATAAGAGCAGTGAGCCAAGCCATATACCTTTAACAATGTATATTTTTTTAAATAAAAAAAGTTTATAAAACTTTTTCAAGAATAAGGAACTAAAAGAAACTACAATGGCAGACCTCGAGGAACTATTCCCTGTTAAAAATCCTATACTTTCCTGGTAACACGAGATTTTTCTTTTTTTACTAACTGTTTGGTCCTTAGAAGAAAGGGCCAAATTACAATTAAAAAAAAATCAGACTGACTAATTTTTAATTAAAAACATCCACATATATTTTTATAGAGATGCTAACATAAGCTAAAATCAGTGGAGTGCAGAAAAGCAAGAAACAAAACAAAGGACGGGGCTTTATCACAAAGAAGCTGTATGACCTTGGGCAAAGTTCTTTAAGTCCCAGGGTTTCCGTTTCCCTGCAGAACAGTGGGACTCTACCTCACTCAGCGGTTCCCAAGAGCACTTCACGCTCTTTAAAAATAAAAGCCCAGCTTGCAACTCTCCTCCACAGTCCCCGTGCGCTTTCTGCCTAGCGACTGCCCCGCATGATTGCTGAGGGCAGGGCAGTGACAACAGGAATGCAACGAGACTATGCTTTGCAATAGCATGTAAGGGCCTGTTTCATTGTATAAACTACTCAGTGGAAGTAGGAACAGTATTCTTAATGTTTTCCAGGAACCAAAGTGCCAGTTCTTCTGCAATGTCAAGAAAAAGAACTGTTTGCTAGACCTTAAAAACAAAAACACAACTTTTTTAAATCAAAAGGACATGCCTACATCAGCTTTATTCTTCTATATTCGTAGTTTTTTTAAAAAGTCAATTATATTATAAAACAGTATTTACAAAGCACAATAATTGTTGCCAGAATAATTTTTGTAAAAATGTATTATTTTCTCTAAAGTTCTCAGAGTCTACACATTTCCTCCTAAGGTTCTACCTATCTCTAAATTAATAACATGTACTTTTTCTAACCCAATTCTTATTAAAATATTCTCATGTTTTCCCACATAAGTTAACTATCTGTAAGTCAAAAACTGCGTGACTTAAAAATATACTCAATACAGAGGTAAAATCCAGACTGAGTCACCGAGTGTGTGACCCAGAAACACTGAAGACAGACGGCTGGGACCTGCATGTCAGAAAGAAGGCGACACACACAGCCGGGCGCGCCTGCTCACCGTCCCGGAAGCGAAAGGGAAGCCACAGCGCGCGGCTCACCGAGGGAGAGTCACTGAGAGCCGGCCGCCTGCGCGCCGCGCCCCTGGCAGAGGCGCTGGAGTTCCCAGCCAATGCTGGCCCGGCTGCCCCACCAGCGCAGCGCCCAGGCCCTCCCAGGTGCCCTCTGCTGGCCTTCAAGACAAGATACCAGGAAGCAACCGCATCTTCTGAAATCAGGCAACATTTAAACTATTGCCAGAAACCTACAACCTTTACGTATGGCGATTTATTTACTTATTATTTTTAGGTCACAAAAGAAGAAACAGTCCTGCAAAAACCCTGAGCTGCAAAAGCAAGATCTTATTGAAATTGTATTATTTCACAGACTAGAGATCATAGGTCACTGAAAAGTCATTTAACTGAACAGAGCTAAGTAGGGAATCTATGATAAACTATAACACCTAACAGTAAGGTGAAATGTTATATAAAAAATGTTTTATTTTTCTTCTTTTGAACATTAAATTAGATAATCTTCTAACTTGCACAAAGGAAGAGAAAGTGTCTTCTTTCAAAATTGCAACATTGTTTCTAAATCCAATGAAAAGACAGTCTATTTATAGAGATATTAAATCAATATATCAAATATATACTCTATTATAAACATACCAGGGGGAAAAAACAAAAACTTAATAGAACAAATTTCTCCCCTCACCAAAAAAGGAATCCTCCGGTGACCACAAACTTACCATTTCATCCTTCTCCCATTTATCTGTGCTGCTTCTGTCTTGATTGACGACATAACCAGGAGGAAGCCAGTTCACAGGGGGGTCGAATATGGACACCACCATGCGGCTGGGCAGCCCCTTCTTCTTCCCGAGCCGATACAGATTGCAGTTGCTGACCTTCGGCAGAAAAAGTTTACAACACACTTACTATGCACCTTCTCTGCTGTCACTCACAGGAGCATGTGAACGTATTTGTACCTAGATTATTATAACTGCTCATCAATTATAAAGACTCATGGAAAATATTAAGTCCTCTATCCTTTAGTGTAGTTAGATGAGTATTTGAGTTTTAAATGCAGATCCGAAAAAACTGATGTATACATGCAAATTCCTTAAGTCAGAAGAAACAGTTCAATTTCAACCTGTAGAAAGCAGGTTGATATAAAATGATGATATAAAATGCAAAATGCTAATTTTGAAATTTTTGAAAAAGAATCCACATAAGTCCAAGAGGTCACAATATTCTCAATGAAGTAAAGTGCATCTGGCCCTGAACAGAGCTCAAACTGCTTTACAATGTGAGAGCCCGTGCCACAAATAACTTCAAATGTAATGTTTTCTCCAGCATCACTCCTTTGTTTTGAATGGTATTTCAAGAGAGTATTGTTCAATCATTTTAAAGTCGAGCAAAAGGCAATAAAGAACAACTCCCTTGTTTATTTGCATCAATAAAACCCTCATTTCTGTTTTCCCTGAGGCTTCCCATCTCCTCAAATTACTGCATTTCTGTCTCATTTTTACTTGGAAACTAGTGTCTAGAACTGTCACCTCATCTCCGTTTTCTAAACACTGGGTTTCTTTTTATTTAAGTCCTTCATGAGCCCTTCTTCCACGTAACGCAATCCCACGGGACCAGCACCCAGCGGGAGAGGCGCCAGGGCAGCGTCCCTGGGAGAACAATGTCAGCAGGAGCGGGCTCTGCACAGAGCAGCGCGGAGGGAGAGGCGCCCACCGACCCCAGCACTTGCTGAAGGGCTTTCCTAGGCTGGGACATGTAACAGCTCAGACAAATGCTAGTTCCTTCTCCATACTATGAGGACACCGCATCCCAGATGCCAGTGAGAGGAGGGGAATCACAAGTCGATGGAAACAGCTGGCAGGAGAGAACTAAGGAAGGACTCATGGAGCTCAATGTGGGACAAGCCGGATTCAGCAAGGGGAAATGGGCGAGTGCTCCGAGAAGCCACCAGCTTCTGTGTGCCCCGGGGCCCGGGGTCCACGGGAAGACAAGGGCGTCGGCCTGGCTAGGAGACAGGCCTATCTGGGGCTGAGCACCCTGGAAGGTCTTACCCCAGGCAAAGGGAGGGGGAACTTCCACAGGAAAGAGGAGTCAAAGCTCTCTGAGCAGATGAATGGATGGATTTTCGAAATATAAAATCATGTCTTTCTTACCTAACAGGGTAGTCATTCTTAGCCTCTGATTCCCAACCACCCCTGGGAAATCTCACTCATATAAAGCTTATTTCCCAAACCATATGTTAGTCCTAAATTCTCAATTATCTGAACATCCCACTTCATATTTCATGAGGTCTAAACACCCAACCTGAACCCTGATTCCTACATTTGTCTACCTCACAACCAGCATCATTATCGCCCCAACCTCCGTGTGTGTGTGTGTGTGTGTGTGTGTGTGTGTGTGTGTGTGTGGTTGCCATCGCTACATCCTCCCTACCGTGCTGGGATGCAGCAGAGACGATGGTGAAAGGCAGGGGCTCCAGCCTCGGATGAATGCCTGACTGCCCCGGACTAGCTAGATGACCTACAGGAGCTAAGCTCTCTAAGCAGTTTTCTCATCTGCAAAATGGAGACGTTATCTACCTCCCAGGGGCTTGTTGAAAAGATTGCAGGAGAAGGGCTGTAAGGTACTGTCTAGTGCCTGGCGTTACAGGGCAATATCAAGGGCAGGTCGGTGCAATGGTGAAGAGCGAGGTCTCTCATAGCCAGGCTGGGCTGCCATCTACCTGCCATGGCTCAGGCAGTTCGCCTCTGCTGCCCCAGCACCCTCATCGACAAGACGGAAGAAGAGAGCAGGTCTGGCAGAGGAAGCACTTCGTGTCGGCCAGCATCACTGCCTCTGAAATACCACTCCCCCGACACCCACTTCTGCTCACGCTCAGATTCTTCAAAGCCAACTGACTGCTCAGCTTGGTTTGGTCTTGCTTTTCAACTCACGCTGCGTGCTGCTGCCAGACCGATCATTTCAAACCACCGCTTTACTGATATTCACAGTCCCTCCTGCAGAAAGTGCCTTCAACATTCCAGTGACCTACACGTTCAAAGTGCAGATTCCCTCGCCCAGGAGTGCGGCTTCGACCCACCGCCTTTTCAGGTCTTTTCTCAGGCATTTCCACACTTCTGACCGTGGCCGCCACCGACCCAGAGAGCCGACAGGCTCTGCCATTTGTCCATTTCACGGCCGCACTGTGGACACACCTCTTCCGTGAACACCTCCTCTGACCGTGAGTGGTAACCCCTCGCTGAGTGCTCAGGCTAACCGGAGCTAAGTTATCTGCCAAACAGGCACACGCTGACTTGTGACACCTCTTTTCATCATCATTAAAGATTTTACCTTCACTACTTTTCTTCCTTAAATCTTGACTCCACACTAAATTTAAGAGCGCGCCCTCCCTTTGTCTTATCAGGCACGGCTCACTCAGAGCCCGAGGCTCAGGCTCCTCCCGCTGGGGACTGAGCTGAGGAGTGCTGCTCTTTCCCTCCCCAGCACCCTGCGCCTCGGAGACGCGCGCCCCGTGGAAGCCGTGTCTTGTCCACCGAGACAGCGCTCTCCCAAGTAAACGCCTCATTCACCTCCGTTAAGGAGGGCGCGAGCTCTCACAGATGCTGCATTTGAACTGAATGTCTATCAGTCAGTCAGTCACATCAGATCAGCAGCCCCCAAACCTGAGTGCTTCATCGGTGACAAGCAGATCTGTGTCACTCCTGGGCACGCATGCCACCGGCTTCAGCGGCACATGACGGTGTGGGATCCCTGAGGTTAATACTTTTCTTCTCCCCGAAACTACCCAATACTTGCAACCAATCCGGGCACAACGAGTAATTGTTCTAACTCTCAACGTAAAAGGAGGAACTCTTACCTTTTTGCTTCTCATGTATGAAAGGCGGCCCTCGTGCGCATCAGGGTAAGTGCAAAATAGATACGTGGTGATGGCGTGCTTTAGGAAGGAGTCCCCCAGCATCTCGAGCCGCTCCAGGTTGAATCCATCACTGGCATTCGAAAGGGTCAAAGCCTGAAGAATGAGTCCAGGGTTTGGGCCCAGAGTCCTGGAGGAGTAGCCAGGAGAGGGGCTCTGCGCAGAGCCCAGCCTGTCCTTGCGCACGGCAACAGCTTCTGTGGGACCAGGCACCGTGGCCCCCACGGGACTGCCATCTGAGGTAGATTTGTTAGCATTTCCATCAAGGTATTTATTACTCAGTAGAGTACATTCATCGCTGGGCGTGGGCTGGTTCTCACAATTGTATAAATTCTGAATGGGATATGAGGTAGTTGGTTGTACAGGTATTTCCTGCTTGTAGTAATTCAGCTGATTTCCTTGGCAAAAGTCTCTGTTAGCTAAATCATAACTGCCATTGGCAAGATTTCTATTGTAAGAAAGACCGTTAATTGCTGTGAGGTCTGTGGGCACGTCAATGGGGAGCTTACCAGGTGACTCACTGAGTAACGCTCTGCAGGTCACAGACATTTGGTCATGATTCTCTAGAGAGGAGGTTCTACTAGCACCTTGATGTGCAGCATGTTCAGGGACAATTGTGCTGTGCTTACAGTAATGATCATTTTCAGCTGAAGAGGAGTTAGCAATTGAGATGAAAGATTTGCTGTCGATAGATTTTTTCCACCCAAAGTCTAAGTTAGGGTATCTGCAAAGACATTTTTATAACTTTTCATCAGATCCTTCAAAAGGGCTAGGCCTAGAGCAAGAGTCATCTGACTATGAAACAGAGATCCCTGTATTTGTGCTCCTACTGGAGAGGAGAAACCAGTCTCCAAGGAAGAAGCCTGCACTGCACTGCGGAGCGGACGGGCGCCTGCGCGGCTTCCATCCGTCAGTAACAGTGTGGCCGCCAGGCGCTGAAGCCGGGTCAGTCCTCCGGCTCACGAGCTGGGAACTTTGGGCCATTCACATAACCTCTCTGCGCCTAAGCTAACAACGCGGAAGAGGAGCGAACAGCAGTTCCTGCCATTCCATTTTAAAGTCCCTCACTCTCCAGAGCCACATGGTCTTGCCAACTGGATAATCAAAATTAATCTGAGAGGTTAAACCAATAATTCCCAGAGAGTGCAGAGACTTTACGAGTGGGGAAATAATGGGGGGAGAACATAATGAAGACGAAGAAACCAAGGCACTGCTTTTCAATATAAATCCGATCTGTAAGAGGAAGCAGGCTTCGAAGGTCAGCACGGTTACAAGGACTGTTTTCATTTCAGCTCCCATCGCCGAGGGAGGGTGACTATTTTTGATCCTAGGATCTCACCTCCCTCTATAACGTCACAGGAACACAGGACTCAATATGTAGATTTTTCACTTAGGAATCAAAGGACGCATTTATGTCACCTATTAGGCATCCTTGTTCTTTTAGTCTTTTAAGAACCACTTTAGATAAAGTTAAACTTAATTCAGTTCTTTTGTAAACAGGCCTACCTAAAATCCACAGGAAGGGATCTGACTCCCACGCCGGCATCGCTGGCTGTCTGGGCTCGGAGCTCCTCGGCGGTCAGAAGGCAGTGAAGGCGGTACAGAACGCTGGGGAGACAGACGGCTTTCCGCCACAGCGAGGCTGGGATCGGATGGATAGCACAGAGTTCGGGAACCAGTATCTTTGAATACGAAGAAATGTGAAAACATTAATATAAAGCAAACACACAGAAGAATGGAAAAGAAAGCTAAGATCACTTTCACTACTGGATAAGGACAAAAATCGTTAAATACTAGCAAAATCTTATTTTTGAAAATATTTTCATACAAATCCTTGAAGACCACATGGGGTTTATCCTAGGATTTATAAGGATGACTTCACGGTATCATTGTGTCAATGGACCAAAGATATAAGCCAAACTGATGGCTGCTAGGTGAGGAGGGGGAGGGGCTGGGTGAAAAGGTGAAGGGACTGGGAAGTACAAATCGGTGGTTACAAAACAGTGACAGGGATGGAAAGTACAGCAGAGGGAACACAGTAACACTGTCATAACTGTGTATGGTGTCAGGGAGGTGTAAGGCTTACGGAAGGGATTATGTGGGTGAAGTTATATAATGTCTAACCACTATGCTGTACACCTGCAACTATTGTCAACTGTAATTGATATATTGAAAAAAAATTTTTTTTTCAAATAATCCTTGAGGGCAAATGGGATTTATCCTAGAATTTATAAGGATGATTCATGTATAATTGTACCAATGGACCAAGGGTAAAAGTTAAACTGCTCATACTTACCAAAAAAATACTCAAATAAAAGTCAACACATAACATCAGTTAAACCAAAACAAAACCTAAGGGTTGGGCAATTTCCAAAACGTTTACAAGTCACTTAGTTCACTTGATAATATAAAATTCAAACTTATCTTTATTAAGTGATGCTCATAACATTACCTGTTTATTCTGCAGACTTTCCCATTTGGCTTTCCTCTTTTCAGCACTACTTAGAGGAAGGGCTTTCCCTTTCTGGTTCAAATGGCGAGGTGTCAAAAGATTAAGTCTGCAAAAACGGCAAAACCATTTTATCAAACAGACCAAGTCTGCTCTCCCAGTGCCACCTGCCCGCCTGAAGAGCTCATCGTCACCACGGACCCTGGACCACACCCTGGGCAGTCTGTGAGCACAGCATCTGGTTTCAGGGTCCAAGGGGGCAGTACACCGTGAGCCTCTGCGTGTGCCTACTGCGTGCTGGAAAAGCGCCCCAGGGGCAGGCTTACCTTGAGGATGTGTGGTCCACATCCAGCAGCGGCTGGTTGAGATTGGTCAGGTCAAGGTTGTACTTGGTTTTATAATATTCTGCAAAAGTTTCATACTCGGGGGAAGGAAATTTGCTCAGTGGGGTAAGGTCAGTGTACACATCAGCAACATAAAACCGATGAGGTTGATCAAAATTTCTATACCTAAAAAAAAATAAAAAAAAATAATGACTTGTGGTTTAAAGCAACTGTTCTCAAAACACAACTCACTGTTTTTAATATGGAAATGGAAACACGATTGTAAAGTAAGAGTTCAAAAGGTTAAAAATAAATAACAGTAACGAAAACTTTAATTCCAAATTATATATTTCAAGTGGATTTGAAAAAAAGCACTACATTTATATCGAGCAAAGCCTACCTGACCATCTCCCCTTCTGTCTTAGTACCTACACCTCCGTAACACATGGAAGCTAAAGGGCCTCATTAAGTAACTCTTCGTTCCATCAATATAAACAGCACAGAAAGCTTCCAATACCCACGCTGAGCAGACACGTGTACATTACCAATGCGACCGTGACACACCGGCCACGGAAGTGGGCTACTACCCCGTTACTAATGCTGGTAGTTGGATGACAGCTAACACTAACTATGGCTTTGAGGCACACAAAGAAAAAAATCAGGCGAAAAGCATTAGAGCCAGCGCTCAAACGCTGAAAGTGCCTAAAATCTCCATTCCCTACATTTGTACAAAATAAGAGAAATTCAGATTTACTAGTTCCTTCGAACTTAATAACATTATTCCTTATAAAAATGTTAAGCGAAATGTTATTTATGATCAAATTCTCAAAGACTTTGGGGATTAAAAGGAGGGCGGTTTTAGGAAGAAAGCCTGTCAACACCCTCAGATGACCTGATCTTTCACGACAGGATTTAGGTGTTGTTTTATAAGGACATGAACTGGAGAAAACAAGTCCACCATGAAGGGAAACAGCAATGCCAAACCGCAGCGCACGCTCTCCCATGCGAACAAGTGACTCTTCGGAAACAGCGCCCCGCCAGCCCTCACTCCGCCAGCCGCTCACCTTGGGATGATAACTGCGTCCTGGTAATCTTCCAATTTAAAAACAAAGGGTGTTTCTTTTGAGTACTTTGTACTGGGGATGCCTATGCGAGCTTCTGATTTCTCAATATCTTCCATGAATTTAAAGTCAATGTCCAGAGTGCTGGAGTCATTCACTTAGGGAAGAAAAAACTGTTAGCTTGTTAAAATATCAATAGGAAAAGACTCTGACGTAAGCTCTCTATTCACATGTGTCTAACACAGAGTTAGCACGGTAAGAGGCTTCTGTATTATGTACAAAAGCAGCTGCCAAGCCAAATGTTCCTTCTTTCGAGTCGGGTCCTTACCAACATTCAGAGGTAGAACACAGTATGCTGAGTCAGCGTCTGTGGGCTTGAATTCTAGTGCAGGCTTTTCAAGGCGAAGAATATGTGAGAATATATACTGGTGGAGCCTTGTGATCAACTCGAGCATCTGGAGAGACAGCGTGAAGCCAGACTTCTTCAGCTCGATGGATATGGTGACCTCCCCAGAGCGAGTGTACACCGGAAAGTGCGGAATCTTAGCACAAAGGAGACAAAGTGCCCACGGTTAACAGGTACCGATTCCTTTCTAAGTATTTCACTTCAGGAGAGAAGTGATGCTTTCTATCAGGAAGCGGGAGAGACAGCTCACTTTTTAAATACTGAGCACACTGCAGGAACAAGGCCGTTACTCTTAAGTCGTTTTCCGCCTCACATCGGCAGTCATGACGCAGTGCCTCACCTGAGGTATGGGTTTGGCTGTCAGTATCCCAAAGCACCTTGTGGTGTCCTCGGGGGGATAGAGCTTCCGTCTTCTGAAGTTGAGCTCATCAGGTAATGGGGTCGTTAGAACCATTCCTATCACATACAGGTAGCAGGGCTGATCGGGTTGGGGATAGCTATCCCTCAGACATTCTGGAATCTAGAATTGGAAAGAAAAACTCAGCATCATGCTCAAATATAATAGCCTCTTTTCCAGACGCTGGCAAGAAAAGAACCTTACTCCGGGCTTTACCAAATGCTGCTGAGAAGCCGAGAGAAGAACCGAGGCACAAGACCGCCTATTGCGTAGCCCGCTGGAGAGTAAATAAGCATTTCTCAGGTCTGGGATACAAGGCCCATGTTCACCTACCCATAATGCACTGCTGATTCTACAGCTGGAACCAGAAGTCAGACGCGGCTGCTTTAGTGCACGAACTGCCACCGATCCACCTGGACACATACGCTGAGAGAACGGATTCTGACGCCTAGCAGGCCACACCCTAACTCCTGACAGGTATTTGTACTTATGCCTGCCAGTGTGCCCCTCACCCTGAACAGGCACCCTTCCGCTTATCTATTTGATCATACAAATCCTCTTCTGTCTTAGCCCCACACGTAAGTAAAGCAAGCACCTTATCACCACAGTGAGTAAAACAAAGAATACCTCTTTAAAAGAAATACACTTGTTCTGGATAGAACCTGATAGGTGAGTCTAAGATCCTTTCGGAAAGAAAAAGAGTTGCCATGTCCGAGTGGGCAGGGGCAGATCCGAGGGCAGGAGCGGGAGGGAAGGCAGTGGAGGTCCAGAGGGGCCAAATGACAGGGTTTGGGAAGCCAGCCAGGGGAGCTGAGATTTGATGCAGCAGGAAAGAAGGTGACAAGGCCAGATTTTTATTCGGCTCTAACCAATACTAACTGCTTTTGGGTAGCACTGTCTTCGCTTTGTAGAGCCTGGTCTGCCTGGGACACTGGTCTCCTCTTCATCATGCAAATCAAGCTCTTCTTCATATTTAACAGTTTCTTTCCCAACTGGCATCAAATGGTCATCCAGTTCACCTACGAAATGTAGAGAGAGCTGACACACGCAATACAGATGTTGCCTCCCTAATTAGTCAACGATACAGAGGAAGCAACTGGAGGAGTAATGACAACTAAAGCATCCTTGCTCTTAATAAAAACGTAATTGAACATGATACTTAAGGCAAAGTCTATGCCGAATCCATATATTCAATATGAGCAGAATTTCAAAAACAAAAACATCCCAACAGGAAAAGAGCACATTGTCATCACTTTACAAAAGCCATGGGGATCACGTCCTCCCATTTTTAAGGAAGTGGATTAACTTGTACACTAATATAGGTTAGTTTGAGAGACTGGTGTTAAAATGCAAACATTCATGATTCAACAGTATACGGAAATCTTTATGTATCTAAAAGGAGTCAGTAAAGAAAGCGACAAAGGAGAGCTGTCTGGAGCTCGGCAGAGGGAAACCAAGCCCCCTCCCCCGACACAGCTCACAGCCCCACAAAACCCGTCGCCCTATAAAGTCCTTGACATGCTTTTGCTTTACAATGTTTTTAACTTTATTTTTATTTGCACGTGCTTTTCAAATGCTTACCAATTTTGTGCAGTTTCTCACAGCAAATAAGAGCTACAACTCTTTCAGCCAATCGTATACAGCTCATCGGGGGACCCTGAAAGTAACAAGAAATATTTCCATTGTGTATGCACGCAGCTATATTGTCATTAACACCTAAAATGCCTACAGAACTTCTGTCCCAATACCTTTCAGGTTGAAATTTACCAGAGGAAAGTTCTTTCTTTTGAAAAATGTCCACAAGTTTAAAAAATCCTATTCTCCATATCTAAAAGCCAACTTTAAAAATCTTTCCCAGGAAAACTGAATAAACTGTAACTAAGAATTAACAATTTTGGTGAATTTAAATTTTAATATATTTTATTTTCATTAATCTACAAGCATGTAACAAAAAAATAAAGATATATCAAGATTTGACTACAAAATACATGATAATAGTTCTGAACAACCTTCAATGTGCAATAGAAATTAGTCATCTTCCAATATCTGGAAATGAGCACTGGGACCAAGGACAGACAGCAGTTACTCAAAGACAGAGCCTCAGGTCAGGAGAGCAATAGGGCAGCCCAATGACAGCTCCGAATTCGGGGTCACTACGCATCTAGGTCACAGCTGAACCGTTCTGTCAGAAATGCAGACACTGATCGGATCGTGGCGGGGCCTCGAGGTCATACACCCCAATTCTGCGAGTCCGTGAGTTATGTAGTGATACCGAAGGCACATCATTTCTTTCTCTAAACTTACCACAATGGAGGCTCGAAGAGGTGAGTTGATTGGCAGGTAAAGAGTTGAATAGAATGTCCCATCAGGTAACTCTCGGGTTCTACATTTAGGAGCTAGGTGAGTGAACGGGTCACTTGGTAATCTAGCGCAGTATCTGGGGAGAAAAAGGAATTCTGATGCTCAATCTACACTGAGAGACAGATGAGAACATGTTACTGACAGTCACACCCTCAGTTTGACTTCTGAGGTCCCTCTTCCCCTCTGCTGGAGCGGCACTTAGTGGAGTGGGAGCCTCACTGCTTCACACTGTCAACAAGGAACAGTGTGTCTAACAGACTTCCTGCAGCGATGCTCTGGAAGGGCGCTGTCCACCAGGCGGCCACTGAGCCCCTGAAAGGTGGAGAGGGCAGCCAGGGAACTAAACTTTTTACCTTATTTAATTTTAATTAAAATTGAAATCTGGACTTAAATAGTCACGTGTCCAGTGACTACCGTGCTGGGCAGTGCGTGCAGAAGAGGCTCTGAGTCTGTTAAGAGAACACACCGCCAGTGTTTGTTCCTTAACGATCTTGCACTTGCCAGGCGAAGCCACACTGAGAGACAGGCCACAAAGTGACTGGCCTGTAATCTTCAAAAGCTGCAAGGCCATTAAAGTGAAGGAAGCCTGAAGATCAGTTCCAGGCTGACGGAGACAAGAGGTGATGAGAAAAACAGACCAACCCATGGCCCCAGGTGGGATTCTCTCACTACCAAGCACATCCCGTGAAACCTGAATAGGCCTCTCTGGTTGAGGGGACATGGGAGCTCTTACTAGTATTCTTGCAACATTTTAAAGTTTTAATTTATTTTGAAATAAAAAGTTGAAAAGAAAGTCTTATGCTGGCTGCTCCTGTGTTTTACCTCTGCATAAGATTTATCCTGATACATACTCTAGGCATGTATCTGCTTTTCTTCGTTCTTAGAAATGTTATTACCAAGTCAGGACCAAGTAAATTAGAACATACTCAACTATACAAGTTAATGCATCATAATCTTAAATTGTTGCAGGTGAAAAATTCAATATTTCCCAACATTTGTGGCACAAAACAATAAACTTCAGAATTCAGAAAAATATTAGTGAGCATTGTAAAATTAAATCTAATTAAAATAAGCACACCTTCATTGTGTCAAGCTTGTCGATGGGAACTAAACATTTTCATTGCACAATACTGTTTTAGCCCCCTGACTAAAAAGAAGAATGAATGGAAAAAAGCAACTTCACATTTTTCTCTTATCAAAATATTACAAGCCATAAATGGAAAGATGGGTCTCTGTTTGCAAAAGGTAAACAACAATGCAGTCCCTACAGGTTTAGACTGAAACCTTCAGTACTCAGAGACTTCCACGCCGGTGAGCTCACACGTACCTATTGATGTGCCCAATGGCCGTGTTGATTGTGACGCGTGGACCCCCGTCATCGGGCCTCAGCACATACGGCGGGAACACGTCGTCGTCGTCCACCACAGGCTCGATGTCAGTCTCCCCAGTGTCAACTGACTTGGAGCATTTGTTTCTCAAGATCTGAACATTTAAAACAGAATCTGTGAGGCAACTAACGCCTTCTTTGCCATATGTGCGTTGTCCACCTCCGTCCCTCTAGAAAAAGGCCCCTTGACAGGAAACTCTCTTCCAAACACCCTTCAATACTCCAAAGCCACCTGCTGCAGAAAATTCCTCCCTGTGCGTTCCTTCTAGAACTGGTCACGAGGGACACTCGTCATAAAGGTGCAAGGCTTACAGTGCACAGCGCACGCACACACACAATTACCAGTCTCTTCCATTAGTATAGGAGCAATATCGTTCTGACATCCTTCCAGAACCCAAACCGTCAACTGTCACTACACTGTCCACACTCAGTGTGCTTTCCAGGCATTCTTCCTGAATAATCCATATGACCACTTTCTCCATTTTACTGTAAGCTTGCAAGCGCTTTAGAAAATGCTGCTGGCTGTTTGTAATTACAGGGAGGGGCAAAAGTAGGTTAACAGTTGTAAGTACACGAAACAGAGTTTATTCTTGTATTGTGATTTATTAATTATTGTATTATTTTCCATACAATCAACTGTGAACCTATTTTGCACCACCCTTATGTTCAACTTTCTTATGTACACACTGCACAGGTCTGCTGAGGTCATTCTCTGTAGGTGAATTTTTATCTATCTCTGTGCACATAGAAATAACTTTAACTTTTGGATCTTACCTTTTCAATAGCTTTGTATGTTTTAAGGTCTTCTTCAAAACTTTTGATTTTGTCCGTATCTGCTAACATGATATAATTGGAGATGGGTGCCCTTGCTCTTCCCTTAGATTGAACATAGGACCGATACTCTGTGGGTAAATCAAAACGGACCACCAAGTTGCATTTTGGTATATCAACACCCTCTTCCACAATACTTGTTGCAATTAGCAGGTTGGTCTCATGTGCTCGAAATTTCCTAAGTACCTGAAAAAAAATCCACCAAATAAAAGCAATTCTAAAAAATTTTCCAAAAAAAAATGTAGTAAAAGTGACAACTGTCATTTCTGACATATACTCTGGGCATGCTAAATTTTTAAGGCCAAGCTAAGGAAGATAACATCAAACAAAATTCATACTGCATGAACATATGGGCAAAGAAGTTCTGATTTAACAATAGTTTTCAACTGAATATGACGTGAGAAATCGAAGTGTCTTCCAACTTTACAGACGTGTCCACGCACAAACCACAGAAAGCCTCACGTTGAAGGGGCTGGCGTCTTTAATGACCACAAAAGACTCCTGCCAACAAAGTGACCCAATGAATCCACTTCTTGCGTCCTGTTGACATTCTGACCCCCCACAATGATATCTGTCTGTGAGACTGTGCCAACATCCCCCCAAAGATGTCATAATTCACTAAAATCCCTAAATCAGTTGAAATTAAAAATTATAGGCAAGGCATTATTTATTTTCTGGAATCGTGAGAACTTTTTCATGCAGAAATTAGAATCCTATATAATGAAGAGCTAGCATGCTAATTAGACCGAACAGCAGAACCACCGGACAAACCAAGGCTGCAAGGGGCTGCAAGGGCCGGTCAAGGCAACCGGGGCTTCGAGGGCCGAGCCTCTTGCACAAATTTCATGCATTGGGCCTCTAGTTAAAAAATAAAGTGAAACTTTTTTCTTCCTAGATTTAAAATAACACCATTTCCCAATTCAGGATAAGTTAAATAATAAAGTAAATGGGGTTTTAGACAGATCTATCAGCCTCTGGCCATCGGACTCCCCAAATGGAATATTATCAAAAAGCTAGGACACAGAAAACGGCATCAATGTGAATTATTCTGCTACTTTTAAGTTAAATAACAAACTTTAAATAAAAATATTTTGTTTGAGAGCCAGAATACTACATTAGGCTTTCGCACCTTTACAGTGCTATTTCCTGTATTAAAATCTTAAAAAGTATGAAAAAAACTAAGCCAAAATCTTTATGGAAAACAAAACCATTCCAGGTAAAGCTTTCATTTGTTGCTTCAGCCATCTGCGTCATCAGGAGTGGCGGCTACGCCTGCCGTTTTCCTAGGAAACAGAGCTGTGTGCCTCGGGTTGATACAGGAAAGTGCAATGGTTGACAGCAAATAAGACACAAAGCTGATTTACCAGGGCAATTCTAATTCTCAATTTCGAATCACTACACGACCACCTCAGGAGGAGCCGTGTATGGACAGGCATCCTGTCGTACGGGAAAAGGCCAAGGCGCCTGAAGAAGGGAGTGCCTATGGGCAGTGTGTCGCCTGTGCCTGAACACTGTCACTGTAGTGATTTTAACGTCAGTCACCTCTTCCTGCTTCCTGAACTCCGCTTCCATCTGCTTGTTGCGGGGCTGGTTCTTCCCGATGCCGTGCCCAGTGATGAAGTTGCTGCTGATGTAAGCCAGCTCTGGGTCCTGTTTGCCAGCTTCCTTTATCAACCTAAGAAAATCATATACATTTTGAAGTTAAACGTTGGTGAGGGAAACCATTTAGACTTTGTTTATAAGGTCTCCCTTAAAGCGGAAACGCACCTATTTAGCCAATATACCTGACAAAATGGCACTTTCCCCAAGTAGCTTCAACAGAAACCACCGCCACCCCGCGCTGAGTAGGTTTGTGGGCCCAATTCTGGTAACACAACCACAGGGCTGAGGCTGACGCAGCCCGATGGATACGATGGTCACAGTGCCTCAAACTCTCTAATTTGGGTGATGACGTAACAGAAATGTGGCCCAGGAAGGGACAGAGCCAGAGCAGGCAGAGAAACAGCAATTCCTCCTCCACCTCAGCTGCAGGCCGCATGCGCCTCTCGGCGCTGGCACCACCTGGGGCAGCAGGCCTGCCCTAGTGTCTGTGCCACGCTCACCCCCCTGCGCCAAGGGGGAAGCTCTGCGGCAGAGGAGCCTGAGACGCCCCGCTGTGTGCGGAAAGGAGCCGGGGCAGGGCTCCGTCTCCCTGGCACCCTGCACCGAGAGCAGCTCCAGGGAGAGAGCACCTGCCTCCCCACCCCCCACCGTCCCGGCCCCCGGCGCTGACCACAGCTCTGCATCACAGACACGGGGCCTGGGCACAGCATCCAGAGCCCATCCCACCCTCGGAGGAAAGAGCGCGACACGGCCTGCTCCTCCGCATTCGCCCAGGTGCCCATCACCTCAGCCGGCCTTCCAGCTGAGACAGGGAAGAGCCGCAGGCGGAGATCACTGTACACACACAGAAGGTGAACAGTTAGCACGGCATCACAGCTATTTTGGAAATATCCACGTTCAAAACTCAGCACACAGGATAAATGGTTCCACACCTGACGTAAGCGATTCCATATGGTCCTTCTGAAGTCATACAACATAGCATAAATTCCTAATAGAAAACTGCATTTTTAAGTCAAACCATTCTTTTTTCCTTTTCTAAATACATGAAACAGACTAATATCAAAGAGCTGGAGGAAACTTTGAGTGGCCATCTAAAATACCCTGCTGCCTCCCCGTCAGCACAGCCTGGGAGCCTGCCTACAATCCTAGCACTGAAAACGTTAGGATCAGAAACGTCCTTATAGCACATTCCAAGCTTTGTTTAGTTATTACAACAAACTATGACATCTGTAACAGAAAGCAATGCCACATGCACACGAATAACATACCCCACATCTAAAATATGCAATTATCTTAGAAATATGGACTTCCAAATTTATTTAGGTAAGCAATCATCAATGTGAATGCAACGGAGGTTAAAACGATGCGTTTCAAGTTACTCCTGATCAGGCAGAGGACATGTTTTACTTTGCCAAGTGATCAGCCTGGCAGACTCCAATCAGCTGAGACAGAGGCCCTGGGAGTGGGTTATTTCTCCTAATGACACGCGCATCGACGCTGCAGAGAACAGAAGGCACAATATGCACATTAATAAACAAAATCTCTTGTGAGAAATCACTAAAGGCCCTATGCCTAGGCTGGAAAAGTTAGAGAGAGAACACATATTTCTCTCTCAGGTAAGTTGAAGGGATGCCAAACCACATGCCCAAGTCGAAGCTGTGGGTTTCGGAGAAGCGACACAGGTCTGCTACTGCAGAGCGGACCAGCCAGACAAGCTGCCTGGAGACTTCACGGGAAGAGGACCGTGAGACACCATCTCACCTGCTCTCTGGCCTCTTGCAGTGAGTCTATGCGCCTCATCCCACCAGCAAGCTGTGCGGTCAACTACGCTGCCCTCCAGCGCTCAGAGCTTCTCAAACTATCTACAGCAAACTGGTTATTGTTTTTATTTCAAATCCATCAGAGACCAATGTTTTTGTAAAATTCCATGAAAATTAACTATTAACAAAATGAATCTTAAAAATCATTACTGTTGTATTATATTTGACAGACATACTGTCCAAACAAAGAGTTTCTGGATGCTTCCACCTCTGCACCTACCTCACCACAGCGGGCACTGGCTGTGCAAATGCCACACTGTGTGCAAATGCACGCTGCCTACCCAATTACACTGGAAGCAGCGTGGCCCAAAACAAGAACTACGCATGCTAGATTCTGAAAACCAGTAAATGTGCTTCTGACTTGACTAAACATGCTAATTCACAGAGAGCCAAAGGGGTAAAATTCATAGATACAAGCACATCATCTGAAATGTCTGCCAGGTACTGAAATATGTTATCAACAATCCTATATAATAAAAGGGTAATATGCAAATTGACCCTAATGGTGGAACGACCAGATGCTATGACGCGTACTGACCACCAGGGGGTAGACACTCAATGCAGGAGCTGCCCCTGGTGGTCAGTGCGCTCCCACAGGGGAGCATCGCTCAGCCAGAAGCCAGCTCATGGCTGGCCAGCACAGCGGCGGGAGCCTTTCTCACCTCCGTGGCAGCGTAAAGATGTCCAACTGACGGCTTAGGCCCACTCCTCATAGGGAGCCATTAGTCGGACATCCCCTGAGGGGTCCCGGACTGCAAGAGGGCGCAAGCTGGCTGAGACCCCCCCCACCTGAGTGCACAAATTTTCCTGCACTGGGCCTCTAGTACCTTTAATAATATCTTTACTCTTTATATTTTCTTATCAAAGTGAGAAAATCAAATGTAACTCCTGTATGACCTTACCAAAAAACAATCACTGATAGTTATAACACATTGACACTATATTCCTACTGTGTGTCAGGTGAGAAAACAGACATTTTTACATACAATGTCCAATAGGAGAGAGAGCTATTGCTACTATTTTACAGATGAAGAGGCTGAGGCATTAGGTAACTTTCACAAAATATACCTCTGTAGAGTGGGTAGAAATAAAAGGAGCCAGAGCTCCCTGGAGGAATGACTGTTCTGCAGGGAAAGCAGGGAAAGGACAAGAGCTGGACATCGAGTAGCATCAGATCATAAGGCTGTGCTCAAACACAAGAGGAGGCGGCACATCACTGGAACACAGGAGCCAGCCCCAAAGGTGTGGACCATGTAAGCAACAAAATGAATAACCTAGTATTAGGTTACAGCCCAAAGTAGAAAATAAACAAACATGAATCCATGCTGATCCAATAAACACAAACAGGCAGACAGGCTAACAGAGACCTGTTTTCCTCACAGAGAATTCTAACGACTTACACAGAGAAGCCGCTTTCCAGGAATGGAGCTTAGCCCGCCCTCCCCGGATAAACCAGACTTGGAGACTTGCTTCCAAAGGATAAAGGAAGAAAAGGGCCACAGACAGCTATAGCGGAGAAGCCAGCAAACACCAGTGAGCCAGGTGAGCCAGTCTAGCATCACCTGTGATGCTTCGCGCTGATGCCAGGAACCCTAATACAATGGGAAGGGCACTTCATCTCTGGGGTGTTCTTCCACACCCCAAAACCCCAGGCTAACACTGAGAAAAATGTTAGACACATTCCAAGTGAGAGGCATTCTACAAAATGCCTGACTCCAAGACTGCCAAGGTCATCCCAACAAGGGCACACTGAGAAGCTGTGAGAGACCCGAGATTAGGGAGACATACACGCAAATGCATGAAGAGAAATTAATAGGAAAACTGGTGACATTCAAATCAAGTCTGGAGTTTAGTTCACAGTAACACACCAGTGTTAGCTTCTGGGTTGTGACAAAGGTACCATCCTATATAACCCTACCCTATGCTATATAACCCTACCTAGTAAGAGAGGAATATGCTCATTATCCATTACGCCATAACATCAGGACCAATCTGCAAGTGGTGGAGAGCTACAGGAGGGCGGGGCAGGAGCTCAGAGCAGCGGAGAGCTACCTGCGGCGATGGGCGGGTGGCCAGCGGAGGCCAGCGGCAGAGAGCTACTCGCACACGCGGGCTCCTAGTGATAACATAAGATGTTAATAGCATCAGGCGGGGAAAAGCTGGGGGGGGGGGGGGACTCCTAGTGATAACATAAGATGTTAATAGCATCAGGTGGGGAAAAGCTGGGGGGGGGGGACTCCTAGTGATAACGTAAGATGTTAATAGCATAGGCGGGGAAAAGCTGGGGGGGGGGGACTCCTAGTGATAACGTAAGATGTTAATAGCATAGGCGGGGAAAAGCTGGGGGGGCGGGGGGGCCTACAGGGGAACTCTGCACATCTTTGCAACTTTTCTGTAAACAAAAGGTTATTAGGGAAATGGGGGGGTGTGAACCCTGGTTTGTCCAATGTCACACAGTATTAGCACATTGTATGCGGGAAACATATTTATACGTTTTACGTTGACTGGTAGTAGAGCGCGGGACACGTATGAATACGTTTTTTATAGACTAGCAGTAGAATGCGGGTAACGTATAAATACGTAAACTAAAGTTATCGTAATTTTACTGAACGTTGCCATTTGTGCAAAAAATTAGCAAAAATGGCCCACGCCACCTGTTAGCACGTGATAAAAACTACCCGCAAACAATGTGTTAGGAAGTTACACAGGGAAGAGAGAAGGGAAGCCATTCTCTGCACTTCCTACCAGTGTTATTTTGGGAGAGTCACCAACTGCGTCTCCGTTTCCTCATCTATAATAGAGTAAAATTATCTGCCTTCGCCTCAGAAAGTGCTGTGAAGTTGAAAAATACACATGTACAAAGATAAATTATAAACCCTAAAGCCCTACAGTAAGGCAAAAGGAAAGCTATGAACCTAAGACTGTGTGTACACCTCCTCTGTACACAGAAGGGGCTGTGATTTATTTTTCAATGAGGAGAGGAGAAAACTGCCCGTAGATTACAATAGCTCACCCTCCGTGAAGCTGTTCACTGAAGAAGGGCTTTTCCTCCCATTAAGTTGATGGAAGGAAAGAATCTGGACTTCAGGAAGTTTTTCTAAGCTTATTAAAAACTGGAACAAGACCTCTATTGTATATTCAATTAGCTGCCCATAAAGTCAACCCTCAAATCGCTCTTGATTCATCATCCAACACTAAATTCCAGCCACATTTTATGAGAGTTGATCGCAATTAATCTGATCCTCAAAGTCAATAGGAAGCAATGACTGGTTTTCGATAAACCTTTTCAGGCTAATGCTCTTGCAATGAGACCTGGCCCATCTCCACATTTAAAAACACATGCAGAGGAGACGGCAAGGAAGAAAATAGCCCCATTTCTTCTCTCCAAGCCCCAGAAAATGTAATTCTTAACCCGTCCTGGAAGGGGGGCGGGGAGTATGTCTACAACCAGGCCAGAACGGTGCCAACAGTAAACCCTCCTGACGGCTGAAATGCCTGTCTCCCATGCTGATCCCAACAGCCGTCCTGGCCGCTCCTGGCAGCCTTCCCACCGAGCAAAGCGCGGGTTGGTGTTTGCGACGCCCAGGGGCACGGTGACTGCAGAGGGAGCTGGAAACCGGAGCGGATGCCGGCCGCCTGCACGGTCTCTGTCACTGACGAGCAATCTAACGCAGAGGAAACCGCTTCTCCTCCCGGGGCCCCTGCTCTTTTGTACACAAGTGTCTGGATTAGGGAGTCGGTGAAGTCCCTTCCCAACCTTAAACTCCTGGCTTCAGCGTAATTCACTCCCCGACGCTGCTTTACTGTGCGTTCATCACAGGGATCAGGCCCAATGACCATGAAAATTACCAGACTGCAAACCTCCAGACGGCGGCCCCAGGGCCCAATTTCTTGTTACTCAACTAAGTTTTCAAAAATCCCAAACCAGTCAGAAGCAGTTCAGAAAGAAAAACCCGAAATTACCTCAGGAAACAAAGCTTCATTTCTCCTCAGGGATCACTACTTGCAGGAAAGGCCTTGGGGACCCACTGGGCCAATTAACGGATGTCCTAGAAAGCAGGTTGTCTGAAGCACAGAAGAAGAACCTGGCCCTTACAAACAAAGCACCGGCCCACAGCCCGAGAACCAGCCCTCGGGGCGGCGGACACACCGGAACCCAGGAAGGGCAGGGGCGGGCCCACCGTCTCCTTTGCCAATATTCTCCAAATGTTCCCTAACACCTTATTCTCTCCTGGCTCGGGAAACTTAATATATAGTCTACGAACTAACCCACGCTGCGAATCCAGTTGTTCAAAACTTTTTCCACTGCAAACTTGAATTAACACTTAAGGGATAAAAAAGCTAACATAAAAAATCAGCCACACCACCACCCAGAGATGACGTTTACCCAAAGGTTACCTTCGGGACAAAGCTCTCTGTGGAATGCTCAACACTGACACAGGCCCAACACAGCCGCACAGAACAGCAGGTATCTGACCTGGGCCTAACAGCTGAAGACAAAAAAAGGCTTCACTTGAACGTCATTGTTCTCCACTTGCTCTCCACCTCAGGCGGGTTAGAGGTTTGCATCCTTGCAGAGCAAGCCTCAGGGCTGGGAAACGGGGCCTTTTGGGAGAGCTGCTCGCACACATGCCCGCTGCCAACCCTGCCTGGCACTGCCGTGAGCAGGCCGCGGCGATGGTGCGGGAACGTGCCCTCACCCCTGCAGCTCGGACGCCGCCCCGCAGAGCCTCACAGAACAGCACGCTGCCTGGCTCCGCTCTGGGGAAAAGGCGAACCGTAGAGATCTACCTGTTTAAGACAACTGCTGTGTATCTTCTTTCCACAAAAATAATTCCACATAAAATATTGGTGAATGGAGAAGGGAAATTTGTCTCTGGCTTCTCCTTTTCTTCAATTTCTTCATCCTCATCATCATCCTCAGAGTCACTCCAAGACACATAGTTATCCTGGTTCCTGTTGTTGTACCACTCCACGCTCTCAAACTGCTGCCGCTCGTACGGTTTGTACTTGCGGAGGATCTCCAGCAGTCTGACCACTTTAGGAGTTACAAATCGCAGGTCCAGGGAGGCCGGTGAGAAGTGCTCTTCGCACAGGGCGTGGATTTTCCGCAGGAAAGTGTCTGTGAACAGCAGGAATTTCCTGTGCAGCTCCTCTTGCTCGTGTTTGATGTGTTTCTGCAGTTCTCTCACCATCATTCCAGCTACTTTATCTGCACACCAGGGCCCCAGAACTACCAAGACCGCGCGACAGTCCGCCAGTATCTACAGAACAAAAAGAGCCAAATGTTACACAATAATCACGCAGCAGCGCCCTCTGAGGCTTAACTGGGGTTTCCATTATCTTCAATCTGCCCCTTCAAAATAAATGCACCCCACACATTCATGTGAACGCTGAGGTTAATGCCCTAAGGTTGGGACAGGGGCCGTGGTCTTTCCAAGCTCTACTTTGTCACACACACACACACACACACACACACACACCCAGAACCATCATTTTGTTTTTCCCAGCAAAAATAATCAAATAATAGATATTAAAAGATGCAACTGTATAAAGATGAAACTTTATTTTTAGATCTCTGATTAGTTAGAAGGACAACTGAGTCATTTACTTTCAGGTAACTATACAAAGAATTCCATAGTGGAGTCATCTTATTTTAGGTATCAAAGAACAAGACAATTTTCCTTTAACTTTATACGCAGAGAACCACCCCTTACAATCCTAGCTCAGAGCAGACTGCCAATCCACAGCGAGAGACTGAGGAACTTTCTGCAGGCGAGTAAAAGACAGACTGGGGGGAACACGGACTTAGTGACAACTCAAGGGCTAAGGAGAGTCTGGGCATTGCTGCTTCAGAAAACATCAGCAAGAGAGAAATTAAGATGCAGATGCAACAGCGTGAGCACTCATGAACGGGTGCAAAGTCCTAGAACAATGGTTCTCAAGTTTTAAAGCATCAGGGTAACTGGACGGCCTGTTAATCTCAGCCAGCTGGACCCACCCCCGGTTTTAGATTCAGCAGGTCCAGGGTGAGCCCATAATTCACATGTCTAACAAGTTCCAGGGGGTGCCGATGATGCTGGTCTGGGGTCCGTACTTTGAGAACCATTATCCTAAGGGATCTCTTTTCAAAGCTGGATCCCATTCAGAGATGACAAGCTCATATCCAGTTACACACAAGGAAACAGCAAAAGAATTTGTTTAGCCAAAGGGTTTGAGCAGGTACTAACTCATCTGACCAAGAAATAAGAAAACTAGACTCATTCCTTTTATTCAAATAGCCATGGCATGAACATCCTAAGTCATCTCTTCTATCAGGGAGGTCTATACTCTAGTAAACTCAGCCCAATATATGTCTGATACATGTCCAAAGAGGTAAGGTTCAGGCCTTAAGTTAAAAAGTATAGAAACTACCCTCATCAGAAGCATATTTTCATTTCAATACTAAACACAAACGGAAGCCTTTATTATCTGTCCTACACTTACTGTGCATTTGCTTACCTGTTTAGAAATTAAAGTAGAATCTCTTTCTTTTGAATGTGCAGATATATTACAGTCATTGACAAAATTAAGTGCTTCCTCTAATTCCATCAGCAGTCTCTCATAAAGCCCACTTCTGTCCATAAATGGTCCACAGTCCACCACAATCTCGTACGGCTGAGAAGTGTATCTTTAACATCAGGAACAAAAGTGGTCAATACTACAGTAAATGCACTACTGCAATACCATCCACTACATATCTAAACCAAGCAAGAAACGTCCTATGTTCAGCTTGCATACCTACTTGGGACAACAGGCAGGCTCACCGGCTCCCTGAAGTGGTGCTCACTTGTGTCTATGCTATGTGTTTGCCTGTCAGGGCTCAAGGAATGACTGCAGAAAGCTGACAGTCCAAGAATTTTGAGAATTCATTTTTATGCCAGGTTTTATATTTTGTTTTTTAGTTTTAGACGTTCATCTTTTGCCCCCTCAGGAATAATGTTGGTCAAAATACTCAAGAAACTCAACATACTATTCAGAAGCAGAAATCAGGGATGGGGGTTAGATGGTAGGGGGAGGTGTTATTAAATTGATCCATTTCCATACTAGTTGAAGGTATAGCATTTGCAAATGTCAACTTTACTTCTTATGTGTTTTTATAAAATCTGCTATAGGGAAAGCTTCCCCCAACTTTCAGTCAATTACAGTATCATTCATTGGATCTTTCATAAAATGTGACAACCAGAGTAGCACATAATATTCTAAAAGCACATACAATAATTAAGGAAAAAGTACAGTAAAGACATATTTAAATACTAGTTTTCATTATTCTCAACCAGAATCTATACCTAACCAAAGAGGCACATTTTGAGAACTAGGTAATGCCAAATCCAACAGATTACCTATCATCATCATCCTAGAAAGTTTTATTTAAATGATCTAATACCTCTACTTTCCTTGCAAGGAAGTAAAAAATAACATGTCCTCAAGGTTATGAGATCTGTATTTTGTATGGCATTTGGATACCTAAGTTCTATAACCTAAAACATTACCTTTTTTCTCATTCTACAAAGAGAATTTTCCAAAATTCTACTAAAGGCCAGGCACACTGCGAGGCGTTTTCTAGGTGTCTACGTAATTAGTCATCGCAGAATGCCCTGAAGCGACTGCCAATGGCATTTTACAGATGCGGGAACAGTAAAGGATTGGCAGTCACAGCTTACAATTAGTGGAGCCGGTATTCATAGCCCATGTCTGATTTAAAGCCATAACCTGAGAATAATGAAAACTGTAGATTTAAATATGTCTTTACTTGTTAAAAGACTGTATCTGATAAGAATATAAAGGTATTTTAATATGTATTAAATTTGTTTCATTTATTTAAAAATCTTATTTATACAGGCTCCCTTCCACAAACTTAAATCAAAATTTGTGTCTGTGTGTGTGTTTCAATGAAACTCAAAATAGCAACCCCCTCAAAGAGACGAGCCTAGAAATCATAAACATCTTTCTCAGAAATTCATATCCATTTTCAAAACTACAGGGTGTTTCCAATTATTTTAAAGCATATTGTAAAATACTGAATTCTCTAAGTAATGTTCTTTCAAACCATCACATGTGACATTTAGATCAGAAGAACAAAGCACACACACTGACGGAAAGGAACACAAATTTACTATCCATGTCCCCAGTCCTTGTCATATCAGCAAATATGAAGGGCCAAGGCTGATGCAATATTCTCTCCTAAGGCAGAAACACCTCCATCTGCCTCTCTCTGTGTAAACAGGGTTAAGCCCCTGCATTCGAAAGGACTGTCCTGGTAAAGAACTGCTGTCTCGCTCTTTCCTTTTAACAGCCACGGTGTGCTCTTGCGCAGGCACCTCCTGCGAGGCACGGGAAGGGCCCTGCAGGCTTCGAGTGAGTTCTAGCTGGTCTGGCCACAACAAGTCCGTCGGAAGTGCATACCTGTCTAAGACCACCAAGTCGGTTGCCGTCTCAGCATTACTCTTAAGAATTTTCTCCAGTTTCTGAATCTTTTCTTCTAATTCCTCTGGATCACATTTCCCATTTAAAATGGAAGCAGTTAGTCCCAAAATACGAGGGCATGATGGACAACTTTCACAGAGCTAACATAATACAAGATACTAACAGTAAGAAATTCATTTTGCAAGACCATAATAAAAAAGGCATCACCATATTAAAACATGTCCAAAAAGACTGACAAATACTAAAAATATTACTTGCAGAATTATGGTAGCATGCTTAAAAGTTCCACTTATCACAAAGGCAGATTTCTTATGCTTAAAATTTTATTACAGATTTAGTTTTATTATAGATTATTTATTATAGCTTATTATTATAGACTATAGATGTAAATGAACATTAATATTCATTCATTAATATTGACATAACACTGGAACCAAGTTCACAAAATTAGTAACTAATATTATTGCTTTGATATATAAAAACACTGCTTATACTCATTAATTTGACCTGAATTATTAAGACTGATAAAATATAAAAACTTACCTTCATAATTTCTCGATATGGGTGGTCTAGGATTGCAAGGTGACATTCATCAAACACCAAAAGGTTAATGTCTGACAGTGACAAGTAACCATTTTTCAAAACAATCAAGGCGACATAGCAAGTCATAATGAGAACCTAAAATAAAATTGACATCAGTATGAACAAATGTACCATTCGCCTGACGGGACACACTTACATGAAAGGAGGTTATGGAGCCATTGTATTGTAGGTGAGAACTAAGAAATCCATTAGTCAAAATTAATACAAAAATTCTAAATGTATGGAAGCTCATACTTTAGAACCAAGAAGTAGAATTAGGGAAACATGAAACAGACTGTGAAAAACAATTCTTGCTAATAGAGACCATGTTTTTATAACTCTCTTAAATCTATTTCAGGGTTTCAGGTTCCTACAGCCATATTTTGACTAATGAGACCTGTCGATTCACAGTTTTGTTTTTGATTTTTCCCCATTGAACAGACAAAGTTTTCCAGAAGATGACACAAACAAAATGTGTTTTTTCCATTTAATTTATCCTACTTTATTTTTTTCCATCACCATTTATACCCCCGTACCCTTCCACCTCTACCCGCCCCCTCCCCCGCAATCACTGCACTGCTGCCGTGTCCATAAGCTCTTCCTCGTTTGTGCTCAACCCCTCCACACCCGCCTCCCCTGCCCACCACCCCCACCACCCCCACCACCCCTCCCACCCCCACCCCCCCTGCCCCCACTACCCCCACAACCACCACCACCACCACCACCCCACCACCACCACCACCCCCCCACCACCACCAGAGCGGCCTGCCTGCTCTCTATCTGAGTCTGTCTCTATGTTGCTTGTTAGTTCAGTTTGTTCACTAGATTCCACATCTGAGTGAGATCATATGGTACGTGTTTTTCTGTGACTGGCTTACTTCACTTAGCATAACATCCTCTAAGTCCATCCATGCTGTTGCAAAGGGTAAAATTTTCTTCTTTTTTATGGCTATTAAATGTTCTTTTTATAGATTATCATTCTGTGGACATTTAAGTGCTTTTTAATGTGGACTTAACCCAAAATGTGAGACATACTAGCAGGCTGTATGGAGACTGTTAAAAGTTGGTTAGGCCGCAGTTCTTAACCACTGCAGATCCACCGACACGCTCAGCACACAGAAGACCCTCAGCACGTGCTGGCTACATGGCAACGTTAAGTGAGAGGAAGTCTCGTCAAAGACCCAAAGAGCTCCACCAAGAAATGTCTGCAGTTTCAAGACATTACACTCAAGAGCACATGTTCTGAAAGCACGTTATCTGCAAGTTGGAAAGAGTGGGGATGCGTGCTTCCCAGGCAAGTAAACCACACCAAGAAATCAGAGCAACACAGACTGGCACTTTACTCGGCTCTGGGGAGAGACCCAGGGTGAGAAAGGGCGCGCGGGCTAGTGTCCGGGCTGAGAGCACAGGAGGGTAGGGTTTTCAGTCCAACTCAGCCAGCCAAGGCCACAGGGCATCTGAGAACCAAGCCAAGAACTTGCAGGGATTTACAGAGTGAAGTGTCTCTGCCAGGCTTACCTGGTGCTTAGTAAACTCCTGGTTCCATTTCTCTTTAGTCCAAGATGCAAGTACTTCTAGGTGTGCGTATTCCCCCACCTTGAGGTCTGAATGAGTCCTGACAGCCGACACTTGCTGAGCAACCTGGTTTGCTGGTTACAAACAGAAACTCCATGTAAACAGGACAAGTTGGCTCTAGTTGGTTCTCTGGGCTACAATGATTCAGACAGTTAAAGAAACCCTTCTTATTCTGTATTATACCGAACCATCTGCATTTTAGAGATTTCCAAAATGCACTTATTAGACTCACCACCCTGACCGTCACTCACTTCAGAGACCCTGTATCACCTCCATGCTTTAGAGCGGATTTTCCCCAACCTAAAAATGTAACTTTTAGGCTAGAATGAGAACTACTCCAGATCCACCCCTCCTATTGTAGTCAATAAAATCAGATCGTTTCACCAAGAAACAATACAGACTAACGCATATTCACACCAATAAGAACATCTCATGCTGAGAACATATACAAAAAAGGAGAGGAATGACATGGTTGTATTAGTGCCCAAGCAGCTCAGGTTCACATTTTATACTTTTATTTTAATATATAATCCCAAACACATAAACCCAGTATTTTTAACTATTAAGAAGCAACTATTTAACTTTCTTTCTACAACTGACATAGCAAAATCATAAACCAAAAAGTTACCTATGTCATAATCAAGCACCTTTGGGCATGTTTTGTGAAGCTAAACATCAAAACAAAATAACTAACACAACTTAGATCATGTTACAATAGTAACCCATTCAAAAGAAATGCAGAATCAGGATTAAATGCAATTACATCTAAAAGAAAAGCTAGCTTTACACCTATGGAATAAAACAGCTAATATTTAAGAGAAATACTACAAAGTTAAGAAATAAGCAGCTCTGCTATCAGAATTTCAACAAGTACATTACTTGTCAAACTCTCTACATTTTCAATAATTTAACCAATAATTTAATCTCATCCAATTTCCTCTATGCAATGTGAAAAAGTACTTTTTTATTACCAGAGTTGACCAAGAACACAGTCCTTTTCCCATGTCTGCTGAAGTCTCCCCTGATCTGATAGGACAGCTCTTTAGTGAGTAGTACTGCAATGAACGTCTTCCCTGAGCCAGTGTTCAAACAGACTATGGTATTCCGATCCAGAGCTGCTTCAAGCAGTTCAACCTGAAAATACAGTGGGAAAAGATTACACACTTCTTATCTAAGTACAAAATTTAGAAAATGGGATTGTCTTTTAATTCAGGAAATTCCACTGTTTTCTAATATCTTCCTCCAATAAGTTTGCCAAAAAGCATACTTTCTGCATCTGTGTATGTGAATAATAACCAGACGCATTAAAATGCCTGTTATACGGAGCGGTAATATAAGCACATGTTGAAATGTATTTACAATTTCCTTAAGATTTTTGCACGGACAGAATACTTCTCTAGAATTAGATGAATGACTAAATTTATTGTAATCGGGGTTCTGCCAGTTCATAGTTGTTCAATCTCAATTCGTACCCAGCTCACGAGGACAGACACATCCAAATGGATGAGGTTTTCAGAGGGGAGAAAATAAGGAACTTCACAAATAAAACTATCGATCTAATTACTCAGCAGATGTTAAAAAAGGATTATTAAGAACAAAGTATCTGGAATGAGAAAATTAATCAGAAGAGGAAAGCTTGAACAGGAAAATGAGTTTTATTAAGTTGTGTCAACTAAATGCTAATTTATTCTATTTTAGTGAAATGCTCCAGTATTAGTGTTCTCATTAGTACCTGATATTTTCTTGGCGTATAAATGTTATCATGAATTGCTTCTTGTTGCCATGGCAGTCCAAAGAAAGGACCCATTGGTGAGGAAGCAGGGGTCATGAGCTGCAGGCCTGCCATGCTGAGGGGTTGCAAAGCAGGGCTTTTCATTCATCCAGTGTTTCTTTCATTGCATTTTGTTCTAGCACAGCTTACTACAAAGGGAAAAAGAATACCATTACACAACCATGCAGGGTTAAAAACAAAAGAAAGCACAGAAACAAGAGAAACATCAAAATATCACTCCTATGGGCCTTTCAAACTCTTATAACTGTTTCAGCTTTTTCTTGATCTAAGAGGATTGTTTTTAAAAGTCAAACATTCTATTCTCTCCAACCCACCAACCCTATCCCTAGTAACTTGTCTGAAAGAATTAGACAACTGTACACACGTGAAAAGTACATAAACATTTATTGCTGCATTATTACTACAAACAAGAAATAATTTTAAATGTATTAATAAAAATTTAGCTAAGCAAATTATGGTATGCTTGTAATGAAATACTCTGAATCCATTAAGATAATACACATCTATATTTACAGACACAGAACCCTGTCCTTAATATGTACAGTATAATGACTCTTAAAATATATGTATATATAAAACATGTAAGTATGCACAGGAAAAATTCAAATGCCTGTCAACAGTTATTTCATCTAAAGACCAAAACACAGGTCTTTTTCTCAACTAGCAACCTAGCATAGATAACCAACTACTTAAATATGTACCTTTAAAATTATACATCTCTTACACATTTATATATCAAAAAATAATACTAATAAAATGAAATTATACATATCCCCAATAAACTAAAAGAAGGCACACCATTCTGTGAAATGATAGTCCGTCATGGTATCTAAGCACTCCTGTGGATTTCATGTCTTCTTTCCCAAAGATAAATCTGGTAAGTAAAACGATAAAATAAAAATGGAGTCTTTCTAAAATCCCTAACCTGCAGATAGAGGGTGAGGGTGTCCAATCTCTGTGTGAAAGCCCAGCATCCGCTTGCCTAACCGTCAGCAGAATGTGCTGCCCCGTAGAGGGGAGTTCTCTGCCTTGCGCTGCTTGGGAGTGTTCACTGTTATTACTCTATGGAACTGAAAGGGAGAATACAGCTTTGGCTCCTTGCCAGCAAGAACGCTGACTCTCCTGACGTTAAGTGGATAACGCTGGGACAGCACAGTGACCTCAGTTGTTGCATCTCATCCTGAAGAAGCCTCAAATGTGGGCCTTCATATCGGCACAACACAAATTCTGGTTTCAGAGGCTACTGCAGCGGCCAGAATTCACCATCCAACTAACACAAGCGCGATCCTCGGTAAGGGAACAGGGGCCCGGCTGCAGGAGCCAAGGGCCTCAGCACGGCTCGCGCCATCTGTGGAGCAGACAGTACAACCGCTCTCATCACCCCGTGCAGGACGCAAGCAGAGAAGCCGGAGCACATCATGAAAAACTACCAAGTCATTCTTTTCCCCGGATCAAAGGAACACTGCTCCTTCTCCACGGAACCAGAGCCCCAGCAGCCATTCCTTCCACCCCCACTAAGCGTTCACTTTTCCCCCTTCCGCAGGCCCACAGGGGCACACCCTCAGGTTCGTCATTCAAGCTTTCTACACAACACAGCTGCCGAGACTCCAACGTGAAACCCTATTTTGTCTAATTTCCTGCGATCCACAGGTCAGTCTGCAAGCCAGGGCTGAGATCTGCAGGCACCTCCCAGCTGGCTACCTTCCTGGGCTCCCTCCACATGCCTCCTTCCTGACTGCAGGCTGCTTCCGGTCTAAGATTATGTATGCTTAAGCGACCCCTCACTTCTCACCCAACCCAAATCACAGACACAGCAGAAAGTATCAGGAAATCAGACTACATCCAGGTGGAGGATGGGGAAAAGGAAAAAGAGAAGAGGGCAACAATGCCTATAAAACTCCAAATACACCTCCCTCCACCAGCACAGCCAGGAAGCAGCAGGACTCCTCCTTCCTACCACTGACACGTGTCACCATTCCTTCTCACATAGATGACATCAGTAATTATGATCATTAGTAACTCCGGGAAAAAACTGTCCAAAAACAAATGAGAAGAATGTTCCATTTTTTTAAAAGGGAGGTCTGTATTCTTCAAAAATGTATCTTAAAATACAAGAAGAAAAAAAGAAAGAAAATGTTCCAGATTAAAGAAGACTACAGGAGACATAACAGCTAAATGCAGAAACTAATCTCCCTGTCAATGGCAGATCCATGCCTTAAAGTCCATTCCTGAGTCCACTGAAGAAATTGCAGAAAACAGCAGTTAAACTCACTGCAGTATGGCTCGGGGCTATGTAAGAATAGCCTTCTTCTTAGGAAATATACACTGAAGATTTAGTGGTAAAGGGCCATGATATATGCAACTTATTCTCAGATGGTTCAGAAAAAGAAACCAGGTATAGATATATAGAGCGTGTGGGTGCAACTGATACAGCAAGTGGGCAAATGGATAACGCATGTATTCTTTGTTCTATTCTTATCCAGAACTTTTCCGTAAGACTGAAATTACTTCCAAATAAAGAGCTCTAAAAAAGTAAATAAATACGACCAACTAAGCCAGGATTTTTGAGTACAGGAGCGTTATGCCTCACACACACCGTGTCACCACAGCACCGGATCACACCTGGCCAGGGCAAACCAGCACCCAGTCCGCAGAATGAAAACAACACCCACATGAGTGACATGAAAACCTCCAAACAGCCTCTCTGCCTTCCATAATGCAGACCGCGCTGCGCGTGCTCAGACACCACGCACACCTTCTTCTTCTGCTGGCACACATGCTCCACAGAGCAAGATGTGCACCTCACTCGCCACACTCTGAACTTGCCTGTGCGTGTACCAGGCATACAGTCAGATCAGGGTTCTCAACCTTCCTAATGCCGCGGCCCTTTCATACAGCTCCTCATGTTGTGGTGACCCCCGATTTCATGGTTACAAATTGAACATAATGAAAGCATAGTGATTCATCACAAAAACAATATGTAATTATATATGTGTTTTCCGATGGTCTTAGGCGACCCCTGTGAAAGGGTCGTTCAACCCCCAAAGGGGTCGCAACCCACAGGTTGAGAACCACTAAGTTAGATAAATAAATATTCAATGAACTGAGTCAGAGATTCATGAATGTCCACACAACAACGTGTAGAGCAGAATCACAGGCGGCTCAAAACCTCTATCTATTTGGCTTGGAAATCCACACCCACCGTCCCTCCCGGCCGCGGAGGTGTATGTACCGAGAGGAGACTTGCAAGGAAATGGAGGACAGCCACTTAGCCCTCCAGTTATAGTTTCCATGAGGTCACAACATTTACACTAACTGTCATTCTTTTAATATACAGGGGCTGGCCCCGGTAACATACTTCCTATTTAGGGAAAGCAGATCCAAGATTTAAAAATTCAACAGGTAATCCAATCATGTGAAAACAGAAGAACCTATAATTCTGCCCATTTTGACTTTCTTTGGCACGGTGAGATGGACTTTCCCCCTCACTTGGCCTTAATGAAATGCTCTGAATCCCTGCTGGGAAGTGGAAGTGCTAGTTCATAGATGAGCTGCCTACAGTAACTGCCTTAGCAGCGCCACAGTAACTCCACGTGACTGCTTTTCAATCACAGATTTTAAATTTCTGGTCAAACAATTTACACTCATGAAATTGGTGAGGCTGCTTCATAGTTTCCATATATTAAAACAACTTAGCACAACACACGATAAACTCTTCTCCACTTCCCACACAGGTACGTCGCGGGTTTACCGTTTTAATGTGTGATCTCTGTGTTGCTGTTGTCTGCACTGCATTGTGACACTGTGACAGCAGTTTATTGGAAAATCACAGCATGCCCATGCTTCTGCTCTAAAAACAAATGCAAAATAGCCAATTTTAAGATTCCTGTACTTAAACTGAATATAAAACACATCTATAAGAGCGTCTTATTAATATGAAGAGTTGAATAAAGGCCATTATTTTTGTATTAAATTTTAAACAAAAGACATTTGGGTTATTTTAGGGTGCCACATTATTCTAAAACAAAGAGCAAAAGAAGGAACAATAGCAGGCCTAATTCCAAGAGATGTGGGGGAAAGAAAAAATTCAAGAACAGATTCTAAAATGAATACAAGGAAATAAAATGAAGTAAATAAATTCTAAAGATGAAGACTAGAACAATGAAAAAAATAAAAGAGTAAGTATGTGTTATTTCCTAAATTCACATACACAAAAGAAATAACGAAGGTCACCAGAAGAGGTCAGGCTGAAAAATCCAAATCATCTAGTAACAGGTCTTCAATACGTATATAAAATGTTATCAGCAATTTCAATTTCTCAAAATGAAACTGAAAACACAAATTCAAAAACAGTTAAGCCCACACTATAAACTAGTATAGAACTCATTTATGAATAAAAGAATTCAGAAACACAGTTCACCAATATTGTAGAGAAATTTAAATTTAGAAGTGGTTCTCCTAAAAGAGATTCTAAGTCAGAAACTAAGGAAGCACGAAGTTGAACGTTTAAGTGAATCAGCACAGCGCTCTGTGAGCCTGGCCGAGTTCATTCGCGTACTGCCACGCTGCTACCAGCACAGCTCGGGGAGAACAAATGGAGGGGTCTCCTTTCACTTACCTAAGGGCAGTCTAGTTGTTTAAAGAACATTCCTGTGGAGGTTAAACTTGCTCATTCCATACACAAATTTACTTTGCTAGGAAGTTAACAAAGCAGAATGAGGGTACCTTAACACTATTGAAGTATGTACATATTTACCTCAAAATGCTGATTCTAAGTTCTTTCAGTTTCCGAGTCTGTATTAATTCATACCCTAGGTAACCTAAAAGCAATCAGAGAGAATATTTTAGAACATAAAACTCCATTTTAAAAACCAAATTTAAGAAATTTCCTATTTAACAATAATGTTCATGTTTAACTTATCAGAATAAGATCCCTGATAAAATAATTTAGTTATCTATTGGGAGTCAAGAAAGCAGTACATGTCTGAAAGAGAGCTGCCCTTTAAAATTTCGATTTATTATGTTCTAATACAATTGAAAATTTTTAAAAGTTGTTAGTATAATCCGGCACCAGGGAGAATTCTTGACAGTACACTACATTATCCCCCAGTAAAAACTGGCTGTAAAACGCTCAGACACCAGGGCAAGTCAGTATCACGCTGACACGGGCGTGCAGGTCCTCACCCTAACTGCTCCTGTCAGTGCGCTTCCTGAAGCTGCCTCATGCTTCAACGGCAATTCCAGCCTGGCTGCCCCTAGGAAGATGCAAGTCAATTCACCACCATCTCTCCCCTCTTTGCTAATGCATATTCGCCTTCTTTCTGGACGCACCATAACCAAAACAATAAACCAGTGATCCCTTAAAGTTCACTGCAGCCTCACTATGACTGCTGATTATCCCAACTACTTCCCTAGACAATCCTGTGGAGATACGAGAACGTGCACATGCCAAATACAATGAGAACTCATTTTATGTTCGTAACAGAGCCAACAGGTTACGTTTTCTCATTTTAATTGATGACCACAACTTAAATTACAAACATGCAAATTCCCGTTTGACAGGCCCCTTGTATAACTCTGAAAGACAAGCCACATACCAGACTCTCTGTCAAGTTTTAGAATAAACCAAGAGACTGACCCCACATGCGCATCTAACCCACTCCATGGCTGTGCCCTTTCACACCAGCTTGTCCCAACACCAGCCTGCTCACCACAAGGCTAAAGGCATCAGGAGCTTCCTGGCGCGCATTTTCAAAACTGGTAACAGAAAACTCCAGCTCATCCATGTCCCTGCATTAGTGTCCCAGACTCTGATAGTCCAGCCTCACAAATATGAACGCCAGACTTCAGTCCTAGCCTTGCGAAGCCCAAATGCACTACTCCCTCCATGAAGTCCCAGGGAACAAAAGGAAACCATGAACACTGACATTAAAACAGCCAAAAGCACTGGTGCCAACTAACAGGAAAAACTAAGAAATGTCTGAAGAGCTTTTAGTTCCTAGCAAACAACCACAAAAACAAGTCTGAGATGATCTAAATTAAAATTACAGAGGCTAGAGAAAAAGAGGAAGAACGCCAGCCTGGGAAGAGCCGGGATCGGGCTCTAAGCAGGCTGCTCCTGCTCCCTGGCCCGCGCTGGAGTTTCGGATTCGTTGCCAGGGGCTCTTTTCTCGATTATTCTGAAGAGAACAGCCAGGCAACCTCGGAGCCCCGGGACCTGGGCTTCTTCCTTACACCTGAGCTTCCCCAACTTGCCCACCCCCTACCCAAGGGCCCACCCCCTACCCAAGGCTTCCCTGAGCCCGGAGCCCGGCGCGGCCTGTCCAGCTCCACCTTCCCTGGCCTCTTGGTCCGGAGCTCGGGTAAGCCTTTCCAATTGGCTCCCATCTCTCCCCCTGGCTTGATGTAGGAAAACGGCTGCAAAACTCCGACAAGGAAGAGGCTGCCTGTGCAACCTACCCGGCTGCTAGTGGTTTGTTTCGAGTCCGGGCACCATGACCGGTCTTCTTTGTTGCCAGCAACGGCCCAATAACCCCTGTCTTTCAAAGGCTGTCGGCCATGGGAGTTAAATTGTTTGTTTAACATAACAAATATGCTAGGGCTTTCCCAAGCATTATCCTAACTCCAACCAAGCCTCAGTGACTAAAGGCACCCTCGGCTCCGGATGCGAAGGGACAGCTGTATGTGGCGGCCCTGTGGTTGCTGGTCTAAGGGCAACATTAAAAGTAAGAGGCGCCTTCCCCATCCTTTGTTTACAGAATTCTTCTCAGTTCTTTCCCGATGTATGTGAATCTTACACCTCTAGCTCTTCTCACTGATTTCTCAGGAATGTTTAAGGGCCTGAGAGCCACCTCTGAAATGTAATCAAGGAAGATACCTGCAGCCCTGGCCAGGCGGTTCAGGGGGCTGGAGCATCACCCTACACCACAAGGTTAGAGGTTTGGTTCCCAGTCAGGGCACAAACCTAGGTTTTGGGCTCAATCCCAGTCAGGACACTTAAAGGGAGGCAACCAATCAGTTTCTCTCTCACATTGGTTTCTCTGTTTCTCTCTCTCTCCCCTGCCCCACTCCCTCCCTGCACCCCTTCCTCTCTCTTTCAGATCAGTAACATGTCAAATCAATGAGCATGTCCTCCAGTGAGGATTTACAATAAAGGAAGATAATGCCCCATCTCCAAGTTTCCTAGGAAAAGATGGGCCTAATTTGCCACCTGACTCCAAATTGCAAAACCTACCTCCAGTGATAAAGATACCAGAAATTAGCAATTTATCTTGACAGCACGGAAGTAATAGGCTGTAGCCACTGTCTTCTCCAGCTCTGTAGTGGCTGACCTGATGCACATCCCATTCTGGTTCAATGTTCACTCATAATAAAACCGTTTTCTTCCCTTCTACCTTTTTGCAGAGATTTTCTGGGTTGCAAGATTTTGTTTCTAATTCTATTTTCACATCAGCTTTACAAAAAAACACCACGTCCAGTTCTTAAATAGTATGCATGCCAAATAACAAAATTCCATTTCATGGAACTTCCTAAAACATGCTGCCCAACTACACTGGGGAAAGGAGTTTTAAAAAGAAGAGGGAGCTAAGTGCGCAAACAGCCTTATTAAAAAAGAAATCTGCGCATAGAAAGGGTCCGAAGTTGTTTAACTCTTTTTAGATATATATACACACACACACACACACACACACACACACTAGAGGCCCAGTGCACGAAATTCGTGCACTGGCGGGGGAGGGGGGGGAGTTCCCTCAGCCCAGCCTGTGCCCTCTCACAGTCCGGGAGCCCTCGGGAAATGTTTGACTGACATATGGCTGCTGCACTCGCCAGCCATGAGCCCGGCTTCTGGCTGAGTGGCGCTCCCCCTGTGGGAGCAAACTGACCACCAAGGGGCAGCTCCTGCATTCAGCATCTGCCCCCTGGTGGTCAGTGCACGTCATAGCGAGCGGTTGAGCGGCCTTAGCATATCATTAGCATATTACACTTTGATTGGTTGAATGGATGACTGGACACTTAGAGTATTAGGCTTTTATTATATAGGATTATTGACTTTAGAGAGACAGGAAGGGAGAGGAGAGAGACAGAAACACAGATGAGAGTGAAACATTGATGGGCCCCCTACTGGGGATTGACTCCAAAACCCTGGCATATGCCCTGACCAGGAATCAAATTGGTGACCTATAGGTGCACTGGATGATGCTCGACCAACTGAGCCACACCAGACAGGGCTCAACTGTTTTAAGAAAACTTCCTAAGTCCAGATGATGCTCTCACCTCTTAAGAGGTTCTCATACTAGTACACAGCCACTCCCTCCTCCCAGATGTTCCCAGGCTGTAGGAGGGGCACCCAGTAAGGCAACTGAGGGTGTAGAAAGCAAGGCCTTTTTGATTTTTTAAAGTATTTTTTTTTTAAAGTCATCTGCATGCCAGCAAGGGGTCCAGTGTCAGGAAGAATAAGGCTTATCATACGCCACTACCTCTGTCTAAGGTTGTTTCCTTGCCTACAAAATAGGAACACCTGACTATTATGAGACTCAAGTAAGACCATGCATGCATGCATTAAGCCTGGTGGAGAAAAAGTGTTTGCAACACAGAAAATGCTCACTAAGTGGAGTTTCTCAAAAACCACACTCCCATCTCGTATCTAGAACCATGTTTTCAAACAATTCTTAAGACTATAAGGAATGTCTTAAAGAAGACCTAAAATGTTTAATTAATTCTAAAACTCAGCATAGAAAATATATTCTTATATAAATTTAAAGTACACAAGATTTTATACAGTATTTTAACCCAACAAACATGAAAAAAAAAACAAAACTCTGAACTACCTAGACATTATGAATTTATAGGATAAAAATCAAATCTAAATCACAAACTATAGTATGTAGTGTGAAATAAAGTTACATAGCTTTGTATCCACCAATTTTCTTTAAAAGCAAAGAAAAAAAAAAACACAACAAAAAGTACCATATACTATTTCTGTTGGCCCCACTGACATCACTGAAAATATTACTTCCCTTAACTACTTCTTAGGCAATAAAATGGTACAGATGGGCAAGAAATTATCATCATCATCATCACAAAATGGACAAGTTTTGAAATGTAAAGTGTAAAAAAAACATACAAAAAGATGGGAAATATCCCAAAATTCTATAGTATACAAAGTAAATATTTTAAGGATTTATTAACTCCTACTTGGTGAGTATAGCTTATGAAAAGACTAAGGTCAAACAAAGATTGAGACCAAAGAGAAGAGAAAAGGAATATAAACTTCAAGAATTTAAACACCAATATCTCTAGATACTAATTACAGATTTCCATTTTTACTTGTCATTTGTCATTAATTAGAAATCCTTGCATACTAATCTAGCCTACAACATTAACACATACAAAAACTTCATACAGAAATGTTCCCTTCAACATTACCAATTATAACAGCAAAAATGCCCCTCCCACTTCCACCCCCAAATCTAAATGTCTCACAATGAATGAGGGAATGGTTTGGTAAACCATGGTTCATTTTACATGATACAATTCAATTGAGCCATTAAACATAACGAATTTATAATGAACAAAAATGCTTATGTTATGGCATCCAATGAAAAAAACAGAACATTTTTATTTACAATAAGATTATGATTATGTCTTCAAGTTAAAAACTAAAAAAAAAGGGCCCTGACTGGTTTGGCTCAGTGGCTAGAGCATCGGCCTGCGGACTGAAGGGTGCCAGGTTCAATTCGGGCCAGGGGCATGTACCTTGGTTGCAGGCACATCCCTAGTGGAAGGTGTGCAGGGGTCAGCTGATCGGTGTTTCTCTCTCATCGATGTTTCTGGATCTCTATCCCTCTCCCTTCGTCTCTGTGAAAAGTCAATGAAATATTTTAAAAAAAAAGAAAAAGAAAAGAAAAACTAAAAAAAGAAAAGAAAGGGGAGGGAGGGGGGAACGGAGAGAAAATATTCACTCAAAAATTGAGGACATGATTACTACCCAGAGTAATTTATTTTCCTTAAGATTTTTCTGCATTTTAAAATTCCCTATAATCTGAGCACTTTATTACTTTTAGAATTGGAAAAAAAATTTCAAGGGTTTGTATAAAGACAACAGTTTAGAGCTGTATGATTCTGTTTTAGGAACTGGAAAAGAAAAACTCCCTTCTGAAGCTATTAATTGTGGTAAATTTTACCCCAGTTTCTATAAGTTAAACCACAAATTCAATGGCCTTCTTTTCTTGCACTACTCTACGAACCAAACAAATTTCTGGGTTTCTCTAAATATGTAACATAAATATATTAAGTTTACATAGCAACGTGATTATGCCTAAAACTAGATTTGTCAGAAATTGAAGTTGAATGCAGGTCAAATACCATTTTAATAAATTCCATCCATCAAAATTTCCATATAAGAAGTATCTCTAGGCTGCCAGCCAATGGCCCCTTTACTTGGAATACTTCTGAAAAAGACCACATTCCAACTCATCAAAATGGCACAGAGACCTGACTTCCCTTCCAGCTACCTAAAGTGACATTTCCCCGGCAGCGTGTTTCAGGAGAGGTAAATAATTAACACAGCACTAGCTTTCAAGGTGAGTTTTAAGGTTAAGGTATGATTCCAAGGTTCTGTATTTGACTCAATAAAAACACTGTTCAACAAGTACTAGAATTTTACTCAATTCTGCCTATCTCCTACACCACGTAAGACCACCCATGAGGAAAAAGGAGCCACTTTATGTCAAGCGATTTTAAGATAATATAACACAGACATTTTCTTTTTCTTTCTTTAATTATTCAGAGAGAGGAAGGGAGAAGGAGAAAGAGAAACATCAATGTGAGAGTGAAGCATGGAAGGCTGCCTCCTCCTCCATGCCGCCTGCCAGGGATCCAGCCCACACCCAATCATGTGCTCTGACTGGGAATCGAACCGGCAACGTTTTGGTGCATGGAACAATGCCGACCGAGTCACACTGGGCAGGGCAACATGGACATTTTAATACTAAAGACAGGTCTGGTCCTGAGACGAAATGAGCCTACTAGACTGGTACAGATGAGGGACGTTTAATCAATGTGGAGTCAGAAGAGAGAACAGTAAGAGCTCCAGGCAGGGAGGAAAGCACACACCACCGCCGCGGGCACTGTGGGCACCACTCCTGCTACCTGCTTCCCCTCCCAACTCCACACTGAGCTTCTCCTGGGGCCACACCCCTCTCTCCCCACAGAGCTTCTCTCATTGGACGCCCCTCACCCAGCACTCACAGCCTATCCACACCACCCACACCAGGCTCCATGATCCCTCTGTTCCTTCTGAGATGCTATCGCTACCCCTCCACCCCAAAACTGTGAACTCTGAGAAATGAAAGATAGCCTCATACTTGACTTACACTAAATTCCCGGAAAGCTGGAAATACCACAAATATATTTCCATTAACACTACGTTGGGAATCAACTTTATTTATCTAACCTTAAATTAACATTTATCTTTTTTTTTTTTTAACATTTATCTTTATAGGTCAAAGAAAATTTCAATTTAGTAGATACTTCCTACTGTTTAAAGACTTTACATAACCCCAATTATTTGAATAAGTTTAATGCCTCCATCCTTGCCTCTCTCTCCCTAGAAAGAAGAGTTCAGGGCTGACCTGAGAGCATCAACGCCAGAGCGGCATCAGTTGGCACAATGGCAATCCTGACATCACACAACTATATTCCCCCTCCCTCCCAAACCTTCTGGTGAACCCCCAGCCACTAAAGAACTGTCTCCTCGTTAATGCAACCTGATCTGACACTAACCTTGAAAATGACTCAGCAACAATTCAAAGCTCTCCAGTTTCAAGTACAACTGGGAAAACCCAGACTCAAATAATTCTTCTCATTACTTTTTTTAGAAACTGTATTTTATTAGGTTTAAAATCCAGATAAAACTTTGTTCAATGTCAACTAAGAAGTGCAGAAGAAATGACAGAAAAAAAATCATTTTTAGCCATCACAACTGAAAATCGAGGCAAGAGTCATTAATGGACACTAAAACTATTGGGTGATAGTTACAAAAGAATATTAACATCATGTCACAATAGCTCTGCACAGATTACCTATCTGACGTGGAAACAAATTTTTCACTAGAAACACCTGCCGGATGCCACTGTAACTTAACCCAAGTGACACAATTAGCATCACCAACACTGAGACAACATGTGCTCCCCCCACGGTGAGGAACTGAAAGTACCGAAGCTACAGAACAATACCATCTCTGCAGCATTCCTGCTAAAAGTGCAAAACCTGAATCTCATCATGAGGAAACGTGAAAACCAAATCTGAGATTCCTTTTACAAAACAACTGGCCGTGCTCTTCAAAAATGCCCGTATCACAGAAGTGCAAAGCTGAGGAACTATCAGATTAAACGAGTAAAGAGACATGACAGCGCTAGCTGGTTTGGGTCGGTGGACAGAGCGTTGGCCTGTGGACTGGAGGTCCCCGGTGTGATTCCAGTCAAGGGCATATGCCTGGGTTGCAGGCTCCACCCCCGGTGGGGGGCATGCAGGAGGAAGCTGATCAATGATTCTCTCTCATCACTGATGTTCCTATCTTTCTCTCCCTCTCCTTTCCTCTCTGAAAGCAATAAAAATATATTTTTTTAAAAAAGAGAGACATGACAACTAAACACAATGTGCATAATTGAGATTAATGGGGATCAGACTATGCTACCTCAAAATATGTCACTTTGGCATAAGGATTTTTTTGAGCTGAAGGCAAGACCAACAGCAGACACACGAGGCAGTCCCCGCCCTCCCCGGTTCTACCTAAAAGCAGGCCATCAATTTCCCACTGTCAAGGTGCCCCTTCTCCCACCCCCGTACCAGGAAGAGATGACCCCTATCACTGGAGAGAGACCCCGGGGACTTGACTCCGCATAAATAAACCCACTGAAATAACACTTACTTTCCCTGTGTCCCTCGCAGGTTCACCTTGCCACAAGTTACCACCCTTAGAAGCCCAAACGCCTTTTCCTCTGCCTGGTCCCGTCTCTGCAGTGTGTCGCCCTTTATTAAAATGGCTATGCCTCAAGCCTAACCGCTTCTTTGGGTTTTTATTTCTTCCTATGAAGCTGCTGCGTGCATGGAAAACAAGCCTTTCTCCAGCTAATCTGTCCTTCGTCGGTTTAATTCGGTCCCCATCCACTGAACTAGACGACAGAGGGAAGCTACTTGCCTCCCCATAGGAACACTGGTGACATTGCAATATTATCAATGTGAAACTACCTGAGTTTAATAACTGTGTGACGAATATGTAAGAGAATATTCTTGTTCTCAAAATCTATCTCAAATATCTGGTAGTGAAGAGCACAAGGCCTGAAATGCAAATGTACAAACTGATAAATATTGGTAAATGTAGGGTATTCTATTCCTACAACTCTGTAAGGTTGTTTTTTTAAACGTAAAGTTAAAAATAAAACTCTACTAAATACTGATAAGTCAGTATTTAGCTATCAGTAGAACACAGAAAATAGAACTATGTCCCATTTCATTTCAGAGTAGTATAAAAATATTTAAGGTGGTTTTCCTCACTTAAAAACCTTTGTTTTACCTCCTGCCCCTTAAATTACTCATTCATTCAATAAATATTTATTGAGTAAGACATCCCTAGTCCAAGTCTGTATAATGGAGAAGGTGAGAATGGGCCGCAGTTCAGTTTTATGGACTGAGCAATAGCAGCATTAGTCAGGAAGGGGACAGTCAGGGCCTCCTGGGGACAAGACTCCCTGCAGGTCAAGCTGAACAAACTGCGAGAAGCAGCATGCTGGAGCACCTGTCCCCAGGAGAATGGCGAGACGGCGAAACTGTAAGACAAGCGGGAGTAGGGCATAAAGGGTCTTCTCGATGGCTCTCTGGGGATTTGAGCCCCATCCTGTCCGCTTAGGCGAGATCTGGGCTCAGATTCTCTATTCTCAGTAGACATCCAGGGCTCTCCCCGAGTAAGCCGCAGCCAAGAACAACTGCGTATCACGGCCAAAGACAAGGACATCTAAACACGAGGGGGAGGCTCCTGAACTATAACGCTTTCCTTCAGAGCAGACATTCCTTTCCTGTTACAAACACTTCCGCTCCTCACACCTGTGCCTGGGACTGTCCCTGTGTGCGCACCGGAAGTCCCTGCAGCACAAACCCCCACCCACCTGCCCCCACCCCGGGAGACCCAGGGCCTTTCCGGCGCATATCTAGCCCCGAGCCCCTATCCTTGCCTCCTGTTACACCTTTCCACTTGGAAAGCCACACTCAGCTGCCAAGGGAACGTTTGGCTGTTCCAAAAATTCAATTCATCTAAAAAGAAAGATGAAGATTCGCTATTGCTAAAACTACAAACAAATTTTTAAACCCTCCATTACAGGAATTCAGGAATTCTGGGGAGAAAAAATGCAGCCTCCTAAGCGAACAAGTCTTTTTCATTTCACTCAACTGTGTTACAATTAAACCCAATACATTACAGAGCAAATCCCTGAGAGAGGGAGGGAAGCAGGGTAGAAGTCAGAGTGGTGCTTGAATCCATCTGCTACCTGTAAGACCTCGGGCTAACGACCTCACCTCTCAGTCCCAGCCGCATTCTATAATGGGATCTACAACAATGTCTGTCCGCCCCACACTCCTCTAGCTCCCCTACATAATCCACAACACATACATTTAATTCATTAGCCAAGTCAAATGTGCAAATCACTAAAAAAATGCAGATGTTTGGTGGGGAAAGAATTGCATGCACTGGAGGGAGGAAGTTGAAGCCATTAGAATACTGACTGTCCCCTCCCAAAATGTTTTTAAGATACTCCTATTTTATATTTACTTATTTTTATTTTTACTATTACTTAGAAACAACCCTTCAAAGAACAACAACGCATATGTTAAATTATAATTCAAGTGTTGGATTAATCAAAAGTGAATTTTGGTCAGATTAGAAATTTAGCTTCCAATCTAATTACAAACTTCATATACTAATCAAGAGCTTCTTTTTTAAAAAAATTTTTTAATTGATTTGAGAGAGAGAAACACTGATTTGTTGTTCCATGTTTTATGCACTCATTGGTTGATTCATCTATGTGCCCTGGCTTAGATCGAGCTCCCAACCTTGGCATATCGGGGCTGATGGTCCAACCAACTGAGCTACCAGTAGCTTTTGAATATCATTAGTTTTCAGGGAACTAACTTTGTCCACATAAATCACACTTGTGCCTAACTTCTAAGAATATATAAATCCTAACTGAAGTGTCATTAACCACTGACTATTATTTCATACACATAGCAAAGAGTATTCTTTATATTACTTAATTATCTCTTAAACAGTTGTAATTTTTCCAAATGAAGCAAAGTGTTAGCTGGTTATTTTAGCATCAATTACTTTCTCATGGCCACTCAAGGAAATACTTTAGATAAAGTGGGCAAATTCCTTGGAAAACACAGTTTACCAAAGTTAACATCTGAAGAAACAAAAATGTGAAGAGGCCTATACCTTTTAAAGAAAATAGATTACTAAAAATTGATTATTAAAAACTCCAAGCCCAGATGGCTTCACTAGTGATTCTTCTAAATATTTAAAAATAACTTCAATTTTAAAAACAAACTCTTCAGGACAGAAGTAAGAGAGAATACTTCCCAACTCTTTCTATGATACCAGCATAAACTTGACACCAAAACCTAATAAAAACAGTAAAATTACAGCCCCATCTCTCAAACAAAAAACATAAAAATGCTAAACAAAAGCCTAGCAAACTGAATCCAGATATATATAAAAAGGAAAATGCATCTCAGCCTGTTGTGTTTTGTCACAGGAATGAAAAGATGGCTTAACATAAAAAAAAAAAACAATTTATTTATTAGGACTTAAAAGCTACAGTATAAAGCTATACAGTATAAAGGACTATAAAGCTACAGTAATTAAGATAGTGTGGGTGCTGGCACAAAAATAGACAATGAAACAGAATAAAATATGGAAAAGGACACATATATAAGCTTACTTACTTAATGGCAAAAAATACTGTAGTACAGCAGGGAATAGAAGCTAGGTTGTATATCCAGAGAGAAAAAAGAATCCTTACTCCTGCCTCATATCACACACAAAAATCAATGCGAGTTAGATTATGTATCTAAATGTACAAAATTGAACAATAAAGTTATTAGAAAAAAACATAGGCGAATACATCTTCAGGTCCTTGGGTGAGCAGAAATTTCTTAGACAAGATCTAGAAAGCACCAGTCATAAAGGGAAAACATTGACAAACTGGACCACATAAAATAGAACTTGTGTTCATGAAATGACCTGAGTAAGAGAGTGAAAAAGCAAGCCAGAGTAGGATATAGTCACAACTCCCACAGATCCATAAGCAAAAGGCAGAGAGCGAACTGAGTGGGCAAAAAGGACTTCACAGCACAAGGTATCAAAATGATCAAAGAGAAAAAGTAAGAGTTTCTGTCAGGTCCTCATCCATGAACAAACATTTACTAAGCTGTTCTAGATGGAGGCAGAGAAGATGAAAAGACGCAAGGGTCCCTGAAAGATTCTGACACCCATTCAAAGCAAAAATCTGACTTTATCTACTTCTTAAGACTATTTCCCAGAGTTTTCATCTTACATTTCTGGGAGGAAGGGAGAGAGAAACATCAATGTGAGCGCAACACATGGATCTGCTGCCTCCTGCAGGGACCCAGCCAGCACCCCAGCATGTGCCCCGAGGAATGGAACCGGGAACCTCAGTGCCCTGGACAACACGCAACCAACTGAGTCACACCAGCCAGGGCAGTAATAATCTTTTAAAAAACAACATAAAAGCAGTGTTATTCTCCATAAAACTGTGCTAGTTTCTAAATACTTCAGAAAGTAATAAAAACTAATTTATTCACTGAACAAATCGGAGCACCTCCTCTATGCCAGGTACTGTTCCAGTCCATCCTTATTATTCTATAAACCTTAACACAGACACTTAATGCCACTACAAGTCTCAAAAATCAAACACGAAGGCCAAAATTTAAGTATTTCATGTCTTATCTCTAGTAAATCTTATAGACAACCTCAAGCAATGCTTTCTTATGGCATCTTCCTAGTCACGTATTTAAATGATGCTAAGCTATCCTTGCCCTAAGCAACTTCACATATTAAGAGAACCAACAATTCACTGACAATTTTAGATAAATAGGAAAGACATTTTGTACTCAGTTGGTTTTAACAAAGGCCTTCTTACATTACTGAAAATTTTAATTTCATCAGCTAGACCTAAAAAATACAGTTGACCCTCGAACATCACAAAGAGGGTACACTTATACAGGTTTTTATGCCACAAATACCTGTACTGTTTTTGATCCACGGTTGCAGAGGGTCCTTACACAAAGGAAACTTGAGCACCAAGGATTTCGGTATTCGAGGCAGGGGTGAGGAGATCAGCGCCCTGTAGCCCCACGTTGCTCAAGGATCAGCTGCATCACTGCCTCTGCATTCACTCGCTGAGGACACACCACCACGAAAGCAGCCCCGCTTTCCAGGCCAACACACGTTCATTCCCAAGGCCTGGCAGCGAAAACCTGGGAGCTCCTGCCTGCCTATCCTGTCCAGAAATGAGTTCATTCGTAAAGGGACTGTCGCTCAGCATCTGTCAAAAGACAACTGAATGAGATCCTGATATTTCAGGAAAATCATCTGCGAGATAAATGAACTAAACTCTAATAAATCAAATCACCAGAATGAGATGCCCGTATTACTGAGGCTTTTCTATTCTGCCCGAGGCTTTTACCTAGTTTCCCTACAATGGCATGTGAAAAATGTTTTTCTAAAACATTTTGTCCACATATTAATGTCATTTTATATGCAAATTTAAACAATTACTTATTCTTCATACAAGAGAAGAGTCTGCTTCTCCTGGTTAATTGGCATACTTCCTTTCATTAATCAGTGCCAACTATAATTAGTCCTGTTTCCTCTTTCACTTTAACTAACAATTTAGACTTTTTTAAAAAAAACCTTCAGCTACATGCAGATGCCGAGCTCTCCTTGCCCTCAGCTTCTTGTCTAATTCCCTCCAGCCTCCTCCACTCTGCACCTCTCAGCCCTTACCATTTCAGTCCTTTCACACACCTGTTATAGCAAAACCATCTCAAACCCTTCCTCAAAGTAGACAGATAATAAAATATATACATGCAACGACCTTTTAGAATGACCTAAACTCTTGAATGTTCAAAAAAGCAGAGCATAAGGTAAACAAGACAAATCATATGGCTCCAACTTACAATTTACCCAAGGCAGACACGGGCCCTCCCAGTGTCCTCCTCCGGCAGCCAAGAGCACAGCCTAGCGCCATGACTGCTCAACTGAAGAAGCTCAGTTATTTGAATATCCACTTGCCAGGGACTGAGATCATAAAAATGAGTGAATCCTGGGTCTTAAGGAGATTAAAGTGTTTTCTTGACAAAGAGGAACCGTTTGTAGGAAAGTGTACCTTTCAGGAGAGCCCTGAGAAAGTTCATATTGCGATAAAATCTGAGTCCAGCCCTCACTGGTTTGGCTCAGTGGACAGAGCATCGGCCCTCGGATGGAAGGGTCCCAAGTTTGATTCCAGTCAAGGGATGGACCTTGGTTGCAGGCTCAGTCCCCAGTAGGGGGCATGCAGAAGGCAGTTGATCGATGTTTCTAACTCTCTTTATCCCTCTCTTTCTCTCTATAAAAATCAATAAAAAATACATTTTTTTTAAAAATCTGAGTCCAGTATCTTGATGATCTGGCCCAGATGGGGTGACAATTGATTGAGCATCATCCTATGCACTGATAGGTTGTCAGGTCAAGGCACATACCTGAGTTGTGGGTTGGATCCCTGGTTGGTGCATGTATGGAAAACAACCAATCGATGTATCTCTCTCACACCGGTTTCTTTTTCTCTCTCTCTCTCTCTCCCTCCCCGTCCCCCTCCCCCCCCCCACCCCTATCTCTAAGCATGTCCTTGGGTTAAGATGAAACACACACACACACACACACACACACACACACACACACACACACGAGAACTATTCATAAAGCCAAAATGCAGAAGCAACAACCCAGCTGTCCATCTACGGATGAATGAATAAATAAAATGTGGTACATACACATACAATGAACCATTATTCAGCCTTAAAAAGGAAATCCTGACACAGGCTACAACATAAATGAACCCTGAAGAAGCTTAAGTGAACTACACCAGTCACAAAAGGACAAATATTGTATGACCCCACTTGTGTGAGGTTCCAAGAGGAGTCACATTCATAGAGAAATAGAATGATGGCTGCCCGGGGCTGGAAAGAGGGTGGAGTGAGAGTTAGCGTTTAATGGGGCAGAGTTTCAGTTGAGGGAGAGGAAAAAGTTCTGGAGATGATGGTGCTGATGGTTGCAAAACAATGTGTGTGTATTTCATGCCATCAAACCATACACTGAAAACTGGTTAAAGTGATAAAATTAGTTATATATATTTAGCATAGGAAAAAAACTGAAATACTCAGATGAGAGGTCACCTGAACATGTAGGTGACACAGCGTTTCCTTCATTTAACAACAAGCATCCACTAGGGACTTCCTGCACATGCTACGGCTTCTCCGCCACAATCCACTTAGAACACCAGCGTAATGCAAGGGACAGAGCACCGTGCCAGGGCTCTGCAATCACACCATCAGTCCTGCTCAGCCACTTCCAGACTCCAACTCCAGGCAATTATCTCCGTGTGTAAAGTAAGGACAGTGCCTCAGGGTCACTTCTCTCCTTTGCCACAAGTAATGACCGCAAGGTGTTAAGGTCACAAGTGAGAGAGTATCTATTAAATGTCTACTTTCTCAAGGGAAACAAGCATCGCCCAAGTCGGTGGCAGGGGACGAACAGGGCAATGCCGTAAGTCCTCCTTCCTAGGTGACGCGGAGCGCACCAGCCCACACACACCACCACAGAATCACCACCAGGTCAGATGAAGCCAGATGACAATGAAATGTCCTCGAAAACCAGGAGAGTAACACGCGGCAATGGCAAAACCACCTCGCTGCACAGTCCCTACAGAGGGCCACAAGCGGGGTCCGGGAGACAGAACTCCACCTGCGACGAGGCGATCGCAGCGTGAGGAGCAAGCCCTCCCTGAAACACGTGCAGGAAAAGGCTTCTCTCCCCAAATTAAATCTAACTAACACATCTTTTCTTCAAAAGGTTCAAATGGCATTTTGTTGCCATGAATAAACCCACACCAACATTACCATTTAAGCGCTTCAAATGATCATATTAAAAGCAATCTTCAGTGTCTCTGATCTATAGACAAAATTTTATAAAATATGTCCTACATCAAGTTTTGAAATAACTGTATGTGTGTGCATGTATGTGGCATGTATTCCCTATAAAGTATGCACGTGCACGTGTAGCTATCTAGTTTGAAAGACAACACCTGGCGAAATGGGCCGATGCTTCCAGAGCCTAGTTCCTGCAGGCATCAGTGATGCCCAAATTACTATTCACAAGCCACCTCCTCCAGAATCCCGCACCGGCATCCATCCTGTAATAAACCATTGGAGCTCTTGGTTAAGGCGAGTATTTTCACTGACAAATGTTAATGTTTACATCAACACGTTTTTCAACTGCGTTAACCTTGCATTAAAGCGCATTTTTTAAAAATTCCATTTCCAAGGTACCTAACTCCTGCCCTTTTCCATGCGCTGTGCACTGCACTTGAGGGACAAGCAACACGGAAGACAACGGGAAATCCAAACGGTGATGATGCAGAAAGCTCCAAGGACGAAGCACCCCAGGAAGCAGGCGCCTGCTTCCAAGGAAGGGCTCTTCACTAGACGAAGGAAGGTCCTTAAGCCGAATCGATGTCCTTACACCGAATCCAAGTCCGTAAACTGCGCTCGCCCGTGGTAGGAACACTTAAGGCTTACGTGGATCGGTCACGCGGGCGTTTTCAGCCTGACTTTCTGCACCAAAACGCTCCCTGAACGCTGCAGGGCGAGGCTGGCTCTCACCTGCTCCCGGCACAGCTGCAGGCCACGCAGAGGCTGCAGGCAGACACGCTGCTGGCCCGTGGGGCCTGCGCTGCGGGCCAGGCCGGTGGGCAGCCGCAGACCTGACGCGGGGCTGAAGCTCACGCTGGTTCCCCGAAGATTACAAGCCCGCGGGAGAGGCTGGTGGCGGGGACCACAAGTTCTGGCGCAGAAACACCGCCGGGGAGGGGCGGGAAGATGGCCTCGGCCGCCCGCCCCGGACCCAGACCTGGTCACCCGCAGTGGACGGAAACAGTCCTCCTGGTCCCGCCGGGCGCCCCGAAGGCCCGCGCTTCCTGCCAGCAGCACCCGCAGCCCCGCGTCCTCCCCCTCCACCCTCCCCCTCCACCCGCGGCCCTCCCGCAGTGACCGCCGCCGCCGGTCCCAGGAAACCCCGAGGCGCGGCGGCCCGTCCCGCCGCAGCCGGTGCGCGTCCCCGGACCTGTCAAACCCCGCTCCCCAAGGGCGGCCCGCGGCCCCCTGCCCCCCAACCAGGGCCGGGGCGACCGCACCACGTCCCTCCAAAGCGGCCACTCGGAAGGGGCGCCAGGGTGGCGGGCGCACAGCCCTGCAGGCCGCGCCGTCTGCCCGCGCCGTCCCCGCCCCACGCGCCAGGCCTGAGCGCGGGCCCAGGGCCGGGGCGCCCACGCGGGCCGGGCGCAGCGCTCCCCGCCCCGGACACAAAGCGGCGCCGCGGGAGCCCGCCTCACCTGCAGCACGGGGCGCCGCGGGCCTTCGAGAACCATCGGACCCCTCTCCGGCGCGTGCGTCACAGCCCAGGCCTCCCGGTGCCGCCCGGCGCCGCCGCCGCCGCCATTTCCTCCCGCTCGCCGGCGCCGCGTCCCCGCTGTCAGGCTACTCCATTCACCTGGGCCCGCTGCAGCCCGCGCCGCGCCGGCCTCCGCCTCGACCCCTCCCGCCGGCGCCTGCGGAGATTGCGCAGCGCCCGGCTCGCCCGCAGCCCGAGCACGGCCCGCGGCAACGGCGCACGGCCGCTTGGAGAATCCCACCGGCGCCCGCGCCGCCCCGGACGCCGCGCCGCGCCCCGCGCCGGCTGAGAGCGAGCCTGTGACTGGACGGCGCGCGGCGGTGAAAGGTTAACTCCGGCCGCTCAGCCAATCAGGAGCCCGGAGACGGCGGGGCTGAAGCGAGGTCTGCGGCCCAGCGGCGGCCGGGCCCGGGCCGTTCCAGCGCCGGGCGGCCTCGTGGGCTGCGGGCGCAGGACCTCCGGGCGCTCGGGTTCGCCCGCCGCCCTTGCTGCCCTGCGTGGCAGCCATCGCCCCTAAACGTGGCCTTTTCCCACTTCCCTCCGGCGTTTTAAAGACCTTCCCGCTCGGCCGCTTTCCACCCCGCTCCTGGCTGGGGCCCTCCGCATTTGGGGGGACCACGGACGCCAGCTCCCACCCCCACCCACCCGCAGACGAGAGGGGACAGTGGCCCCATGTACGTGGAGTGTTCATTGCACAGGTTGCTGCCCACCCGGCACCATGCCTTGTGGCTGTGGGTTAAAATGTGAAGGCCGAGTGACCGGCTTAAGGAAAATCCTCCTAACGTACCCCAAAATGCAGACATCGCTTCCAGAGGCACCCGATAGGTGCTTTGGTGCCCAAGACTAGCACCTACTGTGTGCTGGGCGCTGCTGAGGTCAGTAAGGTTCGATACTGAACTCTTAGGCTAAGCTACTCCCGTGGAGACGCGCTGGCTGCAGCTCGGATGTGTGTCCGTTACCAAAAAAGGCTGTAAAGCATCTCAGCAGTAATGCTGATATTTACTGCATGTTAGCGGTAGTGCTCTCTGATATATTGGAATGAATATTCGCTTCACTTGCGTCTTTTTAGAATGTGAGTGCGAGAAGAATGGCGATGCTTCGTGTGGCTCGCAATATGTCGCTGTGGGACCGGCTGATGCAAGCGGGTGATCTTTCCACGGGCCCTGCGAGGTCTGTGCAGCCATTGCCCCCCACCCCTGTCTATTAAGAAGAACAAAACAAAACACCTCCCGCGACTGAACAGCTAAGACGGGAACCACTGAGATTTGAACCCGGGTGTTCTGGCTGTGAAGCTGCGGTGCTCACCTGCGCGCCCATGTTGATCATATAGTTGCTGTAAACTCACCTACTAGTGAGCGCGGACTGTTCATGGGTAAAATGAGGAGCTAGAATGCTCTTGGCAGACTTCCCTAAAAGTAATGTTTCTTATATGGCAAGCGCTGTGGGTCGTAGACCTCCCCAGTAACACATGGAAAGGCTTTGGGGAGATCATCCTTTATGGGAAAGGAAGGCATCCAGGGTGGGGATGGCCACTCCACCCCCCCACCCCCGCACCCCCGCAGTGGGAATGTGTGGGCAGGTTCACTTCCAGCCCCTCCTGCTGTCCTCTGAGTTGGTCAAAACTAGCTGGACTTCATCAGCTGGTTTGTCTGATTTTCATCACATTTTTTTTTTAAATTAAGTATTTATATGGTTCATCCATCAGAAAGCATAAGAAGATATACAGTCTCCATACCCAAACACATAACCACCATTTTTTGCTCATTCTTCTAGGTAACCTTTTTATGCCTATAGAAGCCGAGACATCCCCCAATTTACAAAAGTAGTTGCATGCCACACCCAAGTATTACATTTTGCTTTTTATTACTTAATGTATCAAAAATATGTCTATAGCAGTATATACAGAGCTCCTCATTAATTTTTTTTCAATTCCCATAACATTTTATTGTAGGAATATGCCATAATTTATTTAACCAATACTCTATTGATGGGCACTTAGACTTCCAGTCTTTTGTAATTAAACATTGGTCCATTTGGAACTGACTCGGTATATGGGGTGAGGTATGGATCCAAATTAATATTTCTTCCAGACGCTACACAGCGTGCCATTATTGCTCATTTGCTGAAGCGTTCCCTTCTAGACCCTTTTGTCCCAGTGGTGTGTCTATTCATCTTCCAGTTGCTCGTGCTTTAAATCTGGAGAAGAAATCTTGTAAGGGATAGTGTTTCATACTTGGTTGAGATCACTAAAAAGCTTAGCGCTAATATTCCAGCCCATATTAAACAGTACAGTACCATGTGGTAAGCATTTTCTGTGGGTTAATTTTTATTTCCTCCTTGCCTTGACTATATTTCAGTTTGTTTTGTTTTTTTATAGAACAAGGCAGGATATAAATACACCTTTGTTTAAGCCCTAGCCGGTGTGGCTCACTGGATAGAGCGTTGGCCTGTGGACCAAAGGGTCCCAAGTTCGATTATGGTCAAGGGCATGTGCCTGGTTGCAGGCTCCTTCCCGGCCCAGGCCCTAGTCTGGGCATGTACAGGAGGCAACCAGTCGATGTGTTTCTTTCACATCAATGTTTCTCTCTGTCTTTCCCTCTCTCTTCCACTTTCTCTCTCTAAAAGATCAATGGAAAAATATCCTCGGGTGAGGATTTAAAAAAAAAAAAAAAAAAGATTCTCTGTTTGTAACAGAAACCAACCTGAAGTAGCTTAATGGAAAGGGAAGAATTTATCATTAGGATGTCAGTTTCTCACAAAGCCAGGACCAGAAATACAGCTACATCTTAGCCAAGGGCTAGGACCAGGGTTAGGAAGTGCCCAGAAACCCAAAAGATACGCCTCATGTCCTTCTGTGATTTTTTCCCCCTGTGTGTCTGCTTCATCTGTCTCTCTCTCTCTCTCTCTCTCTCTCTCTCTCTCTCTCTACTAATTTGTTCTCTCTGCTTCTCTGTCTACACAGGATAATACAGCCACGCCCATATTCAGCTAGGAAGTCGGGCTAGTGTGGGGGTCAGACCCCAAACAAGGAAGCTGGGCGGCCTCCAAAGCCAGGCGGCGGATTGCGTGGAGGGGCCACACAGGAAAACCACACAAGGAAAACGGAAGCCAGAGGTCTCACTGCGGGGAAGGGGCTGCAGGCCCAGTAACACGAAGAGCAAGAAGGCTGTATGACCGGACTGGAAGCAGAGATATTGATGTGAATTCAAGCTTTGCAGTGTACATAGCTATAACGATAAATGTAAATGTATTTGAAGTGCCATAGAGATGAGCCTGGAGCATCTTACTGTGTCAGAAAGTATGAAATGCACAAGGAATGATGGAGACATCTCAAAAACACAAAACAGTCATCTTGAAGGGGCCATGTCTGGGGCAATTTGAGCATCAAAATAAATTATAAAAGGAGGAGATGGCCCATGTAATTAAGTGTAACCCACGAGCCCACATGGATATTTTTTATTGAATAAATAAATGGGGAGAAGAGATAGCTCATACATACAGTAGAATGCAGCCAAGAAATAATGGAATTAAAAATTACTATTTGGCCGAAACCGGTTTGGCTCAGTGGATGGACCGTCGGCCTGCGGACTGAAGGGTCCCAGGTTCGATTCCGGTCGGGGGCATGTACCTGGGTTGCGGGCACATCCCCAGTAGGAGATGTGCAGGAGGCAGCTGATCGATGTTTCTCTCTCATCGATGTTTCTAACTCTCTCTCTCCCTTCCTCTCTGTAAAAAATCAATAAAATATATTTTAAAAAAAATTAAAAAAAAATAAAATCAGTATTTGGCAATCATCAGATAAGAAATATCAATGTATGCTATATCCAGTGGATAAAAGTTGGACAAGCAATGAACTATTTACTTAGGTCCAAAGCATCTCCCCATAAAATCCTTCTTTCAAATGTGAGAACTTTATAAAAGAGAATCTAGCCGACACCACCTTACTCAAGTATACGAAGCTAACTGTCACCCAAGGGGTCACAGACACACCGCTAAGACCACATGGTGCAGCTACAACCTGGGGTTCAGTGGGGGAAACATATGTAGAGAAGTGGCAGAGTGCACGCTGTCCCCCAACATTCATTATCACTCAGCATAGGCCAAGTGTAGCTATTGTGTGAGCACCATGGCCAGGGGCCAGCAGTCGGTGTACCACGGACAGGGACAGAGCAGAGCCCGACCAAAGTGGGCACCACCCCACGGCGCTGCATGTCTCTATGTTGACCAATGGGGTTAGGGAACTCCTGGTGTCTCTAAATAATGAGAAATGGATCCAGAGCCCCCAGGTACAGTGCTGGGAAGTCGGCGTTCCCAGGGCAGAGGGCAGCTCGGTGGCCTTGGCCCACCGGGAGCCTTGACTGGCCAAGGTTTTGTCTCTCCACCGACCTGCTCAGTCCTCCTTGGGGGGCTGTGAGCTCTGCTGTGAGCAGAGGGAAAGAGACGACCTTCAGGGCCATCCAGATTTGGCTCTGCTCATTAAGGTCCCTAGTGACCGAACAAATCAGCATCAGGGGCTACAGAACCACTTCTGTCATATTTCTGCCAAAAATGCATGTCTTACATATTAGGGGAAATGTCACACGAACCCCCAAAAGAGGGCTGGACCACAAGATGACGGGCCTGTAATCTTCAAAACTTGAAGGTGATGAAAGTCAAAGGAAGACGGAAAATACAGCTTCGGGATGAAGGAGGCGAAAGGGACGTGACCAGTAAGTGCGTGTGGCCCTGGCTTGGAGCTCCTGGTCCTAAAGGCTTTATTGGCGTAACTGGTGAAAAGTGAACGGACTTTGGGAGTTTTTGTACCTGTATATTAGGCTTCTCCAGAGAAACAATACCCTGTATCTGAATAAAAACAAGAGATTGACCGTAGGAATTGACTCAGGCCTGTGTGGAGACCGAAACGCCGCACACTCTGCCGCCTGCACCCTAAGGAGCCAGGGAAGTCGGGGGCAGCATTCAGTCTGCGTCCAAATGCCCGAGAAGCAGGGGAGACGATGGTGCAGCTCTCAGTCTGAGGTCAAGGCCCGAGAACCAGGGGCCCACGGGTGGGAGTCCGAAGGCCTACGAACCAGGAGCTCCATCTCTGTCTGAGCAAAGGAGAAGATGGACAGCCCGGCTCGAAAGGAGAGAGAATTAAAAAAAAAAAAAGAAGAAGAGAGAATTGCTCCTCCTTTGGCTTTGTTCCCTTCACGCCGTTAAGGGATTGGACACCCGTCCAGCAGGAGAAAAGGTCGCATCATAGGCAGGAGGCTGGATGGCTCTATGGTGGCCGACCCTATGGATGCCGTGGGGCCACAGAAGGAGCGCCTGACAGTGCACAGGGTCCAGGAATTTCTTCCTGAGGAAGAACTTACATAAGCTGAGACCTGAAGTACTAGTAGCCGGAGGGCGTGGGGGAGGTTCCGGGAGAAGGAACAGCAAGTCCGCGCCCACGGGCAAGGAGGCGTGGCTCATTCACGGAACTGGAAGGAGCCCAGTGTGGGCCCAGCCACAGAGCCGGAGACGAAAGACAGGGAAGGGCAGAGAACAGACAGCACTTGTGTGTCCTGTTCAGGGTTTACTCTTTCATCTCGGCGGTGGGGAGGCCATAGGGAGGTTCATGAGCACAAGGTGACGTGGCCAGACGCGCCTTTTTAAAAGTGAACTCCAGCCCGTGTAGCAAGCGGGGAAGAGCGGCATCACGTGCCCATTTGCTGAGGAACAAGCGTGCAATCTGACGAGAGTGGCCTGGATGGGAGAGCGGTGCCCCTGAATTAGAGGTATCCGGGAGGTAAAAATGTGACTGTTTCAACTCTCCCCTTTTCTAGTTGTGGTTTCAAGGCCACCAAGACTCTATTTCCAGAAAGTAGAGGGTGCGGTGAGCAGAGCACTGCTGGGCCTGGGAGCTTCCTGAGCTGACCAGGTCCGGTTCTGCTGTGATCCTGTGAGGTGGCCTCGCCACAGGGCCATACTCCTTCTGTTGTCAGTGTGCTTTGTAGCAAAATAATTAACACAGAGATGCATGAATCTTCATCTCGTCAAGTAGAATTAGACTAAAACACAGGAAAAATATGCACCAGCCAGGCATACTCAGTGCATTTTCCACTGTCCTGGATCAGATCAGGCCTCTCTAGACTTGAGGAGTGAAATGATCTCAGTGCTTCTTGGCATCTCCCGACTTGGAATCCCACCGTGTTTGTGGCCGGCACATCAGTACTGAACCCTGAGGCGTGTTTCACTTAGAGCTGAAGAACCCGCCTGCAGGCTGCGAGGCACTTTCCCAGGGAAAGCCACCCGAAACCGCCTTCTGCTCGCCCACGCCCTGAGCAGCTCGCCTACAGTTTCAGTGCCTTTTCACTCCCACAGAAAAAGACAACAACAGAAAGATGGCCGTGTGGTAACCAGATCAGCGATACAAGATGTGGCTGATAGTCCCCCTCAATTGGAATAGAAACAATTTCCCCATATCTTAGGATCAGCTTTTTTTCATTTAATTTTCTTTCTTTTTTTTTTTTTTCAAAGAAATGCTGTCATTTTAATTTACATTGAATTGTTACTCAGTAAACAGTAATTGAGCAGCATTTGTACTTCTGCAAGACAAATGCCTACAGAAGCTTGGAATTAAAAATCAGGTTTGCCCAGATTTAAAAAAAAACAAAACAAAAACAGTTCAGGGATCTTAAGCCAGCCAAAGGAATGACATTTCAATTTTTCATTTTTATTTTTTTATTATTATTTTTTTAGCTCTTTTTTTTTGCTTTTTTCTTTGTTCTCCTGTTTTGTGTGTTGCTTTATTTTCTACTTCTTTTTACGTTATTTTTTCATCATTCAACTTTATTCTATTTTTACTTGTTATTTTCTATTTTTATACCATTTTTTTAAAATCAATTTTTTTGTAAATATATTATTTTGTTCCCTTTCTGTCTCTTTTTATCTATTCATCCCTTTTCTACCTCCTCTATACTGAAGTGAGGTCCTCCCCACATTTATCCAATTCTTAACCTTATTTCCTGTATATCAGCTCAGCCTCTACAGATTCTGCCCCTACACTCTTTACTGGGTGTTTGGTGTTTGTATTTGTTTGGTTTATCTATTGGTTCTGTGGTGTTTTCTCCTTTTTCTTTTCTCTCCTGTCTTTTTTTTTTTTTCTCTTTTCTCTCTCTCTCTTAGATATCATTTGTACTCTCTTTTCTCTCCCCTAATTCTCTTTTCTCAAGTGGTCACTTATATTGGGGTTATCGGTGTCGTGAGTACATTCATGCTTTGTTCCCCTTGAGTCATGTCTTGTTAAGGTGAATTTTATCCTGTCTGGCTAAAGTGCTAGAGAGCAAGCCACATAACCAGACACCTGGAGATGAGGAGCAGCGACACATGCAGCTCACTCCCGTCCAAAGGCCAGCAGCCTCGCAAGCAGCCCACCCCAATCCGAGGAGCAGCAGACTTGCAATCAACCTGTCCAAGTCCAAGGAGCAGTAGCCCCACAAGCAGCCAACCACATCAGAGGAACAACAGCAGCATGCAGCCAGTCCCCATTCAAGGAACAGCAGCCACCTGAGTAGTCCACTCCAGTTCAAGGAGTAGCAGCTGCGTGTGTAGCCCGCCCCCATCCAAGGAACAGCAGCCTCATGATCAGCACACCCTCTGTCTGAGGAACAGCAGCTGTGTGAGAAGCCTCCCCCCACCAGCCAGAGGAGCCACCACGGCTGTGAACAGCACCCACCAGAGGAGCTGCTGCCAACTGAGGAGCAACTGCTACCACAACCACCCGAGGAGCAAGCGCAGCCCGAGGAGCCACAGCCACCCAAGGAGCAGCCCCTGAACGACTCAACATCTAGATCTGTCGGTGAGATCAAACATGGGTAGACAAAGAAACCCCCAAAGGAAAGAAGAGGAGGACTCGCCAGAAAAGCAGCTAAGTGAAACCGAGGCATGCAACATGTCAGAAAAAGAATTCAGATTAAGGGTCCTAGAGTGCTTAAACTGGATGGAGGAAAAAATCAACAACTTATGCAAGAATCAAGAAGAAACAGATGAAAAAATCAACAACTGATGTAAGAACCAAGAAGAAGTGAAGAGTGATATAGCTGCAATAAAAACACCATTGAGCCCTAACCGGTTTGGCTCAATGGATAGAGTGTTGGCCTGTGGACTCAAGGGTCCCAGGTTCGATTCCGGTCAAGGGCATGTACCTTGGTTGCGGGCACATCCCCAATGGGGAGTGTGCAGGAGGCAGCTGATCGGTGTTTCTCTCTCATTGATGTTTCTAACTCTCTATCCTTCTCCCTTCCTCTCTATAAAAAATCAATAAAATATATTTTTAAAAAAACCAAAAACACCATTGAAAGTTTCAACAGTAGACTAGGAGAAGTGGAGGACCGAATTAGCAAATTAGAAGACAGGGAAACAAAACACACCTAAACTGAACTGCAATTGGAGAAAAAAAATTAAAAGACAGGAGGAGAGTCTAAGGGAGCTATGGGACAACATGAAATGAAACAACATACGAATAATAGGGGTGCCAGAACAACAGAAAGAGGAACAAGGGTTAGAAAACCTATTGGAAGAAACCCCCAAAGGTTTCAGAAAACTTCCCCAAGGTGGGGAAGAAAAAAGTCACACAAGCACAGAGAGTCCCAAACAAGATGAAAAGACCCACACCATGACAAATCATAATTACCATGGCAAATGTTCAGGACAAAGAGAGAATTTTAAAGGCTGCAAGAGAGAGACAGAAAGTTACATACAAGGGATCTCCCATTAGATTTTCAAATGATTTCTCAACAGAAACACATCGGGCCAGAAAAGAATGGATGGAAATTTACAAAGTGATGCAAAGCAAAGGACTGAATCCAAGAATACTCTATCCAGCAAGGCTATCATTCAAAATTGAAGGGGAAATAAGAAGCTTCACAAACAAAAAAAGGTTAAAGGAGTTTATCACCACCAAGCCAGCAATGCAAGAAATGCTAAAGGGACTGGTGTAAAAAGAAGAAATAAAAAGCTAAGAAAAAAAATAGGCACAAAAAATAGAAATGGCTACAAAATGTACCTTTCAAGAATAACTTTAAACATAAATGGACTAAATGCTCCAATCAAAAGACATCAAGTGGCTGAATGGATGAAAAAACATGACCCATATATTTGCTGTCTACAAGAGACCCACCTCAGAATAAGGGACTCACATGGACTAAAAGTGAAGGGATGGAAAAATATCTTTCAGTCAAATGGAAATGAAAAAACAGCTGGGGTAGCAATACTTATATCAGATAAAATAGACATCAAAGTGAAGGCCATAACAAGAGATAAGGAAGGCCACTTCATAATACTAAAGGGATTGATACAACAAGAAGATATAACCCTGATAAACATATATGCACCCAATGTTTTTTAATACATTAAAAAAAAGACTCATGGAAGATATCAAGGAAGAGATCAACAACAATACAGTCATAGTAGGGGACTTTAATACATCACTGACATCACTGGACAAATCCTCTAGACAAAAAATCAGCAAAGAAACAGCAATCCTAAATGACTCTCTAGATCAGATGGACTTAATTGACATCTTCAGAACATTTCACCCCAAAGCCACGGAACATACGTTCTTCTCAAGTGCACATGGGACATTTTCAAAAAGAGACCACATATTGGGTCACAAGCAAAGTCTCCCCAAATTCAAGAAGATTGAAATCATACCAAGCATCTTCTCAGATCACAAGGGCATAATATTAGAAATAAACTAAATAAAAACAACCCAAAATACTCAAACACTTGGAAGCTGAATAGCATGTTATTAAATATTGATTGGGTTACCAATGAGATCAAAGAAGAAATTAAAAACATCCTGGAAACTAATGACAATGAAAACACAACAATCCAAAACCTATGGGACACAATGAAAGCAGTCCTGAGAGGGAAGTTTATAGCCCTACAGGCCTACCTCAAAAAACAAGAAAAAATGGTAGTAAATCATCTAACTCTTCATCTCAAAGAATTAGAAAGAGAGCAACAAGAAAACCCCAGAGTGAGCAGAAGGAAGGAGATAATAAAGATTAGAGCAGAAATAAATGACATGGAGACCAAAAAAACAATACATAAAATCAATGAAACCAAGAGCTGGTTCTTTGAAAGGATAAACAAGATTGATGAACCTCTAGCCAGGCTCACCAAGAAGCAAAGAGAGAGGACCCAAATAAACAAAATCAGAAATGATAGAGGCGAAATAACAACAGACCCCACAGAAATACAAATGATTGTTAAAAAATACTATGGACAACTCTACTCCAACAAACTAGACAACCTGGAGGAAATGGACATATTCCTAGAAAAATACAACATTCCAAAACTCAATCAGGAAGAATCCAAAAATCTCAATAGGCCAATAACTATGGAAGAAATTGAAGCAGTCATCAAAAAGCTTCCAGCAAACAAAAGCCCAGGGCCAGATGGCTTCACAGAGGAGTTTTACCAAACATTCAAGGATGAACTAACACCTATCCTCCTCAGACTACTACAAAAAATTCAAGAGGAAGGAACACTTCCAAGCTCATTCTATGAAACCAGCATCACCCTAATACCAAAACCAGATAAAGACAACACAATGAAAGAGAATATCCCTCATGAACATAGATGCCAAAATCCTCAACAAAATCTTAGCAAATCAGATCCAGCAGTACATCAGAAAGATCATACACCATGACCAAGTAGGATTTATCCCAGGGATGCAAGGATGGTACAATATCTGCAAATCAATAAATGTAATACATCACATAAACAAATTGAAGGAAAAACAAACACATAGTCATATCAATTGATACAGAAAAAGCATTTGACAAAATCCAACACCCATTTCTGATAAAAACTCTCAGCAAGGTGGGAATAGAAGGATCATTCCTCAACATAATAAAAGCCATATATGACAAACCCACAGCCAACATCATACTCAATGGACAAAAACTAAAACCATTTCCCCTAAGAACAAGGACAAGACAGGGATGCCCACTCTCACCACTCCTGTTCGACATAGTACTGGAAGTATTAGCCATTGCAATTAGACAGGAAGAAGAAATAAAAGGCATCCAAATTGGAAAAGAGGAAGTAAAACTGTCCTTATTTGCAGATGACAGATATTATACATAAAAAACCCTAAAGACTCCATCAAAAAACTATTAGACTTAATAAATGAATTTGGCGATGTAGCAGGATTCAAAATTAACCCCAAGAAATCTGAGGCATTTCTATACACCAATAGTGAACTTACAGAAAGAGAGACTAAAAAAGCAATCCCATTTACCATCGCACCAAAAAAATTAAGCTACCTAGGAATAAACTTAATTAAAGAGGTAAAAGACCTCTACTCAGAAAACTACAGGATGTTGAAAAAAGAGATAGAGGAAGACATAAACAGATGGAAGAACATGCCATGTTCTTGGATTGGTAGAATCAACATCATCAAAATGTCCATACTACCCAAAGCAATCTATAAATTCAACGCTCTTCCCATTAAAATACCAATGGCATATTTCACATACCTAGAACGAACTCTCCAAAAATTCATCTGGAATAAAAAAAGACCCTGAATAGCTGCAGCGATCCTGAGAAAGAAGAACAAAGTAGGTGGGATCTCAATACCAGATATCAAGTTGTATTACAAGCCACTGTTCTCAAAACTGCCTGGTACTGGCACAAGAACAGACATATAGATCAATGGAATAGAATAGAGAGCCCAGAAATTGACCCAAACCAATATGCTCAAATAATATTTGACAAAGGAGACAAGAACATACAGTGGAGTCAAGACAGTCTCTTCAATAAATGGTGCTGGGAAAATTGGACAGATACATGCAAAAAAATGAAACTAGACCACCAACTTACACCATACACAAAAATAAATTCAAAATGGATAAAGGACTTAAATGTAAGACGGGAAACCATAAAAATACTAGAGGAATCCAAAGGCAACAAAATCTCAGACATATGCCGAAGCAATTTCTTCACCGATACAGCTCCTAAGGCATTGGAAACTAAAGAGAAAATAAACAAATGGGACTACATCAACATAAAAAGCTTCTGCACAGCAAAAGAAACCATCAACAAAACAACAAGAAAGCCCACTACATGTGAGGACACAGCTTTCACCCTCTGCCATGTGAGGACTTAGACGCATAGTCACTCATGGCCAAACCTGGGCAGGAGTGACATGGGACACTAATAAAAACAACACCAAGTCACACACAGGGACTGGCACTGCCCGGGCAAGTGGGTGCATAGTCAGCCCACACCTCTGTTCTGCCCCTGAGATCCTCGGGCTACATTTGCAGATGCTGTGGAAAGCAAGGAGGACATAAGCCTCTGTAAGGGGTTCATAGAGGAAAATAGCGGGGTCCCCCCTGCGGGGGGGGGGTGTCTTTCTGAAAGAGAGTTCTGCAGTCACAGCAGTGTAACTCCAAAAGGAAAAACCACAAGTGTTATTTCCAGCCTGGAGAGAGGATGGGGCCAGGTGTGTGTTTAGGGGGAATGAGAGAGCAGAGAATAGAAGAAGGAACGAGAAATACTTTAGGTGGAGGGCTTTCTAGATCAGCGGTCTCCAACCGGTGGTCCACGAACCACTTGTGGTCCCTGAGGTCCGAACGGTTGGCGACCGCTGTTTTAGATCCCACCCCCCACCCCATAAAAACTCCACATCCGTAGAAACCACCTCTGCGGGTCCCGAAGACTCGTCTTAGGTCTTCCCAGCTTTGCTGTTGGTTGACGGATGGCCTTACCTGCAAGCCAGCGTGGATGTCAGCGGTGAACCAGAGGGAAGCGGCCGTGTGTGTTTGGGGGGAATGAGAGAGTCGGGACAGGCGGGGGGGTCAGGGTTCAGGAGACTAGTGTACCCGTAGACTGGAATCCACCAGGTTCCCAGGATCCAAAAGAGATTGATGGGTCGGGGCTTGGTCCAAGAATCCTGTCTGCTGGGTAGGACCAGTAGCATTTGGGGTTCTCAGAGAGTCATGACTTCACCTCATTTTCTGGTTGGTGATAGGATTCCCACTAACTGAGGATATTTGGACAACAGTTTTGGGCTCCAAGGAGTGAGCTAGGGAAGGCCGAGCCATGTACCCGAGTTTCCGCCACATCGGCAGGACTCAGGGCTGCTCTTGAATCTCTGCCTGGAGAACTAAGAGGCAACCAAGAACCTGGGTGGAAGGCCGGAACCAGAGTTGGGCAAACAAGGCTGGAGTATGGGGGGACTGCGAGCTGGGGGCCGGACGAGGGCTATTCGGCCAGCCCTCAGGCTTAGAGCAGCGCCAGTTCGAGCCGCTCAGGCCCGGCCCCGCGCCCCACCCCCCAGCGCCGTGGCTCCCCAGTGGACAGCCTTGTACTTGTAAGGGAGGAAACTTAACGTTCTTTTTGCCTTCTCCGTTCTTGGCTGAGGCCCCCGTAATCAAAGACAGATTAACGAGAGGAAAACAAATGCTTCACTAACACGTGCAGCACAGACACCGGGGAGAAACCAAAACCCGAAGTGACTCCACACGGTGGTTAGAGTCCAGCTCTGCCACCTTCGCCAAAGCACAGCGCATGTGCAGTCCGTGGCAGCCACAGGGACGCAGCCTTGGGCTTCCGAGGGAGCCGGCCCACGGGGCAGTTTCCAAGGAGGACACACAGTATGTTTAATCCAAAAGGAGGTCATTTTTTTAAAGAAGAGATTAAATGATTTTTATTGTTCCATCCACCCATCCGTCCACCCACCCACCCACTCATCCATCCATTCATCCATTCTTGATCAAAGGGCTTGCAGCCCTGGCCACGGTCTGAGGTCCCCCTGGAGACGGGGGCCGCAATGGCGAATGAGTCCTCGTGTCTGGCTTTGGGAACAGAGGCCAATGAGGTGTCGTGACAGCCTCACGCTTTGCAGCTGCTTCACGGGGCAGCATTAAATACACTAAGTTACAGAGGCTCTGGTTTGAGGCTTCATGATCATAAATGCAATAAAATGGGTTTTCAAGTGGCCTCCGATATTTTGCTTGCTATAAAGAAATCCAATGACAGGACTGTCCTAAAAATTATCTATGAAGCCCTAACCGGTTTGGCTCAGTGGATAGAGCGTCAGCCTGAGGACTCAAGGGTCCCGGGTTCAATTCTGGTCAAGGGCATGTACCTTGGTTGCGGGCACATACCCAGTAGGGAGTGTGCAAGAGGCAGCTGATCGATGTTTCTCTCTCATCGATGTTTCTAACTCTCTATCCTTCTCCCTTCCTCTCCGTAAAAAAACAATAAAATATAATTTTAAAAAAAATTATCTATGAAGATGGGTACCTGAAAAAAAATCACAAAGATGACTTAATCTTTGAGATGTATAAGAGCAGTAATAATAATAAATGCCATGGATAGAACACTTTTTTAAAAAAAAATGTCTTTATTGATTTTTTAGAGAAAGAGGATGGAAGAGAGATCCAGACATAGAAACATCGGTGAGAGAGAAACATCGTCATCGGCTGCCTTCAGCCACCACTCCCCCACCACCCCCGACCGGATTGAGCCCGCAACATGGGCATGTGCCCTGCCCGGCAATCAAACCAGTGGCCTCTTGGCTCCTGGGTGGATGCTCAACCACTGAGCCTCACCGGCTGGGCTAGAACACTTTTCATGTGTCATTTCCTGTGCCAACAGGTGGGTCATAATCAAATGCCTGATGACTCCTCCTCTGACTGTCCGGTCTTGGTTAAAGATGTCCCTCCAGCCCAGCCAGCGGCCCAGTGCTGGCCATTCCAAAGGAGAATGTGACCTCCCTCTGGTGACTCTGTTTCCTCCTCTTTATACCGTCCCTGCCCTGGTCCTGGGCCTGTTTCTCTCTGACCTCATTACCAGAGCTTCCTCCCGTCTCCCTGACCTCGTCTCAGCTGCTGCAGTCCGCCCTCTGCTTCACGCCCTGAGAGTTCTCTCGTTTCCGCCCAGCCTCCCAGCTCGCACGGCTCCCCGTGTCTGCAGACTTTTCACCCCGGAGTTTGAGGTCCCGCAGAAGCTGGTCGCTGCTCATGTAACTTCTTGCCCTGCCATCTCCCTGAGCTTCAGCTGCAACCAGGCCGTCCTGTTTCCTGACCCAGGATGAAATTCCACACCTCTGCGCAGTCGTTCATGCTGTTCCCCTTGCCTGAAATGCCCTTCCTCTCTTTCTGGGCCCTTAGAAATCCTCCCCCTCTTCAGTGTTTATCTCCTCTTTCATGAGGTCATCCATCCTGAGACCTGGTTCCCAAAGGTCCAGCCCCTTTGAATGTCTGTCTTCTCTCTACTCTCAAGGCACATGGCAAATACCTTTATTCTAGCATTTCTCACAGGGCTCGGCTTTTACTTATGCATCCTTTCCATCACTAAGCAGTAGCTGTTGGAGGGTTCTCGGGGTCAGCAGGCCATCTGGCCTGTGCTAGGCACATAGCTGCTGCAGGTGAACCATCACCTTTGGCCATGACCTATCCCTGCCCTGAAATGCTGGTCAGCCCGGATCAATGAGACCCCCATGGCCTCTCCTTAGCTTGCCTCTGGATTTCCATTTCTCTACCCACCTCCCCCACACTTTCCAAAAGTCCTCTCCCCCTTGTCATTGATTCCCTCCCACTCCCTGTTAATTATGTTTACACCCCTCAGCGTCTAGCAAAGTGCTCCAGGCGCAGCATGACTTATAGAATTCCTAAATGAAATTCATTATGAAAGTAAACTAAGATCCATAATATATAAAATCCAGAGGTAGCCAATTCAAAGTATTTACAGTAGATGGAGCTATATATTTCACTGTGCTCCACGCGGAATGTCATTGACCGTGTGAAATTACTAACATTTTGGCAGTTTTTCATTATACTTTCTGCTTATATATATGAAAAGTGATGGGGCTCACTTGACCTGTTTATCCTTGTTAGCTCGAAATTGTTAGAAAATGTTACTAAAAGTGTTCTTGAAAATTGTTCTGTGAAAACTGTACTGTGGTTAAAATCAGTTGGTACAAATAATACACATTATTGAAAGCTAGAGATCACCCCTAAAGTAAACTACTTAACTCCTGACTTTGGGTGAAAGCGATGTATCAGTGTAAATTCATCAGTTGCAACAAACATCCCACTCTATTGGGAGATGTTGATAGTGGAGGAGGCTGTGTGTGTCTTGGGCAGAGGGTATGGGTATGTGGGAAATCTGAATACTTTTCTCTTCAATTTGCCATGAACCTAAAATTGCTCTAAAAAACAAAGATTTTAAAAAAAAAGAGTCAGAGATACAATGACATCTTGAAGACTCCATTACAAGAATTCATTCTGTCCCTTTGTGTCAAATCTCAGTTAGGATATCACTGCGCAGGGCCAGAGAGAACTATAGTGCCAAAACACTGTCCATCTAACAGGGTGGGACCTTTTTCCTGCCAATGGCCATTGGATGTTTATGGCATCAGTCACAGGCCACACAAAGTTATGCACTTAAAAATTAGCCTGCATGCCCGGCCGGTGAGGCTGTGGTTGAGCATCAACCAATGAACCAGGAGGTCACAGTTTGATTCCTGGTCAGGGCACATGCCCGGGTTGTGGGCTCCATCCCCATGTGGGGCGTGCGGAGGCAGCCAGCCAATGATTCTCTCTCATCGTTGATGTTTTTATCTCTTCTGCCTCGCCCCTCCTCTCTGAAATCAATATATATAAAAGGAGCTTGCTATATTTGGTCTAACATTTAATTAACTCACCCCTAATGCCTTGGCAGGGCCAGAACAATGACTTTGCTGGCCTTATATGGCCCGCAGGACAGACGTTCCCCACCCCTGGAAACGTTCAAGGCTGTCGGGGCATTTTAAGGATTATGGCAGTGACAAAAAAATGTCTGCAGATGAGGACTTTTGGGTAGGAGGGGGTTGAGTCCTATCTACACTAATAAAAAGAGAAACATGGTAATTGGCGTACAACCGCTACCCTTCCCATTGGCTAATCAGGGCAATATGCAAATTAACTGTCAGCCAAGATGGCGGCCAGCAGCCAGGCAGCTTGAAACTAACATGAGGCTTGCTTGCTTCAGTGACGGAGGACTCCAACGTTCCCCGCCTGCTGCTGCAGGCCTCTGAGCCTGCAGTTTGAAACATTTTAACCAGCTTTCAGCGAGCTGGGATCTCAGAGCTGGAGTCAGAGCTGGAGTTATACATTGTTTCGAACCAAAACAAACCAGATACCTACTTTCAGCAGTGGAGGCCTAAGAGCTGGAGCCTCAGAGCTAAAGCTGACCCAGAATAAAAAAAAAAGAAAGAAAAAAAGGAGCAGTTGGGAGCTTCAGTTCCAGCCTGAAAACAGCCCTCAACCCCTCACCCAGACTGGCCAGGCACCCCAGTGGGGACCCCCATCCTGAAGGGTGTGTGACCAGCTGCAAACAGCCATCATCCCCTCATCCAGGCTGGCCAGGCACCCCAGTGGGGACCCCCACCCTGATCCAGGACACCCTTCAGGGCAAACCAGCCAGCACCCACCCATGCACCAGGCCTCTATTCTATATAGTAAAAGGGTAATATGCCTCCCAGCACCGGGATCAGCGGAGCTGAGAGGCCTCCTGGCACCGGGATCAGTGTGACAGGGGGCAGCACCCAAACCCCCTGATTGCCCTGCGGCTCTGTGTGTGACAGGGGGCGGGGCCACAACCTCCCTATCGGCCCTGCTCTGTTCGTGACAGGTGAAGGTGCCCCAACCCCCTGATTGGCCCTGCCCTGTGGGTGATAGAGGGCGGTGCCCCAACCCCCACCCGCCTCCACAGGCCCTGCTCTGTGTGTGATGGGGTAGAGCCATAACCTCCCCATCAGCCCTGCCCTGAGTGTGTCAGTGGCGGCGCCCCAACCCCCTGATCGGCCCTGCTCTGTGGGTGATAGAGGGCGGCGCCCCAACCCCCTGATCCGCCCTGCTCTGTGTGTGACAGGGGGCGGTGTGCCAACTCCCCTATTGGTCCTACTCTGTGAGTGACAGGGGGGAGCTCCTCAACCCCCTGATGGGCCCTGCTCTGTGTGTGACGGGGGCAGCTCCCCAACCCCCTGATTGACCCTGCTCTGTGCGTGACAGGGGGTGGCGCCACAACCTCCCCATCGACTCTGCCTTGAGTGTGACAGGGGGCGGTGCCCCAACCCCCCAATTGGCCCTACCCTGAGCGTGACTGAGGGTGGCATCGCAACCTCCCAATCCGCCCTGCTCTGTGCATGACAGGGGGCGGCGCCCCAACTCCCCAATTGGCCTTGCTCTGAGCCCAACCAGGGGCTGCACCTAGGGATTGGGCCTGCCCTCTGCCACCCGGGAGCAGGCCTAAACCAGCAGGTCGTTATCTCCCAAGGGGTCCAAGACTGCGAGAGGGCACAGGCCGGGCTGAGGGCCCCCCCCTTCCCCCCTGAGTGCACAAATTTTTGTGCACTGGGCCTCTAGTAAAATAATAATTGGAGTTTTAATATTCTGTTGTTTAAGAGGCAAAGCCTCCCATGCAAAGGCCCAAGGCGAGCTGCAAGTTAAGGAGGGTATATTCCCTACCGTCTCTACAACCAGCGGCTTCACCTTCACCCTGGCAATAGCACTCTTTGTTGGGACAAAGGAAAGAGTGTCATTTCCGGTTGGCAGAGACACCAATGCACATGGAAATAAAGATCATCAATGAGTGTCGGTTCCTGAAATTTATACTCAAAAATTTTCTTAACAATACATGTGATTTTACAAGACCACTCATCATAGCACCAAGCCTAAACTTCCTTAATAGAAAACAGTCAACAAATACTCCAGTTAATTTCCCACAGGTATAAATTATGCAAATAGTCATTAACATCTTCATTTACAATCATCAATAAATAAGAGTGCACATTCATACAACTGTTTTTACAAAGATCCCTTTTTACAAAGCTACGACGATGTATATACTAAATCGACAAAATAACCCTCGTACTACAAAATAACATCCCGCTTTTTTCAATAGTTCTCTTGGAGGCCTCGGCGAAAACTCTCACACACGGTCCATTGGGTCCTGCCAGGGCATTAAAAGAAACTCTAGCACGAAACCTGCTAAACACATGACTGACCTTGAAAAGAAAAACGCCCGTCACCGTCCAATACAACATCCTCTGAGTGAACTCCCGTGCCCAGGATTAGGCCTTCGTCCTCGTGGCGCGCGGGCGAGGATCTTGCCACCTTCCGTCTTTGGCTGATGCCACCAGCACCACGCGAGGGATGCAGGCAGCTATCTCAGGTGCAGGTTCAAGGGCAAAGGGCTCTTAGGCACCCCTCCCCCACCAGTACCGTGCAGGAACATGCCACACCAACGTGCCAGCCTTTGGTTTAAGGGATCCGATGCCAGCATGCAAAGGGCCTCTGGCTCCAGGACTTTCTGTGCCCAGGCCCCGAGTCTGCTGGGGGAAGGGAACAAGATGGGAGGAGCAGGCAGGGCTAGTGGGTAAAAGCTGTTTATTCCTGCGGCTGAACTTCTCAAATCGAAAGACATTCCCCGGGGAAACTGCCCCTGATGCTGACTTAAGGAAACCCCGTTCGTTCTAGGAGCCTGAGGAAGGAGATCTCCCACGTTCTCTCGCAAACTCTCATCCCCACACCTTTAACATAAACTACCTTTTATTTACTAAACCTTCCCAGGCACTTTCTTAGATACAAAGCAGGAAGAATGCTCTAAGCTTTGGCATTCGCTTGCCAATACAGAGGTACATTTATTTTAAGCAAATAGGCCACGTACTGAGCTTTTATAAAAATAATCTAAACTTGCTAAGATTTAGATTTTAAAATCTAGGACTTTTCAAAAGTCTTCCAACGCCCAACCCAGAGAGGCGAATGGATGGTTCAGGTGTCAGAGCAGAGGCCACAGCCAGGATGCCAGCTCCTGGTGCCCGGGCAGCTTGTCCTAGTTTGGCACAAAGCCAGCTCTCTAGGTTAGACACTCGCAGTGTTTCCTTTAAAAAAAGCGCTCCCAGCCCTGCATGGCATTTAGGGATACAAACGCTTTGTGGCTGCCCAACCCACAGCACACTTGGCAGGAGAATGTGCTCATACTGACTGGTGGTGGGATTGGTAGAAGTGGTAGCTGTTGCAAAAATTATGACTTTTAAACTTAAATAAAAATTACGATGCCCATCCCAGACCAACCAATCATGACGTAATCCAGGTAGTCCGTGCTCTTCATCCCACGGGGACTGTGCTCCCCATCCCACAGGGACTGTGCTCCGCCCCCTCCACGGGGACTGTGCTCCGCCCCCTCCGTGCTCCCATCCCACGGGGACTGTGCTCCGCCCCCTCCGTGCTCCCATCCCACGGGGACTGTGCTCCGCCCCCTCCACGGGGACTGTGCTCCGCCCCCTCCGTGCTCCCATCCCACGGGGACTGTGCTCCGCCCAGGCCGCTGAGATGAGCGTTTTCTGAGACAGCCCACCTTCCTACTCTGAGAAGCACCTGCTAGTGGTGGAGAAGCGATGAGCAGGGGTGGGGATGAGTTGCATTTAACTGAAGTCACTGAAGTCTTCGATGTCAAACACTGAGGTTTTACTACTTAGGGCCCCTTTGAGGCATCTGGTTGCGAATTTGCAGCCATCGTTGAAACCTGAAACGGGCGCCTCCCAGTCATTTTCGTGTGACCACAGGAGGATTAAGGTGTGGGTGGGACCGCCACTTGGGAGGGGGTGATGGAGGCTCCCACCTCCTTCTGTCCTCTTCAGACTTGGGTGGCGAAGCTGACCACAGGCGGGTCACTGGGCAGAGGCCCGAGGGAGGCCTCCCAGCAGAGAGGAGAAAGCCCCGTCTCTGAACTCTGGCGGGGTTTCTGGAGTCGTCCTGGATGTTCGAGAAAACCTGAGCTTGACCGAGAGTTCCTATGACCGCACTCCAGCCGCGGAGCCACAGGCAGACCACAGTGTGGTGGTGGTGGTGGTGTGTGTGGGGGGGAGTGTTACTTTTCACCTGAAATTCTGTGCCCAGCCACACCTGGGAAAAGGCAGAACGAAGATATTTTAAGTTAAGTAAAAATCCCAAAATTTTACAATAGTAACTTCCCATGTTCCTTTTCTTGAGAAGTTATTAAAGAATGTGTCAGCCCGGCCGGCATGGCTCAGTGGTAGAGCATCGACCTATGAACCAGGAGGTCACAGTTCGATTCCAGGTCAGGGCACATGCCTGGGTTGTGGGCTCGACGCCCAGTGGGGGGCGTGCGGGAGGCAGCTGATCCATGATTCTCTCTCATCATATATATATATATGAATGCTCCACATCAAAAAAAAGAAAAAAAAAATCAAATCGACACTAAATGTGACAGGAGAGAATACGTAAGTACAGTGCACACCAAGTGATTCAGGGGCAAAAACAGTCCTTACGCAGCCACGCCGAACAGCGATGCACCAAACAGTACGATCCGACCGCCCTGGCGAAGCAGAGCGAGCCTCATCTGCCATGAAGTGATGCTTCTAAATTAATTAAACAACAGAAGCATGAGCATGCTCCGTAGAAACGCAAAAGCAAGCATTAGCGTGGAAAGCGTTACTTCTAGAGAGCAAGACGGGGGGCGGGGGGGGGGGCAGGTCCTGGTTTTCATTAAGAGCCTCATAGACTTTTCTTTTTAAACTACAAACATGTATTCCTTGGATAAGAGTCTAAAATAAATTGTTTTTAAAAATTAAAACCCCTGGGGTGGTTTGTCCTGCAGGCTTCTCTGTCCACCTTTTATATCCGCTTCTTCCCTGTGAGCCTTTACTCAAATGAGAAACGTTTTTTCCTTAAAAAAAGAATGCAGTTTGCTGCCAACCTGAACCAAATGACTCTTAGGCATCTGGCCAATGGACGGCTTTAAACAATATTACAAGTTGTAACGGTGAGAGGTGCAGCCTGCGGGGGGCTTTCTGAACAGGGTCTAGACCGTAAATGAAATGGTTGGACGCTGGGTCGGCCCTTCCCCGGCGTCCGAGCGCCTAAGCGAGGCGAGCACGCGTGGCGCTCAGGGTTGTAAAACACCCCCGGCGTCATCTTTAGTGTCTGTGCCGCTGAGCCTGCGCTGATGCCGGCGCTAATTAGCTCACTTTCCACGGACACGCGGCCTGCAGGATGGAATCGCTCCAGGCTCCCGCAGCTTTCGGCGGAGAAGGCTCAGGCCGGTTCTCGGGGAGAAGGCAGGCTCGAATCAGAGCGGGGTAGAGGCCGGACTCCGCTGCCCAAGCAGATGGGCCATGCGAGTCCTTTTGGCCACGCCGGGGTTCTGTCAACGTGAACCTTGCTGCCTGACATACACGAGTCCTTGGCTTTGCGAGAGCCACACGTGGTTCCTGGAGTGAGAGCGAGGCTGGTCTGTCAGCGGCCAAGGGTCCCCAGCAGGAAGCGGGGACGGGCTTGAGAGTGAATAGAAACTCTTCGTGGGAACATCCGAGAACGAAACAGAGGCTGAGAGTTGGCCTAAAAATCCTGGTTTTGCTTCCAAGAAGGTCATTCTTATCTAACCATTTTCTCCTTTTTTTCTTCAGGACATTCATGGGCACAATGGGAATTCCCTAAAAGGGGTGACTCTGGGCTGGGCGCTGGGCGGCCTGGGGTGCTGGCAAGTCTGCTCCTGGGGAGGTGGGCGACTTTGGCCAATCCCCTCTGCCTCTCGGGGTTCAGCTGGACCAGGTGCTGTCTGAGGGTCCCTCCTGGCCTGACCGCTTGTGGCTGACAAGTGTCACCTGACTTATGTTCTCCGGGGAGGAAGCCACACGGCCCCGGGACCTGCATCTCTGCAGGAAGCAGGCGCAGAGGGAGCCCAGCCGGAGGGTGGGAGGGCGGCTGGGTGCCCTCTCCTCTCCCAAACCGCCTGCCTTTTCAGGAAACCGTTGCGAAGGACCACAAAGGATGCCCGAGCCGAGACCGCACGCCCAGGCAGGAGTGCCAGGCTGTCTTGGGCAGGAACCTGCTGGACCACGTCCAGCTGCACCATCAGCCGGAGCTGGTTCCTGGCCCAGCCTCTTCTGTAGTCGTCCTTCGGCTTTTGCTAGGGCGTCTGGAGTGCCAGGTGGAGCCTTTGGGGGTTAGCACAGACCCCTCAGGAGCCCCCCACGGAAGCCAGGGGGCTGCCTGGGCAAAGTGGGAGGGGTCCCAGGCCTGCCCCGCGTCAGCCAGAACTCTGCTTTTATAGATCATCTAGACTGCCCACACTCCGCCCCAAGAATTCATTTGAAAGGAGGGTTCCGTTGGTGGAAAAGATCTGAAGATCCAGCTCTACCCCAAATCAATCAACGCAGAAGTGAATTAAAACGCACCCCTCCTGCTCAAAACAAACACCGCGGGCGAAACAGCGCCAGCGCCCCTCAGCTCACGTACAGCGGTCGCTTCCCTGTTTGGATTCTGCTTTTCGCAGATGCCTTCCTGGGGGTGGCAGCTGTGTGTCCCCCTCGGATGTCCCCCCAGCCGCCAGACCACACAGGTGCACGGACACCAGGCCCCTTTGCTCCCACGCCCCCTCGGCCCAGAGGCGGCTCTGCCTGGGGCCTCCACCCCCTTTCTCACCGGGAGGGGAGAGGAACCCGAGGCCACCCAGGACCTTGAGGACCGCGTGTGGGACGGGCTGAGCCCGGGCGCTGGCTAGATGCTGACAAAGCAAGGCACGCAGCACAGAGCCCACGGGGGCCCGCACCCCGGAGGCCGAGGACGCGGCCTGAGAGAACGCACGCTCAGGACGCCCAGGAGGAAAAGGAATCGTGAAGGAAAAAAAGCAAGGCGTCCACGTTTGCTGGGAGACCCTCAGCTGTGTGCAGAGGTCCCTGTCCAGGGCCCGGAGACAGTGAGAGAGAAGGCACTCCCGCCGGCCGGTCCGGTCTCTTTATTGCGCGGGCGCGCTCAGAGTCTGTTGACGTCGAGCTGGGGGAAGAGCAGCAGGCAGTACACCAGCAGCCAGAGGAACAGGATGAAGTACATCATGTCCGGCTGCTGGACGAACTGCGTCAGGGAGTCGCTGTGCGGGCTCTGGCTCTCCCGCAGCGAGGCTTCGCCCGAGTGGTTGGCCTTCCTGCAGGAGGGAGACACGGCTGTTACAAGCGGGACCCGGGGGAGCGGACCCCACCGCTCCCATGCTCCCACCTGGCTGCCCAACCGGAGAGCTGCGGGCAGCCCAGGGAGGCGCATGGAGACCCAAGGAGGGCGCTAGGGGCCAGGCGTCTGCAGCACGCAGAGGGAGGGGCTGTGAGCCCATTGCACAGCTGGGCAGACTGAGACTCACTGGGTGGCGGGGCTTGCCCAGGCCACACGAGGACTGTGATAGAGCCGGGCTCTGGCCCAGGTCTCACTCCCAGGCCAGGACACCTTCCTTGCCACCTCAGTGGCCTGAACACCGTTAGACACGGGCAGTTCTGTTATTAGGGACAGAGGGGACTTCCTGGGTCATACAAAGGAAGAGAGCATTCCCTGATGTCAGGTCATTTGAAAACAGCGGTCAGAAACAAATGCCAAAAACCCAAAAACTACCACCAAGTTTGGTTTTGGGCTTTTAAATAATTAATGACTAGATTTGGTTTTGGTCAGATTGGTCTTTCTCCTTTTTTTTCCCCCCCGCAGAAGGCAGCATTAAAGCGACCTTTAGCTTTTGCCTGGTGGATAAAGCCCAGAAGTTCCAAATTTTCACATCTGGTTGGAAGGGGTGCTGGGAGCCTCTGCTTGGAGCTCACTGGGACGTTTTGGGGCTTGTGATGGAAGCTCTGAGAGGGAACCCTACTTCACCCCGACCGTCTCCCGCACAGTGACAGGCCAGGCCAGGCCTGGGCCTAGGAACCCAGCGATTCACATGCGGAAACCCGACAACGGACAGAGTTGCTTTCTCTTTCTCAAAACTGTTTTTAGAGAAAATTTAAACTATATTCTTTATTGCAAAGGTTATAAATGTTCAAAATCACGGAAAACTGCCCGGCTGGTGTGGCTCAGTGGTTGAGCAGCGACCTGTGAACTGGAAGTCACAGCTGGATTCCCGCTCAGGGCATGTGCCCAGGTTGCGGGCTCGATCCCCAGGAGGGGGCGTGCAGGAGGCCGCCGATCAACGATTCTCTCTCATCACTGATGTTTCTCTCCCTCTCCCTTCCTCTCTGAAATCAGTAAAAATGTATTTTACAAAAACAATGTGGAAAACTGACTGCACGTCTCCACCTTGCTGGTTCCATTTTCCGAGTGACCCCCTCATAACAGCTAAGCGCCGTTTCCCCAGGAGTGTGTCGAGCCCGACGGAAAATGTGAGTTCATCTCTCCACGTGACGGCAGGAGAGGGAACGGGTCTGGCCTCCAGTGAGGCGCCGCAGAGGCGGGACTCCGGGCATCACGCTCCTGGGGGCGGGGGAACATTCAGGCAGAGGTTTTCCGTTCCAATCATGTAAGTCCTTCCAAGCCCATTCAAATCCATGGCAGATATTAAAAAAAGATCAGCAAAATGAAGCGAGTCAGCGACTCGCACAGGCACCGGGAGCAGGCCTGGCTTGATGTTAGAGGTTTCCTGGCTCCCTAGGCCCTAAGTGGGCAGCGATGCGGCAGCTTAGCCTAGTTCTCCACGGTAAGAGATACTTTCATGGATATCCTGGCATGTTTGCACTCCCTCTTCATGTCTGCTCTGATGCCATAAAACTGTAAAATCAGCTCAGTGAGCCTCTGAGTATTGTACCTGCAGTGGCGACAGAATGAACAGGGCTGTCAGGCGCATGGCATTCCCAGCATCGCATCCCTTCCTCTCCCGCCTGGCCCTCCCTGGCCCCCAGCACACGCTGCTCACAGGCAGGTGCCCGACCCACGCCTGTCTCTAACGGAGCAGCGCTTTCTGCTCATTAATATCACTCTTCCCTCCCACTCTTCGTCAGTTCCCATTCATCCCCTCGGGGACCGTGAAGCTCTTTGGCATGATCTCAGACTCCATTTTGTTATCGACAAAGCCTCGCTGGGGAATAGCCACCCCGCCCCCACCTTTTGCGGACGGTTGGCTGCACAATTAAAATAGAAAGAGGTTTTTTGAAACCCCACCACCCTTGGAGGGAAGCCACCAACCTGGTTAACATTCGGTTTCTTCTGTCATCCAGATCGGCTGCATTCCTCAACTGAACATAGCTAGAGTGATCCTACAGTGAAATTCATAAACAAAACCCCCGCAACCCAATTAGTAAAGATGAAATCTCTGAAACAGAAAATAAAATGATTTTAAACATACAAAACCGAGCACGCCCCGCTTCTCTCAATATCGTAAACATCTAGTTCCTGAGGCCAAGTGCTCAACCATGTTCCACAGTATTCCACCCTTTACGCCGGCCCACCCCGGACTGGGGGCCCCATCCCCTGAGTCAGGGCCATGGACCATGGTGCTTTGGGTGCCAACACAAGCAGAGCCACGTTGTTGCAAGCGTCAAGGACCCTCCTCTCCCGCTGCACCTGCCATTGAACTTCTCTTTCTGGATATGGTGGGGGTGGGGGCATTGGGTGCATTTTCTTATATAACAAAGAGACCTTTGGGCTTTAAAATCATCACTTTATTTACATCCCCTATGGCCCAAACTGGACATCCGACTGGACTGTGCTTAACAACAAGATTTCAATGTGCTTGCCTTCTATCCAAAAGTATAGTTGTTGCATGCTGGGGAGGAGGAAGGATGGAAAGGAAGTGATTAGCAGTGGCGCTCAGAAGAAGAAGAAATTCGCATACTAACCGATTCCAAAGACCTGTTAGTATGTCGTCGAATGTAAATGCTGGAGTCGCTGTGGCTAGTCCTGAAAAATAAACACACGTTTTGAATTGGTGCCACCAACAGCTCCGCGTGGCTCAGCGGGGCTCCCCCACCTCCCGAAGCTTCTGCATTCGCATTAGGCAAACCGCGACTTCAGACCCAGCGAGGGAGACGAGACCTTCCACCCAGGACGTCCACACGGGCGGGAGAGGGCTACAGACACCAGGATGGATGTGAGACACAGTGAGCAAGCACTGCACACGGAAAGCAAAGCACGTGTTCTCGAAAGTCACAGGATTTCGCAGCAGAAAGGGCTCTCTTTTCCCAGCGGCCCGACGTCTGGGGCCTGCCATACGCCCTCTGCAGGTCCACCCAAGGGTTGGAAGAGCGGAGGTCAGACCTGGGCCACGACCTGGAACCCGTACCCTCCCAAGGCTGCGTCCCAGGCACCGCCTGCCCTCAGCTCGGCTAACCCTTGGCTGGATGCCCGCTTCTCATGCGCGAGGAGGCTGATTTCCTGCCCGTGGCTTTGAGGCTGATGTGGAATAGATCTGACCGTCTATGGTCAGTTTTCCTCGTCTCTAAAATGGATCACTCCCCCCCACCCCCGTACTTCACACAGCTGGGGGTGGGTAACAGGTCAGAGTGGCCCCTCTGGCTGCTCAGCAGGAAAACTAGATGCTGGGTGTCGACGTGCCGGCAGACAGTCACCTCAGCTTCCTCCCGGGAGACCGACTGTGTGGCACCCAGGGGTCCGGAAACAAGGCATCGGATGCAGAGCTGACCCTGAAGGCATTCCCCAGCGAAGCCCCGGTTCGCCCGCCCCCTGCAGCTCTGCCAACGTCAGCCAGCCCTGCCTGCGCACCGGGCACATTTCAGGGACTGCTCGGTGCGGGGCGCCCGGCCAGGCCTCGGGGAAACCTCAGCCCTGTCCTTCACCCAGAGCCTGTGCTTGTTTGTGCTGGTGTCACGGCACCAGAACGCAACAACAACACGCGCCCACAAAGAAAAGAGCCCCCCTGCCGTGTCCTTGAGAGCGGGTGCAGCGCTAGGGCCGGGGTGCAGGCACTCTCTCCCGGATTTGTGATGTTTTCTAGCAAAAAGTGCATCCCCCCCAGGGCGGGGCCTCCCACTCTGCCCACCCCGCTCCCAGATGCGTTCTTCTAGGTGGGCTGTGTCACAGTGCCATCCGCAGGAGACTAAGGTCTGCTCCCTGAACGTGGATCTCCGAGCACGCACAGCACCCTCAGAGCCCATGGGTGTCAGGCACTGGGCCAGGTGCCCAGGCCCCGCCTGCCAGGGAGCCAGCCACTGCCTGTAAGCATACGTTCCTTCCTTTATTTGTCCACCCACAGAACGCCTCCTGAATGCCAGCTGCAGCCAGGCTGTGCTAAGGGCACGGGCAATGCTGATGCGCCCTCCCCTCCCCCAGGGCACTGGCCCACCTCCAGTGAGGAGCCCTGGTAAACATGCTCTTCCACAAGTGATTAGAGAAGCCCTGCTCTGACAAGAGCGGTGGCCGTGAGAACATAGAAAGGCAGGTCAAAGACAGCCTGGAGGAATCCAAGAAGGCTGCCTGGAGGAAGTAGAAGTGAAGCTGGGATGGACCCAAGGGAGCAGCACGGCAGGAGACAGGCAGGGGACAGAGGGTCCTCAAAGGTGAAGGAACTTGGATGAGGGGGTGGGCATTCAAGGACCTCAACTAACACCAGGTGCCTGGAGCGCAGGGAGAAGGGGACAGGGTGCCTGAGGTGGACGGAGATGAAGCTGGGAGGCAGGTCACGAGGGTCCAGCAGGCTGGGGACCCCGGGGCCTTCCTGCCTCGACCAATAGGAAATCACAGGTGGTGACTGAGCCAAGAGACAGTCGGAAAAGCATCCTGGGAAGAGAGATGCCCAGAGCTCAGTCCCATTCAGTCGCCTGGGGCCAGGTCCTGACTTTAAACTCAGCACCATCCACACTGCAGGGAGCAGGTGAGCGGGCCGGGCCCCAGGAGGGCCCCGCGGTCCTCACTAGTCACATCCAGGAGCACACCCGCACATGCCCCGCCCGCCGCTCCTTCCCCCATGCCCACCTCTCCTCCTGCCCCTCGCATGCCACCATGTGTACTGAGCGCCCCGCATGCCAGCCGCCTGCCCAGCTGTTTCCTTCACCTGCGATGCCTTCCCTTCTCTCCCTCTCCCAGGTCCAAATCCCGCAGAATCCTCAGCGCTCACCGCAAATGACAGGCCAGCCCCCATGCCACCCTGACCCTCCATCTGCCTCTGAGGCCTAAACCGTGAAATCCCCACTTGCCTCTTGACACCTGAGGCGTCCGTCCCCTCCAGGCCTAGTCCTGGGAGACCGGAAGGAGCCGTCTTCTCTCTCCAGCTAGGAGGCCCTGGAGGACAGAGCTGAGCCTGCACCCCACTGTGACTGACCTCCTCGGAAGTCCCCAAGCCTCGCGGACACCATCACAGGTGGCTGCCCACACATCACTGAGAACTAACTTAGGGAGGAGGTGAGCGGCCTGACAAGTGACCTCGGCCCCTCCCCAGGCTGTGATCGAGTAGGTGACAGCGGGCCGTGGGCCTCCAGTGTCGGCAGCACGTACAGCAGGCCAGCTCCACTCTAAGACACAGGTGTCTGCTGGACAGTCACGAAACGGGCGGGGAGAGGGACTCTGGAGTCAGGGCCAAAGGTGGTAGCAGTCTCCCATTGTGCCCCTCCCCCCACCCCCCCGAAGCAGGGCAGAGGGGAGGCGGGAGGCTGAGCATCTGCCAGCCACTTCTCGGCTCTCCCGTCTGGGCTTCTCACCACCCCACACGCAAACCTCAACAGCTTCCCTTTGCAGCCAGGATGGCTCCCCCTGCAAGGCCACGAGGGGCCAGGAAAGCTCGTGGTGGTGCGTCCCACAGGTCTGAGTCCGAGACCCAGCTCTGTGGCGTCCTAGGCTGAGGGTGCTGCGAGCCTCCTTGTCCGCCATCATGAGGCACAATCCTAGCCCCTGCCTCTGGGGGTGCCGGGGGAGTTAAAGAGGAAACGCATGGGAGATGCCTGACCACAAGGGCAAACAGAGACCCCGTGACAGGAGTGATAATGGGGAGCGGCCAGGGTCCCCTGGAAGTCAGCAGTTCAGTGTTTTCCCTGGGACGAATCCGGCCCACCTGGTGGCCGGGGAGTGACAGAGTGGATGCACGCTACACACCTCGTGCCCATCAGTTCAAGTTCATGATCCTCCCTGACATAAAGGAACCATCCTGAGGTCTTCAGAACCAAACTCCCGGGCGAAGCCAGGGCGTTCAAGTCCAAATTCCATGTGACGGCTGTGACAGGCCCCTCCGGCCCCATGCGGCTCAGCCCTCCCAAGTCTGGAGGACGCTGATAGTCAGCTACGCCCCATTTCTAACTGCGCAACCCGTGGTCACCTGCGGGCCGGGCCGGCCATTGCTCGGCACACCCCACACCTCCCCGCGGCCCAGCCACGTCTCTGCTCACTGCTCCTCCCCCACAGGGACCTGGAGGAGGCAGGGGCAGGCTCCCGTCTTCCCGCTGTGCTGCTCGTCAGCAGGCCTGGCGACGGTGAGGGCCGGCGGGGACCCAGGTGGAGAGCTGAGGAATCGGTTTCTGATTATGGCAGACGGCCACCTTGCCAGACGAACTTGGTATGAATCGGAAGAACCTTCTTACAAAGTTTCCTTTGCTGCCAGTCCCACCCCCCAACCCCGTCACGTCAGAAACTAACAATGTGCTGGTTCAGAGACCCTCTCTCTCTAGCTGGGTCTCCCGGGTGAGGAGACGGCGACACAGTACCTGGAAGGGACTCTGTGGAAGCCAGGGTCTTCGTCCAGCTCGTCGGAGGACCGCACAGCCCCGGGGGTGAGCAATATTGAACTTTCTACGTCGTCCACATGCTTCTTTTTTTCCTTTTTTTTGCTGCTGACCGATTCTTCCATCACTTTTTCTTCTAAAGCGTTTCTTAAGTTTTCTGAGTTTGGGGATTCCTGGGACTTAAGGACAAGACAACCAAATATAAGTCAGCATTTCATGCTGAGACACCCAGTGGGTGACACCATCCCGCACCTGGACCCAAGGCCCAGAGGGGGCCTCCCTCTCACTCTGCCTCTCCCACGAATTCCCTCCAGCACAGCCTGCCGGGGAAGGGGGGCCATCCGAACTCCTGTCCCCAGTGCAGAGTTCAAATGCTCCCGACAGGTGCGGTGAAATGCCAGGAGGTCTAGAGTCCGCAGACTCTAGTTTCAAACCCTGACCAAGTCAGCTCTCTGACCTTGAGTGGCTGACTTTATCTCTCTGACTCTCAGTTTCCTTGTCTGTCAAACCCTATATAATAAAGAGGTAATATGCAAATTGACCCTCACACCCACACAAGATGGCTGCCTACGACCAGGCCGGCAGGGGGTTAGTGAGGGATGACCAAACGACTGAACAAACAGGCTGCATGGGGCGACCAGGCTGGCAGGGGGGCCGTGAGGGGTGACCAGGCCGGCGGGGGGGGGGGGGGGGAGGCAGTTGGGGATGACCAGGCCAACAGGGGAGGCAGTTGGGGGTGACCAGGCCAGCAGGGGTGGGCAGTTAGGGGCGACCAAGCTGGCAGGGGGGTACAATTGGGGGCAACCAGGCCAGCAGAGGGGGGCAGTAAGAGGCTATCAGGCTGGCAGGGGAAGGGATAGTTGGGGGCAACCAGGCCAGCGGGGTGGGGTGGGGTGCAGGAGTGCAGTTGGGGGCGATTAGGCTGGCAGGGGGGGTAGCAAAGGGCAACCAGGCCAGCAGAGGGGGCAGTTAGGGGCGATCAGGCCGGCACATACAGGCAGCGAGGGACGATCAGGCCAACGGTGGCGGGGCAGTTAGGGTCAACCAGGCAGGCAGGCAGGTGAGTGATTAGGAGCCAGCGGTCTAGAATTGTGAGAGGGATGTCCGACTGCTGGTTTAGGCCCAATCCCCAGGGATCGGGCCTAAACCAGCAGTCGGACATCCCCCGAGGGGTCCTGGATTGGAGAGGATGCAGGCTGGGCTGAAGGGACCACCCCCCCTCCCCGTACACAAATTTCGTGCACCGGGCCTCTAGTGGGTATAATGATGACCAACCTCTTCCCACAACATGATTGTGCTTCCTATAAAGGATGTCCCTCACAACGGGCAATAGTTGGACCCTTCACATAACCATCAGCCGCTTAAACAGAGAAACGACTCCTGGAAGCCAGGGGGGGCCCAAGGGTGCAAGGTCGCCCAAGTTTGGAGACGTGCACACACAGACACACGTACAGCTGGTGGGACGACCCTTCCCTGTGCCCTGGCTGGAGGTGGATTATAGGGCGCCTCTCGCGCTTACTGGATAAGGAACGTTCTTTGAGCCGTGTCTACAGCCAACACTCTGAAACCCGTTGGCAGTGCTCGCGAGTGAAACCAAGAAGCGTGGGAACGCTGGAGCAGTGTCTCGAGAATTCCTTCGGGGCCGGAGGAACCTGCTCCACAGGCGGTGGACTAAGCACTGAGCTGCCGGCCTGCGCAGCCACAGAACAATGGCTTGTGCAGAGAGTAAACCGCCCTTGGCAACTGAAACTCCAGCCTCTCCTCCGTCATCAGTGGTACCTTTCTGAGAGGTGAAATGAGGAGACACCTTTTTTTTTAAAGACTAGAAGAACCTGCCATTTTCTGGTCTCTTTTGAAGGCATATTTTCCTTTTTTCAAGGAGGGCCAGGCATCAGAGAGATGCTCCCTCCTGTGCTGTCCTGGCTGCCCAGGGGCAAGGCTCACAGGCCTCCCCTGCCACTCTGAGCTGCACTCCCTCCCTCGGCGGACCCACAGGGATCAAGGCCAGGGCTACCCTCGGGGCCAACAACAAGGTGGGCTGGAGCGCAGTGGGCACTGCTCGGGGGACAGGTGAGAGCCAGAGGGAGCAGATCAGGGCCGAGGGCAGACCCGGGTCAGTATCAGAGTTCCAGTCTAGGTTCTGGTTTCACTCCCGGCCCAGGGCTCCGCAGCCCCAACCCAAAGCACTGGCCACTGGCTGGGCACACGAGCAGGTGTGCAACCTACTTTCGGCAACTACCGCAAGGAAAGCGGAAGAGATCGAAGCGCCTCATCTGCGATTCCATAGGCCACGTTCAGCCAGCCGGGGGCAGGGGGAGGAGGGCTGAGCCCCTAATTAGCCATTTCAAGTATCACAGAGGGGCAGAGGGTCAACCCGGGCTTTCTTCCCACCAACACTCGGTCCCCTGTCTTTTGTCCTAAGAGAGTTTTTTGGCCCATAACCACCCAGAGAATAGCCCCATTTGCTGTCACGGCCCCCCAGTCTGAGGACCCCAAGACCTGAGCTCACTGAGGGACATTTCTAACCCCTGGATCTTGGGGTTTCTGGCAGGAAGAGCCTTCTGGGACAGGGCTGGTCTCCCACAAGCCCAAAGACAGCAGGTAGAGTGGGTGGAGGACTGGGGTCAGGTCCCTTCACGTGGGGGCAAACGGGGAGATGGCAGCGGGCCCCTGGGGACCCATCCAGCCCTCTTCTCCATCCCAAGATGGACAGAGTGAGTGCCCCTGACTCCCAGGGCAATAGGAGCTCCCACCGCGCTCCTGGGAGCTGCACACCCCTGTCCAGAGCTGGCAAACTGATAAGCACAGTGACCACGCTGGCCTAAACGCTGAGTGCCTCATAAGGCTGCTCGGACCCCCTCCTCCTTCGGCCCCCCAGCGGCAAGCCGGCTCATTCCTCCACCCCTCCACTGCGTGAGCCAGAGCATCGTCGTCTATCTTGGCCTTCAGTGCACCCTACCTTCACCTTTCACCCCAAACTACCACGCAAAACACACCTTCGTCTCCCAATTGCAGGCCGTCAGGGGGTCTCCAGAGCCCAAACCTGAATAGCAAACACGCACCTCTCCTGGGAGAGACCATCCAGCCCGCCAGACTGGCGGGGCCCTGGGAGGGAGGCTGTGCCGGGGCAGGAGCTGAGCTCTGGAGGCAAACTCCCCAGGGGGCGGCCCCTACCTGCTGGCTGGCCGCAGGGGCGCGGGCTGTGGCCTCCCTCTGCTGGTGGTCCTCTGGGGCCAGGGCGGGGGGACGGCCCGAGGCTGGCTTGGCCCCCTGTGCCCCCTGGTCCCCGTCGGGCTCCTGGGTGGGGGCCCGGGGGAGGTCCTCGCCCAGGCCCCCGAAGCTGCCGCTGCTCTCCGAGGCCTCGGGCTCGTCCTCGTCCTCCCTTTGCTCCAGGTCAGACAGGTAGTCCTCCGGGTCTTCAAAGTCCGCGTCTTCGGCTTTGAAATCCTCCTGGCCTTCCGCGTACGCCTCCAGGACGGCGGCCAGGGGCACCTCGTAGTGCGGGTAGTAGAAGAGGTCGTGCGGGATGACGGAGACCTTGGAGAGGGGCGGGGAGGGCCTGAAGTCCAGGCCCTCCCCGCTGTGGCTGCCCAGCGTCTCCAGGCTCACTTGGCTGCTGGGTGGGCTGGAGGGCAAGTCCCGCTCAAACGCGGGGGGGTCCTCGGCCTCCGCCTCCTCCTCCCCGCGCGGGGGCCGCGGGGACTTGCGCTTCGCCTTTTCATACACCTCTGGCTTCCTGCCCCCCGGCTCCTCCTCTGGGGCCACCACACGGCTGTGGTCTTCGTGTCCGGGCTGCCCCGGGGGCTCGTCCGCACCTTCCATCCTGGGGGCGGACGTGCTTCTCCCGTTCCCCCGGTTCTCGGCCTGCTCCTCCGCAGCCTCCGCCTCCGCGGGCCCATCCTCCGCGGGCGGGGGGTCCTCGCTGAAAGCCTGGCTGGTGGAGGCAAAATCGACGAGGTCACTGTTAAATTTAGAGGCTTTCAGGGGTATGCCTTCGAAATCGTCTACCTCGTCCGTGGCCTCTCCGGTCTGCAGCGTCACCTTGATCTCCGAGGAATCGGCCAACATTGTCTCCTCTCCGAGGCGCGCCCGGAGAGTCTGAGAACGGCCGGTCTGACTGTCCGCCGGGCAATCATCGCCCGGGGCCTGGTCCGGGGCTGCCTCCGGCCTTTCCTGGGCGACCTCCGGGCCGTGCCCATCCTGCTTCCACAAGTCCTTGGTCCCCCGCGGGCTACCTTCGAAGCCGCAGTCTTGGCCGTGGACGGGGTCCTTGCTGCAGGAGGCGTCCTTGTAGACGTCCGCCTCAAAGTGCACCATTTTCTTGACCGGCAGGGAGCTGGACCTCTGGCTGTCCTTTCTGGATAAGATGGAAGATTCTGGAGGCGGCTCGCTGAGGCTGCAGGTCCTGCCGGCGGCCCCGAGGGTGTCCCAGTCCGTGCCCTGCTGTGTGACCTCGGTGGGGCTGTTTGCCGGCGTGGGGCCAGAAGCGCCACGCGGGTGGGAGTCCTTCCCGCGCGCGGGCTTGTCGCAGACGAAGACCTTGGAGGGGGGCGGGTGGCTGGTGTCGTGGTTGACGGTGTAGGCCCGCTCCCCGTCGTCAGTCACATAGAAGACGGTGCTCTCCTGCTCCGAGGGCGTTTCTTTAATGCGGACGAAGGTGGACTCGATCGGGGCGTCTTTATCTGGATCCACAAAATCCTCCTGCGGACAAACACAGGGCAACAGGGTGTCAGCAGCACCTTGAAGTACAACGTATCCCCCTCTCAAAGGGCACAGCCCAGAGCAGGAAGGTGGCTTCCGAGCGAATGCTCAGTGTTGTAACTAACGTGCAGATGGTTGCCAAGGACTACTGTTTCTGCCAAAGTATTTCACAAAGACTGCATTTCCCAGCTCTGGATACAAAGAAATCTCAATGCACTAAAGTAAGTAGGATGAGCCCTTCTAAGTGAGCTAAGATTTTCAGCTTTGTTTTTCCAATATATTTTTATTGATTTCAGGGAGGGGGAGAGGGAGAGATAGATCAATGATTCTCTCTCATCATTGATATGAGAGAATCACTGATCAGCTGCCTCCTGCACAGCCCCACTGGGGATTGAACCCACAACCCCGGCATTGCCCTGACCGGGAATCGAACCGTGACCTCCTGTTCCAAGGTTGACGTACAACCTCTGAGCCACACAGGACAGGTGACTGTCAGCTTCGGTGGGCCACTGCCTAGTCTGGGGATGGATAGGAGGAGCGCTGACCCACCTGAGATAAGGAAAGATCAGCCCACCCTTCACTGATTGTGTGGGCAGGTATGAATCTAAAAGGACCCCAAATGCAAAACCAAATCTCCTGACAGTATGATAAGTCTCCCACACGGGGACATTTGCTAAGTAAGAAACAGCTGTGGGCAGGGCTGCAAAGCAGAGAGCGACCTTGGGGTATTGCCGTGGTTGACACCGGGTGCACTGGTGGAATCGGTGTGTTGACCTCATCTTAAAATGATGTGAAACCAGAAAGCCAAAACTAAATAAAACTGCACCATATCCCTTACTGAGTCCTGGGAAGGCCAAAACGATTAGTTCCTCATTGTAAATCCTTGTTTAGGAAAGGACTACATTCTTGGGGGTGGGGGAGAGGGAGGGAATGTTCATTTATACACTCGGTCTGACATAAAAGAAACAATGTTAAGATACCAAGAAGCAGGGGAATGAGACCCATAAAGGAGAGAAACAACCATCATTAGAAGTAGACCCATATATGAGCCAAGATTAGAACTAGCAGATAAAGATGCTGAAATTAACTATTTAACCTATGCTACAAGAAATACACAGGCAGTTCTTTGGGCTGAAGAGAAATGATCATAGAGGGAAGCCAGGATCTGAAGGAGGGAATGAAAAGTGCCTGAAATAGTAAATATAGGGTCAATATAAAAAAACGAAAAAGTTTTCTTAAAAAGCCTCCTACCGCCGAAATCGGTTTGGCTCAGTGAATAGAGCGTCGGCCTGCGGACTGAAAGGTCCCAGGTTTGATTCCGGTCAAGGGCATGTACCTGGGTTGCGGGCACATCCCCGGTGGGGGATGTGCAGGAGGCGGCTGATCGATGTTTCTCTTTCATTGATGTTTCTGACTCTCTATCTCTCTCCCTTCCTCTCTGTAAAAAATCAATTAAAAAAAATATATATATATATATATATATATATATATATATTATTAAGCCTCGTACCTATTTAAAGCAAAAATGTGACAAAGTATTGGGATTAGAATATAGAGACGTGAGGTAAATGACAGTAGTAGCACAAAGGAATGGAGAGGAAGTGAGTGGAATTAAATGTTTACATATATAAAATATATAAAAAATCCATTTTACTACAAGTGTTATAATAGGAATTCAACGTAGACTGAGGTATGTTCAAGATGAGTAATGTAACCCCTAGAACAACTACCAAGAAGATAAAACAAGGAGAGGTAGCTAAAAAGCCCACAGTGGAGCTAAAACGGAAACAAAAGAATAACTGAATCATCCAAACAAGGTTAGGCAGGAAGAACAAAGGAACAGAGCACAGGCAGGACCAGTGGAAAACAAGAGTCAAGACGGTAGATGAAATCTCTGCAAATGGCCGAAAAACACACTAGTTAAATGACGTGCTAATTCTTGTCAGAATGGACAGAAAGCAAGACCTGACGATAAACTGTTTATAAGAGACGTGTTAAAATATTAGCACACACACACACTGCAATGAAAGAGAAGGAAAAAGACATATCGTGCAAACAGCATGAGAAAGCTGCTTTGGCTACATATTTCTATCAGACAAAGTACCCTGCCAGAGAAAGAAAGAACCTGCGTAAAACTACAACCACCGAGTCACCAGGATGCTACACCCATCCTAAATGTGTATGCGTCTATAGCATGGCTTCAGCATCCACACAGCGAAGACTGACAGAGCAAAGAAAAACAAGCCCACAATCACGAGTTGGAGATTTTAAACATTTCTCTCTCACACTCACTGATAGGGAAAGAAGAAATAATAGCAGTATGCCTATAGAGTGTGAGAACAGCACATTAACCAACCCGGCCTAACTGATACTCAAAGAATGTTAATTCTTTCCACGCATAGGACACATTCTTTTCAAGTGCATATGGCACACGTAACCAAAATAAACCGTATATGGGGACAGCAAGCTGGGCACAGTGTCCGGTACACGGACGGCTAGGGCTTAGAGAATGTCTGTTGAAATGAACTACACTCAGCTGAACTGCCAAGGAACAGTCCGATGGTGCCTAGATTAGTGGGGGCTTGTTGTCTGTCGTCCCCTGGGGATGTGTATGGACTGTTCTGTGGCAACGCACTATGTTCTGGGACTCAGGGGAACTTTGTCAGGTCCCATCCTGCTCCACCTCTCCTTCCCCCGCCCTGTCTGCAGCACTGGGGAGAGCCAAGTGTCAGAACTGCTGAATCCTGGCTGTGACCCCTACAAACACCGTAAGTTTGAGTTGATTTCAAACTTTGCCTACATCTTAAGGGCTCAGGGCTAAGTATCCCCGAGTTTAGTCATGGACTAGGAAATTTACAAAATATTATTATATCATACTAGAGGCCTGGTGCACAGATTGGAGCACCGGTGGGGTCCCTTGGCCTGGCCTGCACCCTCTCACAATCCGGAACCCCTCGGGGGATGTCCGACTGCCAGTTTTGGCCCAATCCCCACAGGCCAGGCTGAGGGACCCCGTGGGTGCATAAATGTGTGCACCGGGCCTCTAGTATACATATAAGATCTTTGGTTAATCTCTTCCTGCCCTTCCTTCTGAGGTTCATCAGTCTGTTCCATGTTTCCATGCCTGTGCATTGAGCATTTGCCTATGGTGGTCAGTGTGCATCATAGATATCGGCTGAATGGTCGCTTAGGCTTTTATATTATATAGATACTAGAGGCCTGTTGCACGAAAAGATTCGTGCAATAGGCCTTGCCTTCCCTTGGCTGCCGGCACTAGTGTTCCTCCAGCACCGGGACCCAGGCCTTTGCTCCGGCCGGAGCCGCCTTCAGTCTTTGCTCCGCCGCTTCATGCCTACATATGCAAATTAACCGCCATCTTTGTTGGTGGTTAATTTGCAAATCTCGCTGATTAGCCCATGGGAGGTGTAGTGAACGTACGGTCAATTACCATGTTTGTCTATTATTAGATAGGATTGTATAATGTATACAGCTGCACAATTTAATATATTAGACTATATATTGTATTATTATAAAAATAATAACAGTCCTAGCCTGTTTGGATAGAGTGGATAGAGTGTTGGCTGTGGACTGAAGGGTCCCAGGTTCGATTCCAGTCAAGGGCACACGCTGGGGTTGTAGGCTTGATCCCTAGTAGGGGGCGTGCAGGAGGCAGCCAATCAATGATTCTCTTTCATCATTGATATTTCTATCTCTCTTTCCCTCTCCTTTCCTCTCTGAAAAAATAGAAATACATTTTAAAAAAATTGTTACAGGTGTGTTTTGAACATTGTCTTTTATAAATTTTCACACTCTGATAAAATCTGGTAGACTGCTAAAATGTTCTATCTGACATCTAAAAAATCAAGTAAGTTACCCATATTAATGCGAGCATCTTTTATAACCTTAATACAGTTTGGCATGTGAAGAGGTTTGCGAGAGGCGTAGCTGCCTAACTTCCCGCCCTGCTTTTCACATAATACACATCATACGTGATTTTGAAATTAACGTGGGGCAGGGCAACGCTCAAGGGGCTTGAGATCAAGTTTTGATGATTCCCCCTCCTCAAACAACACAGCCCAAGCCCCAGCTTCAGTGGGTGGAAATGTAGTTTCAGAATTAAAGGCAAGGAAAACCAACATACGGCTTCCAGCTCCGGGAAATGTTCTAGAAACTGTGCCACGTAAGTCACGATAGACTGCTCGTCCGGAGTGTCAACCATGATGTCTGTTAAGAGAGACACAGGCGTTAGAAGGACAGGTGAACATGCGGTCTTCAAAGAGGCCCGCGCAGGACGCCCAGTGTGAGGGATCCGCTGGCCGCCGCGGTTTTTCCCGTCTCACACTGGAGGGAAATCAGGCCGAGAGGGGGAATCTTACTCGGGCGCCCTGAGCCCCGAGCCTCACACTTACTGGACTGAAGGCTGGTGAATGGGGGGCCCGAGTGTAGAACCCAGGACTCCTTATTCCCAAGTTCATCCATTACTCCTCTCCGTCCCACCACCGTGAGCCGCCAGCTCCCGGCAGCTCTGTCAGCGGGTCCGGTCACCCAGGACCTTCCTCGCTGCTGGGGGGAGCCCCACACTAGCCTGGCCCACTGGGGAGCCCATCGGACAGTGAGAGCCAAGGGCCCTGGAGGGGCGTGTCCTTTCCAACCTGCCGCTACACGGATGGGACTGGTCCTGAGGGTAATTGAGAGGCCCCGGGCTTCCTTCAGCGAGATGCTCAGTGAGATGCAGACAGGACTGTTTCTGCAACAGCCCAGGGTGCACCCGTGGCAGGAGAGCCTCGGAAACATCGCGATGCCCAATAGAAATAGGTAATGAAGACACACTAGCCCCATGCAAAACACTTACCCCAAAAGTAAAATGTTAAGTAAAAAAAAGGAGAAACAAAACCATGCATACACGGAATGATCCCATTACGTTTTTTAAAAATGTAGTTAAACGCATAGAAAAGCACTGGAGACATGAGCTCAGCGGCAGGAATGTAGACGTTATAAAAACATCGTCATCAGATTTTTCTGTATTTTCTACCCGGACAGCATGTGTGACGCAGAGCGCGAGAGCCGCCGCTACCTTCCGGCTCCAGGAGCCTGGGGATGTGAAGGGCGTCGTGCGCGATGCGGAAAGCCTTCTCCAGATTCTCCGGCATGGAGTCCTCCAGGGCCGCCTTCATGTCCACCAGGCTGGGGTCGATGGCCTTGATCACAGCCAGGAACGCCAGCCCACTCCTCCAGCTGCCCGCGAAGTCCTGCACCGCCACGCCGTACCTGCGGGAAAGCAGCGGGCGGCCCAGCAGCTCAGCAAAGAGAACCACTGACGGGGTCAGCACGCAGCAGCCTCCCGGGCCCCCAAGTGCGGCTGGAGCTGCGGACCGCACGAGGCCGGGCGCCCCGAGCCCCGAGCCCCGAGCCCCAGAGAGCTGCAGGGAGCCATCACATGTCCCTTCTGGACAAACGGAAGGGGAAGGTACGTGTCTTACAAGGAGGCCGCGCAGGAAGGACCTCGTGTTCCCCGATGTCCAGATAGATAAGGAGCAACGTTATAATGCTCATCTTCGCAGTGACATTCAGAGCAGCAGGCAGCATGCGCTGTGTAAGACAGTGGAGCCAGAAAGTCCCCCTGCACACCCGGCTGCCCCCTCTGGGCTTCCTGGCCGTGGCCTTGGGCAAGTCCTGGCCCTGCCAGGCCTCAGGCTCCTCAGGGATAAACAGGGATCACCGCACGGTGACCTCCTGGTGGCGGTCGCAGAGAATACTAGCTTGAACCCCAAGAGTGGGCATGGCAGGCGGACACCCAATGGGCCACGCAGGCAGCACCTGGGCGCCAGCCACTCAGTGGCAGCTAACGTCGTATGTGAGAGATGCAGAGAGCGGATCCTGCCTCACCGCTTCCTTCAGAAACCATCCCGAGACCTGCCAGTTTCCCCCCGTGGCCACCGAGTTCTCTGGGAAACAAACAGCCCGACCTTTTCCATTTAGGAACCATTAAGATTCACAAGAGGCTGGAAAGCAGCGAGCACCGTCCGCCCCGGAGTATCTCAGCCAGGGCACTGACGCCGGGGCAGACGACCAAAGGCGCTCCAGGCCTTGTGGGTCTCCCCAGCTTCCTTTTCATGGGCGGTGTATGCGCCGTGACATCTTACCACAGGCTCAGAGGCCTGGAGCCACGGCTGGGAGCCATGGAGACTCCGACTGCGGCATCACCCCAAGGACGCCTCCCCTCCTCATCACCCCCACTCTTTTTGGTTGTTTTATTTTTATTAGAGAGAAAGAGAGAGGGAGGGAGAGAAACATGGATGAGAGAGAGAAATGTTGATCGGCTGCCTCCTGCACAGCCCCTACTGGGGTCGAGCCTGCCACATGGACACGTGACCTGACTAGGAATCGAACCATGATCTCCTGGTTCATGGGGTTGATTTCTTTTTAAACAACAGGTAATGACTATTTGCATCCATCAACTCCACTGTGCTCTGCCCCTCAACCAAAGCTCCAAAGACCCAGCCTCACTCCCATCTTTTTTCCTTCACCGTTCCCCCCTGTGCACGGGGAGAAGGGACAGGGTCTCTGTGCAGCGCTTTAACGTGCTGGTGCCACAGGCACTTTCCTGGGGTCTCTATCATCTCAGCCTAACCGCCCTGCCAGGCCGCGGATGGTAAATGACCATCTTGCAGCTGTGGCCGGCGGGGAAAGCGATTCTCCGGGATCCCACCCAGCGTGATCATGGCAGAGCCGAGGTGGCCCTGAGCTGGGGTGGCTTTTGCCCCGCGTGGCCTGGCTTTCTCCCCAGCCTGGCCCACAGCCCAGAGGCCCAGGGGCTGTCGGCCACCGCCAGTTAAAGGCCTGACACCCAACTGCTAAAAGGCCTCACCTGCTACCGCGCAGGGTCAAACAGGAGGCCGGGAACTTGGCTCCAATTCATGGTGTGCATTTTGGAAAGGCCAAACCTAACTCTGATCAGCTGCAGCCTTTACTGTTACTAGTTAAGTGGGTGCAGACTGAGCGACACCTGGGCGCTTGGTAAGGAATGTGTACGTGCGATTAGGATCCAAGAGACAGCCCCACTGTGGGGCTGAACGCGGGGGAAGCCCCTCTGCTTTGTAGTCAGATCCTCCCATGAGCTCTCTGCGAACCACATTCTGCAAATACAGTTCTCTGCGCACAAAACCTGCAGACGCCCCGCGCGGCCGCTCTGACAGGCTCCACGCAGCAGCCGGCAGGAACTGGCGCCTAACGTCATGGCCGCCAGGCCCCCTCCGCCGCCCCCTCCCCCCCCCCCCCGGGAGGTCCTGCTCCCCTGCCTGGCGGCGGCCTGGGCGGGCGCGTGGCTCACTTGCGCGTTTTCCGCTGCACCCACGCCAGCAGGGTCCTGATGGCCTTCCTCTGGTCTTTCACGGACAGCGCCGCGCTCCTCTCGGCCGTGGGCGTGGGTGGGAACGAGGAGTCGGAGTCTGTGCCCCCAGAGCCCGGCGACAGGCTGGACGGTGGCGAGTTTCTGCTGAGGTTGCCCGTGAGCTCCTTAATCTGGAAGGAAAAGAACCGTTTCAGACCCGGAGACAGACCCAGAGCCAACCCTCGTCTGACCCCAGGGACCCCGGGGGCCCCCGAGTGGCGGGAGCAGCTCACGCAGACGGGAGGCCCCTTCCCGACGCCGTGTGGGGGCCACGCCACACGCGAGATGGCCTGCCTATTGCACGTGCCCGGCAGCACACGCAGTGACACAGACCGGGGCGTCACCTCTCCCGAGTCTCTCTCGCTGTGGCTGACTCCGCACACAGGTCATCCTGACCGCCTCCCCTTGTCCTCTCCCATCCTGCCTCTGGCTCCCAGCCCGCTGCCTGTGCTCTTCCGGGTCCTGCTGCTGGAAGGTCCCTTTCCTCCATCACTGAACCCCTGGCCACTCAAAAGGTGGCTCCCATCACGGGGCACGTGGGAGAAAGGCAGACGCGCAGGCCCTGCCCCAGAGTCAGAATCCGCAGTCCACACACACACACACACACACACACCCCTGCGATTCGTGTGCACGGCAAGTCTGAGGAGCACTGGTCTGGCTCTGATGTCACTTCCCGTAGGCTGACGCTGCGGCTGGGAGTCTGCCTCACGGCCCTCTCCCCTCCGAGGTAACTGCCCCTGCGCGGTGCTCTCCCAGCTCTCTGCTCACACCCGGAGGGCGGCCTGCCCCGAGAGCTCTGTGAGATACGGCAGACTCATCTGTGATCCCAGAGGTCATGGCTGAGGACTGGGCATGCCCAGAGCCTGGCACGTAGCGGAAACTCAACAGACAGGTACGACACATTTTCAGGATGTTCCCGGCAGCTCTCGGGGAGTAACTGAGCCTGCAGATAGCACGCCAGCTGCCCGTACGCTTCCCTCACAGCAGCTCTGCACGCTCACCACGCCTATGACCATGGCCCCCCCTTTCCCAGATGTGGAAACTGAGGCTCAGAGAGAGAGGCTTTGGTTTTGGACGTTCAAGGCTCACCTAGAACTTGATCTGTTACATCCAGACTTTGTCTGGGCTCGTCCCTCCCTGATACAGAAGCATTGAGCCCAACCCCCAGCCCATCGCCACCATCTGGGTCACTTTCACTCGGGAGGGCGGTCAAGTGATGCGCCACGCGTTCTATTTCAAACGAGGGGCGTGAGAAGGCGAGGCGGCAGCCCCTGCTCTGGGAGAGGACGCGAGTGTGACTTTCAATGCCGCCTTCGCAGCCCGGCCACGTCCCGCCCTCCCTCCCTTAAGCCTGCATTTCCACGGAGGCGCTGCCGCTGCTACGGGTGGAAGGCCTCCCGCCACGCGCGCCCCTTCCTCCCGCTGTCTCTCGGACGGGCCTTTACCCATCTCTGATGAGCACGGCTCACTCTGGGAGCGTCACTCTACCACATTCAATCGTTGGAAGTATCTCCCCAGTTCTTGTGACACTTTAGAGCAGTGGTTCTCAACCTTCCTCATGCTGCGGCCCTTTCATACAGCTCCTCATGTTGTGGTGACCCCCGATTTCATGGTTACAAATCGAACATTATTAAAGCATAGTGATTCATCACAAAAACAATATGTCATTATAGATGTGTTTTCCGATGACCTTAGGCGACCCCTGTGAAAGGGTCGTTCGACTCCCAAAGGGAGTCTCAACCCACAGGTTGAGAACCGCTGCTTTAGAATGAACTTATTTTTTCAAGATAAATATTTAATTCTTCCATTCCCAAGAGGATGGATAGATGCTTCTGTGAACAGAGCTCTCACCACTTTTAAAATCACGGGGACTCAAATCTTTAGCCTGCTGGACACTGAATCCCACTGTCGCCTCACTCTGGCCCCACTCCATGCTGCGGGCCCTGAGCAGACTGGAGGAGACTGCTGCTGCGCGCTACAGAAAGGCAATGATCGTACCTGGAAGAAGAGGATTATGTTCCATATCAGCCCAAGAACCAAGGAGGGGTTGCCGTCCGCTATTTCTGCCGCGTCGATGCTAACCAGTTTTACCTGCAGGGAAGCAACGGATGAGCTTAGCGGGGTGGCCACGTACGAGGAAAACAGGTGGTTTTCGGATGCCCTCGTGGGCCTGTTTCTCTGTCACCTGCCCTGCTCAGCATTGCCAAGGCCGCCTCTCAGGGCCCAGCGTGCAGAAGTGTGCGGAGGAGTCTTTTATCATCACCTACAGAGGACTTACCCCGCAGACACTAGGCTAAGCTCCTGAAAGTATCACCTCAGTTCGCCCCACACCAACCCCTCCACGCAGGTACTTCGATGAGCCCTGTATTTCAGGTGAGGGAATTCCAGAGAGGGCAGACGTGACGTGCCCAGGGTCGGTCATCTTTTCCAGGACAGGTGGTGAGAGCCCGGCAGGTCTGTGCATGCTACACTATCACCCTCACACCTGCGATTGAACACAGCCGTGGACAAACACAGAGCAATGACATTGGCCATCGTGGGCCCCGATGGGAACGAGAATGACCCGAATGGGTGATCGGACACAGTGTGCCGGATAAGGCTGCTACCCGGAGTTTCGGCATCATTACCAAATAGCCTACTGATTGGCTAAACTGCCCGTCTGAGGAGCCCTGAGGCCATCATCTTCTGATTAAACTGCTGACCCCAGGATGACGCTCTTCGCAATGGTTCTGAAGGCAATGGTTCTCAAAGTGTGGGCCCCAGACTGATCTCCTGGGAACCCCTTAGAAACGCAAATCCTGCCCCAGACCTACTGAATCAGAGGCTCTGGGAGGGCGCCCCATGTGCATTTAAACCGGCCCTCCAGGTGACAACAAGGACCACGCCCTTAGTCACGTCGTTCTGCAAACAAAACCCGAGCCCGCAGATCAGAGAGGAATCTGCAAGACGCTGCAGGCCGCTGTCTGTCATGCCCTCCCCTTGGTTCTCTACACCCTTCATCCACGTGAAAGCCACTCTTCAGGGGACAGAAGGGGGAGGGAAGTCACACTCCATCCCATCCACCCCCTTAAAGCACGTGATTCGCTGGTTTTTTAATGCGTTCACAGGTAAGCACAGCATCACCACAGTCCATTTCTGAACATCGTCATCCCACTGACAACCCTGTCCTCTAGTTCCCTCTCCCTGAGCCCCCGTCCCCTCAACCCTAACCGACCACTAATCACTTCCCGACTCCAGGGACCTCCCTGTCCTGGACGTGTCATAGGAACAGGATCATGGAACACGGCGTCCTCTGAGCCTGGCATCTTTTATAATGTTTTCCATGTCCATCTATGTGGCAGCCGGTACGGGTACTAGGTCCTTTTTCATGGCCGAATAATATTCCACAGATGGGCACTTGGGCGGCTTCCGCCTCTTGGCTCTTCTGAGTGACGCTGCTGTGAACCGTGTGAGCTTTTTGGCCGCCGCCATCTGAAACGCCTCCTGTGCCTGGGCTTTCCCACAGCCTGGGAGGCAGGGCACCTCCCCACTCAAAACCCGAAGTCCTTTCCTCACAAAGCTCCCCTGGCCACCCCAGAAGCCGGGGTGTGGGCAGGGACTGATGCTCGGGAGCCGGCCTTGGACTCTGAATGTGTGACACTGAGTTCATTCCAGGGGCGGTGATGTCCCCTCAGCAGCGGTGGGGACAGTGCGGGGCGGCCATGCCCACTTGGATGGGGGCGTGGGGAGCTTTGCAGTGGGCGCCAGGCATCCCTGGGTTCCGTCTCTGGTCCCCCCAGCTTTGCAGTCGCTCTGTGCGCTCCCAGCATGCTTTCGATACATCCCTTTCCTGCTAAACTCAGCCAATCCGAGCTTCCCTTGCCGGCTGCCAGGGATGCCAAGTGAATGGCTTCCTGGCCAAGCCGCACGGCGGGCAAGCTGCGTGTTTCACCCGGGCTGCCCGCAGAGGCTCCCTGGGGCGCTCCATAACCTCATCCCTCTCGGCCACCCGCCCCATGGAGGACACCAGGCAGCGTCAAAACATAGAAAAAGCGAATGAAAGTCTAGAAAGTTCTATCCAAGAGGGGAGGTATTTGTAAGTTTTCCTGGCTCACTTCGCCCTGCACTTCGCCCTGATGCGGGGTTCTAGGAGGCGGGGTTACACTGCGAGGCTCACCGCGCTCTTAGTCAAAGGCGGGAAAATGTCACCTGACCCTAAAGAGCGGAGACCCCGTCAGCGTCCCGCCCTTCCCACGTGGGGTGCCACGGGAGCTTTGTCCCGATGGAGGCCCGGGGGGGGGGGGGGGCAGGGGCCGCCTCGCCAACAGACGGGTTAGCCGAGTTCCGTTCACTTTGAACGTGGGCTGTAGGCCTTTCCCAGGCTCCCTCTCCACGCTTCCCCGTGACCAGCACTCAGCCACGCGTCCTGGCAGCTGCCGGAAGGGCCTGCTCGCCAGATGGGTCGCATACTTACGTTGCTATCTTCCAAAAACTTAAGTGCTTTCGCTATGTTGTTCAACCGAAAGATGCGGTGGGACGAGGATTTGTACTCGTGGAGCTGAAACAAACCAGACAGCCCGCGTCAGACAGCGCATCCCGGCCCGGGAGCCCGCGGCCGCCGCTCGCCTTCCCCGGCTCACATTAATCTCGGGGAAGTCGGGGGGCCCAGCTGAACCCACCCTTTATTTATGGTTCCTGGGACTTCACAGGGCCGAGCCGGTGAGTGAGGGACCCAGGGGTTAAGCAGGGGACAGATGTGTCAGGCTCTTCTCTCTGACCCAGCTCCTGGCCTTTGATCGGCCTCCCCCTCCAGAGCCCCCAGCGACGTGCTCGCTCCCACTGATGGTTTCTGTCAGAGCAGGAGCCTCTGCAGCAGCTGCTAAATCATCCGCCGGTCCCACCGGGGGCAGATGTTCCGGTTTGCTGGCCAAGAGCTTTGTGAACAGTGATCTCAGGTCAGAGAGAGATGGGGGGGGGGGGGGACAGAGACAGGCAGGGAGGAGGGGGGAGAGAGAGGGAGGGGGAGACACAGAGAGGGAAAGAGACAGACAGAGGGGGGAAGAGAGACAGAAAGAGAAAGAAAAACAGAGAGACAGAGAGAGAGAGAGAGAGGAGGAGGGGTGGGGTGGGAGGGCAGAGACAGGCAGAGGGGAGGGGGGAGAGGGAAGGAGGGAGGGAGGGAGAGAGAGAGAAAGAGAGAAACAGAGACAGAGGCAGAGAGAGACAGAGAGAGCAAGACAGAGGGAGAGAAAGAGACAGACAGAGAAGGGGGAAGAGAGACAGAGATAGAGAGAGACAGAGATAGAGGGAGGGAGAGAGACAGGCAGGCAGAGAGGAGGGGAGAGACACAGAGAGCGAGAGGGGGAGGTGCCTGCAGAAGCCCAGCCCCAGCGATGCCCGCTACACTGGAGCAGCGTCAGGGTGAACATCCCACACCGCACCCCCTCGTGCCCCTCCAGGGCCTGGGCGGGAAGAGCTGACGCCCCCACCCCTCCAGGAGGGTGTTTACAGGGAAAGGCAAGCCAGGCGGTGTCGGTCACCCCGGCCCACACTCGTGGGTTGTGGCTGCATCTCTGTGTCCGCCACCAGGAGCCACGCAGGGCAAATCCAACCCTGATGGGGTCATTCTGGCCAGGTCACTGCCCCCCCCCTCAGGGGACATCTGGCATGTTGAGGGGACGTGTTCGGTTGTCACCCCTCGGGTACCACTGGCACCCAATCGAGTGGGTAGAGACCAAGGATGTTGAACAGCCTGCAGTGCGCAGACGGCCCCCCCATGGGAACCCTCCCACCGAGTCCTCAGAGCACCAGGCGGAGCCGCGGCCGCGAGGGGGACAGGGCCGGCCTGCGCACGGCAGACGCCCCACGTGAAGGGGGTGGGCTCAGATCAAAGTGAAACAGCCTCAAGACCAGCGGGTCCAATTCCATTCTGGTCATAAGTATAAGAAGGCTCTAGAAGCTGGCAGTTCGTTTCAGCCTTGGGATGGATGATAGAATGTGGGTGTAATATACCTTCCCATCATCCCGATTATTTTTTATTTTTTTTTAAATCTTTATTGTTGAAAGTATTACATATGTTCCCCTTCTCCCCCATTGACTGCGGCTAGCTCGCCCCCGCACCCACCGCAGGCCTCCACCCCGCTATTGTCTGTGTCCATGGGCCATGCATATGTGCACACAAGGTCTTTGGTTGATCACTTCACACCCACCCACCCTCCCCCACTTCCCTCTGAGATTCCGCCTCTGTTCCCTGCGTCCATGTCTGTGGATCTATTTTGTTCATCAGCTTATTTTGTTCATTAGGTTCCACTCTGAGTGGGATCGTGTGACACTTGTCTTTCTCTGACGGCTTATTTTGCTTAGCGGGATGCTCTCCAGGGCCTCCATGCTGCTGCAAGGGTAAGAGGTCCTTCTTTTTCTACGGCCATCACCCTGATTCTTAGCTATCGTTCTGGTTAATACAATGGCTGGCCAGTTCTTATTCTTTGCCTTATCATATTCACAGAAAACACGGGGCATTTATTCATCTACTTACTAAAGTATATTTTCTCAAACAAAAAAAAAGAGGGAGATGCTGCCTAGTTACGCGGGATTGTGTCAGTCTTATCACCGAGGAAGGACCGTCACCCACAGTTTGGTGCCACGGGACGTGCGTAGGGCAGGACGCACGTGCACAGGGGTCTGTGCTGCCAGAAGCCTCCAGCACCGCCTCCCTCAGCCTTTTCTTTCCTTCTGACCCTTCCGTGCCGTACGTACCAGGTTTCGCCCGGACAGGACTTCTAACAGCGCCATTAGGATTCTGCCGTCTTGTATGTCAATGAATAAATCTTTAACTTCCAGAGGAGGGTCGCACTGCGCAAGGAGGGGAAGAGGTCGGGCGATTAGAGACCTGTAACTCCCGGAACTAGTCCCCGTGTGTGGCTGTCACTCAAGAGAGAACTTCCCAGCACCCACATCCGTGCACGGGCAGTCAGACCCATCCACAGAGGCTCCTCCTCCCCAGGGGACGCCCGAGCCGCGGGGGGCCTGGGGAGCTGCGGGGAGTCTGTGTCAGGGGCCCCATCAAGCGAGTGACCCTTGGGGACCCTTCTGATACCTTAGACCCCAGTCGTATTACACCCACGCTGCTCTTCAGGGTAGAAAGAGCAGGCATGCCCGAGAGTTACAGCCTCCCATCGGATGAACTAATTCTAGAAGCAGGGCTCACATCAAACGCCCGGGGGCGAGCCCTTCGCCTCAGGTCTGGGGACTCCGAGGCTCCAAGAGGCTGGGTGACATGCCCAGTGTTTGGACGAGTCAGCTCTTTGGTGCAGTCCTGTTCCATCAGGACACACTGGCTGACCACAGTGCCGCCCGACCCACCCCGCAAGGGCGTGACCCTGGCCAGTGACCCTTTGGGCCTCGGTCCAGATGTCAGCAGGGCTCCTCCGTCCCCAGTGCTGCTCGGTCCAAGCATCACGCCTTCCTGAGGGGCCCATGGTCCACGTCTGGAAGTGGGGCACCCCCGGCCGTGGAAGCCGGAAGGAGGCTGGTGTTGATGGACACACAGCTGGACACACAGCTGGCCCGCTGGATGCTGGGAGTTGGATGAAGGGAGAGAATCTTCCCTTCCACCCCCAAGTCTGCAGGTCTGCCAGGATCTCAGCGTTTGAGAGGCTGAATTAGACGTGCATTTATATGCTTAGGTATACAATGCAACACATGCTCATTATAGCAAATTAAACTAATTAAACTTGTTTTAAGAAGTTGATCGGTGGGATGTGACTGCCTCTTGCCTCCACCACACCAGGCCCCCGAGATAAACTGTTCTCTCAGATGCACCTTGCGCCTGTCCCACGAAGAGGCAAGGGGGTTAGACACACCTGAGTTCAAATCCAGGTCTACCCCTGACTGAACTTGGCCTTGGCATTTTCCTTCACCTCCCTGGGCCTGAGTACCCTGGGCTGCAAGGTCGGGCCTGGAATCCGACCCACCACAGGGACGGGAGCTGCAGTGGGGTGAGGTCGTGCAGGTAAAGGCCTGTCCTCCCCCACAGCACCTGTGCCCCAGACCAACACCGCCCATCAAACCAGTTTCCTATGGAGGGGCTGCCTCCCTGCAGGTCTCGGGGTGCCCAGGCACGGATGCCTCAGGGCTGGGAGTCCTGCAGGGAAGTGTCCTTAGCCGGCGCCGCTCCACAGGGAGCCACCCTGTGAGCATCGTCTCTATGCCCCACTGGCTTCTCTCTCTGGGTTCCCAGGGTTGGTAAATGGCACCCTGGGCCCTAGCTCACCAGGTTGTCCCGCTGCCTGAGGAAAAGGCACCTCTCCACGGGGGATCTGGGGGTGGAGGGGCCTGGCCGGGAGGAGTAGACGCCCCACTCCCAGCCGGCATTCTTCTCTGAGCCTAGACCTGGAGGGCCTGCTGTCTAGGTGGCTGTGCCCACCAAGGGTTTGGCTCGATGTGGCCGGGAGCCCACAGGGCTGCTGGAACTGGTCGGTCGGATGCGCCAGTGCAGGGATCTGCAAACTGGGCTTCCCAGGCCCCTAGGCTTCAGCAGAAAGGGTGCCCTCTGGGGGCTGGGGCCAAGGAGGCTGATCCATCGCACCCCCTCCAGCTCCTAGGGGCCTTTCCTCAGGGTCTCATGCAAGAAAGCCTTCTGTGAACTAAAGCTTTAATGCTGCCTGGTGCAGAGCTACTGCAACAGAACCTCCGGAACAGGGTCCATAAACCTGCATGCTAGTGAACCCCACCCGATGCTAATGAGCCCCCATCCAATACTAATGAGCCCCACCCAATGCTAACGAGCCCCACCCAATGCTAATGAGCCCCACCCATTGCTAATGAGCCCCCACCCAATGCTAGTGAGCCCCCATCCAATGCTAATGAGCCCCACCCAATGCTAGTGAGCCCCCACCCAATGCTAATGAGCCCCACCCAATGCTAACGAGCCCCACCCAATGCTAATGAGCCCCACCCATTGCTAATGATCCCCCACCCAATGCTAATGAGCCCCACCCAATGCTAACGAGCCCCACCCAATGCTAATGAGCCCCACCCATTGCTAATGATCCCCCACCCATTGCTAACGAGCCCCACCCAAAGCTAATGAGCCCCACCCAATGCTAATGAGCCCCCATCCAATGCTAATGAGTCCCACCCAATGCTAATGAGGCGCACCCAATGCTAATGAGCCCCGTCCAATGCTAATGAGCCCCGTCCAATGCTAATGAGCCCCACCCAATGCTAATGAGCCCCGTCCAATGCTAATGAGCCCCACCCGATGCTAATGAGGCCCCATTCAATGCTAATGAGCCCCACCCAATGCTAATGAGTCCCACCCAATGCTAATGAGCCCCCACCCAATGCTAATGAGCCCCACCCAATGCTAATGAGCCCCCACCCAATGCTAATGAGCCCCACCCAATGCTAATGAGGCGCACCCAATGCTAATGAGCCCCGTCCAATGCTAATGAGCCCCACCCAATGCTAATGAGCCCCACCCAGTGCTAATGAGCCCCACCCAGTGCTAATGAGCCCCCACGCAGCACAGATTCCCTTTAGTTTCAGGGCTGGGGCCTCTGCAACATTAAACAGTCAGGCTGGTGCTCTCTGCTCCCGGGGACAATGAAAGGGGGTGTCCACAGAGGTGATGAGGACACGGTGTTAAGTGGGGTGGGCAGCTGTGACGCCGGAGACTCACGGTGGAGCTGGGGCCCAGGCACCCTTTCCTCCGGGAAGGCTCCTGCCCGGCCAGCCTTGGAGGCTGTGGTGTCCAAACACAGGGCGATCCCACCCATAGGTGCACAGCAAAGGGCTTCGCTTCCAGGGCAACAGGACTGCCTCTGAGCCACAGGCAGGTTATTTTCTCTGCAAACTGCCGCAGCCCCTTGGGAGCGCTCCGGGCCGAGCACCCGGGCATTGGGTATGGAGCCTTTCCCGGAAACACTTTCCCTGCCAATGGGAGGCAGCGATCGAGAGACCCAAACCAACACCCCCTGAGGGACGGACAAACAACGTTTCCCGTGAGCAGCCCCGACTGTGGCCGAGCCTCATGTGCGAGCAGAACTGGGAGGATCTGGGAGCCTGGGCGGCGGCAGCGCTCGGGCCTTGGCCTCGGTCCATCCTGCGCGGGGGCAGGCGGAGGAATTGAACCGGCTCCAGGACAAACACTCCGGGCCCGAACGTTCCGTGGGCTTCATGAGATCGGTATGGCCGAGCAAACAGCACCCCCAGGGCTTTCTTCATGATCTAACCCTTCGGTAAATGAAGGAATTTTTCCAGAAGCCAGAGCCTCGGTAAATATTTCTGACAGCCTTCAAATTGCAGGTAAGCCCCCTTCCCCCAGGAGGCCTGGGTTTCCTTCCCATGAAAGGCTGCTCTTGAAAGTCTCGGGGTTGGAAACGGGGCTGTTAATTTTGCCCCGTTTATTAGGCATCAGTTCCAGGTGCTGCCTGATTTATCCTCAGAGTGGGCGCGGCCCACCTGCCCGGATGGAGCCGAGCCGGGCCGGGCCGGGGGGAGAAGCCCCCGTAGGATAAATGCTAACGGAGGGATTTGCTCTATTCCCCTCTGTACCTCCCTCTATTTATTTTTTAATTAAAAGCAAAAAAAAAAAAAAAAAAAAAGAACCAGAACGGAAGAAAGCCGCCAGGGCCACACTCTGTCCAGCAGGAGGAACCGCTACCCTCACACTCATCGGGCGAACCGGGAGTTCAGTGAACTCAGGACTGGGATGCGGGCTCCCTTTTTTCCAGAAGTAACACTTCTCTTTACGAGCCCTGGGAAATGCACCCACAGTCAAGTAACTGGCGAGTGATTTTTACCGCTTCACCCACGATAGGGAGGCTCTCCCCTGAAGAGTTCAGGAGCCTCCTGGGTCAAGGGTACCCCATCCCACAGGTGGGGGACAGAGGTGTGGGTGGCCAAGTGCTGCCAGGGAAACATCCCAGGCCCGGAAAATCAACTCCGTGAATGAGAATTTCAGCCAAGAGCCCCACTCCCCACAAACCACATTCATTTTCTCTGCTGCCTAGCTGCTCCCACGGTTCCCTCTCAGGCCCTCATAAGGGTTAAGTCTAGGACAGTCCGCAGTCACTCCTGTCCCGGTGAGGGGGCAGGAGAGAAGGAAGCAGGACCTGCCAGGCTGAGGAGGGAAGGAGGCTGGGGCTGCCTGTCCGGAGACCCAGGCAGTGGGATGTCCGAAGAAAGAAGTGACGCGGGTGGGACGAGTCCTGGTGAGTCAGCTTTCTGATAAAGAGCAAAACAGCTCGGCCGGCGTGGCTCAGGGGCTGAGCATCGACCTATGAACCAAGAGGCGAGTCCTGGTTCGATTCTCCGTCAGGGCACAGGCCCGGATTGCGGGCTGAATCCCCAGTGGGGCATGTGCAGGAGGCAGCCGATCGATGATTCTCTCTCATCATTGATGTTTCTATCTCTCCCTCTCACTTCCTCTCTGAAATCAATCAATAAATAAAAAGGTAGACCTTTCCTTCCCCAACTGGACTGACAGCCCCGGAGGATAGAACCGCGCCTTACTCACCTCCCCGTTCCGGCCGGAGCATGATGCCAGGCTGTGAGAACACGCACTGTGGAGTTTTACATGAATGACGACAACAACCACAAAAACCCACTGCCCCGCGTGCCCTCACCGGGCTCCTGAACCAGACTCGGTTATGGATGAGCCCTTCGTCACCCAGACCCAGGTGCCCGCTTACCTTCTCCAGATGGAGGTTTATCCACCGAGTGAAGGTCCTCTTCTGCACATTCTCCCTCTCCTCTGGGAACAGAGAAACGCGTCAGCCGGGCACAGAGAAACATGGACGAAGCCCCCCTGCTCCTCCCCAGGGGGTCGTGGGCGGATGGCAGGCAGCCCTGAGGGTCCCATGGACGAGCTCAAGGGGCTTGGCAAGAGGTTGGGTGGCACCTGGCATCCACCATCCCCAGCGTGTCCCACAGATGAAGCACCACAAACTGAGACGCACAGAACAAAACGTTCTACACGCCCTCACGCGAGCATTTGGGCCCTCGACCCTGCAGCTTCGTAAGTGCTGGCGGTGGCTCGGCGGTTGAGCGCCAACCTATGAACCAGGAGGTCACGGTTCGATTCCAGTCAGGGCGCAGGCCCGGGTTGCGGGCTCCATCTCCAGTAGGGAGCGTGCAGGAGGCAGCTGATCCATGATTCTCTCTCATCATTGATGTTTCTATCTCTCTTTCCCGTCAATAAAAATATATTTCTTAAAAAAGAAGCGCTGGTGGTAAGATACAAATTAGCCACAGGTGACGGCGCTGCGACCCGTCTGGCCAGAGCCATGGGGCTGAGGAGCGGGGACCCAGGAGAGACGGGGCAGGGGGAGGCCAGCGATTAGGGGTTGGGGTGCAGGCTCTGGGGTGTGCCAGCATGGGGTGGAGAGAACGGACAGGCCTGGGTTTGGATTCTCACTGGGCCCTGTCATCTCCCAGCGGGGTGCTCTTGGCCAGCCGCCCGTCCCACGTGGGACCTGCTCACTCCCAGGCCGCCCCCAGGGACCTGCGATCCCGCAAGTCAACTCAGCACAGCACCTGGCACAACGGCTGTTCACTTACTTTATTTCACATTTTGTTACTATTCTTTCTAGAGCCAAGAAACATGTGACCTCCTCCCAGGAGGAGAGTCCCGCAGGAGCCACAGAGGCCGGAGGGGCCAGAAACCAGACGGCGCCTCCTCCGCCGACAGCACCCCACACAGGCTCCTAGGGAAAGAGCTTCCCTTTCCAGGGGTCCCTGCCATCAACTCTGTTTCCGTGCATCTTTACAACCTGACAGCACTGCCTGCGAGCAGAGTTATCTTACAGATGAACGAAATGGGGCCCAGCCAGGCACCAGGACTGCCCAGGGCACCTGCTGGAGAGGCAGGACTGGGCATCACCCTCAGGTCAGTCTGCCCCCCATGGGCACTTGGAAAGGAGAGGTCTGGGTTCAAATCCCAGCTCTTTCAATTACAGCAAAAACATCGGCAATAACAGTAACAGAGATGGGAACACATTTACCAAGCGCTCGCTCTGTGGCGGGTGCCCATCTGGGCCCTTCACCCTTGTTCACTGTTCTAACCCTCCTACCACCCGTGGAGGCGGACGGGAAACCTGGCACCGGCCCAAGGCCCCACGGCCACGAAGGTCACCACTCCTAGTTTGCAGATGAGGAAACGGAGGGTCAGGTAAGGAACCAGCGACACTGGGACTCGGAGCCGGTGCTGCGCTCCTCCCCCTCCTCCCCAGCCCTGTGGTGGTCCTGGCCTGGCCCCCTGGACCCGAAGGTTGTTTGGAGATGTGGCAGCGGGGTCCCGGGGCTGGGCCCGCCGGCAGCCCTGCCAGCAGCCCCGCCAGCTCAAGACGCTATGCCTCTCAGGAAGCTGACTCTCTAGTCACCGAGTTCTGGGTTTCAACAGCCAGGGACACATCACACATACTTCAGACCATTTCACGTTTCTTTAGAAAACATTTCATAAGCAAATGAGAGGCCATTTATCTCCTGCGGGAGAAAGAGGGCTACAGTTTTCTCTGATGACTGTGGTTCTTTTTTTCCTCTCGGCCTCATTACTGGGTAGATAGTGGCGCCCATAAATCAAATTTTAATATTGTGCCCTTCAATCTTTTTAATTGAAGGGCCAGCAGACAGTAATTATGCTTTATGAGACGGGTTTTTCTCTCTTTTTCCTCCTTTTCTATAAGGGAAGGTCGCTGGCAAGTAGGCCTAAGGGTTAAGTGTCTAATTCTTGTAACTGGTGCGAGGAAGAGGAGGGAGAAAGGGAGTTGAGAGAACTGAGGTAGGGAGGGGGGCCTCTGCTGGGGGCATGAGCTTCAGAGTCTCGGAGCTTTCCAAAAGGTCGGAGACAGCTCCCCAAGCCCCACTGGAGACCTTGGTGCCTCTGCAGCTTTTCCCACAGCTGGGTGTCCATCTCTCTGTTGATGGGCACTTAGCTACTTCCCGTTTTCGCCGTTACGAGCACCTTGTATAAGCGCCCGGCATGTGGCTCTCTGTGCACAGGCCCATGCATACATGTCTCCTGCCTGACAACTAGAAGTGAAACTGCTGGGTCTTAGTGGTAGGCACATTTAAAATTTTAATAGCTACTTCCAAATTGCCCTCCCAAAAGGCTGCCCCAGTTTATACTTTCGCCCCCAACTGTCTTTAAACAAGTTTATGGGGATTGTAAAGTATTTATACACACGTTCTAGCACTCGGGCTGGTTCCTCCATATGGCGTCAGAGAGAGCAAAAGTATGAAACAGAAGTACATTCAGTGGAAGCCTGAGAGGACCTGGGTTAGGCTGCTGGTTTAACTGTGCAGAAAGGTGTAAATAAGGAAGCGGGTATCTGTTAGTCTATATATGCCTCATCCATCCATCCATCTTTCCACCCAACCATGTATCCGTCCTTCCATCTTTCCATCCATCTATCCATCCATCCACCCACCCAACCATGTATCCATCCATCCATCTTTCCACCGAACCATGTATCCATCCTTCCATCTTTCCATCCACCCACCCATCTTTCCTTCCAACCTTGTATCATCCATCCATTCATCCATCCATCCATTCATCCATCCATCCATCTTTCCACCCAACCATGTATCCATCCTTCCATCTTTCCATCCATCCATCCATCCATCTTTCCACGCAACCATGTATCCGTCCTTCCATCTTTCCACCGAACCATGTATCCATCCTTCCATCTTTCCATCTACCCACCCATCTTTCCTTCCAACCTTGTATCATCCACCCACCCATCCATCTTTCCATCCATCCATCCATCCATCCATCCATCCATCCATCCATCCATCTTTCCACCCAACCATGTATCCATCCTTCCATCCATCCATCTTTCCATCCATCCACCCATCCATCCATCCATCTTTCCACCCAACCATGTATCCATCCTTCCATCCATCCATCTTTCCATCCATCCATCCATCCATCCATCCATCCATCCATCCATCCATCCTTCCACCCCACCATATATCCATCCTCCCATCCACGCTTCCTCCCAGCTGATACTTATTCAATGATTATTACATGCCAGGAACTATGCCAGACCCTACGGGCAAAATCAGATAAAGAATTAAGCATTCACAGAATCAGCACTCCTTCCATTCCAGCCATGGCCAGTGGGCACATCTGAGCACAGACAGTTCAGCGTGGACAGCGAAGCTGACCCACAGGAGCACAAGGTGGTGACTGAAGTTATGAGGGAACCATAAGACTAAACCACGGCCTGGCCGGTGTAGCTCAGCGGTTGAGCATTGACCCAAGAACCGGAAGGCCACCAGTTCGATTCCCGGTCAGGGCACATGCCTGGGTCATGGGCTCTATCCCCTGGGGGGCGGGGGGGGGGGGGTGGGTGCAGTAGGCAGCCTATCAGTTATGTTTCTTTCTCATCGATGTTTCTATCTCTCTGTTCCTCTCCCTCTCTCTCTAAAAAATCAATAAAAACATTAAAAAAAAAAAAAGACTAAACCACAAATAACAGACGAGTCCCAAACTGAAACTGGGTGCAGAGACCATATTTTCTGGACCTGAAACTGGGACACATCACTCAATACACAGCAGCGAGAGCGTGTGAATTTGGAACATCACGTGAGAGCCACACGCCATCAGCTGGGCGACCTAGGCAAGTTCATAGCTTTCAAAAACCGTTGCGTCAGTCTTCCCTCTGCAGAAGGAAGGTGACTGTGCCGCTCACCCAGACTTCCATCGGATCACCTCCACTCTCCCTGACACCCCCCCCCCCCCGCCCCACGGGCACGCCCAGCCTCAGCCGCGGTGCCTGGTGTCCCACACAAAGGTCTGCCGCTCTTCAGGGCTCTCTCCGCCTCGAAGCCCCCACCCCCATGCTGCAGGCCTTTGCTACTTCTGGCCTGCCAAGGCTCCATAAACTTTATATAGTTTCCATAAAGCCAACGGCCCCTTTTTTCCACCGCACCTATCACGTTGTAAAGGTGTAGGAAACCATGGCCCGGGAAGGGTCTGGCCTGCTCACACGGCATTTGTGGGGCCCTGTGTGGTTTCCTGGGCAACGAGAGTAGTAACAGTGCTGTAAAATGGCCCTCCCTGGCTCTGCCTGGCTGGCCAGGGTGCCCAGTGCCGGCCAGGGTGGGCGAGGAGGTCACCAGGCCCAGGACTCCGGCTCACCCACCATCGCTATCCCCAGGCGTGAGTGGGGTCCCTGCTTTGCCAAACGCAGACAGTGTGGAAATGAGAAGGCGGGCCTCCCTCCCCTGTGCAAGCTTTCTCAGGAGGTGGGAGCCACGGAGGGAGGGACACAGCTCTGAGCGCAAACACTTTCACTGACACAGCAGGCGTGGCCTTCTTTCCCTCTGCCCACGGTCCCCACGCACCCACATCCTATGTCATGTTTCCTCTGTAAAATGCCTGCTCTTCCCGCCCACGAGGCAGGCGTGGTGGCTGTATCTGTTTATAAAAACTGTACACTGATTACAAACAATTAAAACCATTAGGAAAGCATGTAGAAATATATCTAAAATATCTTGAACTCTCAGCATACACAGAGATCACCACTACTGACATTTTATTGCCTGTCCTCCCGGAAGGGCGCACGCGCACACACACACACACACACACACACACACACACGGAGCTAAGGCTGGAGAGAGATATTACTGCGCACCATTTCAATGTGATCAGTGAACGACACAGTGCTTCTCGAAGCAGGACCCACAGATCACAGCATCAAGGGCTGACAGGCTAATCCCTGGACCCCCGCGCCCCCCCCCCCCCATGACCTACCGACTCACTCCAGCTGGGGGTGACGACGGCACATAGTTTAGGAGGCCGGGTATTAGCTGGGAAGACAAGTGCCACGGCTCCGTGGTCCCCCTTGGGCAGAGTAGGGAAGGCCGTGGCACGTCACCTGGCCCAGGAGAGGCGGCAGGCAGCACGGGGCCCACCGCGGGCACGGGGCCGGGCGGACTGCCACCCCCGCTGGCTCCCGTTCCGTGCGCATCGCTCAGGCAGGAGCGTCGCTTCCGTTCCTTCTGTGGCCCAAGCACTTGCAGGCGGCGGCTGCCGTCACCGAACGCAGTCGGGAGTCTCCGATCCTGGGAGATGGGTCGGGATTCCCCGGCGAGGACTCAGTTCCCAAAGGGAGCCGTCCCTGTGACATCGTCCAGTGGGTCCGTGGGGGCCTCTGCGTCCAGCTCCAGGGCGCTGCCAGGACAGGAGGAGGGAGGGACCCCGACCGACACCGGGATGAAGGCTCTGGGCAAGCTGAAGGAAGCCACTCCCCTCCCCAGGGAAGCTGAGGAGCAGGAGGGGACCTGGGAGTTAGGGAGCCCACCCCGTGCAGCCGCTGGGAAGGCCTGAACGCAGCAGGGGGGGGCTGCGTCACGCTGCTGTCCACTGGCATCCCCGAAGCTGGTCTAGAGCGGTCCCCTTTCCACAGAGGAGGAGGCTGAGGCACAGAGCCTCTCCCTGGAAGATCGGGATTTGAACCCGGGCTCCAGGGTGACGCTGCCCCATGTGCCTCCCACGTTTGCAGGGTCCTCCGGGTGCCCTCAGCCAGGCTGCTGACCTTGGTGCCCCAACACTGTGCAGGTCGGCCAGGGGAGTTCAACCAGGGGAGCCTCTGCCCCCAGGGCACACTGGCAGGGGCTGGAGACACTTCTGATGATCACAGCTGAGGGACATTCCCCTGGCATCTAGCAGGTAGAGGCCCAGGATGCTGCTCAACACCCTACAGTGCCCAGGACGGCGGGAATCACCATAGGACTGCAGTGGTTTTGAGGATCAAATGCATCCCAGCTGCCTTACCCACCACGCGCGGGTGGGTGGCAGAGAGTCCACCAGCCCGACTGCCCCCAGCCCATACATGGGCACCCACGGCCCACGGACAGTGCCCAGGGCAGCCACCCGGGCGGCCCCGGCCTGTCCCCTCCAGCCGCGGTGCCACTGGACTCCCGGGATCCAGGGCGGCTCGGAGAAGAGGCCACCCCGTCTGGACGCGGCCAGGCCCCCGGCCAGGCCCTGCCCGGTGGTTTCGCTCTTTCCCGTCTTTCAACACCTCCCAGAAACACAGCCTCATTACATGGCCCCATGCTGGTTCACTTGAGAAATAAAACTCAGAAACAAATTAAATGGCAATTGCTTTTCAAACAGGAGAGGGGCCAGGCTGCAGGAATCCCGGGCCGGCGTCCTTTGGTTCCGACTCCTGGGGACCACTCCCCGGCCGGCTCTGGCGGCATTAAAGCCGGGGCTCCATGTGGTCTGCACCAGCCGTGATTTTTGCATTTAATTTCCTTTGTTTTTCCTCCTCAAATGTTTGCTCTGACCCAAGTCGCTTTTATCGAGACTTTGGCCATAAAATGTAAAACCCTCCTTGGGACCGCAGACGGAGCAGCAGGCGACTCCTGCACACCAGCGTGCAGCCCTGGCGGCCGAGCAGGCAGCCGCCCCCTCTGCGGCTCCTCCGCACCTTCGCTCCTGTGTCCCTCCTACAGGCCCGGGACGCGGGACCCTGGGCCTCGGGACAAAGACAGAGCAGCCGGCCCGAGCCCGCACAGACCGGTGGTCTCCCACTCCTCGCCCCCACGGAGACAAATAAAACTGCCAAACGCATTCTAACGGGGGACTTCAACCCAATTCTCTCACGGGTCCCAGAGGCCACCAATTAACGGGCCCCGTTCCGCGGCTCTGCCCTGCCTCTCAGCTGCTCCAAAACACATAACGCAGGGCTCCAAAGGGCGAGTCCCAATTACACACCAAATTAAGTTTTAAGCTCCATAGACATATGCAGGGCTGGTGCCTGCAACTAAAATAAAAAACCTGCTCTAGTTTTTTTCCTGAGCGCGACTCTACCCTCAGTGCTAAACCTCAGCCCACCTTGATTCATGACAGATGACGCCAGCCAGCCATAAAACCCCAGCTTAGGGAAAGGGGCTTTACATCCACCCCGATGGGGAGCCGGGGCACCGCCAGCCCCGCAGACGGCCCTGAGGTGAGCAGCCGGCCGAGACGGGCTGCAGTGGTGTTGCCCGGGCGCCCGCACCCACCCAGGCCGCAGACGTGAGGACGCTCAACCCCAGAGAACACTATGCCCCAGGCTCCAGGAGAGGGGAAGGGAGAGAGGGAAGGGAAGGAGGGGAGAGAGAAAAACACTCTCTTCGCACATCAGGAAGTCTCGCCTCAGGTGCACCCCGACATCCCGATCCCTAGGGCACCCAACTTCCTGGCGGGGACCGCACATTTTGGTGATTTTTTAAATTCCACTGTTTACTTGGAAATGTTCTGGTTTCTCGATATAAACTTGAGCAACTTCTAAAGCAGTGTTTTCCCAACCACGTTCTGCTAGTACTAGCGCTAAGCCCTCTAAGGGGAGCCGCTGTGTCTGGAAATATTGCCCATTTCCCGCCGTGGGTACTTATGGTGGGAGGGCAAAGGCTCTGACAAGCCCGGTGATAAAGACATTGGTTTCACTTGTCCAAACTACGCTCACGTGAAGCCAGGCCCCTTTCCTGGGTCCAACTAATCACCACTTCCTTGCAAGCACCCTGCTTTGGAGATGTCGAGGGGTGCTCATTAGCGGGGGGAGATGTTCCGTGGGGTCTGACAGCCACCGAGTTAGGCAGCCACACTTCCTGTGACACAGACCACCACACACTCGCCAAACCTGGCTTCCTCTTCCTCCTGGGCACTCAGCCAAACGACACTTCCCAGCCTCCCTTGAGGCGGCTGGGCTGATGCAGTGTGGACAGGGGGGTGCAGCCATGCCCCCTTCAGACAGGGCCAGCGGTCCTCCGTGCCTTGCGCCACTGCCCAGAGGCAACGCAAAGGACGGAGAAGACAGAGCCACCGGAGGGAGGAGGCCAGGCTCCCGGGACCCCCTGGGACAGGATCGCCCAGTAGAGATGCCCCACGAGGAATGCCATCGTGGGGCCGCTGGGTGAGTGAGAAATCCTCTTGGCCGTCATTTTGGGTTGTTGCTGTAGCAGTTGCCCACCCTGGCGAATAACACTGCCGGGGGTGAGAACCAGCGCCCCTGCGAGGAAGGAAGGGAGGAAGGGAGGAAGGCAACGTTTCTCAAGCCCCTTCCAGGCAGGGAGGCTCCCGTGACGTCCGCTGTGAGTCCTCGCGGCAACCTCGACAGGCAAGAATGACGGGGACTGTCTCGGAGAGGAAGGCACTGGCCCCGGCATTCGGTGGGAAAACTCAGAGAAGGACCCAGCGCAGTCACTGTGAGCCGAGCCCCTCTCCCGGCACCATGAAGGGAAGGCTGAGCCCCTGCAAAGCATATCTTCCTGAAGAACCTTCCTGAAGAGGGTGGCATGCGCAGGATGGCTCACCTGCAGAGCGAAGGCTGACCTGGTGCTGCCCTGAGGCACAGAGCTTAACACGCCTGATAAGAAGCATTGGCCCAGGCCCGGCCCGCGGGGCTCAGTGGTTGAGCACCGACCTTCGAACCAGGTCACGGTTCGATTCCCAGTCAGGGCACATGCCTGGGCTGCAGGCTCGGTCCCCAGTGTGGGGTGTGCAGGAGGCAGCTGATCCATGATTCTCTCTCATCATTGATGTTTCTCTCTCTCTTTCCCTCTCCCTTCCTCTCTGAAATCAATAAACATATATTTAAAAAAACCCAAAACAGAAGCATTAGCCCAACTGCTTGGGTTCAGCTATTTTTTTAAAGGACATTAAAAACACTCACTTCATACAAACGACCTTGATTTGCATACAAATGACCTTGATTTGCATTTTCAAGGACATCTGTCTTAAAAACACCCACCTCACTCTTTGAATACCACCATTTTTATTACATGCAAAGGCCACCCAGCCCTGTGAACCAACGGGCCCAACTGGCCCAGCATGTTCAGTGATAACCTGGGACGGCCCCAGGCAAACCCCAAACCCGGAGGCGCCGGTCACTCCCGCTAACAGACCCGCTAACAGACCCAGAGTGCGTTCCGGAGAGCTGGCCCGCAAGGGACGCCGCAGGGAGGGCAGGAGGCCCCGGGAAGCTCCTGGGAGAGAAGACATGAAGGCCACGCGGTTAATATTTGCAACGTGGTTAATATTTGCAACGTGGTTAATATTTGCAAGGTGGTTAATATTTGCAAGGGATAAAGCAAACTGTGAAATTCCCATTTACAACGTCTACCTGCCAACAAAAAGTGACACCGGCGCTTGAATTCCTCCCCTGAGCGGGAGCGGCACGGCTGGAAACTGTGATGGGGAAAGGCAAGAGGTGTCACGTTCTCCCGGAGCGTGACGTGTCACCAACATTTCATGTTAATTAACAGGAGAACAGAGGTCGCGGAGCCGGAGCCCAGGGACCGAGCTGTGCCAAGACAGCACATGCGAGCGCTGTACACGCCACTGGGGCCTTGGTGAGACACATTTGTTTGAAAACAGACGCGTTATTACTTACGTAAATCATCCAAATGTACGCACTCATGCATGCTCATGTGTGTACGCACGCACACACACACACACACACACACACACATTCCCCTCGCCGTAATGGGCTCACCTTCAACCCTCTTCAGGGAATGAGCCCTTAGGGCCCCGGAGAGAGTCACCATGACAAGGTGTCCCTTAGTTCAGCCTCAAGGGTTGCACTCTGACCTTGAGGTCAAGGTCAGAGCATTGTCCCTGGGGGGAACTCTTAGAATGGCCAATTCCGGTTGTGTAATCTTAAAAAACCCACCGAGAGGAGACCTGGGATCCTCAACCTGGCTGCACACGACCGTCACCTGGGGAAACGTTGACACACAGGCCGGGGTCCGCTCTAGACCACGGGAGCCCGGACCCGGGGCGGCCCAGGCCTCTGCATTCCGCGAAGGCTCCGTGGGGATTCTGGCACTCGGCTGGCACCGGGAACCACGGCTCTAGGCCGGGTTGGCCACATTTTCCTGCCAAGGGTCAGACAGCAGATGCTTTAGACTCTGTGGGCTACACGGTCCCCGACCACTGGTCAACCCTGCAGCGAGGTCGGAAGCAGGCAGACAATGCATAAATGGGCGTGACCGTGTTCCAATAAAACTTTATAAGAGCAGGCGGTGGCCGCAGCCGGGTCTAAGCAGCTTTCTAGAGCTTACTGTGGCTGTGCCCGGCTCAGCACAACTGTGAGTATTCGGGCTCAGCTCCAGGAGTGGGTTTGTTTGCATGACGTTCACTGTCCTGAGGAAATCGAAGAGCAGTGGCGGACGCAGGGGCAGCAGGGATGTGTGGGAAACAGACGCAGCAGAAAAACCAGGGTTTTGTCCTGCAAGCCCGAGAAATCCACTGGGTTTTCTCCTTCCACCACCAAAACCAGCCAGAAAAGTCAAATTTGGCAACCAGACTTTTCAGTAATTCTTGCCTTTGCTTTCCTGCTTCAGCGACGGAAACTTTCCCCATCAAGTTAGGTCCCATCACCCACCCCTCTCCCTCTGCGCCCCCAACTAAACACCCCCTTTGTAGAATCCAATGGGGACATGGACAGGAAAAATGACTCCAAACAATCACACTTGATATTTTTTCTTCTTTCATAAAGTTTTTAAGTTGAAACAGGTTTTAAAAAAATCAAACAAGGCTACTTGGGAGGTAAAAGTTCCCAGTAGATCAAATTTTGTTCAAGGACAGTCATCGCCCCCAATTTCTTAGCCCCGAGAGAAACCCAGAATTATTCTGCCCAGCAGGGCACCTGGCTATCACTTTTCTGATTGGCGAGGTCATTGCACACCGAGGGTAGCTCCCATCCAACACAGCCATCGAGGCAGTCGTCCAGCATCTGCTTGAATGCCTCCCAGGACGAGGAGCTCAGTACCCATCCACCATCAGGCTTCCACCACCTCACAGCTTGTCTTGCAGAAAAGGGGAAAGTGCTAGGGTACAAACTCGGACCAGCAGTTGGGCGGTAGGGATGGCAGGTTTCGGCCCTGCCACACCCTGTTCTGTGGGTTCAGTGGGACTCCTGTGCTTCTCCTAACGTAAGTGCAATTTTGTAGCTTAACTGTTTCTGTTCATTACAATTAAAAGCCCTCACCAATTTCTTCAACAAGCAAACTGCAAAGAAAAAAAAAAGAAATGAAGAGAAACCTGTATTTTAGGAAAGGCTTAGGGACGCCTACCGATTGCAATGTCTGGTCCTTATTGAGTCCTGATTCAAACAAACAGTTTTTTAAAAAAGGAATTATATTTTGAACGTTTGAAAACATAACTAAATAAATTCTTAGGCAAATATAAAGTGTGACAATTGGGGCAAGAAGAAAAACGAAATTTAAATGCATCAATACATGTTGAAAAGCAACAGGGAGTGCTTAATGGTCAGGGTCCTGTTTCCCATTCTACAGACGCACTAACCAAGGCAGGAACAAGTTAGGTCACCCATCTGGTCGGCAGCAGAGCCAGTTTCACACGCAGGCCGGGCCCCCACGCCCGCATCCTCCCCGAGACGCAGTGCTGCTTCCTGACCTCGCCCGTGACCTGGACACCACCCACCACAGCGACGCGCGGACTTCCAGGGAACCAGGTCAGAAATCGTTAGCAGAACTATTCTCACTCCTCCCATTCAGGTCACTGCCTGGGCGACACCGCCTGCCGCTGGGCGGCCGCCTCTGCACCTACTGCAGCCGGTTCTCCCTCTCCAAGCGACAACTTCTGCAAGGGAAGGACCCCCTCTGCAAGTTATTTAAAACATTTTAAATCATATTTGTATTGATTTCAGAGAGGAAGGGAGAGGGAGAGAGAGAGAGAAACATCAATGAGGAGAGAGAATCATGGATCGGCTGCCTCCTGCACGCCCCCTACTGGGATCGAGCCTACAACCCAGGCATGTGTCCTGACTGGGAATCAAACCGTGATCTCCTGGTTCATAGGTCGATGCTCAACCACTGAGCCACACCGGCCAGGCTGCTATTTTATTTTTTTAAAACTATGTGCATATAGTTCATAAAAATTTTAAGTTTCACTTCAAAAAATGACTATGTACTCAACCCTGTGCATGGTGCAATATTTCTGAGCTATCATCCTCAACAACACTGGGGGAAATATTTATAAAATGTAATGAATTTTGTTTATGTAATTAATAGCTTACCACTAACAGAAAAAAAATTAAACATACAGTGGAAAGAAAGAATCCCATGGATTACATGATCCCAAGGCAGCTTTTTTCCTTTCACACTTTTTTAAAACTTTTGCTTGCTTACTTTAACATGATTCTGGCCACAGTGTATATGCAATGTGGTGTTCTGTGGGTTGGGCTCTACTGGTCACCTGCCCCTATCCTTTCTCACCTTTCCGGAATGGCAGTAGCTTGTTGTTGTTATTATACTTGGGGCCCGGTGCATGACTTTGTGCACATTGAAAGGAAATTAATTAGAAGAAATACTTTAATATCGCTATTCGCCCTTTCTCTATAATAGAAGTATCAACCAAATTCACGATAGACAATGGCAGATCGAAACAACACACGTGTGCAATTGGCACCAGCGAGAGCTTTATATATATAGATAAACTTGCTTAATTAGACCTGCTTTCTGATTTAGCTAAACTTTTTATGGCCCAGTGAAGCACCCCAACTTCTCTTTCAGGAAATTGTCAGCAACACAGCAGTAAATATGAACACGAAGCAGATTATTATTGTAGATCACGCAGGGAGAAGAAAGGGTGAAATATTTAACTGCAGCCGTGTTTGACTGTATTCTGCTCAGGGAGAAAACCTGAAGTCATGTTCAAGGTCCACCATTGCTTACTTCTTTTCAGTCAGGTCAAGTTTCCAAGCTTTCTAAATCTTCATTTTCCGGCTAATGAAAAGAAAATAGGATTCCACCAAGTCTCCTAGCTACCTACTCCAGGACTTCCGTGAGGATCAGATGAGATGAGGCACAGGAAAACGCTTCACAGACATTTGGTTACAGTGTGAGATGTTTCCACCTGGCTGTAAAGCAAGTCATGTTCCTGGGCTGAAGAAACTCCAAGGAGGCTAGTCGCTAGGGAGAGGAAGCCGGGCGTTGCTACATGATGTCATTACCCGGTGCCCACAGCCACCGTTTCCGGGCTGGGCTGGGCTGTGGGCCGCATTTTGCGCTATGGGGTCTCGGCAGAGTCGGCTGCGATTTGGTGGGGTGTTGTTCCCGGGTGGTGGCGGGCCTGTGTCCCACTTGGGGGAAGCTGAGTGTTGCTTTGTGGGCGCTGGGTCCACGGTGCCGTTTCTCTGTAAATGGCCAGTGTGCGTCACGGCAGCTCCAGCGTGGAGCGTCTGCCCCCTGGTGGTCAGTGTGCATCATAGCAACCGGTCGGACACTTAGCATATTAGCCTTTTATATATATAGATCTTATTTTTTTTTAAATATATTTTATTGATTTTTTACAGAGAGGAAGGGAGAGAGATAGAGAGTTAGAAACATCGATGAGAGAGAAACATCGATCAGCTGCTTCCTGCACATCTCCTACTGGGGATGTGCCCGCAACCCAGGTACATGCCCTTGACTGGAATCGAACCTGGGACCTTTCAGTCCGCAGGCCGACACTCTATCCACTGAGCCAAACCGGTTTCGGCATATATAGATCTTATTGATCTTGCTCCTTCTCCATCACTGTGCTGGGGGAGGAGGGCAAAGAGCTTGTCTTGTAGTTTACAGGCGCAAGGAACCTGACACACTCAAACTTGATGGGGCACCGGCATGGCCCCTCACGGTCCTGGATTCTGAGCCCCAGCTGTGATGACACAGTGACACTGCAACTCTCCCCTGGGGAAGAAGGCGGATGAGTTCTGATATGAAAAGAAGGGAGGAGGGATGCTGGGTGGCTAATGGGGTGGACTATGGCAGACACTGCTAGCTGTCTCCCCAATGGACACCCTTCCCTTCTTCTCAACTAACAGAATGCTGATGCTGAGTCAGCAATCTGCCTAGTTTAAAAATGATCATTCTGCCCTAGCCAGTGTGGCTAGTTGGTTGGGCGCTGACTCATGCATGAGGTTGCTGGTTCTATTCCTGCTCAGGGCACATGCCCAGGGTTTTGGGTTCAATCCCTAGTGGGGGGCATGCAGGAGGCAACCCATCCATGTTTCTCTCTCACAAAGATGCTTCTCTCTCTCCCTCTCCCTTCCTAAGAACCAATACAAAATCTTAAAAATTATCATTCCAGCCCTAGCGGGTTTGGCTCAGTGGATAGAGTGTTGGCCTGCAGACCAAAGGGTCCCAGCTTCGATTCTGGTCAAGGGCACCTACCTCCGGTTGCAGGCTCCTCCCCTGGTCGGGGCACATGCAGGAGGGAACCAATCGATGTATTTCTCTGACATTGGTATTTCTCTCTGTCTTTCCCTCTCTCTCTCTCTTTTCCACTCTCTCTAAAAATCAATGGAAAAATATCCTCAGGTGAGGATTAAAAAAATAAATAAAAGAAATAAAAAATACTTTTAAAAAATGATTATTCCCCAGCCTCCCCTGCAAGTAGGTGTAGTCATGTGACAAAGCTCAGCCAGAGAAGGGGAAGGGAAGCTAGGGGGCGGGCTCTCAGGGGTGCTCTGTAAGAGGGAGTTGAGAGTGCTGGTGTGCGCCCTTTCCTTTAGCCCCGTGGCTTCCTGCAATGGGCTGTGAAGCTGGAAAACCCAACAGCCAATGCTAGGAGTGACTGCGCAGCGGGCAGAGGGAGCCAGCACCTCGATGGCGCTGCAGGGCCCCAGGTTGCAGGTCCCGGGTTTCATCGTCTGAGAGAAAGAAATCCTCTTGGATGAAGTCCCTGCACGTCGGGTTTGTTCCTTGCAGCTGAACACACTCCGAGCTGATACAACCCCATCTTCTTGCTGTTACAGCCCATCCCCTGTGTTTGTGAACAGAAGGTGCACTGAGCCACACAGGCCAGCCCATCGCTTTGCCGTCTGTAAATACTCCAGAAATAAGCACTCTCATGCCTGAACCTGTGGGGCCAGTACGGCACTTTATGAGCTGCACAACTCCTTCGCCTCCGTTCCCTCACGAAACCAGAGAAGGTCAAGATAAGATGGCTCAGCAGCCAAGTCATGGGCAACGCGTCTTTCACGACGGCCTGTCTCCTTCATGCTCCCCCAGCATCGAGGTTCTGCCCCCAAACCAGCCAACCTCAGTAAATAGTTGTGCCGGGTCGCAGCGAGAAGTGAGAAACGGTGACAGCGCGAAGAGCTTGGATCGTGTCATCCAGGCTCCCCAGCCCTGCAGATCAGCCTTAGGGAGGTCACCCTGGAAGCCTGTCTCCAACCGCAGGGCGCAAAGGACGCACAGGCGCAAGAGGTCACGGCGCGCGCAGGGGCTCAGAAATGCTGCAGAGTGCTCGGGGCCCTGGACCAATCCTCGGAGATAACGAGACAAGTCTGTGTATGTGTCAGGGGGTGGCCTCATGGAGTGGGGGTGGGGGTGGGAAAGGACCTGCATCAGAAAAGGGGGCTTGCCTGGCCGTGTGGCTCAGTGGTTGAGCGTCCACCTATGAACTCTAAGGTCACAGTTTGATTCCCGGTCGGGGCACATGCCAGGTTGGGGGCTTGATGCCCAGAGTGGGGCGTGCAGGAGGCAGCCGATCCATGATTCTTTCTCATCACTGATGTCTCTCTCTCTCCCTCTCCCCTCCTCTCTGAGATCAATCGTTTTTACAAAGAAAACAAGAAAGAAACGGGGGCTAGCCCGTGGGATGTTGAAAAGGCATTAGGAGAGGCCGTGCTTGGCGACAGCGCAGGAAGGCTGCTCGGGGACCACCTGGAACCAGCCCCCCGGGCCTCTGGGATTCCTGACGCGCTTCCTATTTCCCAGGCGTCCTCGCTCGGCGACTGCACACAGTGGCCCTGGGGTGGGGGGGGGGGGGAACTGCGGGACCACAGATGACGCCCACCTTCTCAGCTCGTAGACAATGTTGGTCCAGCCGCCACGCACCACCCTGCATTCTGAAAAAGCGGGGACCCCTGCACCTGGTGTCAGCTCTGCGATGGGGCCCAGTCATTCCGGCTATAAAGTGAACCCTGTATTCTCGCTGTCCGACCCTAGAAAAACAGAGAGTGGCCTCCGGACTGGCTTAAGCACATCTGCTCCTCGCACGTCCAATTGCGAGCGTCTCCCAGCCCATAAACGGAACTCACTTGTTAGAGCGCAGGGAGCACCCACTGTCAGAATCCCCAAGGCTGCCTGCGCCTGGACTGTGAAACGAGGCGCCTGTATGTATTGAGTGCTGGGCGCTTGTGAGGCGGCGTTAGCATCCCCATTTTACACGCGAGGAAACCGAGGCTCAGACAGGCGAGGGGATGCAGTGCTCCAGATCACACAGAAGAAGAATTCCGCTCGGCTGGCGTGGCTCAGTGGTGAGCGTCGACCTATGAGCCTTGCGATCACAGTTTGATTCCTGGTCAGGCACATGCCCAGGTTGTGGGCTCAATCCCCTGTGTGCAGGAGGCAACTAATCCATGATTCTCTCTCATCATTAATGTTTCTCTCTCTTCCTTCATCTCTAAAATCAATAAAAATATACTAAAACAATAAAAAGAATTCCAAATGTCTCAGGTAGGTTTGCTCCGGTTCCCGGAGCGAGGGTGTCTCGGAGAGAGCTGAGGGGCGTCTGTGGTGCGCACCCCCCTCCGGCCGCCCAATGCTGTTCTCCTGAGCAGCGGCTGGAACCCTCCGGGCCCATGTTTTGCTGGGACACATGCCTCCGCTTCTGCCGCCCTCCAAGCTGCAGCCCAGGTTCTAACTCGGCTCCGAGGGTCGGAGCCAGGCCTGGGCGTCCTCACGCAGAGAGGTTTCCTGCCCTCGGCGCCCCCCCCCCCGCCCCCCCCCCGAGGAGAAGGATTAGCCAGCAAAGCCCGACTTAATTGAAAAATAACTTCCCTCCGGGCTGCTTTATGGCGCTGCGCTGCTTCCTTCCAGCTCTCGCCGAGTCTGGCCCCCAAACCGGGGGACGGGGGTGGTCGTCTCCCAGGGCGGAAATCACAGGAACCCCGGGGTGTCCAGCAGGCGCGGGACGGAGAGCAGCCACTTAATTAAAAAGTCAAAACGACCGCGGCCGACCGCGAGGGGTCCAGCTCTGTGATGGCGAAGTGCTTCCCTCACTGTCCCCTCTGCCAAGAGCGGGGAGGGGACAGGCCCGGCACCACAGACAGAGCCACGTGGGACACGCAAACACACGCGTGTGTGTGGGCACCTCAAACACCTGCCAGCTCCCATGTTGCTAAAAGCCACGCCATCCAGCTCGCTAGGGGCTGACGGTGTCCCCTGCCACCTCCGAATGCGCTGCCTGGGAGCGGGGTGCTTAGGAGAGGAGTTCGCTCGGCCGCTGTGGCCCCGGGCAGCCTCACCGTGTCCCTGGAGGAGGAAGTGAGGGCACGGAGGGACCCCAGAGCCATGCGCGCACAGGAGCCCCGGGAGGGCGCAGCGGGACGGCCGCATCTGCCAGCGAGGACAGAGGCGAGGGGGACCCAGCCCGGCCAGCACTCCCACCGGGACTGCCAGCCTCGGACCCTGAGAAACGCGTGCCCCGTTCCCGCGCCTGGACTGACAGCCGCGCCCAGCCCCGCTTTCCTGCTCGCAGGTGCCCCCGTGTGGGCCTTCCGGGAGCGCGGCCGCCATCGCACTGCTGCGCTCGCCTCCGCAGGTCAGCATGGAGGCTTTCCCCTTCACGCAGCCCCGGGAGGCAGGTGCTACCACCCACTGTGAACATGAGGACGCTGCTGGCAGCGCGGCACAGAGAGGTTAGGGAACTTGCCTGCAGTCACACAGCCCACGGGATGCGCTGTGGTCACCGGGCGCCCTGGGGAACAGCCCACGCTCTCTCCCCGCGGCGGCCCCTGCGGAGTCCGCACTCAGCGCTCACAACCCGCAGGGGGCGAGGACGGACTGGGGCTCTCACCTCAAACCCGCGTCTACATGCAAGTCGCAAGTCGCAGGCTCGGAACGGCCCACGGGAAGGGACTCTGCTCTCCTCGGCGACAGCGACCAGTGGCCTTACGATCCAGCGGGTTCTTCCAGGGCCCAGGCCCCGCACGTGCTTCCCCTGGGACACGGGTTCCTCCCGAGGAGGCGCCGGGCACGTGCCACCTGCGGGCCCAGGCGGAGTGCTCCCGAGGCCCGCGCCTCCCTCCACGTCCTACATGCCACTAGAGCCCTTAACTGAGCAGAGCAGACAGGAGGCTCCCGGCTCCCGGCCCTTTCATTCACTCACACATGGAACCCAGCCCCGCGCTGGACACCAAGGTGGGTCTGGGCTGGTGGGGGAGCAGCCGCCAAACACCGGGTCCCAGGCCGCACCTGCCGGCCCACTGGCCCAGGACCCCGGGTGGCAGGGCAGGGCGCTGTTGTGGATCCGGCCACCGCCCAGGGGCGTCCCGGGTGGGGTGCGCAGGGCAGGCACTTGCAGATGGTGGGACTCGGGAAGCGGGCAGGGCACCCACACGGAGGGGCGGGGCCCCAGAGGCTGGAGTGGGACCAATAACTGCAGGTCCTGAGACTTGGGAAGCCCCCGCTCCGGCAGGGAGGGGCACGGAGCAGAGCTGGGTGACAGCCTGGAAGCGGCCCCAGGGCTCCTCGGGACCAAATACACAGTGAGGCCACTACTCACCGATCCCGCACATCAGGACGCGTGGAGTTGGAGGGGTAACCAAAGGCCAGGGCGAGAGTAAACCACATGATACTCCCTCCACCCCGCGATACTCCCTCCACCCTGCAGTGCTCCCTCCACCCCGAGGTGCTCCCTCCACACCAAGGTACTCCCTCCACCCTGAGGTACGCCCTCTACCCGCGGTGCTCCCTCCACCCTGCAGTGCTCCCTCCACCCCGCGGTGCTCCCTCCACCCCAAGGTACTCCCTCCACCCTGAGGTACGCCCTCTACCCGCGGTGCGCCCTCCACCCCGAGGTACTCCCTCTACCCGCGGTGCTCCCTCCACCCTGAGGTGCTCCCTCCACCCCGCGGTGCTCCCTCCACCCCAAGGTACTCCCTCCACCCTGAGGTACGCCCTCTACCCACGGTGCGCCCTCCACCCCGAGGTACTCCCTCTACCCGCGGTGCTCCCTCCACCCTGAGGTGCTCCCTCCACCCCGAGGTACTCCCTCTACCCGCGATACTCCCTCCACCCCACGGTGCTCCCTCTACCCGCGGTGCTCCCTCCACCCCGAGGTGCTCCCTCTACCTGCAGTGCTCCCTCCACCCCGAGGTGCTCCCTCTACCCGCGGTACTCCCTCCACCCCGAGGTGCTTCCTCCACCCCGCGGTGCTCCCTCCACCCCGAGGTGCTCCCTCTACCCGCGGTACTCCCTCCACCCCGCGGTGCTCCCTCCACCCTGAGGTACTCCCTCTACCCGTGGTGCGCCCTCCACCCTGAGGTGCTCCCTCCACCCTGAGGTACTCCCTCTACCCGCGGTACTCCCTCCACCCCGCGGTGCTCCCTCCACCCTGAGGTATTCCCTCCACCCTGAGGTACTCCCTCCACCCCGAGGTGCTCCCTCCACCCTGAGGTACTCCCTCCACCCCGCGGTGCGCCCTCCACCCTGCGGTGCTCCCTCCACCCTGAGGTACTCCCTCTACCCGCGGTACTCCCTCCACCCCGCGAGGCCCTGCGGCCAGCTGCGTGTGGATGAGGACCTTCCTGTGACTGTTTAGTCGTGTCCCCTCTCTCTCCTCCACAAATGATGGTTTGCAGCCGCTCTCTTGGATGCGAAGGGAGCCAGCTGCAAAGGAAAGTGCTCTTCGTTGCCAAGCACCCGCCGCAGCCATGCAAAATATTGTCCATGGAACCTCTATGTGCTTAGTGTTAAAAATACTTTGCCGGCACCTCATTAATTCATATTAATCTCTCTTAATTAACTTGCACAGGGGGTGGGGAAGGGAGAGGGGCGCTAGCATGTCTGGAGGCCGGCTGTCGGCTAAGAGCTCCAGGAACACCATCTTGATTAATTCTCGCAAGGACGGTGCGAGCTCCCCCTTTCAGAGGCTGCCTCCTGCCTCCGAGCGCCCCTGCCCCGGGGCGGTGAGGGGTATGGAGCGATCCTGCCTCAACGTGACTCCCCAGGTCTAGGCCATGACCCTGCCTCGGCTCAGAACCTGCCATCGTCACAGCTCGGCTGGCTGAGAGGATGAGAGCCACTGAGCCAGGGAGCCTCTGCCCTGGGAGCCGAGGACTGGGAACCACAGAGACCAGTGGGGACGCCTCTCCCGGGACTGAGCAGTGATGTGAACTTGAGGGCTGATGCGGCCACATTGCCCGCTCCGTGGAGAAAGTCAGTCTAGAGCAGGGGTTCTCAACCTTCCTAATGCCGCGACCCTTTAATACAGTTCCTCATGTTGTGGTGACCCCCAATTTCATTGTTACAAATTGAACATAATGAAAGCATAGTGATTCATCACAAAAACAATATGTAATCATATACGTGTTTTCCGATGGTCTTAGGCGACCCCTGTGAAAGGGTCGTTTGACCCCCAAAGGGTTCGCTACCCACAGGTTGAGAACCGCTGGTCTGGAGGATGAGAGAATTAGACAAAAGGCAGAGGAGGGACGCAGTTGGTGATGCCGAACCTGGTTCCCTTTTCCGCTGCGTCCCTGCCCGGCCAGGCGCTCAGGATCTCACCTGTGAGCCCCAGGGCGGAGGGGTCCCCTTTTTTGCCTGGACTGGCTCAGTTAGATTTCTGTCAGGTGCCTCCAGGAGTCCTAGCAGGCAGGTAACATTATCGCCTCCTCAGCCATGATGAAGGGAGCCTGGGGGCGCGTGCCCAAGGCCACGCTGCTAGAAAGTTTCAGAACTAGAATTTGACCCCAAATCTCTTTTCCAATGTACCTTTGGGCATGTGCACTAGGAAAAGTCTCTGGGATTGATGCTGTACCCCTGGAGTTAAGGACATGGAGGTATGTGGGAGGAAGGATCTTCCACTCTCCTCCAGCCCTTCCAGAAAGGCCCCACCCCACCCCACCCCACATAGCCGAGGGCGAGGAGGCGCCTCTGAGGTGGCTGCTCAGGCTGCTGCCCTGCCCCCCTCTGGAGTCCAGCAGAACGGGGTTCCTCTCTTAGACCGTCACCGGCTGCATGGTCAGGGCCGGGGGGGAGGGGGGTGCTTCTCTCAGGGGCTGCACTGTGTTCCCTCAAAATTCCCATGTTGGTATCCCAACTCCCAGTGCTCAGAACTGACCCTCTTTGGTAACAAGTTAAAATGAGGCCACTGGGGGTGGGGACGCTAACCCAGTGTGACCAGTGTCCTTAAACACCCATAGAGCCCAACTAGCGTGGCTCAGAAGTTGAGCGTCAACCTATGAACCCGGAGGTCACAGTTCAATTCCTGGTCAGGGCACATGCCCGGGTTGCGGGCTCGATCCCCAGTGTGGGGCGTGCAGGAGGCAGCCAATCAGTGATTCTCTCTCATCACTGATGTTTCTCTCTTGCCCTCTCCCTTCCTCTCTGAAATCAATAAAAATATATTTAAAAAACAAACAAACAAAAAATCCACACATGGGGATCGTGTGAAGACACAGGGAAAGTCGGCATCTACAAGCCATGGCGGGAGGCCTGGCACAGATGGCTGCTCCCCCAGCACCCTCATAAGAGACCAGCCCAGATGAACTTGACCTTGGACCTCTGGGCTCCAGAGCTGTGAGAAAACAGACTCCTGTTGTTGAAGACCAGTCGGGGTTCCCTGTCATGGCAGCCCCAGCAAACAAGTAGGCTCTCTGCATTCACTCCTCCCTGCTGTGGAATGACTGATGCGCACCTGGGACCCCCGGAGGGCGTGATAAGATTGAGAGATTACACATACAAGGCCAGTGCCATCAGCAGGCCTTCAGCATAGCTGCTCTTCATCCTATCTAATAAAAGCCTAGTATGCTAAGTGTCTGGTCGTCCAGTTGGCCGTTCAACCAATCAAAGCGTACTATGCTAATGATATGCTGTGACATGCACTGACCACCAGGGGGCAGACGCTCCGACTGGTAGGTTAGCTTGTTGCTGGGGTCCGGCTGATCAGGACTAAGTGAGATGGGCCGGACACGCCTTGGAACCCTCCTGTGGTCCCTCCCAGGCTGGCCAACCTCTCGAGTCCTTCCCTGGCCCCGATTATGCACCAGTGGGGTCCCGCAGCCTGGCCTGTGCCCTCTTGCAATCCGGGAACTCTCAGGGGATGTCGAAGAGCCGGTTTCAGTCGATCCCACAGGCCAGGCCAGGGGACCCCACTGGTGCACAAATTCATGCACTGGGCCTCTTGTGCTCTAATAATTACACTGCCCCATGAGCTGCAGAAGTTTCTCCGCCCTTTGCTGGTTCTTCAAGGAAGCCCCGGTTTCTTTGGCAACGCTGTTCTAAAAGAGGTGGCGCATTTGCACCTTTCCTTCCTGACTGCCAAGAGCGGGCTGGTGGGGAGCCACCTGGGTCCCTGCGTGCGGGGCTGGGAGGCTTCCAGGGGGGGCCCAGCCCGAGCCGCCCAGGATGTGCCTGGGTGGTGTGCAGATTACTTTAAGCTTCAGGTTCAAGAGGAAGTTCTGCCCTTCCCCAGTCACTAGTCTAAAGATTTTTAAAAATACATTTTTATTGATTTCAGAGAGGAAGGGAGAGGGAAAGGTGGAAACATGGATAATGAGAGAGAATCACTGATAGGCTGCCTCCTGCGCGCCCCACACTGGGGATCGAGCCCGCAACCCGGGCATGTGCCCTGACCAGGAATCGAACCCAGGACCCTTCAGTCCGCAGGTCGATGCTCTATCCACTGAGCCACACCAGCTAGGACTCTACCTAAGAGATTTTAATCAGGCCTTGTCCATGTGTGATGGTCAGAGCTGGCTTCTTCCCTCTCTCTAGGGGGCAGAAGCGTCTGTGTTCTCACGGCCTGCTTCCTCATCTGCAATGACCGTCCACAGCCCAGGCACCGCACCTCTGGATGCCTTATCCACCTCACCCCCTTTCCTCTGGCCCCTCATGCACGCAAGGTTCCGTGCACGATATGAATGCGGCGTTCTCGTCAGGCTGCCTCCTGCTGACTTGATTTCTTGGCCAAAAAGAAGCGGAGGAGGGAAGGGGGCTTTCCCGGCCCCCCAGGAGGGACTCACCCAAGGGAAGGGGGAGGGGAGTGAGGATGGGTCAGCAGGTGCCCCCAGAGGGCGTGTGGAGGAAGCAGTGGCCTGGAGCTCAGAGAGGCCCGGGCGACATGAATGAGAGCTGGCCAGGAGCCGCAGGCCCCGGGGCCTCAGCAAAGGGGCACGAGGGAGAAGGCACGGCAGCAAGTATCTCCGAGGAAACAGCGTGTGGGGGCTGGGCCGCAGCCGGTAACAGAGCGCATCTCCTGTGAGGGGTGTGGGTAGGTGTGTGGTGTATGGGGGTGTGTGTATGTGTGTGGTGTATGGATGTGTGTATGTGTGCGTGCATTGGTGTGTGGTGTGTGTGTGTGGTGCATGTGTGGTATGTGTGTGTAAGTGTGTGGTATATGGGTGTGTGTGTGGTATGTGTGTGGTGTGTGTGTGTATGTATGGTATATGGTGTGTGTGTATGTGTGTGGTGTATAGGTGTGTATGTGTGGTGTATAGTGTGTGTGGTGTATGGGGGTGTATGTGTGCATGTGTGTGTGTGTTGTGTGGTGTATAGTGTGTGTGGTGTGTGTGGTATATGTGTGTGTATGTGTGTGGTGTGTGTGTAGTGTATAGGTGTGTGTGTGTGTGCTGTGTGTGGTGTATGGGGGTGTGTATATGTGTGTGTATTGGTGTGTGGTGTGTGGCATATGGGTGTGTGTGTGTGTGTGTGGTGTATAGTATGTGTGGTGTGTGTGGTATATGTGTGTGTGTGGTGTATATAGTGTGTGCTGTATGGAGGGTGTATGTGTGCATGCGTGTATGTGTGTATGTGTGTGCATGTGTGTGTAGTGTATTGGTGTGTGTAGTGTGTGTGTGTGTGTGTGTGCGCGCGTGCTCAGGGTTGCTGCTGGGCCTGGAGCGGAAGCAATGGCAGGCCTGCTCTCAGGGCAGGGAGAGCAGAGGAGCCGGGCAGACAGCCCTCCTGTGGGCCGGAGGGCGCGAGGTGACGGTACGTTGGCTGTGGCACAGGGCAAACCTGAGCGCTCCATGCGGGCTCGACCTCAGTGCCAGGGCAGGAGGACACGCCTCGTGGACAAGCCTTCACGGGACCTGGGCGCCAACCACGGGAGGGGAGGAGCGCCTCTCCCACAGCGCGGCGGGAGCGGCCAGGAGGGGATCCTGGTCTGTGTGGAGCCTGTGTCCGGGCCTGGCCGCTGGGGCGGACGGAGTTACTTCTGTGGGTGTCACCCCGGCTCCCCTCCTGGGCGGGGCCCCCCGAGGACCACAGGCTGCGCAGCCCCGTGAGCCGCCCGCCGGCCACACACGGTGGAGAGCTCCCCCCAACGTGTGCCAACTGTTGGCTAATTAGGGACAAAAGCATCGTCCAACCACAAACCATCAGTGCCCAGCCCCCCTGCAGAACCCACGATCCTCAAGAGACAAGCAGGGGCCCTGGGCGAGCACCCCCACTGTCCAGCTCTCCTCCCTCCCTCGCCCACTCCCCAGGCCACCATGGCTTTGTGCTGCCCATCTCTGTGGCCCCCAGCGGGCCCGCTCGCCCTGCCTCCAGGCCTGGGCACTTGCTGTCCCCACTGCCTGGGACACAGTCCCTGCACGTCTCCATTTACTGTCAAATTCCCCAGGAGGCCGTCCTGTCCATCCTAAGATGTGGGGGCTCCTCTCTGCTCCCCACTTTGCAGCACCCAAGAGTCTACGTATGATGACTTCCTCATCCTCCGGCTTTGCTGCCTCCCACGGGTGCCCGGCTTCAGGAGCACATCATTCCTTCACCCATCCAGCCTTCTGTCCGCTTGTTCGTCACAGGAACAAATCCAACACGCCAATCAAATGAAGGAGTCGTACGGTTACTGCATTGCCTACTGTAAGCAGGGCTCAAAGACTTCGACACATTCCCAGCTTCAGGGGTTCATCATATTGTCGCTCATGAGATAAGCGTATAGGAAAAAAAGACTATATCTTGCAGTCTATGTTATGTGTCAAATCAATGGTAAACATAAAACATATTGTGGGGCATGATGGGTAGGGGAAAGGTTATTAGGGGCTGGGAAGACCCTGGGGGCTTCCTGGAGGAGGTGGTGTTGAGTCAAGTCTTGAGTGACTACATGACCCCACGTACCCCTATTGACCCAAGGTAACAGAGTTGATTCTCGTTATTCACAGCGGTTATGTTCTAGACCAGCGGTTCTCAACCTGTGGGTCGCGACCCCTTTGGGGGTCGAACGACCCTTTCACGGGGGTCGCCTAAGACCATCGGAAAACACATATATAATTACATATTGTTTTTGTGATGAATCACTATGCTTTCATTATGTTCAATTTGTAACAATGAAAATACATCCTGCATATCAAATATTTACATGACGATTCATAACAGTAGCAAAATTACAGTAATGAAGTAGCAACGGAAATAATTTTATGGTTGGGGGTCACCACAACATGAGGAACTGCATTAAAGGGTCGCGGCGTTAGGAAGGTTGAGAACCACTGTTCCAGACGGTCGCCACGAACACCAATGAGTAAATACGAAATGAGTGCTCCTGGGGAAAACAGACGAGGCTCCTGAGCCTCTGGGCACCACACGTTTGTCAGCCGATCGATGCATACGTCGCTTTATGTGTGTGTCTGTCTAAAGACCCCTTATTCGCTATACACTGTTGACTCATTGACACCGAACTCACGGCCGGCAGCGCTGTCACTCACGCCGCACGAAGCTCAGCTAACGCACGGTCCTCCGAAAGGCACGTCGCGGCTCGCGCTTTCGGCCCTGCGTGGGGAACGGCACGCTCACCCACAAAAAGCACAGACACGCCACAGCTGGCGCCAAACCCCGGCGAGGACTTGTTTACAGAGCGAAAGCTGCCCTGAGACGCCGGACTGTCGCCCTGTCCCATCGCGGCTGGGACACGTGCGGCCGATGGCTCGGATGGCTGCCACTCTGCATGTCTGCGGGTGACCGTGACAGCCCCTCAGGCCTGGGTGGTGGGGTTCCGCTAGTTTCAGCGAGTAGGGGAGCGGCAGACATGGAATCCGTGAATAACAAGCACTGACTGCAATGGACAGCAGCCTCTGGTTCACTTTCTTTGTCTTTTAATACATTTTTATTGATTCCAGAGAGGAAGGGAGAGGGAGAGGGTGACATCAAAGATGAGAGAGCATCGTTGATCGGCTGCCTCCTGCACGCCCCACACTGGAGATTGAGCCCGAAACCAGGCCATGTGCCAGGCCATGTGCCCTTGACCGGGAATCAAACCGTGGCCTCCTGGTTCATAGGTCGACGCTCAACCACTGAGCCATGGCGGCCGGGCTCTAGTTCACTTCCACAAGTTTGAGAGTCACCAGGACCCAAGCCTTTGCAGTGGGACCCAGCAGAGCACATAACTGCTCTCAGGGCGGCTCTTCCGACCCCAGCCGTAATCCTAAGCCTGCAGGTGTGCTGGCTCCTCCCGCCCCTTGCGTGCCCCAGACACACGGGATCCCCACGGCCCGTCTTCCAGCCGCAGCCAGAACCTGGAAACCATCACCGTCCTCTCACCACCCCACCTCTGAGAGCATCCATCAACGCTGCTCCGAGCAGGAGGGACACCTGACGACCTGCAGGCAGCTCCCCCTCCTGTCCCCCCCCCACCCCCCCCTCCCCACTTTCCTGGGAATCTGTCCGCAGAGCAGCTCAGGGCTCAGGGCTCAGGAGAGCCAGCATAAAGCCTGGCTGACAGGCACGGGCTGGGCCAGCATCCGCGTCTCCACTCCCAAACGCCCCGGGACTTCCATCAGAACTCCCCACGTGTCTCCCCAGCGTGTGGGCGTCAGCATCAGCGTCATCACCTGTTGAACAGCATTAAAGCCGTTCTCAGCCGACATTCCATCGGAGCCCCTGGGTGAACCGGGTCTCGGCCTGGCGACTGAGCACCAGCTCTGCCCAGCCGGTCTGCTCACCAGAACACCAACCCCAGCCCCCTCCACAAGAGACACACATTCCAGTGGCCAGGGCACAGCCCAGCACGCTCGGCCTGAACACTAACCTAGAGCCAGCAGCGTCAGCCGAGGGGGTCCGCTTGGCATCGGGTAAGCGACGAAGACAATGGAGAGCGTTTGCTGGGCGCTTGCTGTGTGCCAGGCAGGCACTGTGCTACGTGCTCGTGACTTACAGATATTATCGAATCTTGTCGAGTTTGAGATATGGGCTTTTTAAAATATATAAATTTTTACTGATTTCAGAGAGGAAGGGCAAGGGGGAGAGACAAAACCTCAATGATGAGAGAGAAACATTGATCGGCTGCCTCCTGCACGCCCCCTACTGGGGATGGAGCCCTGACCAGGAATTGAGCTGTGATCTCCTGGTTCATGGGTAGATGCTCAAGCACTGAGCCGCCCTGGCCGCACGTACGGGCCATGCTTTCCCCATTTTCCTGCTGAGGCGGGCAGGTGTGAGGACTGGGGGCAGTGCTCCAGGTCACCTGCTTGTCCCGGAGGCGGGCTGTGAAGACAGGGCTGGGCCTCAGAGTCAGCTCTGAGCTACCTCGCAGCGGGCGGCACTCCGGGTGTGGCCTGTGGCGGCCGAACCAATTGCCTGGTGGGCATGTGTCTCATCTGGGACAGGAACCCAGCAGGCCAGAGTGGCCCGGGCACCAATGAGAGAACGGGGCGGCCACCGCTGTCCAGAGAGGGGGGCTCTATGGCCCAGGAGGAGACCGAAGAGCCAGCTCTCTTCACCCCAAACCCAGAATGTCAGCCACGAAGCTGGGACATTTACTCGACGTGTGAACACACAAGTAGAATATCAGGTTTCTGAGCTGGAAAGGAGGGGAGAGCGCTGCGGACTGCATGTCTGTGTCTCCCCCAATTCAAATGCTGAAACCCAACTCCTAATGTGATGTGCTAGGAGGAGGGGTCTGGGGAGGTGACCAGGCCATGAGGGTGGAGCCCTCGTGCCCTTATCATTAGGGGGCCCAGAGGGCTTCCTGGGGAGGACACAGGGACAAGATGCCATCGTGAACCAGGCGCGGGTCCTCACCAGGCCCAGAGCCTGCCGGAGTCCTGACGTGGGCTTCCAGCCCCAGAACTGCGAGAATTACATTTCTGTTGTTGGTAAACACCCGGCCGTGGCACCTTCTTACAGCACCTGCCCTGCCCAGACAGAGGCCTGCAGAGCGGGGAGGAGCCACGAGTGACGGGGGAGGTGCCGGAGAAGAAGTGAGACCTTGGGGACAAGTCACAGACGCGGAGCCTCGCTCTCCTGGGAAGTGAGGGTAATTGCCGTGCCCACCGCATGGGGTGGCATGAGGCTGGATGGGTTAGCGCCTGGGAAGAGGTTAGACAAATGGCCGGCACGCCAAGGCCCAGGAAGTGCCGGCTGCCGCTGTCACTGTCACCACCATCATCACGGCCGTGGGTCTGCAAGTCCAGGTGAAACACCACCATTCCCAGTGGGGCCCGGCCTGCACCTTTTCTGATAGGTCCTCGCCCCCGCCCAGTGTGCAGCGGTGGGAAGCCTGTGACCTCCGGGCCAGAACTGGACCCCGGGCCCCCGTCTCCCACTCAGCAGCTGTGCAACCCTGGGGTCGTCCCTTCCAACACCCTGCCTTGAACTTGGGAGAGAACCGGGAATACCATGCTCAGTCGGAGGAGGGGCTGCAGAAAGGCCAGGATTTTACCTGGGCCCAGAGGCCCAGAGGTCAGCATGCCCTTCCAGAGCAGCCAGGAGGAAGGCTCACACCAGCTTCCCTGCGTCCACGCACCGGGCAGGTCCGCTGCTGCTGCTGGGGGCACATCTGGAATACGCGCAGTCTGCTCGTTGATGTTATGTGTTGACCTGACTGGGCCGTGCACCCAGATCTTTAGTCACACGTAATTCTGGGTGTTTCTAAGAAGGTTGTTCTAGAGGAGATGAACATGGAAATCAGTGGACTTTGAGTAAAGCAGACTGCCCTACAAAATGTGGGTGGGCCTCATCCAATCAGTTGAAGGTCTGAATCAGGGGTCCTCAAACTACGGCCCGCGGGCCACGTGCAAATACAAATATTGTATTTGTTCCCATTTTGTTTTTTTACTTCAAAATAAGATATGTGCAGTGTGCATAGGAATTTGTTCATAGTTTTTTTTTAAACTATAGTCCAGCCCTCCAACGGTCTGAGGGACAGTGAACTGGCCCCCTGTTTAAAAAGTTTGAGGACCCCTGGATAAAACAAAGACTGAGCTCCCTCCAGCAAGAAGGGGTTCTGCCCGCAGGTGGCCTCTGAACTTGAACTGAAACCCTTCCCTGAGCCTCCAGGTACCCTACTCTTGGTGAGGCCAGCCTCCATGATCGAGTGAGCCAATTCCTTAAACTACATCTCTCTCTCTCTACCTATCCTGTTGGCTCATCTCCGGAGAAGCCTGACTAACGCACACAGGTGCACACTGTGGCAGGTGCGCGTGCGGGCAGGGGAGGAGAAAGGCTCCACCTGGGAGTGGGGCCTCCGGTCCGCAAGGACTCGCAGCTGCTCCCGCCACCTCGGGGCCTCGTTTCCCGTCCAGTGAGCCCGGCGTCGCGCAGCTGCCGGGATGGGGATCGGGAGGAGCGAGGCTTGCTCTTCAAGCTCAGCTCAGCACTGCGAGTAGTCACCTCCCAGCAGCCTGACTCAGGCAGGAGGAGGGAGGCGGGCCTTCTCTGGCCGTCGGGAAAGAGGACGTTCTGATTTAATGAATCTGAGTCTGCAGACAATCAGGTTTTCTCTATAGCAACAGCTCCCCACACAGCCTTCTTGGCGGCTGCCAGCAGCAAGCAGGCATCTCTTGGTGAAACCCATCCCACACGCCGGCCACGGGAGGGGCTGCCACTGACACACGAGGCACCGGAGCCCTGCTGGGGCCGCCACATCCAGACAGACGCAAGTGGGGAAGAGCAAGAAGCGTCACGGCCCTTCACCCGGAAGCGTGTAGGCGTTTGTGTGGCAACCCGCCTCCCCTCCCGTGGGTAGACCTGAAATGGGGGCGGACGGCCCGAGCCAGGCCAGAGCGGACACACATCCAGGAGCTCTGTGTTATATTCCGCCTTTCCCCTCCGCCAAGGCCTGCCACCCAGGCCCCGTGGATAGCCGCGTGGACGCTTGCTGTGGCCCACAGGCTCTGCCGACCTGCAGTCGGGTCCGGAGAGGCCGGCATCAGGTGGATAACCATGGAAACCGTCTAGTCCAGTGGTTCTCAACCTGTGGGTCGCGACGGTCGAACAACCCTTTCACAGGGGTCGCCTAAGGCCATCGGAAAACACATATATAATTACATATTGTTTTTGTGACTAATCACTATGTTTTAATTATGTTCAATTTGTAACAATGAAAACACATCCTGCATATCAGATATTTACATGACGATTCATAACAGGTGCAAAATTATAATCATGAAGTAGCAACGAAAATAATGTTATGGCTGGGGGTCACCACAACATGAGGAACTGTACTAAAGGGTCGCGGCGTTAGGAAGGTTGAGAACCACTGCTCTAGTCTGTTAGCGGGGACGAGCGCTAAAGCGACAACGAGTAACGGAGGAAGGGAGATTGTGGGGGAGGGAGGGAGGGTAGGAAGTGGTGATTTTTACTTTCCCCAATTTAAACTTAAATTTGTCCTTAACCTGGGCCAATTTTGCCCCCCAGGGGACAACTGGCCATTCCTAGACCGGGTTTGGAGCATCACAACTGGGGAGGGTGCTACTGGCCTCTAGTGGGCGGGGACGGGGCAGCTGCTAAACACCCCACGACACAGGGCATCTGGCCCCGCGACACAGGGCATCTGGCCCAGCTAGCCCGCAGGATGCGGTCAGGGCCCCGGCCTCAGCACAGTGGCAGGGAAGGCCTTGCTGAAAAGGCGGCATTAGATCCAGCAAGTCCCTCTCCGAGTCCATCTACCTGGCTTACTTGCCAAGCGGGTGAAATCTCACAGCGGGGAGCAGAGAGCTAAAGCGGGAGGGCTGCCCCCTGCATCCTCCCCGAGTAAACGCTGACACGTAAACGCTGACACGTAAACGCTGACACGTAAACGCTGACACGCGCAGAGGACAGGAAACCCAGCAGCGCAGGCACGAAACCCTCAGGGCGGAGCTCCGATCTTTGGCGAATGTCTTTCAGGGATGAGAGCTTCACGGCGATGCAGCGTCAGAGAAGAAAGGCTGGTGAAGCCTCTCAGTAAAGAGACGTCGCCTCAACGCCAAGGCTGTTCTCCTCGGCGCTTGTCATTGTAAACCCTCCGCTGAGCAGGGGCTGCTCCATGGCCCAGGCTCCGGCCAACAGGCTGCCCCCCAGAGGGCGTCCCCAGACACCCCGGTCCGCAGGGACCTCTCCCGCCCCCTCTCGCATCCTGGCCCGGCACATATTCTGTTGGCAAAGGAACCGCCCTGACCGTGACGGGGGTCGGCGCCGTGCCCTGGCGTCTTGGGTCGATCGTGCTCAGCGATTTTCCTCCTGGAACTCCCAGGAGGCACGCAGCCCGGCTGGTCCCTGGCCGCGAGGCCGCAGCAGCCGCGGACCTCAGGGCGCTTGAGGGATGCAGGTGGGGGGTTCGAAATGCAGGAGCTCATTTGTTCCAGCGGCCACAGCGAACGAACACCGGCCTCACGGCTGTGAGGCGCCGAATGCAGACATCCCTGCGGCTCACAGAACGCACCCCCCCAACCCCTGCCCCGGTGTGGGGCGCACAGCGGCAGGCCCTCAGCGCGGGGGGTGTGAAGGAAGCACCGGTCAGGGCACAGACAGGCAGACCTGGGTACGATGCTGGCTCTGCCTCTTCTCAGCTCACCTCTCTGGGCCTCCGTGCCCTGTCGGTGAAGCAGGCGTTGCTTTACCTGCATCGGTTCGGCTTCATTTTGCTCCGGTTCTAAGAGCTCACGGAGGGGGCATTCCGGCAAAGGGCCCGAACGTCTCAGCAGCCCAGGAATCGTGATGCAGAGAAACGGGGGCCCGGAGGGCGTGGCGCCGGGGCTCGCAGGAGAGGTCACAGGAAAACACGCTGGGAACGCACTGGGCCCCTGGACTGCTGGCTGCCAGTGATGCCTGGTGATCACTGTTGTTATTACTATTACTATCCTCCTAGCCACCTGCCCAAGCTCTTGTGGCGGAGTCTTAATTTCCAAAAGAACAAGAACAATTGAAAAATAAAAGAGATTCCTAGCCGGCTTGGCTCAGTGGATAAAGTGTCACCCACGACTGAAGGGTCCTGGGTTTGATTCTGGTCAAGGGCATGTACCTCGGCTGCAGGCTTGATCCCTGGCACTGGTTGGGGCGCATGCGGAGGCCACCAATCAATGTGTCTCCCTCACTTGGATGTTTCTCTCCCTCTGTCTCTCCCCTTCCCTTGCACTCTCTGTGGAAAAAATATCCTTGGGTGCATATTAATAAAAGGGAGGGAGGGAGGAAAAAGAAAAGAAAAGGAAAGGAAAGGCACCTCCTTGGTAACGGCTTCAGCGCCTAGAAGGGCCCGGGGCTGCGAAGTGTCCTTGGTTACAGATGACAACACCCACGGGCTGGGCAGGAGGCGGGGCACTTCCTGTCTGCCTGGGCTTGGCTGGCCCTCCAGGGGCCCAGCAGCCTGGCGATGGCTCAGTAAACAGATTCCGCCTCCTGCCCATGGGAGTCTGCAGCCCACAGCCCTGCAGCGCCGCCCCTCTCCGAGCTAAGACTGGGACCGCAAGCTGCCCACGCCAGGAACAAACACCCAGGCACAGGCACCCTCCCCGGAAACGCCGGGAGTGGGCGCCTCTCACCCCCACAGGCTCCTAGGTAAAGCACGGCCAGGTAGGGCCCTTTGCAAAGAAGCATCAACCCTCCAGGTCGGTGATGGGGCGGGCGGGGCGAGATGGTGCTGGTCGGTCCCTCCCTCCCTCCCTCCCTCCCTCCCTCTGGAAAAGCAACCTGGTCTCACGTGACCCAGCGCCCCAGAAATAAATTCCCATCGCCTGTGACCCAGTATGTCTACATCCCGGGACTGGTCCTAAAAGACCATCAGAAACGGGGACGAGAATGGGTGTGCAGGGGGGTCATCGCAGCAGACACAGCACAAGCCGCGAAGCACGAGACTGAGGGCGCAGGGCGGCCACGGAAACCATAGGGGCTTCTCGTGCAGCCACAGCAAGGGCGTGCGAACAGCCCATGTTTGAGGCGTGGGAAAATTCTGAGACCAGAATACAAAAGGGAAAATGGAGGGGTCCCTAATTACGTAACACACGGCCCACTGCAATGGCTAATGGAGGTGGCAAGCATTTATTGAGCGCTTACTGGGTGCCTGGCACTGTGCCGGGGCCTGACGTATAACCACAGGACGTCTTTTAGTTCCACTGCGAGCCTGTGAAGAAGTCCACCTTCAGGCCATTTCCCAGATGGAGGAGGAAGAGGATAAGGAGGGAGGGAGGCGAGAAGTCTGGCCCTTGGTAACGGCTTGGTACCAAGGGCTGCCCAGCTCTCCAGGCACCCCCTCCCCAAGCAGCCAGGAGGGCATGGTCGGCCTGCCTGCTGAAGAACCGAAAAGGAACTGTCCCCCGCAAGGGCGGGGACTCAGGGAAGAGGCACAGGCGGCTCGGCCCCTCCTCCCAGCCTGGGGACCTGGCTGGCCCCGGGCACTGACCACCTGGCACAGTAGCCCTATTTGCTTGCCCCGTTTGGAGGCAGTACGAGGTCTTGCTCTGGATGCCAGGGAAAGGGCACCGTGGGTCCCCAGCCTGGGTGCAGAGGAGGCCACAGAGCCTGGGGGGGGGGGGGGGGCGGGGCGGGAGGGCGGTCGCGGCCAGGATGGGTGGAACGGAGGACAGGCTGCTGCCACTGGGTGCCAGGCGCCTCCCTCCCGAGCGTGTCTGTGTGTCCAAGCCTGGCGTCAGGCCCGTGATACGGGAAAAACAAAGCAGAAGCTCAGAGGCCGTGCAGCTGGCCGGCGGCAGGGCGGGGACTCCCATCAGCCCGCACTCACGGCCAATGGCATCCCCCCAATGCACACTTATTCCCACTCCAACAGTTCAGTGGAACACGGAGCAAGTCGCCCTGACCTCCCTGACCATCCCCGTGGGCGCACCTCTCTCCATTATCGCCACCTTTTCCCGATGCCTGGGGCCCTCCCCCTCCCTTCAGCCCGGCTCGCTACTGGGATGCTCTCCTTTCAAAGGGACATCCATCTTGGGGATCCCGCAGCCCCAGGGAATGCATCTGCCCACTGCCCCGCCGTTCTGCCCTGGCGTGCACAGTCTGTCCCTGCATGAAGCTGTGGGCGTCTGCAGCCCCGGCCCCACACTGCCAGGTCTCAGAGCCGCCTCCCACTGGCCATGGGACCTTGGACGGGCGCCTAATCCGCTCAGCGCTCAGGCTCCCCCTGCCAAAGGGGACGGACACATCACGGTGCCGCGCCCGGAAAGGGCTCGGAAAGGCACCCTGCGGAGCAGACAGTGGTGGTGCCGGGAGCCGGGCCCGCGGGCCTGTCGGAGTTAAGGGTGGAGTATGTACGGTTGGATGACTGGGACTTGGGTGACTCCAAAGTGTGTCGTCTCTTTACGGCGTTCTCCACAGTGCCGCTCCGCCGAGACACCGAGGGCAGAGGCCACGCGTAGCTAACACAGTGGGAGTCCTAGAAATGGTCATCATGGGAAACGGAGCGCCCCAAGGGTCATATCCACATTCTCTCTTTAGTCTCCGTAACAAGCTAGAGAGAAAGGCGTCACTGTGCCCATTTCACAGATAGGAAAACTGAGACCGAGAGAGGTTGGAGACCGGTCCAAGGCTCCAGAGCAAAAACACGGCAGCACTGGGTGTTCTAGCAGAGACTACTGGCTGTCTTCCCCACCCCCAAGGCCTGTTCTCTCTTTCCTTCCCTGAAGGAGAACCACCCGTGCTTAGGTGGGCACTGCAGACACTTCTCAGCCTCCCTCAAGGTTATTCGCAAGCACAGGACCAAGTGCTGGCCAACAGGTGTAAGCGGAAATGCCACAGGCATTAGCAGAGCCAGCATGCACCTGGACCCTTCTTTACTGTCCCTTCCTCATTCCTGCTGCCTGAAACTTAACGTAATGGCTGGAGCGTTCGCAGCCCTCCTGGCCACGAGGGCACAGCCACACGGGGGGATGGCAGTACCCTGAGCTGGGGAGCCGGGTGCCTCACAGTTGCCATACCAACTTTGAACTGTCTGTACAGAATGCAGATGTTTAGGACACAGTTATTCGGGACTTTCTGTAACTCACAGCTGACTCTAATCAAGACTGAGTCCGAGTTCCCCCAGGTCTGCCTCTCAGAGGGGGAGAAAGTAGAGGCAGGCCAGCTGGTGCGCTGGGGGGGGTGGTAGGTAAGGGGGGGACGCACTCTGGGCTCGGTGCCCGCGGGGCCCGATTGAAAGGGTGGCGGTCCGACTCCTCCCTGCGGCTCCCCCGGCAGGTCTCACTTTACTGGGCTTGAAAGGCGTCTGTAAAGTCTCGTTTACAAGGGAAATCTATGCCCGGGACTCAGTGGGATTCCCGTGGCTTTTATGGGGAAGAGATTTCACAGATCAGTGAGACGGTGCGGACTTGCATCGGGGGTCACAGAGCCAGAAAAAAGCCCCTTTTGTGCGGGCCAGTTTCAATGGACACGCGGTGTCACCCAACAGGTGGGACGGGGAGCTTCTCAGCCACCGGCGGTCCCCGCTCTCCTGTTGCCTTAGGTTTACGGAGGCGTAACTCACACAGACCAAGCGACACCCTTTCCCTGTGTATAGTTCTGTGAGTTTTGATGAACAAAGTCACGGAACCGTCACATTGAAGATAGAGGATATCTTATCACCGCAAACAGCGTTCCTGGCACATAGTAGGTATTCAATATGGGACATGCTGGTGGGGAGCCTACTGCCACCGCCACCCACACCATCGTCCACACTTCAATCATCCCCCACCCGGAGGGTCATGCTGGGGGGGAGCGGTCCCTCTGCTGGGGGGGGGAGGGAGGGGGCGTGGGAGGGGCAATTGAAGTATGGGACCTATTTGCTTTGTTTAACAATGGACAGGTTATTTTGATTTTCTGAATTGTATACATCATCCCATTAGATTGAATGACTATCCCATCGATTGTGATCTTACTGGTTTTAGAAAGCACATTCTCTGTACCTGGGAAACAGGACAGCACAATCATCCTAAACTGTTTTAGTGGCCACAGATAATGCGTTCCAGTTGACTCAGTGGTCCCAAGACCAGGACAGCGCAATTACTCTAAATTGTCTCGATGGCTCTAGATAATGAATTCCTGACAGCTCAGTGGTTCCAGGTTACCCAAGGGCTCTAGACCCAAAACTGTAACTTAGATAACATGCCTAAGTTTAACCCAGGTTACCCAGGGCTCTAGATAATGTGTTTATAACATGCTATTTAAACTGCTTTTTGCAAACTAGGTTCCTCATTCCAGACCTGAGGGCTCTAGATAATGTGTTTCTGTCAATTCAGTGACACCACCCCCCCCCCCACCCAAACCTATAATTAACATGCTTAATTCTGCTTCTGTAAACTGCTTTTTTGCAAACCAGGTTCCTCATTCCAAACCTTAAGATGTAATCAATACCTTTGTGATCTTTGCCTATATAAGTCTGGTTTTGCCACCATCTTATCGCTATGAGATTTGGGAATGGCCCCTCATAGTCCCAGATTGCAATAAATGTGACTCTTTAATTCAACTTCTTGAGGCGTCCTTCTGTGATTCGAGGGGTACATTACAATAAGATCTGCCTGGACTGGGAAAGGGGCAGGAAAAGGCAAGGAGAGATGGGCATGGGGGAAGGGAGGACACAGGCACAGGGCACGAGAACCTGCTGTACCCCAAACACACGGAGCACGAAACAGGAGCCCCCAACGCCATGGGCCAGCGTCTGAGCCAACCCACGGCTGTGTGGACGAAAGGGGCCACACGCTGACCTGACAGGCTCAGGGGCGGCCTGCACGGCGGTCTTGCAGACTCAGAGACCTACAGTAACCACAAAGGAGGGTCTGAAATTAAACTTTAACTAAAAGCAGTGAAGGTGGGCAGTTACGTCCTGGGCCAGTATCTTCACTGACAAGGTCACCTTCACCTTAACGGAGCCTGTCTGTCTTTTTGCATCTATGATAACACACCCTTGAAATGTCTGGGTAACTTGTGACTTCCCTTTATCTGGAGCCCCTGGGGCACAACCTAATGTTCTGGGTCGCAGGACAGACACCACAGATTCCTTCATCATCATGTTAATTGTTCCTGCACCCACCTAAGTATGTGTCCATCATTTTACTTTTTATCCAATCCCAGGGGTTTCCCTGCTTTGCTTATCCCTCCTCCTTAGTCTGTCACCAATGAATTTCATGTAACCCACCTACGTCCCTCCTTTGACTGAAATGTATAAATACAAATGTAACCCCGCCATTCTCCGGAGCACTATCTCAATTCGTTGAGGTTCTGCTTCCCGGCATATGTCGACAGTTTGGCTCAAATAAACTCACAAAAATTCTTTACAGGTTTCAATGGTTTTTTTACGTTAACAGCTATGAGTTGCGGGGGGGGGGGGGGGGGGCGGGGGCAGCTCTACATAGCTAAGCCTATTTTATTCTTTTTTTTTTTAATATATTTTTATTGATTTCAGAGAGAAAGGGAGAGGGAGAGAGAAACATCAATGATGAGAGAGAATCATGGATCGGCTGCCTCCTGCACGCCCCCTACTAGGGATGGAGCCTGTGGGAAGCCGCCCATTGCCTTCATTGGCAGAGAGGTGTGGACAAGGAGCCGGAAGGCTGGTGGCCCTTGAGCCCTGGCAAAGGTCAGGGCTATGCACAGACTGTTTAGTGGAGACAATGGTAGCTGAAGCAACTCCCCCACCAGATGGTCATGTCAATCCTTACTGATAAGATAGTAGTCTGCCCGATCCTGGAATTGCCTGCCTAAGGGCTATAGGTGGACCCCAAACTGAACAAAAAGATGGCGAGGCCTGAGCACAAGCGGAGTCCATCCTCTTGGGATGGGCTCTCGCCTGACCCCCCAATTTCCAATTTATCTCTTGTCTCGTCTCTTTCATTTGTGGGCGGCCCCTCTTCCAGATCCCGAACCCTGAACCACGCGGGACGTGAGGGAGCATGCACATCACACAGGAGCCCACAACCCAGGCAGGCGCCCTGACCGGGAATCGAACCGTGACCTCCGGGGCCGCAGGTCGACACAGCTGAGCCTACGTCAAAGGAAGCGAATCGTAAACCCTTCGGCCCCTGTGATAACAGCCGGGAACCCCCGTCTACGGCTTGGCCGGGTGGGAAAACACCAGCAGCCCTACTGGCAATCCAAAGACACACTCATCCTCACGCGGCGGCTCAGGGCTCTGCGCCCTGGGCTCAGGCCTGACACAGCCCCTGACGCGACCTCTCTGGGCTCCAGCCGGGCAGCCGTGCCCCTGACCACGCTCCGCCCACCTCGGCGCCTGGGCCCACAGCTGCCCCCTCCAGGCAGTCTTCGCATTTCAACCTGAACTGCCACCTCGTCTGAAGGTCCTCCCCGGCACCCGGCGGGGTCCCGTTACTAGACATGATAGTCCGCCATCCGGCTGTCCCCCTATCCCAGTGGGACTGTGGGTACCGAGGCCCCGCCGTGGGGGAGGCTGGGACCACCTCTGACCGGGGCCTGGGAGCCTGCCCGACACCAAGCACACATGCAAGAGGCTGCTGGTGACGTTAACTCCGAAATCAGCGGTCCGATCGGTCTGACTCAGAGAGAACAGAAATAAAGTGGCAGCATTGCCCGGCCGACGTGGCTCAGGGACTGAGCGTCCACCTACGAACCAGGGGTTCACTGTTGGATTCCTGATTGGGGCACATGCCCAGGTTTGTGGGCTCCGTCCCCAGTGTGGGGCGTGCAGGAGGCAGCCGATCCATGATTCTCTCTCGTCATTGTTGTTCCTCTCTCTCTCTCTCTCTCTCTCTCTCTCCCTCTCCCTTCCTCTCTGAAATCAAAAAAGATACATATTTTTTTAAAAGTTGCAGCATCTGCACCTGACACATGAGTCACTTTCTGGAGGATAATCCAAAAGGGTCACCCAGGGTCAGGCTGCTCCGCCGGGTTCTTCCAACAACCGGGGAGAATTCGGTTACAATGGACGCGATTCACAGAACAACCATCACAGCCACTGTTGATTTCCAAGAGCCTCAAAGCTGGAGCTTCGCATCAGAGAGCCTCTTGCGAGAGGGACACACGCCATCGTCATCACAGCTTGGTGTGCCCGAGAGCGGAGACGGCTCTTTGGAGAAGCGGTTTCCCCCTTTCGTCTGCATACATGTCACCCTGCTGATTCGCCCAGGGTGAGTGGCAGCCAGGGAAATGAGCCCACAGGTCACCCGTTACTGACGAGGACCCGCTCCCACCGCCCCTCCAGGCCTCTTCCCACCTGGGAGGACCCCAGCCCATCCCCTCTCTGCACTGTGGCTCAGAGACACGGCCTCACTCACCCGCCTGCCCACCCTGCCCATCCCCGCCTCCTCCAATCCCCACCCAACACCAGTCCTGCTGCAGGACCTTGCTGGGTGGCTCAACCTATCACCCTTCCTATCTCCAATGGACCCCCAGCCTCCACCGGACAACTCACTGAGGGCTTATCAGCTACTGCTGTGGGCTCCACAGTGTGATCCGAGTGCAGACACTAAACCGGACCTCATACAGGAACTAACAGATGGCCAAATGCACATCAGTCAGCCGGATCTCTACCAAGTTCTTGACCACCATGCCCAAGAAACTCCCCTCCTCCTTCCTGTATCTATTTACTTTGTTAATCCTCACCCAAGGATATCTTTCCATTGACTTTTAGAGAAAGTGGAGGAGAGACTGAGAGAGAGAAACATTGATGTGAGAGAGACACATGGATTGGTAGCCTCCTGCCTGCACCGCTACTGGGACGGGGGAGGAGCCTGCAACCGAGGTAGGTGCCCTTGACCGGAATCAAACCCAGGACCCTTCAGTCCAAGGGCTGATGTTCTATCCGCTGAGCTGGGCCGGCTAGGGCTCCCCTTCTACTTTTAAGAAGCATTTATCCCAATGTCCCGACGAGCTTTGGACACTCAGCATTCACGATTTCACTGACTCTTCCAGACAGCCCCGGACGGGCGTCGCTATTATGCAAGTCCCATTACAGAGCGCCGAGCGCCGAACTGCACAGGGACGTGTCCATGGGCTCACGCTCCGAAGCCACACGTGACGGCGCGAGACGTCAAGTCCGCCCCCGGCGGCACACGCCTCCTCTCTCCGCTGCGGCCAGGCGGGCTCTCCGGGGGCTGTTCTGTTCTTACTGACCGGCGTGTTTGCTCGACAAGGGCTTCGGGATGAAAGGGCATCGTTCAGGGGACCTGGAGGGTGCCGGATTGATTGGTCGTGGCTGGAATATCTAAAGGGCGTGTCCGCGGCACTCTTCCCCCGGGTGAGCCAACCCACGCAGAGATCTGGAAGATCGAGAAAAGTCGGCCTGGCTGGTCTGAGGCGGCTCGGGCAGGATAAACTTGAATCTGGCCACAAGCACAGCTCGACTTGAAAAGCTCGCGCCAGCCAGTTCAGCCCCAGGGAGCCTGTGGCTCCGGGCTGGGCTGGGCTCCGACCTCACAGGGTAGACACCGACCGACGGCGCTGCTCTGCCAGCCTGTTGGTTTTCTCTCCCAAGGAGCCGGCCCCCTGCGGGCGGACAGGCTGCAGCTTCACTCAAGAACAGGCCAGGACAGAGGTGATGACGCGCAGTGCGGGGCCCATGAAAGCCCACCCGCCCAGCCCACCTGCCCAGCCCGGAGGAGCTAGCCACGCACCTACCACCTATGGGAACTGAGGCCTGGGAGGACCCGCAGGCAAGTTCCTTGGAGGAAGGCTCCACCTCTACGGCTGCACCCCACCTGGACCGGCACCCAGGCCTTGGGCCCCCGGCCCCAGGTAACCAGAGTGTGTGGCTGGAGAAAGAGCCGTTAGAGTCCTAGCTGGTTTGGCTCAGTGGATAGAGCATCAGCCTGTGGACTGAAGGGTCCCAGGTTCGATTCCAGTCAAGGGCACATGCCCGCGTTGCAGGTTCGATCCCCGGTAGGGGGCGTGCAGGAGGCAGCCGATCGATGACTCTCTCTCATTGTGGATGTTTTCTCTCTCTCTCTCCCTCTCCCTTCCTCTCTGAAATCAATGAAATATAAATAAACAATCTGCTGGCCAGACGCTCCCACCCCCGCACTTAGAGCCTGCAGGACACATTTCAGTCCCCAACTCCAAAGACCAGGACAACCCAGGACTATGAAACAGTAAAGAAGGAACCTCCGCCATGACCGCTCCCGGCCGCGCGCACGTGCAGAGCGAGGGCAGAGGACACGCCCTCAGCACACCCAGCGGGTGCCGCCGGGCCAGGCCCTTCCCCTCCAGCAGCTCCTGTGCCGTCACAGCTCTGGAGGCAGAGCTCAGCACCATTACCCGCATCTGACAGACGCGGTGGGTGAAGAATATCGCGGCTAAACAGCTCACCGAAGTCACAAACCACGGAGGGAGCAGAGCCGGGATTCCAACCAGGCCGTGGGCTCCATGCTCTCGGCCGCTTGCCTCCCACCGCGTCCCCCAGCCCCTGCCCGTCCTCGGCACCTCGGCACCTGGGCAGGTGAGGGAAGGCACCGCAGCCCTGCAGCACGACTGGGCTTCTCTCGAGAATCAGAGAGAACGTGTGTGAACGAATACGTGGTAGATAAAAAAGGGAGCGGGAGACGGAGGACATCTCCCAGAAAGTGGAGAGAAATGCCAAAGGGCTGTGAAATGGAAAAGGTAGGGATGTTAGAGAATGGGTCCGCCAGGACCAAGGCCCAGATAAAGGGGTTCTGGCAGATTAGGGAAAGCCCGGGAGCAGAAATCATGCGGGAATAGCCCAAGAACATTTCCCAGAGCCACAGGGCACGGTTCCAGATGCCGCTCAGCTAATGGGTGAGAAGAGACCAGCACAAGGCGGTCACCCTGAGGTCTCAGGCGCCGAAGACAAAAACGGGACCTTATTCGCTTCCGGAGAGAACAAAGCCGGGCACGCAAAGGACCAGGCAGGGCCACTCTCCCCAACCACAACCCCGCCACCATTCGGGGCCGCGACAACGACTCCCGCCTGAACTGGGTGCCCGGCCGGTCCAGCAATGGAGAAGCGGAGAACAGAGTCATTTTCCCGCGTGCACGGTCTCAGAGCACTTCCCTCGGCGTCCTTTCTTCAGACGCAGCTGCTCCTGCATTCGAGGGGCTGAGCCGTCCCAGGGAAACAGGAACTGGGAGATCTGAGCCAGGAGACAGTGAGGGGAATCCCAGGTGACGGGGACAGAGGGCCCGGTGGCCGCCAGGCCCAGGTGTGGCGGGCAGCAGGCCCAGGCCCCAACGGGCTCAAGAAGAGGAAACGGAATTTACCTGGTGCCCCTGCCAACCAGGGGCTCTCTAGACACTAGCATAGAGTTTGGGGTGAACAATAAGCACCCATACCATCACCACAGACACCAGAGTGGAGAAGGGAGCATCGTTCACTCCGCGGCTGAGCTCGGGAGGGCGCTGGCCTAGCAGTGACTGTGTGAACCGATCACCGATCTCTCCAGATCAGGATGTGAATCTCCGGGGCACGTGGGAGAAGCTAGAGAGGTCAGGAGGAGACCCACAGCCTCACCTTCCACAGCAAGAGACCGGAGCCCAGAACCAAAAAGGCAAGACGGAGTGCCAGGGCATGTTCCTCAGACACAGAGGAAAACACCAACATCATCGGCTCAGAAAGCCTGCCAGCGATCGATGCCCGCAGCAAATGGCCACGTGGGGACCCAGAGTTTGTCCTGCAAACCCGGGGGAGCTATGGGTATGTGTGACGTGGCAACAGACACAGACACTGCTGAAGACCTGGACATCCCCGAGAGTTCTACCCACCAAGTGGGGCTGGGATTGTTCCTTCTCACGGAGAAGGTACCCCCGCTCCGACCGGTGTGGCCAGACCTCCGGCTCTGCCTTGCCCTGTGGCTGCGCACTCATATTCACAGGGAAACTGAACACTCGCGGGGCCCAAGGCAGGAGGGTGGGCTGGGCCCTTCTTCACTTCCAGCGACGCAACAGGTTGCACCAAGGACCCGTGGTGGGCAGGACAGGCCCAGCACCCAACCCAGGGGGGCTCTGGTCCCCTCGGGCAAACCCACAGGGAAACAGGCCAGCGCAGATAGCAGTGCCCGCCTGCCAGCGACAGTGCATCAGGGTCACCGCAGTCCGACTCCTCTGCCAGCCCATCACCCCACAGGCTTTGTGGGGCCTTGTCTCCTTCATCCAGTGCCCAGCGAGGCCATCACATGGCCTTTCCTGGCACTTGCCCGCAGGCCCCCAACAGGCCATCGCCAGGCCTGCCAACGCCCCGCCTCCGAGGCCCAGGCCCTCAGCTTTGATGTGGAAGGTATCGTGTTTTGTTTTGTTTTGTTTCGGATCAGAGTTGAGCTCACAGGCCAGCCGGCTGTGCCAAGGAGAGCCCACACAGTCCCGGCGCCGGTAGGAAAGTGAGCCCCCTGTCCTGACCAGCCTCCAGCAGGTGCCATGGGGCGTGGGGGGCCGGGGTCTCAGACGCCAGCGTGAGCATGAAACCTCAGACGTCCGCTCACTAGCTGCGGGACAGGGCAGCGTGGCTGAGCTCTGCCGGCCTCAGTGTCTCTGTCTGCAAAGTGGGGACATGACAGCAACCGCAGAGGGTCACGGGAGAATCAAATGACATAACGGAGACGGCGTGTGGTGTGGTCGTCGCCACAGTGTGACGCAGGATGAGGACCACAGAGCCTAAACGGGGTCCTGTGACATCGGCTCCTGGTGATTCCACGTCCTGCGTGTATCTCAGATCACACTCCACTGCATTTGGACTCCTGGGCAAAGAGTCTCTGTTGACCTGGCCGACCCCCTCAGCTGCCCCCCAGTCCTGCTCTCCTGCCCCTGGTCAGGCAGCCGCCCCGGGTCTCTGCACTCCCAGCTCAGGCTCAGTGCCCCCACCCTGGGCGCCCATCAGACGCCCCTGGAACCTAAAGGGCATCCAGCTGTGCAAATGCCTCCCAGATGCGTCTCCCGTAGGAAGCAGACAAGAGCCCCTTGTAATTCACGCGCACGTTAGATTCCTGTTGCTGCTGTGACAGGTGACCACATCCTCGGTGGCTTAAAACAACAAGAACTGATTCTCATGGCCCAGCCGTCCCAGATGGGTTTGACGGGCTCACGTCACCTTGCGGGCAGAGCGGCGTTCCTCTGGGGACTCCAGGAGGGCATCTGTTCCCTCCTCTCTTCCCGCAGGAAGCAGCTGGCACGCCTCGGCTCACGGCCTCCTCCCGCGGCGGCATCACTGCGTCCAGTTTCCCTCGCACACCTCCCGCCCCCGCTGCCCCTCCTCCCCGTTCTTATAGGGGTGCTGGTGCCAACCACACACCTGGGTAACCCAAGGTCGTCCCCCATGTCAGCATCGCTCACTTAACTGCATCTGCACAGTCCCTGTTACCAAGTCAGCTACCATATGCCTAGGTTCTGGGCATTAGGCTGTGGTCATCGTTGGGGGGCACCATTTGGCCAACAGTTGAGAAGACCTACTTCTCTTGGGGACCTACTCGGGGGTGGGCCCCACAGAGTCCAGGGGAGGCCGCTGTGAAATCCACCCGGCGGGGCGCAGGCGGGGTCCTGGGAGACCACCCTCGGGGCAGTCATGGCCGTTCCCTGCGGGAGGAGCCTTGCAGACAAAGGTGCCTGATGGAGAAAGGGCGTGGCCTGTGGGGGGAAACAGGAGACCACTGGGTGGAGAAGTGAGGGGCCAGAGCACACAGTAGGCTTCTTCCTGAGACATGAAGAGAGGAAGATCTCTAGGCTGCAGGGCTGACGCAGGGTGGGGGCACGGAGGCGGGAAACCTGGCCCCAGCCATGACAGTAGGATGCTCACAAGAGCGGGCAAGAGCGGCAGGCGTACGTGGGACTCAGGGCCAGGCCTGGTGGCCCGGACGGCAGAGGTGAGTGGAGGACGCCCTCTGAGGTTACATCATTTCACCACCAAACTGGCAGGTCATCTCTGTGCCCCCTCTCCACCCCTCGCCCCAGTTCTCCACTAGAAGGCCCCAGAGCGCCGCTATTGAAGTATGTCACCCCGAAGAGGATTAAAAATAGTTCAAAACAGCAGAGGGATATAAATATCGCAAAGGACCCTGCCCGTGTGGAGAGCCCCCCGGAGAGGCCAGCAGGAGTGGGCATCCTGTCCTCAGAGCCCTAAAGGGCCCCCGATTAGACCCCCAGTGACCCCAGGGCTTCTGCACATTCCCCAGATCCTGCCCAGCTCTTCCTCACCCTCGGGGGCTGTGAACTATCTATCACCTCCGTGCAGCAGGCATGACTGGGCTCAGGGAGGGCAAGAAGGAGGGGGAATGCCAAGGGCACGGCCACCTGTGGGACCACCTCCAGTCACTGCCCCAGCCCTGGCACCGGCCACCACACACCGCCTGCTCCCTGCTTTCACACGGCCTGCCCATGTGATTCCAGATGTTTCCCTGCCCCTCCCCCCGCCCTTAAAGCTGGATTGGGCCTTCCTCCCGCCCCCGCAGCACCCACCTGTGCACCCCTCAGTCCTAACACCCTCCCCACAGCCTCACGGTGCGGCGGCCTCTGTGTCCTGGGGACCCCTGGAGTGTCCCGTTCAGCCCTCCATCCCGGCGCCCAGCATTTTGGGGAGACTCTGTAACGGCTATTGATCGAATGGCCAGGCTTCCAGTGGGAGAGTCCATTTCTAAATCGAGGACGGAGCCCACCCACGCAGGCGTCAGCCCTCTGAAAACAAGGCTGGCCGTGGCACAGGCAGCACGCGTTCCTCCTTGTCGCGTGTCCTGAGTCGGGTTCAGCCAATCAGGCCCCTGCCACCCTGCAGGGAGCGCCTGGTTCTCACGCTCACAAAGGGCCAGAGAGGAAGCACTTTTGGCTTTGTGGGTACTTCTGTGTCACAACGGAACTGCCACTGCAGTACAAATGCAGCCCTGGACAACTGCAAACGGATGGACACAGCTGTGCCTCAATAAAACTTTATTCAAAAAAACAGGCAGCGGGCCGGATTTGGCCCACAAATCATAGTTTGCCAATCCCTGCTCTGATTTAAAAAAGAAAAAGAAAGGAGATGAAGCAGTGAGGGGGGAAATGGCAAACATTCTATTTTTTAAAATATATTCCTATTGATTTCAGAGAGGAAGGGAGAGGAAGAGAGAAATAGAAACATCAATGATGAGAATCATTGATTGGCTGCCTCCTGCACGCCCCCTACTGGGGATCGAGCCCGCAACCCGGTCATGTGCCCTTGACCGGAATCGAACCCAGGACCCTTGAGTCCACAGGCCGATGCTCTACCCACTGAGCCAAACCGGCTAGGGTCCGGCAAACATTCTTTAAAGCCAGACGCGTGACCTTGGACGCTGCCTCTAAGTCCTTCTGTGACGGACACAGTTTTAAAGCAGAGGTGCCGAGATCGGGGAGCAATCAGAAAAGGTTGCTATGGGAACAGGGAGTTTACTTTTAATGGCTCAACCACTGAAGAGACAATGGCTTTATTTTTCTCGCTTTCCCTTGCAGACAGAGCAGGAGGGCTCTGCCCAGGGCCTCAGCTGTTCAGTCAAAAATTAAATGCCAGAGAGTCCTCTTCTTCCCGCTCCCCCTCCCCAGGGCCAGGGCTGGTCAGAAGTCCCGCCTCCCCAGGAGGCTGCTGGAGGCAAGGCCAGCAGAAGCTCCTGCGCTAACAACTGATCCTGTGGGAACCTCTTCCCAGGCCACCGCGGGACTGCGGACGCCGCTCAGACTGACAGGCCGTCTAGGTGCCCGGCTCCTGCTTCACCTGCGCCCAGGCACCTCCATCCAATGTGCGCGGGGAAGGCAGGGACCCCCCAGGCACCTCCATGCCCATGTGTGCGGGGGAAGGCAGGGACCCCCCAGGCACCTCCATCCAATGTGCGCGGGGGAAGGCAGGGATCCCCCAGGCACCTCCATGCCCATGTGCGCGGGGAAGGCAGGGACCCCCCAGGCACCTCCATCCAATGTGCGCAGGGGAAAGCAGGGACCTCCCCAGGCACCTCCATGCCCATGTGCGCAGGGAAGGCAGGGACCCGCCCCAGGCACCTCCATGCCCATGTGCGCAGGGAAGGCAGGGACCTCCCCAGGCACCTCCATGCCCATGTGCGCGGGGGGAAGGCAGGGACCCCCCCCTGCCAGGCACCTCCATGGTGAAGGCAGGAACCCCATGCCCCTGGGCACCTTCGACTGTGCCCAGCTAGGTCAGAGCAGGGGCTTTTCACAGAAGCTATCATTGATCCAGAACAAACCAAGAATGCTCCTGGTTTCCCGGTTCTAGTTTTAGGCAGGGCGTAGGAACAGGACCTCAGTGGGAGTGAGGCTCCAGCACTTGACAGTGAAAGAATCCAGGAACACGGCCAGCTGCGCTCAGCAGTGCCCAGCGGCCCACAGGGCCGCCTGCCCATGTGTGCCAGGGACCGGAACGCGATGGCTTTCCGTGGGCAAGCGCTGTCCTTGTGCCACCTTCCAGGGGGCCCGTTGGAGCCTGACAGCCCAACCCGCTCGTTCTGTAGAGGGGGAAACTGAGTCGCAGCACATGGGAAAGGCTTCCCAAGACCCCCAGCAAGTTAGCAACACAGCCAGGGAAGGCCCAGGCCTGAGCTGCGCCCTGGCTGTGGGCACCCCCCCCCCACACACACACACACACGACCTGCCCCGTGGTTGGGGATGAGCCGCCTGGAACATGGCTTTTGAGGGCAGAATCCAGAGCTAGCTCAGCTCCGTGCCTCGCCTCCGGCCAGGCGGAAAGTGTTCTCCATGGTGACTCATCCTTGGGAGCCAAGCACACAGCCTGGGGCAGGGCCCTGCCAGGCAGCAAGTTCCTGGAGGGCATGAAACCTCTGCATTTGGTTTTCGGTGGTTTTTATCCCAAAGCCTCCAGCACCCACTGTGCCCTCCAAGCGCCCTCGCTGTGCCCCCAGGAGCCAGGGGAGGCGGAAGCGGCCAGCAGCCTCCTGGGCGCCTCTGCTCGGGGTGCGGGGTCCCTGAGGTCTCAGTGTCCGCCCTGATGCCCCTGCTGTGTGCACAGGCCGCCAGGAGGGATGAAGGTGGAACCGGAGGGCAAGGTGCTGGGTGGGGGGGGGGTGTCTGTGGGAGAGGAGGCTGGGGTGGCACCCCCAACCAGAGCACAGAGGGCCCGGCGCGCCAGGCTGAGGGCCTTGGACTTGACCCTGAAAGCCAGTGCAGCCCAACCTTTTGCCCAGCGGGATTCATGGACGATGCCGTTAGTCCTGGGGAGGGCCCAGGGGCTGCCCACGGGTTGGCCATGGAGACCCAGTGAAGGGGAGCAGGGGCGTGTGTTGGGGGGCTGGTGGCAGGTAGACTGGAGGGGACTCAAGGCCCGGAGCCATCAGAGGTCCCTAGGGAGTCGGCAAGCACCCAGAGAGGCCTGCGGTGGCTCTGAGCCAGTGGAACGCGAGGAAGAAGTGGCAACATGGCGAGGGCTGACCTTTCGACCACACAGGCACTGCCCTGCCCTGAGCCTGCCTCGGGGCTCCCCCACCACTCCCCTCCTTCTCCACAGACGTCGGGGTGCATGCAGCCGAGCTGCTGCTCAGCCCTGGGGGTCCGACCTAACAGCCTCCCCCAGAGGCCTCCCAGCCCCCAGCCGCGGGCGAGCAGCTCTCCTCCGGCTTCGCGGAGCGTGTGCGCCGGATGCGTGGGCTCGGTCTGACCTGGTTTCACATCCCAGCTCCACTTACAAGTCCATGACCTTGGGCAAGTCCTGTCACCTCTCCACTCCCGCAACACACACCAGCCTCGAAGGCTGGGGGTCGCGTGGAAAGGAGCGTTAGCACCGGGCGCCGGCTCAGACAGGGGGCCTGCCCCGTTCCCGCCACACACACACACACACACACACACACACACACACACACGGTTCCCGTCTGCTAACCCAGAGGTACTGCTTCCTAAAAGTTCTAAAGGAGACACTGAGGCAGGGCTGGGAGGCTCAGCCGGCAGAGGTGAGCACCCGCCCTGGCTCCCCCAGAGCCTAGCCCCCCTCACTCCATCCACCTCCAGCTCTGGATGCCGGGGAACAACGAGGTCAAAGTTCACAGCATCCAAAGCAGCAGGCACCAGGGCAACAGGAGACAGCCCCAAGCTGAGCTGCCAGAGGCAGAAAATCCCAGCTCGGGCCTGGCTGGGCGCCCGCCGGCTCCAGCTCCTTACAGGCAGGGAAAGTCCCGCCTGGCACCGCTGTCCGCAGGGCGCCAGGCCTGGCGCATGTTGGCTAAGTGCACGGAGAAGGGCTGCGAGTGTCGGGGGTGGAGGAGGCTTTCACAGGAACAGGAGCACCTGCCAAATCCCGCCAGGACACCACCCTTTGACCCAGGACTAATGGCGCTTTCAGCTGGACCCCCAAGCCAGGTCCCGGAGAGAGAGGGGGAGCCCGAGCACCTCGCCGCCTACAGCGCAGCCCGGTCACCGACTGCCCGTGGCCACCATCCCACCCCATGTGGCTCCAGGGAGGCGGGCCACCAGGTGGAGGCTGCCCACATCCTGCAATTCCGTTTTCCCCTAAGGGAAGGTCAACCACGTGGGCCACCCCCGCTTCCTTGCAAGGGACACTGCGAGGCGGCAGAGGCGGCCTCTGCCCAGAGGGACACCAGCGGGCTCTGCCAGGGAGCCCTTCCTTCACGCCCTCTGCATGCGCCACCAAGTGGACACAGCAACAGGGAGGGCCTGCTTCTGCCCAGGGGTCATACAGCCAGCGGCGTGACCCGCCCTGGGGCCGGCCACGCTCTCTGCCCGGCTCACCTGACCTCCAAGGCAGCCAGAAGGCCTTCCTCCCCACCCCACTCCCGGGGGGTGATCTGGCGATGCCACAATCCTACCCACGTGGACTGCGGAAGGGCACAGTTCAGGGCCATAGAAAACAATTCAGATGAGCAGCTGAGCAGAGGTCAGATGCCTCCACGTTAATGTACACATACAGCTACAGAGAAAGGGACAGCCCAGCCGGCGGGGCTCAGTGGGTGAGCGTCAACCTATGAACCAGGAGGTCGCGGTTCGAGTCCCAGTCAGGGCACATGTCTGGGTTGTGGTCACCAGTAGGGGCCGAGCAAGAGTCAGCCTATCCATGATTCTCTCTCATCATTGATGTTTCTCTCTCCCTCTCTCTTCCTCTCTGAAATCAACAAAAATATATATTTTTTAAGAAGAGAGAGAAAGAGGTAAAGATATCCGTATGCTCCTGAACCATTTTTCCTGAAATGCAGGGTCCCTGTGCCTGCCCCTGGCAGCACCTGGTCCCAGGACGGGCGAGTCTAACTTTGTGAAAAGAACGGAACGGACTGACCGGGACAGCAGCTACCGCCTGCGCATGGAGGCCCTATGATTACAGGTTCGTGAACTCCCTCTGTGCCCGCCCTCCCATCACCACGACCACCGGTGCTCCAAGTAACACACAGCTTACAAGACACCCCTTCTGCCTGGACTCCTGCTCCCCGGACCGGCTCCCGCCCACGGCGCGCAGATGAACAAGGCCGCGCCCACCGCCCACAGAGCGGATCGCCCGGACCACAGGGCCTGCTGACACCCATCAGCTGGTTTGGACAGACGCTTGAGGCATGGCGTGGTGCCTTCTGGGCGGCCCTGCGGTTGGGACTTCCTGAGCACCACAGAGATAAGGAGAGAACATGTCTGCTAACATCCAATCAAGAGACAGGGAAGCCCAGGGAAAAATGGAGACAGAGAGAAGACAGATTACTGCCGCCACCCCCTCTCCCAGCCCCTTCTCAGGGGTGCCGGGCAGAGCAGCAAAGCTGGGTGCCCGGGACCGACAGCTTCTTTCACTCACAGTAGCCCGAACTGCGAGCACCCCGAATGTCCCTCCCCGATGGCTGCGCACACGATGGATCTGTGCACTGCCTGGTCCAGGGCTGGGAGCGGGGACTGACGCACAGGCTGGGCACCAGCAGGTAAGGAAACTGTTCCCACGCTGGACTGCTGTGATGTTTGCACAACGCTGTAGCCGCACTAAAAATGACTGAAACATAAACTTCAAACAGGCGAATTTTATTCTATGTACATCACACCTCGGTAAAGTAGTTCTACAGTTTCCCCCCTCCCAAAGAGTACTGAAACAAGCAAGCAGTGGATCCACTGCTCCGACAGAACGGGGAATAAAAAAGGCCAGTTTCAAAGAGCACGCACTGTCCAGGTCAATGTACTGGAGAGTTCCAGAGGCAAGACAACAACAATAGAGATCAGAGCAGCGGCTGCCTAGTGTGCGTGTGGGGTTGTTACTGACTGGGGCGGGCGAGGCGGCACCCACCCAGGATGGTGGAACTCTCCTGCATCTTGATTGGGGTGATGGTGTATCCACATGTAAAAATTTGTTGGGCTCATCCTTAAGATTAATGCACTTTATATAAATCTATGTAACCTATTCATATAAAAGGCTAAGTGTCCATCCTTCCCACCGACCGGTAGCTATGACGTGCACTGACCACCAGGGGGCAGATGCTCAACGCAGGAGCTGCCATGACACCCACTGGCCATTTAAAAATAAACAGCACCACAGACCTGGTGCAGACAAACCAATACTTGGCTTCCCCCAAGTGGGACACAGGCCTCGCCACCATGCGGGGTGACACCCCACCCAATCACAGCCAACACTGCCGAGACCCCATGGCGCAAAATGCAGCCCACATCCCAGTCCAGCCTGGAAACGGTCACTGTGGGCGCCAGGTAATGATGTCACATAGCAACACCCGGCTTCCTCTCCCTAGCAACTAGCCTCCTTGGCTAATTGACGAACAAGGCCGCACCCACCGAACACAACTTGTTTTACAACCAGGTGCAAACATTTTACAGTTTAACCAAACGTTCGTGCAGTGTTTTCCCATGCCTCATCTCATTTGATTCCTGGAGTAGGTAGAAAGGAGACTCAGTAGAATCCTATTTTCTTTTCATTAGCCAGAAAATGGAGATTTAGAAAATTTAGAAACCTGGCCCGACTAAAAAGAAGAAATGGAGGAACTTGAAAATGACTTCAGGTTTTCTCACTGCACAGAATATAGTCAAACACCGCTACAGTTAAATATTTTGCTCTTTTTTCTCCCTGTGTGATCTCCAATAATAATCTGCTTCATGTTGATATTTACTGCTGTGTTGCTGACAATTACCTGAAAGAGAAGTTGGGGTGCTTCACTGGGCTGGAAAAAGTTTAGCTAAATCAGAAAGCAGGTCTAATTAAGCAATTTTATCTGTATATATAAAAGGCTACTAGTAAGTTAACTCACGCATACGCGATACTTATAAAACTCGCTGGCACCAATCACACGCATGTGTTTCCATCTGTCATTGTCAATCACGAATTTGGTTGACACTTCTATTATAGAGAAAGGGCGAATAGCGATATTAAAATATTTCTTCTAATTAATTTCCTGTCAATGTGCACAAATCCGTGCATGGGGACACTAGTCATATATAAGATGCATATGAAGTACATACATAAGTTTAAAAGTTTATTATTTGCCGAAACCGGTTTGGCTCAGTGGATAGAGCGTCAGCCTGCGGACTGGAAGGTCCCAAGTTCGATTCCGGTTAAGGGCATGTACCTTGGTTGTGGGCACATGCCCAGTAGGAGATGTGCAGGAGGCAGCTGATCGATGTTTCTCTCTCATCGATGTTTCTAACTCTCTGTCTCTCTCCCTTCTTCTCTGTAAAAAATCAATAAAATATATTTAAAAAAAAAAAAAGAAACAGAACATTAAAGTTTATCTTATAAAAAAAAAAGTTTATTATTTTTTTAATGGCAAAGGTTTTGATGCTCAAATTGTAACTGGCATTGCCTAAAAGTGAGGACAGTTCACTCGTAACTGAGAGATAGGAGCCCACCAGTGAACTCCTATCCAACCTTCAGGACCCATATCAAATTATCCCCATTTGGCGAAGCCTTCTCTCACAGTTCTACTAGGTGTACCAGTTAATAATGCAGATTTTTTTCAATAGATGGAGTTACACATATGTTGATATATACGCAATTTGATGTCTATGCTATTTTGTTGTATTGACAGCAAGCTTCAAAACTTCATATATCAAATTTGCTGAAGGTGTTAACATCATAGATATTTTTACACTTAAAAACGTCGAATTTCATGCCAAAAAAAAGAGCATTTGCGGGAAATTTTAATCGATTACTTTATTTTGAAGAAAAAGTTGCCGTATACTTCGGGAAGCTTATGGTGAACATGCTCCATCTCAATATACTTGTGAACGCTGGTTTAAACGCTTTAAAAGTGATGATTTCTATGTGGAAGACAAAGAACGCCCAGGTCGACCGAAAAAGTTTGAAGACCAACAATTACAAGCATTATTGGATGAAGATGCGTGTCAAACTCAAAGACAACTTGCAGGAAGATTAAACGTTGCTCAGCAAACAATTTCCGATCATTTACAGCAATGGGAAAGATTTTAAAGGAAGGAAAATGGGTGCCACATCAACTGAACGAAAGACAAATGGAAAACCGAAAAGTCTTCAGTAAAATGTTGCTTCAATGGCACAAAAGAGAGTCTTTTTTGCATCGAATTGTGACTGGCGATGAAAAGTGAATTTATTTGGAGAATCCCAAACGCACAAAATCATGAGTTGATCCAGGTCAACCATCAACATCGACTGCAAGGCCAAATCGCGTCGGAAAGAAGACAATGCTCTGCGTTTGGTGGGATCAGGAAGGTGTGGTGCATTATGAGCTTCTAAAACCAGGTGAAACCATTAATACTGATCGATACCGGCAACAAATGATCAATTTGAACCACACTTTGATCGTGAAACGACCAGAATGGGCCAGAAGACACAGCAAAGGAATTTTGCTTCGTGATGACGCCCCAGCACACACTTCAAAACCAGTTAAAGACACGTTAAAAGATCTTGCCTGGGAAGTATCAACCCACCCACCGTGTTCACCAGACCTCACTCCTTCAGATGACCACTGGTTCCGATCGATGGCACACGCACTTTCTGAGCAGCACTTCTAAACATGCGAAGAAGTGGAAAATTGTGTCTCTGAATGGTTTGCCTCAAAACAAGAAAAGTTCTATTGGGACGGTATCCACAAATAACCTGAAAGATGGGGAAATGTGTAGCTAGCGATGGACATTACTTTGAAGCACTTTTGATGTTTCTCTTGAAATGATTGTTTTCTTTGATTACAAAATCCGCCATTATTAATCAGTACACCTAGTAGGTATAACTAACTGCTCACATTGCTGAACATCCCTTCACACTGGGAGCTGATCCTAGAGGAATGCAGGAAGTTGCACCAAGAATTGATTAGAAGGTGTTTATTAAACACCCACTAGTTGCCTAAGAGACACACACACACACACACACACACACACACACACACACACACCCTGACAGCCCAAACCAGATGCCATCTCAGCAAAAGGTATTAACTGCAAGCCCCCTGAATAGGGTGTCAGCTCTGAGGCCACAGGATCCAGGCATGCGGCTTATTATCAAAAGGATTAATTTTCAACATCTCCAGCCAGATCCTCCTCCTTTTACACAAATCACAGCCAGAGGGATCGGGGGAGCTCAGAGCAAACTCCTTTCCACTGGCCCGGCCCCCTCTGCGCTTTAGGTCACCTCTGCCTGCGCTGTCCTTGCCCAACCTGGGGGTGGAGCTGGTCCACGTGGGCCCAGAAACATTCCACCGGTGTAATGTTTAAACTTGACTGCCCAGCCACCCCCAGCTGGGGCTCCCTGCCCCGCCCCCAAGCCATAAAGTCATGCCACCTGCTGGGGGCAGGGGCAACAGCCCCCCAAAACCTCTCAGTACCGGCCTCCCCACTCCCTGGGAGCCACCCCAGCCTTGGAACCTCCGGAAACCCAAGTCCGCGGGGAAACTGCTAAAGCACCTCCCCCTGCCCAGGTCCATGTGCACGGAGAGAGGCCGGAAGTGGAACTCTGTCCAGTTCTGCGAAGTTCATGTATGAACGAGAGAGAGAGAGAGAGAGAGAGAGAGAGAGAGAGAGAGAGAGAGAGAGAGAGAGAGAGATTGGAAATACACCTCCAGGCAGAGCAGCTTTGTTTGAGCGGGTGGGTGAGGAGGTGAATGTGGGTGACTTTCCCCTTGAAATATTTTTGTGCTAAGTTTCCACCGTGAACAAACTCCTTTGCAAGACAGATGAGCCTCGTCCGCGGCGGAGGCACCCAGCCCTGGGCAGAGGCGGGCACCTGGGCTTCTCCTTCGCCTCCTTTCGGGGTGGACGCCGTCCGGCCCAGTGGGCGGGGCCTCTCGCCCCCCGAGCGGAGCGCGGGCCAGGGGAGGGGCAGCTCCGGCCGAGCGCGACCTGACCGGCGGGGGCGGTGCCCTCCTGAACCCACAGATCAGCCCGGCCCCCTGCTCCCAGCCCGCCGGCGGGGGCGCCATCCCGGTCACCCCGGCCCCAGGGGTACGGAGGAGGGAGGGCACTCACCCGGGGCGCACGGAGCCGCGCCTTCTCCCCTCCCGGACCTGGGCCGCCGCCCCCAGCGCCCAGGACAAACTTCTCCAAACTCACCGCGGGGGCCGGAGGGGACTCGCGACGCCCCGCAGAAAAAGCGGGACCCCCCCAAACCACGCACGTGTGCCGCCCCGCCCCCGGAGCCGGCGCGGCGGGGGTGGGGGCGGGCGCTTCACCCCCTCCTCCCAGCCGGTGACGGATGCGGGGTCAGGACCCGCCGGGGCGGCGGGGCGCGGCGGCGGGGCGGGAGCGGCCCCAGCGACCCCCGCCCGGCGCCCCTCGGCGGGGGCGGCGCTTACCCTGCAGGTTCTGGACGCGGATGTCGCTGATCTGCCCGATGAGCTCCTCGCGCTGGAACCAGTCCCACTCCGGAGCCGCCATGGAGCGCGGGCGGCGGGCCGGGCGCCGGCGGGCGCGGGCGGCGGGCGCGGGGAGCCGGGCGGCGGGCGCGCGAGCGGCACGCACCCGGCGAGGGCGCCGCGGAGCCGAGGAGCCGAGGAGCGGCGGGCGCGGGCGGGGCGCGGGCGGGGCGGGCGCGTTCGGGCCGCCCCCGCCGCGGGCGGGCAGCTGGCGGGCGCGGGGCGGCGGTGCGGGCGCCCTGGCTCGCACTCACTCCCCCATGTGGGGGCGGGGGCCCCGGGGGCGCTGGGAGGAGCGGAGGTGGCGGCCGGGCGCGGGCCGGTGTCCTCGCCCCGGTGTTTGTTGGGGGGATTGTTTGTGTGCAGACGGCGGTGATGAGGCGCGGGGTCCCGGCCCCTAGATTGTGATCTCAGGGGGCGGTGGGCCGCGTGACGCCACCGCGGGGTGCGCCCGGAGCCCGCGGTCCCAGAGCCTAGGGCTACCCCGGCGCCATCCCCGGCGCCCTGTCCCGCGGCTGACCCCTCCTGCACACCCTCCAGGCAGGTCCTGCTCCCGGGCAGTTCGGAGGGGCAGCCTCCTGCGGGGAGGTGGGGGGCTGAGGGCACCGGGGAGGGGCCAGGGCCTGGGGAGGGGTGAAGGGTGGAAATGGAGTTGGGGGAGGCTCTCCTCTATCTCCAAATCGGGGCGGTGGGGGGAGCATGGCAAAAAGGACCTCTTTCCTGGGCTTGGATTTGGGGAACCGTTCTGGGGGCACCCAGTCCAGGCCCGGCCTCGGGGCTGGGGAGGAGGGAGAAGCAGTGGGCGCTGGGCTGCGGGGGTGCCCCGTGCCGTCCTGGGCCGCTGCCCCCCCCCCCACGTGACCCTCTCTGGGGCTTTATGGGGATGAGTGCTGGGCCTTCCCTACTGTGCTGTGTTTCTTTTCACGCTTGGGAGCCCCGGATCTTATCTTGTTTGGGGCTTACACAGACTCCGGCGAGCTCTTCAGTGGTTGCACAGGCGGGAAAGCGACTGTCTGGAGCCCTGGAATGCGCCCCGGGCCGGAATGAGTTGGGGGCAGGAGGGCTGTGACCCTGTCCCCAGCCTGCGCATGCGCCGGCGCACACAGTGGCTTATATATGGGCCGCTCCAGGGGGCGGGGAGGATGGCCAGGCTTCACTGAGCATCTAAACCTGGGCCGTGTTCATCATCGCTGTTGATTCTACTGAAATACTGGCCATGGGGCGGATGGCCTCCTCCCTCCCTAACAGCCACAGGGAACCGCACTGGTGAGCCCACCTGGGCCCTTGAGACCAGTCTCCCCTCAGGGAGATTGCAGGGGAGCCAGGGGATGGGCAGCCAGCAAACAAGGACACAAGACCGTTACACTGGCAAGTAATTCCAGGAAGGAGGAAATCAACTGGGGGTGGTCACTGGGATGGGGGCAGGGGGCAGGAGAGGCCTCTGAGGACTGGCCTTGGGGCTGACCACTGAGAGCCGGGGTCAGGGGTCAGTGGAAACAGGGCCTTGGCTCCCTATGCGTTTGGCTTGTCTGGGTACCAGGGGCACAGCTGGGACCGGCCGGCACTGGCCAGCTGACACTGGTGGGGCATCCGTTCACAGGATGGAGGCGTAGAAGCAAGAGGCAGAGCTTGGGTGGCTTTTTCTCTCCCTTTGCTCTCCATGGCCCACATGGCCCACCGTGAGCACAATCTTTACAATCAGACAGAAAACCAATACGTTCTTCTTTAACCTCTCGAGGCCTTTCCAGGAGTCACCAGCCTGCCCCGGGGTCTTCGTGTGCAGGTCTGGAGGCCCGATGGAGGCCCCACGGTGCCAGTGGGGCTCATGGGTGCCAGGGAGACTCATGGGTGCCAATGGGGCTCATGGGTGCCAATGGGGCTCATGGGTGCCAATGGGGCTCATGGGTGCCCGGGCACATGCTCCCGGCTTGAGGCAGGAGCTGCCTTCTCCCCCACTTGATTGGAAAGCACACGGTCACTTCACACTCCAGGATCTGCTGGTCTGTCCTGCAGGGCAGGGCGCGTGTATCTGGTGGCACCTGATTTTGCCCCATCTGCTAGCCATGTCTTGTTTTTTACACTTTATTTTCTGTAATTGCCATGGGGTAAAGTCGGGCTGAAAATAAGTTTCCTTCCAAAGCAAAGAGCTTAAGAGCATCAGCCTTCCCTTCCATCCAGAGGCCGGTCTCGGGACAGAAGGCTTTGAACAACGGGTGCGGGCGGTAGCCACAAGGCCGGGCCATTGTTCACCACACAAGGATGACTGTTCCCATCAACAGATTCACCGCTGCATCTTTGGGGAACATGGCTTAGGCCAGGGGTTCTCAACCTGTGGGCCGCGACCCCTTTGGTGGTCGAACGACCCTTTCACAGGGGTCGCCTAAGACCATCCTGCATATCAGATATTTACATGACGATTCATAACTGTAGCAACATTACAGTTATGAAGTAGCAACGAAAATAATTTTATGGTTGGGTTACAACATGAGGAACTGTATTTAAAGGGCCAGAAGGTTGAGAACCACTGGCTTAGGTGGTAACAACTCCCCGGCAGGGAGGAGCCTGACCATCATAGACTGAGCACCAACTGTGTACCAGACGTTAGATCAGCAGCATGAACCTAGCAAAAAAAAAAAAAACTCCAGAGAGAATTTTAGGTGGTTTTTTTTAAAAAATATATTTTATTGATTTTTTACAGAGAGGAAGGGAGAGGGATAGAGAGTTAGAAACATTGATGAGAGAGAAACATCAATCAGCTGCCTCCTGCACACCCTTTACTGGGGATGTACCCACACCAAGGTACATGCCCTTGACCAGAATCGAACCTGGGACCCTTTAGTCCACAGGCCGATGCTCTATCCACTGAGCCAAACTGGTCTCAGGGCTTTAGGTGGTTTTTAAAGTGGAATAGGAGCCTGCGCCAGCACTGAACATAGGCTGGCCCCTGAAAGGTACTGGCATGTTCATTGCTCTAACGTGTCCACATCACTCCTCTTCCCTTCAGTGTCTCTAAGCTCGGGCCTCCCTCATTGGTCTCCGAGCCACCTCCTTGCCCATCAATCCTGGCTTACACTTTTGGATCCAGGGATGATGAAATGCTGTAAGTCCTGGCCACGCCCAGCACTTCCAGGCCTCTGCTCATTCTGTTCCCTTTAAATGCCCTTCCCTCCCCTACACCCCGCTCTTCACCTTCACCTCAGGTAGATTGTGGGGGTGAGGGTGGGGGGGAGGGGAGATGGTCAGCCAGTACACAAGGACACAAGATCATCACAGTGGCAAATAGTTCCAGAAAGGAGAAAACCAACTGGGGGTACGTCACTGCGATGGGGACGGGGGGCAGGAGGGGTCTCCGAGGCCGGCCCTTGGGGCTGACCACGGAGTCAGCCGGGGTCAGGGGTCAGTGGGAACAGGGCCTCCTGCTCCATTGAGTCCACCTCAAGAGAACCTTCTCCAACCCATAATATTGAGTACAACCTCGTAATAGCCATGAACCCACGCTCCTGTGTCTGGGTTGCGTGGAACTCATGCTTACTTGATGGTCCCCCGTAGACTGAGAACAAGGTCACTTCTCTATCCGCACACTCGGCACAGTGCCTGGCACAGAGTTCTATTGAGCGAATGGATGGGTGGTGCCTCAGGATGGGCCTGAACTCGGGAAGCAGGGACCAAACCACAAGCATTGGCCCCATGTCCTGGGCCCGAGTGAACTTCTGGGGAGGCGATCAAAAACACGCTCGCATACTGGCACCGGGCACAGCACATGCTGCTGGGCGCCAGGCAGGGGCCAGGCTGTGTGCCTCTGCCCGGGGCGGGTGCAGCCTCCGGGTCTGCGATCCAGCAGGGGCAGGGGCGTGTGGCTTCCCAGGGTAGGTATTCGCCCTCTTGCATGAACGGGCAGTACTCGTTTTCTTTGCACTTTTATTTTGGGGAAGAAAATGTTCTCTGTCTGAGGCTTGGCTTCCGGGAGTTTCCAGAAGCGGGTTTTCTTGAAGTTGCCCAATTCTGCTAGAATCCTTGTCTTGTTTAAAACGGAGTCCTGCCAAGGGAGAGGAAGAGGCTCCCAGAGAATTCTGGGTCTGAACCTCACGGTCATCGAACCCAACTGCCCTCCTCACGGAAGGGGTTCCTGAGCGGCTGGTCAGTGTCCTTCCTGCCTCTGTCCGTGGGGACGGGGGGTTGAGGCCCAGACGCCCGACAGAAGGTCTGCCTCTCACATCCCAGGCCAGAGTCAGAGCAACAAAGACAACCCCAGTGCACACTCCGGCCACTGCCAGGAGAGGGGTGTACCGGGCTTCCCAAAGAGGGAACTGCCCGCTGGACGCTGCCGTGGCCTTCTGTGTGCCCAGCCCTTTCGCGTTTGGACAGCCCTTCCTCAGCCAGGGCTCCGCTGGGCTTCACAGGAGCCGCGTTAGGCCCACTGGACAGGGATCATTTTTTATTTTTTTTTAAATATATTTTATTGATTTTTTACAGAGAGGAAGGAAGAGAGATAGTCAGAAACATCGATGAGAGAGAAACATCGATCAGCCGCCTCCTGCACATCTCCCACTGGGGATATGCCCGCCACCCAGGTACATGCCCTTGACCGGAATCGAACCCGGGACCCTTCAGTCTGCAGGCCGACGCTCTATCCACTGTGCCAAACCGGTTTCGGCAAGGGATCATTTTTAAGTTTGTTTTTTAAAATATATTATTGATTTCAGAGAGGAAGGGAGAGGGACAGAGAGATAGAAACATCAATGAGAGAGAATCATTGATCGGCTGCCTCCTGCACGCCCCACCCTGGGGATCAAGCCCGCAACCCGGGCATGTGCCCTGACCCAGAATCAAACTGTGACCTCATGGTTCATAGGTCGATGCTCAACCACTGAGCCACGCCGGCCGGGCAGCAGGGGTCATTTTTAGATGGAGCTTAAAGCTGCTGAGTAAACGCTCTAGATCACAGCCCCAATCGGACTCGGGGCTGTGGTCCTTACTCTGGTCTTCCCGTTGCAATCCCCAATATGGCTGGACTTATGCTATAGACTAGACTAGCGCACCAACTTGGTACCAGCCATTTCTGCCTATGGTCATGTCTCTATAGCATTTTTTTAAAGTCTCAGCTCCATTAAAATCATAGCTCTCATCTGCATCGAAACACTGATAGGAATTTCCAATTAAACCCAGTCACCAGGTTATCCTGTAAATAGACCAATATCCTCTCCTGGGCGGGGTCTGTATTATGATGTCACAAGGCCCCACTGTAGGGTAGAGACCCACACCCACCCTGGCCTCGTATAGTCACTTAACAAACATTGGTTGAATGGCCGCCCATGGCCTGGCCCTTTTGAGGACCCAACGATGGTCAAGACCCTGACTCAGCCTGTGAGGAGGGGACTCGGCTCAGGCATTTGGACTTCATTGTAAGGACAGAGAGGAGCCTGGGAAGAGGGACTGGGTCCGATTGTCCCTTCAGTTGTAGCGCAGAGAAGGATCAGCGGTGTAGGCAGAGCTCTGGAGGCCTTGCTGGGCTCAGGACACGGGTGAGAGCTGGTGGTGGCCTACCCCAGAGCTGTACACGGCGTGGTGCAGCCCTGGTCCCTCTGCTTCTGCTTCCAGTTTTGCGCACGTCTCTACAGCTGCCTCACCACAAATGCCTCAAGAAGGCCTTGCAAGCAGGGCTGCCTAAGTCAGCTTCGTGTCCCCAGAGCCCAGTACCATGCTGGACACATAGTAAGCGCTCAGTACATGTCAGTGACATGTATGAATAAATTGTACATATGCGTCACACGCAGTGATTCTATAAACACTCTGAGCCCCCAGGCTCCTCTAGACAGCCTGGGTCGCTCCTGTGCCTTAGGAAGGCCAGGTTCTGCCCATCTGCTGATGGTTTTTTCCTGGTATATTCCCCCCTTTGATTGCTACCTGTCTCCAGGAATACTGCAGGGCATGACGCAAAGGCTGGTGTCAGAGGGAGAGGCTAAAGTGGAAGGAGTCCAGGCTCAAGCGAAAGGGTGGAGAACACGTGGTGTGCTGGACAGTGCTGGACAGTGCGGGTCAGAGCTGTGTGGCCTTATGCAAGTTCTTAACCCCTCTGGGCCGTCATCTGTACAATGAGGCCCAGAATCCCTGCCTGTCAGGGTTGCTGTGAGATCAGGGAGATGCATGTAGAGAAGAAACACTTCCGGAAGTTTCTCCAGGAAGATGCGGCTCATTGTCATGGCATAAATGACCCCCACACAGAAGGAAAACTACGCCCTGAATTGGGGAGATGACCTGTCACGTAAAATATTAACGTGTCCTCTGGGGTTTCAGTGCTTTTCTGGTGTGTGGAGGTGTCGGTGGGTGGTTTTAAAAGCTCCTGCTCTCTGAAGTAGACTGCTCCGGTGTCCCCATTTCCATAAATAAAGCCCTTCGTTTCTTCCAGGTTCCGCTAGCCAAAGGCAGCTCCCCTGGAGACAGCCCTGCTAATTTGCTTATTTTTCTGTTGGTATCAGAACACTAGTTAAGAAGGGTACACTTTGCAGTAAAACAAGTGGTAAGATTTTTTTCCCCACAAAGTGAGAGAGACTGGCCACATGAGGATGTGGAGGGAGACCAGATGCAGCCGAGGGAGAGGAAACACCGACCTGATGTGTTTGCGACAACACTGTGAAAATATGTATATACTAGAGGCCCAGTGCACGAAATTCGTGCACGGGAGGGGGTGTCCCTCAGCCCAGCCTGCACTCTCTCCAATCTGGGACCCCTCGGGGGATGTCCGACTGCCGGTTCAGGCCTGACCTAAGCCGGCAGTCGGACATCCCTCTCACAATCTGGGACTGCTGGCTCCTAACCACTCTGCCTGCCAGCCTGATCACCCCCTGACCACTCCCCTGCTGGCCTGATTGACACCTAACTGCTCTCCTGTCGGCATGATCACTCCCAACTGCCTTCCCCTGCAGGGCTGAGGGGATTGGGGGACTCTGGCTGGTTGAGGTAGGGCTGAGGGGACTGGGTGCCACCATCTTATGAGGGCATGACAGTCAATTAGCATATTCCCTCTATTGGCTGTGGACACCATCATCTTGTGAGGGCGTGATGGTCAATTAGCATATTCCCTCTTTATTAGGCTAATTTTTAAAAACATTTTGGAATCAAAAGTAGGCTTTGCTGCAAATAACTCCAGGAAGGCTCCTTTGAAAGCCACAGCTTGGTGCAAAAAAAAAAAAAAAAAAAAAAAAACAAATAAAACCCCGCGGCCAGCCCCCTGGGCTGACATTCCCTGCACAGGCAAGTCAAGTTCAGCAGATTTATGGTGGATGCAGGTCTGCTGTGCAGGCCACATTCCCTGAGAGCTCACTAAGTGCTGGGCATTATCTCATTTAATCTCATCAACAGCCCTTTGAAGGCGGTGCTGTTATCATTCCATCTCAGGAGGAAACTAAGGACAAAGAGTTCAGTAACAGCCCTAAGGCCATGGGGTCACAGGTGAGCAGAGGAGGGACTGGCCCCAGACACGGTTCGGAAACCAAGGCTGGGCTTTCCTGCATGTCAGCCTTCGGCCTTTTGGCCCGGGCCCAGGTTGCTGAGTGGAGCAGGTCACGCTGGAGACTCGCTGGGGAGTAAGTGCAGAAGTGCAGCCAGTTGACCACCAGGGGCCCGGGTTCCCTCTGAGTCCGGAATGAAAGCCTCTCTCCTTTCCCTCCGCGGGCGGTTCTGAAGTCTGTGTGCAGTGCTGGGCGGGTTTCCACTTCTGACCCTGACTATCTCAGGTGGATCGCAGGTCTTTGTGAAGAACCCTGGGCGTGGCTCTGCTGGAAACGTATGTAGGTATGTGTGTATGTGTGTATGTATGTATGTATATTTGTGCTGTTCAAATGGATTCTAAACATGTAGGTTCCAGGCCGTTAGCAGGTCCTGTCGCTTTTATCTGGGCTACAAATCCATCCTGGGGAGCCAGTGCCCAGCCCTCCCTCCTGTGCGTGGGTGCTGCTCCTCACGTGAAGAGTCGCGTCTAACCCCCTTCCCATGACCTGAGGCGGGACTGCATGACTTGCTTGACCCAGAGAATGGGGTGGAAGCAATGTTCTGAGAGCTCTGAGGCTGGTTCACGAGAAGTCTTGCTGCCTCTTCCAACGCCTGCTCTGGGGAGAGCCAGCGGCCACGTCATCTGAGTGGCCAGGCTGTGAAGGAACCCAAACTGGTCAGGGGGGAGGTGGAAGGGGGGGGGGGAGAGAGAGAGAGAGAGAGAGGGAGAGAAAGAGAGAGAGAGAGAGAGAGAGAGAGAGAGAGAGAGAGCGCCCAGCCTCTCCAGCCTGCCCAGCCCAGGCACCAGGCAAGCCGCCTTGAACAAGAGCTCATCTTCCATCCAGTTGAACTTGAATGACTCCGGCCCCAGCGACCCTCTGACTGTAGCTGTAGGAGACCCCAGGTGAGAACGATCCGGCAGAGCCCAATCCATCCCAAAACCGTGGCAGAAAATGTGCTTCTGTTTGAAGGCATAAAGTTGTGTTTGCAGTGCAGGATGACCAGACGCCGTCCGTCTCCCTCTCCGCTGGCCTGGGGTCCAGGCCACCGCCAGCTCCACCTGCCCGCCTCCTGGCTGCCCCTGACAGTGCCCAGCCTCCCAGCCCAGCCTGTGCCCCCCGCAGCCCACAGGGGGAGGGAGCCCGCCACTCCCTGGCTTCCCACAGCCCTCTCCCAGGACCAGCCTCCTTGCCATGCCCCCTACAGAGCTCACTTCCCCTCATCACTCACCCCCATTCAGGACCCTGTGCCCTTCGGTTCTTCAGATGCTAACCCCACAGCCCAGCCATTTCACTGCTACTCTCTGACATTTTTAGGATGTCCCCCCAAAAATGTGCACACCCACTTTGAATAATTATAAAGGCAGTTTCTTAGAATATATTTCATTTTCAAAATTGAGCTATCAGCTATTAAAATGTGTATACAATTTGGGGGGGACACCCTGTATAATTCCTCAAGTAAAGTGTTCGAGTATTCATAGTAGCGTTATTCTTTTTTAAAAAAAAAAAAAAATATATATATATATATATATATATATATATATATATATATATTGATTTCAGAGAGGAAGGGAGAGGAAGAGAGATAGAAACGTCAATGATGAGAGAGAATCATTGATCGGCTGCCTCCTGCACGCCCCACACTGGGGATCAATGGCGCAACCCGGGCCTGTGCCCTGACCAGGAATTGAACCAAGACCTTCTGTTTATAAGTCGACGCTCAACCATGGAGCCATGCCGGCTGGGCAGCAGTATCATCCTTAATGGCCAAAACAACCCACATCCATCAGGTGAAGAACGGGAAAACGACGGAATTTATCAACGAGAATGAAAGAGCCGCACAGATGCATCTCACAGCCACAATGTGGGAGAAAAGAAACCAGACTCAGGAGAGAGCCAGCCACAGGATTCTGCTGGTCAAACGCTGAAATGCACGGAGTCCCAGACAAAGAAGGTCAAAGGCACTTCTCTGTGGGGAGGGGTTCAGGGCCGTGGTCAGCCTGGAGGGAGGCGCAGGTGTGAGCGACCCGAGGGCCCTCCGTGGTGTGCTGGTCGTGATCTGTTTCTCCTGTGGGTCTGGTTACACAAGTGTTGATTCGCGATGTTATCGTTCACCAAGTTGAGCCTCAAATAAAGTGTTCAAACGGAAAAGCACCACTCGGCCTCCTGTCACACGGCTTTCGCTCACATCCTTGGCGCCACCTGAAACTCTCCATGCTTCTCAGTCCTTCCCTGCTTACTTCCTGCCAGCTGTTCGGATCTAGCGCAGACTTCCTTCCGTAGAGGACCCTTTGCTGTATCAGTCAGTCTTGGCTGTGTAACAAACCGCCCAATGTGGTGACTTAGAGCACCAGCCGCCGGTTAGTCGTGACTCTATGGCTGCTGATCTGGGTGGGTCTTGGGCTGGTCTTGCCTGGGCACAGTCATGTATCTGCAGTTAGCTGGCACCGTGGCTGGCGGGAGACTTGAGGAGGGCCTCTGGTGAGTGCCACTGGGCGCACTGTTGGTGGGACACCTGGGTCCTATTCCACGTGACCCCTGCAGGAGACTAACGTGAGCTCATCACGTCATGGTCTCAGGATTCCAGGGGCCACACAGAGGGCAGCCTCAATGCTCATGTGCTCCTTAAGCCCCTGCTGGGGTCTCCTTTGCTCAAGTCCATTGGCCAAAGCGAGTCACACGGCCAAGGTCAGATTCCAGCGGTGAGACATGAACGCTGCCTCTGGGTGGGAGGAATTCTTATGGCCGCGCCCTCTGAACAATCTACCTCCCTGCCCTGCCCCACCCCCCAGAGAAGAGCTTCCCTGTTACACTGGCTCCCGCCCCTGAACCTTCCCTCCTGGCACTCGCCCCGCGGCAACGGGCTGTTTGTACAGTGAGCTGTCTCTCCTCTCCCCCTCCCACTTCCCTGTAACGCCGCACCGGCCGCGGCTGGTGTGGACACACCGTGGCCAGCACGGGCTGGGAGTAGTATTACTAATACGGATCTGGAGAAGGAAGTAGAAGAGAAAGAAAAAATGAAAGGGAGGGAAGGAGGGAGGGAAGGGAGAAAATGGGGAGAAGGAGGCATTTCGTTGGCAGAGGGCAGACGGGGCCATCTCTGGGAGGCGGTGCCCTCCTTCCCCCACACTCGCTGTTCTCACTGTGGCCTCCGAGGCTTGGCTCACCTGTTCCTCCCGCCTGGCTGCCCTCCCACCCTCTCCTCTGCCTGCTCAGCTCTTGGGTGCCTTCAGGGGGTGGCGGCTCAAGGTTCCCATTTTGCCTTTGCCTCCATCCCTTCCTCCTGATATCCGTGTGGATCCTGGCATCACTGCCCGCCTGCGGACAGAAGGGGCCACATGCTGACCTGACAAGCTCAGGGGAGGCCTGCATGGCGGACTTGCAAACTCAGAGACCTAAAGTCACCACAAGGATGGTCTGAAATTAAACTTTAAAAGCAGTGATGGTGGGGAGTCACATCCTAGGCCGGTATCTTCCCTGACAAGGTCACCTTCACCTTAACTGAGCCTGCCTGTCTTTTTTGCATCTGTGATAACACACCCTTGTCATGTCTGGGTAACTTGTAATTTCCCTTTTCCCCCAACCCCTTGGGGCACAACCTAATGTGCCTGGGCGCCAGGACAGATGCCACAAATTCCTTCATTGTTATGTTAATTGCTCCTGCACCCACCTAAGTATGTGTCTATCATTTTACCTTTTATCCACTCCCAGGGGTTCCCCCACACACACACTTTGCTTTCTCCCGCCTCTCTAGCCTATCACCAATGGATTTCATGTAACCCACCTACGTCCCTTTCCTTTGATTGCAGTGTATGAATATAGATGTCACCCAGAGCATTAGCTCAATTCGTTGAGGTTCTGCTTCCCGGCATGTGTCGACAGTTTGGCTCAAATAAACTCACAAATATTCTTTACAGGTTTCAATGGTTTTTTTTACACATGAACACGCCCCCTCCCAATCTCGAACACCCAGCAGCCCCGTGAGAAATTTGGGTTAGAAGTATCCATATTTCTATGGGATGGATGAGAGCGTGGGGCTGAGGGAAGCTTTGTGTCCATGATCACCCACCAGCAAGATCACCCACCAGCCAGATGTGGCTCCGGGGTCAGGCCGGCTCAGAGTCCCCAAACCACGATGCCCACAGCAAAACCATGCGCCCCGGAAGGGAGGGCTCCCTCCTCTGTCCAGTGGACCTGGCTGCTCTGTAGGGAGGGGAGCGGAAGAGGCCCTGGAGCTGGGGGCCTGGGGTCTGACCTCTGGACAAGCGCAGGCAGAGGGCAGGGGATGGGACGAGGAGGCTGCTTGCCCTGGAGCCAGGGGCTGCCCTGGAGGGACTGGCCCGGGGCAGACCTTCAGCGGCCTGGGTGATGCTCCTGTGGGCAGTGCGGGGCCATGTCTCCCACGGAATGAAAAGCAGCTGGGCTCCCGCTTGCTCAGAGCACAGATGAGCCTGATTCTCATGAGGGGAAGGCAGTGACCTTTGTGTCACACCCTGTCCTTCCTGCCTCCTCCCCAGCCCTTCCTTCCCACCTCCACACCCAGCTTCCTGGGCTCGTAAAAGTCGTAACAGGCTGAGGGGACGAGACCAGTTATTGAGATGGTGGGCGGGTTCCCCGGGCCCAGGAGGGAGGGGACACAGCATGAGATCCGCCCCTTAAGAACCTGCCCCAAGTCTTCAAACTGCGCTGCAGGGGAACCCGCTGGAGGTGGATGGGGCAGTGAGCTGCACTGGTGTGCTGAAGGGGCCGCAGAGGGCTGGGTGGCGAGCAGAGCAGAAGTTGCAGACACTTTCTGTGCAAGAAACATGTCCAGCCACGGAGACCTCGCAGGTCCTTCCTGTCTGTGTGGCCCAAGTTCAAGGATCCTGTGAACCCAGGGCTCACGCCTTCAGAGGCTCATTCAGGTCACAGCTCCACCTGGACCCATGCCACCCCCTGCCTCCCGATCCCGGCCCTCCTCAGGCTCCTGCCCTTGCTCAGCTGCCCAGTGGAACTGGACTCCGCACACATGCATCTCTGTACGTGGACCATCCATGTGCATTAACATGCAATAGGAAACCCATTACTGCCTCACTACCCTTGGTCTTTCTTCTCACAAGCTGGCATTATTATTATTTTATATTTATTTTTTGCTTCTGCAGTCTGTGCATCTTTACGGCATTGTTTATTTGCTTCTCTGCGTTTCCTCCGTCCTCCCTGCACCTGGTGCTGCGCCCCCTAAGGTACAGCTCCTTGGGGTCAGGGATCTTGTCTGTCTTGCTCATGGCTGGATGCCAGTGCTTACAGTGCAGGCCGGCACTTAGTAGGCCCTCAATTAAAGTTGCTTTGGGAAATGAATGAATGGCTAATGAATGGCTGAACAAACGATCCCTTGCTCCTGCATTCCCCTCATTTCCCAATCTGGCCCGCCCCCGGCTCTCAGCACCGTGACCGGCACTGGTGTTCAGCTCGGACTCCAGAAGAATCCCCTCGTCAGTGCTTGGTCTCTGCGCTTACAAAACACAACAATACAACCCGCACCTGGATGGACCTGCTCCGAGCTTCCCGGCGACTTGGACAGGACTGACGGGCGCTGTGGCCAGTGGCTCCCTCCCTCCCTCGCTGTAGAAAGCCTTCCACGTCTTCTCCAGCCTCGGGGAGTCCTTGGTAAAGGGGCCGGGGCCAACTCAAAGGCCCGGCTTCTCTTTGCCTTTGCAGGGTGCCGTTTGCATGCACTCGGTTTGTGTGGCTGTGGAAGATGCACAGTCACGAAGTAGCCCAGGAAGGAACCTCACAAGAGGGGGAGGTGTGGTTGGGGGAGGGGTTACCCCATTTCCCAGCGTGCCCAGGTGAGGCCTCGGTACAGAAGCATCGGTAACCACTCCCGGCCCACAGCCTGGACGTCTTTGCCAGCAGGACACTCGTCCCGGGAGGGGACCGAGGCGGCCACTCTCCAGGGAAGCGCCTCCCTCCCAGGCACTGGGCCCAAGTCGGGAAGGAAGGGAGGCAGACACTCCGAGAAAGGGTGACCTTTGCCAGCGGGGCCGTGTGGCCCAACTTCGGTGACACCTTCCCTTTAAAATTGATGTTCCTTTTAACCAGCAGTGACGGGCCGGTCCTGGTGAGCAGCCTGGCTCAGGCTAATTCTCCTGCCGGAGGCTGCGCAGCCCCTACTGTGAGGAGGCCCCTCGGGGCCGCCCGCCGAGCATCTGGAAACCGGGTGTTGTCTGCACGCTGCCTACAATTTCCCTTTGATTTCACGTGTCCTCCCGCCCCCAGAACCATTATTAGGCAAGAAAAGCACAAATTAAAGCCTCTTACCTTTCAGGAAGAGGAGGGGAGGCCGCGTCCCGGCATCTGGTAACTCGTTCACCCCCCAAATGACTCCACGTGAATCCAAGCAACGCGCTTTGGGAGGAAAAGTAGAACCATCTGTGGGGCCGGGGCACGGAGACCCACCCAGGAGTTCCACACCGGCCCTCCCGGGTGCGGGGTCCCCAGGAGGGAGGGTGCTCCCTTTGGCCGCGCAGCACGGCCCGAGCTGTGATGGCCACGGTGACCGGGCGCCGCGTAGACCTGCGCTGGGTCCAGCAACGCCCACGACGACCGAGCAGTTTAGCTTCTCCGAGGCCCGGCTCCCACCTGGAGAGCGGCCGCTGTGAGCGCTCATGGGAACGAACTCGGGCAGGACCCGCCCCTTCCTCCCGGGACAGCGGTTCTCAACCTGGGCTGCACATTAGAATCCCCTGGGAATCTTTTTAAAATCCTGATTTCTGGGCTTCCTCCTCCGGAAATTCTGTTTCTTTGTTCCTCATGTTGTGGCCCCACCCCAGAACAAAGAAACAGAATTTCCGGAGGAGGAGGCCCAGAAATCAGGATTTTAAAAAGATTCCCAGGGTATTCTAATGTGCAGCCCAGGTTGAAGACCACTGTCCCGGGGGGAAGCACCTTCTGAGCTCCAACCCTGTCATCGACGGAGGGGTGGTCCCGTATCTTGTGCCACCCCGTGGGCAGGACACGCGCAGCCGCAGTGCCCTGTGCCGGGCCCGCCCAGGAGCACCGACTGCACCACCTGCCGAGGTGGACATCATTGTCCGCATTTCACAGAAGAGGAAAGTGAGCCTCCGGAGCGGGAAGGGCAGTAGACACTGCGCATGCTTCCTCCTCAACATCGACTCCACTCCTCCCGATAGTGCAGCCCTGGCTTCCCTGGGGGACTGCCTTCTTCCCATGCTGGGGTGGCTGGTGGGGTTGTCCATCAAGGTGCCCACTTCCTCTGGCCGAGGAGTGGGTCTGGGACCCAGCTCAGCCCCTCAGAGGTTCTACCTCAAGCAAAGGGTCAACAGCAATAAAAATGCCGGAAGCTGACTTGCCGCAGGGAAGTGGGAGGGGCAGGAGTGACGTGCTAAGGAGACCGACCCATTTGTTGGTTCCCTGTGAGTGGACCACCCCAGCCCCATCACACCCCCAGCAGCCCTATCCCATCTGTCTGGTCCTTCACTTTTCTTCCAGTTCTGAGACCCGCTGGGCCTGCCCTTTCCTGCATACATGAGACTGGGTTCTGTCTGTGGCTTGCAACCCCGAACTCTGACACAGGAAGTGACTCCTCAAGGTCACCCCAATTATGAGTGGCAGAGTCGAAATGAGGACCCACATCACCAGGCTGCCTGGCCATAGTCTGGCCTTGGGGTGGTCCTGCCGCCTGGAGGGCCTTCGCAGTTGGGTGGTGGAGAGCAGCATCAGCAAAGGCTGGTGAGGGCAACTCATGTGGCCTCGTTGTCACCGAGCTGCCTGTATGCAGAGCTCTGAGGACATCCGGTAGAGGAGACATGCGGTAGAGGAGGCATCCGACAGAGGCCGACTTGGAAGCCTGAAAGCCTCCCTAGCCATGCACATAGTGGGGCCACACACCCTCTTTTGTTTTATTTTTTTAATTAAATACATTTATTGATTTCAGAGAGGAAGGGAGAGGGAGAGAGAGATAGAAACATTAATGATGAGAGAATCATTGACCGGCTGCCTCCTGCACACCCCCTACTGGAGATCAAGCCCAAAACTCGGGCATGTGCTGCGACTGGGGATCGGACCGTGACCTCCTGGTTCATAGGTCGATGCTCAACCACTGAGCCACACCAGCCGGGCCCTCTTTTGTTGTATCTAAGGGATATCTTTTTGTTGATCCTGGCAGCAAACTGTTGTGCTATTCGAGTCCTCAGTTCATCACATGTTTCGAAAAGCCAAAGTGGAGACCTTCCTGAAACAGGTTTCCACATTCTACTTATTAATGGTGCAATATGGACCCTTCCTGCAAAGAACTGAAGCGACATGGAGTGGAAAGGATGCCAGCCTGGCTGGGAGTCCTGCCCCCCTCCCCCCCAGGATCCCTAAAGCAGTGGTTCTCGACCTTCCTAATGCCATGACCCTTTAATGCAGTTCCTCATATTGTAGTGACCCCAACCATAAAATTATTTTCGTTGCTACTTCATAACTGTAATTTTGCTACTGTTATGAATCGTCATGTAAATATCTGATATGCAGGATATATTTTCATTGTTACAAATTGAACATAATTAAAGCATAGCAATTAATCACAAAAGCAATATGTAATTATGTATGTGTTTTCCGATGGTCTTAGGCGACCCCTGTGAAAGGGTCATTCAACCCCCTAAGGGGTCGCGACCCACAGGTTGAGAACCACTGCCCTAAAGCCAAGTGACGTAAACTGTCTCGTCCTCAGCGTGCACCGGACTGGATGAGGGCTATGCCCAAGGTCTCCAAGTTCAACAGTTCATCTTCATTAATCCACTCCCTGTGAGGCTCAGGACAATCGCCTAAAACGGGGAGGCTCAGTTTCCTAATCTGAAGAGTGGGTGAACACCTCCCATCCGCAGACGGGGATGAGAATGAAGTGCATTGTGTCCAGGAACCTGACGCCTAGTGTTTGCTGGCCCTCCCTTTGCAGGCCAGTGGATCTGAGCTCCTTGCTGCTGCTGTCTCCTCGGCCTCAGGGATCCGGGCCGCAGGAGCCGGCTTTGAGGAACAGGTCCCATCCTACTCTGCAGCCACTGGTGATTGTCTACACCAGCGATTCTCAACTGCTGGGCCGCAGGACTTGTTAAAACACGCAGCACCTGACTACTGAGCCAGGGCACTGAGCTCTCCTCCCTTAGATTGTCAAATAAAAAATGACAACAGCCAATACAACAACAGCCGTCTGGTGTGAATGAATCAAAAGTATACCTTTTATAAGTCACATCTGCTGAAAATATATTGTCTGGTGTGCTGCGGAATTTTAGTAAGTAGTTTATGTGTGCCGTGCGAAGACAACGGTTGTGAATCGCTGGTCTTCACAGTAGCTATTGCCAGCTTCTTTCTTCTTCGCCCACCTCTTCCAACAGAAGCTCAAAATTCTAGGTACGCATGTTCCCAGACTTCCTTTGTAGCTATCGGTAGCCACATGACCCCATTCGACCAATGAGATGATAGTGAACATGTTGCTTCCATCTCATTGGCTCGTGAGAGCTTCAGGGAAACATTTATTTCCCTGAAAAAGGGCGAGAGGCTGTGGGTAAAGCCTCCTTTCTACCTGCCTGTGGGGAGAGAGGCAGGGGGCGGGGGGTGCTTCACGGACGGCTTGCCAGTGCAGTTGCTCTGAAGGGTCCATGCTTGGCATTTCCTGCTCTGTGGTCGCTGATTAAAATTCCAAACACTGTGGTAGGGGGACGCTTAGAGCTCCGCGCCGCGTCCTGCGGGGACCGCTGTCAGCAGCCCCTCTGCGGCGTTTGGAAGAAGCCAGGCCGCCCTTCATGGTAATGGCCGTAACTGCAGCCAATTTTCGGTAATTGGTGGCATTTGCCAGGGAATTCCTGCCTGTCGCAGCAGCTCCTCGGTGCTGCCTTTGATCTCCAACAGTCTCCCTGAGACACAAAATACCCTTGTCACCTTCAATTACTTCAAAGGGCGCGTGGCCTTGACCCTGCCACCAGACGTCCCCAGCCCACCCGAGGCAGCATCAGTCATGGAGGAAGGCCGGGCCGCGGGCAAGGGCCCTTCCTGGAAACCTAACTGATGCTGTGCATGGAAATCAGGCTCCGGGGCTACGGCTGGGGCACGTGACAGCAAACAAGTACAGGCTGCTGAGCACCCCTGTGTGCCGGGCACACCTTTTCTCTGAAGCCCTCAGCTCTTCTCTGCCAGGGTGCATAACTGTCCCCTGTTCACAGAGGAGGCAACCGAGGCCCAGAGATAGTCCTGCCGCAGGGAAAGGCGTGGCGGAGGCGGCAGTGGGAGGGCCCGTGGTGGGGGAGGGTGCAGCCCAGGTTTGCCCGGCTCCAGGCCAGGGTCCTTCCACGTGCCCAGGTCCTAGGCTCTGTGCGAGATGGACCTCCGTCTTTCCTGCGGGGCTCTGAGCTGCGTGAGGTCCAAACTGGGTCTCACCCAAACCCGTGCCCTCCCACAGCTCCTGGTCCAGAGCCGGGCGCGGTGCAAGCGCTCAGCCCGTGTCCTCAAGCCGGGAACAGCTCCTTGGCCTTCCTCCCCCCATCTCACTCACTCCCCCACCCGCTCCCCATCTTCCAGATCTTAGGATTTGGGGACCCTGCCTTTGCCTAGGACATCCTGTCCATTTTACCTAAAAAAAAAAAAAAAGAAGAAGAAGACGCCGTAACCAACCATTCTTCCCACCTTCACTGCCACCATCCTCTCTTATTAAAAATATATATTTACTAATTTCAGAGAGGAAGGGAGAGGGAGAGAGAGATAGCAACATCAACGTGAGCGAGAATCATTGATCGGCTGCCTCCTGCACGCCCCCCACAACCCAGGCGTGTGCCCTGACCAGAAACTGAACCGTGACCTCCTGGTTCGGAGGTTGACGCTCAACCACTGGGCCACGCCGGCGGGCCCACCATCCTCTCCGGCCGAGGTTATTGCAGTTGCTTCTTCACTCGTCTCCTTGCCTCTGTCCTCGGTCCCCGCTGTGGTCTAGGCTCAGCCCAGCAAGCGGGTGGGTCCTGGAGACACTTAGCTCAGGCGGCATTGCTTTTCCGCTGCCGCCATCCTGTGGCTCCTCACTCCCCAGGGAGGTCCATGGGGGGCCTTGAGCTCGCCCTGCCACAATCGGGGGATGGCAGAGGCCACATCATGGGCCATGAAAGCACGGGCCGGGGGGGCGGAGTGGGGGGAGGCCTCCAGGAGGAGGTGTCATTGGTGCTAAGCTGTGAGCCCTGAATCTGTCTGTGCTGTGAGGGGCTGGAGACGTGCAAATGGCAGCACCGCAGGGCTGCAAGCTGGTAAGTGTGTCCACCGAGGGCTGAGCCCCCCGCTGACTGGCTGCCGGGCGCGCACATGTTACCGCCACCAAACCTTTGCTGCGCTCCTCCCGTGAGCCGGCTCTGAGCAGACTCGGGACAGAGCCCAGGACTCAGCACCCTCCCGCACCAGCCTTCTGACCTCACACTCCAGATGGGCAGACAGACAGTTAATGACTCCAAAGAGAAGGTCCAGGGAGGCAGAGCCATGCTCAGGCCTCGGCCCCTGTGTGTGTGTGTTGGGGGGGGGGGGCCCGCAGGGCCAGGAGGCCTGTCTCCCCAGTGCCTGCTCTTCCCACGACCCTGGGCTGCCAGCCTAGGAGCCTGCAGAGCCACGGGGATCCCGCGTGGGTGTTCAATCCCAGGGCTGATCCAGGACCCACCACCTGCCACCTTCCAGGCCAGGAGCTCTGACCCGAGTTGCCTGTTCCCAGAGTGTGCCCTGCCCCCTCCCCCCACCCCCAATCCACTGTGCTCCCCCGGGGCTGAGGAGCTGGGCACACACCCTGAGACCTTTGCGCTGTCGGGAGTCACTTAACTAAACGTCTGCATCTGTACACCTCCCTCTGCAGATGCGGTGCTGGATGCCAAGGTGACTTTTATTGTCTCTTGTCCTGGGTCAATTCCCTCTAAATAGCCCCGTGGCCACTTCCTCCTTCCCTTTCTACAACTCCCTATCTTTACAGCCTGTCTGCACCTATGTTTATAGTTGTACGCGGGGTGCCACTCCCTGCCTCTGTTTAAGCATGTCAAGAGGAGGCTGGGGTCCGGAGCGGCAGGTGAGAATTGTCTGTTTCTCCACCAAGACCAGTGACAGGTCCGCTTCAATGCGACGCTTCCCCCAACAAGTTCCCACCCCGGAGCCGATCCTGAGACCCCAAGTGCGGGCCCTGAGGCGCGGGGCTCCGAGCAGGCCGGGCTCACCGGCTCGCCCATGCGCTGGGCAGAGGGACTTGCTGGTGTAACAGGCTTGGGCATCAGAAGGACTGACAAGGGGCAGATCCCGCTCTGCCTGTGGCCTTGGCACGTTTCCAGGCTCTTTAACCACCTGCCTACAGGCTCCTCGGTAAATAGTGATTATGAGGATGATGTCTGCCTGGCAGGGTCTGGGCGGGCTGGTGTCAGAAAGCCCACAGGGGACCGTGGTGAGCTTCTGGAAAGTTCCGGCATGTAGGTGGTGCTTGGCAGGTCCCCAGCCAGCTCGGATGGGTGGCTGCCTGGGGCATGTTCTCTGCTGTGAGCCCGGAAGGCCCGGGAGGGAAGGAGCAGGGAAAGTGTGCTTTTGTGGGCACACACTGACTCACGCCCAATCACCGTCAAGACGGGACCCTGCTCCTAACGGCTGGAGTGACCGGATTGTGCAGATTCTTGGCTTCAGTTCTTTCCCTTCCAGTAGCGATTATGTGACTATACCTGGATTTACTCACCCATGTTAGGGTTGAGAGACGTTTGGGTAGTTTCCAGGTTGGGGCTAAAATAATAATCCTGCCAATAATAGTTTTTTGTTTGTTTGTTTGTTTTTAATATGTATTTTTATTGATTTCAGAGAGGGAGAGAAACATCAATGATGAGAGAGAATCATTGATCGGTTGCCTCCTGCACGTCCCCTACTGGGGATCGAGCCCACAACCCGTGTATGTGCCCTTGACCGGAATTGAATCCGGGGCCCTGCAGTCTGCGGGCCAACACTCTATCCACTGAGCCAAACCAGCCAGGGCCCAATAATAGTTTTGTTCAAGGTTTTTCCACACACGGATGTAAGCCTCTCCATTGGGTACGTACCTGGGAGCGGGAGTGTATATGTTCCTAGGATATGCATAGTCAGCTTCAGTAGCTCTGGCCAAGCATGTGCGTGTTGGGTGTATATCAATAACTAGTATTTTTTCCCACTTCGTGGTGTAAAATCATATTTCATGCTTTGAGAGTAGACGAGGGCACCGAGGAATCGATGGTAGGAAGAGAAGAGGAAAAGAGAGAAGGCAGGAGGTGAGAGGAGACCAGAGGAGGACAGGATCTGGAAGGAGCCACCAGCTAAGTCGGAGGAAATCAGGAAATTGTGTCCCAGAAAGTAAGTGAAGGAAGTGTTACAAGGTGGAGGCAACAGTGTTAAATGCCGGCAAGAAGGCGAGGATGAGAACTGGCCATTGGACTTGGCAATGGGAAGTCTACAGCCTGTGGACTAACAGTGAGACTGGCTACAGGGCTTCCCTTCATGAGCGTCAGGGCAGGGCCTGGTCCCTGCCAGATGTGGTGCTCCTACCCCGTTACAGGGGCAACAGGGAACAGTCCCCTGTGGCTCCCGAATCCCGGGAATGGCGACTCCAGAGAGAGCGAAGGACCAGCCGTCATCAAGCGAAGTACTGGCTGGGGGCTGGGGTCAGGCACTCAGATGCATTGTCCTAAGACCCGAAGCAACCCACACTCTTGCGACCGCTCACTGGTTTATATTTGCAGGTAAATAGGGTAGAACAATCTAGATCATTTTTTTTATTCAGAGAAGATTTGGAGATTAGTTTTATTTTATCTATTTCTTTTTGTTGGTAGTGTTTTTTAAAAAATTTTATTTTTCAATTACAGTTAACATACAATATCATATTAGTTTCAGGTACAACATAGTAACTTATATAACTTCCAAAGCGAGCATCCCCCCAAGCCTGCTACCCACCTGACACCACCCACAGCCATTACAACGTCATTGCCCATGTTCCCTGTGCTGGATTTTACCCACTGAAGTCTCATTTACATGCCCGACTGAGGCAGTAACTTAGGGCAAGGGTCACTGCGAGGATTTCACTTCCTTTTCTATCACATTGATTGATTAATTACTTGATTGATCATTTTTTTTAAAATTCCCTGATGCATCCATTCACTCATTCACTCATCGGTTATTCATTCAACCATCTTTGCTGACTACAGGCACACTAGGGCTGGTTCAAAGTTGTGTGTGTGCGCGTGTACACGTACGGGGAACATGAGAGCAGGTGAAGGCCACGCGGTGGGCGGGTGAGTGCCAGGATGGAGGCCGGATAGACTAGACGCTGCAGGGAGCATCAGGGCAAGAGAGGGCTCAGCTTCGTGGACAGGCAGCCTGCTGCTGTGGCCATGGCGATGGGCTGGAAGGAACCGGTGAAGCCCGCCACATGGGTGGGAAGGCGTGCAGGGCGGATGAAACATGCACGCAGGTGGGCCCCACCGGCGCCGGGAGACTTGCAGCCCTAACAGCAGAGCGCCCTCACGGCTGAGCCCGCACAGGAACTGGTGCTGAGCCGTCGTGGTAACAGCGCGGGCTGGCGTTCGTCCACGGTTGGTAGTGACATTGACTGCGCGTGGCTGCGTGCTGGGCCCTTCTCCATGAAGAGAGCACTGTGCTCTGTAGTGTTTAGGAGGAATGATTTCACTCTGTTGTATGCGTAAGAACAGGCTCCCACATTCCGGAGCGGTACCAGGGCACCAGATGGAGCTCGCCAAGGGGGTGGCTGAGCGCTGGCTTTATGAGCTCTTTCATCCACCGGGGGGAGGCAGGGCCTGGAGTGCGGTCCCCGAGCCTCCCTGTGCCCCATCCGAACCTTCCTTCCATCTGGGGAGGAGGGCAGCGCTCTCTCTCTCATCGAATGCTCCCTGGGAGAGGTTTCCAGGGACCTCGGGGGAGACCAAGGCAGTGCAGCCGTCCTGGGGTGGGTCTGGGTGCGAAGCCTTGTGCTTGGGATGGAGGCGCCGGGAAGAGCTCAGGAGGTAGAAAGGGTCTGAAAGACCCCGCAGAGTGGGGCTGGGGAGAGGAGGCTGCAGAAAGATGGCCCGGTTTCTGCTTCCAAACGCAAGCAAGTTCATGCCCACAGGGAAGAAGAAGCCAAACACCCAGTGTCAGGAAGCCCCAGAGACCCAGAGGGGAGGGGGCGGGAAGGCAGCTAGGAACACCAGCCCCTGGGACCTGTGGCCTGGCGCCTCTGTCGCCTGCGGGATCTGAGGGAGCAGGGGCAGGAGCTGGGGGAGACGGCGCACAGTGGGGAAACCCTCGCCCAGAGCAGCCGCTCAGCACCCCCTTCTCTCGGGACAAGCCACCTCCCAGCGCCTCCCGTGTCTGGCTGGGTCCCCTGGGAAACGGCGTAGCCATGGACACCCTCCTGATGTTTACACAGGTTTGGAGAGGAACCAGAGGCCCATCCCTAAAGTCTCGCCCCCCTGGGCTGCTCTCGGCTGCTTTACAGCCGGAGGGGTGCCTCCTCCCCATCACCCCATCACCTCGCCCGTCACCTCGCCTGCTTGGCGCGGGCTCCAGGAAATGGCTATAGAAACCACCTGCCTGAAAGATAGCCCTTATTTGCTTAGCATTGACTGGCCCCACCTGGCTCCAGCGCTATTTGCACACCTCCATGATGTGGCAAGGGAGCCCCAGCTCCGCCTCCAGCTCCCCCAACAACTCCACGAATCAACAGAATGGAGGTCTGAGCCCCAGCTAATCACTGTGAGCCCCGGCAAGTCAACTTCCCTTTGAGAACAGTTTTTCCTTCTGTGAAATGGGCACATGATTCTTACTCTTCTAAGGCCCTTAGACAGTGGTTGTGAAGATCAAGTGGGATAAGAGGTAGGGCTTTCCAAGGGGTAAATTGCATGCATAGGCAAAGACATGGATAGTATCCTAAACCTACAAGTAGCTCCTTCTCCTCTTCTTTATAAAAGTATATATATATATATATATATATATATATATATATATATATATATTTATTTCAGTGAGGAAGGGAGAAGGCGAGAGCAATAGAAACATCAATGATGAGAATCACCAATAGGCTGCCTCCTGCACTACTGGAGATGGAAACCAGCAGTCTGACATTCCCTTGAGGAGTCCCGGATTTCAAGAGGGCGCAGGCCAGGCTGAGGGACCCCAGCAGTGCATGAATTCATGCATCGGGGCCCTCGTAAAGCTATAAAAGAAAATACAGCAACTAACTACCTTTGTTTAATAGCTCTCCCAGGAAGAGGGCTGGGTGCCAGGGAACCCTGAGATACAAGATGTGCAGGGTCTGGAGCTGGAGGGACAGGGAGCTGTGTGCAAGAGCAGAGCTAACTATTTTCAGATCTTCTATTTCTTCTTGAGTCAGTTTTAACAGGTTGTGCTTTTAAAGCAATTGGTCCACTTCATCTAAACTGGCATAACGTTATTCATTATTATCCATTTAACGTTTGTAACATCTATAGCAATGTAATGCTGTGTGTGTGTGTGTGTGTGTGTGTGTTTATTTCACATTTTTCTTTCTCAATCTAGCTGGAGACTTATAAATTTTGTTAATCTGTTCATCTTTTTTGGGGGGGAGTTAATCCTCATCTGAAATGAAAAATCATTTTTCCATTGATTTTTAGTGAGAGTGGAAGAGAGAGGGAAAGTCAGAGAGAAACACTGATGTGAGAGAAACATACCAATTGGTTGCCTCCTGCTAGAGCCCTGCCCAGGGCCTGGGCCAGGGTTTGAGCCCACAACTCAGGCATGTGCCCTTGACCAGAATCGAACCTGGGACCCTTCAGTCCACAGGCCGATGCTCTATCCACTGAGCCAAACCGGCTAGGGCTAAATTTTGTTAATCTTTTCACAGTAACAACTTTTGACCTTGCTAATTTTTCCTATTGTTTGCTTTCTAATTCATTGATCTCTGCTCCTCTTTATAACTAACTTTGTGTTAGCAAAAGTTAAATTTTGCTCTTTATTCCTTGCTTTTTAACATGAAAGCTTAGATCATTGACTTTAAAACTTCATTTTTTAAATAACACAAGCATTGAAAGGCATACATTTTCTCATAGAAGTGTTTTAGCTGCATCCCACATATGGTACTGTTATAGATTCATTATCATTCAGTTTAGAATATTTTCCTATTCCCCTAGTGATTTTTTTGATGACATGGGTGGAAGTGCTGCAGAAAATATAAAAATGTTAAATAAAGAAGGGTCAGTAAAGGTGCTGTCTCACCCACATTTTCTCCTGAAGCAAAAGGAAAAAGCAGCAATACTGATCCTGTCATTGTTCAAAATGCTGATGTTTTGTTCCTGCTGGGTTTTTTGCATTAATTTTAATTTTTAAAAATATTGTCTTAAAATATTACTTATCTTGATTATGGAGTTTATTGGTGCTTTTTAACTTTTGCACCAAGCGCTTCACTCGCCTGACCCACGCCCCGGCCCTGGTTCTATTCGTGACTGACAGAGTAATTGTTACAATCCCCAGCGATGACTGTGGGTTTTCCCCTTTCTCCCCCTAATTCTGTGAGCGTTCGCTTCCCCGGTTTCGAAGCTCTATTATTCATGCACATGCACGTAGGGTTGCTAGGGTTTCTCTTTATGAATTGGTCCTTTTTACATTCTGGAATGTTCCTCTGTTCCTCTGGTGATAGCCCTTGATCTGCCAGTAGTATATCTGCACCAGCTTTTCATGCTTAGAGTTTTCATGTGACATGTTTTCCTGTCCTTCGACTTTCAGATGTTTCCATTGTATTGAAAGTTTTCTGTTGCCAGCAGCGTAGAGTTGTATCTCGCTTTACTTGTTTATGGTTCACTCTTTCGTCCAGTCCGACAGCAGCCGTCTTTTCGTTGGAGTGTTTATTTTATTTTTTATTTATTTATTTTTTTAAATATATTTTATTGAGTTTTTACAGAGAGGAAGGGAGAGGAATAGAGAGTTAGAAACATCGATGAGAGAGAAACATCGACCAGTTGCCTCCTGCACACCCCCTACTGGGGATGTGCCCACAACCAAGGTACATGCCCTTGACCGGAATCGAACCTGGGACCTTTCAGTCCGCAGGCTGACGCTCTATCCACTGAGCCAAACCGGTTTTGGCTGGAGTGTTTATTTTATATGTGGTTAGCGATATGGTTGGGTGAGAGCCTCCATTTTCTACTTGTTTTCTTTTCCTCGCTTTTTCTCTTTGCTTCTTTATTTCTTCCTGGCTTTCTTTTGGGGTAACAGGGTAATTTCAGTGTTCCATTTTCTCCTTTCCACTGACATTGTAGCATTTGTATTATTTTTAGGGGTTACTTTAGGTATTATAATATGCTCTCTGAATTTATCACAGTTTACATTGAATTAATATTTTACAAGTTTGTGTAAAATGCAAGAGCGACCATGCCATAAATCCATTTATTCTTCTCTGGTCCTTTGTGCTTTTCTTGTCATGTATTTGACCTCTACATAAATTATAAACCCTACACACATGTACTTTTGTACCTTAAATGTTTTTTATTCATATTTTAAAGAAATTAAGAAACAATAGTCATTCATATTGAGTATTCCCAGTACTCTTCTTTCCTTCCTTCGATCTGTATGTCTATGTATCATTCCCTTTAGCTGGAAGGATCTATAATAACAAAAGCGTAATATGCTAATTAGACCAGACGACCTTCCGGGAAGCCTGGGTCCTGGGTGCCAGAGGAAGCCAGTGCCAGCAGCTGGGGGAGGGAAGGCCTACTCTTGCACAAATTTTGTGCATAGGGCCTCTGGTTTCTTATAATACCATCTTTTCCATGTATAAGATGCCTCCCACTTTTCCAACCCAAAATTAATAAATCAATATTTTAAACATTTTGCTGGTTTTCCTCTTAAGGCCTTCTTCTTTTTGGCATCTTAAGGAGTTGTTCTTCCTGTTTTCTCCACTGTCTGCTCATACACTCCGTGGGAGGAGGTCCAAATGGACTCTCTGCAGCTCTGTTTCCAAGCTCTTTTGCATAGCTGATTACATTCAGTTTGAATTTTGCAGAGTAAGACAGTTGCTTACCGGTATTTATCCTTTTCTTTTTTGACATCTTTATGGGCTCAGATGACAAGGTATGGGCAGTGAGGCACCCTCTTGGCTCCCTCCTCAGCTGACTTCCATGTATAAGACACTCCTCGATTTTCAGTCTAACAATTTTAGAAAAAAATAGCATCTTTTCTTAAGGAAAAACACAGTATTTCTTGTAGTGAGGATCTGCTGGCAATAAATTCTCTCAGTGGTTTGTTTATCTGAAAATGTCTTTATTCCCCTATACTTTTATAGAAAACCTTTACTGGGTATAGAATTCTAGGTTGGCAGTTATTTTCTGTCAGCAGTTTTTTTGTGTTTGTTAATCCTCACCCGAGGATATTTTTCCCCATTGATTTTTAGAGAGAGTGGAAGGTAGGGAGGGCAGGGGAAGGAGAGAGAGAAACATGGATGGGAGAGAGACACATTGATTTGTTGCCTCCTTAATGTGACCTGACTGGTGCAACTCAGGTACGTGCCCTTGACCGGGAACTAAACCCAGAACCTTTTGGTGAGTGAGGCCATGCCCTAACCACTGAGCACACTGTCCAGGGCATCTTTCAGCCGTTTTAAAGATGTGCTTCCATTGTCTTCTGTCCTCTGCTCCCATTGAGAAGGCGTCTGTTCATTCTATTATTGATTCCCAGTAATTAATGTATTTTTAAAAAATTTCTGGATGCTTTTAAGATTTTCTCTTTATTTTTGGTCGTCAGACATTTGATGGTGATGTGGATTTTTTCATAGTTTTCCTGCTTGGGGCTTGTTGACCTTTTTTTTGGATCAATAGTTTGTTGAAAATTTGAAAAGAAAAAATGTGGACATGATCTCTTTCTGTATATTTTTTTTTTTTTGTCCCCTTCTCTCTCGTCTTCTTCTTCTGAGGCTCTGATTGAATACACGTTAACCTGCTGGATATGTCCTCTGACCCTTTAGTCTCTCTTCATTGTTTTCTTTTAAATAATTATTTTCTCAATTTGGATAATATCTATTGTGTTTTATTCCAGTTCACTGTCATTTCTTCTGCCATGCCCAATCTGATTTAAGCCCACCCAATACATTTTTACAATTTTTTGATGTATAAATTACATATTTAAAGTGTAAACTTGGAAGAATTTTGACATATGTATGTAACCATAAAAAAATCACAATTAACATAATGAGTTTATTCATTATTCCTGAAAATTTCTTTGTGCTTTGAAATCCATTCTCCACTCTCAACCTCCATCCCCATCTGCTTTCTGTCACTATAGAGTAATCTGTAATTTCTTTTTAAAATATATTTTTATTGATTTCAGAGAGAGGAGGGAAGGGGGAAAGAGAGACAGAAATATCAATGATGAGAGAGAATTTGATATAATTTGAGTTGTACAGTATGTGTTTTTTTTATTTTCTGTTTTCTTCCAGCATAACTATTTCATACTTCGTCTGTGTTGCCCCGTGTGTCCATGATGCAGCCCTATGTGTTGTCCGGTGCTGTTCTGTTATATAGATGCGCCACAGTCTGCTTGTCTATCACCTGCTGATGGACATCTGGGCTGTTTCCAGATTTGGCTATTACAAACACAACTGTCCTGAGCATTCCGGTATTGGTCTTTGTGTGGAAAATATGCTGACCTCTGTTCTGCATATATTCCCAGGAGTAAAATGGTTGGATCATGTGGGTGTAATTTTAGCTCAAAACCGCCAAACTGTTTTCTAGAATGGGTATGCCATTTTATATTCCCACCAACAAGGCATGATGATTCTAATTGCTCCACATCCTTGACAAGGCTTGCCATCGTCTTTTTATTTTATTTTTTATTTTTTAAAGGACTGGAGGAGGCCCACGGGTCTTCAACCACCCTCACCGGCAAGAGTGGTTGGCAAGTGAAGGCTTGACTCAAAGGAACCCCCGAGCTAAAGCCAGACCGAGCCTTTGTAAAGGAATGGGGAGCCCTGGAAATGATGGGTACACGGGTAAATATAAACTATGTGTTTTCTTTTTAAAAAATCCCTTTAAAAGATAATTAAACATCTAAAGTAAAAATACTAAACTGTATTGTGGGGTTTATAACATACAGAGAAGTAAACATCTATGACAAACTAGCAAACAGGCCAGGAGGGAAGAAATGGAAGTTGACTGCTGTGAGCTTCTCAGGCAGTGTGTGAAGTGATGTGAATCTCCAGATTGCTGTAGGGATAAGCGGGCATAATGTAGCGACGGTGCCTCTTGCAGCCTTGGCACATAGTAGGTGCCCAGCACAAATGTCCTTCCCTCCCCTATGCGCCCTTTCCCTCTGCCCGGGGAGTATGTTCTTCCGGATAATTCAGTTCGGATGTCTCTAGCTAGTAATATACACAGGCACAATTTGCTCCTAACTTTTCTTCCATTGTGCATGTTCTAACAATTGTAAAGGTATCGAAGGTTCTTTTGAATATTGCAAACACTTACTCTGGGCATCATTTTGGGGTTTTCTGTTTGCTTGTTTGATTGTTTTTTAAATATATTTTTATTGATTTCAGAGAAAAGGAGAGGGGGAGAGAGAGAGAAACATCAATGATGAGAATCATTGATCAGCTGCCTCCTGCACACCCCACACTGGGGATTGAGCCCACACTGGACACGTGCCCTGACCGGGATTCGAACCGTGACCTCCTGGTTCATAGGTCGACTTTGACCACTGAGCCACACCGGCCGGGCTGGGCATCTTTGTGTTGGACAGCGAGGAGGAGGCCTGAAAGCGCACCACACAGTAGGACTGGGGGATCTCGCTGAGGGTTGGCAAAGTCCATCTGTTTGCTTCCATGCGGCCACATGGAGCCCCACGGGCTGACATCCTTGATGGGCAGCTTCCAGACTCGCCCGCCTTAGGTGAAGGCTGGCCTCCTGCCGACCAAGCAGCCTGGAGCTGCCTCCGCCAAACAGCTGGCTGACTCAGCAAGCACCAGGCCCCGCCTCCGAGGGACGCTCCCTGCTGTCTCCCTCCCCACCCGCCCCTGCAGGCAAGGGCTGGCGCTCCTGGGTGTTTCCAGGAATTATCATGGATTCTGTTCAAAGTGCATGGTGTTCTCCAACACCATGACAGGATCAGGGGGTTACAATTCTACATGCTCTAGAATCCATGAGACGCTAGAATCCATGAGACGCTCCTGAGAAGAGAGAAGCCTGGCTGGGTGGAGGAGAGTCCGAGGGCTGCCACGCCTGGCAGGGGCCGTCGAAGGCCAGCACGCTGCCCGCTCTTGTCCCACCACACACTGGTGCACACACCACGCATCCGTGCACATTGACTCCTGTGATGGCGTGTGCACTGGGAAGCACATGTGTCTTGAGCACCTATGGGCTTGCTCAGGTGAGCGTGGAGCTTGGCCTGCTCCGTGCCCGCTCCCCATTCTTCAGGTGGCACCGCTCTGGCCTTGGCGGAGCTGCCCTCCGATGGACCCGTCTGTCCGTGGCCCAAGCCCCCCTCACGGCTTACTACCTGCGGCCCCAGCGCCTTGAGCTGTGTCTGGCCCTCAGGACAGTGGCCAGCGTGTGTTTATTAGGTGGACGAACAAATGCACGATGTCCCAGGGAACGGTTCTGGAAAGCACAGTGCCACCCGGTCAGTGGAACAGGAACCCTGGGCTCCGGCGTCGAGTCGGTTCGCCCTGGCTTCCTGGGTCATTGCGGTTCGGGTTCTGCTGGGGGATGTGGGGTTGGCCCGAGTGCCGCTGGGTTGGCCTCTGACCCCTGAGAGCTGGTAGCCCGGGGTGCTGGGCGCCTTTATCAAGGGCAGAGTGATGCCGGGAAGGCTTCCTTTTGGGAATCCCCGTGGCCGAGGCCCTGGAGACATGCACGGGGAGCTGAGGCTCCGGCGGAGGCAGCCTGTGTGCCTGGCGCACACCGCCCTCCCCAGCCCACCCAGGAGTGACCTCGATCTAAGGACCTGCACCAGTGGCTGCGTGGGCTCCACACAATGAACAATGCGGTGCCACAGCCTCCACTGAGCCAGAGGGGACCCTGGAGGGGGGTGGGGTGGGGGTGGGGTGCTGTGAGGACTCTTTGTTCAGGGGCTCACGGAGGCGGGGGGGGGGGTGAAGGGAGCCCAGGAGCTGCCCACACAAATATGCCAAGCCTCCCTAACCCTGGCCTGGCAGAAGGCCCACCCAGTCACCCAGAACCACACCCCAGTCGGCGCTACCAGGGGAGGTCTGGGGAGAGCGGCAGGTCCCTATCCCTGCGGGGGAGGGACGGCGCCTGGGACTCAGCCCACCCGCGTGCTGCCAGCTTAGCCCTGAGCCTCTGCTTTCCGTGGGGAGAGTGAGGCTCAGAGTGGCCAGTGCTGGGCAAGGCCACATGCTGTGAACATTAGTAAGATCCCACATGCCAGCCACACACAGAGCCGTCCACACACGGAGCCGGACACACATGGAGCCGGCCACACACAGAGCCAGCCACGAATGGAGCCAGCCACACACGGAACCAGGCACACACAGAGCCGGCCACGAACGGAGGCGGCCACACTTGGAGTCGGCCACACATGGAGTCAGCCACACACAGAGCCAGCCACACAAGGATCTGGCCACACGAGGATCTGGCCACACATGGAGCCGACCACACACGGAGCCGGCCACATGAGGATCTGGCCACACACGGAGCCGACCACACACGGAGCTGGCCACACAAAGAGCCGGCCACACGAGGATCTGGTCACACACAGAGCCGCCCACGCACAGAGCCGGCCACATAGGAGTCAGCCCTCCTTTATCACTGCTGCTGCCCAGTTGCATGGAACTCACTCAGAACGTGGCAGACGTGGGTCTTGGCACCTCCGGTCGGCGTCTCCCCTCTGGCTCCAGCTTCCTCATCTGTGAAACGACAGGAGATGTAAGAGCGGCCTCCAACAGGCTTCTCGCCCTCAGCACGGCTGACGTTCGGGTCACGGTTCCGTGCCTTGGAGACTGCTCAGTGCGTCCCCGGCCCAGACTTCCTAGGTGCCAGGAGCAGCCCTGCCGGCTGTGACCACCAAACTGTGCCCAGACATGGTCACGTGTTCCCTGGGGCAGGTGAGCACTCTGCAGGGCCTGCAGGTGGGAAACATTCCAGAAGTGTTCACACAAGAAACACGCCCTGCCAGCACCCACGACTGCTTTCCGCATGCAGGACCCTGGGGGACCTGAGGTCCAAGTTGAGGCGTCACCCCCTCCAGGAAGCCCTCCGGATTCTCCCGGGCTAGGTTAAAGGAATGACTTTGCCCAAGGTCGTGCTCTTCCCACCGGGGCCCAGAGCCTGGGTGACTTCATCTGAGGGTGCTGTTGCTGCATGTTAGCTGGAAGGAAACCCTGAATCCCAGGAGAGAGGCCGCCTGCTAGAAGGGCAGCACCCGGGCCGTGTGGTGCAGCAGAAGGAGCCGGGACCCAGCTCTGATGCTCATTGACTCCGTGACCTCCGAGCCTTGACTTTCATGTCTGCAAAATGGGGGTAATTACAGAAAACACAGAGGCTCCTATGGAGGTAAAGCACCCGCACATCATAGGTGCTCAGTGAACGCAGCCATGATGATGATGATTGCTGCTTCCGTCCCTGACGATGCAGGAAGGCGTCACACAGGGCCGCAGGCAGCCTGGCCCGGGCGGCCTGCCAACACCAGCCCCTGAGCCTGCCGGGGGCTAGGAACTGGCCCCCAGCCCTGGGGAGTCGGGGGCTGGGCCACTGAGCGGCAGGATCACCTGCCCCTCCCTGGACAGTCTGAAGAGGGGGGTGGAGGCAGCCACCTTGGTACCCCGATGCCCCTGCAGGAGCGTCCACGTCTGGCGGCACCTCCATCGGTGTGACAGACCCTCCGGCGAAGGGGCTGCTCACGGGTCGTCCGGGCTGCCCCTTCCCAGGCGGATCCTTTGTGTCGGGGGAGCCAGTCTCCGTTTCTCCGACTTCACTCCCGTCTCTCCTCTCGGGAATGGAAGCAGAGAGCACTTGGCAGGAAGGAGCTGTCCCTGTGGGAAACATGCCCACCGCCTGCGGCTCCGGGAGTAAAGGGGCCCCATCAGCCTCAGAGCGACGGCCCCACAGCGCCGCCCGCGTGGCAGAGCGGGGCTGGGCAGGAGGAACCCGCGTGGCAGAGCGGGGCTGGGCAGGAGGAACCCGCGTGGCAGAGCGGGGCTGGGCAGGAGGAACCCGCGTGGCAGAGCGGGGCTGGGCAGGAGGAACCCGCGTGGCAGAGCGGGGCTGGGCAGGAGGAACCCGCGTGGCAGAGCGGGGCTGGGCAGGAGGAACCCGCGTGGCAGAGCGGGGCTGGGCAGGAGAAACCCGCGTGGCAGAGCGGGGCTGGGCAGGAGCAACCCGCGTGGCAGAGCGGGGCTGGGCAGGAGGAACCCGCGTGGCAGAGCGGGGCTGGGCAGGTTTCTCCGCCGGACGCCCTCCCGCACAGAGGGCAGCGCTCGGCTCTCTCCCTCTCTCCGAGTCCCTTTCGCCGGCGTTCCCTGCACTTGCCGCGGACCGTCCCCCACACAGAGAAGCTCTGGGAAGGGCCGGCCTCTACCGGGTGGGATGTCCCAGAAACCAGGGACCTCTCTGGCGCCCTGGAGAGTCCCGCAGAACCGCAGGCAGTACCGGGCGCCCTGTGCGCTCGCTGAGGCCAGGATGGCCCCTTGGGAAGGAGGCTCGACTCCTCTCACGACGTCCAAGGAAACAAGGCCACCTCACGCTGACAGCCACACCGGGTCTGAGCGCGGCCGGAAGTGCTTAGCTCGGCTGCGTGACCCAGGCGGCTGGCGTGTGATCTTCGGTGTCCCCGGGTGAGGGGCGGGTCCCGCAGACACCAGCTTCTGTCTGCAGTGACGCAGTGAGATGCTCACGTGGAAGGAGATGGAGAGGAGGCAAGGATCCGGTGGTCTCAGTGGCCCTCATGCCAGGTCTGCTGTGCCTGCCCCTGGGCCCCGCCACCCACGTCCCGTATCCCCCTCGCTAGTCCCCCTGACGCTCTTTGGCCCCCCGCCTGTGCACGCATGAGGAGGGCCGTCTGAGTGAGCCAGAGGATGGAGCAGGGGCGCAGAGAGACGGGAGGGAGCCCCTCCCAGCGCCGTGACCAGCTCAGGGTGCACCGCTCTCTTCTTAATGACGGCTGGTCCTCCAGGAGGTCCCGTCACCGCTCTGCTCATGGGGAGGGTGGACCAGCCTGGCTCCTGGAACCCATGCCCTGCTCCCCAACCCCCCTACTCCCCAGAAGGGAGCATGGGCTAGTAGGGAACTAGCAGAGGGATCCCCAGCTCTGCCCCGCGCCTGCCGCAGGGCCCCTCCGATCTGGCCTCCTATTCGCCCCTTGTGGGGTTCAGGCCCCCAGTGGATGCTCCTTCCTCTCCCTCCCTCCTGGCCTTCCTCCCTCTGTGTCCTGCCCTCTGGTCCCTGACCTCAGCTTTTAGTTGCCTCAAGTGTCATAAGTAATGGTTATCTAGGTGGTTGAATAATAAATGTTACTTGCAAATTTGTCATCCTTTCTCTAAAAAGATTTTTTAAAAACCCACTAAAATTAGCATCTTCCTCAGGGACTAAACACCACATTCATTCAATCAAAGACAATGTCCTCAAATCGAAGGGGGTGCGTGCCCCCCAGGAGACAGTTATTGTCATCACAGCGGGAGGGGAGCTGCGCGTCTGGTGGACAGAGGCTGGGGGGCTGCTAAGCGTCCTGCAAGGGACCGGCCGGCCTTCCCACAAGGACGGGCCCCAGGTGTCCACAGTGCCGGCGGGAAACCCTGGTCGGACACGGAAGCCCCGCGTGCTCTGCAGCGCCCCCCTTCGGGGACCATCTGGGGGGAAGGTTTGCCTCTGCTGAGTCTGGAAGCACGTGCCGGCAGGAGAAGCCTCCGCACGCACGGCCGTTCTCCCAGGAAACACGTCCATCTCCGCGTCGGAGGCTCAGGCCTCGGGGCCCAGGGGTGCAGAGGGCGCCCACCCCCTCCAGCAGCTGTCTGCGTGGCGTGGGCCCCAGACGAGGGAGCTGCTCACGGTTCCGGGTCCCGGGCAGAATGGTTGGCGTGAAGCCTGGAGAACCCGGCGGCTGGTGCTGCCACCGGGAGGGGTCTGGGCTCTGGTGGAGGAGACAGAGTCCGCCTCCCACCTGCACCCACTTCACGCACCAGGTGAGACAGCGGAAACGCAAACGTGCCATTTGCATGCGTTGCTTCTCTCTCAGAGGCCTCGGGCGGATTTGCAAGTTAAATGCACCTGTTACAGCTGCACCAGGTAGGCAACCACCTTCCTTACTGAGTGGCCAGCTGCCACCTAGCAGAGCTCCTGAGGGCTATCCCACTGACTTATAATGCAGTGGAATGTACTAGAACTAGAGGCCCGATGCATGAAATTCATGCAAGAGTAGGCCTTCCTTCCCCCGCTGCCAGCACTGGCTTCCCTCTGGCACCCGGGATCCGGGCTCCCCTCACAGCCCTGGCTTCATCCAGTAGGATGTCCGGTCTAATTAGCATATTACACTTTTATTATTATAGATATGATATGATATAATATAATAGTGATGGACAATGTAATTAATATAAGTATTTTTTTTTATCTTCTTCTATAGTCTGATAGCTTGTTCCACTCTAAATGTGGACGCTCATGCACACGCAGGGTGACCAGATAAGATACAGGACACACGACGTTTGAATTTCAGATCAACAATGAATCATTTTTCTGTCGATGTCCCATGCAATATTTGGGAATGTTTATGCCAAAAAAGTATATTTTTGGGTCTAAATTTCAAATGCCACTGGGCACGCTATATGTGTGTTTGTCACATCTGGCGGCCCTGTGCACACACCTCTCGCACATTCCTGCACGTGCCTTCACAGGCACACACCGTGCACACGGACACGCTCAGCACAGGAAGAGCTGCGTGTCCAGCCGTGGAGCCAGCACCGGCCCGTGCACAGGAGACATCTCATGCCCCGCTGTTGCCCAGCACATTGGGCCCCCAAGTGCCTCAGGGTTCCGTCTACACCCCCAGGGCCTGGGGTTGCTTCCTGGGGCCCGTTCCTCCCCAGTTCCTCTGGGAACCCGCCATGGCTGGCCGCCTGGTCGGGGAGCAGAGGCCTGAACCACGGCTTCCCCTTGGCCCAGCCAGCCGCAGCCCCCCTGTCCCCGGGGCCTGTCTGTCCCCCACAGCGTCTCTGTTGCCAGCTGGCCGGCTGGTGGCCTTCCTCCGAGCAGGCCTCTTCCCTCCGGCTCCCCGGCTGCTCATATCCTAGTTTACGGCCCCCCTGGCAGCGCGAGGGCCTGCAGGCGGAATGTTCTGAGGTTTTTATTGGCATCTCCGTCAAGATGGGGCGGGGGTCCTTGGGGCCTTCCGGAGACGATTTATTGGGGCCGGCCCTCCAGACGGCCCCCCAGACGCCCCCGACGGCCCCAGACGGCCGGCCGCGATTTCCAGGGGAATCTGGTTTCTCCGGCCGCGGCCTGTGTTTGGCTTGGCAGCGCCTCCGGCCGTCTCGCTGCTCACCTCGCGGGCCCGAGCGGCCTCTGGGTGGAGGAGGTGGCGGGGAGCCGTCCCCCACGGCCGCAGGGACACAAACGCGCTTTGTGTCTGTGGAGCAGGTGGAGAGGAGAGAGCTCGGCCCTCGGTGCTCAGGGGACCCTCCGGAGCTGGAGGACGTTAAAACGCAAATAAAAACCACGCCACGCCGGCTGCAGCTTGGGAACCCGCGCTCGCTCGCTGGTGAGATTGAACGGCTGCCTCTCAATTACCGCCAACTCCTCGGGACCTGGGGGAAAGGGGCAGGTGGGATTAATATTCTGCAGCGGGACTTAAAGTTAAAAAACCAGCGGGGGGGGACTAAGTTCACTCTCAGCGCAGAGCAACACGGGGCAGGGGTGGCCCCGGCGCCTGAGGCCGGGAAGGAAGAGCCCCCCCCCCCCGGGGCCCCTGCGGCCCCTTCTCCGTTGGGCTGGCCCCCACACCACACCAACATCCACCCTTTTTACAAATATATGGTTTTTATTCATTTTGAGAGAGAGAGGAAGAGAGAGGGGAGAGGGGGAGAAACATCAATGATGAGAGAGAATCATGGATCGGCTGCCTCCTGCACGCCCCGCACTGGGGATGGAGCCGCAACCCAGGCCTGTGCCCTGACCAGGGACACGGCGACCTCTTGGTTCATAGGTCAACACTCAACCACTGAGGCACGCACAGGGCCATCCATCCTATTCGTAATCAAAGACTCAAGGGGAGTATTATGGACTGCATGGTGTCGCTCAGACCCATATGCTGAAGCCCTGACTCCGCCCCCCTCAGCCCCCCACCCCCAGCCCCGCCCCGAGTGTGACTGCATTTGCAGATGGGGTTTGTAAAGCGGTGATTACGTTACAATGAGGTCACTAGGGCAGCTCCGAGTCAGTATGACTGGGGTCCTTATAAGCAGAGATTAGCACACACAGCAAGAAGGAAGACCCGGAGAGAAGCAGGAGGAGGCGGCCTGCTGCCAGCCGGGGAGAGGCCTCAGAGGAAGCCAGCCCCGCCGACACCCTCATTTTGGGCTTCCGGCCTCCCGCGCTGTCTGCTGTGTACCCCCCTGGCCCACGGTGCTCTGTGCTTGGCCCCCACGGACTAACACAGTCAACAACAAGGAGTAGCTCTCAGACCAGCCGGCGGGGCTGAAGGGCTGAACGCCGACCTATGAACCAGGAGGTTCGATTCCCGTTCAGGGCACATGCCTGGGTTTCAGGCTCGATTCCCAGTAGGGGGCGTGCAGGAGGCAGCTGATCAATGATTCTCATCACTGATGTTTCTATCTCTCTCTCCCTCTCCCTTCCTCTCTCTGAAATCAATAAAAAATATATATATATTTTAAAAATAACTTTTTTTTAAAAAGCAGCTCCCAGAGAGAACCCTGCTTTTATTTGTTATGCATGACAGAGTTGAGGGGGCCTCGGGCTGGAGCGTGAGAGGGGACTCCGGTCCCTGGGGCGCCCGGTGGTGCCTCCCCCACAGTCCTGCAGGTCCTCTGAGCTGTCCTTGCTTTCGTCCTTCATTCACTCGTGGTTTGGGTGCCCCGAGAAGTGGACCCCGAGACTTGGGTGTAACTGGCTTGTTGGGAGGTGGCTGGTGAAGCAGGAGAGGGAGCGGGGAAGGAGACATGCCCAAAGGGCGAGTGACTGTTGTGGGCTCAGTCCTGCTGGGACCCTCAGGGACACGCTTAGGAGCAGCCCTCAGAACTGCCCGCCACGGGCAGGAGGCGGGGCTGTCCTTCCAGCCGCCCCCCCCCTCACTATTGAGGGCTGCCCGGTGTGTTTGCCCCAGGGTGACCCGGCGGAGAGGTGGCCAGCCCAGAGACAGGGGAGGTGGCCTCCGGGGGCAGCCCAGGTCCTCCTGGGGTGGCCGAGGGCCGGGGTGGGGCCTCTGCTCACCTACTGACTCGCTCGGGCTCCCCCGTCTCCCCGACCCCGGGGCCTCTGTGCTGGTCGGATCTGAGGGCCGGCCCCTCTCGCCTCCCGGCTCCTCGCGATGGACCTGCTGCGGCTCCTTCTCACGCCGACCTTCCCCTCCGACCTTGTTCCCGCACCAACGCCGGGGCCTGGGCCAGGTTGATTCCCCAGCTGCCCGCGCTCCTCCTCGGACGGATCCCCTCTGCCGTGGGACGTCCCACTCCCCGATGCCCTGTGACGCCGCGTGTCTCCGTGAGGCTGTGCGGCTGTCCCGGCCCTGCCCTCAGAGAGGTAACCTGTTCCCTCTGTATTTGGGGAGCACCTACCGGCAGCAGACACTAGTGCCTGCTTGGTGCCCAGCGACGTGCCAGGTGGTTACGTTAAAATGCCTCTGCCCTCACGGGTCCCAGTCTGGTGCCCCAATCCCTCTGCAAACGCAGGCCCACCCAGCCCAGCCCACGCCGCCTTCGGAAAGTCTAGACCTGCGCCGGCACCCGTCGGGCAGGCTCCCGTGGGGTGTTATGTCCCGAGTCCTCACAGAAGGTGCCGTGGACTGGGCCACAGCCTGTGGCAGCCACCTCCATGGGCCCCCTTGAACCGTCTCCTCCCACCCCTCACCCCTGCATCCGGGCTCACCTCCCGATAAACCGCCCTCACTCCAGCCTGCGTTGTCCACTCTGCTTTCAGAGAATCCAGTTAAACCCCATCTCCGTGCCCCGTGCTGGGCGTGGCGGGGTGTGGGCAGCCCTGATGCCCCTGCTGTGCCCGCTTCGTGGGGGAGGGGAAGTACCAGGGACCCCGGCTGCGGGCACCTGGCTAAGCTGTGCTCTTTGATCTGCCTATTTCAGTAATAAACCTGATTCTAAAAATATGTTTTTATTGATTTCAGAGAGGAAGGGAGAGGGAGAGAGAGAAACACCAATGATGAGGGAGAATCATTGATCAGCTGCCTCCTGCACGCCCCCCACTGGGGATCGAGCCTGCAACCCGGGCCTGTGTCCTGACCGGGAACCGAACCGGACCTCCTGGTTCATGGGTCGATGTTCATCACTGGGCCACGCCGGCCGGCTTCATGCAATGTTTTAATTTGCTGACTCTCCTCCTCCCTCCTGTCTGCCGTCTCTTTCCGTCCATGGTTCCAACCTCACTCCATCTGACTCCCGCTCTGGCAGTTTCTTCTCAGCGTGGGCGCAGCCTGTGCTCCTGCTGATGCGCAGCTGGACACGTGGAGGCCCCTGACGCTGAACTCTGCCCGGAAATCTCAGAGCACTCCTGCAGGCGAGGGGCCGGCCTGTAACCGACAAACAGCACAGGGCGGCAGCGGCTCTGCGTGTGTGACGAACGTCCCTCCACGAGAAATGAGAAGACGCTGACCCAGAAGAGACAGGCAGGTCGGCCCAGACGGGATTGGAGGTGGCCGTGAGCAGGCCCATGCTGGCTGTATGTTCTGGGCCAGCCAGCGGGGCCAGAGTTCCTGGAGGTGGCCGCGAGCAGGCCCGCGTGGCCCTCTGTTCTGGGCCAGGCATGCTGCACGCGCCTTGTGGGGGGCTTTCCGTGGATGTGGGGCGGACGCGCAGGGGCACTCTGAGTGCTTGATGAGCTGGTTGTGGTCATGGCTCGCCTTTCCGTGAGGCTAACATCGCGGGGAGCGTCTGCTCTGGGCAGGCCCCGTGCTAAGGGCGGGACCACGGGACGACGGCCCGAGAGTGTCCGTCCGGGGAACCCAGTCCCCTCTGTCCCTAGAAGGAGGTCTCTCCAAGCCCCTGCCAGCAACGTGTGCTCTGGGAACGACGCCTGAGTGTTTAACCTTGAACGCAGGAGCCTCACGGAAAGATACCTGCCCAGCTCTCTAAGATGCACACACAGGAACAAACAAAACACGGTGCTCGCGGCTCCGCTCTGGCTGTGGTTTTCTCTGCTGGGGCCGCGTCGGATTGAGTTTCTGAGGCGGTTTAACAGCGAAGGGGGGGGGGGGCGGGGGGGTTTGCTTTGCAGGGAACTGAGCGCTCCCTCTGAAGCCCTTGTCTCGCTCCAGTGGGGGTATCTCTGGCTTCTGAGCAGATGTGCTGTGATCCCCGCGCCGGCCACCCTGGGCCGGACCCTCTGAGATGCGATAAGGGAGGCCCAGGGTCCCCCTGTGTTCAAGGGCTTGCGGGAGCTTCACAGGAAAACGAACTCTCACCTGAGGGCTCACTGGCAGGAACGAAGCCCCTGGGGAGGGGACAGGGTCACCCTGTTCAGTCTCTTGGTTGCCCTGCAATTAGGGGAGCAGGAGGCTCCACAATAGGATTCGTTGATCCAATGGCGCCTCTGGCTGTTTTTGCCCCGAGTCCACGAAACCCCCCTGTGCTGGGGGCCGGCTGCACTCCCCCTGCCCCGGCTTTCACAGCAGGTGGCGGGGGGGGGGCGGGGGGCGGGGTGGGGTGAGAAACAGACAGGCACTGACCGTGGGCATCAAGCCTGGAAGTGACCCCAGGGACGACCCAGGTGAGGGAATGCAGGGGGCTCCCAGGGTGGCCCAAGGCGAAGGCAGGACTCGGCCAGTCTGCCTGGGCCCGAGGCTCCCACTGCAAGAGGTCCGGGCAGGGGAGCGGGTCCCGCAGTCTCGCTGTCCCCGAAAGTGCCGGGGGCAGTGACGGCCTCCCAGCAGACCAGTGTCTCTGGTGGAAGGAGCCTGAGCCAGCCAGTCCTTTCCACGTGACAAATAAACGGAAGCGGGGCGGGGGGGGGCGGGGAGCATGGATTGCTCTGCAGCAAAGGGCAGAGAGGGACCCGCTGCTTTTAAAGGGCCCAGGGGTGGGGCCCAGGGTCCCTCTGAAAACCCGCTTCTCCCTTCGCTGCCTCTGTCCCCAGATCCGGCTTTTCGGGGCGGAGCTCTGTGCCCGCCTGCCCCTCACAGCTGCCCTGCCCTGGCTCAGACCCCGTCTCCCCTCCACCCAGACTGTGGGTCCCTGGTGCTTTCAGAGTCGGGGCTCACCCGTTCCTGTCTCACCTGGGCTGCGGGCTGACCCCTCACAGGCCCCGTTTCTCCCCCGGCCCCTGCAGACCGCACCCCACCCCAGCCGCCCGCCGGGGGAGTGGGGGGCTTGTGCAAGCAGAAGCTGATCACGCAGGCCCTGCTCAGACGCCTCTGGGGCTCAGGCCTAGAATGTGGGATACCCACCCCCCCACACACCCCGCTCCTGCTAAACTGTGTCCCCCTTCTCGTGGGGACAGTTTAGCCCTAACACCTCTCACACCCACACGCACACCCGCCCCCGCACTGGCCCCGGCCCAGAACCCAGCGCTGCGGGCCGGGCGCAGTCTCCGGAGGCCCAGCTGAGAGCTGCCCTAATCCACCAGGAGAAAGGCTCCCCGCGTGTCTGCTCGGTTGCCATGGCTTTGCGGTTTGCGTCAGGCGCTGTCAGACTTGACAATGGGCTAGCGTGTTTATTTTTAGGCCTGGGTCACCGGCTCTTTTCATTCTGCCGCTGGGCTCGCCCCCGCTCCGGACTCCGGGGAGCTGGGCTCTGGGTGCCCGGTAAATGAATGGCTTGGGCAGGAAGCGGGGTCGGGGGTGCTCGGAGCGGGACACTGTGTCCCCGAGCGAGAAGCCTCGTGCCTGTGGGGCTCCGTCCATGTCTTGGCAGAGCACGGGGATGGCAGCTGGGCTTGGCCCAGACGTGGGCGCAGCCATGCCCATGTGGCAAGGCTGGCACCATGGGAGGGCAGGTGGGCAGGGTGGACCCGCTGCGGGTGGTGGGAGGATGTCCACGTGGTCAGTGGCATGTGGTGAGGGGGACAGGGAGCAGGTGGCCACTCGGACAGAGAACATGGGAGGCCCAAGGTGGGCAGCGAGGGTGGGTGGGAAGAGACCATCAATGAACTTGAATGCATTCAATGGGGTGGTGAGGGCCTGGGGGGTGTGCGGGAACGTCTGGAGGAGGTTGATGGGGGAGAGGAGGACCTATTGATACTTGCAACCACAAAGAGAGTTTTAAGGTGGGCAGCAGGCACTGAGTGGAGGCAGCAAGGCGCTCTCAGGGGCTAACCAGAGGGGCATTCAGACACGAGGCCCTCATACTCGGGACGAGGTACAAGTCAGGCAGGAGCGCGGCTGCACCCCAGGCTCGGAGCTGAGCCCCGCCTCCTGGCGCTGTTTGCATTAGGAGCGGATGGTACTTGTTGTGGGGGCCGCTGTGTGCTGCTGGGTGCCAACCTCCCCGCCTCTGCCCACCAGGTGCCCACGATGCTCCCTCTGCAGGTGCAAAAACTGAAAATATCCCCAGACGTTGCCAAAGGTCCCGGGCGAAAGGGCAGCGTGTCCCTGGCGGAGGCTTAGCGGGACCGGAGGCTGAGTAGGCATGGGGTGTGGGGGGCAGACTCAGGTGCTGCAGATAAACGAAGACCAGTCATTGGGACAGACCGCAGCTCCTTGGCTTGCCGCACGCGGGGCGGGGCCTGTGGTGGCCGGCAACAGACGTCCGTTCCGGCTAACGTGCCCCAAGGGAGGCAGAGGAAGGGGACAGGGGAGGAAGGGGACAGTCCTCAAAACCAGCAAGAGGCTGGGCGATGTGGCTTGGAGTGGGCAGGGCCGCGGCAGCCTCAGTTTCCCGGCCTGTACAATGGGACGGTTCCTAGAGGGGCTGCAGGGATCGGGGAGTTGGGACCCATGGCTGCCACCTGGCACGTGCAGGGTGAGACCAGCCACTACAGCTACGCCTGGTGTTTGATCTTCATGACGTCCCTGTCCCTGGCCTCCACGTCTGCCCACCCCCTCGCCCCCGGCCCCGCACGCCAGCCATCCCCAGGCAACGCCGGGCCTCTCTGATGCCGAGCCGTTCACAGCCGCGCCAGCTGAAGAAACTGCCACGGAACTTGTTTCAAGTTCTGATGATGTTTCTTTCCTGTTCAGATGCCGAGGGGGCCCCACACGAAGTCGCGGTCCCCGGGAATCCGGAGAGGGGACCGCTGCCACAGGATGTGATGGGCAAGGGACGGCCTTGGAGAGGGGGACGGGCCGGGGCCGGGGCAGAGAAAGCAGCCCTCACTCGCCACTCGCCACTCGGAGACAGCGACACACACCACAGCTGCCTCTCGGCTGCTTTGAACTTGGAAGAGAGGAAAATCCAGGCCAAGGGGTAAGTCATGGAGAGAGCAGCTCAGAGCGCTCCCAGGAGCTTGCCACAGCGGGGCAGGGGGGGAGGGGGGTGCGCCAGGGGCCTGCCCAGCAGAGGCTAGAGCGTGAATGTCCTGGAAGCCAGGGGTGAGGACGGAATAACAGGCTTCTCAGGACAGACGGACTCGGGAAGGGAAGGCAGCGTGAGTGACAGGCGCCTCGGTCCCGGGGGGGGGGGGGGGGGGCAGGGGCCTGCACTGGCTGTTGAGTTTGCGTCCTCGTGAGGCTGGACCCCAAACTGTTATGCAGAGAGTAGTCCCTGCGGGTGAGTAGACATGTGTGCCCTCCTTCAGCAGCAATTTCCGTTCCCTGAGGAGCTGACCCCATCAACCTCCCCACCCTTCCCACCTCTGCGGGCAGCAGCCCGGCCTCAGGTGGGCCCAGGACAACGCCCACCGCTGGTCACCTGGGGTGGCCCCAGCACGGCGGGCAGAGGGGAGCCAGCCCTTGACCACAGCTCGTTTCATGCTCACAGGAGACCGCGGGTTAGGCTTCTGATGCTGTGGTAAGAAATACCACCTGTTTGGTGGCTTGAAATAACATGGATTTGTTATCTTACGTTTGAGAGGTTAGAAGTCCAAAAGTGGGGCTAAAATCAAGGTACAGTAGAGCTGTGCTCCCTCAGGAGGCGCTAGGGGAAGCCATTCCTGGCCTTTTCTAGCTTCCAGAGGCCATGGGCATCTGTTGGCCTGTGGTCCCTCCCAGCAATGGGGATAACGGGATGGATGGAAGGATGGATGATAGATGGGTGGGTGGGTGGGTGGATGGGTGGGTGGATGGATGGGTGGGTGGATGCATGATGGATTGATGCATGATGGATGGATGGATGGATGGATGGATGAATAGATAAATGGATGTATGGATGGATGGATAAATGGATGGATGGATGGGTGGATAAATGGATGGATGGATGGATGGATGGATGGATGGATGGATGGATGATGGATTAATGGGTTAAGGGTGGGTAGGTGGGTGGATAGACTGACAGATGGTAGAAATCCAGAAGGTCTTCTGTCTCCTCTAGGTTCCCATTTCCATGCCTGAGACTCTTGTGAAGCCTCTCTCTGTCCCACCCCCATTCCCTAGAGCTGCCATTTTTTTCTACCTCCATCAACACCAGGATGCTTTGGCTTCGTGGGGGAGAGCCTATTCTCTCTTTTTTTTTTCTCTCTCTCAAAGGCACTACTTTTATTTTTTTAATTAAATCTTTATTGTTCAGATTATTTCAGTTGTTCCTCTTTTTTCCCCCCATAGCTCCCCTCCACCCGGTTCCCACCCCACCCTCTGCCCTTACCCACCCCCACTGTCCTCATCCATAGGTGTACAATTTTTGTCCAGTCTCTTCCCGCATCCCCCACACCTCTTTACCCCCCCGAGAATAGTCAGTCCATTCCCTTTCTATGCCCCTGATTCTAATTATATTCACCAGTTTATTCTGTTCATCAGATTATTTATTCATTTGATTTTTAGATTCACTTGTTGATAGATGTGTATTTGTTGTTCATAATTTGTATCTTTACCTTTTTCTTCTTCTTCCTCTTCTTAACGGATACCTTTCAGCATTTCACATAATACTGGTTTGCTGGTGATGAACTCCTTTAGCTTTTCCTTATCTGTGAAGCTCTTTATCTGACCTTCAATTCTGAATGATAGCTTTGCTGGATAAAGTAATCTTGGTTGTAGGTTCTTGGCTTTCATCACTTTGAATATTTCTTGCCACTCCCTTATGGCCTGCAAAGTTTCTGTTGAGAAATCAGCTGACAGTCGTATGGGTATTCCCTTGTAGGTAACTGAGTTTCTTTCTCTTGCTGCTTTTAAGATTCTCTCTTTGTCTTTTGCTCTTGGCATTTTAATTATGATGTGTCTTGGTGTGGTCTTTGGATTCCTTTTGTTTGGGGTTCTCTGCGCTTCCTGGACTTGTAAGTCTATTTTTTTCACCAGGTAGGGGAAGTTTTCTGTCATTATTTCTTCAGATAGGTTTCAAAATCTTGCTCTCCCTCTTCTTCTGGCATCCCCATAATTCGGATGTTGGTACACTTGAAGCTGTCCCAGAGGCTCCTTACACTATCTTCATATTTTTGGATTCTTTTTTCTTTTTGTTTTTCTGGTTGGGTGTTTTTTGCTTCTTTGTATTTCAAATCTTTGACTTGATTCTTGCAATCCTCCAGCCTGCTGTTGGAACTCTGTATAATAATCTTTATTTCAGTCAGTGTATGCTTAATTTCTAGTTGGTCCTTTTTCATATCCTTGAGGGTCTCACTTGATTTCTTGAGAGTCTCACTAAATTATCAACTATTTCTAGAAATATCTTGAAAAACCTTATAAGTGTGGTTTTGAACTCTATATCCAGTAGTTTGCTTTCCTCCGTTTCTGTCATTTGTGACCTGTTTCTTTGTCTCCACAGTTTTTATGCTTCCCTGTGTTGCTAGAGTGGTTTTCTGTGCTAGGTGTCCTATAGGGCCCAGTGGCTCAGCCTCCCCAATTACCTGAGGTGGACACTCTTGGTACACCCCTTTGTGGGCTTTGTGCATAGTTTTGTTGTAGTTAAGCCTTGATTGTTGTAGGTATCACTGGGAGGAATTGACCTCCAGGCCAATTGGCTGTGAGAATCAGCTGTGTCTACAGTGGGAGAACTTCTGTGCTGGAGACACCCTCCTGGGGCAAGACTTGCTTCAGTGGGGCTTTGGTGCTCAATGAGTCTGCCCCTGAGTGTGTCCCTTATGGATCTGAGGAGTTGTAATCTGGATGGTACACTCTGACCACTGGGTACACTGGATCTTGGATCTCTAAAGGAGGTGCTAATTTAGCCTCTGCCTGAGGCTACCCAGCAGGAGCTATGGAGAGATCTGCCGATTCCTCTTCTTTGTTTGGGGTTTGGAGGTGCCTAGATGAGGCCCAGCTGTGAAGCAATGCAAGCTGCTATGGGGCCTTGGGCCTTCTTTTGGAAGTTCTGGGTCTCTCTGACCCAGCTGCAGTTTGTTAGGTAATTTTCAGATTGCAAAGGACCAGGCCTTTCATATGCAAAAGCCTCTGCGCACAGCTTGGGTGGTATGAGGTCTCGGGGAATCAACAGGGTGGAGCAAACAACTATGGCTGCTCCTCAGTCCTACCCTAAGAGGCCCCGTGTCTCAGCGTCCTGGTAATCTCCGCAAGCACCACCCAGAGAAAGCCGCCTTTGAGTTCTGCCCACTGCGAGACAGTCCAGTTTCTCCCTGTATGAGTCTGGGTCCCCAGAAACTCACCTGGAACTGGAGTTCAGAGAAGTCGGGAGCTTGAGACTCCCTCCCAATTGAAAAAAACAACCTTGTCCTCAGTTTCCAGCCCTTTCCACATGCACCTCCGTACCTCTGCACTTTACTTCTGCACCTCCTAGAATTTCCACTCAGCCAGCCTTCCTGTGGTTCTGGATGATGTCTGTTCTGTCTTTTAGTTGTATTTTTGAAGTGGTTGTGCGAGGCAGCAATTTCCAGTGTTTACCTACGCCGCCATCTTGGTTTTTTCCTATTCTCTCTTTTTATAAAAATACTAGAGGCCCAATGCACGAAATTTGTGCAAGAGTATGCCCTCACATCCCTGGTTTTGTCCAGAAGGTCGTCCAGAGGGTTGTTCCGCTGTTTGGCTGTTTGGTCTATTTCAGCAGTTGTCAACCTGTGGGTTGCGACCCCTTTGGGAGTCGAACGACCCTTTCACGGGGGTCGCTAAAATCATCGGAAAAAACATATATAATTACATATTGTTTTTGTGATTAATCACTATGCTTTAAATATGTTCAATTTGAACAATGAAATTGCCACAACATGAGGAACTGTATTAAAGGGTCGCAGCATTAGGAAGATTGAGAACCACTGGTCTATTCGCATATTATGCTTTTTATATTATACACTAGAGGCCCGGTGCACACAAATTTGTGCACTCGGGGGGGAGGGGGGGGGCCCCTCAGCCCAGCCTGTGCCCTCTCACAGTCTGGGACCCCTAGGGAGATAACGACCTGCTGGCTTAGGCCTGCTTCCGGGTGGCAGAGGGCAGGCCCAATCCCTAGGTGCAGCCCCTGGTCGGGCTCAGAGCAGGGCCGATTGGGGAGTTGGGGCGCTGCCCCATCATGCACAGAGCAGGGCAGATTGGGAGGTTGTGATGCCACCCTCAGTCACGCTCAGGGTAGGGCCAATTGGGGGGTTGGGGCACCGTCCCCTGTCACACTCAAGGCAGGGTCGATGGGGAGGTTGCGGCGCCACTCCCTGTCACGCACAGAGCAGGGCCAATCAGGGGGTTGGGGCGCTGCCCCCGTCACACACAGAGCAGGGCCCATCAGGGGGTTGGGGCACCTCCCTGTATCACCCACAGAGTAGGGCCGATCAGGGGGTTGGGGCGCCGCCACTGTCACACTCAGGGCAGGGCTGATGGGGAGGTTATGGCTCTATCCCATCACACACAGAGCAGGGCCCGTGTGGGGGGGGGGCGGGTTGGGGAGCTCCTCCCTATCAGGCACAGAGCAGGGCTGCTCAGGGGGTTGGGGCCCCGCCCCCTGTCACACACAGAGCCGCAGGGCAATCAGGGGGTTTGGGCGCTGCACCCTGTCACGCTGATCCCAGTGCCAGGAGGCATATTACCCTTTTACTATATAGGGTAGAGGCCTGGTGCATGGTTGGGGCCTGCTGGTTTGCCCTGAAGGGTGTCCTGGATGAGGGTGGGGGTCCCCACTGGGGTGCCTGGCCAGCCTGGGTGAGGGGCTGAGGGCTGTTTTCAGGCTGGGAGTGACTGAAGTTCCCAACCGCTCCTTTTTTTCTTTTCTTTTTTTTTATTCTGCGCCAGCTTTACCTTGAGGCTTGGCTCCAGCTCTTAGGCCTCCACTGCTGAAAGTAGGTTTCTGGCCTTTGCTTACAATGTTGTGAATCTACTGGCTGAAGTCCGGCGGTATTTGTTACAATGTTTCTTAAACTGCCCGCTCAGAGGCCTGCAGCCGCAGGCGGGGAACGTTGGTTTCCTCCAACAATCCTCCGTCACTGAGGCAACCAAGCCTCATGTTAGTTTCAAGCTGGCTGGCTGCTGGCTGCCATCTTGGCTGACAGTTAATTTGCATATCTTGCTGATTAGCCAATGAAAAGGGTAGCGGTCGTACGCCAATTACCATGTTTCTCTTTTATTAGTGTAGACTAGAGGCCAGGTGCATGAAAATTCATGCACTGGAGGGGGGTCCCTCAGCCTGGCCTGCCCCCTCTCACAGTCTGGGAGCCCTCAGGGGCGGGAGGCAACCTGGTGATCAGGGGAAGGCAATGCCCTATCACACCTCTGCTGCTGCCACTGCCGGCAGCGAAAGCCTCGGCTGGCCCTAGTTACCTGAGCCTTGGCCGGCCCTGGTTACCTGAGCCTTGGGCAGCCCTGGGTGGTTGGGGGGCTGAGGGAACTGGGAGACTCCTGAGGCAGGCACTTGGTGGGGCTGAGGGGATTGGGTGCCACAATCTTGTGTCTGTGGGTGCTGCCATCTTTGCGACGGCATGAGGGTCAATTAGCATATTCCCTCTTTATTAGATAGGATATTTGTATTGATTTCAGTGAGGCAGGGAGAGGTAAAGAGAGATAGAAACATCAATGATGAGAGAGAATCATTGATAGCTGCCTCCTGCATGCCCCCTACTGGGGATTGAGCCCACAACCCGGGCATGTGCCCTGACTGGGAATTGAACCCTGCCCTCCTGGCCCACAGGTTGATGCTCCACCACTGAGCCACACTGGCCAGGCGAGAGCCTATTCTCTTTACAAACCTCCTGCAAAAACAGCCTCCTCCAGTTATGAGAAAAGTGTGTTGTTTAATCACCAGTGATGCCGGTTACTAACCTGTAACAAAGAGGTTAGCTCTGCTTTTCTTTGTTGGTGCAATGGAGAGCATGAAATATTTAGCAGCCCTGAAATGCGGAACAGATGGGGAAGATACCACCGTTCAGGGCCCGTCCCTCTCTCCCACCTTCCACCGGCAGCCAGAACCAGGTGGCCCTTTAGGACAATTTACGGGCTGGAAGGCAGCCAAGAGCTGCTTGCCCAGAGGCCTCGGGTCCCCGCCCAGCCCTGCGAACCCTGCTGGGCTGTTCATTGAAGAGGAGGAAGTTACAGTCCGCCTGCACACTGGACAGGCCACCGTGGAGCCAGACGCGACACTGGGTGGGTTCAAGCCCTGGCCAGCTTTACGTAGTCACCTGTGTTTGGAGAGTGTTTTTCCACGAGCGCTGAGCGTGTCATGGAATTCCCACCTACGAAGCCCAGAAGCTGGGAAATTCAGCACGGAGTACATTTTGGTTTGGTTCTGTGCTATGCAACCTTGGGCAAGTCTGCAAGCTCTCTGAGCGCGCTGGGAGAGTCATTGTGAAGCCTGAGTGGGATCATGGCTGACAGGCCTGAGAGCAGGTGCTCAAACTGATCTCAGACCAAGTGGGTAGGTGACCAGGCGTTGAATGACAGGCCCACTGAGAAGGGATGGCATGCCTCCCCGCGGAATTTTAGACACTTTGAACTGAAAGGCATCCTGGGGTTTTTTAGACCAGGGGTGGGGAACCTTTTTTCTGCCCAGGGCCATTGGATATTATCACGTCATTTGCGGGCCATACATAACTATCAACTTAAAAACCAGCCTGCTATGTTGGCCAAGCATTTAATGAACTCACTCTTAGTGCCTTGGCAGGGCCAGACCAAATGATTTGTTGGGCCTTGTATGGCCCATGGGTGGGACACCCTCCACCCCTGATTTCGACCAAAGGGGGCAAAGTGAGGGCCTGTGGGCCACATCCAGCCTGCACACACACACACACACACACACACACACACGGTTCACACACACACACACACGGTTCACACACACATACACGGTTCACAGTTCACACACACACACACACACATGGTTCACACACACATGGTTCACACACACACACGGTTCACACACATATACACGGTTCACGGTTCACACACACGTGGTTCACATACACACACACGGTTCACACACACATACAGGGTTCACAGTTCACACACACACGGTTCACACACACATACACGGTTCACAGTTCACACACACACACACACGGTTCACACACACATACACGGTTCACAGTTCACACACACACACACACACACGGTTCACACGGGTATTTCTTAAGTATTCAAAGTAGTTGCCAATTGGAGAAAATCTTTGACATTAACATGCAAACTCCTGCACCATCTCAAAACCATGAGACTCAGGAACCCATGGGCGCACACCAGCATGGCAGCGACCGCAGCCTCCGTCACGGTATCTTCTGTGGTGGGGCCTCTCAGTGGGGACCTGACCCCACAGCAGTGTGTTTCCTGTCTGGGTTCTGGACGCATGTGGACTTATGGGCCCACCAGGAGAGCAATCCCATCACTGTTATTGATAAAGGAACGAAAGCTAAGGACTCCCAGTGCACCCTGCCCCCACCACCGGGTAGGCATCACCAAGGGACCGCGGAGCTCGGAGCTCGGCTGCAGCCTCAGAGTCCTTCTTAACCCAGCGCTCAGGCAGCCCCTCGGGCAGCCCCTCAGGCAGCCTCCTGGGTCCTTGGGCTTTTGTTCAAGGTCCCCTTACTCAGCCTGTTAACCCCGAGACCCTGTTCTCACCTAACAGTCTCGGGAATCAGGCGCAATAACACCTTTAATGTCTATTGTAAGAACCAAATGGAAGAGCAGGTGGGCGAGCCCAGCAAACTGTGGCTGCTGCATTATGAAGCCTGGGACCACTGCCCACCAGACACGGGGCTCCCTCCCCGCCTTCCCCTTCCTGCATCCGTGCGGTTGGATGCTCCGCGTAGCTTGTGGGCGGTGTTCTGGCAACCTTGACGGCGCATTCCGTGATTGGGCCTGGGCGTCTGGTCAGGGACGGACATGCCTGTCAGCAACAACGTGATTGTAAGATGTGTCTTTAATTAAATGCAATCTCTCTCTTCATAGCCCCTGCACACTGACCCCTCCCTGACCCCAAAGGCTAGGCTTATGCGTCCTCAGATGCTGACTCTGACCGCTCCACCCCCGCCCCGAAGGGCCCACCGAACGCATGTTATCCCACCCGGCAGTGTTGTTCTTTTTGTGCCCAGCTTTGAAAAGGAGACCACAGTCCACTCTCCCTTCCTTGCCCAGAGTAATCCTCAAATTACGCACAATATCCGGGACAGAGAAAGGGCCTCAAATGGAATGTTCTGGTTTCTGAAGAGCTGACTCTCAGTCTGAGAGTCGCAGAGGGCTCCCCAGGGATGTGCCCCACTACTCTGAGGGGTTCCAGTCTAATGACCCCTGTAGTTCAGTCGCAAAGGCTGGCCAGAGAGCCACACGCGTGTGCCCATGTGGGTCTGTGCGTCTGTGTGTGGTTTGCATGTGTGGCAATTGTGTGTGGTGTGTGTCTGTAGCTGTATGTATCACTGGTGTCTCTGTGTGGTGTGTGTCTGTATGTGTGCATCTATGTGTGTGTTTGCTGTGTGTATGCTATGTGCATGCATGCATGCATTCAGAAGCATACAGGGTACATGTGTGAGAGTGTGCATGTGTCTGTGATGTGTGTCTGTGCGGGGTGTGTGGTGAGTAGGTGTGGTGTATATGTGCAAGCATGTGCATGTGTCTGTGGTGTGTAGCGTGTGTCTGTGCATGCGCGCCTCACCCGTGGCCCGGCGTGAAGGGTTAAACACGGGCTGGGTCCTGAGGTCCCTGGGCGCTGCCCACTGCGCCGCTCTCTCCACGGGTTCCTCTGCTTGTGGGGACGATGGCTGACGAGGAGGGGCGCCGCTGGTGGAGATCTCCAAAGTGACTCCCATCCCAGCTCCCACCTGACAGAGAGGGGATGGGAGGTCAGAGAGGGGCTCGAGTTACCCCAAAGCTAGTGGGTGGCATCCCTGGGGCCCCACCAATTCCTCCGATGCCGGCCCATCGTGCTTTCTCCCTGGTCCCCTTCAGGGCGGTCAGGGCCAGCCTGCCAGGGAGCTGGTCTTAGAAGATGCCTGCTGGGATCGGGGACCTGCTGGGATCCTGGCTGGGGTTGGGGACCTGGTGGGATCGGGGATCTGCTGGGATCCTGGCTGGGGTTGGGGACCTGGTGGGGTTGGGGACCTGGTGGGATCAGGGACCTGCTGGGATCGGGGACCTGCCGGGATTGGGAAGCTGCTGGGATTGGGGAGCTGCTGGGTTCGGGGACCTGGCTGGGATCAGGCACCTGCTGGGATCCGGGACCAGGCTGGGATCGGGGATCTGCTGGGATCAGGGACCTGCTGGGATCGGGGACCTGGCACGGGAGCTCCCAATAATTGGGCATTTACTGTGTGCCAAGTCCTGTGCCCACCCCGTGCGCATGCTGTTCATCCGTCCTCACCACCACAGCCCTCCAAGGGAAGCATCGTTCAGGATTGGAGACCTTCCCAAGGTCAAGTACCTCGGAGATGCAGGGTGGCTGGGAGCAAACACAGAGCAGGCTGACCCCACACCTGCTCCAAGAACAGGTTCGTCCCAGTTTTACAGAAATCCTCACCCAAGAACATGTTTATTGATTCTAGAGAGAGAGGAAGGGGCCGAGCGGGAGCAAGAGTGAGAGACAGAGAGAGAGCAACATCGTGCCCAGACCGGGGACTGAACCGCACCCAGGTATGTGCCCTGACCAGGAATCAAACCCGCAGCCTCTTGGTGCCCAGGACGACACTCCAACCAACAGAGCCACACTCTAGGGCAAACTCCTCCCCACTTTTATTTTATTTTTTAAAAATATATTTTATTGATTTTTTCACAGAGAGGAAGGGAGAGGGATAGAGAGTTAGAAACATCGACGAGAGAGAAACATCGATCAGCTGCCTCCTGCACATCTCCTACTGGGGATGTGCCCACAACCAAGGTACATGCCCTTGGCTGGAATCAAACCTGGGACCTTTCAGTCCGTAGGCCGATGCTCTATTCACTGATCCAAACCGGTTAGGGCTCCTCCCCACTTTTAAAGAAGCAAGTTAAGGACAAAGAGAACCCTTACATTTTTTCTAAGGCCACAAAACAATTTAAAAAATAAAATTTTTATTGGGAGTATGTTAGAAAAGTGCAAAAAGAGCACCGCCTTTCCATAGACCTTAACCCAGCCTCCTCCAGGGCTCACATCACACGACCACTGGACACTTGTCCAAACCACCAAGTGCTACGGGGACGATAAGGAAACCACAGGCTCCGTTTACCTCTCATGGGGTTTTCCGTTAACCTCCTCTTACTGTTCCAGGGTGTGACCAGGGCACCACACTGCGCCCAGCTTTTCATTTTATTTTATAACTAGAGGCCCGGTGCCCGAAATTCGTGCATGGGGGAAGGGGGTCCCTTCATCCAAGCCTGTACCCTCTCCAATCTGGGATCCCTCTCACAATCCAGGACTGCTAACTCCTAACTGCTCACCTGCCTGCCTGATTGCCCCTAACTGGCTCCCCTGCCAGCCTGGTCACTCCCAACTGCTCCCCGCTACCGGCCTGGTCGCCCCATGCAGCCTGCTGCTCAGTCATTTGATCGTCCCTCACTAACCCCCCTGCCAGCCTTGTGGCCCCACTCAGCCTGTTCAGTCGTCCATTCGGTTGTTTCAGATGAGACGGCCCCTGGCTCTTTATATATAGATTTTACTTTTCTTTCTGTCATCCCATCACCTCCTTCCAAGGCCAAAGGGACCGCAATTATTCGCACATGCCCAGGGCGGGAAGCGCCTGCCACGTGAGCGAGGGCAATTTGGAGCAATTTCCCTGGATGCCCATTGGGAGGGGTGGCCTCCTGGTGGGACTGGCAGCTGAAGGCCACGCAAAGGGCTGGGTGCTGGGAGCAGGGCCTGGGGTGCTGGGAGCAGGTCTGGGGGGCACGCAGCATGCGGTGCCAGGGGGACCCAGCAAAGGAGCCCGAGGGGAAAGCAGGGGAGAAGGGTCACACAGGGCGGTGGGTGCCAGGCTGGCAGGTGTGACAGGAGGGGCCGCAGGGCCAAGGAGCTGAACCAGGCTCGCACCAAGGGGTTTCCGCGAGAAATGATGAATCTCTCCCATTAAGCACGTCACGGCCGGGCTTGAGGCCGCAGATGAAAACAAAGGTAAGATAATTACTTCCATAACCCGCCTGGCTGTGAAAAACCACATCCGCATAAAAGGGGGTTAATCTCCAAACAGGAGTGGGCAGGAGGGCTCCATGAAGGTGTGCAAACTGCGCCCGTGTGTGTGTGTGTGTGTGTGTGTGTGTGTGTGTGTGTGTGTAACGTCACAGTGGGCTGGGTTCCCAAAAAGGTGTGACATTAAAACAAGGGAGAGACTGAGTCTAGTTTCCCCCGAGACCAGGTTTTAACACCAAAGGTCCTGACCCCAGATTTGAGGCCTCTGCTGTGGAAGTAACACGGACACCATGATTGGTTATTATACACTAAGGGCCCGTGCACTGGGGGTTGGGGGGTCCCTCAGCCCAGCCTGCCCCCTCTCACATACTGGGAGCCCTCAGGGGATGTCCTAGTGACGGCTTAGGCCCGCTCCCTGCTCCCCTTGGGGATAGGGCCTAAGCCGCAGTCTGGCCTCCCTTTGTGGGAGGTGACCGGGCTGATCAGGGGAAGGCACCAGCCCCATCACCCTGCTGCTGCAGCCACTGCCAGTCACCGCAGCCAGCAAGGTGTTTTCATCAACACGGACTCCAGTCCCTTCACCATGAAAAAAAGACAACTTTCTTTAGGCATTTTCAAGATGTGTCTTTCATATAATAATAATTTCTTTATTATTGTTTTTATCCTCACCTGAGGATATGTTTCCATTGATTTTTAGAGAATGTGGAAGAGAAAAGGAAAGAGAGAGAAACATCAAAGTGAGAGGAACACTTTGATTGGTTGCCTCCTGCATGAGCCCTGACCTGGGCCCCGGCTAGGGAGGAGCCTGCAACCTAGGTACATGCCCTTGGTCAGAATTGAACTCAGACCCTGCCATCGGCAGGCCAAGGCATTATCCACTGAGCCAAACTGGCTAGGGCAGGATATGACATTTCTTAGCCCTCCAGCAGCAGACCTTCGTTTTTTTTCACCAGGAATGTGGTGAAAAACCCTAGATCACCTTTTTGGATTCTTATTACCCAAGTTACTAAGAATATTACCAGTGGCATACAGGGAGCTTAACCAATGAGCGGTCAGAAAAGGTGTTTTCTCTGTAGTTCACACCAATCGCTGGCTTGCCCCCCTCCCCCACCCTCACCCATGCCTGACGCCTTGGCCAGAGGTGTCAGGCCTGGGCAGGGGACCCCCATCTCCCTCTGATCGCCGGCTCGGCCCCCCGCCCAGGCCTGACGCCTCTCGCCAAGGCATTAGGCTTGGGCAGGGGACCCCCAGATCCCTCCGATTGCCGGCTCCACCACTTGCCAAGGCCTGATGCCTCTGGCCCAGGCTTCAGGCCTGGGCAGGGACCCTCATCTCCCCCCCAACCACCGGCTTCTAGGTGGCTTCTGGGGCTTCTGGGGCCGGCCTGTGGCCCGGGATGGTGGCGCGTGCTGGTGACTGCATTGTCCCACCCTGCCTGCAGTATGCAAATTAGCTGCCATCTTTGTTGGCGGTTGATTTGCATATCATGCTGATTAGCTGATGGGAGGCATAGCGAAGGTACGGTCAATTACCATGTTTGTCTATTATTAGATAGGATGATGCACATGCACTTTCACATTACACAGATGAAGGTTTTTTAAAATCAGCTAAACGGGCCCGGCCAGTGTGGTTCAGTGGTTGAGCATCAACCTATGAACCAGGAGGTCACGGTTTGATTCCTGGTCAGGGCACATGCCCAAGTTGCAGGCTAGATCCCCAGTGTGGGGCATGCAGGAGGCAGCTGATCAATGATTCTCATCATTGATGTGTCTATCTCCCTCTCCCTCTCCCTTCCTCTCTTTGAAATCAAATGACAGATTAGGAACCGGATTGTGTGCATTGTTAAAATGATGGCGGGTTTTATCAGTTTGAGGGGAATAAATATGCAATAGGCAAGCCTTTCTGTTTCCAATCCCGCTCCTCACAGAAAGGGGTCTGAACGGAAGTGCACCCCTCGGGCCTCCGTCTCTGATTCTGGACATAATTGTCCTTTTCATGACGAGCCAGGCCATTGCTAGGAGCCTGCGATCCCGAGGGGCGGGCACTGGTTCCTGGGCGCGTCTCTCAGGCCTCTCCTCGCACATGGGGACGGTGTCCCGGGTCCCCTGGTTCTAACCGCATCCCCTCGGCCTGCAGCGGCCGGAAGCTGTGGGCGGGACACGGGATCCCAGCCCTCAGACTCCTTAGTGAAACCAAGGGTCTTAGTGGCCTGTGGCCTCCTGCTACCCGCCCTGGCTCTGTCTGGGGCCATCTCTCTACTCAGCGCATCCGGAATTTTCAAAATCTGCTTGGCTTGCCCCTTACCCCCCCGCCACCACCCCCCACCCCAGACTGTGACGCAGGAGGCCTGGGCGATGCTGGCCTGGCTGTTGAAGATGCTCCCCAGGCGATGCTGACGGCACGTGGGGTCCCGGAGGCTGCGGCCCTGAGTCCAGCCGTTGCACAGACCGGGCACTGGTTGGGCCCCGGGAGGAGGCCAGCGTCTAACATCCAGCGGCCCAGTCGCGCGTCCTCGCTCTCCTCCCACCTCCTCGGGCAAACCCCTTCCCTTACGTCCGAAAAAAAATTTCCAAGCCACACATGTCATAGACCAAAATAGAGATTTTTATTTCCAAACGTAGAGCAGATATGTTTTCAAAAACATGAAGCAACGACGAAAACCTCCAGCCGCCTTTGAGAGCACCGACTTCCGACGTGGAAGCGGCGAGGGGGGGCGGGGCGAGCACTTCCCCGGGGCTTTACGGCGCAGCTGGGAAGAAGCTCGGGGTCCCCGACCCCCCACGCGAGCGGGGGAGGCAGGGCTCCGCGGGCTGTGGACGGGATGCGAACCCAGATAACACACACGCGTTCCAGGACAGCCACTGGCTGCGGCTCGGCGTGCCTTCCCAGAAGCCGAACGCATGGCAAATGCGTGTTTTACAGTCACAAGTAGCAAGTCGGCGGGGGTATGGTCCCTGTGTGCGCTGCTTACATATTAGAACATTTCAGACAACGAAGTTAATTTGCTTTTGAAGTCAAAACCCACTTACCTAGTGTCCACACACACACACACACACGCACGTGTACACAGTGCACACGCGTACACAGTACACACGCACGCACACGTGTACACAGTGCACGCACACGCATGCACACACGTGTACACAGTGCGCGCACACACATGCACACACGTGTACACAGTGCGCGCACGCACACACATGCCCCCCGCACGCATGTGTACACAGTGCACACACACGCACACATGCCCCCACATGCACATGTACACAGTGCACACGCGTACACAGTGCACACGCATGCACATGCGTACACAGTGCACACGCGCACACACGTGTACACAGTGCACACGCACGCATGCACACACGTGTACACAGTGCACACACACGCACACACATGTCCCCCCCCACACACACACACGCACAGACACGAGCGCCTTCCTCTGTCACTTCTCTGCCAATGAACCTTCTAAAACAGGCACAGCCACGGCCTCTGGAGAGAGAGGAGGGAGTCAGAGCTGCCCCAGCAGTGCTCGCCCAGCCCACTCTGCCCCCCCCCCGCCCCCCCCCCTGCCCTGCGAGGGTGGCCTGTGCCTCCAGGGGAAGGAAAGCACCGGCCTCCACCCACCGAGCAGAGGAGACGCCTGCTGTGGCCCAGCCCGGGCTGCAGAGGCGGCGCCTGGAGCACCCTCCGCCAATCAGGACAGACGGACCGGGTCAGACCCCACTTCTGCAGGGACAAGCAGTGTTGTGCCCTCAGCCCCAGCATCCTCATCTCAGACACGGAGGAAAGGAACACCCGCCCGAGCCTGTGGGGATTGAGGCCAATGAGGCGCGTGAGCCGCAGCACCACACGGAAGGCTGTCCCTCCGCCCCTGCCCGAGCGCCCGAGTCCACACCTCCCCTCGCCTCACAGACCCCTCCGGTCCCGCGGGTCCTTCTCACTCAGAGCCCAGCAAACCGGGCGGGAGCCGGAGACGGCTCAGCGGGTGACCAGCAGCCTGGACCGTGGACCATGCTCACCTGTGTTTCTCTCCCCTTCTCTCCCCTCTTTCTCCTCCTCTTCTCTCCCTCTCTCTCTCCTTCTCTCTCTGTCGTCCTCTCTCCTTCCCCCAACGCCCCCTCACACACACACACAGCTGGGCTGAGCAGGGACACTCCCCTCTTCCTCCTCCTCTCTCTCCTTCTCTCTCCCTCTCCCTCTCTCTCTCCTTCTCTCTCTGTCGTCCTCTCCCCCGCCCCCCCCCCCCCAGCTGGGCTGAGCAGGGACACTCCCCTCTTCCCGCCCCCCGCACTCTGGGACAGAGGAAACCCAAACACGCCACCCACTCGGCACATTAAGGCCCTTTGCAGCGCTTGTTCAGGAAGCCAGAACGTCATGAACGCCCTGATTGCCTCGCGCACTCTGCGCAGAAGAGATTACACGTAGGAGCACCAGTAAGTGGGCTGTTCGATCACATTTCAACTGCATTTATATAAAGTAATGAAAATATCAGGTCTCTTTTTTAGAAAAAGTTATGCAAACAAGCAGACTAAGGCATCATCATCAAAGTTTACAAAATATACAGACACTCCCGCCCGCCAGCCCACACACTCCACACGGAAGCACCACGTTCCCGCTCAAAGCCCTTGCTTCTGGAAGTTACTGACAAGGCGGGCGGGGGGCCTGCTCCGGGCCGTCCTGGGCAGGGTGCCCCCTGGGGCGGGGTGACCTTTCCCCCTTGCTGTGTGCCCACAGGCAGGTCACTGCCCCTCTCTGGGCCTCAGCCTTCTCCCTGTGAAGGGGCAGGGGCAGTGGAGACACTGAAGGCCCTGCCAGCTCGGACCGTCTAGGATGGACGCACAGGGCCCCCTGCGCCCGGCGTGGCTGCTGGACTGAGGTCTGGGTGGCGCAGCCCTGACCCAGCAGAGGGTCGCCCGCGGGCGGCTTCTCCCTGCGGCGAAGCGGGCTTTCTGCTGGGTTCCCGGCAGCACCGCCTTCCCGCGCCCGAATGTCCGGTTCCTTTGGTTCTGGGAGCCCAGGACCAGCGGCGAGAGCTGTGCCCAGGCCGGGCCTGGCGAGAAAGGGAGGCCGGTGTGCCGGGGGCGGAGGCGGGGGGCATGGCGCGGGGCCAGGGCTCTGGCGCCTCAGTTTCCCTCGGCTTCCGGGGCTTCCAGGGTCTGTCACGCCTTCTGGCTCCACAGCCCCGAGGAGCCGCTCTGGGCCTGCTGGTAACTGAGCAGACCGGCTCGATGGGTAAAGCGCGGGCGCTGGGCATCTCTGAGAAAGGAAAGCTTCGTGTTGATTTAGGGAAAACACGATCCAGTTATAATGCACTCAGGCGCCCCCGGAGTCCCCGGGGAGGAAGGGGCCTGTTTCCGGCCTCAGGCCCAGCAGAGAGCCGGCGGGCCCTCCCAGATGGTGGGGGGGGGCCGTGGCCCAGGCCTGGCGGAGGGCCAGGTGTGGCGCCTGGAGCTGGCTCCCTTGCGGGGGCACGTGGGGGGCACTCTTGGTCCCGAGGATCTGCCTCTGTCCAGAGCCCCTCCAGGGAGGAGGAGGGAGAGCCTTTCCCACGGCTGAGCTGCAAGGCCGACCCCTCACCTCTGTCTGGGGCCCTCACTCCCTAGTGTGACGGGCTCCCCTCCACTCCAGGGGGGACAGGACCAGCTCAGCCCAAGAGTGACGGGGGGCGGGGGGCATCTTCCCTCATGGTAGGCGGCTGCTCACAGGGCGCACCACTCTCTCCATGGAGATCTTAGCCCTGAGGTCTCTCTCCCTGAACAGGACACGCAGGCACCATCGAACTGCGACTCTCGCCCTGGTCCGTGCCATCGGGGTGCGGCCTGCCCCTTGGTCCTTCCCGGGCTGCTCTTCCGGGCCCCGCCCTCCCTGGAGGTCACTCTTCACCGCCCTCGCTGGGCCTGCCAGTGAGCGCCCCCATTTCTGCTTCTAATCCGAACCCGCTGTCCAGTTTAAAATGAGACAAGCATGTCCTCCGTCATGGTGCCTAACACAGGAGCCACCGGGCCTGAGCGGGCCCCGTCCGAACGCCAAGCAGAGGCCTCAGTAGCCCTGGGCTGGGGGTGGGCTTCTGGGTAGGAGGTCACCCCGAGTGACATGCTGCATTTCCAGGGCTGACGGCAGACCCCCAGTCCAGGGCCGCCCCTCCCCCACCCCCGAACAGATCCACCCCGAAACCGTCCGCACGAGCCTGTACATGCAGAGCACAGAGTCCCGTACGTCGGTCCTGGTCCCGCCCGCACACGTGCAGTATAAATAGACGAGACAACTCCGTAGAAAAAGTCGTTCTGTGCTGGGAGCATCCGCACAGTCTGTCCCGGCAGCTCTGCCGTCCACCTGCCCACGTCCAGTGTCCCCGTGTCCGGAGGAGGAGCGGGGCTGCCGAGGCCGGAGGAGAAAGTCACCGGCGTGCCCCGCGGCTAGGTGGGCGGGGGGCCGCTGTGGCGGAGCATGAGCCTGAAGGAGCGGGCGAAGTTGTTGGCCAGCGTGCAGCTGCGGGCCTCCTCGCCCACGGGGAGCAGCAGCAGCAGCAGCAGCAGCAGCAGCAGGAGCAGCTGCAGGGGCAGCGCCACGCAGCACACCCTCCGGAGGAAGCCGCCGGGTCCTCGCCGCGGCCGGGCCTGCGGACAGAGCAGGAGTGAGTGGGCGGGGAGGACGCCGGGGGGAGCAGTGGGCCTGGGCCGCCTCTCTGACCCCACGGCCTCAGTCTGCCCATCTGTGAAGTGGGCCCAGTGTCAGTGCTGCCAGGAACGAAGATCGCTCGTTTTCTCAAACCATTGGAGGCATGAGAGGAAGAACAAGCACATAGCGTTACGGACTCTGCCAGTTACCATGCGAGTCTGCCTGGCTGTGAGTCCTAGGCGGACTCTCGAGAAGGTCACTCAGCTTCTCTAAACTTCAAGTCTCTCGACTACAAAAAGGGGTGATGGTGCCTGCCCAGCAGAGCTGTCGTGAGAAATAAGTGAGACAGCGGGCGCTTAAAACCACTGTCATTATTATGATGATGCATCACTAATGTCATCATCTACACCAGTCACCGCCACCATCACCATTAGCTTCATATCATCATCACCACCACCGCCATGTTCATCATCATGTGTGTCACCTTCCCTTTATCCTTCCCCTTCACCACCGTCTTCATCATCAACGCCATCCATCCTACAGAAGGACACCCCAACTCCTAGAGGGCCTGGCCGGTTGTGCCTCCACGGGAGTGCAGGGCCAAGAGCTGGCCGCTCAGGGAAGTGGAGGCCCCACGGTCACGAGGCAGCACGTGCAGGGCCGGGCCCAGCTCGCGGAAACCTGGCTGACTAGGTTCCGCGGCAGAGGCTGTCACACCCTGGCGAGGTGACCCTCGGCGAGTTAGCAACTTCTCTGAGCATCTGTTTCCCTCTCTGAAAAATTGGGATAAAACAGTGATGCCCGCCCCCCATTTGCCGGGTTGTGGTGAGGACTCAACGTATATTTGCACACCAATTAAAAGGTAAATAAGCTCTTAGTAGCAGTACTATTATTGTAGAATATATCTGTTGGCTCCTTGTAGAACCAAAAGTTCGCTCTCCAGGACACCAGAAGCTACAATCAAGTGATGATGATGATGATGATGATGATGATGGTGGTGAGAATTATGAGGATGGTAGTAATGATGATGATGATGGTGGTGATGATGGTGATGGTGGTGAGGACGGTAGTGACGATGATGGTGATGATGATGGTGATGGTGATGCTGATAGTGGTGAGGATGATGATGGTGATGATAGTGGTGCTGGTGGTGATGATGGTGGTGGTGATGGTAAGTATGATGAGGATGGTAGTGATGGTGGTGGTGATGATGATAGTGGTGAGGATGATGATGATGGTGGTGGGGATGATGATAGTGGTGAGGATGATGATGATGGTGGTGGGGATGATGATAGTGGTGAGGATGATGATGATGGTGGTGGGGATGATGATAGTGGTGAGGATGATGATGATGGTGGTGGTGATGATGGTGGTGGTAATGATGATAATGGTGAGGATGATGATGATGGCGGTGATGATGATGATAGTGGTGAGGATGATGAGGATGATAATGGTGATGATAGTGATGGTAATGATGATAATGGTGAGGATGATGATGATGGAGGTGGTGATGATGAGGGCTGTGGTAACGGGCAGCAAACAAAACTCTTTCCTGTGAACTTGAACCACAGGCTGGAGTTACCAGAGGTTGGCCGTCTACGTTTACACACTCAGCGTGGTCCACACAGAAACAAAACGAAACACAAGCCGCAAGCAGAGATTTTAACGTAAAGAAATCTCGGTGGCCAGTGTCCTGGGGTGGAGAGAAGCCAATTCACATCCTCACGGGAAGAACTTGATTGAAATCAGACACCCCAATTTGGGAGATGTGAGAATGCGAAAAATTAGGAGCCTTAAAACTATAAAATGTGGTCAAATAAGCCACCCTCGGGCCCTCCGCATCTGAATCTACATCCCACCGAGCCAAACCGACTACATCCCAGAGCCACGGTCACAAACGCTCTCCCTGCCCGCAGGCTGGCGCACAGGCCGACCCGTTCACCCAGGCAAGCGAAGCACTGAAGAACCTGGTCCCTCAGCTCACGGTTTGCCTGGGGTAGGACGCCCCCCGCCCCTGGTCCCCCGGCCCCCCCACCACCCCCCCGCCCCGGGCCAGGGCAGAACTCAGCTGACTCACGGCCCCGCTGTAACTTGAAAAGCAATTACATTTCATGTGTCTGGACGCTGCAGCCAAACTTCTCGTGGCTGAGCTGGCGAGTGTGTGGGCAGCTGTGAATTTAATAAATCTTAATTATTCTGTTTATACAAACAAGCAGGCTGCAGCCCTGGACACAGCGGGGGCCTCCGATGGCCTGGCACTCGGAGAGAAAAAAGGTGCGAAAGCAACTGCTCATAAATCATTCGCTTCGGGGCAGGTTCCCCTTCCCTTTGGGATACAAATAATACGCGCAACGTTTCTAAGTTGGCAAGGTGACAGCCTCTGAAGACAGCGCCGGGTCCTCCCTGCCAGGCTGCGTGTGCATGTGTGCACGTGCTCACACGCCCTTACGCACACACATGCGCACACGCCGGCCAGCAACGGGAGCACCAGAGCCAAACCACAGGAAGGCCCCCCGACAGAAGTGTCACTGACCCCTTTGTTCACAGACAGTGAAGCAGGGGCGGTGTCTGCAGGAGTCTCCTGGGCCCACATTTACATGGCAATTAAGAACCTACTATGTGTTCGGCTAGTGTTGCTCAGTGGTTAAGCACCAACCCATGAGCCAGGAGGTCAAGGTTCGATTCTCGGTCAGGGTACATGCTGGGGTTGCTGGCTCGATTCCCAGTAGGGGGCGTGTGGGAGGCAGCCAATCAATGATTCTCTCTCAATCATTCCTCTCTCTGAAATCAATAAAATCTTTAAAAAAAAAAAGAACCTACTATGTGCTGGTGGTTACAAGAAATTTGCCCATCATGAGCTCAGTGGATCCTCCTTTTTTTCCACTGGAAAATGGGGTAAGTGCTCTCCAAGGATCACACACCCGACTCCAGTAAGGAGAACACAGCTGTGAAGGCAGCAGCTTGAGCTCCCCCTGGCAACTTGCTGGAAGTGCAGGCTCCAGGCTACCCGAGACCTCCTGAACCCGAAGCTCTGGGGGAGGGACCCAAACGCTGCATAAACAAGCTGCCATGGAAATGAGCCCCGAAGGCTCCGGCATATGGGCCCCCAGTGCTCACTGCTCCATAGTGGGCTGAGACCTGTCGGCCAGAAGGCCAGTCAGCGCCAGATTCAAACATTCACACAGCCGCTTGTTTTAATGTCGCCCAGGGCAGCAGATTTTGGGGGCCATTTAGAGCCTGCCTGCTTTGCATATCCCATGAAACTGTGCCCCACATCTGCCAGTCATAGATAAAAACAACAACCCTGCAGCTATAAAGACCCCTAAGCCGTGCCTGGCTGGCGTGGCTCAGTGGTTAAGTGTCAACCTATGAACCCAGAGGTCAGTTTCGATTCCCAGGCAGGGTACAGGCCCGAGTTGTGGGCTCGATCCCCAGTGTGGGGTGAGCAGGAGGTAGCCGATCCATGATTCTTTCTCATCATTGATGTTTCCATCTCTCTCTCCCTCTCCCTTCCTCTCTGAAATCAGTAAAAATATATTTGTAACCAGACCCCAAGCCATTGCTGCCTTTCGAAGCTGCCTGACCCAGAGCCTGGCCGCTGTGCTCAGCAGACCAGCTGGACACGTGCACCCCCTCCCCGCGCCCTCCCCGCCCGGCCAGCACGCACAGCCGGGCAGCGCAGGGCTTTGTCCCGCCCTCACTGGGTCTCAAGTGCCTTCAGCAGTGCTCGGGACAAAGTCAGCGCTCAGCAAATGCGTGTGACACGAATAAGTGAACGAAGGAGGAGAGAGCAGACAAACACAGGGCTGCGCACACTGCACACTATCCTGACCACAGGTGGCAGGACGCCCGAGCCGCGCTGGAGGGCTGGAGTCGGCCGCCAAGAGGCCCCTCCTCGGAAATGTTTAGCGAGCACTTACGGGAGCGCGGCCCCAGGGGCCCCAGTCCGGGCGACACCCCCTCTTCCAAAGAAGGAAGACCTGAGCACCCTCGGGAGACTGAGGAGACGCCCCATGTGCAAAGCATCCAGACACAGGCTCCGTGACATGCGGCCTCGAGGACCCAGAGCTCTCGGAGTAGCAGGTCGGAGGCTCGTCCCCTGGGCCTGGCTTGGCAGGAACCCACCTGCTCCCCTGGGAAAGGCGCCTGGGACATGGGGTACAGCCGGCTTCCTAGAAGCGGGCCCACCAGGCCCAGGCGCTTTCTTGGCGGATGTGAGAGGTGAAGATGGCTTTGGAGGCAGAGGCTCCTGAACAACCTCCAACCCCGCCCCCTCCCTGCAGAGAGTGGGGGTGAGGGTGCCCTGGGGTGGCCGGACGTCCCCTAAACACCCGGCCAGCAGTTATCACACTGCCCGCAGACAGTGGCTGCCAGGGTGTGGCATCTGGAGTAACAGTACTTGTTATCATGATGATCTCCGCCGTTATTGTTATTGCTTTGACCTGTACGCCCACGGGAGTGTCCCTGAGCGCACCTCGGGGGACCTAAGTGGTAACACCTGTCTGGCCCAACATGAAAGGCACCCCCTTCCTCTCCTGTCCCCCACTGAGCCCCAAAACCTGTCTACCCTTCACGTGGCCCAGTTCGGAAGGGCCCCGGCCGACCCCTGCTGTCCCAGCAGGATTATTAAGAGCATCCTTGTTCCCTTGTCACCTTGTCCTGGGGGGGGGGGGAGACTCTAGGGTCCCTGCCACCCTGTGCCTGTCACAGCTCAGGCCACTCTGCTCCCCCAGGGCTTCTGAGAGTGAGGGCCTGGGGCCCAGCACGGGCAGCCCAGAGCTGGTCCTGCATCAATGTTCACTCCTCACGGAACCTTCCAGGAAGCCCAGGAGTCCCAGCCCAGCCCCCGGCCCACCCACCCTCCCGCGTGGGGAGCAGATGGCGGGCGCCATACCTTCTGGAATCCAGCGGGCTGCCCTGCAGAACTCTGCGTCTGTTATTTTAGGGAAGGAGAGGAAAAGGGAAAAAAAGTTAAGTGAGTGAAACTTAAATCCCAGCAGAGCCCATAATGGAATATTCATTTTGTCAGGGGAGCGTTTCTTTAAAACTCCTGGTCATCTGGACAGGCTGAGCCAGCAGGTGATTCGATTTAATGAGCTTTTTAACGCACTCCGGGCCCAGGTGGGACTGTCTGGGACGCCTGGGCAAGGCTGGCGGCAGGGCCACCGGCTGGGGCTGGGCTGACACCTAGTGGCCGACTCAGCCACTGTGGGGCCAGCAAAGGGGGCGCGTCAGACGTGGGGTCCGGGGTCTGAGGGCAGCCAGGACCCTCAGAAACATCTCAGCCGCCCCCTGCTCAGCTCAGCTCAGCTCCAAGCCTGTCTCCTCACCGCTGATGCTCAGGGGATCCTAGCGGTCCTCCCCACAGGGCTGCTGCGAGCCATCGCACGTCTCAGGGCTGCATCGGGAAGATGCTCGCTCGCTGGGAGTCCCAGGGCGGGTGGTGCAGGCGCCTCCAGGCCCAGGCCTCCCCCGCTGGTGTGTGCTAGTGCAGCTCTGCGCTCACAAGCCCGGGGACTGCAGGCGAGTGTGAATTCTCAGGGTGTCAGTGCCCCTCGGGGGACTGGAGACACAATTCCCTGGGCAGAGGCTGCTGGGAGGACTGACAGGATGATGGCGTAAAGCAGTGGTTCTCAACCTGGGCTGCACATTAGAATCCCCTGGGCATCTTTTAAAAATCCTGATTTCTGGGCCTCCTCCTCCGGAAATTCTGTTTCTTTGTGATGGGGTGGGGCCACAACATTAGTAACAAAGAAACAGAATTTCCGGAGGGTGAGGCCCAGAAATCAGGATTTTAAAAAGATTCCCAGGGGATTCTAATGTGCAGCCCAGGCTGAGAACCGCTGGCGTAAAGGTTGCAGCTCACGAGGCAGCACAGCGCTGCTCAGACCTTAACTGTGAGGTCACGGTCACGGCTGCTGTTACTGGAGCCGGCCTCACAGGGTGGCCTCACAGGGTGAATGAATGGCATCTTGCCATCCAGCGCCCGGGACCTGGGAGTCTCCTCCCTCCCTCCCACCGCGCGGTCCCCTCAGTCTGGTCCCTGGAGGCACAGGGCGGGTGGATGTGGCCCAGGTTTCCCCGGTGAGCGTGGCTCGGCCGCAGTCCCACCCCCAGGCTGGGACCTGCCCGCCTGCACCCACCAGCAGCTGCCCGGAGTCCTTGAGCTTGGACTTGTACAGCATCCAGCGGTAGCGCAGGTCCTCCAGCTCCTCCGAGGCGCCCCTCGCCGGCCCCAGACGGAGGAGGTCCTCGAAGAGATGCTGGCCTTCGGGGACCCGAGCCTCCAGCTCCTGCGGGGAAAGGACCACGTCAAGGGCACCTTCCAATGGCCCAGACACTCACCTGGCCGGCAAGGAGCAGCCAATCGCATTCCACTTGAGCTGACAGAGCCATTGAATGAGAATCCTATTGGGGAAAGCGGGCTTCTCCTAAAATGCTTCAGCCAGACTTTGCCACTGCTGTCTGCGCGTAGCAGAACGGGCTCCTGCAGGACAGGGTCTGCACTGCTGGCCGTCTGGTCACCTCCCGCCCTCACATTCGCGTCACTGCCATCAAAGCTGCCACTGCGGACCCCCTTCCTTCAGCCTAGGCCTGGCAGAGTGATGTCCAAACAGGGATTTTCCTCCCAAATCTACCGCTGTGTCCTGCAGGGGGGCCCCTTCGGTCCGCGGGATCCCTGGGAAGCGGTGTGAATGTGGGGCTCCGGGCTGGAATCCAGGAGCTGGAGTCCGCATCTGCCTATCTCCTCAGAGCCCCGGGGATGTGAGCTCTCCACAGACAGGAGGGTCAACCGGGGGAACCCCAGGCCATCTCTGATCTGGATGGAACTGGGGGGGGGGGGGGGGCAGCAGGAAGAGAGAGGAGTGGCCGAGCAGGAGGAAGGGGCGGGCAGGAAGGACTGCCTGCCATGGTCAACCAGGCCATTGGACCAAACCTCTCACAACTAGGAAAGAGGGCCGCATAGCCAAAACATCTGAAAGGCATTACAGGTGCAGGACGGTGCCGGGAAAACATGACAGAAATGGGAGGTTTGATGACAAAAATTAAAATAAAGGCACTAAAGAGTCAGCAAGGAGCACATGGGGCTACAACCAGGCCAAGGAAAAACCAGGGAAGGCGGCCCAGCGTGCAGGCTGCTTTGCCAACAGGCCGCTGGCCAGGCTGGAGGGACCGCGGTGAAAGCGCAGGCTGCGGGCAGCCCCTCGGGGCCGTGGAGGGAAAGGTCAGAGTCGGGGCCCTGCGGCGGTGGAGGCCCCGCGACCAGTCCCTCTTCCGCGGGGACGCCCGAGGCCCGTAATTCAGGTCCAGAAGGTATGTGCCCAGATTAGACAGGGGGCTTGAGAGGGACAGAAGCAAAAAATCCCCAGGAACCAAGGAAGGCGTGGCGGCTAACTCCACGCGGGAGCGAAAGAGAAAGATTTGTGGTGGGAGACTGCCAGCCGAGCCCGCCCGAACCGCCGGCCCTCAGAGCCAGGAGCGAAACGGAGCTGCTGCGTGGAGCCCCCGACTGCGGGAGGCTCTGTGTGTAGCCAGGGCTCGGAGACCCCGCAGCGGCGACTGGGGCGTTTCCCCAGCCGGGCAGGATGGGGCAGGCTGAACAGAGGATGAATGCTTCTCCTAAAATGCTTCAGCCAGACAAGCTCAATGACCATTACGCACGCAGAGGCAAGGACAGCTCACGAAGAGGCACGTGCTCCTTGTTTTGAAGAGCTCCCTAGGGCCCTGGCTGGTTTGGCTCAGGGGAGAGCCGATCGCCTGTGGACGGAAGGGTCCTGGGTTTGATTCCAGTCGAGGGCATATACCTTGGTTGCAGGCTTGATCCCTGGCCCTGGTCGGAGAGCGCATGTGGAGGCCACCAATCGACGTGTCTCTCTCACATCAGTGTCTCTCCGTCTCTCCCTCTCCTTACCTCTTTCTCGAAAAGTCAGTAGAAAAATGCCCTGGGGGGAGGCTTCACAAAAATAAATAAGTAAGTAATCTCAGCGGGAAAAAAGGAAGGGCTCCGTCGTGGCAAACACTGCCGGCCCGGCTGGCGCGGCTCCGAGGGGGAGCCTCAACCTGTGAACCAGGAAATCACGGTTTGATTCCTGGTCAGGGCACGTGTCCAGGTCTCGGCTCCATACCCGGTAGGGGGCGTGCACGAGGCAGTCGATCGATGGTTCTCTCTCATCACTGATGTTTCTCTCTCCCTCCCTCTGGAATCAATGGGAATTTTTTTTTAAACCATCCATGGTGCCGCCCCTCGGAAAGGGGCCTTTCCTGGCACGCACCTGCAGCTTCGTCTCTCTGGCCCTGGCGGCCTCGGCTGTGGCGGTTCTCATGGCGATGACTCTCACCAGCTTGGCGTTCTCCACCTGCAGCCACCGCTCGAAGTCGCCCAGGAGCTGGGGGAAGCCCTTGGGGCCGCCTCCTGCTTCCTGGTGCGGGTCTGCCTGCCGGAGTGACAGCGAGGCCAAAGCATCAGCGGGGAACCCAGCCTTCCGGCCTCGTGTCCTGGGATCCCACCGGGCGGAGGGCGGGCACGAGGATGCCCACAGGGATGCGAGAGGCCTGGGGGCAAGGAGTGTCTGCTCAGCGTGGCCGCAGTGTGGAGGGTCCGGGACATTCCTCGGCCCCCGGTCCCCCTGTGGCAGCCCCACCCCCCAACCAGGATGCTGGTAAGCTGGGTTACCCGCCGGCCCTTTGCCCCCGCGGCTCTGCGGCCGGAGTGGGCTCTCTCCTGCAGTCACTCGGCTGAGCCCTCCCTTGTGCACCCGGTGGCTTCTCACACGCCTCGATGTGGCCCAAGGCCTCGGGGCGGCTCTGCCTGTCTGCGGCTCATCCCACCTGCCCGTTCTCCAGCCCGAGCGCTCAAACCCGCCTGGCACCTGGCCCTGCAGTTTCTTGGGGTTTTGCACACATGCCTCCTCTGCAAGGAACAACCCCGCCCCCATCCGCCCCCCCTCCCCCCACTCCCTGCCTCCATGGTCCCCTCGCATTTCCCTCTGGGAGGGCTGCCCTGGCCCAGCCCCGGGTCACGGCCTCTCTGCAGGCCCCACAGCCCATGGCCCCTCTGCCATTGCACCCTGCTTTCTGGAAACCCCGATTTCATGGCCTGTGGTTCCCACTGCCTCATCTCTCACGGGGTGCTCCGAGGGGCTTGCAGACAGCAGGCTCGGGGCCCCCAGACCTCCTGAGTCAGAGCCCGCATGTTAAGCAGCGATCGGGTGCAGGCACAGCGGGCATGGCCCTGCGCTGGGCTCCGGGCTCTGCTGGGGGGAAGGGTTTCTGGGTGGTTCCCAGCTGGGCCCCAGCCCCGGCACAGCTCCGAGCGGTAACACCCCATCAGTGCCGCGCGGGCGGAGAGCAGGATGGATGGGGTGACGCTGGCTTTGAAGAGTGAGTTTCTCTTCCCTGCGCTAGCTTCTCGCCAATGCGCTGCCTTCTGTGAAGGCATCTGGGGGACAGGACGGCTGGTACAGGGCAGGGAGCTTAATTCTTTCTACAAAATACAACTCACGGCACCAAAACCTGCCCACCCTCTGTGGCTGCAGTCTGCAGCCTGGGCTCGGCGGGAAGCGCTGACCCCTGGCCTCTCCTCCCTGCGGGGGGCGGTGTTTCTGAGGGGCGAGGGCGTGTCTGTCCAGGGGAGCCCGGGGCCTTCCCCAGGGCCTGGGTCTGAGGTCTCTGAGTCCGTCTGTCCAGGGGCCTGAGGGACGCCTGTGACACGCAGGGCCGGCTGACCGAGACGGGACGGGGCCCACTCCGAGCGGAGCCTGTGGCCCCGGTTAGGGGCTTTGCCGGAGATCCTCCCCCGCCCCCATCACTGGCCTGGGATCTGGCCCCTCCTCCTGGAAGCCCCGCCAGACTCACCTGCCGGTGCCGCCTGGAGAGGGGCCCCGTGGGGGTGAGGACAAAGCCCCTCTTCGGGATGTTGTTGGTGAAAATCGGGGTCTTCCCGGAGTCCACGTCCAGCCTCTGCAGCTGCCGGTTTCTGATGAGGCTGAGGAAACAAACCGGCCGTCAACGCCGGACCCGGGAGGGGACTCGCCTACTGAGAACCCTCACGGTGACGGGGTGGGGTGCAGGTGCCCAGTGATGGGGGTGCTGAGACCCCCTCACAGTGACGGGGGTGGGGTGCAGGTGCCCAGTGATGGGGGTGCTGAGACCCCCTCACAGTGACGGGGGTGGGGTGCAGGTGCCCAGTGATGGGGGTGCTGAGACCCCTTCACAGTGACGGGGGTGGGGTGCAGGTGCCCAGTGATGGGGGTGCTGAGACCCCCCTCACAGTGACGGGGGTGGGGTGCAGGTGCCCAGTGATGGGGGTGCTGAGACCCCCTCACAGTGACGGGGGTGGGGTGCAGGTGCCCAGTGATGGGGGTGCTGAGACCCCTTCACGGTGATGGGGGTGGGGTGCAGGTGCCCAGTGATGGGGGCGCTGAGACCCCCTCACGGTGGTGGGGGTGGGGTGCAGGTGCCCAGTGATGGGGGTGCTGAGACCCCCTCACGGTGATGGGGGAGCAGGTGCCCAGTGATGGGGGTGCTGAGACCCCCTCACGGTGACGGGGTGGGGTGCAGGTGCCCGGTGATGGGGGTGCGGCCCGAGCCCGGGGGGGGGGGGGGGCGGGCTGGAGGCTCACTCCCAGCCGGGGCAGCTCCCTGCTCCTCTGGACCTCCAAAATGCCAGCTGGGCCAGCCGGGAGATGCCCCGGCCCCTGGTGCCACGCCTGCCACAGGCAGAACCCCGGCCCCTGTCCCACGGCACCACTGAGCTCCGCGCTGTGGGGAGGGGTGCTGTCCCAGACCAGGCCGAGGGCCAGGAGGCCCCTCACCTCAGCAGGCTGTGCTCCAGCAGCCTCAGGGCCCGCCACGCCCCCGCCAGCTCCGCCAGCTCCTCCTGGACCTCGGCAGCCCCTTCCGGGGAGGACTTTTCCATCACCAGCCGGCCGTGCGCCTCGACCAGGGGCAGCTGGGCCTCCTTCTCGGGGAATTCCGCCAGCAGCCCCTGTACACACACACACACGCACACACACACACACACACACAGTGAGTCCTGGCGGTCTCCGCTCCCAGTGTGGGTGCTTTGGCCTCCCGACCTGCCTGGGGGGTGCACCATCTCCGCAGGGAAAGCCATCTCACCTGGACTTCGGCCTCGCGGGCCTGGGCATCCCAGGGGCCCGTGTCCCCCAGGTAGGACTCCAGCTTCTGCGTGACCACGGCCACCCACTGCTGCAGCTGCAGGAGCTCGTGGCTGAAGGCGCAGTGCTCCCGCGTGCTCCGCTGGCTGCCGTCCACCAGGTCCTGCGGCACAGCCGGGGCCAGGGCGCCTGAGTGCTGGCTGAGGCCGGGACCTGGGCCCCCGGGCCTGCCCGGGCCCCGGGGTGTGCTCCCCTTTAGGGCCCCCGACCCAGCAGGGACCAAGGCGCGGGTCCTCCCTCTACATGGTGCAAGGCATGGGCCCGGAAGACAGCTTCTGGCGAAAAGGGCTCCGAGCCTGTCTCGCTTTCCCGCGCGGAGTCTGGGGCAACCGGATCTCCTGTCCACCTCGTGTGGGTGCATCGGCACAGCCACTTGTGAAAATGGTGGGTCCACAGCTCCTACCCAGAACATGGCAGCCCTGGGACACGACCCTTTCACCGCTGGGTGCACACCCAGCAGAGCGAACACTCTTCAAGAGGAATTGTGGGAAGCCGCCCATTGCCTTCACTGGCAGAGAGGTGTGAACAAGGAGCTGGGAGGCTGGTGACCCTTGAGCCCTGGCAAAGGTCAGGGCTATGCACCCACTGGTTAGTCGAGACAATGGTAGCTGAAGCAACTCCCCCACCAGACAGTCATGTAAATCCTCTCTGATAAGATAGTCTGCCTGGTCCTGGAACTTGCCTGCCTAAGGACTATAGGTGGACCCCAAACTGAATAAAAAGATGGCGAGGCCTGAGCCCATTACTGGCTGTGGGCATGAAAGCTGAAGTTTGCTGCCCGGCCGGCATGGCTCCGTGGTTGAGCATCGACCCAGGAACCAGGCGGTCACGATTTGATTCCCTGTCAGGACACACACCCCTGTTGCGGGCTCGATCCCCAGTAGGGGGCGTGCAGGAGGCAGCGGATGGATGATTCTCGCTCATCATTGATGTTTCTCTCCCTCCCTCCCTCTCCCTTCCTCTCGCTGAAATCAATAAAAACACGTGTTTTTTTCATTATAAAGCTGCAGTTTGCTGCGTCTATGGGCTCTGTGGCCCCTAAAGGGGTGGGGTCAGTGGTTCTTATTTCCCTACGCCCCCTGCCTCAACCTGGGGACCAGTAGCTGCTGACTTAGTAAACGGAGTGAAATGAATCCATCTAGACCTCAGCCCTCATGCAGACCGGGGGCCTAGATGGGTAGGGCTGTATTTCCCGAAACTCAGGGGGGTTTGGGTTGCCCTGCTGGTGACGGGGTGGGTGCCAGCAGAGAGAGTGGGAGTGTGGGGCATGGGGGGTCCTCTCAGGCCCTGCCCACACCCACGTTTATTGCGGCCTGAGCTTAGAATCTGCCTCCAGTTACCACACAAACACGAAGAGACGTTGGCAGCTTTAACGACCACGTGGGCTGCGCGGGAATGCGGCTGCTCCGTAAGTGGACGGAGGACCGCACTCGGGGTTGTTCGCCTCCCAGAAAACCTCGCGGCTGGAGGCACCGGAGGCCGCCCCCTGGGGAGGGCGCACCGCCCGCCTCCTCCCGCCTTGGTGTGGCCACCGCGGCCACTTACATTTTGAAAGACATTATTTTTTCTAATGATTACTTTCCTTTTATTTACATTTCCTACTGTAGAAAGGGCATTATGTTAAAGTGTTAAGTGGTGTGGCTGCTGACACTATCTGAGTCTCAGGACTGTGAGGAGGCTGTTAGGAACACTTGTTATTAATGAGCACATGTCAGCCGTAGGGTGGGGAACCCTCAGACTTTTCCTGAGTGAGGCAGCCTGAGGGCCGGCTGTGCGCTCCTGGGGCCCAGGTGACAAATGGGCATCGGGGTCAGGGGGTGGCTGCAGCCCGCATGCATTTGAACCTGCCCTCAGGGCAGCGGTTCTCAACTGGTGGGTTGCAACCCCTTTGGGGGCCGAACGACCCTTTCAAAGGGGTCGCCTAAGACCATCGGAAAACACATATATAATTACATATTGTTTTTGTGATTAATCACTATGCTTTCATTATGTTCACTTTGTAACAATGAAAATACATCTTGCATATTAGATATTTACATTACGATTTATAACAGTAGCAAAATTACAGTTATGAAGTAGCCACGAAAATAATTTCATGGTTGGGGGTCACCACAACATGAGGAACTGTATTAAAGGGTTGCGGCGTTAGGAAGGTTGAGAACCACTGCCTCAGGGGGATGTTGAAGGACCTCAATCCCCACTCCCACCGCTCACAAGGGAGTCAGCCCTCCGTAGCACCAGAATGACCCAGGCGGCCACTAGAGGGCACTGCAGGCACGGTGCCAGGCCACTAGGTGCACCTTTCAACCTCACCCTAAGGCAGCAAACGTGTGGGCCACTGCCCGCTGGGCTTCGGGGAGCACCTGCACGGTGCCCTGCTCTTTGGCCCCAGCCCAGGAGGAATTGTACGTTTACTTGTTGGCTGCCCACTCTGTCCATCTACCCCCTGGAACGTCACCTGGGAGGACAGGGGCCTTGCCCGCTGGCTCAGCTGCCCTGGCCTAGGGCCCCGATCACTGCCTGGCATACAGGAGGCGCTCAATGATGGTCTGATGAGTAGGTGAGGGAGGGAAGAAGGACAAGAGAAAGGAAAAGAAGCGCTGGCAGGAGGGAGGAAGAAGAGGGGAGGCTCGGGAGGGTCAGGTCCCGGCCGGTGTCTGCACGGCCCTTACCTCCAGGGACCGCTGCAGGGCCTGGCAGTCGGCGGAAAGCTGGTCCATTCTGTGCTGGTGGTTGGGGTTCCCCTGGATGAAAGGCCTGGTGGCCTCCACCTGCACGCCCAGGTCCAGCCCCTCTTCCTGCAGCCCCTGCAGCACAGGAAGCAATGAGGGGGCTGACCTTCCTGCCTCTCGCAGGGGTGCTGATCAGGGTGGGGGGGACTCTGAGTGGGACGCGGTGGAGGGTCTCGGAGGGTGGGGCTCCCCAACTCCTGCGGCTGCACCTCATGGCCATCTAATGACCCACTCTCAGGACCGGTGAGAGTTTTAATGCGATGGAAATATTCTGAGGCACCATGAGAATACAAACTCCCATCTGGACTCTCCCTGGCGGCCAGCCTGCGTTGTGAAGAATCCACCCCAGCTCTGGCTGGAAAGCCCCACACACACCACTTCTAACACCTTCCCAAGAGCACTCGCAACTTGCACATGAGCTGTGCTTGGGTTAAAAGGTACTCGTTAGGAGCCAGCAGCTCCTCGCCCAGCGACAGTGGTCACCAGCGCCGAGGGACGTCCCCGTGTGGTTCAGAACGTTCCTTCTCAGAGCCAGTAGGTCTATTTAACTGGGGGCCTCCGCACGCACAGGAACACTCAGCAAAGCAACTTTAAAAACACGGCCAGTGTGGGACTCTGGAACCGCGGAGTAAGCAGAAAGGCAGCTTATCGTCTTGGAAGCTGGAGAGTCAGCATTCTGGAGGCGCTGAGGGCCCTGCGAGGCCAGGAACCCCCAGGAAATCAGCCGAGGTGAAAGGTCAGGGCGCAGCGAGGGTCTACTGTGCGGCTGGGGCCGGCGCTGCTTGGCCGGTTTCTAAGGAGGGGCTGCCTCCTGGTGCGCGGAGCACCTGAAGAGGCGACCCAAGCCCCGCAGACCCCTCACCTGCAGCCTTGAAAGCTGGGCCTGTTTCCCAGGAAGGTCCCGCTGAAACCCATTCTCGGCTCGGGCCCTGGTCTGGAGGTCCGAGAGCGTCCTCTGCAGGGGCTCGATGGCAGCCCCGAAGTCTTTGTGCTGAGCAAGCAGGCTCTGGGGACACAGAACGGGCAGCACACAAGTGAGGCACTTTCCTCCCAGCCCAGCTGCTTTCTCCGGGGCCGCTCACGCTCACTCAGGCGGCGCCGCCTCCAGGAAGCCTTCCCAGAGCTCTTGAGGGGGCTGAGCGCCCCTCCCCAGGGTCACCATAGCGCCCTCACATACAGCTCCGGCCCACTGCACAGAGGTCGGCAGACTACATCTCTACCCACACCCCTAGTCCCCCCACAGGTCTGCTTGTTAATAAAGTTTTATTGGGGCACAGCCATGCCCACTCCTTTGCAGCTGCTCTCTTGCCGCAGTGGCAGAGTTGAGAGCTGCAGCAGAGAGCGTCTGCCTTGCAAACCCTAGAATGTTCGTTACTGGGGTCAGTGAGATCACAGATGTGCACTTCTCAGCATGTGCCCGGCCCTGTCAGTGCCTCACAGACCACAGTTATCACCACCATCTCACCATCACCATCATCACCATCATCATTACCACCATTATCACCTTTATCACCAACATCATCACCACCATCACCATCACCATCATCACCATCACCATCATCACCACCATCACTATCATCACCATCACCATCACCACCACCATCACCACCACCATCATCACCATCATCACCACCATCACCATCATCACCATCACCACCACCACCATCATCATCACCACCATCATCACCATCATCACCATCATCACCATCACCATCATCACCATCATCACCATCATCACCACCACCACCACCATCATCACCATCACTATCATCACCATCACCATCACCACCACCATCACCACCACCATCATCACCATCACCATCATCACCATCATCATCACCATCATCACCATCATCACCATCATCACCATCACCATCACCATCATCACCATCATCACCATCACCATCATCACCATCATCACCATCATCACCATCATCACTATCATCACCATCACCATCATCACCATCATCACCATCACCATCATCACCATCATCACCATCATCACCATCACCATCATCACCATCATCACCATCACCATCATCACCATCACCATCATCACCATCACCATCATCACCATCATCACCATCACCACCACCATCATCACCATCACTATCATCACCATCACCATCACCACCACCATCACCACCACCATCATCACCATCATCACCACCATCACCATCATCACCATCACCATCACCATCACCACCACCACCACCATCATCACCACCATCATCACCATCATCCCCATCATCACCATCACCATCATCACCATCATCACCATCACCATCATCACCATCATCATCACCATCACCATCATCACCATCATCACCATCACCATCACCATCATCACCATCATCATCACCATCACCATCATCACCATCATCACCATCACCACCACCATCATCACCATCATCACCATCACTATCACCATCACCATCACCACCACCATCACCACCACCATCATCACCATCATCACCACCATCACCATCATCACCATCACCATCATCACCATCATCACCATCATCACCATCACCATCACCATCACCATCACCATCATCACCATCATCACCATCATCACCATCATCGGCTCAGCAAACATGTGCAGAGAGAATAACCTGTCTGCAGCGTGCCACATTGCATCTGTGATTCAGTGCAGTCATTTGGAAACGTGTCCCTAATAAGAACAGCTTCCAGTTCACCAGGTGTCAAAAGCTCACATTTTTTCCTGCATTTTCTCATTGGACACCCCAGTCCCTGCGGAAGGCAGCTCAGTGACTGCAGTGCAGCGAGGGGACCGGAGGGCAGGATCAGGGGCAGAGAGGCAGCCAGAGACCAGTCAGAACAACCACACAATCATCCCCCACAGTGGATAGACGAGGAGCCCTAGGTTGGGGCAAAGGGATGTGCGTGGGGCGCACAGTGCACGTGCTGGGCTCAGGTCCGAATGCGGCTGCCTGCCGGGAAGGGTGGCCGTCCTCAGCGCTCACCTGCAGCTTGCTTTTCCTCTGCAGGAGGCTGTTGTGGAGCAGGTCCCTGTCCCGCACGGAGCTCGTCACCTGCTCCAGGAGGGCCGTGGCTCTGTCCTGGCCGAAGATGCTGCCCAGCAGGTCTGTCTTCAGCGGCAGCATGGTCAGCTGCTGCTTCAGGCGGGAGCTCTCGGCCAGGGCCGCCTGCAGAGACAGGCTGTGTCAGCCACGGGCAGGACGGGCAGCGGAGCCGGGCACCCGCGCCGGAGCGCACCTGTTTGCTGCGACCGCCCGGGCTCTGAGGCAGCAGCAAACCGAAGAAACAGGCCGGCAGGAATGCGCGAGGGAGGCCTGAATTTCAGGGTCAACTGGGTTCCTCTCACCCCACACACCCATCTTATCAAAGCTGAGCACCCTCATCAGCAGATGCTCAGCAAGTATCTATAATAATAAAAGCGTAATAAGCAGATCAACCCAATGCCGAACAGTGGAACGTCCATCTGGACGACTTCACTATGACACCCACCGGCGCCAGGCCAGCCAAGGCAGGTGCGATGCGACTGGTTGGGGGCCTGGCCATCACCCTATGATTGCCCTGCAGAGGGAGGCCCAGGCCATCAGCCAGGAGGGCGATCGATCAATTGGGGGGCTCCATGATTGCCCCAAAGAGGGAGGCCCAGCACAGAGCCCCAGCCAGGTGGGCAGGGCCTACCTCTTTAGGGCAATCCATCGCGGGGCTCCTGGACTGTGAGAGGGCACAGGCTGGGCTGAGGGAACCCCGCCCCCAGTGCACAAATTTCATGCACAAGACCTGTAGTTTGTAACATAGAGTAAGCTGTCACCCGACCTGCATGTTTTGGAAATCTGTCTCTCCATTCCCACTGCCACTGTCCTCACTGCAGCCAAACCCAAACAAACCAGTCTGATCCTCTACCCAGTGATTCCTTCACCAACACCTGGGCCACCCCCAGGTGGTCTGGAGGACATTCTTAGGGGGCTAAGGGCCTATGGGAGCACAACCAGGGGGAATTCAGGACGGCTCCCCAGAGGAGGTGGCACCTGAATGGAGTCCTGATACATAGGAACTCACCAGGCAGAGAGGACCTAATGGGACTCAGAGGCCTCCTTGTAATGGGCAGCTGCTCCCACACAGCCTGACCTCTGCCCGAGCGCCTCCTCCAGGAAGCCTGCCCTGACCACATTCCCAGCTACACTCACTCTTCCTGCCCTAAGCCCTTGCCAAGCCTCAGGCTCCTGCTGACTAGCCAGTTGTTTGGGGTAAGGCCCAGAGTCCTAGAGGCCAGGGGCCTTGTTGTCAGCAGGCCAGCGTCCTTTCATTTTTACCTGATGATGTTACTGAGACACTGAGCGAGGCACAGGGCTGGGACAGGGAGAACAAAGCCCAACCCAGGCAGGTAATTGCAAGCCAGGCTGACAGTGAGTGTTTTCCTAAAGTTTCAACTGAGTGGGTGTTCAGGGCAGAAGTGGATTTCCTGGGTAGGGACATCCTGGAAGGCTCCTCAGAGGAGGTAGTACTCATAACCTCCCTGGAAGGGCCACGGGAGTCTCTGGAGGAAGAGCAGCATAAACACGCGTGCATATCCTGCGGATGAGGGCATGCACTTTGTGATCGACCACCCAGAGGTCAGGCCTCAGGAGGTAGGGGTTACCTGCACCCCCTTTTCACCAAACGCAGACATAACAGCACAGGGTTCAGCATGCAGGCTGGGGAGCTATGACCATGAATTGGACTATATCCTAGCTGGGAGGCCTTGGGCAGTTCTGAGCCTCAGTCTCCTCATCTGTAAAGTAGGGGTGCTCACACCCCAGCTCGTGGGGTTGTCATGAGGCCTAAACGAGACGATGCCTATGGAGCCCTTAGCGTGCAGGACCCACTGCGGACACACAAGGAAAGTCAGCCCTTCTCAGCTGCAGCATTTAACCGGCGGCCCTGGGTTGAATTGTGTCCGCCCCCAAAGGTTTGGAGAAGTCCAACCCTCCCCCACCTCAGACTGTGGCCTTCCTGGGAGGGGGGTCTGGGCGGAGGTAGCGGGTAAAGGGGGTCACCCAGGCACCAGATCTGCCTCTGAACAGGACCTTTGTCTCCCGTGTTGGTATGTCCTGGGCACACGGGACTCCTGTGCCAGACCCAGGGCAGTGAGCTCCACCCAGATGTCAGAGGGCCTGGGAACACGCCCGCCCTGCGAGGGTGACAGGTGCCGCGCTTGGCTGGTGGCCGCCGGCTTCATGGCCAGCCCTCCTCTTACCTCGATCTGCGGCAGGAAGGTGTGGATGGAGGGCAGGTCAGGCAGGCTGGCCGTGACGTCCAGGAGCCGCTGGGCCAGCTCCCGCCACAGCTGCAGATCCTGCAGAGGCCGCTGGAAACGCCGCCACAGCTCCACGCCCGCGGCATTGCGCAGCCGGGCGCTCTGCCCTTTCATGCTGCGAGGGCCGAGGAGGGGAGAAGCCAGGAGAGAGACGGTCAGTCCAGGAGTGCGCTCTGCCCCGACCCCAGGGAGCCCGGCCTGCTTTGCTCCCGGACTGCTCCCGGGCGGTCCCTCTCCTATGGCACTGGCTGCTGGGGCGTCTGCACCGCAGAGGCCTCGCCCGCTGGATAACAGTGCCCTCGAAACAAGGCAGCCCTGGCACAGGCTTGCAGCCCTCCCCTCGGCCACTGCCCGGTGGCCCCAGCGCCAGTGTAACTGCACAGGGAGACGGGATGGAAGCGGGGAACGAGCCACTTCGCACGGAGGAAGCCAGCGCCGGCCTCTTTTTGGGAGTGAAATGTAAAATACTACATTTTAGTATAGTGACCGGCCTGGCTCAGTGGTTGAGTGTCCACCTATGAACCGGGAGGTCCCGCCTTGATTCCTGGTCAGGGCACAGGCCCGAGTTGCGGGCTCCATCCCCAGTAGGGGGTGTGCAGGAGGCAGCCGATCAATGATTCTCTGTCATTATTGATGTTTCTCTCTCTCCCTCTCCCTTCCTCTCTGAAATCAATAAAATATATTTATTTAACAAAAAGGGACCATGACCAAACAGAGCAGGCTTACACCCTGGACGGCCCGGCGCTGAGAGGTGCGGGAAATACGCATGTTACCAAGTTGCAAGAGAAAGCAGCCTGCCTCCTGGAGGCGGCCTCAGATGGGGAGAGAGGGCCCCGAGTCCCGCCCCTGGGCCCCGAGTCCCGCCCCCGGCCCCCACAGCCCCCACACCTCTGGAACTCCTGGATGGCCTCGACGACGCTGTCGGGGAGCTGCTGCAGGTCGTGGGGGAAGGCGATGAGCTCCCTCAGCTGGGCCTGCAGCCGGTCCACCCGGGGCTCCTCTGTGGCCAGCGCCGCCCGTGTCGCCTGTGGCACAAACGTCCCCCAAGGGGGTGGTGAGTTCCAGGACAGGACAGGGTGTGTGCTCAGGGAGGTGAGCATGGCTGGTGGGAGTGGGCCCCGGGGAAACTGCTCCCCCACCTCCCCACCGCGCCTCTCGCCAAGCTGGTCTCTCATGATGTCACCGCCCCCAGCGTTGTCACAAACGCCAGCACCTAACGGCACAGGTGCCAATCCCTCGGAACACTGGCGCCGTGCTGCGTGCTCTGGGCGCCTCATTCACTCGAGCCTCTCACGGATTCTGGAGGGCAAGTCTCCGTGTCTCCATTTTATATGCAAGGAACCTCATCTAAGAGTTTTATTTTTTTGTTAATCCTCACCCGAGGATATTTTTCCATTGATTTTTTTTTAAGGGAGAGTGGAAGAGAGAGGGAAAGACAGAGAGAAGCATCGATGTGAGAGAAACACATTGAGTGGTTGCCTCCTGCATGAGCCCTGACCAGGGCCCGGGCCAGGGAGGAGCCTGCAACCGAGGTACGTGCCCTTGACCGGAATCGAACCCGGGACCCTTCATTCCCCAGGCTGGTGCTCTATCCACTGAGACACACCGGCCAGGGCTCTAAGCACTTCTTGTTTTCTGGAGTGCGTAAGGAACCGTGGGGGAGGGCTGCTACCACCACCCCAGTTCCGCCTTTGAGATGAAAGTCATTCTTCTGAGGGCATCTCATTGGCAAGGAGAGGAACCAGGGCTTGAACCCAGCAGTGTGATCCCAAGGCCCTCGCCCCTAACCACTGGCCACCCCTCCACCTGGGGCCAGGCGGCCAGCGCTAACGGGAGACAACTCCCTGTGCACGCAGTTGGCCATCGCAGTGGCACGGGGCTTAGAGGAGGCGGAGTGGGCCCTGGAGGACGTGTGCCTCGTGCCTACCCCCAGGAGCAGAGTTCCGCCTACGGGCGAGCATTAGGGGGAGAGAACACAGGACAGTGGGGAGTGGGCGGGGCCTGAGCGGGCGGGCTGCTTTCAGACAGTTCCCCGAACGGAACTGACGCTGAGCGAACCCGTTGAGTCAATATTAACGACAGGAATGGGGAGGTGTTTACCTTTATTTTAAAAATCTCTCTGTCCACAAGTCAGGCCTCCTGTGCATGGGGGTGTGGGGGGGGGGGGCTCTGATTGGACATCACGTCTAAGTTGGAAGCCACGCCCACCCTCCCCAGGGTGGGCATGTCTGCTGGTCTCCCAGACCCCCTGTGGGTTGGTCACCATCTCTAACTCGGAGCTTTCTCTCCGACCTAACGCTCTGCTCCGCGCTCAGGAGGCCCACCCACATCCACCTCCAGGCAGGGCCTGCGGGCCGGAGACAATGCGCCTCTGCTCTCAGTTACCCGCGGACTCATCAGGGGACCCTAGGGTGGTGGGGACAAAAAAATCCCTCCAGGCCTCAGTCTACTCTCCTGGCAAATGGGTGCAAACACCCAACGTGGGGTAACACCCCAAGATCCAGGAGAAGCGGAGTGTGTTTAGGGCTCACCGTGATCCTCCCACCGCGAGGGTGAGCTCCAAGGGGCGACACCCAAGCCGCCTGGACCGTGGCTTACCGAGTAGAGTCTCCAGCGGGCCACCAGCTCGTCCTCGGTGCCCGCCTTCGCCGCGGGCTGCAGGCCCTCCTCCGCCAGCCGCCGCAGGCCCTTCCGGAACTCTCCCAGCTCGGCCTCCAGCTCCTCCCTCTGCTGCTCAAAGGCGCCCGTGGACGCGAGCAGCCTGTGCAGCCGTCCCTCCTCCTCCTCATGGAGGCCGCGGAGCTTCTCCAGGACTCTCCGCATCTCCTCCAGTTCCCGGGTGATCTTCTCGGCACCCAGAGGAGAGGTGTTCCGGATGACCCCCTCCGCCTGCGCCTCCAGCCGCCTCAGAGACTCCTCGCCCCTGGGGACGTCCTTGGCGATGTCCTGGGGGGCGGGGGGCGCGAGAGGAGAGAAAGCCACTGAGGCCCAGAGCCCGGTGAGAGCCGCGGCACCGGTCCACGGGGGACTGTCGGCCTCAGTGGCCCTGACGCACACCGTGAGGCTGCCACTCCCCACCCACCTCCTTCCCAGTCACGTCAAAGCCCAGGAGCACTTCATCTCGGGGGGCCCCGTCTTTAACACCCCGGACATTGGCTAGTCTGCTGTCTAACAGGCAGAGCCGGTTCAGCAGAGCCTTTGGCCGCAGCCGCGTGGGGCCAGGCAGAACCCCACGACCCCATGTGGTTGCAATCAAGTTTCTTTTTAAAATAAATGGTCATTGGCTTTTAATTTTTAAAAACTTGTTCTACAAACACCTTTAAATCTATCTTATTTGCAATTGCCTTTAAAATGAAGTCTACAGGCCTTAGGTGTCACTGTTCAGAGTTTTGAGAAATATACATGCTCATGTAGTCCACCTTGTTATCAAGACATACAGCATCTCCAACATCCTGGGAGATTCTAGAACTTATTTGAAATCATAGGAGACGTTATCTATTGGAACTGGCTTCTTTCACTCAGCATAATGCTTTTTCAGATTCTTCCATGCTGCATTTCAGTACTTCATGCCTTCTAATTGTAATATTCCTCCATATAAATATAAAGAGTAATATGCAAATTGACAGGATAACCAGAACGACTGCTCAACCAGTCACTATGAGGCTCACTGACCACCTCTTGGTCCCTCCCCTGGCCAGTAGGCTCCAATCGCCCAATGGCAAACAGGGAACTGGGGGCAGGGGGCGGGGGGAGAGTAGGCGGTGGGGGGTGGGGCCAGCTGCCGGGGAAGATGGCCCTGATCACAGGCCAGGCCTAGGACCATACCCACACATGAATTTTGTGCGCTGGGCCTCTAGTATATATATATGATATTACATTTATTCAATGCCCTACTGACACGGATCTGAGTTGTGTCCTTCTGGGCTACCCTGACAGGCCCCGTGCGAGACCCCTGGTCTAGATCATGCTGCCGTGGCCCTGGGCTTCCAAATGCTCTGCTCGCTCAGGAGTTTCCATGAGGCGGCCGAGGCCCCAAACATCCGCCACCAGATTCCACGCTTCTCCTCGCATGGGACCTGTGGGCGTGGAGGTCTGCACCCCCCTTGGCCCCGGCTCCCTGTGACATAAACGCGAACCTGTGTGGGCTCCCCAGCAGCCCTCGGTGGACACAGCCCGGTTACCTGCAGCGCCGAGAGCCGGCGGCCGGCGGGCAGCGAGCAGCTCCGCCCCACGCAGCCGTTCACCTTCGCCACCACCGCCTGCAGCCACAGCTGCAGCTCGTCCATGTCCGCCTGGAAGCGCTTGTGCTCCTGGGTCACCTGCTCCAGCAGGTCCACTCGGTCCTGGGGAGGGGAGAGGACCGCCATGAGGGAAGCCTGGCCGCCTGGCCTTGGGCCTGCGTGTGTGTGCATGTGCGTGTGCGTGCGTGTGTGTGCGCGTGCATGTAGAGGGTCTGGGATTCTGGGATATGTCAGCCCTTTTGCTGGAAATAAAGAAGTCCCAGACACCCTTCTCTATCTTTTTTAAAATATATTTTTATTGATCTCAGAGAGGAAGGGAGAGGGAGAGAGAGAGAGAAACATAAATGATGAGAGAGTATCATTGATCGGCTCCCTTCTGCACACCCCCCACTGGGGATCGAGCTCACAACCCGGACATGTGCCCTGACTGGGGATCTAACCGTGACCTCCTGGTTCATAGGTCAACACTCAACCACTGAGCCACACCGGCCAGGCTCTTTTTCTCATCTTCTTAGACCCAAGCATTCGGGGCTGGGCCTGTCCCGGGAACAGCAGTCAGTCGGGGGCCTGGTAACAGCAACTGCTGCCCCAGACACTCACCCGAGCGTCCCCGCGGCGCCAGAGCTGCTCCAGGAACAGCACGGACAGTATCAGCTCCCCGAACCCTCCCAGCCACCCATCCCAGCAGTACTGCTAACCCAGTCCGACCGACAGGGAACGGAGGCCCAGAGAGGTGAAAGGCTGTCCCAGGTCATCGCCTGCCGGGAAGCACCGAGGGGCAAGCCCAGGCGGTAAGGCTGGTCCTGGGGTTTCCGGCCGTGACGATGGCGTGTGCCCCGTTTCCTCCCGAGGGCGGGGAGGGCAGCTCTACCTTCTGATAGTCCCACTGACGTTCAGCCCACACGGGGGACAAGACGGTCGTCTGAGGGGGACTGACCTTCGGGAAAATAACCGTGTTCCTGACAGAAGACCTACTGTGCGCCTAGGGACTCGGTTTTTCCAAAACACACCCCTGATCACGGCACCATCTCTTTAAACCCCTTCCTGGCTCCCTCCTGCCCCCAGGCTCAGGTCCAAGTGCCACAGCCTGGAGGTCAAGGGCCGACGCGGTCCCCACCCTGGGCTGGAGAGCCCACTGCCTGCAACTGGAACCCTGGCCCGCCTCGGGCCTCCCCATCGGTGTGGTGTGTTAACAGTACCTGCCTCACTGGGTGCCATGGACTGAACGTCAGAGCCGCAGCTCCCGCGAGCAGCACCGGCAGCCGCGAGCGTGAAATGACAGAGCACTGCTGGCCTGCTCTGCGGGGCTACCCTGCAGCCCCCCTTCTCTGAAGAATCGCCCACTGCCCAGGCTCAGTGAACAGCCTTCCCTGCTGTGGCTCCTGCTGGGGGACCGAGGCCCCCACAGACAGGCGGCCCTCGTGGGTTAGCCCCGGGGCAGCTCAGGGCAGCCATATGAATGCTTCCCGAGCGGCAGGAAGAGTGCAGGGGGCGTGCCTGCAGCGGGGTTTTCCACGGGGGAGCGAGGGGGTTTCCATTTCATAAGCAGGTAAAAGCACCTGAGCGCCGACCGGCCTGGGCAAGCATAAGCTTCACCACAACCACCAAACCCGCCGTCACGCCAATGTCCAGCTGCGAGGCCACCCGGCTCCCGCAGGGCCTTGGAGCCAGGACTCACAGGGCCCGTGTCGGGCTCCCCGTCACAGCTCTAGACCAGGGGTTGGCCAACGGCAGACGGTTTGCTTCACCACCCCGTGGTTTCTGTTGCAGCTACTCCACCTCCCAGGCGCTGCTCCTGCCCTAGCAGCTCAGAGCAGCCCCAGGCACCACACCAAGGTGGGGTGTCTTCTGGTAAAACCAAAATGTTTACTTCATATTTATACATGTCATGGAATATTCTGGTTTTTATTTTCCCTGCAATCATTCAAAAATGTAAAAACTGCCCTAACCAGTTTGGCTCAGTGGATAGAGTGTCGGCCTGCGGACTGAAAGGTCCCATGAAAGGTCCCAGGTTCGATTCCGGTCAAGGGCATGTACCTGGGTTGTGGGCACATCCCCAGTAGGGGGTGTGCAGGAGGCAGCTGATCGATGTTTCTCTCTCATCGATGTTTCTAACTCTATCCCTCTCCCTTCCTCTCTGTAAAAAATCAATAAAATATATTTTAAAAAATGTAAAAACCACTTTTCGCTTACAGGCCAGGCAAAATCAAGAGGTGGGCTGGAACCGGCCCGAGGGCCGGGGTTTGCCAAGCTGAGCTCTTGGCCAGGGGGCCAGCCGTGCCCAGCAGCAGGTACGGATCAAAGTCAGACGTTCTCAGCTGGGAAGTGTGGACAGACAGACTCAAACGCTTTCCTGCTGTTGCATACGGCTTGAGAGGCTGCTTGTAAATGCAGAAACACCGATCAATTCCTTCACACCTTCGCTACCACCACTGCGAGGAGAAAATGCCCCCATTTTAGAGACAGGGAAACCGAGGCACAGGGCCACGCCTTCAGCGGAGAGCTGAGACCCCTCTAACGGAAGCTCACGCGCAGACGGGAACACGCTGCTCAAACCCCAAAGGGGACTAGCGACAGCCGTCCTTCGCGCTGCCCTGCGGCTGCCCCTTCACGGGCCATCTGCCTCCGTCCAGGCTTCCTCCTCCCGCGGGAAAGGCTCGTTTATGAGACAAAGCGGCTCGGGAAGAATGCGCAGGGGTCAGTGCGGGTCGGCTCTGACGGTTACGGATGCTGTAATGAGGCAACTTCTCCAATGAGCGTGCGGCTGGCTGGCGTGCGTGCATGCGTGCGAGTGTGTGAGTGTGTGTGTGTGTGTGTGTGTGTGTGTGTGTGTGTGATGAGGTGCTGGCACCTGGGACAGAGTAAATAAAGCCTCGGGGAGAGGCCCCGGACAGGACCGCGGCCAAGCAGGGCAGCCATCCAGGCGAGCTCCGTGCCAGGCGGAGCGAGCAGAGAGCATGGTCCAGCCGCCGCCGGGCCCCACGGGGAGAGGATGACAGGGTGACAGATGGGAGAGTGCGCAGCCTTCGCTCGTTAGACCAAACAGCGAAGCCACCTGCGGCCGGCAGAGTTGTCAGGGTGTCAAAACCCAACCAGCCAACCAGGGCGGCGCGGACGCAGCTGGGCACGGGCTGCGCGGACGATGTGATTCCTACCCAGATGCCGGATGAACGCCCCTATGAGGCAGGAAGCAGGGGAAGAGGACGCCGCCATGGCCCTGGCCCTTCAGGAAATGGAGCCGCCCGACTAAAACCCCTCAGCGAAATAAACACGCAAGACCCCACTGGCTACCAGCCTGCTCTCTCCTCGCTGAGGGCAGTGCTCCTGCTCACCCCCACACCCCGTGACCAGGCGTCCTCATCAAGAATCTCCCTCCAGCCCAGCCAGTGTGGCTCAGTGGTTGAGCGTCAGTCTATGAACCATCAGTCAGTAGGTCAACCACACACATTAAGCACCACCTGTGTATGCAGCACGGAGTGACACTGGGTGTACGGATGGGAGATAACGGGTCCATGGGTGGGTGGGTGGTGGAGGGATAGTTGGATGGGTAGACAGAAGATTGGCAGGTGGGTAGTTAGGTAGTGAGTGGGTAGATAAGCAGATGGGTGACAGGTAGTGATTGAGTAGGTAGTTGGGTGAAGGGGTCAAGAGTGGTGGGCAGTCATAGTGGAGAGATGGATGGGTGAGCGGGTGGGTGAAGAGGTGGGCAGGTTGATGAGTAGGTAGCTGGCTGGGAGGGGGAGTAAGAGGTTGTCAAGACGAATAGGAGATTAGTTAGGTTGGTGGTGAGCAGTGAGAAAAGAGATGTATGGGAGGGTGGGTACTTGCATAGATGGCTGGGCAGGTACGTGGAGGAGTGAGGTGGTGAATGGGGGGACAGTGAAAGGGAGATTTGGCAGTGCAGTGGGGACATAAGTGGGCGAGCGGACAGGGAGGTGGAGAGATGGATGAATGCTGGTGGGTGGGTGCTGGTGGGTGGGTGCTGGTGGGTGGGGAGTTGATGGGTGGCTGGATGGTTACTTAGCAAATGGTGGGGTAGATGAGATGGGAAAATGGCGGGAGGGTAGACAGCCCACTGCTCCCCCACCTGGGCTCTGGCCTTCACGGCCTCGTACTCGGCCTTCATCCTCTTCTGGGCGTCCTCGTCCACGCTGGGGTCCCCGATCCTGTGGAACAGGGAGGCCGCCTCCTCCAGCAGCCGGTCCAGGAGCACGGCCTGGTGGCCCACGTCGTGCAGCAGCACCTGGGCCTGGCCCAGCTGCCACTGCTTCTCCTTGAGGCCCAGCTGCAGCTCCACGGGCGGCGCCAGCGCCACCGTCATCCTCTGGAACCAGCGGTAGAACTCGTCGCGGGCCAGGAGGTACTCGCTCCAGTGCAGCCACACCCACTCGATGCGGCTGTGGGCGCAGAGACATGGGCCGTGACCAGCCGCTCAGCTGGCTCCGGGGACGGGGGGCTGTGGGAGGGGACAGGAGGACGCCCTCTCGGGGCCTCGGCGCCACCTGGGCAGCTCACACTCGGACACTCGGATTCTGGGTCTCTGTTCAGTCCTGCCGGACCGGACCCTGTGTCTGCGGAGTAAGCTCCCAGGGGCTAAGGGGCAGGGGGGCTCAGTCCCAGATCTGCTCTGAGACCCGCAGCCTTGCTAATGCGGCTTATGGAGCCTTAGCTACCAGCACCCCAAATTCCAGCCCTAAACCCCACTAACGGACACCAAAATGCCGCCGGGAGTGTGTCTGATAATTTGCAGGGTGCAGCAGTATCTATGGGCTTGTCACCCCACAGTGGGGACAGAAGTTGAGGGCCTGCGTGTGGGTTCCAGGGACGCCATAAACTTGCTGCACAACCCTGCACCCTCACTCGCCTCAGTTTCCCCACCTGTAACATGGATGTGGCCCTGTCTGTGCGGTCATATCAAGCCACTTGGGAATTCCAAGTGACAAGGGTTGAAAAACAAAAGTGAAAGGTCCCCCAGCTCACTCAGCATCCTGGTTTTAAGATGGTGCCCGGCCGGCGTGGCTCAGGGGCTGAGCGTCGACCTGTGAACCAGGAGGTCACAGTTCATTCCCAGTCAGGGCACATGCCCGGGTTGTGGGCTCGATCCCCAGTGTGAGGCCTGCAGGAGGCAGCTGATCAATGATTCTCTCTCATCTCTCTCTCTGTCCCTCTCCCTTCCTCTCTGAAATCAATAAAAAATATATTAAACGAAAATGATGGAGCACCCGTTCGCTGAGGGCCTACTGTGTGCTTTGCTACCTCCCCCTTCCATCCTCCTGACAGCCTTCAAGGAACATCTGATTATACCCATTGTCTAGATGAGAAGCCTGAGGCTCAGAGAAGTCAAGTAACTTTCCCAAGGCCATACAGCAAGTAGCCGCCAGAGTGGGAGGCCCCCCTCTGTCCAACCCCCATCCGCCCGGCCTGGCTCCCCACAGGCCGAGAAGCTGGGCTAAAAGGCTAGCAGGAGACAGCCTCCCTCCCTCCTCCGGGGCCATTCTCCCATTCGGGGCCATTCCCTTCTGCTGGCGATGGGCACATGACAAGTCAAACCAGAATTAATTGTTGGCAAAACAAGCTGGGCTCCCACTGTCTATTCTCATCGTTAAGCTTGAATATAATTAGAACGAGGCAGGCAGGGCTGGCTAACATCCCAAGAGAACGCCCCGTTCCCAGCGAGCCCGGCACTGAAGGAATGTCCCGTGGGCGGGGGCGCCAGGCCAGGGTGGCAGTGGGCAAGCAGGGTCAGGGGCAACGGCAGACAAAGCCCGGCCAGGTCCCCGGCGGCCCTACCTGTGACAGTGAATCATGTAGGTAACCGTCTCCTCCCACTGGGCCTTGATGTCCCTTAGCCGCGCCAGGACCGCGGGCTTCTGGTCCTCGGGGCAGCAGGCCAGGAGCGCCTCGGCCGCCTGCAGCACCAGGTCCACCTTCACGCGCCCCTCCGGCTCCAGCTGGCATATTTTCTGTCGTGGGCACAAAAGCCAGTTTCCAGGGGTTAGACAGAGTGCGAGCGGGCAGAGCCACAGCCGGCGTGTGATGGAGGAGCCTGGACTCTGAGCCCGGAGGTGCTGGGGTTCGAACAGTGGCCCCCGCACCTTCTCCGGGGCCCGGGGCAGCCTGCGGCGGCTCTGAGGGTGGGCGCAGGAGCGAGGGTTATGTAGGAAGCGGTCAGCTTGTAACGGAAATGGTTACTGAATTTCCCAGGGCAAACAGACCAGCGGGAGGAGGGGAGTGGGTATAAGAATGAAGAACTCTGTACATGACCAGCAGCACATTTTCCAGGAAGATCTGCCCGCCATGACTAGACAGAGGGAGGTGGAGACAACTAAAAAAAAAAAAAAAAAAGGCCTCAGCTCGTATTTTTAAATAACCCAATAGGGACAATAAGACCGAGGCAACATGGGGGGAGGGGGGACTGTTAACCCCACAGTGCTCCGCCAATGAGGAACCGGGGAGGGACTCACACCGCAAAGATAAACAGCCTGTGATGGCGGCTCTGAGTGCGCCTGCTCAACCAGACACTGCTCTTGCAAGACCGCATTAAAGGTCTCGTGTTCGCCATATGTCATGGCTCCGGGCCCACTATTTGAATTTGGACAGGTGAGTGTCTCTCGCAGGTGAGCACTGAAGGACAAACTGTCTGATGCCCTGAGTTCCCTCCCTTCCTCGCATGGCCCGTTCCTTGCTGTGTGAACTCAGACAAGTTTCATGATCTCCCCGGACTTGGTGTTACCATCTGTAAAATGGGGACGTCCAGAGTACTTAGCTCTCAAATTCTCTTTTCAGAATTAAATGACAAAGTACGTGTCACCGTGTGAAGCTGTGAGACTGTGCTCCTCGGGTCTATGTGGGGAGCGGGGCTGACCTAGGACCCCCGCCAAGGCTCCAGAATCATCTGAATTTGCACCGAGGCCTCGCCCCTCGGCTGCTCCCACCAGGGACCAGGCAGGAATGCTGAGGGAGGCCCGTTCCTGGGGAACAGCGGGCTCCAGTGAGGGGTGTCTGGTTCAGGATGACCCACGGCCTTGCCAAACCCCCTCAGAACGGTAAGGCAGTCTGAGTCGCTCCCCCTCCCCTGGACTCGGGCCGGACCTGCATTGGACGGGCCTCCTCCCTCCCAGCCTCTCGGGCTCCGGCCCCAAGAGCATCCTGCAGGTAATCTCACCCAGGCTTGGGCTACTCGGAGGACCAAGTCTAACAGACAACGTGCTAGCTATTGTCACTATTAACCGTGATCATTCCAGTTCTTTGGCAACTAAAGCTTGGTCCAAGTCCAAGGCCACTCCCTGGTACTCCCGCTCCAGGCCTTGACCTGGGAGATAGCGGCTCTGCCCCAGGGCTCCAGGGAGCACAGCCACAGGGAGCGCGTCAGCACTGGCCTGGCTCACAGCACACTCGCCAGGGCTGACTGCTCACTGAGATCATCGTCTCCTTACCTTCGAGTCTGCATGTACCTAAAGCTCCCGCCCTCCCCAGCTGGTGTGCATGAAGGGGGCTGGCAGTCACGTTCACAGGCTGATGTCCCCGGGGGCTGGCTGTCTCTGACTCTCCCTGTGGGTGCAGTAGAAGAGGAGGCCCACGGGTAGCTGTGTGATCCCAGGCAGGTCTCTCGACCACTCTGGGCCGCCCTTTCTCACCCTGAGATAACCATCCCTGCTTTGTCTACCTCACTGGGGCACTGCACTGGGCACAGCTCTGGGCCTGCACTGGGCACAGCTCTGGGCACTGCGCTGGGCACTGCACTGGGTACAGTTGTGGGGTCTGTGCTGTGTACAGCTGTGGGCACTGCTCTGGGTACAGCTGTGAGCACTGCTCTGGGTACAGTTGTGGGGTCTGTGCTGTGTACAGCTGTGGGCACTGCTCTGGGTACAGCTGTGGGCACTGGAGTCCAGGAGGAACAAACATGGCGGTGCCTGCAGGCTGGGGGGTCTGCAGACAGGAGCACAGAGGCTGTGGAAGGGCCAGGAGACACCATGTATTGTTGGAGCTCCACAGTGGGGAGAGGATCCAAGAGGGCTTCCTGAGCAGGTGGCACTGGCACGGTGCCTCCGTGATGGGCAGACGGTTGAGATGGGGCTTGAACAAAGGTGAAGCCAGCAGGGCACGCACAGAGCATTTAGGGACAGAGCGTCCGGCTTTGGGAAGCCAGGCCCCAGGAAATGCTGGCACCCCCTGACCAGAGGGCCCAGGGCCAGCTGGGAGGCACCTGGCTGCGCAGGCCCAAGGGCAGGCGAGGAGGCTGGGAGCAGACGGAGAGATGAGCTGGGGACCTAGGAGCTGCTCCCGAGGTCCCGGGTGGCAGGACGGTCCGCGTGCCTGCACCCTGCACCAGGGCCATAGAAACAACGCCTCGGTGGGCGACTCTGCCGCGGGCCCTGCGCCCAGCCAGGCACGCCAGGCATCCTTCCCCTCGACCCTCCCCTCCTGCAAGGCAGCATCTCGCCCCTTCCCGGGAGCACGCCGAAGCCCGCAGCTCAGAAAACTCCCCAGGGTGCCACCGCCATAGCCGGGACTCAAACCCAGGCCTGGGCCCCGGACTCAGGCTCTCAGCCTCCGTGTCCTGCTTCCAGGACCAACAGCCTCTCGGGCTCCCACCCAGACGCCTCACCTGCATGAGGGTCCTGGAAACTCAGCCCACGAGGGCCGAGGGGTTCTCTCATTTCACTGATGGAGAACCAGGTCGTGGGAGGGCACGGGACTCGCTCCCGGCCACACACCTCAGAGCTGGATAGACGCGCACCTCCTGGCCACCCAGCCGGCGGGCCCTGGGCTGGGCACCACCGAGCTGGTGGAGGGCCCCAGGGACACGCTAGACGCCGGGAGAGGTCCTGGAGCCGGAGGCGAAGAAGGCACCAGCCACTGGCTTTCACCAGACCACAGGAGTGAGTGTTTTTTTTATTGCAAAGTCGGCTTTGAAATGTCAAAGCACATAGCTGATCAGCGCCCCTGAGCCCGTGGGAGAGCACGTGGGAGAGCACGTGGGAGAGCTGGGGGGAGAGCCCCTGGGCACACCCAGGACGAGGCCCGCTCCCAGGCTCCAGGTCAGGTTCTGACCCCCCCACCCCCCAATGGAAGCGCTCCCTCGGCCTCCAGGGCCACTCACCCTGGCCTCGCCAATGGCTCTTCCTGAGAACCACCCTGGCTTCCCTGAGGCCAGACCACCAGACAGGTCATGACCTGCTGCAAAGGGTGCAGGTTCCAAAGGGACCAGGCTGAGACAGTGAGTGCACTGCCAGGCGGGGGTGTCTGCAGGCAGAACCCCAGGGGCGGGGGGCAGAGTGGGGCTCAGGAGAGATGCGGGCAGGGAGTGTTTCACTTCACACCCACACCTGCACCCAAACCAAAGGTGTGCCAAGTAGAGGCAGCAGCACAGACAAAGGTGTAGTGATAGGCAGTTTAGGAGGTTCTCTGCCGACAGGAGGAGGCAGTGCTTGGAAGGTGGGGTTTGGGGGATGGGAGTGGGGGCAGAGCGTGAGGCTGGAGAATAGGGCTGTGCAGACAGTGAGTGACTTTTCCAGGTGACGTTGGTATTTCTTCGGTGGGCAATGGGGAGCCACGGATGGTTGTAGAGGAGAAGAATAACATCACCAGATCCTTGCTACGGATGGATGTTCCTCATTCGTGCTTGTGTGGCCACCCGGACCATGTGCACACCTGTGCCCTGTTACGCTGTGAACCTGAGCACAGGGCCTGCCTCACCCACCTCCCCTGCCCAGGTGTCCGCACTCAGCCCTGGATTCAAGCCTCAACCAGATCAATGCCTCGGATTTGGGCCCGTCACTGTGTCTAGGAATGCATCTCACTATTGAAAAGTGCAGACAATAAAACCACCCTCACAGGGCTTTTGTGAAACGAAACTGGAGCCCGGATAGTGCAGCCGTGAGCACAGTGGGTGTTGAATGAGCCTCAGCTCCCCGCTCCCAGTGCGCCCGGGAATAATCGTCCGATCACGAGGAGCCTGCCGTCTGAGGAGGGAAGGGGCTCTGGGCTGCCAACTCCTCTCCCTCAGTCCCCGACCTTCCAAACCTCCAACCCACTGCCCCCCTGTTACAGAAGAAGGTCGAGGGCCTCGGCTGATATTCCAGGCTGCCACCCTCTTACCCCGCCCCCTCTGCACCACCATACGCCCTGAGCCCTGCTTGGTGCATGGGGGCAGGGGGACCAGGCCCTGGAGAAGCCAAAGGAGTCACTCTCATGGGGCACAGCCCCTCCCCAGGCCCCGAAGGCCAACCTGGGCCCTCCCAGATCTGGCCACAGGGAGGAGGGGAGCCAGGGCTGGGCCAGCTGGGCTGGGGACCCACCTGGCTGTGCGTGCCCCTGCCAGGCCAGGAGGGACAGAGGGGGGCTCTGGACCCTTATCCTGAAAGTGGCCCAAGGAGCGGAAGCAGTAGGTCCCCTGGTGCATCTCAGAAATTCCACCCTCCGGGATCAGAGCCTGCACTTAAACCCCAGTCCCCGGGAGACTGAACACCGGAGTCTGAGGAACACAGGCGAGTCCCCCTATCCCGTGACAGTCCCCGTAAACCTGGGGCTGAGCTGGAGGGATCCCAACCCAGCCACAGGGCGAGGCCAGGCCTCTGCCTACCTCGGTCTCCCGCAGCCGGGCCTCCAGGGCGGCCCGGGGCCCCTGGGTGTTGTCATTGATCTGCAGCCGCTCCTGCACCGTCTTCATCCACTCCCGGGCGTCCTCCACGCTGCCCTCGAAGCCCTCCTGGGGCTGCTGAGTCATGGCACCTGCGGGCTGGAGGCAGGACCAGGTGAGATGGGGCAGGTGGGCGGGACGCAGGGGGCCCAGGGCAGGTGGGTGGGGGGCAAGGCAGGCAGGTGGGTGGGACACAGGGGGCCCAGGGCAGGTGGGTGGGGGGGCCCAGGGCAGTTGGATGGGGGCCCAGGGCAGGTGGATGGGGGCCCAGGGCAGGTGGATGGGGGACCCAGGGCAGGCGGATGGGGGCCCAGAGCAGGCGGATGGGGGACCCAGGGCAGGCAGATGGGGGGCCCAGGACAGGCAGATGGGGGCCCAGGGCAGGCAGATAGGGGGCCCAGGACAGGCAGATGAGGGGCCCAGGGCAGGTGGATGGTGGCCGAGAGGGTGGGGGAGACTGTGCCTACGGACAGGTCCACCCCACCCTGTGCTCAGACAGGGGGGCACAGTCCGGGTGATTATGTCTGTCAAAGAGCCCAGGCCTGGAGACAGGCAGGAACGGCGCACAGGCCTGGCTCTCCTGTCGGGGAGCCCGACAGCGGGCCCAGGGCGCCCGGGAGGCGGGGACTCTCTCTGGCCTCTCAGCCTCCCTGCTCGGGGCTCACCCACCTGGGGACACAGGGGACCGCCCTCTGACCCTCAAACACAGTGGCCTGAGGTGTCAGCAACAGATAATGAATCTTGATCTGAATGAATCAAAAGCCTCAATTTCAGAAACCACTTTTGGCATCAGCCACGCTGACACTCGCCCCTGAAAGTAACATGCCAGGCGGGATGGCCTGTTAGCCCCGGGCCTCGCCGAGCCACACACCACCTGCCCTGGCCGCCGCTGACACCAGCTGCCTGGGAGGCCTGCCTGCTGGTAGGTGTCCGGCCTAACCAGGCCCTCTCTGCACTGCCCGCCCTCCCTCACCCTCCCCGCCGCTGTGCGTGAAGTCTTTCTCTAAACCCCTCCAAGAAGCGCTGGCAAAACTCCCCTGAATGCCAGTCCTTGTTGTCTGTGTATGGGAACTCCAAGCTACTTTGGATTAAAATTCTTTAAATCTGCATTTTAGGTAAAGCATGTGTCTAGCTTAATCTCTAGTCTCCCATAATGCCTTGCCTTCAGAGTAAGCCTTCAGCGAATGTCGCTGAAATAGCCCAGAACTGGTATAAAGTTTCATGCACCCGAAACCGGCCACAGCATTAGTTAAAATGGCAAAACAAGACAAAGCAAAACTAGAACAATCCAGCCGCCCGATACCAGGGGTGGCGTGAGCAGGGAAGCGCTCTACCCGTGGGCTTTGGAACGTTGTGCAGCCAGCGGAAGTATGTGCTGCAGGTGAATTTGTGATGGAGAATCCTTAGCGTCAAATGACAGCACCAAACCGAGACAAGACAGCACATGTCGTGGTCACAGCTCTACAGCCAATACAAGCAAAAGAGAACCACCACCACATACAGACGGTAGAGACAGGTTGGGAGGCCTTGCCGTTGGCGTGTTCATGGGCCGGCCTGCGTGAGGGGCGTGGGCAGGAGGGCGAGGCCCCGCCCCTGTGCCCCCAGCCTCTCCCTGGCACGGTGTCTGGAGGCCCCTTGGGGAAGGACAGTTGTCTGTGGTGGATGGAGCCACAGCTGGAAGGTTCTGTTTCCTTATTTTCCTCTTAGGCACTCTGTGAATCTTCCAGAACGGGCAGCCACTGCTTAACAAACAAACCGCTCTTAACGTCGGCTGAGCTGTTTGCCGGCCCTTTCTTCGCAGCCACCAGTGGGCTGTGCAACAGGCGTGGACTGGACTCTGGGCACCCTCCCTGGGGCCTTGCACGGGGCGGGCTCTGCCCTCGAACCGTGTGGAAGGGTGCCTGCCTCGAGGGGGAGCGGGTGCCCAGGGAGGGCCCACCCACCACCCACCACCCACCCCCCACCCTTCAGGGCTCAGCCTCCCAACCAGGCTTCCTTTCAGAGGCTTGGGTTTCTTCTCACAATTTAATTCGCTCCCCGCAGCCACACCCAGGCTGTGAATGCTCCTGGGAAAAGCCGTCTAACATGGTGCCTGAGGCTTTCATCTCCTGTCTAGAGGGTGACTTGATCGGCTTCCAAAAGCTCCACTTTCATTTGTGTAAAACGAGACCCAGGAGAGGGGAGCCAGGCGATGGGAAGCTCTAGTTACCAAAAGGCAGGGGGTTTGACGACCCTCCCAGGGGGATGCCCGGGCCCCTGAGGCCTGGAGGTTTGGGGACCCCGAGGTACATCAAACGGAGCACAGGGTCCGCGGGCGCGGTGGGGCTTGGGTGGGCCTCCGACCCACGGGTCAGCCCCGCGGACGGGCCTAACCCCCTGGGGTGTGGTGAGGTGGCGGCAGAGTTCAGAGGCCGGGCTTCGCGTCCTGCTCCCACAAACCCCTCCCTTCCAACTCAACGAAACTCAGGATGCGGCAGGTGCTCCCAGCTGGCCTCCACCACGGCCACGGCCACGGCAGCAAATGCGGGCAGCGCCCCTGCCTGGAGATGCCCCGAGGGAAAGTGCACGTGGAACAGGGTGGGGGCTGCGGTGGGTGAGCTAGACGCCCGTGGGGGCTGTGAGTGGAGTGGGCTGGGCTCTTAACCTTTCCTGTGGGCTCCTCAGAACAAAGGCTTGGGAGGCGGGGAATAAAACGCGGAGGGTTACAGGGGAAGCCGATGCTACAGCAGTTACCACAACCGCCAATGGAATTCCTGCGGCCCTCCACACACTTCTTCATGAACGCGTTCCATCGCCAGACCTGTCCACAGGTCCACAGGCTTTCTCTCTAAACGCACATCCACTCGCCCACTTCACTGATCTGTGGCAGCGTGGTCCACCCACTGGCCCCCGGACCCCAGCGTGACCCGTTTCCAGCCCCTCACCACCAGGCCCAGGCAGACGTGCCGTTCTCAGCGGGCAGCCTCCTCACCAGTCCGCACAGCCAGCACCGGGCACGACCTCTGTCCCCTCTGCTGAGAGCACGCTCCCTCCCCAAAGCCTCGCCATCCCGGTGCCAGTGGGCGAAGTGACCGGCGCTTTGGGAATGTCAACTACAGAAACCAACGAGCAAAGCAAACGCTGTGCAGTACGAGGCCGAGGGGGCGGAGGGGCCTCCTAAAATCAGACAGGAGAGGAGAGGACCCTGGCCTTGGAGCAGGCGCCGCGGCCTCTCTGGGCCCCGTTTCCCCTCTTTCCCCTGTGAGTGTGGCACAGGGCATCTGAGGGAGGGACCGCTGAGGCTGTGGCTTGAGATCTGTGAGCCAGGCTGCGCCTGGCTCTGAGCTGAGCCGGGGAGTGGCCTCCGCCCTCAGCTGTCAGCCTGATCTGGCCAGCCCCTCGCTCCCCAGGGCGCCCCTCCTCCGCCAGCGCGGACCAGCACCGGCCCCTCCAAGGCAGGCCCAGAGCCTTCCGGGCGCTGCCCAGGGACCTTCACATCAGCCAGGCTGCTCTGTTTTTGTTTAGCGTCGGACAATACATATTTTTAGACTTTGCAGGCCACATGCAGTCTCTGTTGCACATTGTTTGATTTTACAGCATATTTGTGCTTTAAAAATGCAAGACCCGTTCCACACTCACTGGCTGTATTAGTAGTAAAACAGATGGCCAGCCCATGGGGCCTGTGGCTGTCCCTTGCCACCCTCGCTTTCGTGGTCCAAGGCTGCAGCCAGCGGCCGCCGGGAGCCACCGTGGCCAGCGGGCGGCAGGGGTAGCTGGCGGAGGGTAGGTGTCGAGGCCAGAAGGACCTAGGATTGGTCCTGGGAGCCCCGGCCCAACCATTTTGGCAAAAAAAAAAAAATGTGCTTCAGGATTTAAAAAAACACAAACTTTCCATCTCCAGGTCCCAGAAGCAGCTCTGGGTGCGGCTGCGGGCGTGCCGCTGGGCAGAGGCCACAGCCCTTTCTGGTGCCAGCTGGCGTGGGCCTGGGGAGGAGGCAGTTAGCACGGAAACAGCCTGGTTCCCAGCATCGGTGTGGTTATCGCGAAGGACAGCCGGGTGCGCAAGGACTTTATTTTCCCGGATGCAAGGTTGGGCCAGGGCAGGCGGTGGCACGGTCACGACAAAGCACATCCTCGGGTTGAACCTGGATCAAAGCCATTGGTCAAAAACAGGACCTTTGTAATACTTTCAACAATAAAGATTTATTTTTAAAAAAGCCACTGATCGGCCTGTGAGACTGACCGGTCCACAGAAGGTGGGCGACACCCGGGGGCGCCGCTGGGACACGCTTCCCCAGGAACGGACTGTGAGGCCGAGAAGCTTCCAGAATCTGAGTCATCAGCTCAGCAGGGGGAGAGTTTAATTCTTTTCCATTATTTAATATGTTTTTTTAATTGATTTCAGAGAGGAAGGGAGAGGGAGAGACACAGAGAAACATCAATGATGAGAGAGAAACGTTGATCGGCTGCCTCCTGCACACCCCCTACTGGGGACCGAGCCCGCAACCTGGGCCTGTGCCCTGACCGGGAATGGAACCGTGACCTCCTGGCTCATGGGCCAACGCTCAACCACTGAGCCACACCGGGTGGGCGGGAGCGTTTAATCTGAGTCACAGGGAAGGTTCAGGGTGAATAAAGTGGTAGAAATGTCATTTTTTTAAAAGCGTGTGGTGGACGGAAAGGTGCTGGAGAAGGCGACATGGACGTAAACCAAAGAGCCAGCCAGGGGGGGGGCGGCCCTGGCATTGCCCCTTCAGTCCTGGGCGTCTGAGAGGCAGGTCATGGTCGTGGTCGCGCAGGAGGCAGCAGGGGGAGCAGGGAGGCTGAGCAGGGTCAGCGGTGGGGAACCCCACCTGCTCTTCCTCTCAGGACGCTGCGGGCATCACGGGGCACCTGCTCAGGACAGGGCTGCCCTCACCTTCCCCATTGCAGGCACGGACGCCGAGACCGAGTGACCGGCCAGGGACGCAGAGCCGTGGCAGCATTAAGGCTTGAACCTGGCTCTGTCGGATTCCAGCGCCTGAGGTGGTCTCGCTGACCACACTGGCTCCAAAGGCAGGTCCGACTCCATCACCCATCAGAGCTCTGAGCGGGCCTGGGAGGACTGGCCAGGGTCGCACCCCTGAGGGAACCCGCTCTGAGTCCAGCTGTGAGCCAGGGGCACTGGAGCTGCCAGGGGAGGAAAGGGGACCAGGATCGGCCCCTCCCCCACCCAGGTCCTGGGGGATGGTGCTGGGGGGAGGAGGGACGACGGGAGGAGGTGGCATTACCAGACCCCCCCGGGCTGGGGGCTGCGGAGCAGCAGGCCCCAGGCCCCAAAGGAGAGCAGCCTCAGGCAGGGAGGACAGGCTGTCGAAGCCCCTGGGCCAGCAGGGCGCCTGGCTCTGAGCCCAGGGGCTGCCCCTCCTGTGCCCAGGGCAGAGCACAGGGCAGGAGGAGTGGCTGTGAGGCCCCAGCCAGGCCGGCCCAGGCTGTCCGTCTGCAAACTGCGAAGGAAGCAGCTCCTTTTGCCCTGATTTGGGGCCCCCTGAGCTGCCGGCTGAGCTGCAGCTTGGTCTCCGGGGAACCAGCCTTTGCAGGAAAAACCACAGGATCTGGCACCGACAGGAATCTCCTGGCACTGCCCGCCAGCCGATCAGCCATGACAGCCAACTGGGGCTCAGAACTCCGTATCCTGGGGGTGGGCTGGCATGAACCCCCCTTCTCCTTCCTGGGCCTGTGAAGGAGGTGCAGGCGGAGGTCCATAGCGGGTCTGCAGTGCCACCAGGAAGGGGCAGACACCCCATAAGGGCCAGGATGGAGCAGCCCGCACCTCGATCCCTCCGACACATTCCCGGGAAATGTGCAGACCCCAGACCACCACTGTCATCCGGTGATCCCGGCCCCCCAAGAATCCTGCTCGGACTTAACCACACTCAGCAGGGACACCCCTACAATATGACCCCAAAACCCTTCCAAGCAGAGATGGGGGGGGGGTCAGGTTCCCAGAGTGGCTGCCATGTGGCCAGTATCATCACGTTATAAAAATGGCCGCGGCCCTGACTGGTTTGGCACAGTGGATGGAGCGTCGGCCTGTGGACTAAAAGGTCCCAGGTTTGATTCCGGTCAAGGGCATGCACCTTGGTTGCGGGCACATCTTCAGTGGGGAGTGTGCAGGAGGCAGCTGATCGATGTTTCTCTTATGGATGTGTCTAACTCTCTATCTCTCTCCCTTCCTCTCTGTAAAAAATCAATAAAATATATATTTTTTTAAAAAATGGCCGCGAGCCTGCCCGAAGTGGTGGATCCAGGACTCGCCGGAATAATCGTAACCGCCAGCGTGTCCCTGGCAGCCTGTGTGCCTGGCTCGGTGATAAGGGTTACCGCCGCCTGCAGAGGCCCAGCGAGATGCTTAGTCCCATCCCTCCTTTAGAGCTGAGAACGCTGAGGACCAGGGATAGGTGTCCACAGAGGGATGGTGAGGGGCGGGGCCGGGACTTGACCTCGGGGTGGCCTGAGTCCAGAGGCTTTGCTCTTCAATACCATAGTGCGACCTGGCTTCCACGCCCTGCCTGTACCCCCCAGAGCCCACGGAGAGCTGCCCATGCGTGCGGGAGCCTGGGGCAGCCAGCCCTCCAGTCACCTCCGTCCGTGCTTCTAGTTCCAGCAGCCGTCTCCTGGACATGCATGGGGCCTCCGCTTACGCATCTAGCATTGGAGACAATACGGAGGCCCCAGCTGCCCACACGGGGCCTGGCCACTCGGCCCTGTGCCAGCCCTGCTACCCACGGGCATTTGGTCCTGGGACCCAGAAGCCTTCCGGAGTCAGACCCGAGTCAACTCCCGCTCCCACAGCAGGCAGCGACCGCCTGGCGCGCCTGCTCCCCCAGCCTGGCCCGGGGCCCTCGCCCAGACCGAGCCGGAGGCCAGGCCCGGTGTCCTCCCATCCCGTGACGCACGCCTGCGCTGCCACACAGTTTCCATGCCCCGTTCCCACTGCTCCCCGGGCACAGACGGAATGTCAGGGACTGCGTGCGGCTGGTTTGCACCCAGCGCTCGTCCCAGTGGCTGCTGGGGCCGCGTGTGTTTACTTGTCACGGACAAGGTTCTGGAGAAGCGCCGCTCGGAGCACCGCTCAGGCCGCAGGAGGGGCCCGGGAGCTCTCTGTCGGGGCGTTTGCAGCGGTTCTGAGAGCAGAGAGCGCAGAGGGACGGAGGGGTCTCTGCGGCGTCCTAACACCTTATTCTATGTCACAGCCTCCAGGGGAGCTGAGCCCAGGGGGGACAATGCGGGGCTCCCCCGCCTGAGAGGTAACCCCAGGCTGCGCCACAGCCCCCCAACAGCAGGGCGGCTGCCCCACCCTCTGCCACTGGCTGTGAATGGATACTGGATACGCAGGAGCCCTGCACGGGGCTAGGAGGGCCCCCACCATCCAGCCACAGAGGCGATGGGCCGGCAGCTGCTTTCCTGACACGTGCTGAGGGCGGCTTGCCATCAGCTCTCCATCACCGAGAAGTGGGGTTTGGCCGTGAAAACCAGCTGCTCTCTGGCCCAGCGACTCCCCTGTATACCTTGGCTATAAAGCAGCATTTCCCATTGCTCTGACATCCCCATCCAAGCTCTCCTTCACTGATAAATGGGGTGTGGCCTAGAGACTCCCCCGTATGCCTTGGCTATAAAATGGCATTGCCATCGCTCTCAAATCCGCTAAACCCAAGCTCTCCATCAAAAGGCCGAGTCTGGAAGACAAGATTTCCGCTCTGTAAATGCTGTCCTGAGCACTGCATCACCAAATAAATATACCTCTGGGAGGGAGAGAAGGCACAGGACAACTAAGAGAGAGGGGGTGGGGGGGGGGGTGGAAGGGGAGGGGAGCAGAGACTAGACTGCCCAGAGAGGAGAGGCGATCAAAGGCGGGTGCTTGGCTCCAGGGCTCCCGGCCGTGGTTCTGAGGGGGCCTGGCCACAGGGTCAGAGCCGGCCGCTGGCAGCATGGCTGCCAGGGGAGGAGGGTCCTATAGTCTGGGGGGCAGGGTCTGGCCATTGGTTGCAGGTCAGAGGGCCCTGGACAGGACACTGAGGAATGGGTCTGGGCCTCGAGACACTGATCACCTCGGACCACAGGCGAGAGGCTGGGCAGGCCGAGCAGGCACCCGCCGGCCTCAGCTTCTTCAGAACAGCGAGCGTCGCGTCGGTGCTGGGGTCTCGCACTGCGGGTCACGCCCCAGCCCCACGCTCAGCAGCCACAGCAGCCCCTGCACCCCAGGTTCCTGCACTGCTGCCCCATGTGGCCCGTGACAAGGCCCCTCCCTGAGACCATCTGGCCCGATGTGGCTGAGCCTCCGGGATGTCAGCAGCCTTCCCACGCCTGCCCTCGCCTTCCTGCCCAGGTGACCACAGCAGTGTCCCCACGGCATGGCAGAGCCTCACCGGCCCTGGGGATCACAGGTGCCTCCCGCCTTCTCTCGGAAGGAATCATCCCCACAGGCATCAGTCAGACCGAACCCACCAGACCTGCCTGGCCGCCTGGCCACGCCTCCCTCCGAGCCAGCGCCCCCTCCCTGCACTGTCTGGGCCGCAGCCCAAAGCAGCAGGTTTGACCACACACCTCACCACACTCCTCCTGTGTCCCCTGCATGCAAATCCCATGTGAGCAGGACTTTCAGAGAAAATGCTGGCTGCACAGGAGCCCACCCTCGGATCCGCTCTCCTCACGGAGGGCCTCAGGATGAGGGCCATCTACGATGAAACGATGAACCGTCTTTCCTCTCAGAGCACTGCCCCAAGCACGGGCCTTTTCCTGTGCTGTTGGCTTTCATTAGAGGAAACAGTCAAGACTTCTCACAGAACTCCTGTTCTCCAGAGAAATCCCTCAGGCCCTGGAGAAACCGTGGCTGGATGACAAAGCCAACACTCCCCAGGGCCCCAATGTGGCTAGACCAGTGGTCAGCAAATGGCGGCTCGGCAAACCGCGGCTCACGAGCCACGTGAGGCTCTTTGGCCCCTTGAGTGTGGCTCTTCCACAAAATACCGACTTCTGCGCATGGGCCACGAAGTTTCAATCGCACTGTACGTGCGCGCCCGCACGTGGTATTTTGTGGAAGAGCCACACTCAAGGGGCCAAAGAGCCGCATGTGGCTCGTGAGCCGTGGTTTGCCGACCACAGGGCTAGACGCTTAGGGTCTGAGTTGCCTCCCCAGCTAGTTCTGCCTGTTAAGTCCTCCCAAACCCCACCCTCCTCACCTCCTTCCAGAAGACACCGCCCTGTCCCCTTTCAAGATCCAGTTACAGCCACTCAAGGGGGACTTCCCAGCTCCAGCCACCAACAGAAACAGCTCCTCCCTTCCTTGGGTCCCCTGGGGCCCCGTGTAGCATGTTTACTAAGTGCGTTACATGGATTTCCCCGCATTCTCCCCACAACAACCATAGGAGGTAGGTACAAGCATCGGTCCCCTCTCACAGGGAGAACACGGGGGGCTCAGGGGGGCACGGTGAGGTCAGCAAGCACAGGCAGGCGGGCCCAGCTCCTCGACCGCCCTGTCTGGACGTCACTCTTCCGATTTGCTGGCACAAACCAGTGCGTTCTCTGAAGGAGGCCAGCCAGGTTCCTCTCAGTGACTGGTGGGCTGCAGGGGGGTGGCCTTCACTTTTAACAGCATTATGGGGGCATCATTGAAAAACAGTAAGTGCACTCAAATTGTACAAACTGACAAGTTTGACATCTATACGCCCCTAAAAGCCTCACCCCGATCAATATAGAGAACACATACATCACCCCAAAATTTCCCGACCCCATTCTAATCCCTCCGCCTGCCCACACCCCGTCCCAGCACCTGCGGGGGTGCTCACTGTCCCTAGAGGCGAGTCTGCACTTTCGGGAGTGGGGGGGGGGGGGGTTTACACAAATGGGAGGCACAGTATGGACCCTTTCCTGGCCCGGCTTCTTCCGCTCAGCACGACCGCTCTGAGACTCAGCCACGCTGCTGCCTGTGTCAGTGGGTCCTTCCTTTCCGTTGCTGAGAAACACTCCACAGCGTAGGAAACCACGTGTTTCTTCACTACCCACTGGTGGAAGTGTGCGGCTACTGCAAACAAAGCTGCTCTGACCGCTGTGTGCGGACCTAAGCTTTCACTTCTCCTGCAGAAGCACCTGGGAGCGGAGCGGCAGGATCATCCGGAGGCGTGTTTACATTTTTAAGAAACTGCCACAAAGCCGCCACACCTCTTTACGTGGCCACCAGCGCGTGGGAGCTCCGTTCCACACATGCCCCTGCGGCCAGTGTTTAATCCTAGCCCGTCGCATCTGGGCGGCCATAGCTCACTGTGGGTTCAGCTGGCGGTCCCAGGTGGGGCAGAGCCCCATTGACTTTTGCGGGTGAAACTTCAGGGCACCTGACTGGGCTCCAGGCTCTGTGCCAAGCACGCCCAGGCCCTGCCTACTTGAAGGCTATTGGTGGGCTCAGCTCCAGCCACCCCAGGCTCCTCCTACTCGAAGGCTATTGGTGGGCTCAGCTCCAGCTCATTCCAGGCTCCGCCTACTCAAAGGCTATTGGTGGGCTCAGCTCCAGCCACCCCAGGCTCCGCCTACTTGGTGGGCTCAAGTCAAGCCCACTGGCTGGAGGCTAAAGGAGTGAGGGGCTGAGTGACAGGGGCACGTGCAAGCGGCAGGAGCCTGCTCTAATTCCAAGGGCTGCCAGAGGACTCCTTGAACAGGCGGAGGGTTCTCTGAGGACAAACCAGGCACCCTGAGCCAACAGCCAAGAGCCTGTAAGAACAGATAAATGAATGGAGTCCCGTGTGAGTGTGTGTGTGTGCATGTGGTGTGTGTGGCAGGGGGGGGGGGGTCTCTCTGAGCTCCCAAAGAGCGCTCGTTGTTGGCAAGGGGCATGCACACTGCCAAGGAACCCTGCTCTATCAATGCGCAGGACTGCAGCGATCACCTTCCGTTCTGGCAACTTAAAGCAACGGCACCGTGTCACCATGTTCCCACATGCCAGAGCCCTGGGCTATAATAAGCAACACGGGGCCACAGCCCCTGGAGTAAAGGCTACACCCTTCCAACTTACAGACCTCTGGAGCAAATGTCCCACAGGGAGGTCCCACTGAAGCTCAGCGATGTGAAATAACTTTCCAAAGCATGCAGAGCTGGGATTGAAACTCGGGCAGCCTGTGCCTGGACACAGGTGTCAGCACCCGTGGTCCACGGGGTAGGGCTGGCTGAGGAGCTAAAGGAGCAGTAAGGTCATTGCCCTGCTGGATGGCGGAGGCCGTTACCTCGCCTGACCCGGAAGGCAACGACAGTGGCTGCCCCACAGCTCAGCCTGACAGTCTTCGATGCTGCCCAGGGCACATGCTGACATTCGGGCCAGTGTTCACACGTGGCCCGGCCCGCACAGCTGTGTTTTGCCATCCGCCCACTTGCACCTGCAGTCCTGTGACTATTGTGGATGTTTGTCTTCCCATTAGGCTGGCGCCCCGGGGCGGAGGCCGTGTCTCATCTGCCGGCCTGGAGCACAGCAGGTGTGGAGGAGGACGGTGCTGCTCACTAACTGAGCACAACATCAACGTTCTTGGAGAGGCTGGGCTGGCTCTCACCGGGCCGGGCCGGGCCAGTGGGGAGTGGCTGGAACTGCCCAGCTGTGAGACTGGCTCCGATCTCAGGCCGCCGGGCTGGGCCTCACGGGATGAGGGGACACCCCAAGGAGCAATGAAGGTTCTACGCCCTGAGGGGAGTCTCAGCGTGTCACAGTTGGACCACTGCTTAGGAATCCTTCCATCTAGCTGTGCCATTTTACAGATGTGGAGACTGAGGCTTAGAGAAGGAAAGAGACCCACCCAACCCCTTGTAGCGGCTCAGTGGCAAGCATGTGGCCAGGATGCCTTTGGCATAAGGACATCCTGTGCCTCGGATGGGGAGGAATATACTTCTGCAAAGCGACCCACAGATAGCCAGACACATATTTACGAACAACTCATTTTCAGCAAGGGCGCCGAGACAACTGAATGGGGAGAAGCAGTCTTTTCAACCAATGGTGCTGGGACAACCGGACATCCATATGCAAAACCAAGGCCAGCCCTCCCAGTCACCGAGCATGTGTGAGGGGCCAGTCAGTATACCCCTCCCTCTGCAGGCACCCATTACCCCACCTGACCCGGAAGGCCACTTTGAAGGTTGGCGTCACTGTCGCCATCGAGAGGTGAAATAACTTGACTTTAAAATTTCAGGGCTGGTCCCTGTTACTGCCGAGAGGGGACTGAACTCGGGACGACTGGACCCAGAGCCGCAGACGACCCGGTTGCTTCTAGCCAGATGCTAGAGAACCCGACACCATCCCAGGTCCAACTGGTCTTACAGGCACCACATGCCGGGCAAGAAAGTTTCCCATCAAGCGATGGAACAGAGACAAAAAGAGAGCAGAGCGTGGTCTGACAGGATGGACCAAACGCTGGTGTGGGGGTGGAGGGAGCGGCCTCCAAAGACGGCATTGGCCACGGCATTGGCCACGGCATTGGCCACGGCATTGACCACGGGAGGCCCATTGCCTCTGGGCAGCCTTGGAGGAAGCTGAGCTGAGCGAGGCCCCCGGAAGCAGCCACACAGTCTCGGCCCAGGTCCCGGCCCAGGAGGCTGGCTGCGCTTGGTGTCTGGAATCCTTGTGAGATGCTACTCAGTTCCACGCAGCTGCCTTTGCCGAGTTAATAATACAAACACCTTTCATACTCGGCAGACAGGCATTACCACTCACGTCCACTTTACAGAGGGGGACGCTGAGGCTAGAGAAGTGTCACGGCCTGCCCAGGGCCCCAGAGCTCGTGGTGGGGCGACAAGAAGCCAAATCTCAGACCGTGTGACTTCAACACAGATGTGCCCGGGGCTGAGCCAGGCGCGGGGCTGCGGTGACCACGCTCATGGTCTGCGTGACCCTAAATGAGGTCGCTATGGTGTGCAATGGAGAGACACGCCCCAGGCTCTGGGAGCCCAGAGAACGGAGCAGTGATGCTGATCAGGGGGCCCAGGGAGGGGTTCGCAGAAGAAGAGGGGACACCCCGGCTGAGAGGCGAAGGATGAGCCGGGTCTGGCTAAGAGGAGAAGAGGGAAAGAGCATGACAAGTGGACCGACGGGGATGAGCAAAAGGGAAAGTGCCCTACCACCCACCAAGGCAGAGGTGACGGCGCCACCTTGCAGGCGGGGAAACCGAGGCTCAGAGGGGTCCACTCTGCTGCCCGGCCTCGGGACCAAGCCGGCCTGTGTGGCCCAGCCCTGTGCCATGCTGCCAAACGGCCAGTGAAATGAGGAAGCCGGTCAGGAAGGCAAAAGAAGGGGTTCCTTTCTGAGTCAGAACAGGATTTCCCATCACACACCCGACTGGCTGCAGGGGCAGGGGGTGGGGGTGAACCCCAGTGGCTCAGACTGACAAGGAGCCGGGCCAGGCAGCCCCCCACAGGGTGTCTGACAGGGTGACGAGACCACGGGGCATGCACGGCCTGGGGCGACTGCAGGTGGGCCTGGCGGCGCCTCCCCAGGAGGTCTCTTGGGTGCGTGGCTCAGAGGGAGTCAGGACGGACAGGGACACCCATCCCAGCTGCAGGGGCCCTGGGCCTGGGGTTCCGGGAACTGAGGCTGAGAAACCCCAGCTCCCTGGCCTTCTCCCCCTCATGCCCTCATTCCACCAGAGGAAGGGGGTGGCCTCCAAAGCCAGTGCACAGGTAGAGCCGGGCGGGGCTCCCCTCCCCCCGGGAACCACACCAGGCAATCCCTGCCCTTCCGGAGCCTGGGAGACGCTCGCGTCCTTTATGACAGATCCTGTTCCAACACCTTCTCCGCACCAGGCGCTCGGCCGGAGCTGGAGAGCAGGGCGATGAATGACACGGCCAGGTCCCGCGCTCCCGGGGACTCGGCGCCTCCATCTCCCGTCCCCTGCAGGGGGTGGGCCCAGCGCTAGGGGCCCGCTCAGCAAGCTGGTCTCCCCGCCACCCCGGGCTCCACATCATGGCACTGCTCACCCTGCCATGGCCCAGAACCCACCGGCCCACAGTGTCCCACGGCAGCACCCCCGAAATGCACCTTGAACCGTCTCCGGGGCCCAGGGCTTTCACTGCCCCTCTGACCACGTGTGTGCGTGGCCAGACCGGCACGAGGGCCCCACGAGCCCCGGAAACCACGTGTGGGCCCCGGCCCCTGGGCAGGCCTGCGGGCCTCCTCAGCTTCCCACGGGCGACTGTGGTGTGAGTCACTAACATTTATTTTTCCTGGTGAATGACCCAGAACACTCCACAGAGAGGATGTCACCAGCTGTCCTCCGCCGTTCCCATTGGCCAGACAGTTATGTGGCATTTGTCCTGCTGCTGCTGCTGCTGCTGCTCTCTCAGCCCTAGAACACGGGCGAATGGGTCACTTCTTTACAACAGCGAGCAAGCCCTGGGCCCCTCCGGCCTGGCCCGCTCTTGCTATGATGCCCAACGGTATTTCTGACCCGGAGATGCCATTTTCCTTGGCCCTACGTGTTCCTTCCGTATCCGCAGCAGCCTTCTTCCCGGGCCCTTCTCCACAAAGCCCCAGCTGCCTGCTGTACCGAGGAAGACCAGGGAATCAACCAGACCTCCGGGCTGGGCCCAGCAGGGCAGGGCTCCCTCCTGGGGCGTCACTGCCTGGACCCCCACCCTCACCCACAGGTGCAGAGGCCTGCCTTTTCGGGGACCCTTCCTACGAGCTGCTGGGGCTCCGGAGCAGCCCGCTGAGCAGGTTCAGAGCTTGGTCAGCTGCTGAACATCTAGGCGGCTGTAGCCAAGCAGATATGGCTCCCGGACTTCACTCTCCCACCTGCAAAATGGGGCCACAATAACATGACCTCACCCCGGTCTGAGCATTCAGCGAGTGCTGTCGGTAATCGCTTAGTAAAGTAGGCATCATTGAAGTGTTTAAAACAAATAAAGTGCAAACGTGACCCTTCTGAGAGGAAAACAAAGATGTGATGGGACAGCCAGGGGAAAGGAAACGGTGAGGAAGAGCTGCTGATATCCATTCCATGGAACATTCTGGGCCGTTGACAATGAGAAGTATGGTATTCACACCGTGGACTAATGCTGTGGCTGACAAAAACATGTTTTTACAGTGTGTGGCAAAAGTCCGTGCACACGGGGCTGGGCTGGGGCCGGGACCTTTCCCGGGAAGGATGGGAGGTTGAGGATTTTAGGCTGAGAAGCTGCATGGGCTCGTCCCCACCACTCCCACCTGCAGCTGTGGTGCGAGAGCAGGGACCACGTGGACAGGATCGGCATGGCTATGAGCCAAACACTCCATTTACCAAAACATGCAGCGTGTGGCCAGCGGGCTCTAGCTTGCCAGTCCCTGCTGTGAAAATTATACAGAAACTGTCAAGAAGATGGAGATCGAAGAATCTGGAAGAGTTCTCCTCGAGCAGTGGAACCATGGGTATGTTTTTAACATTTCAATTTCCTTAAGGTGCAGGATGTTTTTTTAAAAATTAAAGGACTTGAACATTATATACATTCTAATAAATTAAGAGATTTCACAGTCCTATTAGACTTTCAAACTAAGTTAAAATGAGTATAATTAGTATTAATAAGCCCCGGTGTTCATTTTGTACAGAAAAAGTAGAGACTTTGAAGTATGGCCAGTAGGGAAAGAACCTGGCTTCTCCATCTACTGGCTGTGCAGCTTTGCGAAAGTTCATTACCCTCTCTGTTCCTTGTTGGCAAAGTGAGGCTAGCAATGGCACCAACAAGCAGGCACAGTCCTGGCACTGAGCCTGGGCACAGTGGGCCCTGAATGCAAAGACCCACAGGGACCCACCTGGGCCAGATCCTGCTGACACCCGGCCACGTCCTCCCCAGACGTCATCACCAGGAACCGGACAGACTAGCGACCCAGCCCGCTTTACCTTCCGGCTGAGAAAAGTGCCGGCCCTCCACTCTGCGCGCGTGGTTCTCAGTTTGGTTTATAAAATGACAGAACAATTTGAGCCTCGCTTTTCAGTTAGTAAAAGGCACCACAGCCAAGGAAGACCGGGTTCATTCCACACAGAAGTTCTCGGAGGGAGGGGTGCCTGTGGCTGGACTCACTGGGGAGACAGACCCCCCCAGCCCAGCAGGGCCAATCCACACCCGGCCCCGGAAGCCCAGGCACCAGGGTTCATGGACTCCTCCCCCAGGACATCGGCCAGTCTTGCAGGAGGCAGAGCGACCCGAATCTTCTTTTTTGGCAGAAAGGGGTATTTAAGGGGTCAGGGTCAAAGGCCTTTCTGACTTAAACCCTCCAGTGTTCCCCAGCCCCCACCCAAGAAAGTCCACAGTGCTTAGTGGGACCACTGAAGTCCTTCCTCATCCATCTCTCAGCTCCACGTCCCACCATTCCCACCGCCTCGCCTGCAGCAGGAGCTCCCCCTCCATGCTCCTCTTTGCCTGGCTACACTCACCATCAGCTCTGGCATCACCACCTCCAGGAAGCCCTTCAGGATTTTTCAGGGGGTAGCCAGCCCTGGGAACTAATATTGCTAAGTGCGCACGGGTGTCAGGCATTGTGTTAGGTGTTTACACACACCAGCTAATGGAGGCCTGCAGCCACTGTTCAGTAGGAATGTTTGTCTTCTTTTTATAGATAAAGGAATCCAGGTCCAGAGCTGGCTAAGTAAACTGCCCAAGGTCACACTGCGGGTGATCCTGCTCGTTCTCCCCAACAGCCCCGCAGCGGGGCCCAGAGGGTTAAAATCATCCCCAGGTGCTGGAGGGCGAGGTGCTGTCCCTGAGCTGTCTGGAAAGTCTGTCCCTGTACCACCAGCCCCTGCTTGCCATCACGTATCCGGAAGCCTTGCGGCAGCCCGGGGACCTTGCCTCCAGGAACCGGCCCTCCCTGGAGTCCAAGGTCGCTGGCTCACGGGCTGCGCAGACTGCAGTCGGCACATGCCCGGTCCTGCCTGGGCTTGGAGACGCCAGCTTTACGAGGTGACTGTGAGCATGAAGGCACCCGGCCTGGCCGGACTTGTGTCCTGTGGTCTCTGGGGTGGGACCGCGAAGGTGTTGCCAGCACAGGTGAGGGATGGCTCTGTGGACTCAGGGGTGCCGCCCTCACTCCCAGCCTCAGCACCAGCGCAGTGGGCACCGGGCAGCAGGGAGGAGCGCCCCTGGGGCTCTGGGAGGGCCGTGTTTCCCAAACCCAAGGCCGCGTCCCCTCCTGCGGGGGCCTGTGCTGGGCTGAGCCCCCGTCAGTCCCGTGGACAGTACTCCACTGTGTGCGGCGCTTGGAAGCTGACCAAGCCTTGTCACCCCATTATCTCCCTGGACCCCCTCCCTGACAGCCCCCCTTGCTGGGCCATCAGGGAGCTAATCCCTTCCCCCTGAGGTTCCCGGGCCTCCCCAACAGTCCCCAGGAGAGCCCGCCCTGAGGTCACCCACCCTGCGGGGGAGGGGCAGTCACATGTGAGCCTGTCCTTTGTACCCCAGCCAGCGGGCTGTGGGCGGCAGACACACGGGGCTTCCCACGACAGGCACAGAACACACTGGACTTTCCAACTGTTTTCTCCTCCTCGCACACAATGCGGGCTTTGATGGGTTTCCCTGAAGGGACCGCGGGCTCACATGCTGGGCATGGACGGCGAAGGCCCGCCCCGCTGACCACCCTCCCGCAGGGCGGCCGCCAGTCACGGTCACTGCCCATCCCACGGCCTGGCGCACAGTAGGGCCTCGGCAAGGAGTTGGTCAGTGAATGAATGAGTGAATCTCCGCTGTATGTGCTCAGTCATTCATTCCTTCAAGAACCCCTCAGTCTAGGGCCCACGGGGGACAGTCAGTCACACCCACTTGCACCTGCACGTCCTCTCCCCAGTCCCCCCCAACGCCACCCTCTCGCACTCACAGGCGGGGCTGGGTGTCCAGCATTTCCTCAGGGGACGGAGAGGGAGGCGCTCCAGGGGCAGAGGGGTGGCAGACCGGTGAGTCCGATGCCAGCATGTATTCCGTGCGCTGGCTGAGTCTCCCCAGGAGTGCGAGGGTGCAGAGGGCACTGGCTGGGCCCCCTCCCCTGTCGCCGCCCAATCGCAGCCGCTGCAGCGCTGATCCCTCCACTGAGTCCCTCGTCTGAGCGTCTCTCCCGGGCCTCCCTCCGCGGCCCAAGGTCAGGCTTCCTCCCAGCCTCGCCATGGGCATCCAAAGGGAGGCCCATCACAGGCACCAAACCAACAGGGCTGAGCCCAAGCAACAGGCAACGAATTATGACATTTCAGCCCATTTCACAGAAGGGAAGACCAAGGCATAAAACTGGTCAGGAACTCACCTCCGGTAATTGTTTCCCAAGACCCTGATGATCCCATTTTTTTCAAAAGCAGCACCCTGAATCCTGTTTTCTAGAACCTTCTAGAGCCTTCCGCAGTGGCCCTGCGGAGACCGACTCCTCAGACGTTCTCTCCCGAGGGGACTCTGGAAAACTCCTCCCGGGGCCGGGGCTTCTAACCAGAGCCCCACGCGGAGCAACGAAGCTCCCACTCAGCTCTTCACCGAAAACCCTCAGCCCAGAGCCTCCCCACGCACCTGGGGTCTGTGCGGTCCCCCAATGATGCTGGTCTCCCCAAGACTGTGAAGCAAGCATGGGGAGTTACAAGAGCCCGGCTCCAATGGGAAGGATGCCAGCGATTAATTAACACCCACCCCTGCCCCCGCCCCCGCCCCCGCCCCCGCCCCCGCCCCCGCCCCCGCCCGGAAGCACCGAGGTGACAGAGGCGCCATCGCCCGCGGGTCCCCCACAAGGGCCTCACCCGGAAAGAGGTCTTTGGAGCCGCACGGGCTCCAGCTCTGCCATCTATCGTGACCTGTGGCCTTGGACAAGCTCCCTAACTTCTTGGCCTCCTTGAAGCAAGTGCCAGATAAGATCGGTGCGGCCCTGGATGAAGGATGCAGCCTCACTCTCCAGCTCTCCACGTCGCAAGGGGAGAGGAAACAGCCAACCACGGAGCGCGTGCCATGCGCCAGGCATGGGCCGCGTCCCCACCGGTGGCTCCCCTGAGAGGGTAGGTAGGTACCACAGGAACTGAGGCTCAGAGAGGCTCCGCCCCTGCCACGCTCCCCAGCCCGCACGGCGCGTTTCCTTCCTGCCGGTTCCGCCCCCCTCTGCCCACAGACGGTGACCACTTGCTGAATGAATGAACCAACGAACACTGGGTTCGAACGCAACCAGCAGACAGACCAGACCTGTTGCAGTGACTTGCTCAAATCTGCAAGGCCCGCCCTCCCCCACAGAGAGGGCTTCTAGAACAGGGGCCGCAGCCAGGGATGAAAATGGCCTGAAGTTCGAACTCCAGGGTCCACAGAAAAGGCTCACTGGACGCAGCCACACCCGGCTGCTCGCGAGGGACGATGCGAGAACTGAGTTACTGCCACGCGGGCGGGACCACCCATCGAGCCAGAAATACTACCTGTCCCTCTGCAGAGAAAAAGGCTGATGACAGGGGGACCTATAACCTGATAGGTAGAGCACCTGAATTAACCTGAAAGGAACCATATTATTTTAAATCGTAGAACACATACACTTATGTGAATGGGGGATTAAGTTTCTTCTATGTGAATAGAGAACTAATTTTTCTTAGTTTCATTGTCAAGGCCTGTGCAAAGCGATTGAGGGGGTGACTCAGCTGTGAATCCAGCAAGTAGAACCGATAAGTATGGTCAGGCCGACCCACCAGGAGTCAAAACACCATCTCGTCCACATCATCTCATCGCCTGACGACAAGGACAATAGCTGACGTCCGTTCCCCCCTCACCCTGGCCCCCTCCCCTTCATAGTCCTGCCCCTGCACCTGCTGGAAGGCGGGGCTTGATGCTTGTGAGCACCCTGTCTTCTTGGTGGGCTGGCCTCAAGAAACGCCTCATATGACTCAACCCTGCCTTCGTGACCGGACACAGCGACAGGCAGCCCGAGCCCACCCGGGGTTTCCCGGTAACAGTAACCTCTGTGCCAGAAGTTCCAGGGACCAAAGGGACACACCGCACCCCAACCGTCTATCAGCACAGCATGCCTCCAGGCCTGGGAATCCAGAAGGTTCCACGCTATTCCTTTCGGCAAACAGGTCACAAGCCTGGTATCCAGGACGGCTGAGCGGGCGGGTTCCCAGACGCGGGCGCTGTGTCTTCAGCAGGTCTGCCCGCAGCTTTCCTTACGTACAGGCTTCAGGTGGCGTCTGCCATTAGCTGTCTCCCCTGCACTGGCAGGGCTTTCAGAGCCGCCTCCCTCGGCCTCCGGCCTCCGGGACGGTATCGGGATCCTGGATTGGGTCTCACCCTCCCCAGGGGCCACGGTGTGAAGAGACGGACCTCCCACGAGCACTCAGGAAGCAGGCACCCGGCCAGCTCTCTGGGGATAACGGGCCGCCGACACAGGCCGCACAAGCCAGGGGGCCCGGCAGGGTCTGTGTGCTGGAGCTGTGCTTCCGTTTCCCTTCTGGGAGTTTAAGATCCGGGCAGCCCAGCCAGTGTGGCTCAGTGGTTGAGCGTCGACCTATGAACCAGGAGGTCACAGCTCAATTCCCGGTCGGGGCACATGCCCGGGTTGCCGGCTTAATCCCCAGGAGGGGGCGTGCAGGAGGCAGCCGATCAATGAGTCTCTCTTATCATTGATGTTTCTGTGTCTCCCTCTCCCTTCCTCTTTGAAATCAATAAAAAATTTAAAAAAGAAAAAGAAAAAGGAAGATGGAGAGGAAGACAGAGAGGGAGTTCCTGTCCCTCCAGCCCAGCGGTTCTCCGCCTTCCTGATGCTGCGACCCTTTAATGCAGCTCCTCAGGCTGTGGGGACCCAACCATAACATTATTTTCGTTGCTACTTCATCACTGTACTTTTGCTACTGTTATGAATCGTGATGTAAATATCTGACATGCAGGATGTATTTTCATTGTTACATATTGAACATAATGAAAGCATAGTGATTAATCACAAAAACAATATGTAATTATATATGTGTTTTCCGATGGTCTTAGGTGACCCCTGTGAAAGGGTCGTTCGACCCCAAAGGGGTCGCGACCCCCAGGTGGAGAACCGCTGCTCTAAACCTTGAGCTTGTGCCACACATTCGTCCATCAGTTGCTAGTGGCCCCGGCCACACTCAGAGACGTGGCCTGGTTTAAGCCCCGCCCTGCACGGAGGAGACCCCGGGGCTCAGGGCTGGGAGCAGGACTAGGTCTGGTGGGTGGCACGGACTTCCAACAGGCGCCTAGAAAAGAAGAAAGTCGCACTGGCCATCAGGCACGGCGGGGGCCTGCGGGGGACAAGCATGATCACGGTGTGGGGGCCGCACCCTGTACACCCCAACAGAAGAGTCCTCCGGAGGGGACAGGCTGGCCTTCACCCCCTGGATCCGCAGGAGCACAGGCCTGCGCCGGGGCTGACTCACCCGCCCCTGTGCCGGGTCCAGCTGCTGGTGGTGGGGCAGGGGCAGGCGGAGGTGCCACACGGTCACCAGTCCCCTCCCAGCCAGGGAGCGGCGCGGGAGCGCAGGATGTGGAGCGCCAGCCTTGTGGGCCAACCGCCCACGTGGGGCTGGGAACTCCTTGCACGTCTGTGATCACATCTGCTCCTCCCAGTGGCTGCGGGGGAGTGTGACGGCCCCGCTGAACCGCGGAGGTGGCCGGGCCCATGGGGGTTATGTGACTTGTCCAGATCGTAGCTCCGTATCAGAACCAGGGTCCCGGCACACCCGTGTGACCCCACCATCGGGGCTGCCGGCCCCACACTGGGAGCAGAGAGGAGCTCAGCCGCACTAGACGGTCTCAGGGGCCTTTGCACAGGAAGACGGGTGACTACCCTGAAACACCAGCGGCCCCTGAGCTCCTGCAGCTGTGCAGGGGCAGCTCTCACCGCTGGGTGAGGCTGGTGGCACGGGTCCCCCCACCTTACAGAAAAGGGGACTCAGGCCCAGAGAAACTGTGCCCCCCGGCAAAACTAGAGGGTCCTTCCTGGGCCCTCCAGCCCCAGCAGCTCCCCTTTTGCTGAGTCATCGTCCCCAGGATGGTCAGTCTGTTGAAAGCACCCACCTCACCCACCTGACACCTCCCCTCAGCCCCCGGGCCAGGCAGGGAGAGCCTTGGGTGTCCTCCCTCCTTCCTGTCCTGTCGGTGGTGAAGGAATGCGGTTGCCCAAGGCTGGCAGCTTCTGGGCGGAAGAGCCAGGTCCCAGCCGCAAACATGTGCCTCTCTGGCTCCCAAACCCAAGTGGCCGCAGCCAGGAGCTGGGTGACTAACCCCAGCCTCCCGTGGGGGCCTACATGGGAACCACGGGGCTCCCCGCCTCCTCTAAGGAGCACAGCCACAGGCAAAGCCTGGGGCAACCCCCCTCCTCCCCCCCTCCCCCCCACCCCAATGCGGGTGGTTTTACCCAGAAGGAAGTGACGGCAAGAGACACCACGAGATGGAATGTTTGAAAAATCGGTTCTAAAGTTATTTCTGAGTAAAGTTGAGTTTGCAATCAGCAAACAGACAAATGAGCAAATGAAGTAGGCCGGGTCCCCTCGCCGCCTGGTCCTGAGAAAAGGAATTTAACCCGGCAAGCCCCCTGGCTCACGTCCACCCTCCACCCGCCGGCCTGTGGCCACCACGTTCCCACAGCCAGTGAGCCAGCCCCGGGCGGGTTCCCGGGCGGGTTCCTCGGGACCCAGTGCGAGAAGGGTGGGGACGGGGACGGGTGGGGTGCTCCAGGGTGGGTCAGCTCTGACACCGGGCATTCCTGAGCCCATGTGACACTGGCCACACAGGAAGGGTTTCCTCTGGGGAGCGCCACTGGGGGCTGTGAAGATGCCTGTTGAGGGGGCGGAGTTTCTAGGCTGACTCACGTCCTGCCCAGTGAGGCCCGTGTGGGTTGGTGTCACCTGCAGGGACTCTAGGTCAGGGACTCTGAGTTCAGTTCCCAGCTCCCCTGAGCAGCACCTGACGGCAGGTGACTTAAGCTCTGTCACCTGGAGGCATCGGGCATGCCTCCCCGAGGAGCTGGGAGCATAAACAGAAAACGCGGGGAACGCTAAGCTATGCCTGCATCCGGTTAATGCCAAACAGATGCCAGCTGTCAGGATAAACTGGGCAAGAAATCTTAGCCAGGTCGGCGTGGCTCAGGGGTTGAGCATCAACCTAAGAACCAGGAGGTCAGGGTTCGATCCCTGGTCAGGGCACAGGCCTGGGTTGTGGGCTCAATCCTCAGTGTGGGACATGCAGGAGGCAGCTGATCAATGGTTCTATCTCATCATTGATGTTTCTATCTCTCCCTTCCTCCCTGAAATCAATAAAAATATATTTTTTAAAAATCTCAGACGGCACCTGGTCCACCGCATCCATGCACACATCCGTTCACTTGTTCACGCGTTCATTCTTTCCTTCTGAGTATGTGTGAGTAGCGATGATGCGAGGCTCTGGGGACAGAGAACCCTGCCCTCCTGGAGCTTATGTTCCGCAGAGACAGACTGCAGACTCAATGCCAATAATTCCAGGTGGCGGGACAGGTGGAACGGGGCTGCCCTGTGGGCAGGAAGGTCCCCTGGAGGCTGGACCCGGCGCTGAGGTCGGGGGAAGAGAGGGGCAGCAGCGGAGAGGCCTGGGAGGGGAGCGCTCTTTAGGCCGAGGGGAGAGCGAGAGGGAGGCCAGAGTGGGAAGAGCAAGTGGGTGAGCAGGAAAGAGAAACAACGCCAGACATGAGTCCCTGAGCGGCCCAGAGATGTGGTCTGAGCCGCAGAGGGAGGGGACGCTGAGTCCCCAGCTCCGAGCCCATCGCTCCCCTCTGTGCCCTGGACTCTGTCTGCTGTCTGCTTCCTGCAGGGGTGCCCGAGCACCAGCAGCCCTAACGTTGGAAACACGCTCCTGTGAACTGTACAGCCTTTCGATGAGACAATAACACTGATGGTGATAAAAGCACCGCTCGCTGGCTGGGGCGTGAGGATGCATAATCCCGTATCTCCGCCCTCAAGGTCACGGTCTCGTGGGGAATCAGAGCGAAACTGAAAATTCAGTGTCATGTGTCCAGTGCAGTGGGCGCAGGAAAGCACCTGGCACCAACCCTACCGGCGGCTGAAGAGGGCTTCCCGGAGGAGGCGTCGCACAGGCAGTGTTGGTGGGAGCAGCAGGGAGGGCCGTGGCAGAGGTAAGAGCTGGCGCACAGGCCTGGAGGTGGCAAAGACCAGGAGGGGTCCGGGACCTGGGGATGGGCACCGGGAGGTAGCCCAGGTGGTAGAAAGCATGAAATGCCCATCACGCAGGCATGGGCTTGGGCCTTAACCCTGAGCCAAGCGGAGCCACTGGGACAGATGGCGGGGAGTCACCTGCTCACGCGGCCTGGCCCCTCCTGGGGGCCGGGCACGGGGCACCTATTTCCAGGCTGTGGTTCGGGGACCAGAGAACATCAGACTTCCAGGCACCTCAGCCCTAACTCACCCTCCCATTTTAAAGGGCCAGCCCAGGTGAAGGTCAGGGGCGGCTGTGACGCGGCGGGCTCCTCCCATCGCCACAGAAGGGCCAGGCTCTTTGAAACAACAAGGAAAGAGGCTCCCCAGTGAGTCAGCAGCTGTATTATTTCAGCAAATGCCACTCGGGAGGGGCTCGGCCCTTTCAGATCTCACATAAGACGTTTGGCTTCATTGGCGTTTAACCAGCGGCAGCGGCTCACCCTCCCGACTGCACCCGCTCCCTGGTGCGGCCAGGTGGCCATTGCCTGGGCCAGCCTCGCCGTTTCACCGTGCAACAGCCCAGGGGCGCTCTCCCGTGAGTGCGGGGGGTGTGGGGGGTGGCCGTGACGGAGGAGGTACTGGCCCAGGGGCCAGAAGACACGGCTCAAATCCCAGGGGAGGCACCTGAGAGACCCAGGCCAGTCATTTCTGCTTGAGGCGACTCAGTGTCCTCACAGGGAAAGCCAGAGGCCCCGGCAAGAGAATCTCAAAGGCTCCATGGTTCTGACATTTTTATCCTCCACTGCAGCTGCCACTTCTACATACTTCTTTATATATATAATCTTTTTTATTGATTTCAGAGAAGGAGAGAAAGAGAAACATCAATGATGAGAGAGAACCACTGATCGGCTGCCTCCTGCATGCCCCCTACTGAGGATCGAGCCCACAACCAGGACAAGTGCCCTGACTGGGAATCGAACCTGGGACCCTTCAGTCCACAGGTCGACGCTCTATCCACTGAGCCAAACCAGCCAGGGCTAAATACTTCTTGAACACGGCACACGCAGCCCCACCAGGTACACGCAGCCCCACCAGGTACATGCAGGCACACACAGGCACACGCAGGCACACGCAGCCCCACCAGGTACACGCAGGCACACACAGGCACACGCAGGCACACACAGGCACACGCAGGCACACGCAGGCACATGCAGCCCCGCCAGGGACACGCAGGCACTCGCAGGCACACGCAGGCACACGCAGGCACATGCAGCCCCGCCAGGCACACACAGGCACACACACAGCAGTTGCTTCCTCGTCTCAGGAAGCTCCCACTTGTGCAAAGTTCCCTCCCATCAGGTTCTCGCCCGGGGCCTGCAGGGGGCATCAGGCGCCCAGCAGACAGATGGGAGCTGGTCACAGCGCTGCGGCCCCAAGGGCTGCACTGCCCAGGTGAGCACATGTGCCCAGGTGAGCACCCGGGCAGGGACAATGGCTGCCTCCGTGCCCACCTCGCAGCAGCAAAACCCCACCTGACGCACCCATGCTGGGACACCCAGCTCTGCGCCTGGGACGGCCCCTGTGCGGAGGGCGGGCGGAAGGACACAGGATTCCCGCAAAGAGAAGGTGGCCAGGAAGGGAATGGAGCCCCAGTGAGACGGGTTCCCCCTGACCCCCCTCCTCCTCCCCATGCACGGCTGCACAGAGCCAGCTCGCTGGGACGGAAGCGAGCACTGGGAGCACCCCCCTCTCCCCGCCTCCCCAGCTGATGGCTGGGGGACACCACCCTGTTACCCTCAACTTCCCCTTGTCCCGGTGCCGCAGGCTGAGCCTCGGGAGCTGCAGCTTCTGGGGAGTGAAGGGTGTGAGCCCGCACAGCTCACTTTAAACGCTTCCCGTTTCTCAGTTCCCCTCTGGGGGACCATCCTCTCCAGCACTGACAGGCCGGGACGGGAAAGGCACTTACCCGCTCTGAGCCTGGCATCCCCACTGGAGCACGGGCGCCACTACCCGCTCTGAGCCTGGCATCCCCCGGCACTAAGGCACTCTGCTAACATGAGTGCACCGAGCCTGCCCCGCAAAGGGTAGGAGCCGGCCAGTGCCCTGGCTCCCGTAGGAAGGGCGATTCCCGGCTCTGCATACACCTCCTGTCACGACGTCCTGCTCATGTGTGCTCTGAGGTGCGCGGCCACCACAGGCCGCAGCTCCTGACTTTTACAGTCACAGCGATCACATCAGGTGAGCCGCAGGCAGCTCAGCCCCTCCTGCCTGTCCCCAGGAGCCGGAGCCGGCACAGCAGTGGCCCAGGTGCGCTGGGGGGTGTCCTGATGAGCCTCACGCCGGGGTGGAGCCCAGAGGCACCGTCTTCCCTCCTCATGCGCCTAATGCTGTCCTTGGCCAGGCCCGTCCTTCGCCAAACACCGCCAGGCTGGTCCCGGCCTGAGGCTCCTCCCAACTCGAACAGGCCAGAAAGGTCTGATTCAGAAGAAAAATCATTAGGCTGAGACTTTAAAAACACCCTGAGAAGCTGAGCTCCCGAGTGCCAACGTCTGCTTGTGGGATTACTTCTCCGAAAGAAACACCTCGAGGCTGCGCGGCCACAGGATTTGTGGGTTTGCGTCTTTAAATCCAGCAGATAATGCCGGAACCGTGGGTGGAGTCTGATGTTCTAAGAGAGCTCTGTGGAAAGGGCCCATGCCATCTTTTCACTTATTTGTATGTAAGATTTGATCAATACAAAGGGATGTACACAATGTTTCTATACATCATATGTAATGGGATATATGCAATGTTTATATACACTACATATAATGTCTATATGTTACACATGTTTATATATTATATGTAATGTGTATATATATAATGTATATTATATATAATCTATAGCATATACATTATATGTGATATTTATAGACATCATATATAATGCAATGTTTATATACTCTCTATATAATGTTTATATATGATATATTATATATAATGTTCACATATAATATACATTATATATAATGTATAATACATACATAATATGCAATATTTATAGATATCATATATAATAGGATGTATGCAATGTCCATATACATTATATATAACTAGTGGCCCAGTGCATGAATTCATGCACATTGAAAGGAAATTAATTAGAAGAAATATTTTAATATCGCTATTTGCCCTTTCTCTACATAGACGTGTCAACCAAATTCACGATCTACAATGACAGATGGATACATACGTGTGCAAATGGTGCCAGTGAGAGCTTTATATGTATCACACATGTGCAAGTCAACTTAGCCTTTTATAGATATAGAATGAACTTGCTTAATTAGACCCGCTTTCTGATTTAGCTAAACTTTTCCCAGCCCAGTAAACACCCCAACTTCTCTTTCAGGTAATTGTCAGCAACACAGCAGTAAATATCAACACGAAGCAGATTATTATTGTAGATCATGCAGGGAGAACAAAGGGTGAAATATTTACCTGCAGCCGTGTTTGACTGTATTCTGCACAGTGAGAAAACCTGAAGTCATTTTCAAGGTGCACCATTTCTTATTTCTTTTCAGTCGGGTCAAGTTTCCAAGCTTTCTAAATCTGTTTTCTGGCTAATGAAAAGAAAACAGGATTCCACCGAGTCTCCTAGCTACCTACTCCAGGACTTCTGTGAGGATCAGATGAGATGAGGCACGGGAAAATGCTTCACAGACGTGTGGTTACAGTGTGAGATGTTTCCACCTGGCTGTAAAGCAAGCCGTGTTCCTGGGCTGAAGAAACTCCAGGGAGGCTAGTTGTTGCTAGGGAGAGGAAGCCGGGCATTGCTACGTGTTGTCATTACCCAGAGGGAGGGAAGGACACTTAGCATATTAGCCTTTTATATATATAGGTGGGCTATATACAATGTTTACATACATCATATATAATGTGTATATATAAAGTTCCTATTTGTAAGCGATGAATCATAAAGATATTTGAAAATAAGGCCCATGCACCCATCACCCAAAGACACAGCATAATGGATCCAGGGACATGGACCAGGCCTCCCCCATCCTGTACCCTCCCACCCACCGGACAGCCCACACTGCACTGTCATTCCCTTACTCTTTTTGTAAGCTGCTTAAATGTGTGAAACAGGCTCTACGTGCAGAGGTGTGCATAAAACAGGTGTGCTCACGGATAATTACAAGGTGAATGCCTTAGGAACCGCCCCCGCCCCTCCCAATGCCAACCCCTCCCCCCGCTGGTGACGGCTGACTTTTTGTAGGGCCACCCCTCCCTGCTTTTGCCACCATCTACTTCTCATGTACGCATCCTTGAGCAACTCGGTTGCAATGCTTTGAGCTTCATCGCGTCCCTAGAGCAGCTCTCTGCTGCATCCTTGCAAGCGTTTCGGAGATGCTGGGACCCCCCTCACCAATCTCAGCCCAGAGGCGCAGTTACAATTCCGCTGGGAGGGTCAGCAACGGCAAACACCACGAGGACGCCTCCGTGGCGTGTCCCTGCCACGCGGGGCATTCTGCTGGGCGCCGGCCCCAGCTGTCTCACGGATCCTCTGGGCAGCACACAGCGAGGTGTTGGGGCCACTGATCTCTCCTTTAGAGATGACAACATCGAGGCTTCAGCTGCCAGGACTGGCCCCCATCTGCTTCCTAGCTGCTCACCCCCAGGAACCTCATCCCTGGGTCCTGAAGCAGAGATCCGCAGGGGTGGGCCTGGTGGGGGCGTCAGCAGACAGGGCCCCAACTTCCACCGCTCCGCCCAGGGTCCTCTCTTGGTGGCTCTCGGGCTACTTTCCGATGTTTTGAGGGAAAGAACGTTTGGCACCCACGTTTCCCAGCAGATGTCAGCGTGTTCCTGATGACCAGGCCCCTGCCTCGTCAGTACTGCTCTCCCCACGATGAAGGTATAGCACCGTGCATGCATGGTCTGGGGCGGCCTGTGTGGTGCAATGCAGAGCCCCGAGTTCAAATCCTGCCACCACTCCTGCACCTGAATCACTCTCCTCCTCTGTACATGGGCCGTGACGGCAGCCCTGCAGCTCAGGATCACGGGTGAGGAGGAAAGGCTGCGAAGGAGCCACAGACACACCATATCGCGGTCCCTCTGTCCCGCTGCCCCGTCTGCCAGGGTCAGGGACCAGCTCTCAGGGCTGGAAGGCTCCAAGGCGGGTGACTCAAGGCCACTCACCCACCTTTAAAATAACATTTTTTAAAGTGATTTTTAGAGAAGGGGGAGGGGGATCGATCGGCTGCCTCCTACACGTGCCCTGACGAGGGATTGAACCCACAACCTGGGCATGTGCCCTGATAGGGAATTGAACCCACCACCGCTCGGTACACTGGTTGACACTCCAACCAACTGAGCCACACTGGCCAGGCGAGGCCACCGCCTTCAGACAGACATGGGGGGACATCAAGGCAGAGAGCAAAGGGCAGAGTTGAAGGGGGAGCTCAGGTGTCCCACACTGGCCCTGTCACCCCAAACGGTGACCCTTGCTGGCATGTGCTGGGCCTGACACCATCCATACACAGGCTGGGGGGGGGGTGTCTCCTTCAGGGCACCCGAAGGGGTGCCGGCACTGTCCCCCAAGGAGGAAAGGAACACCCGGACCAGGCGCTCTGCCTTGGCCACCCCCTCCAACAGCTGGTGACCAGGGAGGCCCCGCTGCCCTCCAGGCTCCCGGGGGCTCCAGGGGCTTTGGAGGTGCACCGACCTCCCGGTCTTGCCTCCCCAGAGGGAAGTCACCTGCAGCCAAGCCAGGGTCTCCCCGCACCCCACCCAGGTTTCCTTATCAGCTGGCGGAGGGCCCGCCCAGCACAGACAAGGCCACCACTGGAGAGAACATGCAAAGCAGCCGGCCACAGAGCTGTTCCCATGGCGATGGAAGCTCTCACTCCCCCTGAGGGTGGTGCCTGCCAGGCCACGGCCAGCCGGCACCTGAAGCAGAACCTGAACTCAGCCCTCAGTGCCAGGAGTAAGTCCCCAGCACTTCCCCTCCCACCCCCAGGAGGACTTGTGCCCGAAATAAGCCTCCCGGCCCCCCAGCCCTGGCCCCCTCCCCACTCCAGCTGCCCTCAGAGGGGTCTCTGGCAGAAAACGGGCTCTCGGGGCGCAGGCGTGGCACAGCTGTGCTGTTGGCTGCCCGGCGGTCCTGCCTGAGGAATGTGCAGCCCCACACGTGTCAGGGAGCCCCGCTGGGGCAGGGTTACAGGAAACGGAGCAAAACCGCCTGTTGGCACCAGCGCCCTCCCGCCTTCCAGCTCCCCAGCCCTGGGGCCTGTTGGCTGCCTGCTGGCTGTGTGGGAGGCAGGGCCCAGCCCCTCCAGAGAGTCGAGAGAGTCGGTTTCCTTCTTGGCTGTGTGGCTCTGGGCAAATCACTCCCCCTCTCTGGGCCTGCGTCCTCTCCTCCCAGCGGTTGAACGGGCTGTCCTGCCATGTGGCACGCTCCCTTTTCTGGGAGGACATCACTCCCCCACGGTCTCCTCCTGCCCTCACTGGAGGGGGGGACACATCCCCTGGGCGTGTCAGGCTCCCTGCTGGCTGCCAAGTGCGCGGGAAGGACGCTGGCCCTTCAGAGGGTCCCGGGCAGCCTTGGGCCAGAGCTTCAGGGCCAACGCGATAAAATAGTAACGTTCGTTATCACTCCACCCTCATCCCCGGCCCTGGAGTTTGGAAGCTGGGCTGCCCCTGGCACTCAGGGCTCCTGGTGAGACCACAGGGCCAGATCCGCCAGGGCCCCTGTTGCGAGTCCAGATGCGGAAACCCTAAGGGGGGTCAGCATCCATTTGGGGGGTCCTTCCGGCCTCCCCCTCCCTCCTCCTTCAGAACGGTGGCGAGGCTCAGAGAGGGTGAGCGGCTTGCCCTGCGCTGCACAGCAGGAGGGGAGTGGATGAAACGGAGCGACTTCCCCTCCCCACCGCGCGGGCTGCGGGCTCGGGCTCCGGGCACTGCGGAGCGGCTCGCGGGAGCGCGTGTTCCCGCCGCGGCTACTGCCCAGCCCGGCGCCCGCGAGCCGCGGTGAAAGGTCCGCTGCCCGGGCGGAGGCAGAGCGGACGCTGGAGGCGGCGCCCGGCCCCGCGGACGCTGCCCGGGCTCAGGGGCTTTTTCTCGGGGCCAAGCCTCCGGGCGGGAGCGGAAGGACCGGGGATTTCGCAGGCGGCGGGGAACGGCGGGTTTAAACTAAAAATACCCGCCCGCCAGCAGCTGTCACGCCAGGCGCCCGCCCCCGCCCCCGCCGGGCGCGCTTCCCCGGGGCCCCTCGGCTTTCGGGGACCCCGATCCCTGGGGGGCGCGTCAGGCTGCGCGGGGGCTGCGGCCCCGACCCCCCGGCCCCCGCCTGGCCTCCGGCCGGACCCCACTTACCCGCGGAGCGGGGCGCAGGAGCGGGGCGCGCCGGCAGGTCGCGGAGCCGCCGGCAGATCGCGGAGCCGCCCTCCTCCTCCCAGCGTCCCGGGCTGCTCCGGGCGGGGCGGGGCGGGGCGGGGCCGGGGAGGGGCCCGGACACTGGCCCCCGCCCCGCCCCGTCCCCGGGAGCTCCGGACGCGGGAGCCGCCCGGGGCCCCGCCTGCCGGGCCGGGCGGGAGAGGACCGCCCCGCTCCGCGCGCTCGGGACGCCCGGGTGCGCGAGCCCAGCCCGGCCGGCGCCCTCCGACCCCGGGCGCAGGGAGCACGGGGGGCGCTCACCCCACCCCGACCCGCGCCCAAGGCTGCCTCTCCCGCCGGAGCCGCCCAGCCCGGCCCCCTGCCACGCCCACCCGGGTCTCATCTTCGGGAAGGCGCGGAGCTGTCCGTCCCGGGAAAGTTGAATCCGGGGAGGGAACTCCTCCGCGCGTGCAGCTCGGAGCGAAGACGGGGGGCGGCGGGGGAGAGGGGGGCCGGGAGAGGCTGGCAGGATTGCCCGCTCCGAGCCGAGGTGGGGGCGAAGGCATGGGCACCCCTTCCGCCGGCGCGAACCCCAGGTGACAACTACCCGCCAGCCTGACAGTGGGGGGCGCACCAGGCCCCCCTCCTCAGTCCCGGGGCGGCCACGCGCGGGACCTCGGGGAGTCCCCGGGATGCCAAGGAGCGGAGGCGTCTGGGGATGCGCCACCAGGAATGCGAATCCCACGCCGAGTCAGAACCTACCACAAACCCAAGGCCCAAGAGGTGCCTGCCTCCCCGGCTCCCCGCGCCCCTCCCCCAGCAGACACCCCACACCAGTGCGCTAGCTCCATGCAGCGACCTGACCTCGCTGACATCCAGGCCTTATCAGCTGGGCCTGGCCCTTTGCCCTGCCCTCCGCCCCAGCCCCACCTGCGCCCGGCAATGGCAGGTCTGCAGGTTGGCTCCGCCTCCTGGGGATGGGAGGACAGCCCCGGAGGAGGGAGAACCGTGTGCCAGCTTCAGCGGTGGCCACCCCCATTTCGCAGGTGGGGGAAGGACTTAAGTCTCCGGCCCAGATCCAGCGGTTCCCATTGTGCTTCTCAGTGAGGCTGGCAGGCCCCACCGAGGTGTGTGGAATACATCAGAGTAGAAATCACGGTCCTAAAAGAAAGATTGAATTGTAAAACGGGACCAGACAGTGATGGTGTGTGTGTGTGTGTGTGTGTCCTTTCCACGTTGGGGGAAGGCAGAAGGATGCCAAAGTTAGCACCGGGTAGACCTGAGTTAAAATGCCAGTGTCGGCCGGACCTCCTAACCTAGAACCCATTATTAAGGTATCATTACTCCAGGGCCATAGGTGATGTACACGAAGGGTCTCTCCCGCCCTTGCCCCTGACCGGTTCTAGGTCTGGCACGCTTGGGAGTAAAGAGCTCGAGCTCTGGTGTCAAACTGCTGGAGTTTGCAGCTTGGAGCTCATGACTCAGCCTCGGCTTCCTCTTCTGTTAAATGGGTCTAATAATAGGCACCTGTCGTGAATGGCGTTGTGCCTGGCATTGTGAGCTGTTCTGGGTACAGCGCCATCCCTGCAGCTCCTGGCACACAGCCAGCTATTCAGTCTTTCACCAGGCATTTCCTGAGCACCTACTACGTGCTAGTCCCTGGGAATGTGGAGGAGAATGTGGCAGAGGCTGCCACCCGGGGAGGTCACAGTGTCCAAGGGCCGGAGCCCGCACCCGCTAGTGCTGGTGCCTAGAGATGAGCTGTCACTCACTGCGCATGCGGCCCAGAGCACCGTTCCCGAGCTGAGTCTCACATTCGAGGCCCAGCCCCGCAGCTTCCCTGCGTGAACCTTAGCAAGCCACGCGGCCTCTTGGAGCCTCGGCTTTCCCATCCAGCAAATGGGGCCAGCAATAATATTTCATGGGTGGGAATACACGTGATAAAAGTATTGTGTAAGTCACAAAATAGCATGCAGATGTTCATGGCTTTATTGTTGTTATTATCTTATTTTTACAAGGCTTCATGCCTCTCAGAACACTTTCCCATTGTTTTTCTTAAGTCTGACGTAGAAACAGGACCTTATTTTTTGTCAGTTACATGGCAGCCTTTTGCCACTCCAAGACAGTCCATACAGAATTGTGTGTGTGTGGGGGGGGGGGGTGTGAGGGAGCAGCGCAGGAGGATGGGGGCGTCCTAACGAGGAAGCCCATAAAACCGTCAGTTCCTCTTCCGCATTGCCCGCCGCTACAGAAACGAGTGGAAACGAACACTCAGTCTGGAAGAAAATGCTGGCCCAGGGCGGGGAGAGCCCCTCTGCCGTCTGGACTGAGCACAGGAAACCCCGCCCCAAGGCCTCCCCTCAGAAGTGGCCCAGAGAGGGAACCACAAGGAGGCCCTGAAATTAGGCTGCTCGGAAATTCTGACTCACTTGGCAGTGGGAGCTGTTTGTGCAACACACCAAAGTTCTCCCGAAAAGCAGGATTTTTACTACACCCACTCTCCCCACGTCTGTTCCCGCGGCCCGCGGCCCCAGCACCGCGTGCAGGGCAGCGGGCCAGTTTCATGAGCCTGGGGAGTGCCCGGGCCGGCTTCGCCTCTGTGGCCGGCAGCCAGTCGGGAGGGGTTTGATTTTGCAAGCCTGGTTTCAGTTGTTTGCGGTCAGTCTCCCCAGAAGGATCAGAACAGAAACTGGATTCGCGCCACTGGACTCCAGCCTCTTGTAGTACAGACGGGTAAACTGAGGCAAGAGGGCAGGAAGGAGGGACCCTGCGCAGAGTGCCGGGGTGGTAACTGGTGGCCCCACTGCTCTGCCGGGGACGGCTTCCCTTAGAGAGGACCACATAAGTGCCACTGGCTGGCCGGGAATGAAAATCTCACCCGGGGCCCGTTCCTGGGTGCCCGTTTGAGAAGCGGAGGCCTGTCCTGACTGGTTTGGCTCAGTGGATGGAGCGTCAGCTTGCGGACTGAAGGGTCCCAGGTTTGATTCCGGTCAGGGGCATGTACCTTGGTTGCGGGCACATCCCCAGTGGGAGGTGTGCAGGAGGCAGCTGATCAGTGTTTCTCTCTCAACGATGTTTCTAACTCTCTACTCCTCTCTGTAAAAAAATCAACTTTATATATATATATATATATATATATATATATATATATATATATATATATATAATTTTTATTTTTTTATTTTTTTTTTTAAAGCAGGTGAAAAGCCCTGGCCTGAGCTGGAGACTGGCTCTCACCTGGCCCTGCTCTCAGCTTCTTTCTTGCTTTCCTTTCTTCCACTTCCCCAGGTGTCAGTCTGTCCTCTCCCACTCAGCCCACCATGTGCTTGTAGGATGCCCAAGGCACCGGCCTGGTTCCTGAGCGCATCTGGATGGGTGGGCTTCCCCGCTGGCAGCGGCCACCCAGCACCCCTGCCACCCAGCACCCCTGCCACCCAGCACCCGAGCCGGCAGTGGCCACCCAGCCCTGACCCAGCACCCCTGCCACCCAGCACTCCTGCCACCCAGCACCTGAGCCGGCAGTGGCCACCCAGCCCTGACCCAGCACCCCTGCCGCCCAGCACCCAAGCCGGCACCCCCGCTGGATGGCGAGGGGTCAGCTCCACACTGAGCTTGGGGAACAGAGGAATCCAGACTATTCCTCCCTCTCCTTCCCTCTCCCTTCCTCTCTGAAATCAATAAAAATATATTTTAAAAAATAAAATAAGAGGTTTGCTATATTTCTCCCATGAGCGGGCAAACCAATCTACTCTTTCCGCTTCTGCTGGGAACACCTTAAATTCTTCTTAAACATGTGCTGTCGAGGTAGTTGTATATTATGCCGTGTCACCAAAGAGACAGAGAGCCCCCTGGCCCCTCCCCCAGTTTTCCCCACTGGCAGCATCCTGCACCAACCTTACACAAACAACGTCACAGTGCAGACACCACACCTACACCCTCAGGACGCTGCATCCCCTGCCCGGGTCTCTCATGCTCCGCCCTCCTGCCCTCCGCCCTTCCTTACCCCACCCTCCCAACCATTCTTTGGTTCTCAATTCTTTTGCTATTTCAAGAAAGTGATATAAATGGCCCGGCCAGTGTGGCTCAATGTTTGAGTGTCGACCTATGATCCAGAAGGTTGAGGTTTGATTCCCAGTTGGGGCGAGTGCCCAAGTGGTGGGCTTGATCCCCGGTGGGGGGAGGGCAGGAGGCAGCCAATTGGTGGTTCTCTCTCGCCATTGATGTTTCTGTCTCTTTCTCCCTCTCCCTTCCTCTCTGAAATCCATAAAAAATGTATTTTTTAAAAAACACCAACAAAGTGATATAAGCGGAATCATAAAGCCTGCATCCTTAGGGACGGGCCGTGTCCACCCAGCATGACTCACGGGAGAGGCCCCGGCTGTGTGTGTGCTGAGTCCACGCCTCTTTATTGCAGAGTGAGCCCACAGCGCGGACAGAGCGCAGTTTAACCATTCGCTTGCTGAAGGACGGCGGCTGCTCCCAGCTTCGGGCTACTTTCTTACGTTGATGAACATGCGGTGCAGGTTTCTGTGTCGGTGTGAGTTTTCGTCCCGTAGAGCATCCATGCACACACCACGCCAGGATTCTTACCTGCTTACTCACAGTGACGGGCACACCCCAAGGATGTGAGTGTCGGGGAACTGCCCGGGGCCGGCCACGCGTTTGGGAGTCCAGCCAAAGCAAACTACGTGGCTCCTACCACCAGGGACGCGCAGTCCGCCGGGGAGGCATCAGCGAGACGGAAACCCTGCAGTAGCAAGTCGTCGAAGGCCAGCGTGACTTGGAGGAGTCCAGAGAGGAGGGAGGCGTGGGCGCCAGTGTCTGGGGAAAGGCGTGAAAGGCGAGATGTAGCTACATTTTGATGGATGGGGAGCAATCATATTTCACATTTATTAAAGGGTTACGAGTGCCGAGTGCTGTCCTAAGCCTTTACTTATCTGAACCCATTTGCTCGTCATCACCACCTTCCGGTTGAAGGTAATTATGATCTAATTTTACAAATGAGGGGACAGAAAGGGTCATAGCTGGCCCACCGCCACACAGCTGTCACCTGACTGACCCAGGCACTCGGCTCGGCCCGCACCCTGGCCCCGTGCATCCTGGGTGGCAGGCAGCACGTGGAGGGCCACCTTCTGGTCACGATGGACCCAGCCCGCTTCTGAGGCTCGGTTGTACACAGAGCTACACGGAACCCCCAGTGGTGGGCTCTGGCTTCATGCACATGAGTTCTTTATGGTCAAGGTTATGGTGAGAAATTAAAGTACTTGCAAAGAACGGCACCCGCTTTAGTGACAGGTGAGACATCTGGTGTGTGTGTGTGTGTGTGTGTGTGCATGTGTGTATGCATGTGTATGTGTGTGTGGTGTGTGTGCATGCGTATGTGTGCGTGGTGTGGTGTGTGTGCGTGGTGTGGTGTGTGGTGGTGTGTGCATGTGTGCATGTGTGCGTGTGTATGTGTGTGTGGTGTGTGTGCATGCGTATGTGTGCGTGGTATGTGCATGCGTGTGTGCGTGGTGTGGTGTGCGTGCGTGGTGTGGTGTGTGTGGTGGTGTGTGCATGTGTGCATGTGTGCGTGTGTATGTGTGTGGGGTGTGTGTGTGTGCATGTGTGCATGCATGTGCAGCAGGGCGGCGCCCTCGGCGAGGCTGGGGACCTGGGCGGCGGCAGCACAGCAGCGGAGCTGCAGAGATGAAGCCCGCGGCTGCTGAGCCACAGATAACAGATGCGGTTTCTGTTCTCCGAACCGTGCTGTGCGTGCCAGCGCCGTCACGCCCACGCTCGGCTGCTTCCTCGGTTACTACACCCGCGAGCCCGGCCGGCTCTCCGCACGGCCATGGCTGCGGCTCCCCTCCCAGCTGCCTCATACGGGCGGAAGCGGCGGCGTTTTAGGAACGCGGCTGATCTGTTTTGATGCCTAAATGCAGCCGTGACAACGTCAGAGCTGCCAGCCCGGCTGGGTGGCAGGGAGAGGCTCCTGGTCTCTCTGGGCGGTGTGCCCCGCTGGTGGAGGTGGGGGGCATGGCCCCGCCCCGTGGCTCCGGGTCTGGGTGGGGCGCTTCCTGCCCTGCCCCCCGGGGAGCTGTCCTGAGCATCAGGGGATGAGAGCGCCACCGGCTGGCGACTGCGCGCAGATGTGCGCGGCCAGGGAAAGGAAACCTCAGTCACTCCAGTTCACAGGGGACTGCAGGCGGAGGCCTCAGCAGGCTGCGGGCTGTAGGAAGGCTTCCCGCGAAGGGGAGAGACCTGGTCTTGTGCCCCGGAGGCCTGGCCTGAAACCCGCAGCGTGTTGGGCCGGCTCTCAGTGGACCCCGTCCGCCCTGTGATAGCACTAGAGCAGGGATGGCGAACCTGCGACACGCATGTCAGAGGTGACACGCGAACTCATTTTTTTGGTTGATTTTTCTTTGTTAAATAGCACTTAAATATATAAAATAAATATCAAAAATGTCTTTGTTTTACTATGGTTGCAAAGATCAAAAATTTCTATATGTGACCCGGCACCAGAGTTAAGTTAGGGTTTTCCAAAATGCTGACACGCCGCGCTCAGAAGGTTCGCCGTCACTGCATTAGCGGGTGACAGGCAGTGTGCCCGGGAAGCCGGGGGAGGCTCGGAGCCCCTGGCAGGCTGGGGCAGCGGAACCCAGGCGGGCTCTGCTCTTTGGGGAAGCCCCTCCTTGGGGTGCAGCTGCCCCTGCTATTGGAGCGGCAGGGCTTGCGTCCAGGGGGGCCCTGCGCCGTGGGCGCTGCAGGTCTGGGTGACAGGTCCTGGCCGCAGACGCCGAGGGAGCAGAGGCCGCTGCACCGCAGGAGCCTCCCCGACAAGGCCCTAGACTCGCTGCAAACAGTGGGCCAGACGCAGGCGGCCGGAACGCTGCCCAGGGTGCCCGCGGCAGGTCCTGGCTGGAGCCGCAGCCCCGGCCGGAGACCTGAAAGAACTTGAATCCCAGGGGCCTTCTTTCATGTCGTGGGGTTGGTGTGCCGAGGAACACGGCAGGTGCCATCAGGGCACCTCCTGGTGAAGAGGCAGCCCCGGGCGGGCAGGCGGAGGCCGCGCACACCGTGCCCTGGTGTCTAAGGTCCTTGCTAGTCGGTGCCCTGGGGTTACCTCTGCTCATCGATCCAGGCTGTTTCCACATCCGAACGGAAATGTTTGCTTGTTTGTGCCACTGATGAATCTGAGCAAAAGGACAGGGCCGTCTGCTCAGTGTACAAACTCTAAGGCCCCTGCAGCAAGGGTGCACGCGCGCACGCACACACACACACACACACACACACACACACTCACACACACTCACACACACACACAGCAGCCGGAAGACGCTTTACCAATGCACTGGGCCACTCGAGCGATCCTGGGGCCCTGACTGCACCAGCTCACAGCCACGCTCACCTGAACCGCCACATCCCGGAGACATGGCCCTGCCCGGCCCCCTGTGGCTTCTCTCCTGGGAGCTCTGGCCGCCCCATCCTGCCCCTCAGTCACGGGTCCATCCTCCCCTGACCGCGCACATTCCCAGGGCTCTTGTTTTCTTCTTTTTCTTGCTCTTCTTGCCCAAACCCCTTTGATCACTAGGGTCAGACCTGTAGATGCAATTATCTGAATACTTCGCCCCCCACCCCCACCCCCACCCCTGGTTCAGCGATAACGTGGTGACTCAGGTGGTGACTCAGGTGCCTCCAATTCTTCGGAACTCAGAATGCCCCAGAGTAAACGCCGCCTCGCCCCTCCCAGCCCCTTCCGTCTGCCCTGCCTCTGCAGGACCACAGTGGCTAAGCCAGGAGCCCGGGAAAAGCCTGAGTCCCTCCCTCTTCTTCCCGGCCCTCTCCCCACACCCAGCCAGTTGCCAAATGCTGCGGACAAGACCTGTGCCACGCCAGCCAGGCCAGCAACGGCGGGACCTCAGCCTCCTGGCTGGCCTCCCTGTGGGTCTTGCAGCCTCTGGTTCATCCTCAAGAACCGGCAGCGTGCACTCCTGCGACCCCCCCTCATCCCACAGGCGCCTTCCCAAGGCCTTGGCACTGGCCATGTGCCTGCCGCACCCACGCAGGGCCTCTGCCCTGGCTGCTTCCTCTGGCCCCAAAGCCCTTCCCTTTAAACCTCCAGTTAAAGGGCCACCCCCCACCGGGCTGTCCCTGTTGCCCTCCCCCAAGTGCTGACTGCTGAACTCCGAGCCCCACCCCGCCCTCTCCAGTGCTAGGGACATTCTTGCATCTGTCCCTGTCCCTGTCATGGCAGAGGCTCTTGGGAGGGGGTTCTCACCCACTCCGCACGGAGCTGGTGGGCGCTCCGTGGGTCAGTGTCGTGCCCTCCCACGGCCAAGGCAGAGGCAGTCCCTGCAGCTTGGGGTTTCTGAGATACTGTCCTGCCTGGTCACCATGTGATGTGCCCTCCGTTCAGGAACGACGTACTGAGCTCTGGCCGGGTGGTTGGAGCGTCGACCATACACCAGAAGGTTGTGGGTTCGACCCCCAGTCGGGGCGCATACAGGAGGCAACTGATAGATGTTTCTCACATCTATGTTTCTCTCTCTCAAATCAGTAATATATCCTTGGGAGGATAAGAAAAAGAATTATGCACTGGAGCATCCTAAGTGCCGGGTACAGCGATCAGGGCCACATCCAAAAAAAGAATTCAGTTGCACTAGAAGCTGGGGGAGGGGGGCGTAAAAGTGAAACGATGATACATACAGCCCCCCCCCCAAGGGCTCGGTCCCCAACAGCTGTGAACAGGACTGGCTATGGCCTTTAACTCCCCAGCTGCGCGCATCGGGACAGCGCGGCTCTATGGGTGGCGTCTCCAGGCCTAATGTCAGCCGAGCTCTCTCAAGCCCAACACGTGGCTCACGCCACCTAGAAAGACCCAGCTTCATGCAGCGTCACTCAGTCCCGCCCACGGGATTATCTCTAGAGGCTTACCAGGGGCTCACAGGAAGTCCGTCACAGAAGCAGAGTCGAGCTGTCGGCGTGAGGAGGGGAGAAGGCACCCCTCTGGCTCATTTCACTTCGCCCCTTGAGGCCACGCGTGCGCATACCTGTGGTCGTGGCCTGACTTCCCCTCCGGAGCCTGTGGAACACCACGGCCTCCGTGGTGACTCGACATCACTCCCCGAGGCTCCAAGGCCCGAGGGACAGTGTCTGTGAGAGCTGGTGGCCCTGCTTCAACAAATGCTCCCAGAATGCCGCTTTTCAACAAAACCCCAGAATGTTGGCTTCTTCATTTTTAAAATCTCTTATTAGCCTGTTAGTCACTGCTTTTCCTGCTCTTAGTGTTAAACTTACTGCTTCTAATCTGTTGTGGCTGTGACATTAGAAAACGAAGCTTTAGCCATTCCCGAAAGTAAGATCAGCCCTGACCGGTTTGGCTCAGTGGATAGAGTGTCAGCCTGCCGACTCAAGGGTCCCAGGTTCGATTCTGGTCAGGGGCACGTACCTTGGTTGCGGGCACATCCCCAGTAGGGGGTGTGCAGGAGGCAGCTGATCGATGTTTCTCTCTCATCAATGTTTCTAACTCTCTATTCCTCTCCCTTCCTCTCTGTAAAAAATCAATAAAAATAAATTGTCAAAACAAAACAAAAAACAAAAGTAAGATCAGGCCCTGGATGAGAACTGAGTCTCAGGCTCTGCTCCCCCAGTCTTGACAGGGACAGAAATCTGTGGGCTCTCACGAGAGCAAACCGCCCCCCACCCCCACCCCAACCCCTCCCCCGCCTTCCCCAAGGGAAGCAGGCCAGCGCCCCCTACCTGCCGTGCAGGGTAAGGCAGGCTCATGATGAAATGCTCCAAGTTTCTCAAGACAACCCTTTGAGCTACGGCATGCAAAGCCCTTCAAGAGGATGCCCGGCCTGTCCCCTGGCAGCCAGGCGGCCAGCGGTGCGTGGGGCTGGGGCCGCAGCTGCGCGGTATGAAGATGCACCAGTGGGACGATCTCGCCAACTGACTGACACCCACTCAGCTGCGCGCACAGGGCGGGCTAGACGGGAAAATGCTATGCCCCCATGTGTCCCGGGGGAGGCCTGCCCGATGGCACTTCTCGTCAAGGCTTTTAATACCAAATCCCTTGGTCACCAGTTTAGGTGAGGTCTATGCAAAGCGACCCCTTTGCCTTTTTTTTTTTTAACAGAGTATAATTGGTTTATCAGTCTTCTTTAAAATTCGGAACTCAGGCTCACTGAAATTTGGTAACCGCTAACTATATCTCAAGAGGCACACTTTCAAAAAATTTAAAGTTAGAATTAACAAATGGAATTTTTCATGCCATAAAAGCAGAAAAATATTTAAAATCCTCCATTTTTTTTCCTGTAAAAGAAAATGAACAGCGTAGGTCTCCTCCAATTTCCAGCCTCCCCTCCTCCCCACCCCCCCCCCCACTCCACGTGAGGCGGGCAGGTTCCGTCTTGGGGGATGGGCTGTTGCAGAGGCTGGTGCCAGATTCCCAGGAGAGCAAGGTGTCACTCTGAAGCCATTAAATTACTAAGGCTCAAAGGTGGAAGCCCCAAGGGGAATTCTGACTCATCATAAAGAGTATTTAAGGCCTTGGCAATACATCTTAGCACTCATTCAAAGAAAAATAATGAAGTTGCCTCACTGTTGGCCTGGCTGCAAACCCAGTGATTATCAGAGGGAGCCATAAACTTCTGCTAACAGATAAGTCTCCCCAGCGGCCTGCCAGCAGCACTGCCTCCGCCCGCGTCCTCTCCTGCAGCCTGGGCGCTTTCTCAGAAGCTGCTCGGCTGTAGGAACGGCTCCAGTTACGGAAGCTCTCTGCTGCCAGAAACAGGAGCACATCCTGCCAAGCATCCCAGCCTCCGCCACGCAGCCCGGTCGGAAACGCGAGCCCTCCTCCTCTCACCTCCCGCCCGGCCTGGGCACGTTCGTGACCACCCTGGGCTCCCAGTGTGCCTTGCAGAGGTGACTTGGGCTGTTTCCCTCAGAATAAAATAAGGTCCCGACAGACAGACAGAGCCCAGCAGAGGCCTGGAGCTGGGCCTCCATGCAAAACAGACGCGAGGGGACGAAGGAAAGGGAAGCGCGCAGACACGGAACCTGCGGTGTCCGTTGTTCTCAGGTTGAAAGTGTCCTCTTAGCTCCGAGGCGTAACAGCCCACGTGCGCCTGATGCACCCACGGCAGCGCCGGTGCAGGCAGCTGGGGGTTTCATTTCCGTGGGACCTGCCGCGAGGGGAGGACTGAGGGGTAGGACTTCAAGGAGCGGACGGAGCAACGCAGCCCCCGGAGGAACCAGAGCGCTCAAGTCTGTGCCCTCCTCCAACACCGCAACGCGAACCTAATTTGGGGACCAAAACACCCGAGAACCTTTATGCCAGGGTTAGGGGTGAGGTCCGAATGGTGCAGGCGCACAAGGCCTGTCTCAAGAGCAACACGGCTGCTGCCCGTGCACGACTATGGTTTTGGGGTGAATATTTAGGAGCAGAGTGCAAACCGATCGGCTCCTTAAACTCGGCAGCCCTTAGGGAAAGATGCCTCAAAATAACTGTTGGCAGAAATCACACATTTTTCACAAACCAAGGAAGACAGAGGGAGGAAAATTCCACGGAGAATCAAGAACTCCTGAGCATTCAGGGACGCGAACCCGGGCTCACGTCACATGTCTACACTTCACCTCCTGGCGCTGGATCCGGTTCCGCTGTGGGCTCGGAGCTTTTCCTAAGTGCTTCTCCGGAGAATCCGTTTCCACCGCATCTCCCCCCCTGGTTCTAGGCTGAGCAACCCCACTGACAGCACACGGCTTCCCTTCCCTTACAGAGGGAGCCAGGACCAGCGGGCCTTCCTGCTGGTCTCTTAGCAGAGCCCACTGACAGAGGCCACTCCCAGGGCCAGAGGAGTTTTTACACAAACAGCTGCCTGTGTCAGCAGAGGGAGTGAAACGCAGCCGGCATGTCTATCTTTGCCTCAGGGATTAGCAGATTCCCCGGGACGGGCGGCCTTGCTCTCCAGGGCAGGTGGGGGGTCAGCGCATCCAGGGCTGCAGTGAGGCTGCGAAGTTCCTGACAACAGCGAGGTGCCCCAGAGCTTTAGGTTCCCGCTGCAACTCTGGGTCCCCAATGCCAGCTCAGCTCGGGAATGTGTGCGGCGCTCCCCCCTGTGCAGCCCGTGCAGCTACCTTTGTCCTAAAATGACGCTTTACAGAACGCTGTGCCAGCTCGGACACAGCCGCTTCCTATCGCACGTCCTGTGCGCAGACACGCTCCGTGTGGAGGAAGCACGGCGCAGAGCACACGCGCCCAGAGGTCACAGAAAGCGTCATCGCAGGCTGTGGCCGCGTCCTCCCGTGCGGCTGGTATCTGGGAAGACACCATCACAAACTGGCAAGGCTTGTAACTACGGCTCCCTGTGAATTTGCTTTTGGAGAAGTGGTAAAGGAGAAATTTTACCAAATATAGTACAGCCTTATCTATAAATAAGTGCAGGAGAGAAAAACATGTTTGGGATGCCTGAGTCAGCACATTTGCATGCCTTGATTATTTTGTTTGGGGTCTAACTATATCTTGTGACCACGCCAGGGTTCTCCGGAGCTTCTGTGTGCTTCCCCCTCTCCCCGGCAACGCCCACGGGGAAAGATCAGCACCGGATAAAGATTAGTGACTTACGTGTTCAAAACACCCACATGTTTGCGCACAAGTGCGGATTTCTGGCAACTGTTTGAAGAGTAGTTTGTATCATGTTTTTGTTATAGAATTCCTAAAGAGAAATCTCAACACTAAAATGCCAAATCATACATGAGTGATGCTTTCAAAGAAATATTTTGAATACTATTTTCTCTGCTTTTAAAAATCAGTGATGTTTGGAGCCAATACTCCAAGAGTGGCTTTAACTCAAAGATAGAAATGACTTTGTTCAACATTTTATATTTTCGCTTCCTTTGTTCCATGTGGGGAGCCGGCACGGCCATGGCATACTCAGCCCCAGGGCGCCTTATGTGCCTCCCCAGCTCAGCCTGGTTCAGTGACCCTGGGGGGGGGGGGGGGCGTGTAGTGAAAGGACTGAGAAAGGACAGACAAGAGAATGAAAACTGGGTCTGGGGGGGGGGGGGGGGGATGCTGCTCCCTGATGAGACAGCGCCAGCACCCACAAGCCATGTCTTTTACAGCAGATGCCCCGAGGCAAAGTAGGGGCGTGATGTTTACAGCATTCTCGTGAGTTCCAACCCCACTCAACTACATGCACCTGAACTCTATCACACAGGCACGTGGGGCCACGTGTTCGGACCACAGGTTCAAGCTCACAGCTATAGCCGTTGGCTATGATGGTGCTGGGAGGGCCCTGCCCTCCAGCTGGGACTTGCACATGGCAGTGAGAGGACCCTGTCCTTTCATTAGTCCGAGGCTTGAACCTGCCAAAACACCGTAACCGCGCCCCGCAGTGGACAAGACAGTGTGTTGACATCTAACGTCCATAACAGAGGGCGTGTGAAAACAAGAACACTCGTGGGCGGTCCTTAACAGATGGCGCGGGAAACACGAGAAAACCCGTGAGCGGTACGCAATGTGTTAACACCCGGCAGCGGAAAAGACAACCACCCTTGCGAAGCCAGTCTTACGCTCCAGGTAAGGGACAGCAGCACACAAAAGCCGGAGTACATGGTTTAGGGCAGGCAATAAACAATGTACATTTTCAGGAGCAAATCGCCAGTATTTATTTAAAAAAAACCCCTACACATCTTACAAGCATGAGTGAAAGTTAGGTGGTTTGGGAAACAATATATTCTCTACTGTTAAATGCACCTCATGCTGGACTTCGGTTCTGCTTCTGCATCGGCCGTTTCCTGTGTATTTCCGTTCCTGGTGCCAGTGCCTCTGATTTACCTGGAATCATCAAAGGAGGGGTGGGGGGGATCCTTTAAGAAGCTGATCAACTTTGGGTCCCACATTGGAAACTACCAAACATCAATCCCCGATGGGCCACTGAGGGGCACTTCTGAGTAAGGTCGTGTGTGGGAGGCCCCCTGCCAGGGAGGCGCCATGGCTCTCCTGTAAGTCATGTCCACTGAACCCAAGGCGTGGGCACAGCCTTACCTCGGGGCATTTCTGACCAAAAGGTGAGAATGCCTTCAGCTCAACTCTTCAAAGCCCAGGTGCCTGGGAATGGGTTTTTATTATGTAAATCCAGTCAAGCACCGGGAATACCTCCCTTGGGTTTTGGTGAAACCTCCTGCTATTTTGGGGAATTGGGGCTATAAAATAAACACGCTGCATCGGTGCTGGGTCGGTCGCCAGAAGAGAACAGAAGTCACCCAGACCCAGCTTCTCCCTCTATTTCTGTGTCTGTCTTTTCATTTCTCTAATCCCCAAAGCGCCTGCTACTTAAAAGAACCGGTTCTCGCTCTTTCTCTGCTGCCCCCCACCACACCCGTGCTGGATGCGGAGAAGGGAGCCCCCCGAGTTTATTTTCACTTTATCAGGCTCAAGTTTCACACTGAAGGCAGAGTTGGAAGGTTCCCTTGCTGACAGCACCTGCACTTACTTTCTGAATTCGGGCACCTCCAAAGCATAAACAGGTCACCCCCAGACACAGCTTTTTAAAAACCAGTCCTTTGTAGCAGTACTTAGTGTCCAACAGAAACCACTCCATCTGTTAAACAATATCTCGACTGCAAAGCTTCTCTCACTGTTGGTGGATAGATAATGACACGGACAGTCACTATCGCCGTGGCAACAGCGCCCGGGAACTATCAGAGGAACATTGCACATGGCAGGCTGGCGCTCGAGCAGCCATGCCTCAGCTTCCTCCGGGGTTTGCTTTTCCTGCAAGTCTGGTGCGCCCTCGGGTACCGCCAACCCAGCGCGGCTCCAGACTGCAGACCACGCGGCGGCCTGCCCTCCCCGACTCCCCCCGGCAGGAGCACAGACTCAAACCGCGGGCCTGGGTGCGAAATCCGCCCCCATCTAATGCCACGGAGGCCGGAGGAGGCGACGGGCCCTCCTTCCTGTACTCCGCACCCCCACGTGGCCGCGCACCTGCCTCTCACGTCCCCGCTCGCTCCGCGCCGCGCACGCACCTGCTCACAAAACATTAGTCCAATGAGCCAGTTCCCGTCTCCGTTGCCCATTCAACGGGGAGGAAGGTCAGCGAACCCCAAACCCCGGTGGGATCACTCAGACGAGAGGGCTTTACAAACTTCTAAAATAAAAGGGTTTTCTTTTTTTTCTTTAGAGAAATAAACGAGAGCCAGACGCCGGAGCCAGCGGGCCGGGTCTGGACCCCCACGTGGGCGGCGGGGCCAGGAGAGCCAGGACGTGTGGCCAGGCCCGATGACGCAACCCCGGGCAGGCCTGACCGCCAGGGCCCGGCCCGGCTTCCGCCAAGAACGGCCGCATTCGGTCGCGGCCTTAGGGAGGCACCGGAGCCGCTCACCAAGGCTGGAAAAGGTGCACTAGGCCTCCTCCAGCCCAGTTACCGCCAGCCACGGAGGAACCCGCCAGCCGCGTTGCCGTAGCAACTCAACCACTACCTGAACCGGAACCGGAACCTTCCTCTGGAAGTGACCCCTTCCCGGCGTTCCGCGGGGCGGCAGAACCCCGCCCCGAGCCTCTCCCAGTCCTCCGGACCCTCCCAGCAGGCCCCTCTACCCTCCCGGGTCGCCTCTCTCTGCCGCGGAGCGTGACCCTGATGGACATCCACTCTCTCCAATCAGCTGGCAAAGCGGCTGCCGAGGGCCAATGAGAAGGCTGTAGGATGCGGCTCAGGCGTAAGGACCACCTTCAACCTGTCGGGGCGGGGCGAGTGACGGGATTGGAAGACTCGAGTAGTTGTGAGCCAGCCTTCTCCAATCACGGAGAGCTGCTCGGCGCCGGCCCAATGAGGGCCCTCGGGGGACGGGCCGGGCCGCGGCGGGGCGGGGCAAGGCTCCGGGTGGCGAGCCGAGGTCCCCGGCCGTAGAGCGTTCCGGCGGGCGTGCGGGATGAGTGGGTCCCTGGGCCGGGCGGCGGCGGCTTTGCTCCGCTGGGGGCGCGGCGCGGGCGGCGGCGGCCTGCGGGGCCCGGGCGTGCGGGCGGCGGGCTCGGGCGGCGGCGGCGGCTCAGCGGAGCGGCTGGACGCGATGGTGAAGAAGGACAAGGTGGTGGTCTTCCTCAAGGGCACGCCGGAGCAGCCCCAGTGCGGCTTCAGCAACGCGGTGGTGCAGATCCTGCGGCTGCACGGCGTCAGCGACTACGCGGCCTACAACGTGCTGGACGACCCCCAGCTCCGACAAGGTCAGGGCCGCGGGGCGCGGAGTGGGGGGAGGTCAGTCGGGGGTGGGAGCGGGGTTAGAGCGCGGGGTCCTGTTGCCTTAGGGCCTGGGTGGGGCCGGGAGTGACTTGAACGCGGTGAGGATCTGGGCTCGGGCACTGTTGCCACCTTGGGCGGCGGGGAGAGTCCCCGCGGCTCACGATTCTCACGCGGAGCTGAAATCGGCGTTTCGGGGCGAGTTCTCAGGCTGCGCCCCAGGAGAGTGGTCAGCGGCCGGCCCCCGGCTCTGCAGGCGGGGCGGTGGGAGGGGGTGGGGGAGGGTAAGCGCCTGGGGGCTGGGCACTGTGTGTGTGTGTGTGTGGGGGGGCCTTGGAGGACGCCGGCCTGTCGGGTGGGTGGAGAAGGAGCTGGGCGGTGGGCGGTGGGGCCGAAGTCGCTGTCGTCCTGGGCAGTGGGGTCCGCCCGAGGCTGGGCTCTCGGGCTTCCAGGCTCAGGGTATCAGGGACCATCCTGTGTTGTTCCTCCGCGTTTGGGCTGGTGTGAGCGGGGCCTGGTGTGGGAGAATGGGCATGCCGGCGGGGCAGGGAGGGTGTGGGGGCCAGGGCTTGGGAGGCAACAGTAACAAACAGTGACCCAGCGCACTCCAGAAGTCCGATAAGGAGGCGTCCGTGTGTGTGTGTGTGTGTGTGTGTGTGTGTGTCCGTCCGTCCGCGGGAGAGGAGAGTGTAAGACAGTTTCCTCACTTTGGGGCAGTGACTGTCAGCACCTAGTCGAGTTGAGGGTGCACACAGCTGCGGGCCGGCCCTTCACTCCCGAGTCTATGGCCTCTAGTCCTCTGAAAAGGGCCGGAGAGTAAATACATGCGTCTTCATGGACTGTGCGGTCTCTGTGGCAGCCATTCAGCTCGCTGTTGCAGCGTGAAAGCAGTCAGGAGAATGCATACATGAATAAGCATGGCCAAGCTCCAATAAAACTTTATTTACAAGAACAGGAAGTGGCCCAGGTTTGGCCCAGAGGTGTAGAGCAGAGGCGGACCGTGCCAGCCTGCCCTTTAAAGCTGCAAAATCATTGTCCCTGGCCGGAGGGAGCTTAATCCACCTTCATACTAAGTCTGAGGCGTAGAGTTATTCCCATGTTATAGGTCAGGAAACGGGCCAAGAGAGCAGCAGGTTTAGCTGAGGCCGCGGGTCCCCGCTGGCAGGCCGCAGGCTGCTGACCCGCAGGCCGATGGCTGCTGTTCCCTCTGCCCCGCACTTCGCTTCCCCTCCATCGAGGGTCTCCGCTCCCCCTGGCGCCCTTCCCGAGGTCAGGGAAGCTGGAGAGATAGGTGACAGGACTTGTCCAAGCCCCAGAGCCAAGGAAGTGGCAGGGGGAATTACCTGCATCGGACTCCGAAGCTCCCGTAGTGAAACCTACAGGAAAGGAGGGCTGGTTATGGTCCCTTAACACTTACTGCCAAACCAGGAGCGAAGGTCCTGAAATGTGGTGGATTTGAAAAGTCCCTTTCGAAAGCTCTGGAAGGGAGTCACCCAGTGCATGCCCCCCCCCCCCTTGCTGCTTGGAGTGTTAATTTTGGGGGGGAGCGGTCGGTGTATATGAGACAGCCTCCTAACGCCCGATTCCTAATGTTACCCGGTTACGTAGCTTTGCCGTCGACACTTTCCCACATCGAATCGCTGTCGACTGTTTATAAAATGTGATTGTCGTTACAATCCATTCTTGGGTGTAATTTCTGAGTTTTCAAGAGTTTAGCTTTGATTCTGAGTATTCCAAGTGGTGTTTGTAAGCACTATGGCTGTAAATTGCAGTTTTTGAAAGTTGAGGTGTGAGAGAACGTAGCCACGTTTGAACAGTTCCCTGCGCCCGATGGGACTGTAGCTCTCAGTTGGTGGGCAGTGGCCTTCGTCATTGGCTGTCTCACTTTACCGCAGCAGCCGCTGGCCCCTGGCTGTGTAGTCAGGGGCACTGACCTCTGCTCCCTTAGATGTCAGATAAAAAATGACAACAACCTGAAACCTACATTTCGTGTTGACCAGTGTCATCCTAATAAATTTAATTTTTTAAAAAGTAAATAAAAAAATGACAACAGCCAATACAATAGCCATTCGGTGTGAATGAATCAAGTTTATACCTTTTTTTTGTTAGATGGGCAAAAAATGTAAAATACCTTTTGGTGTGCCGCAGAATTGTAGTCATTAGTTTACGTGTGCATGAGATGAAAAGGGTTGGAAATTGCTGCTCTATAGGAATCGGATAGTCCTTAAATATTTACACTTGTAATCGGACTTTTTATGTTTTTTAAGAAAGATGCCAAAGCTTTCAGCTGCCCATCACACTCGTTAATCTAAACACTAAAGCAGCAGGAAAGGTGGGTGATGATGAACTGTCAGCCAGTGGGCACCGTGGCTGCTCCCACAGGGTTTGCAGGGAGTCAGTTCCCTCGCCCCTGGCTCCGTGCCGGGTGCTCAGGGGGTTGGGAAGCCCGCTTGTTTGGTGGTTTGGGCGGTGGGATGGGTCCTGGTGGCGCAGCCTTCTCTTCCCTTACAGTCGGGACCTGTGGTCGGCAACATCATGTCTAATGAACGCGACAGGCCTAGTGCTTTGGTCCTTGTGGTTCTCAAACATGCTCCATGGAAGCAAAACCTGCCTGTTCCTCAGCAGTGTGCCCTCTGGATTAGAGGTGTGGTTTGGGGGACCCGCAGACGGCCAGTTTATTTTCATTTTTGGTGTGTTTCAAAAACTGTAGGCACTCACCTAAAGAACCAATAGATATGTATTATCATGGAAAGCTCAATACAGTGTATTAATAATTTTAAAAACCCAGGTATATCACACGCATACATGGTTCACGTACATAAATGTACAAGACATTTAAGAAAGTTTAGAAGAATTAAAAAGAAGTTCATACTTACTTTAAACATGTCTTAATTCCCACACCCATCCTGTCATCGTAACAGTAAAAGAAGATTTGTAACTGGCATCGCTGTAAAATAAGGACATTCTGGTCTTCATGGAGTTTGCCCTTTGTCAGTCACCCCATACCTCTCAGCTGATTCATTTTTTTTGACACCCAGAGTGACGTAGAAGTATGTTTTGCAGTTGCTAAGAGAATAGATCTTAGACGTTCTCATCACATACGTACACAAAACACTGTAACTGTGTGTGGTGATAGATGTTAGACTCACGGTGTGACCAGTGTCTGCGAACATCATGTGCATCTGGAACTATGATAACATCACAGGTCAGCTGTGCCCCAGCAAGAAGAGCTCAGGGGAAAGAGTGTGCTCGGCGGGGCTGTGACGGGCGGGCATTTCTTCCAGCGTCTGGAGAGAGAGATAAGGCCTCGGCCGCCTGGGCCTCTGCTGTGCTGCCAGTTAGGGCGAGCTGCTGTTTTTAGACGGCGGTGATAGAACTCAGTCTGGTTGTTTTATTTGGAAAGTAAATGTTTGACAATAAATGATAGGGCATCAAGAACCAGTTCTTGTGTTTTTATTTTGTTTGCAAAATCTGTTGACCTTTCTGCTTTGTTTATTTTGTGCTCATTTTGGCCATTTAAAAATAACTGCCTATCTATGTAAGTATGAAAATATCACATATACTCTGTAGTGATTTTTATGTCATGCTTTTGACCATCCTCTGCTTTAACATAACCAACACAGAAGTTTATTGCCTAGATATGTTTTAAGAAGAATATTTCATCTCAACATCTAAACTAATAAAAGGGTAATATGCTAATTAGATGGGACATCTTCTGGACATCCTTCTGGATGTCCTTCCGGACAAAGCCATGGTGGCTGGGCTGAGGCAGAGGCAGTTAGGGGCGATCAGGCCAGCAGGGGAACAGTTAGGAGCATCAGGCAGGCAGAGGGTTTAGGGGCAATCAGGCAGGCAGGCAGCCAGGTGAGCCGGTAGGAACCAGCGGTCTTGGATTGCGAGGGGTATGATATCTGACTGCCGGCAGTTGGACATCCCCCAAGGGTTCCCAGATTGGAGAGGGTGCAGGCCGGGCTGGGGGACCGCCCTCCCAACCCCCGCATGCACAAATTTCATGCACCGGGCCTCTAGTCTATATATAAAGCTTAAGCGACCGAATGCCCAGTTGCGATGACGCGCACTGACCACCACGGGGCAGACACTCAATGCAGGAGCTGCCCCCTGGTGGTCAGTGTGCTCCCACAGCAGGAGCACTGCTCAGCTGACTGACCAGCAACAGACTCCAGGCTCAGGGCTGGCGAGTGCAGCTGCGGTGGTGCGTGCTATCTACCCAGTGGAGTTGTGGTGAGGCCCTGCCCCACTGCTGCATCCCTTGGGGGATGTCGGACTGCCGGTTTCTGCCCGATCCCCAGGCTGAATAATGGTGAGGATGAATGGGAAAGGAATGGGTTTTTCTGTCTCAGGGTTGAAACCACATTTCCTTCTTATTATGTCATAACCGTCTCCTTGGGCTCAGAACAGAATGGTTGCTGGTTGCGCTGTCTCCTGGCACGTGTGCTGCAGGTCCCTATCTCACCGGCCAGTGGCCCTCGCCTGGCCCTCCCTCCCTCAGCTCACCCTGTGAGTCTGCGGAGCCCAGCGCCTGCCCCGAGCGCCCCTCTGGCTGCACAGGACAGGGCTCCGCCTGCAGCCATGGGCAAGGGCGTTTCTCTGGGTCAAAGGTTAACAAAGGCAAAAGCAGTGCCTAACGCCTGTAAGTGGCTGGTGACATTCACTAACCGGACGAGGGCTCCGTGGCCAGCCCTCCTCTTGGGAATGAAGTTGTGGCATTGCTTCTAGGTCGTGGGTATCTTGTGTGACGTCCACAGCTGATCTGGTTCCCTGCTGTTAACCCAGCCTGTGCCGGGGGTTTCCTGGGAACCTCCCTCCTGTCCCATCACAGCTGGAGGGGAGGGGCCCAGCGAGAGGTTCAGCGACCACCTGAGGCCTCACACTTGGTCCTGGGCAGGGTTGGGTTTAAGCGGCGGCCATTGCTCTCCTCAGCGAGCACTTGTCCCCGAGCTGGGGGGCAGGGGGAGCCGGTCTGCCAGGGGCGGGTAGAAGCGTTCCCTGTGGACAGTTCAGCTCTGCCGTTACCATGACACACTGTGCTTTCCCCACAGGCATTAAAGACTATTCCAACTGGCCCACCATCCCGCAGGTGTTCCTCAACGGCGAGTTTGTGGGGGGCTGTGACATCCTCCTGCAGATGCACCAGAACGGGGACCTGGTGGAGGAACTGAAAAAGCTGGGCATCCGCTCCGCCCTCCTAGACGAAAAGCAAGACCAGGACTCAAAGTGAGGCCGGCCTCCGCGCAGGGGCCGCCAGGAGCCTCGCCGCGTGCGGGTCGCTGCTCAGGCAGCTGCCGGCGCCGACCCTCCCCCCTCCGGGAGCAGCGGTGGTTTGTGTGTCTGGTGTGTGGGCTGAGGGTGTGAACTTCATTATAACCACTGCACTGTCATCGCTGGGCGTCGAATTTTCCTGTTGCTGTAAGCAGATTTCTTCTCATAGCCATTTGCTGTTTGCCTGACTCAGGAGGAAGACGACGAGCTTTTGGGTCAGGATTCATGAATCCCCTGCCAGTGTGTCCGTCTGCAAAGATAACGTACCCCCCAACGTTTTGTAACGTGTTCTTTAAGAAAAATGATGGGCAAGGGAGAGAACATGATAACCGAGGGGTTGTTTTTCAAAATAAACCGCGAGGAATACGGCGTGTGAGTGTTCATTCCGAGTAGCTGGTCTGTTTTCAGTCTGTTCCTGCTGCTGTAACCACACAGCTCGGGGCTTACAGACCAGACGCCGCTCCCCAGCTCTGCAGGCTGCGCTCGGCGGGTCCGGTGTCGGGGGCCTGCTTCTGGCTCCCGGCCCTCCGCCCCCTGTGTCCTCTGTAGGAAGCTCCCGGGTCCCTTTATTAGGGCGCTAATCCCACTGTGAGGCTCCCCCTTCATCGCCCAGTCACTGCCCTAAGGCCCCACCTCCTAACACCCACACTTTGGGGGTCAGGGGAAGGCATAGGAATTCCGAAGGGACACACGTTCAATTCAGAGCAGTGGATCAGGGTGTTTAGTTCCTGTGATCTTTTGATTTTAGAAATTAAGTGTGATTTTCACACCCTTCTATTAAATCTTTTAAAAAGGGCTATCATTTTCCAGGGGAGGACGTTGTGACTGTGGGAAGGCCAGGTGGGGGCTGGGTGGACTGGCCAGAAGCACCTGTGAGGCTGGAGGGGCAGCCCCGCCTGCTCACCAGCCTGGGGCCTGGCAGGTGTCCGCAGTGAAACGGGAGAGGAGGGACGTCCTCCAAAGGCGGGATCTGATGAGCACTTTATTTCCAAAAAAGATACGTCATGGGAGTCAGAGCAGCGGTTCTTCGGTATCTCTAAGGCTCCCAGTGCATCTGCGTCTCTGCACCTGTCCGCCACCCCCCCCCCCTCGCCCCCACCCTGCTTCCAGATGCCAGGCTGGGGCCGGGTTTGGGCTGGGGCCAGGGCCAGGCCGGGATAGGGGCTGGGCTGGAGGTGCCTTGCAGTGGGTCCCGGGGGGGGGGGGGGGACCCCACCCTGGCTGGCGGGCCTTCCTCCCCAGAGGCAGAGGAGGGGCGTGGTTTAGCGGAGGGCAAATGTGACGGCCAGGCTGTTCATTTCCCCGCGCTCTCCAGGCCTGCGCTGCGGTGGCTGCTGCGTGCCCTTGCAGGGCCAGACCTGGCGGCCCTCTGCCCTCTTCGCTCTTGCCACTATCTCTCCCCCGAGGCTTTGGGGTTCCCAAAGGAAAGGAAAGGAAGTGGCAGCCCCGCCCCACTCCTCTGGGGACTGTCCTGTCAGAGTGGAGGACGCCCCCCAGTGATCAGCTCAGCGCTTCCGGGAAGGACAGCAGGTGATTCTCCGGGATGGCTGTCGTCCATGCGTGCGCTTCGTGTCGGCTGTAGGGGGAGCTCTCCCAGGGGCCTGGGGGGGGGGGGGGCGGGGGCTCCCCCGGGAGAGCCGCTGGGTTACAGGTGACGCCAGGGCACCGGGAGGGAGGCTTGGCGCCCAGGATCTCCCCGGCCACTGCCACTCGGCGCCCAGCCAAGGTCTCGGCCTTGCCCTTTGCACAGAACGCCGTCAGCAAGTCACTGGATGCCGTCCCCGCGTGGACGCCAGGCCGCGGCCCCCACGGTTGCAGATCGTCCCTCGCCTCCACAGCTGGTGCAGTCGGGCCTTTGCCATCATTTTGCGTCCTTTGCCCCTTTCTTAGATCTGCCTTTGTGCCTCCCGGTCCATCTGAAAAAGGAAACGGCGAGAACTTACCCGCGGGGGCACGTGAGCGTCAGAAACCTCCCTGCACTAAGAACCCGGCGGCTCGGCCAGGGACGGACTGGACTCGAGCCCGTGCGTCGTCGATGGCCGAGTGGCCAGAGAGCTCGGAGCTCAAGGACTCGGCTCTGCGGCTGGGCTTCTCTCCAGGAGTCGATGAATGCTGTCCCGTGTGCCCAACAGTCCCCACCACGCAGAGCACCGGCGTGCTGTCCAGGTCAGGCGAGGGGTTTGAATGGCGTGCACGGTGAGAATTCAGGACACGGAGCAGCAGCCCCGGGGCCCCGTCACACAGCAGTGTCACACGGTCTGCTCACACTCAGGGTCTGGGCCCATGGTGACGTATCGGGTCCCTGTCACACCTCCAAGTGCCCTGTTATCAGACCCCTTAGAAATAGAAGTTGCCCTGGCCAGTTTGGTTCAGTGCATAGAGCGTCGGCCTGCAGACTGAAGGGTCCTGGGTTCGATTCTGGCCAAGGGCAGGTACCAGGGTTGCAGGCTCCAGCCCGGCCCCTGGTCGGATTGGGTGCGGGAAGCAGCCAATCAATGTGTCTCTCTCACCCATGTTTCTCTCTCTCTGCTCTCCCCATCCCTTCCACTCCTTCTAAGAATCAATGAAAAAATACCCTCTGGTGAGAAGTAACAAAAAAAGAAATAGAAGAAGTTATTTTGGGAGCCGAAACATTTGTACCATTCCAGATCGTTTCTGTTCCATAAGCGTTCCTTACGGAAGTTTCATCACACGGTGACCCAGGGCAGAGGTCTGTAAGCAGCCTCGGGTTCATGTCACTGGCCTGTCGCATTCACCCAAGTGCTGTCGGGGACATCGCTGTCCTGTGGTTTTACAGCTGCACGGCTCGCCCGAGAGCATGCTGGTGATTTAGAAACTGGCTACTGAGAGAGAAGTGTGTCCTGTGGGTCAGTCCGTTATTGTGACAGGAACGACCTGGGTGCGGCAGGGTTTTGCCAAAGGGAGTTTAAACCTGAGGGGAGTGGCAGGGAAAGTGAATTCGGTGCAAGGTCATGGAAATAGCTGACTTGATATATTAGAAACTTTCATTTTCCACTTGAGGATTGTTTAGTAAATCTCAAAAATGGCCAGAGTGATTCCTAAGAGCTCTGGTAGCACCTGGAGGGGTGGGAGGCTGGTCGAGGCGGGAGAGCTGTTCAAGCCCAGGCTGGAGAGCTCAGGGCCCACACACAGGCCTGGCCTGGGGCCTTGTCCCGGGAGATGTCCTGAGGAGCCCCCCCCCCCCCCCAGTCACTATAGCAGTTTGGCCTCAGGGGCTGGAGAGTGAGAAGCTGAGGAAACAGCACCCACACAGCTGGCCGCCACCACAGTGCCTGGACCCCAGGGCTCAGGGCTCCCCGGGTTGGCCGCACGTGGGGGTTGTGTTGTCACACCTTGGCTGGCCCACGGGGGAGGGGTACGCAGCCCCTGCTGGTCTCCAATGGACGCCACCCTGTGCACCTCTTACCTTCCTTTTTGAAAAGGCTGTGGGTTCCTCTGAGGTGGTCTTGGGGACCCTGACACCGGAAGGATCTCCAGGCGGCTGAGCTTTGAGCCCCAACATCCTTCTCTGGGAGGGACCACGTCTCGTTAACTTGCAAACCCACCAGCACCCGGCCAGCCTCATGGCCCAGGGACCCACGGCCCCCCGGACGCCCTCTCGCTCCTCTCGGTCGGGACTGAACATGGAAGACTTTCCCAAGGACACGGAATGGCCAGGGAAACAGCATGGAGACCGGTGACGGCGCAGGTGCGCACCTGGGCGCGCTAACCACAGAGCCTGCCTTCCCCGGGCCCCGCCCCCGCCCCCGCCCCAGAGCCCACCTGGCTCGACCCTTTGCAGACAGGGACATTGCAAGCCCCTCTCCCCGCTCCCTGGAGCCAGTCTCGGAGCTGGGGTTTCCGTCTGGGCTCCAGCCTCCTCTGGCGCTCACGTCCCTGGGCTGGACTCCGACCCCTGTGCCAGGCACAGGGCGCCCTGCGGGGGCGGGGGACTGTGGTGGGGGCGCGGGGCAGGCTGCTCCTCTTCCTCATCGTCTGTTTAACCAGCTGTTTATGTTTAAAGACGCCCCTGTGTGGACTGAGGTCAGCAGAGCTGCTCACAGAAACCTGCTCTGAAGCAGGGACTGGGGCTGGGCTCCCCCGAAACTAAGACCCCAACGCGAACGGAACCACTGCGCGCGCCAGACAGCTGTGCCCTTGCTCTCGCACCTGCGTCTGGGGAACTGGCCTGAGTATCGGCTACTGCGGACGGGCCCCCACACTCACCTGGGCCTGAGTATCGGCTACTGCGGACAGGCCCCCACACTCACCTGGGCCTGAGTATCGGCTACTGCGGACAGGCCCCCACACTCACCTGGGCCTGAGTATCGGCTACTGCGGACAGGCCCCCACACTCACCTGGGCCTGAGTATCGGCTACTGCGGACAGGCCCCCACACTCACCTGGGCTTGAGTATCGGCTACTGCGGACAGGCCCCCACACTCACCTGGGCCTGAGTATCGGCTACTGCGGACGGCCCCCACAATCACCTGGGCCTGAGTATCGGCTACTGCGGACGGCCCCCACACTCACCTGGGCCTGAGTATCGGCTACTGCGGACGGGCCCCCCACACTCACCTGGGCCTGAGTATCGGCTACTGCGGACGGGCCCCCCACACTCACCTGGGCCTGAGTATCGGCTACTGCGGACGGGCCCCCACACTCACCTGGGCCTGAGTATCGGCTACTGCGGACAGGCCCCACACTCACCTGGGCCTGAGTATCGGCTACTGCGGACAGGCCCCCACACTCACCTGGGCCTGAGTATCGGCTACTGCGGACGGGCCCCCACACTCACCTGGGCCTGCGTATCGGCTACTGCGGACAGGCCCCCACACTCACCTGGACCTGCGTATCGGCTACTGCGGACGGGCCCCACACTCACCTGGGCCTGAGTATCGGCTACTGCGGACGGGCCCCCACACTCACCTGGGCCTGAGTATCGGCTACTGCGGACGGGCCCCCACACTCACCTGGGCCTGAGTATCGGCTACTGCGGACGGGCCCCACACTCACCTGGGCCTGAGTATCGGCTACTGCGGACAGGCCCCCACACTCACCTGGGCCTGAGTATCGGCTACTGCGGACGGCCCCCACAATCACCTGGGCCTGAGTATCGGCTACTGCGGACGGCCCCCACACTCACCTGGGCCTGAGTATCGGCTACTGCGGACGGGCCCCCCACACTCACCTGGGCCTGAGTATCGGCTACTGCGGACGGGCCCCCCACACTCACCTGGGCCTGAGTATCGGCTACTGCGGACGGCCCCCACACTCACCTGGGCCTGAGTATCGGCTACTGCGGACGGGCCCCACACTCACCTGGGCCTGAGTATCGGCTACTGCGGACAGGCCCCCACACTCACCTGGGCCTGAGTATCGGCTACTGCGGACGGGCCCCCACACTCACCTGGGCCTGCGTATCGGCTACTGCGGACAGGCCCCCACACTCACCTGGGCCTGCGTATCGGCTACTGCGGACGGGCCCCCACACTCACCTGGGCCTGAGTATCGGCTACTGCGGACGGGCCCCCACACTCACCTGGGCCTGAGTATCGGCTACTGCGGACGGGCCCCACACTCACCTGGGCCTGAGTATCGGCTACTGCGGACGGGCCCCCACACTCACCTGGGCCTGAGTATCGGCTACTGCGGACGGGCCCCCACACTCACCTGGGCCTGAGTATCGGCTACTGCGGACGGGCCCCACACTCACCTGGGCCTGAGTATCGGCTACTGCTGACGGGCCCCACACTCACCTGGGCCTTTTTAAAAAGTTTTGTTAATTTAAACTTTAAAAAGTTTGGTTAATTTTTTTGAAGTGTTGTACATTAATGGAATACTCAAATATATTAACTATACAGTACAGCCATCTTAAATATATTTTGCTGTTAATTTAAAAGCTTACCAATGAGAGCACTGAGGCAGAGAAGGGACACCGAGCTAAAAAAATAAATAAATAAATAGTGAGAGAATTGGCATATCAGCCCAGGCAAGCGGCCCTGAGGCCAACCATGACCCTAGCTGCTACCCTATTAATTCAGTTACACATATGGGTTATAGGCCATAACTACTTAGGAGTACCTAAAGCAAGTGAGAGAGAGAGAGAGAGAGAGAGAGAGAGAGAAATGGATGGTATGGGTATCCTTTGGCAGAACAATTTCCAAAAGGGCAGAAACTGTGTCTGTCTGAATAGCTCAGGGGTGGGCAAACTTTTTGACTCGAGGGCCACAATGGGTTCTTAAACTGGACCGGAGGGCCGGAACAAAAGCATGGATGGAGTGTTTGTGTGAACTAATATAAATTCAAAGTAAACATCATGACATAAAAGGGTACGGTCTTTTTTTTCCGATAGTTTTATTCATTTCAAAAGGGCCGGATCCGGCCTGCGGGCCGTAGTTTGCCCATGGCTGGAATAGCTGCTCAGTACATATCTATCGCGTAATAAACAGCCATCTTTGTTCTGTTTTAAGCGGATAAAGCCCTGGCCTGTTCCTCAGTGTAACTCCAAACAGTGAGACGTCAAGTTGGGCTTTTCTGCGTCTTTGTGCTGCTATTTTCCAATTGCTTTGGTTTTGCTGCCAGTGTCAGACCACACGCAGCCAGCAGGTGGCGCTGTCGCTCCGGGACGGAGCGTCTCCACGTGAGGGTGCCTCCCCCAGGCTCCCCTCCTGTCACAACCTGAGTGAACCCTCTCTGTGTGTTTGTCAGCAGGCAGCACAATCCTATCAGAAACGCCCAGCGTGCTTCAAGTCCATTTCCTCCTTTAACCGGCTAGAACTGGGTGGTTCTGTCCTCTCTGGCTGAGAGCCGTCCAGGGGCCCCGGGTAAGGGGGGTGAAAGAGCTGGGGGGTTCAGGGGTGGGGAGGATGGAGAGGAAGGAATTGGGAGGCGAAAGACCAGGAGCAGAATCCTGGCTGACTCTTCTCTCGGACAAGCCAGCTCTCTGAGCCTCAGTGTCCTCACCTGTCAAATGGGCATAATCCTCGTGCCTCCTGCCAGGAAGAAGCCAGACACAGGTAATAAGGAGATGTTAATTTGCTGCTCTACATGGGAAACCAACAAGAGCAAAGGCAGAGACAGGGTTCATAGCTGAGGCAGGAGAGGCGGAAGGGAGAGAGTCAACTTCATTCTCTCTTAGGTGAGATGCCGGGTCACCAGAGAGCGCAGTCCGAGTTGTTCATGGGTCTCCAAACACCTGGGGGCTGCCTCTGCCATACTCAGGGTGGCGTCCCTGCATCTGTGTCCGACTCCCGTGTTGCAGGTTGGCACCATTTTCCTTATGGGGCGTGCCCAGGTCCTTCCTCCCTGGGTGGCCACGAGGCTTGAAGAACAGGCGTGACGTGTGCTGGAACATGGGACATGTCACATGTGTATTGCATGCTACGACGATTAGTCTTGTCTAAACCCACCTTCATCCAGTTGCTCACACCAGACACCCTTTCCTTCTTCCAGTGCAGACGGGCCTGCTGGCACCTGCCCGAGGTCTCGTCTCTGGTTCTCCTCTCTCCACCCATCACCGTGTCCCCCGCCGCCTGACGCTCCTGCGCCAGCTCCACGCTGAGAGGGCCGCACACCGCTATCACCTGGATGCACCGCTTCTAGGGTCCGGCTGAAAAAACGTTCACTTAAACGCCTTCTCGGCCTAAGTCTAGGTGCAGGCAGAGGGACGCGTGGCGATAAAAGTACCCCGAGTCTGTCATCCTCGGACAGCCTCTGATGTCTGACCCAGCTCTCATCCCCCAAGTGGGGTTGCTAACGTCCCTCCCTAGAGCAGCCCCTGTGAGGGTGAAGGGAGACATTCCGACCTCAAATTCCGGGCAGAGCGCCTCTCATCCTTCCCATCTTCCTTTCCTGAACTTTTCTCAGATAGTCTTTCCAGCACTGTTTTCCTCATGAACTTTAGACTCATTTTGTCAACAGATGCTCTTTTTAGCTTTTGCAATGCCACCTACAGAGATTCGGGCACTGACATGTCGCTGTGATTTCAGCCGCCCCCAGCTCGCAGAACCAGGCTCCCTGTGGCGGAGCTGTTTCCTCGTCCGTCCGTCCGTCCGTCCGTCCGTCCGTCTGCCTTCCCTCCCCAGGGCTGGGCCGGCTGACCTCGCCTCTGCGGGCACCTGCGGGGCCAGGAGCGCCTCCGGACCTCACCGCCAGCCTAGGCGGCGCCAGGGTTTCCGCTTCTCCTTCGGACGTGCAGGGGTTTTGACCTTTTCTGTAAAAGGGCTGATAGTTTTGGCTCTGGCCACATGGTCTCTATGGCAACTCCTCACCCTGCTGCTGAGAGGAGCCACAGCCATTTTTAATTTGTGGGGAGCGGCTACAGTGTTTGGGCAGGTTCAAGCCTTGGACTGATGAGCGGGCACAGTCCTCTCATGGCCACGTGCAAGTCCAGCTTGGAGGGCAGGGCCCTCCCAGCACAATTATAGCCAACAGCTGTGGCTGTGAGCGTGAACCTATGGTCCGAACACGTGGCCCCACGTGGCTGAGTGATGGGGGCTTGATAGAGTTCAGGTGCATGTAGTTGAGTAGGGAATGTTGTAAACATCTTGACCACGCCCTTACTGTGCCTCGAGGAATCTGCTATAAAATAAAGACATGGCTTGTAGTCTGTGGTGCTCTCCATCAGAGAGGACAGCGTCCCACCCAGACCCAGCTTTCTTCTCTTGTCTGACTCTTCTCAATCCTTCACCGCCCCCTCTCAGGGTCACCGAGCCTGGCTGAGCTGGCGCGGCACATAAGGCGCCCAACGTGGGCCTGAGCACGCCATGGCCGTGCCGGCTCGCCACATTAATTTTTTTATGAACCACCCCAGTTTTCATAGGGGCTGCAGCACGGTCCCTCCCCGCCAGCAGCGAGGGCCCAAGCTTCCGATTCCTCTCGTCCTCACTGGTTACTTCCTGTTTTGCTTCGGTTTTGCCTTAGGAGCAGCCACCCTACGGAGCGGAGGCGCCATCTGTGTGGTGTGACGGGCATTTCCCTCAGGCTTAGAGCATCTCTTCACGTGCTTATGCCCATTTGTAGATCTTTGGGAAAATGTCTACGCAAGTCCTTTACCCATTGTTAAATTGTTTTGTTGTTGTTCTTGTTAAGGTTTATACAACTTTCTTAAATGTTAAAACGAAACAAAAGAAGAAGAGTATTTTGTGACGCGAGAAAATTATCTGCCATCCAATGGTCGTGTCCATAAATGACATTTCACTGGCGCCCGGGCACTCATTGGCGCACAGTTTGTCTGCGGCCCCTTCCCTGCAGTGGCAGAGACGCCCCCCCCCCCCCCCACACACACACACACACATTCCTGCGACAGAGACCACGTGTTCTGCAAATCCCAGGTATTTTACGTTGATTCCATTTTTACAGAAAAACCCGTTACTCCTGGGCCAGGGTGGAAGGGGGTAGGAAAAAGCCTTCCAGGCCCAAAGGAGGGGTGTGTTTGCCTCCCACAGACAGAGGGGGGCAGCAGAGAGCTGCGTGCTGGAGCGGTTCCGCGCTGGCCCAGCTGCCAGAGTCCCAGAATGATTCTGCTCGGGGCTCTGGGCCCAGGGGCTCTGTGGCTGAAAAGGGGCCACGCACTCACCCTAACGCGCTCAGGGGAGGCCGTGAGGCGGGCTTTATCGACGCAAAGCTGGAAGGAACCACCCAGGAGTGCCTGACGTACAAGCTCCGAGCGGAAAAAGTGGCTCACAGCGGGAAGTTATGTCCAAGGCCTGTAGCTTCCTTTTGTTAAAAAAACCCCAACATTTATTGTTGAGAATAGTACAGGTCCCCCCTCTGTTCCCCCCCTGCCCTCTCCACAAGGTTCCGCCCTGCCCTAGGCCTTCACCACCCTGTTTACAGTCTTCTATGCACATCAGTTCTTTGGTTAATCTCCCCCTCCCACCCCCTCAGCAAAGGTCGATCTTTGTCTTCACGGAGCCTGCACGGAGCCTGCCCATTGTCTTTGTGCGTCTGGGATTGCACACCTTTGAAATGTCAGAGGGGTCGTCTTTCCCAGACCCCTCAGGGCTCACCCTCCCTCCAGAGCAGGGGTCATCTCGTCCCCCACAGGCCAT